>NC_084836.1:28552309-31052309 GCF_033115175.1 Lepus europaeus | reverse complement strand
GCTACGTCCTTGCACTTTCTTTACAGCTGCCTGTCTGTAAGCTTGCAGCCTAGGAAAGAGCTGGAATGAATAGACCTTGTAGACATAACAGTTGTGTATTTGTGTGTATGGGGTGGCAGCCATGTGGGGGGAAACGTTGTAAGATAGCAAAATAATGCTTTATTTTGATGCATAAATAGTTTTAAGGCTTTTGAATTTAAAGGGAGGATGGAATATACAATTTTTGTGTAATTTTGTTCAATGTATTATATCTCAAAGGAATACTGATGCAGTTTGCACCGGAGGCAATGTGTAAGACATATGGATGACTTATTGAGTTGAACTGACATTTGTACATCTTACATGTATAATTATTGTTAGCTAAATACAAATTTGATTCCTATATGACATTTGCAGGTATTACCTGCAACACTTGGGCAAAAATTGCTGTTGCTAATTTATGTTGCTATTCCCATTCTGGCTTTCAGAAAGAGGCATGGCACAAAAACCAGGCAAATACTATCACTTTTCTTTTTTCTGTAGAACTGATATTTAAGGCATTTGGTGTTCATGTTTCTTCATATAGGTAATACAATGGCCCATGTAATACATTTATTTTAGAATTTGATAGCAGAAAAAATGTTTTTCTCAAAGTCTTAAGGAAAGAATATGCAACTTCTCATATTTGCTTTGTTTCCTTGGCTCTCAGGAAGCTCATGATCATAAATAATGATAATAATGATAGTCTTTACATAACTAGGTAATTTATTTTCCATTTATGTAAAAATAGTCAAATCAGGTGCAGCCTGATATTTGGATCATGCCAGCTAGTATGCTCACTGACATGAACATATTGACTGTACAACCATATACTAGTAAGATTTAAAACACTCTCAGTTCTGGTAAACTGGCTGGCCAATATTTTAGCACAATCTGACTAAGACCCTACTCAAAGAAAATGTAATTGCAAAGATAATGAAATTAACGGTTTTCTTGTTCATTGAAAGGAGGCAGCATAGTTCTGTGGTGGAAAGAATCCTAGATTCGGAGTTAACTTGACTTGGATTTTTTTTTTTATGATTTATTTATTTATTTGAAAGTCAGAGTTACACACAGAGAGAAGGAGAGACAGAGAGAGAGAGAGAGATCTTCCATCCACTGATTCACTCCTCAGTTGGCCAAAACAGATGGAGATGCACAGATCCAAAGCTAGGAGCCAGGAGCCTCCTCTGAGTCTCCCACGCAGGTGCAGGGGTCCAAGGACTTGGGCCATCTTCTACTGCTTTCCCAAGCCATAGCAGAGAGCTGGATTGGAAGTGGGGCAGCTGGGACTCGAACCGATGTCCATATGGGATGCTGGCACTGCAGGTGGTGGCTTTACCCTCTACGCCACAGCGCCGGCCCCCTAACTTGGATTTGAATAATAGTTCTCTCTTGTATGATGCAAGGTATATTGCTAGCATTCTTGAATTTCAGCATTCTATTTGTGAAATATGTAAAGCTCTTAAAATGGTACCAAGTACAAAGTAAATATTCAATAACTATTGATGACTGTTATTCTTGATAATTGTTAAAATTCAAACTAGATAATGCTGGTTAAAAACATATCTAAATGATTTTGTGGGGCTGGCGCTGTGGTGTAGCAGGTAAAAGCCACCGCCTGCAGTGCCGGCATCCTATATGGACACCAGTTCATGTCCCGGCTGCTCCACTTCCCATCCAGCTCTCTGCTATGGCCTGGGAAAGCAGTGGAAGATGGCCCAAGCCCTTGGGCCCCTGCACCTGTGTGGGAGACCCAGAAGAAGCTCCTGGCTCCTGGCTCCTGGCTTCGGATAGGCGCAGCTCTGGCTGTTGCAGCCAATTGGGGAGTGAACCAGCGGATGGAAGACCTCTCTCTGCCTCTCCTTCTCTTTCTGTGTAACTCTGACTTTCAAGTAAAATAAATAAATCTTTAAAAAAAGATTTTGTAGGCCAGCGCCGTGGCTCAACAGGCTAATCCTCCGCCTTGCGGCGCTGGCACACCGGGTTCTAGTCCCGGTTGGGGCGCCGGATTCTGTCCCGGTTGCCCCTCTTCCAGGCCAGCTCTCTGCTATGGCCCGGGAGTGCAGTGGAGGATGGCCCAAGTGCTTGGGCCCTGCACCTCATGGGAGACCAGGAGAAGCACCTGGCTCCTGGCTTCGGATCAGGGCGGTGCACGGACCGCAGCGTACCGGCCGCAGCAGCCATTGGAAGGTGAACCAACGGCAAAGGAAGACCTTTCTCTTTGTCTCTCTCTCTCTCACTGTCCACTTTGCCTGTCAAAAATTAAAAAAAAAAAGATTTTGTAAGGTATAAAATGAATATTAATATTTACGGAAATATTAATATTAATGAGCTATTAAATATATTCTATTTGAATGTAGAGACCTTATAAACATTTCATAATGTATGTGTATTAAAACTTTATTTAAAGGACTTAATAGTTTTTCTTTTGCCTGAGTACCGTGGAACTTTAAAGTATGTATAAAATTTCCCTCAGAATTTAAAAATGTTTTTATTTAGAAAACTAAAACTATGATCAGTGTTTTAACAGGATAAAAATCTTAACTTGAATATCAGTAAAGTAAAATAATTAGTGCGTATGATTAAGGAATGTCCTAAGGATTTCATAGCTCTAAAATTCCAGAAACCACAGTATTGGTTTTTAGAGTTCATACGTCCATAGGTAGCCTTACCCACCAATTTACAAATATGTTGGCTTTAAAACTTCGTAACTTGCTTTTGTGATACTCAAAATGAATTTTCTTATAGAAAACATGTAATAAATTCTGGCTTGTTTTCAGTTTATCCTTCCTTCCAAAACCAATTTAATCCATATTAATAAAACTGAAGTTTTATGTTTTTAATAAAAGGCAAAAAGCAATTCTCTGGCAACATGTTTTCATTCTAAAGCTAGTACAATGTATTTAAGAATACAGAATATTCATAAAGCTTTTTAATGAAATACTTTCTCAATTTGTAACCTATAATCAAGAACAGTTGAAAAAGAAGTAATTATAAAATCTATTTTTCAGTTAGTTTAATCAGATGTAAGGAAGAAGGGCAGAGAGAACTTCAGTGGTTATCTCAGGGGAGAATTATGGGCTCTTGTAATAGTTTTGGAGGTTCAATTCAATAAATACATTTTTTTCCATTGAACCTGCCCCATTGAGATTTTGTGCTGCATATTTCAATGAACGCAAAACTGAGTGAAACCCCATAGCTGTAGTTATATGCTAGTGAAGATCAAGTCCAGCTACATATCACAGGAAAACACAAAATAACCTTGAGTTAAATAGGAGAGAAGTAGATTTTCTTCCCTTTAAGGCAATTTAGAATGTAGTGGTCAGGAGCTGGTGAAGGACTTCAACTTCATTCCCTTGTTCTTCTACTACTTATGGCTCTGTCCCCAAGGCCATCTCAGGGTGCATCACGGGTTCTGGAAATTTAACCATCCCATCTGTATCTAAAGCTGCAGTAAGATGTGAGGAAGAAGAGATGGGCACACGTCTCATTTTTAAGGATATTTTCTGGAACTCTGCTATAGCATTCCTGTTTGCCTTTCATTTAACCTGAACTCAGCCCCACGAGTCACCTCAGAAGACTAGGACATGTGGTCTCTTAACTGCATGGCAAAGTCCTCATCTAGAATTCAGGGTTCTATTTATTGCAGAAGAGGAAAATGGATTTTGAGGGTGGCCAGAAGTCTATACAGCACTGTCAAGGCATTTCCATCATAGAAGTTGGTTGGTAAATATGAAGAGAATTGTTACACAGGTCACTGTGAATAAAGGACCAGGAGAGAGGTGCACAGAGAGCCCACTGATAGTCAGAGGGTCAATGCGGTTGGGAGTTCTGTGAATGTTTTCATGATAGGGACAATGTCTGCAGGAGACCTGGAAGGGAAGATGGTGGATCAAACACTGTTGTCCAGGTCAATTTATTCTGCTCCTTTCTCGCTGGCTGGCAAACTGCAAATTAAAAAAAAATTATTTTACTCATTTTGTTTATTTCAAAGGCAGAGAGATAGAATTAGAGATGGGTGGGGGGGGGGGAGAGAGAGAGGAGAGATATGGAGATCTTCCATCCATTAGTTCATTCCCCAATCCAGAGTTGGACCAGGTTGAAGGCTATGCCTGAGAACTGGTTCCAGGTCTTCCACATTGATGACTACTTGAGCCATCACCTGTTGTTTCCTAGCACAACCCAAACTTGAGGTCTCTTTTTAACTACTAACCTTTTCAAAGAATGGAGAACTGTATCAGTTATCCAGTCTAAGCTTCAATTAAGTTGCAGGCTAAACATAAATTTAAAATATTCTAAGCCTCCTTAGGAATGTTTAAGGATTCCTGGTGATCTTGGACCATCAGATGAGCAACACTGATTTAGGGGCTGTTGCTGTGGTGCAGCAGGTTAAAGCCCTGTCCTTAAGTGCCAGCATCCCATATGGGCACTGGTTCTAGTCCCGACTGCTCCTCTTCTGATCCAGTTCTCTGCTATGGCCTGGGAAAGCAGTAGAAGATGGCCCAAGTCCTTGGGCCCCTGCACCTGCATGGGAGACCTGGAAGAAGCTCCTGGCTCCTGGTTTCGGATTGGTGCAGCTCCGGCTGTTGCGGCCATCTGGAGAATGAACCAGCGGATGGAAGACCTCCCCCTCTATCTCTACCTCTCTCTGTAACTCTGTCTTTCAAATAAATAAAAAATAAATCTTTAAAAAAAAGAAACACTGATTTAAACCCATAAAAAGGAGCAATAATTTTTCCTGTTCAGGATAATATATTACAGCGGTTAAGGGCTTGATTTATAGCCAACTGCCTATATTTGAACTGTAATTTTGTCACTTAATGGTAGCATAGTTTAGGGAATTTAATTGACCTTTTTCTGTTTCAGTTTCCTTATCTGCAAAATGAGATAATGGTAGTACCCATTGCCTAGGTGATAAGGATTAAATGAGTTAATATTTAAGAAGTGCTTAGAACTGTGTCTGACATATCATTTGTGTTATTTTTTTAAAAAATCCTATTGTTTTTTTCCTTCACACAATGTCATTCTTAACATTGTATGAACTCTAGTCCTTTTGCTTTGTTTTCCATCTTCTTTTCCCTTTGTGCTTTCAAGTAACATAAAGATTCTTTAGCTAGTCCATAGTCTCTTAAGGCCTGACTTTGGTAGTCACCCAAAGAGAAATTATAACCCCTAGTTCAGCAAGGGCTAAACTCAATTCCTAGATAATGTCCCTTGTTCTCAGATTCTAAACTGGGGGAAGGGAGAGAGGGGTTCATGCTTCCTGTTGCAAAACTGAGCAGGCCTGGGATAGAATCTAGGCTCTGCCACTTCTATCTTCATGTTCCCTTAGTTTTTCCAAACTCCAGTTTCTTCGTATGCCAAAAGGAATAGCAATATCTCATAGCATTGTGATGCGAATTAAATGAAATGACATAGAGTACTTCACATGGGTCTCAACCCGTGGTAAATGCTCAGGAAAGTATATCTATGGTTATTATTAAAATTAAAGACATTACTACAGGTGCTGTGAGTGAACTCCCAAAGTCACTTAGATGTTCAACTGTCTTCTCAGCTAATTCAACCTAAGTGTCAACTGTACAGGAGTGAGCGCTGAGATCAAACAGAAAGCACTGTTAGTTGAGGAGGGGAGAAGGCAAGGTGAAGTTCTGATGACCAGGAGGTGCTTAGCCAAAGCTCTACTTTATACGAGATATACTTTCAACTTGAATACTAAGCAGAAAAGAAAAACCATCCACTGCTATTATTTTTAAAAGAGAAATTTTGACAGTATGCAAGGATCAAAAGTGAAATTTTTATCATCTTGCTAATGGGAAACAACAATTGCCATGAAGCATGATATGAAACCTCCATGCAGTAACCATGGAATGTAATAGCATTCAATTTATTTCTTGGAATTTCTGGACAGAAGTGAGAATCCTCTAAATAACAGCCCATGTTAACATGGCCATAATCAATTATTTTAATAAACAGTTACCATTTTCCTTAGCTGAAACCAGATGATTGGTCAGGTCCTGGTTATAATTTTTCCAAGATGATATAGGATAATTAAAAGTGATTATAATAGATCATCCAATCTACTTAGTATTTCTTCGCTAAGTGGAGATGGACTATTTTAGAAATGGACTTCCAGAAACATGCAGGCTGTCTGTCACCATGGAATTTCTAATCCTCAGTGAACCTGTGTATGTGGTTGTCTGAGGTGGAGGACGATTCTTTTCTGTTCTTTGATTCACTTCAGAACTTTCTGGGAATTTAAATAATATTCATTCAAGTTCATTTTGTTGTGAAAGGCAAGGTTTTATTGATCAACTGGTAGGGGTACATACTACATAATTTAAAGATTTTCTTTCACATCATCTCCTTGGGTTATTTTTAACAAAGCTAAATTGATATACAAATCTATTCAGTTATTTTTATATGAAGACATAACTTCTAAAATATCACATATTTTACATATACATAAAAACGGATGCTAATCTGTTCTGGGTTCCACATCTGAACTTACAATGGCCTATGGCCTACAGAAAACCTATTCTTGGATATTTTATTATGCAGTGGAAGCACAATGCTGGTAAAAACCACGTTGTTAAAACTGGACAGAAACAGCCTGAATAAACTGTTGTCAACCTTCAATGAAGTGAAGAGGTAACAATTTCTACAAAGGGATTGCTCCATTTTGGGGCCAAAATTATAGTTCTGCGAGAGCATACGAAGTTCACCAGATGGGAGGCTACTTGAATTTGCAACCATATATATCTTTTTCTCCTGAAAGAAGGAGGTATTTGTTTCCTGCCATGTTATCAGGAAAATTGTTCATTTTTATTCTTTCGTCTGTCACTCAAAGTTGTCACTACATTTAGTGGCTATTTATTCTGCACATCATTCGTACCTCTAATGGTGCTGTCAGCCTGTCTGGGATTCACATGCCAGCAACACATTTCTTTATATTTCAAACACAACTTCTGGAAAGTAACTTCCTCCTTCTGTTGTAAATCCCAAGCGAGTCATTGCAAGAAGTTCTAGTCTGCTCACCCTCCTCTCTGTTCCTCATTTTTAATCAAAATAGGAACTAGTGACATTTTCCTTGAATAGTGGAGTCTTGTTTTCAATTATTCCTTTAGCTGAAGTGTTCAGTTCAAGCTGGTATCTCCATGCATTTCCACTGAACCTTCTTTGGGATAAAATCACAAATTGAAATGTAAACGGTAGGAAGTAAAGGTGCAAATTGATGTGTAACTCTCATATCATACATATTTCTATAAACTGAGCTCAATTGTAAGTATCAAGAAATAGTGAAATCAATTTTTATTACTCATTTTTTCACATTTTGTCTCAGAGCTCAGAAATGAATGCCTCTCAAACACATTGTAGCTTGAACAATAAATCAGAATTCCATCTGATGCATAATTCAAAAGATTTTTTTTATAAAATAAAACAGAATTAAAAAAGAAACTAAACCCAAACCAAAAAACCCTGAATATTCTAATTCTTCCATTGCCACTAATATGCTGCATGATTTTAAATAGGTTAATCATCCTCTCACATCCAGGAATTCTCTTGGTGATAAAGTTATTACCGGTAAAACCAGTAATTACACAGAACAAAAATACTAAGATTTTTTTGAAAGCTTTTTACTAAAATTCTTCATTTAAATGTTTATAAAAATTATTTACCAAGAAAATATTAACTAATACGTAAAAACATTCAAAACCTAATTATTTGAAGCAATCAAGATAGTATTCTGAAATGTATTACCAAAATGAATTTAAAAGCAAAAAATACCAGATGGCTTTAGAATATCCATTTCTAAAAGAAATGCTAGTGTCGGATCTTGTCTCTTCAGGGACAGTGTTTCATCATGTATCACTGATGCTATTATTTTCTAACTTATGATTAGTGAACTTAGTTATAGATCCCAGTTAATAGGTACAGAAAGGCTAAAATTTTTCTGAGGAAAGAAGCACCCTCCCAAAAGAGAATATGTCCCTGCTCATGTTGCTAATGGCTGCCTTGTCTGATGCTGGAGGAGGGTCCTGGGACAGGGGCCAAGGGACTTGGGATCCAGTCCTGCTTCTTCTACCAAGAAGATTCCTGACCATTTTGAACCTTTATGTCTTCCTTTGAAAAATGCAAGGGTTAGGCCAGATAATTCCCAAGTTTTTTTTCCAATTCCAGTGTTTTAATTAACAATTTTTAAACTAATTTATATTGCATGCAAACATGGAGAAGTTAAAAATATAATTTTAAAAGTTGAGATGGCCATCTTGGATGTGCAGAGGAAACTGGTGGCAGTACATGGCACTTAGGAAACCTGGTGATATGTAAATGGTAGCATTCTTAATTTAAAAATAAAATCTATATTCTCTGCTTCAGACAATGAGCTACCTCTGAAGCAAACAGGCTGTGCTGTAAACCTGACTTCAGAGCCGCTGCATTTTGTTTCACGCACGGTTGCTCAGCCCTGGCACTATTGACAGTTTGGCATGGGTATTTGTTGTGAGGGTACATTGCTGGGCATGTCACGATGTTCAGCAGCTTCTCAGGCCTCCATCCGTTACAGTGCCGTCACATCCTTACTCCCTATAATGTGGCCACAAAAATGTCTCCGGATATTTGTTCCCAGTTAAGAATAACCTCTTTAAAGTCAACTAGCTTTTTCTGGCTTCCTGTGTTAACCTGTACCCAAGTTCCCAGAGCTGTCCTGAACTTTAACTGGTTTTTAAAAGTTATTTGAAGGACACACACACACACACACAGAGACAGAGAGAGAGAGAGAGAGAAAGCGATGTATCTTCCATCTACTCACCTACTCCCCAAATGCCTGCAACAGCCAGGGCTGGGCCAGGCTAAAGCCAGGAGCCTAGAACTCATTCCAGGTCTCTCACATGGGTGGCAGGAACTCAGATCCTTAGATCATCACCTGCTGCCTCACAGGTCCTGCATTCGCAGGAGGCTGAATTTGGCTGTAGAGCCAGGACTTGAACCCACACACTCTGATGTGGGATGCAGGCATCCCAAGCAGCATCTTAACTGCTGAGTCAAAATCCCATCCTTCTAATATCTTTTACAGAGCTTACCAAAGCCCACTGTGTTTTCAATGTAGTTCCACATGCAAAAGCACTAAAAGTAGAACCATCAATATTAGTTTGTAAGGTATTATATATGGTTGACTACTTTTGCCGGGAAATGCACAATTGATGTTTTGTGAATTCAGTGTCCATGAACTCCATGAACTCCTACATAGCACGAAGAATATAATTTTTGTCCCTAAACATTTTTCGTTCTGGCTAGGAAGGTACAGCATCCGTCCGTGAATCTGTAATGGTTTCAGAACACTTACAAAGTAGCACAGTAATGGAGTGAGTATGAGATAGAGCCAAGAGGGAGGCTGATAAGGGAGGGAGTGAGGAGTGTAAGACAGATTGTAGGCCATGCACAGCCGGTGTACCCAGGAGTAGTAGGAACCCAAAACTACTGGAGATGGCTATGAAGACTGGGAGCAAAGTTATAGTTAAGTAGGAGAATTAAGTTCTGGGGGCTCTGTTGTACAGCAAGATGATTATGGTTAATAATAATGTACAGTTGGCCCTCCATATCCTGGATTAGAACAGCCAAAATTCAAAATATGTGGGGAAAATACTGTGTGTGTACCAAGCATTTTGCAGATTTTTTTCTTGTTATTCTGTAGGCAACATAGTATGACAAGTATTTAAATAGCATTTACTGTGTAATAGGTATTACAAGTTATTTACATATGATTTAAAGTATATAGAAGAATGTGAGTTGGATATTTTTCAATGTGGCATTACTTTATAAACAGAATCCTCAATTTTAAGAAATTCCTTTTCTTCAGAGCTCTGAAATGACCTCTAGTCTTCCTGAGAACTAACTTCCTTCTGCCCTCGTGTCTTATCCTGACCTGATCTCTTTGGTTTCTGATTCTTTGTCTGAGTGTTCCTTTCCATATCCTTCTATCTGTTGGTTTTGTTTATCTCTGTCTTCAGACTGTCTAATGTATCCCTGTACTCTGTTTCCTTAGTTGATTTTCTGTTGTGTTTCCCTGGTCTGGGTTGCAGTCCTTCATTCCATCATCCACTGCTACTCAAAGTTCACGATACCAAAGCAGGAGGATCTGTGGGACCTCCAAAGGGGATGTCCAGTGTTTTGTGAAAGTGGAGTAGAGGGATGACAAGTACATTGAGTTGGTTGTAAGTGTCCTTGTACTGTTCTTAGTTGGATTCATGAAATTGGATACATGTCTGCCAGCTCACAGAATAAAACCTGGGTTAGGGGAGGAACTGAAGAAGGAGACCACCAGGAAAAGCTTAATCAGATGGCAGTGTGTGGCTTTGGATGGAAGAAATATTTCCTTTAGCCCTTCTCCTCTTTGCTTACCTGCATTGCACTCTTTGAGGATACTGCCAGAGTTTGCTAGAGCCCAATCAGCACACGGACTTCGTACTTGTCCTATTACCCAGGTGTTATTCTGCCATTTGGTGTGAAATGTGGCATCTTGTTCTCTTAGTGGCAGCACAAGCCAATTCAAGTTTTGCACGCACCAGTGTTTTAGAAAGAACACAGCCCTTTCATCGTTTCATTTCTATCTATTCCTTGGTTTAAGGAAACGCTCTGTAATTTCTTTAAAATGCTTTTTACTTAGGTACAAGTGGAATTGCATATTATGTTATTTGAAAGAATATTAACATAATACAATTTCATGTTGGCTCTCTGTTCTGAGCTGTTCTACTTCATCTCTCTCACTTCATTGTCTGTTGTATAAGATTTGTATCATGTTGCTCAAAATGTTACTGTTAAGTTAGATATATTATTCTCATGACCTAAAATTTTCTTTGAAGTGAAACATTGAGATCAGTTAAAAAAAAAACAATAAAAGGTAAGTGGTTAAATTCAGAGCATATCTTATGTGTGACAGGCAGACACTAAAAACTATGGTTTTAGAAAATATTTAGTAATATGGAAAATGCTTATGGCACAGTTTAAGAGAAGAGTATAATATACAAAATCTTACAGATAGTGTAACTCCCAGTATGTTAATAATAATAATATAAATGAAGAAAATATTGGAAAGAAAGCATCAGATGTTGATAGAGTTCATATCTGGTATGAGTTTTTGTATTTTTCTTTTTGTGTCTCTGTACTTTCTTTTTAAAATTTTCTTAATTCTTTCTATTTATTTGAAAGACACAGAGAATGAGAGACAGAGAGAGAGACAGACAGGCCTGCCATCCACCAGTTCACTCCTCAAATTTCTGCAACAGCTGAGGATTGGCCAGGCTGAAACTGGGAGCCAGGAACTCAATCCAGGTCTCTTATGCAGGTGGCAGGCACCCAACTACTTGAACCATCTGCTTCCTCCCAGGGTGTGCATTAACATAATGGTGGAATCAGGATGGGTTGGAACTGGAACCCAGGCAATCTGATATGAGATGCAGGTGTCCCTGTATTTAAAACAAGTGTGTATTACATCAAAATAAAAGCATAAGCATTGTAAATTTGTTTCCTTTTATTTTTTAAAAGACTTATTTATTTATTTGAAAGGCAGAGTTACAGAGAGGCAGAGAGAGAGAGGGCTTCCATATTCTGGTTAACTCCCCAGATGGCCACGATGGCTGGAGCTGTGCCTATTCAAAGCCAGGAGCTGGGAGCAGCTTCTGGGTCTTCCACGCAGGTGCAGAGGCCCAAGGAGTTATATATGCCATCTTTGGCTGCTTTTCCAGGTACATTAGCAGGGAACTGGACTTGAAGTGGAGCAGCTGAGACAAGAAATGTCACCCATACAAGATGCTGTATGGGCACTGTAGGCGGCAGCTTTACCTGCTATGCCATAGCACCGGCCCCTGTAAATATGTTTCTTAATCAGAGCTTATTTATAACAGGTTTTATATTTTAGTTTTACTATTCCCTCAGATGCTGCTGCTTCTTTATATTCATTGCCTCCTGTACTTTGTAAATACTAAGCATTTATACATACATTTGAAGAACTCTTGTTAGTAATATGTTTAATGTTACTTCTTTGTTACTTGTATATATGGCTTCACATTTTTGTAATAAGATATACTATATATAGAGCTGTTTGGTATAAAGTAATTATAGATATACTGTTTTTGTGTTTGTTCTTTTAATCTTGGTCTCCAGGGAGCAGAACTGCCAAGAGAGTGTAGGTTTTACTGTGAACTGACAGTCAGAAACCAAAATGAAATGCAACATAGAAAGAGATTGAGTGGCAATGGATGGCTCTGTGCTAGGCATACATACTTCATTTACTCTCTGCAACACACCCAAGCAAGAGACAGTTACTCTTTGTCACAGAGGTGGGCATGGGAGCTCAATGAGGCCAGAGGACTTGCAAAAGGTCACATAGCAAGTAAGTGCTACTTCGTCCAGCTCTGTGTTCTGGAACAGACTTTTCTACTGGGCCATAAACATGTTTATAGGACAGCTTGTGCACACTTACAGAACAGCTACACAATTGAAAATCTAAGTTTGGGACTACAAGATGGAAATGTGCACGCACATTTTTTAATGTTTGTTGATTCCTGATACAATGACTTATTTTGTGTTATCTGTCAGCTCCTTGGTGTCAGAGCACACTTGCTTTTATTACTTTTTAATTTCCTATAAATTCACAGGTTACAATGGTTTCCATCGAGCTGCTTAACAGACGCTCCTACCTGGCCATTACATCTTATCCTGCTCATGGCTCACTACTGTTTTGGATCCAGAGATGGTGGGGTGTATTTCATTGTGTTAGGATTATACATAGATGGATAAGAGCTGATGGGACAACAAGGATTTCCAGACAATTAGAACAATTAGTGTGAGAGCCATACTTATGATCTCATGTGTATCTTCATAAAATTGGCCTAATTGTAGTAATTTTTTAGCTAAGAATGATGGCGAATGCGTTTGTTACTAATGTTAACATAAGTACTTCCTAAGAGAGAAGTCTCTTCAGTTAGTGCTATTTTGTGAGGTGTCAAAGTATAGTGGTAGTCACTGTGTTCCAAATGTAGTGGTAGTCACTGTGTTCCAAATGTAATGTTGCAATGAAGACCTTTTGATAGGTCAACAAGGGAAGTTGTAGGACTCAAATCACCGGTGACAAGAGTATATGATAATTCTTAGAATGTAAGTATATTGTTGAATCATCAGAGTATTCAGATGATCATCTGGTTCATCAGATAAAAATCAATAACAAAATAATTATTATAATATTACCAGCAACATCAAAGCTAATGGGGTTTTTCTCCATGAATTTTTTTTTTTAATTCAAAACTTTATTTTTAAAAATTGCTTCCATAGAGTGGATGTTGTGGTGCAGTAGGTTAAACTACTGCTTGGGACACCCACATGCCATACTAAGGTATCTGGGATTGAGTTCCACCTCTAGTTCTGATTAGCTTCCTGCTAATGACCCTCAGAAGGCAGCAGATGATAGCCCAAGTGCTTGGATCCCTATCACCCCTGTGGGAGACCTGGATGGAGGCCCAGAATGGTTAGGGCTATTCTGGGCCAACACCAGTATTTGACAACTTAATCCATGTTTCCTACATGGGTGGTTGTGACCCAAGTAGTTAAGTCATCACCTGCTGCATCCCAGGGTGGACTTCAGTGGGAAGCTGGAAATGAGAGTAGAGCTGGGACTCGAATCCAGGCACCCCAGTCACCCCCAGCAGCACCTTGACTGCTTTGCCAAATGCCTGCACCCAGATATACTACTATTGTTCTCTATCTCTTTTTATGCACAAAGGTGATTGAAGACTTTCTTTCCAGAGGGCATGATATTAGGAAGTGATTTCTGTTATCTAAAAATACTGATTCCTATATGATTTTTTTTTTTTGACAGGCAGAGTGGACAGTGAGACAGAGACAGACAGAGAGAAAGGTCTTCCTGTTGCCGTTGGTTCACCCTCCAATGGCTGCAGCGGCCAGCGCATCGTGCTGATCTGAAGCCAGGAGCCAGGTGCTTCTCCTGGTCTCCCATGAGGTGCAGGGCCCAAGGACTTGGGCCATCCTCCACTGCCTTCCCAGGCCCTAGCAGAGAGCTGGCCTGGAAGAGGGGCAACCAGGATAGAATCTGGCACCCCAACCGGGACTAGAACCCGGTGTGCCAGCGCTGCAAGGCGGAGAATTAGCCTGTTAAGCCACGGCGCCGGCCAATTCCTATATGATTGAACCTTCGGTGAGAATGCTCCATGAGGTTCACTCATCAAGATGATGAATTGACACCAAAACCAGGAGGAGGCTTCCTAATACTCCAGAGGTCTTCACAGCTTCAGGTCTTCTTGAAACCAGTTATCACAGGCAACAAAATTCTCCCCAAGCATTTCAACTTGTTCTAGTTAACAAAATTTTATGTGTGTCTTAGAATTAACTGATTGTTTACTTAACTGAATAGCTAAACATATCCCTGGATCCAAGATCAAAGAGACCCCAGTTCCTGGTGTCAAGGACTTTGTTCTAGTCAGTCATTTGTGTATTGACATGGACACAAACAACAGTAAATGAACAGGGAAAGGAAAAGGGACAATGTGCTCTGAGTACAGAATGAGTCAGTCTAAAGACGTCAGGGAATTCTATCAAATTCTCCAGAGGCAGAAAACCCTGCTGGATGATGGTGAAGGGGGTTTTCCTAACGTTTCACTGTCTGCCCTTTCCGAAAGATGTAATATTTATAAAGCGATGAGCCATGCAGTCCTGATCCAGGGCAGTGTTGTGTGCAAAGGAACTCGGCCATCAAGAGCGATTGCAGAATATCTCAAATGCTTTACTGGTATTTCTGAAATACCATGATGAGGACACACAGCTCTCAGAGATTCTTCTCAATATTACCCTTTTCTCCTTCTCATAACATGCCTTTACATCCCACAGCTATTCTCTCTCCCAGCTTCTTCCCTGAGCTATCTCCTCTGCCCCCAGCGTGGGCTGTCTTTACTTTCCTCTGCCCACACACCCCTGCTCTTTTTTTTTTTTTTGACAGGCAGAGTGGATAGTGAGAGAGAGACAGAGAGAAAGGTCTTCCTTTTTGCCATTGGTTCACCCTCCAATGGCCGCTGTGGCCGGCACATCGTGCTGATGCAAAGCCAGGAGCCAGGTGTTTCTCCTGGTCTCCCATGCGGGTGCAGGGCCCAAGGACTTGGGCCATCCTCCACTGCACTCCCGGGCCATAGCAGAGAGCTGGCCTGGAAGAGGGGCAACCGGGATAGAATCCAGTGCCCCAACCGGGACTAGAACCTGGTGTGCCGGTGCTGCAAGGCGGAGGATTAGCCTGTTAAGCCACGGCGCCGGCCACACCCCTGCTCTTGATCATAGTTGGCTTAAAACACAGACAGACAGCTATTGCATGTTCTCTCTCATACATAGAAGTTCTAAAAATGTTAATAGGATTGTGATTATTAGAGGCTGGGAAGGGCAGGGAGGAGGGACAGAAAAATGTAGGATAAAGGACACCAAAACACAGTGGGAACTAATAGATCTCAGTGTTCCATGGCAGAGTAGGGATAACTATAGCTCACAGGAATGTATTATATGTTAAATAAATATATTATATGGTACACAAATGAAAGAGGAGGTGAGTGGTTGGCCTAGTGGTTAAGATGATGGTTAGGATGGCCATGCCCCATATTAGAGTGCCAGGCTTTGATATTCCCCTCCTGACTCCAGCTTCCTGCTAATGCAGACCCTGGGAGGCAGCAAATGATGGTTCAAGTGGTTGGGTTCTAGATTGAGTTCATAATCCTGGCTTTGGCCTGGCCCAGGCCTGATCATTAAAGGCATTTGAGGAGTGAACTAGCAGATAGGAGCTCTCTGCCTGTCTCTGCTTCTCAAACAAACAAACAAACAAATGAACAGAAGGAGACAAGTTGGTACAGTCAAACACAGAGGAAGGGTGAGGAGGTGGAGGTGCTTGCTGTCTGATTTGATAAGATCCCCCTCTATGCATGTGTTGAAATATTACATTGTGTCTCGTGAAGGTGCACAAGTATTGTTAATAAAAAATTAAAAAGAAAAATCCTTTGTTAAGTCCTTCCTCTCTACCTTACCACCTTGCAGTGTTTCTCGTCTCTGTTGATCTTCTGACAGCTGTCTGCTATTAATGCCAAAAGAATTGCTTTCTTTTGATATTTCTTCTCTTCTTGAAGATAGAATATAGGCGAGAAGGAGCTACACAAAGCCAAAATCATTAGTGGCTGAAAAGACTTAAAGGAATAGTGTTTGTATTTCGACAGAGGTAAACATTTTTCTTAAAACTTACCACATCTGGAGTCTTGCACCTTATTCCTTTAAACTCTTACCTATTTAACTCTTCCGTCAGTGCTGTTGCCCAAACCTTTTTATATATCTGCCACTGCGCATTTCATTATGGTTGTGATGCAATCAGAAAATAGCCTTTTACTGTAGGTCAGGATCATATATAGTTAGAGTATAATTCATATGAAAGATAAAGATAGGAATTTCTATTGGAAATTTCCTCTTTCTTTAAGCCATTCTAGTATTTTTCTGTATTATAGGTTTTGGTACTTTTGGTACTTCAGTTTTTTTTGTTCTCATTTGATGGAAGAAAGTAAGTTATTTCATATCAATATTCATGACCATTATACATGACATATTCAATACGCTACCATTAAAGAGGTTATCTACCAAACTTATTATTATTATTTTGACAGGCAGAGTGGACAGTGAGAGAGAGAGACAGAGAGAAAGGTCTTCCTTTGCCATTGGTTCACCCTCCAATGGCCGCTGCGGCAGGTGTGCTGCGGCTGGTGCACCGTGCTGATCCGATGGCAGGAGCCAGGTGCTTCTCCTGGTCTCCCATGGGGTGCAGGGCCCAAGGACTTGGGCCATCCTCCACTGCACTCCTGGGCCACAGCAGAGAGCTGGCCTGGAAGAGGGGCAACTGGGACAGAATCCGGCACCCCAACCGGGACTAGAACCTGGTGTGCCGGCGCCGCAAGGCGGAGGATTAGCCTGTTGAGCCATGGCGCCGGCCCAAACTTATTATTTTCTAAAAATGATCTTATACATAGGTAACTATGGCCATCAGTATGCATAATACAGGAATGAATTTAATAAAGTATTCATGAGTTATGTGCTGAGAGAGATTATTAAGTAGGAGTTTGCTTCGATATTAGTTGACTGGTAACACATACACACACACAAATACAAATATATATATGTATAGTTTTAATAATGACATGAGATATAGGAAAAGATTGGGAAAAATATTATGAAAGTCTCATCCAAATACTTTTTAAAAAATTTATTTGACAGATAGACAGTGAGAGAGAGAGAGAGAGACAGAGAGAAAGGTCTTCTGTCTGTTGGTTCACCCCCCAAATGGCCACCACAGCCAGAGCTGTGCCGATCCGAAGTCATGAGCCAGGTGCTTCCTCCTGGTCTCCCATGCAGGTACAGGGGCCCAAGCACACGGGCTACCCTCCACTGCCTTCCTGGGCCACAGCAGAGAGCTGGAGTGGAAGAGGAGCAACCGGGACTAGAACCTGGTGCCCATATCGGATGCGGGCGCCACAGGCAGAGGATTAACCAAGTGAGCCACGGTGCCAGCCCCCTAAATACCTTCTCATCAAATGTGTCGACCAGAAATGCTAACAGGTTGAAAATGAGTAAATGTAAACATTCCCCAGTTCTCTGCTTCTTCCCACTCTTGTTGCAAGAGCCAAAGAACTGATGGCTCCAGCAAAATCCAGCACACAGTAGTCACTCACATTTTTCTTGAAAGGAAAATGAAACTCCACAAATCAGAGCACATTCTGTTGCAAGGTGGGCAGGGCCTCAGTGTATTCTATTCACTTAAATACTGCAGATCTGGTCTCCGCATAATCACAGAGTGGCTGCAGATGATTCATCTGAAAGACCTATTTAAGGAAGGAAGTGAAAGTCAGAGGCTAAAAAATGACCCATAATCAGGTGCTGACAGTTGTGTGTTGAAAGGTTCTATGTAAAGCCAAACTTTCCAACCACAAAAAGGGACCTGTTTAGTTCAACATTTTTGCAGTGAAGAAATTAAGGGGAAAACAGGCTAAGATGAAAGGTCTAGAAATAGTTTTAACTTTCACGCATGACACAGAAAAATAAATCTACTGAGCAGATTAAAAAAAAAGTCCAATCATGCATTTAGTTTGAATTCCCATGAAAAATTGCAGAATTTGTAAGAAGACTATAAAGTTTATTTTGACACAAGATAAATCATTTCTTTTGGCAAAAATTGAATGTCCCAGTAAAAATCCTGGACAGGTAACCCAACAATTCAGGACAGAAGACTAGAAGACTTTGAATCGATGTTCCCTGATGTTTCCTCATAATGTCATGTATGCATTCATTCGTTCATGGATTTTGTCTTTGTTTTGCTTCTAAGATTTATTTATTTGAAAGGTAGAGTTACAGAGAGGGGAAGAGAGAGAGAGAAAGACAGAGATAGGCTATCCAGTGGTTACTGTTCGCAAGATTGCAATGGCTAGAGCTGGGCCAGGCAAAAGCCAGGAGCCTGGAACTACATCCAGGTCTTCCATGTGGGTGGTAGGGGCTCAAGAACTTAGTCCATCTTTTTTTTTTTTTTAAGATTTATTTATTTATTTGAAAGTCAGAGTTACACAGAGAAAGAAGCACAGGCAGAGAGAGAGAAGTCTTCACTCCCCAGATGGCCCCAACGGCTGGAGCTGTGCCAATCTGAAGCCAGGAGCCAAGAACTTCTTCTGGGTCTCCCATGTGGGTGCAGGTGCCCAAGGACTTGGGCCGTCTTCTACTGCTTTCCCAGGCCATAGCAGAAAGCTGGATTGGAAGTGGAGCAGCCAGGACTTGAACCGGCATCCATATGGGATACTGGCACTGCAGGCAGTGGCTCTACCTGCTACACCAGAGCACCGGTCTACTTAGTCCATCTTCAGATGCTTTTCTAGAAACATTAGCAGGGAGCTGGATTAGAAGTGGAGTAGTTGGGTTTTGAACCCATGCGCATATGGGATGTTCATGTTGCAGGCAGTGACTTAACCCACTTCTTCTTTTTTTAATTTAACATACAAAAAGTTTGTGGGAAAAATGGAGTTAAAAGACATTTGATGCAAAAGATTTGAAATCCATGCACTCATGATACACAATGTCCACAGACTTTTTGAAGATCCCACATCTAGTTAGTTACTTATTCATGCTGAGCATTTTGCTAGGCTTTGAGGATACAAAAAAAGTGTCTTCCTTTGTTAAGGAACTTACAGTCTAATTGGTAAGACCAGAAAATGAGCTTGAACTGTGCAGCACTGTAAATGCTGCAACAAAAAATAAGCCCAGATGCTGTCACATGGGGAAACCTAAGAAGGCTTCCAAAACGTCTAAATTCATGAGCTGAGCTTTAAACAAGAATGTGTTTAACCAGAGGATGGAGAAGCACTGGAACATGGTTGCTAGGTGAGTAGATTGTACAGCTGGGCTATTCAGGCTTAAGTTTTGGTTTTGCTCATTACTAAACATGACCCCATGGAAGTGACCCAACCTCTCTGTCCTTCAATTTTCTCCATGGGTGAGGTCAACAATCTACCTACTGGCTGGCGCCGTGGCTTAACAGGCTAATCCTTCGCCTTGCGGCGCCAGCACACCAGGTTCTAGTCCCGGTTGGGGTGCCGGATTCTATCCCGGTTGCCCCTCTTCCAGGCCAGCTCTCTGCTATGGCCCGGAAAGGCAGTGGAGGATGGCCCAAGTCCTTGGGCCCTGCACCTGCATGGGAGACCAGGAGAAGCGCCTGGCTCCTGGCTTCGGATCAGCGAGATGCGCTGGCCGCAGTGGCCATTGGAGGGTGAACCAACGGCAAAAAGGAAGACCTTTCTCTCTGTCTCTCTCTCACTATCCACTCTGCCTGTCAAAAAAATAAATAAATAAATAAATAAATAAAAATAAAAAAAAATACCTACTACTTACTTGTGTCCCGAGTTGTAAGGATGGATAAGTGAGTAATAATTCCAAAGTACTCAGATCAGGGTCTGTCTCACTGATGTGTTACCTAAGTGTGTGATAAATACAGAGGGAGAGAGGTGGGTGTCCTGGTAGCAGGTACAGCTGCTACAGTGGCCTGAAAGTTCATGATTGCTACATTTAGAAAACAGTAGGGTGTAGGTTCCATGACTGAGGAGCATTGAGAAATAAGGGTGGGGAGATCTGAAGTCTTTGGTAAAGAATATGGCTATGATCCTAGACATCATGAAGGATCTTGGAAATACTTCAACCAAAGAAGAGATAAGATTAGATTCACTGTAGAGTGGAGTGCAGGGTGGGAGGCAACTTTGGAGACAAGAAGGCAAATAAGGACAGTGTTTTCCAAATTGTTCATCAACAAAACTCATATGAGGTGTTTTTTAAAACTGTTTTTTCATCTTCTTTGAAAGGCATACACACACACATAAACACAGAGCAAGAGAGTGAGAGAGCGAGAGAAAGATCTTCCATCCACTGGTTCACTCCCTAAGTAGGCTGAAATTCCTGAAATCTCAGGAATTGAGAACTCAGCCTAGCTCTCCCCCATGGGTGGCAGGGACCACTGAGTCACTGCTATTGTCTCCCAGAGTCTGCATTTGCAGGGAGCTGGAATCAAGAACAGAGTCGGGACTTAAACCCAGGCACTCTGATATGGGATGCAGGTGTTCCAAGCAACATCTTAACTGCTGAGCCAAATTCCTGCCGCCGAGGTACATTTTATTTTTATTTTTTTTAAGATTTATTTTTTATTTGCTTGAAAGGCAGAGTTACAGAGGGAGGTGGGAGAGAGAGAGGGAGAGAGAAAGAGAAATGTTTTCCATCTGCTGGCTCACTTCCCAAATGGCCGCACCAGCAGGGCCTGGGTCAGGCTGAAGCCAGGAGCCAGGAGCTTCTTTTGGGTCTGCCACATAGGTGCAGGGGCCCAAGCACTTGGGCCATCTTCCATTGCTTTCCCAGGCATGTCTGCAGGGAGCTGTATCTGAAGTGGAGCATCTGGGACTCTAACAGGCGTCCATATGGGATGCTCATGCTGCAGGTGAAGTCTTAACCTGTTATTATGCCACAGCACTGGCCCCAGGTGCATTTTATGTATGTATGTCTGTAAGTTTGTATTTATTTATTTAGACAGGCAGAGTTAGACAGTGAACGAGAGAGACAGAGAGGAAGGTCTTCCTTCCGTTGGTTCACCCTCCAAATGGCTGCTACGGCCGGCACGCTGCACTGATCCAAAGTCAGGAGCCAGGTGCTTCCTCCTTGTCTCCCATGTGGGTGCAGGGCCCAAGCACTTGGGCCATCCTCCACTACCTTAAAGGGCCACAGCATAGAGCTGGACTGGAAAAGGAGCAACTGGAACAGAACTGGCGCCCCAACCAGGACTAGAACCTGGGGTGCCGGTGCCGCAGGCGGAGGATTAGCCAAGTGAGCCGTGGCGCCGGCCTTTAGGTGCATTTTAAATATACAGACAGCCAGACCTGTTTCTAGTAGTCTCTGACTCAGAAGATTGGGAGTAGCTCTGGTAATCTACTTTTTTTTTTTTTTAAACAAACATCTTAGATGATTCCTGTCCTTAGATTTTGCAGACCCTGCATAGACATCTGAGAACTAATGATATTTTAGACAAAAGTTGCAAAAATGACAAGGTTGGAGAGAAGGGAATAGATTTTAAAAGGAAAAAGTAATGGGAATTGGTGACCCACAGGATGGAGCCAAGGATGACAGAGTTGGTCTTGGGTGACTAGGTGGATGATGGAAGTGTTGGGAAGAGAACCAGATCTGGGAATGACATTAGAGAGATCAGATTAAGAGAGTGTCAGTGGATGCCGGCGCCGCGGCTCAGTAGGCTAATCCTCTGCCTTGCGGCGCCGGCACACCAGGTGCTAGTCCCGGTCGGGGCACTGATCCTGTCCCGGTTGCCCCTCTTCCAGGCCAGCTCTCTGCTGTGGCCAGGGAGTGCAGTGGAGGATGGCCCAAGTCCTTGGGCCCTGCACCCCATGGGAGACCAGGAGAAGCACCTGGCTCCTGCCATCGGATCAGCGCGGTGCGCTGGCCGCAGCGCGCCTACCGCGGCGGCCATTGGAGGGTGAACTAACGGCAAAAGGAAGACCTTTCTCTCTGTCTCTCTCTCACTGTCCACTCTGCCTGTAAAAAAAAAAAAAAAAAAAAAAGAGAGTGTCAGTGGAAAGAGAGGCAGTCCAAGGTTGCATGTGTGTGCCTAAGGCACAGGACGGAGATTTGGGACAGGAGATATAAAACTGGAAGTCATCAGAGTATAGGCAGTAACTAAAGCTTGCAAAGTCCATCCACCATTTAATCATTAATTATCTAGGAAGACATAATGCTATTTTATTTGTTCATTCATTTAATTACTCCATTACTCTACAAACCAATTTAAAAGACAGTTTTGCACCAGGTACCATGTTACACAGGTTCCTTTTTTTTCTTCTTCCCATTAAAGAGACTGTGAAACAGCTAGCGGTGAGCTGTGAGGCGCCGTGTCCTGGGGGCGCAACTGCGGCTGCTGAACGTCCTCACGGACTGCTACTGGCGGGTGCAGGAAGTGCTGCAGCGCGCCCCCCGCACTTCCGGCGTAGGAAGACCCAGCGTTACCAGCTGGCTCTCTGGGCCAGCACCAGGGCCTTCGTGAAATGCAAGCACGCCCACAGGCTGAAGACAAGGACCATGCAGACCCTTTGGATGAACCCAATCACAGCTGCCTCCCACGAACACGGCCTGAAGTACCCAGCATTCGTTTCTAATTTAATTAAGTGCCAGGTGGAGCTCAACAGGACGGTGCTCACAGACCTGGCCATCTACAAACCAAAGACTTTTAAATCCCTGGCTGCTTTGGCTGAAAGAGGCGACAGGTAGGACTTGCTGCTGCCCTGCGGTGCCCAGCAAAGAGCTGGAAGGTGTGTTTTCCCGGGTGGTGCAGGACCACTGAGCGGGCAGCCGGCTAAGGAGGCGGCCGCTCTCCCTTGCTGGTGCTGACAGGGAACTTAGGAGGAAAAGAATTCGTCAACAGTTTGCAAGTTTCACTTGTAATCGTGTTCATTTCCACTTCAGTAACTCTCAGTGGGGCAGGTTCCCACAGCTGCCTTCCACTGACTGCAAATAAAGCCCACGTGGTGTCCAAAAAAAAAAAAAAAAGAGACTGTGAAGAAATATCGAAGAGGAAAATATGAAAAAGAGTGATGTCATTGAAGCCAATGGAGAAATTTGGGATGCCCCAACTCCAAATAAGATGATGACTGAAAAAGTTCCGTGGGCTTAGTAACAAACAAGGTCAGTGGTAACTGAGCAGGGAGTAGAGCGGACTCTCCTGCGTGATGAGTAAGAAAATTAGAGTTGAGATACAATTTGAGGCACAAATACGTGGTGAAAAAGTGGAGGTGAGGAAGGAAGATGACAGATGGACGTGGTAGAATGCAGAAATATTTACATGGTCTTCCTTGTGTGAATGCCCCTCGGAAATATTTCTTTCAAGCTGTTTCCTACTAGAGGTGGAATCTATTTCTTCACCCTTTAATCCAAGCTTGGTCAGATGACTTAATTTGACCAATGGAGCACTAGCTAATGTGATGCAAACAGAAGCTTGAAGAGTGACTATTTCCTGGGTCTTGCCCTCACTTGCTGCTCTTGGGTACCCTGTGACTGTAACCAGGTAAGCATAATCCTAGACTAACTTGCTGGAGACTGTCTCTGTCACTCTGTGGACAGCCAGCAGCACTGAGTGAGACATTGAATCAGTCACTAGCTCATCTGTCCACTGACTGCAGCCTGCAGCTGCATGACTAAGATTGTTAACCAATCCTAGGGCTGCTCAGCAAAGCCCAGCCCGAATGACTAGTCCAAAAAAAGTCACTGTTCTTTTTTTTCCCTTT
This sequence comes from Lepus europaeus, assembly GCF_033115175.1. Taxonomy (NCBI): domain Eukaryota; kingdom Metazoa; phylum Chordata; class Mammalia; order Lagomorpha; family Leporidae; genus Lepus; species Lepus europaeus. Next base: position 31,028,403 of record NC_084836.1, on the reverse strand, counting down.
CCTTTTTAAAATTAATATAACAAGAAGAGATTTCATGCATTCCATATGTACAGTTCCAAGAAGACAACCATGCTTCCTTTCTTCTGCCTTCTGCCCCAATGCCCCTCCCTCTCTCCCTTCTCTTCCTTTCAATAGTTTTTGCAAAGATACAATTTTAATCCACTCTACATTCACAGGCTTACTTCACCACGAACCATAATATCCAACAAGTGAAAAGTAGGAAAACCACAATTCCACAGGGGTGAAAATGATAATCATATTAAAAAATATCCATTTCATTCCTGTACATTTTTTTGTTTTCTGTATTAACTGCTATATATTGGGGAAAACATATGACATTTGTCTTTTTGAGACTAAGCATAATGGTTTCTAGTTGTGTCCATTTTGTCGCAAAAGACAGGATTTCATTCTTTTTTGTGTCTGAGTGGTATTTCATAGTGTATATATACACATTTTATTTATCCAATCATCAGTTGTTGAGCATTAAACTGCTCAGTTTTGGGATGGTTTCTTATACAACAAAACTAATATAGAAGGACATTGTAGAAGTGCATTGGATTTCAACTCTGAGTCCTCCTGAGGTTGATATTTGTCTCTGAGACTTTGAGCTATGAAGAAGAAGAGCTAGATTGAATTGATCTTGTTCTCTCCTCTTTGTTTGTTTGTTTGTTTTTGTCTTAACATACTATTCCAGGGAGAAAGAACAAAACAGTAGTATTCGGAAGTGAAGTGGCCGGGTCATATATATATATTCCTTGTTTTGCCTTTCTTGTGGATCTGTCTTGTTTAGAAGATACAGGTCACTCCCTCTTGTTTCTTGCCCTAAAAGTTCCTGTTTCTGCTGAGGCAGAAACAGGAAGAGAGAATGAGTTAGTGAGGTTTGCTGAGCAGACAGAATTCTTTTTTTTTTTTTTAAGATTTATTTATTTATTTGAAAGGCAGAGGCAGAGAGAGAGAGAGAGAGAGAGATCGATCTTCCATCTGCTGATTCACTCCCCAGATGATTGCAACTGTTGGAGCTGCGCCGATCCAAAGCCAGGAGCCAGGAGCTTCCTCCGGCTCTCCTAAGTGGGTGCAGGGGCCCAAGAACTTGGGCTATCTTCTACTGCTTTCCCAGCCATAGCAGAGAGCTGGATTAGAAGTGGAGCAGCTGGGACTCAAACCAGTGCCCATATGGGATGCCGGCACTGTAGACCATGGCTTTAACCCACTGCTTCACATTGTTGGTCCCACAGACAGAATTCTGTCCAAGGACTTCTTTCCGTGGAGTTGGGAGGGCATGTTGCTTTGTCCACGTGGTCCTCATCTCAGACCTTACCAGCACATGACCATGAGTTGAAAGGTTCTCAAAGTTCTGTTGTCTTTCAAAACAAAACATAACATTCCAACCGAATTTAACCAGAACCATTTACAACATTTACGATTCTATTACTTATCCACTTTCTTGTGGGGCATTTATTTGAGGAAAGGTACTGTCTTGGATATGAGGGAGGTGGCTTTAGAAAATTAAACCAGACAGACTAAAATGACGATCTGATTCACAAGAGGAGAGAAGATGCATTATGTGATAGAAGAGTTATTTTTGGAGACCTTATTTTTATGGCTCTGTGTGCACAGAGGAGAAAACATATGGACGGCATTGCTAATTTAGTACCATGTTTGGTTCAGGCTTTATGTGCAGTTTTCTACAGACTGGGCAGCCTGGGTCTCCACTTTTGAATGGAGTGCTGTAAGAGATGCTATCTGACATACAGAACAGTCAACCAAAAATAAAGTAGCAGAACTAATGTAGGCAATTTTCTTGCCTGTGGTTACAAGATGGTAGGGCCTTCCAAATTTGTACACTGTACATTGACATGAAAGTGGATGCCAGCTCTGAGAGCTCTGTGTGGGCAGCCTTGAGAGTATTTCGATTTGAAAATTTTGTTAGTTGCCATAGTAATTGTCAGAATTATGTGGTTTGTTCACTGAACACCTTTTAGAAGCACCCAGCAAGCAAGCAGTAGTGTTTTACGCTTTTTCCCTCTTGTACATACGTACAGAGAGAAAAACAATAGTGTGTGGTCAGATTTTGAGTTGAATGAAAAACCAGCAAAAATTATCATTTGCATATCTTTATGTAAAGCATGTTCATTTCCTAATTATTCTTTTAATTAGATTTCTCTTCTGCAGAGAAGTCATCAGGAAGTAATTTTTTTTTTTTTTTCCAAAACAAGGAGGCCTGAAACCAAGGTTACAAAGCTTTGTAAAAAGAACAGGAAACTCCCTTTTTGTTTTGAATGTGTTGTGTCAGCAATGATGCTGCTCAAGTTCAGACTGAAATTTAGGCTCAGTTGAAAGTGAGTGTGCATGTTTCTATTCTCTTTGCTTTGTAGTGCTCACTGTAGGCACGGATTACTTTGTCCCTGAATGGTATTCCCAGGGCGAGTTTCTGCAGGTGGTTTTTGAAATATTCAGAGGCATTATTGGGCTAGAGAAAATATTTGTATTGTAGTTGTTATAAAAACCTGAAAGCTTAAGACTAAATCTTCAGAGTTCTTATTTTTGCCTCAGAAGGTTTTTTAACCTATCTGAACATTAATTCTTAAGGCACTTGAATATAGAGATATGAAGGATGCCTCAAAAATTCAAGAAAAAATAAATTAAAAATAAGTTTATTTTGGAGAACAATTTTTGAGATCCAGGTATAGAGGGAGTCTTCATAAAGCTTATAGAAAATATGTATTATAAAAAAACTTTGCATGGATTTCTATACTTTTACACCAAAATAAACTTACCTTTTAATTACTTTTCCATGAACTTTAAAAAGTATCCTTCTATAATAATAAAAATCTTAAGGTATCTTCTCTGGTTTTTTTTTTTTTTTTTAAGATTCACTTTATCTATTTGAAAGAGTTACAGAGAGAGGCAGACAGAGAGAGAGGGCAAGGGCCAGACCTGGGCCGATCCGAAGCCAGGAGCCAGGGGCTTCCTCAGGGTCTCCCATGTGGGTGCAGGGACCCAAGGACCTGGGCCATCCTCCACTATGATCCCAGGACAAAGCAGAGAGCTGGATAGGAAGAGGAGCAGCTGGGACCAGAACTGGCGCCCATATGGGATGCCGATGCTTCAGGCCAGGGCTTTAACCCACTGCGCCACAGCGCCAGCCCCTGGGTTATTTTCTTATTTTTACCATGAGGGGATAGGGCTGACTTTGAGCTTTGAGTGAGAAGTATGACACAGGAATTGAAGTGCCTCCACTGGCTGGCAGACTTGTAAAAGAGGAGACTATGGCAGTGCTGTTTTTTCTGGAGTTGGGATGGCTGTACATGTTGGGATAGGGAACAGTAGGAATTGATCATCAATTACTGTTTCCAGTCAGCTTCCCTGAAAGAATTTGAGAGAACTGATAAATGATATTTCTTACATTTATTATACTAAACTTATAAATCAGTCAATTAAGAATTATATAACATGTCTTTGTATGACTATGTATTTTACTTCTTTTGATGTTTATTTTAAACATTTTGGGGGATTGGTGTTTGGTACCTTGGTTAGGATGCCATTTGGAACACCCATATTCCATATAAGAGTGCTTGGTCTTTTTTTTTTTTTTTTTTTTTTTTTTTAAGATTTATTTATTTGAAAGTCAGAATTACACAGAGGAGAGGCAGAGAGAGAGAGAGAGGTCTTCCACCCAATGGTCCACTCCCTAAAAGACCGCAATGGCTGGAGCTGTGCTGATTTGAAGCCAGGAGCCAGGAGCCAGGAGCTTCTTCTAGGTCTCCTATGCGGATGCAGGGCCCAAGGAGTTGCGCCATCTTCTACTGTTTACCAAGGCCATAGAAGAGAGCTGGATCGGAAGTGGAGCAGCCGGGTCTCGAACTGGCACCCATAAGGAATGCTGGCGCTTCAGGCCAGAGTATTAACCCTCTGCGCCACAGCGCCAGCCCCAAGAGTGCTTGGTCTTGAGTCCTGACTTGGCACCCTCATTCCAGCTTCCTGCTAATGTGTATGCTGGGAGGCAGCAGGTGATTGGCTCAAGAGGTTGGGTCTCTGTCACCCATGTGGGAGACTTGAATTGAGTTCCCAGTTTCTAGCTTCAGCCTGGCCCAGCCCCAGTCACTGTGGGTACTGGGGAGTGAGCCAGGTGATGAGATCTCTTACTCTTCCTGTCAGTCCATCTCTCTGCCTTTCCAATAAATTAAATAAATAAAAATGAAAAAAAAAATCATGTTTGTCATGTAAATTAAAACAACAGTGAAACACCACTATACATGTATTAGAATGGTCACAATCCAGAATACTGACAAGACCAGATACTGGCAAGGGTGTAGAGCAGTTCATTCATTCATATGAAAATGTCCTTCAGTAGGCAAAGGGTAAATTAACTGTAGAACATTCCCAGATAAGGGAATATTACTCAGTACTAAAAAGAAAGGAGCTATTAAGCCAAAGGGCATGGAAGAAACTTAAATGCATGTTACTACATGGAAGAAGCCAGTCTGAAAAGCTTACATACTATATGGGTTCAACTACATGGCATTCTGGAAAAGACAAAACTACAGGGACGATAAAAAGATCAGTGGTTGTTAGGGGCTGGGGAGAGGGAGAGATGAATAGACCAAACACAATTTAGGACCAGTGAAAATACTCTGTATTGTATAACAATGATGGATATATATGATTATTTCAAAAAGTTCATGGAAAATGGAATTGAAAGATAAATCTATTTTGGTGCTGATAAATTTTTAAATCCATGCATATGAGCAGTCTTCAAAAAATTCCATAGGAAATACAAATCATGCAAAAACCAAGCAAGAGTTTCAAAGTCCATAAATAGATTTCATGAACTTTTGGAAGTATCATTGTTTGTCATTTTACATTTGTCCAAACCCATTGAATGTACAAGACCAAGAATGAATTAGAATGTGAACCATGGACTTTGGTGATAACATGTGTTATCATATGTTCATTAATTGTAAGAAAGGCACCATTCTGGCGAGCAGTACTGATAACGGGGGAGGCTATTCCTGTGTCCGGGCAGGTGGTATATGGGAAACCTCTGTGCTTTGCTCCCAATTTTACTATGAACTGGAAACTAGTCTAAAAAAATAAAGGCCTTTAAAAAAACTTTGACCATAACAATTCTGCCAATCAGAAAAAATGACCAGAAAACTGTACAGTATTGACAAACTATTTTGAATGAAACAATTTACAGTTGAAAAAAAAATTAGTTTTATGGTTTGGTCCTCCTACATAGTTCCCTGCTGGAAATTCTGAAGACCATGCAAATGTTAAACTTTTATAAAAAAGAAAATAATATATAGTGAATAGGCTCAACTAATGCCTTCCAAATTTTGTTAGACACATTAATAATGCATAAAATTAAGAAAAATGTAAAACAGCACAAACCATAACATATTATTCTTTTTTTTTCTTTAAATAATTTTAAATTTGTTTTTGAAGGTTTAGGCATTCTTGTGTTCAAAAACAAATAAGAAGTTATGCAGTGAAAAATATTTATATCCACATCTCATTCATTTGGCCCTTAATGGTTACAACCATTCATAATTCCTTCAGTCTTTAAGAATTCTTGTATCCATATACAAGCAATATTGAAATATGTTCTTTTCATCCTTTATTAATCCAGAAGATGACATACTATCCACAATGTTCTGTTTTCACTCAACAAACACTATTATACACTGTTTTATTTTTACTCAGTTATATTATTTTCACTTAACATATCTTGCATACCACTCAATTTCAGTACATGGAGAGTTCTGCATTGTTTTCTAAACTATGCTTATCAATACATTCTATGGATACACAGCTGTTATTTAGCTAGTAGCACACTAGTGGACATCAGAGTATTTCTGAATTTTTCATTGGAATGAATAATCTTGCACATACAACATTCCACATGTTATTGATGTGTATTTGGGATTTCCTAGCAATGAAATTGCGTGGCTGAAAGGTATGCATTTGCAATTTATATAGATATTAACATATGGCCCAATTTATACTCCTATCAGCAATGTATGGGAAACCTACCTTTCTTCCTGAGTCCTAGTAACACTTTGTTAGCTTACTTTGCACTTGATCTTAGCCAAAAGGCTGAGAAGCTATGTTAGTTTACTTTGGATTTTTTGCCAACAGGCAGGTGGAAAATGATATTGTCTGCAGTTTTAATTTACATTTCTCTTTTTTTAACGTGCAGTTGATTATATTGTCATTTGTTTAACAGCAAATATGTCTTTTTTCTGTATTTCAATTGGGATATGGTTTTATCAATTTATATGTTAGTTAACTTTAGCCCATTATCCATGAAATGAGTTGCAAATATTCCCCCCAATTTGTCTTTTTAAGGCTTTGTTTATGTTCCTTTTTCCATGAAAAAAAATTAATTTTTACATGACAAAATGGGCAGTTTAAAAAGTTTGTGACTTGCCGGTGCCGCGGCTCAATAGGCTAATCCTCCGCCTTGCGGCGCCGGCACACCGGGTTCTAGTCCCGGTCAGAGCACCGATCCTGTCCCGGTTGCCCCCCTTCCAGGCCAGCTCTCTGCTGTGGCCAGGAGTGCAGTGGAGGATGGCCCAAGTCCTTGGGCCCTGCACCCCATGGGAGACCAGGATAAACACCTGGCTCCTGCCATTGGATCAGCGCGGTGCGCCGGCCGCAGCACGCCAGCCGCGGCGGCCATTGGAGGGTGAACCAACGGCAAAGGAAGACCTTTCTCTCTGTCTCTCTCTACTGTCCACTCTGCCTGTCAAAAATAAAAAAAAAAAAAAAGAAAGAAAGAAAAAGAAAAAAAAAAAGTTTGTGACTTGGGGATTTTGAATCATAAAAGGTTAGATAGCAGTGGACATTTAGTCCAGTGGTTAAGAAGCCTACATCCCTTTTTTTTTTTTTTTAAAGATTTATTTATTTATTTGAAAGTCAGAGTTACACAGAGAGGAGAGGCAGAGAGAGGGAGAGATCTTCCATCCGATTGTTCACTCCCCAATTGGCCACAGTGACCGGAGCTTCTTCCAGGTCTCCCACGTGGGTGCAGGGGCCCAACTCCTTGGGCCTTCCTGTACTGCTTTCCCAGGCCATAGCAAAGAGCTGGACAGGAAATGGAGCATCTGGGACTAGAACTGGCACCCATATGGGATGCTGGCGCTTTAGGCCAGGGTGTTAACCTGCTGCACCACAGCATCGGCCCCGCCTACATCCCTTTTAAGAGTACCTGGGTTCCCAGCTCCAGCTCCCAACTCCATGCTAATGCAGACCCAGGAAGGATACAGTGATGGCTCAAGTAATTGGGTTCCTATGCCCACCAGGGAAGACCTAGATTGAGTTCCCAACTCCTACCTTTGGTGCCCACCTAGCCTTGCCTGGCCGTGTAGGCATTTGTGATGTAAATCAGCTAATGAGGAGCTCTCATTTTCTGTCTCTTTGCCTGTCAAATAAAAAAAGAAAAAAAGTTAAATAGACCACATATTTCTATTTTATAATTGAATGTAACTAATTTTAATTTTTGGGTCATATGGGATTTTTCCAGGCATATGAGGTAAGGCATAATTGTTATTTTACTTGTCCTTATATTATTTATTTACTAGACCTTCTTTTTCCTAATGATTAGAGATGGCATCATTTTATACACGCAATTCCTGTACATACTTGGGTGTAGCTACTTCTGGGCTTTCTGTTTCTCTAATGGACCAATATTATGCTCTTAATTATTTAGTAATTTAAAAATCCTTCAATGTCTTTAGTGCCAGTCCACCTATGCTTATTTTATTACTAAGTTTGGCATCAAGTGATTCAGCTTAATTGTTGAATTTTCATTGAGATTATGTTACATTTACAAATTAATTAAACTAATTGAGGAAGAATTGACATATTCAAGACCCTGAATCTTCCAATCCAATAACATGGTCTTTCTTTTCATAGAAAGTCTATTTTGAGGACTTCAGTAGTATTTTAAGTTTTATTTTTAGAGTCATATATTTCTTGACAATAATGTATATATATAAATGTATGCTTTCTATGCTTTAATATATGGAATCTTTTTTTCCATTAACTTTTCTATCAGGTTGTTGTTCAAATATATGAAGACTACTGATTTTTGTGCATTGATTTTGCATTTGATTATCTTCCTGAATTCTCTTATTGTTTGTATTAGTTACTAATAAGATGTCTTGAATCTTCAAATTATACTACCATATCATCTATAATTAATGATATTTTTACTTTTCTCTTGTATTTTTATAGCTATATTTTCTTTTTCTTGGGTAATTGTATTAACTAATAACTCTAGCACAATGTTAAATACTAGTAGTATTAGTCGATACTAGAGAATACAATGAAGCCAGGAGCCAGGTGCTTCTCCTGGTCTCCCATGCAGGTGCAGGGCCCAAGCATTTGAGCCATCCTCCACTGCCTTCCCGGGCCACAGCAGAGAGCTGTGGGGAAGAGGAGCAACTGGGACTAGAACCTGGTGCCCATGTGGGATGTGGGTGCCGCAGGCGGAGGATTAACCAAGTGAGCCATGGCGCTAGCCGCAGCCTCTATTTGTTAATAATTTAAAAAATGGGCTTCTGGATTCAGATCATTAATTATGTTAAAGTGTTTCCATCAATTAATATTACTATTAACACTTTAATTAGTCTCCAGTTAGTGTGGTCAAAGAATATTGTTTGTATGATTCTATTTTTGAGATTTTTATTGAAATTTTATGTTTGAAAAGATGGTACATGCTCTAATTTCAGTTTACAGAGTTTATAGTACATTAATTATTTGTATTATATCAGAAATGATATTTAGTACATATTTGTACTTACATCTTATATACCTAATCAATCTTATACTGGAAACATGAAGTGAAGTCTCCAAAGAATAGCATGTTTGTATTTACTTTCACTTATGTATACTGTAATTTTTGCCTCTATGAATGCTGTTATGTTATTTGGTGCATAGCTCTATTTGTTACATTTTCATTGGATTACATACTCTGGCATCATAAAGACCCATTCCTTGTTCAATTTAATGTTATATTCCCTGAATATAACATTATTTGGTCTAAAGATTGTGACTTCAGTTTTATATCATTTGTTTTTGTTTTGTTGACATCTGGCTATATTTTGATTTTGTACCCTTGTCAATTACTTTCTCTTAGCTTTTGTCTTGTATTTGACATAGAGTTGAGATTGCTTTGTGATTCAATCTGTAAATACTTTCTCTTATATAGATGAGTCATGTCAATTTACATTTACTGATATAACAGAAATGTTTGGTGTTGTTTTATTATATTAATTTATATAATGCTTCTGGCTTATAGCCTGTTACCACATAGTCTGCTTGCTTTGTGTTCTTATTTTCAGAGTGAATTTTTTCTGATATCCAGAGAATTTTAAATTTTGCTTTAGTGTTTTCATAATTCTTTCTTTACATGGTGCTGTAAGTCCTCATCTCCAGGCAATGCCCAATAGTTTCTTTTTATGAACAATGATAAGGGTAGCTTGTTTACTATTCTTTTCCCATCTCTCTTTTTTCCCCAATTGCAGTCAATTATCTTTCTTTATGTTCTTGTCTGTATAGTTATGTATGTCAGTTTTAAATTACAGCATTTGACTCTTGGCTGTTGAAGATGAAGAGCTTAGCATTCTACTGACATTTTTTTTCCTCTCTTTTTTTTTTTTCAGTTGCGTTTTCCTTTTATTGCTAGGCATATACATTTTACATTATGTTCTTTCACCATAAACAATTTGTATTAGTCTGAATTGTACAATTGCATATATCCAATGATCTTATCCAGTCTTTTTGCTATACTTTCCTTAGCAGTCTTTTCATTGGATGAAGTTTTCTAGTAATTTTCTTGAGAAGTATCTCTAAGAAAAAGATATAAAAAATAAATAAATAAATAAAAATAAAGGCCGGCGCTGCGGCTCAATAGGGTAATCCTCTGCCTGCGGCGCCGGCACACCGGGTTCTAGTCCCAGTCAGGGTGCCGGATTCTGTCCTGGTTGCCCCTCTTCCAGGCCAGCTCTCTGCTATGGCCTGGAAAGGCAGTGGAGGATGGCCCAAGTCCTTGGGCCCTGCACCCCATGGGAGACCAGGAGAAGCACCTGACTCCTGCCTTCGGAGCAGCGTGGTGCGCTGGCCACAGCGGCCATTGGAGGGTGAACCAACGGCAAAGGAAGACCTTTCTCTCTCTCTCTCTCTCACTGTCCACTCTGCCTGTCCAAAAAAAAAAAAAAAAAAAAGATTAGATGGTGGCAGTGGAGAGGGACAGAATTAGATAGATCTGAAATATATTCTGGATATTGAATTAATAGTATTTATCAATGAATTTGATAAAGGGAACAAGAGAAGGGAAGTACTAAAATATAATGTATTGTGTCAGTATTTAGCAGTACCTGAACATAAACGTATCATATGAGTTTGAATTTAAAACTTCAGCCTTGAACATTCGGGTTAACATGGTGGGATTGGAGGTGTACTCAGGTAGGATGTAATGAGGGAACAATGTTTGTTAACTATGGAGAGACATTTCACGTATGATATCTTTGTTATGGCATACAGTATCCATTCTTTCATACAAGAAATATTTGAGTGGCCGACAGTCTTAGCTACTGAAACATAGCAATTGGAAGAAAAAAAAAAGACAAAAATCTCAGATTTCTTACTTTCATGAAGTTCATAAACTGGTGAGATTACATTTTCTATTATCCTGTAGCACCCAGGTATTTTTTCACCTCATTTTTCAGATGAGGTCACAAGACAGAATGGATAAGTGATCTGTCCAATATCATCTGAAGGGATAGGGCCTAGGTTCTTTTTTTTTTTTTTTTTAATTTATTTATTTATTTGAAAGGCAGAGTTACCGAGAGGGCAAGACAGAGATCTCCACTGGTTCACACCCCAAGTGGCACAATAGCCAGGGCTGGGCCATGAGGAAGCCTAGAGCTTCATCTAAGTCTCTCACAAAGGTGGAAGGGCCCGAAGCACTTGAGCCATTTTCCACTGCTTTCCCAGGCGCGTTAGCAGGGAGCTGGATTGGAAGCAGAGCAGCTGAGATTTGAACTGGTGCCCATATGAGCTGTCAGTGCTTCAGGCAGTATCTTAAATTGTGCTGTATCACAATGCCTGCCTTAGGGCCTAGATTCTAATGTTTATGTTTATCCCATTATGTGCTGGAAAACACCAATCCACAGATGAACCTAAGTATCTACCCATATCAGTCCATGGAGATAATCTATGGAATTGAAGTTTTTCCTATTAGAATGGTTTTGAATTTTTCCTTTGTTCATTCCTGTTTAATTTTTTTTTTTTTTTTTTTTTTTTGACAGGCAGAGTTAGTGAGAGAGAGAGACAGGTCTTCCTTCCGTTCACCAACAGAATGGCCACTAGTGCCCGTGCGCTGCGCCGATCCAAAGTCAGGAGCCAGGTGCTTCTCCTGGTCTCCCATGTGGGTGCAGGGCCCAAGCACTTGGGCCATCCTCCACTGCCTTCCCGGGCCACAGCAGAGAGCTGGCCTGGAAGAGAAGCAGCTGGGACAGAATCCGGTGCCCCGACTAGGACTAGAACCCAGAGTGCCGGCGCCGCAGGTGGAGGATTAGCCTAGTGAGCCATGGTGCTGGCTTCATTCCTGTTTAATTTAAAGTGAGAGTTAAATTTGGCATTTGTAATAACAGGATGCTGATAACAACTTTCCCAATTGGGACTGAAGAAATGTGTCTAACACTCTGGGAAAAACACAACTCCCCACCACCAGAGGCCTGAGTTGATATAAAACAGAGAGATTCTCTTCGCTGTCAGGTTCCCTGCCTCTCACTTCCCTCCCACAGCTGAGAGTTTGAATACTGGACAGTGAGGCTGGAGGGTGGAGTTGCTTATTTCGAGCTGGTGATGACCTGAGCTTCTCACTTTCGGTAATGGTGAAGCACAGCATAAGTAAAACAGAGCTTTCTGAAACGTTTGGGTTACTATTTGGAAACTTCCAATAGAAAATACATTTCTAATGAAATAAATTAAATTTTAATGGCCTCTAAATTGTATATAAAGCACTGCACAGAAGCAATCTCTTGTGCAGATAAACATCCTTAGTGTGTAAGTAGGAAAACTTTGGCTTCTGTCTCCCTGTGGGTTTTCTGACAGCTCTGTGGGGCCTTTCCTACCTAATGTGCATGCCAGTATGCTTTGCTTTTTCACTTCCCCAGTGGTGCTCCTGTGTTAATAGCTGGCTTTCGATTTGTTGCTTCTGAAAAAATAAATAAATAAATAAAAAACAAGCCCCAAAGTCCTAGTCCTTTGCTGAGGTGAAACCTTACCTGCCTTTGCACGAGCCCTTTCTGGCAGCTTCTTGAGATCTTTCAAGTCGCAGGAAGTCTGCAGGGGAATGAGCAGGACAGGCCCACCTCCACAGCGGAGCACGTTCCCAGCTGAGTCACGTCAGTGGGGTGAGCGTGAGACAGTGCACTGACAGGTCTGTTTCTTTCCCAAGTGCTCCTGCTAACCAGCACATGGCTTCTGGAAGCCTGGCACAGCGCCGGACAGCGTGGCCTGTTGGCTCCTCAACTAGTTCTTCTACTTGGAGTAGATGCTTCCTTCTCTCCAGGCAAGCTTTCTGGGTTAAACTGGGTTGCAAGAGGAGTGGGAGGACTCACAGACACCCGCCCCCAACTTGACCTGGATTCTCTGAGCAGGCTTGCGGGACCGTGGCCCTGTGGCCTGCTCGCCGCTACCACCCATGCCAGTCTACCCAGCCACACCCTAAGTGGCCTGGTCTTAGAGCAGCGGTTTGGACTGCTTGTGTGGTCATACCAACCCTCAGTAAGAGAGTCTGCCAAACCCCAGGAAACTTGGAGTTTACATCAACTTCATGCTTTCCCATTAGGCCCTGGGAAGAAAGAAGGTGTAGACTGACATGTGTTCACAAGCAGCCAGTGTAACTCTGGTTCAAACGTTTTGTTTTTGCCAGATTTGGTTTCTGAGTAACTCCTTTCTATGAAGATATTTTGGATTTGTTTCATCTCCAAGACAAATTTGGGTATAAATAGTAAATACATAAAAAAGTAAAACTTTCAATTAAAGAAAAGTCTACAAATCACATTGTTTACCTAGCCAAATACGTTGATAAGCTTTGATTGCCATGTGTCTTTTATGTTGGGTGCTCTACAATACCATGCGCGTGTTTTCAAGTGGGAAATGGACACCTTGGGGCGTGGGGGCCCTGGGCAGGGTCTTTTGGTGTTAGACAGACCAATGTGTCTAGTTGTTGCTTTGCCTCTTATCCTGTGATCCCAGGCAAACTACTGGATTTCTCTAAGGCTTGGTTTTTTCTGAAGAATGGATGAAATTCTTATAAACCACTTGACCCCTTGGGTTGTTGAGAAGACTGACAGATCATTCATATAAAATACTTAACATGGTGCCAGGTCCCAAAAAGGCTGTAAGTAACGTCTGTGGTGGTGCCGCTGAAGCCAGCACCACTATTATGCGGTGTTGTTCTTCGTTTGTATCGACGGAAAATCATTTAGAGTACACAGGCTATTCAATGACAGTACTAATGAGATTCTGGTCATTAGACCAGTTTTAAAAAAGGGGAATCAATGTGTATGTACGTATATGTATATGTGTACATATATATATATAGACATATGTAGTTTTTAATAAACACAGCAAATGAATATTAGTAAAGACTTTATTAGCATTCAGGGTACTTTTTGAAATACTCAAAGGTTTGAAAATAACTTTTCTTGTCAGGATGAACTTAAGTTCAACAAACTAGTGTGTGTGTGTGCGCATGTATGTGTGAGGGTCTATTTTGCTTTACTCATATTGTGAATTTCTTTTTCTTCCAGCTCTTTTTTATCAAATTGACCACTTGTTAAACTTTTTACTAGAAACATTTCCTAGTTTTTAAAATATTTTTATAAATAGCTTATTGCATCATTTGTGAAAAATTCAAATGTAACCAAAAGTCTCAAAAATTTTTATTTAAGGGAGTAGCTTTGAAAAAATAATGAAATCAGAGACATCTTATACCAGCCATGGTATCCCAATTTGCAGAAGCATGTAAAATTGTCTTTCCTTTGGCTAAGATTCGTCCTTGGCTGGTTGTACAATACCATACTGGTACCTGTGATCTCTAAGAAACCTATCTCAGTGTCCAGTGCTTTGTTGGTACAAACCCATTCTGGCTCTGGCATGTTTCCAACAGAGTGACATATGCACAAGTCAGAAGGAAAATGCACAAGGAACAGTGGGAGATGTTGCCTACTTTTCACTAGAATGTCTCCTAGCTTTTGATTACTTCAGTGTCACTGACCAAGTCAGGAATTAATCATCTGCCACTTTTTACATTATTATTTACAAAGAGAGTATTGGTATTTGATATTATTATAACTCTGATAAATTTGGCTATCATTTTTCTTTCTAATTAATCAAATATATCTTATCAGTTAAAGGATGACTTGAAGATGGGAACTCCCAATCTACAGCCCCAAGGAGCGAGTTCTTTGTCACTGTGTTAGGGTGTTTGTTGAGGAGAGTGTACCTAGGACGTTGCTGACCCAGTCTGCCATAACAAATGCCAATGAGAGTGTCAGGGTTGGGAAACAACAATCTTCATTAGACAATGGGCCAAGTTGCCTTCAGATGGAGGGGACTATTCAAGCTATAAATGCGAGTCAGAGAAAATGATAATTTACGACCTTATTTGCTATTTCTTGCTTAAAATTGTATACAAATGACATTATATCAAGCTTAAGGCAGCCTAAAGGAAGGAAATATACTACATACAACAGGACTTCAGAATGTTCATGGAAAATGGAATTAAAGGATAAATTTATTTTGGTGTAAAAAATTTGAAATTGAAATACAAACATATGAGAGATCTTCAAAAGGTTCATGGAAGTACTTATTATGACACAAGTATGCATGCATTTCAAAATTTTTTGCATCAATAGCAACTTAACTTTTAATTCTATTTTCCATGAATTTTTAAAAGTACCCTTGTATATGAATGAATAAGATTATTCTTTATAGTTTAAAATATTTTTTGTGTGTATTTATTTGAGAGCCTGAGAGACAGATGAGGGGAGAGAGGAGGAAAGAGAGAGAGAGAGAGAGAGAGAGGGAGAGAGAGAGAGAGAGAACTAAGAGACAGAGGGGGAGAGAGGAGAGACCTGATCCTCCCATTGGTTTTTAAGAAACTTGTACTTTGTGATAGCACATTTCAGTTTATAGCTAGGTATGCTTACATGCCCATCATTCCTGTTAGCATTCTAAATTCAAAGAGGGTAGAATATGGCCTTATTTGCTTTTGCATACCATCGATGTTTTAGCACAGTATTAGAAGCTTTAATGATGCTGAGCAAGGGTTTTTTTTTGTTTGTTTTTTTGTTTTTTTTTTTTTGTTTGTTTTTTTCCTTGTAGGCACTGGGGAAGCTGTACTGTATGTTGGCCTTTGTCATGATTGAGGGTATAGGTTTTGACCAGAGCCTCCATATGAAAATCTCTACCTCATATTTATAACCATTCTCTGTTCTGCATCAGATATCCTTCCTCCAATTCCCTTCTCCCTGTATATCAGGGCACATTGCACTATCAGATCAGATGATCACCCCACTTGCCATCATTCAGTGTAGTAGACTCTAACATTAGAGGCAAGGGTGGAGCTAAGGATTTGTATGAGATAAACTGAAAAGGAGCAATTCAGAAGTACAGAACAGGAGAAGGACAATCAGCTTTGCCAAGGGTTGATTGATTAAGCAAGTGAGATAGGAAGTCCAGCTGGAGGGACACAGAAACAGAGAGGCCAAGTCTGAAATGGAGAGACATCCAAGACACAGGCACACCAACTTCTAGGCCAGGGCTGAATCTGTGAGGTGAGTGTGTTCCTTGTCCACTTCATGTTCTTGATTTCCACCCCACCCCCAGCCTTTACAAATAAAGATATCTGAATTACATTTGCTTTGTAGGCATATTTTTAGAAATTATTTACTTAAAAAATAAAGACCCTTGAGGCCAGTGTTGTGGCACAGTGAGTTAAGCTGCCACTGGCAATGCTGACATCCCATTTCGGAGTGCTGGTTTGAATCTTGGCTGCTCTACTTCTTCTTCTTTTTTTTTTTTTGACAGGCAGAGTGGATAGTGAGAGAGAGAGACAGAGAGAAAGGTCTTCCTTTTTGCCGTTGGTTCACCCTCCAATGGCCACTGCAGCCGGCGCATCGCGCTGATCCAAAGCCAGGAGCCAGGTGCTTCTCCTGGTCTCCCATGTGGGTGCAGGGCCCAAGCACTTGGGCCATCCTCCACTGCCTTCCCGGGCCATAGCAGAGAGCTGGCCTGGAAGAGGGCCAACCGGGATAGAATCCAGCGCCCCAACCAGGATTAGAACCCGGTGTGCCAGTGCCACAAGGCGGAGGATTAGCCTGTTAAGCCACGGCGCCGGCCGGCTGCTCTGCTTCTGATAACAACTTCCTGCTAATGCTTCTGATAACAACTTCCTGCTAATGTGCCTGGAAGAGCAGATGATGGTCCTAGACCTTGGGCCAGGAACTTTCAAATAAATCTTAAAAAAAAAGTTGTATAACATGATGAGCTCCTTAGACACAATAATCACATCGTTTACATGGTAAGTGTTTGCTGATATTCATTAGAAGTGTTAGATAGTGGTAAGCGAGAAGAACACCTAGAAAGACTGATCATTTAGATGTCAAAATAAGCCAGATGAACTGCTTTTCCATTCCTTTAAGCTCCTCTAACCCCAGCTATTTCCTGTGACCTTTTCTCCTTAAATTTTTTTGTGAAGGAAGTGTAGGCGGAGATCAGATCAAAAGAGGGAAAGAGTTTCTTTTATGATATAGATTTATAAGCAATGCGTATTTTTTAAACTGTTTACTTGAGGATGAAAGGGTCCATGGACATCTATGCAATTGTAAATCTTGCATAAATGAATAAACAATGACAAGTGGTTACCCTGATTAGGAGTATTGTCACATGTGATGGATAAAGAAATCCTGCTGTTTGGAGGGAAGTTCTTACATGTGATTTTTTTAAAGCTTCTTCGCTAAGTACTTACTCATAGGAAGAAAATAGTAGGATTAATTTTAGAAACTTCATTTTGACAAATTTTGTGTATGATTAGTTTCTGTCATAGTACTTTTTTTTTTTTTAAAGAGAAAGGAACATGTCACCAAATATATAAACAGTCCCCAGTTCTGTAATGTGAATATGAATGAACTATTATCACATAGCAATCTTTTCTAGATAAGTGTTAAATAATCTCTGTTTTAAATATTTCGAGATTGATTTTTTTTTCAAGTAAGTCAGGTACTTTCTAACTCTAATTTTACAGATTCTTCTACTAACAGGAATAACAAACAATTTCTGAATATCTTCTTTCAGCATTTGGTGAAAGATAAGCAAGGTGTTACATGTGTTATTTAGAAGTGGTAGAAAATCTCTACCAGAATACAGTAAAACATAATTTTTAATTGATTATAAGTTTGTAAAGGAATGTGAAAAAAGTCAAATTAGGAATTCTCTACAGAACATTTCTTATGAGTTCTGAAACAGTTGCTGGTATCAGAATATATCCCAGAGAAGTGGTACATTTTCAATTTAATTCTCTCTTGTTACATAAACTTCTTTGTTATTGATCAGGAAACTCAAGTTGGGGCTGGTATTGTGGTATAGTGGGGTTATACTGCAGACTGCAATACTGGTGTCCCTTATGGTGCTGTTTCCTGTCCTGGCTGTTCCTCTTCTGATCCAGTTCCCTGCTAATGGCCTGGGGAAAGCAGTGAAAAATGGCCCAAATGTTTAGGCCCCTCCAATGCCACGCCCACAGCTGTGATACCCGCGTGGCAAGATGTTGCTGCGTCGGGGGTCTAAAGCTGCAGGGTTTTGGGGTGCGCGCTCTGTCGGAGTTTAGCCTCAGGCGATTCCTGTGCAGTCCACGGTTGTAACGACCCTCGACTCACAGTAGGGGAGCCGAAGACTGTCCTTGCTAAATTTTGGGGGACACCGTGTCTCTGCTCTGCTGATGATCTCATTATGCATTATCTACCAGCTGTGTTTACACTTTACTGCTTACCCTCATAATTCTCAGAAACTAAAAAATCAAGAAAAAGAAGTTTCCCGTAAGCCAGGAATGCAAGTCAAAACATATCATTAGGTTCCCATTGTAGTAACAGAAAAATGTTAAGGTTACTCAGAGGTTATCTCCAGGTACCTAGAGGGCAAGCAAAACCTTAGACAGTTATTCCCCTAAACAGTTCAGTAAGTGAAACTAAGTCAAAGGTCAATTCTCATCCTCAGTAAGTAAAACTAAGTCAAAGGTCAATTCTCATCCTCAGTAAGTGAAACTAAGTCAAAGGTCAATTCTCATCCTCCGTAAATTGTCTAAAAACAATGTCCCCACTATGTTCCTCATAAAACCACTCATATGACAATATGACATCATTGTTTTAACTCATTTTGTCAACCTTTGTGATAAAAGTTTTACATTTGCCTGCAGCATTGTTCTTTACTATATAAACCCAAGCCTTACTACAATAAATCGCAGCAGTAACATACACATAACGTGTGTGTCTGTCTGTCATTTCCCCGCCGATTTCTGACTCTCCTGGCTCTTCGTTCCCTCGTTCTCCCTCGGTCTGAGACTCCGCGAGAGCCGGTCCGCGGCACTCCAACATGTGGGAGACCTGGACAAAACTCAGCCATGAAAGTTGCGACTATCTGGGGAGTGAACCATTGGATGGAAGAGCTCACTTGCTCTCTTTCTGCCTCTCCCTCTGTAGCTCTGACTTTCAAATAAATAAATATTTAAAAAATTCATGTTTATAATGTTGGTAAGGAGACACTGAAATATCTTGAAATCCTCACACACACACTCCCAAAATAATTGGCTCAAATATTTACTAATGCAACACCCTTCAATTTAAGGTCTAGAAGTTGTTAATTTTGAAAAGTACTGCACCGTTATAAGACTGTCCTCAGAGTTTTAAAAGCAAAAATGGTGGCCTTAGTAATTTAGAAAGACCAGAAACAAGGATATTGAAATTTAAAAAATTCCAGCTATCCCTCAATCTCAAAAACATTAAATGTACCAGGACACAGCATTTTGCAAGCATTAAGAGTTTTTTTTCAACTTCAATCTTCTGACTTACCTACAAAATAAGATAAAAGTATAAATAGTAGCACTATCAAGAAGTACCACTTTTGGGGGACTTGCTTTAGCCAGGCCCTCCCTGCACACATACCATGCAATTCTCACAATTTGCCTGTGAATTTGGGGTTGTTAATCTGATTTTGTAGATGGAGTCACAGATCCAAAAAGAAGCCGAACCAAATTTGAACTGAGCTCCATTTCATTCTGAGTTTGTATTTGAGGTTTCCAGAATTGTGGCTCTAAAACAGTACAGGCAGTTATGCCCTATTTACTAGAATATTTGTGCTTTGGCCAAGCTGGTTATAAAGTGAATTTTTCTGAAAGCAACTCCACTTTGCCAGTGGTTTATATTATACAATCTGAGACTATTTTCCAGTATACACATTTTATAAAGTCTGGGACCACGTCTGTTTGCTTCATTGTGGGCACAGAATTCAACAATAGGAAGTGTTCAATAAGTACTTGTTAAATGAATTAACTATGTGGAAGTTAGCTTGTAGATATAATGAAGCATAGGTAAGAGTTCAGAATAAAATTTTGTCATGGATTTTGGGTTAAAGAACAAATTTCTAATAAATCTAGAATTACTCAAATATAGTTACATGTTTAAAATATTAGTGAAATTATTCACTATATTTGTAATAAGTAAAAGTATTTCTGAAGATCAAATGTAATGTACATCAGCATCTTGGATATGACACAAACTTGCCTTATGATTTTCTCCCATTATAAAGATATTCAAACTTTCAAATTTGAAAATAAGTCTTTCTTAGCTTCAATTTATTTGATTATGGATAACTTCAGATTTAGAGTACATGTCTTTGTTTTTTACCATTGCAAGTTGTCAACTTCTTTCTCTTCTGGTGACATTTTTGAAGCCTCCTTTAACCCACAAAGGCAATCAGCAACTCTGGATTCCACTCCTCTGTAGCTCTGCCTCCTTCATTCTTCTGTAAGCATCTTAAATTCAGGGGCCCTGTGGTACCACTGGACATTTGAGGTTTAACATGAGATTTAGTCTATTCTAGAGACTCAGGAAATTCTTGTGGAAAGAAAAAAAAAGGACAAGAGGGAAAGAAATAGAGATAGAGATAGAGATAGACAGCAAGAAAATTCTGGGACTGAAATAGATGAAGACAAGGATCAACACTCTGATCCTTGCTTAGAAATGAAGATCCATGGCAACATCTTTCAAGATATTTAAATGTCAAAGAGCTGCCCTGCATCCAGCAGAGTTCACTAATAATTGTCACTTTTGACTAAGGCTTGTGTCCTTGCTTATACTTCAGGTAGAATTTATTGAGCCTCAGGAAGTGCTGACCATTGTCTGATATTTCACTGCAGCCCATAAATTGCAGGACTGATGATGTTTTGTTAGATTAATTTGGACTCTGTATCATATACTACGTTCAATTGGGTAATACTTTGTTTATGTGGATCTTCAGTGTGCTTATCTATTCAAACATATCAATGTTTATGTTTGTTATATTTTTCTTACTAGCAAACATAAGATTTTTCAGAATAAAAAGGAAAAGGGATAAAAGCAGAACACAGGTTCTGTGACAATCACTTTTCTAGTTTATACCAATTAGAGAATCTTCTTATTCTTCAAAGTCAGTTAGGCAGCAAGCATTTATTGAGTGCCCTAATGGTGAGATGTATAAAGTTCTTGAATAAGAATAATTTTCAGGATTCTAGTATGTCAGCCAAATACTTTCCTTGTCTCTCAGAAAGGGAGAAATTTATTTATGATGGCTTTCAAAACAACTGATTAAAATACTTAACACTAATTCACCTTTTCTCTAAACATGAAATAATTGAATGAGGAATTTATGAAAAGCTCTTCTCAAGTTTAGGTTATGCAAATGATTAGTATTATTCTTACTCTTAAGGTGAAAGCAAGCAAGAAATTATTAAATAGTCCTTTACCTAAAAATCCAATAACCATATAAATTTTATATTATTTGTTTATTTAAGAGTCATTCATTGAGTACCTAGTATGTTGACTGGAGCTGTTAGGCAGGAAATTTTGTAAAATTCTGATTCCCCTGTGAATGTGATCGTGTATTCCTATTGCAGTGGGAGCTGCCTTGTCTGCTGTTTCTGTCCATGTAACTCAATGAGCTGAGCCTATTAGATTGTTTACCAAGTACAAGGTTCTTTAAGCACTTGTCCTTTTTTAACTTTTAATCCATTAAATTAGGGATTCTAAATTAGGTCATTCTACATCCCTAAACTTACCTGGAGTATGAGGTGGTGGGAAAAGTATGGGGTTTGGAATCAAATGCACTGCAAATTTAATTCTATCTTTATCACAAATTAATCTTTTAGGGAAATCATGTGACTTGTATAAGCCTCAGTTTTTTAATATAAAAATGATATTTTATGTATGTTTTTCTTACAGAGTTGATAGGAGAATTAATTGAAAAAAGATATGCAAGATACATAGCTCATTTCTTGCCATGTATTATTTTTCAAATGGTTTTATCCTCTTGGTTCCCCTCTAAATCAGAGAAGGAAGAGTGAGGGAAAGGATGAAAAGTGGGAGAGGTGATAGGGAGGGATGAAACTGCTAGCAATCCTGCCCTGGCTTTTCGGGTCACTGCAATTAATGACTGCATTTTTATAACATAGTTCAAACATTTATTCTCTATTGAGGTTAATGATTAAAATACCTTGGAAATGGACATGGATCTTAAGCTCATATTCGTATTTAAGATGAGCATCAAGTTCAGATTCTGATTCAGAAGGTTCTAAAGGGGTCCAGAAATATGTATTTTTTATAATAGTGTAGATTTTTTTTTTTTTTTTTTGGACAGGCAGAGTGGATAGTGAGAGAGAGAGAGAGAGAGAGAAAGGTCTTCCTTTTTGCCGTTGGTTCACCCTCCAATGGCTGCTGCGGCCGGTGCATCATGCTGATCCGAAGCCAGGAGCCAGGTGCTTCTCCTGGTCTCTCATGCGGGTGCAGGGCCCAAGCACTTGGGCCATCCTCCACTGCCTTCCCGGGCCATAGCAGAGAGCTGGCCTGGAAGAGGGGCAACCAGGATAGAATCCGGCGCCCCGACCGGGACTAGAACCCGGTGTGCCGGCGCCGCAAGGCGGAGGATTAGCCTGTTAAGCCACGGCACCGGCCAATAGTGTAGATTTTGATGTCAAGTTGGGCTGGGAACCACTGAGCTAAGAGGTGAGGTCAAAGTCTATGATGACAAGAGGGGACTGCCCAGCTCCCAAAGAGCTCATGCCTCTGGGGTAGCCGTTGGGATTGTATTTTTATTTTGAGGAAGATGGCTGATATTCAAGTGAATAAGAGAGTGGTGAGATTTATTTCTGAAGCTGAAACTTGCAAATACAGGGAGGGAACATGAGATAGAAACCTGGAGGTTGAGTTTCCTGAAGTCTTGGATAATTAAGCTCCCAATGGCCTGGTGTGTCTTCATCTTACAAGTTGTGGGAATCCTGCAGAGCAGAATCAATATAGGTTTGTTATGGGAATATGTATCCTTGCCCTTCTAGAGATAAGAATTCAAAACAGAGGCATACATACAGTGCACAAATCAGAGCAAGATTTATATGCAGAAGTAAGAGGGTGAATATGCATCACCTGTGAGTGTGGGCAACCCCACATGGAGAGATACCCGCCATGGGCAAGAGATACCCACCTATGAGGGAAGAGTGTGGTAGGAGGCCAGAGAAGAATTAACAAGGGCAGGAAGTCAAAGGCAAAAAGTGCTGCTCCCATGTGTAAGAGACCCCTTTACGGGGTAGGGAGTTGTGCCCTAACTGAATATGCAAAAGGATTGGAATTTGGCTGGGGTTTAGTGTGTTTGAGGCTTTCTGGGAGTTTCATGGCATGTTCATGTGGAGTTTAACGTCCATGTGGCCATGATGGGGTTGTCTCCCTCCTTATGTAGAAGAAGCAGGTGCGTTATGGGAAAGTGGCCATCCTGGATTGACAGGTAAGGGGTGGAATTATAATACAGGGCTAGAGGTAGAAATTATGAGAACTATCTTTCTGCTCACCTATTCTTACTCAATCTTCTTGCCTATTTCACTCATATAGGTAGAAAATTCTGTCCCCTCCAAAATTCATGTTAAAACTAAACCCAGTGCAGTAGTGTTAGGAGGTGGGGCCATTAGGAGATGATTAGTTCTTGAGGGTTTTGTAAAAAGAGTGGAGGGAACTATCTTGATTCCTTTTCTGGCCTTTTCATCTTTTTCCATGTGAAGACACTGTGTTTGTCTCTTCCCCTTCTACCATATGAGGACACAGCAAGAAGGTGCCATCTTGGAAGCAAAGATCAGGTCCTCGCCAAATACCAAATCTACTGACATCTTTCTCTTGGACTTCTCAGCTCCTAGAACTATGAGAAATAAAATATGTTGCTTATAAATTAGTCAGGTTCAGGTATTTTGTGATAGAGTGAGACAGCAATCAGTACCACATAGGGGGATGTTGCTTTTACAAACATGTAGAAATGTGAAAGCAGCTTTGGAATTGGATACAGGGTAGAGGCTGCAAGAGTTTGGAGGTACATGCTAGAGGATGCTTAGATTGCCATGGAAGGATCATTAAGTGCAATTCTGCTTAGGGTTTAGAAGAAGAGAGCTGGGGAGAGAGTCCACATTTTCTTAAAGGTTATCTAGCTGGTTGGAATCAAAATGCTGATAGAAATATGGACTGTGAGGGTTGTTTTGGTGAGGTCTTTTGATGGAAATGAGAAATAACTCACTGGAAACTGGAGGAAAGGCCATTGTTCCTATAAAGTGACAAAGAACTTGCCTGAATGGTGTTCATGTCCCAGTGTTTTTAAGGGGCAGAACTCAAAAGTGATGAGCTAGAATATTTGGCAGAAGAAATCTCTAAGCAAAGGCTTCAGGTTGCTTCATGACTTTCTTGAGTGCTTCTGGTAAAATGGTAGAAGAGCGAAATGAATTAAAGATGGAATTTATAATCAGAAGAGAAGCAGACTTAAAGAGTTGGAAAATTATCAGGCTATAAAACAGCCAAGAAATATATTCAGGGGAGAACATCAAGGGTGTGGCTTTTGAAAAGGAGATTAGTATGGGTAGTAGGAGGTCAGGTGCCATTCACCGGGGTATTGGAAGTATGGTCATGAAGGCTTTTTGGAGACCTTCTAGGCTGCCTTCTATTCCCATCATAGCCTTAGAGCACCAGGGTCTTGAAGGTAGAAGCCATGCATTTGAGTGCAGTGCTCCTTAACAGGCCAGCTGTGTTTCAAATGCAGTTCCCAGTTGTGTCTCAGACTGCCAACGTGCAAGATACAGGAGGTAAACCTTGGCAGTGTCCATAAAATGCTAAGTCTTGATTTCAAAAGATGCCTCAGAGGACCTCAGGGCACGAGCAGGGAACTTTCTGTAGGGTGAGTTTTCATGGAGAGCTCTAATCACAATGTCTAGAGGAGCCCTGGGGTTGGGGCTGCAGCAGAGCACCCTGACAAGGGCTGTAAATGTATAGTCAGCCCTGAGAATGCTGCTGCCCTGGAGACCCTAGAAAAGTAGAGCAACAGGATTCCCACACGATTCCCAGCCTGAGGAAACCAGAGAAATGTGGCTCTAACACATGACAGCTGCTTAGCCCAGCAAAGCCATGAAACCAGATACCCTGGAACCTTGGGGGACCCAACCCCTTTGGATAGAGAATATTTTCAAGCCTCAAGATTGGCTGTGTTTTAAAGTTCCTTGGGGATCTTTTATCCCAACCCCCTTTTTTTTTTCCAATTTCCCCTTTTGAAATGGAAATATCTGCCCTATGCCTGTCTTACCATTGTATTTCAGAAGCACATTCTTGATTGATCTCTTAGGTTCACAGTTGGAGAGCAAGTCTCAGGATGATTGCACATTGAGTCTCATCCATATCTGAAGATATTTAGATGAGATGTTAGAAGAAAAGTTGGTGCTGGAATGAGTTAAGATTTTGTGGCTGTTGGGATGGAATGTATGTATTTTTTACATGGAAAGGACATGACCTTTGAAAGCCTGGGTTGGAATGTTATGATTTGAATGTTTGTATCCCCTTCCAAACTGATAGTGAAAATTAATCCCCAATGCAGTTGTAGTAAGAGGTGAAGCATGGGGCCGGCGCCGTGGCTTAACAGGCTAATCCTCCGCCTTGCGGCGCCGGCACACTG
Source organism: Lepus europaeus (assembly GCF_033115175.1). Classification (NCBI taxonomy): domain Eukaryota; kingdom Metazoa; phylum Chordata; class Mammalia; order Lagomorpha; family Leporidae; genus Lepus; species Lepus europaeus. Next base: position 31,003,107 of record NC_084836.1, on the reverse strand, counting down.
GGTTCTAGTCCCGGATAGGGCGCCGGATTCTATCCTGGTTGCCCCTCTTCCAGGCCAGCTCTCTGCTATGGCCCGGGAAGGCAGTGGAGGATGGCCCAAGTCCTTGGGCCCTGCACCTGCATGGGAGACCGGGAGAAGTACTTGGCTCCTGGCTTCGGATCAGCGAGATGCGCCAGCCGCAGCAGCCATTGGAGGGTGAACCAACGGCAAAAAGGAAGACCTTTCTCTCTGTCTCTCTCTCTCTCACTATCCACTCTGCCTGTCCAAAAAAAAAAAAAAGGTAATTAAAAAAAAAGTTAATTAAAGAGGTGAAGCATTTAGGAAGTGATTAGATCATGTCATGTGGGCTCTTCCTTCATGGGTGAATCGACGCCATGTAAAAGGACTGGAGGGAACTCTTCCATCCTTCCACCATGTAAGGGAACAGTCTTCCTCCCCCTAAAGGGTATGGTGTCCAAGGCAGCATCGTGGTAACAGACAGAGCCCTCAGTTGGCATTGAACCTGTTGATTTCCTGATCTTGGACTTCCCAGCCTCCAGAACAAAGAGAAATCCTACTTTTATACATAAAACACACATCGTGCGCCTACCTTGAGTTACTGATTAAACAAAACATTCTGTAAGATAATAGTTTCCAATAGATTTAGTTGACTCACACCTTTTGACTAAAATGTGCAAGCTTTCTTCCACATCAAAAAACCTTTTTAGATAACAGCGAACATTAATTGCCAAATGTTCTATTCAGGTTATCTCATTTAATCCTCCCACTGACTTTATGAAGCAAGTAGCATTTTAAATCCCAATTGCATAACATACATTTATGTTGTTGATAAATTACCCAGTTGAGTATTTTTTTTAATAGAAGCATAAACAGACTAATAAAAGAATGAAGTCAGGAAAAAAAACCCCACTGAAATACTGGAGCATGACAAAAGGAAGAATAAGTAGGTTATGGCAAGTAACTCCTAATTTTCCATATGAAGTGATGGTAGAGATCTCCTCTGTGGGGAAATGAGGGGTGGGACGCAGAGGAGGTTGGCCCTTAAATCTGCACTCAGACGTGTTCATTCAATGCTGCTTCAGTAGGGGGCTGCTTCATTCAGTGGCGAGGTCCAACGGAGCAGTACCTACATTTCACCAACATTCTTTCCTCTATGCCCTGGAAGAAAATCCCATCCAAAAAATATGCTTAGTGAAAGAAATATTTGTAGATTTTGGGTCAAAGAGATACCTCCATCAACCGAGTTTGAGTCAACAAAAATAAACAATACCTTTTACTATGGTTTTCTTAGGTCTATTAATAAATTAGTGCGCATTGTGAATCTGCCAGAGAAAGATACAATTCGAAGTGTTTCCCTCAAATCTCTGGCCACCGTCCCTGTATCAGTAATCTCTTGGTTTTTAAATGACAGCCGTCTGGCTCTGACAGACATAAGCCCTAAAAAGAACTTACTTTCTCATAGAACCAAAAAGGTCAGGTGTGGTTGAATGCACAGGCCTTAAATGATGTCACCAGCGTCTGTCTCTTTCCATCTCTTGGCTCACTTTCCTCTGTGTTGGCTTCATCCTCACACAGTCTTTCTCTATGGGGTGGTCCTGGGCAGCTCCAGGCTTACATCATACTCAGGCTTATAAATTCCATTTGGAAAAGCCTCTACTGGAGAGCAATTTATTTTAAATGAGTCATTTTTTAACAAACTTGTAAGTATTCAAATCTTAAGCAATTAAATTACAATAGTGAGAATACAAAACATAATTTCTGAAGATGCTGCTTTTATGTAAAAGTCTTCTTAACAACCACCTACGGGACTGGTATATACTGGTTTAAGATACCATAAAATTGCCTGATGGAAATTGTCCTCCTGAAATGCTAAGGTGCTTGAAAACTTGATTGGCATTCTAACTCCTTGACATTCCCCTCTGACCCCAAATTAATGTTCAATTTGTGATTTACATTGTTTACTTAGAGTTTCAAAGTCATTAGCGGCCACCTTGGCTTATGAAAATAGGTTATCAGCACAGTGAGGTAAACATATGACTTCGCTAATTCCATACTATAGAATTTAAAGTGGAATCTTGAAAAAAAAATTTGTTAATCTCTATAAACTCTGACCTATTTTACTTGAATTTTTTTTTGGAAAGCTATAGAAAATATACCAAGTTGAAAAATTTTACATTACTTTTTAATTTGTTTTAAATTTTTGACTAGACTCCAGATATATTTGTGAATCATGGGATTTTTCGTGAGTGTCCCAAATTGGCTCTAAATCATTAACATCGTGGCACTGGTGGGAATTGCTGAGTGGTCAATTCGAAAGAGACTTCTCTTTAATTGGTCAGCTAGCAATCATTTTCATTTTGAAATGCATAATGGTAATGACTTTATTTTTGTATGTGGGATATTTTGGGGGATTTTGGTTTTTCTAACCTAAGGAAATTATTCTGGCAAGTCAGAAATTGAATTTCTTGGGGGAATGTTCATCTTTTTTTGTATATTTGAGCAGTCTTCATAAAGTTCATGGAAAATGCAAATTAGGAAAAAAATCATGCATGGATTTCACAATTTTAACTGGAAATTTATAATTGGAATATCATTTTAATGACCAAACTTGATATTCAGCGATGACAGTATCTTGAAAATTTCAAGATTCTTCAGCAGTTCTGAATCATTTTTAAAAAGGTCATCCTATGCCTAACTATATAACAAGAAGTGAATATTGTTTATATCATTGCTTGAAAACTAGTTTTCCACATAAAACACATGTGTTTACTATTTTGAATTATTTGATTAAAAGGACTGTAAGATAGAGGAATGAATCAACAGATGAGACATTTCTGTATGTCTGTCTCTCTGCCTTTAAAACAAATAAGATGTGGGCCGGCGCCGCGGCTCACTAGGCTAATCCTCCGCCTTGCGGCGCCGGCACCCCGGGTTCTAGTCCCGGTCGGGGCACCGATCCTGTCCTGGTTGCCCCTCTTCCAGGTCAGCTCTCTGCTGTGGCCCGGGAGTGCAGTGGAGGATGGCCCAAGTCCTTGGGCCCTGCACCCCATGGGAGACCAGGAGAAGCACCTGGCTCCTGCCATCGGATCAGCGCGGTGCGCCAGCCGCAGCGCGCCTACCACGGCGGCCATTGGAGGGTGAACCAACGGCAAAAAGGAAGACCTTTCTCTCTGTCTCTCTCTCTCACTGTCCACTCTGCCTGTCAAAAAAAAAAAATAAAAATAAAAAATAAAAAAAAAATAAGATGTAAAGAAGATAATAGAATGGATTTCTTTGTCTCAAACATTTTTCTCAAAAACTTGGTTGTGTTATTTATTTATTTATCACACACACAAGCACACATACACACACAGAGCAACAGATAAACAAAGAGAGAGAGCTCCTATTTGGAGTTCACTCATGAAATGCCCACAGTGACTGCTGTTGGGCTGGGGTCAAAAATGGGAGCCAAGAATTCAACCCAGGTCTCCCAAGGGAGTGTCAGGAATTTAATGACTCGAACCATCACATCTGCCTCCCACGGTTTGCACCAGCAGGACACTGGAGTCAGGAGACAGATCTGGGTTTTGAATCCAGGCACTCCGATATGGAACGTGGGCTTCCTCACCAATGTTTTAACTGCCGAGACTGCTACCTATTCCCTCAAACCTTTTGAATAAAATGCCTAAGGTTTCTTCCACATCAAAATACCTTTTTAGGTAACAGTTAACAGTAATTTAGTAGTGCTAAATCTGGAGTATCTCATTTTATCCCCACAATGACTTTATGAGAGAGGTGGTGTTTTCTAGGCCCAACTTTACAGAGGAAGAAACTTAGGAATTAAGGAGGTCAGGCACCTAACATTACACAGATTGTTAAAGTGGCAGAGTTGTCTTAGCAACGTAAATCCAGAATCAGGGATACTAAATGCTAAATAAAGTGATTGAGTGTTTTACCTATGAGTGGATCACAATATTACCTAACATAACAATCATAGGAATTCTTAGGCTTACTTCAAACACGCGCACGTGTGCGCGTGCACACACACACACACACTCTGAAGATCGCCTGTTGGTTCAGCACATTTTAGTTTTTGCCTGTTTTTTGCTTTCTTGACTGGAACTAAAAAGACTTTCACAAAGCTCCCATAAATAAGAGGCCAAGTAAATAAAAAATCTCATATTTGTACTGTTACACTAATAGGCTTAATAATAATAATCCACAAACATCTGCAATCATAAAATAAAAACTTCATTACCATTTCAATGCAGTCACTACAAATTCTCAGGTTAGCTAATACACCAGCTGTGTCCTGGTGCTTCCAAATTACCACTCTCTGTTATTGACTCTTGCTCTCTGGCTCTGTCCCAAACACTCCTGCTGTTCAGGTCTATTGTTTCTCCTCACTAGAAGCCTTTTATTTCCTGGGAATGCTTGAAGGATTGTCTCTGAAAAAGGAGGCTAATCTTCTAACTTTTGATTTCTCACTATTTGTCCTCTAACATTTTGGACATATTTAGCTTTCCCTTTCCTCCACCCAGGGCATTTAGGATATCATTTGGAAGGTGTTTAGAAGACTTCACTCAAAGAATGAAATTGAAGGAGTTAACAAAGCTTACACTATTTTTCAGCTCTGTAAAATGAACTAGTCCAAGATTCAGATAATGAGCTTTGGTCTCCCATTAGGAGCTGCAGAGTTGAAGAAAACTCCTTCTCTATCATTCTCATCAAATTCTATACCAAATCACAGAGAACTTCCCTCTGAGAGTTTATGGCCTTGGAACAGCAGGTTGAAAATCAGACTGGTAGGAGATGAAGGATGATCTTTGAGCCACATGTAACACATATACCAGCTTATAGAAATTTTATACTACTTAAGAGAACCTACTTAACAGGTTATTTTTATGCTACAAAATACTTATCTATTCCCTTTCATCTAGAACTTAAACCTTTTTTGCAATCCTGAACACAGTTGAGTGGGAATGAGAGGATATTTGATGTTAGCCCTATGGATGATATGTAAGATTCCAGGAAAACACTGTCTTTTGGATTGACTCTTCAAGTGTGGAAGCATAACCAACACATTTGTTTATTTTTTTTTAAAGATTTATTTATTTATTTGAAAGAGTTACACAGAGAGAGGAGAAGCAGAGAGAGAGAGAGAGAGAGAGAGAGAGAGAGATGTTCCATCTGATATTCTCCGCTTGGTCGCAACGGCCGGAGCTGCGCTGATCCAAAGCCAGGAGCCTGGAGCTTCTTCTAGGTCTCCTACATGGGTACAGGGGCCCAAGGACTTGGGCCATCTTCTACTGCTTTTCTAGGCCATAGCAGAGAGCTGGATCGGAAGAGGAGCAGCCGGAACTAGAACCGGCGCCCATATGGGATGTCTGCGCTTCAGGCCAGGGTGTTAACCCGCTGCGTCACAGCGACGGCCCCAACACATTTGTTTATTCTAAGACTATGAACACCCAATTCCGTAAGCTATCAAAATAGGTATAATTTAAATATTTGTTTTATTTGCAGTTTTAAATCAAATGTTAGAATATCCTGGGAGAAGTGTACTATTTTGTATTATGCTTTTTAAAAGATTTATTTATTTATTTTCAAGCAGAGTTACACAGAGAAGGAGAGGCAGAGAAAGAGAGAGAGAGAGAAAGAGTGAGAGGTCTTCCATCTGCTGGTTCACTCCCCAGTTGGCTGCAATGGCCAGAGCTGTGCAGATCAGAAGCCAGGAACTTCTTCTGAGTCTTCCATGCAGGTGCAGGGGCCCAAGGACTTGGGACATCTTCTACTGCTTTTCCAGGCCATAGCAGAGAGCTGGATCAGAAGTAGAGCAGCTGGGACTCAAACCCACGCCCATATGGGATGCCAACGCTGTAGGCAGCAGCTTTACCTGCTACGCCACAGCACCAGCCCCTGTATTATCTTCTGTTTTGTTGTTATAACACATTACCTTGTACAGGTGACTTCACAGTGTTTTCCCAGGGACCCTAGGGATCTATTTATAAAAGTTTCAGATCTTCATCTTTATCAACCATATGGCTACTTTACTGGGGATGGAATCTCACTTCAGAGACCATCTTCCCTTGAACTAGAGTGATTGAGCCTGAGGTACCCCTAACATCATGTACTCCAGATACTCTAACTCTTTGAGGACGTATATATTTTGATTTCATCAATGAATGAGGACCATTCAGTCTGCTAACAAAGAACAGAATGCTGCCGAGATGAAATGTAGCATTCATGACGTCATACATCCTTTTCCACACAGCCTATTATGCAAATGAAATGGCAAATTTACAAAGGCAGAAGATAAGAGGGTAGAAGATCTATCTCCAGGGTTCTGCTATATATTATAAAGACAGCTATTGGGGGAAGCATTGGCAATAAATGTGGTAATGAATGGAGGTTGGACTTTTGACCCACGGGTTAAGATGCTGGTTTGGACACCCCATTCCACATTAGAGTGTCTAGTTTGAGTCTCAGTTCTGCTCCCAATTCCAGCTTTCTGCTATTGCACACCTGGAAGGCAGCAAGTGGTGGCTCAAGTTGTTGGGTCCTTGCCACTCATGTGGGAGAGCAGGGTGGAGTTCTGGGCTCCCAACTTTGGCTTAGCCCTGCCCTGACTGTCGCAGGCATTTGAGAAGTGAATTCGGGGATGAAAGATCTCTTTCTCTCTCTTTGCCTTTAAATAAATAAACTAACAAATAAAAAAATAAAGTTGGTAATGGGCTCATTTCCATAGTTGAGCTCATTAATCTTTTCAAGGGCAACTTATAAATTTTGACAACAAATTTTTCACAAAGAATTAGAGGCAGTGCAATATGAGGAATGTAAATAGGACACTGTGAAAACACAAAAGCTAAGGGTGAGCTAATACACATTGGGCCTCTTTCTCCACTAAGATGTCTATGTGATCTTCTTTTTGACAGCTAGTAAATGGTGCTTGATGTATTTTTTAACACAGTAAAATAAAGTGACACCTGTTTATTTTTTATTCACTTTATTTATCCTTGGGTTTATTTACCCAAAGATCCACACATTGTGGGCTGTTTAGACAACTGGTTTCTAACTATAGATTTAAGATGAATAGGCATTTTTCAGCATGGGGTAGGATCATCAAAGAATGCTGACATGATCAACTTCTAGAAAATGAATGTCCATTTTTAGGAGATTCCCATGTTTAAATTGTAGTTAGTCATTTTGGAGATATCTATGAGGCTCCTATTAATTCTTAGATGATAGATTACTATTTTGAATGTGAAATCTCAGAAACAAGATTCAAGGTTAAGAACTGAAAACGTGTGCTATGGAAATATTCCATGGACGCTTGTTTCACAATTCCAAGATACTGTCTTTTTAATTTTTTTTCCCCAAAGAAACCTTTTATTTAAGGAATACATACTTCATGCATTTTAAAAGTATCACTTTAGGAACATAGTGATTCTTCCCACCATACCCCCCCTCCCACCCACTCTCCCACTCCTCCTTGTCCTCCCTCTCCCATTCCCAGTCCCATTCTCCACTAAGATCCATTTTCAATTAACTTTATACACAGAAGACCAACTCTATACTAAGTAAAGAGTTCAACAGTTTGTATGAAAAAAACCAAAAACCAAAACAAACAAGCAAAAAGAAAAAAACTGTTCCTCAACAGTTGAGAAAAGGGCTGTTCAAAGTTATTGCATCTTGAAATTAATTTCACTTCTTTTTTTTAAATTAACTTTAAAGAAGCACCCAAGAATGGTAATCTTTTGTGAGCACTTAGACATAATTATAATACAACTCTTTGAGGACAGAGGTCCTGCATTGAAAGTTAGTACACAGTGACTCTTGTTAATTTAACAATTAACACTCTTTTGTGTGAGTCAATGATCACCTGGGGCTCTTGACATGAACTGCCTAGGCTGTGGAAGACTTTTGAATCCACAAACTCTATCAGTATTTAGACAAGGCAGTAAGCAAAGTGGAAATTCTCTCCTCCCTTCATAGAAAAGTACCTCCTTCTTTGATGACCACTTCTTTCCACTGGGGTCTCACCTACCGAGGTCTTTCATGTAGGACATTTTGTGCCATAGTTTCTTGACTTTCTATGCCTGATATGTTTTTTAGCCAGACCAGAATGCCTTAACAGCTGATTCTGAGGTTGATCTGTCCATTGCTGAAAGTAGGGTATTGAAGTCCCCCATTACTGTTGTATTTGAGTCTATATCTCCCTTTAGATCCATTAACATTTCGTTTAAGTAGCCAGGTTTCCTGTGATTAGGTGCACATACATTTATAATAGTTACACCTTCCTGTTGAATTGATTTGTTAATCATTACATAATGCCCTTTGTCTCTTTTAACAAGTTTTGTGTTAAAGTCTATTTGTCTGATATTAGGGTGGCTACACCAGCTTTTTTTGGTTTCTGTTAGCATGGAATATCTTTTTCCATCCTTTCACTTTTAGTCTGTGTGAATCTTTGTTGGTGAGATATGTTTCTTGTAGGCAGCAAATAGTTGAGTTTTGTTTTTTTAATCCATTTGGCCAGTCTGTGTCTTTTAACTGGAGAGTTGAGGCCATTTACATTCAAAGTGACTATTGATAAGTAATGACTTTGCCCTGCCATTTTCTCATAAATATTTCTATTTTTTTTTTTTTACTTTGGATTTCCTTTATTCTTTTACTGGGAGATTTTTTTCCTTTACCTTCTTTCGCTGTGATGACCATGTTTCTGTGTTTCTGTGTGCAGCAGCACATCCTTAAGCATCTTTTACAAGGCTGGATGGGTGGTGACAAATTCTTTCAATTCTGTGTGTTATGGAAAGTCTTTTTTTTTAAACTTTTATTTGATGAATATAAATTTCCAAAGTACAGCTTATGAATTACAATGGCTTCCCCCCATAACCTCCCTCCTACCTGCAACCCTCCCCCCTCCTGTTCCCTCTCCCCTTCCATTCACATCAAGATTCACCTTCAATTCTCTTTATATACAGAAGATCAGCCCAGCATATATTAAGTAAAGATTTCAACAGTTTGCCCTCACATAGCAACACAAAGTGAAAAAATACTGTTGGAGTACTAGTTATAGCACCAAATAACAGTGCACAGCACATTAAAGACAGAGATCCTACATGATATTTTTTAAAAATTAATTAATTTTCTATGCCATTTCCAATTTAACACCAGGGTTTTTTTTTCATTTTCAATTATCTTTATATACAGAAGATCAGTTTAGCATATATTAAGTAAAGATTTCATCAGTTTGCACCCACACAGAAACACAAAATGTAAAAATACTGTTTTAGCACTAGTTATAGCATCACTTCACATTAGACAACACATTAAGGACAGATCCCACATGAGATGTAAGTACACAGTGACTCCTGTTGTTGACTTAACAATTTGACACTCTTGTTTATGGCATCAGTAACCTCTCCAGGCTCCAGTCATGAGTTGCCAAGGGTATGAAAGCCTTCAGGGTTCGCCGACTTTGATCTTATTCCGATAGGGTCATAGTCAAAGTGGAAGTTCCCTCCTCCCTTCAGAAAAAGGCACCTCCATTTTTGATGGCCCCGTTCTTTCCACTGGGATCTCACTCACAGAGATCCCTCATTTAGGTCTTCTTTTTTTTTTTTTTTTCTTTTCCAGGGTGTGTTGGCTTCCCATGCCCACAATACTCTCATGGGCTCTTCAGCCAGATCCAAATGCCTTAAGGGCTGATTCTGAGGCCAGAGTGCTATTTAGGACATCTGCCATTCTATGAGTCTGCTGTGTATCCCACTTCCCATGTTGGATCATTCTCTCCCTTTTTTATTCTATCAGTTAGTATTCACAGACACTAGTCTTGTTTGTGTGATCCCTTTGACTCTTAGACCTATCAGAGCCATCAATTGTGAACTGAAATTGATCACTTGGACTAGTGAGATGGCATTGGTACATGCCACCTTGATGGGATTGCATTGGAATCCCCTGGCACATTTTAACTCCACCATTTGGGACAGAAACCTGAATATAACCCTACCATGCAACCCAGCCATCCCACTCCTTGGAATTTACCCAAAGGAAATTAATTTGGCAAACAAAAAAGCCATCTTCACATTAATGTTTATTGCAGCTCAATTCACAATAGCTAAGACCTGGAATCAACCCAAATGCCCATCAACAGTAGTCTGGATAAAGAAATTATGGGACATGTACTCCATAGAATACTATACAGCAGTCAAAAACAATGAAACCCGGTCATTTGCAGCAAGATGGAGGAATCTGGAAAACATCATGCTGAGTGAATTAAGCCAGTCCCAAAGAGACAAATATCATTTGTTTTCCCTGATCGGTGACAACTGAGCACCAAAGGGGAAACCTGTTGAAGTGAAATGGACACTATAAGAAACAATGACCTGATCAGCTCTTGTCCTGACTCTTGATGTACAATGTAATACTTTATCCTTTTTAGTACTTTTTAGTACTTTGTTGTTGTTGTTGTTGTTGTTCTAGTACTAGTGGTTGAACTCTGTAATTAACACACAATTATTCTTAGGTGTTTAAATTTTAACTGAAAAATGATCCCTGTTATATATAAGAGTGGGAAAAAAGAGGGAGGAGATGTACAATTTGGGACATGCTCAATTGGACTTGCCCCAAAGGGTGGAGTTAGAAATATGGAAAGTCTTTATTTTACCTTCATAAACAAGAGCTTTGCAGGGTACAATCTTCTTGGTGGACAGTTTTTTTCGCTTAATACTTAGAATATATCTAGCCATTCTCTCCGAGCCTATAGGGTTTCTGATGATAAGTCCACTGTGAGTCTAATTGGAGAACCTCTGAGACTAATCTGATGTTTTTCTCATGCACATTTTAGAATATTTTCTTTATTTTTTTACTGTGGAGAGTTTGATTACAATATTTCATGGTGAAGATCTTTTCTGGTCATGTCTATTAGGAGTTCTGTGTGCTTCCTATACTTGGATGTTCCTTTCTTTCTCCAAATTAGGGAAGTTTTCTTTTATTATTTCATTAAAAGGGCCTTCTACTCCTTTCTCTCTTTCTACTCCTTCAGAATCTCCTAGAACCTGTGTGTTGGGTCATTTAATAGTATCCTGTAGATTCTTGACAGTGTTTTCTAATATTCTAATTTCCTCTTCTTGTTTTGTGTCTGATAATTTCCTGCGATTTGTCTTCTAAGCCAGATATTCTTTCTTCTGCTTCACTGATTCTTTTGTTAAGGCTTTTGACTGCATTTTTAATTTTTCTATTGAATTCTTCATTTCCAAGATTTCATTTTGCTTTCTCTTTAAGATCTCAATTTTGTGGGAGAAATTTTCTTTCAAGTCCTATACAGATTTCATTAGTTCTTGCATTTATTTCTGATTACTTCTAAGTAATCCTATGATCAATTTTTTTGAATTCCATTTCTGGCATTTCTTCAAACATCTTCACAATCAAGTATTGAAGTGTTATATTCTTTTGGGGGCATTATGTTGTCCTCCTTATCTTGTTTCTTGAATTGTTGAGTTTATTATTTGGCATTTGTGGAGACACTCATGGGTTTCTTCTTTGTTTTTTTTTTTTTTTTTCTGTGGCGGCTTTTATCTTTGGACTATGTCTGTGTCGATTCGTGGAGTGTCTTTTTTCAGGGAATACCTAGAGGTGTGGCCAGGGAGGTCTGTACAATGCTCTAGGGTGAAGGGAGTGTTAAGGTGACACCCAGGTTGGGTATGATAATTCTTCTCTCTCTCTCTTTTTTTTTAAATCAAAGTGAAATTTTTTTGTTCTGTTGGTGTAGACTCAGCTCTTTTTCTCTTCTCAAAGGAGACCAGTGCTTGGGCACTAGCCCCAGTGGGTATGATATTTGTTCACAGTTCCACAAGGACCACTCAAAGGATCGGTGTAGTCCTTGGTGTAAGCAGATACCATAACAATGTCCCTCACTAGAGATCCAGGGAGCCCTGAGCATGTGGAACCTCCCACAGTGACTTCCCGAAGTCCCATTGATACCCTGAGCCTTCCCATGCAGCCTCAGTGTTTTTGAAGTCCTGCAGTCAGTGTTTTCACAGTTCTGGCACTCAAGCCTCCCACAGTCACAAGCACCCAGCTCCCGCCAGACTCAGGAGTCTCCATTCAGCTGGTTACTGGCGTGGACACAGGCTGGCACAGCTGTTAGGTATGTCCAAAATGGCAACCCCTCTCTATCAGCTTGTTACAGGATGCCATTGCTGGGTGATAGGGGAGAGAGAAATGTGCCTCTTCCCCCTTGTTTTCTCCTCTAGTTTGGCAGGTACACTGTCCTCCACAGGGCTCCAAGCTGATTTCCTTCTAGGTGTTTCCTGCAGCTATATATCCAGTGGCTTTGGCTTCTGCAGTCTGGTCTCACCTCTCTCCAAAGCTGGTGCAGAGGCTCTCAGAGGTTGGGGTCCTGATTTGTGTATGTTTACACCCTCCATATAGGTCCACTGCTTCCCTTTAATTTGTGTGGAGTTTCCTCTGCCGTTTTCTTCCTAACTCTTCCCTGAGACTGCACTTTCCCCACTTTTTAAAAAACTATCTTCTCCGGCCGGCGCCGCGGCTCAATAGGCTAATCCTCTGCCTAGCGGCACTGGCACACCGGGTTCTAGTCCTGGTCGGGGTGCCGGATTCTGTCCCGGTTGCCCCTCTTCCAGGCCAGCTCTCTGCTATGGCCCGGGAGTGCAGTGGAGGATGGCCCAAGTCCTTGGGCCCTGCACCCGCATGGGAGACCAGGAGAAGCACCTGGCTCCTGCCATGGGATCAGTGCAGTGTGCAGGCCGCAGTGCGCCTGCACTGCCTGTCTCTCTCTCTCACTGTCCACTCTGCCTGTAAAAACAAACAAACAAACAAACAACAACAAAAAAAAAACAACTATCTTCTCCTAGACTAGAGTGGTAAGCTCCCTCCCTACTCTGCCATCTTAATACAAAGATATTGTCTTTTTAACAACATTGCCCATTTACCTAAGTCATATAAATGGTTTCTAAGACCTGGATTCAAATGCACCATTCTTTTTTTATTTTTTAAGGATTTATTTATTTATTTGAAATTCAGAGTTACACACAGAGAGAAGGAGAGGCAGAGAGAGAGAGAGAGAGGCCTTCCATCCACTGGTTCACTCCCCAAATGGCCACAACAGCCTGAGCTGTGCTGATCTGAAGCCAGGAGCCAGGAGCTTCCTTCGGGTCTCCCATGTGGGCAAAATGCACCATTCTTAAAGCAATGGAATGGAAAAGAAAAGGAAAGCTTGCTGATCTGGAATAGCATCAGCCCGGTTATCTGTGCACATATCTGTGTCAGAGTGTGATATGAGCGGTCAGATTCTGGGGGAAGGGAAAACTTGAAACAGGAAATCATTCACAAAATTTGATGACTCCAGATTTTACAGGGCAAGACATTTAGTATGTTGTGCAGTCACAGGGTAGAAATATTTGGTAGCTGATTATTAACATTTGCTGGGCTAGTTAGAATAGTGAATTAAAATATAATGTACACTTAAAGGAGACAGAGCCTTCAATTAAAATTTTTAACAATATATATATGTATACTTATATATACAACTACACATACTTGTACAAAAAGATGTTTTTTAAAAGATATATATATATATATATATATGTATACCTGTATATACATCTATAGATGCATGTACAAAAAGACAATTTTTTTTTTTGACAGGCAGAGTGGATAGTGAGAGAGAGAGACAGAGAGAAAGGTCTTCCTTTTTGCCGTTGGTTCACCCTCCAATGGCCGCTGCGGCCGGCGCATCACGCTGATCCAAAGCCAGGAGCCGGGTGTTTCTCCTGGTCTCCCATGCGGGTGCAGGGCCCAAGGATTTGGGCCATCCTGCACTGCACTCCCGGGCCACAGCAGAGAGCTGGCCTGGAAGAGGGGCAACCGGGATAGAAGCCGGCACCAACCGGGACTAGAACCCGGGGTGCCGGCGCCGCAAGGTGGAGGATTAGCCTGTTAAGCCGCGGCGCCGGCCAAAAAGACAATTTTTAAGACAGTGTCTGTATACCCAAAATTTATTAAAAATCTGCATGTGCACAGCAACAGTCTAGGATATAGTAAATAAACAAAATAAAATCATTATTAGCTTAAATATACATTTTAATTTATAAGACAGGATACTGTAAGACATAAATGTGAGTAGAGTCTTTTTGAAGAAAATCTTGATGAAATAAGAAGATGATAGGCCAGTGCCGCGGCTCAACAGGCTAATCCTCCGCCTTGCGGCGCCGGCACACTGGGTTCTAGTCCCGGTTGGGGCGCCGGATTCTGTCCTGGTTGCCCCTCTTCCAGGCCAGCTCTCTGCTATGGCCTGGGAGTGCAGGGGAGGATGGCCCGAGTCTTTGGGCCCTGCACCCGCATGGGAGACCAGGAGAAGCACCTGGCTCCTGCCTTCGGATCAGCGTGGTGTGCAGGCAGCAGCGCGCCGGCCTCGGCGGCCATTGGAGGGTGAACCAACGGCAAAGGAAGACCTTTCTCTCTGTCTCACTGTCCACTCTGCCTGTCAAAAAAAAAAAAAAAAAAAAAAAGATGATGATGTTTGATACAACACAGGATTAGATGAAAATTTCTTATTTTTATGATAATATCTAATATGTATTTCCATAGTTTGACATTTGTTTCATCTTTCTTTTCTCACTTGTTATCTTGACTGATATCCTTAAAACTGGTGATAAAGTTTCTCTGAAAACTTTTCATTCTGCCCTCTTGATAAGTAGATTTCTTTAGAGTGATCTCATTTTCCAAAGGCCAGATACATTGTGCTATCATTAAAATGCCATTTGATTTCCACTGATGATTTATTTTAATTGAAGAGTTTTCTTAACTTTTTTACAACTCAGGGGTAGACTAAATTAATGATCATTATGTAAAGAAAAATGTGCAGATATTAATCTTCTGCCAAACACAAGTTGGTGTTTAGGTGGCGAATGCAAAATTGAAAATTGGGGGAGGGGGTAGAGGGAGAGGATAATTAAACCACTCTTACTAAATTCAACATATTGAAATACTTCAATGAAATGAGAATGATCATTCATGCCCTGAGGGAAAATTGCCATTCCACTCTGGATGGAATTCCTATTTTTGAGAACTGCAAATTTGCTAAAGTAGTAGATTCATCCAAAATTAGCTTGTAAAATGCTTGCCATTAGCAACATCTCCAAATCATGGTCAAATGACCTTTTGTATGGATAATCAGTGACAAAATATCTTACAGAGGTTAAAGTCCAATCATAAAGGTCTTCTATTTCTTCAGGATTTCATTACCATCTTTTGAAAATTTAATATTATATACCAAGCTTATATGAGCCAAAGAATAATACATTTTTATATCTGGCAAGGACATTCAGCTTCTGAACTTGAGAACCAACCAGAGGTTGTCCTCAACAATGTTTAAGATTTTTTTCATAGAGTAAAATGTTGCTAATGCCATAATTGATCACCAGCCTCATAACTTATCTTAGCTAGTCAAATGAAAATGTTTTATTAAGTGCCAGCAATGTGCAAAACCCTGTATGGTCATGATTACATGACACAATATCGTTTTAACAAAAAATAAAATAAAAAACCCTCCTTTTAGTAAGTGACACATGGTAAGAGTTCAGTAAAAATTAGTTTATTTCCTGAATTTTAGTGGGGGTAAGTAGGTTAGGATTAAGGGAAATAGGAAGAAGTTAAACTGCATTCAAGAAAAGGCCCTGTGGTTTTGGTTTTTTTCATTCTACATCTTGTATTCTAATAGAGCTAGAGAACAGTGCAAATGAAAGGTGATTTTAAAAATCATCTTTAACATTTTTACATGGACAGGATCAATGCAGTTCTCTCCCTTCATACCAACACGTAGCCCATCATGATTTCATTTGTCAGAATCTGGTGGAAAATTATTTGAGCTGTTTTTATATTTATAGAGTTCAAGGTAAATCCCAAACAAGGTTATAAACCACAAGAATTTTCAAGTCTGCATGGCCCCTGATCTTTTAAACAGCCCCAAGTGGTCCCAGGTCCCTTGAAGTCAGATTCCAAGCTTGGTAATTTGAGAAAGTCTCACTTTGCTCCTACCTCTAAGAAAATCCAACAGCAATGAGTCAGTTTCTTTGGTTGGGATTGAGTCAACTGAGGAAAAGGACTTTAACAAGCAGCACTGGGGTTATTGTGATGTGTTTTTTCCTAGCAGGTATTACCGATTTGAATAGTGCGATTGGTCATGAAGAGGCAGAGACTTTCTTCCCTTCTGCTTGAGCTGAGTTGATCCTGTGACATGATTTGGCACTGGAATGTGGTCGAAGTGATGTTGGCAGTGATGACTCTCGAAAGCCTATAAGAAACCCAAGTGACATGCAGACACCACATGGAGGAGAACCCAGGCACTCTGGTCAACAGTTCCAGCTGAGCTGCTGACAATATGAGTCTGTACAGTCTTAGATTCCAGTCCTTTCTGAATTCTGTGAAAATATAACACTGGGGCCACTATTGTGGCCTAGTGGGTTAGGCTGCTACCTGTGATGCTGGCATCCCATATGGGTGGTGGATTGAGGTCTAGCTGCTCTGCTTCTGATCCAGCTCCCTGATAATGTGCCTAGGAAAGCAGTAGAAGATAGCCATGGCCCTGGGTCCCTGCACCCATGTGGGAGACCCAGATGAAGCACCTGGTTCCTGGCTTTGGCTTGACCCAGACCTGACCATTGCAGCCATTTGGGGGAGTGAACCAGTGGGTGGAAGATCTCTCTCTCTTCTCTCTCTCTCTGTAAAACTGCCTTTTTTTTTTTTAAAAGATTTATTTATTTACTTGAAAGGCAGAGTTACAGAGAGTCAGAGGTGGGGGGTGGGGGATGTCCCATCTGCTGTTTCACTACCCAGATGGCCACAACAGCCAGAGCTGCACTGATCCAAAGCCAAGAGCCAGGAGCTGCTTCTGGGTCTCCCACGCGGGTGCAGGGGTGCAAAGACTTGGGCCATCTTCTACTGCTTTCCCAGGCTATAGCAGAGAGCTGGATTGGAAGTGGAGCAGCGGGGACTCCAACCAGCAGCCATATGGGATGCCAGCATTGCAGGTGGTGGCTTAACCTGCTATGCCACAGCGCTGGCCCCCAAACTGCCTTTCAAATAAAATAAAAAATTCTTTAAAAAAAGGAAAAGTATAACATTGACTGACAGGACCTAAAGCAGAGGAATTCCCTACGTAAGGTCAGCTAACACATAGTTTCATTTTTTTAAAAGATTTGTTTATTTATTTGAAAAAGTTACAGAGAGAGAGAAGGAGAGGCAGAGAGAGAGAGAGAGAGAGAGAGAGAGATAGGTCTTCCTTCCAGCCACTGGTTCACTCCCCAATTGGCCGCAATGGTCAGAGCTGTGCTGATCTGAAGCCAGGAGCCAGGAGCTTCCTCCAGGTCACCCACATGGGTGCAGGGGGCCAGGGACTTGGGCCATTTTCTGTGGCTTTCCCAGGCCACAGCAGAGAGCTGGATCTGAAGCAAAGCAGCCGGGTCTTGAACCAGTGCCCATATGGGATGCCCAAACTGCAGACGGCAGTTTCACCTGCTAAGCCACAATGCTGGCCTCCCCATAGTATCTTTTGTAGAAAAAAATAATGATTTTGGTTGCTTGAAGCCATTAAGTGTTGGGGTGTTTTGTTTTGCATCAAAATCTCTAGGTAAATTGTTAGCACTCTCTCCAAATTTGCTTTAAATTCCATGACACTTATAATACATCTGGCTGGGGGAATGTCTGTGTTTTTGAATTTTTTTTTTCTCTAAATGTAATTGTTCTGAATGGATAAAAATAAATGTTGGGGCTGTGCCAGCAAAAGCACTACACATTCTTAAATCATTGGAAAAATAGTATAGTCAATGGGGCTGGTGCCGTGGTGCCGCAGGTTAAGCCGCCTGCTGCAGTGACAGCATCTGTATGGGTCCTGGATCTAGTCCCGTCTGCTCCACTTCTGATCCAGCTCCCTGATAACATGTTTGAGAAAGCAGCAGAAGATGACCTAAGTGCTTGGGATCTTTCCATCCACACGGGAGATCTGGTTGAAGCTCCTGGCTTCAGCCTGACCCAGCCCTGGCCATTGCGGTCATTGGAGGAGTGAACTAGTGGGTAGAAGATTCTCCCTCTCTCTCTCTCTCTCTCTCTCTCTCCTCTCTGTCTCTCTCTCCTTCTTTTTCTCTGTAACTCTGCCCTTTAGATAAATTACATTTTTTAAAAGTCAAATGTTGTGAAGATACCAATTGGTGTTGAGGAAGAGGTGTGTGTGTGTGTGTGCACGCACACAGTAGGGGACATCAGTATCATCTGGTCACTGTAACATGCCAGTACCTCCTAGGGAAACTCTTGGATGTCAAAATTCTGTCCAGATTTTTTGAGTTGCACAAGTAATCCTTCATTCTTTTATTATTTTCATATTGAATTAGATGCTTTTTTACATAAATATAATTTTCTTCAGCATCTGTTGATTTTTTTGGACCATGAAATTTAGCAGGAAATTAAAAGCATGGAGATTTGCATAGCATAATGCTGAGTTATGCAAGTTTGAAGTAAAACTTATCTAATTCTGTCACAAAAATCTGTGTTTTAAAAGCATAAGGCCTGACAAGCTCACATTACTCACAGCCACATTTGTGAATGCCACCTTACTCTCTCCCAAGATATTTCTTTTGCTCACCAGTTTATCAGCCAGTAGCAAATGCATTTGCCAATAGCCTGGATCAGGTGCCAGTTGCTTTTGGGTTCCTTTGACTGCCATGTCCCTTCTGGAGGGGACACGTTGCCAACAGAATAGCAGGAGTCAGAGTAGAGTCAAGGTCAGGAGGTAACTGACATGACATCAACTCTGGTAGAAATGAAGAGAGTTCATTTTGGAATGTACACATTAGGTGCAAGCTCAAGAATTTGATCAGAGCCACTCAGACTGGTGTTGACTTTTATGTATCCTCAGTTCTCCAACTATCCTGTGGCAAAGCATTTTTCAGATTCAAAGAAGAAGCTGGCTAGGAAGCTGTTATTGTTTTCCTGACTAGAAACAAGAGGGAAAGGCCAGATCGTAATGAAAGATGCTGTCCTTTGGTTCAGGACACTGAAGCAGGGATACTGGTGCTAAAGTACCAGGGGAAAGAAGGAGATATGAGGTGTCAAGCCCATGGGGGAGCAGGCAGAAAGCAAGAATGTATTAATGACAGCAGAGGGACCAAGTGATCTGTTTTGGGGAATAGACTTTGGAAAGATTGGTAAATGCAAAGTGGTACAAATGGTGGGAGGTCTGTAAATGTTATCTGCAGTGAAGCCTCCAGTGAAGGAGGGAGAAATGATAAGAACCAGAGAGATCACTGGGTTAAGAACCTGAGGCCTAAAATATAGACCTAGTTTGGAAGCTAACTAGATGTGTGAGTTTTACTGAGTCATTTCTTACCAAGGAGACAATGTCAAAATGAAAAGACCGGTACAATCAAAGCCTTGTATTATGCAGACAATTTACTTTGAGTGATCACTTACTGTTAAAGTATGTGTTGTTTTCCACAGGCATGAGCTTTTGAGACACCTGGTCCTACAGACTATGTACTCAACTTCAAATGGAGTCTAGTCTTTGTTGTTACTGGAGTTTTCCTATAAAGTAGTCCTCCCTTATCTGTAGTTTTGCTTTCTATGGTTAAAATTAACCACAGTCTTTAACAGGCATTTAGTGTCGTGATTAAGGTGCTTATTTTCCCATATCCGAGTGCCTAGTTCTGTTCCTAATTCAGGCTCCTGACTCCAGCTTCCTGCCAGTGCTTTCTCCGGGGTGAGTGGTGATGGCTCAAGTATTTGGGTTCATGCCTCAAGAAAGAGGGAGGCCTGAGTTGCATTCCCATCTCTTCTGGCCCTGGTCCCAGCTGTTGTAGGCATTTGGGGTAATGAATGAATGGAAAGAAGCAGCAGACGGGAACTTTTGCTCTGTGCTTATCTCTCTCCTTCATTCTTTCAGTCTCTCTGCCTTCCAAATAAATAAATAAGTAATTTAAAAAGTTACCCTCAGTCTAAAAATATTAAATGACAAACGTTGAGAAATAATAAGTTTTAAAAAATTGCAAGCTGTTCTGAGTAGCATGATGAAATGTCATATCATCCTGTTCAATCCTATTTAGGAAATGAATCATTTCTTTGCCCATTGTATCCATGCTGTATATAGCACCTGCCCATTAGTCATGTAGGGTCATTTTGGATCAACTGTGGTGGTATTGCAGTGCTTGTTTTCAAGTGACCCTTATTTTATTCAATAATAGCCCCAAGGCACAAGAGTAGTGATGGTGGAAATTCAGCTATGGCAAAGAGAAGCTACAAAGTATTTCCTTTAGATAAAAAGGTGACTTTCATCAACTTAATATGGAAAGAAAAAAAATTGTATGCAGAGGTTGCTAAGATCTGTGGTAAGAAAAAAATCTTATGTCCATGAAATTATGAAGAAGGAAAAAGAAGTTCTTGGTGGTTTTACTGTTGTGATGCAAACTGTAAAAGTTATAGCCAAGTAAGTGCTTAGTTAAGATGGAAAAGATTAAATTATAAGGTTCAGTACTATCTGTGGTTTCAGGCATCCACTGGGAGTCATGCAACTTATCCTTTGCAGATCAGGAGGGACCACTGTATCTAAGATCCCACCTAGCAATGACTCTATATGTTTCTTTTATTTTAATGAATCAGAGTTTATTT
Source organism: Lepus europaeus (assembly GCF_033115175.1). Classification (NCBI taxonomy): domain Eukaryota; kingdom Metazoa; phylum Chordata; class Mammalia; order Lagomorpha; family Leporidae; genus Lepus; species Lepus europaeus. The sequence goes on along the minus strand of NC_084836.1, from coordinate 30,982,455 downwards.
TCATAGTTGAGTTGGCTGTCAACCTTCAGTCTATAGAAGCTATAAACTCTAAGAAACTGCTGGAAAACAGTATATCTTGGTTATTGACATTACAAATATAGTTCTCACTATGGACCCAGATAATTGAGCATAGAGAAGAACATGGACATAATGTCCTTGAGTCATCTTTCATGAAACAAAACATGAGTGTGGTTAGGAAGTGAAGGTTTACAGAGTAGGGGTGGCATGGGTATTAGAGTGTGAACTTCAACTCTGTCTCTGGATTATGTTCAGAGTGTGAAGGGATTTGTTTGAGGGTGAAGGAAAGTTGGCCTTAGATTAAGCTTCATTTTATACTTAACAAAATACACCATCAGTTTTATCAATATATAATTCTGATCAGGTAGCTCAGAATCATCCTAATCATCACCAGCATTAAAGCAACTCCAAGAATGGTATTTAACTTATGCCAGTCATTGTGTAATGTTCCAGCTCACGGAGCTACCCAAAGAATACTATGAGGTTGGTATTTAACCCCCAATTCATAGATGAGCATTCTTTAAGCCATTAGATAAATGCAAAAACATTTAGCAACCAGTTACTAGACTGACATGATGAAGAGATAGTTTAACAGTAGGTTGAAAATTTAGCCCTCATTTTTTCCTGTACTGCGACTTCTTCAAAACTGTCTGTCCTTGAAGGGCCTGGGCTAGTGCTCCCTCTGCTATGCCCTCAAAACAATGCCTGAGTAGAATCACTCATAGCTCATATGATTCATTTAGTTTATATTATTACCAGAGCAGTGTTCTTTTTTTTCCCAAAGAAATCTTTTATTGAATGAGTACATTTTCATAAGTACCACTTTAGGAATATAGTGATTTTTCCCACCATACCCGCCCTCTTACTCCCACTCCCATCCCACTGCCTCCTCCCTCTCCCATTCCCATTCTCCATTAAGATTCATTTTCAGTTAACTTTATACACAGAAGACCAACTCTATACTAAGTAAAGATTTCAACAATTTGCACAGACACACACACACACACAAAAACTGTTTGAGAATAAGTTTTACAGTTAATTCTAATAATACAACTCATTGAGGACAGGAGTCCTGCATGGGAAGTAAGTGCACAGTGACTCCTGTTGCTAATTTAACAATTAACACTCTTATGTATGATGTAAGTGATCACCCAAGGCTCTTGACATGAGCTGCCAAGGCTATATAAGCCTTTTGAATCCACAACCTCTGTCAGTATTTAGACAAGGCCATAAGCAAAGTGGAAGTTCTCTCCTTCCTTCAGAGAAAGGTACACTGAGATCTATTTTCAATTGACTTTATACACATGTGATTAACTCTATGTTAAGAGTTAACAAATAGTGTGAAGAAGAGAAAAAAAATTGAAATCCGATCATTTGCAACAAAGTAGATAAATCTGGAAAACATTATACTTGGTGAAATAAGCCAATCCCAAAGGGACAAATACCATATGTTCTCCCTGATCTGTAATAACTGATAGAGCACCTAAAAGGAAATCTGTAGAACAGCAGTCTTCTTTTAATCCAGTTTCTCAAAGGAGGTGAGCAGATTTTTTTTTTTTTGGATGCATGTCTATCAGTTATCTACAATATTGGTTAAATTTCATACTTTCTTTATGATTGTAACCTGATTGTATATATTCTCAACTATGTTATCACCAAGTTGTGGCTTTTTAATTGTCATCATCTAATAAGAATAGAACAGAGGTGAGCCCAACAAGTAAACAATGCATTTGTGCCAAGTAAATATCAAATAATGTCATAGTGTGCCACACATATAAAGATTTATAAGTGCTCACATAGGAAACATGTGGGAGAAATGTCATACTTTACAGAAATGGAGTCTGTTGTAGGTCACTGTTTCAACAAAACATCTTCTATTATATTGAATTAATGATGATAATTTGAATTTTACTGAAGTTGAAGCTCTGTATTCATTTTATAATTTTGGGCTAATTTTATATCTACACAAGAGCAGAATGCATAATGCATTCATATCTAGTTTTATTCATATATATTTTTATACAACATCACAATACAATTAATTTAAGTCAATATAAGTTAACTGGGGGAAATAAATATGAGACCTTTACCTTCCCAAGTCTGAGAAACATAGATTTAAGACAAAGTGGCTATGAAATTAGGACTTGTTTCTCTTGGACACAGCTGCATCTCCACTGGTAAGCCTGACTGCATAGTATGTTCTCAATAAATACTTGAGGAATCAATGGGAGATCAAATTGTTCATCTTATCAATGAGATCTTTCTTTTCTAATCTGTTCTTTTATTTAAGTCTCATCCTGTGGGCTTCATAATAAATCAGCATTGTCCATCTGACTTTGTTCTCTTTCTAGTAACTTAGCACCATGTTCTCTATTTCATCCATTTCTGACAGCACTCGTGGTAGCTCCTACTTTTCTGTCAGTCTTTCTGGGCCAATCTTCAGAATTCCTAGTGAAAAACAGATATTGCTTTATAAAATGAGTCATCTCCAGTCTCCTTTTCATAGCAAACATTTTTTGAATACTTTGTAATACGATACAATTTCTCAAGAATTTCCAGCAACTTTCATGAGCACACCTTTGCATGAAAATCCCTACGACATTAAATGGGATGAAAACATGATTCAATAAGAGATTTCTTTGACACTAAATCATTTAAACCCTAGAGAGATAAAACACACCTGACTTAATGTCTCTGAAATGCATTAATTTTGAGATATAACCTTAAAATATTTTTCCAGGAAAAAAATGTTAGGGAAGACATAATAATAAAAGCTAGGTGATGTGTGTTTAAAAAAATGTTCTCTCCTTTACTAATTGCTAAAATAATCTCTACTGAAATAACCACTTATCTTGTGTCCCTATAGAGATGAAAAAATATAGAAATATAGAAAGTCAGTGCTCATGGATTAAATATCGACATGTCATTTATTTCTAGATATTTAATTTCTTTTTTTAACTTTTATTTAGTAAATATAAATTTCCAAAGTACAGTTTATGGATTACAATGGCTCCCCCCCCATAGCCTCCCTCCCACTCACGCCCCTCCCATCTCCTGCTCCCTCTCCCATTCCATTCACATCAAGATTCATTTTCAATTCTCTTTATATACAGAAGATCGATTTAGTATATATTAAGTAAAGATTTCATCAGTTTGTACACAGACAGAAACACAAAGTGTAAAATACTGTTTCAGTACTAGTTATAGCATTACTTCACATTGGACAACACATTAAGGATAGATCCCACATGAGGAGTAAGTACACAGTGACTCCTGTTGTTGACTTAACAATTTGACACTCTTGTTTATGGTGTCAGTAATCTCCCTAGGCTCTAGTCATGAGTTGCCAGGGCTATGGAAGCCTTTTGAGTTCCCCGACTTCGATCTTATTCCGACAGGGTCATAGTCAAAGTGGAAGTTCTCTCCTCCCTTCAGAGAAAGGTATCTCCTTCTTTGATGGCCTGTTCTTTCCACTAGGATCTCACTCACAGAGATCTTTCATTTAGGGGTTTTTTTTTTTTTTTGCCAGAGTGTCTTGGCTTTCCATGCCTAAAATACTCTCCTGGGCTCTTCAGCCAGATCCAAATGCCTTAAGGGCTGATTCTGAGGCCAGAGTGCTGTTTAGGATATCAAGTCTCTTATTTAATTCCCAAGGGGCTATTGTGAGATAGTATGCATGTGGAATTTTTCAACTGGAAAAGGTTATTTATTATATATGTTTTGAAAATAATTGGTTGAAGTCTTTAGTTGGATATCTACTAGCTAGGTAACTAGACCTGTTACTTAAAGTAACCATTTGAAGTAATTTCCTATCACTTCAAAAGGATGGAATAATTAAAAATTTTGTTTGAAAGGTAGAGAGAGAGAGAGGGAGAAAGGGGGGGGGGAGAGAGAGAGAGAGAGAGAGAGAGAGAGAGAGATCTCCTATCCATTGGTTCACTTTCCAAATGCCTGCAACAGTCAGGCCAAACTCAGTAATCCAGAAACTCAGTAGCGGTCTCCCAAGTGGGAGTGTTGAAGAACTGAATTTGGGAAAGTGAAGATATCAAGTTCCCATGTCTTTTGTCCTTGCTCCCTTATCTCTGTGTTCCCATATCTCTGTCTCTGTATTGTAACCAGTGTCATGGTAACCAACAGGTCCACCTGCTTGGATAGCTGCCCGTAAGTCTGTTCTGTAATGGTTGGCTATGTACCACTTTTGTATGTAAACTCACAGAAGCAACTAGGGGGCATGGCTAGATGTGGTTGCCTGTGTATGGATGTGTGTAGATGTCTGTGTCCGACTGCTGCCACAGACACAAAGGCGGATATCTCCTGTGGCCCCACCACCTACTGGGAAAGTGGTTGTTTCTTGTGCATTTCTTACCACCCCTGTGAGTAAGGGAGATATAAACCCACAAACGACTCTGAGTTGTTTTTGACCTGCCAGATCCTGGGCCCTAAGCTCTGGGCTTACAAGGAGGCAGGGACTCAACTACTTGAGCCAATATCTGTTTCCTTCCAGGGTATACATTAGCAGGAAATCGAAATGGAGAGTAGAGAGGACTCCAACCCAGGCACTCTGACATGAGATGCAGGTATACCAAGCTGCTGTGTCAAATACTTACACCTTGCTAGAAGGCTAAGCATTTTATGACCCTCATTTCATTGACCTGTATCATTTAGTTGGAATATTGTATGTGCAGTTGTGTTCCTTTTTATTTAGTGTCTGTTAAAAATGGCTTTGAAATTAATATCACTGTGTGATGTCTAGAATATGAACATGTTAAAAATATAGTTCATGTATCAGTGAATGAAATAATGTAACAGAAGAAAATGTTGCATATGAAGATTTTTCCCCTAAAATGTGTTATTTCTCATTCTCTATGAATTAGGTTTGTGACAGATGGGAGATAATATGGGTCATCTGGTAGTAGGAGGCTGCCATTATAACTAACACCTGTTCTAGGGTGTTATTCTCCCTCCCTTTTCTTCATAGTAGTAGAGAAGTAGAGAAATCAGAAGGAAATACTTCAAAAGATCAAAACAACAAACAAAAGCTACAAAAGAAGTGCAGGAATGATGATGCTGATGATTGCACTTTCATGAAGTTTTTCTTGCCCTATCCAGATCACAGCTGTGGAGCAGTGATCTTTTGACAAGGGAGGATCTAAAGAATTGTATTTCAGATCATTCTGCCATTTCTGCTGGAGATATTAGGCAATCACTTCACATTTTTAAACTTGAATGTTCTTGGGGCCAGCGCTGTGGTACACTAGGTTAATCCTCTGCCTGCGGTGCCAGCATCCCACATGGGCTCCGGGTTCTAGTCCTGGTTGCTCCTCTTCCAGTCCAGCTCTCAGCTCTGGCCTGGGATAGCAGTGGAGGATTTCCCAAGTGCTTGGGCCCCTGTACCTTCATGGAAGACCAGGAAGAAACTCCTGGCTCCTGGCTTTGGATGGGCATAGCTCCAGCTGTTGCAGCCATTTGGAAAGTGAAGCAGTAGAGGGAAGACTTTTCTCTCTCTCTCTCTCTCCCCCACTGTCTGTAAACTCTATCTGTCAAATAAATTTAAAAAATTAATAAATTAAAAAGATACTTAAATGTTCTTAACTAGGATTTGAGGGTTCATTTAGAAAATGTGTAGGAACTTTATAAAACAGAAAAACATCAAACTTAAAGACTGATATTAAAGCAGGATTCCCTAGAAAGTGATCATGCTGACAAGGTGTATTGTGAAAATCAAACAATGTAGGCTTTAGCATTTCTTTTTTTTCTTTTAAAGATTTATTTATTTATTTATTTGAAAGGCAGAGTTATACAGGATGGGGGTGGGGAGAGACAGGGAGAGAGAGAGCGAGAGAGAGATCTTCCATCCATCAGTTCACTCCTTGAAAGGCCACAGTGGCTGAGGCTGGACCAGGCTGAAGCCAGGAGCCAGGAGCTTCTTGCAGGAGTCCAAGCATTTGGGCCATGTCTGCTTTCCCAGACACGTTACTAAGGAGTAACACCTGGGACTCCAACCAATGCCTGCCAATGTCACAGGCAGTGACTTTGTCTGCTATGCCACAGTGCTGGCCCTGAGCATTTCTTGGACTAATTTGTTCCACTAACTTTTTCATATATTAAAATCCAGTAAGGGGTGGACATTTGGTTCAGCTGTTGAGACGCCTCTTGGGATGCCCACATCCCATATCAAAGAGCCTAGGTTTGAGCCCTATTTCTGCTTCTGATCTGGCTGCCTGCTAGTGCATACCCTGTGTGGCAGCTGCTGATGGCTCAAGTACCTAGGCCCTAACACCCATGAGGGAAACCTGGATTGAGTTCTGGGATTCTGGCCCTGGCCTGGCTCAGCTCTGAGTATTGCAGGCATTTGGGGAGTGAGTAAGTACATAGGAGATCTTTCTGCATTTGTCTCTCTGCCTTTCAAATAATAAATAAATTAGAATTGAAATAATTACAATTCAGTAGAATTGTCTACAGCTGAGACTATATAGCAAAACCACTTGAAAGGGCCTGGCAGGGCTTGTCTGGATCCTCCCTCCATCCCTAAAGGCAAAGGAGCTGGTACAGAGGTAGGGGAAGGCAAGGTTGATCTCTTCATAATTCTGACATGTTCCCTAATTATGATGGAGATCAGGACAGGCCACATCAAAATATGCCCTTTGACACATTGAGTATTGTCAAGCTGAAGGCACTTGAGAAATAGTGCATGAAGGGCTTTCTCATTTACCTTTTCTACCAAAGAATAGGCCATAAAAATTTCCATATGAAACGTATCCTCCCTATACCATCAAGAGAAGAATATCCTAATTGCCAGGGACTGGGAGTAGACACCAAAATGGATTTGTACAAATTTATCTAAATAGCTGTCTCCCATTAATTTTCTCCCAATATATCTTTTAGTTGATTCCCTACAATTTACTGCCTCTAACCCAAACCCCCTTATCTTGTCACTTCTTCACAAATGCATTGTTTCTTTGGCGAAAAGGTATAGACACTTCCTGCTCTGGTGACATTTTTGGGTCCTTGTGTGCATCTAAATGTGAGTACAATCTGTGTGCTTTTCTCCTATTGATCCATCTTATGTCAGTTTAAGTTTTTGGCTCAGATGCAGACCCTGAGACAAGAGCAGAAGAGAAGTTTTCCTCGATGTTATGCACGTCTGCTCTAAGCAAAGGGTTTTAAGATTTTGTATAAGAGTTACCTGGGGAACTTGTTAGACATTCGGACACCCAGGTTCTACCCTCAAAGATTCTCATTAAACCTGAGATGGGGGTGCATGAATCTGTGTTTTTACAGAGGACTCAAGGTGATTTTGATGCAGTTTTGAGAAGAAGCATGGGTCTATAGTGCACCCCTCTGTTTGTACATTAGGTTTACCCAGGGAGCTTTTGTGATCCGTGGATAGTTGGGCATCAGCCACAGAGATTCTGGTATGTTTGGTCCGGGGTAGTGCCCGAGCATCACCAGGTGAATGTGCTATTTAGTCAGGTCCTAAACCTGTCAGATGATAGGGTTAACCTGGGCATGGTTGATTCAAGTACAGGTGGCTAAGCCCAATTCCTACAGATTCTGATTTAGAGGTCTGGGTTGAGATCCAGGAATCTATGATTTTAAAAGTTATTTTGAAAGGCATGTGTGTGCATGCACACACACACAGAGAATCTTCTGTCCTGTGTTTCACTCCCCAAATTCCCACAGTAGCTGGGCCTGGGCAAAGCAAAAGCCAGGAGCCAGGAACTCCATCTGGGTCTCCCACATGGGTGGTAGGGACCCACATACTTGAGCCATCACTATTGCCTTCCAGGGTCTGTATCAGCAGGAAGCTGGAATCAGAAGTGGAGCTAACACTTGAACCCAGGCACTCTGATATGGGATCTGGGCATCCAAAGGGGGCATCTTGACTCCTATGCCAAATGCTTGCCCCAGAAATCCATGTTTTTAATAAGTCAATGAACTGATTCTCATTATTAGACAAGTTTGATATAAAAGGCACTAGCTAGGGGCCGGCGCCATGGCTCACTTGGTTAATCCTCCGCCTGCGGCGCCAGCATGCCATATGGGCGCCAGGTTCTAGTCCTGGTAGCTCCTCTTCTAGTCCAGCTAATCTGCTGTGGCCCGAGAAGGCAGTGGAGGATGGCCCAAGTGCTTGGGCCCCTGCACCCGTGTGGGAGACCAGGAAGAAATACCTGGCTCCTGGCTTCGGATCAGCACAGTGTCGGCCGTGGTGGCCATTTGGGGGCTGAACCAACGGAAGGAAGACCTTTCTCTGTCTCTTTCCCTCACTGTCTAACTCTATCTGTCAAATAAATTTTAAAAAAAAGGCATTAGCTAATCATGCATAAGTTTACCTGGTGGTTCAGTATCCTGGTATCAAGTGGCACAGAGGTCCTTGGGATGCTGAGACCTAGGATAGGAAGATGTGATAAGAAAGAAGGCAAGACCGGAGCATTGACATGCACTGGGGATGATGGGGGGAGTTTCTCAATGGTTGCTGGGTATTAAGAATCAATAAAGGAAGACAAAACATGAATTAAGAGAAAAATTTTACCAGCATTTTCTATTTTGACATTTTGGCACAGCTCTGGAGCTTTAATAATGCTAATGGGAAGACTATAGAATTCTGCTAGAATAATGCCCAATTTATGATATAATCAAATGCATCTGAAAATGTATTTTAAATTTTTGAGTAAATTTAAAGTAAATTCTAAAGTAATGAAGTGTGTGTGCAGTGCCCTTTTTCTAAAGATGTAGTTTTCTTCAGATTTTAAATGGTTAACATATGTGAACTTGAATTTAATGTAGAATTCTGTGGCTCTCTTAACAAACTTTCAGGATAGTGGGAATTAAAATTTATTTGTGAGTATGGATTCTTTATCCACTGCTGAACTTCACTATGGCTTTACAATTTTTAGATTTTTAAAAAATCATGTTGCCATAAATAGCATCCAATCATCAGGATGTAATGTAGTTTCCCTGTGTATATACATCCTGGGAGCCAGTGCAGCATTCTAAAATCTTAGGAAAATATCCATAGACATTCCTCTTCTTGGTGTATTTAGAATCAATTGAGCTATCTAATTTCCAGAAATGTTAACAAGACTGTGGCTAAGCATATTTGTTGAAGGCCACTTTGGGTACTAAGCATTCTCAGATAAAATTTAAAATTTGCATTTATATCATATGGGATTGCTGATGATTCCTAGCGTTTGAAACGTAGCAAATGAGTTGAAAAAGTATGAAATGGTTAAATCAGTGATTCGCTGTTAAGATGTTTCAAATGTTCTCTTTTAGCTTTGAATGATACTATTGGTTTGGCTATTTAAATCCACTAGGAGAGAACACCTCCAGTTAAGCTGCCTTTCCCTGCTTTCTTCCCCTCTTGATCTTCACCCCCTTCCCTAATTCCCCAGGCCGTCTCTTCCCCCACTTCCCCTCACTCCTTCTTTGGCTCCTAGGTTTATGCTCTGATCAACTCATGCTTGGCAATGATAAACAGTTGTGGCGAGCAAATGCCATCAGGAATGTGCCTAATAAACAGAGCTGATGGCTAAGTAAATAGGGACATTTTAATAAATGCTACTTGTATAATGTCAAGCGTTTACTGAGAATTCGGGAAGAAGGGATCCCTGAATTGAGTGTTTTCAGTGGTACAAAAATGGTCTTGTTCCTGATCATGCTTTATTGAGTCTTGGAAGCTCAGACATATATGTCCTCCTTGTCATTCTGTAGTGTTCTTTCCTCCTCGCTACTTTTACTTCCCCCTAAAACACGTATCATCCAATTTCTCCAAAAGGGTTTGAATTAAACTGGTGAGACAGTGACTCCCTGTAGTCACAGGCTCATTAGGAAAGGACTATCTCCCAGATGGCCTCTGCAGGGGCCCTGAGTGCTATTTTCATAAGTTATTTAGACCTAATTCTATTTATATCAGTTTTGTGGTCTGTGCGGTGTTTGGAAAACATTAGTGGAACCTGCCAGGCCACCATTATTAGAAATGCAAAGCACTGGAAAAATTGGGCTTAAAAAAAAACCCTGTTTTTTGGTTTCTAAGGATCCTCCATGTGAATAGTTTCCAATTTTGAGATAGAGGAAAAGGAAAAATGTAGAAGATATTTTCCACCATTTTTTATACCCAGTCTTTGGGTCACATCCTGAAAAATTTCCAGGGTAAATGTCTCTTGTGTGTGCATTTTATGCTTCAGGAAAGCAATGTTAGCATAAGCTTGTACTTTCAGACAAAAGGTTCTTTTTGGAAAATAACCTACTCAGTGTTTCTATTGGTTGATAGTAAACAGGCTTGGGGATTTTTACTTCTGACAAAACAGCTGGTTACAGCTGTAGAATAATCTGTATAGATAAGAAATGTCTAGTTGAGAAATTGCCAAGTGTAATAGGTTGGGCCTTATTAAAAAACAAGGCCAGGATACCCTGTACGAAAAAGTCTGTTCCTCTGTTCTCTAGGTGACCTTATTGAAGTGGGTTTTTGGAGGGCACACTGGTTTTCTCTCTTGTTTCTCCTCTTCTATTGATACCTGTAAATATAAATTCAGCCCACAAATTCCTTCTTGGCATATTGCTCCATTTTCTAATTTCCCTGGATTCACTTATTCTTATGCTCTAAGTTACTCAAAGGCATCCTAGGCCTGAGAGGAGACTTAAAGATTCTCTGTTCCAACTCTCCTACTTTATGGAAGAGAAATACAGCAGCAGGGCCTTCAGTGATGTGCCCAGCATCACATGGCTCGTTAGTGACAGGAGCAGGAACCGACTGCCTGAAATGGAATTTTATCTCACATTTAGAGCACCTTCTTCACACGGAGGCACCATTGCTGTCCAGTTCTGCATCTTCAAGCCTTTTGTTCTCCCCATATCCCCTCCCAGGCAAGCAGAGACCAATAGCAGCACACAGAGTGAATGGGTGAGGAGGGAAGAAGACAAGAAACAGGGCATCGCTGTTGACTGAACTGTGATAAAGGCCACATTTTCATATCAGCCTTAAAGACAGGACAAAGGGTTTCTTTCAGTAGATGGAGTTATTTAAAGAACTCTGAGGGCTCTGCCATATAGGAAGGGGATTCCGTAATTGAATCTTCCCCTGAATTCTAAACATAGATTCTATGTGTGTGATAAGTTAACTTGCATGGCTCCGATGGGTGTGAAACTGATAGAAAGGAGGTACATGGAGGCCATTGGAGCAGTGATAGTTCGAGAAATTTAGAGTATACACATATAGTACACAACTCTCTCCATGGGATTTCTACTAGAATATAAAGTCCTTGAGAATGGGGACTTTGTTTACTGTCATATCCCATGGGCTTAGGACACAACCCTGATCCATAGTGGATGTTACAAATATTTTTGAGTGAAAGAAAAAATGAATGAAATAGTTCAGCTGTGAAGACTCATAGTTGAGAACATACACATACGGAAGCAAAGCAGCGCCACATTCAGCTCACACGCACGCATCCCCCTCCCGTCAGGGCTCAGGTGGTAATGCTGTAGGGTGGCAGTGATGATTAGGAACATGCATTCTTTGGGCACTGAGATGCTGTTGGCTCCCTTGCAGTCACGAGTAACTGTTTACATTTTAATTAAAAAATTACAATTCCTCTAACATGGAGGTGCGGTGACAGCTGGTGAGCCCCAATCTGTCACCAGCATGGTGTTTCGTTCCCCTCCTAAGCAGTCCCTCCTCTTCCCCTTGGTGGATCTATGTTCCATGACTCAAAAGATGTAGAAGTGACTGATTTCCATTTTGATTTTAGTTAATTACTGGGAAGGGATAGTGTAAGTATGGAGGGCAGATAACACATGGAGGAATTTCCAGATTACCCACCAGAAAATATATCTGTATCAGTTCACATCAGACAAAGATCTGATAAAATGAGATGTGAACTACTTTAGTTACAGTCATGGCAGCATTTGGGATGTTAATTGTACATATTTAGAACGACCCAAAGATAATTTTCTACTTTGAATTAGGACTAATTATAAGCTGTCAAGGACCTGAATGTAACAGGAATTGCCAGAAAACAAGAGTGAGAGTGAAGACATTTGATTAGTGAGTCAATGAAGTCAACACTGAAGTTTTTTCTCTTTTAAAAGCTTTATCTGGCTGGTGCTGCGGCTCAATAGGCTAATCCTCCACCTTGCAGCGACAGCACACCGGGTTCTAGTCCCGGTCGGGGTGCCAGATTCTGTCCCAGTTGCTCCTTTTCCAGTCCAGCTCTCTGCTGTGGCCCGGGAGTGCAGTGGAGGATGGCCCAAGTTCTTGGGCCCTGCACCCGCATGGGAAACCAGGAGAAGCACCTGTCTCCTGGCTTCAGATCAGCAGGGTGCGCCGGCCGCAGCGGCCATTGGAGGGTGAACCAACAGTAAAAGAAGACCTTTCTCTCTGTCTCTCTCTCTCACTGTCCACTCTGCCTGCCAAAAGAAAAAAAAAAGATTTATCTATTTATTTGAAAGGCATAGTAACAAGGAGGGAGGGGGAGAGAGAGAGAGAGAGAGAGGAGAGAATCTTCTATTTGCTATTATCTGCTAGTTCAATTCTCCAAATGGTCACAGCAGCAAGATCTTAGCAGGACAAAACTGGAGCTAAGAATGTCATCTGGGTCTCCCTATGGGTAACAAGGGCTCAAGTACTTGGGCCACCATCCACTGCTCTCCCAGATGCATTAGCAGGAAGCTGGATTGGAAACATAAGCTGGGATTCGAACTGGCACTCTGATATGAGATACTTGCATTACAAGTGGTAGTTTAATCCACTGTGTCACAATATCAGCTAAGAGGATGTCTTTCTCTGGCATCACCTCTGTCTCTGTTCTTGACTAGTTTTTGAAAATATAACATGGATATACATGTGTATGGAATAGCACAAATATTACAATTCCTTTTGTAGAAGAGTTGGAAAAGTTATTTAAAGTAGCTCCTTTGCAAGGTATTTTTTGCACCAAGTCTTATGGCTGTATCTTCTTATGTGCATAAGAAATTGAGAGTCCTTTTCTAGATCACTAGTAATAGAAGTATCATATGAGAAAAATATAATTTAAAATTTTCTTTTGTTTAAAAGAGAGTTATTTAATTGAAAGAATTAGAGTGAGGTAGAGACAGAGAGGGAGAGAGAGAGAGGTCTTCCACCTGCTGGTTCATTCCCCAAATGGCCAGCTACAACAGCTGAAACTCAGCCAGACCAAAGCCAGGATCCAGGAGCCAGGAGCTTCTTCCAGGTCTCCCATATGCATGCAGGGGCCTAAGAACTTGGGCCATCCTCTGCTGCTTTCCTAGGCATATTATCAGAGAGGTAAATCAGAGGTGGAACAACCAGGACTTGAACTGGCACCTATATGGGATGCCGGCACTGCAGGCCAGGACTTTAACCCACTGTGCCCCAGTGTTGGCTCCTAAAGTTTTCTAATAATAGCATTAAAAAATAAAATGAAACAAGTGAAGTAGATTTTAAGCAATATCATTTCTTTAGTATATGATATCCAAAATATTATTGATTTAGGGGCCAGAGTTGTGGTATAGTGGATAAAGCTGCCCCCTGCCAGGGTGGCGTCCCATATAGGTGCTGGTTCATGTCCCAGCTGCTCCATTTATTTTATTTTATTTATTTATGTATTTGAAAGGCAGAATTATAAAGAGGTAGAAGCAGAGAGAGAGAGAGAGATAGAGAGAGAGAGGGAGAGGGGGAGAGAGGTCTTCCCTCCACTGGTTCACTCCCCAAATGGCCACAATGGCTGGAACTGGGCCAACCTGAAGCCAGGAGCCAGGAACTTCTTCTGGGTCTCCCACATGGGTGCAGAGCCCCAAGCACTTGGGCCATCTTCCATTGCTTTCCCAAGTACCCTAGCAGGGAGCTGGTTCGGAAGTAGAGCAGCCAGGACCCGAACTGGCATCCATATGTGATGCAGGTGCTGTAGGTGGTGGCTTCACCCACTATGCTATAGCACTGGCCCCTGCTCCACTTCTGATCCAGTTTCATGGTAATGGCCCTGAAAAAGCAGTGAAAGATGGCCCAAAGGCTTGAGTCCCTTCCACCTACGTGGGTGACTGGATGAAGCTCCTGGTCCTAGCTTCAGCCTGGCCCAGCCCTGGCTGTTGTGGCCGTTTGTGGAGTGAGCAATCTCTCTCTCCCTCTCTCTCTAGCTCTCACTTTCACATAAGTAAATAAAATCTTAAAAAATAATTATCACTTTAACAAAGTATCAGCATAAAAATATTAGTGAGATATTTTGAATTCCTCTTTTCCTCCAAAGTCTTTGAAATCTGGTATGCATTTTATACATAGTGCACATCTTATCATTTCAAGTGCTCAGTGGCACATGTAATGAGTGGCTGCCATCTTGGATAGCACAGCCCTAGGTAGTTAAGGCTCCGCATGACAGATGTGAGATACATAGTCCATTGGTGTTTACAGCGTTGATAATGCGCAGTTGTTTATACATGGTTGTTATATATATATATATATATATATTTTGACAGGCAGAGTGGACAGTGAGAGAGAGACAGAGAGAAAGGTCTTCCTTTGCCGATGGTTCACCCTCCAATGGCCGCCGCGGTTGGCGTGCTGCAGCCGGCGCACCGCGCTGATCCGATGGCAGGAGCCAGGTGCTTCTCCTGGTCTCCCATGCGGGTGCAGGGCCCAAGCACTTGGGCCATCCTCCACTGCCCTCCCTGGCCACAGCAGAGAGCTGGCCTGGAAGAGGGGCAACCGGGACAGAATCCGGTGCCCTGACTGGGACTAGAACCCGGTGTGCCGGCGCTGCAAGGCGGAGGATTAGCCTATTGAGCCGCGGCGCCGGCCGGTTGTTATCTTTTTCTATCCTACTTTAGTTGTATAGGAACTCTGAGAGTGATTTTTTTTTTAAGTAAAGAAACTGAGTTTGGAGACATAAGTGAATTACCCAAATCCTGGAAGAGACATTTCTCTTTCATTGTATTGCCTTCCAGTTATTCAAATCTGCAAGAATCACATCATGTTAAGGTCTCTTTGGCACAAAAGGTGGTCTAGAGAAGAGATGACATTGGTATCACTGACAAGTAAGCATATAGCCTTTATATGTGGCCAGTTATGAGAAATTGTAACAAGGGGAAGGTATAATCAGTAATCCAGTATAAGAAAGAGTCCTAATGAGGAAAACCGGATTGACAAGATAATCTGCTATTATTTGGGATATACAAGTAGGGCCTATGGACCAAGAGACAGAAATGAACATAATGTGCCTTATTCAGAGAACATGTTGGTCACACAATGACAGAGACTTTTCATTGGATACACAAAGTTCTGTAGAACTTACTGATGCTTACCAGTAAATCAGTCATTGTCCTTCCATTAAGTTTCATTACACAGGCATGAACAGTGTTCTTTGGGAGCACATGGGAGAAAGTCCTTACCTTTGCTTAGAAAAGGGGAGGAGATCTTCAAGACGAATCTGGAAGATGTATTTTACCAAGCACTCAGGGTGAGGGAGCTTGCCTCAGGCAGAAAGAATAGTAACTTATAACGAGGCTAACACTTCTGTAGAGCCGACATGTGCCTGGCACTGTTCTAAACTCTTCACACATATAATCAGATTTGATTCTCAAGCCCTATTAAATATTTAATTTTAAGTATAGTTGGAAGTGACTTGAAAATTCTGAATATGACCTCATTTACATTTTAAAGGGCGATCACTCTGGTTGTTGTAGAGACCAAGTGAAGGTGGGCAAGAACAAAAATAATGAGGCATATTAATGTGTAGTTTCATTGGTCTAGGAGAGAGATACGATGAAATCTGAATAGGGAAGAAGATCAGAAGAATGTCTAGGTCTGCTTTTCTAAGTAGGGAAATCTGGAGTCAACAGGGCTACACTGAGTCACATTAAATGAAGGGGAAGGGAACATGTGGGTAAAATTCAATTCTGACTCTCCCGTGTATGTTAATAAATAGGGCTAAAGAACAAATTAAACTATTCTATTACCTGTGTCCTAAAGAAGACCTCAATAAACAATACACTGTTCTTTAACATTCTGCAAAACTGATCCGAGGAAAGCAATCTGAAACAAAATAAAGACAGTTATATTTTTTAAAAAGAAGATTCATTTAGTTATTTGAAAGGCAGAGTGGCACAGAGAGAGAGAGACAATTAGAGAGACAAGGAGATTTTCCGTCTGTTGGTTCACTCCTCAAATGGCCACATACAGCCAAGTCTGGGCTGGGATGAAGCTAGGAACCTGGAACTCCATTTGGGTCTCCTATGTGGGTGGCAGGGGCCAAGCACTTGGAGCATCTATTACTTTCTCAAATGCATTACTAGGGAGCTGGATTGCATATAGAGCAGCTGGGACTCAAACTGGCACTCTGATATGGGATCCTAGCATTGCAAGAGGTGGCTTAACTCCCCGTACAACACCGGCCCCATATTGTATTGTCATTGACCACAATAAATCTGCTGCAGAGAAAAAGTGTGCATTTGGAGTTGCTGAAGTATGACATCTCACAGTTGTTCCTTAGCCTAAGTTCTTTTATTTCCATCACCATCATTTTATTGAGATGGCTTTCGTAAAGAGATGTTATCAGTTAGGATGCTTTCTGTTAAATGTGTCAGCAGATCAGATGTAAATGGACTCATGAAATTAGAGTCTAGAGGTACATCTAGCTTTAGCAAAGTCTTCTTTTAAACAAGGGCCATTTTGTGAGGTGACTTTTTAAAAAAGATTTATTTATTTGAAAGTCAGGAGTTACAGAGAAGGAAAGTCAGAGAGAGGGCGAGAGAGAGAGAGAGGAGAGAGAGAGAGAGGTCTTCCATCCACTGGTTCACTCCACAGATGTCTACAACAGCCAGCTGGGCCAGGCCAAAGCCAGGACCCAGCAGCTTCATTCAGATCTTCCACATGGGTGTAGGGACCCAAGTACTTGGGCCATCTTCCGCTGCTTTCCCAGGCACGTTATCAAGGAGCTGGATTGGCAGTGGAACAGCCAGGACCCAAACCAGTGTGCATATGGGATGCCAGTGCTGTAAGCAGTGGCTTAACCTGGTATGCCACAGTGCCAGCCCCTTTAGCAAAGTCATATGTCTTGCTAGCTCTCTGTCTCGAGCTGTCTGTACAGCAGCTCCCTGGGTTGTTTGCTTCCTCAGTAACATCTGGAGCATCTGTGTCCCAGAATTTCCAATACAATTCCAAGATTCACCCAGAGCATCTTGAGTTAATGTGATCATCTCTGAACCCATCATTCATGTCAGGGAAATTCCAACCTTGGGCACCCAGCCTGGGGTCAGTCCAACACAATTCATCTGGCTGAGAATGGGTGAAGCAGGGTATTGAGTTCTAAAAGGAAATTTGAATTTCTGTTCCCATGAAGGCTGAAGGGTTAAAACTGCAATAAACAGCAAGTCTTCACTACTGCCCAAAATATAAACAGTGTCTGCTAATCATCATGTTACTGTCTCTTTGCATTATGGGACCTCATTTCCTCTTCTTTGAAAGAATCTGTCATTGAATTAAACCACTCATATCCATTTCTTGGTTCCTGTATGATCGTTATGTTCATTCTTTGGAACATCATCTCCTGCTGTCTGCTCTTAAATGTTGATGTTCCCTAGGGTTCTGTTCTTGGCTTTGTTCTCTTCCTACTCTTTTCTGGAGTGGGTAGGCCTGAGCCAAGATTCAACTAACACCAGTACAAAGATTCTTGATCCAAGTTCTACAAACACTTGCAATATCCAAGTAAGACTTCAATGGGTTGATGAACCTCCTAGGAAATGTATGCATGTGACATATTTATGTACATAGGGAAAAATCAAACAGTTTTCGTTAGTTTTTCAAATGGTTCAATAATAAAAGTTTAAAAACCACTGTTGAATATGCCATTATCATTTCAGAGTACTCTCTCCCTTCAGACCTCTCTCAGTTCTCACTCTGCCTTTCCTATCCTCTTTGCTTTTCCTAGATGTCCAGCAGGCATCAGTGCAAATTAATGTGCATTTTCTCAAACATTTTGGGCCAGTCACTCACTGTTTTAGTTATTTTGGGCCAAGAAAATAGCCCTTGTTCTTCAGTGGTTTACAGTTCAGTGAATTGTAGTGATTCACTTTAATTTTTTTAAAGCATTTTTTAAAATTTATTTGAAAGCCAGAGAAACAGAGAGATGGGAGAGAGACAGAGACAGGAGGAGAGAGCTTCTGTCCATTGATTCATTCCCCCAACAACAGCTGGCCTGAGCTAAGCCAAAGCCAGAAACCTGGAACTCCATCTGGGTCTCCTACATGGGTACACAGACCCAAGCACTTGGGCCATCTTCTGCTGCTTTCCCAAGTGCGTTATTAGCAGGTAGCAGGATCAGAAGCAGAGCAGCCTGGACATGAGAATCAAACCGGTGCTACCATATGGGCCGCTGGCAAGTGATTCACTTTTTTTTTTTTTAAGATTTATTTATTTATTTGAAAGAGTTACACAGAGAGAGGAGAGGCAGAGAGAGAGGGAGAGAGAGAGAGAGAGAGAGAGAGAGAGAGAGAGAGGTCTTCCGTCTGATAGTTCATTCCCCAATTGACTGCAATGGCTGAAGCTATGCTGGTCTGAAGCCAGGAGCTAGGAGCCTGGAGCCAGGAGCTTTTTCTTTTCTTTTTAAAAGTTTTTATTTAATGAATGCATTTTTTCATAGATACAATTTTAAGACTATAGTGGCTCTTTCCCCCATACCCACCCTCCCACCCCGACTCCCATCCCACCTCCCTCTCCCATCCCCTTCTTCAGTATGGTTCATTTTTAGCTTGATTTTATATACAGAGGGCCAACTCAATGTTAAGCACAGATTTCAACAATGTGTACCCATGTACACACACACATACACACAACATATAGAGTACAGTTTGAGAATAAGATTTGCAGACAATTCTCATATTACAACTCATTAAGGACAGAGGTCCTACATGGAGAGTAAGTGCTCAGTGGCTTCTGTTGTTTCTTTAACAATTAACACTCTTATTTATGACGTCAGTGATCACCCAAGGCTCTTGCCATGAGCTGCCTAGTCTATGGAAGCCTTTTGTGACCATAAACTCCATCAGTATTTGGACACGGCCATAAGCAAAGTGGATGTTCTCCCCTCCCTGCAGAGCAGGGTACAACCTTCTTTGATGGCCATTTATTTCCACTGAGCTTTCACAGAGATCCTCCATGTAGGATATTTTTTGCCACAGAGTCTTGGTTTTCCATGCCTGAAATGCTAGGAGCTGTTTCCAGGTCTCCCAAGTGGGTGCAGGGGACCAAGGACTTGGGCCATCTTCCACTGCTTTCCCAGGCCACAGCAGAGAGCTGGATAGGAAGTGGAGCAATCAGGACTCGAAACAGTGTCCTTATGGGATGCCGGCACTGCAGGTGGTGGCTTTACCGGCTATGCCACCATGCTGGCCCTAAGTGATTCACTTTAAACTTCCTATTTACTCCCCTAACCTTTCTCTCAAATTCACTACTTTATTTAAGGACGACAACTGAGCTTTCTCCCTAAACTGGAAACCCAGGAAGCATCCTAGCATTCATTTCAGTGGGGCCGGGGGAGAGTTCTCTGTAGGTTAAATATCTATATTTTCCATTAACATGCCATTTTATATTTGAAAAAAATGTCCATTATTTTGGGTACAAATGACAGAAATAAAGTTTGACACAAACTTTTCAGCTAGTAGGGATTAGTTAAGGAATAGTGATCTCCAGTGTGTTGGGGTAGGGCATGTTCCATTAGAGAGGTACCTACTCATTTTGTGGGGGTAGTGTGTGGTTTTTATGTTTATTAAATAGGGAACATGGATTTAAAAATGGAGAAAAACTCTCCTAGAATACTCTCCTACCCCTCAAAGAGCATATGTAATCTGCCCTCAAAATCTGTACTTCCTACTTTCCAGATCTTTCTCAAGTTTGTCTCCCACTCTTCCATTTCCATTGCTGCTGCTGGAGTCCCAGCCCCGTGCAGCCTCATTTCCCCGTCCTACTGTACTATTTGCAGATAGCCCTCTACCCTCTTTTGGCATCTAATCTCACTCCCTGCCTCCATCCTGCCCTGGAAGTCAGATCTTTTAAAACCAAAAATCATTCTCTCTCTTGAAATGCTGGTCACTCTAGCATCAAGTTACTTAGTAATTCCCTATTGTTTGCAGAAAATATTATTTACATTTTTAAATAAAATCAGATAGATTGAAAGACCCTTTGTAAGCTGACCTGTCCTTGCCATTCTAGCTTCGTTCTCTCTCCTCTTTCCTTCCTGTTTATATCCTATTCCTGAAGTAGCGTGAGGCTGTCTTTAGGGGCAGTCATGCCCTCCAAATTTATCTTGGTCATCTTGTCCTCTACACATGAGCATTTCCTACCTTTTTACCTAATCAGTTTGAGAAATCAAACACCCTTACAACACAGCTGTTACCAATGATGATTGGGTAGTGATATGCTCACATATAGGGAGAATATTGTTATCCATGATCTTCTTGAAAAAAGAAAAAAAGGGAAGCCTTCCCTGGCACTTACCTTCTAACTATACAGCCATTTCCTTACTATTCCTGCTCTGCATAATGAGCACAGGACAAAGCTTTGTATTTTCTCTGTCTTTATTTGGGAACAAATTTCTGCATCCTGCAGTTTAAAATGGAACTATAAAATATTGTCATTTAACTGACATTGGACATTATTATTTTTTTACTTCTAATTAATCTTACGCTCTGAAGGAATTACTGGAGTATCATATCCCTTGATCTGACACTTTAAGAGTTAGGAACAGCCAGAAAGACTACAGCTGAGAGATAAGATGTAGATTAAAAGAACCATTAACTCACAATGGCATTAGAAGAAAGATCATAAGTGTTGAATTCAATTTGGATGCGGTTCAAAGCACCAAGTAAAGTAGGAGGTAGAAGGCTGTAAATAGTTTTTAGTGTCCTGGAACTCAACTTTTTCCCTTGGAGCAGCAACAGAGAAATCTCATTGCTGAAGGTTAGGTAATTTGTTAGCTGCTCTCCTCTCCTTTACGAACCACTGAATCTCTGCTGTTGTCTTCAGAGAGGCCATCCGTCTAGTGGTTAGGAGTGGATTTGGAGAGCCGTATTACCAGGATTGGGCCCTGGTATTTTGACTTTCCTTGTGAGACACTGGGCAGGTGCTTAACATTCTTGTGCCTCAGTTTGCTTGTGGTGTTGAGATGTTTAAATAGACAATGTGTGTTCAATCCTTAGACTGATGCTTCTTACACAAGTGTTCTACCTTTCTAGCTACAATTATTTTCTTACCAGTGTTATGCCCTTTTAGGGCATATTAATTTCCCCCGAGCTGTAAGGGAAATTTTAACAATAAACTCTCATGAGGTCTTCCTTTGTGCCATGCAATGTTCCAAGCACTTAATTACAATCTGTATTTACCACCATGTTGGATGTGAGGAAGCTGAGCACATGGAGGCTAAGCAAACTTGTGGAGGGGTATAAGTTCAAACCTAACAGTGGAGACCATGCTCTTAATCACTGCAGCAAGCGAAAGGCAGCAAGGACAGTTTTTTGAAAATAAATTTTATTTTCATCTTATTTGAAACATAGTGGTGTGCTCATGCGTGTGTACACACACATACATACACACACAGAGAAGGAAAGAGAGAGATAGGCCTTCCATCTACTGGTTTACTCTTGAGATGCCTGTAAGAGCCAAGCCTGGGTCATGCTGAAGTCAGGAGCCTGGAACTCAATCCAAGTCTCCCACATGGGTGATAGGGACCCAAGTACTTGAGTCATTATTTGCTGCCTCCCAGGATATGCAAGAAGATCCCAAGTAGTGCACCTGGAACTTGAACCAGAAACTCTGATATGGAATACAGGTTTCCCAAGTGGGAAACTCACTTAACCCACTGTGCCAAATATCTGAATACTTGCCCAAGGAGAGACAGGTTTAAATCAAAAGTACTAGCATCTTGAATGGATCTCACTCTGTTAGTTATATCTGGTTCCTTAGTCTTTTTTTCCCTTAAAGATGTATTTATTTATTTGAAAGGCAGTGTTACAAAGAGAGACGGAGAGAGAGGGAGAGGGTGAGGGAGAGAGAGAGAGAGAGAGAGAGATCAATCTTCCATCTGTTCGTTTCCCAAATGGCTACAGTGGCCAGAGTTAGGCCAATCCGAAGCCAGGAGCCAAGATCTTCAAAGTTTCCCACATGGGTCCAGGGGCCCAGGCATATGAGCCATTTTTCTGCTGGTTTCCCAGGCACATTAGCAGGAAGCTGGATTGGAAGTGGAGCAGCCAGGACTTGAACCAGTGGCCATGTGGGATGCTGGTGTTGCAGGCAGTGGTTTTACCCACTATGCCACACAACCTGCCTCTCCTTAGTCTTTTTTTTAAAAAAAAAAATTTATTTAATTTATTTGAAAGGCAGAGTTACAATACAAGAGAGAGAGCGAGAGCGAGAGAGCGAGCTTCCATTCGCTGTTTCACTCACTGAATGGCCACAACAGCCAGGGCTGGGCCAAACTGAAGTCAAGAGCCTGGAACTCCACTTGGGTCTCCCACATGGGTGGCAGCAGCCCAAGCACTTGGGGTATCTTCTGCTACTTTTCCTGGTACATTAACAAGGAACTGGGTACAAGTGGTACAACCAGTACTTGAGCTAGCACTGATATGGAATGCCAGTGTTGTAGTGTTGCAGATCATGGCTTAACCTGCTGCACCAGAATGCTGGACCCCTGAACTCTTAAATGGAATTCCAGACAGCTGGAGTTGAAATGGGTAGGATGTCTTGGGTATAGGCACAGGTAAGGATTGCTGACAAGCTGCATGTTACTAAGAGTCAAGGTCATCTATAGACAAGTGTTCCGTCTCCTGTTCTCTGTGAACACTGGAACCAGAGGCGGGGGGTAGTTCAGCTATGTCATTGATTTGAAGAGTTAGGGAGAGGGAGGTTACAGAAGGGCATAGTGGTAGGAGTAGATAGAAGGGCTTGAAGTAAGGCCGAGGGCCTGGGAACACAGGGCTATCGTTTGTTATGTTTTGGCATCAGCAGTGGGCACATAGGAACCCAGGAGGAACATAGATTTGGCATGAAAAAAATGTTCCAGAGTCTGCAGCAACCTTAAACCTCTCTCATATTTTTGAGTCGTAGCACTGGTTTGAGATCAAAGGAAAATTGCTATTACCCAATATCCATAGAGATAAAATACAAGACAAAAGGTAGAAAAAGATGTGCAGAGATTTCCATTGTTGTGGTATTCCTCAGAATAAAGAACTGGAAACCTCCTTTGTTCTACAATAGTTGAAAAGATAAGTAAACTAAGAAGCAAGACCTGATTTAATATGATAATAATAATATGTAATAGTATTACATTGATAATTGTAGACTATGAAAGAATAGAGAAGCATACTTTACAATATTTTACATTAAAAGCTGAGTATATGATTGTGTCTCTATTGTGCTAATAGCTATATAAAATTATATAGGTAGACAGGGTTTGGAAGTGAAAATAAAAATCTGCAAAATGTGAATTTGGTTGATAGTGAATGTTTCTTCTCCCCCTACTTTAACCTATGCTTCTATTAGTATAATATAGGGAGGGTTTAGGTAGAGTTCCAAGCAAAGCGTTGAATAAGTTTAGAAGCATGAGGCTGAAAGAGACAGTTGCGTGTCGGGTCATGCAAACTGAACGTGTCTCACACTGAACTCTTCTTGTCCCCAGATCTTTCCCTCTTGCTGGGGTGATATCGTCATCTATCCAGACTCCCAGGCTGCAAACATGGGAGTCATCCCAGATACTGTGAGTGAGCATCCACATCTAATCAACCCCTAGTGGTTCTGAAACTACCTGGAAGTCACTCCTCTTGTGTTCTTCTTAATGCTGTCACCTTAGGTCAGGCCTGCAGCCATTCTTGCCTAGATGGAGTTTTCTTGCTACCAACACTTCTCTCCTGTACCCAGGTTTCCCATTGGCACCGGATTAGACTTTCTAAATGGAAACCTGACTGGGTCATTCTCCTTCCTGAAGTTTCTTAGGCTAGGTAGGACAATGGATAACTCTTTGACATTCCTATGGATGCAAGAAATTTTCTTTGATGATTTCTTAATTTCTTCTCCTCTATTTTCTCAATTAATTCTTCCTTGAAGTCACATTCTTTGGATATCAGACCCCCTTGATTGCCACCTTTAGCTTTTTGTCTTTATTTTCTTATTGTCTTGATCTCTGTTATTTTAATTACCAGATTCCCTCAATGTACCTTCTAAAGATTTATTGACTTTAAAATATTTTTAGAAATTGTTTTTAATTTCCAGGAGCTATTTCCCATTGTCTTTTTTCTCCATTAAAAAAATCCATCTGTTCTTAATCTGTGGATGGAGTATCTCTCCGAGAATATTAAGGACAATTTCATTACTCTTCACTTATTTTCATTTTACTGCCTATTTCCTGCATTGCCTCTGTTCTATTCTCTCCAGATCCCCTTTTCTGTGTTTATTGTTAGAAGTTTGCCACAGATACCCATTGAGCCTTGAATGCCTACTGCTGTCTTGCAGCAAGACACTATAAAAAGCTGATTAGAGGTTCTGTGATTGTATGTTTCTGGGTGTGTGTCAGAGGGGGTGGCTGGTGTTGAATGAAGAGCTTCGCTGCAGAGGGACTGGATCTGTCCAAATAGCTGTGCCCTAAGGTCTTCTGTCTTGTGTTGGTTGTTTTTCCTGGAGAGGAATACCCCATACTCACCTCCTTGGGTTGAAAGGAGATATACTGATAGTATAAGCTTGGGTCTCAGCACCGTGGGAGATGATCACAGGAAAGGTTAAAGAATCTCATCTTCCCCAATGTGGAATTCTCTTGAGTTTCCCTATATTCAGCTTGGTACCTCTTACATTCTGCTTGCTGATTGTTGGAACTTAAACCTCCTTTTCTGGAGTGTGGCCTACTCATTGCTGTTTTCCTCCACAGGCACCTCTGTTTCCACTTTTCTCTAATCTGCAGCGTCAGCTAACATCCATCCATCTTCTCTGTATTTTCTAAAATTTTGCTGATAAGCCTTATCAACTATTGTTTCCACTTCCTTTTTCTTTGTGTTCATGGGTTTTGTTTTGGTTTGTATATTTAGTTAAAAAAATTCCTTACTGGCTAAATTTGCAAGGTGATGGTGATAAGTACGTGACAATTTCATTTGCAATGTTCCATAGGTCATTTCTTTTTCTTTCTTTCTTTCTTTTTTTTTTTTTTAGAAAACTTTTATTTAATAAATACAAATTTTGAAAGTACAACTTTAGGATTATAGCGGTTTTCCCCCCTTAACCACCCTTTCACCCACAAACCTCCTACTCCCTCTCCCGTCCCATTCTTCATTAAGATTCATTTTTAATTATCTTTATGTACAGAAGATCAATTTAGTATATACTAAGTAAAAATTTCAACAGTTTGCACCCACACAGACACACAAAGTATAAAGTACTGTTTGAAGACTAGTTTTACCGTTAACTCTCAAAGTAGAACACATTTAGAACAGAGTTCTTATGTGGGAGTAAGTGCACAGTGACTCCTGTTGTTGATTGAACAATTGACACTCTTATTTATGACTTCATTAATTACCCAAGGCTCTTGTCATGAGCTGCCAAGGCTATTGAAGCCTCTTGAGTTCACAAACTCCGACCTTATTTAGACAAGGCCATAGTCAAAATGGAAGTTCTCTCCCCCCTTCAGAGAAAGGTACCTCCTTCTTTGATGGCCCATTCTTTCCACTGGACTCTCACTCACAGAGATCTTTCATTTAGGTCATTTTTTGCCACAGTGTCTTGGCTTTCCATGCCTAAAATACTCTCACGGGCTTTATAGCCAGATCTGAATGCATAGACCCTTTCTTGACTCTGGGGAAGGCTGTAGTCAAATCTCATGTAGGCCTCATGATGTAGTTAGGAGGTATGTACTTATATCCAGCAAGGATTTCTTGTGTGCTAAGTAGATGTACTTATGGGTGATGACAGATCTCCAAACACAGTTTAAATTTTGAATGTCTGAGAACCCAGGTGTCTGTATTCGCTGACTCCACAATGTCTTCCCAGCAACCACGATGGACTTTAGTGTCACTTGAGGCATTTGCAATGGATTGTAGCACCCTTTACTCACTTATACCTTGGATTTTTGTTCACATCATTGCCTTGCTAGTTTGAAGTTTTAGCCAATCAGGAGCAAAGCAACCTTAAACTGAGTCCTTTATCCTTCATTTGTTTTCTTTTTTTAATATTAAAATATATTTTGTATTTTTGAAAGGCAGAGAGAGACGGTCAGCTCTTCCATCTAATGATTCATTCCCCAAATGCCTATAACAGCCAGGGCTGGGCAAGGCCAAAGTTAGGAGCCTAGAACTCCATTAAAGTCTGCTACCTGCATGGTGGAGACCCAAGTACCTGAACCATCTCCTGCTGCCTCTCCAGGTGCACATTGCAGGAAGTTGGATTAGAAGCCGAGGGAGGACTTGAACCCAGGCCCTCAGATAAGGGATGTGAGTATCCCAAATTGTGTCTTAACCATTGTACCAACTACCTGCTCCCTCCTTCAGCTTTTTTGATCCTGACCTAACTTAACTTGTTTTCTCAGGAAAAAGAATTGACTTTCTGATTTGTTTTGTTCTATTCCCAAACTTCTAAGATTTATCTTGTTAGTTTTCATGTCTTTCCTCAGTCTACTGGAGTGTAATCTACTTGAGGGCAGGACTGAATGATACTCAACAATATTCCAGTGTCACATTTGAAACATAATAGGTGCTTAGTATTTATTTGTTGAATGAATGAATACAGGGATCAGTGATGTGGCAGGTGAAACACTTAAACTAGCTGTGTTGTTCTGGCCATCTGCAATGACTTAGAGAAAAATCAATATTGATGGTTCTTATTAGGAAAGCAAGCACTTCTCAGATTAAGCAGTCTTCTTTAATGCCTTTTTTCATTAAAAATTAAAGTGTATTTCTGTTTTTTATTTTGTTTCTACATCTGTGCCACGATTTATTTTATTCTGCTTGATGTGACAGTTAGCTATCCATCTGTTTTTGTAAGATGACAAGCAATTTGAAGGCAGAAATTGTACCAGTGATCTCTGCCTTCCCATAGGGCAAAGCGCAATGAACTGATACAGTGAGCTCAACTCACATTTGCAGAATTAAACTGTTTGAACTTGGCACATACATAAGCAAAACTGGAATATGTATGGATGAAGTGAGGTTATCTCTACCTTCCTCAAGGGAAGAAAATTATTAAGTGTTGGCTGTTTGCTATGATGTAGTTTACTCTGGAAATTAGCTGGAGGTTTGATTTTTAAAATATATATTTATTTAAAGGGTAGAGTTACACGCAGAGAGATGGGGAGACAGAAAGACCTTCCATCCACTGGTTCACTCCCCAGCTGGTGTAAGGGCTGGGGCTGGTGCTGAGGCTGGGACAGGCCAAAGCCAAGAGCCAGGAGCTTCTTCCAGGTCTCCCATGTGGGTGCAGGGGCCCAAGCACTTGGGTCATCTTCTGCTACTTTTCCAGGCACATTAGCAGAGAGTTGGATTGGAAGCAGAGCATCCAAGACTCGAATCACTGATCCTATGGAATTCTGGCGTAGCAGGCAATGGCTCAACCCGTTATGCCACAATGCTGGCCACTGAAGTTTAACTTTTTATAGAAATTCTGAAACCATACTCCTCCCTATTATTTAACTTGCCTTCCACAAACAATTTTTTTCTAGGGCACCGAATTACAAGTATTTGACATTTAAGACATTAATATGTCAATATGCCCTATAAAAAACTGATAGATTATACCCCCAAAGTAGCCAATAATTTGTGTAAAAAAATTTAGGATTATTATCCTGACATGTATCAGATCTACAACAGAATTAATTTTCAATTTATTTTGACAACGCCATGGACACTTTTTCCTCCTCTATAAGAGGGACCAAATTATACAGTTATTCCTACTGATTCCTTCAAAATGCTGAATGACAAGGAGAATGTAGTAAGTCTAGTTCAGAAATGATCAGTTCATGTGTACAAATTCTACACCAAATCTGTGACAGTATTCAACACTCAAGTATAATGTAGCCTAGACTATGTAGCATAAACACAGAGCCTGGTGGCTTTGGACAGATATTTTTGGATAAATGTTATTAAGTTTCTTCAAACATTTAGAAAGTGTATTTGTTTTGATCACTGTAATCTTAACAGGGATGTGTACACATGCTTAAAATAATACATTTGCCACCTATATGGTGCAAGTCAGTGAGTAGTGAAAATAATTTCCCAAACTGCAAATAGCCAGGATAACAAAAATATTTTATGTTGAAAATTTGGGTCACTCTTATACCAAGGAATAACTTAGTGATGACATTAGAAAATTAATATATGGGGTCTAAGGTTAAACTGGGTAATAGCACAATCTATAAAGTGCCGAAAAGAAAAAAAATGTATAATGTAAATTTGCATCAAGGTATGAGCTGGTAGGAAGTAGCATAAAACAGGAATAAATAGTATTAGCCTGAATATGTTCATAAATTCAATACTTAAATTTGAAGGCCTCTGAGTAGTATAGCAGTTAAAGGTATAGGACAATTGAGGGTGATTGTAGGGAAGTTAGAAGACCTTAAGGCACAGATGAAGGGCACCATGACCCCAAGACTGAATATCATCTAGGTGCTAAACTTAGTGTGTGTGCTCCCACCTGTAAACCGTCCTTTTTTTCTCTAAGTTCTGTCCACTCCTGTGTTGAACCTTGGCTTTTCAAGTGGTATACACATGCTGGATACCTACCTAACTTCTTGTAATTGCTTACTCATGTCTGCGTTTTCACCTCCAGCTTGGATATCTGACCGAAATCATGACTGCTTGCTTTATTTGGTGAGTTTACCTTGGGTTATTCTTTAAGCCTATGAAATCTTTAGTAATTCAAGGGCCTAGGTCTGCTTCCTTCCCTGAGTGGTCCAAAGGTTGTAGAATTCTTTATTTTGAGTAAATACAGGATAAGAGTTGTATTCTCTGGAGGGGATGTAGCCAGAAAAAATGCAATATATTTCTTGAGTAATCTTGATTCTTGATTACATAGAACCAAACTAAAAACCTGGGATTTCTTCTATGACTCTGACTTTTTTTTTTAATTAATTAATTTATTTGAAAGGCAGAGTTAGAGAGGGAGAGGCAGTGGCAGTGGCAGAGACAGAGATAGAGAGAGAGACAGAGAGAGAGAGAGAGAGAGAGATTGATTGATCTTCCATTTGCTTGTTCACTCGCCAAATGGCTGCAATGGCCAGGGATGAACCAGGCTGAAACTAGGAGTCAGGAGCTTCTTCCAGGTCTCCCACATGGGTGCAGGGGCCCAAGCACTTGGTCATCTTCTGCTGCTTTCCCAGGCACATTAGCAGAGAGCTAGACTGGAAGTGGAGCAGCCGAGTCTTGATCCAGCACTCATATGGGATGCTGGTGCTGTACGTGGCGGCTTTACCCACTACACCACAGAGGTGGCCCCAACTCTGAAAATTGATAGAAAATAGGGTTGTTTTTATAATCATCAGTTTTTTTTTTTTATAATGAAAGTCAACAAAATATTCTAGGTCATCATGTTCCTGACATTTCTCAACATCAATCTGCTCTTGGACTTAGTGACACTTTGTTTATTTCTTCCCCACCCCTCATTACCATTCCTTCCTGTCTCTTTCTGGGATCCTGCTCTCCAAGTAGGATCATCAACTGCAGCTCGGTTCCCTCCTCTTTCTGTCTGGTTTCTTTGTTCTTTACTCTCATCTTACCTACTCTTTTAGCTTGTATCATCCCTCATCTAGTCATCAGAAAGGATTGTAAGGTAGGGATGAACAATAGAGATCATAAAAAGGAAAAGTTGGCAGAACTTGATAATTGATCATTAAAAGATAGGGTAAAGAAAAGATTAGAAAATGAGTCTAAAGCATAAGTGTGAGTGATTTGGAAATTGTGGGGAGAGGGGAAAGGATGGTGCTATACTTAAAGAAATTTTGGAGGCCAGTGCTGCGGTGCAGTAGGTGAATCCTCTGCCTGCAGTTTTGGTATCCCATGTGGGCACTGGTTTGAATCCCAGTTGCTCCACTTCTGATCCAGCTCTCTGTTATGGCCTGGGAAAGCAGTAGAAGATGGCCGAAGTGCTTGGGCCCTTGCTCCTGTGTGGGAGATCCAGAAGAAGCTCCTGGCTACTGGCTACATTGCCTCAGCTCTGGCTGTTGTGAACCAGCAGATGGAAGACCTCTGTCTCTGTCTCTCTCTTTCACTATCTGTAGCTCTACCTTTAAATAAACAAATAAGATCTTAAAAAAATAAATCTTACTCAGCTGGGAACATCTTGGTTTGATTTTTAGACACTTGGAATTAAAACAGGATATTGTAGTGAAAGTATCCTAGAAATATGGATATACAGCCTGCCTGAAAAACAAATGTTGCAGTTAGAAAATTTGGACTGCTTGAGATTGAGGTGAGAATTTAAGTAACAGAAGTGCATACATTCCCACGAATGGGTACATAGAGAGAAAACTGCTAGTCATGGAAAATTAAGCCCTAACTCCAATCTACTTGACTTATACTTGGAGATTTCATTGCATCTAAATGGAAACTGGAGAGTGTATGCTAATTTGTTGAAAAGATATAACCTGTCTTGTTAGTTTAACACTATACTATGCAGGAAATGCAACCTCCTTCTCCAGCATTTTCTCATTGTTCATTGGCTCTCTAGTATTTCCTCATTCCTCCTTTGAGGAACATGGAATTGGAAAGGTGGGAGGGTGGCCTAAGAGACATCTGTCCTTTCTCCTCTTCTTCCACCTCATCTCAATACTCTGTTTTCTGTATCATTGGAACTGGAGCGAATTCTCTTTGTATTCATTTGTCAAGAGCTGAGGTCCTTCTGTGTGGGGGTAGTCTGTGACGTCTATGGATAAAATCACCATTTAAAAAATTGGATGACTGAAGATAGCTCCCCTCCTTCTGCTTCAGAGGAACATATTGAAGACTAATGAGAAAAACTTGGGAGGGCCCAAGGGATGCATATCTATGGATATTTCACAGCACACTGAGGCAGCTTATTGTCTTTAGTTCCAGTAAAAATAGCTCATTGGGGAAAAGTTCAAAGGCAATGGAATCTGGTGTTAATACAACGAGACGCTTGATGTTGCAAAGGAATATGCTTTTGAACTCCTCTCTAGAACTCAGATGTTTTATGAATATGGTGATGATGATAATGAAGCTAATAATTATAAGTAATACTGCCATGTGCTAGGAATTTGTTTTCCTGATGATACAGTTGTTCTCACACTCTTCTCCCAAATTTTAATTAGAGCATGCTGCTGCTTTAAATAGGGGAGAGGCAGTAGTGTGATAAGACATTATCATTGGAGCTGTCTCCATTCCATACTCTCTTGATATAACCATTGTGCTATTGGCTTCCTCCTTTTTCTAACCTGGATTGATTTTCAATAGGAGAATGTCCTAAGTAAGCCCTTGAATCTAGAGAGAAACTGGCAACTGGTGAGATTCCCGTTGCACCTTCTATTGCAATTTCAGCACATCCCTTGGGAAAAATTGTAGCACATGAGAGAATCCAGTGACCCACAGGGAAATTTCAAAAAGTTAGACCACTTTAATATAAGAAACTCCCTCCAAGTGATCAATTTCGGTTCACAATTGATCATAATGATAGGACTAAGAGTCAAAGGGATCACATAAACAAGACTAGTGTCTGCAAATACTAACCGATAGAATAAAAAAGGGAGAGAACGATCCAACATGGGAAGCGAGATACACAGCAGACTCATAGAATGGTGGATGTCCCAAACAGCACTCTGGGCTCAGAATCAGCCCTTAAGGCATGTGGATCCGGCTGAAAAGCCCACGAGAGTATCTCAGGCATGGAAAGCCAAAACACTCTGTCAAAAAAAAAAAAAAATGACCTAAATGAAAGATCTCCGTGAGGGAGATCCCAGTGGAAAGAACAGGTCATCAAAGAAAGAGGTACCTTTCTCTGAAGGGAGGAGAGAACTTCCACTTTGAGTACGACCTTGTCTAAATATGATCAGAGTCAGTGAACTCAAAAGGCTTCCATAGCCTTGGCAACTCATGACAAGAGCCTAGGGTGATTACTGATGCCATAAACAAGAGTGTCAATTTGTTAAGTCAACAACAGGAGTCACTGTGCACTTAATCCTCATGTAGGATTTCTGTCCTTAATGTGCTGTACATTGTGATTTAATGCTATAACTAGTGATCAAACAGTATTTTTTCACTTTGTGTTTCTATGTGGGTGTAAACTGTTGAAATCTTTACTTAATATATGCTAAACTGATCTTCTGTATATAAAGAGAATTGAAAATGAATCTTGATGTGAATGGAAGGGGAGAGGGAGGGGGAAAGGGGAGGGTTGCGGGTGGGAGGGAAGTTATGGAGGGGGAAACCATTGTAATTCATAAGCTGTACTTTGGAAATTTATATTCATTAAATAAAAGTTAAAAAAAAATATAAGAAACCCTTTCACTCCCACAATGTGGCCATTTAAAAAGAACAAGTCCATAATTTAGATTGCTACTCAAGGACTGAGCTTCTAGGGTGGTGATTTTAAAATCTATGACATCTCTCTATAAGTTATATAATGACAGCCTAAGAAAATCTGACACAGATTGTACTTTTCTACTGATGGAGAGGATTACCACTACTGATAAGGAAAGAAAAAGGTCAGAGTATAGAGAAACATTATGTTTTTCTGCTTTTATTCAAATATCCTCTACTGCCAAAGACAGTTTTAGTATTTTTAAAAAATTTTCATTTCATTTATTTAGTTGAGGGCCAGCGGGTCAGATACATAGAGAGTGTCCCCTGAATGCTCACAGTGACAAAGACTGGATTGGGCCCAATGCCAGAGGCAGGAACTCAACCTAGTACTTTCACATGGGTGGCAGGAACCCAGTCACTCAAGCCATCACCATTGCCTCCTTGAATCCACGTTAAAAAGAAGCTGGAGTCAGGAGTAGGACCTGAGTATTGAATCCAAGTACTTTGATATGGACCACAGGTGTCTTAACTGGCATCTAACCAGCAGACTAAACATCTGTCCCATTTTTAGTTTTGAAGGGTAAGGGGAGGTAAAGGGATGCAAAAAGAGCTTGAACTTACCAGTCAGTTCCAGATACAAGTTCCTACTTGGCTACTTTCTGTCTTTGTGTGTCATTGGATAAAATATTTAATACCATTATAATCTCTTGATTTGTAGAATAGAGAATAAAAATGATTACTTAACAAGGTTTGTGCAGATTCACTAAATGTGTTTGGCATATAGCAGATGCCTAGTAAAAAGGGAATATTGCTTTGCTTGGACATTTAATGGTCCATATAACATTGCTGTATGTTTTCTTCTTTTAATAGCTCCTCATTTTAGAATCTCAGCTGGTGAAAATACCTAAGGGTAAAAGAACTACAAAGTCAATGTTTGTTTTAATAGCTGTAATATCACAAAATAAATACACACAGATTTCTGGTGACTTGATCTTCAAAATAGTGGAAAAATACAAACTGGTAACAAGTCTCAATATGTGACTACTTTTCAAGCTGGATTTGGAGTTATCTTTGCTATCATAGGAAATTCTGACATTTGATATTTTTTAAGAGCCACACAAATCACTGGTCTATTTGTAAGTAGATATCTTGATAAAGCTCTTAACACTGCGGCACCTAACCAAAGTTTTCCTCTTCCAAGTCCCTTGCTCCTGTTCCCTGAGACTAATTATGTTTCAAGCTTAGGAGAGACTCCTCTCTGAAGTTTTGCTTTCTGTTACTATTTAGGTCGTTCATGGTGTTTTACCAGGAACTACTTTAAGAAAGGTGGGAGGGAATGGAAAATGCTCTGCTGCCCTTGCATCTCAGTCATGAATTACTGTGTTTGCTTTTCCTGACAGGGATCCTACTCATTTTTTACTTTCTGCAACAATTTAGTGAAGAGAGGGAGTAAGATTCTACATCATCTGGCTTATGCAGGCTCTTCTAGTTTGCTTTGCAAGATTGGGCACTCTAGGTTCCAAGGCTGCCTCATCCTGTATCTTTGTGTAAAACTTTATTATTGTTGGGAGAGTGATTTAGGATTGTAAAATAATAATATTTTGTAAGACAGTCAAGGAATCCAAATACTGTTCTCACTTTATTACTAATTAAGTTATATAATTGATCTGTACTTCTTTGGGCCTAAGTTGCCTTGTTACTACTAGGTCAGCAGTTCTCAAATGCTGGTCCTTGGACTTAGGCTTCATTACAATGAACTTGGATATGTGTTTATTTTATTTTATTTATTTATTTTTAAAGATTTATTTATTTATTTGAAAGTCAGAGTTACACAGAGAGAGGAGAGGCAGAGAAAGAGAGAGAGAGAGAGAGAGCTTCCATCCAAAGGTTCATGGCCTCAACGGCCGGAGCTGTGCCGATCCGAAGCCAGGAGCCAGAGCTTCTTCTGGGTCTCTGACGTGGGTGCAGAGGCCCAAGGACTTGGGCCAGCTTCTACTGCTTTTCCAGGCCATAACAGAGAGCTGGATCGGATGTAGAGCAGCCGGAACTCGAACTGGTGCCCATATGGGATGCTGGTGCTTCAGGCCAGGGCGTTAACCCGCTGTGCCACAGCACCAGCCCCTGGATATATGTTTAAAACTCACATTTCTGAATCTTTCCTCTGAATTTCTAGGGTTGGAGTCAAGAATCTGCAAGTCAACCAACTGTAGGATATTCTGATGAGTAGATGGGTTTAAGAACCAGTGGGTTCTTTTCATATCTTCCTTGCTTATATATACTAAGTCTCCACCAGGCTTTTAATTTTCTAGGTAGACATTTAAGTGTTATGGAGGAGATTATTCCAGCTTCTGAGGGGAGATAAGAGGGCTGGTAGACCTTTCATGGGGTTGTTCAGGACAACTGGGGTCACAGGAAGAGCTTAGTAAACAGCCATTTTGTGAATCAAGGAATTTCATTTCATTGTTGGCATTGAGTTTTCTCTTTGGATGGCTTCCAACTCTCTCAGATATCAATTCTTCCTTAGTTCTTAAGAGAGATAAATTAGCTTTAAAAAATTGTTGCTTGAAGTTCTCCCAAATATGTAAATATTGATATAAATATTGATAGGCCTTTACAAGTGATTGTCCTACTTCTATTAATGATAGTGACTTGACTTGATTTAGCGCTTGTTCCAATTACACAAACAAGTCCACAATTGCTTTTCAATTGCCTTTGGTTGAAAATGATGTCTTTCATTGATTTGGGAACAGAGTCTATCCTCATATTCCAACATGAAATAGTATTAAATTTTTAGAGCTCTTTGAATGAAAAGAACACCTACTCATTGTAGAGCATTTAGAGTATGGAAATTTATCAGAAAAATTAAAATTGTCACTATGCAGAAACAACGCGAGTATTTTAATGCAATTTTTTCCAGGTATATGTACACCCATATAATAAACATTTGGGATACTGTTCAAATATATGATTTTAATTTTTCCCTCACAACATTTTTCACTGAACATTTCTCATATTACTAAATAAATATACTATTTCTCTAATATGCATACATAGTAAGGAACACTATCACCTCATTTTTTGAGTTGAATTGCTCTTATAATATTATTGCTCTTATAGTAGTGCTATAATAAGCATTTAAAGTAATTCATTTTTGGGGTCTGGTGTAGTGGGTTGGGTCTCTGCCTGTGGCACTAGCATCCCATGTGGGTGCTGGTCCCAGCTGGTGGCCTGGGAGGACAGCAAGGATGGCCAGGGTGCTTGGCCCCTGCGCCAGTATGGGAGACCTGGAGGAGGGTCCTGGTTCCTGGCCTTGGATCAGCCCAGCTCCAACCATTGCAGCTATTTAGAGAGTGAACCAGCAGATGCAAGACCTTTCTCTCTGTCTCTCCCTCTCTCTGTAGCTTTACCCCTCAAATAAGTAAATAAAATCTAAAAAAAAATATTCTTTTTTGAATCTCTTACTATCTTCATGACATTTTTCCCTAAACAAGAATTACTAATATGGTCTGAATTTTTTTATAAATATTTATTTACTTATTTGAAAGGAAGAGTTACAGAGGGGCAGAAGCAGAGAGAGAGAGAGAGAGAGAGAGGTCTTGCATCCACTGGTTCACTCTCCAATCGGCTACAACAGCTGGAGCTATGCCAATCCAAAGCCAGGAGCCAGGAGCTTCTTCCCTGTCCCCCACATGGGTGCAGGGGCCCAGGGACTTGGGCCATTCTCCACTGCTTTCCCAGGCCACAGCAGAGAGACAGACTGGAAAAGGAGCAGCCAGGACTTGAACTGGTGGCCATATGGGATGCCAGCACCACAGGCGGCAGCTTCACCTGCCACGCCACCGTGCTGGCACCCATGGTCTGAATTTTTAAAGATTCTTGCTATTACAACTACTTTTCAGAAAATTTTAAAAAAATTAAGATTGTATGAGAATGTGTATTATTCCAAAATTCTTCTGTTTAACATAGTTCTGGTCACTAAATAGAATCTTTGCTAATTGAAATCCTTGATTATAAGTCTTTCTTTCTGATTTTCTTATTTATTTTGAAAGAGTTACACACAGAAGGAGAGACAGAGAAACAAAGAGAAAGAGAGAGAGGAGATCGATCTTTCATCCATTGGGTCACTGCCCAGATGGCTGTAGCAGTCAGCACTTGGCCAGTCTGAAGCCAGGAGTAGGAGCTTCATCTAGGTTTCCTACATCAATGGTAGAGGCCCAAATGCTGGACCATCTTCCACTGTTTTTCCTAGGCCATTAGCGGGGAGCAGTTGGACATGAACTGGTGCCCTTATGGGATGCCAACATTGCAACATTGAAACTGTCAGCTTTACCTGCTATACTCCAATGCAGGCTCTTTTTTTTTTTTTTAAATTATATTGGTAAAGTAGAACATTTTCTGTAAGTTTTTTAAGCCTGTTTTATTTTTCTATAGTAAACTTATATTCCTTTATCATATTTTTCTACTGAAATATTTATGCTTTTATTTATTGATTTTGCTGAATGGCCAGAGCAGAGCCTATCTGAAGCCAGGAGCCAGAAGCTTCTTCTGGGTCTCCCACGTGGGTGCAGGGGCCCTGGGTGCAAGGACCTGGGCCATCCTCCAGTGTTTTCCCAGGCACATCAGCAGGGAGCTGGATCAGAAGTAGAGCAGCCAGGACTTGAACTGGTGCGCATAGGGAACGCTGCACCAGAGGCAGCGGCTTTACCTGCTATGCCACAGTGCTGGCCCCAATTTTTTAGGTATTCTACAGTTGGAGAACTGGTGTTAGGATGTTCAGGTGATCTGTGGAGAACTGTATCTCACACTTACAGCTTCTGCAGTTTTCTTCCCTTCAGTGCTCGGCTCCTCAATTTGCATTATATTAGATTGTACTTTTTATGTCTTGGTTTATAAAAGTTTTTAAGTGTGTGCCATGAATCTGAAGCTGGATTTAAATTCATTTAAGGTAGGAGGTATAACATACATTAAAATGAAAAAAAGAAATTTCTTGGGCCAGTTTGTCTAAAGCTGCAAAATTTGTTGACTCACAGGGTTTAAAAGTACCAAAAACATTGAGGCACACGATATTTTAGGAAACATAAGCCTATAGTTATTTGCATTTGAAAATGGAAGCAGAGAGTTTTCAATGGTTTCAGTTTGTCAGGTTTTATCGTTTCTTTTTTTTTTTTTTTTAACTTTTGTGTGATGAATGTTGACTAATAGTGCTCTTGGAACTTTTTTTTTTTGGAACATTTTAAAAAGTATTTTATAAGACCTTTTGAAGGTGTCCCATTTGTAATGAAGAGATAGGAGATAATAAATTAGAATCTTTTTAGTTCAGCAAGAATTTACTGAGAATAGCATCTAATCAGAGAGAATCATATAATGTCTTGCTTTAAACTATTATGAGCCTAGCTCAGGTCCAGAACTGTGGGTCTTTTTTTTTTTTTAAGAATTTATTTATTTATCTGAGAGGTAGAAAAAAATTATAGACAGTGAGAAGGAGAGACAGAGAGAAAGGTCTTCTGTCCATTGGTTCATTCCTCAAATGGCCACAACAATCATTGCTGGGCTGATTCGAAACCATGAACCAGGAGCTTCTTCCAGGTCTCTCATAGAGGAACAGGGGCTCTAGTGCTTGTGCCACTTTCTGCTGCTTTGCAAAGGCCATAGCAGAGAGCTGGATTGGAAGTGGAACAGCTGGGACTAGAAACAGTACCAATATGGGATGCCCAGTACTGCAGGTGGAGGATTAGCCTACTGTGCCACAGCGCTGGCCTTGAACCATGGATCTTTAATAGTGGCATGGAGAACAGTCCTTATCCTTGAAGAACTTATATTTTATTTCATTTAATTTTTGTTATTGTTTTATATTTAATTTCATATAATTTAATTATCTGCAATTTCATGTAATAGGATTATATTTCTGGAACATTTGCATTGCTCTTGTCTACTTTAATAATGCTATTGCTGACTTTTATTTATATATCCTTTTATGCTCTTCTCAAAGCATGTTTATACACATGGTCTGAGGAACCTTGAAAACTCAGTATAATATCAGTAAATAATTTTTACTAAGTGACAACTGCGTGCCTGACTCTGGAATTCACATGGGTTCCATCATTGGATTGTCACACATTGGCTATAAGGCAGGCTATGTCACTATCATCTCCCATTACCTGGTCTGGCAACAGAGCTGAAAAAACTGAAGTTTTTTCAAAAGCCCCCAGTCTGACTTAATAGATCCAATCTTTACCCTTAAACATATTGCCTTCCCAGCAACGCTGATAGCGCTAAAGCAATTAGATGAAGAAGTTCTTGTCAAACTGCTTAGATTGCTCAGACAGACAGGTAGCTATTGGCTGTACTTGCTGTGTGGGGCTCAGTGTACTATTTGCTGTGTATATATTTAATAACCCTGGATAGTCATAAAACTGTGACCAGGACTCCCTGTGATATCTCCAAAGCCAGGCAATATGTTTTTATACAGAAAAAAAGAAATGTCCATTTATTGTGAACTGAAGGCACCAACCAGCATATCTACTCAATGTATAAAGCAAAAACTATCAAGTAAAATAACTGGGGGATTTGAATTCACATATTCAAACTCAGATTTAACAGAGGAAAGAAAAGTAACGTCTTAGAAAAAATGAATAAACAACTACATCAAATAACAGCCTGCATTCAAATATTACATACTTAAAGTAAACCATAATTTAAAAAAACATTCCAAAATTATTCACAAAAGTTAATTATGTGCCTGGCCAAAAAATAACTTAAAGCCAAAAGTGGAGATTCCACAATCCATGTTCTCTGATGCTGTATGAGGGTATGCCAAAAGATTTCATGGAAAAACAGAATTAAAAGAGAAGTGTATTTATTGTAAAATGTTTTAAAAATGTTTCATGGTATGCATGATTACATAAAATACACATTTTCCATTAACTTTTTGAAGAGCCTGAATATAACTCAAAACTGATGGAGTGTAGTAAAAATTATACTCAGATGAAATTTATAGCTTTAAATGGCAACATTAGTAAAGGATGAATAAAAATTAATGTCCTGGGGAGATCCAACATGGCCGAATAGGGTGTAGCCACACTAGCTTCAGCTGCTCTGGGATACACAAAGGACAAAGGAAGGAACAGGTTTCTAGGGGTCTGACTGATGGAAATTTTTGGTGAAGAAGTGAAAAAGACAACAAAGAATGTGTGGGATAAGAGGAAAGAAGACAGAGACATCGCTGCAGCCAGCTGCACTGTGCAGCCAGCTGCTGGCTGGAGCTGCCGTCTTACCACATCAAGCTAGGCAGAAATGGCCGTGTGCCCCGCCACTGGGAGGGAATTCCACAGTCACCCAGTGACTTTTACTTCAGCCTGGAAAGCTGACTGGGGTCTAAACAGGGAAGCCACATTGCTTCCTTACCATCCGCCCCCTTCCTATAAAGTGCCATACTTGGCAGTGAAAAGTCAGGTAGCTCACCTCTGTTCCACTCCTACCTGCATCAGAATCAGAATCACGGCAATGTGTGGGGCGAAGGACAGGTCCCTAGCATCTTGTAACTTCAGGAGTTTTGGGCCATTACCCCCAGAGCTACACTCATACATTCTACGTGATCCTGGGGGATTGACCTTAGCTTCTAAGGGATAATACCAGAAGCAGCCCATAAAAAAAAAATCTGCTCCCACTCTGGGAGATCTGGATAAGGACCCCGCTATATCCTGTAACACCAGGACTGTGACAATCAGTTATAAATTTTTCAATGCCACTAGAGTCTACCTGATGGAACTAGGAAAGAACCTACCAGCATTCCACCATGCTGGACTGATTCTCCACTGCAAAATCTCCTGTATACCTTGTAGACACCCTGTAGGACTGAAACAGGTTTCAGTTCACATCCCTTGGTCCTAGGACTAGGGTTGTTGATGTTATAAACTACTACACAAGTTGGACTCTCCTAGCAGGACCTGAAGAGGGTCCATCCACATCACAGAGTTCTAGAGCCATAGCAATTAGAGCACAAGCCCTTTGATGTATCACTCAGGCTTGCCAGTAGGAGAATGGAACAGCCATCTTTGTCTCTCTCAGCACAAAGAACAAGACCCTGGCTATCACAATCACCAGGGAGATTGACACCAAAAATAAACACCCTAAGGAATATGTATTCATCTCAAAACCACACTTCTATTGCTATAAACTGCAGCACACTAGACTACTGTTTCGCTTATTGACACAGCCCACATTGAGTGAACAAAAGAAATCACTCAGACATGATGCTCCTGGGCACACCTAGCACTGAAGCCAAAGCAGCAAGCCAAGTGATAACCTGCATTCCAGGGAAAACAAAGTCTTTTCCAATAAAAATCTACTCTACACCAGATGTGCAGATGTCAACGTAGGGACACAGGAGAGATGAAGAGGAATGGTAGCATCAATCTTTCAAAAGAACACAACAATCCTCCAGAATTAGGAATGACAGATTATGAATGACAGATATAGAATTCAAAATAATGATTGTAAGGAAACTCAGTGAGATGAAAGAGAATACAGATAGACAGATTAAAGAAATGAGAAAATCAATGAATGAAAATATTACCAAGGAGATAGAACTCATGAAAAAGAAGCAAATAGAAATTATGGAGATGAAATCTTCAATCAGTGAAATAAAAATGTGAAAATAAAAATGTGATTGAGAGCTTTAACAACAGAATAGACCAAGGGGAAGAAATAATTTCTGACTTACTGGACTAGACTTTTGAAATAATTCAGTCAGACAAAAATAATGAGAATTAAAAAGAATGAGGAAAGCCTACACGAAATATGAGTTAAAAATAAATGGCCAACATTCTTATTATAGGTATTCCTGAATGAAAAGTAAAGGAAAAGGCATTGAGAATCTGCTAAATGAAATAATAGTTGAAAATTTCCCAGGTCTTGAAAGAGACATGGACAGCCAGCTGCAAGAATCTTAAAGAACCCCAAGCTGACTCAATCAAAAAAGGTCTTATCAAAGGCCTACTGTCATCAAATTGTCAAAAGTTAAAGACAATGAGAATCCTAGAGACAGTAAGAGAAAATTGTCAAGGTACATATAAAGGAAAACCTGTTATATTAACATCAGACTTCTCAGTGGAAACTCTACAGGCCAAAAGAGAGTGGAACGATACAGTCAAGGTCTTAAAAGAAAAAAAACTTTCAACCAATAATATTATATCCAGCAAAGCTATCCTTTAAAAGTAAATGATAAATAAGGTATTTTCCTGATAAGCAAAACAGAGAATTTACCACCACAGACATGGCTTACAATAAATTCTGAAGGGCGTCTAGCTTTAGAAGTAAACATGAAAACACATGACACTACCAAACTCACTAACAGAGCAGGTAGAATCAGTATCCAATTAATGAAATGACAGGTCTCATTTCTTATCTATCAATATTAACCTTGAGTCTAAATGGATTAAATTTAGCAACCAAAAGACTTAAGTTATCTAAATGAAAAAACCATGACCCCTCTATATGCTGCCTACAAGAAACTCACTTCACAAACAAAGTTACACACAAACTGAAAGTGAAGGGCTGGAAAAAGATTTACCAGGAAATGGGAACAAAAAGCAAGCAAGAATAGATGTTCTGATATTAGATAAAACACACTTTGAATAAAAAAATATAAAAAGAGATAAAGGATATTTTATTTTGATAAAAGGTTTCATTCTGTAAGAAAACATTACAATCATAAATATATATGCATACAAGATAAGACCACCCAGATACATATAGCAAATACTGTTAGACCTAAAGGGAGATACAGACTCCAATACAATAATAGTAGGTGACTTCAGCACCCCAGTCTCATCAGTGGAAAAATCAGCAAGACAGAAAATCAATAAGGATACATCAAAGTTGAAACATACTATTGACAAAATGGACCTAACAGGCATTTACAGAACATTTAACTCAATAGCTACAAAATATATGTTCTTCTCATCAGCACAAAGAACATTTTCTAGGATAGACCAC
This sequence comes from Lepus europaeus, assembly GCF_033115175.1. Taxonomy (NCBI): domain Eukaryota; kingdom Metazoa; phylum Chordata; class Mammalia; order Lagomorpha; family Leporidae; genus Lepus; species Lepus europaeus. Next base: position 30,939,960 of record NC_084836.1, on the reverse strand, counting down.
GTAGTGGGCCATAGATCAAGCCTCAGGAAATTTAAAAAGATTGAAATCCTATCATTTATCTTCTCATACCATAAAGGAATAAAACTAGAAATCAAGAAGAAGAACAATAGAAAACTCAAAAATATTTGGAAATTAAACAACATGCTACTGAATGATCTTTGGGTCATTGAAGAAAAGGAAATAAAAACTTTCTTGAAATAAATGAAAATGAAAACACAATACATCAAGTCTTGTGGGATACAACAAAAGCAGTATTAAGAAGGAAGTTTATAGCATTAAGTGCTTACATTAAAAAAGACAAATGTCTCAGATTAAAGATCTAATGGTACCTCTTGAATACATTGAAAAATAAGAACAAACCAAGCCCCAAATTAGTAGGAGGTTCAGAGGATCAGAGCAGAAATAAATGAAATTAAAACAAAAAATTACAAAAGAACATCAAGTTAAAAAATATGTTTTTGAGAAGACAAACAAAATATGTAAACATTTGACCAGACTAATGAAAAAAGAGAAAAACCTCAAATAAATAAAGTTAGAGATGAAAAAGAAGACATTATAACTGATACCACTAGAATACAAAGATTCATAAGAAACTACTATGAAGAACTATATGCTAATAAACTGGAAAACATCAAAGAAATGAATAAATTCCTTTATTCATATAACTTACCAAGGTTAAACCAAGAAGTTATTGACAACTTAAAGTGATCCATAATAAGCAAAGAGATTGAAGCAGTAATCAACTTATCCATTAAGGAAAAGTTGGGGACCTGATGGCTTTACCACTACTGAATTCTACAAAACATTCAAAGAGGATGTAACTCTAATACTTTTCAAATCACATTAATAGAATGAAGAACAAAAACCAGTGGGCATTTCAATAAATGCAGAGAAAGAATTTGATAAGATTAAACAACCCTTCATGAAAAAACCCTCCAGAAATTAGATATCGAAGAAATGTTCCTCAAATTATAATGGCTATATACGACAAACCGACAGCCAATCATACTGAGTGGGGAATAGCAGAAAGCATTTCCTGTCAGATCTGTAATAGGACAGGGATGTCCACTTTCACCACTCTTATTTAATATAGTACTAGAAGTGTTTTTTTTTTTTAAGATTTATTTATTTATTTGCAAGTCAGAGTTACATAGAAAGAGGAGATGCAGAGAGGGAGAGGAAGAGGGAGAGGGAGAGGGGGAGAGAGAGAGAGAGAGAGAGAGAGAGAGAGAGAGAGAGAGAGAGAGGGAGGGAGAGGTCTTCCATCCTCTGGTTCACTCCACAATTGGCCGCAACAGCTGGAGGTGCGCCCATCTGAAGCCAGGAGCCAGGAGCTTCCTCCGGGTCTCCCACATGGGTGCAGGGGCCCAAGGACTTGGGCCATCTTCCACTGCTTTCCCGGGCCATAGCAGAGAGCTGGATGGGAAGTGGAGCAGCCGGGTCTCAAACTGGCACCCATTTGGGATGCCAGCGCTTCAGGCCAGGGTGTTAACCAGCTGTGCCACAGCACCGGCCCCAGTACTGGAAGTTTTAGCAAGAGCATTAATGGAAGAGAAAGAAAGGGCATAAAAATTGGAAAAGAGAAAGTAAAATTATCCATGTTTGCCGATGACATGGTGTTGTACATGGAAGAAACTAAACACTCCACCAAAAATCTGTTAGAACTAACAAATTCCGTAGAGCTGCGAGTTACAAAATAAGCATACAAAAAATGGTAGCTTTTTTTATGATAATGATGAATTCATTGAAAGAGAAATAAAGAAAGAAATCCCACTCACATAGCCAAAAAAGTCAAATGTTTATGAATAGATTTAACAAAAGAAATGAAAGATCTCTACAGTGAAAATTATCAAACATTGATAAATCATCAAGGACAGAAAAAAAATGGAAAGATATTCCTTGCTTATGGATTGGAAGGCTGAATATCACAAAAATGTCTATACTACCTAAAGCAACCTACAGATTCAGGGCTGTCTTTATCAAAATACCAATGACATTTCTACAGAATTAGAAAAAACATTCTTAAAATTCATATGAAAGCAAAGACCTTGAATAGCCATAGTGATGCTGAGCAAGAAGAGACAAGCTAGTGGCATCACAATACCTGGATTCAAAGCATACCACAAAGCTATAGTAATTAAAACATCTTGATTCTGTCATAAAAATACATAGATACATAGATCAATGTAACAGAATAGAGAGCCCAGAGATTAATCCACATACATACAGCCAATTGATTTTTTTTTTTTTTATTTTTGACAAGCAGAGTGGACAGTCAGAGAGAGAGAGACAGAAAGGTCTTCCTTTTGCCGTTGGTTCACCCTCCAATGGCCGCTGCGGTAGGCACGCTGCGGCTGGCGCACCGCGCTGATCCGATGGCAGGAGCCAAGTGCTTCTCCTGGTCTCCCATGGGGTGCAGGGCCCAAGCACTTGGGCCATCCTCCACTGCACTCCCTGGCCACAGCAGAGAGCTGGCCTGGAAGAGGGGCAACCGGGACAGGATTGGTGCCCCGACCGGGACTAGAACCTGGTGTGCCGGCGCCGCAAGGCGGAGGATTAGCCTAGTGAGCCGCGGCGCCGGCCCAGCCAATTGACTTTAAACAAAAGTACTCAGACCATGCAGTGAAGTAAGGATAATTTCTTCAATAAATGGTGCTGGCAAAACTGGATATATGTATATGTATATGTATATATGTACAGGAATGAATTAGATCCATGCCTATACATATACAAAAATATACATATACAAAAATCAACTCAAGGTGGATCAAAGATATAAATTTAAGACCTGAGACATTAAGTTGGTGGAAGAAAATGCAGGGGAAACACTCCAAGACACTGGCATAGGGGATGACTTCTTGGACAAGACCCACAAAACACGGGCAACAAAAACAAACTAAACAAATGGGACTATATCAAAGTCAGAAGCTTTTGCATAGCAAAGGGAATGATCAATGCAGTGAAAAGACATTGCACAGAATGGGAAAAAATATTGGCAAGCTACCCATTTGACAAAGGATTAGAATCTGAATATATCAGCAAGTCAAAAAACTCAACAACTGGGGCCGGTGCTGTGGAGTAGAGGGTAAAGCCACTGCCTGCAGACCCGACATCCCAAATGGGCACTGGTTCAAGTCCCGGCTGCTCCACTTCCAATCCAGCTCTCTGGTATGGCCTAGGAAAGCAGTAGAAGATATCCCAAGTCCTTGGGCCCCTGCACCTGCATGGGAGACCTGGAAGAAGCTCCTGTTTCCTGGCTTCAGATCCAGCTCTGGCTGTTGGGGCCATTTGAGGAGTGAAGTAACGAATGAAAGACCTCTCTCTCTGCCTCTGCCTCTCTGTAACTCTGCATTTCAAGTAAATGAATTAATTAAAAAAACAAAAAACAAAAAACTCTCAACAACAAAAGACCAACCAATCTAGTTAATCAATAGGCGAAGGACTTCAATAGACAATTCTTAAAAGAAGCAATACAAACGGCCAACAAATAATGAAAAAATGCTCAACATCATTAGTTATCAGGGAAATTCACATCAAAACCACAGTATCACCTCACCCCTGTCAGAATGGCTAAAATCCAAAACACAGAGAGTAACAAATGCTGGCAAGGGTGGGGATAAAGGGAAACACTTCCCACTGTTGGTGGGAATATAAATTAGGGCAGCTACTGTGGGTGATAGTGTGGAGATTTCTTAAAGAAACTGGAAATAGACTTCCCATATGATCCAGCAATCCAACTACTGGGTATAAACCCAAAAGGCTTGAACACAATGTATCAAAGAGATATCTGCACTACCTTGTTTATAGCAGCACTGTTCACAATAGCCAAAGTTTGGAATCAACCAGTGATCCATCATCGGATGAACTGATAAAGAAAATGTGGTATACACACACACACACACACATACACAAAGGAATGTTATTCAGCTATAAAACAGATCAAAATTTTATATTTTGCAGCATCAATGCAAAATAAATGCAGCTGGAGGACATGATGTTGAGTGAAATAAGCTAGATACAGAAAGACATATACCATATGTTCTCTCTTACATATGAGAGCTATAATTAAAGACAAAACAAAGAAGAAATGCCTGTTTGTATCAGTATTGCTGCAAATACCGTTTTGTGAAACTTTGTTTTCTTTGTCAAACCAGTGGTTAAGAATGTTATACTACTGTAGTTTTAATCATTTATTATTACTTTAATTATTGCATATGGGTGAAATGGTCATTTTTTCCATTCAATTATTATTTATAGCCATTGTCTATATTCCTGTTAAACTAGGGTCTTTTTGCTTTTTACTCGTTATACTTCTTATTTGGTGAAGTATTAAGCCTTTTTACAGCAATGTAAATTTAAAATATGTTACCTCAAAAATTAAAAAAACACAAGAAAGAAGAAAGGAGGGTGGGAGAAAGGAGGAGGTAGTGAGAGAGAAGAGGGGAATATCATTATGTTCTTAGTATTTTATCTATAAACTATATTGAATCCATTAACAATTAATTAAAAATAAAAAAAAATTATGTTCCCTTGTACTCATCTTAAGAAATGTAAGTACTCACAATCGATATCGAATATATTAGTAAATATAAAATCTAAAACTTAAAAAATAATATAGAAAATCTAGGAAATACAAAGAAACCTAAAACCTGGCTATTTGAAAAGATGAATAAAATACTATAAATAAATCTCCCAATTAAAGAAAAAAAGAGAAAGTACAAACTGTGAAAGATTAGAATGGTTAAAGGAATCATAATCACAGATGGAAAAGAGATTAAAAGCAAAAAACTTTCATGAAACTATGGTAACACAGTTGATAATAACTTGGGAGTATAATAAATGTAAATCAGGAAAATTGATTTAAAATGAGGACAACTTTAGTCTTCAAAATGCTGTAGAAAACAGTGGAAAGGTGAATATAAATAAGCCAGTGAAGAAATTGGAAGGACCAGATGGCTTTGTGGCTGAATTTGATCAAATCCTCTGAAATCATGCAATCCAAATATTTAAACTATTCTAGATCATTGTAAAACATGTAAATCTCCTGACATTTTTCATAAAGTCAGTGTAATCTTAACACCTAATTAGGGTGGTGCTGATAAACACTATAGTCTGACTTCTTATGAGTATAAAGGAAAAATATTCAAATACAAATATAATGAAACTGAACTCAGCAATGTATACAAAAAATTTCAGCTATAATATACAATCAGTAAGTAGGATTAATTCCAGAAATTCAAGAATGCAATCAGGGAAATTATTAGCTTGGTTTTATATGTTGAAGGAGAAAATCATGTGATTTTGCTTACAAACATATAATGCTTAGAAGGTGTTTATTCAAAGTTGTCAGATATTTCTAGTAAAAACTATGTAAAATAGGAAAAGAAAGAAATTACCTACCTATGGTTACAGCCTATCAAAAACAAACAGTAAATGATTAAAATGATTCATGTTTTATCCATAGTGTAAAATAAGATAACAGTATTTTCCTTCCAGAAGAAAATGAAATAATTGGCATAAATTTAAAAGAGATAAAATTATGTCTTGCTGTATCTACTGTGGTTATGTGCTCAGAAAACCTAAAAAAATTCAATGCTATCAAATAGAAGTAAGAAGAAACTATGATTGGATATTAACTGTATTTCAAAGAATCCAAAGTGTTATGGATTTTACAGAATGTACCACCAAAATGGGAAAATATTGTCAATTATAATTTAGATGTTATTCTTATGCAATGTATTCCACTTTCAAAGATAATTATATATATGTTTCAGAATGGATGAAATAAGATAAATATCAAGAAAATAAAAAATTTTCTGTATGTCACCAATAGCCACCTATTCACCATAGTGATAAACACAATGAAAGACTTAGGAATAAATTAATCAAGAAAAATACAGTATTTACATAAAGAAACCCATGAGTTTTCATCTAAAGACAAAATTCTATGAACAGGTATATCAATATGCCAGATTTTTAGATGAAAAGAGTTAAAATTGTAAAGTGCTTTCAAAAAGTTAACATATTAACTCAATATTAAGCCAATTAAAAATCCCAAATGTCCTTGGTGGTGGGGTGTAGATTTGACAAGATAATTTAAATCCTTATATTGCAGAGTTAATATTTAGAACAATCAATAAAATTAGCATAACAAGAATAGTAAGGAAAGATTAAGCATAACAGACAACAAAATATTCTACAAAACTACTGTAATCTGAATGGGAAGGCACTAGAACAGAAACGGACAAACTGAATTGGCATAAAAATGACATTATAGATTATACTATTTTTAAATTTTTTTATTTATTTATTTGAAAATCGAGAGAGATAGAGACAGATACACAGAGAGAGCTTCCATTTGCTGGCCCAATCCCCAAGCCCACAGCATCTGGGACTGAGCTGGGCCAAAGTTCCTTGCCAGAAACTCAGTCCACTTGAGTGAATCACTTGCTGCCTCCCATCGTCTGCAAATGCATGAAGCCGCTGTCAGAAGCTGAAAGCTAGGAATTGAATCCAGGTTCTCTGATGTGTAGCAAGGCTATCCTAACTGGCACCTTAATTGCTAAGCCTTGCTAAGCCACAGGCTCACTCCATAGCATTTTTTTTTAAAGATGAGTTTTTTTTTTTTAAAGATTTATTTAATTTATTTGAAAGTCAGTTACACAGGGAAGGAGAGGCAGAGAGAGAGAGAGAGAGAGAGAGAGAGAGAGAGAGAGAGAGAGGTCTTCCATCCCCTGGTTCACTCCCCAATTGGCTGCAATGGCTGCAACTGCACTGATGCAAAGCCAGGAGCCAGGAGCTGCTTCTGGGTCTCCCATGTGGGTGCAGGGGCCCAAGCACTTGGGCCATCTTCTTCTGCTTTCCCAGGCCATAGCAGAGAGCTGGATTGGAAGTGGAGCAGCCGGGACTAGAACCAGCGCCCGTATGGGATGCAAACACTGGCTTTACCAGCTATGCCACAGTGCCGGCCCCAGATGTAGTATTTTAAAATTCAATAGGCAAAGGATTGTTAGCTCATAAATGGTGTTGGCAAAACTGGAAGTACTCTCCACCTGAAAGAAAATAAAATTTGACCTGTATCATTGTCATATAAATTCCAGATAAATTAAGTCATCATTTATAAAAAGCAGAATAGGGGCAGGCATTGGGGCCTACCTTTTAAGACAACAGTTAGGATACTTGTGTCCCACATTGGAGTACTTCGGTTGGATGCTTCCTGGTAATACAGATTTTGGGTGTCAACAGTGATGGCCCAGGCGACCTTGTTTGAGTTCCTAGCTTGTGACTTTGGCCTCAGCCCAACTCCAGCCATTGCACTAACTGGGGAGTGAACCAATAGATGGGAGCTTACTCTCTCTGTCTCTTAAAAACATTTTTTTTTTTTTTAATTAAAGCACAAGGTAATGCAAGAGGCAATGTGTAAAGATCAGTATTTGATGCCGGCACCGTGGCTCCCTTGGCTAATCCTCCGCCTGTGGCACCGGTACCCCAGGTTCTAGTCCCAGTTGGGGCGCCGGTTCTGTCCCAGTGGCTCCTCTTCCAGTCCAGCTCTCTGCTGTGGCCCGGGAAGGCAGTGGAGGATGGCCCAAGTGCTTGGGCCCTACACCCACATGGGAGACCAGGAGGAAGCACCTGGCTCCTGGCTTCAGATCAGTGCAGCGTGTCAGCCGTAGTAGCCATTTGAGGGGTCTAACTCACTGTCTAACTCACTGTCTAACTCTGCCTGTCAAAAAAAAATCCAGTATTTGAAAAAAAAGTGCAGTATGAGTGACATTATATAATGAAAGTGTTTAAATTGATAAAATAAGATTCACACAACAAAGGAAAATGGACAAAGGATTTGAATAGATAATTCATAGAGAAATAAGTTCAGATGAGTAATATACAAAAAGCTTTTACTATGTATTGTTAGGGAAATGAAAAATGAAGCAACTGTTTTCACACATCAGTTTGAAAAATTATAAAGTTTATGTCTACTATATGTGAGGAAATGATATTCTCATGTGTGTTAATATAGAATATACCTTTAGGAAGCAATTAGGCAATATTTTTAAAAATTAAAATTAGGGGCTGGCACTATGGTGTAGCAGGTAAAGCCGCCATCTGCAGTGCTGGCATCCCACATAAGCGCCAGTTCGAGTTCTGGCTGCTCCACTTCTGATACAGCTCTCTGCTATGGCTTGGGGAAGCAGTAGAAGATAGCCCAAATTCTGCACACACGTGGGAGACCTGGAAGAAGCTCCTGGATCCTGGCTTCAGATAGGCCCAGCTCCGGCCATTGCGGCCAACTGGGGAGTGAATCAGTGGATGGAAGATCTCTCTGCCTCTCCTTCTCTCTGTGTAACTCTTTCAAATAAATAAATAAATCTTTTTTAAAAATTAAACACATGAAAACTTTTCAAAATAAAATCGGGGCAGGTGTTGTGATGCAGTGGTTAAGTTGGAAAGCTGATTAAGTCTTGACTTCTTTGTTTCCAATCTAGCTTCCTGTTAACGAAACTTGGGAAAGCAGCAGATGACGGCTCAAATATGTGGTTCTCTGCCATCCATGCAGGGGACCTGGATGAAGTTCCTGGGTACTGGTTTTGATCTGGCCCACCTTTGGCTGTTGACAGGCATTTGAGGAATAAACTATCAGATGGAGGATATCTCTTCCTGTGTTTCTTCCTCTTTCTCTGTCACTCTGCCTTTTAAATAAGCAAAAAAAAAAAAACCCAAACAAACAAACAAACAAAAAAAAAAAACAAAAAAAAACCAGAGAAATACATCTTACAAGAATTACAAACTGTACACTATTTTTGACTCAGCAGTTCCATTGCCTGTGATTTTGGGCCCTAGAAAAAGTGCTAGTGTGCAGCTCTGTTTCTTGAGGTGAAATACTAAAATAACCATCAATAGGAAAATGAGTGAATAAATGGTGGTATAGTCATAACAGACGATTGTCAATCTAGTGAAAGAATCAGTTAGATATGTAACCTGACTTCAAAGGATAATATGTGTTGTTCAGCAAAGGAAGCAAGATGTAATTCTTGCATATAGTGTGATACCATGTGGTAAAACAAATAACAATGATCTCTTACCCCTGTATCTGTACAAGATATGAATACGGAGAAATAGGGAACTAGATGTTTAACATCTTTTTAAATCTCAATGAGAGATAGAGAGGCATATAAAGAAAGGTAGGGGAGAAGAAAAAAGATGCAGTATCTAAAGACTCAAATTTGAACAAGAACTTGAGAAAAAAGAAAAACAAAACAACAAACAAAAAACTGAGAACTCAGAATTACGTGCACTTAATTGATTGAAACAGATATTATTACAGTGTTGGGACACGTGTAGGGTTGTTCAAACAGAAGAGAATTCAGAACACTACCAAAAATCTACATACAGTGATGCTAGTAAGGAATTAAATCTAATTTCCTTAGCGGAAATTGAAAACTGATTTCAGAACTCACACCATGATCTTTACTTCTAGTTACTTATGTTCAGATAAGACACATTTTGGAGGTTACAAAGAATTAATTTTTAAAATGTGATGACTCTTTACCTATAAATTCAAAGTCTCTCTTCATCTGGTATAGCTAAATCAATGACAGAACACTTTAATGTCAACATTTTAATATTTATATCATGGAGTATCCTATTCGGAAATTCTTGGTGCACTTTACACATGGGAGTGAATATAATTGGTTACTGTTTTTCTTTTCTAAAAGATTCATTTATTTATTTGAAAGTCAGAGTTACAGAGAGAGAAGGAAGGAGAGGGAGAGAGAGAGAAAGAGAGAATTTCTTCCATCACTTGTTTCATGCCCCAGATGGCCATAATGGGCAGTGCTGGGCCAGGGCGAAGCCAGGAACTTCATCAGGCCTTGCAAATTGGTGGCAGGGACCCAAGCACTTGAGCCATCTTCCTCTGCTTTTTCTAGGGCATTAAAAGTGAGCTGCATTGGAAGTGGAGGGTGTAGCAGGTGGCAACTAGGCTTCTGCCATGCCTGAAGGCTGGCCCTGGTTACTATTTTTCACCACACACCATGCACATAGTAGGAATTCAGTCATTGTTGAACAGTGCTGAATGTCACTCTTTTTGAGGAGTGCTTTCCAGTTGAGATAACTCACCACAGGCTGATAAACAAAAATCCCCGATCCCGGAGTACCTAACAGAAGTTAGACTTATTTAAGCAGCCGAAAGGCTCTGCCAAATGCAGACGGTCCATCATGATGAATACCAATTTCACCTTCACTCAAGTGTGTCTTTGGCCAGTAACAGGTGATTAAGCCAATCTTGGAATATTACCTTGCTGACTGCAGGCACTCACCACATTCTTGCTGTTTCTAAGGCAACTGATGCAAGAATTCAAGTCCTGAGGCCCCATGTAGACTGATGCCCTTGGAAAGGCAGGCTTCTTTTGCAGCAGGTCACACTGGGAGACAAGGCTTATTTGTTTGAATGTTTTCCATTTCTCTGAATTTCGCAACACAAGGTGCTCAGATACCTTTCGGTAGCACCTACTGGAAAATGTTACCAATATAAATATGTGGAGCTGAGTTTCGCCAATCCAAAAAACACTGGGTGTGATTACTGGTAAACAGAAGACAACTCAATGAAGACTTTGTTTCGTTTCAGCCTCCCTTTTTATTTACTTCTTTACAACACAGAAGGTAAATGGTCTTATTGATGATGTTGGGTCCACACCTCAGTGAAGGACTCTTTTAAAGAACCCCGTGGTGTTGGGTGGGTCCCATACAGACAGACTGTTCAGCAGTTTTGCTGTTCAGCCTTGACAAACCCGCTGTGATGAACCGCCATTGAAATTCAACAGGTCCTGGGATGAGCTGCTTTGATTTACAAAATGGCTCCAAGGAGAGTCAGGGAGTGCTTCCAATGGGAACTTCTGAGGGTTTGTTTTTGTTTTTGTTTTTATTTTCCTCTTCTTAAGCAGCTAGTCTGGGTTCCAACCAGCATATTGTTGATGCACTTCTACAGTTTCTTCCTGCCTCGGCCACGGCCACAGCCTTGCTTTGTCTTTGTGAACTCATTACCCGAATATCTGAAAGGAAGGGATTTTTTTCATTAACTCACTGAAGTGTAACACATGCATTTCATGGCCACATAAAAGTTACTACCTTTGTTCTTTTCTCTTACAAAAGGGGTATTAAATCTTAGCTATCAGATGTGAGAGGCAATGCTTGCTGTTCTTTGATGCAAGAATAATGTTGATCTCATTTCCATATATTTTCAGGGCAATGGTGGTTGTTATGATGTAAAGTCCTCAGGTAGTGTCATAATGACAATTGAGTTCACTCATTTTTAAAAATTTGTTTTCAAGGAATCTATTGCTTTTTAAAAAATGTTTGTTTGTTTGAAAGGCAGAGTGGGTTGGGGGGAGAGACAAAGATATCTTCCATACTCTTGTTCACTCCCCAAATGGCTGCAACAGCTGGGGCTAGGCCAGGTTAAAGCCAGGAGCCAGGAACTCCATCCAGGTTTCCCACATGGGTGGCAGGAACCCAAAACTTGGACTATCTTCTACTGCTCTCCCAGGCCATTAGTAGGAAGCGAAGCATCTGGGACTTGAACCAGCATCTCCAAAATGGTATACCAATGTCACAAGCAGCAGCTTAGGCTGCTCCCAACACTGTATTGTGCAAGGCTAACCTTATAACATAAACTCTGAGATCTTCCCAGTTTGGCTCACTGTTGTATTCCTGTGCCATCTGCAGTGCCTGGCACCTAGGAAAGTCCTGATAACCGCTAATTGAAGTGAGCCTGGTTTCCTATATTGGGAGCTGGGCTTTGGTGAGGTTAACATGATATGCCAACTGAAAGTGCTAGGGACTTGAAACTATACCTATCCATCAAAGCAGAAACTGAGGGCACAGGCCCGGCTGGATGCTGGCACCCCATATGGCTGTTGGTTTGAGTCCCAGCTGCCATACTTCTGATCCAGCTCTCTGCTATGGCCTGGGAAAGCAGTAGAAGATGGCCCAAGTCCTTGGGCCCCTGCACCCATTGGGAGACCCAGAAGAGGCTCCATGGATCCTGGTTTCAGATCAGCACAGCTCTGGCCTTTGTGGCCATTTGAGGAGTGATTAAGGAAGACTCTCTCTCTCTCTGCCTCTGCTTCTTTGTAACTCTGTCTTTTAAATAAATAAATAAATATTTTAAAAAAAGATTTATTTATTTGAAAGGCAGCATGACAAGGGAGAGAGAGAGAGAGAGAGCGAGAGAGAGAGAGAGAGAGAGAGAGAGAGCTGTTCTATCTGCTGGTTCACTCCCCAAATGGCTGCAACAGCCAGGTCTAGGCCAGGCCAAAAGCATGGTGCCAGGAACTCCATCCAGGTCTCCCACATGGGTTACAGGGGGCCAAACACTTGAGCCATCTTCCACTGCCTTCCTAGGCACTTTAGTAAGAAACTGGTGAGTAAGAAAGGCAGCTGGGATTCGAACTGGCACTCTGATATGGGATGCTGGCACCACAAGCGGAGCTTAGTTCTCTGTGCCACAAGGCTGGCCCCTGGTGTGCTGAGCTCTTTGGACTTCTGCTCTAGGTCAGTTAGACCCAACTTTGGTCATCATGGCTAAGGCCAAATCACCATCCCTGATCTGTTCAAAGCTTCTTTTAAAGGCTCCCTAGCAATGTGGCCGAGGAGCATGCTAAGAGTTCTTCCTGTGTGCTTACAGGTAGAGCATGTCTGCTCTGACACCCTTTAGGAATGATACAAGAGGTGTGTGACTACTTTTTGACACTGAGAATTTTGCTGGTGGAAGGGAGGTTTGTGATAATGACGAAAAAGTCTATGTGATCTCTGGCCTTCTCTGAAATCTCTACCTGTTCATAGAAAAAAAATAGTGTTTTGCCCAAAAGCCTGTTCCCCTGTTCCCTGGTTCCTAATTGTCATTTTCAGTGTTCAGAAATAGGTAGGGGACTCTTGCCTGCAGAGTGACTTTGTAAGAGCCCTCACTTAACAATCAGTTCTACAACTAGGTATCCTGACACTGAGGAATGATAATTTATGAGGTCTTTGCTATTTTTCTTTCTTTATGTGGCAGGAAAGAAAACTCCATTTATTCAGAATAAAATCTCTCCGTTTAGGCAGAGAACTTTTGCCAAAGGCAACAGCTAAAAATAAAATCCTCCTTTCATGCCTATATTCCAGGGCTTCCTCAGTTAATCAGAAGATTCTACAGGGACAGTGAAGTAGAGAACAATCCTAGAATATTTCAGAATCATTGAGTTCCCCAGCTGCTATAGGAACTGCACTGTATTGAATGCCTAGCTTACCTATTTGTAATACATAGCTGAAAAAGGAGTCAGATGGGAGACAATTTAATATTCATAACAGTATGAAATGCCAGTGTCAAACATCAGGAAGAATTCAGAATCCTTCTTCCCATCTTTATTTTTTCTTAAAGATTTATTTATTTATTTGAAAGAGTTACACACAGAGAGAAGGAGAGGCAGAGAGAGAGAGAGAGATATCTTCCATCTACTGGTTCACTCCCCAGATGACCGCAAAGGCCTGAGCTGCGCCAATCTGAAGCCAGGAGCCAGGAGCTTCTTTTAGGTCTCCCATGCAGGTGCAGGGGCCCAAGAATTTAGGCCATCTCCCACTGCTTTCACATGCCATAGCTGCAGGGTCTTAGTCCACCCAAACGAGGATGGACTGGGTCCGAGGAAAGGTAAGTGTGCCGCTCGCCCGTTTCCCAGCCTCTCGATCCTGGAGACAGTCAGACACAGCAGGGAGTCAAGTCAAGCAAGAACTCGTTTATTGCACATGTAGCAAAGCCTTTTAAAGCACAAGACCACAGGGCAGGGCATAAGGACCAACCAGTTACTTAAAAGGTCATTTTATGGGGCGATTTTTTACAGGACCAGCCATATGTCTGTACACTTGTCATCAGTTGTTGTCACCTCCCCTGATGCTACATGGCCAGTCAGCTTTGGTGGTAAACAACTTTGGGTACCACCCACCTTACTTCCTTTGGGCGCCATCTTTGAATTGCCTTGTGTGTCTAATTTCCCCACACATAGCAGAGAGCTGGATTGGAAGTGGAGCAGCCAGGACTCAAACCAGCAGCCATATGGGATGCTGGCACTGCAGGCAGTGGCTTTATCTGCTACACCACAGTGCCGGCCCCATTCTCATTTTCTAAATGCTTGCAACAGCCATATGGGACAAGGTGAAGCCAGGAGCTGGGAACCCAGTCCAGGTCTCCCATATGGATGGCATCACCTGCTGCCTTCCAAGGTTGATATCAGTAGGGAGCTGGAGTCATGAGAAGCAGGAGAGGAGTCAAGACTTGGACCCAGGCACTCTGATATGGGATATGAGCATCCCAAGTGCTAGGCCAAACATCTACCCACATTTATGCCTTTTGAAGGATATTTTAGTGTCATTTTTGTGGTGTTTTCAGAAGTAAAAGTGATAAGAAATTATTTACAAAACCCACATGTAAGTGCTATAGACCCATTTTTTTTTTCTATAAAATGAATGTATTAGACTACATTGGGGTTTCCAAATATTTTTTAAAAAGCCAGTAGCTGGGCCAGCACTGCAGCATAGTGGGTAAAACTGCTGCCTATAGTGCTGGAATCCCATATGGGCACTTGTTCAAGTCCCGGCTGCTCCACTTCTGATCCAGCTCTCTGCTATGGCCTGGGAAAACAGTGGAAGATGGCCTAAGCCCTTGAGTCTCTGCACCTGCATGGGAGACCCAGAAGAAGCTCCTGGCTTTCGGCTTAGGATTGGCTCAGCTTCAGCCCTTGTGGCCACCTGTGGAGTGAACCAGTGGATGGAAGACTCTTTCTGCCTCTCTGTAACTCTGATTTTCAAAAAATAAATAAATCTTTTTTTTTTTTTTTTTAAAGAGCCCAATGGCTGAAAGCTTCAGAATCATTTGTGGCACTTGATAGAGCAGCTTTCCAGCTCCTACCCCTTGAGAAATCTAGGTAGGCAGCTTGGGGCCTAAGCTTTCAATTAATAAACATATTTCTAGATGTTTTTGATGGCAACAGGATTTAGGAGCTACTGAACCAGTTACCTGTAGTTGTCTAGCTCTAAACATGATAGTTTCTCTTTCGATCATGCATCTGCCCCCTGGCTAAAGGATGATGAACTCTGTGTTACACAGTTCCCTGGGAGAATTGGGGGAAGGGTGGGTTCCTTCTGGTTTCCCAGCTCTGTAAAAATTCTGGTTTCAGTACACCATGGGTAGTAGCTTAACATAAAACATTGACTCCTTTAAAGGTTCTCCTCCAAATTCTACAAGTTTTTTTTCTTTATTCACAAGACTTCTTTAGTTTTCCTGGGACTCATCTTTTTCTATGTCCTCTAAAAACCAGAACAGGTAAGTACACAAATGCGCATCTATGACAGAGGCCTCTGACCTCACTGAGGCTCATCGGGGTAGCAGGCTTTGCTTCATGGAAGTGAACCACAGCCGTCTCCCTGCCAAGATTCAGAATCCAGATACACTGTCTTCTACACAGTTAAGTGGAGGTCTCACTGAAAATGATTTGTTGAAGGTGACATAATAGTTACAACAATCAAGGTAGCTTTATTTTCCGCTCTCCATAGAGTCTTTGGACTTTTTAAGGCTAACCAAACAAAGGCCATATTAGGGCATATTTATACCAAATGTACACAACTGGATATTTTTTGGATATTTGAATGTTTGTTTGATTGGTGTCTACTCATTGCCTTGCTTACAGAGTATTTAACAAATATTTGTGAATGTAAGAACCCACAAATAAACATTTCATTGATAGAAGTCCAATTTATTTCTCATCAGGTCAAGTCTTTGAAAATCACGGTGATACTCTCTCCTTCATTCCAACTGGAAATGAGTCCCTTTTTTAAATGTGTTTTTATACTTTTAAGAAAATAAATAACTTTTGATCGACTTGCAGTGAAAAAAAAAAAAAAAAAGAAAATCAAACCCAAGACTTTGGCTTACTGGTAGTCAGTACTTTTTCAAACATTATCTTAGGTCAGAAAGTTTAATGAGGAGAAAGTTATAGGCATTAAAATTCCTTCTATTTATAAGTTTCACCACACCTGCTATACCTTGCCCTGGCCTCTCTTCAACTCTGTCTTAAGGGTGGGGAAAAGTAGGCAGTGATTAATATTGGAGATACTTAATCAACTACTTATTATTAAGTGATTGGTTTGTAAGAGCTTATTAAATAGCTGCCCTTATTAAGTTCCCAGCCCTGTCCTAGATGGAATAAGAGATAAAGAAATAAAGGAAGTTGTACCCTTCCTTGATAGAATTTATAACCTACTTTGACAAGTTTAGAGATGGAGTTCATACGTTCTGTGTGTTTCTTGCTCCCTGCTTTCTTCCTGTAGGTGTAGACACTCCCTTTTGCTCTCCTCACAGGTTTCCCTTCCCTACTGCCCCTGCACCACCTCTTCAGGCACACCTAGCAGTGGGACTAGTTCTCACTCAGCTGGAGGGGCAGCGAGGGCTTGCAGATGAAGAATACTGGGTTTACAATCATATCGTTGCTTGTTGAATCTGTGATCTCTGGAACAATCACTTGAATTCTCAGTTGCCTCATCCTTAAATCTGAGGTAATAATACTTTATATGTTTACTGCAAGAACTTGAAGTAATTTAGATAAGGTAATCATATGTTTTGTACATGGTGAATGTTTAGTAATATTGACTGGAGGCTCAACTACTGTGAATGTTAAATGTCTTCCGTCTGCTGGTTCACTCTCCAAATGGCTGCAGTGGCTGGAGCTGGGCTGACCTGAAGTCAGGAGCCAGGAGCCTCCTCTAGGTCTCCCACACAGGTGTAGGAGCCCAAGGACTCAGGCCATCTTCTACTGCTTTCCCAGGCCATAGCAAAAGGCTGAATCAGAAGTGGAGCAGCCGGAACTTGAACCAGTGCCCATATGGGATGGCAGCATGGCGGGCAGTGGTCTCACCTGCCTCACCTGCTACACCATAGTGCTGGACCCAGAAATGCTTTTGAAATGTCAGTAGCTCAGCAGAACATTTAGGTTGCTCATGCCAACATTACTTTTATTAACAAATACTATTACTTCCAGTCATTGCTGGCTATATATTCCATTTCTTTTTCAACAAAAGAGAAGATTTGGAAAACAGCAGAATTCTGCTTAGAGGAAAATGCCTATTGCATCTCTTCATTCAACAAACATTTACTGAGTCTGGCTTCAAGCCTGAAAGAGAGCAGGGACATGAGAACTAGCAGTTTGTGCTGGGGGCAAAAAGTAATGATAAAGAAAGCTGAGAATTAGGCAGAGGATGGGTCATTTAGGACTTTCTAGGCTATTTTCTGAATTGGACTTTGTGATAGAAACAAAATACAGCACGAGAGGATGTTTAGCCTAGTGGTTAAGTTACTCCATGTTGGAGTACCTGGGTTCAGTTCATGTCTCAGGCTCCTGACTCCAGCTTCCTGCCGGTGCAACCTGTGGGAAGCAGCGGTGATAACTTGAGTAACTGGGTTCCTGCCATCCACATGGGTGACTCAGACTGTGCTCCTAACTCTGGGCTTTGGTCTTGTTCAAGCCCTTGGCAAATGAGGGCGTTTGGGGAATGAACCAATGGAGGGGAGAGCGTGCACACATTCTTTCTCTTTCTTTCTCTCCATTTTTGTCTCTCTTCCTCTCAAATAAATAATCATAATAAACAACAATAATGCAGTAAATGTAAAACTATTTTTACATTTGCTTCAGAAAGGGCCCAGGGCATCTGAATTATGGAAATTTTTTGAAGTTTTAGAGTCTTTTGTTATGGAATTCTGCGTAATTGTTAATTCATTATATAAATGGGTAGACTAATCAAAAGAATGAATTTAGTTTGATATTTTGGTTTTTGTTTTGGGTACTAGTTAGATAATGGAACCATTCAGGGAGAGAGGACAAAGCAGGAAATATACATTAATGACCGTAAGGATGGGCTCATTTTTGGGTATGAGCCAGCAGCTCTTATGCGTTATTAAAGTAAACATGAAGGAGGAGCATTTCAAAAACACGGAAATGGTCATCAGTGTCAAAAGCTGGGGAGAGGAGCCAGTGCTGTGGCCTAGGGGTAAAGCCACCACCTGCAGTGCCGGCATCCCATATGGGTGCCAGTTTGAGTCCCAGCTGCTCCACTTCCGATACAGCTCTCTGCAATGGCCTATGAAAGCAGTGGAAGATGGCCTAAATCCTTGGACTTCTGCACCTGTGTGAGAGACCTGGAAGAAGCTCCTGGCTCTTGGCTTCAGATGGACACAGCTCAGGCCATTGCTGCCAATTGGGGAGTGAACCAGTGGATGGAAGACTTCTCTGTCTCTCTCTCTTTCTCTCTCTCTCTGCCTCTCCTTCTCTTTGTGTGTAACTCTGACTTTCAAATAAATAAATATTTTTAAAAAAAGCTGGGAGAGAGCAGAAAAGATGAAAAGCTGAGTACTTATATGTTTCTTGCACTTAAGAACTAAAGGGCTCCACTGACCTTGGAGAGGGATAATGATGTGGCAGGAAAAGAAACTCAAATCTAGTGCATTGGGGAGTACAAGGAAAGTAAGAAAATAAAAGGAGCAAATGTAGAAATAGTTTTACATTTACTGCATTATTATTTGTCTTACTTGTTAAAATAAGATTCATCTTTCAAGTCAAAGAGCATTAGAGTCATTAACTAGTTATAACGAGTATATAAGGACTGGCTTATTACACTAAGTATAATGGTTTCCAGTTGCATCTGTTTTGTTGCAAAAGACAGTATTTCTTTTTTTTTTTTTAACTGCTGGGTAGTATTCCATAGTGTATATATACCATAATTTTTTTATCTAGTCATCAGTTGATGGGCATCTGGGGTTGATTCTATATCTTAGCTATTGTGAATTGAGCTACAATAAACATGGGGTACAGATCACTCTTTCATATGCTGATTTCATTTCACTTGGGTGAATTCCAGGAGTGGGATAGCTGGGTCATATGGTAGGTCTATTTTCAGATTTCTGAGGTATTGCCATACTGTCTTTCACAACGGTTGTACTAGTTTATTTTCCCAACAACAGTGGATTAGGATACCTTTTTTCCTACATCCTCACTGGCATTTATTCTTTGCTGATTTCTTTATGAGAGTCATTCTAACTGGGGTGAGGTGAAACCTGATTGTGGTTTTGATTTGCATTTCCCTGATGGTTAGTGATCCTGAGCATTTTTTCATGTCTCTGTAAGACTTAAGAGTGGAAATAGGAGAAAGAAGTGGAAGAAGGGTGGGAGCATAGGCAGGAGGGAGGGGAGGGTATAAAGCATCACTATGTTCTTGAATCTGTGTATATGAAATACATGACATTTGTATACCTTAAATAAAATTTTTTTAAAAATATGCAAAGAAAAATAAGCCATTTCCTTTGGCTTTAATAATCTGGCACAGAAGACAAACAAAAAAAATTATACAATGTTATGAAGTCCCTCAAAATGAAGAGTTTAAAAAATTTGGGGGGCTGGTGCTGTGGCACAACAGGTTAAAGCCCTGGCCTGCAGTACTGGCATCCCATATGGGCGCTGCTTTGAATCCCAGCTGCTCCTGTTCTGATCCAGCTCTCTGCTGTATCCTGGGATAGCAGTAGAGGATGGCCAAAGTCCTTGGGCTCCTGTACCCACGTGGGAGACCCAGAAGAAGCTCCAGGCTCCTGGCTTCGGATCAGCGCAGCTCCAGCCGTTGAGGCCAACTGGGGAGTGAATCAGCGGGTGGAGGACCTCTCTCTCTGTCTCTACCTCTCTCTATAACTCTGTCTTTCAAATAAATAAATTAAAAAAAAATTTTTAAAGCAGTTGTACACATCTAAATTCCTCTGTATTTTTTTAAAATTTATTTATTTATTTGAAAGTCAGGGTTACATAGAGAGAAAAGGAGAGGCAGAGAGAGAGAGAGAAAGAAAGAGAGAGAGGTTGGTCCTCCACCTGTCAGTTCACTCCCCAGCTGGCTGCAATAGCCGGAGCTGTGCCAATCTGAAGCCAGGAGTCAGGAGCCTCTTCCAGGTCTCTCACATAGGTGCAGGGACCCAAGGACTGCTTTCCCATGCCATAGCAGAGAGCTGGATTGGACGTGGAATAGCTGGAACTTGAACAGGCACCCATAGGGGATGCCGGCACTGCAGGCAGCAGCTTTACCTGCTACACCACAGCTCCGGCCCCTCCTCTATTTTTTGAAACACACCAAGGCTCTATACTTGAGTATTTGATTTATTAGGTCTGTGGTTGGGCCGTAGATCTGCATATTGAATAAATGTCAAGATGGTTATGATAAGAGAAGATGAATCAGGGGGAAGAATATAAATTTAGCAAACAGTCCTTAGGGGGTGAGAACTTAAAGAGAGTAAGAATGTGAGAAAAGGAAGTAGGGGAAAATTGAGAGCAGAACCTGTATGTTTTCTGTTTTACTTAAGATAAGGGGGGTATGAAATAGACTGTAGGAGATTCATACAATCACCAAGCCCCATGGAAATATGAGGCAACATCATATAAAAAGGTTTTAAAAGATATTGAACTAAAGAAAGGTTAGTCATTTTGTTTCTGATTCAAGCATTCTAAAGAGACACACAATGAAAAAATGAAACTTCTTTGTAATCCCACAGCCAATGATAACCATGGTTTCTTTGTTAGTGAGGGTCACTGCTTTCTTTCTATAAATGCTTTTAAGACCCTTGATGGGAAGAGTGGCTATTTATTTGGTTGACATTAGTTTTAGGCCAAAAAGATACTTTATAAATATAAGTTTTTAGATGAAAAATGAATCAATTTTAAGTATTAAGATGTGGTGGAGGCCGGCGCTGTGGCTTAACAGGCTAATCCTCCGCCTTGCGGCGCCGGCACACCGGGTTCTAGTCCCGGTTGGGGCGTCGGATTCTATCCCGGTTGCCCCTCTTTCAGGCCAGCTCTCTGCTATGGCCCGGGAAGGCAGTGGAGGATGGCCCAAGTGCTTGGGCCATGCACCCGCATGGGAGACCAGGAGAAGCACCTGGCTCCTGGCTTCGGATCAGCGAGATGCGCTGGTCGCAGCGGCCATTGGAGGGTGAACCAACGGCAAAAAGGAAGACCTTTCTCTCTGTTTCTCTCTCTCACTATCCACTCTGCCTGTCAAAAAAAAAAAAAAAAAAAAAAAAAAAGATGTGGTGGAATGACTGACTTTGGTGCCTTTTGGGGGGAGGTAGAGTTATTCTGAAAAGTTTTAGTAGGAAGTGTAGGTCAGGGGCTGGCAAACAAGAGTTTGGGGAAGAATCCAGCCCACTGCTAGTTTTATTAAGTAAAGTTGTATTGGAATACACAGCCACACCATTTGTTTATGTAGTGTCTATGGTTGCTTTCCTGTTACAGCTCCAGAGCTGAGTAATTGTGACAGAGACTCTGGCCCATAAACCTAAAATGCTTCTGATAGAGCCCTTTACGTAAGAAGGCTGTTGATGCCTGGTATAGAACAGTGTTTTCCACATGATGTTCCATGTTCTGTTAGTTTCCCATGAAATGTTAATAAACATTTTCAAAAAAGGGCCTGGTGTTCAAATGAATTTGGAAAAATGCTGAAGTAAACAAAGTTAACCAGCTTTCTTTATAGCAGATATCTGATAACATGAAATACATTCACTGCTGACAAACACGAGCATGGTGTATTATATGTAGCATGTCCCCAAATCATTTGATCATAGAGCCTGTTTTTCCCCCCAGGAACATCTATTAATGTCATGTAGTTTGGAAAAATCTTAAATTAGTCTGTTTGGAAGGCTTTGCCAAGTCATAAAATGGCATAAATTTGAGCCCAGGGTGATTTAGTTCTAGGATGTCTGTGTAGAAGCACAAGTAGTTCCAGAGATCAGAAACCATTCTCTGCTGGTGAACCCACTGAGCTGTCTCTGTGGCCTGACCTCTGCAAAGCCTGGAGCAAAATTCCCCCGTGTTCTCCAGCAATGGAGAGAAGGTAGCTATATAAGGCCCCTGAGGTGGTAGCAGGGGTCAAAGAAGCCTTTGGCTTTCTGAATGATTTAGGGTAGAATTTTGGGATAGGTTGTTTGTGTTATAGTTTCCAGAGCCACACTATGATTTTCATGGATGCTGGACACTTTGCCTTTGTGCAACTCTTTTCCCATAAAAGTTTAGTGAAAATTGTGTTTTATGACTGTGTTGGTATAAAGATAAATATAATCCAGGCTAGATGTATTCTTTTTTTATTCTGATTTGAAAAGACATCAAAATGAAAACATTTCATGGCCCCTAAAAATATCATGGGCCCTGGACACTCCCCTACTGTGCCTGCTGGGTGAGTCAGTCCTGAGAGCTGCCAACACATGATATCCTCCCTGCCAGAGTGAAACCTTCTTGAGGGTTAGGTACTTTGTGTTCCCTTCCTACCTAGCGACTTATAATTCCATGCATAAGTGTGTTGGTTCAATAATATCTGTTGAATGAATGAATGTATGATCATTGCAAGATTCTCAAATACCTCATTAGAGGATAAAAGGCATAGTTGCACTAAGAAGCATTTGGATTTCTTCCAAAGATCTAACCAAATTAATACAAATTAGGAAAATAGATCTAAGTATCTGCATGTGAGGGAAAGAACTCTTGAAGTTAGTTTTCTTGTGACTAATCACCAATGCAGCCAGTCATTTTATAACTTTGGGCCTCAATCTCTTAATTAGTAAGAAAAATATTAATTAAAATGAGTAAGTTTTATATATACCTCTAATTAGAAACCAGAGTGAGTAACTAAAATTTTCATAATAGTCAGGTTATGAAATGCCTAACAGGTTTTAAAAACAGTCCCAGTAGTAATCTCCCCAGTTCATTTACAAATTAAACTCTCTCAAAAATGTTAATCATGAAGGATATGGCTACAGACTACATAATATGCTTTCAAAGGACAGTTCATGAGCCTTTTCTAAGAGTAAAATAAATCAGAAAGTTCTCAAAATTGAATAAAAATACTAATAAGCCACCTAACTCAATTTTATTCCAACAGAAGCCTCTCCTTAGAAAATATTCTTACCTGTTTTCTGTCATATCCTACCTACTTGAAGATGATAATACTCTGACCACAATGTTTAGCTTTTACCAAGAATTCTTGTCTAATCAAGTGTGCAATTAGTGGAGAAAGAGATGATGTAGTTAATACATCACACAGACAGTAACACCCATGCAAGGCTGGATGAGTAGAAAAATTTAAAAACAACCCACAAAACAAGTATGCAGACTGTTATCCATTTGCTATTAAATCAGGGATGAGAGGCAGTATTTTATCTAGTACTAATTTCCAATAGAATCTTAGCAACCCATTAGCACAATGAGGGAGGTTGGTCTAGTTCTCTTTGAATTAAAGAAATTTCTATCGTTTTCTTCAGTGAAATAATACTCAACTCTGGAAAGGTCAGGAAGCATACCTCTTAAATGTGCTACGATTTTCATCTTAAGAATGGGGAGAAGTAGAAAAGCAAACTTATTTTGTTTCTTCCACAAATCTTGCTTTTATTTGTGGTCACTGCTGTGTGTGTGTGTATGCGTGTGTGTTTAAAAAAGCGGGGACAGCTGTACAAGATGGCAATGCCATTTACCAATACCTTCATCCTTTCTACCATTTCCCTTCCTCCTGGATAAAGGAAGAATTGAATGTGGCCGTAGAGGACATCTTCACATCTATCCTCCAAATGTCATGTGATAATGGGCCTTTTTTTCTGGCATGGAGATCATGTGTTGGATTTTGTATGTATTTTGCCACCATCAGGCATGTATGCTAGTTTTGGGTTAGGAAAAGAAGATCTGCTTAATTTGTGAAAGTCTCCAAGCATTGTGGCACATCTTCGGGTGGAACCAAGTCTTGCCACGGAAGATTTGGGGAAAGTGTAGCATTTGTTAAGTCTAAGATGTTTTAAGAAGGGATTTCTTGTATATAGCATACTTGAAGAAGTTTACCATCTCAAGTTTTAGTGGACTTTATTAACAGTTAGTTTCATAAAGACACAAGATATTTTGCTTTGAAACACTCAAAGAATACCTTACTGAAGTGCATTTTTTAATGTCAAAAACAAGCTGGATGAGAACAGTTGTCCTAAATGGATCTTTGACCCTGTAATCATGATTATCTTGCATTTTTTTTCACGTCTTGAGTTAACATCATGGAAAAATAAATGAGATCAATTAGAATGTTTTGTAGATTAGATACCTGGTGTTGGACTAGAGCAGATGGCTATTCTGGTGAACTGATTATTTTTCCAATACTAAGTACAGTACAAAGTTTCTGGCTTCCAGTCCCTACCTTCCCTGGTGCCAGCTTGCTTTGCCTAAAATCTCCCATTCCAGGAACCTGAAGCACTATTTCACTATAGCTTCTGTGTCAGGGCAAAGCTCCATTTCAAAGGTCAGTGTACAAAGAGACAGGAAGAACAACTTCTAGGAAGGTTATAAAGGCCTCCTGGGACCATCTATGAGCAGCTCTCAAACTAATGTTCTGCCATGAACTTCTGTACTTCTCTCCTGTGCGTCTATTTCTTCTTCTGAATTTGGGCATCCAGGAGGTTAGGAACCCTGGTGTCAAATTGGAACTCAGCCTGAATTGACTTTGGAGTCTCCAGAATATAGTTTGGCTTCAGAGGTGTAGTTGCCCTGTGGGGTGTCTGGATCAGGCTTTACTGATTGTGCCTTTTCCTATGTGGCCTGGGCCTGATGGTCTGGAATATTTTCAAAAGAATTTTGAACATGGAAGACTCATCATGGAGATTGAAATTCACTGGGCATGCTAGACATCAAACTTTCTAAAAGCTGATGAAAACGTTCAAGATACAAGAAAAAAGTTACAGGCTATAAACTAAGAGAAAGAAATCTCAAAATGAAACAATTTCAAAAACAAAATTATAAAAATCTATTTGCAGTGTAAAGAAAGGTGCCGTATGTAGGATGATATGTTAACGTGTATTAACATGCCTGGTGCAAAGGTCTTGGATCCAGGAAGCACTTGTTATGGCTTTGGGGCTGGGTGAGAGATGGATACCTCTTGAGTTTAAATAAACACTTTTTTTCTTGGTCCAAAATTTTATTGTTTCTGGTTTTTGCTCTTAGCAAGAAAAAAAAAAAAGCTAGCAATCCCAACCTCAATATAAAACTTCAATTTTATATGGCAGTGACTTAACAATGTCTTAAAATTCGCACTCTTGTTAGACTGGGTGTGACGATTCTTGCTGCACCTGCCTCTTTTATTAAGAGGATTGGCCTGTGTGACCTCTGAGAGGAATTTGGGCAAAACAAAAATGCTGATTCTAATCCTGGTGCAATCTTTGGGCTCTCAACAACTCTTTGTGTGGGCTTTCCTCTTTTCCCTTCTAAAACTTGCAATTAACCCTGAGTAAGGAGCCTTTTTATTGAAATTTGGTTGAGGGACCCATAATTTAAATGTACATTGGGAAACTACACAGACAGAAACTAGGAGTTTTGCCAGACACCTGGGAACAGCTTATATTATCACAGAATCTTTAAGTTGGAATGGGTTTTAGGAATCTTCCAGCTCAGCTCGCATACTCCACAGTTGAAGGAAGACCCAGATGAGAACTGACTTGCTCAAGGTCTTAGAAGAGGTGATTTGTGTCTGAGCTGGGATTAGCAAGCAGCTCCTGACCTTTTCTCTTACTCCATGCTGATGGACAGTGGAAGAAATCATAAAGTGCACTTTGGTGTGGAAATGCTCTCTCCTAAGATTGGAGGAGAATGAATCATTGGAAAGTTTTTTTTTTTTTTTTTTTTTTTTTAAACAGTGATTCAGAACAAACTGCACAGAGTATGCAGGATAGAAGGAAACACCAAAGTCCCAGGGCTGACAGTTTATGTCCCAGCTGTTTATCAAGGGTGTTTAGGCATGGAGCTGTAGGTTCTGCCTGTTTAATGATTATCTTTGATTTTAAAATCTCCCCCACCATGCTATGTTAGGCTGTAAACCTTACAGTTTGTGATGTCTCCATTGGTCAGTATGGATGGAATCCTGTTATATATAGAGAAGAGCTGGTAAATATTTTTGCTCAGGGAATCTGCAAGGTAAACAGACTCCATGCATTTATACCCTTAGGGGTATTAGGGGGTTATGATAGCTGATGCTATAATATCATTCTAGTAATAAAAAAGTGTGTTATAAAATATCAACCTTGTGCAGTTTTCCTAAATATAACTTTAATTTTTTTTTATACTTCCAATAACAAAAGCCAAAAGTCAAAGACCCTTAAAACTCTGCTCTTGGAGATAAGTTTAGGAGTATCAGCAAAGGGCTTTAAGATTAGCTTCTAGGTCATCTGTCTTGATGACATTTCATGGTACACAAAGTTTGTCATCTAATGCTTGATTGGGAGTCTTGTTCCAATGGTTCTCTGCTTTTCCCATTAAGTATTAAATTGATTAGGATGCCCCACTTCCGCCTTTTTCTAAAACATATCTTTAGATTTCAGTGACAGAAAGCTCAGATGTTCTCTTCAGGAGCATCCTCTTGCTTTCATGCCTCACCTGCCATTTAGCCAAGGAAAATATAATTCAGCAGTAGGAAATGTAACTCAGGTTAGTAGTCTGCTTTTCAGAGATGTTATTTCTAAGATATTGACAGAATGTCTTCAAACTCGTTTGCAAAGCGTGAAGAGATATTTCATAAGAGGCAGAGTATTTTCTTTAAAAAAAAGCTCTGCAAAAAACCCAAGTTGCCATTTGCAGACTAGGAGATAACAGTTTAACCAAGATAAAAAGCTATAAATGGTTATTTTTTATCTGCAACAGCTATTACTTTTACGCTAGGACATGATTTTTCCACTAAGCCTGAGCCTGTTCCAGGGAATTTTCTTATTTCTTTCCATTGAATGCAAGTACACGGCTGTTTTCACCAATGTAATGGTGCTTCCTTTTCAACAAACAGCAGAGCAAAAGCTCTTGTGTTTTTGGACTCTTGTCTCTGTCTTTGCTTTCCTGGCACAATGAATGGTACATTTGTGCTTTTCCTTGTGGTTTGAAAAATCACAGTTTCTCTAAGTTGCTAAGAACTATCTAAATTTTAATTTACTTAAGAAAAAAACTGGAATCACTGTTTTCCTGTTCTTACAGGACAAAGGGCTCATTTTGGAAGTACTTACAGTTTCTGTGAACTTATGTTCAATATCTTTGTTCAAAAAAATAAGAATGACATTAATATTATCTGCAAGAGTTATTAGAAGGATGAAATAAGAAATGTTTGATGGGGCCAGCGTGGTGGCTCACTTGGTTAATCCGCCACCTGCGGTGCCGGCATCCCATGTGGGCGCTGGGTTCTGGTCCTGGTTGCTCCTCTTCCAGTCCAGCTCTCTGCTGTGGCCCAGGAGGGTGGTGGAGGATGGCCCGAGTGCTTGGGCCCTGCACCTCATGGGAGACCAGGAAGGGGCACCTGGCTCCTGGCTTTGGATTGGCGCAGCGCTGGCTGTGGCAGCCATTTGGGGGCTGAATCAACGGAGGGAAGACCTTTCTTTCTGTCTCTCTCTCTCACTGTCTAACTCTATCTGTCAAAAAAAAAAAAATGTTTGACAAAGTATATGTTAGTTTGTTTCACATCTGTACAATTAAATGAAGCAGTTTAATTGAATTTATGTTGACTTTATTTCAGCCCTGGATTTCATTTTTTTGAATAACTTTTTTCTTTCTATACTTTCATTCTTCAGAATCTTAGTGTCATTCATAGATACAGATGTTCAATGTCTTTTTCCTATCTTCCCACTTCCAAACAGGTCTATGGTTTCAGTTTTGAACTGTATATCATTTGCAATGATGACCAAATACCCTTCTACAATATCTTTTCACTCCCTCTGCAGTGGGAAATATGATAAAAATTCCATGAGGTTCATTTATGAGGCAATCAAACAAAGTTAGTCATCAAATCAAATGGCAAAATCAAGAGACTTATTCAAACTGCTTACCATGTTGCAAATAAAGATAAAAAGGATTTGATAGAACATGGATATTGATGCAATAAAACCTTTAAGCTGCCATTTGAGTCCCAGATTGGACCCCACCTAGAAGTGATTTGGAATAAAGTGAACTGAATTTACCTGTTGACTCATCATCTGGGCAAGAGACTTTCAGTCTTTCCTTCCCTGTAGTTTGCTGATTTTCCTAGAACATGTACTGCTTTTGAGAGCAAGCAGGCTCCTATGGTAATCTGTCAACTAAATGGACCCCGTTGCCAGGAAGGATACATGAAACAAAACCAAAACAAGGCAGACAGGAAGACAGGGGCTTCCCCAGTGGTTGGATTGAGAGATGTCAAGGGAAAGATAAAAACACAATTATGAAACAGCTCAGTGCAGTGTTTTAATATTGATAATAACTATGAAAATAGTAAAATATTTATTAATGTATGATAAAAGCTGCATCCTTTTTCCCCTTTGAGTGTTTTATTTTTGATTACCCAAGCTCAGATTTCTAGGACACTATTTAGTAGCTGTCAAGAATTAAGAACCAACTATTTGCCGGAAATTTTATGTTTACTTTTTTTAAAATCCTTATAGCCACCTTAAACGTATATTGATATACTTGTTTTTCAAGTGTTCCCTAACTCAGTTTAATTATCAGCTATCCCTGACGATGCATTCAGGTTCCTCAGCCATATGGTCTTATGGAATACCCTTGATTGCTCTTAAAACAGTTGTCATTTTGCAATTAATGATTATGATACTTACAGTTTAATGTTCACATTCTCTCTACTGGCTTCTAGAATAAGGCAGGGACCATGCCTTTCTTCACTTGCCATTCTTAGAGCCTTGCGTGGCGCCTGGCACACAGTGACTGTTCTATAGACACCTGATGAATGACTGACCTATCAGAAGAACATGACTCAGGAATGTGGCTTTTACTCATTTGTACATAACTATTACAAGCACAGCCAGGGACCGCTTCATAAGCACTCACGTGGGATGTGGTTTTCGCTGTTGTACTATGAATACATAGACATTCTCTACACTTGGCTATTAATCAGATTTCTGTAGTATAAAGGGAAGAATACTATTTTCCCATAGGGATGCAAGTGAAAGTTCAGAGACTCACCTAAGGTCGCCCATGTTTTGTAGTAATAAGTAGGTTGATGATAAAAAAAATCACAGTAATGACATAAAATATGGCAGAATCGGACTTGTAACTTCCAGTTCCATTCTCTTTAGACAGAGTTCACCAAACTTTCCCCGTCATATCTGTTAGACTAAAATAAAATAATAAGCAGTTTTTCCAGTAATCGTTTACCATGGTTGTTTGTATATTTGTCCTGTGTTTTTTTTTTTTTCCTTTTTCCCATTTGTCAATGAATTCTTTGAAGGCACCAATATTATGTATGGTATTTGCATAGCAAAAGTTTAAAAATGCATGTTAAATGGATCATGTGGCAAACATCTGTATGAACTGTACGTGCTGGTTAATGTCTTTCTTCTGTCTTCATCTGTCAAAATAGTCCAGATTATGCTGTGATAATAATCCTAAAAGTTCAGTTATTTCTCATTCGCAGTGTCAGTGATGGCTTGTGTGTCACAGTCACATAGGGACTAAGGCTTAGGATACTCTGCTGTCTTAGTTATCAAGCCTCAGAGTTTGCTATAGCAGGGAATATGGAAGCTTGTTAGTCAACCACAAGCCAGGGACACCTTAGTCCAAAGTGTCATTTGCATTTATTTTGTCAGAACTAGTCACACAACCACATATAACTTTAAAAGAATGTGAAGAATAATCCCGTGTGTAACCCAATGTAAAGGAGAATTATATATTGGTGAACATTAATAATGCCTAGCGTACAATCAGGCTTTGTGAAAGAACAAAGGTAGACAGGTAAAAAGAAAGAAAAACAAAGATCCAGAGAAAAAGGAGCTGGATTGTGAATAGGAAAGATGAACACTTAAGTGGTTAAGTTAACTTAATTTTTCTGTTCTGAAGTAGGATTAAAGCCCTCAAAGAAACCAGTCTTGTTTTTTCAGTGCCTCTGTGTTGACTATCCGAATGGCTCATCAGTAAGTTAACTGCTCTTTTATTGTTGTGGGCTGTTTTTCACTGATGTTCTTATACTAATGGGGTCATGGTCCTTTGGCTTTCCTGGGTTATCTCTCATACATGAGGTATAGAAGTATAAAGATTCCTGCTTTCAACTTGAGGTAGATGTGACAAAGAAATGAAAATAAGCAGAGGTGTTTCTGACACTGAAATGCATTTTTAATCTCTTCCTTATCTTTCTCTGTCATTATTACTTAAGGTCTCTTACTATATTCCTTGCCTGCAGAGATCAAATACCACCAAAGATAGAGATAAGGGGTCTTATTTATGGTTGCATTTCCACAGCATACAAGCATCAGGTATATAGTTAGTGCTCCATAAACACTTATGCATTGATGGCTTGAAAGGGGCCATTTAGGGATGAGCAGTGGCACTTGTAATTGAAGATTATTTTCCTAAGGTTATGACCCTTTAGGGGAATTATGGAAATATTAAAGTTACCGTTCATCTGATTAGTCATGTTGTATTTAAGTTAAGGAGGGAGGCTATTTTCAATCTTTCAGTTGATTCTGGTTTAAAAAAAAAGTCTGCTTAGTCATTTTCTTTCCAGTGGTAGTTTGGAAGTTCCAACAGTTTACATTATGGCTAGCAGTCAATTAGTGGTGAATTTATTTTTAATCTTTGGCAAATGTCCCTTGTGAGCTAGCACAGGATGCATCAGAATTGCCATCAACTATTATCTCTTCATCTCCTCTGTGTCCTTAGACAAGTACTTTGCAAAACAGACAAAATATTGTTCTAGAGTAAAGGACCTGACATGTCTTATCCAGAGAAAATAGGATAGTTAACCTTTGCTATATTTTGTGAGGGCAGTAATTTTCTTATTCTCTGATAAAATAAGTCATGAAGACTAGTTTCAAAGGTTATGAAAGAGAGGATCAGAGATACAGAAAACAAAAACCAAAAGGGGTCCTCTGAGAATTGTATATGTTTAGTAATCAGATGCTGAAGATAATTTGTGGAGAAGATAAGAGGAACAGTTTGGTTACCTCCTAGGACAATTGTTTGTTCAACTCTCCAAATGTTTTAGATCAGATGTCGGAGTATATGTGATAGCCAGTGTATAATTCTGAAACTGATTTATTAAGAAATGAGGAAAATGAGTAGTACCTATATTTGTTATGTACAGAAGCCCTTTCCTCATTCCTCTATCAGAAATGAACATCCATTTGATTACAAATAAATCCTTGAAAATGTGTCTCTACTTGATTTAAAATAACATTTTGGTGGCATTAATTTATGTCTGTGAGTAAATATTCTCCAATTTTAACTTTTGAGAAAATTCATGTCCTTGAGAGCAAATGAGTGTTTGTTTTTAACTAATTTCTAATTTTTGAATAGAGAAGTATTTTTTTGCATCCTTCAGGGTATTGATTTGGTTATTCTTCATGTACCCAGCAACTGACTTATTGACTAAAGAGAATGATGAATTCTTGAAATCATTGTGGTATCATATCTGCCTTTACAGCCTGAAAATATTTCTTGGACTAAAAAAATATAAGAAATATTAGTCATTCATGAACAGCAAGTCGCTAAAAAAAATCCTCAGTAATAAAGGACCAGACTGTCACTATTTCTTTCATTTATACACCTTAAAATGTGGACTAACTGCAGGTGAAAATACCCCTTTTATTTTTTTACCCTAGCAAAAGAACCCAGTCAAACCTGACTGTGTGTACACTGGGAAGAGCAGGCCATCTTGAGGACGGCTCCAGGGACAGTTTGAAATTCCAGAAAAGCCATGAAGATAAGAACAGGCAGAGTTATCACAAGCCCGAAGAATAAAGAGAGGAATAATTGCATCTATACTCAAGGGCATAATAAAGGAATGTTTAGATTCACCAGAATCTTGCATTTCTATATCTTTTGAAATAAGAAACTTTGTGGTGCAATTTTTAATGTGCACCTGCACTGAGATTTGATACACAACATAGTGTTCCATTATTTCAGAAATGTGCCTAAAGAGAGGGAAAAAAATAGATCTGTTTAGAACAAAATACTAAACACACCCCAAAGCCAACACCAAGGCAAATGTGTAGAATGTGAATTTGTTTTAACTTTTTCCTTCAAATTAGACTTGGGGTGGCTAAGTCATCACTTTGCTTAAGGGGGCAGTGTCCTTGCACTGATATGTTACTGTGAAGTTTTTAAAGGTGGGATCATCCTACCAGTCTCTACTTTGCCTCATCCTGAGAGAGACAAAGTAACATCCAGAGGCAGGAGCTTGGGGTGTTGGAAAGGTGAAGAGTTCTGGTGTCCATCAGACCTTACTTCCACTATTTCCTCCCTAGGTGAACTTGGTTCTGTCCTGTAGGCTTGCTGAGACTCTAGTCCCTTACTTGTAAAGTATGAAAAATAATATCTTCCATGTAGGAGTTTTGTGAGGATTTAATAGGACAGTATATGAACTATTTCCCAAAGAATGACTCAATGTCATGTCTTGGTACAATGTGATCAGTAGAGAGGTATATTTGTTCATTTATCCATTTAATTACTTGCTCATTTGGTAATATGTTTGTTGAACCCCTGCTATGTGCAAGATTCTGAGCCCACAATTGTGGTTTAGATGGGCATGACCATTCCCCTCACTGAATCATAGAATCATGGGAGCAAATGAAAGTATATAGTATTTGTATAGGATATGCACTGGTTCTCCAAGTGATTTGTAAACAATATATACTGAAGATTGAGGACAATTTACATTTAAATAATTAAATTTACATTTAGATAATGTATTATAATTTTACTTTCATTTATTTACAGTCACAATGTTTTTTCTCTCCTTTAAAATAAGTGCAAGTAGAAATATCATATAAGAGTAGAAATCCCTGCAAACACTTATGCTGACTTAGCGTATGTGCTACATGGAGAGTGATGATGGTGATGGTGATGATGATGCAAGTGTCTTGAAACAGTGCTCATGACAAGGTAATCCTGGCAAGATTTTTGTAATTATATAAAAGACAATTTTACCACAACTTAAATATTTTATGTATTTTTCAGGTCTGTAACTCATACACAAAAAACCTGGTGTTTTATGCTCCCTCCAGGATATAACTGTATTAATTATAAGTGAATGTTTGGAAATAGAACCAATATATAAAAACATATCTTAATATGTATATGTGCTGCCAAAGTGAGCACAAGAAAACATATCTTTTAAAAAAGGCATTCTTGTAAAAATACTTGGCGTACATGAACACCTGTGTTTTGGGGACCTTAGGAAAAACTTTCTGGGCTCCCAGCATCCTTGCCTGACAGGGGCAGGCCAGGTGACCCTGCTGGGCTTCCCACTTGTGGCTCTATCTGTACAGACTGTGTGTGTGTGTGATATTCCATAAAGAATATAACAACTACTTATATAGCATTTAAATTGTATTAGATATTATAAGCAATCTAGAGATGATTTATATGATCTTGGAGAACATCTATAGGCTATATGGAAATACTACACTATTATATATAAGGGACTTGAACATCTGTGGATTTTGTTACAGCAGGGCTCCTGGAAGACATACATATCTATATTATAGGAAATGTATTTATTTAACAAGATAAACTATATCATGAGTTCATAATCATACTTCTAGTTCAAATATAGGAACACTGATTTCTTATTTCCTTTCATCTGTCTGTTTTTGTAATGGGAGGAAATCCTAGTTCTCACAGTTGTCAGAATTAGCTGAATTAAAATGTTACATGTTTTTTTCATTTATATGCCACCATATTCATATAACAGTCTAAATTAACACCACAATATTGCCACCTCAAACTTTTTTTTTTAGTAAATATTTTTGCCTTCAAGTATATCCTACCAGGGCTGCCAGTCAAATGACTTTGTTTTAAAGTCACCTAAAATAGTCCTCCTTATATGATTTTGACAATGACTGGGTATAGAATTACATTTATTTTACTTTATGTTTCATTTTTCAATTTTTCTTTAAATACTGTTTTGGAATTATTGAAAGTACTTATATAGGTGTAAGTCAATTTAGATAATTGTCTTTAATTTTGTATTTTGTTCCTCTGTTGCTCTTTTGGTACGAGCTGATATGCTATTCATACGTCCCCTTTTGTATCTTCCCCTTTCTTAATTAAGTGTACACTCTGTGTGCCCCACCTTTACTTTGTTTCTGTCACTAAGAACATATTTTCTCAGGTGTTCCATTTCATTTGTTCCCTTTCTCTATTTTTTAAAAAAGATTTATTAATTTGAAAGGCAGATTTACAGAGAGGCAGAGGCAGAGAGAGAGAGAGAATCTTCCTTCCACTGGTTCACTCCCCGCAAATGATCACAACAGCCACAGCTGCGCTGATCCGAAGCCAGGAGCCAGGAGCTTCTTCCAGGTCTCCTGCGTGAGTGCAGGGGCCCAAGGACTTGGACCATCTACTGCTTTCCCAGGCCACAGCAGAGAGCTAGATTGGAAGTGGAGCAGCTGGGTCTCAAACCAACATCCATATGGGATGCCAGCACTGCAGGCGACGGCTTTACCCACTACACCATAGCGCTGGTCCCTCCTTTCTCTATTTTTTAAGTATATATTTTTGGTGTTCAGCAAGGTTTTCCCTCTTGTTCTAATAGTTTTAAATAATTTTAAATAATTTTTAATAATTTTAAAACACATTCATTTCTTCTCTGTCCTGGACTTTGATTGTCTATTGAACTCTTACTGAGATAAACAGTGATATCAGCCAGTGTTCTGCATGCATTTAATCAGTATTTAAATGATTTGATTTAGTATCTCTTAATAACTATGAGATAATCAGCCAGATTTTCAGTTTTCAGATAGACTACCTGTTCTTCCAGTTTCAGTTGTACTATGTCTGTATTGTCTCAGACAATACGAATGATACCTTTTTCACTCTCACATTCTTCATTTAGTCTTCAGACCACAAATAACATTGTTGTCCTCTTCTGCTGGGACTTTGGGATTTAGGTTGTGTCCTGTTACTTCATTTTGTTATAGATATTTTTTTCTTAATTGTCTCATTTTTAAGGAAGATTTATTTAAGGGAATTAAAAACTGTCATTACCTTCCTGGAATACTACCTTGGAATACTACCACCACCTTTTTGGAATTTTCAAAATTGTGTGACTATTGAGAGTTTTTTTCTTAATTATTTTATATATGCTCTATTATTTTTAGTGCATGATTTTTCAAGGTGTGTTGATTTTTAGGATTCTATATATGGTATTACATCAGAAATAACTATTATGACATCATATTATAAAGATTTAAACTGAGCATTTTGAAAGAAATAACAACACTGTAAATTACTTTGAGTATTTATTATTAAGTATCATTTTTGTATTGTTTCCAATTTACATCCCCAGCAAATGAGATATTCTTTGGGTACATAAACATGAAAAGTTTAATTAGAAGTAAGAAGAAAGAAGAGGAGGAAACTGAAGGGGGAAATTAAGAAAATATAATATTATACCAATAACCTGTGCTTTCCTCATGACTTTAAACTTTGTTCAGATAATTTATCAGTTCTTAGTACAGCAATAAAGTACTGGATTTAGCATCATTAATACTAACAATAAGATTTCTTCCTTTAAGCAAATCCCTTATTTTAGAAGAAAAGTGAAACATTAACTCTTAGGAATCATTACGCAATAACAAAGAGAACAGTAAAACTTTATAGCTGTTGAACCAAGTCCAGTGACTTTCTGGTTTGTGAAAAGTTCAGTGAGAACTGAGTAAATGGCTCATGAAATGGGAAATTGAAGTAATAAAATGAGGAGGATGGAGAGATGAGTAAACCCCCTACCCCAGCTATTTGCATAGTAGAGTTTCTGGTGACTGTTGCCTTAGATTATTGTCCTCATTATAGGGATAGGTAGATGGTTGTAATTATTAGAGCGCATATTTGGTGTAAAAAATAAAAGGTTGTAGAGCCTCAGGGTTTAAAAAGAACTTGAGAGATCTTATTATATACATAATTTACTAGTTATTCTCATCTGTGTTCCCTTGGTGCTTAGGAAGAGAATGCTAAGTAGAAAAATGCTGGGACCAGCACTGTGGCACAGTGGGTGAAAGCCCCAGCCTGCAGCACTGGCAACCCATATGGCTGCTGTTTCGAGTCCTGTCTGCTCCACTTCCCATCCAGCTCTCTGCTGTGGCCTAGGAAAGAAGTAGAAGATGGCCCAAGTCCTTGGGTCCCTGCATCCACACGAGAGACCTAGAACAAGCTCCTGGCTCCTGGCTTTGGATCGGCTCAGCTCTGGCTGTGGTGATCATCTGGGGAGTGAACCAGCAGATGGAAGACTCTCTACCTCCTCTGTCAAATTATTAGAGAACATTGCAGAAACCCTGCAAGATATAGGCACAGGCAAAGACTTCTTGGAAAAGACCTCATAGGCACAGGCAGTCAAAGCCAAAATTAACAATTGGGATTGCATCAAATTAAGAAGTTTCTATACTGCAAAAGAAATAGTCAGGAAAGTGAAGAGGCAACCGACAGAATGGGAAAAAATATTTGCAAAACTACACAACCAATAAAGGATTAATAACCAGAATCTACAAAGTCATCAAGAAATTCCGCAACAACAAAACAAACAACCCACTTAAGAGATGGGCCAAGGACCTCAACAGACATTTTTCTTTCTTTTTTTTAACTTTTATTTAATGAATATAAATTTCCAATGTACAGCTTATGGATTACAATGGCTTCCCCCTCCCACTCACAACCCTCCCCTCTCCCGCTCCCTCTCCCCTTCCATTCACATCAATATTCATTTTCAATTCTCTTTATATATAGAAGATCAATTTAGTATATATTAAGATTTCAACAGTTTGCACCCACATAGAAACACAAAGTGAAACATACTGTTTGAGTACTAGTTATAGCATTAAATCACAATGTACAGCACATTAAGGACAGAGATCCCACATGAGGAGCAAGTGCACAGTGACTCCTGTTGTTAACCCAACAAATTGACACTCTAGTTTATGGCGCCAGTAACCACTCTAGGCTGTCATCATGAGTTGCCAAGGCTATGGAAGCCTTCCAAGTTCCCCGACTCTGATCATATTTAGATAAGGTCATAAAAGACAGGGTGAGGATAGTAACCAATGATCCTAAGAGTGCCATTTACCAGGTCTGAACAATTATACAGCATTAAGTGGGGAAGAGGACCATCAGTACACACAGGTTGGGAGTAGAGCCATTGGTGGTAGAGTAGAGGTTATGATTACGAAGGAATGAGGCCCAAGTGCGCTAGACAGGGTCTAGAACAAAGGACAGAGTCATTATTAGAGGAGCTAAGAAAGGTGCTGTCTAAGCTACAATTAAGTTTTCTGATTGAGAGGCAAATAGAACCTGACAGAAGGGGCTTGATAATAATCTGTTGGGCTTTAGGCCTTGTAAGTTAAGAGGCCCAGACCTATCTATCTCTTCACATGGGGTACATCCTAAGAGAGGTGTGAACCTCCTAGGGGAAGGCACTCTGTTGACTTTCATTACTTGGCTGGCCTGGGAGGAGAGCTGGCCAGGTAAAGGCAGAGGGCATCTCTAACAAGAAATTTACAGTTCTGCCTGCAATGTTGCTGACCCTACTTGGCCGTCCCCTCAGCTGCAGTGGTCACTTTGGAAGTTGGGCTGAGTGAAGGGCTTTTCAGCTTAGAGCCAGTAAGATCTGTGGCTCTGACCTGGGCATCCTTCGACTCCAGGGCAGGTCCATTTCCAGTGATCCAAGTCTTGGCAGAGTTGACTTCCGCTGAAGCCCAGGCTTACCACTCAATAGACATTTTTCAAAAGAGGAAATCCAAATGGCCAACAGACACATGAAAAACGTTCAGGATCACTAGCCATCAGAGAAATGCAAATGAAAACCACAATGAGGGTTCATCTTACCCAGGTTAGAATGGCTCACATACAGAAATCTACCTACAACAGATGCTGGCGAGGATGTGAGGAAGAAGGGACACTAACCCACTGTTGGTAGGAATGCAAACTGGTAAAGCCTCTATGGAAGTCAGTCTGGAGATTCCTCAGAAACCTGAATATAACCCTACCATACAACCCAGCCATCCTTTCCTTGGAATTTACCCAAAGGAAACTAAATTGGCAAATAAAAGAGCTGTCTGCCCCTCAGTGTTTATCGCAGCTCAATTCACAATAGCTAAGATCTGGAATCAACCTAAATGCGCATCAACAGTAGACTGGATAAAGAAATTATGGGGTATTTACTTTATAGAATACTATACAGCAGTAAAAAACAATGAAATCTGGTCATTTGAAACAAAATGGAGGAATCTGGAAAACATCATGCTGAGTGAAATAAGCCAGTCCCAAAGGGACAAATATCATATGTTCTCCCTGATCAGCGACAACTAACTGAGTACCAAAGGGGAAACCTGTTGAAGTGAAATAGACACTATGAGAAACAATGTCTTGATCAGCCCTTGTCTTGACTGTTGAAGAACAACTTAATAATTCATCCCTTTTAGTATTTTTTTGTTCTACTTAATACTATTGGTTGAACTCTGTAATTAACACACAGTTATTCTTAGGTGTTTAAATTTAACTGAAATGTGATCCCTGTTAAATATAAGAGTGGGAATAAAAGAGGGAGGAGATGTACAGTTCGGCATGTACTCGATCGGATTTGCCCCAAATGGTAGAGTTAGAAACATGCCAGGGGATTCCAATTCAATCCCATCAAGGTGGCATGTACCAATGTCATCTCACTAGTCAAAATGATCAGTTTCAGTTCATAATTGATCACAATGATAGGATTAAGAGTCAAAAGGATCACATAAACAAGACTAGTGTCTGCTAATACTAACTGATAGAATTAAAAAGGAGAGAACGATTCAAATAAATAAAATAAATCTTAAAAAAAAAAAGAAAAGAAAAACCCTACCTGCCATATGTAGATTCTGATCATAAATCTAAGAACCAGGCAATCTACATACCAAAAAGTGTTTCATCTGGTCCTCTCATCTGCGCCATAAGAGATACTGGTGAGGAAAGTGATGAACAGAGAAGTCAGGTGACTTGCTTAAGGTTACAGAGTTAGTGAATTGTAGAGACTAGATTTGAATCCAGGTTAGTCTGACTCCTGAACCATGTCTTTAGACAGTGTCTTCCAAAAACCACATAGTTCAGTGTGAGCAAAGGAGAACTTTAAAGGGATTCTATTCCTGTCGAAGCTAAGTTCCTTTAGGTATCCTGGGGGCTTGTACACTGTGCAGAAAATAGAATTACTTCCATTCAGGTGACATTCAGCAGAATATCAGCAACTCACTGCTTGGCTGGCTCAGTACAGCAAGCTCTTCAAGGTGCCATGCAATCAGATTTCAGGGACGTTGAAATGAATGAGACACATTTCTGCTTGGAAGAGTGGAGGGGCAGGTTACATAAATAGTTGTTTACAAAGCAACATGGAAGCTCAATTCTAGAGAATTACTGAAGACAGATTAAGAGCTGCAAGTCTGAGGAAGGCAGGGTGGGGGAAATGACAAGAGGTGGGAGTTTCTAATGGTGACCAACTCCTTTTTGTTCAGTTTTAACATTCTAAGTCCCCTATGCCAGGAACATTCCTTGGTTCCTGAGAAACTGAAAAAGCCAACTACTCAGATCTGTATGGATTTGGAGCATGTCCAACTTACCATTTGGGAACTGGTGTAGCCCTGGTCAATTCTACTAGGGAAACTGCTGATCATGAGCATCACTCTGCAAATGATGATTTCATTTTCTTTGGGAAGTTTTTAGTTCAGCAAGCCTGATTTGCTACCTCCTTTCAATAGGGAGTTTAATGAGTTTTCTTTGCTTCCTTGTCTGATAGGAACCTATGTGGACATCAAGGACTTTACAAGTGTGAAGACAATTTTATGTGGGTCCCGTCAAGGTAATAGGTACATTCACACTGTTTGTGAAGGGATTGATTGTTTAATGAATGAGGAAATAGCTTTGACAGGCTCTCTGTTTAAAAGTCAGCTGGCAGGAATGCAACATCAACATAATCACTACAATAGTTCTGAGTATTCAATCATGTACTAGCTGAACTCACTAAGTTAGTTCACTGTACCCATTTACAGCTCACAGAACATGGGTCTTATGTTTCACCAAGGGCTCCCATTTATTATTTCCAAAACCACAGTGTCAACTTACTATTTTATGACAAGGTTTGCCCATCATATTACCACTGTAAAAATATCCAGAATTTAAACAGTTGGTTTCTCAATTATTCTATCACATAATTAAAATTTCATTATTTTATCTCTTTCCTCTTTCTTCCCTCTCTTGAGAACCTCTCATCCCTTCTTTTTCCCTATTCCCTCTCTTCTTCTGTTCCCATCTTTTCTCCTTTTCTTTCCCTTTCTTCCTTCCTCCCTCTTCTCTCCTTTATCCCACCCATCCCTTTTGAAAGAATAGAGGAATTTTGATTCTCTCCTGATGCAACAAAAATTCACTGTCACTTGCACATTATTAAAGATAAGGTGACTTGCTGAGAATTTCACAAGTGTTTTGTTTTCATAGCTGTAGCAAGAATTCTCCCTGGATATCTCATAGCATAGGAAATGGATACAAAGGATGTTATTGGCCAGGAAGAAAGGAGAGGTATGCCTCCCTGCTCTTCAAAAGGATGTTCAGATATCCCATAGACTGAGCACTTCCTGAGATGCCCTTGAGTTCTAATGCTGATAAAGAGAAATACTACAGACTCTTCTGTATTGGGATACAAGACATGCTCAGGGACAATGGAAAATTTGTTTCATTTTATTTATTTGCTTTTTGAAAGAAGTGGGAGAGTTGGGGGAGAAAAGGGAAAAGCTTAAAAAACTGAGACAATTCTAGTACTTGGGTTTCATTCCTAAGTTAATTCTGAAATTATTGGTGGCTCCAGAAATTTCAGTTTTACTAACTCAAGAAAAGGGCTGTCTTAGAGCAATGTGATTAGAAAACCATCCACATACTCCACCTTGGAGACCTACTATGCTCTGATTGTTCCAACATGAGACATGACCCCCCCATAATTTGCCCTGAGAAGTTAATTGTTAATGGAGACTCTCAAATCTTCCCTTCCTTCCTTCCTTCCTTCCTTCCCTCCTTCCTTCCTTCCTGATGTGCTCTCTTTGAGTTTTCTAGTGTAATTCTTTCATTCCAAAATTTAGGAAGCTGGTATACTTTGGGGGA
Source organism: Lepus europaeus (assembly GCF_033115175.1). Taxonomy (NCBI): domain Eukaryota; kingdom Metazoa; phylum Chordata; class Mammalia; order Lagomorpha; family Leporidae; genus Lepus; species Lepus europaeus. The sequence goes on along the minus strand of NC_084836.1, from coordinate 30,898,777 downwards.
AAAGAAAGACTATTTAAAATAAAAATTACATTCCATTTTAACATTTTTTAGACAAATTCATTTAAAATTGTGCTGTCACATAGAGTTATCGATCCAAACCTTGAGACCTAAACATCTAATTAAATTCAAATGATCGAATGTGTCCTATGGGTGATGCACAGAGTTCATGGGAGGAAGTCTAAGCATGAAGACCTTTTTTTTTTTTTTAATTTATTTGACAGGGAGAGCTATAGACAGTGAGAGAGAGAGAGAGAGAGAGAGAGAGAGAGGTCTTCCTTCCGTTGGTTCACCCCCCAAATGGCCGCCATGGCCGGAGCTATGCCGATCTGAAGCCAGGAGCCAGGTGCCTCCTCTTGGTCTCCCATGCGGGTACAGGGGCCCAAGCACTTGGGCCATCCTCCACTTCCCTCCTAGGTCACAGCAGAGAGCTGGACTGGAAGAGGAGCAACCGGGACTAGAACCTGGCACCCAAATGGGATGCCGGCACTGCAGGAGGAAGATTAACCAAATGAGCCATGGCGTCGGCCCCAAGACCTTTATTCTTGCTATGTCCTCTGAATCATAATATTTCATTACCTTCAAACTCTGATTACCCTTGTAAAAAATATATTGCTTAACCAATTCATCCAGGCAAGCCTCCAGGAAGTTTTCTCTCATCCCGTCCATAGAATGACCAGTCAACATATAATCATGGTTTTACACTCATGGTTTCAATTCTAACAATAGGGGGTAAAGTCTTCTCTACCATAGGAAAATTATTACATTTTACTTAATTTCTCTGTAGGATGCCTAAGAAAAATACCACCTCTTAAGGGCACTTACAATAAGAACTTTGAAAAATGAGAAAGCCTTTATAAGATTAAATATGTAGTACTTAATATACAGAGCACAAAAAATGTATAATGAGCGAAATTGACATTTTGAGATTTGATTGTTGTTGACAGCTCTTGTCTGTACTCTTGAGGAATAGTGGTTTTTCTACTTCTTGTTGAATTCTTTGTTTGGCAGAGGGTTAAGCTTGTGATTATAAACTGAAAGTATGTCATTGTAAAAAATAAGAAAGGAAGGAGGAGGGAGGGTGGGGACATAGGCGGACATAGGGTGGGAAGCATCACTATGCTCCTAATTCCATGTAATTCCATGAAATTTGTTCATCTTATATACATAAAAAATAAAAAGGATTAAATATTTCACAGTTTGGAAAATAACTAGGCACAAAATATTGCATAGGTCAATCACTAAAATTTTGGCTTAGGAATGAACAATGGCATACAGAGAGAATCGAGAAAAAGTAAAATGTCTTCTTTAAGTTTTGTTTTAACTCAAGAGTTTACTACAGACAAAAGTCCCATGTTCTTGATGTTAGGAAGATCTGAGTCTTAAGCTTGGCTTGAAAAGTAATGACGATAAAATAGAATATATTGGAATCAGAAATGATGAGAACATATTAGCTATAATGGAAGCCTTAAATATAAGTTTTAGGCCAAGAATGTTTATTTTTCTGAACTATAATATAAGAAATACTCGGCAAAGAAAATAGGAAAAAAGGCATGATATTGGTTTCCTTCAGTGAATTTCTAGGATGCCCACTTGTGTATTGTGAATATACACAAACGCCTTCTGTTTTACATAACACCTAGGAATAAATGTCATCTCATTTGTGGAAGAAAAAATTGAAAAAGCATTGAAGTACCTCTCTTTCTACCCGTTGAGAAGTTTTCTTCCTGGACATGTAATACCTAACTGAAAAAGACACACCAGCTAAATCTTAAGACACGCATCTGAGCTACTATGGAAAAGGTATGATTATATCAACATCTTATTGATATCCCCAATCTAAGTATTTAAAAATTCTAATGGGTATTAGATTTTTCCTGGTGGTATATCTGGAACCATAACATATATTAAACATACAAGTATGCTGCTAAATAAGTTTAAAAAATGAACATCCATTTATCTTATTTAAAAAGCACCAACATATTTGCTGAATATAGAATTTATTGAAATATTTGTTTATATATCCAGTGTTTTATATATGGTAGAGACTATGCTAAGGAAGACTAAGCAATGATAAAAATTTCAGAGGATTGATCAAAGGACTGATCAAAATCAGTTTTTCCATGGGATACAAATTCTAGAAACACAGGCAGAAAGAATAGGTAAAGTGTGATGTCCAGGACTTTTTCTCCCCTTCTTTTCAGCACTGGACAGCACAAGAACCATAAACTCCTTCAGGAAGATGCAATATAATTCTTTTCAAGGTTTAAAAAAATTTTTGAATGTTCTCAATGGTATCACTTTTATTCATGCAAACATACCATGAATAAAAATTAAATAAATTTAATGGTATCTCATCATGTTGCAATAGATATAAGACATTCAAGGGTGGTTTATGATGAAGGGAAAGCTTTTTATAGTGCCCATAAGTATGAGATAAGCAAAAGTAATCTGAGAAAGACAAGTTAAACTAGATTCCTAAAAAGAGCCTTAGTTTTGTTGAAGCTACAAAATTCATTTTACTGTATACTCCCACAGGCAAATGAAAAGTCTATAATGACTCTGCTGAAGAGAAGGAGACATGTAAGTGGTGAAAGATGTGAAATAACTTACGCCTTTCTTCTTTCCTGACTTGTTTCCTTTATTTTTCAACAAACATTTACTATGCATCTTTAATGTATAATGCGCAGTGCCAGGCCTGCTGTGGCTAAAGATGGCTAGAGAACAGAATGTGTGCAAAGGCAGAGATGGAAGTATCTGGAAATTTTAGACTGTTGAGCACACTCAGTGTCAGTCTGAGTTATGACAATAGTAATAATCATTTAGTGCTTTGCTCTTCTAAATGTTTTACATGTTTGCTTTATTCTTTCAGCTACCTTATGAGATAAGTGCTATTATTACCTCCATTTTATATGTAAGGAAAGCAAAGTACAGAGAGATTAAATAACTTACCCAGGGTCACGCAGTGGTATGGGCAAGGCTAGAATTTGAATTCTAGCCAGTCTGATTTTATGTGTTTATAACCTATGTTACACTGTGAATGGATTTTGACTTTATTCTTCAGGCAATCAGGAGCCATTTTGCTATTGGTTTAGTTTTTAAAGTCAATTTCCTCACCTGTAAAATAAGAACAATAATTATAATATGTACTTCACAAGGCTGTAGTAAGGTAGGGAAATTGACTATATATGGGAAATTGATTTGAAAATTTACTTTAGGAGTGGGCATTTGTCTAGCAGTTAAGATACCAGTTGGGATGTTGTTGACCCATGTTGGAATGTCTGGGTTTGACTCCTGGCTTTGGTTCTGATTCCTGCTTCCAGCTAATGCACACCCATGGAGGCAACAGGTGATGACTCAAATGACTGGGTCCCTGTCACCCACATGGAGGACATGGGTTGAGTTCCCAGCTCTTGGCTTTGGTCTGACCATTACATGTATTTGGATATGAGGCAATGGATGGGAGTTTCTCTCTCTCTTGTCTCTCCACCACTCTCTTCTTCCCACCCTCCCTCACTTAAATAAGTTAATAATTAAGTAATTTTAAAAAATTACTTCAGCTCTCTTTTCTCTCCATCTCTCTCTCTATTCTCTTTGTCTGTCTCTTTTCTCTCCATCTCTTTCTTTCTCTTTCTCTCCTTTTTCTCTCCATCTCTGTCTCTCTCTCCCTTTTCTCTCCATTTCTCTCTCTCTCTCTCTTATGCTCTCCTTTTCCTTCTTTGCCCCTTCCTGTGATCTGTTGGGTTTCCCCCTATAAACCCTTTCCCTTACTCTGAAAAAAATTACTTCAAATTGTTTTGAAATGTGCTCCACACCATTATGGATATTTTATTCAAGATGCAAACACAAAATAAGTGTTCCAATCAATAAAAGCCATAGTAGTCATTGTTTACCAAATGGTACAGCCTTATCAACTTTATCAGCTAAGTGTCAGCTTTGATTGAGTGAATGAAAGCCCATTGGTGAACAAAGTGAAAATTCCAGTGAGAGGGGATAATCATGGTCATGACAGTAGTGTTGCTGTGTTTACCATGGTCCACATGACACACATTACTAAGAGCCTATCCTGTACTCAGAATTTGATGAGATTCTTTACATGGTCTTTGCTTGCATGCGCTTAAGTCTGCAACCATTATCACTTGTATAACAGTAAAGGTCCCATGACAGGCTCTCAAAACATTAATCTATTTAATCCTACCATCCCCTGAGAAGCCTGAATGGGAGGTGAAATTGTTTGCATTTTGTAGATCAAAAATTTGAGTCTCAGAGAGCTTGAGAAACTTCTCCAGTATCTTACAGGTAGTATGCAGAAGCATCAGGGTATAAACCCAGATCTCTTGCTTTGTAGAACACCATTATTTCTGGAATTCCAAGTTGTCTCGCATTATAATAATAATAATTTTATATGAATTAGCTTAGTCAACCTCTATAACAAACTCCTGCAGGTTATATATTATATTGCATCTATGAAACACTTGACTATGTGTTGAAGTAAAGGGATGTTCTTTGATACACATCCATAGACTTTTCTTAGCTTAATGTTACCTGCTGTGAGGACATTCAATTCTCTAATTAATGTTTCTATATATGAGTGGAAGGGGCCTGGCATGCTGGGTCTGGAGCAGCAAAGTCATTCTAACCTGATGTGCTAGTAACAGTGGGTAGGAATGTTGGTTCTTTCTGTAACAGAAGAAAAATTAACCCTGTCAATTGATTGGAATCCTTGTCTCAAAAACATTGCTGTGTTTTGTCTTTTGCAGTCATAGCTTGTCTGGATCCCTATAAAGTGAAACCCATGACAAATTCTATCTCTTTCACACTTGAGATATGTGAAAACTTAGATGACCCCTCCCCTGATAGCCTAGCCTAGAGTGGAATATGAATAACACAGCATGGAATGAATGAGTGACAGAACTCTGAAGGAAACCTGCAACTTGGCACTTGTTGAGCTTATTATTGATAAATGGTCTTTTATAGAAAGACAAATATTGTTCAAGGGAACATTGAGATTTGAAAATTGATGACAGATAATAATAAGGAGAAGGGAAGTTTTTAAAAAAAATTTAGGACATTTCCTGAAATCTTCATGGGAGTGAAGGTAACTGTCCATATTTAATAGCAATTTTTTAAAGGTACTTAATAGAAGAGGGTAACTACTGAGATATTTGATAGCCTCTTCCTTTCAACTCCTGATCCTATAACCACAGGACCTCAGCCATGGAACACATGTCAAATCATTTGAGTCAAACAGATCTGCTGCTTCCTGCCAGTGAAGAATTGACAAGTGTATGCTCATTCACCCAGAAAAATGCCATGCTGAGAGTAAATGTCTAATTTGGAGACATTACTGGTTCGTTCTACCCTTACTTCTAGAATGTTTTGTTTGCAGTGTGTGTGTGTGTACATGTGTGTGTGTGTGTGTGTATACCTATTTGGTGGTGCAGGAGAGAAAAGAAAGGAAGGATTGGGGTAAGGAACACTTATTCCCATGAGGTGTAATTTTTTTTTATTTTTTGATTCTATCATTTAATTAATTTAATTTCTCAAAGAGTATAGTTTTACTTCTCAGTAGCAGTTTTCCTGAGAAATAAAAGCAACCAATTAATCATGTTTTAAAAATGTTCAATTTGTTGACATTAGAGGAGAGGAAGATGGAAAAGAAAAAAAAAACACTTTCCACTAAACAGAAATTTTTTTATAGTTTTTGAAAATGCTTCCAGTGAAAAAATTGTAACTGCTGAGTGGGACACTGAGATTTTACTTTAAAAATTAAGATAGAAATTGAGATACTTGACATAATTAATAGAGATAGTCCTGTAGCCAAAATGACATTGGACATTCAAAATATATTTTAGTTAAAAAAATTCCACACATTCTGTCTTAATTTGCTTTGGCTTCTATAACAAAAAATGATAGATTAATGACTTAGATAGCAGTTCTTTATTTTCTTATAGTTCTGGAAACTGGAAGTCTCATTTCCAGGTGCCAGCATGATTGGGTTCTGGTGTGGGCTCTCCTTGCTTGTAGATAGCTACCTTCCCACTGTGTGCTCATATGAACTTTGTGGGATTACACACACACACAGACACATACACACACAGACACATACACACACAGAGCTCTGCTGTCTCTTCTTATATGGGTATTAATCCTATGATGGGAACCCCACCCTCATGACTTCCTCTAAATCTAATTACTTCCCTAAATTTCCACCCCCAATTGCCATCATATTGTGGTTTAGGGCTTCTAACATATGAATTTGGGAGGAATATAAATATTTAGTCTGTAATACTCTGAAAATGTATTTTATTGTGGGGAAGAAGCACTAAGTAATTAATCAAATAAAAGGACTTACAGACATATCAGTTTACTGTGTAAAAAATAGCCAAAATAAGCTATTAAAGGATGATAGATTTCCCTGGCTTCTGTTGATGCTAGAAATTTGCCATCTTCTTTTCTTCTCTCTTAATTGTAAGAGTTTAGCATGTGGCTGTTACCTTTCACTTTCCAACATCTTTTCCACCCTCCTCTTTTATGTGGCATTAGTGCAATTTGAACTCGGCTCCTGGGTGAATTCAGATATGCAATCACTTTATGACTTTCCTCTGGGGGTAGTTATTGGTCCAGGATTGCACTTAGGCATTCCATTTGCCCACTCAGATTGAGGAGGGATTTTTTTTTTCCATGACTAGGGAAGAGGCACACTTTATTTCCCTTCAGATGTGAAAAAGAGTCTTGTTTATCACTGGGAATCTTGTAATCAAGAAGTTGGAGGGAAGAAAACAATACACTTCGTTGATGGTGTATCACTGACCTGCTTGATTAATCAAATATAATATCTGCTTTTCACTGGCCATCCATTTATTTGAGCCAATAGGTTTCACTTTTAGCTTTTCAGGTACCTGTTTCAAAAAATGTTCAAACAGAAGATGGCTGAATAGGGTATAGCCACACTAATTTACGCTGCTCTGGGTTATGAAAAGAACAAAGGAAGGGCTACATTTCCAGGAGTCTGAATGATGGAAATTTTTCAGTGAAAAGTGAAAATAAAGCAACAGCAGCAAAGATTCTGTGTACAAGAGGAGAGAAGACAGAGAAGCTGCTGCAGCCAGCTGCGTTGTGCAGCTTGCTGCCTGCTGTGAGACGCCACCTTGCCATGTTAAGGTAGGAAAAAATTGCCACATGCCTCACCGCTCAGTTGTAGCTCAGAGGGAATTCCACAGTCACCCACTGACTTTTACTTCAGCCTGGAGGCTGACTGGGGTCTGAGCAACTGTCTGGCTTGGAGGAGGGAAGCCATGTTGCTTTCCTCCCCTCTCCCCCCAACCGAGAGTGCCATACACTGCAGCAAAAAGCTGCACATCACACCTCTATTATGCTCCTACCAGCATGATACTCAGAGTCAGGGAAATTCGTGGGGCAAAGAATAGATTCTCTGCATCCTTCAATGTGGGAGTTTTGGGTATTTTTCCCAGAGCTATGCTCGTGTACTCTGCATGAGCCAGGGAGATTTACCTTAGCTTCTGGAAGCTAACATTAGAAGCAGCCCTTAAGAGATCTGTTCCCACCTTGGGAGATCTGTGTAATGGACCCACTATACCCTGAAACACCAGGAGTGTAACAATTCACTCTAAATTCCTTGATGCCACTGGAATCTACCTGATGGAACTAGGGAAGAACCTACCTGCCTTCCTCCTTAATGGATTCATATCCTCCAGTGTAAAATTTATTGTACTCCTTCTAGTCACCCTACAGGACTGGAACAGGGTTCAGTTCATATCCCCTAGTCCTAGGACTAGGGCTGTTGGTGTTATAAGCCACAGCCCCAGTTGTACTCTACTAGCAGGACCTGAGGAAGGGCCCATCTGTATTACACAGCCCTAGAGCCATAGCAGTTGGTGCCACAAGCCCTGGCATCACTCAAACTTGCCAATAGGATAAGGGGGTAGCCACCCTTGTCTCCTTAAGCACCAAGAACAGGGCCCTGGCTACCACATTCATCTGGGAGGCTGGTACTGAATTCTCTGTTGGCCAAAAATATACAACCTAGGAAATATTTAAACACTTACTTATCTCAAAGCCACACTTTGATTCCTACGAACTGCAGCAGACTAGACCACTGTGTCATAGACACAGCTGACATTAAGACAAGAAAAATCACTCAGATACTACATGCTGGGTCTCATCTAGAACTAAAGACGAAGAAGCAAGCCAGGTGATACCCTGCATTCCAGCTAAACCATAAAATCTTTTCCCAAAAACACCTACTCCATGAAGAAAAAAGGATAAACGCACCAGATGGGCAGTGGGAACACAGGAGACATGAAGTGGCATGCTAGTCTGATGCCTCCAAAGGAGCACAGTAAGCCTCCAGAATTAGATCCTGAACTGAAGGAAATCTATGAATGACAGATATAGAATTCAAAATAATGATTCTAAGAAAACTCAATTAGATAGAAGAGAATACAGATAGATTAAAGAAATGAGAAATCAGTGAGTGATATGAATGAAAAAAAAAAAAGAAAATATTACTAAGGACACAGAACTCATTGAGAAGAACCAAATAGAAATTTTGGGGATGAAATATTCAATAAGTGGAATAAAAAGTACGATTGAGAACTTTAACAACAGAATAGACCAAGTGAAAGAACGAATTTCTGACTTAGAGAACAAGAATTTTGAAATAATCCAATCAGACAAAAATGAAGAGAAAATAAAGGGAATGAAGAAAGTCTACGTGAAATATGGATACCATTAAACAATTGAATATTTGTATTATAGGTATTCCTGAAGGAGAAGAAAAGGAATAGGCATTGAGAACTTGCTAAATGAAATAATAGTAAAAAAATTTCCGAGGTCTTTATTTTTTTATTTTTTATTTTTTTGACAGGCAGAGTGGACAGTGAGAGAGAGAGACAGAGAGAAAGGTCTTCCTTTTTGCCGTTGGTTCACCCTCCTATGGCCTCCGCGGTTGGCGCGCTGCGGCCGGCGCACCGCGCTGTACCGATGGCAGGAGCCAGGTGCTTCTCCTGGTCTCCCATGGGGTGCAGGGCCCAAGAACTTGGGCCATCCTCCACTGCACTCCCTGGCCACAGCAGAGAGCTGGCCTGGAAGAGGGGCAAGCAGGACAGGATCGGTGCCCCGACCGGGACTAGAACCCGGTGTGCCGGCACCGCAAGGTGGAGGATTAGCCTGTTAAGCCATGGCGCCAGCCTCCCAGGTCTTGAAAGAGACATGAACATCCAGATACAAGAAGCTCAAAGAACCCCAAGCAGACTCAACAAAAAAGATCTTCTCCAAGGTATCTTGTCATCAAATTGTCAAAAGTTAGAAGATGAGGAGAGAATTCTAAAGACAATAAGAGAAAAATATCCAGTTACATATAAAGGAAAACCAATTAGATTAAGATCAGATTTCTTATAAGGCCGGAAGAGAGTGGTATAATATATTCAAGGTCTTAAAAGAAAAAAGAAACTTCTACAGGCCCACTCTATGGCACAGTGGATTAGGCTGCAGCCTGCAGCACTGCCCTCCTATATGGGTGCCAGTTTTAATCCTGGCTGCTCCATTTCCCATATAGCTCCCTGATAATGTGCCTGGGAATATGGAAGATGTCTGAAGTCCCTGGCCCTGAACCCATGTGGGAGACCTGGAAGAAGCTTCTGGCTCCTGGCTGTGGCTGGGCCCAGCCCTGGTCATTGTGGTCATTTGGGAAGTAAGTTAGTGATGGAGAATCTATTTCTCTCTCTCTGTGTCTCTCTGTATCTCTCTCTCTGTAAGTGTGTGTGTGTGTGTTTGTGTATGTGTGTCTACTTCTCTCTCTCTGTAACTCTACCATTCAAATGAATAAATAAGGCTTATTTAAAAAAATACTTCCAACCAAGAATATTATATCCACTCCTTTAAAAGTGAAGGAGAAATAAGATATTTTCCAGATAAACAAAAACTAAGAGAATTCATCACCACCAGACCGGCCTTACAAGAAATTCTGAAGGGTACCCAGCATTAGAAGTAAACATGAAAACACATGGCACCACCAAATTCACTAAAAGAGCAGGTAGAATCATTATCAAGTCAACAAAATTACAGGTCTTCATTCTTATCTACTGATATAAACTTTGAGTGTAAATGAATTAACTTCACCAAAAAAAGACTTGGATTGGATGAATGGATAAAAACCAGGACCCTACTATATGTTGCTTATAAGAAACTCACTTCACAAAGATACACACAAACTGAAAGTGAAGTATTGGAAAATGATACCAGGCAAATGGAAACCAAAAGTGAGCAGACGTAGCCATCTTGATATCAGATAAAACAGATTTTGATTCAAAAACTATAAAAAGAGATGAAGAAGGACATTTTATTTTGATAAAAGGTTCAATTCTGCAAGAAGACACAACAATCATAAATATATATGCACACATTACAAGACCACCCAGATATAAACAGCAAATGCTACTAGACTAAAGGGAGAGAGATAGACTCCAATACAATAATAGTGGATGACTTTAACACTGCACTCTAATCAATGGACAGATCATCAAGACAGAAAATCAACAGAGATACATCAGGATTGAAACATACTGTGGAGCAAATGAACCTAACAGACATTTACAGGAGATTTCACCAAACAGCTATAGAATACATGTTTTTCTCATTACCACATGGAACAATTTTTAGAATAGACTACATATTGGGCCTCAAACCAAGCCTCAGAAAATTTGAAAAGATTGAAATCATACCATGTATCTTCTCAGATCATAAAGTAATAAAACTAGAAGTCAAGAAGAAGAACAGAACACTCAAATACTTGGAAATTAAATAATATGTTACTGAATGATTGATGTGTCATTGAAGAAATTCAAAATGAAATCAAAATTTTTCTTGAAATAAATGAAAATGAGAGGCTGGTGCTGTGGTGCAACAGGTTAAAGCCCTGGCCTACAGTGCCAGCATCCCATATGAGCAGTGGTTCGAGTTCTGGCTGCTCCACTTCTGATCCAGCTCCCTGCTAATGTGCCTAGGAATGCAGCAGAGGGTGGTCCAAGTCCTTGGGCCCCTGCACCCATGTAGGAAACCCACAGGAAGCTCCTGGCTCCTGGATCCTGGCTTTGGATCAGCTCAGTTCCCACCATTGTGGCCATCTGGGGAGTGAACCAGCAGATGGATGACCTCTCTCTCTCTGTCTCTACCTATATCTGTAACTCTGTCAAATAAATAAAATAAATCTTTGAAAAAATAAATGAAGATTAAAATGCAACATATTGAATCTTGTGGGATACAGCAACAGCAGTATTAAGAGGGAAGTTTATAGCATTAACTACTTACATTAAAAAAAAGAAAAATGTTGTTCAATCGGACTTACCCTAACGGTATAGTTAAAAACGTGCCAGGGGATTCCAATTCAATCCCATCAAGGTGGCATGTAACAATGCCATCTCACTAGTTAAAGTGATCAGTTTCAATTCATAATTGATCATAATGATAGGATTAAGTGTCAAAGGGATCACATAAACAAGATTAGTGTCTGCTAACACTAACTGATAGAATTAAAAAGGAGAGAATGATCAAATATGGGAAGCAGGCCACCCAGCAGACCCATAGAAAGACAAATGCCCTAAACAGCACTCTGACCTCAGAATCAGTCCTTAGGGCATTCGGATCTGGCTGAAAAGCTCATGAGAGTTTCTCAGGCATGGAAAGCCAAGATACTCTGGCAAAAAAAAAAAGGGGGGGGGGGGACCTAAATGAAAGATCTCTGCAAGTGAGATCCCAGTGGAAAGAACGGGCCATCAAAGAAGGAGGTACCTTTCTCTGAAGGGAGGAAAGAACTTCCACTTTGAATATGGCCTTGTCTAAATAAGATTGGAGTTGGCGAACTCAAGAGGCTTCCATAGCCTTGGCAACTCATGACAAGAGCCTCGGGTGATGACTGATGCCATAAACAAGAGTGTCAATTTGCTAAGTCAACAACAGGAGTCACTGTGCACTTACTCCCCATGTAGGATCTCTGTCCTTAATGTGTTGTCCAATGTGAATTAATGGTATAACTAGTACTCAAACAGTACTTTACACTTTGTGTTTCTGTGTGGGTGCAAACTGTTGAAATCTTTACTTAGTATATACTAAATTGATCTTCTGTATATAAAGATAATTGAAAATGAATCTTGATGAAGAATGGATGGGAGAGGGAGTGGGAGATGGGATGGTTGTGGGTGGGAGAGAGGTTATGCGAGGGAAAACTGCTATAATCAAAAGTTGTACTTTGAAAAATATATTTATTAAATAAAAGTTTAAAAAAAGTCTCAAGTTAAAGATCTAATGATGTATCTGGAAGACTTAGAAAAACAAGAACAAACCAAACCCCAAATCAGGAGGAGGCTTGAAATAATAAGGATTAGAGCAGAAATAAATGAAATTGGAACTAAAAAATCCAAAAACAACAAAATATATGTTGTTTTTTTGAGAAGATAAACAGAATAGATAAAATTCTAGCCATACTAGTAAAGAAAAAAAGAGAAAAATTCAAATAAATAATGTTATAGATGAAAAAGAAGACATTACAACCAATACCACCAAAATACAAAAGAAGAACTGTTCTAATAAATGGGATAACTTCTAAGAAATGGTTACATTCCTGGATTCATATAACCTACCAAAATTAAATCAAGAAGATACAGACAACCAAAACAGTTCTATAACAAGCAATGAGATTAAAACAGTAATCAAAAGTCTTTCATCAAAGGATAGTTTGGATGGATGGCTTTACTACTAAATTCTGCAAAACATTCAAAGAGGAAGTAACTTCAATGCTCTTCAAACTATTCCAAAATATTGAAGAGCATTGACCTCTACCCTCTTTTTATGAGGCCAGCATTACTTTGACAACAAAACCAAAGACACGACATGAAAAGGAAACTATAGACCTATATCCTCTATAAACGTAGAAATAAAGACTTTCAACAAAATACCAGCAAATCAAATAAAAAAAAAACACACCAAAAAGATCAAACATCGCAATCAAGTAGAATTTATAGCAGAAATGCAAAGGTTAGTCAACATGCACAAATCAATAAATGCCATAATCACATCAAGAGAATGAAGAACAAAAGCCATATGATCATATAAATAGATGCAGAGAAAGCATTTTATAAGATTCACCAGTACTTCCTGATAAAAACTCTCCAGAAATTAGGTATATAAGGAACATTACTTAAAATTGTAAAGTCTAGATATCACAAACCAACAGCCAATATCATACTCAATGGAGAAAAGCTGAAAGCATTTCCCCTCAGATCTGGAACAAGACAAAGATGTCCACTTTCACTAGTCTTGTTCACTATAGTACTGGAAGTTTTGGCAAGTAATTAGGAGAAAGAAATAAAGGACATCAAAATTAAAAATAATGAAGTCAAATTATCTATATTTGCAGATGATAATATATTATATATGGAAAAACTTAAACACTCCACCAAAAAGCTGTTAAAATTGATAATCTATTCACTAAAGTTGCAGGTTACAAAATAAACATACAGAAAGCAGTAATATTTTCTATGCTAATGATAAATTCACAGAAACAGAAATCAAGAAAGAAATCCCATTCACAATAGCACCCCCCACACAAAAATCAAATATTTAGGAATAAATTTAACCAAAGAAGTGAAAGATCTTTACAATGAAAGTGATCAAATATCGATTAAATAAATCATCAAGAACACATACCAAAAAAATGGAAAGATATTCCTTGCTCTTGGATTGGAAGACTCAATATCATACAAATATCTATACTACCTAAAGCAATGTACAGATTAAATGCATTTCCTGTCAAAATACCTATGACATTCTTTAAAGAATTAGAAAAAGCAATCCTAAAGTTCATATAGAATCAAATAAGATCCAGAATTGCCAAAGCAATCCTGAACAAGAAAAATAAAGCTGGAGGCATCACAATACCTGACTTCAAAACTTATTATAAAGCTATAAAAATCAAAACAGCATGATATTGACATAGAAACCAAGACCTAGATCAATCTAACGGAATAGAGAGCCAATAAATTAATCCACATACATACAACCAAATTATTTTTGACAAAAGCGCTTAGACTATAGAGGGGGGTAAGGATAATCTCTTCAACAAATGGTGCTGGCAAAGTTGGATATATATATGTAGATGAATGAAATTACATCCATACCTCTCACTGTATACAAAAATCAACTCAAGATGGATTAAAGACTTAAATTTAAGACTTGAGACTATAAATTTGCTGGAAGGAAACATAGGGGAAACACTCCAAGACTTTAGCAAAGAGGATGACTTCTTGGACAAGACTCCCAAAGCATAGGCAACAAAAGCAAAACTAAACAAATGGGACTATATCAAAGTCAGAAGCTTTTTTTACAGCAAAGAAAATGATCAGTAGAGTGAAGAGATATCCGACAGAATGAAAAAAATGCTCACTGCCCATCTGACAAAGGATTAACATCCCAAATATAAAAGCAACTTAAACTCAGCAACAAAAAAACACAACCCATCCAGTTCATAATGAACAAAGGACCTCAATCTACAGTTCTCACAAGAATAAATACAAATGTCCAACAAATATATGAAAAAATGCTCAGCATCACTATATATTAGGGAAATGCAAATTGAGACCACAATGAGATATCACTTCACCCTTGTCAGATGACTAAAACCCCAAACAGAGAGAGTAACAAATGCTGGTGTGGAAGTAGAGAAACTGGAACACTTATATACTGTTGGTGGGAATGTAAATTAATGCAGCAATTGTGGAAAACCATGTGGAGATTTCTTTTTTTTTCTTTAACTTTTATTTAGTAAATATAAATTTCCAAAGTACAGTTTATGGAATACAATGGCTTTCCCCCACCATAACTTCCCTCCCACTCGCACCCCTCCCATCTCCCACTCCCTCTCCCATTCCATTCACATCAAGATTCATTTTCGATTTTCTTTATATACAGAAGATCGATTTAGCATATATTAAGCAAAGATTTCATCAGTTTGCACCCACACAGAAACACAAAGTGTAAAATACTGTTTCAGTACTAGTTATACCATTACTTCACATTGGACAACACATTAAGGACAGATCCCACATGAGGAGTAAGTACACAGTGACTCCTGTTGTTGACTTAACAATTTGACACTCTTGTTTATGGCATCAGTCATCACCCGAGGCTCTAGTCATGAGTTGCCAGGGCAATGGAAGCCTTTTGAGTTCGCCGCCAACTTCAATCTTATTACGACAGGGTCATAGTCCAAGTGGAAGTTCTCTCCTCCCTTCAGAGAAAGGTACCTCCTTCTTTGATGGCCCCATTCTTTACCATGTGGAGATTTCTTAAAACTTGCCATATAATCTTACCATATGAACTTGCCATATGATCTTGCCATATATCTTGCCATATGATCCAGCAACCCCACTTCTGGGTATATACCTAAAAGACATGAATATATTGTATCAAGGAGGTAACTGTTCCAGCATGTTTATAGTAACACTGTTCACAATAGCCAAAATTTGGGATCAACCAAAGTGTCCATCATCAGATGAATGGTTAAAGGAAATATGGTATATATACACAATGGAATATTATCCAGCTATGAAAAAAGAATAAAATTCTACCATCTGCAGCAAAATCATATAACTGGAGGACATCATATTGAGTGAAATAAGCCAGACATAGAAAATAAATATATGTGGAAGCTAAAATTAAAAAAAAAAATCAAAAAGGAAAGAATAAAGAAATATTTGTGTACACCAATATTGCTGCAAATATAGTTTTGTAAAAGTTTGTTTTCTACCTTTGTCAAACCAATGTTTACAATTTTACACTACAATAGTTTATTTTTACATTTTTTAGAAAGCTTTTTATTTAATAAATATAAATTTCATAGATACAGCTTTTGGAATATAGCAGTTCTTATCCGCATACCCACCCTCCCACCCCCAAACCATCTCATCTGCTACTCCCTCTCTCATCCCATTCTTCATTAAGATTCATTTTTTTTTCATTTATTAAACTTTTATTTAATGAATATAAATTTCCAAAGTACAGCTTATGGGTTACAATGGCTTCCCCCCTCCCATAACTTCCCTCCCACCCGCAACCCTCCCCTTTCCCGTTCCCTCTCCCCTTCCAATCACATCAAGATTCATTTTCAATTCTCTTTATATACAGAAGATCAGTTTAGTATATATTAGGTAAAGATTTCAACAGTTTGCCCCCATATAGCAACACAAAGTGAAAAAAATACTGTTGGAGTACTAGTTATAGCATTAAATAACAGTGTACAGCACATTAAAGACAGAGATCCTACATAATATTTTTTTAAAAAATTAATTTTCTATGCCATTTCCAATTTAACACCAGGTTTTTTTTTTTCATTTCCAATTATCTTTATATACAGAAAATCGATTCAGTATATAATTAGTAAAGACCTCATCAGTTTGTACCCACGCAGAAACACAAAGTGTAAAAATACTGTTTCAGTACTAGTTATAGCATCACTGCACATTAGACAACACATTAAGGACAGATCCCACATGAGGAGTAAGTACACAGTGACTCCTGTTGCTGACTTAACAATTTGACATTCCTGTTCATGGCATCAGTAATCTCCCTAGGCTCTAGTCATGAGTTGCCAGGGCAATGGAAGCCTTTAGAGTTCGCTGACTTTGATCTTTTTCCGACAGGGTCATAGTCAAAGTGGAAGTTCTCTCCTCCCTTCAGAGAAAGGTACCTCCTTCTTTGATGGCCCCGTTCTTTCCACTGGGATCTCACTCACAGAGATCTTTCATTTAGGTCTTCTTCTTTTTTTTCTTTTCCCTGGTAAGATTCATTTTTAATTATGTTTACATACAGAGGATCAGCTCTATACTAAGTAAAGATTTCAACAGTTTACATCCTCACAGACACACAAAGTATAAAGTACTGTTTGGAGACAAGTTTTACCATTAATTCTCATAGTGCAACTCATTAAGTACAGAGGTCCTACATGTGGAGCAAGTGCATAGTGACTCCTGTTGCTGATTTAACCATTGAAACTCTTATTTATGATGTCAGTGATCACCCATGGCTCTTGTCATGAGCTGCCAAGGCTATGGAATCCTTTTGAGTCCACAAACTCTGTCAGTATTTAGACAGAGCCATAAGCAAAGTGGAAGTTCTCTCCTCCCTTCAGAGAAAAGTTCATCCTTCATTGATGGCTCCTTCTTTCCACTGGGATCTCACTCACAGAGATCCTTTTTGTGTAGATCCTTTTTTGCCAGAGTATCTTGGCTTTCCATGCCTGAGAAACTCTCATGGGCTTTTCAGCCAGATCCAAATGCCTTAAGGACTGATTCTGAGGTCAGAGTGCTGTTTAGGGCATTTGTCTTTCTATGGGTCAGCTGGGTGGACTGCTTCCCATATTTGATCATTCTCTCCTTTTTAATTCTATCTGTTGTTATTAGCAGACATTTGGTCTTATTTATGTGATCCTTTTGACACTTAATTCTATCTATATGATCAGTTATACACTTAATATGATCAATTTAATATGTAAGATGGCATTAGTACCTGCCAACTTAATGGGATTTGGAGTCCCATGGCAAATTTTTAGCTTTCCCCTTAGGTATAAATCTGTGTGAACGTGTGTTGAACTGTACATCTCCTCCCTCTCTTATTCCAACTCTTATTTTCCACAGGGATTAATTTTCAATTGGATTTATTTTTTTAAAGATTTATTTATTTATTTGAAAGTTGGAGTTACACACGGAGAGAGAGAGAGAGAGAGAGAGAGAGAGAGAGAGAGAGAGGTCTTCCATCCAATGGTTCACTCCCCAATTGGCTGCAATGGCCAGAGCTGCGCCTATCCAAAGCCAGGAGCCAGGAGCTTCTTCAGGATCTCCCACGCGGGTGCAGGGGCCCAAGGACTTGGGCCATCTTCTACTGCTTTCCCAAGCCATAGCAGAGAGCTAGCTGGATTGTAAGTGGAGCAGCCAGGTCTCAAACTGGCCCCCATATGGGATGCTGGCGTTTCAGGCCAGGGCGTTAACCCACTATGCCATAGCGCTGGCCCCCTCAATTGGATTTAAACACCTAAGAATATTTCTGTGTTAAGTAAAGAGTTCAACCAATAGTATTAATTAGAAAAAGAAAACACTAAAAGGAATAAAATAGTAAGCTGTAGCTCAACAATCAGGACAAGGGCTGATCATGACATTGTTTCTCATAGTGTCAGTTTCACTTCTACAGGTTTCCTTTTAGGTGCTCTGTTAGTTGTCACAGATCATGGAGAACGTATGGTATTTGTTCCTTTGGGACTGGCTTATTTCAATAACTATGATGTTTTCCAGATTTGTCCATTTTGTTGCAAATGTCGGGATTTCATTTTTTTTAACTGCTGTACTACCATAGTTTTATTGATCCATGATTACTTTAAAACTTACTGTATATGAGTGAAATGGTCATTTTTGCATTTGACTATTGTTTTTTAGCCATTGTCTATATTCCCACTAAACTTTTAGCTTTTTATTTGTTAAACTTATCTTTTGAAGTTTAAGCCTTTTTACTGTAATGTAGATTTATAGTGTTATCTCAAAATCTAAAAAAAAAAAAGAGAAAAGGAGAAAGAAAAAGGAAGGGAGGGGGGAATATCATTATGTTCTTAGAATTTTATCTGCAAATCATATGAATCTGTTAAACACTAATTAAAAATTAAAATAAATTTTTTTAAAAAGTTCCAACATATATAGAAATGCTGAAAGTCTTGGCAATGAACATAGTGGATCTAAGGAGGAACTTAAAATTTATACAATATTTGTACACTTTTCTGCAAAATAAGTAAATAAGAATGAAAAATAATTAAAATTTTAACTTAAACTTTAAATCTTTAAAAATATTAGATTCCTCTCTCAATACTAGATGGTAGGGACAATGTCTGGGTTATCTTTGTGTGTGTGTGTGGAGGGGTTTAAGATTTACTGAAAGGCAGAGTTACAGAGAGGCAGAAATGGAGAGAGAGTGAGAGAAAGGGAGAGAGAGAGAGGTCTTCCATCTGCTGGTTCATTTTCCAAATGGCCTCAACAGCCTGAGCTGGGCTGATCCAAAGCCAGGTCTAGGTCTCCCATGGGGATTCAAGGGCCCGAGGCCTTGGGCCTTCTGTTGCTTCCCCAGGCCATAGAAGAGGGCTGGATTAGAAGTGAGAAAGCCAGGACTTGAATTGGCATCCATATAGGATGCTGGCACGGCAGGCAGTGACTTTATCTTATGTTCTTAATGTCTAATATGGAAGTTAAATAATTTGCCTCTACCACATTTAACTAATTAATATGTTTATTTTATTTGCTTAAGGAGCTTGCATTAACTCAGTGGTATGTTTGGAGGAAGAAATACCTGAATGTGACTGCAGTGTGGTCTTATTGAGGAAATATTTCTGAATAATTATATTATTAAGAGTTGTGTAATTGCTTTGTAGGCATGATGGCTAGGGCAATGAAGAGAGAGCATTCTAGGCGAAGGGAACAGCATGTGCAAAAATAGTTAAGTAGAAAATGAGTCATTCCATAAGAAAATCTAAGTAATGTTACATTTTTGGAGAGGAAGAGAAAGGAACCAACCTTTCTTGAGTAATTAGGGCCTACTTAGATTAGCATGTTTTTTCTAATTCTCAACAACAAACTTTTCATAAATGAGGAATATGAAGCATTATTAATGGGCTGGTTAACCTGGCTATATCTATGCTGGTAATAAGCAATCTGAGCTAGTTTGGATTTAGCATTCAGGCTTTTCTTACTTCTATGTGATGCCTGTCTGAACCTTAGGGTACAGGTGGACCATGGCAGAAAATAAGGCTTCACACTTAGGGAGTGTCACATATGAGAAACTTTGTGTGCCTTACTATGGGTTTTGGATCTTTGACAGGTGACAGCATGGGGATGTCTATAGAGAGTTGGAAAAACAGCCTTAAATACAGATGATTTAGTGGTGATAAAACATTTGACTGTTGCCATCCTATATTTAAGTGACTGTGCTCTCTCTTTTTACAGTCAGATAAAACGGTGAAAAAGTTCTATCTTCATAGTGTATCCATAGTCAAAATCATTCAAGTATAACATTTAAAAAATTTTTTTTATTTAAAGTATACAAGCTTCATGTATTTTATATACACATATTAGGAACATAGTGATACATCCCACTCTACCCACCCTTCCACTCGTGCTCCCACCCTTCATCATCCTCCCTCTTCTGTTCTCACTCTTTAATTTTTACAAAGATATGTTTTCAATTTATTTTATACTCATAAGAATAACTCTACACTAAGTAAAGAGTTCAACAAATAGTATGAAGAATAAAACACTATTCCTCAACAGTAGAGACAAGGGCTGTAAATAATCATCAAATTTCAAAATGCCCATTTCACTCCAATACATTACATTTTAGGTACTTTTTAGTTACCACAAATCAGGGAAAACATATGGTATCTATCATTTTGGGACTGATTTATTTCACTAAGTATAATGGATTCCAGGTGCTTCCATTTTATTGGAAAACATATGATTTCATTTTTTTAACCACTAAGTAGTATTCCATAGTGTGTGTGTGTATATATATATACACTAATATATTTATATATTATATATAAATATCATATATATTTATATATATAAATATAAATATAATATGATATATAAAAATATAATATAGTAATATTATATAATATATATTATATATAAAAATATATAATAATATAATATAATAATATTATATAATATATATTATATAATATTATATAATAAATATTATATAATAATATAAATATAAATATAATATGATATATAAAAATATAATATATATACAATATATATATTTCTTTATCCACTTATCAGCTGATGGACATCTGAGTTGATTCCATGTCTTAGCTTTGTGAATTGAGCTTCAATGAACATGGTGTTACAGATAACTCTTTCATATGTGTTGGGTCTTAGTCCACCCGTACAAGGATGGACTGGGTCCGAGGAAAGGTAAGTGCGCGCCGCTTGCCCGTTCCCCAGCCTCCTGGTCCCGGAGACAATCAGACGCAGCGGGGAGCCAAGTCTAGCAAGGACTCAGTCACCTTCTGCATAATAGTACCTTTTATAACACAAAACTGCAGAGTCATTGGGGCAGGGCTAAGGACCAACCAATCACTTAAAAAAATCACCTTATGGGGGGATTTCTATAGGACTAGTCCTATGTCTATACACTTGTTACTAGTTTTGTTACCTCCCCTGATGTTGCGCAGCCAGTTAGTTTTAGTGGTAAACAACTTTGGATTCCGCCCATCTTACTTCCTCTGGGCGCCATCTCACTTGGCTCTGCGTGGCTTCGTTCCGTGCAGCTCGGGCGGGGGCACCCTGGAGCAGCTGCGCATGCGGAGCCCCCGGGCCTGGCCTGGCCTGGCCTGGCCACGCTCATGTCCCACACATATGCTGATTTCATTTTGTTTGGGTAAATTCCCAGGAGTGGGATTGCTTGATATGATATATCTATTTTGAGATTTAAGAGGTCTCTCCACACTGTCTTCCACATATCTGGACCAGTTTACATTCCCAGCAACAGTGGATTAGGGTACCTTTTCTCCCACATCCTTGCCAGCATTTATTGTTTGTTGATTTCTGTATGAGAGCCATTCTAACTGGAGTGAGATAAAATTTCATTGTGGTTTTGAATTTCATTTCCCTGATGGCCAGTGATCCTGAGCATCTTTTCATGTGCCTGTTGGCCATTTGAATTTTCTCTTTTGAAAATGTCTGCTCAAGTCCTTTGCCCATTTCTTAACTGGATTGTTTGTTTTGTTGCTGTTGAGTTTCTTGAGTTCTTTATAGACTCTGGATATTAATCCTTTATCAGTTGCATTGTTTGCAATTATTTTCTCACATTCTGTCAGTTGCATCTCCATTTTGCTGAGTGTTTCTTTTGCAGTATAAAAGCTTCTCAGCTTGATTTAATCCTGTTTGTCAATTTTAGCTTTGATTGCCTGTTTTTCTGTTTTTTTTTTTTCTTCCAAGAAGTCTTTGCCTATACCAATGTCTTGCAGAGTTTCCCCAATGTTCTCTAATAATTTGGTAGTATCGTGTCTCAGATTTAGGTCTTTGTTCCATTTTAAGTGGATTTCTGTATAAGGCAGGGGATCTTGTTTCATACTTCTGCATGTGGAGATCTAGTGTTTTTGTTTTTTTTTTTTGTTTGTTTGTTTGTTTGTTTGTTTTTTGACACGCAGAGTGGACAGTGAGAGAGAGAGACAGAGAGAAAGGTTTTCCTTTACCGTTGGTTCACCTTCCAATGGCTGCTGCGGCTGGCGCGCTGCGGCCGGTACACCGCACTGATCCAGAGGCGGTAGCCAGGTACTTATCCTGGTCTCCCATGGGGTGCAGGGCCCAAGCACTTGGGCCATCCTCCACTGCACTCTCTGGCCACAGCAGAGAGCTAGCCTGGAAGAGGGGCAACCGGGACAGAATCCGGCGCCCCGACCGGGACTAGAACCTGGTGTGCCTGCGCCGCAAGGCAGAGGATTAGCCTATTGAGCCGCGGCGCCGGCCCTGAGTTCTAGTTTTTTCAGCACCATTTGTTGAAGAAACTGTGTTTCTCCAGGGATTTATTTTAGCTCCTTTGCCAAAGATAAGTTGGTTGTAGATACATGAATTGGTTTCTGGAATTTCTGTTCTATTCCATTGGTCTACTGCCTATTTTTGTGCCAGTACCAGGCTGTTTTGATTTTAACTGCCCTGTAGTATGTCTTGAAATCAGGTATTGTGATGCCTCTGGCTTTGTTTTTGTTGTGTAAGATTGCTTTAGCTATTCAGGGTCTCTTGTGCTTCCATATGAATTTTAGCATTTCTTTTTTCTTTATCTGACAAGAATGTCATTAGTATTTTGATTGGGATTGCATTGAATCTGTAAATTACTTTCCTTAGTATGGACATTTTGATGATATTTATTCTTCTAATCTATGAACATGAAAGATTTTTCCACTTTTTTGTGTCTTTTTCTATTTCTTTGAAGTCTTGCAATTTTCAATGTAGTGATCTTTGATCTCCTTGGGAAAATTTATTCCAAGGTACTTAATGTTTTTGGTAGTTACTGTGAATGAGATTGATCTTAGAAGTTTTTTTTTTTCTCAGCCATGGCTTTATGAATACAAAAACTATTGATTTTTTTGGTGTTAATTTTTTTTTAAATTTTATTTAATGAACATAAATTTCCAAAGTAAAGCTTATGGATTACAATAGCTTCCCCCCCCATAACTTCCCTCCCACCCACAACACTCCCCTCTCCCACCCCCTCTCCTCTTCCATTCATATCAAGATTAATTTTCAATTATCTTTATATACAGAAGATCAATTTAGCATATATTAAGTAAAGATTTCAACAGTTTGCACCCACACAGAAACACAAAGTGTAAAATACTATTTGAGTACTAGTTATAGCATTAATTAAACATTTGGTGTTAATTTTATATCCTACCACTTTACCAAACTCTTTTATGAGTTCCAATAGTCTCTTAGTGGAGTTCAAGGATAACATTTAGAGTGAGAAGGGAGAAGGTCAAAACAAACCTTTGGAGACTGATATTATGTGAAGGGTCTTTATGGAAAAGAAAGCATAGAAGGAGACTGAGATAGAATGGCCTGAGAGGACAAAAACCAGGAAAAAATGGTGAGATGGAAACCAAAGGAGCACAGACTTTCAACCTAGACAAGGTAATTAAAAATATCAAATAGCAGTTCAATAATGTAGATTCCCATCATACCACTCCTATTGGAATCTAATAGGTGATGGATGAGTCTTATTAAAAGGCAGTTATTCCCACTCAAATATATAAAAGTTCTAACAAATAGATTGGTCACCCATTGGGAACACTAACATATTTTAAGAAATACTGATATTAGGAATCCTATTGGAATCTCAACATTAGAAAAGACTAAAGATAGTGTCTAGCCTATATAATCGATGAACTAATCATGTACTTTGCCATCTATGCATACAAGAGGTTTGTTTCTGGTATCACTGAGGAGTTATGGGGTGGGGGGAAGCCATTGTAATCCATAAGCTGTACTTTGGAAATTTATATTCATTAAATAAAAGTTAAAAAAAAATGATAATCCTTACTTAGTATATACTGAATCGATCTTCCGTATATAAAGATAATTGAAAATGAAAAAAAAACTTGGTTTTAAATTGGAAATTGCATAGAAAATTAATCAATTTTTAAAAAATATCGTGTAGGATCTCTGTCCTTAATGTGCTGTACATTGCGATTTAATGCTATAACTAGTACTCCAACAGTATTTTTCACTTTGTGTTACTATGTGGGGGCAAACGAAGTCTTTACTTAATATATACTAAACTGATCCTCTGTATATAAGGAGAATTGAAAATGAATCTTGATGTGAATGGGAGGGGAGAGGGAGCGGGAGAGGGGAGGGTTGCAGGTGGGAGGGAAGTTATGGGGGGGGGGGAAGCCATTGTAATCCATAAGCTGTACTTTGGAAATTTATATTCATTAAATAAAAGTTTTTTAAAAAATGAAAAAAAAAAAAGAAGCCTATGTAACATCTGACTTTTCATGTTTATGTTGATAATTTACTCTTCAAGACATGTAATAATAACAACAAAGATAATTCACCTGTTTATATCACATCTAAGATATCTTACAGATTTCAATGCACTCTTACACCTATGGTTTGATTTTCTCTAGATCCTATGAATGAGGTAGAAGAATTAAGTGTTCTACTTTCAAGATAGGCAAAGTCTCACTGAGGTTAATGCAAACTTGCTTGAAGTCCCTTACAGATAAGTTAATGAAGTCACAAAAAAGATCACAGATTTCTAGTCTTAGCTACATCACAGTACCATTAGGTTGATAATCTATATGCTGATTTTGCTCTTTTCCCCACTTTTTCTGATATAAAGTTTGTTTCTTCAACTCTTCAGTAGTCCTGGATGAGTGATGTCCAGATTTATATCTCTCTGAATCTGACAGTAAAGATGGCCCATGACCAAGAGTCTCAAGCATGTCAGTTACCTGGTATTTGGACTGCGTTTCCAGGCTTGCAGCGGAGAATAAGAAATAAGTGTTGCTTATTTAAGTGAGTGAGCTCTCCTTTATAGTTGGATAAAATGGTGACATAGTTCTATTTTCATAGCATTTAGGTGAGAGATTAAAGAGTCATCTGGGTAATTTAACCACTATAGAAAGTCAGTCTGGGTGTTTCAGGCCTGTTGAGTAGATTTGTCTTTGGCTTGAGTTTTCCATACACTTCTCTGTCCTAGTGTAATTGACTGCACAACTGCTGAAGTTGCCTTTCACACAGTGCTGGAGCCACAGTGCTTCCAAATATGGACATTCTATGCCCTCCAAATCAAACAATTCATAAAGGAAAAAAAAGTCCTACCCAAAGATAGATATGACTTTTTTTATTTTCTTGGTTTTTTTTTTTCCTTTCATAATCTAAGAGCAGTGTTGAAGTTACATTTGAAGTTCTGACATTTAGATGCCTAGAGATACATAGAATTTATAACTTAAAAAATGAAAAGCTGTCTGAAAATATAGGTTCTATGGATAGAAACTCTTGAATGAACCTATCTCAATAGCTGTAGTCATGGTTTACAAGTTGGGTTTTGTCTGTTTTCATTGTAGTTCCTTGGCTCCTGTCTCTGTTCCTTTTCTCTTCAGAGGCTCTGTTCAAAGGAAGGAGGAAGACACCTGTGACCAGATTTTGTTGCAACTATCTTGGACATAAGAGGTTTGCTTTGATCTCTCTCCCAAGATCATGCTATCATGCTGTCAACAAACTAGCTTTCAACACACACACACACACAGAACACATGCATGCATGCATACATACATACAGAGTGGGGGGAGACACACACAGAGAAAGCACAAAATCACCATGTGTATCATAATACAAAGACAAGAAGGGAATTACTTAGACTTCTTCTAATTTTTGTTGCCTTTACCTGGTCCTTTTATGTTATGCACATGAAAAAAATTACAGCTATTTGATAGGAATGGAACACTTTCTTCTCATTCTGTTTTATCTTGAATTAACTCATTGTCGTTTCCTTGACTTCACCCCCTTCTTGTCATTGTAAACTCGGTGCCAACAAACGCGATTGGCTTGCCATCCACATTCAAGCTAACTTTTCTCAGTGCTGCCTGCAACTCTCTGGGTAGCTAATCTGGATGAAGAAATATCTGCAAGGCCACTTGGCAAGACCTGAGATTTTCCGTTCTTTTTGAAAACTAATGAAAAGGCAATTATTGCCTCACACTGTTCTGAGTGTTCCACAAAGAACCACTTTTCTACTTCCTGAACAGAATCCTCAGTTGCTGCCTTTTATCCTCAGCCACTCTCTGACTTCTTGTCCTGATGTTATCTGATACTCAGTGAGACAAACATGTCTTGGGAAGTGTCTGCATTTCTCAGTTAGGAACAGCCATTGTACAAGCATGAAAACATGTGATGAATGCCCAAGATATGCCAGGGACTAAGGATGTAGAGGTAGATGGGAACAGTACCCAATCTAGGCAAAGAGCTCCTTATAGAGTAGGTGAGATTATGATGTAAGCATATTACTGCACTTTCAATTTGTGAAACTGTCAAATCAAAAAAGTTTGTGCTATGTGCATGATAGAGGAGAAGAAAATAAGTAGTTTTCTAAAAAAAGTTAAAAAAAATTTTAAATCTATTTGGGAGGGAGAGAGACAGAAAGAGAGATAGAGATAGATAGTGCACTGCTTCCTGCTGTTTTATTCCCCAGATGCCTGCAATGGCCAAGAGTGGGCTGAGTCTAGAGCCAGGATCAGGGAAATCAACCCTGATCTCCCAAATGAGTGTCAGGAGCTCAACTAATTGAGTCATTATCTGCTGCCTCCCAGGGTTTGCATTGGCAGGAAGCTTAAGCAAGGAATCAAACCCAGGTACTGTGATACAGCCTGTGGGTGTCTTAACCATTAGGCAATTGCCTACGTCTTACAATTAGCTTGAGGGTGATGGACAGTGAAGAGTTTCTGGAAGAACAGAGCTCTGTGAGTAAGATTTTGGAAACTGAGTGGTAGTTTGTCAGATGGATTACCCAGAGAATTGAAGTAGGATGGTAGAGGAGGGCATAGAAGAAAAGGGTCAGGTATTTGGGGGACATGATCAGATTTACAGATAGAAGCATCACTTTGACTCATTTTAAATGACAGATCTGAATGCAAGTACTGAGGATAATTAAATATATATTTAAATTAGGGCTTGACAGACTACTTCCAGGGCCAAAGCTGGCTCAGCAACTGTCTATTTTGGTAATTAAAGTTTTATGGGAACACAGGCATACCCATATATTTGTGTATGGTGTCTGCTTTCATACTATTGGCAAAGAATTGAACAGTTGCAAGATAGACTATAAGTCTCACAAAGCCAAACATGTTTACTACTTGGCCCTTTGCAGTAAAGGTTTGCTGATTTAACCAGTTCAAGGGTCAAGGTAGTAGAAGATGATGTCTTGAGTTGAAATGAGGCAGGTGAATAGGGGGAATTGGGTGGTGCAAGGAGGAAGTGATGGTAGAATTTGGTGACCATCTGAGTTTGAGGGAAGGGTGGAAATATGAGAGACATAGGAATCTTGAAGGTGTTCCTAGTTCCTGGGTCTCCATTTCATGCATTTTAGCACTGTGTCTTGCATAAAAACGCAAGGGAAGCTGTTTTTGACCTCAGGAGCTTCATGTCTGTAGAACAGTTAACAGGTGGTTGAGACAATGTGATGTTGCACAAACACTGAGCAATCCATTTGAGATGTGGTCTTGGAGCTTCTATGAGAGGTGTGAGCTGGAGATAAGCCTATGGAAATTATTTGCCTAGATAGAGTTTTATTGAAAAGAATAAAGTCAGAATTTCAGTGGGGAGAGAGACAATGATGTTTAGTTGAAAGTTTCTGAAGTCCTAAATGAAATCATTTGAGTTTTTGAAGATGAAAGGACTTGGATACAAAGATGGATAGGAGGAATCACAGAGTTGGAAAATGATGTGACAGGAGCATAGACAGGGATTAGGATGTCATGTGAGGAAAATCAGGAATGCCAACTTTAGGTATTTGGACCTCATTCTGAGAGATTTTAGTAGGAATTATACTTTTTTTTCAGTTATTACTATGTCAGTGAGATTGGTGTTATTTGAATAAAGTTCCCCGAATACAAAGAAACTAACATTTGCCTTTCAAAGCTTAGCTTACCTCACCCTATTAGCAAGTATTTGTCCTTTTCTATTCTGCTGCATTGTGTTTGTTTACTTGTCCATAGAATGTGAGAGGCCAGGGATGTGGCATGCTTATAGGTGGTAGGGTGCAGTTATTAACACCTGTCTGGGTCTAACTCCTATGTTTTTCTTTAAAATTTTTATTTATGCTTTATAAACTTTAATTTATGTTTATTTATTTGAAAGGAAGAGAGAGAGAAGAGAGAGGAGGAGAGGAGAGGAGAGGAGAGGAAAGATATCTTCTGTCTGTTGATTTACTCTTTAAATGTCCACTACAGCAGTGGCTGGTCAGTCTGAAGCCAGGATCTAGGAAATCCATCTGGGTCTCCCTCATGGGTGACATGGACCCAATTACTCGAGCCATCACTGCTGCTTCTCAAGGTGTACATTAGCTGGAATCTGGAATTAGAAGCATAGGCAGTACTCAAACCCAGGCACTCCAAAATGGATGCAGGCATTGCAAAAAGCAGGTTAACCTTCTGTACCACAACATCCACACTTATTTGTGGCTTTAATTGACAAAAATTATTCTTATTTGTCATGTATAAAATGATATTTTAAAATTTTGGAATGGTTAATTTGAGCTAATTACTATGTGCACTATCTCATATACATGGGGTTTGTTTTTGGTAGGGAGAAAACTTCAAATGTACTCTTTTGATTTTCAAGAATACATTTGTAATTAATTATAGTCCACTACCAAGTCCTATGTGACCTTATCCTCTTAATGTCTTGGTTTCCTAATCTGAGAATAATAGCTATGACTACTGCTATAATTAATAATAATTATAACTATTTGGTGTGATTTTTAAATGAGTTAATGTGTAAAAAGCACTTAGTGATTGGCAAGTAGTGAGGCCAATAATTGCTATTGATTATTGTTCTTAGCACCTAGCTCATTGTTTAGAAATCAGTAAGAATTTTGTTGAATTAGTGAATTTAAGTACCTATATGAAGCAAATATTTTGAATATGTTATTTTGAATTATCCTCACAATACCATTGTGAGGAAGGAATTATTTCCAATTTCAGAGAATATGAAGGGACTCCAATATGAGATTAAAGAGCAAGATTCAGATAGAAACTTACCACACCATGTTTAATAGAGAGCTGGTGGGAGAGAAAGAGTTTAAAGAGACGAGAGTAATGGATGGAGGAAGCTCTAGAAGAGATGAGATGGGAGAGGAATGGGAGAAAAACTCAGCAAAGATCTTTGCTTTCCTGAGACAACACAGAGATATTAAGAAGGTCAAATGAAAGGCAAGGGGGAAAGAAATGAAACCATTAGATGAGAAGCAAATGGTCAAGGGTGCCTTCCATAGAAACCTAAAAATTTTTGAGTTTAGATGACAAAAGGAATGATGATGCCATTTATAGAAATAAATGGAAATGGGTAGCTTCATTTTTTGAGGTGTGAATTTATAGATTTTATTTAAAATATGAAGAATTTAATGCCTACCAAACATTGAACAATCAGCTAGAAACGTGGCCCTGGAATTTGTGTGAGAGGTGAGTGCTGGAGATGAGCATGTTGAAGCTATCTGCCTAGGGGTGAGGGTTGAAGTCATGGACATTCACAAACCAAGTTCATGGACATTCATGAACTGTAGTCAATCCAATGGCTGGTTCTTAACTAAGCCTGTGAAAGGGCTGTTTAATTAAAACTTTGTGGTCCAGCCCTGTTACCTGATACTGATTTGTAACACTAGTGCTATGGTTTGGACATGGTTTGAGTGTGTCTTCTCTCCAAAGTCTGTGTTGGAGGCTTGTTCCTCAGTGTGGTGGCATACAGGTGGCAAGACCTTTACGAAGAAGAGCCTAGTGGGATATCTTTGGGATTTCTGCCCTTGGATGAACTAAAGTAGTTCTCATGGGATCTGAGTTAGTTCTTATGAGAGAGTTGTTATACAAAGAGCAAGTCTGGTCCTTCCCCTGGCTCCAGCTCAATGCACATGTATTCTCACCATTGCGAAGCCATGAAGGTCTCACCAGAGCAGAACTGATACTGGTCCCTAGTCCCTATGTCTCCAGAAATATAAGATAAATAAACCTCTTTTCTTTGTAAAGGTACTCAGTCATAGATATTTCACTATAGTAATAGAAAACAAAAGCAAATACTGACCAATAAGGACTTGGCAAATGACTGGTGTGCAAATAGTCATCTCTCAGCATCCTTCTGCATGGATGAAAACTGGTGGGTAGAGACAGGGAAAGATCTCAAACAAGATGGAAGAGGAAATGGGAGGAGGCAGTGTAAGCTATAGAGTGCCAGTTCTGTCCCTGCTTTTAGTGCCAGCTATAGAGTTAAACTCTTTCAGCTTATACTAGGCACAGAGCTTGGGAAATGAGTTGAATCTGCTTAAAAATTCCTCTCTTCCATTTCTTCCCCTCCCCCAGAGAATCCATTGCAAATGAACATATTTGGTCAGAGAGAGTCATAAACACATCATAAAATCTGACCTTTCTAAGAGGGGATTATCTATAAATAAGTGCGGTTATCCCCCCCGGTGCAAGGCATAGGGCCGGTGGCGAGGCAGAGAGGGGGGCTATTTCTTCTGCTCCCTGGGTATCATTCTGAGAGAAGCACTGCAGAAAGGCTTTGCAGGGGCTCAAGGGTAAGCCACTGTAGTCCTATACCCAATTTCCTCTGGCAGACACTGATGCTTTGATGGGGCTCCCTTTACTTTGCTGAGCAATGGAATGTGACTACTGGGAAAAGAATATTGAGATTTCTGTTTCTAAATATGTCACTGGTGAAGCTCCTTTTAAAATATTCATTGTGGCAACGTTGGATATGAATAAAAGAACTGACAATCATGCTTGTTCAGACCACAGAAAGTTTAATTTCAAAAAGTGGTTTTGAATTGCTGTTTTTTTCTTCTGCCTGTAAGCAATGGATTCATCAAAATCTTTTCTTCTGAATAAAAGGAGAACCCCTCACAGTGCCCATTCAGTGTCACTAATGTGGAGGAGGTGAGTTTTAGGAGAGGGGTCTATGTTTTTTCAAATGCCTGCAATGGCTGGAGCTGTGTCGATCCGAAGCCAGGAGCCAGGTGCTTCTTCCCAGTCTCCCATAGGGGTGCAGGCAGGGGCCCAAGCACTTGGGCCATCTTCTACTGCTTTCCCAGGCCACAGCAGAGAGCTGGATTGGAAGACAAGCAGCTAGGACTAGAACTGGCGTCCTTATGGGATGCTGGTGCTGCTGGTGGTGGATACCTGCAACATGGAAACTGCCTGAGTGATCTATATTATTTATGATGAGCTGATTCATGAGCCAAATTAATTTTAACAAGGCCTTCTAGCTGATAGTGAGGACATAAAAGATACAGAGAGGAGATTAGGTAAACCCGTGGGAGTGGTTGCTAACAGATCCATTCTCTTGGACTTCTAAGATAAGTAAAAATTGACCCTGTTTTTGTAAAGACTCCTGGTACAGACCCTGTAACCTATGCTTATCCAAAATTTTTTTGTTTACTAAGTTGGTAGCTTATGTCCTCTTTGCAATTTTTGTTTAGTAATCCTAAGTATGTCAAGATTTGGATTATGGGCCGGCGCCGCGGCTCACTAGGCTAATCCTCCACTTGCGGCACTGGCACCCTGGTTGGGGCACTGGATTCTGTCCCGGTTGCTCCTCTTCTAGTCCAGCTCTCTGCTGTGGCCCGGGAGTGCAATGGAGGATGGCCCAGGTCCTTGGGCCCTGCATCCACATGGGAGACCAGGAGGAAGCACCTGGCTCCTGGCTTCGGATCAGTGCAGCGTGCCAGCCACAACGTGCTGGCCATAGTGGCCACTTGGGGGGTGAGCCAACGGAAAAAGGAAGACCTTTCTCTCTCTCTCTCTCACTGTCTAACTCTGCCTGTCAAAAAAAAAAAAAAAAAGATTTGGAATTATGGTGTGGCTCCAAGATGGCGGAATAGGGAGGGAGCGCACTGATAGTCTGGGAAAAGATAGTTTAATAAAAGTGGAGATACTTTTGTTTCAGGAAAGAGTTAGGGAAAAACTGCAGAGGAAACTCTTCCAAAACTAGTGGGACACAGTGGACCTACGTGGAGGGCAAGGGCGCCACAGCCCAAGACCCCAGCTGCTGAGTCTATGCACCAGTGCTGGAAAGGGAGGTGAGGCGAAAACTCAGTAGCCCAAGACACTGGTGGGAAAGCAGCAGGAAGAGCCTAGAGGGAACAAGGCTTGAAGCCCAGTGGGGGAAAGTTCACCAGGCTAACTAGAGGAGAGAAAGAAAAAATAAAAGAGGACCAGTATGGACACGATTCTCTCTCTCCATTAAATATAAGAGTGGGAATAAGAGAGGGAGGAGATGTACAATTTGTGGCATGCTCAATGGGACTTGCCCCAAATGGTGGAGTTAGAAATGTGCCAGGGGGACTCCAATACATCTGCCATTCTATGAGTCTGCTGTGTATCCCGCTTCCCATGATGGATTGTTCTCTCCCTTTTTGATTCTATCAGTTAGTATTAGCAGACACTAGTCTTGTTTGTGTGATCCCTTTGACTCTTAGACCTATCAGTGTGATCAATTGTGAACTGAAATTGATCACTTGATCACTGAGTGAGATGGTATTGGTACATGCAATCTTGATGGGATTGTATTGGAATCTGTTAACAGAGACAAAGAGGGGCACTATATAATGATTAAAGGATCAATTCAACAGGAAGATGTAACTATTATAAATGTAATGCACCTATTTACAGGGCAACGGTTTATTTAAAAGATATGTTAAGGAAAAAAAAAAGATATGTTAAGGGACTTAAAGGGAGACTTAGACTCCAATACAATAGTATTGGGGGACTTCAGTACTCTACTTTCAAGAAGAGACAGATCAACCTGACAGAAGATCCACAAGGAAACAGCAAATTAAATCAACACTGTAGCCCAAATGGATCTAACAGATATCTACAGAACTTTCAATCCTACACTTAAAGAATTTACATTCTTCTCAGCTGTTCATGAAACCTACTCTAGGA
The DNA here is from genome assembly GCF_033115175.1 of Lepus europaeus. Classification (NCBI taxonomy): domain Eukaryota; kingdom Metazoa; phylum Chordata; class Mammalia; order Lagomorpha; family Leporidae; genus Lepus; species Lepus europaeus. Next base: position 30,865,515 of record NC_084836.1, on the reverse strand, counting down.
TTAACCACATACTAGGCCATAAAGCAAGTCTCAGCAAATTCAAAAGAATTAGAATCATACCATGCAGCTTCTCAGACCACAGTGGAATAAAGTTGGAAATTAGCAACTCAGGAATCCCTAGAGCATATGCAAACACATGGAGACTGAACAACATGCTCCTGAATGAACACTGGGTCATAGAAGAAATCAAAAGAGAAATCAAAAACTTTCTGGAAGTAAATGAGGATCACAACACAACATATCAAAACATGGGATACAGCAAAAGCAGTGTTAAGAGAAAAGTTTATAGCAATAGGTGCCTACATCAAGAAATTGGAAAGGCACCAAATAAATGAGCTTTCAATTCATCTCAAGGATCTAGAAAAACTGCAGTAAAGCAGACCCAAAACTAGTAGGAAAAGAGAAATAATTAAAATCAGAGAAGAAATCAACAGAACTGAATCCAAAAAAACATTGGAAAAGATCAGCCAAATGAAGAACTGTTTTTTTTTTTAGAAAAAATAAACAAAATTGACACACCATTGGCCCTACTAACTAAAAAAAGAAAAGACCCAAATCAATAAAATCAAATGAAAAGGAAATGTAACAACAGACACTACAGAAATAAAAAGAATCATCAGAAATTACTACAAAGAGTTGTATACAAGCAAACAGGGAAATCTATCAGAAATGGATAGATTCCTGGACCCATGCAACCAACCTAAATTGAACCATGAAGCCATAGAAAACCTAAACAGACCCATAACTGACACAGAAATTGAATCAGGAATAAAGTCCGTCCCAACAAAGAAAAGCCCAGGACCAGATGAATTCACTGCTGAATTCTACCAGACATTTAAAGAAGAACTAATTCCAATTCTTCTCAAACTATTCAGAACAATCAAAAAAGAGGGAATCCTCCCAAATTCTTTCTATGAAGCCAGCATCATCTTAATCCCTAACCCTGAAAAAGATGCAGCATTGAAAGAAAATTAGAGACTAATATCCCTGATGAACATAGACACAAAAATCCTGAATAAAATTCTGGCCAATAGAATGATCATCCACCCAGACCAAGTGGGATTTATCCCTGGTATGCAGGGATGGTTCAATGTTCACAAATCAATCAATGTGATACACTACATTAACAAACTGCAGAAAAAAAACCATATGATTATCTCAATAGATTCGGAGAAAGCATTCGATAAAATACAACACCCTTTCATGATGAAAACTCTAAGCAAATTGGGTATTGAAGAAAAATTTCTCAAATCAATCAAAGCAATTTATGAAAAACCCACGGCCAACATCCTATTGAATGGGGAAAAGTTGGAAGCATTTCTGCTGAGATCTGGTACCAGACAGGGATGCCCACTCTCACCACTGCTATTCAATATAGTTCTGGAAGTTCTAGCCAGAGCCATTAGGCGAGAAAAAGAAATTAAAGGGATAGAAATTGGGAAGGAAGAACTCAAATTATCCCTGTTTGCAGATGATATGCTTCTTTATTTAGGGGATCCAAAAAACTCTACTAAGAGACTATTGGAACTCATAGAAAGAGTTTTGAAAAGTAGCAGGATATAAAATCAATGCACAAAAATCAAGAGCCTTTGTATACACAGGCAATGCCACGGCTGAGGAAGAACTTCTAAGATCAATCCCATTCACAATAGCTACAAAAACAATCAAATACCTTGGAATAAACTTAATCAAGGACATTAAAGGTCTCTATGATGACAATTACAAACTCTTAAAGAAAGAAATAGAAGAGGATACCAAAAAATGGAGAAATCTTCCATGCTCATGAATTGGAAGAATCAATATCACCAAAATGTCCATTCTCCCAAAAACGATTTATAGATTCAATGCAATACCAATCAAAATACCAAAGACATTTTTCAGGTCTGAAAAAAATGATGCTGAAATTTATGTGGAGGCACAGGAGACCTCGAATAGCTAAAGCAATCTTGTACAACAAAAACAAAGCCGGAGGCCTCACAATACCAGATTTCAGGGCATATTACAGGGCAGTTATAATCAAAACAGCATGTTACTGGTACAGAAACAGATGGATAGACCAATGGAACAGAATAGAAACACCAGAAATCAATCCAAACATCTACAGCCAACTTATATTCGATCAAGGATCTAAAACCAATTCCTGGAGCAAGGACAGTCTATTCAACAAATGGTGCTGCGAAAAGTGGGTTTCCATGTGCAGAATCATGAAGCAAGACCCCTACCTTTCACCTTACACAAAAATCCACTGAACATGGATTAAAGATCTAAATCTATGACCCAACACCATCAAATTGTTAGAGAGAATTGGAGAAACCCTGCAAGATATAGGTACAGGCAAAGACTTCTTGGAAAAAACCTCGTAGGCACAGGCAGTCAAAGCCAAATTAACATTTGGGATTGCATCAAACTGAGAAGTTTCTGTACTGCAAAAGAAACAGTCAGGAAAGTGAAGAGGCAACCAACAGAAAGGGAAAAAATATTTGCAGACTACGCATCCGATAAAGGATTAATAACCAGAATCTACAAAGTGTTCAAGAAACTTCACAACAACAAAACAAACAACCCACTTGAGAGATGGGCCAAAGACCTCAATAGAACAGACACATGAAAAAATGTTCAGGATCACTAGCCTTCAGGGAAAAGCAAATCAAAACCACAATGAGATTTTACCTCTCTCTGGTTGGAATGGCTCACACACAGAAATCTACCAACATCAGATGCTGGCAAGGATGTGAGGAAGAAGGGACACTAACCCACTGTTGTTGGGAATGCAAGCTGGTTAAGCCACTATGGAAGTCAGTCTAGAGATTCCTCGGAAACCTGAATATAACCCTACCATACAACCCAGCCATCCTTTCCTTGGAATTTACCCAAAGGAAATTAAATTGGCAAATGAAAAAGCTGTCTGCACATTGATGTTTATTGCAGCTCAATTCACAATAGCTAAGATCTGGAATCAACCTAAATGCGCATCAACAGTAGACTGGATAAAGAAATTATGGGGTATGTACTCTATAGGATACTATACAGCAGTAAAAAAACAATGAAATCTGGTCATTTGAAACAAAATGGAGGAATCTGGAAAACATCATGCTGAGTGAAATAAGCCAGTCCCAAAGGGACAAATATATGTTCTCCCTGATCGGTGACAACTAATCGAGCACCAAAAAGAAAACTTGTTGAAGTGAAATGGACACTATGAGGAACAGTGACTTGATCAGCCCTTGTCCTTACTGTCGAGGAACAACTTAATAATTTATCCCTTTTAGTGTTTTTTTTTTGTTTGTTTGTTCTACTTAATACTATTGGTTGAGCTCTTTAATTAACCCACAATTATTCTTAGGTGTTTAAATTTAACTGAAAAGTAATCCTTGTTAAATATAAGAGTTGGAATAAGAGAGGGAGGGGATGTACAATTTGGGATATGCTCAATTGGACCTGCCCCAAACGGTAGAGTTAGAAATGTGCCAGGGGATTCCAATTCAATCCCATCAAGGTGGCATGTACCAATGCCATCTCACTAGTCATAGTGATCAGTTTCAGTTCATAATTGATCATAATGATAGGATTAAGAGTCAAAGGGATCACACAAACAAGACTAGTGTCTGCTAATATTAACAGATAGAATTACAAGGCTGGCGCTGTGGCTTAATAGGCTAATCCTCCACCTTGCGGTGCCGGCACACCGGATTCTAGTCCTGGTTGGGCGCCAGATTCTATCCCGGTTGCCCCTCTTCCAGGCCAGCTCTCTGCTATGGCCCGGGAAGGCAGTGGAGGATGGCCCAAGTCCTTGGGCCCTGCACCCGCATGGGAGACCAGGAGAAGCACCTGGCTCCTAGCTTCGGATCAGCACGGTGCACTGGCCGCAGCGGCCATTGGAGGGTGAACCAACAGCAAAGGAAGACCTTTCTCTCTGTCTCTCTCACTGTCCACTCTGCCTGTCAAAAAAAAAAAAAAAAAAAGAATTACAAAGGAGAGAATGATCCCACCTGGGAAGTGGGATATACAGCAGACTCATAGAATGACAGATGTCCTAAATAGCACTCTGTCCTCAGAATCAGCCCTTAAGGCATTCAGATCTGGCTGAAGAACCCATGAGAGTATTTTAGGCATGGGAAGCCAAGACACTCTGGCAAAAAAAAAAAAAAAAAAAAAAAAAAAAAAAAAAAAAAAAAACCTAAATGAAAGATCTTTGTGATTGAGATCCCAGTGGAGAGAACGGGCCATCAAAGAAGGAGGTACTTTTCTCTGAAGGGAGGAAAGAACTTCCACTTTGACTATGACCTTGTCTAAATAAGATCGGAGTTTGTGAACTCAAGAGGCTTCCATAGCCTTGGCAACTCATGACAAGAGCCTTGGGTGATTACTGAAATCATAAACAAGAGTGTCAATTGTTAAGTCAACAACAGGAGTCACTGCACTTACTCCCCATGTAGGATCTCTGTCCTTAATGTGTTGTCCAATGTGAAGTAATGGTATAACTAGTACTCAAACAATACTTTACACTTGTGTTTCTGTGTGGGTGCAAACTGTTGAAATCATTACTTAGTATATACTAAGTTGATCTTCTGTATATAAAGATAATTGAAAATGAATCTTGATGTGTATGCAATGGGAGAGGGAGTGCAAGATGGGATGGTTGCAGGTGGGAGGGAAGTTATTGGGGGGGGGAGCCACTGTAATCCAACAGGTGTACTTTGGAAATGTATGTTTATTAAATAAAAGTTAAAAAAAATTTGGAATTATGGGTTCCTGTTGCTGAGAGTTTTGTAAATATGACAGTATGAGTTAGACTACAATTTTGAAAGTAGGGACTCTCTCTTTCTCTCTCTTTATATACATATAAACATACATATATATATATATATATATATTTCATTCCAATACTTACAGTTCCTGGAAAATGGCATTCATAAAGATGTAAACAAAACAATTGGATGAAAATTAGTTTGGGGGGAAAGGTAAAAATAACTTTGATATATTACAATGGTTGTTGGCCTCCAGAACTCAAACCCAGGTGACAAGAGAGAGGATCTATTCATGAGGGTGATCAGGAATAAAAATGTTTAGCAAAGCTTCAGTGTAAGGAAGGCTTTCATTATTATGAATGAAAAGCTTGAGAGATGCTGGTGACTATAGAGGAAAGAGCTGTTTCTTGATGTCTGAAGGACCTTATTCAGAATCTCTATCCATTAGTTACCAGTGTAGCTTGTCTTGCCATGGTTCAAGTGTCTTATCTGTGAAATGGAGGTGAGCAACTTCATTTACTTCACTCTCTTATACAAATTCTGCCCTTGATACAATGACTAGCAGCATGAAGAAAGCTCTTCATATCAATTTATTTAATGAATGCATACATAAATGAAGGATCCTCCCTCAAAGAATTGTTTGGTGATTGAGTAATTAAGATGATAACCATAACATTGTAATCTAATACTTGCCACATTTGAGTTACTTAGTAAATGAAAGTTGCTTTTCTCTACCCCATTCTCCCTCACAGTTCTCACAGATGTGGACATAAAAGCTAGACAAAGCATCAGGGGCTGGGGAGTGTTAGTGGGAGGGCAGGATGTGGAAAGGTTAGTTAATGGGTACTAAGTTATAGTTAGATAGGAGTAAGAAGATCTAGTGTTCTAGTGTACAATAGTGTGACTATAGATAATGTTAATATACCACATATTTTTCTACAAAATAAACTACAAAGTAGGATTTTGAATGCTTTCACTATAAATAAATATCAAATATTTGAGGACTTCCAAATAAGTTTGCTGTGATTGAACATTATACAATGTATACATGTATTGAGACATCACATGGTATCTGGTGTATCTGTACAATTTTATGTCTATTAAAATATTTTTATTTTTATTTATTTTTAAAAAAGATTTATTATTTATTTGCAAGTCAGAGTTACACAGAGAGAGGAGAGGCAGAGAGAGAGAGAGAGAGAGAGAGAGAGATCTTACATCCGATGGTTCACTCCCCAACTGGCCACAACAGCCGGAGCTGCACCCATCCGAAGCCAGGAGCCTGGAGCTTCTTCTGGATCTCTCACGTGGGTGCAGGGGCCCAAGAACTTGGGTCATCTTCTACTGCTTTCCCAGGCCAAAGCAGAGAGCTGGAGCTGAAGTGAAGCAGCCAGGACTAGAACCGGCGCCCATATGGGATGCCGGTGCTTCAGGCCAGGGCGTTAACCCACTGTGTCACAGTGCGTTCTTTTTAAAAGAACTTATTTTAAAGAGTGAAAAAGGGTGTTAGGTAGGCGGTCAGCACAAGAGTAAGCTGGCTGAGGGATAGATGTACTCTATCAGTACTATTTCAGACCTGTCTAGAACCTGAAAATTACCTCTGAATTAAAAACGTTAAAAATAAACGAGGAGAAACACCTTTTGCTTGAATGAAGAAGCAGAAGTTCTCTCTCTGCCTCTCCTCATCTGTCACTCTGCCTTTCAAATAAATAAATAAATTGGGAGTGGCAAGATGGCGGAATAGGAAGGGAGCACATTGATAGTTCAGCAAGACACACAGGTTAATAAAAGTGGAGATACTGCAGGGTCAAGGAAGAGTAGGGGAAGAAACAGCAGCGGAAACTCTTCCGGAACTAGTAATTCACAGTGGACCTGCGTGGAGAGCGTGGAAGCCCAAGTTCGGGACACCAGCGGCAGACTCAACACACCAGCGCTGGAACACGAGGTGAGCCGAACCTCAATAGCCCGAGACACCAGCGGGCAAGCAGAAAGAGGAGACTAGAGGGAACGAGGCTTGAAACTCCATGGGGAAAAGCTCACCAGGCTAACTAGAAGAGAGAGAGGAAAAAAAAAAAAAGTGACCGATACGGACACGAGTTTCTCTCTCTCCGCTCACCCCTCAAAGGCGAGCAAGACAAAGAGCAGGCTCCATTTTGGACATACGTCATAAGCAGGGCGACCTCAGGTCTGCACCGGCCCTGAGCCTAGCAGAAAAACCTGACTCTGGGGGGAGGGGTGAAATAACAGGAGATTAGCATCTAACTTGGCAACCCATTGGGAGACTGCAGGAGAATTGGAGCCATACCTAGGGCAGCAGAGATTCCCTGTATGGTCCTTGGGAAAGAGCTTCCGATCTCTGGCTCCTGTGGGTATATCATTTGCCTGCTAACTACCTCCAATTATGTTCAGCTGTGCGGAATTACTTCCCTTTTGAATCAAAAAAAAAAAAAAAAAAAAAAAAAGAAAGAAAGAGAGATTTACCACACCTAACCTGGGAGTGTCATCTTTGACACACCCTCAACCCTGAGGAACCAAACCCAGCTCTCAGTCCACACCCATCTCAAGCCTCTAAGGCTCCACCGAAAGCAGACAGTCCACTTAATATAGAGCCATAGTGTAACGAGAAAAAACACCACAGTGAAGAAACCAAATATCTCCAACATGCCATACAACAAACGCAAAAACCGAGGTAACAAGAACAAGGAAGACACTATGACACCCCCAAATGAAAAAGACACCCCAATTCAAGATTATGAAGATGATGAGATAGAAGAAATGCAAGAAGTGGATCTCAAAAAATTGATAAGAACATTAAGAAGTTCTCAAAAACAAACTCTTGAACTACAGAAATCCTTAATGGACAAGATAGAAAATCTCTCTCGTGAAAATGAAATATTAAGGAGGAATCAAAATGAAATGAAACAACTAATAGAACATGAAACTGTGATAGTGACAAAAAACCACAATGAAATGAAGAATTCAATAGATCAAATGACAAACACATTAGAGAGCCTTAAAAACAGAATGGGCAAAGCAGAAGAGAGAATATCAGACTTAGAAGACAGAGAACAGGAAAGGAAACAGGCAAACCAAAGAAAAGAAGAAGAAATTAGAAATCTAAAAAATATTGTCGGGAATCTACAGGATACTATTAAAAAACCCAACATTCGGGTTCTAGGAGTTCCTGAAGGCATGGAGAGGAAGAAAGGATTAGAAGGCATTTTCAGTGAGATACTAGCAGAAAATTTCCCAGGTTTGGAGAAGGACAGAGGCATCTTAGTACAGGAAGCTTATAGAACCCCTAATAAACATGACCAAAAGAGATCCTCACCACGACACATTGTAATCAAACTCACCACAGTGAAACATAAAGAAAAGATTCTAAAAGGTGCAAGAGAGAAACGTCAGATTACTCTCAGAGGATCTCCAATTAGACTCACAGCAGACTTCTCAGCAGAAACCCTACAAGCTAGAAGGGAATGGCGAGACATAGCCCAGGTACTAAGAGAGAAAAACTGCCAGCCCAGAATATTATATCCTGCAAAGCTCTCATTTGTGAATGAAGGTGAAATTAAGACTTTTCATAGCAAACAGAAACTGAAAGAATTTGTTGCCACTCATCCTGCCCTGCAAAAGATGCTTAAAGATGTGTTACCCACAGAAACACAGAAACATGGTCACCAATATGAAAGAAAGTAAAGGAAGGAAACCTCACAGCAAAAGATCATAGGAAGCTCAATTTCTCTTTGACATAGAATTAAACTCTGATGCTCTGTTAAAGCAATGTGTTAAAGTAATCTAAAAACAAAAAGCAATTCAAATCAATTGGCAATCTACAAAAAGAGTTAAAGATTTTAAAAGCTATTATTAAAATTGCTATATTGGTCTATTATGCTATGTTATATGTGTGTACATATTGTATGTCCACATAGGAAATTTTATTAAGAGTTTTATTTTAAATGGCTTATAGATAAGATTGTCCATAAATTTAAGCTGCTAAAGTCAATCAAGGATATATTTTAATTTGTGTGACCTGAATCTGTGTATCATATGTTTTAAACTTGTTGGTAGAAAGAAACTAAAAACATTTTATATGGTTGTGCTTAAGTTTACTGGCTAAACAAACTACACCATGTTAGATATTTAAGAGGTGTTTTCAAATACATGATTCTTAAAATTTATAGAAGGCATTGGACCTTCTGGTAAATGTTTTCTTAAGTTGTTATCTAGTGGTTGAAATGGTTTGCTAAGTATTCATGTAATATTGCTATTGTCAGCAAGCAATCTAGGACTTGCTCCCTCATTTCTCTATTCTAAGCCCAACTTGTTCTTTCATTTCTCTATTCTCTTCAAGGTAGGAAACTAATTCTATTATGAAGGAATCTGTAGGACGCACAATTTAATCTTTAGACCTTATAAAAGAGATGGCTAACATTTTTCTGTAATAGCATAGCCAAAATAAGAACTTAAATAATAATCTCATAGCTAGATTCACTTCGCCATCAGCGAAGTATACAGTAAGTAGAAAAAAACCTCCCTTTCAGACCAAAGGGAAAGAAAGTTTTAAAGTGAGAATATAATTTTCCTCATGGGCATTGTCTACCTTAGAAAAACTACTACAGAACATGCCTGTGACTATAGACTTGTAGTTCAGGCCACCGAAGATTAGAGATGGGATATGGGCACTCCCTTGACTTGCATCCTCTGGTCTGCTTTAACACAAACCAGGAGGAAAAGAAAGCTAGGCATCAGAAGCAATGGGTGGCAGGCCTATTAATGGCTGATCTGTACAGTGATCTGCCCTCAAGGAGACCCAACAGGCTAGTCCACTGCAGTGGCTTGCAATGTGGTAAGCCTGGGCTTCAGCAGAAGTCAGCTTGTGAAGAGCCCTGGCAGCTCTGCCAAGAGTTGGATCACTGGAAATGGACCTGCCCTGGAGTCGAAGGATGCCCAGGTCAGAGCCACAGATCTTATTGGCTCTAAGCTGAAAAGCCCTTCACTCAGCCCAACTTCCAAAGTGACCACTTCAGCTGAGGGGATGGTCAAGTAGGGTCAGCACCATTGCAGGCAGAACTGTACATTTCTTGTTAGAGATGCCACCTGCCTTTACCTGGCCAGCTCTCCTCCCAGGCCAGCCAAGTAATGAAAGTCAACAGAGTGCCTTCCCCTAGGAGGTTCACACCTCCCTTAGGATGTACCCCATGTGAAGAGATAGATAGGTCTGGGCCTCTTAACTTACAAGGCCTAAAGCCCACCAGATTATTATCAAGCCCCTTCTATCAGGTTCTATTTGCCTCTCAATCAGAAAACTTATTTATAGCTTAGACAGCACCTTTCTTAGCTCCTCTAATAATGACTCTGTCCTTTGTTCTAGACCCTGTCTAGCACACTTGGGCCTCATTCCTTTGTAATCATAACCTCTACTCTACCACCAATGGCTCTACTCCCAACCTGTGTGTACTGATGGTCCTCTTCCCCACTTAATGCTGTATAATTGTTCAAACCTGGTAAATGCCACTCTTAGGATCATTGGTTACTATCCTCACTCTCTCTTTTATGACCTTGTTTAAATATGATCAGAGTCGGCAAACTTGGAAGGCTTCCATAGCCTTGGCAACTCATGACGACAGCCTAGGGTGGTTACTGGCACCATAAACTAGAGTGTCAATTTGTTGGGTCAACAACAGGAGCCACTGTGCACTTGCTCCTCCTGTGGGATCTCTGTCCTTAATGTGCTGTACATTTTGATTTAATGCTATAACTAGTACTCAAACAGTATGTTTCACTTTGTGTTGCTATGTGGGTGCAAACTGTTGAAATCTTTATACTAAATTGATCTTCTGTATGTAAAGAGAATTGAAAATGAATCTTGATGCAAATGGAAGGGGAGAGGGAGCGGGAGAGGGGAGGGTTGTGGGTGGGAGGGAAGTTATGGGAGGCGTAAGCCATTGTAATCCATAAGCTGTACACTGGAAATTTATATTCATTAAATAAAAGTTAAAAAATAAATAAATAAATTAATTAATTAAAAAAAAGAGTGAAAAAGAAAAGAACTAGACAGAGCACATACTTTCCTAATGTCAAGTGTGTAATCCTGTTAAAAATTGATGCTGGTTCTCTCAGTTCCAACTGAGCCTTATTTGATGGATTATTATTGTTAATGATTTTAAGAATACTCACCGAGTCCTCTACATTCTTAGAAAGAAAGTTCTTACATCACTGCAGTATAATCAAGATTTAGGAAATCTAAATTGATTTCAATTGGGCACCATCTGGATGCACTAAACACCGATTCACATGCTTGGAACAATAATGCAAGTGCTCTGTTCTGCCAAGAAGTGGGTCTTGAAAGGGCTTTTGGGGAGCATCCTGAGGTGCAAGCTGATGTTCAGCATCTTCTCCAGTGTAACATGTAAGCAGTTCAGATAGGAGGGCTGGCAAGCACAACATGATGGTTTGGAAAAGCTAGGCATTCGTCTGCAAAGGAGCTGGGCAAAATGAATGCACCATTAAGGCAGTTAGTGGATGCACTGTTAGCAAAAATACATCAATACTCTATGAAGGATCTTTCCAGAACTGCATTCTGGAAACCCTACATTGGATAACAACATTTTCATCCAATTATAAAATCATATTTGAAAAGGTGGAATTGTCTCTGAGAATTTTCTTTTTTTTTCCAACTTTTATTTAATAAATATAAATTTCCAAAGTACAACTTTTGGATTATAGCAGCTTTTCCCCAACATAACCTCCCTCCCACCCACAACCATCCAATCTTCCACTCCCTCTCCTATCCCATTCTTCATCATGATTCATTTTCAATTATCTTTATATACAGAAGATCAACTTAGTATATACTAAGTAAAGATTTCAACAGACTGCACCCACAAAGACACACAAAGTATAGAGTACTGTTTGAGTAGTAGTTTTACCATTAATTCTTGTGGTACAACATATTAAGGACAGGGGTCCTACATGGGGAGCAGGTGCACAGTGACTCCTATTGTTGATTTAACAATTGACACTCTTATTTATAACATCAGTAATCACCTGAGGCTCTTGTCATGAGCTGCCAAGGCTATGGAAGCCTCTTGAGTTCACAAACTCCGATCTTATTTAGACAAGGCCGTAGTCAAAATAGAAGTTCTCTCCTCCTTTCAGAGAAAGGTACTGTCTTCTTTGATGGCCCGTTCTCTCCACTGGGATCTCACTCACAGAGATCTTTCATTTATGTCATTTTTTTTTTTATTTTGCCAGAGTGTCTTGGCTTTCCATGCCTGTGAAATGTCTCTGAGAATTTTTAAGCTATCAACTTCAGCAACAATTCAAGTAGTAAGATGTAAACACTCCTTTCTCCTGCTGAAGACCATGCTTCGTTTTCACTGCACTCCTGTGTTTAGTAGTGCTTGGTGCTCTTACATTTTTAGTACATCAACTTTGAGGACAGAGAGTGTATCTTAGGTCCTATGCATAATCTCCTTTTTTCTTATTTTGTATATTCTAGAACTTCACACCCGCATGCTGCACAAATGAATGCGTTTTATAGTTGAAGGAAGACAGTTGGTCTAACATTTATTGATCACCTTTTATGTTCTAGGTACTGTACTGTGCACATCACAGCTGCCATTTCATTTAACCTGTACAATCAACCCATAAGTAATTTATCTAATGTCAGAAAGTGCTGAGACTGGAGTCAACCAAGGCTATTTCTGACTTCACAGACTATGCTTATCAGGGGAGAAAAAAATTTTTAGTTAGGCATGAGAAAGCGTTCCTATGACTCTTACTATAAGGAATGCAATTGACCAAAGAGCCTTAGCATCACTGGTTGAAGACCCAGCTGCTGTGCTCTGACAACTGTCTCCACTTTTACACTCTTACAGTTGATTCCAGTCGGTAATGCAGGGCAGCAGAGATAACAAGGCAGCTGATTTTGGATTAAGGACAAACCATCATTAAACTAAAGGACAAACTCTTGTGTTTTTACTCAACCACTCATCCTGTCAACCCATCTCTTTTCCACTGGGGTTAGACTTGCCCCATGATCTGATGGCAAATCTCCTTCAAGTCCCTCCCAGCTTTTCTCATAGGCACTTCCTCTAATAAAATGCTTACATGATTAATTCATTCTTGGTGGTTACTTTTCAGAGGGTCTCATACACACAGCTTTTTAAAATACTTTTCCCATTCCAAGTTTATTCATAGCTTGAATTAGTTTTCATCAAATGTTTCCCCCCAATACTCATCATATTAGAATGAAAAATGCATATGTACTCTCCACTTCTGCTACAAGTAAAAGATTTGTTGAAACTACATATTTCATCCCAAAAATACTTGTTCAGTATTTGTCTTCAATATAAAGTAGGTTCTATGAAGTTGGAGTCCATGACTGTCTGGTTCATTGCTAAATGTCCATTGTCTAGCATAATGGCTGGTGCCACTATACGTGGTCAATAAAAAAAAAAGTTGAATGAATGGAAAGCAATCAAATAATTAGTTTACAAATCCATAATATAACCATGTTTGTTTGATATTTTTTAAAAGAAAAACCTTTGGGGCCTGCGCCGTGGTGCACTAGGTTAATCCTCTGCCTGCGGTGCTGGCATCCCACAAGGGCACCGGGTTCTAGTCCCGGTTGCTCCTCTTCCAGTCCAGCTCTCTGCTGTGGCCCGGGAGGGCAGTGGAGGATGGCCCACATCCTTGGGCCCCTGCACCCATATAGGAGACTGGGAGGAGGCACCTGGCTCCTGGCTTCGGATTGGCGCAGCTCCGGCTGTGGTGGCCATTTGGGGAGTGAACTAATGGAAGGAAGACCTTTCTCTCTCTCTCTCTCTCTCGCTCTCTCTCTCTCTCTCTGTTTGTAACTCTGCCTTTCAAAAAAAATTTTAAAAAAAATCTTAAAAAAATCTTTTATATTCAGAAAAATTGAGGCTTAAATGCCATTTTAATATAGTTCATAACTTTTACTTTTTTTTTTTTAACATTTCAGTACATACCCTAGAGGCAAAAATATCCCTGCTTGAAATCATGTGATCTGATTTGCCCCCAGGTCAATGTTATGAAGGGAACCCAGACCTGTCAACTCCTAGTTCAAGGTATTTTCTTTTCCATGAATAATACTCTATTGCATTTATATCTTACTTATATAATCCAATTCGAAAATTTTCTCCCACTTTGGAGTTTTAGGCATTCCTATTGAACTGAACTTTACTCAGTTTGTTATTTTTCTTTTTTTAAAAGTTTATACCATTACATTTATTTATTTTATTTAAGTTTGCTTTCTCTCTTTCTTTCTTTTTGTCTTTCTTCTTCCTTCTTTCCTTCCTTCCTTCCTTCTTCTCTCTTTCTTTCTTTCTTTCTTTCTTTCTTTCTTTCTTTCTTTCTTTCTTTCTTTCTTTCTTTCTTTCTTTCTTTCTTATCTAAGTTATAGAAAGAGAGACAGACAGAGATGGAGATCTTCCATCTGCTTATTCACTCCTTAAATGGCTGCAATGGCTGATCAGGGCCAGGTCAAAACCAGGAGCCTGTAACTCTGTCCAGAACTATCATGTGGGTGGCAGGGGTCTACGTACTTGTTCCAACACCTGTTGCCTTCTCAGACTCATTGGCAGGGAGGTGGATCAGAAGTGGAGTAGCCAGGGCATGAACCTGTGCTCACATGGGATGCTGATGTTGCAGGTGGCAGCTTAATCCACTGTGCCACAAAGCTGGCACCAATTTGTTATTTTTCTTTTTATACATTCTGGTTTCTGCTAGTTTTATTTTATCTGTGATTATTTCTCAAATTTACTCTTATATAATCATTCTCCAATCTCCAAGATTCAATTTTTACCTTTTAGCTTGGAGTCATCTGGATATTTGGGAAAATTGCTATATCTAATTCTTGACAGGTGTTTTCTCTTCTTGATCGTTAAATAATTGAGTTTCACTTGTTTTTTTCTCTGCTGAGAATGGAGTTTTCTTCTTATTGAACTTGGGGGAGTGCCTCTGATTGGGTCATGTTAAAGAGTGAGTGTTTAGTTATCCTCACTTAGCCAGGTAGACTGACACATGGTGATACTCAGAATTTTCTCTCTCTCTCTCTCTCCTAACTGAGGTGAGCTCTAAATAGGCAACTCCATCCTTTGGGTTCTAGCGATGTTTCTGAAAAGCAATAGCTATGTCCTAGCCTCAGGGACTTTGCACATACTGTTCTCTGGCTGGATGTGTCTTCCCCTAGATGGCTTGTTCCCTTTCTTCCTTCCGGGTTCTGCTCAGATCCACTTGTCTCTGAACCTTCTCTGCCTACCCATCTTTAAAATTGCACCCCCTCTTACCCTGACATGCCGAACCCCTTCTTTTCATGTTTTTCTTCTTTAGAAGCATAAGCTTTAAAATAATCTGAAAAACCATATATTTGACCTAGTTTACTTTTTTTTTTTCTTTTTAAATCAGTCCCCTCCCACAATAGTAAAAAGTTCCTGAGGGCAGGGATTTTTCAGTTGTTCACTGCAGGATCCATACTGTTTGACGGCACCTGACTGCAGTCAGCCCTGAATATCTGTGGAATGAAAGAATGGATATCTGGAGCAGGCATTTGGCTGAGATGCCTGCTTCCCTTATAGGAGTACCTGGGTTCAATGCTTGCCTCTAGATCCTGACCTCAGCTTCCTGCCATTGCAGACCCTGGGAGGCAGCACTGATGGCTCAAGTGATTGGATCCTTGCCACCATGTGAGTCATCTGGTTTGAGTTCCTGGCTCCTGGTTTCAGTTTAAGTCCTGCCTTAGCTGTTGCAGGCATTTGGGATGTGAACTAGCAGATGGGAGTTCTGTCTGTCTCTCTTGCCCTCTTTCTCTCTGCTTATCAAATACATACATAAAGAATAAAACAGGGGCTGGTGCTATGGTACAGTAGGTTAAGCCACCACCTGTAGACCCACCATCACATATGAGTGATGGTTTAAGTCCTTACTGATCCACTCAGATCCAGCTGACTGCTGATATGCCTGGGAAAGCAGTGAAAGATGGCCCAAATGCTTGGGCTCCTGCCACCTACATGGGAGATCTGGATGGAGTTCCAGTCTCCTGGCTTTGTCCTGGCCCTGATGCAGCCGTTGCAGCCATTTGGGGAGTGAGCCTGCAGATGGAAGCTCTCTCTCTCTCTCTCTCTCGCTCTCCCTCTCCCTCTCTCTCTCCCTGTCTCTCTCTCCGTCTTTCAAGTAAATAAATATTTTAAAAAGATATTAACATAAATGGATGTTCTCTTTTCTTTCTCGTCATTCAAGTTCTTGGAGTTTAAGACCATCAGCTGCTTGGTGGAATCTTCCCAGCAATTATAACAAAAATATTATTCCCCTCCTTTTTTTTTTTTTTTTTTTTTGACAGGC
Source organism: Lepus europaeus (assembly GCF_033115175.1). Lineage (NCBI taxonomy): Eukaryota > Metazoa > Chordata > Mammalia > Lagomorpha > Leporidae > Lepus > Lepus europaeus. Next base: position 30,849,400 of record NC_084836.1, on the reverse strand, counting down.
AGAGTGGACAGTGAGAGAGAGAGAGAGAGAGCCAGAGAGAAAGGTCTTCCTTTTTGCCATTGGTTCACCCTCCAATGGCCGTCGCGGCCGGCGCGCTGTGGCCGGTGCACCGCGCTGATCCGATGGCAGGAGCCAGGTGCTTCTGGTCTCCCATGGGGTGCAGGGCCCAAGCACTTGGGCCATCCTCCACTGCACTCCCTGGCCACAGCAGAGAGCTGGCCTGGAAGAGGGGCAACCGGGACAGAATCTGGTGCCCCGACTGGGACTAGAACCCGGTGTGCCGGCGCTGCAAGGCGGAGGAATAGCCTAGTGAGCCGCGGCGCCGGCCTCCCCTCCTTTTAAATGGAGAAATTTGGATACATGTTTTATAGTATAGGTCCGTGTTACATGTTTTCATAAATTACCTTGACATTTTTCTTTCTAAATGATGAGTTGCTCAAGGGAAGTGATGACATGTTTTTAATGTCTATACCTCTGGTGTTTAGAACAATGCCTGTCATACAACAGTGATTCAATGAATTTATGTCATTTGAATAAGTTAATAAATTCATGGCCCAAGAAAAACATAGCTATCAACAAATGTGTTTCCTATTTCAGAGAGTAGCTGACATACAAGTATCATTATTATTAGTTATGATAACTTTGATGATAACAGTCACCCCTGAGACTGTAATGGAATATTTCCACAATTTCTTTGAAAGATGTTTGATTGGAGTTTATGTATCTATCTCTTCACAGCGAAAGTTTGGAGGCCAGAAAAGTAGGTTTTGGTGACATTGGCTAAGCTGAGTTTACCAGTAGAATGGCGAGGATGTCTTATGAGGCACAACTGGAATCCTTGGCAAAAGTCAACATAAATGAGTAATTTTTGAGGTTGGTCATACACTGAGACATTGACCATGTCTCTCAGATCATTTAAGACTCAAAAGGAATGCATTTGAATAAATTTTTGCTACGTTTGAATGTTTATGTCCCCCTCACTCCCAAGTTCATGCTGAAATTCTAACCTCTGGTGTGATGGTAGCAGCAGATAGTGACCTTGAGGGGTGATGAGGCCATAGCAGAAGAACCCTCATGATTGGGATCAATACCCTGATCAAAGAGACCCAGCAGGCTAGCTCTCACATTCTGCCAGGTATGGACACAACCAGGAGATGCTACCTGAGGAAATGGGCCTTCCCTAGACATGAGATCTGCCAGCCTCTTGATCTTAGATTTTTCAGCTTCTACAAATGTGAGGAATATCTTTCTGTTGCATCGATAGCACCCAGTTTATGGTATTTTGTTATAGCAGTTTGAAAGGACTAAGACAGTATGATCAAAGCCTTCTAGCAAGATTTTTTTCCTGTTGATTATTTTATTTTTAAAAGAGAAGCATATCTCTTTAGAAAAGAGGTTTTGGAGATTTTTTTTCTATTTATGAAACAAATCTGTGAGCATAGAAAGCATATGCAGTGACATATGTACTTATTGTGTATTTAACATTGCTATTACATAATAAAGGCCAGGGCAATGAACTCTGAGTGCTATGATGCTACCAATAACCTAGGGAGATTTGACAGGGTCACTACTACATGTGTATAATGGCAATGTTACATGTCTCTCAGCTGAGGTTGGCATAAGATTGGTGCAATATTTCAGCATAAGTGAATAGGAGAAGGTTAAAAAAAAACACATTTTGATTTTTGTATCTCAATAGGAGCACATATTTACTTGGTTTTTATCAACCTGGTAATTCCTAAGTTTCCCTCCAAGAGAAACCAAATGTTTTCCTTTGCAAAAGACAATTCCCAAGGTGTGAGGAGGAAACTCAAGAATTAGGAAAGGAATTCTGCATTTAATGGTGGCCTACTTTTCCATTTTCTTCGTACTGAAAAGCCAGCATCTGTTGAGTACAGAAGGCAGAAACAATGTCATCTCACTGATGTATGTAATAAAGTGCTCCTATGACAAGAGGGTGCATTGTGACCTGAAAATATTCCACCAAGTTATGAAAGACAATGATTCCTTGCCATGGGAATCGGCTATAAATTCAAGAAAATTCTTTGCAGGATTCAGTGAGGTAATGGACTTGTTTTGTCACAGCAAAATTTGTGGTGTATATGTGCTGATACATCTCTATCTTTACCATATATGGGCTTCCACTTCTTATATTAAAAATAAAAAAAGAACAACACACTAATAAAAAAAAATTCTGCTCCAGATGGTGTGTCCATCCACGTGGATAAGTGTTGCTGAGAAGACTGAAACACACCCTGTGTTCTGTGTCTTTCCTGCTGGGCACCTAGCCCTTCAGTGACCCTCTGCTGTCCCTGGTTATGCCTCCTGCGTGTGTTGCTGCCTGTTTGTGTTGCAGTCTGCTGGCTTCATTTGTTCCAAAGATGCTCTTCCTTTCTGCTTGCTGCAAACTGGGTTGGATGGCTTCGCTGTGACTTCTCAGCAGTTATTGTGCTGTACCTCTTGGTAGCCACCCACCCTTGTCACAGTTACTCTGCCCCTTCTGTTAGCCACTTGGCTACTGTTTGACAATGAGGCTGAAGTTAGTTCCCTGATTAATGAATGGTATGACATGTAGGAATACTAATGAAATGGCTTAGTAAGTTGCATGTAAATTTGGCATGTTATTTGGAAGTCACAGTCACAAGCTATGTTACAGATTGGCTTTTCTGGAGACAAAATATAAAGGTATTCTTTTAAAGGCCTCTTTCCTGATATCTCAACATTCATATCTCTCTCTATTCCCACCTACCATTGCTTTCTTCCTAAAACTCAGTCAAAAAAATACAATACTCTGTTGAAAATAACCAAATCTATCCATTATTGATTGAATACAATCTAACCCTTAAGCTTGGCATTCAAGGTTCTGTAATTACGGGGTTGTACAGATAGCTCCAGTGACTTCTTATTTCTGTGTGGATAAATTATGACAATGACACTACTGTTGTGTGATTTCATTGAGCCTTATTAATTATAAAGAGCATTGACTTTGATTGTCATAAAAAGCTCATTATTCCCATCCTTCATCTGAGGAAACCAACTTTGAAGATATGCTGGTACACATGTGGGAACCTCAAGCATGCCTACAGAACACTGCACGAACATTCAAGAATTCTGGAGAGCACGATTTTGGCACTCATCTGTAAAATTTAAGGGCTCTGAATAATAACCCTAAGACCTGAGTGATATAACACTAGACCAAGTTTCTCTAATTTTTCCCCACTGTTGCTGAGTAGATCGAATGCTCCAAACTGATTACTTGTTTTTTTCATTCCTTGGGAATGCAGACTGACTCTGGAGTGTTCTCTAATATTTCCCTCATTTAAACATCTTAAGAAGATCACATCTATTGAGTGGAGCTGTCATGGTTCTTTTGATTTGGCATTTGTAGCTGAAAATAATTGTCTCAAAATAATCCCAACCAGGGCATACTATTATTTAGTTATTTTTATTGTTATCTTGCTAGAGTTTTGAGAGTCATGGAAGAGGGAGGTACTTCGACAATGGACACAGATGCCATTGTCTTCTCTTGAGAAGAAAGCAAGCAGTGAAGCTGCTCTTAAAAACTGTCATAAGGTCGGCACCGTGGCTCACTAGGCTAATCCTCCTCCTGTGACGCTGGCACCCAGGGTTCTAGTCCCGGTCAGGGCGCCAGATTCTGTCCCGGTTGCTCCTCTTCCAGTCCAGCTCTCTGCTGTGGCCTGGGAGTGCAGTGGAGGATGGCCCAAGTGCTTGGCCCTGCACCTGCATGGGAGACCAGGAGGAGGCACCTGGCTCCTGCCTTTGGATCAGCACAGCGCCGGCCGTAGCGGCCATTTGAAGGGTGAACCAATGGAAGGAAGACCTTTCTCTCTGTCTCTCTCTCTCTCTCTCTCTCACTGTCTAACTCTGCCTGTCAAACAAACAAATAAACAAACAAAGAACTGTCATAAAACACTGAGCACAAAATAATCACTCAATAATTATTTGTAAGATAAACAAATAGAGGCATTGAAAAATATTTCTCTATTCTCTTAATGGTGACAAGCAGGTATCACTCCTGACTGGAAAGCCTTTTCTGTCTGTGCTTAATCACCTAGGAACAATGCTCTCAGATTAAGAGGTTTCCTACATCTTGGACCCAGGTGATGTAGAAGTTCAGATATTCTCATTCTATCAGTTTTCTTGAACTGTTGAGTTCCCCATGGACAAAAGAGAATGAAATAATTAGAGATATGTTGAATTGCTGCCTTTGTAATTTCGGAATTTCTATCCTAATCATGTCACAGATGGAATCATCACACTAGCAATAAAGAGTGGGCTATTTTCATTGAACATTTGGCACTCCTACATGGTAAGTTCTATATGGTAAGCTTCCTACTTGCGTGAACTCTGATTTTCTATCAAGCCTAACTGGGTAGGAGTGGTTATCTCCAAACTGTAGACAAGAATACTGAAGTCCAGAGAGGATAAAAAAATTTGTTCAACTTTACAGAGCTAGTCAGTGGCAGAACTAGGACTCTGTTCAGCAACTCTCAGTGTCTGTGAGTTCTCTACATGTCATTCTGTTTTGTGCTTTTTGTATGGAGAGACAAAAGGGCTGAACTGAATGTCATGTGTTAAACAGAGTTGATTCTGACAGGTTCCCACAGCTCTAAGAAGTTAGTGATAATAGTCCCATTTATGGATAAATAAACTAAAGTTTGAAAATTTTGAGTAAATTCTACCTAACATTCTATACAGAGATTAAAAAAGAAGTTTGTTTTCATTTTATTTGAAAAACATAGAGACAGAGAGAGGGAACAGAAAGAGAAGAGAAAGAGAGGGCAAGGAGAGAGAGAGAGAGAGAGAGAGAGAGAGAGAGAGAGAGAGAGAGAGAGAGATTTCCATCACCTGGTTCATTCCCCATATTCCTATTCCTCTGACAGTTGGGGCTGTGCCAGACTGAAGTCAAACACCTAGAACTCAACCTGGATCTCACATGTTCTGCCCCTCCAGGGTGCACATTAGTGGGAAACTGCAATGGAAAGCAGAGCTGGGCTTGTAATCCAGGCATCTGATATGGGATGTGGACAACCTAAGTGGTATCTTAAATGCTGTACCAAATGCCAGCCCTCTAAAATAAGATTTTTATCTAATGATAATTATTAAATAGTTGTAGAATACTTCAGCTATGATGTGCTGCATGATTTTCCATGACTTGGTTTGTGTGCATATAGATGTTCAATTCTTTGAATCTTAAACAAGGACAATCCGCATAGGGCCAATACAAGAATTTATAAAACAGGAGAAAATAGGAGTCAGTTCTGTGGAGTAGCAGGTAAAGCCACTGCCTGCAGTGCCAGCACCCCATATAGATGTCAGTTTGCTCCACTTCCGATCCAGCTCTCTGCTATGGCCTGGGAAAGCAGTAGAAGATGGCCAAAATCCTTGGGCCCCTGTACCCACGTGGGAGACCCAGAAGAAGCTCCAGGCTCCTGGCTTCAGATCGGCCCAGCTCAGGCTGTTGTGGCCATTTGGGGAGTGAACTAGTGGATGGAAGACCTCTCTCTTTCTCTCTGTCTCTGCTTTTGCTTCTCTGTAACTCTGCCTTTCAGATAAATAAATAAATCTTAATAAATAAATAAATAAAAAGAGGGTGGTGGTACTGCTACTCCCAGCTGTTTACAGATGCTTTCACTGGGTAGAAATTTTACCCTGAGTCATTAAGTTAATGGTGTGCTGGTCACTTGTGATTTATCAGTGAAATTGCTCCTCTGAGTGCAGAGTATATAAAAGGATGGTCAGTTCATAACTCATCTGTTGCATAGCAGCTAGCTTGGACCCTTCAGAGACAAGGTGGTTAGTAAATAATAACAATCTCCCCTTGGTGGTCCATGCCATGATGCAGTTTCATGAATAGTGTGGCATCAACTATTCAAATACAATTTACCCTTCAGAACAAAAAAATGTGTTCATGGAAATCATGAGAGATTATTTGGCATGTTGGATGTTGCTTTCTGGTATTTCATGATTCCCATGCTCTGCGTGAATTACCAGGTTGGGGGTTTACTTTGGATTTTTAAAAAAGAAGATAATGTCTTTTCTCTTTGCAGTGACATTGGATTATGGACTGATATCTAAATGTGTTTGAATAAAAGCAACTCAGAATTTGAGAGGATGGTTGGATTATGATAAAGCTTTCAGAATACTCCAAGCACCTCTACAGCAGCCAGAGGATTTTCATAGCCTTAGGGATGCACAGTAGCTAGCTTTAATTCTTTTCTCTCTGGCTTTTGGCCTCTGAAGATACTTAATAATTAAAAAGGCACAATATAAAATTTTTAGGACTTCTGTGTAACTGCTTGTTTTGGCTCCACCCAAATATCTAACAAGTTCTAGTGAGACTCAAAAGGGGCAATGATTTGAAAAGATTTTAAGACTGGAGGGTGTCTGACAGGATCCTGGTTGCTCATTTGAAACTTGGGAACTAGACTACAGAGCTGTAGTTGGGTCTGTTACAATGTACTTGCTTGTCAAGATCGTGGCACACCCACCCTTCACGGAAAGAGACTCAGCCATTTTAAGCCACCCACAAATACTTTCCTTGGTTTATTCAGGACTTCTGCCTACATTTACATGTTTTTCTCTTACAGACCACACAGCATGTCTTGTGGGCCAGGAGAAATATGGAGAATGGAGAACTTGCTTCCTACTGGAATGTGTGTATTCTGTCCAGATTTATTTCATTTGCCAACATCTGACCATTTCCATCTCTTGGATGTAGTAGAAAAAGCTTGCCTGAGAATATAAGTCAGGTTTGTTAAAATCAATTACAAAGGATACCTATAAGTCAGGTGGCATTTGAGTATATAATAATTGCTATAACATAAGAGGATACTTCAAAAACTTCATGAAAATGGAAATGGAAAATAAGTTTATGTTGCTGCAATTTTTTTAATCGAATAATTTTTTCATAATAAATGTTTCTCATGAACTTTTAGGAGACCACTTGTACATTTGTCAAATAGATTTATTATTATAGATACAATGAGAGTAATTCTTCCCATTATGGAGAAGGATACAATAGTCTAGAAATCTAGACCAGGATGATTAACTAACTACTCTTACTACATTCACAAATGTGCTAAGTTGCTTTCCTAGAGGATCCCAGAATCAATTATTTCTGCATCATAGTATTCATACCTTTTTAAAATCCTCTCCCCTTGATGTTGGCTGGATCTAATGACTGGCTTTTAACAAATTGAATGGTGCAAGCATGATGGGACTATCCTTTCTGAGAATAGGTTACAAAAGACTATGACTTCTCTCTGGCCATTTCACTCTGATGAAACCAGCTGCAGTGTTGTGAGTTGCACTGTGAAGGCTACATCTCTCAAGGCACAGAGTTGAGTTACATGAAGATGGTAGCCTGTGTGGATTTAGTTTTATAGCATCAAGCTCAATCTACAACATCCTTCTTATCTCTACCAACAGTCCAAGGCTCCAGAGTCCCACAAAAAGATCTCACCAAGATTCAACTTGAATTTGAAATCTCTGAGAAAAGTTAGTATAGTATAGTATAGTATAGTATAGTATAGTATAGTATAGTATAGTATCCTTCTGCATAATGGGAAGAATTACTCTCATTGTATCTATAATAATAAATCTATTTGACAAATGTACATATAGGTTTTTTTTTTTTTTTGACAGGCAAAGTTAGACAGTGAGAGAGAGAGACAGAGAAAGGTCTTCCTTTTCCATTGGTTCACTTCCCAAATGGCTGCTACAGTGAGTGCTCTGTGCCGATCCGAAGGCAGGAGCCAGGTGCCTCCTCCTGGTCTCCCATGCGGGTGCAGGGCCCAACCACTTGGGCCATCTTCCACTGCACTCCCGGGACTGGAAGAGGAGCAACTGGGATAGAATCTGGGGCCCCAACCGGGACTAGAACCCGGGGTGCTGGTGCCACAGGCAGAGGATTAGTCAAGTGAGCTGCGGCGCCAGCCAGTAAAAGGTCTTAAAGCTGTGGTCACAGATGGATTGTCCAATGTTCAGATGGTGAAACGTGATAAAATGACACTGATGAATGTGATTTAAAAATGAACGAGATAGAAATTTATTCAACTGGAGAATAATTTTTTTTTTTTTTTTTGTGAGCAAAAGGGACAGACAGTAGCTGGTGATGTAGAAATTTTTACTGAGGATCAATGTTGTGAGATTTCCTAGAGCTGGATAGAATAAAAATAGGTGTAGTGCCTCCTATGCAATCTCAGAGGTGTAAATGGAGCAGGTATTATGTCTTAAGATTGGTCCTTACATGTCACTTCTGGATCTTGGTTCTGAAAATAAGAAAAACATAAATAAAAATGAGAGGATTGCCATAGTTCCAGATTAGGAAGGTTTCCCTGGAAGAATTGTATGCAAGACTCTTTCTCTTTCTTTCTTTCTTTCTTTCTTTCTTTCTTTCTTTCTTTCTTTCTTTCTTTCTTTCTTTCTTCCTTCCTTCCTTCCTTCCTTCCTTCCTTCCTTCCTTCCTTCCTTCCTTCCTCCTTCCTTCCTTCCTCCTTCCTTCCTTCCTTCCTTCCTTCCTTCCTCTCTCTTTCTTCTTTCTCTCTCTCTCTCTCTCTCCTCCCTTCCTCCCTTCCTTCCCTTCCCTTCTCTTTCTTTTCTTTTCTTATAGATTTGTTTATTTAGGGCCAGCATTGTGGCATGGGGTCTAAGCTTCTGTCCACAATGCTGGCATCCTGTATGGGCGCTGGTTTGTGTTCTGGCTATTCCTCTTCCAATCCAGCTCTCTGCTATGGCCTCGGAAAGCAGTACAAGATGGCCCAAGTCCTTGGGCCCCTGCACCCGCATGGGAGACCTGGAAGAAGCTCCTAGCTCCTGGCTTCAGATGGGGTCAGCTTCGATCATTGTGGCCATGTGGAGAGTGAACCAGTGTGGAAAACCTTTCTCTCTGTTTCTCCCTCTCCCTGTAACTCTACCTCTTAAATAAATAAATAAAATCTTTTTTAAGAAAAGTACAAGATTTGTTTTTTTATTTGGAAGTCAGAGTTACAGAGAAAGAGAGGGAAAGATAGAGAGTGAGGTCCTCCATCTACTAGTTCACTCCCTAGATGGCCATAATTGCCGGTGCTGGGCCTGGGCAAAGCCAGGAGCTTCATCCACTCTCCCACTTTGGTGACAGGCACCCAAACACTTGAGCCATCTTCTGTTGTTTTTCTCAAGCAATTAACAGGTAGCTGGATTGGAAGTGGAGCAGCTGGCACACGAACTGGCACTTACGTGGGATGCCAGTGTTGCAGGTAGTGGCTTTATCTGCTATGCCACCATGTTGGACCCTGCAAGACTAATATTTCTGAGAGCAAACTGAAAAGGGGATAGAAAAGGAGAAGTAGAACAAAAATCAGGAAAGCTATAGATGCTAGCATGGACAGATATCTCCCTACTTCTGCCTAGGAGCCGAGAAGATCTCTCCTGAATGCTAGCAAGATATTGTTTATAGAGAGGATTGAAATATGAACATCATTAACCTATAACCACATGAGGACAATAACAAGCAAGATAGTGTTTTTAGTATACAGAACATTCTAAACTTCCTTAATAAGCTTTTTGGTATAATTCGTTGAATTTGTTTTCAGAATTCAAAGAAGAGTATGCAAGAGTTTATGATTATAGAAGGATGAAGTAGTTGAGGAAAGTACATAAAGACATTTCATAATGCAGTATAAGGGTATGGTCACTGCATAATTGTGATAAAGGAGATGAATATGTTTATTAGGAATCTTTTGGTTACAAATAATAAAGAACATGACTCAAACTACAATATTTTTTTTTTTTGGCTCATGTGACTAAGACAAAAGTATTGAGTAGATAAGGCTGGATCTAGCAGCTCAATCATAGCTCAAGGTATGATGGCTGTCCATATTTCTGCCACCCATCAATATCCTTATTCACATCCATCAAGAATATGTCAATGGAAGAGCAAGGGATCTCCTTTGTAGAGCCTCCAACAAATGTCTTCTTGTTATTGGTCTGCACTGGGTCACAGTCATGTGGAACTCAATTAGTAAGGATACAGGAAAAGGCTGTCTTGATTGGCTGAAGCCATTCAAGACCCAACTCTAAAGCAAAGAACAGGTCAGTTTCCCCTCAAAGCACATTGACTGAATGAAGGAACATTTTAAACATGAACAAAATCCAGGATATTATTATCAAATAGAAAAGAAGTGGATACAGGGCCTCAAAACCCAGAAAAATCTTCTATAATGGACAAAAAGTTCTTTCACACTGGGATAGGAGATGCCTGAAGTTACCTAATTTTTTATATTAGTAAGATGGAGGAAAGATACGAGCTATTACTTCAGCCTAATAAAATAAGTAGCTGTTCGCTCCGTGGTACAACTAAAAAGTTTAATGTCTAATAGTGGGGAGGGAGTCTCGGCAATTGTACTTCCATTTAGGAAGCCTCCAGTTCCCACACAAGAGCAACCAAACTTTGGTATGTGGACTCCAGACTTTTAAGTATCTGGGCCTCTGGTGTCAGATGGCTTCTGATTTTAAACATTTGGCCTTCCTCTGAGATGGGTGAGTATAAATGGCATGAGTATGGATTATCTGCTACAAGCCACTGAATATGTAAGAACTGAGAACCTCATGACATTCTTTTGAGCTATGAATAACACAATGGCTGGTAAAAGGCTATTATAACAAAGGCAATTATTTTTCTCATAAATGATTGAGACAGGGCCATAATTAATCAACAGTCATAAAAATGCCAAAAACTGGTAAAACGGTTCAAATGGGAGAAAAGAAATCTTCCACACCAACCCATAGGTGACCTTCTACAGAGAAAATGGGTTTTATGCCATAAATAAACATAATAAGAATAATGAACAGGAAGTGACTGATTGTTGAAAAAAGAGATCATCTGATTATCTTTTGCTTATTGTATAAATGCCAGAGAGCAATTTTAAGTATTCTAAAGATAACTAGAATAAATTACAAATGCCTTTACACAGAGTACCAAAGGAGCAGTGTGCACATTTAAAAAAAAATACCAACCTTGCCAAAAGACCTGCATAAATTAACTTGTGAGAAACAACACCAATTCTGTTACATCATCCTATCATTGACCAACACCTGAAGTAATAATTGGTAGCTGTTTTTTGAATAAGAAGATAAAGGATTCTGTTCTGGAAAGAGATGCAATCAAAGCAGAAACATCTCATTGGAGTGTTGTAACGAGGCTGATGTCCTCCACCATGAGTTTAGACTTGGCAGTCAGATATTTCTGATATTAGTCTCAGTTCCAGGACTCTTGAAGGATCTTAGTTCTAGAGGCTCTCACAAGTCACTCAGGGTCTCTGAGCCTTGGTTGATGCATCTATACAATAGGAAATAACACCATCTACCTGATAGACCTGTGGGAATTAAATCAGGGAATGCACACAAAGCACTGAGTTTATTGAGTAGTGCTGAAACCCTGCTCTTTCTTAAAGGGTGTGTTTTCTCCTTATTAGCTTCTGTGCACGAAATTTTAGGGAGTGTCATACTTCAGGGATCAATGTCATAGGTTACTTGGTTCCTCTTGACTCACCTTCACCCACTCAAAGAACAGAAAGGCATATTATTAAAAGCACATTTGACTTGATTTTTTTTTCACCAGATTTCCTCAGTGCCTAGCACAGAGCCTGACCCAGAGTAGGCATGAAGTGCATATTCATTGGATAATCCATTGACTAATTAATTATCTGGGCAACTGGACAGCTGTTCTGGACTTCTCAGTGGTAATGATGATGATGTCATTTTAACATGTTCCACATTGTTCTTTGCTGTGTCTAGAGTTATGACCAGACTTGGACACTCCCCCAAGTCTTCCTACCTCAGCCAGTCCCTTATCCATGAACAAGTTCTCTCATTGCCTTCAGTGTGATGTTCCAAATATGATCTCAGCATAATTGAGAGCAAGTGCCCTTCAGTCATTGCTAGAATATATTTTTATGACTGCGAAAAAAGAGTTATTGTCCTTTTGTTACGTTCCCATCTTTCAAACCAGAAATCTTTACTTGCAGTTGACGACATTTTATAAATTTGTGCTTCACCTAGTTTCCACAGCAAAGGAAAGAAGCTGCCATTTCTGGATACCAAAAATTAAGCAGCATTGTGCTACATGCTTTTACCTAAACCATGCAAATTATCATTATTTTAACCTGAGAGATAGAGCAAATAATAATTTTTTTTTTTTTTAATGATTCAAGAACCATGGCTCTGAGAAGCTGAATGAATTGCTCAAGGTCACAAAATAGCAGTTGCCCAAACTGGGATTCAAACAGAGTTCTACAAGGTCCCAAAGTCATGCTATTTCTATCTGATTCCCTGCTTCTTCTATATTCTATGCTTTTGATTATTTTCATCACATACTCGAGTTATCTTAAAGCACAGGTCAAACGTTATACATTCTTTTATGCCAATGTTTCTGACTTTGTTAAAAATATTTGCCTTTTCTTTTTTTGAGTGCAGAGATTTAACCAGTATTATAAAAGTAAAACAGAACTCACAAAACCTTGGAGAGAAACTATAGGACTGAATGTCGACGCATGGAATTTGGAACCAGGAAAATGTGATTGTCAGCACCCCTAGGAAACCTAATGGTACTTCAAAAATTGTGTGAAAAAAAATGGAATTAAAAGGTAAATTTATTTTGGTAGAAAATATTTGAAGCTTATGTATTTTTCTCATCATATACATTTTTCATGAACTTTTGAAGACCCTTTATACGTATGGATTTCAAGTTTTTTTTTTTTAACTAAAATAAACTTATCTTTTAATTCCAAATGCCACAAACTTTTTGCAGTATATAGTCATCTTTATTAGCTTCATTTTCTTCATCTGTAAGAGGGGGGTGTTAATACATAATCCAGAAGGGGTTTTGAAGATGCTGTGAAGTAATGAATTAAAGCATCAGTGAAAGACCGAAAGAAAAGTACTCATTCCCGAAATTTTGTTTTGGGTGTCCAAGTTTTCTACTAGCTTCTTCTGGATTGCAGATGCCCTCAAACACTTGAACTCTGCAGTTGCAAATCCAGAAAGAATTAATACAAAGTAGAAATAAAAAACATTCTGACAACTTATGAAACCAACTATTTTTACCCAGTTCTAGTTTTCTTCATCTGCCAGCTCATCTATTACTGCATAGAAGATATAAACCAGCTTATCTACTTTAATAAAAATTGTTTCATAGTCTGACCTTTTTCTTTGCAGCAGATCCTGCTGAAATACCTAAAAAAAGATCTAATTGAGCTTAACGTTTACAAAAGTTATTTTAGCTAAAAAGCTATAAAATCAGTTATCTTATTTCTACAATGAAGGGCGAGAATCTTTGATTTCATGCCACCCTTTTAGAACCTCATCTTTTTCTTCAAATTTGGCCACAAATCAGATTTCTGTGCGCCCCTGTTTTCAGGAGATTCCTCTTGTTGCACTGGACAAGTTCAAACATAGAATAACTCCCCAAGTACGTAGTAAATAGGAAAGAGTTCTGTAATAGTGTGCAAAGAACCGAGAGTTCTGAGTTATTTTCTGGAATTTGACCTGTACCTTGACCTCGAACGAGATGTAGAACGGGACCTTGAAGCAGCTCTTTTTGATGTGGGGGACACAGAAGGAGCCTCTGAGGGTGGAACAAGTAGGGGTGAACTGGAATGAGACTGGCTCCGTGATCAGGATTTTGACTTTATGTCACTTTTTCCATTTTCTTTGGGGGCCCGAGATTGAGACTGAGACCTGCTTCGGGATTTCTTATAGAAATCCCTTAGATCTGCTTCTAGAACGTGAACAAGAACATTGCTCACACTTGGATTTCGATTTGCTCTTTGATTTAGATTTCCTGCCTTTTGATGGAGAACGAGACTGACCTTTGCTCCCTGACCTGGATCGGGAGGGACTTTAGAAACACTCTGGGCTGCTCCTGCGAGTCCTACCTTCTAGAACGTGGCCTAGATCTGCTTCCTGAGTAAGAATGCCTATGGTTGTTCATAGCTTATCTTCAATAAGCCTAATACTTCTGTCATTTATTTCTGTACCATCCAGTTTGTCCACAGCACGCTTCATGTCCGAGTAGGAAAGAAATTCAATTACTCTCTCATTTGTGTGTAAGCGGATAGGTTACTTCACCTGCTTGGCGCATCCAAGTCTTGCCAGCTGCACCGCCTAGAAAGATTTTCTGCAGTTCGCCTGGACTCTGTAAGAAGAGGTCCACGTTTGTCTCTGCCAAAGGTTCTCCGACTGCTGTACCCCCACTACCGCTGCGGCTTCCATAGCTGGGGCGGTCGGGATCGCGGCACGTCGTCGCAAGGCGTCGCCGCCCTGGCGGGAGTCCTCAACTCCAGGAAGTCGTGCGGGTTAATGAGATCTACTTTGAGGAGTCGGCCAGAGCCGCTGGAAAAGCGCTGTGTGTCCTGCTCCCGGAAGTTGTGGTTCAGGTGTCCAGTGTAGACGTGCGGCGTGTCCGTGGCGTGGCCGGCGCGCAGGCTGGCAGCAAGGCGGTGGGCGCGGTGCGGGTGTGCGGACGGCGGGAGCCCGAGCCCGTGCCTCAGGCTGCGGCCCAGTCCAGCTACGCAGTGGTCATATCTGACCTGTAAAATCACGCATGTAAGCAGAAAAAATTTTCCCCTTTTTCCTTTCAAAATAAATAGCAAAATGCTTCTGCATCTCTAATTAAGAGCTCTGTAATTTGCTTTTGAGCAGAGATAAAGCAACCTTCTTTATTTAGCAATTGTCTATAGCAAGATGAGAGAGACCATGCATGTTTTTATGTTTTTAACAGTGTATTTGTCACATGAATTTCTTTTTCTCTGCCACTGTATAGGCTATAGAGTTGGAGACAGAGCGAGAAATTGGGCAAACAACATACTTTACCAAGAAGACTATACCATCTCCTGTCCAACCTTAGAAGGACGACAAAACTCTTAGCAGGTGATACTCACAGACCCTGTGCGTGTAGCTGGGGCTTTAAGAAAGGGCTTGCATTTTCTGCACCAATGAATCTCATTCTCTGGAATGTTCTTTGTTTTCAGTTATACATGGTAGCTTGGAAATCCCTACTCAGCTTTCGAAGAACATTTGAAATGTCACCTTCTCTTTGATGTTTCCCTGGGCTATGCACCAGACCAATTCCAGGTGCATCATTTCTTGTTGGGCCTACATCTTCCTATAGAAGAGCCCTGTGAGTGGCTCTGTCACACAGCTTCTGTTCTAGTCCTTGTGGGTGCTTTGCTTATGTGAGCATCGCTGCTGTGGAATGGTGAGCTCTGTTAAGGCAGGAATTTTATCCAGTCCTCCATTCCTGGCAAATAGCCCAAGGGTCAGGGTATGCTCGTTGAATATGCGTCACTCAGTGAAGAATGGAAATATTCTCTGGTTTACTTTTCTACTGGTTTATCCTTCTATTCTTTGTTTTAGGAGTTGGTTATTTCAGTTATTGCTCATGAGTCTGCTACTTGGTGGGGGTAGTTCTGTGGCTACATGTGAGTTGGTTGGGGCAGCTCTGATTAGCCTGGATGATCTGGGGTGGCCTCAGCTGGTATGGAAAATTCTAGGGTCTAGGAGCGCTTTTATCCTCACAGCACTGAAGGCCTGACTGCAGATGGCCTCTCTTGCTGGCAGGGCAACTGACATCTCATATAGTGGCTCAGGAGGGTGAAACTGGGAGCCATCATGCCTTTTAAAGTCCTAATCACCGTTTTGTTTGTTGTTCAGACAAGTCTCACCGCCAGCCCAGATTCAAGGGGAAATCAGCTGAGAAGAAATGGAAGGAGTTGTTGGTGGCCATCTTTACAGGTAATCTGCCATTTTCCATCCTTGCCACCTCTGACCCAAGAGCTCTACTGAACACTGGGGCCTACTCCCTTGTCCCTAAAGATTTGTTGTTGTTATTGTTATATACTGAGTTCTTGTGGAAGATTTTAGAAATATTTTTATTAGTTATTTTGGAGTGTGGGTGTATATGTGTGGGTGTGTGGTGGGGAATGTTGTGATTATTTGAATTTTCTCTGAAAATCTCCTGGGACAAGATTTCTGGGTTAAGGTTGTTTCTGAAAAGAAGAAATAATAAGTGCCTTTTATGACTATTTCTTTACACATATATCTTTGGACTTCTGGGAATAGCCAAACAGTGAGAAGCAATATGAAATAAAATATCTTCTCAACTGTGATCCAAAGAGAAATTTCTTGTTAGCAGTGGATGATCTGGAACTTCTATGTACTAATTATCAGTGTGGCATCATGCTCACTTGTATTTCATCTATGTCATTATAAACAGTGGTCTCCCAGTAGTAATACATTGCCTTCTCATTTACAAAAAAGCTATTTTGTAGTTTCTTTTTTTTTTTTTTTTTTTTTTTTTTTAGTGGGAGGTAAAATAGCAAGGTTTATTAGGGAAGGGACATCCGTAAGGACGGATGGGCACCTCTCCGACAGAGCCTGAAACTGAGAGAGTAACCAGTCGCTCGGACTGGGGGGGGGGGGGGGGGGGGAGGAGTGAGGTTACATGCTTGAGTGGAGAGAGTACACCTGGCCAGACCAGGTGGGTGGCTCAGCAGAGGCAGAGGGCTGAGCACGCAGTCCCATTGAGGCTGGGGGTTTTTAAGGAGATGGGTCTTGCTTCCCCACCTTGGCTCCTCTTGGAACAAAGGGCTTTTTGGATGTAAATAGAAAAACTTCTCTCTTGAAGGTCTGAAACAAAGGACTTTATGGATGCAAATGTTATCAGACAGGAGGAAGGGTGGGCATGACCCCCTAGAGAATTGGGATCCCCAGGGTATTTGAAATGCAGATACTGGGCTGCACCTGGGAGATTGTGGAAGATTTGTCAGGTTATCAGGGGGCAGGGCAGGGCAGGATGTGAATACTGGGCTGCCCCTGAAACACCATCAGGATGACTTTGAGATGCAGCATATGCTGGACATAGATGTCTTCTCTTTAGGCCTTTATGTCACACACACATAAGCTCATAACTGACTTCCTACCTAACATTCCTCCCTCAAGAGGTAATACCCAAAATTCTTCTTTGGGATTATGGATGTGTAGTTTCTTATTTTCAAAAATAAAGTAGTTATATTAAATTGAGTATAAAAAAGACACTAATTGCAGAATTACTCAGTGCTTTCTTAACCAATTTGTTCTCCAAAACCTTTTAATAAGATACTTTCTTCAGAGTAGAGGGAGCTCCAGGATACATAGAGCGTTGGCATTAGAGAGGCTGCTATCATCATCTTGCCCAACACCTTTGTTCTGTAGATGAGAAATGGCTCTGGAAGTTACATAGTGTAAAATATGAAAAGTTAGAAAAACTATTACTTACTGAAATGTGTGAAGATGAAAAGTCAGAGAAATTCACCTTTGAAATGTTATTTAACTCCATGTAAGACCTGTACTTCTGGGAAGAAGTGAGATGAGATACATATGAAGGCAGTCCATAGTTTGATAAACGAATAATTTTCTGGATGCCTTTACCTTTGAATAATAACTAGTATTTGAAAAATAGTTGGGTAAGGATTCATTGTTTTAAGTAAAAATATTATTTGGAGATGTTCATAGTTTGTAGAAGTTACTCTATATTTTAAACTTAGAATGTTATTTAGTGAGTTAAATATACTGTTTACATATAAAGCCAAATATTTATGCATGTGTAACTGGCTGGTCATTAGCCTCATACAGATCTTACTTGTTCTTTCATTCATTCACTCAAAAAATGCTATTAAGCTCCATTGATGTACCAGGTAACATATGCAGCAGTGTATAAAACAAACTTTCCCTTTGCTTTTAATGAGTATACATTTTAATGGGAGGTTTAGCATTTTCTTACTTTGGAATGAAGCCTGACTGAATGCTAAATATTCAATGATTTCAACATCTCTGAGTGCAGGTGCTGTGTGGAATGGGAAAATATCTCCCAGCCATGCTCTGAATTTGTCTTATATGTTCCTCATCAAACTGCAGTGCTTTCCATTTCCATTTACCCAACCAACACTATAAAATTTTTATTGGACTAATTATAAATATTATTATTGCATCATCACTTACCATTATTTGACTAGAATTTACCCCTATATTAGAATGGCACAGGGAATAGTAGCATAATATCTGGAAGACAGCTTGCAAAGTCATGATAGGTACTCCCTCCCCAATTGTTTTATTTATTTAAAAATTATTTATTTTCATTTGATTTGGAAGAGACACATAGACAATCCCCTGGTTCACTCCCCAAATGCCTGCCACAGGGTGGGCTGGGCCAGGCTGGAATGAAGAATCTACAACTCAATCACAGTTTCACATGTGGGTAATGGACCCAAGAACTTGAGCCATCAACTGCTGCCTCCCAGGGTGCATATTAGCAGGAAGCTGGAATTGGAGGTGGAGCCAGGACTTGGACCCAGGCACTCCTACCTGGGATGTGGGCATCCAAGTGGTGTCTTAACCACTGTGTGAAATACCCACCTCATCTCCCTTTTTAAAAATAGTTTATTCTTCAGGATTCTTTTGCCATACTCCTTGTATTTTTATATTGGGACATTCATTAATTCAACTCTACAGCTTGTTGTCTGTGTATCTGTATCTATTGCTACAGTGTTGGCTCCTTGAAAGTAGGACTATAACTTATTCATTCCTTTGTCTCTATAGAGCCAGCCTAATTCATTCAGCAACATTTTATGTAATTAATATTTCTTTTAGGATTTGATTTCATGAATATGTTGTGTGGCAGGTAGCATAGCTATTCTTTGTATTTTGTAGACAAAACATGAAGTAATTAGGTGTTATTATACACTGATACTTAAGGGCACAGTGCTTATGAATATTGGACAAAAAGCTTGAATTTGCATCCCTTTACTCCAGATCTAGTGCTGCATCTTTGAAATCACATTGTCTCCTTGCATATATGTATATTTTGCATTGTCATATATGTGTCTTCATCATCATTCTCCACATCCCTATTTTTCTTTGTGTCTCATATGCTTGCTTAACTTTAAGTTGACTTTTTTTTTTTAAGACTTATTTATTTTTTTGAAAGGCTGAGTTACAGATTGGCGGAGGGCGGGGGGGGGGCGGTGGTAGAGAGAGACAGAGAGAGAGTGAGTTCTTCCATCAGCTGGTTCATTCCCCAAATGGTTGTAACAGCCGGATCTGCGCTGATCCAAAGCTGGGAGCCAGGAGCTTCTTCTGGGTCTCTCAAGTGGGTGCAGGGACCCAAGGACTACTTTCCCAGGCCATAGCAGAGAGCTGAATAGGAAGTGGAGCAGCTGGGATCAAACTGGCACCCATATGGGATGCCAGCAGCAGCTTTACCAGCTATGCTACATGAATAGCTATCATGAGAGGAGACCAGAACAAATAAATTATTCTATTCTTCTCTGAGAGATTAGCCACAGGTTTTTCTTTGGATTGTGTACTTCTATGAGTTTTAAGCAATAGAGTCACCTAAAAAGAATTTGAGGGTTAGGAGTTGTTATTGGAAGATTAGGGAACAATTGTAAGGCACACATACACACATAAATTCTGATATGCTAGACTGAATCACATTAAAAAATGTAGAGAGGGGCTGGCGCTGTGACGTAGCAGGTTAACGCCCTGGCCTGAAGCTCTGGCATCCCATATGGCCACTGGTTCAAGACCTGGCTGCTCCACTTCCAATCCAGCTCTCTGCTATGGCCTGGGAAAGTAGTGAAAGATGGCCCAAGTCCTTGGGCCCCTGCACCCACGTGGGAGACCCGGAGGAAACTCCTGACTCCTGGCTTCTGATCGGCGCAGCTCCAGCTGTTGTGGCCAATTGGGGAGTGAACCGTTGGATGGAAGACCTCTTTCTCTCTCTCTCTGCCTCTCCTCTCTCTGTGCAACTCTGACTTGCAAATAAATAAATAAATCTTTAAAAAAATGTAGAGAAAAATTGGTCTGGCACTATGGTGAGCAGGTTAAGCTGTTGCTTGTAACACTAACATACCATATTGGAGTGCTGGTTTGAATCCTGGCTGCTCTGCCTCTCATCCAGCTCCCTGCTAATGTAGCTGGAAAAGCAGCATAAGCTGGCCCAAGTACTTGGGTCCCTGCCATCCCTGTGGGAAGTGTGGATGCAGCTCATGGCTCTTGGCTTCACCCTTGCTCAGCCCTAGCCATTGCAGCCTTTTGGGCGGTGAACCCATGGATGGAAGATACCTTGCTGTCTCTCTCTGCATCTGTCTTTCAAATAGATAAATCTTAAACAAAGAAAAAAAAAAAAAGAAAAGAAAAGGAGATTGAATGATAAACTGTGTAGAATGGGTTAAAGAGATTTTGGTTTCTGTGGATTAAGATCAAAGTGTATGGGACAGCAGTAGCATCATGGGACAGTGGGTAAAATTGCTGCCTGCAACGCTGGCTTCCCATATGGGCGCTGGTTGGAGTCCTGGCTGCTCCACCTCTGATCTAGCTCCTTGCTAATGGCCTGGGAAGAGCAGAGGGAGATGGCCCAAGTATTTGGGTCACTGCCATCCATTTGGGAGACCTTGAGGAAGTTCCTGGCGCCTGGCTTTGGCCTGGCCTAGTCCCTGCTTTTGCGGCCATTTGAGGAGTGAGCCAACATATGGAAGATCTCTCTGTCTCTTCCTCTCTCTCTGTGATTCTGACTTTCACGTAAATAGATAAGTATTTTTAAAAAAGAAAATAAAAGATCAAAGTGTGCTTCTTAGATCATCTGAAGTTCTTGGTATCAAATGAGGTTGGTATCCAAATATGTGAGTGACTCAGAAACTGAAGGGGTAGTGTTCACTGTACCATTGTTTCAGGTGATTCCTATGTATAGTACTTTAAAGCATGAGAATAAGTAGACAAAAGTGGGGTTTTAAATTAAGTTTAAATAAATCATATGTACTACCTAGGGATCTTGTTAATATACAAGTTCTGACTTAATAGTTATGAAGTAAGGCCTGAAAGTGTTTCTAACAAGTTCCCAGGTGATACCAATTCTGGTAGTTCATGGATCATGTCTTGAGTAGCAAATCAGAATATATTGGGTTAGCTGCTGTAATCTGTGTGCTATGAAAGGTGAGGTGGAAAAAGTAAGATTTTAAGAAGCTTCCCTGATTTATGACAGAATTCCCCTTTATCAGCTTGTCAAAATCTTTGGGGAAGATTTCATATTGCTTTCCAGTGTTTTTGTGGGTGGGACTTTCGTTGGACTGGCTACAAGGCAGTTTGGCATTGTGTAGTTTCAGTTGTATAGTTCTGCGTGGGAGACCAGGTGGGGCTCAACGTATTTCTAGTGGAACCTCCTGCCCTGCCTCTTCTAGTTTCAAGTAGTTTAGGGGAGAAAAAGTAAATTCGTTGTGTAGCATATCATCTGGACTAGTTTCTTAATGCTCATCTGTTCTATTCCTGCCAATTAAGAGCAACAGCTGTCTTGCAAGGATGGTGGTTGTTAGAAAGTGACACAGCTGTGGGATTTAGATGAGATAACAGTTGTACAGCCATGATAAGGCATCATTGGAATGCAAACTGCCACGGGCTGATTTATAGCACACATCCAAGGGGAAAAAGCTTAAACCAAAATCAACTAAAATAACAACTCACCCAATAGGGAAAACAAGACAAAATATCAACCCAGAGATGTTTAGCCCCAAAGTCAAGTTTACTTAGACTATTTTAAAAACAAGATTTGGACTAAAAATTGACTTAGATTCCAATTACCTCAGTTGTCTACAATGCCCAGAATTATGGATTTGTATCTAAGATTTAAATATTTATGCAAAATCAGTCCTCTTGTGGCTCAATAAAATCTGAAACTTCCAAATCTCTGGCCTTATTCTGTATTAGAGAGGGTGGACTTGCAGAAAATAAAAAATATAGTCAGTGATAACTATTTGGAAGTTGTATTATCATAGCAGATGTGTCATTTCACCAAGATAATAACCTAACAACCAAATGAATTCTATAAAAATAATAATGTTCTCCTTTTTCAACATGGGAATAGAACATCAGTATGTTTGCATATTTCAGAAGGAAAGTAATGGTCATGATATAATTAATAAATATAATTAAATTCTGTCACCTTATGCTCTTTGTACACTGCCTATGAGTTTTCAGACTTCTACATTTTTGTGAAATTCCTCTTGGAATACAAGTACATGATTTCTCTTGTCCCTGAACACCTAAATTCTACTCATGTTTGAAAAAGCATAGCAAATAAATTTATCTGTGAAGCCTTTTGGGATCCTCACAGCTGAAATTAATGTATCCCTACCTGGAACTGCTTTTGCAGTTTAGCCAGACATTTCTTATGCCATTTGTATTTTTCTTTTTGGAATTAAGTCAGTTAAAGCGTATGTTTTATCTTCTCCACTGATCCACATGTGGACTTTATATAAATTATGTAAAGTGGACTTGTGGATCAGTGGAGAAGATAAACATGTGCTTAACTGAAATCAAGGTCTATGTTCAATTCACCTTTGTATTTTTAAGATCTATTTTCTTTCACTGAGTAAGTGCTGAATTAAAGATTGTTAAACAAATTCCCGTGGATGTTGTGGAAGGGGAACACCTGTCTATTCAGTTTCATTGAAGAAGAGGACTAGCATTTAAGAGATGTGAACAAGAGAGGTGACAGGGAATGGAAAATCTTGCTCAGTCAGGAAGATTTGATAAAATATTAATCCTGACATATTTTAATGTAGATCTTTGACAGGAATAGAAGTGACCATGCCAGAACTCTTTTGTAGTCACCTCCCAAATTTAACACAGGCATCATAAATATAATATAGTATAGAATATACTAGAGAATATAAAGTATTACTGTGTAATTTCAGAGGGAAAATGAATACTTTCAGTGGTGATGATAAAGGAAGTCTTCATTCATTCATTCAGTAGATAGTTATTGAGTTCCTGTATTTCAGTTCCTTGACCTCATGAAGTTTATGGTTTGTTATTTGGATTTATTGAGGAGCTATGTACTAACAAAATAATCATACATATAACTATAAACTCGCACCTATATGAGATAGTGAGTTCATGGAAGTACAGTGTTTAACATGTTACCTAGCATCTACTAAACAAATACTCAGCAAATATCAGCTATTCCAGTGGTTAATTTTTTTTTTTTTTTGACAGGCAGAGTTAGACAGTGAGAGAGAGAGACAGAAGGTCTTCCTTCCATTGGTTCACCCCTCAAATGGCCACTATTGCTAGCGCGCTGCGCCAATCCGAAGCCAGGAGCCAGGTGCTTCTTCCTGTCTCCCATGCGGGTTCAGGGCCCAAGCACTTGGCCCATCCTCCACTGCCTTCCCAGGCCACAGCAGAGAGCTGGACTGGAAGAGGAGCAACCGGGACAGAACTGGCGCCCCAACTGGGACTAGAACCCGGAGTGCCGGTGCCACAGGTGGAGGATTAGCTTAGTGAGCTGCAGTGCTGGCCCCAATGGTTAAATTTTTAACCTATAAAAAATAGGGTGCTCCCAAAAATGTTTGATTAATGATATAAAAACTATCAGAGATGTGTTTTCTATTTAAATTTTTCAAAATTTATTTTTTTTTGAGAGGTAGAGAAAGAGAATGTTCATAACTGCTGGTTCACACCTCAAATGCCCACAATGGTCAGGACTGGACCAGGCCAAAGCCTGCAACTAGAAACTCAGTCCAGGTTTCCCATGGAAGTAGCAAAGCTCCAATTACTTTAGTGACCACTGCTGCTTTCCAGGGTACACACTGGCAGGAAACTGTCCTGAAGAGCTGGAGCCACGTATGAAATTCAGGTCCTCCAGTATGGACTGTGGGTGACTTAGCATCTTAATTACTAGGCTAACCACCCTACCGGTGATGTTTTCTGATGATTAATCTAGAATTATTTTGTCAGAGGCACCGGATTGGAAAGTGATTGGAATTGAGTGGAAACTGGCATATTATACTTGTCATAAATTGTGTATTTTCAATGGGTAGAGATAGATGGAAACATATATTAGAAATGTTATGGAGGCAGAATTAGCATAAAATAAATGATTTGAGAGAAGGTAAATAAATACAGAGATTCAGAGCATAAGAGAACCTGAAGATGAGTGTAAAATTGAAAGAACCTTAGGACACAGCATTAGGAGCAGGTTCATGAGCAGGGTAATGTGCCCTATTCGGACTCATTGAAGTTAAGATGGTGAGATCCAGGTGGGTGCTCTCAAAGGGTGGTTAGGGCTAGGGATTGTTAATTGGGAATCACCTGCGCAGGGTTATAGGGTTATAGTTAAAGCTGTTGGGATATATAAAATTACCTTAGAAGGACCATAGAAGAAGGGCAAGTACAGACTGTTGGGAACCTCTTAAATTTCCTACAGGGAGGAAGAAGGTCTGAGAAAGAGAGAGAGGGCAGGAAGGCAGAAGAACCCTGAAGGAGCAGGGTTAGTGTAGCCAACGAGGACAAGGAGTCTAGAGGACAGCAGTTTCAAATCCCTAGGAGAGCTGGAAAACAGTAGGTAAGCACTGTGGATTTGGTCCCAGGATATCAGTGCTGATCATCACAAGGACAATTTCAAGGACATTGTATGGGGTAACCAAATTATAATATTGTGAGGAATATTGGTGAATGGAATGAGCATGGCTTCTCTGAAGAATTTTGTGAATTAAAAAAATTAAAGAATAAGATAAATAATTTAACCTGGAGGAATAGCAAGAGATGAAAAGTTTGCTTACATTTAAAAAAATTATATAAATGGAACAAATTTCATATATTTGTATAGTTTTAAGAGCATAATGATACTTCCCATCATACCCTCCCTGCCTCGTTTCTACCCACCCCCCTCCTTCTCTTCTTACTTTTCTTTGAATTTAACAATAATTCAATTTTCTTCATAGTCACAGGCTTTCCACTAAATAAAGAAATCAACAGTAGTAAGTAGAGAAAAGTTTTCTTTGAAAGTAGAACATTTTCTTTGTAAGTAGGACCTATGTTTTGAGATTTGTAGGTATTTTTCATACTTTGGTTTTATTATTTGGCTAGATTAATTTTGGTGAATTCATGAGGTGAAAGTGTAGTAGATGCATTTAAAGCTGTACTGAACCTAAGCTCTTCCAAATTGTTGTAGAGAACTAGCATAATTACACTTTTAAATACCCAAACTAGCTGTGGAATGGTAGATTATACCTCCAGTAAAGTTCATGCCACCTTGTTAAAGACAGTAAATTTTTTTTTTTGAAGTTAAGGTGAGAAAGGGAGAGAGGGAGAAAGAATAATTTCACCTGCTTGTTCACTCCTCATATGCCTCCAACAGCTGGAGCCAAAGCCAGGATTTGAGAACACAGTACAGAACTTTCACGTGGCTGGCAAGAATCTAATTACTTGAGCCCATCACCTGTCTCTCAAGGTCTGTATTAGCATAAAGCAGGAGTCAGGAACTAGAGCCAGGAGCTGAACTCAGGTACTCTGATTTGGGACATGTTTCAACTGTCAAGCTAACTGCTCTCCCCAGGTGGTATGCATTGATTGGATGCAAAAATACCCATACGGAGCTCTTGCTAGTGGTAGTGGAAACATGAATAAAGAATTTATAGTTTTACATTGGTATTCTACATTGTCGGTCTCACTAGACCACTATAAATGGTCCCATAGTTACATAGATTTCCCAATTCTGGTTTAATCACATGAGAATTACTTACTCCTATTTCTGGTTGGAAGTGGAAGCAAAGTTCTCTAAAGCTGGTAGAATATATATAATTGTGAAAATACATATACATGTATATGTGTATACATGTAGACTACTGTTGAGTGCCTACAAGGTTGCAGGCAGAAATATTCCAACTGTAGAGAATATTATGTTGATTTTATAATCATTTGCATGGCCTACAAAGTAGAGAGGTCATTTTGCTTTTGTAAATGCTGAAATAGGAATTTGAGCAGTTAAATACATTGTCTAAGGTGACACAGCTAGTGAACGATGGCAGATGGGGTCCAAAGCCAGCTGTGCCTTGCACACTCTGCTTTTTGGATATATGAATGGGTGACAAATACAGGAGTGATGTGTATTTTTTAAAGGTTAGGAGGAAGCTATTACTGGAAATTGTGTCTTGCAATCCATTGAATTCATGAAGTGACCTAGTTCATCTTTTATGGGACTTGTTGCAAAAAGTTGGAGTTGGAAGAGAACTTTTGGAACTGCATTTCTAGAAACTGAGACTAGGTATTTGCTCTAAGTCACCTAGCCTATTCTCGGTTGTCATCTTAGCCATGATTACAACCAAATATTCTGTGTCTTAAGTATTTCATCTACTACCCTAGACTACATTAAAAAGGATGAAGGCAGGAGAATCTGTGGGTTACTCAGTGATTCTCTTCCATCACTTACTGGCCTTGTTAGCACTCTGGCCAGAATCCTCTTGAAATCTGTGCCTACTTTAAACTCATGTGTATCTTGTTATGATAAAAACCTTTTTATTTTTTTGCAGAGTTCTGCCCATTATGTTTTTGACTGATATTTTATTTTTCGTTTTCAAGCTCAGATACAAGGGCTCTAAGGTGTGTGATATAAAAGCAATTGTTAAAATAAACAATGATGGCGTGTCAAAATGATTTATATTGGCAATTTAATTGGAAATGTTTCCATTAACATAAAACACTCTGCTTGTTGTGGGCTTTATGTTGCTATACACATTTTTATCAGCATCATACAAATGATGTTTGCAACTGCACTTTTAAAAATAGTGATATTTTATTAACATAGCACTGTGGTGATAATCTTTGTTAGTTTATGTTTATCTATAATAAAGTCTTAAAGTCTCTCAAAGTAGTTTTAGCTTCTCCCAAAAACTGGCACTGGCTTGCTATTATATAAGGCACTATTGCTCCTTCCATTGTGGCCAAACTTTAGAAATAGCTCCTGCAGAGATAAAACACCACCTGGGATATTTCCCCCGTAAAGCAGGACAGTAATTGTAACAGGCTTGGTGCTTTTGTGAGTTTATTTTAAACATTCCTAAAAAAGTTGGGTTTGTAATTTTCCTTCAGATTACAAGCTGACATTCTAGGGGGGAAAAAAGTAGCAGGGAATGCAGCGCTTCTGTGTGGTGGCAGCTGATAATTACCATAGCGTGAGTGGGGCTCGATATAACCCAGGCATTTTCAGAAACATGGCTGATTACAGTGCTTTAAGAGTAACTCAATTCGGGAATTTTGCTTTGTTAGGCAAATTGAACTGTCTTGCTTCACGGATCTCCTCTCACTTCCTTCCTTTGCCTTCCAACACAGAACCTCCTTTATGTCTTCAGTTGCTAGGCTGTTCCCAAGAAGAGTTATGTGTAAAACTCAAAAATGAAATGGAGACACTGTTCTAAAAGGAATGGTAGGAAATGGAGTCTCTGGATTTACCCCTGGAAAGGCTCACTCTGTAATAATAGTGTTTTGCATCATTTAAGATGTTTGCCTGTGCCTTTTTTTTTTTTTTTTGTCCAGAGAAAGTATAAGAATCATTCTGCGGCTAATGTCAAAATAAGAAAGTATCACACTAACTAGGCTTGGCCATGGGGTCCCCCTGGGAGTTTAGAGAAGAGATTTAATCCCAAGTGCGTGAGAAGTGAGAGGTAAGAGAAGGATGCTTCTTCGGGAACGGAAATTAAAGGCATTCCAAGCAATATATTTTCAACACGGTTATTAAATACACAGAATTCACTTTATAAATTAATGTTAGAGTTTAGTTGCCCAGTTCTGAATGCACACATAGAAATAAATTGTGTGTGTGTGTGTGTGTGTGTGTGAGAGAGAGAGAGAGAGAGAGAGAGAGAGAGGGGATAGGAGGGAGAAAAGAAAAATGTGCACACAGACACAGATGTGTATATAAGTAGGATATTTTGGAGCACCTGGGATCTGGAAGTCAGTTGAAGATGCGCTTTCACAAGAATGTAACAGCTTTTTCAATGAAGGTTTGTTTATTTAAGCATAATACTTTATATAGCATAGGAACTATGATTTTTTCCAATACCCAGATTTAAGGATTTAGCTCAAGAAATACCCAGATCACTACCTCTGAAAATGACCATATATCTGCCATCAGGGGCGGATCTAGGTTTTATTGAATTCAAGGCCCTTTTAAAGAAAAAACATACAAAACTGTGAATGTAAAATCAGATCAACTGTCCTGGAAAGAGCTCTGAGTAGTGCTAAATCTGAAATCATTGGCTTCATGGTTTATCAGCTTCTGTGTGGGAAACACAGCCACATCTGATCTCATGTTCCTCTAGGCATCACTGTGGCGTTTCAGGCAGGTTATTATTATTTTTTTTTGTATCAGTTATTTCAACACCAATTATTCATCTCACCATGTCTGCCTTCATTAATTTCTGTCCTCTATCCTAACTCACTCATGGAGAGCTGCGGGGCATGAGTGCGGCCATGGCGCGGCCAGGCCAGGCCAGGGGGCTCCGCATGCGCAGCTGCCCCCGGGTGCCCCCTTCCGAGCCTGCGAACTAACCTGAGCCAGGCCTCCCTTTAATATTTTGAACAACAGTACAGAAGCTAACCAAGTGTCTACAGAGATATCATGTGTATTAAGTGAATGAAGGAAAAAATGCTTACATGCAATTACAATGGATTTGAATAAGCAATATCTGAAGAAAAGGCATTCTTTTTTGGGACAATGTTGATGGAAAGGAAAGATTGTAGTGAGTAAATGTATGTTTTAATATGTCTTACTGATGATCAAATATATATACTTATTGAGTCCCTTTACTATGGAAATTTGAAAAAATAAGAGATGACTGCAGTTCTCTAGCTGTATCAGGGCTTCAAAATCATGGAGTAAGTATATTTCCTGCTGAAAGGATCCAGAAGATAGAAATACACAAATATATTTTTTAGCTGGTGATGTGTAGTAGGCCATTCACCACAGGCCTCACAGATTATTGTCTGAAATTGCAGTTTCTTTGCATATAAGAATTTTTATGGTCTGATCTTTTTTTTTTAATAGTTTTATTCAGGACCGATGCTGTGGCATTGCTGGTAAAGCCACCATCTGTGGTGCTGGCATCCCATATGGACATTGGTTCAAGTCCCAGCTGTTCCACTTCTGATCCAGCTGTCTGCTAATGTACCTGGGAAGGTAGCAGAAGATGGCTCAAGTGCTTGGGCTCCTGCACCCACATGGGAGAAAGGAAGAAGCTCCTGGCTTCAGATTGGCCATTTGAGGGAGTGAACCAGTGAATGGAAAATCTCTCTCTACCTCTGTCTCTGTCTCTCTCTCTGTCTCTGTAACTCTGCCTTTCAAGTGGATAAATCTTTTAAAAATAGCTTTATTTGAGTTGGGAGATGAGAGCGCAATGGGGAGAGAGAAAGAAGGGAAGAGGAGAAAATACTTTCATCTGCTGGTTTATTTACCAAATGGCCCAAAACCCAGGGCTACACCAGGGCCAAAGTTGGGAGCCAGGAACCCAATCCAATTCCCCAATATGAGTGACAGGAACACAATTACTTGAGTATCACTGATGCCTCCTAAGGTATATATTAGCAGGAAGCTGGAGTCAGGAGTGAGAGCCAGGACTCAAACACAGGTACTACAGTGTAGGGCACAGGCAACTTAATTGCTAGGCTAAATGTCAACTACCTGTGGGCAGATCTTTAAGGAGAAACCCTTGCAAAACTGATTGATTCAGCTCACAACACACAATTTGTGTCAGAAAGTTAATTTATTAATTTACAATGAATCATAAATTACTGTCTTGTGAGTATAACAATTCAGGAGAACAAATCATGGTCCATGTGGTTGGTGAAAGAATATTAAGAGCAGAAAAAAATATTCTTAAAGGACAGATTGATTTAGTTTGATATGCCTTCCGATGGATTAATCTTCTGTTTCCTGGGGATATTTCATTTATATTTGGATGATTATTCATTCATCTGTTGTACAGTTCACTTGCCTAATATTATTTACTGAGTCACTTCAAGGTGCCAAAGATTGTGCTAGGCATTGGAAATACAGTGATGAACAATACAGACAGTATCCCTGCCTGCCTGGAACTTACACTTCGTCACAGCTTAGCTAGAAAATTGCATGTACTTTTTGCATTGCTTAACATTTCTCCTTCCTTGGATTCAGGAGTGCTGCTCTTTACTTTCTGTGGTGCTTAATTCACAAATGTTTATCAAAATGTTACATACATCTAATGAAACCATTTTTGGAAGAATGCTTCAAATTTCCCATAAAAACCGAAGACATTCCAAATTGAAGTCTCTAGTGGCCTCTACTTTCAAATTCTAGGCATCTAACGCAGATCAAAATGAAAGAAAAATGATTCTGTAAATTATATGCAAAAGAAACACCTAGTTGTTCAAGGCATAATTGGTCAAAGTGTAATCAGACATTGATATCTATATGTTTTTCTTCACATTTTTGGGATGAATCTTCTGGGTTAAGTCTTTTTTTTGTGTGACAGGCAGAGTGGACAGTGAGAGAGAGAGACAGAGAGAAAGGTCTTCCTTTTTGCCGTTGGTTCACCCTCCAATGGCTGCCACGGCCAGTGCGCTGCAGCTGGCACACCGCGCATATCCGAAGGCAGGAGCCAGGTGCTTCTCCTGGTCTCCCTTGGGGTGCAGGGCCCAAGCACTTGGGCTATCCTCCACTGCACTCCCAGGCCACAGCAGAGAGCTGGCCTGGAAGAGGGGCAACCGGGGCAGAATCCGGTGCCCTGACTGGGACTAGAACCCGGTGTGCCAGTGCCGCAAGGCAGAGGATTAGCCTATTGAGCCACAGCGCCGGCCCGGGTTAAAAGTCTTTAAAAATGAAGAAAAAAATCTAATTTCTTGGGGTTTCTAAGTACTAATATTTGATCTTATACTTTCTGTTTATACCACACCAAGTGAAATTTTTACTTGCCTGTATTCTACACATGCACATCAAAGATCTCTGTTTCTCTCCTCATAACTTGTCTGTCTAGCATCTTGCTAGGATTAAATTGTCTAACCTTGATGGGTCACAATTATAGTGCTTGATGTTCACATATACGCATAAAGTTATTGGCTGGTTTTTTATGTTAAAGGAAAGAAAAAAGTTTAATTTCAAGGAATCTTATATTTTCTGGGTTGATTCTGCAGATTTTTTTTCCCACAAGGAGTGAGCTTGTAAAAGAACTGCTGGAGGTGGAAATGGATGAAGGTTAAGATCTCAAGAAGCAGCCCTTTATCTTAGCTTATCCCTCTCGGGAGCCATGACCCCAGTGAATTGGATAAAGTGGGCTGAATGGCATAATAGCCTGAAGGGTACAGAAATGAGACATCTGAAGAGACTTTCCTGTTTCAAGGATATACCTAACCTACTTTAAAAATATTCCTTTAATGAGGAGTTTAAAGGAGGTTCCTTCCTGTCATGAGTTCATGGCTCCCTAGGTAGATCTTCCCTTTGTCATTTTAGGTGACTTCAGATAGAATATTGTGATATTGTCTCCAAAAAGAATTTTCCCCTTTGGCTTGCAAATAAGTTAGATATTTTAAGCAGACCAATTCCCTTCTTTTAAACACTACCTACTTATAATTTCTTATTAGAGGCTGAACTAACATTTAAAAATCCTACCATGATGCCTATAAATACTGTTGGCAAAGCTTTTATGGCTACTGATGACACTATAAAAATATGCCTTCATTTTAAGAACTCTAGAGGATTTGTACATCTGCATAAGCTCTAGAGTTCCCTGCTTTGTGGGGGAAGAACTGATGGGGAAGATGAGATCATCGCCTACTTCCATCCTCGTTTAAATTCGTGGGAAGCCTGATTAGAAAGTACTTTTCCTCCCTGAAGGTCTGCTATACTCGGTTTTATTACCCTCATGCATTTATTAGACACATATTTGTCCTTATAAAGACATTTTAAAAATAATCATTGTTTAATCATATATGTATTTGGTGCAGTATACCTTTCTTCATACATTTATGGGGATGATTGTTTTGTTTTGGCTCCAAATTTTTCTATGCTAGTTAAATATAGATTGAAGACATGCACATGTAGAATCATTTCAAGGGCCTTTGCTGTCTC
This sequence comes from Lepus europaeus, assembly GCF_033115175.1. NCBI lineage: Eukaryota > Metazoa > Chordata > Mammalia > Lagomorpha > Leporidae > Lepus > Lepus europaeus. The sequence goes on along the minus strand of NC_084836.1, from coordinate 30,817,431 downwards.
AGTTTTTAACTTTATTTTTTTATGGTTGGAAGAGGTTTGGCTCAGGGAGAGGAGGACCTGGTTTCTTCGGTTCATGCAGACTCCCTGCTAGCTGTGTGGTGTGACAATGACTAAGCCACCGGACTTCTCAAACCCTTAGTCTCCCTGACTGCAAAGTGAGAGTGTTGCACTGTTCTCCACCTTCTTGAAGCTCTTCCAACTCTCTGAATCTGTGACTTTCTTTGATTACCAAAATACACAATCTCACTCTGTATGTGATTTTTATTTCTCCTTTAGTACAATTAAGCATTCCTGGATAGTGATAGCATCCTTGATAGTGATTTTGCTGGATTCTTTTCTGAGATTCTTAGCATTTTCAAAAGATACAACTAGAGTTTCAGATACTCCCTACATCTATGCTGAAAGCAAGCAGACTGAAGGGAATCATCTTTATTCCCTGCTAATTACTGAAGGAGTTGAATGAAATGTAAAAGAATGAACTCCACTCAGGTATAGTTTTATGGGAAATGGTTTATAGGGGCAGAAATTTCTTCAACATTTGGTCAGACTTAACCAACCTTTTGAGGATGGGGTGACGAGTAGAACATTTTGGCTTTAATTAATGTGTTTACTTCTACCTGGGCTTATAAACAATATTCAACATAAGGGGCCAGCACCATGGCTCACTTGGTTAATCCTCCGCCTGTGGTGCTGGTATCCCGTATGGGCACCAGGTTCTAGTCCCAGTTGCTCCTCTTCCAGTCCAGCTCTCTGCTGTGGCCCAGGAGGGTAGTGGAGGATGGTCCAAGTGCTTGGGCCCCTGCACCAACATGGGAGACCAGGAGGAGGCACCTGGCTCCTGGCTTCAGATCAGTGCAGCGCCGGCCGTGGCAGCCATTTGGGGGGTGCACCAGTGGAAGAAAGACCTTTCTCTCTTTCTCTCTTTCTCTCTCTCTCTCTCTCTCTCTCACTATGACTCTACCTGTCAAAAAAAAATTCAACATAAGATTATTTGAATATTATACTAATATTATTTCCTTATTTTTCACATATTTTGCATTATTTCTAGTTACTCAGAATATGTCAATTTAAAAGACAAATGAAAATCTCTGCTTGGGATCTTATATTTTATTCAGGGAGTAGAGGATACTGACAATAGACAAAAATTAATATAGTATGTAATACAATAAATATAGTGTGATAAATGCAATGGAGAAAGATATAAAGAAAAAGCAGGAAAGGGTTAAAGTATTAGGGTGCTAGAGGAGGAGATTTATGGTTTTAAATAAGCTTTTCAGGTAGGTTGCATTGAGAAGATGACATCTGAGCTTGAAATGAGGGAGCTACACGGATATTTAAAGGAAAAAGTGTTCTAACTGAAGGAACAGAAAAGCAAAGCATCTACAGCTACACAGTGCAATGCCTGGAGTGCTGTGATACATCAAGGTGGTTAGGGTGGCTACCCAGAAGGAACCAGGAAGAGGTGAAGGGTAACCCTGTTTGGCATTGTGCTGAACATGTCTATTTGCTTCCAGAAGCTTCTTTTCTTTGCCTGTAACTGCTTGCTCCTCTTGCCCCAGTAGGACTAGGAGTGGTATCTCTCCAGTATTGCCTGCCTCAGGGTCATTAGCACACTATCTATAACCGATTTTTTTCCTAACTCTCATCCTCACCTTTGTAGTTGTTCCTTGCCATCATTTCAGTGTTTATGTTCCTCACCACCAAATGCATGTGTTGAAACTTTATCACCAATACAATAGTGTTACAGGTGAGACCTTTAGTGAGTGATAATGTTGTGAACTTTGAGATGAGGTTATGGCCCTTGTAAAAGAGGCTCCTTCTTTGTCTTTTCTTATATTTTTAAAGATTTATTTATTTTAAAGAGTTACAGAGAGAGGGAGAGAGACACATTAGAAAGATATTTCATCTGCTGACTCAACTCCCAAATGAGCTGAACAGCCAGGGCTGGGCCAGGCTGAAGCCAAGAGCCAGGAGCTACATCTGAGTGTACATGTGGGTGGCAGGGATTCAAGTATTGGGGCCATCTTCTGCTGCTCTTCTTGGCTATTAGCAAGGAGCTAAATTGAAAGTCGAGCAACAGGGACATGAACTGATACTCCATTGGATGCCACATCACAGGCGGTGGCCCTTGAAAGAGGTTCCTTCTACCACATGAAGATGCAATAAGAAGACACATCTACGAAGCAGACATGGAGCCCTCACCAGACTCTGAATCTGCTTGTGTTTGATCTTGGACTTTCCAGCATCCAGGAATATAAGAAAAAAATTCCTTGTTTATAAACTACCTAGTTTTTGTAATTTACTACAGCAGCTCTGTTGGACTAAGGAAACCCCTTTATTAAACTCTCCGCAATTACCAGTTTAATTATATCACCTATTTTAATTCTGTGCCCCTGACTGATAAAGGTGCTATAGGTGATTACAAGAATGTTGGCATTTATTCTGAATGAGGTGGGGAGGGACACAGAGGATTCTAAAAGGATTAGTCCAGTTGTTGTATTGAAAATGGTCTATAAGGGGACAAGGCTGAAGCAAGGAGAGCAGTTAAGAAGCAATTGCTTTAATGTAGATGAGACCCATCCCATTTCTCTGGCTGTATAGGTCACTTATTCAGAATTAGTGCCCAAGCACCTTCCAGCCCCAACAAGAAGCAAATTTTACTATGGCCTAAGGTCCAGATTCCTGTAAGAAGCAATATTATTTGTGATTCTCTTGAAGCAAATCTTGTACATTACTAGTAGGATAATTAGGTGGTTATAAATAGAACTTGTAAAACTGAATTAATTGCCTATCACTTGTTAAATGCCATTCTTCTGCTTTAAGAATATGGTATATATTTGAATATAATTCTCATTTTGCCAACAAATATTTTTGAATACTACCCTGTTTATTTTCTAGGCAGAATATTTTAAGGATGAGAAGGGTAGAATGGCAGGTGAGGAGAGGGGCAGATATTCGCCAAATATTACACGTTTGCCTATCAATTGTCAAACTGAGCTGAGATGGAAAGACACACAAGTGTTGAGGGGCTGTAATAAGGAGATCTCTTAGTCTGGAGGAATTCTGTCAAGGACTTCTCTGGGAAAGCGATATTTGAGTTTTACCATATATAGAACCATATTCTACCTAGAGTAGCAACAGCCACTTCTACGAAGAATAGGAGTTCCTCACATGTGGTATGACCAGCATTCTTTTTGTAATTCTTCCACTTGGTTTATTTGAATGCAGATGAGGATACTTTTACTAGTTTGACCAAAGGGATTGAGGTAAAATATTGCTCAGGGCTTGGCTGTAGCCTTGAGTTTAGATGTACATTAGGACCACTTTTATGGTCCATAGTTAGGGATGTGACTTATTTCCCTCAAATAAACTGTGTTGGGTTGTTAAGAGAAGTGGGTGGAATTTCCACATATTGAGTACAAACCCTGTTCTAGGCACGGTTCCAGGAACTTAAGTGCATTTGCTCTTCTCTCTTTCCCTCACAGCCCACATCTAATCTAGTTTGTCAGCACTACCATGAAAAATACTTTCCCAATATGACAACTCCTGTGTTCCCTCTTTAGTTAAATCTACCGTCATCTCAAACTTTGGCTTGTATAATAGTCTTCTAATTGGTCTTCCTGTTTCTACTCATGTGCCCCATAATCAGTTCTCCACATGGCAGGCAGAAAGAAGTTAAAGAGTGAGTCAGAGCACATCGACCTCCTATTCAAAGTTCTTGAGTAGTTTCCTTTTTTCCTGATGAGATAGTGGAAAGCCCTTACATAGCTGCCAAGGTCCAAGATGATCTAGTCTTTGATTCTCTACCTTGTTTATATTACTTTTGAGTTACTTATTTATTCTAAAAGGATAGATAGGGATAGAGAGAAGGAGAGAAGTAGAAGGTGAGAGAGAGAAAGTTACCCATCCACTGGTTTATTCCTCAAATGCTGGTTGGGCCAGGAAGCAGCTAGGAGCCAGGAATTCCATCCAGGTCTCCCATTCAGGTAGTAGGGACCCAAGTACTTCAGCTGTCACTTGCCTCTTGTAATGTGTATTAGGAGGAAGATGGAATTGGGGTGAGAATCTAGGCACCCTGATAATAGGATGCAAGTGTCCCAAGTGGCGTCTTTAACCATTGCACCAAATACCCTCCCTTTATGATCTGGCCTATTGCTGTTCTTAGAGCACTGACTGTTGCCTCTGCCTGGCTGTACATGCCATTCACACATATTATTGCATAACTAGTTTCTTTGTGTGCAGGTTTCTCTCTGAATCCTCAGGAAGCTTTACTACAGTTCAAGATGCCAAGTTCTAGCCTTAGACCATTAGTCTTGCTTTCTAACCTATTGCTTCATTTTCCTTTGTAGCCCTTACCACAGTCAATGCAATGTGTGGTTGTTTACATATTTTCTAGAGAATTAACTCTAGAAGACACATTTTGTTGTTTTGTTCTTTCAGATCATTCTATATTTGTAAAACCTAGCATATAACCTGGAACATAAGAGTCAGTATTCTACAAATATTTCTGGAACAGTTGTCTGGCTGATCTCCTTCAAAACTCTTCCTTTGAATCAGTTTCAAAGGCAAGTACCTGAATTCCAAAACCATAGCTTGTACAGTGTGTGTCCCTTGTCTCATGTACTTTGAACATAGTAACCCATTTAGTAAATAGTCCTTGAGCAGTAAATGAATATGAACAAGAACATTATACTTCATAAATTGTTGCTAAGAGGCACTACAAGAATATAAATAAGTGCATGTTCTTAATAGTAGTTTGAATTTTATGTCTGCCACTTGCTCTATGAGATTCACCAGATCACTTAATCTCTCTGAGCCTGGGTTTCTTTGATAAATTAGGCTATTAATAGGAGTAGTAGCCTCATGGGGAGGATTGTTATGGGGATTAAGTAAAATGAGGAATGGTTTCAGCACAGGGTCTGCACTTGTTATCAATAAAATAATCCCCACCCTGGATTAAGTACCCCCTGGCTACTGGGCTTTCCTATGGCACAATTATTACCCTAGTCGATATTTTCTGTTTGTGTGTTTACTTCTTCCACTACGTTTTAAACCTTTGGAGGGCAAAGGCTTAACTTTATTAATCTTTAAATTCACAGAATCTGCACCTTGAAGGTCTTCAACAAATCTATTTTGAATTGAATAGGTCAGAATTTGAGATGACAGCCCTTATTCCAGGATAAGGGTAGCGTGATATTGATCAGTGCCAGTTTCAATGAGTCCTTAATATTGTTACAGGACAGGTACTAACTTACAGTCAATTTTGTGAAAATAATTGGCAACATCCATTCTAGAGACAAGCTGACTAACTCTTGGTTATGAATGGGTAGGGGGAGAACTTTCCTTTTTCCTGACACTATTGGCTCTTGCCAAAGCTGGCTTCCTCAAGGTTCCAGTTGAATCTCTTTTGCCAGTTGCTAGGTAGAGAAAATTTTGTCATCTAAAATAGTGGAAGTTTCTATTCAATATATAGTTGAGGAGTTTGTCTTACTGAAATGCGAAACAAGCAAATATGCCATTTTCTCCTGGGAGGGTGGACCAGGATTCAGTGTATGATGCTGTCATGTCATCTGTATCAAGGCCACTGTTCCTGAAGCTGCACAGCTATAAGTTATTAATGTGAACATAAACAAAGGCTTAGGCTTACTGGAGAACAAGCATGATTCTGCAGAAGCCTTGCTCCCTGGCTGGGGGCCTAGGTCTACAAGGTCACTGTGTTAGAAGACCTCAGACTTCATGACCCTTTAGGGTTGAATACTAGGCAAGTACAAAACCAAACCAAAACAGAACAAACAAAAAAGATGCACTGAGAGCCACCCCCAGAAGCTCCCAAAAGATTTTATGCTCTCCTGGGGGACATGAGAAATTTCCATGTTTCCTTTTCAGAGGAAGCAGAGAAGATACATTTAGTCCTTGACCCTGTTTCTGTCTTGACTAGATATCAGGTGGGTTTATTCTGTGGTGGTGGTTGTTTTTTGTGGGTTTCTTTATAATGGCTTTTGCTCATATTCAGGTTGTTATTTTCTGCTTCCTTTAGTTAAAATGATGAGAGAAGAGGAATTTCTCAGGGTAATATTTAGCCTTTCATGCATAATTATTATGATTGTGATTTAAAGGGGATATAATTTCAGAGGATGAATGAGAGCTTTCAGGTAGTTTTTCTCCTTTTTGGTCTTTGGCTTATAGGAGCACTGGAATCTCTACAGTGACTAATTAAAAAATATGGATTTCAGAGTTATATATGTCTCCAAATTCCAGGTCTGTCTTGAGACCATACCCAGAATACCTGGCATCTCTGGGTTCTATAATTGAGGAATTTAAATCTTGGAAAGTTCTTACCAAATGACATAGCTTGCCCAAAGCATCAAGCTCCTGGACTACATAGAGTAGCTGTTTAAAAAATGCTAGTCTGTTTTCTGCTCCAACTTTGCTCAGGAACAATACTCTCTTTCTTATTACCAACTTATTTGAATACTAGTTATCTAAGTTTTCTGATTGCCCTTCAGGTTATATCCGTTGTTGTTCCTAGGATAATGTTCAAACTCTTAGCATGGTTTAATTTTTTCATATCCTGCTTGGCCACAGAAAGCAGCTGTGGTGCTTGGGTAAGAATTCAGACTTTGGAACTTGATAACTTGAATTCAAATCCCAACCCTGCCACTGACTACTGATGATCTTGAGTTACCCAATCTCTCTGTGGACCTGTAAAGTGATAATAATAATTGGGATTGTTAGGGAAAACAAAGTGAATTTTTCTCATGTAATGAAAACATAACACATTGTAAACACTAACACTTTAAAAAAAATGAATATTAAGTGCAAAAAGATATGGAAGAAGACAGGATGCCCTCTGATGAGAGGCATAATATGATTGAAAGCACTTTATTACCCTTCAAAAACTGACAAAACCAAAGGATTCACATCTCTATAAAAAGTAATATCACTGCAACTTTTCCTCCCTCTCCCCCTCCGTTGGCAGAGTGGGTGAGTTTAGTGACAGACTGTTTTGGAAGGAGCTAGAAATATCAGTTTGAGAAATGCTTGGCAACCACTTAAAAATGATTATCTGACTTTAGGAGAAAGGGAGAATACTGAGGTATTCCTCCCAGCCAAATTTAGAAATGTCATGGAGACACTGTGAATCATTTCTCAGAAGCTTTAAAAGCAGTTTTCCCATACCAAGTGTTGCCTGTTGCCACCATTATTGCTGGCAATTTTGGACCTCAGGACAACTCACCAGCTCCCGAGAGACTGTCAGGATTTGGCAATGGCAGGATCTGCTTCAGGGTTTGCTCCTTTGTCATCCTCTGTTGGCTGTTGTTTGTGCCTCTCCAATCTCTACTTTATAATATGGATTAGCCTAAATCAATTGCGGTGGCCTCCCTCTCTCATCTCCAGTGTGGGCCAGTACTTTATAAGAAATTGGACTTGGGAAAAAGAACTGAGTCTTTCTCTCCTGCTGGATGTGAACAAAGAAGCATCTGGCTCTGGCTGCTGCCAACTGCCCTTCTAGAACAAGGCAACTTGCCTTAGGGTGAACCACTGCTCTGATTGGAGTGAAGGGAAGAAATGGCTCCCCGAGGACAAGGTTGGGCTTCGGCAGTCTGCCCTATTCTACACTCCCGCTTTTGAGTATACTAAAGTCCCTAATCATTAGGCTAGTTTATTTGCAGCCAAAGAAGTTCTAACTAAGCTCAATCATGACACTTCCCCATACTCCTGGTAGGCATTTATTTATGTCAATGTGGGTGTCCCTAATAAGTTGTTCATATCTTCAGGGCAGCTGCCATGCCCCATCCATTTTTTATTTCTTTCAAAACACTCAGCATAGTGTCCTGCAAATAGTCACACTTTCACTGCTTGTTGTTGATAAATAAGAATGTTGAAAATGAGATACCCTGAGAGCCTTCAGCCCCATTTAACAGCAGTAAAACCCCTATTAAGAAATAGTTTTTTGATCTGTCATTAAAAAACCAGTGCTTGGTAGAAGTGAATAAAATCGTGGTCTTTCAGGATCTTTTTAATGTTGCTTGTACAATAGTTTGATATAAAAATCTTAGTACAAATTAAACCATCATATTATGTTTTTAATACATGCAACCAAATACACTCCCCCTAGCTTTCACTCTATCAGGACTAATTTCAGGTAGTCTGTTTATGGAGTGAGGATGAATTTTATTGGTGACAAATACACTCCCATATTAACAAATTAAGTGTGCTCTCAAAGGAGAAAAAGCAAACTCAAAGAAAATTGGGTTGTCTGTTCTTGAAGTCTAAAATAGGACTTCTTCCTCAGGGGACGTTCAGTATTTTTGTAATCACGTAGAAAGAAAAACATGTGCCTCTTGGGCATACCATTAAAATAAATTAATTTTGGTACCTTATTCATAATGGCTAATGGCAAAATGAGGGTGTTTATTTCGAGACTCCTTTTGCTCATAAAACCAGGTTTTCCAATGATCTCCACCTCACTGAAGATGAATAGCGGTGTCAACTTACAGGAGATGAAGAATGTGGTCTCTGTTCCTCTATTTTTGGTTTATTAACAATAGGTGAAAGGTCATGAAGATGAACTGGATGCCATAAAGCCTCAGATTCTTGACTTCTTATCACAAAAATAGCACCTGCTACTTTCTTCTCTGCTGTTCTTGGAATGTAAAACGCCTTCTATGGAAATGTGCTGCCTTGACATTAGACTCTGATGACAGCTGCTATCATTTCCCTCTTTTGGACTCAACTTGTGGTCCTTTTTTCCCTGTGCTCTCCCAACATACACAGGATTTTTCTTCATTGGTTCTTCCATGATCAGCCTCTGTCTACGTGTTAACTCTCCTGGAGTCCTAGAAAATTTACACAATTGTGTTTATTTCTTTGTTACTCTCCACATTGGGTAAGGAAAGGTTTCAATCCATAGCAGATATAGCTTCTTAAACAAAAAGAGCTTCCAGTTAGGATAGCTTTGGACTGTAATTATTTTTTCACAGTAGGGTTCTTTTAAGTTTTACTTATTTCTATTTGAGAGGCAAAGCAATGTGGGCTGGTGGGGGGAAGCAGATAGAGAGAGACTGTTTCACTGCCCAGGTGCCCATAACAGCCAGTGTTCGACCAGATTGAAGCCAGGAGGCCAGAATTCTATGCAGGTCTCCCTTGTTAGTAGCAAAGATTCAACTACTTGAGCCATAACCTGCTGCCTTCTAGGTTCAAATTAACAGGAAGTTGTATCAGAAGTGAAGCTAGTACTCAAACCCAGGTGCTCTCCTATGGAAGGTGGGCATCTCAGGCAATGGCCTAATAGCTGCCCACTGTGCCCATGCAGATTGTAAGGTCTTAGAATATTAAATACTTCACTGTCATGATGTTAAAAGTACCAGATACTTGTGAAGGTCCTCTGTAATTGACACAGGGGTCACTAAGGGACTATGGAAAATTCCAGTCTTTTCTGAAAGTTCATCAGCTAAAAATCTTATTGTATAGAGAAATGTTATTGTTAGTAGAAGCTGTAAGATTTTCTTGCAAAAGACATAAGCTTTTATAAATAACTAGCTATCATGTGACCACAAGTAGATTTGCATAAGTCTGAGAATATTTTGAGGGTTCATCAATGTGATTATTGTTTTTGTGCTCTTTTAGATTTTTTTTCAAAATGTACTAATAATGGCATTTAGTGAAAAAACTGTGTATGGCTAGGGTAAATAATTCTTTTTGTTAGGTAGATTTGCAGAATACAGGTTGGTTGGCTTGTTTTTTAATATATTTAATTGCATTGGCTTTGTCTGAGAGAATGGTTCTTAAGCCTGGGTAAAACCAGAGATTAGGCACAAAATACTAAACTGAACTTCTTTTTGGAACCAAATCTCCCTGACATCTTGTTGGCTAGAAAATGGCTGAGCTATAGCTTAAGGGATTGATTCTTTTGCCTTGTCCTACTATGGGGCAGAAGTAAGTAGCCAAATTTGGGAGATGAGACTCACTTGAGTGAAACTATTATCTGCAGAGGTACTTTAGCATTTGTCATTTGATTCAAAGGAATTTTTTAGCTTACAAGCAGAAACTGTTCTGTAGTCAGAAATGCAAATAACATTTGTTGACACCATTTTTTTTCTGAATTTCTGATTAAGTTTTAAATAAAGATTAATAAAAGAGGAGGTTCTCTTCATTGTATATTATCTGCCCCCTAACCTGTTCCTATCTATTTTAAAAATTATCTATTTGACATGACTACTCCAATGATCGACTGTTTGTATTAAACACATATTAGAATTTATTTTCCTGTATATAATTAGAAATAATCATTGCTGCCAGAATGCAAAATGACATGTCAATGATAAACAGAGATAATAGCAGCTGTATGCAAGAAAAGGTGCACAAAACACCTGAAGCTTATAATTATCTCTCTCTCTGCTCCTTATATTTGTGTCATGATGCATCTTAGTATAGTATACACCTTTGGTATTCATTAAAGTTGCATGAATGTTGTACTATGAATTTACTACAAATGCACAGGTATCTCTTGGGTGTATGATTTTGCAATATTCAAAAATATAAATAATTGAGATAATCTGGGTTGCATTTTTAGCAAAATGTGATTTATATTTCGGAATCTTGACATGTATGATATTGTATTTTGATGATTTTGACAGGCTATTACCTCTGCACTGATTATAAGCACTAGTCACTTTGGAGAAACACAAAGAAAAGCATCACTGATTCCCTTCAAGAGATGGACAGTACCCCCTCAGTGGTAGGGACAAGACAACACAGATGAAGAAAAACATAAAATGATACTCATCTAGTTTTATCTAAACCATGTCAATCATCTGCACAGCCAAATGTTCTAGAACTTTGAAAAGATGAGGAGGGATGTGTAGAAAATCTAAGGTTCACATATATTTTGAAAGCTAAGATTGAAATAGGTGTAGATAAAAATAGGTGTCAGGCCCATTTCCCTGATTGATGGGTTGCTTTTTCAATGAGTCTTAATTAGATTTTATTCTGTTTTCTGAGTTATATTATATTTTCTCATTTAACCAGCATAATTCATCATCTATTGATAATTGTATTTGCATTTGAAATCCAAAAGAAATAAGCATGACTCCAATCTGATCTAGTTAATCAATAGAATCTAGATTCATCAAGCTACTTGATAGCAATTGCAAAGTAAAGGACTTTTGTGTTATCTCTATTTGTTCATTGAAAAGGAAGGAAGAGGGAGGGAGTGGGCAGAGGGAGGGAGAGAGGGAGGGAGAGAGGGAAGGAGGGAAAGGGAGAGAGGGTGGGAGGGAAAGGGAGAGGGGGGAGGGAGGAAAAGAGAGGGAGGAAGGGAAAGGAAGAGAGGGGAAAGGAGGGAAATGGAGACGGGGAAGAAGTGAGGGGGGAGAGAGAGAGAGAGAGAGAGAGAGAGAGAAACATGCTGAACACTCCTATCTGCTGATTTGCTTCCTGAATGTCTGCAACTGCCTGAACTGGTCCAGGCCAAAGCCAGGAGCCAAGAACTCAGTCCTGTCTCCCATGTGATGTGAGGGACCCAAAAACTTCAGCCATCACCTGCTGCCACACTCCCAGTGTCTGCATTAGCAAGAAGTTGGAAACCAGAGCAGAGCTGGAACTTGACTAGAGGCAGTCTGTTGTGGAATGCAGGTATCCCAAGTGGCATTTGAACTGTGGTGCCAAATACCTACCCCTTTTTATCTCTCTCTCTCTTTTTTTTTTTAAACTTCACTGGTACATGGGCCATATGGCTCTAACTTTCATAGCATTATCTATGCTCATAACTAAGAAAGTATTGCACAGTAGGCCAAATAGGTTTTGGACAATGCAAAAATTTTCACTGGATTCAATTTTGGCATAGTTTGGCAGATAAGTTTGGTACAGTTTTGATTTCATCTGACTTGTTGAAAGTGAAACTGAAACATAAAACATAAGCAAAGTGGTTTAGAAGAGACTTTATAAAACTATAGCACGACTCACTTAAAATGTTCTGCAAATTTGGTTTGTATTTATGTAGAGCCAGAGATTTTCTGCAAAGATTCAAAGATGTTATCTTTTATATTTAATATTAAACACTTTGTCTATGTGGGCTAATTATATGCTTTTATCTGCAAAACAAAAATTAAGCATTTTAAGGCAATGATTTTAATGAAGTTATGTATGCAAAATAGCTTAATCTAGACTAGCTATAGGCTGTTTAATTTTAGTTACTTAAAATGCTTTATGACTTTGATTTGTGCTGACTTAGGCAAGGATGATAAATCCCCTGAAGAGGTGTTATGATTAGAAACTAGTGACCTTGATTTTATCTTTAGGCTATCTGTGGCCTCTGATGCCTTTTAAGCATTGCTTTTTTGTGAAAAGTTTCCTCCAAGGTCCCTGCTCATCCAGATATGAGCCTAATAGAGGGTGGAGCATTGTGGCACACTACTTAAGCCATGGTTTGGGACATCCACATTTCATATCAGAGTGTCTGATTCTAGTCCTGGTCATTCCACTTCAGATTCAACTTCTTGCTGATGCACACCTTGGGATGGAGGGGAGGGCAGCAGATGAAGGGGTCCCTGCCGTCCATATGGAAGACCTGGGTGAAGTTCTTGCCTCCTGGCTTCAGCCTGGCCCATCCCTGGCTGTTATGGGCATTTAGGATAATGAATCAATGAATGGAAGATACTCATTCTCTCGCTCTCGCTCTCTCTCTCGCTCTGCCTTTCACATAAATAAAAATAAATAAATAAAACTTGAAAAGAGAGCAGTATAGACCTAAAAAGGTTGATGTCACAATTCAAGAAGGACATGATTCTGCAAGAACAGCAGATTTGGGCATATGTGTTTTTTGTAACTTGGTGGAGTTCTAATAAAGGTGTTCTGCACTTTGGCCAGGGAACAATCTGAGGGAATTGCTTTGAGAATATAAACTGTTTGAGAGGCCCATCACATGATCATCTTTGTACACTGGCACAGTGTTTTCATGGTTCCCATGACTTCATAACCTCAGAGTATGTTGTCCAGATGTATCATGAGAATCAAATAAAGATATGTTTCTTATTGTATACTCCTATGTAATCAGACCTCTTGAACCTATTGTATGTCTTGGTTATCAGCACTCAATCATATAAATACTCTTATAGGAAATAAAATGATTTTGAGTTAATGAAATTATTATTCAAGTAAATAAGTAGCAAAATACAGCCAAGATATTGTGTGTTATTATAGCAGTATGTGGATAAAAAAAGAAAATCTTAAGTTCAAAAGGAATTAAAATTCAGTAGGATGTGTGCTTATCCATTGTTAACAAAAAAGAGAACTCTGCTTTGCAGAATGTAGAACGATAGAAGAGAGATAGGTGAGGGGGTAGGGGAGAGAGAAAGTTTCTGACTTGGGAACATCGGAAAGGCTTCTCAAGGAGGCCAGAATTGAAACATACAGGATGAAGAAAGCAAATTGATATGATATTATTATTTTTGCAATTAATTTTTTATTTCTCTTCTGGTTCTAGAATTCTATTCCTGGGCATGGTTTTGTTAAGGTTTCTTGGAAGCTCATAAATTAATGATTGTGCCATGCAATAACATTATTTAATATTTTGTAGAATCCTACATATAAAGAACATGATAGATTTTAATGCTGTGAATATTTACCACATCTTACACCATGCTTTAAAAGAGGTGAGACAATGTTTGTGTATGTTGCTAATTTAGCTAACCGTGAAGGTGCTTGCATTATAATTACAATTTCTTATGTTGTTGTCATTGAATCCTTTCCTGCTGCAGTTGACCTGCTGTTGAGATCCTTTCTATAGAGTAGTAGCTTTACAAGCCTCAACAGGGTGTTACAAGTCTTCCTGTATAATCCTATCCCTTATGTCATAGATGTTCAAAGTGATACAAAGACAAGATTTTGCACCCTTTGTAGTAAGACCCAGATGTTAACTAAGTATTCTGGAACTCATTCTGTGGGGCATAAAATAGGATACTTCCTTCACATCATTCAGTTTAACTAACTGGATGTTTCTCAGCTCCTGGAATATATGGTTACCTGTAGTAATTGTAACAATTTAATAACCTGCTATTTTGTTCTTTGTGAGACCACCATGCAGCAATAGATACATTTCTGAAATAGTCAATAACATTAGGACATTGATCTTTGCTTCCTGATAATGGGTTTAGATATATTTGAAAAACAGTTTTTGCATAATTATGCTTAAATACACTATGAAAACTTCTTTAAAAGTGTACTGTTGATATAAAGGCTAGGTTTTTAATTACTTTTCTTTTTTCTCCCAAAAACCTTTTACAAACTTCATACATTTCATACATTTTACAAACTTCATACATTTCATAGTTAGAATTTTAGGAACATGGTGATTCTTCCCACTATATCCATCCTCCCAACCACTCTCCCGCCCCTCTTACTTTTCTCTCTCCTGTTCCTGTTCTTTTTACTAAGATCTATTTTCAGTTAACTATGTAGACTTATGATTAACTCTGTTAAGTAAAGAGATTAGCAAATAGTATGGCAATAAAAACTGTTCCCCAATAGTCGAACAGTTGAGGTTATTCAAAGTCATTTCTTCTCAGAGTGTCAATTTTATTTCTGTAGGTTGCATTTTAGGTGTTCTAGTAGTTATCACAGGTCAGGGAGAACATACAGTATTTGTCCTTTTGGACTTATTGGTGTATTTCACTAAGTGCGATGTTTTCCAGTTTCATCCATTTTGTTGCAAATGATGGGATTTCATTTTTAACTGCTGTGTAGTATTCCATGGTGTACATATTCCATAATTTCTTTATCCAGTCTTCAGTTGACGGGCATTTGGGTTGATTCTATGTCTTAGCCTTTGTGAATGGAGCTGCAGTGAACATGGGGTTACAGATAACCCTTTAATATGCCGATTCATTTTCCTTGGGTAAATTCCCAGAAGTGGAATGGCTGAGTCATACAATAGGTCTATATTCATATTTCTGAGGTATCTCCAAACTGTCTTCCATAGTGGCTTTATGAGTTTACATTCCCGGCAACTGTTCCATTCATCTATCCATCTGTTTTTGTACCAGTGCCAGGCTGTTTTGGTTATAACTGCTCTGTAATATGTCTCGAAATCTGGTATTGTGATGCCTTGGCTTTGTTTTTGTTGTGTAAGATTGCTTTAGCTATTTGTGGCCTCCTGTGTTTCCATATGAATTTCAGCATCAATTTTTCTTATCTGAAAAGAATGTCCTTGGTATTTTGATTGGGATTGCATTGAATCTATAAATTGCTTTCAGTAGTATAGACATTTTGATGATAGTGATTCTTTCAATCCATGAACATGGAATATTTTTCCATTTTTTTGTATCTTCTATTTATTTATTTAATGTTTTGTAATTATCATTCTAAAGATTTTTTATATCCTTGGTTAAATTTGTGCTAGATATTTGATTTTTTTTTGTAGCTATTGGGAATTGTATTGATCTTAGAAATTCTTTCTCAGCCATGCCATTGTCTGTGTATACAAAGGCTATTAGTTTTTGTGTGTTGACTTTATATCCTGCCACTTTACCAAACTCTTTTATGAGTTCCAATAGCCTCTTAGTGGAGTCTTTTGGATCCTCTATATATAGAATTATGAATTCTGCAAAGAGGGATAATTTGACTTCCTCCTTCCCATTTTGTATCTCTTTAATTTCATTTTCTTGCCTAATGGCTCTGGCTAAAACTTCCAGGATTATATTAAATAGCAGTGATGAGAGTGGGCATCCTTGTCTGGTTCTGGATCTCAGTGGGAATGCTTCCAAATTTTCCCCATTCAACAGGATGCTGGCTGAGGGTTTTTCATAAATTGCCTTGATTGTGTTGAGGACTGTTATTCTGCATCCAGTTTGCTTAGAGTTTTCATCATGAAAGGGTGTTGTATTTTATCAAATGCTTTCTCTGCGTCTATTGAGATAATCATATGGATTTTTGTTCAGTCTGTTAATGTGGTGTATCACATTTATTGACTTGTGAATGTTGAACTATCTCTGTGTAACAGGGATAAATTCCACTTGGTCTAGGTGAATGATCTTTCTGGTGTGTTATTGGATTTGATTGACTAGTATTTTGTTGAGGATTTTGGCATCTATGTTCATCAGGGAAAATGGTCTTTAGTGTTCTTTCTCTGTTGTATCTATTTCAGGTTTAGAAATTAAGGTGATGCTGGCTTCATAGAAAGAATTTTGTAGGATACCCTCCTTTTCAATTGTTTCGAATAGCTTGAGAAGGATTGGAGTTAGTTCTTCTTTAAATGTCTGGTAGAATTCAGCAGTGAAGCCATCAGGTCCTGGGTTTTTCTTTAGGAGGGGTGTCTTTACTTATGATTCAATTTTCATCTTGATTATTGATCTTTTTAGGTTGTCTGTATCTCCATGGCACAATTTAGGTAGGTTGTATGTGTCCAGGAATCTATCCATTTCTTCTAGGTTTCCCAGTTTGTTGGCATACAGCTCTTTGTAGTAATTTTTGATGATTCTTTTCATTTCTGTGGTATCTGTTGTTACATTTCCTTTTTCATCTCTAACTTATTAATTTGGGTCTCCTTTTTTTGGTCATTTAGACCAATGGTATGTCAGTTTTGTTTATTTTTTCAAAAAAACCCAGCTCTTCATTTTGCTGCTCTTTTGTATTGTTTTTTGTTTTCAATTTTGTTGATTTCTTCTCTAATTTTAATTATTTCTGTCTCGTACTATTTGCGGTTTGGTTTGCTGTTGTTGTTCTAGGTCCTTGAGATGCATTGATAGTTATTTATTTGGTGCCTTTCCAATTTCTTGATGTAGGCACCAATTGCTATGAACTTTCCTCTTAGCACCACTGTATCCCATTTGCTATATCCCATTAAGTGTCATCTTCATTTGTTCCCAGAAATTTTTTTACTTTTCTTTTGATTTTTTTTTCAGTGACTTACTGTTCATTCAAGAGCATGTTGTTCAGTTTCCGTGTGTTGGCCTGTGTTCTAGAGATTCCTGAAGTGTTGATTTCCAGCTTCATTTCATTGTGGTCAGAGAAGATGCATGATATGATTTTGATATTTTTAATTTGCTAAGACTTGCTTTATTACCTAGCATGTAATCAATCCCAGAGAAAATTCCTTGTACTGTTAAGAAGAATATGTATTCTGAGACTGTAGGATGGAAAGTTTTGTAGGTATCTGCTAGATCCATTTGGGCTATAGTCTCAACTGTATGCTGTTTCCTTGCTGATTTTCTGTCTGGTTGATCTGTCCATTGCTGAAAGTAGAGTATTGAAGTCTCCCAATACTATTGTAATGTATTGTATTGGAGTCCATGTTTCCCTTTAGGCCCATTAACATTACTTTTAAATAGCTAGGTGCACTGTAATTAGATGCATATAGGTTTATAGTGGTCACATCTTCCTGTTGAATTGATCCCTTAATCATTACATAGTGCCCTTCTTTGTCTCTTTTAGCAGTTTTTGTGATAAAGTATATTTTGTCTGAAATTAGGATGGCTGCACCAACTCTTTTTTGGTTTCTGTTAGTATGGTGTATCTTTTTCTATCCTTTCACTTTTAGTCTGTGTGTATCTTTGTTGGTGAGATGTGTTTCTTGTAGGCAGCAAATAGATGGGTTTTACTTTTCAATTCATTCAGCCAGTCTGTATCTTTTAATTGGAGACTTGCCATTTACATTCAAGTTGATTATTGGTAAGTAATGACTTTTCCCTGCCATTTTTCTGTAAATATTCCTATTGTTTACTTTGGATTTCCTTTGTACTTTTACTGGGAAATTTTCTTCCTTTACCTTCTTTCATGGTGATGAGCATGTTTCTTGTTTCTGTGTGCAGCAGCACGTCCTTAAGCATCTTTTGCAAGGCTAGACAGGTGGTGAAAAATTCTTTCAATTTCTGTTTGTTATGGAAAGTCTTTATTTCACCTTCATTCATAAATGAGAGCTTTGCAGGATATAGTATTCTGGGCTGACAATTTTTTTCTCTTAATATATATTGCCATTCTCTCCTAGCCTGTAGGGTTTCTGATGAGAAGTCCACTGTGAGTCTAATTGAAGATTCTCTGAAAGTAATCTGGTGTTACTCTTGTGCACATTCTAAAATTTTTTTTTTTCATGTTTTACTGTGGAGAGTTTCACTACAGTGTGTTGTGGTGAAGATCTTTTCTGGTCATGTCTGTTAGGAGTTCTACGTGCTTCCTGTACTTGGAGGTCCCTTTCTTCCTCCAAATTACAGAAATTTTCTGTAATTATTTCACTAAAAGGCCTTCTAATTCATTGTCTCTTTCCACACCTTCAGGAACTCCTAAGACTTGTATGTTGGATTGTTTGCTAGTATCTCATAGATCTCCAACACTGTGTTTTTAGTTTTCTAATTTCTGCTTCATTTTTTTGGTCTGACTTTAAAATTTCCAGTGATTTGTCTTCTAAGCCAGATATTCTTTCTTATGCATCACTGAATCTTTTGTTAAGGCTTTCCCACCACACTTTCTAATCTGTTCTATTGAATTCTTCATTTCCAAGATTTCACTTTGATTTCTCTTTAAGATCTCAATTTCATGGGAGAAATTTTCTTTCATGTCATTTACAGATTTCATTTTTTCATGGATTTGTTTCTGATTTCTTCTAAGTAATTCTATGATCAATTTTTCAAATTCCATTTCTGTCATTTCTTCAATCTCTTTATCTTGACATTTTAGTATTGAAACATTGTGTTCTTTTGGGGGCATCATATTATCTTCTTTATTCTTATTTCTTGAATTATATGTTTATTATTCTATGTTTGTGGAGATACTAGTTGGTTTCTTTTTTTTTTTTTTTTCCTGTGATGGCTTTTATCTTAGGACTCTGTCTTTGTGAGTTAGTGGAGTATCTGCTTTCTTGGTGAAAAAAGAGGGGAGAAGCGTGTGGTGGATGTAGCTAAGGAGTTCTGTTCAGTGCTCCAGGGTGAAGGGAGTGTTCAAGGTGATACCCAGGTTGGGTGTGGTAAATCTTTTTTATTTCTTTCCAATCAAGGAGAGCTTTGTCTGTTCTTTTGGTGTAGTCTCATGCTAACCTCCTCTCCTCCTCTCCTCAAAGGAGATCAATGCCTGAGAGCTAGCTCCAGTGAGTACAGTATTGCTCTATGCTGCCACAAGAACCACACACAGGAACTGTGCAGTCCTCGGTGTAAGCACGGATTCTGCAGCAATGACCCTCATCAAGGAATTGGGGAGCCCTGAGCATGTGGAGCCACTCACAGTGACTATCCAAAGACCCAGACACACCCAGTGCCCTCCCATGCAGCCACAGTGTTTTCAAAGTCCTGACATACAAGCCTGCCACCGTCATGAGCACTAAGTTCCCTGTCAGTTCTCCCAGTCAGTCTTGGATGTCTCCTGTCGGCTGGTTGCTGGGCATGTGGACATGAGCTGGTGCAGCTGTTATGTATGTCCAAAATGGTGCCCACCCTCTCTTGGCTTGTTGCAGGACGCCAGTGCAGGGTAGTTGGGAAGAGTAAAACGTGCCCCTTTTTTTTTCCTTCTCTAGTCTAGCAGATTCACTGTCCTCCACAGGGCTCCAAGCTGGACTCTTTTGTCAGCTTTATTGCCAGTGGCTTGGGCTGCTTCAGTCTGGTCTGGCCTCACTCTCCAGAGCTGGTGCTGAGGCTCTCACTTAGTGTCTTATTGACATGTGAGCACATGTGAAATTTGTCTAATGTCATGTTGACTCATACTCTGTGTATCGGTAAATTCCCCTGAATCCTTAACTGTCAGGAAAAAGTGATTGCAGATAACATACAGGTTACTGAGTTCAGACCTTTTCAGCCTTAGAGGCTGTTTTATTATACACTGTATAAATAGAAAAAAAAAAGTAGAAGATCATGTTCTTGTAAAAAAATGCTTTATTAAAAGCATTTTTAAAAATTGAAGCTAGTTTCATAAAAACTCACAAGTAATATTATATTACTGAGTTTATATATGCCCTGAGTTTATAGGAATAGGCATTGGGGTAACCTTTGTGCTTTGTGAAGACACATTGCTTGGCAACAATTCTGTCCCTTGACTCAGTAATTAAAATCTTGGCATTTGGTTAGTAAGCATTGTGATAAAACATATGCATATACAAAGTTATTTATCACATCATCAATAACCAGGTATAGTTAGAAAAAATATAGTCAGTATGCTATAAAACATCATTTTGTAACTATAACATACCACACTAACTACCTAGGATGATGGAACAAGGAATGACTCTAAAAGTTTGTTCTCAAGTATTTCTGTTACAATATTTGAATAATAATATGTGGGAGAAATGTAAAAACAATAGAGTAATTGTAAAATACACATACCTTTTGTGACCAGTATTATAGTTCTGACATTCCATCAGAGCTTAAGTGCATAAATTACCTTACTTTGACTGAAATAAAAATTTGTACCCAAATGTATTGTTTTAATTTTAAAACTAAAAAAATAAAGTACCACACCTTCAAGGAAATGGCTAAAATAGCCCCATTAAATTAATGATGTTATATAAAGTTTAAGTCAAATCATAAGTCTAGATTACAACATTTATATAATATTGGAAAGTTGAGTTTTTAAAAGACAAACTGATGTATCACTCATTCCCAGTAATTCCTAATTATATGCCAAGTTCTCTACCTACCAAAATAGTGGTATTTAACTGTTTTTGAGGAAAGGCAAGACAAAATCACCTTAAAAAGTAGTAGTCCTCACTTGGCTTCCAGATTGCTGTTATTTTTGAATCCTACAATAGGCACAATACTCTGAAAAATAAAGTACTTTAATGATGCACTTGGGAGAAAAAATGTGTCAATGGAATCTAAAAAACTTCATTTGTTAAACCAAGAGCAAAGCCTAAAGCATGAAGGTGCTGGGTCATACCCTGAATCAGAGAACAAGGAGGCATTGAAGTAGGCAGGGGGTCTTTTCTGATTTCAGCATCACAGCACCTTTTGTTACTGACTGTAGGTTCTTTGACTCATTTGCAAATAGAAATTGAGGTGGGACCAATATGCAACCCAGACAGGGTTTATCAGACCTATGCATGAATATAAGGGAGATAGCACAATTGGCAAGAGATGTGCAACTTAGTTTTGTGACCCCTAGGATAGAGGTCTCATTGTAATGGGAAATAAGACATAAAGATAGAAAGAAAATACCATGGGCATTAAACTCCGCAGTAATAGGAAAATTGAAGTCAAAGGCCACTGGGGTCCCTCTAAACATTGGATTATGGGTGAGGCTTTGTGAATAGGGAAATAAAATGGCCTGCTGTGTCTGGATTGAGAATGGGTGTGATGTACCCAACAGTTAACCTCCACAGCAGAGGCCAGAAAGCTTAACCCACATGCCAGAGTTATGTCCTTGTTACACCCAGAAAGGGCAAAAGAGATGCTTCCCAGGGTGTACCAGTGTGGAAAGCCAACAGAAAGGAGCGCAATAGTGATCACCAGGAAGAAAACCAGGAGGCCTATCTACAACAATTTTTCTTTTTCTTGAAGAGCTAGCTGAGGCCCTCCTGTGTTTACACAGGAGCCAGCTGGGGACCTCCTTCAACTTGTACTGCAGTGGGGCATAGCTGACCTCACTCAAAGGGTGATTCCCGTTTTTCTGATAACCGGTCTTAGGGGTACTTCTCCTTCTACATTTGAAGCAGACCCTGGTTCTCTGACTGAATTTGGATATGAGATGTCTCCTTACCAGGGCTGGCAAATCCTAGTTTCTGTATTCCAGAAGAGCTCTCTGGACTTATTATAGATTGGTTACATGATTTAAGATCTGGTTCAATTCCTTGTCTCTGAGGAGGCTGGTGGTATGGAAGGGTCTTCCATAGATCACTTCAAAGGGGCTAATTTCTAGGCTTTCCTTTGGGGCAGTGTGGATCCTGAGCAGTGTTATAGAGAACTCTTTGGACCATGGTTGTTGGGTTTCTTGACAGAGCTTAGTTATGGTTCTCTTAAGGGTATGATTGATCTTTTCCAACCTTTCTGGGAGACCAAGGATACCAGGAGCCATGTACCTTATAATGTATTCCTGGGGGATTGAGTAACATTTGCTACAAAGGAAGATCTTTTAACACTCCGGAGGGATTTGGGAAGGCCACAAGAGATTATCCCCTGTAAGTGGAGTTTACAACTTCTGTAGCCTTCTCAGTGCAGGTGGGGAAGACCTCTGCCAATCCTGTAAAAGTCAACTACTATTAGGTAGTTGACTTAGAGGACATCTGCATGAACTCTACCTGCCAATCTTCTCTTGCACATGTCCTTCTGTGTTGACTTGGTAATATGGGATGTTTTGGGGCATTGTTGCAGATGTGCATATCCTAGAAAGGGTCACCTGCTTTATGATATATTTTTTTTTTGACAGGCAGAGTGGACAGTGAGAGAGAGAGAGAGAAAGAGAAAGGTCTTCCTTTTCCGTTGGTTCACCCCCCAATGGCTGCTGTGGCCAGTGCAATGCGGTTGGCGCACCGCGCTGATCCGAAACCAGGAACCAGGTGCTTCCTCCTGGTCTCCCATGCAGGTGCAGGACCCAAGGACCTGGGCCATCCTCCACTGCCTTCCCGGGCCACAGCAGAGAGCTGGCCTGGAAGAGGAGCAACCGGGACAGAATCTGGCGCCCCAACCAGGACTAGAACCGGTGCCGCAAGGCAGAAGATTAGCCTAGTGAGCTGCTGCGCCGCTGCTTTATGATATTTCTGAGGCCTTTTCCTGAAAGACCCAATGTACCAGTTTCCACAGGGTATTCCTCCCATAATGGGTGGCATAACTTCCAGGCTCCTGAGATGCAGGCTCCTGACATCAGCCCACATTAAGGGCTTTGTCTGCTGTATTATTTCCCTGGTTCAAAATGGACCCATCTTTCAATGGCCATTATGGTGAATGACTGCCACTTTTGAGGAAGTTGAACTGCCTCTAAGAGTTTGTTTTGTAATGGAAGTTTTGACTATTGACATTCCCCTATCCATTCATAAAGGAGCATGGGCAGGCAATACCAGAGTATATTGAGGCAGTGTAAATATTGTTTTGCCTTTTCCCATCTTGCTAGCCATAGACCATTACCCCCTTAAGGTAATGTTGGAGCCTAGCCAGTTGGTATGGGTTGAGTTGGATTTGTCTTCCCAAAACTTATGCAGCTGTTTAAATTCTAACGCATTGGTGTTAATGGTTGATTGGTTAAGGGTGGAGACTTGACCTAATGGTGGGATCTGAGAGGTAAGACTGGTAGGAGGCCTCTGGGTCACTGGGGATGTAACTTCAGAAGGTGATACTTGTAAGAGGTGACTCTTTCACTCCAAGCTTGAATTAGGTCTTTCTGCGTCTTTCTGCTTCTTGCCTCAAGATGTGATCCTGCCTCTGCACCAGTATCAATCAGCCTCCACACGACATCAAGCTATGGGGCCATCCGATCCTGGAACCTCTGGTGTGAGCTGAAATAAAGTCCTTCATTCCCAAGGAGCTCCTCTCAGGTATTTTACTTAAGGTAATGAAAAGCAGACCAATACTCTAGTAGAAGAGGTTGGTATTCGGTTAGTTTTCTTCTTGCAGCTTTTAGACAACTGTGCTATCCCTGAGCTACAGCGTCTGATTGTTTTGAAAAGTAGACCCCCAGTCTGGATGTTGCTAGCCTTTGAGCTAGCGCTCCTAAAGCAATTCCCAACATTTTACAGACATTAAAAATGAATGGTTTTTCAAAGTTTGGCTGTCCCAGGCTCTGTAGGACCTCAGAAGACTGCTGGCATTCTGGAATCCAGTAGAGATTTTTACTCTTTACCCTTTGGTGCCTCCTATAGAGTTTTTTGCTTTTAACTGGTAATTTGGGGATTCAGAAGAGGCAGAAATCTTCCCTAACACTAATCCACAGCTGTTTATGATTTGGGGGACTTAGGGAATAACTGTTTTTTTGGTCAATATCTAGAGCACGAGACCTTAGAATCAAAATAAACCTAGGTATTCAACTCTTTGTAGGAAAGTCCTGGCTTTGAGGGGGAGATTTTTTACCCTCATCAAGCTAAGAAATTTTAAGATTTTTATGGCATTGTAGTCAGAATCTCATTGAGAGGAGCAATTATCAATTAATCATCTATAAATTGGAAGAAGGAATCATTTCTTAGGGTAAGTCTTAACTCTCTTGCTAAGTGACCAGTGTCTCTAAAACCCTAAGGGAGCACAGTCTGGCTGTATTGTGGGCTTTACTGAGGATTTAGGTTTATCCACTCAAGAACAAAAAGATATTGGAAATTTGTTTTCAAGATTTATTATTTTATTTGAAAGGCAGAAATAGAGAGAAAGGGAGAAAGAGAGAGAGTTTACTCCCTAAATGGTTGCAGTGGCCAGGACTAGAACAGGCTGAAGTGCGGAGCTTCCTCTGGATTTCCCATGTGAGTGTAGGGGCATGAATATTTGAGCAATCTTCCACTGCTTTTCCAGGTGCACCACCAGGGAGCTGCATCGGAAGTGGAGCAGCTGGGACTTGAACCAGCATGCATGTGGGATGCCAGCATTGCAGGCAGTGGCTTTACCTGCTATGCCGTAGTGCCGGCCCCTATATTAGGAATTTTAAAAAGCATATTTTTAGTCCAGGGCAATATAGTATTTGGCATTTGCAGGTATTTGAGTGAGTGAAATATGTTGGTTTGGGACCATGGGTTGGATAGGGATATTTGACTCATTTACTGCCTGTTGGTCCTATAAAATTGATACTCCCTGTTTGACTTCTTGATTGGCAACTTCAGCATGCTGCAGGGCAACCTGCAAGGCTTGATCAAATTGTGCTCTAAGAACTTCTGAAGTAGGGCTTGGATTCCTTTTAAGGCCTCTGGCTACTGAGGTACTGTCTGTTCCATGGATATTCCTCCATGGGTCTTAAACTTATTTTAATGGGAGAACATTATGGGTTAGCCCTGTCATGATAGTGTTCCATGCAGAAGGGTCTACTTGATCTTCATATTCTTGGATGTTGGTAGGCTCTGGGCTCTGGGGTTTAGAAGTGCTAACAGGTGGCTGCCTTGGTTGGGGCTTACCATCACCTCTACGCTGTCCCTTTCTAAACAGTGGCCCTAAGTTTGGTTAACAGATCTATACCCAGAAGTGGGACGGGGCATGCATGAACATATGAAAATGAGAGTAGAATGTTAGAACTAGTCTCACAGGCAAAGAGGAAGCAAACTCTTAATTTAGGTTGACTATGAATCCCTATTACTATGCAGTATGGTTGAAGAGGGGGCCAACAGGATGAATCAGGACAGAATAGACAGCTCTGGTGTCCTCAAAAAGCTCAGTTTCTTACCTGCCACTTCTACAGTGATTTGATGCTCCACTGGAATGATGGTGATGGATCATGCTGAAATTGGAGCTGAGCAGGTACCTGGGCCTTGTCAGTTGATGAACTCCTGCCTGCTATCTGGAAGGCTGGCCAGGAGGAGTTTCCTGCCAGGGTTATTCAGTCTCCCTTGTCCAGGGCAATCAGGGTACTCCTGCTCCCAGTGACTCTGTCTCCTCCAATAGACATACTGATTTTGTCTAAAGCTAGTGCTCCTGCTCTGATTGTCTGATCTGCTGGGCCGTTAGGTTCATCTCTAAGTGGCCGACTAATTACAGCAGCCCAAAAACGACCTTTTTAGCCTTTTTTTTTTTTTTTTTTGGTTGTGGTTGTTGCTCACCGCTTCTGCTTTGTCTCAGTTGTTAAAGATCATGAAGACCTCCTCTACCAAGTTCAACAGTAGAGTCTGAGAGGTCCTGCCTCTAGGCTTTGTAACTTTCTTCTAATGTCCAGGATGACAGATTAGGAAAATGCAGAGCAAATAAGGTTTGGCCTTCCATGGAGTTGGGATCTGTGTTGATCTGTCTCCTAAACTCCTTCTTAAGCTGTTGCAGACAGACAGCCAGGTTCTTTTTCTTTTCCTGACCAATCTTAACTTTGTCATAATTAATAGGCTTTACCACATACTTTTTCTTTTCCTCTGTTATACAGGTATAACGTGGTCTATCCTAACTAGATCAGCCTGGTCTTCATAATCCCAAAAGGATTCCTGATCTGTAACCATTTCTGCCCTCACCTGATATACTAAATATTGGGGGTGAGTATCAGCAAAACTGTTGACTCATGTTTGGGCCTTCTTGAGGATAAAGTACTTCTAATTGACAGTATCAGCAACATCCTACCAAGTGAGAAGGTCAAGCTTGGCTTTATAAATTCATTTCTAAAGCTGCTTCAGTCCTCAAAAAACTGGCCAAAAGTTGGTGTTTTTTTTTTTTTTTCCATAGTCCTAATTCAGCTACCAAGAAAGGGACATATCCTCTGGTAATTCTTCCTTTCACTTCTGCTTCTCTTAAAGAAAAGTAAATGGAGTGAAAGTTGGGGCAGAAGGAAACAAAAAGTTTCACACCTGCGTAGAGGCCTGTTTGGTAGGGCACTAAAGGTGGGTTGTCTCCCTGAGTGTGCTAGGATAGGGTTTAGGGAGACAGTAAAGCCAGGGTTGGTTTCTGGGATGCCAATGAGATTGAGGACGAGGGGGTAGAAGCCTGTGGGGGTTGGGAGATTGTGAATCTAGAGATAGGATGTGTAAAAAAACTAAGGGTCAGGATGCCAGAATGGCTGAGTAGTAGCCATGCAATCAGGAATTCCAGGACTTGGGGGGCCCTGATAGAGTTTAGTGAAACCCTGAATGATATGGGATCTCTCTTGCAGCTTTCCTTCACATTTGCAAAACAAATCTAACTGGAGAACAATATTAGAACTTTGTGACCCATTCATGGGTCTTGTCTCCTATTGAGGCCAAACAGTATTGCAATGCAAAATTATTTTTTTCCCTTTTAAGTCATTGAACTTAAACTGTTCCAAACTGCTTAAAGTGCAATCAGAGAGAGTCCCTAGGTACATTGAGGGTGTTTCTTATAATGGGTCCTTCATTGGAGTTTGTGGCCTGTTAAAGAACCATGGCCAGGTGGCCATACATGAATAACAACAGCACTCATGGTTCTGACTTGCTTGCAAAAACAAGCTGTGGGGAAGAAATTAAACAGAAAGACTGGAGAGGAAAAAGGCAGGAGTGCTGGTTTTGTTCAAAATGATCAAGAGGAAAGACCTCAAAGATGCCTCTTGGATTCCCACATGGCTTGGGATTGGTCCCTACCAGTTCCTAAATGATTACCATCAGGTGGTACTCGCTGGCTGTTGAAATATGCATGGGTTGGGGGCAATCTCCAGCCCCCTGTGACTGTGGTGCCGTGGCTGGTGGACAGGAGCTAGGTTATATCCTTGGAGACAAGGTCATAGAATAAAAATATAAGGACTAAAAGGAGAAAGAATTAAACTAAAACCAAACAAAAACTAAAAACCCTGTAGTTCCAGGAGTCAATCACTTTAGTCCATCCATATATGGATATCTATTTTTTTTTTTTTTGGACAGGCAGAGTGGATAGTGAGAGAGAGACAGAGAGAAAGGTCTTCCTTTTTGCCGTTGGTTCACCCTCCAACGGCTGCTGAGGCCAGCACATTGTGCTGATCCGAAGGCAGGAGCCAGGTGCTTCTCCTGGTCTCCCATGCGGGTGCAGGACCCAAGCACTTGGGCCATCCTCCACTGCCTTCCCGGGCCATATCAGAGAGCTAGCCTGGAAGAGGGGCAACTGGGATAGAATCTGGCGCCCCAACCGGGACTAGAACCCGGTGTGCCGGCGCCGCAAGGTGGAGGATTAGCCTGTTAAGGCACGGCGCTGGCCATGGATATCTATTGAGGTGACTTAATCCAGTAAGCAGAGGCCAGCAGAAATGTACAACCTGTCTACCACCTGCTGGGGTGATCATTCCTGGGAGCCTGTCATTTCATCCCATCCTACATGGACATCTATCTAAACCACTCATTCCAAAAATCTGCAGCCCCAAGAGCCTGCCGTTGCAACCTGTCCTATTTAGATGTCTGTTAACGCCACTCAAACAAAACAAAGCAAAAGAAAACAAAAAAACTGAAACCAAAAAACCCAAACCAGAAGAGTTAGAGGAAAATGAGAGACCTAAGCAGAGAGGAGAAAGAAATATTGTCCAAATGGGGTGAATGGGAGGGTGGAGGAGAACTCATCAGTCGTGGAGACACTGAAGCAGGGATTCGGGCAGAGCTTATCTGCCATCAGGGGGATTCCATCCATCTCTATGTCTGACCAATCCTTTTCTTCCCCAAAGAAAAATATACCCCCTCTCAGGTCTCACGAGACACAGTAGGAGTATATAAACCCAGGTTGTCTGCCTTAGTTGCAAATAGAAATGAATAGGAAGCCAATGTGCAACCCAGACAAGGTTTATTAGGGGTTCATGCTCAAAACACAATGGAGCCAGCACAGGGGGAAGAGTTTCTGATAAATGGCTGTCCTACAGGAGATTAGCAAGTGCTTTTACTGTGTTGGGGAGGTGTGGTGCTTCTCCCTGGCCCATGGCCCTTCAAACTGCACCTGACCTGGAGTTCTGGCTGTCCCCTTCAGTACATGGCACTTCAGTTTGCGACTGCTCAGTGTTCTGTGCAGATGCAGTTTTGTTTTCTTTCCTCCACTTAGTATGCTCAAAATAGCAGTGTTGCTTACTCTCTCCCCCCAAGGAAGGTCACAAGTTGGTCACATTGGGCCATTCTGAGCATGTATGCAGGTTGAAGTCCCTAATGGGGTAGTAGGGAGGCTCTTGCTGTTAGCATCTGGGTACCTATTGGTCCTGATTGGTTTGAAGCTGGAGAGGAATACACAGCCAGGTTAGGAGCTGGGTATGTGGCAGTTTGGGAGAGGCTTGACTGAGTGAGTCCTGTTTCTGTCCTGTCTCACTTTGGGGCAGCTGTCCTTCCTGCATGCTTTTGAACTTTTGCTGGACTTAATTAAGGGAGGGGCTCAGGGAGCATTTTCAAAGGGCCTGATGGTGGAAACTGGACAATGTCCTGCTGCTTGTTCACTTACAAGTCAAGTGTAGAGCGGGAGACCAGAATCTCTCAACTGGTTAAGACCTTTAAAAGGAGAAGGAGCTGGTATTCTCACTTCCTGTCTAGAATTCTAGAAGAAGACCCCTCCTAGATTCTGTATCTGAGTAGGGCATATGATGTTTTGATGCTTTGGGGGCCTGAGTTACCTCTTCCTTTGCATAATTCTCAAATCCTTTCCTCTTTGGATGTGTCTAGGAAGTGCAAATTATTGCCTGTGCCTGAGAAGGTATGAAATGTAGTTGGAAACTGTTAGATGTCTGACTACGGTCAAATAGGGCTGTGGAATACAGGCGATCCTGATAGTAGAGATGCAGGCTGGAGAGTCTCAGAGAATCAACAGCTTACACAGGCGCTGCAGGGGATGCAGCAAGCAACAGAGCTTCTTGAGCAGAGCTTGATGGTAGACAAAGCCCCTTTACCATCTGAGAACACCAACCTTAAATGCTGCAGGAATGGGCTGGAATCCTAGACAGGGAGAGTGAGCCACAGGGGAGGGCTGTCAGGACAGCGGCCCCTGCCCCAAACCAGGATGCTAGAAATGTCCTGGGAATTTAGATTTCTCCTGAGAGAAAGGGAACTTGGGAGATGGAAGGGTTTGAGGAGAGGGTTGTGGAGGAGCAATTGCTGAGACTGAACTTAAAGATAGAATTCCTTCCCTAGCAAAAATGAGGTGTTGAGGCCTAGGTTACTTTTTTCCCCATTATTTTATTTGAAAGTCAGAGTTACACAGAGAGAGAAGAGACAGGGAGAGAAAGAGAAGTCTTCCATCTGCTGGTTCATTCCCCAATTGGCTGCAATGGCTGAAGCTGTGCTGATCTGAAGCCAGGAGTCAGGAGCTTTTTCCAGGTCTCCCAAGCGGGTACAAGGGCCCAAGGAATTGGGCCATCTCCTACTGCTTTCCCAGGCCATACCAGAGAGCTAGATCGGAAGTGGGGCAGCTGGGACTCCAACTGGCACCCATATGGGAAGTTGGCATGGCAGGTGGTGGCTTTACCTGCTATGCCACAGCGCTGGCTCCAAGGCCTAGGTTACTTTTAACTATAGACAGATCAAGAAATTAGCTGTTGTCTCAACTGTTGAGAAACAGTGTTTTGTTTTTTTTTTTCATACTATTAGTTGAACTCTTTACTTAGTATGGAATTAATCTTATGTGTATAAAGTTAATTCAAAATAAGTCAGTAAAAAATAAGAATGAGAATAGGAGAGAGAGGAGGAAGAAGGGTAGGAGGGCGAATAGGGTGGGCAGAACCGCTATGTTCCTAAAGTTCTATTTATGAAATGCATGAAGCTGTATACCTTAAATAAAAGTTTTCTGGGAGGAAATTAACAAAATTCTATTTCTATACATCTGTCTTTTTGTGCCTTGAGGAATAAACACTGCAAAAGCCTATGTGTGCAAAATGTGTGTACATACACACTAGATTTTGTTAGATTCTCCAGGAAACAGAAGCCTAAATTATAGTGGATCAAAGCAGGGAAGACAGGCAGAAAGGGTGCAGGGCTAGCAGAGATATTTAGCAGGATGGATAAGATGTGGCCAGAAATCTCAAATTTAGTTTTTATTCAGACAGGGTTGTAGCTCTGGAAACCAAGGAATTGCTGACAATTTGTTGAATGTGGAGTCAATCAGGGTTAGTCTGGTGTGCAGGAGGAAGCAACCTGTTCAGTTAGCTTAAGGCCAGGGTCTAGAAATTCGAGAGATTAAAACAAGATTAAAAGGGATGGTATTTGAGGCACACTGCTTTATGGGTTATTTTTATCTTTTGTATTTCCTTCCAAAGACGGGAGCACAATCGGTTGGCCCCTGGGCATAGGAGAGAAGTGTCTGCAGCTGCTTAAGAGTAAAAGAAATGTGGTTGCAAGTGTCTTTGCAGTTGGTGGAGCTGACTGGGCCAGGACAGGGAAGACTGAGGGAGAAGTCTGGGATGCAGCAGAGTGCTGCAGGAATCGTGGAAAATGTGGGTCAAATTCATCTGGGTTTAATAGTGGAAAATATGACCAATTCATCTGGGTTTAATCCTGGCCCTTCTGTTCACTCACCGTATGTGACCTTGAGTCAGTGACTTTTTTTCATCTGTAAAATGGGGATAATCACACATTGCTGGGTTTTCAAAAGCATTAGAATGAAGCAGGTGAGTCCTGTAACTCCTTTTCTGCCATCTGTCTAGTAGGTACTTGTTAAGAGAGAGTGACCAATGGAAAGAGATACAGTCCTTTTGTTTTTCATTCATTGTATTAGTTTTCTGTGGCTGCAGGGACAAATTACCACCGAATTAAAAAATGAATTTATTCTCTCCAGTTCTAGAGACCAGAAGTCTGAAATCGAGTAGCAGGCTCTTTGCAGAGGCTGCCGGGGAGATCCTCATGTGCCCCCCTCTGACAGCTGGCATTCGCTGGTTGGTGGCTGTTTCTCTTTCTGCTCAGTCTTCACATTGCCTTCTCCTCCATGTGTCCGTTTTTACATCTGTTTTGTAAGGGACCATGTGATTGTATTTAGGGCCAACTCAGTTAATCCAGGATTAAGTCTTTTTCTCAAGATCTTCTTCTCAAGATCCCATCCAAGCACGTCTTTTGCCATGTAGGGTAATTTTCACTGTTTTGCCATGCAAGGTGATATTCTGAGGTTCTGGGAATTAGAAAGTAAAACATATCGGGTTTAGAAATTACTTTGTGTGTCTTCTAAATAAATCTTGTAACTTTGTTTTATAAGAAATAAAGCCTATCAATAAGATTTTAGAAACAAGTTTGACTTTGTTTTCAAGTGGACTGAGGAAGGAGTGTGTATAGGAAGTGAGGAATTTGTTGCAAGAATTAAGGAAAAAACCCCAAACCATGAGCACTTGAAATAAAATGCCATCATTTGGAAAAATGTGAAGGAGATTTGAAATAAAGATGAATCTTTAAAAATGCAGTATCACTTATTTTCTAAGTTATTCCAAAACACTTAGCTCCAAAGTGAATCCTTAGTAATCAAATCCTCTTCTATTACTGATTTAGCTGTATTATTAGTACTTGGCATCTGTGGAACAATCTCTGATCTGAATTGAAACTGTTTTCAAAGAGCTGTCACCAGAGAAAAGTCGTGGGGTTCTTGTCTTCACACAAGAAAGAATTCAGGCGTCAGACAGAGAGCAGAGTAACAAGGTTTTATTGGGGACAGGGCATCCATCAGAATGGAAGGGATAGAGAGTTCCCAGTCACTCAGACTGGGGGAAAGCAAGGTTCATGGTTCAGTGGAGGGAATACACCTGGGCAGGCCAAGCAGGCGACAGCAGAGAGCAGAGCTGAGCATGCAGTGTTATAGACTGGGGCTTATAAAGGCAAAGGGGTCCAGGTCTCTCCTTCCCCTTCTCCTCCTCTAGGACAAAGGGTTTGTGGAGAGTACATTAGCAAATTCTTCCCTAGGTTTGCTGGTTCCCAGTGGAGCTGGGCAGAGAGGCTTCCCCTAGGGCTTCTGTGAGGGTTTTATTGCCCCATGTTATCAGGTTAGGTGACCCATTTGATCCAGAGGAGAGAATTCTCCTGGAAGCTTTCCTTGGAAGGGCTGGGAGCAGCTGGAAGGTTATCAGGGTCTGGGCAGGACTTTGAAATGGCAAATGCTGGGCTTCTGCAGGTGTGCCCCTCTCATAGGCATAGGCTAATTTGTAACTTCCTACCTAACAGAGCCCTATCCATTCCCATAGCCTTGAACTTGTTTCGAGGCTGGCATTCTGAATGCTGCAGTGCTTTCCTGGCTGTGCCCTTAACAAAATTTCCCTGAATTAGGGTTGTGTCTCCTTAACTTGGGAATCACAGAACTGTGTGTTTGCAGCTCTCCTCAATGGTTTGTACAAGAGCTTGTCATATCCAATGAAGCTAGACTTTGATTCTCACTGACATCTAATATTTAAATATGACCTTTGAATCTTTGTGAAAAAACATTTTCTTCATTTATTACTCTGTTATGTAACTCAATATTTAGAACTCATTTAAGGGCCTGTGCCGTGGCTCAACAGGCTAATCCTCCGCCTAGCAGCGCCGGTACACCGGGTTCTAGTCCCGGTCGGGGCACCGATCCTGTCCCGCTTGCCCCTCTTCCAGGCCAGCTCTCTGCTATGGCCCAGGAGTGCAGTGGAGGATGGCCCAAGTGCTTGGGCCCTGCACCCGCATGGGAGACCAGGAGAAGCACCTGGCTCCTGCCTTCGGATCAGTGCGGTGCGCCGGCACGCGGCGGCCATTGGAAGGTGAACCAACGGCAAAGGAAGACCTTTCTCTCTCTCTCTCTCTCACTGTCCACTCTGCCTGTCAAAAAAAAAAAAAAAAAAAAAAGAACTCATTTACAATGAAGAATGTATATCCAACTAGGAAAATGATGCTTTTGTTTTGTGAATAGTCATATTTCTGCTCTTATGGAAATCATTTTATACTTAGTCTTAATTTTGAGATTTATTTCTTTCTCGTGGTATCAGCAATACTTATACTTTCCTGTAGCATTTGGTTTGTTTTTAAACTCATGGACACTCTGGATGGTGTCAGTGATCAAATTTGTCTTATGTTCATTGATTAACTTGCCTCCTTGTGAAAGTATAAGTAAATTTTATCACATTTTCACAATAATTTTTGATTGCATTTTATATTGCTATTCATTCTTTTTCTTTTGTGTGTATCTGTTATAGATTGAATTATGTTTCTGAAAAATATATGTTTAAATCCTAATCCCTGCTAGCTTTGAGAAAAAGGTCTTTGCACATGTAATCAAGTTAAGATGAAGTAGTCCTTAGTCCAATGACTGATGTCCTTAGAAGAGAACAGACACAGAGGCAGAGATAAGAATGCCATGTGAAAAGAGAGGCAGAGACTGCAATGAAGTATTTATGAAGCAAGGTATGCTAAGGTTTGCAAATCAACCACCAGAAGGTAGGCAAGGAAAGGTGACTTCCTAGTGCCTTCAGAGGAATTCTGACCTTACAGACACTTTGATTTCTGTAATTGTGAGAGGATATGGATAATTTTCTATTGCTTTAAGTCATCCAGCTTGTAGAATTTTGTTATTCCAGCCCTTACAAACTGATAGTCCCATGTATTTGAGTGTGTACATGTGTACATACACATGTAGGTATGATGATCACTCACTTCAGAGTTCTTCCCTTTAACTTAGTATTATATGAAATGTAAAAGGTTTAAATAAACATTCCCCTCATATACTGCCTGGATTGTATCTCTTTGTTCAAGGTAGTTACTAGAATATATCTTCTTTTTATAAAAATGTAATTAGTTCTGTATTGCTTCTAGGGCAATGACCTTTCTTACCCTATGCATTTTCCTGACACTACCAACAGTAAAGCTGTTTGAATTTTTCAGAAAGCTGCCTCAAAATTCCCAAAAGACCTAATGTGATTAGGGAGCAAGTGACTTCTGAGCTTGAGACCAGAGAGTCCCTTTTTATGGATTCATGTGGGTGTTTCATTAAGATGAAATGCATCTGTGATTTGCTAAGAGATAGGTCAGGCTGGCGGCACACATCCAGGGTTGTCTCTTCATGGCATCTGCACTGTGTAATATGGTCATATAAAACCTCTTGGTGCGACAGCAAGCAGATGCACTGGAGACATTTCCTAAGACAGAAATAGATGAATGGTAAAGACATTTTCCTCCCTCATTTCCATTTTATGCATTTCAGGGTTTGTCAGGGGTGAGCTGTGCTTTCATGTAGATGATAATGCAATACTTTAAAGGAATCGAATCAAGCAAGATTCTCTTTAAGCTGTAGACTGGCTTCCTGTTATTTTCTTGAATGTTTTCTTTTACTCTTGAAAACAGTCAGAGAACCTTAAAAGCACGGAGGCAGCTTTTAAGCTTGCTGTCATCATTCAGATCAATTTGGAACCAAGTCCCAACTCCCACTCCCATCTTTTCTAATTTTGATGTGTATTCTCTGTTGGCTACTGGCCAGAACAGAATTCAGGAAATGATAAATACTCATTTATTCTCAGACACAGCAGTTTGTGCTGAGATGTGAGACAGTATTTACATTTACTAAACCTATTGCATTTTCTGGTGTGTTTATTAATATCAGTTGGGACTGCCGTTGGTGTCATTTGCACTAGTGATGGTCAGCTTTTGCTGGCAATGGAAGCAAGTTTGTCATTTTTAGTGGCTTTTCTGCCCAATGATCTGTGTTTCTTCGACTTTCAGCAGTGGCTTATGATAAGAATGTCAAATTAGGTTGAAATGAGCTGGTTTAACATCAGCTGGTCATAACCAGAAATTACATTGCTGACAGATTTCTTTTAGATAATATGTCAACTATCAGAGAAACTCAGCAAATCTTAAAGAAAATACTTTCAGAAGAGGAATGGTTCTAATGTTCAAAGGGAAAAGTATCTCTGATTTTTATAATTTGGAGTGATTTTTGGCAAACAGGTTGATCTGGCAGAGAGATACTTCTTTCATTTTTTAAAAATATGTAATGGCCATTCAAATTATTTTCTTAATTTGTCACCAGACAATTGGGGTTGATCAGCAGATTGAAGTTGGTGGAAGAAATATAAACCTCAGAGTTGTTAGTCTCTGATACGTTCAGGTGCATCTAATTCTCTGAGCAGACTTCAAACAGATACCATACAGCTGAAAAACATCTTGCATTCTGGCATTTGACAAACACTGGAAGCGTCTGAGGCAGTGAGTCGGCACAATCTGAGCCTGCTTTGGCACAGTCATCCAGAACTGATACGGTGCCCATGATGAGGCAGGCCCACTGCTCTGCAGAGGATAGCCCCTCTCCCACAAGTATAGCCTTGTACTTACTCACTTTTAAAGACTGACTGAAGAAGAAACAAATCATGATTACTTTGGCTTGAATGACTATGCCACCATGCAATTATCCTGAAATTATGCAGGTAAAAAAAGCATGCTCACTAAATTATCATTTAATGGTTTGTAATAAAGAGCTATGTTCGCTTGCTTTCACAACAGAATGTAGAAAAGGGAATGGAAGGTCTGTGAGTGTGACATGAAAGCTTAGAATGATCATTCACCAGAGGAAGTGACACAAAGCACATGAAAAATCCGAGATGAATCCAAGCAATGTATGAATGTACAATTTACACTTTAAAATCAGTTGCTCTACCTCAAAACATAGAATGTCTTTAAGGTAGCAAATTTAGATTACTAAAAGGAAACTTGGATTCTGTTTCTCCCATAATTTTTTTTTCCTTTGGAAAATAATATATTTTTCTTTATTCTTTCTTGTACTTAAAGCTGAGTGACACTATTAACATAGTCTTGGTCTCAACCAGAAGAATGAAAAAGATGGAAACCGAGGAAAAAGAGATACTTAATGGTCAAAGATGGAAACCAAGGAAAAAGAGATACTTAATTGTCAAACTATAAATTTTATGTGCTTTTTTTTAGACAATGGTTATTACAATATTTCCAATAGTACTGATGGTATTGATGAGATACTATACAGTCCTAAAAATAATTGAGTGTCTTGGTTCTTTGTCACACTCATTGCTATCATGAGTCTGAAGTCAAACATGGTGCTCAGAAGCAGGAACGTATCACAACAAATTGTACATTTTTAAAATAATTATTTATTTGAAAGAGGAGTTAGAGAGAGAAGGAGAAGCAGAGAGAGTCTTCCATCTGCTGGTTCATTCCCCAGTTGGCCGCAATGGCTGGAGCTGCGCTGCTCTGAAGCAGGAACCAGGAGCTTCCCTCGGGTCTTCCCATGCGAGTTCAGGGGCACAAGGACTTGGGCCATCTTCCTCTGCTTTCCCAGGCTATAGCAGAGAGCTGCATAGGAAGTGTCTCGCATTGGTGCCCATATGGGATGCCAGAACTGCAGGCTGCGGCTTTACTTGCTACGCCACAGTCCTGACCCCATACATTTTTAAGATAGTGTATTTTAGTGAGATAAGTGTGGTAGCTTTACAGTCTAAAAACTCGCGTTTGACACAGACTCAGTGACTCAGTAACTATGTGATCTGTGGAATTTATGTGATCCAGCAAGTATTCAGTTTCCTCATCTATTAAATTGGGATATTAGTAGTAAACCTATCACAAGAAATTGTTCAGAGGATTAAGTGCAGTAATAAATGGAAAGCCTAAAATAAAACCTAGCACTTTATAGTGGCTCAATACATGTTATTTGAATTAAGATTGTGTTTACTGGGACCGGTGCTGTGGTGTAGCTGGTTAATGCCCTGGCCTGAAGCACTGGCATC
This sequence comes from Lepus europaeus, assembly GCF_033115175.1. NCBI lineage: Eukaryota > Metazoa > Chordata > Mammalia > Lagomorpha > Leporidae > Lepus > Lepus europaeus. The sequence continues at coordinate 30,780,297 of NC_084836.1, read as the reverse complement.
CCATATGGGTGCTGGTTTGAGACCCAGCTGTTCCACTTCTGATCCGTCTCTCTGCTATGGCCTGGGAAAGCAATAGAAGATGGCCCAAATCCTTGGGCCTCTGCACCTATGTGGGAGACCTGGAAGAAGATCCTGGCTCCTGGCTTCGGATCGGTGCAGCTCTGGCTGTTGCGGTCAATTGGGGAGTGAACCATCAGATGGAAGACCTCTCTCTCTGCCTCTTCTCTCTCTCTGTAACTCTAACTTTCAAATAAATAAATAAATCTTAAAAAAAAAGATCGCGCTTACTTAAACATTAATATTAAAATGACCCAAACAGAGCTTGAATATCATTTTGGAATTGGAGCTATGATGCGGAGGAAATCACCAAAGATTTGTTTTTGTTTTTATACATGAAAAGGGGAAATAGCATGCAGCATCAGTCTGTAAGTTATGTGAGCTGGCCAGCTATGTTGTCTCTTGATAGATTTGGCATTCTACCCACCCCCCCATCCTTTACTGAATGTGCTTGAAAGTCTGAGAGCTATGTATTTTCCTTCTTCTTGGCCTACAGGGTTGTGGATTTGTAGTAGATTTCATCAGTGAGACACATTTGCTTAATATTTGGAAGGCAAACTAGAGCCAGAAACAACGATCTGTTGAGGTGGCTCATAGAGGTTCAAGGAAACTGATTAAAACAATCACAGTGGCAATATTTACAACATAGTTACTGGGAGATGCTACAACAGATTAGCCTACCACTGAGTAGAGATGATGTTCTTTTATCAGCATTGGTAGGCAGATAATTGGGCAATGATAGAAGTGAAGTTTTGTAGTACCCTCTGGATGTTTCCGTGATTATCATCACTTGTCTCCATGCTGCAGTCTTTTTTGACCACTGGAAATGTTTAAGTGGAATTCTTGAGCTAGAGTACAGTAGCAATTTTCTGACTGCCAGAGTTCAGTGGCAAACCTGTGTTAGAAGTAGCTTTCTACGTCCTTTGCCCTTCTGATAGTTTAACATCAAATACCTTTTTGTTAAATTTTGTCCTACCTAAAATACTTTATTTTTCCAGTAATGTGTTAAAATGTAAACATGTGAATATTGGTATATTACTTTCACAGGACTCATGTCCAGTTGAAAATTAATAAGGCTTTTGAAAAATCAGTGATAACAAAATTGAATATATTTGTGAGAATGCTAACCATAGAACTAATACGAGTATGAAGATAAGCTCAGTAGAATTAAAGAAATAATTGAACCTACCAAAAATACTTGTAGGGCATTTAGTCTTGAATTCTTGGACATTCATAGGTTTTAGAAAATTTTTAAATGGGCCGGCGCCGCGGCTCACTAGGCTAATCCTCTGCCTGCGGCGCCGGCACACTGGGTTCTAGTCCCGATTGGGGTGCTGGTTCTGTCCTGGTTGCTCCTCTTCCAGTCCAGCTCTCTGCTGTGGCCCAGGAGGGTAGTGGAGGATGGCCCAAGTCCTTGAGCCCTGCACCCGCATGGGAGACCAGGAAGAAGCACCTGGCTCCTGGCTTCGGATCAGCGCTGCTCGCCGGCTGTAGCAGCCACTTGGGGGGTGAACCAACGGAAAAAGGAAGACCTTTCTCTCTGTCTCTCTCTCTCACTAACTCTGCCTGCCAAAAAAAAAAAAAAAAAAAAAAGAAAAAAGAAAATTTTAAAATGAAGAACTTTTTAGCATTTGGAGTGAGAGAACTTCCTGTTTTGTTTATCTGAAGTCAGAGAGCCAGAAATATACTACCCTTGAATTAGCCTAAATTTTTTTAATTCAGCTGAACTTGTATATCAGCCTTTGACCCAGATTTACGTAATGATTATATTATTTAAAGATTTCCTACACTGAGCTATTGTGATTGTCTATTTCAGGGATCTAAAGGGGAAAGGTGGTAATCGTTTCTTTTAAAGAAATATAAATGAAAGACTCAAATGTAAGCTAGAAAGTTACAAATTTCTTAGAAGAAATGAGATGAAGAGCTGTATGAATACTAATGTGAGAAGTGATTGCTTCTAGATGAGTAATTAAATATTCCTTATTGTGTTTTTTGTTTTTCTTAAAATAGACTTCATTTTTAGAGCAGTTTTAGGTTCATAATACAAGTAAATGAAAGATCTAGCAATTTCTTTTTTTTTAAACTTTTATTTAATGAATATAAATTTCCAGTGTACAGCTTATGGATTACAATGGCTTCCCCCTCCCATAACTTCCCTCCCACCCACAACCCTCCCCTCTCCCGCTCCCTCTTCCCTTCCATTCACATCAAGATTCATTTTCAATTCTCTTTATATACAGAAGATCAATTAAGTATAAAGATTTCAACAGTTTGCACCCACATAGAAACACAGGGTGAAACATACTGTTTGAGTACTAGTTATAGCATTAAATCACAATGTACAGCACATTAAGGACAGAGATCCCACATGAAGAGCAAGTGCACAGTGGCTCCTGTTGTTGACCCAACAAATTGACACTCTAGTTTATGGCGCCAGTAACCACCCTAGGCTGTCGTCATGAGTTGCCAAGGCTATGGAAGCCTTCCAAGTTTGCCGACTCTGATCATATTTAGACAAGGTCATAAAAGACAGGGTGAGGATAGTAACCAATGATCCTAAGAGTGGCATTTACCAGGTTTGAACAATTATACAGCATTAAGTGGGGAAGAGGACCATCAGTACACACAGGTTGGGAGTAGAGCCATTGGTGGTAGAGTAGAGGTTATGATTACAAAGGAATGAGGCCCAAGTTCACTAGACAGGGCCTAGAACAAAGGACAGAGTCATTATTAGAGGAGCTAAGAAAGGTGCTGTCTAAGCTACAATGAAGTTTTCTGATTGAGAGGCAAATAGAACCTGATAGAAGGGGCTTGATAATAATCTGGTGGGCTTTAGGCCTTATAAGTTAAGAGGCCCAGGCCTATCTATCTCTTCACATGGGGCATATCCTAAGGGAGGTGTGCACCTCCTAGGGGAAGGCACTCTGTTGACTTTCATTACTTGGCTGGCCTGGGAGGAGAGCTGGCCAGGTAAAGGCAGGGGGCATCTCTAACAAGAAATTTACAGTTCTGCCTGCAATGTTGCTGACCCTACTTGACCATCCTCTCAGCTGCAGTGGTCACTTTGGAAGTTGGGCTGAGTGAAGGGCTTTTCAGCTTAGAGCCAATAAGATCTGTGGCTCTGACCTGGGCATCCTTCGACTCCAGGGCAGGTCCATTTCCAGTGATCCAACTCTTGGCAGAGCTGCCAGGGCTCTCCACAAGCTGACTTCTGCTGAAGCCCAGGCTTACCACATTGAAAGCCACTGCAGTGGACTGGCCTGTTGGGTCTCCTTGAGGGCCGATCACTGTACAGATCAGCCATTAATAGGCCTGCCACCCATTGCTTCTGATGCCGAGCTTTCTTTTCCTCCTGGTTTGTATTAAAGCAGACCAGAGGATGCAAGTCAAGGGAGTGCCCGTGTCCCATCTCTAATCTTCGGTGGCCTGAACTACAAGTCTATAGTCACAGGCATGTTCTGTAGTAGTTTTTCTAAGGTAGACAATGCCCATGAGGAAAATTATATTCTCACTTTAAAACTTTCTTTCCCTTTGGTCTGAAAGAGAGGTTTTTTCTACTTACTGTATACTTCGCTGATGGCGAAGTGAATCTAGCTATGAGATTATTATTTAAGTTCTTATTTTGGCTATGCTATTACAGAAAAATGTTAGCCATCTCTTTTATAAGGTCTAAAGATTAAATTGTGCGTCCTACAGATTCCTTCATAATAGAATTAGTTTCCTACCTTGAAGAGAATAGAGAAATGAAAGAACAAGTTGGGCTTAGAATGGAGAAATGAGGGAGCAAGTCCTAGATCGCTTGCTGACAATAGCAATATCACATGAATACTTAGCAAACCGTTTCAACCATTAGATAACAACTTAAGAAAACATTTACCAGAAGGTCCAATGCCTTCTATAAATTTTAAGAATCATGTATTTGAAAACACCTCTTAAATATCTAACATGGTGTAGTTTGTTTAGCCAGTAAACTTAAGCACAACCATCTAAAATGTTTTTAGTTTCTTTCTACCAACACGTTTAAAACATATGATACACAGATTCAGGTCACACAAATTAAAATGTATCTTTGATTGATTTTAGCAGCTTAAATTTATGGACAATCTTATCTATAAGCCATTTAAAATAAAACTCTTAATAAAATTTCCCCATGTGGACATACAATATGTACACACATATAACATAGCATAATAGACCAATATAGCAATTTTAATAATAGCTTTTAAAATCTTTAACTCTTTTTGTAGATTGCCAATTGATTTGAATTGCTTTTTCTTTTTAGTAACCTCAGTTAACCATACTTTCTCTCAGTTGGTACTGTTAATACATTATTGGCTTCATCTGTTTACAGAGCCATCCCAAAGTACTGAATACAATAAAAATGGCTGGAAAAAGTCCATAGGAACCTATAGGAGGACAGCTAAACACAGAACCAACAACGCTTTAGTTTTATGAGCAGCACATCATATATAACTATGGATGACAAAAGACTTTAAGTCGCCTTGTTTAAAATTATAAACTCATCAACCAACAAGAGGCACTTGCTTACTTCACAGTATTTTTGAAAGCACCTGTAGGATTTTACAAATATTTAACCCTTTAGGCCTCTGGGGCTTTCTCATTAAGATAACTATCATGTCTAGTAACACAAGATCATTAGACTTTTTAATTCTCAAACATTTGTATTAATAGCATTTTCCATTATAGAAACTTAAAGTCTGGTACCACATCACATCTTGACAGTCCTTCTAATATAATCCAAATAGACTGATTAGTTGGTGTCTCTATAAGATGAGAGACATAGGTCCTTCAATTTTTTCAGTTGGGCCCAAACTGGGGCCAGGATTTACTGGAAATTTTAGAGACCAGATTGTTTGAAACTTTGATTTTTTGAATGCCTGTCAAGAATGCCAAGAAGGTTCAAAATCCAAAATATCTGGTTGAAATAAGATTCCTTAAAATCATGACATAACATAGACCAAATTTGATCATTGTTACAAGGTGATTATTCAAATCTTTGAAAATAAGCACATATTTAAATAACCCATAGCTCTTAATAAAAATTCAGCTGTTTTTGAACAATTAGAATTTAACAGACATCAAGAGAACATAATAGATTACTTTAACACATTGCTTTAACAGAGCATCAAAGTTTAATTCTATGTCAAAGAGAAATTGAGCTTCCTGTGATCTTTTGCTGTGAGGTTTCCTTCCTTTACCTTCTTTCATATTGGTGACCATGTGTCTGTGTTTCTGTGTGTAACACATCTTTAAGCATCTTTTGCAGGGCAGGATGAGTGGCAACAAATTCTTTCAGTTTCTGTTTGCTATGAAAAGTCTTAATTTCACCTTCATTCACAAATGAGAGCTTTGCAGGATATAGTATTCTGGGCTGGCAGTTTTTCTCTCTTAGTACCTGGGCTATGTCTCGCCATTCCCTTCTAGCTTGTAGGGTTTCTGATGAGAAGTCTGCTGTGAGTCTAATTGGAGATCCTCTGAGAGTAATCTGACGTTTCTCTCTTGCACCTTTTAGAATCTTTTATTTATGTTTCACTGTGGTGAGTTTGATTACAACATGTCGTGGTGAGGATCTCTTTTGGTCATGTTTATTAGGGGTTCTATAAGCTTCCTGTACTAAGATGCCTCTGTCCTTCTCCAAACCTGGGAAATTTTCTGCTAGTATCTCACTGAAAATGCCTTCTAATCCTTTCTCCCCCTCCATGCCTTCAGGAACTCCTGGAACCAGAATGTTGGGTTTTTTAATAGTATCCTGTAGATTCCCGACAATATTTTTTAGATTTCTAATTTCTTCTTCTTTTCTTTGGTTTGCCTGTTTCCTTTCCTGTTCTCTGTCTTCTAAGTCTGATATTCTCTCTTCTGCTTCGCCCATTCTGTTTTTAAGGCTCTCTAATGTGTTTGTCATTTGATCTATTGAATTCTTCATTTCATTATGATTTCTCATCACTATCAGAGTTTCTTGTTCCACTAGTTGTTTCATTTCATTTTGATTCCGCCTTAATATTTCATTTTCACGAGAGAGATTTTCTATCTTGTCCATTAAGGATTTCTGTAGTTCAAGAATTTGTTTTTGAGAACTTCTTAATGTTCTTATCAATTTTTTGAGACCTGCTTCTTGCATTTCTTCAATCTCATCATCTTCATAATCTTGAATTGGGGTGTCTTTTTCATTTGGGGGCGTCATAGTGTCTTCCTTGTTCTTGTTAGCTTGGTTTTTGCATTTGTTGTTTGGCATGTTGGAGATATTTGGTTTCTTCACTGTGGTGTTTTTTCTTGTTACACTATGGCTCTATATTAAGTGGACTGTCTGCTTTCAGTGGAGCCTTAGAGGCTTGAGATGAGTGTGGACTGAGAGCTGTGTTTGGTTCCTCAGGGTTGAGGGTGTGTCAAAGATGACACTCCCAGGTTAGGTGTGGTAAATCTCTCTCTCTTTTTTTGTTTCAAAAGGGAAGTAATTCCGCACAGCTGAACGTAATTGGAGGTAGTTAGCAGGCAAATGATATACCCACAGGAACCAGAGATTGGAAGCTCTTTCCCAAGGACCACACAGGGAATCTCTGCTGCCCTCAGTGTGGGCTCCAATTCTCTTGCAGTCTCCCACTGGGTTGCCAAGTTAGATCCTAATCTCCTGTTATTTCACCCCTCCCCCCAGAGTCAGGTGTTTCTGCTAGGCTCAGGGCCGGTGCAGACCTGAGGTCGCCCTGCTTATGATGTATGTCCAAAATGGCGCCTGCTCTGTCTTGCTCACCTTTGAGAGGTGAGCGGAGAGAGAGAAACTTGTGTCCGTATCGGTCACCTTTTTGTTTTTTCCTCTCTCTCTTCTAGTTAGCCTGGTGAACTTTCCCCCACGGAGTTTCAAGCCTCGTTCCCTCTAGCCTCCTCTTTCCGCTTGCCCGCTGGTGTCTCGGGCTATTGAGGTTCGGCTCACCTCGCGTTCCAGCGCTGGTGTGTTGAATCTGCCGCTGGTGTCCCAAACTTGGGCTCCCACGCTCTCCATGCAGGTACACTGTGAATCACTAGTTCCAGAAGAGTTTCCTCTGCTGTTTCATCCCCTACTCTTCCTTGACCCTGCAGTATCTCCACTTATATTAAACTGTCTGTCCCCCGGACTAATAGTGTGCTCCCTGCCTATTCCGCCATCTTGCCGCTCTCCCCTCCCTTGCATATTTTCCCTAGGAATTTCTTTTATACACTCTAAACTTGCAAAAGCATAGCTTAACTCGTCCTCTGCTTAAATAATACATTTACTCTCATCAGTGCACTTACATGGATGCATTGTTATCACCCAACGTCCATAAATAAAATTCAGGCTCATTCTTGGTGCTGTGTATTCTTTGGGACAGTGACTTGTATGTATAATTGTAGTATGATACAGAGTAGTTTCATTGCCCTGAAATCTGCTGTGAATTACCTCTTCAGCCCTTCATCCCTCAGTCCCTGGGAACCACTGACTCTTTACTGTCTCCATACTTCTGTCTTTTCCAGAACGTCTTACAGTTGGACTCATAGTATATAACATTTCCAGATTGGCTTCTTTCAGTTAGTAATATGCATTTAAGTTTCTTCCATGGTTTTCATGGCTTGCTAGCTCATCTGTTTAGTGCTGAAAGTAACCCACTGTGTAGAGGCACCACTCTTCATTTTTCCATTCACTTACTGGAAGCCATCTTGCTTGCTTCCAGATTTTGACAGTTACAGCTCAAGTATACATAAACACCAGTGGTTAGCTTTCAGTGTGGACATAAGTGTTAAACTACTTTGGGTAAATACCTATGAGTGAGGATGCTGGATTGTATGGTAAGAATATGCTTAACTTTGGAAGAAACTGTCAAAATGTCTTATAAAGAGTTTGGTCCTTTTACAATATCAACAGTGAATGAGTGTTCCTTTTGCCCCATATCCTTACTAGCATTTCGTATGGTCAGTGTTTTGATTTTGGCAGTTCTAATAGATGTGTAGTGGTGGCAGATTGTCTTAATTTTCATTTCCATGATCATATATGATGTGGGCATTTACCTGCATTTCTCTTATGACATATGAAGTGCAGTATCTTTATATGGGCATTTTCCATTTGCATATCTTTTCATGAGGTGTCTATTAAGATCTTTATCCTTTTTTTTAAAGTTTATTTATTTGTAAGGCAGAGTTACAAAGAGAAAAGGAGAGACAGAAAGATCTTCCATCTGGTGGTTCACTCCCCACACAGCCTGGACGGGACCAGGCTGAAGCCGGGAGCCAGGAGTTTTTTCTGCGTCTCCACATGAATGTAAGTCCGCTGCTTTCCCAAGTGCATCAGCAGGGAGCTGGACTGGAAGTGGAGCAGCTGGGACTACAACTAATACCCGGATGGGATGCTGGCACTGCAGACCACTGCCTAAACTCACTGAGCCACAGTGCTGGCCCTTTTAGTGTGTTTTTAACAAAGGTTTTTGTTTTATTATTATTGAGTTTTAAGAGTTCTTTGGATATTTTGGATAATAACCTTTTAATTTCCTCCTTCCTGCCTTCCTTCCTTCTTCCTTCCTTCCATCCATTATTTGAAAGGCAGAGTTACAAAAAAGCAGAGGCAGAGAGAGAGAAAGGTCTTCCATCTGCTGGTTTACTCCCCAAATGGCCGCGACAGCCAGAGCTGCACCAATTGGAGCCAGGAGCTTCTTTAGGTCTCCTATGTGGGTTCAGGGACCCAAGGACTTGGGCCATCTTCTATGGCTTTCCCAGGCCATAGCAGAAAGCTGGATCAAAAGTAGAGCAGCTGGGACTCAAACCAGTGCCCATGAGGGTTGCCAGCACTGCAGGTGGCCAGTTTACCTGCTATGCCACAGCACTGTCCCCAGATAGGAGTCTTTGTCAGAAATGTTGTTTGCAAGTGTTTCCTCTCAATCTGTGACTTGTCATTTTATTTTTCCTGTCAGTGTCTTTTGCAGAGCAGAAGTTTTTAATTTTACTGGAGTCTAGGGTATTGACTCATTTATGGATTGCCTCTGGTTATTATATATAAGAAGTCATTGCCAGGGTTAGTGTTGGGACAAAATGGGTTAAGCCACTGTCTGTGATGCTGTTAACTCATATGGGTGCTGGTTCAAGTCCTGGCTGCTCCACTTCTGATCCAGCTCCCTGGGAGATCAGTGGAAGATGGAAGTCCTTGGGCATCTGCACCCATATAGGAGACCTGGATGAAGCTCTTGGCTTCAGCTGGGTCCAGCCTTGGTCATTGTGGCCATTTGGGGAGTGAGCCAGTGGATGGGAGATATTTCCCTCTCTCACTCTATCTGTTTCTGCCTTTCAAATAAATGAAATAAATATTAAAATATTAAAAAGAAATAAAAAGTCATTGCCAAACCCTGGGTTATCCAGGTTTTCTTTTTCTTTTTAAAAAAGACTTATTTATTTTGGAAAGAGTTACAGAGAGAGAAGGAAAGATGGAGAGACAGGTCTCCATCTGCTGGTTCATTCCCCAGGTGGCTGCCAATGGTTAGTTCTAGGCCAGGCTGAATGCAGGAGCCAGGAGCTCTATCCACGTCTCCCATTTGGGTGACAGGGACTAAACCACTTGGGTAATCTGCTGCTGATTTTCCCAGACTTCTAGAAGGACCAGAAATGGAACAGCTGAGATACAAACTGGCACTCATTTGAGATGCTGGCATTATAGGCAGTGGCTTTACTCACTACACCACAATACCAGCTTCTAAGTTTTCTTTTATGCTGTGTTCTAGGAGTTTTATAGTTTTGAAATTATATTTAGAATTGTGATCTATTACAAGCTGTTTTCCGGGAAAGTAGTAGGGTCTTTGCCTGTATTAACTATTTTTGCATGTAATACTCAGTTATTCTAGCACCATCTGTTTTTTAAAAGACTATCCTTTCTCCATAGTATTGCCTTTGTTAAAGATAAGTTATTTATATTTATGTAGGTCTATTTCTGTTTTCTATATTCTATTCTCTTAATCTATTTGTCCTTTTGCCAATACCACACTGGTTTGATTACTATAACTTTATGGTAAATATGTATTTTTTTTTAGATTTAATTATTTGAGAGGCAGAGTTATAGACAGAGAGGGAGAGACAGGTCTTCCATCCACTGGTTCACTCCCCAATTGGATGCAATGGCCAGAGCTGGCTCTATCTGAAGCTAGGAGCTTCTTCCAGGTCTCCCATGCAGGTGCAGGGCCCGAAACACCTGGACCATCTTCCATTGCTTTCCCAAGCCATCAGCAGAGAGCTGGATCAGAAGTGGTGCAGGTGGGACATGAACTGGTACCCATATGGGATGTCAGTGCCACAGGTGGAGGCTTAACCTATTATGTCACAGCACTGGCCCTGGGGTAAATCTTTTTTTTAAAGATTCATTTTATTTATTTGAAAGACAGACTTACAGAGAGAGAGGTAGAGACAGAGAGGGAGAGACAGGTCTTCCATCCGCTGGTTCACTCCCCAGATGGCTGCAGTGGAGCTATTGTGAATGGGACTGATTTTAGTTCTTTCTCAGCCATGACATCATCTATGTATACAAAATCTATTGATTTTTCCGTGTTGATTTTATATCATACCACTTTACCTAAGTCTTTTATGAGTTCCAACAGACTCTTAATGGAGTCTTGTGATCCCTTTTATATAGAATCATGTCATCTGGGGGGCGGAGCCAAGATGGCGGATAGTGAGGACGTGTGCCTTAGTTTGGGAAAATAAACTTTCATAAAAGTGGAATTACTGTAGCCTCAGGAAAAGACTCAAGAAAAAAACTGCAGAGGAAACGCTTCCGGATCTTGTGGATGAGACACAGAGGACTTACAGGGAACCCACCGCGTGGAAAACCAACCGAGACGAGCCGAGCAGCAGCGGCGGGAGAGGAGCCAGAGCCACAGAATCTCGCCAGCACGGGAACCCAGGAGGGTAAGACAAAGACCTGAGAAGTCCGAGACATTGGGGGGAGGGGGAACAGAGGCCTCTCCCTTCACTCACCAAGCAAAACAAAGAGCACCGCGATTTTACATATGTAAAGCTCAGCCAAACTCAGTATCTTTAGTGAAACTGGAGAACACATTGAGGGCTGCATAAACCCTGTGTATGGTCCCAGGGGTAGATCAAACGAATACTCACAGAGGCCAGATTTCAACTACCCTCAACTCCACTCCCAACTGAGTCAAAAAAAAAAAAAAAAAAAGAGAGAGAGAGAGAGAGAGAGAGAGAGAGAGCGCGCGAGCCAGCAAGGAGCAAGTAATCTGGGAGAGTCGCTCTTTACACAGCCTTAAACCTCAAGAAACAAGCATAGCTCTCTGGCCACACCCATCACAGCCTCTAAGGCTCCAACAAAGCAGACAGCTCACTTAGAGGCATAGTATAACGAGAGAAAAAAACAAAAACAAAAACACCACAAATTATCTCTAACATGCCAAGCAAGAAACATAGAAGCGGAGGTACCAAGAACAAGGAAGGCACTATGACGCCCCCAAGTGAACAAGACACGCCAATGCAAGATTATGAAGATGAAGTAATAGAGGAAATGCAAGAAGCAGATTTCAAAAAATTGATAAGAACATTAAGAAGTTCTCAAAAACAAATTCTTGAACTACAGAAATCCTTAATGGACAAGGTAGAAAATCTCTCCCGTGAAAATGAAATATTAAGGAGGAATCAAAATGAAATGAAAAAACTAGTGGAACAGGAATTTGCGATAGTGACAAAAAACCACAATGAAATGAAGAACTCAATAGATCAAATGGCAAACACATTAGAGAGCCTTAAAAACAGAATGGGTGAAGCAGAAGAGAGAATATCGGAATTAGAAGACAGAGAACAGGAAAGGAAACAGTCAAATCAAAGAAAAGAAGAAGAAATCAGAAATCTAAAAAATATTGTCGGGAATCTACAGGATACTATTAAAAAACCCAACATTCGGGTTCTAGGAGTTCCTGAAGGCATGGAAAGGGAGAAAGGATTAGAAGGCCTTTTTAGTGAGATACTAGCAGAAAATTTCCCAAGTTTGGAGAAGGACAGAGACATCCTAGTACAGGAAGCTCAGAGAACCCCTAATAAACATGATCAAAAGAGATCCACACCACGACACGTCGTAATCAAACTCACCACAGTGAAACACAAAGAAAAGATCCTAAAATGTGCAAGAGAGAAACGCCAGATTACTCTCAGAGGATCTCCAATTAGACTTACAGCTGATTTCTCATCAGAAACCCTACAAGCCAGGAGAGAATGGCGAGATATAGCCCAGGTACTAAGAGAGAAAAACTGCCAGCCCAGAATATTATATCCTGCAAAGCTCTCATTTGTGAATGAAGGTGAAAGTAAGACCTTTCACAGCAAACAGAAATTGAAAGAATTTGTCGCCACTCGTCCAGCCCTGCAAAAGATGCTTAAAGATGTGTTACATACAGAAACACAGAAACACGTTCACCAATATGAAAGAAGGTAAAGGAAGGAAACCTCACAGCAAAAGATCACAGGAAGCTCAAACCAGATACTAGAAAATATTTTTGGCAAATGGCAGGGCAAAGTTACTCCTTCTCAATAGTCACATTGAATGTTAATGGCTTGAACTGTCCAGTTAAAAGACACCGATTGGCTGATTGGGTTAAGGAACAAAACCCATCCTTTTGCTGCTTACAAGAAACCCATCTATCCAACAATGATCCATACAAGCTGAGAGTGAAAGGCTGGAAAAAGATATACCACGCCAACAGAAATGAAAAGAGAGCGGGCGTAGCCATCTTAATATCGGACAACATAAACTTTACCACAAAAACTGTTAGGAGAGACAAAGAGGGGCACTATATAATGATTAAGGGATCCATTCAACAGGAAGATATAACGATTATCAACGTATATGCACCTAATTACAGGGCACCAGCTTATTTAAAAGACTTGTTAAGGGACTTAAAGGGAGACTTAGACCCCAATACAATAGTACTGGGGGACTTCAATACTCCACTCTCAGAGATAGACAGATCAACAGGACAGAAGATCAACAAGGAGACAGTAGATTTAAATGACACTATAGCCCAAATGGATCTAACAGATATCTACAGAACATTTCATCCTACATCTAAGGACTTTACATTCTTCTCAGCAGTACATGGAACCCTCTCTAGGATTGACCACATACTAGGCCATAAAGCAAGTCTCAGCAAATTCAAAAGAATTAGAATCATACCATGCAGCTTCTCAGACCACAAAGGAATCAAATTGGAAATTGGCAACTCAGGAATCCCTAGAGCACGTGCAAACACATGGAGATTGAACAACATGCTCCTGAATGAACAATGGGTCATAGAAGAAATTAAAAGAGAAATCAAAAATTTTCTGGAAGTAAATGAGGATAACAGCACAACATACCAAAACCTATGGGATACAACAAAAGCAGTGTTAAGAGGAAAGTTTATATCAATAGGTGCCTACATCAAGAAATTGGAAAGGCACCAAATAGATGAGCTTTCAAGTCATCTCAAGGATCTAGAAAATCTGCAGCAAACCAAACCCAAACCCAGTAGGAGAAGAGAAATAATTAAAATCAGAGAAGAAATCAACAGGATTGAATCCAAAAAAACATTACAAAAAATCAGCCAAACGAGGAGCTGGTTTTTTGAAAAAATAAACAAAATTGACATCCCATTGGCCCAACTAACTAAAAAAAGAAGAGAAAAGACCCAAATCAATAGGATCAGAGATGAAATGGGAAACGTAACAACAGACGCCACAGAAATAAAAAGAATCATCAGAAATTACTACAAGGACTTGTATGCCAGCAAACAGGGAAATCTATCAGAAATGGACAGATTCTTGGACACATACAACCTCCCTAAATTGAGCCAGGAAGACATAGAAAACCTAAACAGACCAATAACTGACACAGATATTGAAACAGTAATAAAGGCCCTCCCAACAAAGAAAAGCCCAGGACCAGATGGATTCACTGCTGAGTTCTACCAGACATTTAGAGAAGAACTAACTCCAATTCTTCTCAAACTATTCAGAGCAATCGAAAAAGAGGGAATCCTCCCAAATTCTTTCTATGAAGCCAGCATCACCTTAATTCCTAAGTCAGAAAGAGACGCAACATTGAAAGAGAATTACAGACCAATATCCCTGATGAACATAGATGCAAAAATCCTCAATAAAATTCTGGCCAATAGAATGCAACAACACATCAGAAAGATCATCCACCCAGACCAAGTGGGATTCATCCCCGGTATGCAGGGGTGGTTCAACATTCGCAAAACAATCAACGTAATACACTACATTAACAGGCTGCAGAAGAAAAACCATATGATTCTCTCAATAGACACAGAGAAAGCATTTGATAAAATACAACACCCTTTCATGATGAAAGCTCTAAGCAAACTGGGTATGGAAGGAACATTCCTTAATACAATCAAAGCAATATATGAAAAACCCACGGCCAACATCCTATTGAATGGGGAAAAGTTGGAAGCATTTCCACTGAAATCTGGTACCAGACAGGGATGCCCTCTCTCACCACTGCTATTCAATATAGTTCTGGAAGTTCTGGCCAGAGCAATTAGGCAAGAAAAAGAAATTAAAGGGATACAAATTGGGAAGGACGAACTCAAACTATCCCTCTTTGCAGATGATATGATTCTTTATTTAGGGGACCCAAAGAACTCTACTAAGAGACTGCTGGAACTCATTGAAGAGTTTGGCCAAGTAGCAGGATATAAAATCAATCCACAAAAATCAACAGCCTTTGTATACACAGGCAATGCCACGGCTGAGGAAGAACTTCTAAAATCAATCCCATTCACAATAGCTACAAAAACAATCAAATACCTTGGAATAAACTTAACCAAAGACGTTAAAGATCTCTACGATGAAAACTACAAAACCTTACAGAAAGAAATAGAAGAGGATACCAAAAAATGGAGAAATCTTCCATGCTCATGGATTGGAAGAATCAATATCATCAAAATGTCTATTCTCCCAAAAGCAATTTATACATTCAATGCAATACCCATCAAGATCCCGACGACCTTCTTCTCAGATCTAGAAAAAATGATGCTGAAATTCATATGGAGACACAGAAGACCTCGAATAGCCAAAGCAATCCTGTACAACAAAAACAAAGCCGGAGGCATCACAATACCTGATTTTAGGACATACTACAGGGCAGTTGTTATCAAAACAGCATGGTACTGGTACAGAAACAGATGGATAGACCAATGGAACAGAATAGAAACACCAGAAATCAGCTGGGCGGCGGAAGCGGAGCCGTGTGCGGCGGGAGCCAGCCGGGCGGCGGAAGCGGAGCCGTGTGCGGCGGGAGCCAGCCGGGCGGCGGAAGCGGAGCCGTGTGCGGCGGGAGCCAGCCGGGCTGCGGAAGCGGAGCCGTGTGCGGCGGGAGCCAGCCGGGCGGCGGGAGCGGAGCCGTGTGCGGCGGGAGCCAGCCGGGCGGCGGGAGCGGAGCCGTGTGCGGCGGGAGCCAGCCGGGCGGCGGGAGCGGAGCCGTGTGCGCGGGAGCCAGCCGGGCGGCGGGAGCGGAGCCGTGTGCGGCGGGAGCCAGCCGGGCTGCGGGAGCGGAGCCGTGTGCGGCGGGAGCCAGCCGGGCGGCGGGAGCGGAGCCGTGTGCGGCGGGAGCCAGCCGGGCGGCGGGAGCGGAGCCGTGTGCGGCGGGAGCCAGCCGGGCGGCGGGAGCGGAGACGTGTGCGGCGGGAGCCAGCCGGGCGGCGGGAGCGGAGCCGTGTGCGGCGGGAGCCGTGTGCGGCGGGAGCCGTGTGCGGCGGGAGCCGTGTGCGGCGGGAGCCGTGTGCGGCGGGAGCCGTGTGCGGCGGGAGCCGTGCCACAGAACCTCGCCAGCGCGGGAACCAACGGAGGAGGGTAAGACCTCAGAAATCCAAGACATTGAGGGGGGAGGGAAACAGAGGCCTCACCCTTCACTCAACAAGCAAAACAAAGAGCACTGCGATTTTACATATCTAAAGCGCAGCCAAACTCAATAACTTTAGCAAAACTGGAGAACACATTGAGGGCTGAATAAACTCTTGGTGTGGTCCCAGAGGTAGATCAAACGAATACTCACAGAGGCCAGATTTCAACTACCCTCAACTCCACTCCCAACTGAGTCAAAAAAAAAAAAAAATCATAAATTATCTCCAACATGCCAAACAATAAACATAGAAGCCGAGGTAACAAAAGCAAGGAAGACACTATGACGCCCCCAAATGAGAAAGACACGCCAAAGCAAGATTATGAATGAAGAGATAGAGGAAATGCAAGAAGCAGATCTCAAAAAAGTGATAGGAACATTAAGAAATTCTCAAAAACAAATTCTTGAACTACAGAAATCCTTAATGGACAAGGTAGAAAATCTCTCCCGTGAAAATGAAATATTAAGGAGAAATCAAAATGAAATGAAAAAACTAGTAGAACATAAAATTGAGATAGTGACAAAAAACCTCAATGAAATGAAGAACTCAATAGATCAAATGGCAAACACACTAGAGAGCCTTAAAAACAGAATGGGTGAAGCAGAAGAGAGAATATCGGAATTAGAAGACAGAGAACAGGAAAGGAAACAGTCAAATCAAAGAAAAGAAGAAGAAATCAGAAATCTAAAAAACACTGTCAGGAATCTACAGGATACTATTAAAAAACCCAACATTCGGGTTCTAGGAGTTCCTGAAGGCATGGAAAGGGAGAAAGGATTAGAAGGCCTTTTTAGTGAGATACTAGCAGAAAATTTCCCAGGTTTGGAGAAAGACAGAGGCATCCTAGTACAGGAAGCTCATAGAACCCCTAATAAACATGACCAAAAGAGAACCTCACCACGTCACGTCATAATCAAATTCACCACAGTGAAACACAAAGAAAAGATCCTAAAATGTGCAAGAGAGAAACGCCAGATTACTCTCAGAGGATCTCCAATTAGACTTACAGCTGACTTCTCATCAGAAACCCTACAAGCCAGGAGAGAATGGCGAGATATAGCCCAGGTACTAAGAGAGAAAAACTGCCAGCCCAGAATATTATATCCTGCAAAGCTCTCATTTGTGAATGAAGGTGAAATAAAGACCTTTCACAGCAAACAGAAACTGAAAGAATTTGTCGCCACTCGTCCAGCCCTGCAAAAGATGCTTAAAGATGTATTACATACAGAAACACAGAAACACGGTAGCCAATATGAAGGAAGGTAAAGGAAGGAAACCTCACAACAAAAGAACACAGGAATCTCAAACCAGATATCAGAAAATATCTTTGGCAAATGGCAGGGCAAAGTTACTCCTTCTCAATAGTCACATTGAATATTAACGGCTTGAACTGTCCAGTTAAAAGACACTGATTGGCGGATTGGGTTAAGGAACAAAACCCATCTTTTTGCTGCTTACAAGAAACTCATCTTTCCAACAATGATCCATACAGACTGAAAGTGAAAGGCTGGAAAAAGATATACCATGCCAACAGAAATGAAAAAAGAGCAGGCGTAGCCATCTTAATATCGGACAACATAAACTTTACCATAAAAACTGTCAGGAGAGACAAAGAGGGACACTATTTAATGATTAAGGGATCCATTCAACAGGAAGATATAACAATTATCAATGTATATGCACCGAATCACAGGGCACTAGCTTATTTAAAAGACTTGTTAAGGGACTTAAAGGGAGACTTAGACCCCAATACAATAGTACTGGGGGACTTCAATACTCCACTCTCAGAGATAGACAGATCATCAGGACAGAAGATCAACAAGGAGACAGCAGATTTAAATGACACTATAGCTCAAATGGATCTAACAGATATCTACAGAACATTTCATCCTACATCTAAGGACTTTACATTCTTCTCAGCAGTATATGGAACCTTCTCTAGGATTGACCACATACTAGGCCATAAAGCAAGTCTCAGCAAATTCAAAAGAATTAGAATCATACCATGCAGCTTCTCAGACCACAAAGGAATCAAATTGGAAATTAGCAACTCGGGAATCCCCAGAGCACGTGCAAACACATGGAGATTGAACAACATGCTCCTGAATGAACAATGGGTCATAGAAGAAATTAAAAGAGAAATCAAAAATTTTCTGGAAGTAAATGAGGATAACAGCACAACATACCAAAACCTATGGGATACAACAAAAGCAGTGCTAAGAGGAAAGTTTATATCAATAGGTGCCTACATCAAGAAATTGGAGAGGCACCAAATAGATGAGCTTTCAAGTCATCTCAAGGATCTAGAAAATCTGCAGCAAACCAAACCCAAACCCAGTAGAAGAAGGGAAATAATTAAAATCAAAGAAGAAATCAACAGGATTGAATCCAAAAAAACATTACAAAAAATCAGCCAAACGAGGAGCTGTTTTTTTGAAAAAATAAACAAAGTTGACACCCCATTGGCCCAACTCACTAAAAAAAGAATAGAAAAGACCCAAATCAATAGGATCAGAGATGAAAAAGGAAACATAACAACAGACACCACAGAAATAAAAAGAATCATCAGAAATTACTACAAGGACTTGTATGCCAGCAAACAGGGAAGTCTATCAGAAATGGACAGATTCTTGGACACATATAACCTACCTAAATTGAGCCAGGAAGACATAGGAAACCTAAACAGACCCATAACGGACACAGAAATTGAAACAGTAATAAAGGCCCTCCCAACAAAGAAAAGCCCAGGACCAGATGGATTCACCGCTGAGTTCTACCAGACATTTAGAGAAGAACTAACTCCAATTCTTCTCAAACTATTCAGAGCAATCGAAAAAGAAGGAATTCTCCCAAATTCTTTCTATGAAGCCAGCATCACCTTAATTCCTAAGCCGGAAAAAGATGCAGCATTGAAAGAGAATTACAGACCAATATCCCTGATGAACATAGATGCAAAAATCCTCAATAAAATTCTGGCCAATAGAATGCAACAACACATCAGAAAGATCATCCACCCAGACCAAGTGGGATTCATCCCCGGTATGCAGGGATGGTTCAACATTCGCAAAACAATCAACGTAATACACCACATTAACAGGCTGCAGAAGAAAAACCATATGATTCTCTCAATAGACGCAGAGAAAGCATTTGATAAAATACAACACCCTTTCATGATGAAAACCCTAAGCAAACTGGGTATGGAAGGAACATTCCTTAATACAATCAAAGCAATATATGAAAAACCCACGGCCAACATCCTATTGAATGGGGAAAAGTTGGAAGCATTTCCGCTGAGATCTGGCACCAGACAGGGATGCCCACTCTCACCACTGCTATTCAATATAGTTCTGGAAGTTTTAGCTAGAGCTATTAGGCAAGAAAAAGAAATTAAAGGGATACAAATCGGGAAGGAAGAAGTCAAACTATCCCTCTTTGCAGATGATATGATTCTTTATTTAGGGGACCCAAAGAACTCTACTAAGAGACTATTGGAACTCATCGAAGAGTTTGGCAAAGTAGCAGGATATAAAATCAATCCACAAAAATCAACAGCCTTTGTATACACAGGCAATGCCACGGCCGAGGAAGAACTTCTAAAATCAATCCCATTCACAATAGCCACAAAAACAATCAAATACCTTTGAATAAACTTAACCAAGGACGTTAAAGAACTCTATGATGAAAACTACAAAACCTTAAAGAAAGAAATAGAAGAGGATACCAAAAAATGGAGAAATCTTCCATGCTCATGGATTGGAAGAATCAATATCATCAAAATGTCTATTCTCCCAAAAGCAATTTATACATTCAATGCAATACCAATCAAGATACCGAAGACATTCTTCTCAGATCTGGAAAAAATGATACTGAAATTCAAATGGAGACACAGAAGACCTCGAATAGCCAAAGCTATCTTGTACAACAAAAACAAAGCCGGAGGCATCACAATCCCAGATTTCAGGGCATACTACAGGGCAGTTATCATCAAAACAGCATGGTACTGGTACAGAAACAGATGGATAGACCAATGGAACAGAATAGAAACACCAGAAATCAATGCAAACATCTACAGCCAACTTATATTTGATCAAAGACCCAAAACTAATCCCTGGAATAAGGACAGCCTATTCAATAAATGGTGCTGGGAAAACTGGATTTCCATATGCAGAAGCTTGAAGCAAGACCCATACCTATCACCTTACACAAAAATTCACTCAACGTGGATTAAAGACTTAAATCTACGGCCCGAAACCATCAAATTATTAGAGAGCATTGGAGAAACCCTGCAAGATATAGGTACAGGCAAAGACTTTTTGGAAAAGACCCCAGGAGCACAGGCAGTCAAAACCAAAATTAACATTTGGGATTGCATCAAATTGAGAAGTTTCTGTACTTCGAAAGAAACAGTCAGGAAAGTGAAGAGGCAACCGACAGAATGGGAGAAAATATTTGCAAACTATACTACAGATAAAGGGTTGATAACCAGAATCTACAAAGAAATCAAGAAAATCCACAACAACAGAAGAAACAACCCACTGAAGAGATGGGCCAAGGACCTCAATAGACACTTTTCAAAAGAAGAAATCCAAATGGCCAACAGACACATGAAAAAATGTTCAAGATCACTAGCAATCAGAGAAATGCAAATCAAAACCACAATGAGGTTTCACCTCACCCCGGTGAGAATGGCTCACATCCAGAAATCTACCAACAATAGATGCTGGAGAGGATGTGGGGAAAAAGGGACACTAACCCACTGTTGGTGGGAATGCAAACTGGTTAAGCCATTATGGAAGTCAGTCTGGAGATTCCTCAGAAACCTGAACATAACCCTACCATACAACCCAGCCATCCCACTCCTTGGAATTTACCCAAAGGAAATTAATTTGGCTAATAAAAAAGCTATCTGCACATTAATGTTTATTGCAGCTCAATTCACAATAGCTAAGACCTGGAACCAACCCAAATGCCCATCAACAGTAGACTGGATAAAGAAATTATGGGACATGTACTCCATAGAATACTATACAGCAGTAAGGAACAATGAAACCCAGTCATTTGAAACAAGATGGAGGGATCTGGAAAACATCATGCTGAGTGAATTAAGCCAGTCCCAAAGAGACAAATATCATTTGTTTTCCCTGATCGGCGACAACTAACTGAGCACCAATGGGGAAACCTGCTGAAATGAAATGGACACTATAAGAAACAATGACCTGATCAGCTTAGGTCCTGACTCTAGATATAGAATGTAATACTTTATCCTTATACTTTGCGTTTCTGTGTGGGCACAAACTGATGAACTCTTTACTAATGATATACTGAAGTGATCTTCTGTATATAAAGAGAATTGGAAATGAAAAAAAAAATAACAACCTGGTATTGAAGGGGAAATGGCATAGAAAGTTAATTAATTTGAAAAAAAAATCATGTGGGTTCTCTGTCTTTAATGTGCTGTACATTGTTATTTGATGCTATAATTAGTAATCCAATGGTAGTTTTTTTCACTTTGTATTGCTATATGGGCAAAATGTTGAAAACTTTACCTAATATATACTAAGCTGATCTTCTGTGTACAAAGAGAATTGAAAATGAATCCTTACATGAATGGAAGGGGAGAGGGAGCGGGAGAGGGGAGGGTTGCGGGCGGGAGGGAAGTTATGGGAGGGGGGAAGCCATCGTAACCCATAAGCTGTACTTTGGAAATTTATATTCATTAAATAAAAGTTAAAAAAAAAAAGAAAATGAATCTTTACATGAATGGAAGGGGAGAGGGAGCGGGAGGGGGGAAGGTTGCGGGCGGGAGGGAAGCTATGGGAGGGGGGAAGCCATTGTAACCCATGAGCTATACTTTGGAAATTTATATTCATTAAATAAAAGTTTAATAAAAAAAAAAAACCAAGAAAAAAAAAAAAAGAAACACCAGAAATCAATCCAAACATCTATAGCCAACTTATATTTGACCAAAGATCCAAATCTAATCCCTGGAATGAGGACAGTCTATTCAATAAATGGTGCTGGGAAAATTGGATTTCCACATGCAGAAGCTTGAAGCAAGACCCATACCTATCACCTTACACAAAAATTCACTCAACATGGATTAAAGACTTAAATCTACGACCCGAAACCATCAAATTATTAGAGAGCATTGGAGAAACCCTGCAAGATATAGGCACAGGCAAAGACTTCCTGGAAAATACTCCAACAGCACAGGCATTCAAAACCAAAATTAACATTTGGGATTGCATCAAATTGAGAAGTTTCTGTACTTCAAAAGAAACAGTCAGGAAAGTGAAGAGGCAACCAACAGAATGGGAAAAAATATTCGCAAACTATACTACAGATAAAGGATTGATAACCAGAATCTACAAATAAATCAAGAAAATCCACAACAACAAAACAAACAACCCACTTAAGAGATGGGCCAAGGACCTCAATAGACATTTTTCGAAAGAGGAAATCCAAATGGCCAACAGACACATGAAAAAATGTTCAAGATCACTAGCAATCAGAGAAATGCAAATCAAAACCACAATGAGGTTCCATCTCACCCCGGCGAGAATGGCTCACATTCAGAAATCTACCAACAACAGATGCTGGAGAGGATGTGGGGAAAAAGGGACACTAACCCACTGTTGGTGGGAATGCAAACTGGTTAAGCCACTATGGAAGTCTGTCTGGAGATTCCTCAGAAACCTGAACATAACCCTACCATACAACCCAGCCATCCCACTCCTTGGAATTTACCCAAAGGAAATTAATTTGGCAAATAAAAAAGCCATCTGCACATTAATGTTTATTGCAGCTCAATTCACAATAGCTAAGACCTGGAACCAACCCAAATGCCCATCAACAGTAGACTGGATAAAGAAATTATGGGACATGTACTCCATAGAATACTATACAGCAGTAAGAAACAACGAAACCCAGTCATTTGCAACAAGATGGAGCAATCTGGAAAACATCATGCTGAGTGAATTAAGCCAGTCCCAAAGAGAAAAATATCATTTGTTTTCCCTGATCGGTGACAACTGAGCGCCAAAGGGGAAACCTGTTAAGTGAAATGGACACTATAAGCAACAATGAACTGATCAGCTCCTGTCCTGACTTTAGATGTACAATGTAATACTTTATCCTTTTTAGTATTTGTTGTTGTTGTTGTTGTTCTAGTACTATTGGTTGAACTCAGTAATTAACACACAATTATTCTTAGGTGTTTAAATTTTAACTGAAAAGTGATCCCTGTTAAATCTAAGAGTGGAAAAAGAGAGGGAGGAGATGAACAATTTGGAACATGCTCAATCGGACTGGCCGCAAATGGTGGAGTTAGAAATGTGCCAGGAGATTCCAACACAATTCCATCAAGATGGCATGTACCAATGCCATCGCACTAGTCCAAGTGATCAATTTCAGCTCACAATTGATAGCTCTGATAGGTCTAAGAGTCAAAGAGATCACACAAACAAGACAAGTATCTGCTAATACTAACTGATAGAATCAAAAAGGGAGAGAAAGATCCAACATGGGAAGTGGGATACACAGCAGACTCATAGGATGGCAGATGTCCTAAACAACACTCTGGCCTCAGAATCAGCCCTCAAGGCATTCAGATCTGGCTGAAGAGCCCATGAGAGTATAGCAGGCATGGAAAGCCAAGATATCATGGGAAAAAAAAAAAAAGACCTAAATGAATGATCTCTGTGAGTGAGATCCCAGTGGAAAGAACGGGGCCATCAAAGAAGGAGGTACCCTTCTCCGAAGGGAGGAGAGAACCTCCACTTTGACTATGACCCTATCGGAATAAGATCAAAGTCAATGAACTCTAAAGGCTTCCATAGCCCTGGCAACTCATGACTAGAGCCTAGGGAGATTACTGACGCCATGAACAGGAGTGTCAAATTGTTAAGTCAGCAACAGGAGTCACTGTGTACTTACACCCCATGTGGGATCTGTCCCTAATGTGTCGTCTAAAGCCAAGTGATGCTATGACTGGTACTGAAACAGTATTTTTATACTTTGCGTTTCTGTGTGGGCACAGACTGATGAGGTCTTTTCTAATTATATACTGAAGTGATCTTCTGTATATAAAGAGAATTGGAAATGAAAAAAAAAAAAACAACCTGGTGTTAAAATGGAAATGACATAGAAAATTAATTAATTTGAAAAAAAAATTATGTAGGATCTCTGTCTTTAATGTGCTGTACATTGCTATTTAATGCTATAATTAGTAATCCAATGGTAGTTTTTTCACTTGATGTTGCTATATGGGCAAAACGTTGAAATCTTTACCTAATATATACTAAACTGATCTTCTGTATACAAAGAGAATTGAAAATGAATCTTTACATGAATGGAAGGGGAAAGGGAGCGGGAAAGGGGAGGGTTGCGGGCGGGAGGGAAGCTATGGGAGGGGGGAAGCCATTGTAACCCATAAGCTATACTTTGGAAATTTATATTCATTAAATAAAAGTTTAATAAAAAAAAATCATGTCATCTGCAAATAGGATGTTGACCGTGGGTTTTTCATAAATTGCCTTGTGTTGAAGAATGTTCCTTCTATACCCACTTTAAGGTTTTCATCATGAAAGGGTGTTGTATTTTATCAAATGCTTTCTCTGCATCTATTGAGATAATCATGTTTTTTTTTTCTTCAATTTGTTGATGTGACATAACACATATATTGACTTGCAAATGTTGTACCATCCCTGCATACCAGGGATAAATTCCATTTGGTCCGGGTGAATGATCTTTCTGGTGTGTTGGGTTCAATTGGCTAGTATTTTGTTGAAGATTTTGGCATCTGTGTTCATCATGGAGATTGGTCTATAGTTCTCTTTCTTTGTTGTATCTATTTCAGGTTTAGGAATTAAGGTGATGTAGGCTTCATAGAAGGAGTTTGGGAGGATTCTTTCCCTTTAAAGTTTCTTAAAGTAGAAACTTAGGTAATTGATTTTAGATCTTCCCTCTTTTCTAAACAATGTATTCAATGCTACAAATTTCCCTCTAATACTTGTTGTCACATCATCCCACAAATTTTGATAAACTATTTTCTTTACTTAGTTCAAAATATTTTATAATTTTTTGAAGTTTTCTTCTTCAATCCATCTGTTGTTTAAAAGTGTGCTATAAAATCTCCTATATTTTAGGGTTTTCCAACTATCTTTTTGATATCAAGTTCTAGTTAATTCCATTGTTGAGTAGATGTTGTATAATTTTTATTTTAAATTTGCTAGATATATTATATGGCCCACAGTATGTTCTATCTTGAATGCTTTGTAAGCTTGATAGGAATGTGTATTATGTTGCTATTGGGTAAATTAGTTTATAGATGCTTATTGTAACTAGTTGATGGTGGTGTTCAGTTTGGCTATTTCCCTACTTAGTTTTGGCTGCTGGGTCTGTTTATGGCAGATTACATTTTCAGCCTGTGTTATGAGTCATTTTTAATGAACAAAGTGGAAGTGATCATTGAGGTTGTTGTATGGGATGAAAATGTGGTAGAGTCTGTGTAAAAATCTGGAGAAAAAGACATATTCATTCCACAAGTCCTTCTTAAGTGTAGACAATGCATCAAACTGATTTTGCAGTGATGGCCAATATGGAATAATCCCTTCTTTCATAGAGAATATGGTCCAGTGAATAAGATTGACAAGCTTAATGAGTTGAATGGTGTTCCCCCAAAATTCATGTCCACAAAGAAACTCCATAATATGGCCTTATTTGGAAACAGCAACTTTGCATGTGTGATTAGTTGAAGATCTTGAGGTGAAATTACTGTGGATTCAGGGCTTCCTGTAAGAAAAGACCTAGAGATACTGGGAAGAAGGCCATGCAGAAAGTGACCCAAGTGATTCCTCCCCAAGCCAGTGAACACCAGGAACCATCAGAGGCTGGAAGAGATAAGGAAGCATTCTCCCTGAGAGACTTTGGTGAGAGAGCGACCTTGAACAAACTTTTGTCTTCTGGCTTTCTGAACAGAATACATATGTGATTTTTAAAGTTATCTAGGATATGGGACTTTGTTACAGCAATCCTAGGAAGCTATTAATTTCAGAGACTTCCAGATAGAAAGGCTGCATGTGTATACACGTATCTTGGTGTGAGAAAGGCTTGAAAAGGTTAGGATTTTTTTTTTTTTTTAAAGATCACTTTCAATAATGAAGAACTAATGAGAAAACGAAAAGATAAAGTTGAAGATGTAAACAGGATCTAGATGATAAAAAAAAATTTAAAAAGCTTTAAAACGATTCCAAAAAGTTTGGAATTTAACCCAACAGCAATGCCTTGAATGCCATGGGGAAAATGAAGAATCTGAAATGCTTGGCATATCACTGTGGATGCAAAATGGAGAGTCTAGTGAAGGGTGTGTGCCTGGGGGTGGGGAGATTGATTATGTGACTGAGTGGTGCAATGGTGATAGGAGGCTGATTTTGGCTAGACTTATGGCTGCAGGCACCAACAGAAATGTAGACTTGCCTTTGAGATATATACTGATTATAATAATAAGGTAGTATTCACAGTGGTACATTAAAATTGCTGAGTACTTACTGTGTGCTGGATGTATTTTTGTTTAACTTTTAAAAAGATTTATCTTATTTATTTGAAAGTTACAGAGAAATGTAGAGACACAGAGAGGTCTTTGATCCACTGGTTCACTCCCCAAATGGCCACAAAGGCCAGAGCTGAGTCAATTTGAAGCCAGGAGCCAAAGCTTCTTCTGGGTCTCCCACGTGGGTGCAGGGGCCGAAGGACTTGGACCATCCTCAGCTGCTTTCCCAGGAGCATTAGCAGGGAGCTGGTTGGAAGTGGAGCACCTGGGACTGAATCTGCAGCCTACATGGGATGCCGGTGCTGCAAGCTGGGGCTTTAACCTGCTGTGGCCCTGTGCTGGCCCCTTGATTTAACTTTTTTTTTTTTTTTTTTTTTTTAAGATTGATTGATTGATTTGAAAGGCAGAGCTACAGAGAGGCAGAGGCAGAGAGAGAGAGTGAGCCGTCTTCCATCCACTGATTCATTCCCCAGATGTTTTCAATGGCTGGACTGAGCTAATCTGAAGTAGGGAGCTAGGAGCTGCTTCTGGGTCTCCCATGCTGCTGCAAGGGCCCAAATTCTTGGGCCATCTTCTACTTTCTCTGGCCATAGCAGAGAGCTGGATAGGAAGTGGAGTAGCCAGGACTTGAACCAGCACCTGCAGGTACTGCAGGCGGCAGCTCTACCTGCTATGCCACAGCTCTGGACCCTTAACCTTCAATAGTCACTATTAGTTTCTGTTTTATAGAAAGATGACACTGAGTCTGAAGGAATTTGCTCAAAAGCATGCAGTTGTTAAGGTGTAGAGCCAAGACCAAGACTATTCTCAAAAGTGTTGTGCTAAATATTTTAAGTAACTTTGCGACTGAGAGTTCAATGTACTTCCTAGCTTGATGGGGCAGAGAACAGAGGAGAGGGAACGGGTTTGTGAGGGATGAGCTTGTCTTTGGTTTCAGACACATTGGCTTTAAGGTACCTCCAGGTCCTGTTAGTGGACCTATATTAGTCAGCTTTTCACTGCCGTATGAGGCAGACTAACTTTATTTTTAAAAAAGATTTATTTATCTTATGGTTTTCAAGGCCAAAAGGCCAAATAACATTTCACTATGGGTGAAGGCCACAGTACAGAAGATGGGACCATGTGTGTGAGAAGATCACATTGCAGTACAGAAGAAATAACCCCTAGTGGCCTAATGACTTGCTACTGGTCCCCGCATCTTAAAGGATCCACAGCAGTTCTCAGTACCAGAACTCTTGAGAGCAAGCCTCCAACACATGAACCTTCGGGGAGAACACATTTAAACCATGTCCACACTGCAACAGATCCAAAGATTCATAGACAGGGCAGTGGGAACATGTGAAGTAAAAACCATGAGGATGGCCGGCGCCGTGGCTCAACAGGCTAATCCTCCGCCTTGCGGCGCCGGCACACCGGGTTCTAGTCCCGGTCGGGGCACCGATCCTGTCCCGGTTGCCCCTCTTCCAGGCCAGCTCTCTGCTGTGGCCAGGGAGTGCAGTGGAGGATGGCCCAAGTGTTTGGGCTCTGCACCCCATGGGAGACCAGGATAAGCACCTGGCTCCTGCCATCGGAACAGCGCGGTGCGCCGGCCGCAGTGCGCCACCGCGGCGGCCATTGGAGGGTGAACCAACGGCAAAAGGAAGACCTTTCTCTCTGTCTCTCTCTCACTGTCCACTCTGCCTGTCAAAAAAAAAAAAAAACAAACAAAACCATGAGGATGGTGTTGGCATTTTGGTGCAGTGGGTTAAGCCTTGGCTTGAGACACCTTTCAGAGTGCCAGTTTCAGTCCAGCTGCATTGCTTCTGATCTAGCTTCATGCAAATATGCCTCAGAAAGCAGTAAACGATGATTTGTGTATTTGTGTCCTTGCCACCATGTGGGAGGCCTGGATTGAGCTCCTGGCTCCTGCTTCAGCCTGGCCTAGCCCTGCTTGTTGTGACCATTTGGGGAATGAATGAGCAGCTAGAATATCTGTCTTTCTCTCCCTCTCTGTCCCTCTGCTTTTCAAAGAAATGAATAAACAAGCCTTTATAAAGGAATTATATTATGTAAAAATGTTAAACATGGAACCATGGAGTTCACTGAAATGGTTCAGGGAGTGAATAAAGTGAGTTTCCAGGACATATAGCTAGGAATGCTAAGATTTAAAGGCATGGTAAAGGAAGAGGAGCCCACGGAGAGACTAATTACAAGTTGTTAGAAAAAGGAAGATAATGGGGCTGGCATTGTGGCACTTCTGTAATGTTGGCATTCCACGTGGCTGGCAGTTCAAGTCCCAGCTGCTCCACTACCTATCCAGCTTCCTGCTGGTGTGCCTGGGAAGACAGTGGAAGTGACCCAAGTCCTTGGGTCCCTGCACTCATATGGGAGACCCAGATGGAGTTCCAGGCTTCTGGCTTCAGCCTGGCCCTACCCCAGTCATTGCAACCATTTGGGAGTGAACCAGTGGATGGAAAACACCTCTTTTCTCCCTCTCCCCCTCTCTCCCTCTCCCCCTCTCCCCCTCTCTCCCTCTCTCCCTTTTTTCCCCCACCCCCATAACATACTTGAATAAGTTTAAATGACTGTGAAAAGAAGGCAGTAGAGGTTGTAGAGGTGAAAATTTGAGAAAGAGAGAAGACGATAGAACAGATGCTTTGGGTATGCCAAAGGAGATGTGATCCAGAGCATGGACACAGGGATTTGACCTAAACAGGAAATACCTCATTAATTTCAATACAGGTTTACTTCCTATTTTGAAAGAAAGGAGAACAGATGAGTAAATTTGCAGGTTAGTTGGCAAGAAGTTGGATAAGTTATATTTTCTCTGAAAAAATAAGATACAACATTACCTAGAGGTCAGAGTTTGAGCGGAGTGGAGACAATCTGGAACCACTGCTGGGCCAAACATGATGTGGACTATGGAAAATCAGCAATCATGGAAACCATGGAACTGAGGGATGACACATGGGCAGATAAAGGGGAAGCCCTGAAATTAAAGGAGCAGTAACTGGGCCAGTGGGTGATTTTCTTCAATGCTGTCAGCAGATTGGACATTAGGCTTTGTTAGGTGGATACCACAGAGGATAAGGCAACAAACAACAGATACAAAGCTCAGGACACTGGCAAGAGTGAACAACGAGATGGTAGCATCTGTTAAATAATAGATATGAAGTATAAAATCTTGGTATCTATCTCAGGCCTATTAACTAGTTCATTCGCCTTGTGAACAACACTTCAACTCTCTGGGCTTAAGCTTTCCTTTTCTATAATGTGAAGGATTAGACTAACTGATCAATCTCTAAGGTCTATTCCAGGCTGAAAATTGTGTCTAGGACTGCAATAGGCAGTGGTGAAGGAAAGAAAGAATGGACAAGAAGAGTCAAAGTGGGCTGTGAATTCACAGATTTGAGGCTACCACCGAATGCATTTGTTCCATTTGAGATGTGTACATAGAACAAATGATGTGTTGCTGAACTTAAGCAGAGACACAGTATTTTAATGAGAGTTCTATTAGGAAATAAACGTAGGGAAACTTGTTTTACCATATTACAGGGAATGACTAGGCATGGTGAAATTTACGATTGCAGTGGGATATGGACATGTCCATGATGGAAGAACTATGTTAAATGGAGGATGCAACTGAAACTGTGAAACCTCTCCCTAATCCATCTTCCCCCATAGAAAATGGCACTGCCTCCCTTTCTGGGAGGGTAGTGAATGCCTTGGTAGAGTGTTTGGAATTCAATATTAACTATGTCATTTAAGTTGATAGTTCATTGTATAAATCATAATTTATACTGGTTAAAATAAAAGAAATGCTATTTGGTATGAAAAGATAAAGGTTTTTGGAGCCAGTGCCATGGCTCACTTGGTTAATCCTCCACTTGTGGTGCCGGCATCCCATATGGGTGCCAGTTCGAGTTCCAGTTGCTCCTCTTCCAGTCTAGCTCTCTGCTATGGCCTGGGATAGCAGTGGAGGATGGCCCAAGTGCTTGGGCCCCTGTACCCTCATGGGAAACCAGGAGGAGGCACCTGGCTCCTGGCTTTGGATCAGCGTAGCTGTGGCTGTTGGGGCCATTTAGGGAGTGAACCAATGGAAGGAAGACCTTTCTCTCTGTCTCTCTCTCTCACTGTCTGTTATTCCACCTCTCAAATAAATAAATAAAATATTAAAAAAGGATAAAGGTTTTTAACATAATTTTGGAGATTTAGTCATTAGAGAAAGAAATTGGGATGCTTCTTGTATGTGTCTATCATGTATCACTTTCAAGTGAATTACTATAAAAAATAGAGATAGAGAACAAACCCAAAGGTTATAAGGAAACTCTGCATCTCCTTCTATATAGGGTTTTTATTTTCCTACATGAGAGTAGCAGTTTGGAGAAGACTCTGAACCCAGTCATCGGTCATTTGGGATTTGGAGCACAAATGGCCCCATTTCAAGGCTGACACACATGTCAGTGGGTCTAGTGGCACATTTTAGGAGTGAAACATCTTCTTGTGTAACAGAAGGCAACTGACATGACCTCAATATGTTAGGATTCACCTCAGGAGGACTTCATAAGGAAATAAAATAAAACCCCAAATTTCTGAATTGTGAAGTTAAAGTTTTCTGTATGAGACACAGATGATGGGATTATCAACAGTGAAGGGAACAAACTAAAGCACTTGAATGTTTAGCTAAGCATACCCAAATTTCTCATTTCAGTATGGATAGAAATAACCACTCTGGAGGTATTTCCGTAATCTTGTCTCCAGCTCCAGCCAGGAATCAGGAAGAAAAAAATCCTTCCAAAGCAGTTTATACCCTAAAAATAAAGATGACAAAAAGTCAGATTCAGATTAAATTGGAAAAGCTAGTTATTCAGAGCAGTAGTTTTATCTCACTAAGACAGAAATATATAGGCTACAGTAACAGAACCGTAAGTATTTATTCACCGTATACAGAGAGAAATAACTGGCTCCCAGCTTTAGTCAATATGCACTCACAAATGCTCAATGAAATGTTGGCGGGCAACATTGATTATTAATAAATCCAAAATGGTCACATTTTCTGATGACAGAGCTGGGACCTAAGGGAAATGATGTATGCCACTTGTTATACAATCTCTCCTTGACTGTCTTCCAGGGCTTTGGTGAGCTAAGGCAGCAAAATATAGCTCCAGTTCTGCTGAGTCGTTTCAAGGACTATAATTATATTTTATAGTATTTAGTTCAACTAAATCGTTTTTCATTTTAACTCTAATAGTGCAACAATAGCTTGAAACCTTTGATTTTTGTTCCCCAAATGTTTCTGTTTTATTGCAAATGTTCTAAAGTCCTATCTGCACCATGAAAGTACCCTGATAATATGTTCCTTCTGAAATGTGACTATGAGAAGGGGCTGTCCTAGACGACTTTCAGCTTTAGAGATTATATTTTGCCTTTGTTAAGGAAGACAGCATCTTTGGATTAGAAGAGAATATTGAGTCCTTAGGATATCTGGCTTTCAGTTCTGGCTTTCTCTATCTGCTATGTGACCTTGGGAACTCATGAAACTACCTGGGCCTCGTTGGCTTCTATGTAAAGTGAATGATGGATTTAGGTTCACTGCAATATGCCAATGCTAACTTTCTATAACTCCATGAACATACAGGCTTTTTACAAAATGTTGATGATACTGTCAGGGTAGACTTACTATCCTCTTAAACAGCTTTGTGAGAAGTGGTAGAAGTCAGAACTATTAGCTTCCATTTTTGATTTTATTTAATTAAAAAAATCTGTCAGAGTTTTGAGTGACTCATTTCAGGAAAGAGTAGAGAGAAAGAAAAAAAGAAAAAAGTGAATTTCAAATGAATGAATAGAGAAATGAGTTATTAAAACCAAATTTTAAATTTTGAGAACATTTTTGTGATCTAAATAAGGTATGAAATGCTACAACAAAATTAACAAGGAAGAAAAGATCTACGGCTTAACAAATGTAGAAAAATGAGCAAAAGATTAAGAATGCCATCTAGGAAGATTTTATTTCTACTTGAGGCATATGTATATGCTACATTTGGTCAGACTGGGGCCATAGCTTCCATATAGCTTATGAAGAATGAAGGTGAATTTTGATCTTCACTTGAAAGACTCTTTTATCTAATCTCTAAATTGATTCCAATGTGAAGGGGAAAAAAGATGCTGTATTTAACAGCCTTGCTTCTAATTAATGTTCCATTTATTTGTGCTGTAGTGCCCTATGCTGTGGTTAGAGACTACAGTATAGAAAGAGAAAGACAAGGGTGTGGTTTTGTGACACATCCCTGGAATCTCATATTGGAGTGCTGTTTTGAGTCCATGTTGCTCTGCTTTCAATCCAGCTTCCTGCCATTAGGCCTGGGAAAGCTCTAGAAGATGGCCCAAGTACTTGGGTTTCTGCTACCCAAATTGAGCACACAAATGGGATTCCTGACTCCTGGCTTTGGTCTGGCCCAGCTCTGTTGATTTTGGTCATTTAGGGGAATAAAGGACCAGGTGGAAGACCCCTGTCACTCTGCCTTTGAAACAAATCATCTTTTATTTTATTTTTTTTTAAAAAGAGAAAGAGTGAGGATATTGGACAGAAACAATAGTATTAAAAAATACAATTGTAATAATTTGCCATATCCAGAGAAAAAAGACAGCAATTAAATATTCCTTACAGTGTTCTCTCTTGAGAACAAAATGAAATCTAGTCAACTAACATGAATTTGTTAAAGGAAATAAATAGATGTGGTAAATTGGTGTTGGGTCAATTGGTTTTCAGTGTTATGGCCATTTCAGTGGATTAGTCATTTGGCACACTGGCTTATAAAAATTGGTCATTGGCAGTTTGACCTACTTCCAAATGATTAATGGATTATTAGTACAATAACCATGACAAATGTCACCCAGCCTGATTTAGAACAGCCAATGAGAAATATATTGTAATTTAAGACAATCTAACAGTTAAAAACATTTATTCTTAAATGCTTGTCTTCCTATTTTGCACTAACATTTGTGTAGTGGTTCTTAACTAGCCCAAAGATAACATTATTTTTCTTATCTGTATTTTGTATATAAGCCAATTAATAGAAGTTAAATGAGCTATTGTTTCTTACCTAGATTTTCTCCAGCATGAACTGCTGGAGTTCTTTGAGTTGTCTGTTCCATGATTTGATTCTGTATCACTTCTCCATCTTGGTTGCTCTGATTCCTACTCCCTTGAAGAGCATCATGTAGGATAGAACATTATCCTGATGTATTAAGGAAAGCATGACAATGACTATATTTATTCAGAAAATTGTTGTCCCTGGTATTTTAAATAATCAAATGTCTTTATGGTTTAAAATTTCTCAATGTCTCCTTAAAATGTTTTAGTAATTGAAATTCTTCTCTCACCTCTAGATGAAAAACCTGTCAGATTCCTGAATTTCCTATTCACTCTTAGGTAATTCAGACAGAATGCTCTTCCACTTTCACCAGATATCATATTTTAAATAATTATTTTTCATTTTTAAAAAAGATTTGTTTGAAAGTCAGAGTTACACAGAGAGAGGAGAGGCAGAGAGAGAGAGAGAGAGAGAGAGAGAGAGTTTTCCATCCAATGGTTCACTCCCCAATTGGCCGCAACAACCAGAGCTGTGACGGTCCGAAGCCAGGAGCCAAGTGCTTCTTCTGGGTCTTCCACATGGGTGCAGGGACCCAAGGACTTGGGCCATCTTCTATTGCTTTCCCAGGCCATAGCAGAGAGCTGGACTAGAAGTGGAGAAGCCGGGACTCGAACTGACGCCCATACGGGACCCCAGCACTTCAGGCCAGGGCGTTAACCCACTGTGCCACAGCGCCAGCCCCTATTGTTCATTTTTATTTGAAAGAGATATTAGGTAGGTTTATAGGTAGGTAGGTAGATAGGTGGGTAGGTAGATAGGTCTTCTATCCATTGATTCACTGCCCAAATTTCCAGAATAGCCATGGCTGGGCCATGCCAAAGACAAAAA
Organism: Lepus europaeus; assembly: GCF_033115175.1. Classification (NCBI taxonomy): domain Eukaryota; kingdom Metazoa; phylum Chordata; class Mammalia; order Lagomorpha; family Leporidae; genus Lepus; species Lepus europaeus. The sequence continues at coordinate 30,745,822 of NC_084836.1, read as the reverse complement.
TTGAGAACCCAGCTCAGGTTTTCCATGGAAGAGCAGGGATTCAAGTACTTGAGCTGTCACTGCTGCTTCCCAGGCTGTGCATTAGCAGGAAGTTAGAATCAGAAGTGGAGCTGAAATGTGAACCCAGACACTCTGATATCAGATGTAGGCATCCCAAGTGGTGTCTAAACTGTTTTTCCAAATACCTGCCCCACAGGACATTATCTTAATTTATTAATTGAAATATTAACCCTTAGGTACTCATTTAAAGATGTCTCCTCTTCCCACCCTGTACCCAAACTTTCAGTTAGGGCTGAACAATAGGCAGGACAATAGGCAAGGAACCTGTCTTCTAAGAAGTGATGTGGTTGACTTGTTTTGAACTCAGCTACCTCTTCAAAAAACCCAGTGACCAATATCTCTTTCGTCTGCAAGTTTTTTTTTTTTTAAGATTTATTTTACTTATTTGAAAGACAGAGTTAGAGAGGTAGAGACAGAGAGGTCTTCCATCCACTGGTTCACTCCCAAGATGGCTGCAACAGCCAGAGCTGCACCAATCCATAGGCAGGAGCTTCTTCCGCGTCTCCCACATGGGTACAGGGGCCCAAGGACTATGGCCATCTTCTACTGCTTTCCTGGGCCATAGCAGAGAGCTGGATCAGAAAAGGAGCAGCCAGGACTAGAACCGACATCCATATGGGATGCCAGTGCTTCAGGCCAGGGCTTTAAACCACTGCAACACAGCACCGGCCCCATCGTCCGCAAGGTTTGCTGATGGGGATAGGTAGGAGTAATGAGGTAAAGAGGTAAAAAAAATAGAAAAATTCTCACTTTACAGTTACTTTTATAAAGTGGTTTGATGCTCTCTGGGAATGGAAGATGGCAAAGCTTTCTTTTTCCTTCCTGAACATCGAGTGGACTCTTCAAAGATCTCCCCGATTGACTCATCAGATCACTCAGCATTCAAGTGATGCGATGCTTTTTCCTGGCTGCCACTTCAGACCCCAACCTTAGCCTCTGAATTTCCCATGGTTGATTGCATGTAGATATTCAATGGAGCCTTGTTACCTTTGGAGAGAGGCCTCTTGAGAAGGATCCCATTTAATTTGGCAGAAAATTTGTCTGTTCCTATTGTGGCCCATGGCCTAAACCTCATTTCCAGTAATAGTTATTTTTTTAATGAAGAATAACTTTTTAAAAAAAATATGTATTTATTTTTTGAAAAGCAGAGTTACACTGGCCTCAGAATCAGCCCTTAAGGCATTCAGATATGGCTGAAGAGCCCATGAGAGTATTTTAGGCATGGAAAGCCAAGACACTCTAGAAAGAAAAAAAAAAAAAAGAAGAAGAACTAAATGAAAGATCTCTGCGAGTGAGATCCCAGTGGAAAGAACGGGGCCATCAAAGAAGGAGGTACCTTTCTCTGAAGGGAGGAGAGAACTTCCACTTGGACTATGACCCTGTCTGAATAAGATCAAAGTCAGCGAACCCTAAAGGCTTCCATAGCCTTAGCAACTCATGACTAGAGCCTATGGAGATTACTGACGCCATAAACAAGAGTGTCAAATTGTTAAATCAACAACAGGAGTCACTGTGTACTTATGTCTCATGTGGGATCTGTCCTTAATGTGTTGTCCAGTGTGAAGTAATGCTATAACTAGTGCTGAAACATTATTTTACACTTTGTGTTTCTGTGTGGGTGCAAACTGATGAAATCTTTACTTAATATATACTAGATCAATCTTTTGTATATAAAGATAATTGAAAATGAATCTTGATGTGAATGGAATGGGAGAGGGAGTGGGAGATGGGAGGGGTGCGAGTGGGAGGGAAGTTATGGGGGGGCAAAGCCATTTTAATCCATAAACTGTACTTTGGAAATTTATATTTACTAAATAAAAAAAAAGGAAAAAAAGAAAAGCAGAGTTACAGAGAGAGGGAGAGAGAGAGAGAGATGTCTTCCATCTACTGGTTCATTCCCCAAACCAAAGCCAGGAGCTGGGACCTTCTTCCAAGTCTCCTGCATGAGTGCAGGGGCCCAAGCACTTGGGCCATCTTCTTCTACTTTTCCAGGCCCATTAGCAGGGAGCTGGGTTGGAAGTGGAACAGCCAAGACTCAAACTGGTACCCATATGGGATGCTGGCACTGCAGACCATGGCAGTTTGCTGCGTAACAGTTATTCTTTACTTCGAGAAAACTCAAGGCCTACAGGTGAATCTTAATGCAACAGCATCTCTGTGCTGGTGCTGCCCTCAGACCACTCACCTCTAGACCGTTGGGATTCTTTGATATCAGAAAAGTGTGCTTCCCACCTCCAGGTGATACAGATGAAATTCTTAACAGGTTCCACTGAAGACCTGTTCTCCAGGTTTGAGGCTAAGAGTGAAGGCTCTCACCTCCTGCTCTGAGGGTTAGGGTAGGAGAATCTCTGCACAGATCTACACTCGATTACTACTCTCATACATTTTTGTGTCTTTCTTATGAGGTTTAGAGCCTTCAGACCTGCTCCAGGTCACATAATTGGAGACTTATGCTCAGTGGGATAAGAACTCATTTTGAAATTTAACATTTTTCTTACATGGTTACTGCAGTTGAAACTTCCATTTTTACCTCCTCTGTGTGCTTCTTGCAAGCTTTTTAAAAAATTTATTATTTTGGGGGTTGGTGCTTTGGTGTAGTAGGCCAAGATTCTATCTGTGGTGCTCACATTCCATGTGGGCACCCATCATATCCTGTCTGCTTCTCTTCTGATCTAGCTCTCTGCTTATGGCCTGGGAAAGCAGTGGAAGATGGCTCAAATGCTTGGGCCCTAGCACCTGGCTAAGGATACCCAGAAGAAGCTTCTGGCTCCTGGCTTTGGATCAGCGCAGCTCTGGCCATTTGGGAGTGAACGAGTAGATGGAAGACCTCTTTCTCTGTCTCTTCCTCTCTTTGCAACTCTGCTTCTCAAATAATTATTCTTTTAGATTTTATTTGTTTTCATTTTAAAGGCAGAAAGAGATAGAGATAAGTAGATAGAGAGATAGAAAGAGATCTCATCCAATGGTTTACTCTTTAAATGCTCAGAACAGCCGTGGCTAGACCTGGCCAAAACCAGGAGCCAGGAATTTCCTCCAGGCTTCCCATGTGGGTGACAGGTATATGAGCCATCACCTCCTGCCTCCCAGCGTGTGCATTAGCCAGAAGCAGTAATCAGGAGCAGAGCAATGACTCAAACCTTCGTGACTCCAGTATGGGATGTAGGTGTCACAGTGTCTTAACCATTGTGCCAAACATCCCCCTCTCTACTTCTTTTGAAAACAGTCCAGGACCAAATTAAATTTGGTTATTATCTTTATGATTCTCTATATGTTCTTGACAAAACTCCTTTATCTTTTTGTCTTGTCTAACCCAAACATGTTCAGAAGAAATGATAACATAAAATAAGAAATAATATGAATTAAGCACATGTTATATTTATGATCTAAATTTTAAAATGATAATATAAAATTTTAAAATGATAATATAAAAGTAGATATAATATGAATTAAGCACATGTTATATTTATGATCTAAATTTTAAAATTCCTTTTAAGGGCTGAGTGTTCACATATTCTATCCATGCTTAAAAATCATGGCTTCCTGAGTAGTCAGCCAGCTCTGGGTAGGTAAAAACAAAAGGCATGGAGGGAATAATCTCTGCAGACAGTGCACCAAGAATCTACACGATAGAGAAGTATCAACTCGGATCTCAAGATCACAATATCAAGGGCTGTGCAAATATCCCTGCAGCACCAATTATATTTAAGGCCTTGTTAATTCATTGTGCTCACATACAACAACTCTCTGTACCCTGTTCCTCTGTATTTACAGTCCAGACTATGCATGGTGAAGAAGAGGGTGGTACTCATTTTAGGAAATTCATTCAAATGGAAAATAAATTCTTGGATTGAATCACATGTGAATTATCTGTCTAATCATATGAATGTACATTCCCAAATCCACACATAATCAAAAAATCTTGAACTGAAATAAAATGCATACCTAGAAGAGAACAAATCACCAAGAGCCATTTTCTACCATCCTGTATTTATCTCCTGGAACCTCCTTTACTAAGCGATTCCTGTGAGAGGATGACTCAGTTCCTCCAGCAGTTCTTGACTAGTATCTCAGACAAATTGCAAAACCGATCTTACACATTTTCAGACCACTTATTCACACAGCATTTTATGACATACTTTTCAGTGCTCTGGAATGTCAAGTATTTCATCCCACTCCCCAAATCCTTTTCCTGTATTTTTAGACCCTCATTTTAAAAGCAATACATATTCATTAAAAAGTAAAATGTAGACAAGTGAAATAGCTTAAGTGCATTCATAATTCAACCAGAGATATTCATTATAAACGGTTTTCAGAATACTTTTCAAATACCTTTTTAAATGCATATTTTATTAATCCAAAGAGAGGAACCACATTTTAAATGCTATCATAACCAACATTATTAAACCAATCCAGCAATGTTTGACCATTTGGATTGTTGCAGATTTGATAATCATAAATTTGGAAAAGAAGGAATGATTGGCTTTAAATGAATTTCATATAAATAGTAAATATGTATGAAAAATTTTGAGTCCTAATTTTGAACAAATTTAAATTTTAATAAAAATGCTTATGTTCTCTGCCATACTGTACTGTAGCTCTTGTCCTAAGTTCAGTTTGGCTTGTATCTTTCTACATGTATAACCATTCTTATGCCCACATAATTTTTTACTAAACAAACACACAATACCTTGGAGACTTAATTCTTCACTGAAAATATCTCTTGGACATTTTTTTGGATCATTAAATCTAATCTTTTGGATGATAAGCTTTGCTTTTATTTTACAAACCATGAAGATCTTGATACTTGCAAACTAGTGTTCCAGATGGCAAACTGGCACCTGATGATTTTGACACCCCCCCCGCCCCCCCCGCCCCTGAGGAAACATTTGACATTGTCTGGAGATAATTTTTGTTGTTATAAGTGGGGAGTTTCTACTGGCATCTAGTAAATAAAAAGCAAGGATTCTGCTAAACATTCCATAATGCACAGAACAGTTTCTTACAACAAAGAATTATCCAGCCCAATATGTCATGTCAACAGTGGCGTTAAGCCAGGTCAACCATTTTGAGAGGAAATGCCTCTACTTGGGGATGTTAGTTTTGAAGACATCTGTCACTGCTTAAAATAAGTCAGAAGTTTCTCTTAAGTGTATAACTGAAATATTTCCCATCTTGGAGCTTTTTTGGAAGACACCAAGTAGATGGTTTGCACACCAAGTCTGTACTGGAGAAGTTATGTTTGAAATCTAGCCTGCTGACTCTTGAACCCAGGAACCATACACATGGGCCTACTATCTTTACGTCAGAGAGTCATTTACTGCTTCAGTGGGATGTCAGTCTAAAACATTTTCTCTGGATTTGACAATTGGCTTAATTATTTTTATTTTTGTGAGTAATGGTGCTATCCATTTGTTGATGTTTGATTACTTCCTGGATGAATTTTTTAGCTGGGTAGTGTGATCTGTGTTTTTCTCAATAGAGTAACCATTGCATCAGCCAGGTTCTCATTTGGTCTTTTGGTAAGCTTAGAGGCATATGAAAACTATCCAAAGAGATTGAGTGCCATTTGTTATTAATACACACGGACTACATAATGATTTTCAAAGGCAGGGGGCATCTTAAATTCATGTCGGGGTTTGTTCAACTATGAATATCAGAAGAGTTTTCTACCGTGTTTCCTTAAAGCTTAGTGTTAAACAAAACAATATTGTCTCACACTCCTGTTATTTCCTGTTAACCCTACTGGGCTATAGGTGTTGAGATATCTGATCAGAAATTATTCTGAGTGTTTTTGTCAGGGTGAATTTTGATAAAATTAACATACCAGTTGGTAAACTGAGAAAAGCAGATTGCTTTCACTGTGGGTGGTTACAATGATTGTTAGTGTAACTACTAATATGGGTGGGATTCATCCATTCATTTGAAAGTCTAAATAGAAGAAAAAAGGTTGACATTCCCCCAAACAAGAAAGAATTCTTCCTATCTGGCTGATTTTAAACTGGGACATCAACTTTTTCAAGCATTTTGATTTAAATGAAAACCTTGATTCTTAGTGGGTCTTGAATCTGCTGGCCTACAGACTGGAAGTATGTCATCAACTCTCTTAGGTCTCTAGGATGCTGTCTTGTACTTTGGATCCTGGGACTTGTCATTCTCCATAATCCCTTGGACCAAATCGTTATAATAAACCTCTTTCTATAGATATGGATATGGGTCCTACTGGCTTTGCTTCTTTGAAGAACTCAGGCTGATACACTATGATTGAAAGAATAGATTACATTTATTGCTCAAATATAGTAAATTGTTGTCATTTTTATCTGTTCAGTACCTTTCCCCATTTAGGTTTGGAATCCTCTTTCCTGGAAGGAATCCAGTTGTGACTTTTTCCCAGAGGTCAAAGGGCAGCATGATGAGTCAGTGTACCCCTTTCTTTTCTCTAGCCATAGTGATTGGCTTAAGAATGGACCTGTGACCCAGAAAAGAAATCCAATCAGCATCTTTCTTTGGGCTTTCCTCAAGGATGTTTTGGGAAGCACTGTCTTTCAAATAGCGTAGGACAAAAACCTGAAACCCAAAAAGGAAGTGGTTATGTAGTCTGATTGGCAGGTGGTTATATAGAAGTGAGATCAGGTAGAGGAAAGGGAGGGGGCCATGGTCTCGAGCTCATGAATCTAATCAATCTAATCTCTTTTTTTTTTTTAAACTTTTATTTAATGAATATAAATTTCCAAAGTACAGCTTATGGGTTACAATGGCTTCCCCCCTCCCATAATTTCCCTCCCACCTGCAACCCTCCCCTTTCCTGTTCCCTTTCCCCTTCCATTCACATAAAGATTCATTTTCAATTCTCTTTATATACAGAAGATCAGTTTAGTACATATTAGGTAACGATTTCAACAGTTTGCCCATATAGCAACATAAAGTGAAAAAACTACCATTGAAGTACTAATTATAGCATTAAATAACAATGTACAGCACATTAAAGACAGAGATCCTACATAATAGTTTTTTAAAAAAATTAATTAATTTTCTATGCCATTTCCAATTTAACACCAGGTTTTTTTTTTTTCATTTCCAATTCTCTTTATATACAGTAGATCTATTCAGTATATAATTAGTAAAGACCTCATCAGTTTGAACCCACACAGAAACACAAAGTATAAAAAATACTGTTTCAGTACTAGTTATAGCATCACTTCACACTGGACAACACATTAAGGACAGATCCCACATGGGGTGTAAGTACACAGTGACTCCTGTTGCTGACTTAACAATTTGACACTCCTGTTCATGGCGTCAGTAATCTCCCTAGGCTCTAGTCATGAGTTGCCATGGCTATGGAAGCCTTTAGAGTTCGCTGACTTTGATCTTATTCCGATAGGGTCATAGTCAAAGTGGAAGTTCTCTCCTCCCTTCGGAGAAAGGTACCTCCTTCTTTGATGGCCCCGTTCTTTCCACTGGGATCTCACTCACAGAGATCATTCATTTAGGTCTTTTTTTTTTTTTTTTTCCATGATATCTTGGCTTTCCATGCCTACTATACTCTCATGGGCTCTTCAGCCAGATCCGATTGCCTTGAGGGCTGATTCTGAGGCCAGATGTCCTAAATAATCAATCTAATCTTATCTCTCCCATATCATTTGGGTTTTGGACATTTGCAATTGAATGGTAATAATAACTTATTTGGCTCTGATTAAAATCTTGCAGAATAAATACCATTATTTTTCTATTGCAAAGACAAGGATATTAAGGTTAAGAAGAGTAAAATGTCTAAGATCGTAGTTGGTAACTGGCAAAGGAGAGGTTTGAGCTCAAACAAGCTGACCTCAAAGAAGGATGTACTTTTCTCTGAAGGGAGGAGAGAACTTCCACTTCAACTATGGCCTTGTCTAAATAATGTTTGAGTTTATGGACTCAAAAGGCTTCCATAGCCTTGGCAGCTCATGACAAGAGCCTTGGGTGATCACTGGTGTCATAAATAAGAGTGTCAATTGTTAAATCAACAGCAGAAGTCACTATGCACTTGCTCCCCATGTAGGACCTCTGTCCTTAATGAGTTGTACTATGAGAGTTAACGGTAAAACTAGTAAAACAGTACTTTATACTTTGTATATCTGTGTGAACGCAAACTGTTGAAATCTTTACTTAGTATAAAGTTGATCTTCTGTAAATAAAGATAATTAAAAATGAATCTTAATGAAGAATGGGATGCAGGAGCAGGAAGTAGGACAGGAGTGGGGGATGGAGGGTGGGTATGGGGGGAAGAACCACTATATTCCAAAAGCTGTACGTATGAAATTTATATTTATTAAATAAAAACTTTCTTAAAAAACTGACCAGAACCTTAATGAGACTCACTGTACTCAAGTGCTTACTCTGTGAGACCGTGAATAATCTCATTTAGCTCTGAAAGCATCCTAGGAAGTACTGTTTTTCCCATTTTATAAATTGAGAGGATGAGACCATAAGCTAAGTCATTTACCTAAGATAACATAGTAGTAGGGACAGCAGATAATGCACTATCTGATTCTATATCTTTTTTATTTTAAAACAGTGTATAACATGCCATTTTTGTTTATAAATTGGAAAGATAGAGATAAGAATGTTGCATTATTTATGAAAAGTGAAGCATTATCCTCCAAGTACTAAAAGTAATGAACAATCTTAAATTTTCTTATTCTTTCAGATATTTATCAGCTAGCAAATATTTGTTAAATGAATAATGAAAAAATAAAACTTATTCAACTTAGTGTCCACTTATGCAGCTCAGTGGTCAAAGATGAAGGGGCTGTGCACTTCCAGGATGATGAACAGGGTTTCATTCCCTTGTCTGCATTCCAGTAGGGAGTACAGATAAGTTCAATCACAGAAATGCTATAACGTGAATCAATTAGCCAATATGGAAATAGAGGTTTGCACAGGTTTAATTTAACTTTGGCACCACACTCTTCTTACAGTTTCTTAAGTTATTCTTTTTTTTTTTTGACAGTCAGAGTGGACAGTGAGAGAGAGACAGAGAGAAAGGTCTTCCTTTTGCCATTGGTTCACCCTCCAATGGCTGCCGCGGTAGGCGCGCTGCGGCCGGCGCACCGCGCTGATCCGATGGCAGGAGCCAGGTGCTTCTCCTGGTCTCCCATTGGGTGCAGGGCCCAAGCACTTGGGCCATCCTCCACTGCACTCCTGGGCCATAGCAGAGAGCTGGCCTGGAAGAGGGGCAACCGGGACAGGATCGGTGCCCCGACCGGGACTAGAACCCGGTGTGCCGGCACCACAAGGCAGAGGATTAGCCTAGTGAGCCGCGGTGCCAGCCTCTTAAGTTATTCTTAAATAAAAATAGGTTCAAGTTAATAGTTCAAAACGTGCTGGAAAAGTTATATTGACATCGTACAAACTTTTATATACCTCCATGAAAAAGACTTATAGCACAAGATTAAAAAATCCTGGAATAATTTTTCATTATTGATTTCATCTGTGGCCATTTGATGTCTCTCTCTCTCTCTCTCTCTCTCTCTCTCTCTCTTTCATTCACATATTTATTCCTTTCTCTTGGGAAATGTGATACAATTTTCCCATCTTATGATTGCCAAAATTGAAAGTTAATGTCATTTTTTTCTTAGGAAATATTTTAGTTTGATCACTAATACTAAATGTACTGTATCTTACTTGAAGATAACATAGCAATAAGAAAAATTTCATATATTTATATTCAGGGCTTTCTTGGATGTCTATTTCAACTTTACTAGGCATTCATTCTCTCTGGCTAGTAATACTGAATAGCCTGAGTTGCCTCCTGATAAGCGGGTAACGAATGGCTCGCTTTCTCTGGTTGGAATACATTATATAACCTTTTTCTTCACATACAAGTGACTATACATTAAAAACCTTGAATGTCTTGTTTTGCTGAATCTTCAAACTTTCACGCTTTGGTTGGTCCTCAATTTCTAATAAGGAAGTTGAGACACAGAACATAATAGACAATATTGGCCAGCCTTTGGGCATCATCAAAGAATGAACAATATCTGTGGTTGGCTACCTCCTGGTATTGGCGCTAAAAGGATTGGTGGGGGCAGTGAGTCAGATGTCACTGGAAACTGCACTAAATAGAAAAGTTTTTCTTGAGATCACTTTTGTGGCCCACTTCATCAAGTTAGGCTTCAAAAGGCCTTTTCCTGTTTATTTTCCCAATTCTTATGCATTGGTATGGGAAATTTTCTCTTGAGGACTTCATCCTCTTTATGCCTTTTGAAATAATGATTTTGATTTTGTATGGAGATAGAAAAATATTCACTCTTTCCAAAACAGATTATCCAAAAGTTATTGTTGTCTTCCTGTGGGGTGTTTGAATATCCACACTGTTGGAAGAGAATGTTCTTTTAAATAATCTTGTTGGCTTTTTGTACCCTTCTCCCTTATCTAGTTTAGGATATTTATGTCTTTAAGGATTTTCCTGAAATTTTCTCCTCTCTAATGTTTAATGAATTAAAAGCTCAAACTTCTAACCTTTTAGCTTTAATAGAGCTATAAACAAACAATCAAGGACAGTCCTTTCAGTGGCTCCCAGGAGTGATAACTCAGAATCCTGCTAAGATTTAGCCATTGGCTTTTTTGATAGGATGAAAAATTCTCCCCATCTCCCCTAATCCCTACCCATTGGTGTCTGCACCCTAATCCCAGGGACTTGTGAATATGTTACATGGCAAATGGATTTTTCACGGTGAGTAAATTCAAAATTTTGGAATGGGAGATTATCCTGTAATTCTGATGGACCCAATATAATTACAAGACAAAAAGAGGTGCCAGAAATTGAGAGATGTGGCAATAGAAGCAGACATCAGAATGATGAGATTGTTTGAATCAGTCATGGGCCAAGGGTCCAGCAGCTGGAAGGGGCAGGGAAGTGGATTCTCTTTGAAGCCTCTGGGAGGAATGCAGCACGACAAACACCTCGACTTTAGCCCGTGGAAACCCATTTCTCATTCTGACCTCCAGAGCTTTCAGGTAGTAGATCTGTGTTGTTTTAAGGCATCAAGTTTGTGATAATTTTTTACAGCAGCGATGAATAAAGCTGCAAACACTGTCCCCTTACCCAATAAGCAGGAAGCAATGGACTGGGACATAGGAGTTTTGGAATGCTCAAGTTTTCCAGTAGCAAGCATGGGTTTCAAAGCAGTATAGATAATATTAGATATGGTTGGATATTGAGTTAACAAGGAAACAAAATGTAGGTGAAAGCCATTAACTGATTTCTTTCGTCTTATAATAGTCATTTTTTGGTAATTAGGAAAGCCCAAGTTCACGTTGAGTAGATAGGGAGGCTACTCTAATGTTGGACAGAGAAGCGTCCACCCATTTTTTAATAACAGATGCACAATATGTGCCCTTGATCACACTGCACTCTAATTGTCTAGGAATCCCAGAGGTGAGTCAAAACAAAGAAGGGAAGACAGTCAGTCAAACTTCTGAGATAGGGAAGACATCAGCCTGGAGAAGAGGGCCAGTTTTCTATTGCCTTTGCTGCTGTCTGCTGCCTGGAGTCCTGCTGATGACTGGTGTGCACAGATGAACTGATGTTTGCTTATTTTGGTTATACTTTTGTTGGACTCAGCTACACAATTAGCCCTTCCCCACGCTTATTTTTGTGGACTGAGCCTTAGAGCAATACAAGATCTTCTCTTATCCTGATTAGTTCTTCTTATATGGTTACAATGACCTGATTCTTCACTTAGTTGTCTCCCTGATTTCAAATCTTGGGGGAGACACACACAGGCCAGAATCTGAGTTTCTTCTTTCTTGATTTAAATTAAAATCATTTTTCAGAAAATCTTGAACTTATGCCAGTAGATCTACTTCCTTCTGCAGGAATTGTTTACCAGTTATGTCTGGGAAACTTGTTAAGGTAATGGATGACTGTTCTAACTACACTCATGTATGTGAGCCTATTCAATTAATTCTTTTGAGGACCAAGGTGACTCTGACTTTCTTATGTCAGGAAAGCATCCTCTTACTCAAACATCTAATCACTCCTTAATCACTGCAGTTAATCTCTGCCTTAACAGGAATCTCTCATGTTTATGTTGTGTTGAGTTATGACTCACAGTCACTTCTTTCCATTAACTCCATTTTGCCTTTTAAAGTCTCTGAATGACAGACGGAATATGTGATAAATTCTAATACACCCACCGTGTGAGCCTTTGCTTCTCTCATCAAATCTAGTATTTGTCTTCCTCTAAATTATCTTAGGCCAAGATTTGATTATTCATCACCATGATCCGTCCCCTCTGAACAGCTGCCACTGTGTTAACTTAGCATGCGTAGAGTTAAAAATGATAATTCTTGGGGCTGACATTGTAGTGCAATGGGTTATGCCACTGCTTGTGACAATGGCATCCCATGTGTGAGTGTCGATTCAGGCCTTGGTTGTTCTGCTTCCCATCCAGCTTCTTGCTAATGCACCTGGAAAAGCAGTAGATGATGGTCCAAGTGCCTGAACCCTTGGTACCCATCTGGGAGACCAGGATGGAATTCCTGGCTCCTGGTTTTTAACCCAGCTTGGTCTAGCTCTTGTTGCTGTGGCCATTTGTGAAATGAATCAGCAGATGGAAGATTCTCTGTGCTGCTCTGCCTTTCAAATAGACAAATTACTTTTTAATAAAGATGTATTTATTTGAAAGGCAGAGCCACAAAGAGAGGGAGAAACAAAGAACTCTTCCATCTGTTGGTTCAGTTCCTCTGTTGCTGCAACAGCTGGGGTTGGGCCAGGTAGAAGCCAGGAGCCAGAATCTTCTGGGTCTCCCACATGTATGCAGAGGCCCAAACCCATGGGCAGTACCTTGCTGCTTTCCCAGACGCATCAGCAGGAAGCTAGATCAGTAGTATCCAGTTTTGGACTGGTGCCCATGTGGGATGCCAGTGTTGCAGGAGGCAGCTTTACCTGTTACACAACAATGTAGGCCCCAGATTAATAATTTCTTAAAATGATAATTCTCTGCCTTCTTAGCTTTATTTTGCTGTTAATAAAGCCTAGTGTTAATAAAGCCTACAGTTGAGTGCATTCCTTTAGCACTATATTTCCTCAATTATTTTATGACATTGAAAAGTAACGCTCTCTTTTAGTTAGTTATGTACTTTTGTAGCCTGTTTCTGAGAACTCATTTTATCCCTATTACATTTCTTCCCATATTCAGTTTAGATTCCAATTCTTTCAACAACATAATATTTAGTTTTGAGTTATATTCAGATTTGCTTACGAAGCATTCTCTATCATCAAAGTTTTGAAAGTTGAAGAGGCCAAAAAGGCTTCAGATCTTTCACCAGCTTGTCATCCCTCTTTTAGTTGGCTCTCTTTGTGTAAAGGTGCACAGAGATACTCTTTGTTGACAAGGAATATTCGTTTAAGAATTAGAGAATCCAAAGTAAAAATATTTTTTTTGCCGTTACTAGTTGTGTGACCAAATTGCCTCACCCCCATTTTCTGTATCATGGGGCTGATTACTACCCACATTAAATTATTGTTCTAGTTTGCATGCATACATATATAGGTGTGCACACATGTATGTGTATCCCTGTGTTCATGCATATAGGAATTATATGTGTAGGCATGTTTGCCTGTGTGTATTTGCATCTATTTATGTTTCATGTATTGCATATGTTCATGTGTATATTGTGCATGTTGGTGTGTATACAGGTTGGTGTGTGTGCTGATGTGTATATGATTATGTGTACATTCATGCATATAACTTGTACATTTTAGAACATATATTGTTAATACACAGCTGGCATTGTTATAATTAACGAGATAAACCAATTATGACTATAGCCATCATACATGAAAGACTAGTATATATCAGAACAATTCCTGGCGTTGGATTCTATCCCGGTTGTCCCTCTTCCAGGCCAGCTCTCTGCTATGGCCCGGGAAGGCAGTGGAGGATGGCCCAAGTCCTTGGGCCCTGCACCCGCATGGGAGACCAGGAGAAGCACCTGGCTCCTGGCTTCGGAACAGCATAATGTGCTGGCCGCAGCGGCCATTGGAGGGTGAACCAACGGCAAAACGGAAGACCTTTCTTTCTGTCTCTCTCTCTCATTATCCACTCTGCCTGTCAAAAAAAAAAAAATTCCTTGAATAGTTTCTGGCATAATGAGTATTCCCCTCAACCTTTCTGGTAAATAGAGATAAAAGAAGACAATGATAGGATTCCAGAATTAAGTGAATTTCATGAACCTGTGTTGGTCCCCAGTGATTACCTCTTAACCTCATAAGTGTTTACTAACTTTCTATACTCTAAAGTTCTTCTGGAGATCTATCCACCCTCTGTGGCATATAGTTTAAAGAATTGAACTGCTTTTACCTTTTTGAAAATGGAAACATTTATTTGCCCTTTTCCTATCTGCCAGCAAGACTTCTATTCTCCATAGTTCTTCAAAGATGACTATTTACAGTATACTGATGTCATCTGAGCCTTCTTTTGGTCTTATCAAATAGATCTCAAGTCTTTTGAAATGTGCGGTTTTTTTTTAACCTCCTTACCTAGCTTGTACTTTAATTTCTACCTCCCAACATTTGCTCTCTCTTTACTAATATTGCAGTTAACCTTCTTGACCAATGTACTAACCAGGACTCTTGATTAAAAATGAAAGTTTCTAACTTAAATGCTTAGGATAGAAAGAATATTTTGGGTTATATTGTTGAGGGACTCAGTGGTACGACTCAATGATTCAATTACGGCTCTGTTATGGGACTCAGTGGATATCATCAGCAGCCCAGATTTCTTGCCATACTTCTTGTTCTTATTCCTTCTGTTGATAGGCTTTTTGTATGATAGGGGAGATAGCTACTGGACTGGATTCACATCCCAAATGAAAAAGGAACACTTTCCGTCTGCTCATCCATGTATCCAGTCTCATAGACATAGCTGACTGGCTGTGTTTGATCATGTCTTCGAGGCCATGACCAGGGAAGGCTGGGTGTTATCTCTCACAAGCTCATGAGATATGGGGGATGTGTGACAGACAATAAAACAGAGGAAATATCTGAAAAGTTGTTTTCTGCCCTTCTTCTGCAGACTTTATTGTCCCAGAATCTTTCTGTTGTGCCTTGTATACCTTTAGCAAACATATTGCCTTATTTGTTGGCAATTTTCATATACTTTATTCCCTTGTATTAGTTTTCATTTGTTATGGTTACATTTTGGTTCTTTTATTCTTTATAAATGATACCTTGTTTCTGTTTGTCTAAGTGTACTTTTTTTTTTTGGACAGGCAGAGTTACACAGTGAGAGAGAGAGAGAGACAGAGAGAAAGGTCTTCCTTCTGTTAGTTCACCCCTCAAATGGCTGCTACGGCTGGCAGGGGGATCCAAAGCCAGGAGCCAGGTGCTTCCTCCTGGTCTCCCATGCGGGTGCAGGGCCCAAGCACTTGGGCCATCCTCCACTGCCTTCCTGGGCCACAGCAGAGAGCTAGACTGGAAGAGGAGCAACTGGGACAGAACCTGGTGCCCCAACTGGGACTAGAACCACGGGTACAGGCATTGCAGGCAGAGGATTAGCCTAGTGAGCCGCGGCGCCGGCCAAAGTGTAGTTTTTTAAAATTATTTACTTGAAAGGCAGAGTTACAGATACAGGGGGAGAGAGCGAGAGCAAGAGAGAGATATCTTCCATTCACTGGTTCACTCCCTAGATGACCACAAAGGCCAGGGAGCTCCATCCAACTCTCCTATGTGAGTGGCAGGGGCTCAAGTATATGGACCATTTTCTGCTGCTTTCCCAGGTGCATTAGCAGGAAGCTGGATCAGAAGTGGAGTAGCCGAGACTCAAGCTGATGCCCATATGGGATCCCAGTGTTGCAGGAGGCAGCTTAACCTACTGAGCCACAGCACTGGTCCCTAGCTGCCAGAGTTGTTTCTTAAATGTTTTCCCCTCACCTTCTATGATTTTTCTGAGAAATGTGTGGTTAAAAGACTAAAGTTCTTTGCTTCCCACTCTCTGGCCATGAGTTCTTGCCCACTGCTTTCCAAACTTCTGAAAGCTGTCTTCTTCTAGGGCACATATCAAGCTTTGCTTAGGCTAACAGAGATTTTTGACTAACACACACTGTGAGATGCTATTACCTACCAGTCTTCTCTCCACCCCAAGTGATCTATTATTTCTATTTTGCTAATCAGTACTTTCCCAATCTGGGAATTGGGTGCTACAAGTAATTCCCTTCATTGCATTTTCTCTTTTCTAAAAGATGAAGTTATGAATAAGATGCCTCTGATTCTTTGCTTTTAGCTGACAGTGACTTCCTGGAGATGTGTAGATATGCACAATCCTTCATTGCTTCTGTATCTTGCCTTTGTATCTGTGCCAGGTTTATGATCAATATTAGGATGTGATCATCCAGTTGTCGTTTCTGCCTGGAATGGCCATTTAACTATCCCTCCCCCACCACCAACACTAATATCATTTTGATGCTCTTTCCTTTTATCTCTACTTCATTCTGCCATCCTTGTTTGGGGTTTGTGTGTGTGTATTTGTGTGTGTGTGTATGTGTATACCTACTTGACAAAATACTATTCCCTTTGCACAAGTGGTACATTCCAGAACAATGCCTCTTTTGAATCCTAGTTCACCAAGATGCAATAAAGTCTGTGAGGGTTGCTGATTTCTTGTATGGATATCGAATTATTTGTTTGATATATCAGTACTGAATAAACCAGGAACCTAAGTGCTATGGCCTACTGCCTCCTGAATTACCTTCTGCTGGAAATTACTAGGTACGTTTGAGACTGGTTTTACTTGGGTATTCCTCTCTCTGACTGGTGTTTGGCTTGACTCAACATACTATAGATCAAAACTATATCTACAAAATATGCCCTTATGGAGCTTTCAAGAATGCTAAGAGCTAAGAACTCCATAAGAGCTAACGTGATGTATCCAGAGAAGTTTACAGTCTTAGGGGCATATCTTTTTCTTTTTTCTTTTTTTTAAACTTTTATTTAATAAATATAAATCTCCAAAGTATAGCTTTTGGATTACAGTGGCTTTTTCCTCTCCATAACTTCCCTCCCACCATAACCTCCCATATACCGCTCCCTCTCCCATCCCATTCACAGCAAGATTCATTTTCAATTATCAATATACAGAAGATCAATTTAGTATATAGTAAGTAAAGATTTCAATAGTTTGCACCCACACAGAAACACAAAATGTAAAGTACTGTTTGAGTACTAGTTATAGCATTAATTCACATAGCACAACACATTAAGAACAGAGATCCTACATGGGGAGTAAGTACACAGTGACTCCTGTTGTTGATTTAACAATTTGACACTCTTGTTTACGGCGTCAGTAATCAGCCAAGGCTCTTGTCTTGAGTTGCCAAGGCTATGGAAGCCTTTTGAGTTCACCGACTTTGAGGTGCAGACAGCTCTTTTACTAGGGGCATATCTTTTTCACAGCTTGGCCAGTACTCGCTAGGTTAATGGGTTCACAGGTAGAGAAGCTGCAGAAACCCAGAAGGGAGGCTCTCTATTTTTACTTTCTCTTGCCTTTGTCTTCTGTCATTTGCTGCTACTTCCCCCTTGCCACCACCCTCACTTCTGTTCCATTTTTCTTGTCTTCATCTTATTTCTGATTTTACTTTGTTTTTTTTTTCTTTTCTTTCACAAAATTTATTCCAATATCTACAAACATGTACTTTTGGGAAATATATTTAAATATATTTAAATACAAGCCATATTTTCTAAAACTTTTAAACAAAACATAATTGGCATTTAAAATTTTAGCTATTGCAAATCCTTGTAATAATTTCTTAACAATATTTTCACGTAAAATATAATATCAAAATTGTGATTAACTAGAGTTAATATAGAAGATAAAACTCTTACAATGCAAAATGCAATAAGATAACCAAACATTCAAGGAGAAACCTTGCAGGAAGTTAGTAGATTGTCAGAATTTTATAGCATGTACTTTAGAATATACAGGTGAAAATTATTGGGTTATCAAATGGCATTTTTTAAACTTTTATTTAGTAAATATAAATTTCCAAAGTACAGCTTATGAATTACAATGGCTTTTTCCCCCCCATAACTTCCCTCCCACCTGCAACCCTCCCATCTCCCGCTCCCTCTCCCATTCCATTCACATCAAGATTCATTTTCAATTATCTTTATATACAGAAGATCAATTTAGTATATATTAAGTAAAGATTTCAACAGTTTGCAAGAGTGTCAATTTGTTAAGTCAACAACAGGAGTTACTG
This sequence comes from Lepus europaeus, assembly GCF_033115175.1. Classification (NCBI taxonomy): domain Eukaryota; kingdom Metazoa; phylum Chordata; class Mammalia; order Lagomorpha; family Leporidae; genus Lepus; species Lepus europaeus. The sequence goes on along the minus strand of NC_084836.1, from coordinate 30,727,519 downwards.
TGCACTTATTCCTCTTGTAGGATCTCTGTCCTTAATGTGTTGTTCAATGTGAATTAATGCTATAACTAATACTCAAACAGTATTTTACACTTTATGTTCTGTGTGGGTACAAACTGTTGAAATCTGATTTTACTTTGAACCTTGGCCCTGTCTTGATTTATGCTTGCTTTAGTCCCTGCCCCAGGCTCATGGTAGAGGAGTGGTGCTTTGTTTTGAGAGGAACTCAGTCCAAGACTTTGTCAAGTTGCCTAACCTTTGGTAATCCACTTACCATCTTATAGCCTGTTTGCCTACATTAAGATGAAGGTGACAATGCCTATTATGCCAGGTTTGGTTAAGCAAACTCTTAGAGGATGTTAGTATGCAGAATCATTAGGGGAGGCACACTTATGAAAACCAGGGGAACAAAATCAGAATTGGGTGAAGGAAAATCCAAACTTGGGTTAGTCCTATGCTATTCTGAAAAGCCTAGACCTCTGTACCCCTGCTTCTGTCATTGGATGTGAGCCATTCTGGGAAGGATGCAGCGGACATGATGCTTGAAGAGGTGACTAGCTAGAGAATTTTTGCTCCTGGCACTCCCAGCAGCAGGGTAAAAAAGGTCATTCTTGAAGGGATCTAGGTAGCATAGTTCTGTGTGTTTCTTACCTGTCAAATAGAGTATTGTTAAGAGAAATTTCCGTTAACTGTAAAGCGTATTCCAATGTTAATTAATTTTTTTTTTTTTGACAGGCAGAGTTACACAGTGAGAGAGAGACAGAGAGAAAGGTCTTCCTTTTTGCCGTTGGTTCACCCTCCAATGGCCGCTGCGGCAGGTGTACCACGCTGATCCGAAGGCAGGAGCCAGGTGCTTCTCCTGGTCTCCCATGCGGGTGCAGGGCCCAAGGACTTGGGCCATCCTCCACTGCCTTCCCGGGCCATAGCAGAGAGCTGGCCTGGAAGAGGGGCAACCGGGGTAGGATCCGGTGCCCCAACCGGGACTAGAACCCGGTGTGCCGGTGCCGCAAGGTGGAAGATTAGCCTGTTAAGCCACGGCGCCGGCCCAATGTTAATTAATTTTATAAACAGTGCCACAAACATCAAGCCATCCATGATGGCTACTGATAGAACCCAAAATATTGAACTTGAATTTTTTTTTCTTTAATGTATATGATTTCTTCTAGACTCTTAGCAGTGGTCCTTGATCAACCATAAAGATTAGTTTACAGTTCACATAGAAATATATACTGGATGATAACTGAGCAGGACTGCGGAAAAATCAATCTTTTCTGCCATAAATTTATCCCTTGGCATCTTAACACCATAAATAAATAGCAAAATATTTATGGAAGCTATTAAGCTAATTGCTAATTGCTAAATAAAAACATTGACATAACTTCTGTAACAAAATTTATGTATTTTTAGTACTTCTTGAAGAACAGAATTAAAAATACTTTTCAGTAAAAGCACTCTCCTGGAATAATACAATAAGTCATACAAAAACCAAGCCTCAGGTTAAAAAAACAAATGAAGAGGAATTCTCTTTGATATGTTTTATTATCAATTGGAGAGCCCAAAATAAGTCATACGTAATGGAATTTCATTGTATGGCAGTGGAATTTCCCCCAGAGTTTTATTAAAAGCTGGTGAAGTCAATGGCCTATCCAAGGTCTGAGTCAGCATTTTAAATAAATACACTGATTTCTGAGCTCAACAAGGGAAAAATGTTCTTTTGAGTGCATTTCCAATTTAAAACAATATTTTTATTCCATTGCCTTTAAATTATTCAGTAGAACCTAACTCTTTTCATTGGTTATGTTTAAATTTGCATTTATTCAACGATTCGAGGAGCTTGCTTGTTGACTGACCACAGAAGGTGATTAAATTAGTAGTCCATAAGTTAATAGGTGGTGCATTGGCTGTTGCTGCCAAGCTTAGTATAAATCATAATGATGATCATTTTGCATTTGTGTCTTACATTTTCCAAGGAAAAAAAATCATATGCTCCTTAAGTGCCTTTTAAAGAATGCTATATATTCAAATCAAAGTAGAGAATCAGGAAATTAATCTACAAAATACATTTTCTCACTTCTCTTCAGAAATTCTGTAGGAATAATGAAAAAATTCTTTAATCTTATCACTAAAGGTGTGACTTTGGGACCAAAACTAGCATCGTCTGGTGGCTTGTTAGAAATGCAAGCTATTGGCCGGCGCCATGGCTCAATAGACTAATCCTTCGCCTAGCGGCGCCGGCACACCGGGTTCTAGTCCCGGTTGGGGCGCCGGATTTTGTCCCGGTTGCCCCTCTTCCAGGCCAGCTCTCTGCTCTGGCCCGGGAGTGCAGTGGAGGATGGCCCAAGTCCTTGGGCCCTGCACCCCATGGGAGACCAAAGCACCTGGCTCCTGCCATCGGATCAGCGTGGTGCGCTGGCTGCAGCGTGCCGGCTGCGGTGGCCATTGGAGGGTGAACCAATGGCAAAGGAAGACCTTTCTCTCTGTCTCTCTCACTGTCCACTCTGCCTGTCCAAAAAAAAAAAAAAAAAAAAAAAAGAAAGAAAGAAAAGAAAAGAAATGCAAGCTATTGAGTGCCTCTTCACATCTGCTGAACTGGAATCTGCCCTTTAACAACATCCTTAGGTTTTTTGCATGCACATTAAACTTTGAGAAACAAAACCCAGCAAATCTTTTTCTCCAGCAAATGAAAGTCAAAATCTCATTTTTTTCTTAAATTATTCAAATAGTTACATACTTACTGCTACAATTAAATAATGTACCAGCATAAAGTATTATGAGACATAAAACTCAATACAAAAATGTGTGTTGCTGAATTTAATTTGGGGAGTTAAAAGTATAGATAGAGTTAGGAAGCTTCCCTTTGAATAAAAATATTTTAGCTATCCAGTTGCAAAACATGATTAATAAGCAATTTTAACTTGCATATCTTTCATATTTTCCATCAGAATGGCTTTCTAGGTTGTTAAATGGAGAATTCAGGAAGCAAGCAGAGAAAACAATTCCTATCAAACAACGTTATTTGGCCACTGTTTGTTTAGAATCATGACTTTATGAACTATTTTCTCATTTCTTTGCATTAGTGAAATTTTGAAGCAGTGATTTCTCCCACTCACTTGATTTCCAGCAGGTAGCATAAGAGGATTTGCAATCCTGTTCAGTTCATGATTCTCATATTATTGACTTTACTCTGCAGAGATGAAATAGGGCCTCAAATGCAGTGGATGTTAAGGGTAAAGCCCTTCTTATGTCATTTAGAGATTGTTTTTAGATTAAGGATCATTTGACCTTGAGTTACAGTGGTTGCTTTATTATCTGATCGTGGTGCCTCCAATAAGAGGTTGTCCAATGCTTTCAGCACATTACCTGCCTATGTCATTCTAAAGCTTCTTGCTTCAGAAGATCTCTCAGCAGGGTTAGAGCAAGGTAAAGAGCTTAAATAAGCAAGCTATATTTATCAGCAATAAACAGCAGTCCCTGGAAATGTTCTACCCAGCAAATTAATCTATAAAGCAATGGCTCTAAATGCATGATAGAACTGATTTTATGTTTAAAAATCATTAGTATTATATTGAGCAGATAATACCCTATTGCTGATAAGAATAGAGACTTCTGTAGCTGTCCCATTGCAGTCTCTATAAACAGGTCAGAAAAGATGATGGTATTTTCACACTGTTATAATTTAGCTAGACTAGAACTCCACATGGTACATTCTAAAGTGGGAAAACCTATAACAGCATAGACAAAATTATATAGATCCAGTTTCCTATGATTAGAAACTAAAATAAGTAAAGTTAGTGACATTGAGAGGTTTTTTTAAGAGTTCAGGTGGCTCGAGTTAAAGATAATTCCAACCTGAAACACTGAATGATGTAATCAAGGAGACCAAAATTGATGGCAGATAATAAGGAGATAATAATGAATAGACTCGAACCTGGAGAATCAGTATTCTTTACAGTTATGTTGATAGCAGAGCAATATTTAGATTGTACCTTAGCAGTTAACTCTAGAATTTGGGTTGCTACAACGAAAGGGCTTCACTTTTTTTTTTTTTTTTTTTGTAGCCCTCTCCATACCTCATTGCAACCTTGTTTTCTAACACAGTGTCACGGGGGATTATTATATATTGTTAATGAGGATGATCTTTTAAGAATATTTTAGGAAATGATGGCCATAACATGGCCTGCAATAGAGACCTAATAACAGATGTAACAAACTTCCTACTGAGCTCTGTGATAAACTTAAGGCAGAATCAGAGCTTTGACTGTGCCTCTGAAGAGTTTGTTCACAGATCACAGCAGATCCTCTCTCTCTCTCAAAAAGATTTGAGAAATGCTTGCAGTTCTTGCAAAAATACATGAGCCAAACGCAAATCAAAGAAACATCTAGGTATTCTATTTTCTTAGACACTGATAGGAAATGGGGGTATTATAATAGAGAACAGTTGCCTGTGTTACATAAATAGAAAATGTTTTGTGTTTTTTTTGGTCACCATTCAAAGATAATATTTTTAGATATTTTCCATACCACCAAACAGCTTCTATCTCAACAGCAGTGTATGGTAATGGACTTAGACAATAGGGTTCAAATTATTATAATAAAGTTATACCAGATTCATCTGGGCTATAAAAGTCAAGATATAAAAATAGACTGGTCTTAATGTGTGACTCACCCTCAGGAGGACATGTGCTTTTCCAGTAGCAGTAATGGGTCTGACCGGATCCATTTCTACACTCTTGCCCAGCAGCCGTCCCTCGTGGCATTTGTGTGCATTGGGGATTTGCAACAAGTGGAATTTGACTGCTTTCAAAACAGAACTTGAGGGAGGAAAGAAGTTATGAGGCCTATTTATATAAGTACGGAATGACTGATGACATTACTACAATGAAGGAGAATCATAAATACATTAAAATACAGAGAACACGAGTGACCATTACTAAGGTAACAACTCTGATACAATATATAATAGCCATTACAGAACTTTGGAAACCAAGTATATGGCTTGTCTGACAACCACGTATTATTGGTTATAAAAGTTAATCAAGTGTGAAAACTAGTCCAGATGACGTGAGTTTGCATGAGGAAGACAGAAAGGAATAGGGAATCTTCCACAAATTCTGGCAGGAAATGGGGAGCAAAACATTGAAAGAGGCAAATGTTCCTCTTTGTACTGTTAGAATCATGGGTAGAAAAGGAGTTTCATAAAAATCAGAGAAAATTGTTGTCAATACTGTTAAAGTCCAGCTTGAACCTAAAAGCATTTACAGATAATCTATTTATAGACCAACTACCAGTTAGTGCAAATACAATTAGAATTAGGTTCAGTGTAGGCCATTATGAAGTGACCTTCTTTATTATTTTTAAAGATTGATTGATTGATTTGAAAGAGTTACAAAGGGAGACGGAGAGACACAGAGAGAGCTCTTCCATCTGCTGGTTCATTCCCCAATTGATTCCAAAGGCCAAGGTCAGGCCAGGCTGAGGCCAGATCTTCCAGATCTCCCATGTGGGTGATAGGGGCCCATGCCCTTGGGCCATCTTCTGCTGCTTTTCCCAGGTACATTAGCATGAAGCTAGATAGGAAGTGGAGCAGCCAGAACTCAAACTGGCACCCATATGGGATGCCGGCACTGCAGCTTTATGTGCCAGGCCACATCACTGGCCCCTGAAGTGAAGTTCTAATAAAACTTCCACTGATACTTACAACATCTGTGGTAAAGATTCCTCACTGGAAATCAAAGATTTGTGGTCCCCTTCCTTAATCGTTAGGATATGTCTGCACAGTCTGGAGCTATATCTAGGTAGAACCACTTGCTATAGAATATATCTTAGTCCACTAGGTCTGCTGTAACAGAATACTGTAGATTGGGTGGTTTATAAACAACAGAAATTTCTCACAATTCTGGAGGCTGGGAAATCCAAGATCAAGGTGCAGGCAGATTCTGTGTCTGGTAAAGGACTACTTTCTGATTCATCTCTTCACATGGTAGAAGAGGTGAGGGAGCTCTTTGGGGTCTCTTTTATAAAGGCACTAATCTCATTCATGAGGGTACCATCCTTAGGACCTACTAATCTCCCCTAATATTCTCACATTAGATATATAAACTTAAACATATTTTTAGGTAGGGGTATGTACATGTAGTCCATTGAAGAAAGCAAGCAGAAGAAATGGTTTCTTTTTTCTACCAGTGATCATCTTCACTTTCTCTTTAACCTACCAATGGATACAAGTAGGAAATTCCAAGGCACCAGAAAATAGCATGGCCACTGAATGGGCGGATTCCTGCATCTTGAGTCTCTGCCTGGTAGGCAACGCCTCTAACCCTTGTGTTGAACTATTGCATGAACCAGAAAATCACTGCTACAGTGTTAACCCTCTAGCACTTTCAACTTTATTACAACACAAATTATATCAGTAGAGTATATATTTTTTAAAACTATTTTATTTATTTATTTGAGAGATAGAGTTACAGACAGTGAGAAGGAGAGAGAGAAAGGTCTTCCATCCACTGGTTCATTCCACAGATGACTGTTACAGAGCTGAGCTAATCCGAAGCCAGGAGGCGGGAGCTTCTTCCTGGTCTCCCATGTGGGTGCAGGGGCCCAAGAGCTTGGACCATCTTCTACTAGTTTCCCAGGCCATAGCAGAGAGCTGGATCAGAAGAGGAGCCGCTGGGACTAGAACTGGCACCTATATGGGAGGATTAATTTACTGTGCCAAAGTGCTGGCCCCCAGTAAATCTTTTTAAATGTATTGATTTTTGTTTGAATTCAAGATTGGGGATGGAATTTCTTGGGATTTCTAGTAGAGCAAAAACATCCTGGTGTATTTTGAAATGAATTTGTTTAACTCCTAAAGAATCCACCTGTATTTTTGTGTAATACTCCTTTCTACAATAATGTGGCTCATTTGTTCACATTTTTTTCAACAAACCTCATCCTTCACTGAAGTAACTTATGGAGGCTCTAAACCTCTGCTTCAGAGTGGTGGATTTGACCTCTTGACTGATTTTATTAGTTCCTCATTTTCAAATTTTAAGTAAATCCACAAGCAAAAAGGATGTTCATCTCCTTAAATTGTGTTCTATTAGAAATCCTTGCAGTTCCGTATCCTTGATAGAAGTTATGCCAGTAAGCTCCTGTGGGATTTCTTTGGATGTTTCCTGACCATCTGTGTGTGTGTGTGTGTGTGTGTGTGGTCATCTTCAGTTCCTCCCTTTATGTGTTGCTCTTCCCTATTTCCCCCTCCAAAATGTGTAGGAATTGCTTTCCATTTGAGTTTCAATGTGACACAATTGTGCTATAATTTATATACTTTACTCATTTGGTAGGTGCTTATCATGATTTTCTCCATGTGAAGAATATGTTGATTTTTCAGCTGTGGGAGTATTTAGACTGTCTAAAATGTTCAGATGTCTCTTCAGTTTGAATTTTCCTTTTTTAAACTGGCAAATTATGCAGGTTGATTGCTCTGGGAAAGGCACTCTTGAAATAGGTTAAAGGCAAGATGGTATTGGAATTAGCAAGATTTGAATAGTATTCTCTAAATGCATGTAGACTCCTTGGTGGAAACAACTGAATGAGAAACCTACTTTCTTGGCCTAGCCAGTGAGGCAGGAATGTCTCTGTAATGTGAATCAATGCTTTCAAGCCGGAGGATGTATTTGTCTAGTAATGTATTCTTAGAGCAAATGTTTTTATTTCTAGATTATAAAATAATGGATGCTTAGTAAAAAAAGTGGTAAAAAACCAGAAAAAAGTGTAACAGAACAGAAAATACAAAAAAATACAATTAGAGGTTCCATTTACATTTTCGTGAACCTTTCTTGCTGTATGTATAAGTTTTTACTTTTTAGTTTGTTTTAATTATTTTATATTTTAGAAAAATATGCAATAACATTTTTAAACAAAGTATATGCAAAAAAAGAAAGTCTCCCTTCCTTTTGCTCATCCCTGCTACCCTGTCCAGAGTAAATACTGTTTCTAACTTAAAGTGTTAATTTATAGGGCTATCTTTTGCATGTAGGCATTGATATGTTTGTTCTATATATATATATGTATATATATTTAAATGTACCATAAAGCATGTATAAAATATACATATATTCGGTGTAAATATATGGACATATACCCATATATATTATATATGTTCATAGTATATACATAACATGTGATGTTTTTGTACTTAATATTATATGAACAGTACTTTATTGTGTTATGAAAAATGCTTAAAGCATAGTTCATCATAGTTGTTTTATAATTCATTAAATTATATGAATATATATTATATAAGTATATAATTAAATTTTAATATAAGTATACACTATATGTATATATACTTAATATATATAAATATTATATAATAGCATATATTATATACTTATATATAAGTATATAATATTAATATAAGCATATAATATATATTCATATAATTTAATGAATTTAAATTCATAAATTTTAATTTAAATTTAATTCATATAATTTAATGAATATATATTATATAATACATAATAAATATTATATAATATATAATTATATATGTAATATATAATTATATATAATATAAATAATTATGTATAGGTATTCATATATTATATAAGTATATAATATATATTCATATATTATTTAAGTATATAATATGTATTCATGTATAAGTATATAATATATCTATATTATATGGTATTTTGATACTATAATTTTAAAATTTAATCAATACTTCTATATATGTCTTTGCATTTTTGATTATGCCCTAATACATTAAAATGGGTACATCAAAGGATATAGATTGTTTCATGACCCTTGATATATTTTCCCTGTATTTTAGTAAATATATCCCTGAAATAATACATATATCTCTAATATTTCTTGATTTTACAAATCTAAAAGTCACAATGAGAAAGGTAATCCCTTCTTATCCTTCCTTTTGAGAGTCCATAACTCAAAAGTTACATGAATCAGAAATGTTGTGAAATAGTGGTTCCCAATATTTCTGCACATTGCAATCACTTGGGGGTGATTAAAAAATACTGGTATTCAATTCCAACCCCTCAGATATGCTGATCTAATTGCGATGGGTGTGTTTTGGTCACTGGGCTTTAAGAAGTTCCCTAGATGACTCTAATGTGCAGCAGTGTTTGGACACCACTGTCATAGAGAATTCAGCTGTTGGAAGATAACCAGACACATGTGGCCAAGAGGTCAAATGAAGGTCACTGGATAGATTTCTATGCTTGTTATAAGAAAAAGTGTTTCTTCTGGTAGTGAAAACAGTGCTGATAGTATTTAGCACTATTAATCACCTTGACTCTCAAATAAAATAAATCCAACTAGAAAAATAGGATCAACCTAGCCTAATACTGTAATACTCTCAAGCATCAGATTTGTAAAAGCATCTTTCCCCAGTGACTGCTGGAGTGTTTGGAAAAAAGCCTCCCCTTTTTGCAAATTGATTTTTGTCTTGGCTGCAGTGTTTGCTTGTTTAAGCATTAATGACTTGATTTGGAAAGAAATAGCTTCCTGTATGGCATGGATTAAGTAGAGTCATCTTGACTCCTGCCAGAAATTGTGTACAAATGCTAGCATGTAAACAGTGCAACCCGTGACATATTTTTTACACTCAGACAGGCAAGGTGACACACATGGCTTAAGGGCTAAAAGAAACATGAGAGCTGTAATGCAGAGTTACAGTCGGAAGCACTAAATTTCCCTTGGGACCACAAGGAAAGCTTCCTGTTCTTTGTAGATTGGCCTATTATTGGAATACATTTGCCCACAGTTAATCCTCAAAGTAATTAAATGGAAGGAAGCGGTGAAATCACCAAGAAAAAAGTAACTGCTGCATCTGAGGGAGTCAGGCATGGCAAAATTCTCATTATTGTTAGTTAGGCATGAACATTAGTTAAGGAGTCATATTTCACTTAACCTAGGCATCTGCTAGTTAATGTCCAGCATCTGTTGAAAAATGGAATTAAGAATAATGCTCACTTTCCATGAACTTTTAAATGACCTATCAAATATATACATGTATTTATAAACTTTTTTTAAAAAGTAATGTGGAGTTGTAAGACATTTCTGTTGTAAGAACTGGAATTGTTGGGCACATGTTATTTTCTCAATTTCGTATGTGGTAGAATTATTTATTCGTACCATGTTGAGCATGGAACTCAGATTCTAGCACCTCTTTGGTAAATGTTAGTTTTACTATGTTCCATTTTTAGTGCGTTCAGGAAACCTGGTTGTTAATCTTGCTATTTTCATATTGCTTAATCTTCAGCAAGTTGCTTGACCTTTTGGAATATCATTAAAGTAAACAAATTGGGCTGTATGATTTTTAGGTTCCTTCTGGATCTAAAAAAGTAGAAAAACACATCCAGAAAGCACATGGAACTCCACTAAAATTCAAGATACTATTAAAAAAATATGAGGGGAAAATAGAGGATGTGTCATAGAGTGTCATACACATATCTATGACTTTCATACATATCTTTGACTTTACAAGATTATATGTTGTTCAAGAACTCAGTGTCATGGGCAGAAATCCAAAGCAATGTGAACTAGAATATTCTAAAGATATCCATTTTTCTATGCTTCTCTGCATTTTTCCAATGATTTCATGCATTGAAATTGCATTACATTTTCAGGATTTAATGCATTTAAATGAGTTAGTTCTAAACAGCTACCAAAAACTGTCCTTTTAAAGTAATAGTCTATATTTATAAATAATTTTAAGACAGATGCATACAATTAGATAGTGAGTCTTGTCTTGGTGGCAAGAATAAAATAAAATGCCTACTCTCTGGAGACAGAGTGAGTGCATTAGCTTTTTAAGGCAATCTGTGTATTCTTAGGAACTTTTGTCTTTTAATACTCTGAAAAAAACTAGAATGGTTCTCTCAGTACAAAATGATTAGACTGTCCCATGCTGGCTTGGTCATTTTGGTTGAATTAGCTGTCAAGATAAGTTGTGGCATACTTGCTTTAGCCATGGTGATTGGTGAGATGTTGGTGGGCAGAATGATTTAATTGACTAGACTAATGTTAGCTTTGTATGTATATATTTAATTTTTATAAACTTTAAAGATGTTTTATATTGTGCACCAGAGACACAAAGATCTGGGCTCCCAAATACTTGTTCTTTAGTAACTAATAGTAAAGAAGTGGATTAATGAACAGAAAGAGATATTAACACTCTAACCATAGTATGCTTTTATATTCTAGAATTAAAAGCAAATTGCTGTGGGACAGTAGAGGAAAAAGACATTCATTTTGCTATAAGTTACTAGATATAGGGTAAGGTTGTGGATAACTACAAAGAAGATATATTTAAACTGAACCTTGATATTATATCATCATTTCTAACGACCAATGATATACAAAGCTATGGCCTGGTGTCAAGGTTCATGGCATGACTGAGAAATGGGGAGTAGTTCAGAGGCCTGGACCATAGATGGGATTGATGGGTGTGGTAAGTAGTGGAGTGTGTGATATGGAAAAGGATTTTGGAATTAGATTCTGAAGGATCATGACTTTGTTGGTTGGGAAATTCTTGAAACAAGACAAAGGGAGAGGGTGTGTTGAGCACTATTTGCCATCTTAAGTACTACATAAAAAAAGGAGATCAGACCAGAATTGGCTGATTTTCAAGCACAGGTAAAAAGGCAAAGGAGGAAGAGCAGCGATCTTACAGTAATTGGGAAAGTTGAGTCATTTTGTATCTCACATAGTAACTGACAAAACTAAGAGTTTGAGCAGCAGAGGTCCAGTAAGACTTGGCATTTCAATAAGAAACTCGGACTTATACTAACATTCTGCCTAAGGACATTCTTATTTCTGTAGTCTCAAGGTAGCTTCCACTAATGTGTAACAAATTATGTAAAAGCAAGGTGCTGAGGAAATGCACAGATGCAAAGGAATATGCTGGCTGGATGATTACATGGAAGAAACACTGTTGGGTTACTAGTATCGAGAACTGACTGGAAGCAAATAGATCAGAAGTCATCTAATGTTGGGTAGAAATTGTGATTCCCAACAAAAACCTGTGAGATTGACATACAAATAGAAAGTCTTTGATTTTTTCAAACTTTAATACAAGTTTAGTGTTCAAAGTTTGCCCAAGCAGAAATGTCCTACCAAAACTGTGAAGTCCTCAGAGAGGTATTTCCAAAACCCCATTTCCTATGTAGCCATGGGGAATAATGAAGAAGAAAGGCCCTTCCAGGGAGGGTGGAGCAAGGGTCAGTGGACAAGAGAGTCCTTCTCAGAGAAGAGAATAGGTCTGATCTGGGACATTCCTCCAGTGCAGTGTAAGGGGAAATTCCGCTGACTCAGCAGAATTTCAGAATCGCTATAGACTGATGAATAATGGGTGTCTTCCAAACTTTCCCTAAATGCCAGTTTTTATCGCAATATTCCTCTTCCTGTTCTGCCACTCAGAGCATGTAAATTACTGCTCTGTGAAACCTCTCTCAGACCCACAGGAAAGGACTGCATGTGCGTAAGGATCTTAGTTGAGCTAGACTTGCTGGGTTGCCATTTCTGGGGAGAGAGTTAATGCCTGGAAAAAAGAGTGACCAGAAGGATGGACAGTTGCAGAGACTATGTTTACTGAAGCCCATTTTCTTTCCTTCTTAGGTACGTAGACTATTTCCTAAGGCATGCTTGCAGTTAGATGTGGCCATATAATTGAATTCAAGACAGTACAATGAGGGCAAAAGTATTGTATTTCACTTTTGATTTTTTTTTTTGACAGATGAGTTAGACAGTGAGAGAGGGAGATGGAGAGAAAGGTCCTCCCTCCACTGGTTTACCCCCTAAACGGCCGCCATGGCGGAGCTATGCCGATCCAAAGCCAGGAGCCAGGTGCCCCCCCCACCCCGGTCTCCCACGTGGGTGCAGGCACCCAAGCACCGGGGCCATCCTCCACTGCCCTCCCAGGCCACAGCAGAGAGCTGGACCGTAAGAGGAGCAACCAGGACCCGAACCCGGCATCCATATGGGATGCTGGTGCCACAGGCACAGGATCAGCCAAGTGAGCCATGGCACCGGCCCCTCACTTTTGATTCTTAACAGTTGCCCACCATCTTCTCCTCCCCATCTCTTCTTCATTGCCTCCTTCCTCCATTTGCTGGCTCAATAAAAGGGAGTCTGAGAACTCAGGGAAAATGGAGATGGAAAGTGAAAGAGATCTGGGTCCCTAAATGATAAACTATGTTGAACAACAACCTGAAAAAGCCAATCAGCAACTAATAAGATTTAGGAAAAAAAAAAGAGTCTCTATTATGTTAAGCCATTAAGATTTTAATGTTTGTTTTTTTTTATGATAATAGAAGATACTTGACTAGTACATAGATCTTTGATCTCAGGTTCAATGAACCAGGAAAGCAATTCACAAGCCAGAGTAAAGTGCTGTATAACCTATAGTTAATTCTGTGGACTGGCCTATGGTGGCTGCATTCAGCTGATGAGTAGGCTGCTGTTTAGGCTAAGCTGTAATGGGTGACTTGATTTTCTCCATTCACTTTGCCTTTCACTTTCAAAGAGGCTAGATCTGGGCTTTCAGAGCTTGGTGGTCTCAGGTTTCCAAGAATGCAAGAGAAAGCTGTAGAGACTCTTGAAACCTTGCTTAAAAGTAGTGTAACGTTATGTCTGTGGCATTTACTGGCCAAAGGAGATCAAACACAGCACAGATCCAATGGTCAGGAAAATAGACTTCTTTTTGATGAGAGGTGATTCAAAGAATTTGAAACTTTAAAAACAATCTTTGACAAGTTCCTGCAAAAGTGTTTGAAATATTCTCAGGGCTCCATGAATGCGTGAATGAAAGCATGAATGGAGAGAGTGGGTTGGAGTCCTGAATACTAAGGATAAATTATTGGCACAGCTGTTATTAAGAATGGGAAAGGGAACCAATCATGGGTAAGTAAAAGAATCACTGAGCAACACTGATGGTCCAGCTGAGCTTGGAAATCATAAATTTGTTTTGGAGCCAATTTTCTCCAACCGCATTTGGTAACTTGGGAGCAGTCCCACAGAAACAGATGGTTGGGTTGATCCAGGTTAGGGACTGGGACTCTGCAAACCAGTGACAATGGAAGGTTGGGGCTGCCCAGCTTGGTTCTGTGCCTCCTCAGCTCTCTGCTCACTCAGGAGCTCCGCACTAGCCCTCTAAAGATTATTTTGTACCTTAAATGTCCTTGCTCAGGTTCATCCACTGTCTAATATCACATGTGCACATTGGTTTCCAAGTAATTCAGTTGAGGCTGAATGAGTTAAGCCCAAGTAAAGCACAGATACACATGCACACACAATGAGGAATTCCATTTGCATTCCTTAGAAGGTGTAAAGAGGACCCTATTTTGAATTCTTTTTCCATTTCATTTGCCATTCTCCTAACTACTGCTGGAGCATCCTGTTTCCCACCCACCACTCCCTTCTGTCACTAAAGATGACTTAGCCCATTCATATTCTTCTAACTAGTTTTCGAAAGCCCTTGACTGAATAGATTAACTTTTTTTTTCCACCCTGATTCATTAGACCCCTCTCTCCAATTAGCATCATGAAATCTAAAAAAGGATCTATCAGACTCAAGTTTATCTCCAAAGGCATAATTGAGGGTAAAAAGGGGGAATGAGAGGAGACCTTGAGCTGCCAGAGTTCTTTTAAGCAACTGAATGCTAAAAATGGTGACTCATTCTATCTTAGCATTTTTCTACATTTCGTTTGTCAGACTAATTCTACTTTCTTTCATTGTACTTGATAGTTTGGGCCCATCCTTACTTTCTTGGTTTTCCTTGTCCAGGAAGAGTTACTGATTTCTCTCTTACATGACTCACAGCCAATTTCTGTTTTGTATAGCATTCCTAGACTCAGTCAAATCCCTGTCTCATTCCAACTTCCTACTTTTTGAATCGGCATCCTCCTGGAGGGGAAAGAAGGAAGCCAAAGAATCAAGACTCTGGTGCATGGGTGTGAGACACTGGAGCAGAATCAGTCAAGGTATTGAAAGTATAGATCATTTTTCAGTGTTGGCAGTGGAGTTGGCTAGGGAGATGGTTGGAGACTACCAGAAGGGAAAATCTATAGATCAAGTACTTTAGATGTCCTCCAAGAATGTTGGAGGATGAACTAGATTTTGGTAGGTGATGGATGGAGTGGGTAAGAGCAATTTTAGTGGACAGGGAGTTGGGGATTTCAAAGAAACACCAAAATATGGATTGGAGCATGGAACCATGCCCCGTGCTGTGGGGAAGCAGGAAGATTACTTTGCCTCCTTGTTATGAGGGTGCAGCACCCTCCCATTGCCACGGGAGGGTTAGAGGAAAATGATAGACTCTGCAAAATGTTCAATCGAGGTAATGTCAGTGTTCTGAATAAAACATTTCCCACTACATTTCTAAGTTTCCACTGCAGAAACCCAACTGTGAGAGTCCACTGGTGATGCACTATCTCCAAGGGCAGTCCTGGGACTTTCAGTTTGTACTCCCCGGCTGTAGATTTCAGGATAACAATAAAGGACACATCATCTTCAGAAGAGTGACCTTGTCAGCTGTTTTGAGACTCCAAAGTGAATCTCTAAGTGTAATTCTTAACTCATTCCTTTATCAAATACTTATTGACCATAAACAGACTAGGTGCTGGGAAACAGGATGAATAAAATAATATTCCTGTCATTTAACAGTTCATAGTCTTTTAAAGGCAACCAAATAGGTAATTAAAAAAATTGATTAGAAGTCATATGATAAGAGGCAAGCATAGGTTCCATGGAACAAAGGGGAGGGTCATCTAATCTAAACACAGTTGTGGGTATGAGGTAAGGTGGCAAAAAACTTCAATGTTAAAAGAGATCTGAGGCATGTCTTCAAATAAGTTAATGTGATGAATTTCTGAATGTGTTTGTGTGCACACATGTGCACATACATGCTTGGAAGAGGATAGGATTGAAGTCCAGAAAACCATAAATAAAGTTAGTTATTTCAGTTACACTTTATTTTGGTTAATCACAGCCTGAATAGTTGAATCAAGAAGCTGGTGCCGTAGTGCAGTGTGTTAAGCCTCTGTCTGCATTTGGGCACCCCATTTGGGATGGCACCCCATTTGGGCACCAGTTTGAGCCCTGGCTGCTCTTCCACCGATCCACCTCCCTGCTAATGCACTAGAAAAGCAGTGGAAGATGGGTCAAGTCTTTGGGCCCCTGCACCCATGTGCAAGACCTGGAAGAAGCTCCTGTCTCCTGGCTTTGGCCTAGCCCAGCCCTGGCCATTGCAGCCATTTGGGGAGTGACCCAGCATATGGAAGATCTCTCTCGGTATCTTTCAAATAAACAAATCTTTAAAAATAAATAAATAGTTGAATCCAGTCTAACTGAATCTCCAATATGACAAGGCTTTCCACTCTTTTGAAAGGGAAGGGGGCCAAGTCCAAGCTCACATTTTGGCAGTTGATCCTGTGTAAACGCTGCTGCCCCCTGAGCTAACCTTCTCTGGGGCCAGAGGGACGCTTGTGCTATTGACTCCATTTGAACACAGTACAGCTCAAGGAAACCAGTATCAACACACTTCTCTTTGGGCTGTTGGAAATAATGTTTCTGTTTTACTTGTTTGAAAAGGTCTTGTGTATGGAGTCTCAGGACAAGCTAGTTTGAGAATTATCTGATGATTGTGCAAGTTATTTTTAAAAATATCACAAAAAGGATTGGTTCACCGCTCTCTCTTAGTGCTAACCACACAGAGAGAGCAAATAATAGTGGCACTGTATAGTAGACATTTTGGTGGGAAAATGTGGTGTGCAGGAGAGGAGGCTTGGCTGGTCATGATGTTCTGGTCAGCTTGGATTGTTAAGAAGATAATTCATGTGACTGCCACATATATTACTGAAACTGCAAGACTGTTCTCTCCCATTCAGACTTCTGGAATGCACTGTGTGGCCTTCAGTTGATAGCTCTGCTTGTGCTTGGTTATTTATGGCTCCTGAAAATAGAGAACAGGAGATAGCAAACCTTTTATCTGATGTTCACTATAATTTGGACAATTGCAGAGGAGTTTCAGTTCTTGGTCTTCAGCATTTGGTGGGACACTAGAATTTAATTTGTGACATCATAACCATCTAAAAAGGAAGAAAGAGATAAAATGGATAAGAGTTGATAAGAAATCAGTTTTTCAGTTGATAGCATTTGCTTTTTCAAAGAAAGATACTAACATTCAACTTTGGAAAGAGTATTTTATTTCCACAGGCTTGGTTAGGTAAGAAAGACAGAATTCCAGTTGAAACTGACAGTAAGAAAGACAAGGAATTTTAATGAAAAGATTGGGTGCTTTCCTGCCCACTGTTGGTGGGAATGCGAACTGGTTAAGCCATTATGGAAGTCAGTCTGGAGATTCCTCAGAAACCTGAATATAACCCTACCATACAACTCAGCCATACCACTCCATGGAATTTATCCAAAGGAATTAAATTGGCAAACAAAAAAGCTGTCTGCACATTGATGTTTGTTGCAGCTCACTTCACAATAGCTAAGACCTGGAACCAACCTAAATGCCCATCAACAGTAGACTGGATAAAGAAATTATGGGACAAGTACTCCATAGAATACTATACAGCAGTCAAAAACAATGAAACCTGGTCATTTGCAACAAAATGGAGGAATCTGGAAAACATCATGCTGAGTGAATTAAGCCAGTCCCAAAGGGGCAAATATCATATGTTCTCCCTGATCGGTGACAACTAACTGAGCACCAAAGGGGAAACCTGTTGAAATGAAATGGGTACTATGAGAAACAGTGAATTGATCAACCCTTGTCCTGACTGTTGATGTACAATTTAATACTTTATCCATTTTAGTATTTTTTTTGTTTTGTTCTAGTACTATTGGTTGAACTCTTTAATTAACACACAATTATTCTTAGGTGTTTAAATTTAACTGAAAAGTGATCCCTGTTAAATATAAGAGTGGGAATAAGAGAGGGAGGAGATGTACATTTTGGGACATACTCAATCGGACTTGCCCCAAATGGCGGAGTTAGAAATGTGCCAGGGGATTCCAATACAATCCCATCAGGGTGGCATGTACCAATGCCATTTCACTAGTCCAAGTGATCAATTTCAGTTCACAGTTGATCTCACTGATAGGTCTAAGATTCAAAGGGATCACACAAACAAGACTAATGTCTTCGAATACTAACTGATAGAATAAAAAAGGGAGAGAATGATCCCACATGGGAAGTGGGATACACAGCAGACTCATAGAATGGCAGATGTCCTAAACAGCACACTGGCCTCAGAATCAGCCCTTAAGGCATTCGGATCTGGCTGAAGAGCCCATGAGAGTATTTTTGGCATGGAAAGCCAAGTCACTCTGGCAAAAAAAGAAAAAAAAAAAAAAGAAGAAGACCTAATTGAAAGATCTCTGTAAGTGAGATCCCAGTGGAAAGAATGGGGCCATCAAAGAAGGAGGTACCTTTCTCTGAAGGGAGGAGAGAACTTCCACTTGGACTATGACCCTGTCAGAATAAGATCAAAGTCGGTGAACTCAAAAGGCTTCCATAGCCTTGGCAACTCATGACTAGAGCCTAGGGAGATTACTGACGCCATAAACAAGAGTGTCAAATTGTTAAATCAACAACAGGAGTCACTGTGTACTCACTCCTCATGTGGGATCTGTCCTGAATGTGTTGTCCAATGTGAAGTAATGGTATAACTAATACTGGAACAGTATTTTACACTTTGTGTTTCTGTCTGGGTACAAACTGATGAAATCTTTACTTAATATATACTAACTCGATCTTCTGTATATAAAGATAATTGAAAATGAATCTTGATGTGAATGGAATGGGAGAGGCAGTGGGAGATGGGAGGGGTGCCAGTGGGAGGGAAGTTATGGGGGGGCAAAGCCATTTTAATCCATAAACTGTACTTTGGAAATTTATATTTACTAAATAAAAGTTAAAAATACATTTGAAAAAAAATTAAAGTATTTCTAAAATTAAAAAAAAATGCTTGGTTGGATTAAGGTCACACTTTACTATGTAAAGATGAGTAGGTTGATGTGGGTAGTCAACCAGCAGATGGAAGACTCTCTCTCTCTCTCTCTCTCTCTCTTTCTCTCTGCTTCTCCTTCTCTCTCTGTGTAACTCTGACTTTCAAATAAATAAATAAATCTTTTTTTTTTTAAGATTGGGTGCTTTCATAGTAGACAGATCTAAGTCAAGGCAGTTCTGTCCACTAAAAACTGTTACAGTCATCTTTTCTTTCAGGACTTAAAAAATGATTATTGACATCAATAGCTCTGAGTACCTATGAAGGAGTTCTAACTTCTTGGAGCAATTATAATGCTTTTTAGTGAAGCAGGGAAGAAGTTACAATATGGGGAATATGATAATTTTGTAGATTTTCACTCAAATCTCTAGTATTTATTCCACTAGCTAATCAATTTCTAGTGAGTACCTACTGAAATTAAGAGCAAAGGATACAGCAATGAATAAGAATACGAGTCATTCAAACTGTTCATAGAAAAATAGAATTAAAAGGTAAGTTTATTTTGATGTAAAATTTTTTGAAATCCATGCAGTTCTTTTACAGGAAGAAGTTTTTTTTTTTTTTTTTTTTTTAAAGATTTATTTATTTGAAAGGCAGAGTGAGAGAGAAGGGAAGATAGACACAGAGGAAGACACACACACACACACACACAGATCTTCCATTTACTGGTTGACTTCCCAGATGGCCACAGTAGCCAGGTCTCAGCCAGGTTGAAGCTAGGAGCCAGGAACTCTATCCTGGTCTCTTACATCAGTTGCAGGGGCCTGAAGTACCTGGGCCATCCTTTGCTGCCTTCCCAGGCATATTAGTAGGAAGCTGGATTAGGAGCAGAGGAGCTAGGTCTTGAACTGACACTCTGATATGGGGAACTGAGATTATAAGCAGCAGCTTAACCCCCTGTGCCACAATGCTGGCCCCCATGAACATTTTGGAGACTCTTTACATGCATGTATTTTAAAACTTTTTTGCCCCGAAATAATCTTTTAGTGCTGTTTCCTATAAGCAGGCTTTGAAGCGAACTCATAGATTATTTAAGAGTATGAAAACCTGCATCAACCAAGGAGAAAGATAGCACTCATATAATAAATCAGTTATGACTGTGAGCATCCACTATAAAGGATAAGCACAAAGTTCTAAGAGTATGTTTAACAAAATAATGGAAAAATAGGGGGAGGTGGTGGGGGTGAGAAGCAAGAATATCTAAGTAAAAATATCTACACATACAAAGGGCCTGTGGTAGAAAGGAATTTAACCCTTTGATAAAATCAAATGAAGTACTATGTGGCTGGAAAAAAAAAGCAAAGGGGTAAGTAGCAAAAGGTAAATTTGGAGAGAACAAGGAATAAATGATCCTGACCATCATGGACTTGACAGAATGGAAAGGGAATCCTTGGAAGGTTTTAAGCAGAAAAGCAATAGTGATGAACGCTGTGACTTCATGGCATTTTAATAAAATATTCTATTGTTTATGGAAGTAATTCTACTTTAGCTTTTTAACTGAAAACATATATTTTCAGTTAATTTTATTCTAATTTCTTTTTGCAGACATTAGACAAGATCATTTTTATGTAATTGAAGGACCACATTCTTCTTAGCTTGAAGTCATTGTGATAGATAAGATTTATAATTAGCAAATCTGCTGGATTTATTTATCTTCTATTTTGGGATTTGGAAATGGCAGATTTCTTATCAGTGACCAAATACCAAATAATGGAAATGTTTCCAGATAAATTTTTAATTAAAAAAAGAGATATGTACCTGTGATATAACTGAGGTGAATTTTAAAGCTTGTCTGCAAATACCTACAAAAATCAGAAACATATATTACATATTTTAAACATTTTCAGAAGCTACTCATATTGCCTGAATACCTGGTTCATTCTAATACAGATGGGGACTTAATCTTTGGAAAGGGTGGTCTCATATAAAGAGGCTTCATACTAAACACAGACGGCTAATATGTGTGGAGAGATATCCCGGGTTTATTGTCCTCACTTGTAGGTACAGCAAAGTCCAGATTTTCTAGAAAAGTCTTGCTATAAAATATTCCCTTACATGTTGGGCACATGATTGTTTTTTGGCAATCACATGTTTTCCCCTGTTTTAATAAATAGTCATTTATTAGTAATTATTATTTAATAAATAGCAATTTAATAATCCCCCTTGTTTTAATAAATAGTCTTTGTGTCTAGTATTATCAAGATTCTCCTTTCTTTGCTATCACCACCTAGAATTTTCTCCTCCTCTTATTCATCTTGAAACCTGAACTCAAATCCTCAGACCTTGATTCATGACTTGCATTTGCTGTTGATTCTGTTTTTGAAAATGATGCTTTGCTTAGTCTCTTAGTTATTCTAAACTCTGCTGTACAAAGTCTAGAATGCCTTTGATTGTGTCTAAGCATCAAACACCAAAAAGATGAAGACCTGTCCATAGGCTAAAGGAATTTTATTCCTGGATTTCTTAATATTACTGCTTGTTCAGTATCTTAGAAAATGTCAATCAATACCCTCTATCTGATCTAGGGTTACCTAAGAAAGGGGAAAACCTATTAATCTGTGTTTCCTTTTGTGACGTTGCAGGGAAGAAATGTCACTCACGAGGAGCAATAAGCTGGAGAATCCCTCAGGCACTAGGAAGAAAACGGTGATAGTCATCGAATAGCTACCGTTTTAGAAAGCTTATTACATACCATGCCTATGCTAAGTGCTTCACAGACATTATCGCATTTAATCTTCTCAGCAGCTGTGTAATACTGTATTCATATTTATTCCAACGTTACAGATAAGGAAATTGGGGCTTAGAGAGGTTAAAAAGTTTTCTAAAGTCATTTTACTAATAAACAGAGGAACTAGAATTCTGTCTAGGCTGACTCCAAAGTCTATATGTAGGCAAAAGATGTCCCTGAGGACTGTATAAATGTCTTACTGCTTGGAGAATCTTCTCCATTCTGTACAATCCTATGGCGTCACTCTCTGCTCCCCTTTGTTGAAAGTGAGCTTGCTGTGGTCTGGAAAAGCACAGTGGTTTATACAATAGTTTCTCTGACAGAGCCTGTGGTGTTAGAGCTACAGGTGAGTAAGGTATGCAGATCAAAGATGGGACATCCTACTGAGACACAAGTCTAAGCAATGCTGCTGCACAGAGCCAACAATGCAAAGTAATTCCTGGTCCTGTCAGGACATGTAGACAAGCAGGTTTTCAAAAAAGCCCTTGGGTAGACCATAAGACGGGGAAGCAGTGTGCCAGCCCTGTGCTCTCACAATGGCAGTCAGCAGCCATCAGTTTGGTAGAGATTTGGTGCCAGGATCTATTCTTAGCTCAACTAATGTCTGTTGAAATGACTTTCAGTGCTTGAACAATCAGGAATTCTGTAACCAAGAGTTCTCCCCTTTGATCACTGATGGTCACAGGCAATTTCTTAAGACCAAAAGCCCCTTTCAGGTTAAGCTGTGTTTGTGTGCACATGTAGAAACAAAAGACACAACTAAACAGTCTATTTTCTGTAGTTCATGAAGCCCAACTGTCAAACCATAAGCAGTAATTCCAGGATTTTGAGAGAGTTTCTTGCAGACATTTTTGTACAGTTGGCCTGCTACCTTCCCCCTACTACCAGAAAAATTTAAACAAAACAACAGCTTTTGCCTGAATGACCCAGGTAACAACCTACTTTAGCTTGAGCTGCTTAGATATGCCAGCTAAAAATGGCTTGTTTCCATGAGTCACCTGGATAATTGCCTTACTTGGTTGGCCCACTTTGTGCGGTGGGCCAGGAGGTGCTAAGTGCAAGTGTCAAGGAGGACTCTGTTTTCCACTATATGGAAAGCCGTGTGATTGCTTCTTATTGCCTGGAGACCTTTACCTTAGATTTACTTTCTGCCTTTTTCTGACTCTGCTAGAAACACTAGATCAAGAGCTTCTTAAATACTTACTACTGGCCAAACACTATGGAAGATATAAAATGAGATAAAGGCAATAATTCTCTCTCCAGAGATGGCTACTGGGGGAGATTTGCACAGGTACACCATAAGAAAGTAGCTACCTGTTTATTGTTGACCTGTTTGGAAGTTTAAGTAGTATTAGAAGAACAAATCAGGGAAGGGCAAAACAGAAATGTACAGGAAGACTTACCCATCATGACTTGCGGTATAGGTGCATTCATTTTTTGGTTCTGCAAGTATATTGATTTATTTTAACAAAATGTAATCTCTTGTCCCAGGATGGCACCACTGAAGATAAATTCCTCTTCCTTGTTTAGAGGGTAACTCAGGGTTCATGGTTCCACACAGGAAAGGTAGCAGACAGCTTTGGCTGTCAAAACATTTGCTATATCTAGGAAAGAATGAAGCAAATATAGGCTACTTTTATGACTGAGTTTTTAGATGCATTTAAGGACAAAAAATAAATAGAAAACATAAACAGGAAGAAAAAGACCTGCTTTATGTGGAATAGTCAACTTTAAAAAGGTTTTTCTTGAAAATCTATTTATACATAAAAAGATATTTAGTGCCCCAGATTCAGTTTTATTTTATTATTCATTTTTAATGTTTTAGAATGAATCTTTTAAAACATATTTACTTTTTTTGTATACTTGCTTTTGGACAGACATTGAGGGAGGTAGGAAAGAGAGAGAAAAAGAGGGAGGATGGGGGGAGTTAGAGGGGTGTAGGGGAGTAGAGATTGAAAGAATGGTGTGTGTTCTTATGCACAAGCTCCCATCATTGGATCACTACCTCTTTCCAACAGCTGGGGCTAGACCAGGACTGAAGCTGGGAGCCAGGAATGCAATCTAGGTCTCCTACATAGTAGGCAGTGGCACAAGAAGTTGAGCTATCACCTGCTACCAGGGGGCACATTAGCAAGAAGCTGGACTTGGGAACAGAGCTGAGACTTAGGTGTACACACTAAGATATGGGATATGAGTGTCTTAACTGCCTGACCAAATGCCGACCCCCAATTTTAAATTTCAATTGTTAAAATTTGATATCATGAAATGACAATTTTTTTCTTTTATTCTACCTTTCTTCTGTGATTATAAAATGACACGATTTAAAATTAAGTGGTAAGACAAAGTTTATTTTTTAAAATATGGTTTGAACTTTGATGTTAGAGCTTGCCATTTCTGTGCTTACACAGTTTAAATTCTCTGGCGTGGAACTTTTAGGCTTGAGATAAATGTCATGAACACGATTTTGAAGGTCAGGCTAGTAAACCACCCAAAAAGTCTGACAGCTCCAAAAGGGAATATTTACATCTGGCTCATGGCACTGTGCTCTCTGCCATGTTTTAGTCAGATTGAATAAGTGGAGCAGTGTGAACTGAACCTCGATAGAACTTGGCATTTGACCCCAGAGGCCTTTATGCCTCTTTTTATCCTCTTGTCTCCTCCTGCCTCCCACCATGTGGGCAGAACAACCATAAAAATCCACCTGCTTTCTGCGGGAAGACTTGGCCTGGTTTCCCTGTAATACCTGTGTATACATGAATCAACCCAAAATTAACTTCAGGGACAGCAGGCTATTCCTGAACTTGCGAATTCAAGTATGAAATGCACTAGATTAACCAGATTTCTTGGTAAATGGGTTGTTCTGCTTAGTTGGATTTCTTGTTATTTAAGAGTGAATTCCATGACTATTTTTTAATTTCAAACTTTGCTACTGAACAGGAATTCCAAAATGCATTAGCTTTGTTGTCATCGGAATTATGGTTATTAAATGCTACTTGACCTTCCTCAGTGATCCTGATACTTCTGTGTCTGGGTTGTCATTCCAAACATCAGTATGAGAAAATAATAGCATAAATATAGAAGGAAGACAAAGCTAGTTGCTGAGGACTAGGATGGAAGCAAGTGGGATGGGTTGGCATGGCCAATCTAGCTTGAATGAATTGGGATTATACTGCAGGGAAAACTCTAGATAAGTGAGCCAAAGCTTTCAAAAATTTATCCATTTTTGTTCTACTGTTTTTTAATGACTATCTCTAAGGAATCTGCCATATTTTTTTTACAAGTTTATCCCTTTAAAAAGCAGAATGAAGTCTTTCTGTTTCTAAATACATTTAGGTAAAAAGAAATCATATGCTAAGTGAAAAAAGCCTGGAAAATGATTATGTCACTGTTATGTCTGGGACATTATATCACTTTCCTCAAAGTAGAACATGCTACCACTTCTTCTTATTTTTTTTTAAAGCTTTTATTTATTTTATTCGAGAGGTAGAGTTACAGACAGTAAGAGGGAGAGACAGAGAAAGGTCTTCTTTCCGTTGGTTCACTCCCCAAAAGGCTGCAATGGCTGGAGCTGCGCCTATCTGAAGCCAGGAACCAGGCATTTCTTCCTGGTCTCCCATGTGGGTGCAAGGCCCAAGAAGTTGGGCCATCTTCTACTGCTTTTCCAGGCCACGGCAGAGAGCTGGATTGGAAGAGGAGTAGCCGGCACTAGAACAGGCACCCATATGGGATACCGGCGCCACAGGTGGAGGACTAACCTGCGCCACGGTGCCGGCTCCAATGCCACCATTTCTTAAAACCACATTTTGCTGAGTGCAATCAGAAAAGACTAAGAAATCTTCATTTCAAGTAACCCTTTTGTCACTAACCTTTGGTTTGTAGGTCAAAAGGAGCATTAAAATAAACGTAGCTTCTGACTGTACTCTTTCAGTAGCAGAACTGGATAGCTTTAGGAAATAGCAAAATGTATGCAGGGCACTATTAAGACATTACTTGTAAATCCAAATATATGTCAAACTCCTAGAATAATTAAACCTTCAGTTAAACAGGAAGAGAAAAAGGGAAAACTTTTTTGAAACATGATATGTAACTCTATATAGGGTTGTACATGCCCTTCTACAAGGCATCACTAATGTGTACTGTGCTGAACATTGAGAAGGTATATCTACATCCATACCTGTCTCTCTCTACACACACACAAACACACACGAGAGAGAGAGAGAGAGAGAGAGAAAGAGAGAGAGAGATAGAGAATTTAAATTGAGATATCTATCTGTGTCCCTGTAACCCAACCATGCCTTTGGTCTGTTAATGATAAGAAACAGTCCCTACCTCTTGAATTCTGCATACTTTCTATAAAGACTTTGAAAAGTATTTGAAATGGTCAAGATTTCATGCATTCTTTACACAAACGAAGTGGATCGGTAATATGAAGCTTGTATGGAGAGAAATAGCTAGAAGGGTAATAAAAGAGATAATAAGATGTATTATAAGGGAGGTCAGAGTATTGATGGACACTGATAGACCTGGGATTGTGAATCAGTTCTGCCACATTCTCACTGTGTGACTTTGGGCCAGTGACATAGTCTTAGTGAACTGCAATCTTCCTCTGATATAAAATGGGATTAATGGTGGTTGTCATAGTGACTAAATTATATCATAATATATTTACAGCATTATAGCTTTATTTAAAATACCACATTAAAGTACACATATCTCTTAGTTTTAAGATTATAGATTATAAAAACATTGTTACACAAATGACAGAACCAAGTTAAAAAGACCAAGTGGTCTGCCCAAAGTTGATTTTAAATTATGACATTTATTCACTGGGTTGCAAATTCACCCATTATACGGCACATGCTTACTGTGATGATCACAGCATTTGGGATAATTATAAAAGAGACTTAACTGACATCTCCTATTCCAATTTTTTTTCATAGTATTCACAATAATAAAAATTCCCTAAGGCTGGGGAGAAAAAAGAATGAGAAAAGTTTACAAATATATTTTACAGTTTCATTAGAGATGATTGGTAAATAATTTTCTGATTGCATACTTTGATAAAATAGGAGTGAATCATACTAGTTTTTTGTTGAGAAAGCAGAATTTGCTTTAAAAACTCTGAGACTGTGAAACATAAAGTTAAAAAAAATAGAAAAAGTGTCACCACTTAAGCTCAAGTCATGAATGTTGTTCAATGTGTTCAGTGTTCACACTGCTCTAAATGAGTAGTGTGAGAGGGAGATAAAGGTGAATTGGTAATAGGAAGTGTGGCAGAGCTAACAAAAATAGGAGATAGACTGTAGCTAGAATAGCTTATCATCTAGTTGGAATAATAAAATATTTGCTAATGTAAATCAAGAATGTTTCTAAAGTCACTGGGTAAATACAGATCTATAAGCATTAGTTATAAGGAGGATTGATAATCTTGGGGGTAATAAATGCTAGCCTTCCCTGGTTCTTTTTTGTTTTGTTTTGTATGGAGAAAGTCATTGAGGTTTCTGGACTTCATTCAACACATTTATAAATTGGTGAGATGCGGCCAAGCTTTATCTTTTTCTGTAAATCACTTCTATGATTTGAGACTTATCCTTCAAGATACTACTTCTAAGTTCTAACAATACTACTTGTTTATTGTTAAATTTTCTCCTCCTGGCCTTCAGGTCCCAAAACACACACACACACATACACACACACACACACCCCTACCTTGTATTTGAATATCATATGAGGGGATAAGTGAATAATCCCTGGATACAATAGATGATTTATTGCAAAATTTGCATATGTGCTGTATTGAATCTCAATGACAATTACAATTTCCTTAACTGTCCATGGGTTCTGACTTGCTGTCACATATAGGATAAGCCAAAGTCTTCAAAAAGAGTTGCCAGTAGGTGACAAAACTTGATGGAAGGGTCACTAATAAAAGATTTTCTTTTACTTTTTTATTTTATTTATTTACTTTTTTTGACAGAGTGGATAGTGAGAGAGAGAGACAGAAAGGTCTTCCTTTTTCCATTGGTTCACCCCGCAATGGCTGCTGCGGCCGGTGCACTGGGCTGATCCGAAGCCAGGAGCCAGGTGCTTCTCCTGGTCTCCCATGCGGGTGCAGGGCCCAAGGACTTGGGCCATGCTCCACTGCACTCCCGGGCCATAGCAGAGAGCTGGCCTGGAAGAGGAGCAACCGGGACAGAATCCGGCGCCCTGACTGGGACTAGAACCCCGTGTGCCAGCACCACAGGCCGAGGATTAGCCTATTGTGCCGCGGCACTGGCGAAAAGATTTTTCTAATAGTAGTTTTGCTAAGGAGCTGATATGATTAGAATGAACTCCCGTAGATAAAATACAGCATCACAAACCCACATTTAGCCATTCCTTTAAACATTCAACAAATATATAGACATACTCATATCCAATTTTACATTATATGGTGGCATTTAGAATGAGCAAAACGCTTGGGAGGGGTGCCTGCTGCAATGGGTGGAGATATGAATTGCTTAGAACAATTTCCTTTTGAGATTGCCAGTTCTACTTTGACACTAGACTTGTTAACACAAACATGCAAGCTGTACCTTGGGAGTCCCTTGAGATTGACTTGTCTACAGCTATTTATTAGCTATTTAGTTAGGAACTTGTAATATGTCAGACATAGAGGGAAAAAGTGAGTTATTTTCCTACTAAGGTAGAAAAACCAACTTTCTGTTAAATGTAAAGGAATAAATATGGGAACTATTTCTCTGGACTCAATATTTCATTTAAAATATTCAAGGAAGCAGGGGGTTACTGAGGTTCAAAACTAAATGTTTGGAGGGGCCAGTGCTGAGGCACAGCGAGTTAATGCCCTGGCCTGAAGCCCGGGATCCCATATGGCTGCCATTTCTAGTCCTGGCTGCTCCTCTTCCAATCCAGCTCTTTGTTATGGCCTGGGAAAGCAGTAGAAGATGGCCCAATTCCTTGGGCCCCTTCACCCACGTGGGAGACCTGGAAAAAGCTCCTGGCTCCTGGTTTTGGATTGGCCCAGCTCCGGCCATTGCAGCCATTGGGGAGTGAACCAGCGGATGGAAGACCTCTCTGCCTCTACCTCTCTCGTAACTCTTTCAAATAAATAAAATAAATCTTTAAAAAAACTAAATGTTTGTGTGTCTACTAGTTTTTTTCATCACTTTTCTTCTCAGAGACCCTTTCCACCTCCCCCTTATTCCAGTATCATTGCACCATTTTTCTTGAGAACAGAAACATAGGCATATCCATGAAACAACATCTTTTTTTCCCATCTGCTGTCAAAACCTAATCACTCACTTGCCAGAGGAACCATTTATATTATATACTGTTTTAATTAGTTCTTTTTTTTTTTTTTAATTGACAGGCAGAGTGGACAGTGAGAGAGAGAGAGACAGAGAGAAAGGTCTTCCTTTTGCCGTTTGTTTCACCCTCCAATGGCCGCCGCGGTAGGCGCGGTAGGCGCGCACCGCGCTGATCCGATGGCAGGAGCCAGGTGCTTCTCCTGGTCTCCCATGGGGTGCAGGGCCCAAGGACTTGGGCCATCCTCCACTGCACTCCCTGGCCACAGCAGAGAGCTGGCCTGGAAGAGGGGCAACCGGGACAGGATCGGTGCCCCGACCGGGACTAGAACCCGGTGTGCCGGCGCCGCAAGGCGGAGGATTAGCCTAGTGAGCCACGGCGCCGGCCTTTAATTAGTTCTATGACTTGGAAATATCATTAAGATAACTTTTCTCTCAGTTTGAATGAAGACATTAGATCAGATAATATTTAAATGGTTTATGCATTGGATGCCGTCTACAAAATGATAAATTGTGAATTCATTAACTCCAGTGTACTATAAACAGTTGTGGGAGTGATGACTGTGGGAGTAACCTTTAAGGTACCATGTCCAACATAATTATGTTTGGCTAATCATTGCTGTAGTTGATGAGCAGAGAGCAGGTCTTTGATTTCTTTTACATGTTCCTTTGGGCCTCAACCCTGTTTATCTAGAACTGTGATCAGCGTAGAGTCATTGCTCAATTGCAGACTGTCTTAAATTTGGAAGATCTGATTGAGTCATCCTTGTGGGTAGTAAAATGGGAAGGATTGTTTCTTCAGTGGTTCTGTGAATTTGGATGTGCAAACCTTATTTTAATTGTCATAGGATTAGAAAAAATCTGTGTCTTTTTACAATACTGCAGTGGGTGATGGTGATTTTGAAACTTGTACAAAGTCACACAGCTGGTAAATGTGATCCTGTACTGGTATCTAGATCCTTGTTGTTAACCTTTACAGAACCTTCCATGACCTCATCATGCAAGCCATCACTCTCTTCTCTGTATTTCCACGGCATTGTACTCTCATCACTAGCATAACACTATTGATTTTGAATGCTAGGTCCCTATGATGATGCCTGGTACATAGTATACTCTTAAAAAATAGTCAATTGAATATTTGAGTACAAGTTCCATGGACTATATGCTGTTTTAGTCCTAGCTCTTCCAACATTGTCTAACACTTTGGTTCGTACTCAACACGTATTTGTTGAATTCAAATAGATTCTTATCGCGTGTGGTTTAGACCTGTTTGTATCTCATCAAAATTGCCGTTTTATTATGTCCTTCTTTTTTACTTCTGTGTCTTTTTGACTTTTTCTTTCTTTCCTGTTCATCTTTCTCTGTTTTCTGCTCTTTCACTTTTATGTAAATTCTTTCCCATGCCTTTTCTGTTTGCTTGTTATCTTGACGCATTGGTGAAATCTTGTAGACAAATCTCACTCTGTCAAGTTATAAAGTTAATCTGAAGTGAGATAAGTTAAACTTTATTTCAGGACTCACCCATTTTGCATAATGTTTAGAAGAAATAGTTGTAATGACCGTCATACTTGGGCAAAGGTAATGAGATACATAGTGGATTCTTTAATGCCTTTCAGTGTTTAAGTCCTGATTGAGAAAGTGATATTCACAAGAGAATTTCAGAGCACCAGATGCTATTTACTAGCAATTCAGTCTGATGCCCATGAATAAGGTACAGCTCTTCCAGAATCCAGGTTGCCTTTAACCCATTCTGTATGAATAGGTACCATGGACAGTTGTGACTATTTTTTAACTAGTAAGATCTTGCCTAATTATACCTGAAATCCAATCTGAATTCCTTTATGAACAGTTCTGCACCATCGTAATACAACTGAGTTTTGAACTCTGTCCTGGCTCTCAAGCTTGCAGTAAATTTGAAAACTTAAAAATGTCCCAACCCTCTCAGCCTTTTTTTGTCTCTTCTTCAGTTCTTAAAAACAAAATCATTTTTCTTTCTTTCACTATTCTATAGTCTCAATCAGTTCTCCTGGAAGCATTAATGTAATGTATTAAGTACATGTGGATTTCTGGCTCACTGACGGTTAGTTTAACTGCTCTTTTTCCATTTCCATCTTCTTTGGACTGCTCCACTAAACACAGAAAATATTGTGTTGGTCTTAGAAGACCTCTTCTTATCACAAATTCTCAGTGCCTGTTTCTCTCTCCTTAACATCCAACTCCATTTTATAGCCACATCAATTTAGCAATTTTCTGAAACAAAAGGAGTCTTGTGGGAATAAAAAGAATATAGGCTACATAGCAATTATAAAGATACAAAGCATCATAATTTTATATGAATTTTTATTGCAATGTCTTATATATCATGCATGATCACTAACTGGAAATGACTTTCAGTTCTCCCTCTCTTTTCCGTTCATTATGTAAGATAGTACTGGAATGACTATCTCATTTACTTAGTGGATTCTAATCACAGACTTATACTATTAGAGGACATAAATTTTGATTATTCATAAAAATATACATTCTAACTATTGACAAGATGAGATCTATATAATTAATGAACTATTTAGGCATATATTCCCTTAACTATTTTTCAAATGTTTTGGAAGCATTCATTCCTTTTTTTTGTTTTTGTTTTTGTTTTTGACAGGCAGAGTGGACAGTGAGAGAGAGAGAGAGAAAGCTCTTCCTTTTCCGTTGGTTCACCCTCAGTGGCTGCTGTGGCCGGCGCACCGCGCCAATCCGAAGCCAGGAGCCAGGTGCCTCTCCTGGTCTTCCATGCGGGTGCAGGGCCCAAGGACTTGGGCCATCCTCCACTGCATTCCCGAGCCACAGCAGATAGCTGGACTGGAAGAGGAGCAACCGGGACAGACTCCAGCACCCTGCCCAGCACTAGAACCTGGGGTGCCGGCACCGCAGGCTGAGGATTACCTATTGAGCTGAAGTGCTGGCTTTTTGTTTTTTTAAAGATTGATTTACTTCTTTGAAAGGCAGAGTTAGAGAACAAAAGACACAGAGAAATCTTTTGTCTGCTGTGACTCCCCAAATGACCACAACGACTAGGGCTGAGCCAGGCTGAAGCCGGGAGCTTCTTCCAGGTCTCTCACATGAGTGCAAGGGCACAAGGACTTGGGCCATCTTCTGCTGCTTTCCCAGGTGCATTAGCAGGGAGCTGGATCAAAAGTGGAGCATCCGGGATTGCAGTGGGATGCTGGTACTGCAGGCTGTGGCTTAGTGTGCCAGCACAGGAACCATTAGTTTCAAGAGATTTCTTGAATAGATTGTACAGTGTCTGACGTGGAAGGAATCTTGAGTATTACCTGCAAATATTTTTAAAATGATCATATTTCAGCCCTACCCCAGAGAATTTGATGTAATTGGCCTAGGGAGTCCCTGGACATGG
Organism: Lepus europaeus; assembly: GCF_033115175.1. Classification (NCBI taxonomy): domain Eukaryota; kingdom Metazoa; phylum Chordata; class Mammalia; order Lagomorpha; family Leporidae; genus Lepus; species Lepus europaeus. The sequence goes on along the minus strand of NC_084836.1, from coordinate 30,695,064 downwards.
GGAATTTAAAATACAATTTGTTATGTGAATCTTCTTTTTTTAAAGATGTATTTATTTATTTGAAAGACAAGGTAACACACATAAATGCATGCACACATATACCCATGTATACACACACACACACACACACAGAAATCTGCCATCCACTGGTTAATTCTCCAAATCAGTACAACAGCTGGGATTGCCATACTGCAACCAGGAGCCAGGAACTCCAACCTGGTTTTCATGTGGGTAGCAGAAACTCAAATACTTGAGGCATCATCTGCTGTTTCTCAGGCATATTAGCAGGGTGCTGGATTGGAAGCAGAGTGGGCAGGACTAAAATGGGCTCTTCAGTATGGAATGTGGGTGTCCCGATTGGCAGCCTAACCCTCTGTGCCCCAGTGCCCTTCCCCTTGTTATGTGATTGTAATGGACAATTGTAAGGGGCAGTAATCCAGTTATTATATTTCAAGATTGTAAGTTAGGAAAATCTAGTTTGCTTTTCCTCCTTAAGCCTCATTTTACTTTTTAATATGGGATAATATGATATCTACATTCCAACTCTACAATGTTAGTTGAATGGAATATAATGCATGTGGAGAGCTGATAACAAGAATAAAAATTTGGCCAATTCTGACTTCTAGGGTAGTATACTTTTATGTTGCTTCCACAGTTCTTTTTGATCATTTGCTTTCTGACCAAATGGTCATCTCTTTGCAAATCTCCATTTCTTGACTTCATGTCTTGTGCTCTAAGAGCTACAAAGGCAAAATTGTGATAAAACTTTGCAGTTGTGTACAGTGTAAGCTCACCTTAGTTTTTGGAATATTCTGGGTAGGATTTTGAGCTCAGAGGTACTGTCTCTATCTTATACCACCCTGAGAAATATTTTCTGTTTTTGCATGACTACTTTCATTTCAGATGGTGATATGTCAGAAGTCTTTTAGCTTCCTATCTCTTCCTATTCTTGTACTAGATATTTGCTTCCGTCACATGTTCTTGTCATGCTAGAACACCCTCCACAACAATATTGTCTGTTGTTGTGGTTTGATTATCTCACTTCCTTACTACAACATATGCTGTCCTAGAACAATGCTAATGTAGATTCTGCTCATCACTTCTGCTAGATTCTTGAAGATTGTTATGGAGCCTCTCATATAGGTGACATGGACACATATTTGGAAAATGAAAAAAAGTTGTAGAAAGCTAAGAATAGTGTTGCATCAATTTTTTAATAGTAAGTTTTGCTGAAAAAATCATAAGTAGATCTTGCTAGTTACCTTTACATCTGCATACAGCGAAGTCCCCATTATTGTCCAGATGTGTGACTGATATGCTCCACTGAGACAAGGGAACTGCTGTGTGTGAGAAACAGATAGCCCTCAATGTTGTCTCTACAGTTACAAATAGTTGACTCTAGTCTGAACTACTAAGGGGCAATTTTTGAGAGAATTGCTGTTCCAAGCAAGAGGCAGAAATTTCTGCTGTACTCAAGTTTTTATCTGTCACACATGGTCCTATTACTAAGGAGACCCTGATTAGGTGAAAAGCCATTCTTTTCAAAGTGAATGAAGGTCAAATGCTGGCAGTTAAGTCATGCAATTTCTAAGGAGGTTTTTGGTGTTAATCTTTGGTTCCTGGAGAAATAAACACTTTTTGCCCTTTACCAATCTTAAATTTTAATTTATTCCTGGCAAATTAACAGGTGACATTTTGCTTTACACTACTAAAACCTTGAGAAAGAAATTGTAATATGATGAGTTTTTAAATAAAATAGACTCAGGAAAAAAAATGGACAAGGGTTACAAATGTTTAAATTAATGACAAGGGAAATGATTACAGTCATAATCATACTAGGATTAAAAGAATATTTATTAAATATTAAGATGTTGTCATATTAAAATGCCTTGGAGTGCTGACTTGTTTGTGAAATACAGCCCCATTAATGTAGAGCTGGAAATCTCTACCTATTTACCTTTACTTTTTTCCCTTTTTTATAATTTATTCGAAAGGTATAGTTACAGAGAGAGAGGGAGAGACAGAGATCTTGCATCTGCTGGTTTACTACCCAAATGGTTGCAACAGCTAGTGCTGGGCTAAATCAAAACTGCGAGCCAGGAATTTCTTCAGGGTCTCCCACGTGGGTGCTAGATCCCTAGGACTTTGCTGCTTTCCCAAGCACATTAGCAGGGAGCTGAATCAGAACTGGAACAGCTGGGACTTGAATCAGAGTGCATGTGGGATGCCAGCATTGCAGAGGGCGGCTTTACTGGTTGTGTCAGAACACTGGCCCTTTCCTTTATTTTATTTTATTTTATTTTTTCAAAGACACGTGTTTGTCAATAATATTCTTTAGGCTAGTGCTGAGGAACTAAGAATAAATGTAATATCTATCACTTGACAGATAATGAAAATTTGCTTTTGCTCTAGTGAAGAATTGGAGGGAAGAATGAACTTAGTTTTGTCCACAAAGCACTTTTCCTATGAAAATATTCATAGACTAGAAGCTAAAGGATAGCACGGATTTTGAGTTCTTTGCTCTCCTTTCTAGAATTTCATGAGATTCAGATTTAGATTTCATTTCCCTTGACTTCTTTTAAGATGTGTAAAACTGCTTTGAAGATATTCAATAAAAGCAAGGCTCCTTAGAAGCTGTGTTTAAAAGTGGAATGCCAGGGCAGGCATTGGGTACAGTGTTTCAGACAGCACTTTGGATGCCTACCTCTTATAGCAGAGTGCCTGGATTCAAGTTTTGGCTTTACTTACAGTTCCAGCTTCCTGCTGTGTACCCTGGGAAGCTTTGGTATGGCTCATGTGCTTGGATCCCTGCCACTCACATAGGAGACCTGGATGGATTCCTGGTTACTGGCTTCAGCCTGGCCTGCCGTAGCATGTTGCGAGCATTTAGGCACTGAACCAGCAGATGGAAGATCTCTCTCTCTCTCTCTCTCTCTCTTAATTTGCCTTTCAAATAAAAATAATAAATAAAAATTAAAAGTGGAGTATCATGGTATTCAATAAACTATTGAACACAGGAGCATTTTATCAGACATGCTAGGTTGTGCTGAAGTAACAAACAACCCTCAAATGTCATCCACTTGAAAAAACAGAGATGTGGGGCTGACATTGTGGTGGAGCGGGGAAAGCCGGTGCCTGTGACAGTGGCATCCCATATGGGCTACAGTTTGAGTCCTGACTGTTTCTCTTCCAATCCAGCACCCAGCTAATGCACCTGGGAAAGCAGCAGAACATCACCCAAGTACTTGGGTCTCTACCCATATGGGATATCTGGAAGAAGCCCCGGACTCCTGGCTTCAGCCTGGCCTAGACCCTACTGTTGGAGCTACTTGGGGAGTGAACTACTGGATAGAATATTCTTTCTTTCTCTCTCTCACTCTCTCTCTCTCTCTCTCTCTCTCTCTCTCTCTGTGTGCATGTGTGTGTGCATGTGTGTGCATGTGTGTGTGTATATATATCTTCTTCTCTCTCTTTTTTAAAGATTTATTTATTTATTTGAAAGAATTATACAGAGAGAAGGAAAGGCATAGAGAGAGGTCTTCCATCTGCTGGTTCACGCTCCAATTGGCTGCAACAGCTGGAGCTGCGTCAATCCGCAGCCAGGAGCCAAGAGCTTCTTCTGGCTTTCCCACATGGGTTCAGTGGCCAAAAGACTTAGGCTATCTTCTACTGCTTTCCCAGGCCATAACAGATAGCTGGATCGGAAGTGGAGTAGCCAGGACTGCAGGCAGTGGCTTTACCTGCTATGCCACAGCACTGGCCCCTATCTCCTCTTCTCTATGTGTAACTCTAACTGTAACTAAATAAATAAATCTTAAAAAACAAACAAAAAACACACAAAGATGCACTGCTATTCACTGGAAGTTGACTATGTTCTCTGTTTCCACACCACTGTTGTCATTACTTGGCAATTCAGCCACTCTCCAGAACATAACTGTTACAATGGGGGAGGCCGAAGAGCATGTGACAACATGTACAGTGGCTCCTAAAACTTTTGTTTAGAAATAACACTCATAACATGTGTTCACTGGCCAAAGAAAATCACATGGTACACCAGAGTTCATCAGGATGAAGCACTGACATCTTAAAATAATATAAGGAGTATTGAAATAAACATCTCTGGATATTCCCACATTTCCAGATGCCCACAAGAGTCTCACTCACTATCAGTTTTAAATCTAGTATCAAATGTACTTTTAAAATTTATTTGCTGGTCCTTACTGTGGTTTAACTCAGAAGATTTTGATTTGTAAAAGTATATTTGAGGCTTGGCTGTTCAACTGGCAGGTCTGCGTAAGACCCGTTCAGGAGATGACCTGTCACTGGACCCTCTTTCCAGGGCAATGATTATCCTTGTCTATGATATAATCATGGAAATTTGAACTGAGTTGTGCTTCCAACCAGGAAACCCAGGCAGGTAAGAAAAGAGCTAGCAGAATTGGTGGATGTATCAGTAATGATGCAGAAATTACAGAAGATGAATTTTAAAAGGTGGAAGAAAATAGGACATTTCTTAAAGACTCAAGCTGACTGGATACAATTTCTAATTGTGAAAATCTGTATCATCTCTGGGAGCCAGGAAAAGAGAACTCAGGTTTATTGAAATGCTGTGCTATATTGGAGAGTACAATTTCTCTTTAAAATTGACATTCTTCTTCCTCATTCACTCCTTCTTATGCCACTGTATGTCCTTCTCTGCTCTTTCCAGGAAGCATTTAAAGTTTTTCAGCAGTCTGCAAACAGTAATCCTGCTTCTATTTTTAGAGTTTTAAATCCTGGCTTCAAAGGTACTCAGGCAGGCAGTAGACTGAGAAGATTGTGGGAGTGTGGAGGATTAACCTCAGGCAGCTGTACGACAAAGCAGTCTATTCTATCCAGATAAGAGTGAAGAGGTTGAGATGTATAATTCATTGCATATTCTTCTGTCTTCTAGACCTCTGCTCTCCTTCCTTCCTTCCTAACCCCACTCCTACTCCTTCTTTTGATCACTTTTGTTTCTGTAGCTGAGAGGTGGAAAGAGACATCACTGTGCTGTGATCCTTAAATGAGACAGAATTTGGTCCACTCCAAACAATTGCATTGGTAGGACTTTGTTGATGCTACGTCATAACTCACCTGCACTCATGGATTCATCAGCAATTGCACCCACACCTAGTGGGTGGGAGAATGACTTCCACATCTCATCGCACCTTGGGAGAAGTCCTCGATTGCTTTACAACACGGAATGGGATGACTCACAAGAGATATTTCAATTTTATCAGTAGCCTTCAAAGGTCTAACTGTAGCTCTCTGACTTTCGGCATTTGGTGCCAAAGTGCAAGTCCTGGTGCTTGATTGATTGCAATGCAAACCTCAGCTTGGGTGCTGGATTAGCTGTATATCTGATTTCAATTCACTCTGATCCTCTCCTGGGATCTCTTCTTGTCCTGGGCACTGATTTGGTAAACAGGATGAAGGGACTTCATTAATTCCTGTCTAAAGGGACCCTAAATTATATACCTATATTGAGTAATAATGAATGGCTCTGCATTTAATTTCTGTAAAGGAACAGATGAACCAGTAACATTTGCATTTTTTACAACAAAATTTTATCAAGCGAATAGAGCAAAGCACATTTTTGTGGTCTCGAGTAGTTATGGCAGAAAGATAAACACAATAGAAAATGAAGGGTCTAAAATAAAGATAATCATGAAAATACATCAAATAATTGCTCAGTAAAGTTCATATCTTCTTATGGAGAATGGATCATTTATAATTAAGTGAAAACTTCAGCTTAAATACTCCAAAAATTCTAATTACCCATCTACATAGTACTTTCTGTAAGGTTATAAAGGTATGCTTAGTTGTCTTTTTTCACTACTAGGTTGTAAACTCATATCTTTTTAGTACTTTGTTCTCCTAATTATATCACCGTGCTATCCTTAACAAACATTTGATAAGGGAATTACTCCTAAATATTCTTCTGGGGCAAGACACAGTCTTGGATGTACTTGTAGTCTTTGAAGTTTCTGGTTTATATCCTACATGTAAATGCACATTTTAAGAACATTTCCTCTAAAATTCCATTCCTTCAGTTATAATGGATGTCAAGTTCACATGATCCCTCCCATGTAGATCTGTATTTCAGGAGACAGTTCTACTCTAGCCAATGATGAAGATAAAATCTTACATAAAAGTATCATTTTGAAAATCTAAGTAAATTTTAGTATGATCAAATGATCAAAAGTATTTATATTACCCAAGAAATGACTTTTTTTTAAAATTTTATTTATTTATTTAGACAGGCAGAGTGGACAGTGAGAGAGAGAGACAGAGAGAAAGGTCTTCCTTTTACCGTTGGTTCACCCTCCAATGGCTGCTGTGGCCGGCGCACCGCACTGATCCAAAGGCAGGAGCCAGGTGCTTCTCCTGGTCTTCCATGGGGTGCAGGGCCCAAGCACTTGGGCCATCCTCCACTGCACTCCCTGGCCACAGCAGAAAGCTGGCCTGGAAGAGGGGCAAGCGGGACAGGATCGGTGCCCCGACCGGGACTAGAACCTGGTGTGCCGGCGCTGCAAGGCAGAGGATTAGCTTATTGAGCCGTGGCGCCAGTCAAGAAATGACCTTTTTTAAGGTAATAGTTGGTAATAAAAATGTCTTAACATTTATTATTTACTGTGAACCAGGTACTATTTCACGTTTTAACTTATTTAAAGCTCAAAACAACCCTATTATGTAGATACTACATTATTCCTACTTTGTAGATGTGAAAATTGAAGCTTGGAGAGATTGATTAATTTGACTGTGGTCTTACAACTGGTAATTGGCAGCCAGGGATTGAAATGCAGTTATCTGAATTCTGCACTACAGTATACCCTACCTCCTCATTATGACATTATTCCAGAACAATGAGAAAAAGAAAAAAATACAAAGCAGTCATATATCTGAAGATCATTAAACATGGATTGCTTTTGATTTCACTCATTAACATTTGAATTTAGATTTTTGAGGGTTTGGATACTGAAATATTAGGTTTGGGACTGTGGCAGGAGCGCATAAAAGTATTTATGTTACTTTTTCAGTTCTCTGAGTCAAAGCTCTTAGTGACAGGTGAGAGAGGCCCTTGAAATAATATCACTGAATATCTCCATGGGGGGATGGGGAGGGAAGAAAATCCTGATGTGTAAAATAGGGAAGTTGGATCTGCATTGCGAAATGACTGCTTGGTTTACGGTGTGACTTGGCTAGTAGCTCCAATGCAAATTTTCCCAATTTGCTGAGCAGGACTCTTTGTTCAGGGTGGAAGTGTTTCTGGGCATCTTACACATGATACTAAATGACTGTTCTTAATTCTTGGTGGATTAAAGTATACTCAATCACATAAGTTCCGTAATTTCAAAGATTATTTAATTTATTTATGGAGATTAAATGGGGTCAAAGAACCGATTCCTCGTGAATTCTAAAGAGGAACTTGGGACAACTGGGGAGCCATGGCAAGGATTAGGTGATTTCAGTGCAAAGGTAGGTTGGGCTCCTGCCGGTTTCCAGAATGATCCCTGAAGAATGTGGCTGAGGAACTGAAAATCACTTGAAAGGGGCAGATGTGGATTCAAATGTTGTGAGATCTGAAGCTTATATCACTGGGGCAGGGATCTTTCAAACACAGAATACAAAATTATAAATGCAAATGACAAAGGTAACTCCCAAGACCTTGGGAAAAACATATCTGTAAGTGGGGGTGAGCTGGGGGTGCTGGTGGTGATCATGAAACTTTATGAGTTTTAAAATTTGTCCCTGGAGATTCAGACCTCAAAAAGAAATCATCTCTGAGGATGCCCACATCACCTGTCATCGTGCCAGTCTGTAAAGAAGAAAGGAAGCTGTGAGCCATGTTCCAAAGTCTTCTGTGCCTGGGGGGAATCAACCAGCGTGGGCTCTCTTCACAGAAACAACAAGGGAGAGGAAGAAGGCCATGATAGCTAACATTTACCTCGTGCAGAGTTTGTGTCAGGTAGCATTCTACACATTTGATTAACTAACTTAATCTTCACAGTCTACAGTGAGCATCAGATACTTTCATTTTACAGATCAGAAATGGGCACGGGAGTAGGGGGAAGGTTGAAGAACTCATCGGTGACTACACATCTAGGCAGTAGCTGAGCATGGCCTCAAACTCCAGCCTTGTGGGGCTGGGTCCACAACCTGAACAACCAAACGTGTCCACTATGATGTAAGCTGAGTTGACAAGACTACAGGAAAAAAATAGTGACCATGAACACAAGAGAGTCAGCTTTTGTAAACTGCAACTTGAAGCAAGAGCAAAATATCCTTATAGTATGGTAGTGAAAGGATGAACTGTCTGCATAGTGAGTTTTCTGGCTTTCACATCACCTCAGATTGGAATGGCTTTGCTTTTCTCTGCATTGCACAAAGGTGCCTTTGAATTGCATTGCTTTGGTGAGAGAGAAGCTGGAAAGTGACCCTGGATGTCCTTAGATGGATTAACAACACTTGAAGCAATGGAAAATCCTCCCATTTTCCCAAGACAGGGGTACTGGGGGATGTTGATTTTCCCTGAGATGTAAATGTTGTGTCTGTGGTTAGTAAAACAGTCAGGTAGGTCTATCTTTGGGAAAGTAAATAATGATTTTGTGCCTTCTGTGTTTGAGGGCCTGGGATTGTACAGGCAATAACTATCCTAAGTCTGTCAGATAGTAGTATTTCTTTTTCCCTTCAGAAAAAGGGTATAATTATAAAAAAAAAAAAAACCCTAAACACCTTGCTATTTAAGTTTTAAAAGTAAAAATTTTTGGCCTCTGATAGTGTGTAGATCATTGAAGGAGGGAATGGGGATCATGATTCAGGTCCCCAAAGAGAATTTACTCAGTCCATTAGTGGCAGGTGGGAAACGTTCCCCCTAAAGGATTTTCCTGATCTCTGGGCCTTATGAATGTGAAATTATGTGGAGAAAAACAGAGGCTCTGTGGATGTGATAAAGGATCTTGAGATAGAGGCATCATCCTGGGTCATCCAAGTAGGCCTTTGATGCCATCACTGACAAGTTTCTGGGAGGTTTCATGCACCCTAACATAGGAGAGGACATATGACTGCAGTCGTAGGGGCTGGATTGAAGCAGACACAAGCTGGTGTGCTCACAGCCACCAGAAGCTGGAGCAAACAGGAAATGGATTCTCCCCTAAAATCCCTGGAGGGAGCACACACATACAGATGCCTTGATTTCAGTCTAAAGAAATTGGTTTTAGACTTCTGGTTTTGAGAAAAATAAGAAAATATATTTTTTTCTTTTTTTAAAGATTTATTTTACTTGAAAGTCAGCGTTACACAGAGAGAGAAGGAGAGGCAGAGAGAGAAAGAGAGGCAGAGAGAGAGAGAGAGAGAGAGAGAGAGAGAAAGGTCTTCCATCCACTGGTTCACTCCCCAATTGGCCACAACAGCTGGAGCTTCACCAATGCAAAGCCAGGAGCCAGGAGCTTATTCCAGGTCTCCCACATGGGTGCAGGAGCCCAAGAGCTTAGGCCATCTTCCACTGCTTTCCCAGGCCACAGCAGAGAGCTGTATTGGAAGTGGAGCAGCCAGGACTCGAACCGGCACCATATGGGAATCCGGCACTGTGGGCAGCAGCTTTACCTGCTATGCCACAGTGCCGGCCCTGAAAATAATTTTCTGTTATGAAGGTACCAAGGCTATGGTCATCTGTTACAGCACCCACAGGGAACTAATATACCTTTTCTATCAAAAGGGAAGCTTCGGAGTGAGAAGAGAACCCCAGGTGACCTGCTTAACCACCCTTATCTGCAGAGGAGACTTGCTTTATTTGTCACTTTGATAGGATTACTTATCAGTGGCCTCATCTGTCCTCTTTATAGGGCTACCTGTCCACAGCTGTACTGGGTGGTAAAGAAAGGTGATATTCAATGAGTCAATCATACCTGTGTTCTGACTGCTTGGACCATTCCATATGAATTATCACTGTGTGATCTTGGGAAAGGTAGCTAACCATTCCACCATCCAGAGATGACACAACTTGTAAGGAGCATGAGGGACACTTTGATTCTAATGTCTGTGTACTTTCTTGCTACCCTATGCTGGCTTTCTGGTGAAATTCATATTAATATGAAAGGTGGAAACTTAAGTTGGTAAATTAAGAAACAAAAATTGAGCTGGGTGTTTGGCTTAGCAGTTAAGATGCCTGTTAATTTGCCCAAGTTCCACACTGGAGTTCCTGGGTTCATTTCCAGTTCCAACTAATGTTTCTAGCTATCTGCTAATGTAGACCCTGGGAGGTGGCAGATGATTAATCAAATACTTGAGTCCCGTTCCCACACATAGGAGACCTCCCAGCTTTGGCCTGGCCCAATATAAGCCATTGTGAGCATTTAGAGAATGAACCACTGATAGGAACGTACTCTCTTTCTCTCATCCTCCTTCCTACTTTCCCTCCACTCCCCAATTTTTCTTTTTAATTTCAAAAAGACTGAAAATTTAAGATTTAAAAGTTGTATGTCTTATTTGTACTGTATGTTCATGGAGATATTCCTGAGTATTCCATTTCTAACTCTAATTTTGAATCAAGAGGCAAAAACTATTCTCTCAAAAAGATTATGTGTTTGGACTGAAGGAAGCTATGAAGTTTTGGCTTAGTGCCCTGCTCTGATTTTCATTTCTCATTAAAAATGAATTATCAGAGATTCTCTGTTTTCCTTCTTAAATTTCTTTGTAAAATTAGCCCAACAAATATGTTGAAAGAACTGCCTTTGATAGTAAGCAGCATCAATTATGACTTAAAATAGTATAAGGGATCTTCAGTAATTTCATGGAAAATAGGTATTATGAAAGAACTGTATGGATTTCAAGATTATTTTGCAGCAAAACACACTTTTCATTACATTTTACATGAACTTTTTGAAGAAGCCTCACACTTTAGAGATTGACTTGCCGTACCTGCCACTCAACCAGAATAGTCTTCCTAGAGGTATTTTTTTTTTTCCATTTTCATTCATGTTTCAGAATAGAAACTTACTGATCTGTTTGTTGGGCATTTTAGTTTGTGTAATTGAAAGACGGGAGTTCATTTGGGTAAAATGAGATGTTAGCTGAAACCAAGGCAAACATTTTGCTGATGCTTGAGACAACCTTGGGACCAAAAAAGTTTACACTCTCTGGTTTCCCTAGGGATAGGGATTTGAGTAAACCACAGAAAATAGCTATTCTTGGAAATTCAGCTGCCAGGCAAATGCCATAGGGCAAAAGCCCAAAGAGGTTGAGTGAGTCCTCTCATCATTATGGAGTCAATACTGACCGGAACTGTTAGATCAGGTTTTAGAATCGTTCATGCTGATTGCAAGAGAGAGCAGGAGAAGATGGGGCAAAGAGAAGGATGACTGTGCGGCTCTTGGAATTCAGCCCTAAAACCGCTGCCCAATTTAGCTTTCTCCTGAATACGATTGACTTCCTGGAAGCCCACTTTATATTTGATGATGCCTGGTGACTCTTCTCGTGTATCCTTTGCTACCAGGAAATATGGAGACACTGAAGAATAATATTTACCCTGGAGTCTTGAACTGAAGTAGACTGGTGGTTTTGGATGAGGGGAAATTTTTGTTTGAGTTCACTTAGGATCTGGGATGTTAAGAAAGTACAGTATCATTCTCCGAAAGCACATTGACATGTTTCCTCAGAGCCCAGGGTGACTCAATGATCAGTATTATTGTCTTGTTCTCAGTCTGATGTTACACAGCAAGTTTAGGATCTGACTAGGAAAAAACTGCAGTTCACTAAGTTACTGTATCTGCTGTCCAGGTAGTAAAAGTCTCATATTCTTAAGTGACATGATAAAAGAGAATTAAGGGAAAACGTATGGTTACAAAATGTAACATTTCTGAAGAACTAGCATGAGACAGACTAATCAACTGTGTAGTTTCGTTCTGCTTTGGATCAGAACTACATTACCAGGGCAGCAAGAGTGGACATTGATTTTCCCAGGTGGAAAAGCATGTTATAGATAGCAGGTTGATACTACTGAGAACCTTCAGTATATTAGTTGTAGATGGGTTACTCTTGAGGACCTGATACATAGTACAACATCCACACACATATCCCACAAATGCACATTAGCTTTAGTCACTTATTTCTGAATTTCCATGTCCCAACTGTGATAGTTGATGTTTTAAAGCTTCTTAGATTATGTTGTAATGTCCTCACTCAATACAGTTTTTAGTTTTTTTTAACAAACTCCAATAATTTGGAATTTCCCTTGAGTTCTTTCCATAGTGGGGAAGTTTTTCCAAAAGGCTTTGGGGTGGAGCTGCCGTGGTTGGGAAATTGCTGAAGGTCTGACCTGAAGGAAATCACCATTGGTGTCACCAGTTAGAGAAAGCAGGAGAGTTGGGAGTAGGGGATGACAACAGGTCCAGAGAAAACAGGACTAAAATAAGTGAAAAAGCAAAGTGTGTGGCAGGTTATGGGAAAGGGAGGTGCTCCTATGTTTCTTAAGATAGTAACTCGAGAAGGAAAGAGACTAGGAGTAGTTGAGTGGATTTATTTTAAATAGTAAGGATATAATTAAATAGTAATAGTAGAATGGGTAGGAGTAGGAAAAAATGAATGATGAAACAATATATACATATCAGTGTGCTGCAGGTGGGCACTGCGGAATTTTTAATACCAAGTGAGTCTTATGGGATTTTATAGTAAAGGCATGTGGTTATGCAGCCAATTGTAATAAAGAAGAAAACCTGTCATAAGGAATAGGGTTGTTGTTGATAGGTTTCTCTTTAAAGTAGATACTGTGATGAGGTTTATGAAATGAGAGAAGACAGCTGCACTGACTGTACTAGAATCTTTATCATGACTTTACATTATCTGATGAGAGATTAAAAACAACCATGATAACAAAAGCTCTGCATCATTAGCTCCTTGCTCTCCTTTCTAGGAAATCCCTGAAAAACCAGATGGCACAAGTTGCTCAAAAGACATGAAAGGGTTTTCCTCAATCCAACTAGCAAAAGGAAGTATGGAAGTAATTATTGGATTCAGATCAGTTAAAAAATGAGGCTGTCCTTAAGAGTGAGACCCTTGGTTGAAAGACTCCATATAAGGAAAAAAATTTAAGTCGCTGTCAGTGGCTAACCCTCAGGATATGAAGTGCGTTGTGGGAACCATAAACCTGTTGGCAGGCAGGGTGTGGAGAGAGATTACTCTCAGGTTCATCTCAAATATCTCACAGTTACGGAAGCTCTTCATTACTCCTGGTCAGAGTGGAGTTATATAGAATTCCTGCCTACCCTTAACCCTTAATTATGAGGGTGAAGGTCAGAGAGATGGGGCTGAGGGAAGTAGGAGTTCTTATAACTAATGATGATAATTCTGGAATCTGATAGTGTTAATACAGAAAGAGAGATACATATAAGAAGGAGCATATAAAAAGGGAATTGAAAGCTGACACACCATAGCTAGGAATACACTTGACCCTTTTGCCACCCAAACCACATAGCTGGCATTTTAATCACTACTTTACTAAATGGTAGAAAGCAATTACAGTAAGTGCTCAGCTTAATCACTTTGCATCTATACACACGGGCCCATGGGGCTTCTCTTATATATTCCATTACACAAAGTGTTTGCCTTGAAGAAATAGGCTTTCTGTAAGGATGTGTAGGTGCCTTTTCTACTCCATTTCTGGATTGTTAAGTTCATGGTTCTTGATTTCTGCTATCTGCTTTTAAGCAGGAAAAGGTCAGCTCAAGTTTTGTATACTGCAGGAAGTTTGTTTTATCCATTTAGGAAATCAACATTATATCTTTATTGGGACTAGAGGTTGTGGAGAACTCATTCTCCACAATTCCAACCCTGGTGATCTCATTCCAGTGAGTAAAACCTAAGGTCAGTGAATTGTAAATAGATTAAAACAAACTGTAACCCAGGATTTTATTGCTGTTGTGTTAGGTGGCTTCATTTTATGACTGGCTCCCGGGTGTGCCTTTATCCTATCCCATATCAAGCTGATTTGCAAATTCACACAATTGGACCCAAGGAGGGCATTATTGATGACTCAGGGTAAACTCGTCACCACTCCTGGAAAATATGATCCGTGGATCCATTTCTATTAAAAAATATTTAGTAGCATATTATAGAAAGGAGATAGGCATATTACCTGAGAAAAGATTCATGCCACGTTTTGTTTAAAATTCTGTTTCATTATTTAGCAGTCACACTTCAGTAGGTCAGGCTATAATTAGCTTCTTCTTGGCCCTTGGAATGGCTCCTTTACTTCTGTTTTACAAAGACTGAAGATGACTTATTCACAAATATCTGTGAGCATTAAGAAAAAATGGCCCAATTCTTGAACAGTGCCTTGAATTCTTGAATTCTTGAAACGCACCTGCAGAAAGAGTTCTCATCCCTCTTCCAGAATCACTTTTTGCAATCTTCTTTCCACCCAATTCATCCATCCAAAGTTTCTTGATTTCACTTTTCAGTTGAGGCATAACTGTAATTGGGAAGGTTTCCTTTGCTCCTCCACACATCCCTATATTGTCTTAATTGATCTTATTTCATCTTAGGATTCTGGGTTCCTCCTCTCCTCTAATACTTACTGTATGGCCTTGTAGTGACCTAGGTTCCTATCTGCATCCTTACTTTATAATTTATATGGGAGACGATTGCTTTTTACTCGTCATCCCCAGTCAAATGGTTCAAGTTAATGGATAGTCTCAGGACATCTCACACAAATAGTAGTTAACATTGAGAACTTAGGACATGCCATCCACCATTCTTAATGTTGCACACATATTAATTCCTTTAAACTTTACAGTAATCTATGATGTATATATTGTTAATATTCTCACTTTATAGATGTAAAAATAAGGCACAGTTAAGTTTACTAATGTGTTAGAAGTCTCCTGGTTGGAAAATAGAAGAGTAGGATCAATTTCTAAAAGGAAAGGGTGCAAAGTAGGTAAAAATAACAGGTGTGCAGTACATATTCAATAGAAGAGATTACCCAGATTATCTGATATGATAAAGATGATTTGGAAGGTTTGAAAGATATGTTTCTAAGAAATGTTCATTAATAATTCTACTTCATAAACTGGATGTTTGTGCTGGTATTTGGAATTTCATCCCTTAGTACTCTTGTATATAAAGTCCTTTAGCTTGGCTTTTTTTTTTTTTTTTTTCTTCCATTCAAGGAAAAAAAAATAAAATCAACCAAATGATTTCCTCCTCAATTTAGGCTCTAATTGACAGTCACAAATCTATGTGAAATTATATTATTTTTGAGAATTGATATGAAATGGCCTAGATTTCAAAAGTAGATGCTGCAGAAGACTGAAAACCCATATTTTAGGACAATGAAGAAAACAGGGGAGGGGCACAGCTATCTGATCAGAATCAAATCTGGAACACTGCCACCTAGTGGTTTGAGTCAGCCATCTGCCCCCACACCTTCACAGACACATGCTGGTGAGAATAGAGGACCTTTGCTCTGACTTCATTCCCTCACCTAGATATCCTGGTAACAAATTATTCTTGCATCATTTTAAGGTCACCCACCCATGTTTTTAAAAATGACAATACAAGAAAGCAAGTAGAACTGGGAAATAGAGGGTGAACACAAAGGAGACATCACCACAAGGCAGAAAACAGCAGAACAGTCATGTAAGTGACTGATGGAGAGAAGTGAAAAGATCAGCAGTGGTGAAAATGAAAAAATGACTGGTAAAAGAGAAAAATGAAAAAGAAGTGTTGCAAAGAGAAGAAGAGACAGCATAAATGGAAAAAAAGCATTTTTGTTTCTTTAAAAGCAAGAGTAGAAGACAAAACTTTGAACTATTTGTGGAGTTGTGAAATCACCAAACATAAAAAGGCAGAGAGAAAACACCAGTAGAGATAAAGAAAGATGAAAGTAAGTGGACAAGCTTAGAGATGAGTCCTGTGGGAGAGGGTTTGAGGTTTTGTTTTAAATAATAAAACCAGGGTGTTATGTTATTTGTTTCTGTTTAATATTATCAAAACTGTCTGATAGCTTACATGTAGCAACTCAGTATCCTTGCCATTTTTCTCCTCTTATGTAATACTAGTGATCTTTTCGATCTTTTTTCTTGCTTCATGTAAGTAGTTTTTGTTTTTGAAAATTTCTTTATGAGAGAGAGAGAAAAAAAAAAATCTCCTGTCTGCAAGTTCACTTCCCAAAAGCCTTTAGCAGCCAGATCTGGGCCAAAATGAGGCCAGGAGTGTGGAACTCACTCTAGGTTTCCCACGTGGTTATCATGGACCCAACTACTTGAACCACCACCTGCTGCCTCCCAAAGTGTGTATTAATAGAAGGCTAGAATTGAAAGTGGAGCTGGGACTTAAAGCCAAGCACTCTGAAATGGGATGCAGGCATCCCAAGCAGCGCCTTAACTGCTAGGCCAAACACCCATCCCCAATTAAAGTAGTTCTAACTGCCTTTTCTCCCTTGAGATACTTTTGAACTTATATCTGGAATCATGTGGATATAATGCACTCCAAACAAAAAATTTATTTAGGGAATTCTATCACAAAATTCATATTTGGTAGCCACACCTTAGTGATATGCATTCAGGTTATTATTGATGTTCAGATATTGCCAGAATTCAAATCAGGATTACCAATGTATAAAATAGCAGCAACAACAATGATACATTATGCATATCCCATTTCATGGTTTAGAAAGCACTTTAAGGTACATGATCTTCTTTTGTTCTTTGGACAACAATGTTTGAAAGACAGGGCTTTCAAACCATCTACCCATTTGACGGATATGGCATTAAACTCTTGAAATGTATCTAAATTTTTCACAGAGTACTCAGTCATCTGACTGCAATTCTGGCAGACAACCTTCTATTAAGATCCTCCCTACTTGGGCTGGTGCCGTGGTGTAGTGAGTAAAGCTGCTGCCTGCAGTGCCAGCATCCCACATTGGTGCCAGTTCGAGTCCTGGCTGCTCCAGTTCCAATCTAGCTCCCTATTAGTGCACCTTGGAAAGCAGCAGAAGATGACCCGTGTCCATGGACCCTGCTACCGTGTGGGAGACCAGAACAAGCTCCTTGTTCCTGGCTTTGGCCTAGCTGGAGAGTGAGTGAACCAGTGAATGGAAGATATCTCTTTTCCTCTCCTCTCTCTCTATAACTCTACCTTTCAAATAAGTAAATCTTAAAAAAAAAACAAAAACAAAAAACTCCCTACTCTCTTTGAGTTAAGAAAAAGCTACCTTTCTTTGTTCTCAAGTCATAATGGAATCTGAAGATGGTGTGCAGAGAACTGGAGAGGAGGCACCCTACGTCCCTTCTTAATGTTAATTCTTGGGGAGGCAAATCATTCCCTTTCCCTTGAATAATCTCGTACTCTAAAAGTTTTCTGGCCAGTAGGCAAAGAAAGCATTTTTTTTAAAAGATATAATATTAATTTTACTTGAAAGTCAGTTACACAGAGAGAGAAGGAGAGGCAGAGAGGTCTTCCATCTGCTGGTTCACTTCCCAATTGGCTGCAGCAGCCGGAGCTGCACCGATCCGAAGCCAGGAGCCAGGCGCTTCTTTTGGGTCTCCCACATGAGTGCAGGGGCCCAAGAGCTTAGGCCATTTTCTGCTTTCCCAGGCCATAGCAGGGAGCTGGATTGGGCGTGGAGCAGCCAGGACCTGAACCAGCGCTCATATGGGATGCCAGCACTGCAGGCAGCAGCTTTACCGGCTACACCACAGCGCCGGCCCCAGGAAAGTTTTTAAAATTTATTTATTTATTTATTTTGAACCAGTTACACAGGAGAGAGAGAGAGAGAGACAGATCTTCCATCTGCTGTTCCACTCCCCAGATGACTGCAACAGCAGGGACAAGGCCAGGCTGAAGCCAGGAGCTAGGAATTTATTCTGCGTCTCTCACATGGCTGGCAGAAGTCCAAACACATGGACCATCAATTAGCAGGAATCTGGATTGGAAATGGAACAGCCTGGACTTAAACTAACATACCTACATGAGGTGCTGGCATCACAGGTGGCAGATTTACCCACTATACCACAAGCTGGCCCCATATGCAAAGGAATTAATTGACAAGTTTTTTTTTTTTTTTCCTTCCATAGATTTTGTTTTGCATTTCCATGCTGAGTATTACTTCCTGTGGTGACACATGTGAATGTACCTACAAATTAAAATGAATCATTGAAAATATGTTTAAATGCTTCATCTGCACTGAGTCCTGCAGGGAGTAAAAAATGAGCAAGATATCTTCCCTAATACCATTGAATGTTGAAATTGTATTTTAGGGGCTGGCGCCATGGCTCACTTGGTTAATCCTCCACCTGTGGTGCCGGCATCCCATATGGGTGCCAGGTTCTAGTCCCGGCTGCTCCTCTTCCAGTGCAGCTCTCTGCTGTGGCCCGGGAAGGCAGTGGAGGATGGCCCAGGTCCTTGGGCCCCTGCACCCGCGTGGGAAACCAGGAGGAGCTACCTGGCTCTTCACTTCAGATCGGCGCAGCACCGGCCATAGTGGCCATTTGGGGAGGGGGGGTGAGCCAACGGAAGGAAGACCTTTCTCTCTGTTTCTCTCTCTTTCTCTCACTGTCTAACTCTGTCAAATAAAAAAAAAAGAAATTGTACTTTAGAAGACCTTGTTTCCGGACTATTTTCAGTGAGTAATTATCTGATATCAGTTATGTATCAGGTTCTGCACTAAGAACTGAGGATTCAAGGTAGATACCACCTTGTCCTCATGAGACATACCCTGTTAATAATACTTGTGTCTCTGTATTACAGGAGCTACTCATAATAGCCTGTGGGTAATTCTATTTCTCAGACTTAATTTTTTTCCTAGTTAAAAGTATTTCTTGTAGCAACCCCTTCTATGGGTGGACCTCTCCTAACTTGAAATCTAGGACATTTATTTGGGTTTTCAAAAAAGAATGCAGCTTGACTTCTAACAACTTGTTTTCAGCCTGAACTAGAAAAAAGTGACCTGGTTGATCAAATTTACCTAAAATGAGAGGAAATGGTGATATACATTGGTAGGAAAATGGCCAGTTCAACTTTACTTTCTCAGGTTCAGTGGTGTTGAGAGCTTCAAGATTTAGTCCAGTGTCCTAATTTGTAGATAAAGAAAACTGTTACATAGATGGAAAGTAATAGACAAAGGACAGATTGGTAAATTCCATCAATCTAGGTAAGAATGGTTCATGACTCACTTTGATTAGTAGCTGTGAAAATTGCAAAGAGGGATAGAAATGAGAGATTATGAATATAAAATTTGCAGTCATGGGAATGGATTATGATGAACAAAGGAGAGGGAGGAGTGGAGCATACTCTGAGATTTTTGGATCTTGGTACCCTTAACAGAACTATGCACTGCAGAAGGAATAGATATTTGAGAATAGATTGCAAGCATATAGGTAGTGCAGAGCTGTGTGATCCAACCACTTAAAAGTAAGGGAAAGAAGTCAGCAAAGCATCCTGGTGAATCTAAGCAGAGATTGTGGGGCCAGGGACCTCAGTCTCTGCCAACTCAAGGTCAAGAACATGTATTAATAAGCATGTGGGCTCTGGCAGGGCTGAAGAGGGTGGAGAGATTACTGAAGGTACACTCAGAGAGGAGAAATGGAGGAAAGATGGAGTTTGTTCTTCAGTCTTGCTGCTGGGACTAAGCTGATTTTTGGTGAGAGAGCATGCAAAACCCATCCTCGAAGAGAAGCAAGAAAAAGAACAAGTGATGAACTTTCATTGCAGTTAGAATACTAATTCAGCCCATTACTGGAAACTCAGTAATATTTTAGAGAGTGAAGGAAGCTCTCTTTAGAGCAGGTGGTTTTCTAGTAGTGGCTGGAGACAAGAATCAGTACAGGTAAATTATTATTACTACTATTAATGTGGTTGATTTTTGGTACAGTAGGCTGGTAAATAACAAGGATATCTGAAAGATAAACTACACAAAATGTAAACAACACAAAATGTATCAGAATAGAAATTTAAAACTTTAAATAAAATAAAATGGATTCTGACCAATAGAACTCAGTGTAATTTGGACATACTTAAAGAAATATGCTAATTAAAAACAGATTATTTATCCATGGAAACCTGGAGGGTAGAACTAATAACCTTCATTTATTGAAAGACTGGTAAATGCCAGGAACCATGATAAATGTTTCACATAATTATCTTATTAATCCTTGGAGCAATTATGGATATTCCTTTTGTATTTTTTATGTGAGAAAATAGACTAGGAAGAAAAGAAAGGTCACTCAGAGCTTAAATTCAAACTCAGATATTCAAGGTCATTCAGAGCTGAAATTCAAACTCATATTTATCATACTCTTAAGGTCTATGTCAATGACAGGAAGTATAAGTCACATATTTCATGATCCCATAATCAAAATTATCCTTATTATGAAGATAGGATTGCCAACATATATAAGTCTAAATACACTGAATATTCAAAAATATGATCATGCCCCATTGTTAGGACTCTGTGGTCACCAGGCAACCTCCTGAATACAATGTGGTTTCTCATGTAGGTATCCCAGTAGTAGGCAGGGCAACATAACTCTTCTGTACATTATGGTTTATATCCTTATAAATTACTTGGAATGCAGACATTGAGTTTATGGAAGCTGAAGTTGACTCCATTAGTGAACACAAACCCATTTTTAGTTGGTTTAAAAATCAGGGGCTGGTGTTGTGGCATAGTGGGTTAAGCCACTGCCTGCAACACTGGCAATATGGATTAGCGCTGTGTCAATGCTTGGCTATTCCACTTACATTCCAGCTCCCTGCAAATGTGCCTGGGCAAGCAGTGAAAACTGGCCCAAGTCCTTGGTCCCTGTACCCATGTGGGAAACCTGGATGAAGCTCCTGGCTTTTGCCTTCAGCCTGTTTAAACCCTGGTCATTGTAGCCATTTGGGGAGTGAACCAGCATATGGAAGATTCTCATATTCTCTCTCTCTCTCTCTTTCTCCCTTTATGTCTGTAATTCTACCTTTCAACTTAATAAAAAAGTATTTTAAAAAGTAATAAAATAAATTAAAATCATGTAACATATTGGGAACCAAAGCAGTGGCACTCCATGAGAATTTTAGGGGGCAACCAAGTGATTCATTTGTTTGTCTTTTTATTTTTCATGATGTATATACCAGGCAGGCACTAGATGAGTCATTAGAGATGTAGTGATACAAGACAAATTTTTTGTCCTAAACACTTGGTATACTTTAAAGAAATAGAGACTTAGAACAAACCATTGTACAAATAACTTTTACTATTGTTCTCAGCCCTATAGAGAACTGCAGGGCATGATGGAGGCATGGATTAAGTGGCCTTATCTGATGTGGGGAATCAGAGAATTTCCCTGTTGATACATAGTTCCATTACCTTTTGAGTACTAATTCTGTTCTTAGGCCTCAATAGATTGTTTTTGGAGATGTTGGGTTTTTACTTGGTGGCATTAGCTGAAAATGACCACCAGCAAGTAGTCTAAAGTAAGTTTCTGGGAGTTGGGAGAGAGAGAGAGTAAGCTAGGAAGGAGTGCTGATGGTGGCTGAGTGCAGATAGGAAGATGTAAAAACATACTTTGAGACATCTATATTAAAAAAGCAGGAGGAAATTAAGAAATTGAAGAAAGATAAAAAATAATAAAATTGAGGGAGTGCTAGCAAAATTTAGAATCACAGTATTTAAGACAGGAAGATTTAAAAATATTGTGAATTGATATATAAAAATTATACATATTTTTAGGGAACCATGTAGTATTCAACACATATATGCATTGCATAATACTTAAATCAGGGTAAAGACATATGTAATCTTGAACAGTTTTCCTTTCTTTATAGTGAAAACATTCAAAATCCTTTTTTTCTAATGTCTAAATTATATATATGACACATTGTCATTATTTGTACTCACTCTACTGTAAAATAGAACACCAGAACTTGTTTTCTCCTAGCCTGATGGTCCCTCCCCTACTCCCTCTCTTTCTACTTTCCGCACCATAGTCTTTGATAAACACCATTCTACCCTCAACTTTGGCGAAGTCACCATTGTTTAGATTCCACATATGAGTGAGATCATGTGGTCCTTATATTTCAGTGCTTGGCTTATTTCACTCAACATAATGACCTGCAGTTCCATCCCAGATGTCACACATGACAAACTTTCAACTTTTTTTATAGCTGAATAGTATTCCACTGTATATATAAGTCATATTTTCTCTACTTATCTGTCAACTGATGGACATTTAGGCTGTTTTAACTTCTTAGTTATTCTAGTTATTCTAAGTATTGTTGCAGTAAACATGGGAGCGTGGATAAGGTTTAAAATGTTTTTACCAGGATTAAAAGCTATGGCCAAGTGAAATAGATTGAGTACAAAAACTGAAGATTATGGCAGAGACTAATAATGAGCTATTATAAAGCTATTTATTCTGTCATTTTTAATAGGCAAATGAATTGATGATTTTTGACTATATACATTGTTACCAAGTTAAAGAATTATAAATCCCCACCTCTTTTGCATCTTGGTTTGGCTATATGAGTAGTTCTAACCAACTAGATAAAGAATTATTTTTGAGTAATACCTCTGTTAAGGACTCTTAGAAAAGAAGAATCATTTCTTCTTACTTTTTTAATTCACCTATCTGTTGGGAATGTTGGTTATGTTCTTTGGCAATGATTTTGGGCCCTACAATCTGCAGACCACGTTCTAGCATTGCCAACACCTTACAGAAGTGCTACATTTCTCCGTGTTCCTGTATCCTAAGTAAAGGAATTAGTAGATTAGAGGAGAGAACATCAATAAAAATTTTGAGGTATGGAGAATGGTGAAATATTTAAGGAGAAAATGGTAGCCTTTCTTCAATTTTTCTGACCAAATAGCAATAACATTATTTGTTTTCCTTTATTGTAAAAATATAAAACAGATATGGACCTTACTATGAGACTAGTATTAACATTTTGTGCAATATGTACTTAGAGAGGAAAAGGCAATAGGTCTGGAATAAGAAAATGAGATAGAAGCCATATATAATATAGACTGTTTGTATAGGTATATCCTGAGAGATGTACACAGAGAAGATGAATATGAACATGAACGAGAGATTGACAGAGTAGCTACTTTGCTTTGACAGCTTTTCTGATTTGGTTTCAGGTCTTCTGCACTTCAAGACATACTCATTAAAGATATTTTTTAAAAACATTTTTTTAAAAAATTTCTTTAAATTTTTATTTGAAAGGCAGAGAGATAGATAGAGATCTTCCATTTGCTGGTTCACTCCCCAAATGCCTATAACTTCTTGGCTGGGCCATGCTAAAGCCAAGAGCCAGGAATTCATTCTGAGTCTCCCATGTGAGTGGCAGGGAAGTGGCAGATATGCAGCTACTTGAACCATCACATGCTGGCCCCCAGGCTGTGCACTAGCAGGGAGGTAGAATTGGAAGTGGAGCTGGCACTGCAGCTCAAGCACTCCAGTATGGAATGCCTGCCCCCACCGAAGACACTCTGAGGCATCTTTGTAACTCACACAACAGAAAGCCTCTTTATCCAGGATAGTTATCCCATGAAGTTCTTCTGTGGAAAAAGAGCAAGTTCACTTAATCACTGAATGGCCTGATTTCAGTTTTGTGACAGTTGCTAGTAGTCCAGAAGAGTGTTTGGAGGTTCTTAGAGGACCTCGTAGGGTGGGGATATGCAAATGTCTAGAAATGAAAATTTGGCACTTAAGGTTTTTGGACAAATATAATGTGCTTTAGGCTGTACTTAGAGGTAATGATGGATATGGTAAAAATGTTCCCAAGTTCAAACCTCAAACAAAGAAAGCATAATGAACAGAAAAGAAAAAAGGATACATTCTTAACTTTAAAATAATCATAAGCTTGGTAGAGAGATGTAAATATACACCTATATACCTAAATCTAAATGAACAGCATAGATCATAAACACTGTAAGATTCAAAGGAGAGAGTAATTAGTGCTGGGCTGTTGTAATATGGCCAACTTGAGGTCAGCTTTTCCACTGACTCCTTGTGTGATGTGACCATTAAAGTCACATGCTACCTCCCCTGCAGTTTCCACCGCTGTCAAATGATCACTTTGTGTTAGATTCATTAATTCATTCAAAACACACATTTTAAGTGCCCACTATAATGCACAGGACTAGGAATAGCAAATAAATAAAAGATGTGGTTGTTGTTCACAAGGAATTTACAGCCTAGGAGGAGAGATGCCTATGCACATAAACATCAGTCTTCTAAAGAATAATCACAATGGTGGCTCTGAACCAAAGACAATGGGAGACAACTAAGCTGACCATAGGTAAGGGAAAATTCCACTGAGACCATGCTTGGATGAATAGGAGTTGCTGGGTGAATCAGGCAATGATGGAACTTTCCAGAGAGGAAAGAATTGTAGAGATCTTTTTGCCTATGTCTTGTGTGGCATTGACATTTTTCTTTGTTTTGTTTGGAGGAGGAGGAAGGGAGTGAACAAATGTAGGGTAGGAGTATGGGGATGACTTAATGAAGATAAGATAGAAAGAAGTAATTTCCTGGGCTTCTTCAAGCCCCTAAAATCTATTCACAGGGAATTCTGTGAAGGAGAGCACATGAAAAAGCACATAATGAAAACCTCCTTTGCCTCCTCTGTTTCTATCTTGCACAAGGTCTTAGAAACGCAGCAAAGATAGTATAATATGAAGGTATTTCAAAAGGTTTCTGGAAAATAAAAGATAATTTGAAGTTCATGTATAGGAAAGGTCTTCAAAAAGTTCATGAAAAATACATTTTATGAAAAAAAACTATACACGCATTTTAAGACTGTGCACAAAAGTAATGTTATTTGTATCATTTTTAAAAGTTGTTTTATTGATTTGAAAGGCAGAGACAGAGAATGAGACAGGCCTCTCCTCTATTGGTTCACTTTTTAAATGCCCTTGATGGGTAGGGATGGCCTAGGCTGAAGGTGGCAGGGACCAAACTGCATGACCCATCACCTGCTGCCTCGTAGAGTGGACGTTAGCCAGAAGCAGGGACCAGGAGTGGAGACAGAGCTCAAACTTAGGCACTCTGTTATGGAATGTGGGCATCCCAAGCAGCAGCTTAACTGCTGTGCTAAATGCTTGTCCCTAGTTGTAAGATCTTAAAAAAATGTTAACTATTTTTTAGGGGATTTTGTCTTCTCATCTGTAGAATGGAAATAATAACAATAGTTACTTCCTGATGTAAGAATTAAACTTACTAAACGCAAAGAGTGGTTAGAACCAGCCTGGTATAAAGTATCATCAAAGAGTTAGCTGTTGTTACCTGTATTTCCACAGAGTGGTTTCTACCCAGGAAAGGAAACGGTGATGTGATTGTTTTATTGGTGAATAACTTGGAGGTGCTTTCCTGTCAAGAACATTCCACAGGAGTGGCTTCGAATCCACGCATTTAGTCACAATATGTAAGTATCACAAGACTGTCTTCCAGGTTCTGAGAACTATATAGCACAATAATTCCAATCCATGGTGTAGGTTTAAATATCAAACGAATGGGAATTCAGAGCAGTTCGAAGTGTCTGCTGCCTGGAGCATTCAGGGGATGCTTCCTTGCAAGCTGTGGAAGGGGGTGTTGACAGACATCCCTCAGGGACCGGAGTCAGGATTTGCCTTTGCTGGTCTGAGCAGCCCCTTTGCATTTACAACTGTTCTTCCCCTCTCTCTGTGCTTTTAGAGGAAAATCTGAGCCCACTCTCTGGGATGCTGGATCAGAGTCAGGGCTGAGAAAGTCCCCTACACTGGGTGCCGCCAACAGAAAAGATATTTTTAAACACAAACAATTTCCCAGGCATCCATGAAAAGCAACAATAGACTTCTCTAAAATGAGTCTGGTGAGGAGCTGTTCTTGTTCTGTGACTTTCATGTCACTTGGACACATTGTGCTGAGAAATGCTTATTTGCCTGTCGACGTCACTGCATGGACACTTCTCCTTGGAATGACATAATGGCATCAGTGCTAGTCCCTGGCACTGCTCACCATCTAACGGCAGTGATTTCTCAAAAACAATAAAGAAATCTACGTTTGGTGTCTTTTTCTCTCTTGATTATACTGCAGGCACAACCTGTGTGGGGAAACAATATCCCAGATCATACTGAAGGTTCGCACAGATGGAACATCAGTGGGAGGAGTTGCCAGCTACTTCCCTGCCAACTTGTTAGTGCTGGAGACACTATTCTCTTGTTTTGCCAGTTTAATAGAGGATCAGTCGGAAAGATTCTTTGTAGGCTCAGCAACATAATTATTATCTATGGTCTCTGTATTAACTGAGAGAAAACACCATGGTCTGAATCTGCCTCATTTCAAATGCCAAGCTGTGCCCACATTCAGCCCACAACCAAACCTGAAAACTCAGTATACCCTAAGCATTGCTACTACTGGCATCATGGCGGATGGTAAGTGCATGCTTGTTCAAGCCATGCTGTTGAAATCATTGCTGTACCATTTCTGTTTTTTTGTTCTATTCCCGTGACCCTCTCTAACATCAGTGCTCTTGCGATTCAAAATTATTAAAAAGGTAAAAATCTGTGTCACATTTAGTTCTGGTACTCAATCCAGAAGTGCCAAGCCCCTTCAAATTTGGAAAACAAACTCCTTAACAGATGGGCCACATAAAGTTTACAACATGTGCAGTGTGGGAGGTAGTATAGCTCTGGGCAAGAAACAGACGACTGGAAATTTGGGAGCTTGGAGATTTTGCATTTGCTCTTGTTTTGTGCTTGTAGGCAGATTGAATAAGCTTCTATCCTTCGTTTCTCTCACATGACTTGATACCTTAATCTTGTAAGAGAGTAACAAGAAATCAGGAAAACATTTTCTTACTATGAAACAGCATCAAAATATGGGTTTCTACTACAAACGTTGTGTGAAATTGGTATGAAATTGTTAATAGCATGTGGCTGCAGGATCTAGAAAATTCCACAATGTAATTTTAGATAGTTTCATTCACTGAGGACAGGTGTATAGCTGGAAAGCTGTCATTACTGTTGGAAAGGATGTTGATAGACATGAACATATCGTTGAAAAATTTTTAGATTGAGATTTCCAAATGTGCACCTGCCACGTACCTCTTAAGTGGCTTTTAGAAACCTAAGAGATTGGAAAACTTCAGAACTGAATTATTATGACATGAAATCTGATAGTAATCTAATAACAATGTTCTCAACATAGATTATTATCTCTTCTATTTGGGGTAACTATTTTAAAACATAAATGTCAGGGCTGGTGTCATGGTATGGTGGCTAAAGCTGCTGCCTGGGATGCCAACGTCCCACATGGGTGGCAAATTGTGTCCTGGCTGTTCACTTCTGATCCAGATCCCTGCTAATGGCCTGAGAAAAGCAGCAGAAGATGATCCAAGTACTTGGGCCCCTGCCACCCATGTGGGAGACCTGGATGAAGCTCCTGGTTCAGCCTTTGCGGTTGCTTGCACTTGCGGGAGTGATCTAGCAGATGAAAACCCTCTCTCTCTCTCTCTCTCTCTCTCTCTCTCTCTCTCTGTCTCTGTCTTTCTTTTGCTCTTTGTAACTCTTTCAAATAAGTAAATAAAATCTTTAAAAATTAAAGAAACACAGAAAATCCCATACATGTCTAAGACCCACCACAGCCCTGATAGTTGAGAATCTTTGAACATAAAGCAAAAACTTCTATATTGAAAGATTTTCCTACATGGATCCAATGACCAGTCATACTGTGTCACAATTCTATAAGTACATGAACTAGTAACAGAGTTTTTGACTAAATTGAGGTTGACTGAAATTCCAAAACCAAGGAGTTAAATACTGTATAGGAGTCATCATTTAAGAGAGAGGTTAGGCTTAAGAGAAGATCAGAGAGGGAGGGATGAATGTCAAGAAGAGGAATCCATGATTCAGTCACAAGGAGAAGTAGAAAAGAAGTTACTGAGAGTAATAGGAGTCCTCAAAGTGAAAGTAAAAAGACAAATTTAGCACTGTGAGTAGACCAAGATCTCTGCAGAGTTAAAATATTTCTGCCACCTCCCTTATAGAATCTCATATTTTGATTCCTTTTTTGCATTGGTCCCAGTCTCTAACCCATTTTCCAATCTGATTCAAAGTGAATTATGATTCTGCCCTCTCTATAGTACCCCAGTAATACTGCTTTGTCTCCTAGGATCAGATAACAAGCATTGTCTTATATAAGCTGATTCTGGCAGAACTCTGTCCAGTAGAACTTTGCTCCACTAATCTGATTGCTGATTGCTTATTGCTTTGTATGTACACTGACCTTTTGTCATTATTGGGACACAACAAATTCCTTCCTATCTGGGATCTTCATGTATGTTTTTATTTGTCTGGAAAACTCTCCCCTAGTTTTTGTGTACTTTCTCTGCTACCACTATTGAGCCTGTACATTCTGGTCATCTTGTTTATCACAGATGATATATCATTACTCAAGGAGGATTTTTCTGACCATCTGTGCTAAATTATGTGTTGTCGTTTTTCTGACACAGTTCCCTACATTTTCTTGCTAACATTAGTCATAACTTTATATTATTTAAATTCTACAGTATTGTGCTTCTTACGGGCAGCCTGTTTTGCTCATCATCTAATGAAGTGCTAGAATACAGTATTTGCTCAATAAGTATTTCTTGAAGTAACAAATGAGTGCATTATAGGTGTTCAGAGACCCACAAAATTAAGATAAAAGAATAGAGATGATTTTTCCTCATTAAAAATTTTTAGTGTGCCACTTCTATGCCACACATACTAGTTAATGTTATTGTTGTAAGTGCTTTTGAAGACACAAAGACAAAGTACATGATTGGAAAAGATACATTAAAAATATGTAATAATTGGCAAAATGAATTGACCAGTGTAATTGAGGCAGTGTAATCATAAGCAACTGATTTTGGTTCCTACATCTAGGCAAGAAAGATCACTGGGGATGCACTTAAACTGGGTCTGAAACCTAACTAGGAGGTCAACAGTACAGTGTTCTAAACACTGAATTTTTTACTTAGATCATAGCCTCTACCTTTTAAACTGATTTCCCTTCTATTCCATCTATGATGTACTTATTGGGAAGGGGCAAGGGAAGCAAAACATATATGTTTCAGCTCACTAACCACAGATGACTGGATTTAAATTTATACCCTGACCCAAGATAGTCTAATCCACCTCTGTCTTTATGGGATTGGTATTTTTGACTTCAAATTCTAGATGATCAGTGGCAGATGGTAGATCTCTTAGGACGTGTTAACTTGGAGTTTAACATGACCATTCAAAAGGTCTTCAAAAGTTCATGCATGGAAAATGTGTATCATGAAAGAACTGTGTAAATTTAAAAGTAGGTTTTGCACCAAAATAAACATCTTTTAATCTCATTTTTTACATCAGCTTTTAAAATTCTCTTTGTTTTCTATTCTGGCATGAGAATGGAGAGACAGGGAAAGCTGACTAGGTATAAAGAAAAGAATGGAGAACATAAGGATGTAAGAAGTATAGATGGAGAGAAAAGGATACAGATGGAGATATAGATGGCGGGTGGTGAGAGGGATTGTTATGGTTTTCTAGATTCCATTCTCAGCATCTGTGAGACCAACTTTATCTCCTTTATTTAAGCAAGATTGGATGTGTGTCTATTATTTTTAACTGTAGAAAGCCCTAATGAAGACAGATGAAGGCCAGCGCCATGGCTCACTAGGCTAATCCTCGGCCTGTGGTGCCAGCACCCAGGGTTCTAGTCCTGGTTGGGGCACTGGTTCTGTCCTGGTTGCTCCTCTTCCAGTCCAGCTCTCTGCTATGGCCCGGGAAGGCAGTGGAGGATGGCCCAAGTGCTTGGGCCCTGCACCCACATGGGAGACCAGGAGGAAGCACCTGGCTCCTGGCTTCGGATCGGTGCAGTGTGTCGGCTGCAACGCGCCGGCCATAACGGCCATCTGGGGGTAAACCAATGGAAGGAAGACTTTTCTCTCTGTCTCTCTCTCTCTCACTGTCTAATCTGCCTGTCAAAAAAAAAAGACAGATGAAAGATGAGGACAGAAATTATAAAGGAAAAAATGATGAGTCAATGTGTAGAAGAAAGCATAGTGTATGTAGAGATATCTATACATTTTTTATTTCATGAGTCTGTTTTTGAATTCTAAGAAAATTAATATTGATAGAAATCTGTTTATTATGAAAAATCTGTTTATGTATTATGAAAAATAGAAATTAAAATATAACGTATTAAGTGAATTATGTTTCCTAGGAGTAAGTAGTATGAAAATTTGTTGACAGCACTGGAATTGAAGTTGTACCTGCCAACTGGGTTGTAGTCTTTGATTTGCTACTGACTAGTTATGCACTACTTCTTAAGTTACTTAACCCCTCCAGGCCTCTACTGGTAAAAGCAAAAGTACATGAGTCTATAGGTATGTCAAAATTGAAACAGCTACATTCTCTGGAAACTTCTAACCTCTACTTTCTTTTTTATTCCCAAATTCTCCATTATTGTGTGTTGGCTTGGCTTTTAAGTCTTGTGTTACGTTCTATCTGGGATGAATAAGTCATGATCCATGAATATCTTACAGGAAGAAAGAAATGGGATGAGAGAGTCATGGAAATAAATTGTGATACAGAGTTGTTTGCTGTCATGATATGGCAATTTTCCAAAGAACTATTTAATTTTTTGTGGGATCAGCATATGATAGTGGGGAAAGGATTTAGAGAGGAAGCAACATTTGAAGTGGCCCATAAGAAATGGTTGTTCTGTGCCGAGAAAAAGTTAGGGACTTGTGCCAGGTACTGACTCATTACCTCTTTGATCCAAATTCTCCCTTCAGTGCCTATTTACTCTCTTCAGTGCCTGTCATAGTGGAGATAGGTCTTTTAGTAATGTTCCTTTGCCAGCTGGAAGGATGCTAGGTTTTATCAGTGATAGATGCTGGAGAAAGGTTGCAAGAGGAAGAGGTTTTGTGACCCTGTTCTGGGGTGCTTGCTGAATAGGAGCTCTCGTGGCTTCTCCATCTTTGGGCTCCTATGTAATACAGAAAACAGAAGAACAGCTTCTCCAGCAAGGTCTTAAGAGTGGCTTTCCGCCATTTCTTCCATCATGACACTACAGGACTTTCTTCATTGAGCCCTGTCCAACAAAACCTGAACACACAAGATATTTAGGGAAGAGTGAAGAGTACATCTAGTGAAATGCAGATGGTGGTGGGAAAAAGGCAGGATTTGATCCTGGGTAGGCGGTCTGAGGCTGAGGAATGAAGAGCTGTGTTGCTGCTGTTTCAAGGGTTTCAAGCTGGGGGTGACAAGTTTGCTTCTGTGCTTTAGAAGGAGTCACTCTGTGGGTGTTGTGGCACAGCAGGTTCAGGTGTTGCTTGTGATGCCCACATCCCATAGGGTGCCTTTTGGACACAGCTCTTCCACCTCCATTCCATATTCCTGCTTCTGTATCCTGGGAGGCAATGGATGATGGCTCAAGTGCTTGGGCCACTGCCATCCAGTGGGGAGACCTGGATGGGGTTTATAACTCCTAGTTTTGGCCCAACTCAGCCTTGACTATTATGGGCATTTGGGTGTGAATCAGTGTGATTGCTCTCTGTCTGTCTCTCTTTGTGGCTCTGCCTTTCAAGTAGATGAAAATAAGTTTTTTTAAAGATTTATTTATTTGAAAGTCAGAGTTACACAGAGAGAGGAGAGGCAGAGAGAGAGAGGTCTTCCATCCAATGGTTCACTCCCCAGTTGGCTGCAGCAGCTGGAGCTGCACCAATCCGAAGCCAGGAGCCGGGAGCTTCTTCCAGGTCTCCCATGTGGGTACAGAGGCCCAAGGACTTGGGCCATCTTCTACTGCTTTCCCAGGCCATAGCTGAGAACTAGATTGGAAGAGGAGCAGCTAGGTCTCGAATCGGCGCCCATATGGGATGCCGGCGCTTCAGGCCAGGGCATTAACCCACTGCACCACAGTGCTGGCCCCAGAAAATAAATTTAAAAAATGAAAGAGTAACTCTGAAAGCATGATGGAAGATGAATTATTGTAGAAAGGAGAAACTGGAGGTAAGGTGATAATTTTTTTTGAATGGGAATATTATTATAATCCAGGAGAGGGGCTGGTATTAAAGCAATGACAGTGACAAATGGAGAGAGAGAGAAAAAAAGTCAAAAGAGGTAGAATTGACAAAACCTGATGACCCTGTTTAAAGAGAGATGGAAGATAATGTGCTATTTTAATGACTTTCTAGACCTGAGATTCCCCATTCGGATGACTTAGTAATAGTGATTTCATAACACAAACAGGAAGAGAGGTTTTTTGGGAATAGGAAAGAAATACTTTTTGTTTGTTGGTTTCAGATTTTTAAAGTTTTATTTGTTTATTTGAAAGTCAGAGTTAGAGGGAGAGACAGAGAAAGATGGAGATCTCTTATCTACTGGTTCACTGGTGTGACAGGGCCCACACACTTGAGTATCTACTGTTGTTTTTCCCAGGCTGTTAGCAGGGTCTTGGATCAGAAGTGGAGCAATCTGGACACAAACAGGCACCCATATGGGATGCTGGTATTGTAGATGGTGGCTTTACCCACTACACCACAATGGCGGAAGAAAAATTTCTTCTTAAAAGAAGAAAAATGATGATTATTCTCTCTGTGTCAAATATACTGGTCAGCCAGTGTCAAGCTGAATAGTTATTCATCTACTTTCTAAAAGTTGAAAATATTTAAGACAGATATTTACTCCTGCAGTAGGTCTGTTCCTGGCCACGTTTCCTCAGTGCATGCTAGGCTTTAGATTCCCCCAAGGATTTTGGGAATTTCTTCTTAGAAAATCTCATAGATGATAAATCCCTAATATATAGATGTCACTGAACATTCTCCTTTTTCAGAACACTTATATTTTAGCAGAATAAAAAGGAGCTGATGATTAAATGGCCACGAATCATACTCATTTTCAGCGAAATACTCAGACTTTGGGTTTTACCCTGTCATTTCAGAAAGCATTTCTCTGGAGGCATATTAATTCTGCTAGATATCTGCATTTCCAGAAGGCTCTGTTCGTTCCCTGAGTCATTTGTCTGGTAATGATTGGAACCCTGGTACCTTCAAGCAATCGAAGACCTCGAGCAGAGAACTCAGAAAGAACAATATGTGTGCATAGGCTGTGGCAGAGCCCTCTGCATATTGCACCTGCTGAGTCTGACAGATCCACTTCTGCTGCTTGGGTGCTGGACACTGCCTGTTGCCGAGGAGGGCAGCTGACAGGCAGGCAATGAAGCCTCTAAAGATTGGCTTAGGTTATCATCACCAGGCAGTTATGGCATTGTAAGCCAGCAGATGCCATGGGAACATAATAGTGTGGGCTGTGCAGAGCCTCATCAAAATGCTACTTTCTGTGATGAAGCAGAAATGTAAAAATGTATGATTGTGTTATATTCTTATGATGTAACTCAAGAAATATAATCAGCAGTAAGTTTTATGATATGGCTTAACAATGTTCTATTTTTCTCTAATTTTGTGGTTGCTGGATTATTTGGCTCTTTTAATTCTTACATGCATACACACATGCACCTACACACTCTCACATTCAAAATGGAAAAAAACTAAAAAATCTTGAAATGGCAACTATCCAAGACAGGAAAAGATTCATTCCCCTATAATGAAGTGAGTATAATCCTGATCTGTGCTGTCTTCTCCATGCAAAACAGAAAGAAAACAAATGATTGATAATGTGCTTTAGTTCACTGTTTATTACATGAGGCTGCTGTGTTATCAGTCTGATTATAATTTTGCTCAGTGTTGTTTATGCAATCAATTCTGTATCTCTCTCTGCATGTGCATGACTAAAATTGTGGCTCAGCAAGATTTTTTAGCAGTCAAAGAAAAACATTTGAAGACATTTTTTTTTTTTAAAAAAAAGTGTGCCTAGGGTGGTTTGAATTAAGCTTCACTTTTGCCTGTTTCTCTTTGCTTAGACTTGAATTGCTGGATGCCACACCTAGAATTCCAGTGAAAAGAATTTGAGAAAGCATTCAAAGCAGGCTCATCTCATGTAGGTTGTCACTTAATGGAGAGCTACTTCCTTTTTTTTTATTTTAATAGTCTTGATTTCTTGATCTATAATGATACCAAATTTATTACTTCTTCAAACTTGTTCTATTATGGGACATTTACATGTTGGATTGAGCCTGCACCCGACCCCTGCGTCTCTGCTGCATCAGTTTCCTTTGCAGAGCTACTCCTAGTGTCTAGATTGTCTAGAATGTGAAATCCAGATGCAACCCTTGAAGTTGAAAGCCATGATTCTTTCTCCAGTTCCCTAATATAACCAGGGGTGGGAAAATAGTTTAATTTTGCTCAACTAGAAACTTTTTTCCAGAATTGTAAATGTAGAGTGAGTGATAAGAGAACTTAAAAGTATTTGGTATATACTTTTATTTCAGTGTCCATGTATAGGCCAGACTATTCTTGCCATTTATAGGTTTCCTACTGCCTTGTCTTCTAGATTCACCCAGGTCCCATCCACTCCCACATCTCATCTTCTGATCTCTTATCAATTCTAGGGAAGTTTCATCAGTTGTCAGCTGCCATTCTGATACATCCCCTCAAACCATCCTTTATTTTACAAGCAGGTGACCCTGAGTGACAGATTTTATCCCTCTGTGCCAACAGCATAGAATGTGAAGATAAAGACTGAGGATAGGAGGTCAAAAGGGTATTGATGCTGATGCCCACATCTGAGAAATTAACTCTGTAACTTTGGGCAAGTCATTTATGCTCTGTTGGGGTCAATCCTATCATATGTAATAGAAAGAATTAAACTAGAATTGGTTCTGTTCCAATCCCATGATTCTAAGGGTTTTTTTTTTTTTTTTTGACTGCAGGACCATTTTGTGTTGATTTCCATCCAGGCAGACTGCAGAACAAGGAAATCAGAGATAAAGCAATGACTCCTTCATTCTGAGAACTTAGGGAGAGCATCTGATATGATTGTTACCTTGATTCTGGAAAAAGCAACAGGGCTTCTATTTGCTGAACCACTGACTCCAATCTTTATCTTTAGGAGAAGCTGAAGCTATTATGTGGTCCAGGGATGACTGGTCTGGAAAATGACAGCATCACTTCCTCTTGGTGACAGTAATCATTTTGGGATCAAATGGCACCCAGCTCCAGCCCACAGTTGCAGGAGTTATCAAGGTAAAAGGTGAGATTTTTCTGACAATACTGATGCAATGTCTATCACCTTGGGCTGCTAAGTCATCTTGCAGATGGAGGGCCTGCCTTGTTGTAAATCAGAGCCAGAGGAGCAGCAATACAGTCTTTGAGGTGCTGATCCAGCCGTGTTTGATTCATCTAGAGTCAAACCTGGAACTTCCCAGGTTTAAGAGCAGCAAATGCTTTCCACTCTACCCCCTCTTCCAGCCCCCTGTTCAGAATACATTGATATTCAGTCTTTTATAACCAAAATGACCCTGATTAACATAGTAAATATATCTTTTCTCTATATCAATTAACTGAAAGCTTATAAAACAAATTTGAGACTTTGACATATGCTTGAAATGGGGAGAAAGAAATCGATTCATGGAGTGCTGAATTATGGACTGGGTATATGAGAGGTGCAACAGAGTTTTCCATGGATTGCAGTTATGAATATGGGCTCATGAGTTACTACATTCCCCCTACAAAAGAAAAATAATCTCCATGGTAAATTTGTTTTCATGTTCTTGAAGTTGTAGGATAACAAAAAAGGTTGTGAATGCAAATTTCATTCCATTGGACTGACTCTACTGTAACATTGTGTATCTGGATTTGTCTTCCCCGTTTTGATTCTAAGCTGTGAATAATGTATCCGACATAATGCAGCTTAATGTTCCTCCTCTTCATGGCTCTTACATTGAAAAAAAAAAAAAAAACCAAAAAACTTTTTTCTCATTTCCCTTTTCTCTAAAGCATTACACTTTGCTTGTTCACTCAATACTTAACCATAAAACAG
This sequence comes from Lepus europaeus, assembly GCF_033115175.1. Taxonomy (NCBI): domain Eukaryota; kingdom Metazoa; phylum Chordata; class Mammalia; order Lagomorpha; family Leporidae; genus Lepus; species Lepus europaeus. The sequence continues at coordinate 30,659,117 of NC_084836.1, read as the reverse complement.
CTCTCAATAGTATGCAGGCTAACATATCTGGGTTTTTGTCCTGAGTAGATATTTTTTATGAGAAATTCAGATTTCTCATGTTAAAATTTACAAACTCTCTCTTCCAAATTTTAGTGGGCATATAAAATCAGGCTTCACTTGGAGGTTTCTTTTGGCGATAGATTACATTGTTATATATATGTGTGTGTGTTTTAATATTTGGATTTCAGTACAAATAAGTAGCTGATTGTGGTACACAAATAGGAACAGGGCAATTTTTTTCATTAAAAACTTAAGTCTTGGGAGGGTCTTTTGCACAGTAGTTAAGGCACTGCTTGTGACACTCATGTCCCATGTTGAAGTGCCGTGGTTTAAGTGTGAGCACCATTTCTGATGACAGCTCCCTGCTAATGTGCATCCTAGGAGGCAGTAAATGATGGCTGAAGTACTTGTGCCCTGCCACCCACTTGGGAGACTCAGATGGTGCTCCTGGCTCCTGGCTCTATCCTAGCCCAGTTCTCACTGCTATGGGCATTTGGGCAGTGAACCCACAGATGGGAGATCTCTGTTTGATTTTCTACCTTTTTCCTCTCTCTCCCTCTCTCTCCCATTCAGATAAATAAAAGTAAATTAAAAACTTAAATCTACCCAAACAATAAAAATACTGATGGTAATAGAGAATAGTAGTAAGCACAATGAAGTTGCTAAAATGAATTTGAACACTAATTTTATATGATCATTGCATAGGTAATAACAGGTTGAGTAATGTGTGTAATTGGAAGCAGGTGACTTGTACCTCTACCATAACTTTTCCCACTGATCTGAGCACAGCAGGTAGCATTACTACTTCTAGTTAGAGATCTGTCACTCTAGGGAGTTAGTTCTGAATCACTGTGCCTAAATGCAAATGCCCTTAGATTGAAGGAAACCTCATGAAAAATGACAGATTTAAGAAGTGAAACATGGGGCCCACGGTGTGGCGTAGCAGGTTAAGCTGCTTCCTTCAGTGCCACATCCCATATGGGCGCTGGTTTCAGTCCCAGGTGCTCTACTTCCAATCTAGTTCTCAGCTATGGTCTGGGAAAGCAGTAGAAGATGGCCCAAGTCCTTGGGCCCCAGCACCCACGTGGAAGACCCGGAAGAAGCTTTTGGTTCCTGGCTTCAGATCAGCTTAGCCAATTGGGAATAAACCAGAGGATAGAAGATTCTCTCTCCCTCTCTCTCTCTCTCTCTCTCTCTCTGATTCTTTCAAATAAATAAATAAATAATTTTTTTTTAAAGTGAAACACAATTTTTGTTACCTCTTTCATTAAGAGGCAGAATAAAATGTTTTTTAGTTTGGGGAATTGAGGTTGAGGTTAGGAAACAGGAGAGAAGGAATCTGAATGGCCATGCAGTAATCAAATACTGAAGACACACATACACTCACAGAAACTTTATTTTTGGACAATGGAATTAGTTCATTTTTTATTAGGCAAAGTTTGGAAGATGCAGCCAAGTCTAAATAAGGAAAACAGCTCATTAATTTGTCATTTCACTTTCTAGAGATTAAAGCCTAAATGTGGTCTGATCTGTGAACAGGATTTAAAACATTATCATGATCTCCAGTAGAAGAAAATACATTTTGCACTGTAATCCCATATGTGTATGTATATGCTAAGTTAAGGCCAAGTTTAATAAAATAGTACTACTTATCCTTACTGTGTATGATATACTTTATTTTTTCTCCTCTTCCCTTTATTTTTTCTCTTGTTACTTGTCTTTAATTTAGAAAAAAATTGCTCAGTTATTATACTTCAGTGTAAAATCTCTGGGAAAATGCCAGATTCCTTTGTGGGATGAAAATAGGCAACTTTCTTAAAGATCCTGCATACAGTTAGGTTTATCTTGGTATTTCTCATTTCTCTATAGACAGAAATTTTAAAATGAAAGTAATATCCTTTCCATCATCAGTGATGGATTAGGCCAAATTATGTAGAGGTTATGAACAACCACAATTCCAGTGATTTCAAATAATAGTTGCTTCTGCTCTTGCTGTGTGTCCATCATGGCTCAGTAGTAGGACTCTGCTTCTCTAATAGTAAAACTGATAGAACTACTACCATCGCTAAATCAGCTAGTTTACACTAAATTACGCTGCTGTGATAATTCACCTCAAATCCTTTTTTTTTTTTTTTAAGGGAAAGGGTTTATTTGTGGGGGAAACCCAACAGACCGGAGGGAAGGGGTGAAGAAGGTAAGAGAGCATAAGAGAGAGAGATCAAGAGACAGAGAGAGAGAGCTCACGCCATATGTTCAGGAACAGGTCCTGTTAAACCTTTGCCGGGGGAGCTGGGAGGGAATAGGAGCAGCAAATCCCATTACTGTGGAGGTGATTGGACCATGTGGTCACCTGGCTTCCAGCCATGGCGTTGGGGCTAGAGCCTAGAATGGTGTCTGGTGTGTAGTTCGCACCATAGTTAAGAATGTGCCATTTTACTAACATTCCCCTATTTTTTTTTTTTTTTTGACAAGCAGAGTTAGAGAGAGAGAGGGAGAAAGGTCTACCTTTTTCCTCTGGTTCACCCCTCAAATGACTGCCACAGCCAGCATGCTGCGCCGATCTGAAGCCAGGAGCCAGGTGCTTCCTCCTGGTCTCCCATACAGGTGCAGGGCCCAAGGACTTGGGCCATCCTCCACTGCCTTCCCGGGCCACAGCAGAGAGCTGGACTGGAAGAGGAGCAATTGGGACAGACTCCAGCGCCCCAACCAGGACTAGAACCCTGGGTGCCGGCACCACAGGCTGAGGATTAGCTAAGTGAGCTGAGGCGCCGGCCTCCCCTGTTTTATAAAGGAAGATTTATATGGGATTACATTAGCCCCAGAAGTCCAGGAGGGGTAGAGGGATGATGATTTGTCTTTAGAGCTACCTCTTGCTCACTTAAGGGCGAGGAGGTATTCTCTGCTGGCATGGGTCTCAAGTCGCTGACTCCTGGGTAGGGAACCAAGTATATCCCTGTAGCAGCATTTGGTTGACCACCTAGTTTCACCTCAAATCCTTAATGATTTTACAGCAGTGAAAATTTACTTCTTGTTCGGATTAATGTCCTATTTGGGCCAGTTGTATCCTACTCCATACCCTCTTCATACCAGGCTCAAAATGAGAGAATACCTTGAGCCTGGACTTGAAAATATAATAGAAGGGAAAAAAGAATGGCTGGACAATGTGACTGCTCTTTTTTTTTTTAACTTTTATTTAATGAATATAAATTTCCAATGTACAGTTTATGGATTACAATGGCTTCCCCCTCCCATAACTTCCCTCCCACCCGCAACCCTCCCCTTTCCCGCTCCCTCTCCCCTTCCATTCACATCAAGATTCATTTTCAATTCTCTTTATATACAGAAGATCAATTTAGTATATATTAAGTAAAGATTTCAACAGTTTGCACCCACATAGAAACACAAAGTGAAACATACTGTTTGAGTACTAGTTATAGCATTAAGTGTGACTGCTCTTAAAACCATGGCTTAGAAGGGCACCCATCACTTTTATTGCCAAAAGGCTAGTAGCATTAGATGTCATTAGAGAGGATTTATACTCCTCTAATATGAATGGGTCTTTAAGAAGGGACTCTGTAAAAGAGGCACAGTTATTTTTACAATAATGTAATTTACCGCGATCTTGTGTGTTGCTGGTTCCCATGAGAGAGGAAAGGGAGTTTCACAATGACAAATAAATACTTATCCTGTAAGTGGCACTTTACTTCAACTCTCTGCTTTACTGACTGCAGATCCAATACCCTGATCCAACTGTAAAAAGACCAGAAAGTACACTACCCTGGTCCCGAAGTGGCAGAGAGTGTGAAGCATTTGGCAACCAGCTCCAATTAAATAGATAGAATATTCGTGATATTGGCAAACTACCTTCCTGTTGTCCATTTGGATGTTGTAAACTTCAAATGGTAGAGTTGAAACTCATATATTCAGGAAGAGAGTTTTCACATCGTAAGTTAGAATCAGTACTTTGTGTTGAAGTTGAATATCCTGTTTGTGACAGACCCGAGTCTCCTTTACCACTAGAAAATCTGAACCAGAGACTTGTAAGATCTTAAGTGCAAAACAAAAATGCAGGGTTTTTTCTCTCATATTTTAAGTTCTTTCAAAGCACACTGTTACTATTTCTTTTGTAATTTAATATTGATATAAGCAACATAATGTTGATAAATATATCTACGTTATAAAGAATAGTGTTTTAACATGGACATCCTTGAACCCAAAACCAAACTTAAGAGCCAGCATATATACCCATTACAATTAAATGTATTTATATGCTCCCCCTCTATCTGTCCCAAATTTGCCTTTCTCCTACAAATAAATACAACTTAGAATTTTCTTTCATTCTTTCCTTTTTCTTTAGGATTGCCAGAAATAGAATATGACAGTATTAGAATATTATGTCAATAACATGTCATTGTATAAGTTGTTGATTTATATAGTCCAAAGCAGTGTGTGTGTTAGTTATCTATTGTTGCAAGGCAAATTACCCTAAAACAAAAAACTTTTATTATCTTCACTTTAGTCACCCAAGAATCAGAGCAAGTCTATCAGTTTCCTAGGGCTACTGTACCAAAGTACTACTAATTGAGTAGCTTAAAGCAACAGAAAGGTGTCCTTTCTTGGTTTTGAATATCAGAAATCAGCATTAAGGTGTCAGCAGGATCATGTTCATTTTGAAAGCTCTGGGAGAATTTTTCCTTGCCTCTTCACAGCTGCTGGTAGTTCTTTGGCAATTCATGAGTAATTTGTCTTATAGCTACATAACTCTGCTCTCCATCTTCATTATCCTGTGGCGTTCTTCCTGGGTCTCTGTCCTTATATGACCAACTTTTATAAGGACATCACTCAGCTTAGGGGTCTACCTTACTCCACTACGATTTTGTCTTAACTAATGGCATCTACATTGACCCTATTTCCAAATAAGGTCACATTCTGAGTTACTGGGGTTAGGGTATCATTATATCTTTTTATTTGGTAAACACAATTGAATCTGTAAGACAAGCAAGAGAGAAAACAGGAGAGAGTACTCTACACAGAAGCCAGTGTCTTTATGGAACTTTTTTTTTATTATTTGACAGAGTTAGACAATGAGAGAGAGAGAGAGAGAGAGAGAGAGAGAGAGAGAGAGAGAGAGAGAGAGAGAAAGAGAAAGAGAGAGAGAGAGAAAGAGAGAGAAAGAGAGAGAAAGGTCTTCCTTCTGTTCGTTCACTCTCCGAATGGTTGCCATGGCTGGAGCTATGCTGATCCAAAGACTGGAGCTAGGTGCTTCTTTCTGGTCTCCCACGTGGGTGCAGGGGCCCAAGCACTTGGACCATCCTCCACTGCCCTCCTGGGCTGCAGCAAAAAGCTGGACTGGAACAGGAGCAACCAGGAAATAGAACCCGGCACCCATATGAGATGCCAGTGCTGCAGGCGGAGGATTAATCAAGTGAGCCATGGTGCCGGCCGGAACTTATTTCAAAAGTGAAATCCCATCAGTTCTGTAACACTCTGGTCAGTAGAAGCAGCTAAGTCAGTGCAGCCCGCACTCAGAGGGAGAGGATTACAGGTGCATGCATAACAGGAGGGGAGATCATGGAGACCAACTTAGAGGCTGCCTTCCACATATTATTTAGTTTTTATTGTTTGAAGTTTTATAAAGATTATGTTTTATATGTATATATAAAACATATAAAACATTCATCTGATATTTTTCTAAGATTTATCTAGCCTACATGTAATTATAGTTCATTCATTTTAACTAGTGTGAACTGTGAAAATCTTATACAGAAAATCTTTGTCTCTAACAATATTCTTAACTTTAAACAATATTATTTTTAACTTTGTACTCCATATAAATAGTATCAAAGCTCGTAAAGTTTAAGCTTTCTAAGATTTCTATGTGTCTACGAAGTTTATTCTGTAATTTAATATGGTCAAACTACTTTTTTTCACAATACATAAAATTCTTTTCTCTGTGCAGTTATGATATCAACTTTTGTTCAGAAAGATTTATTTATTTGAAAGGTAGAGTTAGGGAGGGAGGGTGAGGGGGACAGAGGGAGGAAAATAGAGATCTACAACCCAGTGGTTCACTCTCCAAATGGTCACAATCAATAGGGCTGGGCCAGGCTGAAGCCAGGAGTCTAGAACTCCATCCCCATCTCCCAAGTGTGTGGAAGGGCCCCGAGCTCTCAGGCCATCTTTGCTGCTTTTCCAGGTGCATTAGTCAGGAGTTGAATGGAAAGTGGAGCTGTAGGGACTCAAAAAAGTACTCATATGGGATGCCAGCATTGTAGACAGTGTCTTAATCCACTGTGCCACAGTATCATCTCTGACAACAATTTTAATATGGTTAAGTTCATTAATTTCCATTTGCTTTCAGATTTTTGGATTTGCTTTTTTCCTTTAATATTAGTTTTGGAATATATCTATTTTTATGATTCTGAAATAGGAGACTTTAAAAAGTTCAGGAAAAATGAATGTTATTTAAAAAAACTATACATGAATTTCCAAACTTTTTTATACCAAACTTCTCTTTTAATTCCATTTTCTTCAAACTTTTTGGAGTATGCCCGTAAGAGTATACAGCAAATGTGTTAAGAGAAGTCTTCATATTGACTCCTTTTATATTCCCTGCCTGTGGGGTATCCTGTCCTTTTACATCAAAGCAAACACACACAAAATTGTATCCCCTCACCTTCTTTCCAAAAATGTAGTCAAATTATATTGTTATGCATTGGGCTTTTTACTTTTATCGTTTAACATTGTGTCCTGAAGGTCACACCATGTTGTGCAATAAAGATTGTCCTTGTCACTTTTTACAGTGATAGATAATATTATCATGTGGGTGCACAATATTTTATTCACCAGGTTCTCCATTAGTGGATATTTGGATCATTTCCAAATATTTGCTATTACAAATAATATCCCAATGATAAACTGTGTGTTAAAGGTTTTCTGATTTTTTTCCTTTTTCTTGGCTGGGGTAGTTATTATTTAGAAGTAGGATTGGTGGATCAAATTATACATATATTATCAACTTTTTATACAAGCTAAATGTTATCACATTCCTTTCCACAGGGTTTATTCTTATCAAAAATATATGACAGTGACTGTTTTCCCACAATCAATACCTATGTTGTTAACCTTGGATTTTTTCCTATCTGACAAATAAGACCGTGCACACAATTTAACTTGTATTCCTTAGTTATGAATTGAACATCTTTTTATATTTATATTTTCAAGGATTTATTTTATTTATTTGAAAGTCCGAGTTACGTGGAGAGAGAGGGAGAGACAGATCTTCCATCCGCTATTTGATTCCCCAGATGGTGGCAACAACTGGGGCTGGGCCAGGCTGAAGCCTGAAGCCAGGAGCTTCATCCAGGTCTCCCACATGGGTGTGGGGACCCAAGCACTTGAACCATCTTACTCCAGCATCATTTGAGATGTCTAAGAATCATTTTCATTTTTTGCCTTTTAGTTTCTCATCATGTTATTTCCTTGTACTTCTTTAAGTTTCTTTTTTTCTTCTTTATTTTTAGGGCTTTAAAAAAATTGTAGGTTGATAATCTTTGATATTTGACAATAGTTGCAGATAGTTTTTTTTCTCCCAGTGAATTATTTTGTTTTGCTTTTTTTTTGTAGTGATCTTTCATCCAAGGACAATAAAAATAAATAGATTTTTATATATGGTTTAAGTTTTTCTTGCATTATGAATTTGATTTATAATTGGGAAGATTTTCTCCAATCTAAGGTTATGGAAGAAATTTCCCATCTTACTCTTGAGAAAGTTGCACATTTTTTTTTAATTTAGATCTATAATCCACTGGGAATTTATTATAGTATTTGGGGTAAAATATAGATCTAAATTTAGCTTTCACCTCTGGCCGGATACTATTTGGTTCATCATTTTCTTTCCTCTTTCTTCTAGATTAGAACATGTATATGCGTGTGTACACATATGTACACACCCATGAAAGAACTTCAAAAAAGTATGTAGAAATGAAGTTCAAAGAGTGCCTCAGACAGACATTTTGTCTTATATTTTTAGATGTCAGTCAGGATGCCTGCACATCACATCTGAGTAGCTGGGCTTGACTCCCAGCTCCTGCTCCTGCCTTCACTTAATGTGCACTTGAAGGTTCTTGTCACCCACAAGAGAAACGGTTTTCTAGCCCATCGGTTTGCCTTGGCCCAGCCTCAGATGCTGGGGGCATCGGGGAATAAATCTGTTGTGGGGGGCCGGGGAATCTTATTTCTGTGTGTGTGTGTGTGTGTGTATCTGTCTATCTATATGTATTCCTGCCTTTTAGTATTTATCCATTTTATCATTTTAAACAAAATAACTGATTACATTAGAGTAAAATCTCTACACAGAAAATTACACAAAACATCTGATTAATAAGCATGTTTTAATTTCTCCAAATCCATGCCAACCTTTGATATTATTACTTTAATATTTTAACAATTTTTGTAGACTGTTAGAGTATCTCTGTGATTTTTAACTAGTATTTCCCAGATGCCAAAGCAGATTGAGCTACTTTTCCTATGTTTGCTATTAATTTGCAGATTCTCTCTTGGAAAGTGCTATTGAGTCTTGTGGAGAAGTCTGTCTTAGAAATTTGAAGACCTTTTCCTCTTTTAAAAATATTTTGGTTATTAATCTACTGTTGGTTACATGGATTGCAAATGTGTCTTTTTATATATTCTATTATTTATGTTTCTACTCAATGGTATCTTTTCATAAACTTTAATTTTCTAATTTAATAAAATTATATTTATCAATATTATTCTTTCTGGTTAATGATTTTTGAATTTAAGAAATGCTTGCCTGACCCTAACAATCCAGATAGTAAAGTTTCAGATGAATACTGCCAGACAGAATTCACTAGCAATTACTTGAACTGAAAGAAATCTTAAAGAATGTAATTTCAGGAGAAGGGTAAGAAAGGCCAGAATGACAGAAAGAGAAGGACAAATGGTTAAATAAAATTGTTAATGGGTATGAAGTACTAAAGAACACTGCTGTTTAAAACATGAATTATCTCCAGTTTGTAGAGTAACAAAACACAACTAAAGTAATGAAAACCAGTAGCATGTCAATATGCCGGAAGTTGCTCAGCACTGAAGAATTCTAAGATTTTTATATTTTGTGGCTTGGGGACTAAAGAAGAATTTAACTTTAGAATTGGTTAAATCTCATGGTTTAGAAAAAGAAAAGCTGGGCAATGAAATGTAAGTCCCAGCAACTTCTGAAGTTCTAAAATAAAACAAAGGGTGTGCTCTGACCACAGTAGAAGTTTGAGGCTCAAGCAATAGATTTTAAATAACCCATTGGGCAAAGAGGAAATCACAGTGGAATTTTAAACGAGTGAAATGAAAATGGGACACCAAATACTGTGGAATAGAGCTTAGAGGACAATTGAGAGTTCTAGACACAGATAGAAAAAGAAGGCACACTATGAACTGGGTAAAAGTCCATCTCAAGAAGTCATGGAAAGAATAGAAAAAATAACTGCACTCCCTCAAAAACAGAAGAAAGAAAATAATTGTTAAAAATTCAAATTGATGGGATAAAAAGAAAGCCTACAATGCAGAATTTGAAAAAAGTAAATATTTGGTTGTTTGAAGAGATAAATAGTATTGCTAAAACTCAAGCAAGACTTAACAAAAAGGATAGTGTAGACCCAAATGACCAATATCAATTATTAGAAAAAGAGAAATTGTGACAGATTCTATAGGCATTAAATATAGAGAGATAAAGTTTTAATATGCCAATTACAAGACACAACAGGTCACATTTTATATGCAGTTTTTCACTGAAAGCAATTTGGAATAAATATATTTAATAAAAAGCTTCAGTGGTGGGATAGAAAGAAAATAAGAAACGTTTTCTTGAAAAACCTTTTTTTCCAGTGAAGAATAGCTTTATTTATCTACTGATAGTAAAAGGAAGCTATTCTATATTACTGAATTTTCAGATGTACAATGGCAACTGTAAGTGCCAAAATTAATATTCTCTCAGCTTTTATCTGAAATGTTTAAAAATGTGTTATTCTATTTCATATCTTTGTTTTCCAAAAAACTTGAAAATTTCAAGTCTATATCAATGTTGAAAGTATTTTGTAAGCATTCAATATCCACCCCTATGCCAACTATGTAGATTCAATTTTTAGCATTTTATGATATTTGATTTAGCATGTTGATCCCTTGTTGTTCCTTCTGGCTAACTATTAAGCCTCTTATTTGTGATGCATTTCAAAGTAAATTTCAGGTATCAATATACTTCTTATAAAATTCTTCCGTGTGTTATGAGAATATTACAGTTTATGGAAAATTGAGCTAAAACTTGTTTATTTTGATGAAAAAAGTTTGAAATCCCAAATAAACAAAAATAAACTTATCTTTTAATTCTATTTTCCAAGAATCATTTGAAGTACTCTCATATTTTATTATTTGTATTGGAGTTCATTTTTCTTTTGATGTAATATAGTGCGTTGTTGACATAATTCTGTGTTTTTTCCTCAAACCATTAATACGGTAAATAATAATGATGAGTATTAAACCAATGTTTCACTTATGGAATAAATTTTACTTTTTCATGATGTGTCATTATTTTATATATTGCTACATTCAATTTGCTCCTAATTTGCTAAATATGTTTGCATTGATTTCTGAGGGTTATTGATATAGAACTTTATTTATAATGTTTATTTTTGATTTTCTGACAGTGTTTCCAAAAAGTGGTGATATTTTTATCTTAAATATTTGCTGGAATTCAACACTGAAAGCACTTAAACCTGGAATTGTCTTTATGGTAGAATTTTTGATAAAATTAATTCCTTTAATATGAGGGTATTTCAAAAGTTATGGGGATGCATATTATTAAATTATGCATAAATTTCAAACTGATTTTTTAATCTATTCATTTTTAAAGATTTATTTTTATTTATTTGAAAGACAGTTACAGAGAGGTAGAATGAGAGAGAGAGAGAGAGTTTTCCATCTTCTGGTTCACTCCCCCAAATGACCACACCAGCCAAAGATGAGCTGATCTGAAGCCTGGAGCTAGGACTTCTTCCGGGTCTCCCACACGAATGCAGGGGCCCAAGGACTTGGATAATCTTCTGCTACTTTCCCAGGCCATAGCAGAAAGCTGGATCTGAAGTGAAGCTGCTGGGACTCGAACCAGTGACTATTGGATGATGGCGCTGCGGGCTAGGGCTTTAACCTGCTGTACTACAGCACCAGCCCCAATTTATTCATTTTTATTTATTTTCATGGCAGAGAGAGAGAGAGAGACAGACAGACAAGGGTAGAATCCATCAAAAAGCTTCCATCCACTGGTTCAATTCCCATATACCCACAGCAGCTAGAGCTGGGCAAGTCCAAAGCCACGAGCCTGAAAATCAATCTGGATCTTCAACATGGGTGGCAAAGGTCTAAGTACTCATGCAAATTCCTGCTGACTGCCAACGTATCATTAGCAGGAAGTGGAGCCAGGAATCAAATTTTGGCATTCTGATATGAGATTTGGTCATCTCAAGTAGCATATTAATTGCTGCTCCAAACAGTTGACCCTTAATTTTTTTTTGCACCCAAATAGACTTTCATTTCAATTCCATTCTTCTATGAACTTTCAAAGTACCATCGTAAATATTGGGATACTCTGATTGCCTCTTTCATCGTTTTTTTCATTTTGGCAAGTTGTGTTTTTCAAAGGACTTGCCCTGGTCATTTAAGTTGTCAAACTCATTGTCATAAATGTGTTTATCTAGCTCTCATTTTTCTCTTAATTTCTGTATAATTCAGTTGGTTGAATTTCTGTACAATTTAATTTCTGTCTCATTTTTTATCATGTATTTTTTGTTATCTTGACCAATCTAGTTGAGTTTATATCAGTATTGTGGATATTTTCAAATAGTTGAATTTTGGATGTCCTTTAGTTTCCTTTTTTATTTAAACATTTTTGTCCCCTGAGCACACTCATTGTCATTTATATGGTATGATTCAGTGCAATATTTATAATGAAATAAGAAATGGCATGACATCAACACAATTTTAATTCTTTCTCTAGTAACTTCCACAAAGAAGAGAAAATGTGATAATTGTTTTTCTGGGTCTGGCTTATTTTATTTAGTATATTGATCTCCAGCCACATTCATTTTGTTGCAGATTTCATTCTTTTTATGGCTAATATTCCATTTTGTATATATACCACATTTTCTTTGTCCAGTCATCAGTTGATTCCTTGTCTTTGCTATTGTGAATTCAGCTGCTATAAACACAGGTGTGCAGGTCATTATTTCATATGCTGGTTTCATTTCCTTCAGATATATTTCTAGACATGGGATCGCTAGATCATATAATAGGTATATTTTTACTTTTCTGAGATATCTCCATAAAGTTTTCCACAATGGTTTTACCAATTTGCATTCCCACCAACAGTATATTAGGGTTACCTTTTTCCCCACAACATTTTCAGCACTTCTATCTTTTCTGTTTTTATTTTTGAATAATAATCTTTATAGCTGGAGTGAGATGATATCTTATTGGAGTTTTTATTTGCATTTCCCTGATGGCTAGTGATATTGAGCAGCTTTCCATGTGTTTGTTGGCCATTTGTGTTTCATCCATTAAAAGAGGCTTGTTCTTGTCCAGAGATATATTCCAGATACTAATCCTTTAGGATATGTATTTTGCAGATATTTTCTCCCGTGCTCTCAATTGCCTCTTCACTTTGTTCAGTGTTTTCTTTGCTGTGCAGAAGTTTCTTAGTTTAATGTAATCCCTTTTGTCTTTTCTTGCTCTTATTGCCTATGCTTTTGGGTTCTTATCTAAGAAGTCTTTGCTTATGCCAATATCTTGCAGCATTTATCCTATGTTTTTCTCTAGTAATTTGATGCTTTAAAGTTTTAAGTTTAGATTCTTTATTCATTGTAAGTTGATCTTTGTGTAAGGTGTAAGGTAGGAGGTCTTCTTTCAAACTTCTGCATGTGGAACTCCAGTTTTCCCAACACCGTTTATTGAAGATACTGTATTTTCTCCAGGGAGAGATTTTAGCTCATTTGTCACAGATTAGTTGGTTGAAAATGCAAGGGTTAATTTTGGGAGTTTATTCTATTGCATTGGACTACACGTCTATTTTTGTGCTAATACAAGGTTGTTTAGATTGTAACAATCCTGTAGTATGTTTTGAAGTCTGGCATTGTGATGCCATCAGCTTTGTTTTTATGTTTAAATCATTTTGGCTATTCAGATCCTTTTGTATTTCCATATGAATTTTATGGTTTTTTTTCTAGTTCTGTAGAGAGTGTCCTTGGAATTTTAATTGGGACTTCATTGAATCTGTAAATTGCTTTGAGTGGGTATGGACTTTTTGATAGTATTAATTCTTCCAATCCATGAACATGGAACATTTTTCTGTTTTTGCATGTCTCCTGTTTCTTTGATTAATGTTTTGTAGTTTTCATTGTAGATATTTTTCACATCCTTCATTAAATGTATTCTAAGGTATTTAATTGTTTTTATAGCTATTGTGAATGGAACTCATAAGTTTGTTGTAAATGTATAAGAATTCTATTGATTTTTGTGTGCTGACTTTATATCCTGCAACTTTGTTCTTTTTTTAGCCTTAAAGTTGGAACTGTGTGTTATTAACCATAGGTCTATCCTCTTTACTAATAAAAGGATTTCTGGTTGAAAATTTCCCTCTAATCAGTGCTTTCAGTGCTTCCCATGGTTTTTGATAAGGTGTATTTTTTTATCCTTAAGTTTAAAATATCTAATGCTTTTCCTTTTAACCACTTTCTTGGTCCTTGACTACCTAGAAGTGTATTTTAAGTTTCAAAATATTTGACATTATTCTAAATATATGTTTGCTATTCATTTTGCATTTGATTCCGTTGTGGTCTAAAGCATTCTCTTCAAATACAATCCTTTTAAATTTATTGAGACTTGCTTTATGATGTAACAAACATTTCTATCCCAATGAATGTGCCATATGAACTTGAAATTAAAATATAAACTGTGATTGTAGAATATCATGTTCTAGGGCCGGCGCTGTAGCTCAATAGGCTAATCCTCTGCCTTGCGGCATCGGTACACTGCGTTCTAGTCCCGGTCGGGGTGCTGGATTCTATCCCGGTTGCCCCTCTTCCAGGCCAGCTCTCTGCTGTGGCCAGGGGGTGCAGTGGAGGATGGTCCAAGTGCTTGGGCCCTGCACCCCATGGGAGACCAGGAGAAGCAACTGGCTCCTGCCTTTGGATCAGCACGGTGTGCCGGCCGCAGCGCGCTGGCAGCGGCAGCCATTGGAGGGTGAACCAACGGCAGAGTAAGACCTTTCTCTCTGTCTCTCTCTCTCACTGTCCACTCTGCCTGTCAAAAAAAAAAAAAGAATATCATGTTCTAGTGATCACAGTTAGGTCAAGGTGGTTTGCAAATAGCCTTGTTCAGATCTTATGTCTGCGCACTGATATTTTTGTTGTTCTGTCAATTGGTGGGTGAGTTATGTTAAAACGTCCAGCTGTGATTGTTGAACTGTGTATTTTTCCTTTCTTTTCTTTCAATTTTGTTTTTGTGAAATTTGAAAGTGTACTAAGTTCTTATATACTTATGTTTAATATCTTTTTTGTGAATTGGTAATTTTATCATTGTGATGTGGCTTTCTTTTCCTGTGGTAATAAACCTTATATTGTCTTATATTATTTTGGCCAATCAGTCATCTTAAAATTTTTTTTAAGTTTTATTTATTTTGACTGTCAGAATTATGGAGGGGTTGGGAGGGAGGGTGGGAGAGAGAAAAAGATAGAGAGAAATCGATCTTCCATCCACTGGTTCACTCCCCAGATGGCAGCAATAGCTAGCCCTAGACCAGGCTGAAACCAGGAGCCAGTAGCTTATTCCAGGTCTCCTCCATGGTTGGTAAGGGCTCAAACAGTTGGATCATCCTCCATTGCCTTCCCAGGTGCAATTTCAGGGAGCTGGATTGGAATTGGAATAAATGGGACATGAGCCGCTGCCCATATAGAATACAGGCAGCACTTTATCCCCATGACACAATGGTGACCCCTTAAGATTTTTATCATATATGCTTTGCCTACTTCTTACTTTTAAATTGTTTTTATATTTAAAGGAAATCCCTCATTTATTCAGATCTGCTTTTTTGAGTTATTCCAACAAAATCGATCTTATAATTGGAGTGTTTATTCCATAATTATTAGAAGCAATCTTTCATATGATTTGATTTAGGTCTACCAGTTTTTTAGTTTATCTTATCTATTTTAATTCCATTTATAAACTTTGATGTTTTCTTTTATTTTAAATGTTTTTCTAGAATTTCATTTTAGAATAATATTTAGCTATAACTGTTCACACTGGACTATTTCTGTTAATGACTGCTCTAATGGTTGCATTATATTTCTAAGTTTTCATAATCTACCAAAAGTTAATATTGTACCACTTCAGGTACAGTGCAGAAAACTTATAGCCTTATAAGTCCATTTTTACCCATTGCTGTTAAGGCTATAGTTGTTCTACATTCATTATAAGCTCAAAAAATAATTTTGTGTTTTTGCTTTAAATTACCGTATATATTTTAAAGAAGTCAAGAGAAAAATGTCATTAACATTTCTGATGCACTATTTTCATTTCTAATAATCCAAATTTATATCTGAGATCATTTCTTTTCAGCTTAAAGATTTTCCTTCAGTTTTTTGTATAGTGCAAGTTATCTAATGGCAAATTTTCTCTGCTTTTTTTTTTCACATGAAAATGTCTTTATTTTCTATCATCTTTGAATAATAGTATCACTTGATATAGCATTTTGGGTTTCCATTTATTTCTATTTTAACATTTAAAAATATTCCACCTATGGGAGAGGGGGCGGGATATGGGAGGGTTGCGGGTGGGAGGGAAGTTATGGGGGGGAAAAAAACCACTGTAATCCATAAGCTGTACTTTGGAAATTTATATTTGTTAAATAAAAGTTAAAAAAATAAAAATATTCCACTTTCTTATGGTCTCAACAGTTTTTGGTATGAAGTCAGCAGTGTTTGAAATAATTGTGTCTGAGTATGTAAACATATTGTTTACCTCTGGTTACTTTCAAATGTTCTCTTTATCTATAGTTTTCAGCAGTTTGATAATCTTATGCTTGAGCATGATTTTCTTCATATTTTTCCTGCTTCTTATGTGCTGGATTTCTTAATTTGTATATTCATGTTTTCCCCTAAATTTATAAAAAATTTAGTCAGTCAATATTGAAATATTTGTTCTGTCACATTCTTTGACCTCATATTGCATTCCCATTACACACATGCCAGGCCTTCTGTTATTGTTCCAGAGGCCACTAATGTTCTCTAGTTTTCTTTCTTTAAATGTTTCTCTCTGTATTTTTTAGTTCAAGTGTTTTCTGTTGTTATATCTTCATATCCACTAATTGTTTTTTTTTACTCTGTCATCTTAATTCTACTATTAATCCTGCTCAACTAATATTTATTTTATCTATTTTGTTTTTATTTATACAATTTTTACTTTTAAAACATCTTTGTTTATCTGGGAGTTAGGGGAGGAGAGAGAGAGAGAGAGAGAGAATGAGAATGAGATTCCACCCTCTGATTTACTCCCTAAAAGCTAGCCTGGTCAAAGTTGGGATTTTCCAAAAATTTATTTTTACTCTGTACTCTCCCTTCACCATGCTAGAAATACTGAAGATTTTTTTATTGTTGTTCAAATACTAAATGCCCTAAAAACAAGCAGTTCACTTCCAGTAATCCATTCTTCCAAGTTTCATATTCCCTTCAGAATCCACCTGTCATTTAACCTTCTCTGCTCCAACCCATTAGAGTTATAATTTAAGAATTTTTTTTTCTAGAGTTTGAAGTGTTCCTGCTTCGGAGTCAAGTAAGATAGGAGGTTATTCAGCCATATCAGGACACCATCTGTTGTACTCTTTGAGTGAGATATTGAGCAATATTTCTGGACAAGAGTCTAATATCGTATTATATGATCTACAGAGTACTGATCTCACAATCTAAGAAGGTCTCTGATGCTTGAATCATCGTTTAAATGAATCCAAATATCTTTTGTCCCACTTTTTTGGTTTGGGAATCCTTTTGTATAGTTTTTTTCTTTTTTACTACCGTAGAAAAGAGAAAATCTGTCACTAGTTACCATTTGGATTCTCTGTAGTCTGGTTAATGTGAAAACCAAGATGATTTGAGCTGTGTTTGAAAGTAGAGTTTTAAAAACAACTATATATAAAACCCAGAAATGGTGTCCCTTGAATATATGAGATTAAATAAGAGAAACTTGTAGCAACTGAAATAGCTGATTTTTTTCTTTATGAAGTCCAACTATCTTCTAGACTCTTTAGTGCTACCAGATAAATGAACTTTAGGTAAGTCAAAATGAACAAATTTTAACTGTATTGAAAAAATGTATATGGCTTTCTTCTAGGTTTTAGGCTAACTAGAGCCCAAAAAGAAGCTTTTTCAGTTATTGAGACCTACCTGTTGAATTTACCCATTGTGTTAATCTATTCTCTTAGAAGACAAGAAAGACAAAAGAAATGCAAGAATAAAGATAGTAAAGAAATCTTTACATGACCTTTTCTTAGTCTATTCTTATTGAAATGTTCTTCAACAAATTTTATTCAAAATTTTAGTTGATGAGTTTATTGAATTTCATAAAGGATAATAATAAACAAAAGAAAACAGAAGACTTTTTAGTATTAGCAGTATTATTGTCAAAGCTGTTCTATAAGACCGGCAAGGCTTTGAGGGAAAATTTATTCCCAGTAGTGGGCTAGTATTTTCCACAGGAAACAGTGGTTCAGAACTCAAACTAATTTTGTCCATGGGAATTTAAAACAGGACACATTTTCGTGGTTTAGGTTACACATAGTCATTTTGGGAGCCAAAAACACTACTTTAATATCCCCCAAAGATCTGTGATTTGAAAGTATTCCTTTTCTCAGGGTAGATACAACTGTGAAAAAAGTCTTACTTTTTAAAATGTGAACATTCTAATTAAAATGAATATCAACACCCTGAGCTCCTTTAAAATTGTTCTAAAGGGAAATCTAATTAATCTTTCATATAAATTCTTTTACTGCTGCTCTTTGGTTCAACTGAGCATTTATATAATTTTGGAATAATAAATACCCATGATAAATGAGAGTTGTTACACATTATTTTCCTAAGAACTTGAATGTCTTTGAATAGTACATTTAAAAAATGTAGGTTTCTAAAACAATTCTAAGCTTTTATGTTTTTGGAATCCTATCCATAATTTTCTTGACAATTGTAATAAAAATATCATTAATATTTCACTTTAATGATATAGTGCTCTGGAATAAAATTACAATAGAACAAAATTCCTTCTGAAGAGCTGTTCTGCACCTCCTAATCATGCTAAATGAATTCATTATGATTAGTTTTATGAGCTGTAGACATGAAATTAGCTTGGGTCATTGTAGAAAAGGAAATAATTTTTTTTTAGAAATAATACTTATTCATTTCTGCCATTATTCTCACCTCTAGGTTCATTTGGAAAATGCTGGATTATTATCATACTGTTACTTACATTTTCTAAAACCTGCACTGAGGAAAGTTTTAGAATAAAGATGTTTGAGAATTAATCTTGAGAGTAATTTCTTACAGTGTGCTTTCAGTTGCTAGTCTAATTAAATTGCAAAATTCGGATGGATCATATCTCCATTTCCCATATTATACTCTACTTTTCTTGATATCTTCTGTTGTAATGAATAGCAGAGGTCTGTTCTATTAAGAAGTGAAGAGACAATTAGCCGCAAAGAAACTTAAATCGTGAGTTTATATATAGGGTTTCAAAAATAATCTCCAAGTTTCTGCAGTCTGTTCATTGAATCAAAACATTTGACTGAGTGCCTACTGTTCCCAGGGATAGTGCTAACTTCCAAGAGGAAATGGTCAAAGACATATTTGAATACTTCTATGACAGGCACTCTTCTAAGAGTCTGCTGAGGATACCTTTTAGTGATACAGTTTGACTGCTAGCATTCCACTTTAATAATGAGAGAACCAAGGCACAGGATACCCAAAGCTAGATGGTATTGAGGGGGGTTTGGGGCCACACACCTGCTTTTAAAAGTGTGTGTGCTGAACCACTACTTATACCAGGTATTACTCAATGATATGACACTAACTATGCTATTAAGGACCTCACAAGTCTGAGCAAGTAGGAAATAGATTTTGCTCAGTGAGGTGAGCCATGAATGTTATATACTGATCTCTGGGTGCAGAGCTCTGCCTGTGTGATCCCGTAGCACCCACACTTCCTTATCTTATCAGTATTCCCTATTGGACTGTCAGTTTGTTGAGATCAGGAGTTATATTGTCTGTTCAGTACCTCTGGTGCTGGATCAGTATTCCAATCACTATCTGGATTAGACCTGACATCCAGTCACTTTTCCTGGTTGAGTGACATAGAGCATATAGCAGAATCACTTGTTTTATTTTCTCTTTCTAAAATGAGTATAACACAAATCTACTTCATAGGTTAATCGTGAGCAGAGGACAAGATAGACAAGATGAGGAATGTAGAATGCATGTTACATATATAATGTTCAATAAAAAAATCCAACTATTGCCTGCCGTGTGAATAAATATATTCAAAAATGCTTATTTACTGAATTACACGGCATAATATTTCTTTTGTGGTCCTCAGAGGGAGCTAGTGTGTGAAATAATGATTCTTTTTCTTCTTTTTGTGTTTCTCAGATGTTGGAGTGGGTCTCAACAAAAATGAGACTTTGCCAACCTCTTTACACAAACAAAGAGGTGATGATAACACAACAGTAGCTGTTGTGCTTGTAAGAGCTGTAGGACAAGCCAGCCTGCTGTACCCTGCTGTATTCTTCCTTGACCTTGACTCATCACCATCCCTGCCTGATCAGTGTGTGGACTTTTCTCTGATTTTCTCACTGTGTTCAGCCTCCCAGTTTTCAGAGTCCCTGGACCTTGTCAGAATTTTGTGTTTTACCACAGGTGGATTACCTTCTCTGTTGAGCATAGCTTCATAGGAGACTGAAAATGGTATCTGTGGGTGGAGTTCATGATGTGCTGATTGGCTTTTGGGAAACCGCTCTTACCCTCCTTTTGTCCTGCCCCCAGAAGCAGGCCATTCCAGACCACGTCTACCCAGAGGAAAGGACACTCCTTATTCTTAAAGACACTGAAATGCTGAGAAGACTGAACAAAGAGGCCTTACTGAGTTCCCCCTAGTTTATTGCCATCATACCCTATTTTATCTAATCGTACTTCCACATAACTGTCCATTCCTCACCAAACCTAAGCACAATAATACACAGACAGCCTTGTTTTCTTTAGGTCTTCATTTCTGAGGGTTCTGTGTCAGGTGAGAAACTTCCATGAAGTCAATGTATTTGTGTGTGTGTTAATCTGTATTTTGCAGTAGTCACGAGCCTTGTGATGAGTGAGAAAATGCTATTGCTTTTTGTTCCTTGCACTGTCACTGGGACCTTATTATGTGTCAGGTCTTATGCTAAGCATTTGAAACACAGATTTTCATTTCATCCTGAAAACATATCTGAGTTAGTTCCTAGTATTATTTCTGCTTTAGAGGTTGAGAGAACTTAGTTGCAGAACTTGCCCAAGGTCTAAAAGCTTCTAAGCGGAATGGTTTCTATTTTTCCTTCAATCAATCACCTGCTGCATTATCACTGCTGAAGGGAAGCATATTAGCTTCCTTCAACAGGTGTTTAGGTGATAGAAAATGGATCAGTTGAGAAGATGCTTTTTTTATAATAGAAAATGAAACAAATTGAAACCTTTATAAAGCAGTCAAGATGTTTGCCTGTGCTTGTGGAAATCAATATATGAAAGGAAGAATCAGAAACTTTAGGAATAAATTATTAACTAAAACTGCTTCCAAATGTTCTCCTTTCAGCTTCAAATGAAGCCAGTTCTAATATTTATAAGTAACTCGACCTTAAATAACCCCATCATTCTGCTCCGAAAGAGGGGGTAATCTTTATGTTTCTGAAAAAGAGATGAGTGACTGAATTTCATAAAAAGAGGTTTAAATTAATTGTAAGGAACACAATTATTGGAATAAAGTAAAATATATAATCATTGACCTATATTGCTCATATTAAATAACTTTTCATATCTTTCCTTAAAAGATTTATTTTATTTATTTAAAACTCAGTTACAGAAAGTGAAGGAGAGACAGACAGATCTTCCAGGTGCTGGTTCACTTCCCAGATGGTTGCAATGGTCAGGGCTGGGCCAGGCTGAAGCCAAGAGTGAGGAATTTCTTCCAGGTCTCCCACGTGGCTAGCAGGGGCCCAAGCACTTGGGCCATCTTCTGCTGCTTTTCCCAGGCCATCATCAGGGAGCTGGATTGCAAGCAGAGCAGCTGGGACATGAATCAGTTATGGGATGCTTGCATTACAAGCAGCAGCTTTACCCACTACACCACGATGCTGACCCCAATATCTTTTAATTTCAAAATAGTTTGATTTACAGAATTATTGCAAAGTTCCTACAGAAAATTATTATTTTTCTTTCAAGATTTATTTTTATGTATTTGAAAGGCACGATTACAGGGAGGGAAGGAGAGAGAGAGAGAGAGGGAGAGATATATCTTCCATCTGCTGGTTCCCTCCCTAAATGGCTGCAAAGGCTAGGGCTGGGCCTGGCCAAAGCCAGGAACCAGTAGCTTCATCTGGATTTCCCACATAGGGGCCAGCGACATCTTCAGCTACTTTACCAGGACACTAGCAGGCAGCTGGATTCGAAGTGGAGAAGCTGGGACGTTAACTGGCACCCATATGGATGCCAGCATTGAAGGGGGCAGCATTATCTGCTATACCACAATGCTAGCCTGTTATCCACTTCTTTATACAGAATATAATCTATCATCACAGTCACCCCACTGCACTGTGGAGCATTAGAATTTCTACTTCTGTCTGTTTTCATAACTCATGCAACCTCCCGCTATCCCCTACTCATTCCCTTTCCAGTCTCTAATCATTGCTATTATAATTTCATATTGATTTTTTAACTTCTGTATATGGGAGAATGCAGCATTTGTCTTTTCATATCTTAACATAATCATCTCCAGTTCCATCAGTTTTGCTGCACATGTTAGGATTTCACTTTTTTTAAGGGGAAAATAGCATTCCATTGTGTTGTGTTTTTATGTATATATATTATCATATATATGTATGCATATATGTGTGTATATATATATATATATGGAGCATCTAAATTGACTGCATGTCTTGGCTATTGTGAATAGTGCTGTGATCAACATGGGAATGCAGCTACCACTTTCCTATACTGCTTTCATTTTTTGGATATGTACTTACAAGAGGGATAGCTGGGTCACATAGTAGTTCTGTTGTTAATATTTTGAAGAACCTCCTTACCATTCTCCTTACTGGCTATAATAATTTGCATTGGATTTAGTCTCCAGTACTGTAAGAACTAAGTTTCTGTTCTCTCAGTTTATTGTATTTTGTTGTGATAGCCCAAATGCACTAAGAATCAGTGCACTCAGTCAGTGAATAGCAAAGAGAGCATCGTGATTTCACATTGGTTTTTGAAATAGGGCTTTAGACAAAATGAGGATCTTCATCTGTGGATCCAGCCTTCAGAGAGGAAGGTTGGGGACCAGAATCCTTTCTTCTTATCTGAAGTTTGCAGCAAGACTTCTGTCCTAGTGTAGGAAGCAAATGTAATTGAGAAATCAAGACAAAGACTCAAGGATGCTGTTTGCCTCAGGGAAGTCAGATTTGTAGCTCAAAGGCAGTCAGGTGCATGGCTTAACACCTACCATACAGATTCTACAAGGCTAAGTCAAAATTAGGTGGGTTCCCTTGGTAAAGCAAACCTACCATCCTACAGCTTTGGGTTCTTTCGCATTCCAGAGGCCAAGAATGGTAATGTATAATTTATAAGGAGTTGCATTGCCTGCCTGCATGATAGCCCTGAGAATCTAGGAGTATGATCTGTCTGTTGTTGTGTGATTTTGTCTGCTTTGTTCCTTTATAAGAGTTAGGTTTGATTTGGTAAGTAAGAAACCTTTATTTTTCTTTCTAGTATCAGTGGTCTTCCATTGTTCTTAGTTCAGACTCCTTATCAAGGCCTGAGTGAGGTTTGGGTGGCTGCTAATGAATTTCTCAGCCTCCCCACTGATCATTGAACAGCATACACCTATTAATTTAGCCACTGTCTAAGACTTGTACCGCCTTCCATTCTCCATGTTTTTCTCAGCCTTCTACACATGAACATTGCATTTATTTTGTCTAATGTGTTCAATCTCCTTTCTCCCCTTCCAGGGTAGTATCATTGATGTATCTCCTGTCCGTTTTCTCTATTTCACTCATTTCTGCACAACCATTAGCGTAAAATTCTTTGCTTTTAAAGAAAAATTGAAATTCTGTCATGATATTCCCCTGCTTGATCTCAAAAATAACTTCCCTGACACAGAATAAAATTCAATGCTTTTTTTAAAATTTTTTAAATTTTTTTTATTTTTTACAATTTTTTTTAACTTTTATTTAATGAATATAAATTTCCAGTGTACAGCTTATGGATTACAATGGCTTCCCCCCCACCCATAACTTCCCTCCCACCCACAACCCTCCCCTCTCCCGCTCCCTCTCCCCTTCCATTCACATCAAGATTCATTTTCAATTCTCTTTATATACAGAAGATCAATTTAGTATAAAGATTTCAACAGTTTGCACCCACATAGAAACACAAAGTGAAACATACTGTTTGAGTACTAGTTATAGCATTAAATCACAATGTACAGCACATTAAGGACAGAGATCCCACATCAGGAGCAAGTGCACAGTGGCTCCTGTTGTTGACCCAACAAATTGACACTCTAGTTTATGGCGCCAGTAACCATCCTAGGCTGTCGTCATGAGTTGCCAAGGCTATGGGAGCCTTCCAAGTTTGCCGACTCTGATCATATTTAGACAAGGTCATAAAAGACAGAGTGAGGATAGTAACCAATGATCCTAAGAGTGGCATTTACCAGGTTTGAACAATTATACAGCATTAAGTGGGGAAGAGGACCATCAGTACACACAGGTTGGGAGTAGAGCCATTGGTGGTAGAGTAGAGGTTATGATTACAAAGGAATGAGGCCCAAGTGCACTAGACAGGGCCTAGAACAAAGGACAGAGTCATTATTAGAGGAGCTAAGAAAGGTGCTGTCTAAGCTACAATTAAGTTTTCTGATTGAGAGGCAAATGGAACCTGATAGAAGGGGCTTGATAATAATCTGGTGGGCTTTAGGCCTTGTAAATTCAGAGGCCCAGACCTATCTATCTCTTCACATGGAGTATATCCTAAGGGAGGTGTGAACCTCCTAGGGAAAGGCACTCTGTTGACTTTCATGACTTGGCTGGCCTGGGAGGAGAGCTGGCCAGGTAAAGGCAGGGGACATCTCTAACAAGAAATTTACAGTTCTGCTTGCAATGTTGCTGACCCTACTTGACCATCCCCTCAGCTGCAGTGGTCACTTTGGAAGTTGGGCTGAGTGAAGGGCTTTTCAGCTTAGAGCCAATAAGATCTGTGGCTCTGACCTGGGCATCCTTCGACTCCAGGGCAGGTCCATTTCCAGTGATCCAACTCTTGGCAGAGCTGCCAGGGCTCTTCACAAGCTGACTTCTGCTGAAGCCCAGGCTTACCACATTGAAAGCCACTGCAGTGGACTGGCCTGTTGGGTCTCCTTGAGGGCAGATCACTGTCCAGATCAGCCATTAATAGGCCTGCCACCCATTGCTTCTGATGCCTAGCTTTCTTTTCCTCCTGGTTTGTGTTAAAGCAGACCAGAGGATGCAAGTCAAGGGAGTGCCCGTGTCCCATCTCTAATCTTCGGTGGCCTGAACTACAAGTCTATAGTCACAGGCATGTTCTGTAGTAGTTTTTCTAAGGTAGACAATGCCCATGAGGAAAATTATATTCTCACTTTAAAACTTTCTTTCCCTTTGGTCTGAAAGGGAGGTTTTTTTCTACTTACTGTATACTTCGCTGATGGCGAAGTGAATCTAGCTATGAGATTATTATTTGAGTTCTTATTTTGGCTATGCTATTGCAGAAAAATGTTAGCCATCTCTTTTATAAGGTCTAAAGATTAAATTGTGCATCCTACAGATTCCTTCATAATAGAATTAGTTTCCTACCTTGAAGAGAATAGAGAAATGAAAGAACAAGTTGGGCTTAGAATAGAGAAATGAGGGAGCAAGTCCTAGATTGCTTGCTGACAATAGCAATATCACATGAATACTTAGCAAACCGTTTCAACCATTAGATAACAACTTAAGAAAACATTTACCAGAAGGTCCAATGCCTTCTGGAATTTTTAAGAATCATGTATTTGAAAACACCTCTTATATATCTAACATGGTGTAGTTTGTTTAGCCAGTAAACTTAAGCACAACCATCTAAAATGTTTTTAGTTTCTTTCTACCAACAAGTCTAAAACATATGATACACAGATTCAGGTCCCACAAATTAAAATGTATCTTTGATTGATTTTAGCAGCTTAAATTTATGGACAATCTTATCTATAAGCCATTTAAAATAAAACTCTTAATAAAATTTCCCCATGTGGACATACAATATGTACACACATATAATATAGCATAATAGACCAATATAGCAATTTTAATAATAGCTTTTAAAATCTTTAACTCTTTTTGTAGATTGCCAATTGATTTGAATTGCTTTTTCTTTTTAGTAACCTCAGTTAACCATACTTTCTCTCAGTTGGTACTGTTAATACATTATTGGCTTCATCTGTTTACAGAGCCATCCCAAAGTACTGAATACAATAAAAGTGGCTGGAAAAAGTCCATATGAACCTATAGGAGGACAGCTAAACACAGAACCAACAATGCTTTAGTTTTATGAGCAGCACATCATATATAACTGTGGATGACAAAAGACTTTAAGTCGCCATGTTTAAAATTATAAACTCATCAACCAACAAGAGGCAATTGCTTACTTCACAGTATTTTTGAAAGCACCTGTAGGATTTTACAAGTATTTAACCCTTTAAGTCTCTGGGGCTTTCTCATTAAGATAACTATCATGTCTAGTAACACAAGATCATTAGACTTTTTAATTCTCAAACATTTGTATTAATAGCATTTTCCATTATAGAAACTTAAAGTCTGGTACCACATCACATCTTGACAGTCCTTCTAATATACTCCACATAGACTGATTAGTTGGTGTCTCTATAAGATGAGAGACATAGGTCCTTCGATTTTTTCAGTTGGGCCCAAACTGGAAAAACCAAAGTCCAGGATTTACTGGAAATTTTAGAGACCAGATTGTTTGAAACTTTGATTTTTTGAATGCCTGTCAAGAATGCCAAGAAGGCTCAAAATCCAAAATATCTGGTTGAAATAAGATTTCTTAAAATCATGACATAACATAGACCAAATTTGATCATTGTTACAAGGTGATTATTCAAATTTTTGAAAAAAGCACATATTTAAATAACCCATAGCTCTTAATAAAAATTCAGCTGTTTTTGAACAATTAGAATTTAACAGCCGGCGCCGCGGCTCACTAGGCTAATCCTCCGCCTTGCGGCACCGGCACACCGGGTTCTAGTCCCGGTCGGGGCACCGATCCTGTCCCGGTTGCCCCTCTTCCAGGCCAGCTCTCTGCTGTGGCCAGGGAGTGCAGTGGAGGATGGCCCAAGTCCTTGGGCCCTGCACCCCATGGGAGACCAGGAGAAGCACCTGGCTCCTGCCATCGGATCAGCGCGGTGTGCTGGCCGCAGCGCACCTACCGCAGCGGCCATTGGAGGGTGAACCAACGGCAAAGGAAGACCTTTCTCTCTGTCTCTCTCTCTCACTGTCCACTCTGCCTGTCAAAAAAAAAAAAAAGAATTTAACAGACATCAAGAGAACATAATAGATTACTTTAACACATTGCTTTAACAGAGCATCAGAGTTTAATTCTATGTCAAAGAGAAATTGAGCTTCCTGTGATCTTTTGCTGTGAGGTTTCCTTCCTTTACCTTCTTTCATATTGGTGACCATGTTTCTGTGTTTCTGTGTGTAAGACATCTTTAAGCATCTTTTGCAGGGCAGGATGAGTGGCAACAAATTCTTTCAGTTTCTGTTTGCTATGAAAAGTCTTAATTTCACCTTCATTCACAAATGAGAGCTTTGCAGGATATAGTATTCTGGGCCGGCAGTTTTTCTCTCTTAGTACCTGGGCTATGTCTCGCCATTCCCTTCTAGCTTGTAGGGTTTCTGATGAGAAGTCTGCTGTGAGTCTAATTGGAGATCCTCTAAGAGTGATCTGACGTTTCTCTCTTACACCTTTTAGGATCTTTTCTTTATGTTTCACTGTGGTGAGTTTGATTAGAACATGTCGTGGTGAGGATCTCTTTTGGTCATGTTTATTAGGGGTTCTATAAGCTTCCTGTACTAAGATGCCTCTGTCCTTCTCCAAACCTGGGAAATTTTCTGTTAGTATCTCACTGAAAATGCCTTCTAATCCTTTCTCCTTCTCCATGCCTTCAGGAACTCCTAGAACCCGAATGTTGGGTTTTTTAATAGTATCCTGTAGATTCCCGACAATATTTTTTAGATTTCTAATTTCTTCTTCTTTTCTTTGGAAATGAAGAGTTCAATAGATCAAATGACAAACACATTAGAGAGCCTTAAAAACAGAATGGGCGAAGCAGAAGAGAGAATATCAGACTTAGAAGACAGAGAACAGGAAAGGAAACAGGCTTTTTTTTTTTTTTTAACAGGCAGAGTGGATAGTGAGAGAGAGAGAGACAGAGAGAAAGGTCTTCCTTTTGCCGTTGGTTCACCCTCCAATGGCCGCTGCGGCCGGCGCATTGCGCTGATCCAAAGCCAGGAGCCAGGTGCTTCTCCTGGTCTCCCATGCGGGTGCAGGGCCCAAGGACTTGGGCCGTCCTCCACTGCCTTCCCGGGCCATAGCAGAGAGCTGGCCTGGAAGAGGGGCAACCGGGATAGAATTCGGCGCCCCGACCGGGACTAGAACCTGGTGTGCCGGCGCCGCAAGGCGGAGGATTAGCCTATTGAGCCATGGCACCGGCCAAATTCAATTCTTTATCATGACTTCAGGTCCTGTAAAAGCTGGAAACTCCCATCTCTCGCCCCAACCTCATTCTCTTCTGCTGCTGCCACACCTGCTGCCATCCGTTCCTAGAAGACACCAGACTTGTCCTGGTTTTAGGTTCTTTCCTATTTCTGCCAGCCTAGAACATTCTTCTTCCACATTTTCACAGCCTCAGTTTTTTCAGGTTCTTCCCATCTTAGCTAAAATGAAACTTCCTCATGGAGTTATTCCCCAGTCATTCTCTGTAATGTCTGTAAGGGGCCACACTCCTCGAGATGTTTTCTTCATGGTGTCTGCTACTCTCTGGAATGGCCATACACTGGTAAATCTTAGAGATTAAGAATGTGACCACTGGAGACCAGTTATTTGGATTTTCATTCTAGCTTGTCCTCTTATTAGTTGGGCGATCTCAGTGTAGCTGCTTAACCTCTCTATGCCTAGTTTATTTCTCAGTGATGGATGCAAGGAAGAGATTCCTTAGCATATGTAATGGACTATTAACTAACAATTTTGTTAACAACTGAGTTCATGAGAGCCGAGCTACTGAGTACTGAGGGGTTAAGACATCAAGCCGAAAATGAAAGTAATAGTCAAAAAACCTTAATTACTTGTTGCAAAACATTTGCAAGAGACAAAAAATATGAGTTGCTCACATGTGCCATGTTTCTTCATGTAGTAGTGCCTAGTGAGGACAGTATCAGAACTGACCTGCGGGGAGGGACAGAGGGTCTTCATTGCTGAGGGAGCCTGAAACAATAGGGCTTCTGTAATGTGACGGACGTGGGAGCTGGGACTTGAGTAAGGAAAGAAGGAAGGGTTGGAAAGGGCAACTTCTGGATGCTGAATCAGAGTAGAGAAGTGTTTCTTCAAGGCCCCCAGATAAAGTGATCTCAGCAGAAACAGGAGAAAGGCCATAGCCAAGGCTTGCTCAGTAAGCAGGCCTCAGAATGTAGCTCCAGGGCTAGGAATGTGGCTGTGTGTTGGAGAATTGACAGGCAGAGAGGCCTGAGTCCTAACTACGGCTCCAGAGACCTCAAACTCAGCACCGGGTCTGCTGTGGGGGTGGCAAGGTGGGAGACAGCCCTCTCCCATGAGATTACCAGGTCGAATCTTTGTAATTGTCTACAGCTGGGGGTTAAAGAACACAGATAGGACTTCGGATTGGAGTTGAACTCCAACAGTGTGGTGTTAGCTTTAATTATTATGAGTTTAATTGTTTTTGGCTATCTCATTTACCCTATGGTATTTTCTAATTTTATTTATTTATTTATTTATTTATTTATTTATTTTTGACAGGCAGAGTGGACAGTGAGAGAGAGAGACAGAGAGAAAGGTCTTCCTTTCGCCGTTGGTTCACCCTCCAATGGCCGCCGTGGCCAGCGTGCTGCGGCCGGCGTGCTGCGGCCAGCACACCGCGCTGATCCGAAGGCAGGAGCCAGGTGCTTCTCCTGGTCTCCCATGCAGGTGCAGGGTCCAAGCACTTGGGCCATCCTCCACTGCACTCCTGGGCCATAGCAGAGAGCTGGCCTGGAAGAGGGGTAACCGGGACTAGAACCCGGAGCCCCGACCGCGACTAGAACCCGGTGTGACGGTCCGCAAGGTGGAGGATTAGCCTATTGAGCCACGGCACCGGCCTACCCTATGGTATTAATTTCATAAAAGCTGGAACTGTGGTTAGTAATTCACTCCTCTATCACCAGAGCCTGGATTAGTAGTGTATGAGGCCTGTTAAGAGCATAATATTAATACATTATATATATATATATTAGTGCATTATATTGATGCAAAATGGAATCAGTGAAAGTAAAATTAAGCAATGAGTGCACTTTTATTTCCACACAGCTAAAATGTGATATAAAAATGCTTTATTGTTGCTATCATGGTTGTTAAGTACTGAACCTTATATCATTTAGATATTATTTTAATGCAATGAGATTAACTATTGAATATACACATTAAAAAATGAACATGCACAATAGCTTCCTACTTGATAGTTTATTTCTCTTAGCTTTCTTAGTAAATGGAATTGATTTTATTGTTGGCCAGAAAGATTTACTAGTAGTGATTTTTTCAAGAAATTTACGAGGAACTTTTGCAGGACATAGAGAAGGTGATTCTGATGTTGATTCGGTAGTGGTTATTAACTATTTGGGAAATGTAGACACCAAATGCTATATATATATGGTCTTATTTCTAGAGAATTTGGTGATATGCTGCACTTGTATTCAGTGTCTATGAATCTGTGATCTCCTTTGTTTTTACTTTCAAATCTACACTTACAAATCCACACTTTGTACTATATAGTAATGACAGTCTCTGTAAGCTTAGCTATCTTTTCATTTTCTGCATCGAATCCTTTCAGTTTCTGGGTGACATCTGGTTTTCCTCTGTCATGAGAGCTGATGTGTAGCCACTGTTTTTGATGCTGTATATCCTGTATTTTATGTTTTTAAGTTTGCTATTTTCTTTTATACTTAGTAAAAACTAAATTAATATAGTACAATGAATGTAAGATCAAAAATCTGATCATTTTAGCATTGACTGAATTGTATTATCACTAATATCAGCACTCTTATTTTCCACTGTAATATAAAAATAAAATCAGGTAAGTACTTAAACAGTCTAGTACTGATAGAGTAAATTTATATACACACAATTTCACTGAATTAGTTAACTTTGTTTTGAGAATATATAGTACCATGTGCTTAAATTTATTACAACTTTTATTATATATTATTAAAATTATTTACTTGTCTTACTGTTTTCTCCTGATATAACAGAATACTACAGACTGGGTAAATCATAAACAATAAAAGTTAATATAGCTTATGATTGTAGATGCTGGGAAGTTTAAAAGCATGGCACTGGCATCTGGTCAAGGCATTCTTGCTGTGTCATAGCATGGCAGAAAGAGCAAGTGGGCATGCCTGAGACAGAGGGGCAGTGGGACCACACTTGCTTTTTAAAATCATGTTTATGTATTTACTTTTATCTCCTTGAAAAGCAGAGTGATAGGGTTAGGAGTAGAGAAGGAGGGGAGAAACAGACAGACCCTGAGACCCTCCATCCATCATCCACAACAGCCGTGGATGGATTCCACTAAAGCCAGACCCTGGAATTCCGTCTGGGTCTCCCCATGTGGATGGCAGGGGCCCAAGCATTTGACCCATCATCCTTGCCTCCAAGCATGTAGTAGCAGGAAGCTGATTCAGATTGGAGGAGCCAGGACTGGAACCAGTGCTCGCACATGGAATTTGAGTCTCCCAAGCGATGGCTTAACTTGCTGTGTCACAATGCCTGCCTTTAAACTTGCTTTTATAACAAATCTACACTTAAGAATAACTCCTTTCCATAATAACATTATCTATTGATGACAGCAGAACCCTTATGACCTACTCAACTCCTGAAGGTCCCACTTCTCAACACTGTCACAATGACAGTTAACTTTCAGTGTGAATTATGGAGGAGACATTCAAACCATAGCACTTCCCTCATAAACTTCACCTGTCAACCTTGGGTACTACTTGAGTACTGGGAATATTTTTTTGTATGTACATCATAATATATCAGTAATTAGTGGTGCAATTTATAAATGTATGTTTGTGTAAAGTAATTCTACAAATAGCCTTTATTTATAAGATACCTAGCTTGTGTCTGGCATAGTATAGGGAAATACCTTCCGTGCTTATATTTGTGTGATTTTTGTCCATAGTTATTGCTTATCCCTAATAAACCCCACAGTGAATCTGTTTTGTGTTTCATATAAGAAAACCAAGGCTCTCTCCACTCTACCATGCTCCTCAAGATACACAGGTTCAGTGTTTGATTCCTCAGGGTTTCATGCCCAGCTCTGAACTTTTCTCTTCCTATTTACAATTTTAAAATTTAAGATGTACTTTTTAAATATAATCCAGATTTTCTGGATTTAGTATAATATTTATAGTTTTTTTTTTATTCAAAACTGTTTTTATTTTTCCAGATATTTGAAGCCATTGTTATATTTCACTAGCTAATTCTTTCTTTCTTTTTAAAGATTTATTTATTTGAAAAGCAGAGTGAGAAAGTGAGAGATATCAATATTTTTAAATCTTGCATTTGCTGGTTCACTCCCTAAATCGCTGCAGCATTCAGGTTCCTGTCAGGCTGAAGCCAGAGGCCAGAACTCCATTCAGATCCCTCCATATGGGTGTCAGGGGCACTTGGACCATCTTCCACTGCCTTCCCAGTCATATTAACAGGAAGATGGATGGAGTCAGAGGAGCAGGGACCTGACCTGGTATTCTGATATGGCATGCCCAGTCACAAGGGGAGGCTTAACCTGATGTGCCACAACATGGCCCTGACTGGCCAATTCTTGAAGTATGATTTGGAATATGCTCATAAGTACACATAAACACATGGAATTATATGGGATATATCAACAGTCTCCATTTTCTTTTGGTAATAGAATCATTCAAGTAATAATAGACTCAGGACCATCAAGATCAGAAATTTCTGAGGCTACATTGTAGCTAGATGAGGCCATTATGTTGTATTTAGTATGTGGGGGTGGGGTGTACCTGATGCCTACAACTTCTAATGATCTGCTTAGTGAAGATGGTGTGCTTATTCTGGGCCTGCTCTTTTCCCTTTCTGAAGTGTAAAAGGCCAATGTGAAGGTCATAAATGTCTGCTTTTTCAGGCAAGAACAATGTCCATGATGGAGATGGAACCACAGATGCAGGGACTGAATCCTTTAGTGACCTGGGGGAACTAAGCTAACTTGCCAGCTATACACACCACTGGACTAACATGTGAGTGGAAACTAACTATTATATTTAAGCCACTGTGTTTAAGTCTACCTTATTTTACAAAAACTTACTGTATATTTGTCACCATCTAATTTATTTAAATATACAGCCTGCAACAGAAGTTTTATATATTAAATATAGTACCTCTATAATTTTAAATAATTAAAATGAGTGCTTTATTTATTGATTACCTAAAATGGAATGTGGTTCTTTACATTTTCTTCCAGAAACAAAAAGGCTTAATTATTCTTAATGAGGAAGAGATAGAGAAATATCTGTCTTGATTAATATCAGCAGCTGAAGGGTCCAAGACACTCTAACATAATCACTAGTTACTTGTCACAACTTCTGTAAAGTGTTTGTTGTAATAGATTTCAACCCTGGTCTACCCAGACAGAATTTATACATTTGACTTTCTTATTCATTATAATAAAGTATGTTGGTATATGGGAATACACGTTGAATGCAAAGGGAAAATTCTCATGGAGATTTGTTGTAATCACTGTAGCCAGCAGAAAGTTGTATTCCTAGAATAAGTTTTCATTTAGGGAGTATATTAACATTATGCTGAGTGAAATAAGCCAGTCCCAAAGGGACAAATATCATATGTTCTCCGTGATCGGTGACAACTAACTGAGCACCAAAAAGGAAACCTGTTAAAGTGAAATGGACACTATGAGAAACGGTGACTTGATCAGCCCTTGCCCTGACTATTGATGAACAACTTAATACATTATCCCTCTTAGTATTTTTTTTTTGTCTGTTCTACTTAATACTATTGGTTTAATTCTGTAATTAATACACAGTTATTCTTAAGTGTTGAAACTAAACTGAAAAGTGATCCCTGTTAAATATAAGAGTGTGAATAAAAGAGGGAAGAGATGTACAATTTGGGACATGCTCAAGCTGACTTGCCCCAAACGGTAGAGTTAGAAACATACCAGGGGATTCCAATTCAATCCCATCAAGGTTGCATGTACCAATGCCATCTCACTAGTCCATTTGATCAATTTCTGTTCACAATTGATCATAATGATAGGACTAAGAGCCAAAGGGATCACATAAACAAGAATAGTGGCTGAAAATACTAACTGATAGAACAAAAAAGGGAGAGAATGATCCAACATGGGAAGCAGGATACACAGCAGACTCATAGAATGGCGGATGTCCTAAACAGCACTCTGGCCTCAGAATCAGCCCTTAAGGCATTCGGATCGGCTAAAAAGCCCATGAGAGTATTTCAGGCATGGAAAACCAAGACACTCTGTCAAAAAAAAAAAAAATGACCTAAATGAAAGATCTCCGTAAGTGAGATCCCAGTGGAAAGAACAGGTCATCAAAGAAGGAGGTACCTTTCTCTGAAGGGAGGAGAGAACTTCCACTTTGACTATGACCTTGTCTAAATATGATAAGAGTCGGTGAACTCAAAAGGCTTCCATACCTTTGGCAACTCATGACAAGAGCCTAGGGTGATTACTGATGCCATAAACAAGAGTGTCAATTTGTTGGGTCAACAACAGGAGTCACTGTGCACTTACTCCTCATGTAGGATCTCTGTCCTTCATGTGCTGTACATTGTGATTTAATGCTATAACTAGTACTCAAACAGTATTTTTCACTTTGTGTTTCTATGTGGGTGCAAACTGTTGAAATCTTTACTTAATATATACTAAACTGATCTTCTGTATATAAAGAGAATTGAAAATAAATCTTAATGTGAATGGAAGGGGAGAGGGAGCAGGAAAGGGGGGGGGTTGCGGGTGGGAGGAAAGTTATGGGGAGGAAAGCCATTGTAATCCATAAGCTGTACTTTGGAAATTTATATTCATTAAATAAAAGTTAAAAAAAGATTTGGTAATTATATTTGACTGCTAATCATGCTTCTTTCCATTTATCTCTTCTTTATTCCCTTATGTCACCTCTTTATAATTCATGTTTGTAGCTTGTAATGCATTAGAATCAGAGCAAAATCTATAGAAAACTGGAACAGGCATTTGGTGAAGTATTTGAGATGCTGCTTGGGACATCTGTATCCCACATCAGAATGCCTGGTTTTGTATCCTGGTTACATTTCAGAGTCCAGCTTCCTGCTGTTGCATACCTTGGGAGGCTGCAGGGGATGGCTCAAGGACTTGAGTCCCTGCCACCTATTTGAGAGACCTGGATTAAATTCCTAATACAGCTTTGGCCTGACCTAGTCCCAGCTGTTTCAGGCATTTGGGGGAATGAATCAGTAGATGGGAGATCTCTCTGTCTGCTGCTTACTTGCCTCTGTCTCTCTTTCAAATAAAATGTTTTTTTTTTAAACTAGAGAAAATTATAAAGTCTACACTATATACAGAAATGGTGGAAGCCCATTTTAGTCCTAAATAATTAAAAGATCATGAAAATTTTGACTAATTGGCATTTACTTCAGAATCAGCTAATCAGAGATTTTGATTGCAAAAAAATATGTGAGAAATAATTTCATTTAAATGTCCATCACCAGCTGTGAAATATTTTTGAGTTCTTAGAAGAATACTTGCTATTTTTTAAAGAAATTTTCTCAAATGTTCTTTATTCTGCATATTTTTCCCTATAATCTTTTACAAAGGAAAGGGTTATATTAATCGGAAAACAGAAGAAAAAGTTTCTGGTCACATTTGTTAGAGTTACAAAAGTGTAAAATGTATACCTTTTATCTTTTTAAAGTATACTTTATATATATTTTGCTATGCAACAAAGTGTGTTTCAGATATTTTTGTAGCTTTTTCTTAAATTTATTTTAAACCATATTAATTTCATTCCATTATTATGTAAAAATAATGAATTTTATTACATTCCAAATGGCCTATTTTGTATTTTCTTTGGACATACCTAGAAGCAATGAATTCAAGATAGGAGCAACTGACTAGTTGACTAAAAACTACAGAATTGGTAACTATTGGGTAAAGAGTAAGAAATAAAAATGTATGAGCCTACTAACAACATTTTTATTCATATTTTAAAAAAATATTTATCTATTTATTTATTTGAAAGAGTCACACAGAAAGAGGAGAGGCAGAGAGAAAGAGGGAGGTCTTCCATCCAATGGTTCACTCTCCAATAGGCTGCAATGGCCAGAGCCGTGCCAATCTGAAGGCAGGAGCCAGGAGCTTCTTCCTGGTCTCCTACATGGGTACAGGGGCCCAAGGACTTGGGCCATCTTCTACTGGTTTCCCAGGCCACAGCAGAGAGCTGGATCAGAAGTGGAGCAGCCGGGTCTTGAACCGGCGCCCATATCGGCAGGGTGTTAACCTGCTGTGTCACAGCTCCAGCCGGCCCCTTTATTTATATTTTAATCACAGACTCAAATCTTTGAAGCAAAGTAGCAGCTTTTATTGAAATATCATTTGTAATACATTAAAATGCAAAAGTATGACACATATGTATGTGTGTACATGTGTTCATGTGTTGTGGTGGGAAATTGATAGGGAACAAAGTCAAGCATTCGCATTTATTATTCATTTATTATGTTCCAGGCATTTGCTTTCTCATTTATTGTTTGGGAAAATACTGAAAATAGTATTTTCAAACTCAGATCTGATATATTCTTGTTTGGAAGTGAAATAGAGGGTCCCACAAATCATTGATGAGTCTTTTAAAAAATGTTGTGTTTCCATGTTGACATTAGATTTAATATGGGTATATTCTACACTATATGGATACCTGTCTTATATTCACACACAATCATTTTTGTGATCCCAAGACTTATTTTAGGTTAACAAGTTAACCTAATCTGGTTAACAAGTACTGACAACATATAGAATATATTTACAGTCATTGAAGGCCAGATCACTTAACATGCAACTTTAAACATAAGTTAACTTCAGTCTTGAAGAAAAATGTGCTAGTAGAGCTGGGTACTTACACACAGATACTAAGAGGATACCTCCCATGAAAGAATCAAGTGTTGGGACTGTGGCATAGCAGATTAAGCCTCCGCTCTTGACACTGGCATCCCATATTAGAGTGTTGTCTGGCTACTCTGCTTCCAATCTAGTTCTCAGCTAATGTGCTTGGGAAAACAGCGTATGACAGCCCAAGTACTTGGACTCATTCCATCCATGTGGGAGACCCAGGTGGAGTTCTGAGTCCTTGGCTTCAGCCTGGCTCAGCAGAGTTGCTACCTTTCGGGAGAGAACCAGCAGATGGAAAATTTCTCTCTTTCTCTCTCTTTCTGTCTCTCTGCCTATAAGTCTTAAAAAAGAATCAAATAAAACTGGCCCTCCATATCCACGGTTTCAACCACGTGAATATCAAAAATATTTTAAAAAATTGCATTGGTACTAAAAATATATATTTTTATTTGGTCCTTATTTTCTAAGTAATACACAAATAGCACATCTGCTATTTATATAGAATTTCAATTATATTAGGTGTTACAAGTAATATAGAGATGATATAGAGTATATCATAGGTTGTACTTGGGCTATATGCAAATGCTACCCCACTCTATATAATGGGCTTCATCATCATCAGATTTTGGTATCTGTAAGGGATCCTGAAATCAACCTCCACTGATCTGAAGGGAAGTCTGTAAATGTCAAGTCAATAGTGGTGATTGTATGAAGGGAAAATGTAGCAGCTTAGGCCAACAAAACGACTAGGTTATATGATTTTATGTAGGCTGGTCAGAGGCTTCTCTGAGAAGTGACAATCGCATGGAGGTCCAGTGATTAAGAAGAGTATCTGGTGAAAGATATTTCCCAAACAAAGGAAGCAGCAGATGCACAGGACCTAAGAGGGAAGCATGCTTGGAATGATTGAGCAACAAGAAAAAAGAAAGTATAGAAGCAGCAAGGTAAACAAGGGGGAAGATCAAAGATGATGGCAAGTTGTGTGTCTGAACTGTGCAGACTGGCACTAGTCCTGGACTCTGACAAAACTGAAGTTCAGCCCTCATGCCACCAAGTAAGTCATGTGCCTTGTGGAGGGTTTGGTTAAGTCAAGAGAAAAAGGAGCACCTTTTACTTTGCACAAAAGGATATGAATGCTTAATATGGCACCTTTCTAAACTGGGTGACCTATAGGCTTCCTTCCAGGAAGCAGCCTGGAGAGAAGGAGAGGCCATAGCAAACTTGTCACTTATGTTGTGGGCTAGGCTGGGCCTAATTTAATATTCCAGGCTCTTGCCTTCTATTTAGAGAAGAATTCTAAGTACTAAGTAGAGGCACAAACACAGCATGTAGTGTGATAAGGATTATTTACAAAGTAAAAAGATTGGACAGGCACATGAGGGCTTCATTTAGGGAGAGTAGGGCAGGAAAGGTAAAAGAGAAATTTCATATTCTGCTCTGATCACCCTGGGTCCACAAGGTGGAGGGGTTGATGGGGAGAAAGAGAAGGTAAGAGAGAGCTCCCTTCCTTCACCAAGCTTCTTAAGAGCTTCACAGAGGGGAGTGGTTACATAGTACTACCCCCAGGTCCCAGGTAAGGGGAGATGCACCTGGGCGGGGGTGGGGGGGTCATCTGATTGACAGGTTTAAATGGGTGGGGTAGATGTGGCCTCAGCTCATGAACTCTCCTTGAAACCACTTCATTTAGACCTGTATGATAGAACACAGCTTCACAGAAACAGGGGAATTATTTAATTTTTGTCTATTTACTATAGAATCCAATACAGTGATAAGAGTGACCAAAGCAAGTGATTAGAGTTAGCAAAAACTAGACTAACATTCTTTCTATTTATTTATTTGACAGATAGAGTTAGACAGTGAGAGAGAGAGAGACAGAGAGAAAGGTCTTCCTTCCATTGGTTCACCCCCCAAATGGCCGCTATGGTCGGAGCTATGCTGATCCGAAGCCAGGAGCCAGGTGATTCCTCCTGGTCCCCCACGTGGGTGCAGAGCCCAAGCACTTGGGCCATCCTCCACTGCCTTCCTGGGCCACGCCACCGCAGAGACCTGGACTGGAAGAGGAGCAATTCTGGTGCCGCAGGTAGAGGATTAACCAAGTGAGCCACGGGGCCGGCCCCTAGACTGACATTCTTGACTTCTTAGTTGCACAAATTAGTGTGACTTTGGGCAATTGAATCTTCTGGTTCTAGCAGTTTTCTTGTGTATACAATGAGAATATTAACACCTGTTTCACAGTCTCATAGGGGCGAGATATTTGCAAAATGCATCACCTAGTTCTTTGCTTGCTGCAAGACCTTAATAAGGATGAGCCATCCTTGTTACAATCATTAAGACATTAAATTTAATCTTGAGGAAATACAGAGACTGAAACAGATGAATATCATAATGATGAGATCAGGTGAATGATTTTCAACACATATTTATTGAGATATCCCTCAGTGTCAGGTATTGTTTTAGGTTCTTAGGGATACAACAATGAAACAGGAAAGTTTCTTCCCTCTTAGGCCGTTTATTTTAGTGTGGCGAGAAAGACGAATGAGTAAACAAACATATGCTATGGGTTAGTTGGTAATAACCCATGTGAAGAAAAATAAAGCAGATGATAGAACAAAGAATAATGAGATGAGCATGGACTATTTTATATAGGGTTGTCAGCCAAGGAGTGTATATGGAAATAATATTTACATAGACATTTAAATCTAGGAATGTCCTGGGCATCTTAACAACCTATGCAAAAGGCCCTGAGGCAAGAGCCTGCTAGGTACATTTAGTAATAGCAGGGAAGCTACTGTGACTAGGATTAACTAAACACTGGTGAGAATAAGAATGTTGCAGGTGTGGGTACCAGATAAGAAAAGCAGTAAAATAATACTTAATTCATAAAAATGTACACTAGAAAGTAATTTAGTCACATTATTGATTAATTTGTAGCTGATTTTACTATTGATTTTATTCTAATAGTTTTCCTTCAAATAAGTCATTTAATAGTAGATTTTAATTTGTATATCACTTGTTCTGGATAGGGCAAAAAAATAATCAGAGCTCACATTGCTACCTTAAGATATTATCTTTTCTTTAACAGAAGATTAAATGAATATAAATTTGTGTATTTCTACACCTACAGTTCTTGAAAATAGGAATTAGTAATCCTCAGGTTAATGTGACACCATCATGATATGCACATTTTAAAGTTTATTA
This sequence comes from Lepus europaeus, assembly GCF_033115175.1. Taxonomy (NCBI): domain Eukaryota; kingdom Metazoa; phylum Chordata; class Mammalia; order Lagomorpha; family Leporidae; genus Lepus; species Lepus europaeus. Next base: position 30,619,109 of record NC_084836.1, on the reverse strand, counting down.
CCTAGAATTAAAAGCAGGCTCTGAAATTTTTTTCTTATTTTTGTACATTCCTTATAGATTGTTTAAGCATATAATTTAAAAATTGAGTAAGTACGTATGTTAAATGTTGATGCTGTTTCCTGGATATTATACCGTGTCTCTCAATTTTCTTCTCTTTTCTTCTCTGTGCAGTTTTTTTTTTTGAAGTATATTAACCCCTGTAAATCATAAATTTTGTCTGAATTTCAAAAACTATTGCCTTAAACTGTTACATAACATAATTAAATTCAATTTGTCATTGCCCCCCAAAATGTGATGCACTTCATTACCTCCTAATGAAGTTGGGAATGGAGATTTCTTTCTGCTTCTAATGGCTTTTAATCTTTGTCACAGCTTTTTATATTCTCCCTTACCTTTATATAGATAATTCAGAAGAATTCTTTGTTATTTGACTATGTCACATAGGAACACAAACATATTATCCTTCCACCTTAAAGTTGCATAGGAAATGTAAGGAAAATATTCCAAGTTATTTTTGTTTTTATCTGATAACAAATGTTACTTTGGATCATTATAGCAAAAGAAAAATAGCTAAAATAGCATATTCAAATCAACAGAATTCCCTCTTTATATTGGGGGAAAGAGTTATTCTAAGAATCATTTTACATCCTGCCTTCCTTGTCTCCCATACTCAGCTAATAATGCTCATGTTCTCTTGGGTACTGTCTAGAGCAGTTATAACTGTTGTGTCTCAGCTTCAAACCTGGAATCAGAACTTGGGAAACCACCTTTCTACCTTGTCATAGGATCCCTGGTAGTCTCTGCCAGTAGAGGGCATTAGGAGAGACTGGAAGGCTAGAGGAGGAGGTATGTACACACACTTCCTTTTCTCCCAATGAAACAAGTGAACACTCAAATCGATGCTGCTGGGAAGGGATTTTGCAAATGTAATTAAGGTCCCAAATCAGTTGCTTTTAAGATAGGGGATTACATAACATAGACCAAATTTGATCATTGTTATAAGGTGATTATTCAAGTCTTTGAAAATAAGCACATAGTTAAATAACCCATAGCTCTTAATAAAAATTCAGCTGTTTTTGAACAATTAGAATTTAACAGACATCAAGAGAACATAATAGATTACTTTAACACATTGCTCTAACAGTGCATCAGAGTTTAATTCTATGTCAAAGAGAAATTGAGCTTCCTGTGATCTTTTGCTGTGAGGCACTCCCTTGACTTGCATCCTCTGGTCTGCTTTAACACAAACCAGGAGGAAAAGAAAGCTAGGCATCAGAAGCAATGGGTGGCAGGCCTATTAATGGCTGATCTGTACGGTGATCTGCCCTCAAGGAGACCCAACAGGCCAGTCCACTGCAGTGGCTTTCAATGTGGTAAGTCTGGGCTTCAGCAGAAGTCAGCTTGTGAAGAGCCCTGGCAGCTCTGCCAAGAGTTGGGTCACTGGAAATGGACCTGCCCTGGAGTCGAAGGATGCCCAGGTCAGAGCCACAGATCTTATTGGCTCCAAGCTGAAAAGCCCTTCACTCAGCCCAACTTCCAAAGTGACCACTGCAGCTGAGGGTATGGTCAAGTAGGGTCAGCACCATTGCAGGCAGAACTGTAAATTTCTTGTTAGAGATGCCACCTGCCTTTACCTGGCCAGCTCTCCTCCCAGGCCAGCCAAGTAATGAAAGTCAACAGAGTGCCTTCCCCTAGGAGGTTCACACCTCCCTTAGGATATACCCCATGTGAAGAGATAGATAGGTCTGGGCCTCTTAACTTACAAGGCCTAAAGCCCAACAGATTATTATCAAGCCCCTTCTATCAGGTTCTATTTGCCTCTCAATCAGAAAAATTACTTGTAGCTTAGACAGCACCTTTCTTAGCTCCTCTAATAATGACTCTGTCCTTTGTTCTAGACCCTGTCTAGTGCACTTGGGCCTCATTCCTTTGTAATCATAACCTCTACTCTACCACCAATGGCTCTACTCCCAACCTGTGTGTACTGAGGGTCCTCTTCCCCACTTAATGCTGTATAATTGTTCAGACCTGGTAAATGCCACTCTTAGGATCATTGGTTACTATCCTCACCCTGTCTTTTATGACCTTGTCTAAATATGATCAGAGTCGGGGAACTTGGAAGGCTTCCATAGCCTTGGCAACTCATGATGACAGCCTAGGGTGGTTACTGGTGCCATAAACTAGAGTGTCAATTTGTTGGGTCAACAACAGGAGCCACTGTGCACTTGCTCCTGATGTGGGATCTCTGTCCTTAATGTACTGTACATTTTGATTTAATGCTATAACTAGTACTCAAACAGTATGTTTCACTTTGTGTTTCTATGTGGGTGCAAACTGTTGAAATCTTTACTTAATATATACTAAATTGATCTTCTGTATATAAAGAGAATTAAAAATGAATCTTAATGTGAATGGAAGGGGAGAGGGAGCGGGAGAGGGGAGGGTTGCGGGTGGGAGGGAAATTATGGGAAGGGGAAGCCATTGTAATCCATAAGCTGTATACTGGAAATTTATATTCATTAAATAAAAGTTAAAAAAAAAAGATAGGGGATTACTCTTGATGAGTTTGGCATAATCAGGTCAATTTTAAAAAGGGATGACCCTTCATGGCAAGAGAGATTAAAAGCTTATGTGGGGTTCGGTGCAAAATATATTCTCTGTTGATGGTTTTGAAGAAGAAAGGGCCAAGTAGCAAAGAATAAAGGCATCTCTAAAGGCTGAGAGTGATCCCCAGTTGACTGCTAGCAAAGTGACAATTACCTTATTTCTGTGACTACAGGAAACTCAGTTCTACCAATAACCAGTGAGCTTGAAAGGCACCATTGTGCAGAAGACTGGCTAACACCTCCATTTTAGCCTTCAGGGCAGACAATTCTAATCTAAGGAACTGTAACCTAGTAAATGGGGGATGTTTCCAACTGATAATTTTGTGTTAATTTGTTATACAGCAATAAAAAATTAATACACTAGTCTAGACCTGATCCTTTTGGATTCTAGCACCATTGTTTATTTTTGAGATTTATTTTATTTATTTGAAAGAGTTACAGAGAGAGGTAGAGAGAGAGAGAGAGAGAGAGAGAGAGAGAAGTCTTCCATCAGCTAATTCACTCCCCAAATGGCCACAACAGCTGGAGCTGAGCCAGTCTGAATCCAGGAGCATCCATCTTCTACTGCTTTCCCAGGTGCATTAGCAGGGAGCTGGATCAGAAGTGGAGCAGCTGGGACTTGAACTGGTGGCCATATAGGATGCTGGCACTGCAGACAGCAGCTTAATTGCCACAGCGGCGGCCTCACCATTGGTTGTTATCCTCTGTCTGCCAGCAGTATGTCAGTACCACCCTCTTCCCCTGAATTGATCAGGGGTCCCAAGATTGAAAAATGAAGGATGCTTCATATAAGAAATAAAGAGTTTATTAGGACAGCCTACATTCAAGGTACCAGATCAGGGTGTTAGTGGTCCAGGCATAGCTATTGGAAGGCTTATTCCTCACAGAAGACAGAAGAGGTGAGGTTTTATACATTTATAAATTAACGGTGAGCCAGGGTAGAAGCTTGTGTTATAATATTTCTTTATTATCCTGTAGAAGTTAGCTTCTAAGGATCTTGCTTACCAGAAAGGCATGTGAGAACATGTAAATTTTATGGCTAAAGAATGGCACCAGTTAGGGAAACAGGTGGTCAGCATGCTTCTGACTATGAGGGTGTCAAATAGCGGAATGAAATAAGATGGTTTCACTGTGGTTTGCTATTACACACAGCCTCTATACAGAGAGGTCTGGAACTTTTCTTTGAGTTCAAAATACTAGCAGTAACAAAACAGTGGGTTAACTCTGCTCAGAAATGACAACCCTGTCTTCTGAGTCATTCTTCTGTTATCTTAAAGGATAACATGTTTAAAGCTGAAAAGAATGATCAGCTTATTTTCTGTTTATAAAAGTCTAAAACTCTCATAGAAGAAGTCTGGGTGGATTCGCTCCCTTTCAATTGTTTTGGATAGCTTGAGAAGAATTGGAATTAGTTCTTCTTTAAAAGTCTAGTACAATTCAGCAGTGAAGCTGTCTTGTCTTGAATTTTTCTTTGTTAGGAGGGTCTGTATTACTAATTCAGTATCCGTCTTGGTTATTGATCTGTTTAGGTTTTCTATGTCTTCATGACTCAATTTTGGTAGATTCTAGGTGTCCAGGAATCTATTCATTTCTCCTAGATTTTCCAATTTGTTGGCATATAGCTATTTGTAGTAATTCCTGATTATTCTTTTTACTTCTGTGGTATCAGTTTCACCTTCATTCCAAAACCAAAGAAACAAGAAAGAGAACTATAGACCAATAATCCTGATGAACATAGATATAAAAATCTTCAACAAAATACAAGCTAATCAAATCCGAGAACACATCATAAAGATCATTCACCTGGACCAAGTAGGATTTATCCCTGGTGTACAGGGATGGTTCAGCATATACAAATCAATCAATGTGATACATCACATTAACAAACTGAAGAGTAAAAACCATATGATTATATCAGTAGATGGAGAGAAAATATTTGCTAAATTACAACATCCATTCATGATAAAAACCTTAAGCTAATTGGGTATAGAAGGAAAATTCCTCAACATAATTAAGACAATTTATAACAATCCTGCAGCTGGCATCTTATTCAATGAGGAACAGTTGGAAGCATTTCCAGTAAGATGCAGAACTAGAAAAGGATACCCATACCCACCATTGCTATTTAATATAGTCCTAGAAGTTTTAACTAGGGCTGTTAGGCAAGAAAAAGAAATCAAAGGAATACAAATTCAAAAGGAGGATCTTAAATTATCCGTATTAGCAGATGACATGATTCTGTATGTAGGGGAACCAGAAGACGACTCCACTAAGAGACTACTGGAACTCATAAAAGAGTTTGGTAATTTGCAGGATATAAAATTAACACAAAAAATCAATAGCCTTTGTATATACAGACAGTGTCATGGCTAAGAAAGAACTGTAGTATCAATCCCATTCAAAATAGCTACAAAAAATTGAATACCTTGGATTAAATTTAACCAAGGAGGTTAAAAATATCTATGATGAAAATTATAAAAAATTAAGGAAATAGAAGAAGATACACTCAGAAAAAGGAAAAATCTTCCATGTTCATGGATTTGAAGAAATAATATCAAAATGTCATTCTTCCAAAAGCAACTTACACATTCAATGTGATCCCAAATACAAATATCAATCAAAATGTCAATGAAATTCTTCTCATATCTAGAAAAAATGATGCTAAAATTGATATGGTAATTTAAGAGACCCCAAATAGCTAAAGCAATCTTAAACAAAAAAAAGCTTGAAGTATCACAATGCCAGATTTCAAGACATACTCAAGACAGTTATAATCAAAACAGTCTGGTACTGGCACAAAAATAGATAAGTAGACCAATGGAACAAAAGAGAAACTCTAGGAATTAATCTTTACTTCTACAACCAACTAATCTTTGACAAAGGAACTAAAATAAATCCAGGGAGCATGGACAGTCTCTTCAGCAAATGGTGCTGAGAAAATTTGATCTTCACATACAGAAGTATGAAACAAGACTCCTACCTTACGCCTCATACAGAATCAACTCAATATGGATCAAGGATCTAAATCTGTGACCTGATACCTTCAAATTACTGAAGAACATTTGAGAAACTCTGCAAGACTTTGGCATAGGCAAAGAGTTCTTGAAAAAGGCCCCAGAAGCAAAGACAATCAAAGCCAAAATAGATAAATGGGATTACACCAAGCTAGAAGCTTCTGCACTGTAAAGGAAATACTCCCTAAAGTGAAGAGGCAACCAACAGAATGGAATATTTGCAGACTATGCAACTAATAAAGGATTAATATACAGAATTTCTAAAGAGCTCAAAAACTCAAAACTCAATAATAAGGTAACAAACACTCCAATTAAGAAATGGGCAAAGGACTTGAATATCCGTTTTTCAAAAGAGGAATTTCGAATGGTCAACAGACAAATGAAAAGATTCTCAGGATAATTAGCCATCAGGGAAATACAAATCACAACCACAAGAAGTCTCACCTCACCTTGGTTAGAATGGCTCCCATATGGAAATCAACAAATAGGGCCATCACTGTGGTGTAGTTAGTAAAGTTGCCACCTACTCTGCTGGCAGCCCATATGGGTGCTGGTTCAAGTCCTAGCTGCTCCACTTCTGATCCACTTCCCTGCTAATTTCCTGAAGCAGCAGCAAATGATGGCCCAAGTTCTTGGCCCTTGCACCCATGTGGAAGATCTGGAAGAAGCTCTTGACTCCTAGCTTCAGCCTGGCCCAGCCCTGGCTGTTGTGGCCATTTAGGGATTAAAACAGGCATGGAAGATCTCTCCTCGCCTCGCCTCTCCTCTCCTCTCCTCTCCTCTCCTCTCTCTCTCTCTCTCACTCTCTCTCTCTCTTCTCTCCCTCTCTCCTCTCCTCTCTCTCTCCTCTCTCTGTGTAACTGACTTTAAATAAATTTTTTAAAAAAATAAATCAATAAACATAAATGCTGGCAAGGATGTGGAGAAAAATGTACCCTAATCAACTGCTGTTGGGAATGTAAACTAGTACAGCCATTTTGGAAGACAGTATGTATGGAGAGACCCCAGAAAGCTGAAGGTGTATATACTATATGACCTAGCCATCCCACCCCTGGGAATTTACCCAAAGGAAATGAAATCAGCATATGAAAGCATTATCTATTCATCTCCCCATTTATTGCAGCTCAGTTCACAATAGCTAAAATATGGAATCAACCATATATCCATCAGCTGATGATTGGATAAAGAATTTGTGGTGTGTGTATCTATCTGTCTGACTATCTATCTAGCATAGAATACTACTCAGCTGTAAAAAAAGAATGCAATCTGTCTTTTGCAACAAAATGGATGCAACTGGAAGCCATCATACTTAGTGAAATATGCCAATCCCCAAAAGACAAATACTATATATTTTCCCTGATCTATGGTAACTAATAGAGTACCGAAAGTGTACTGTATAGGAGTGAAATTAACATTTTCATATTCAATGATTGTTTACCAGCCCTTATCTCTAATATTGAGGAAAAGTGTTTTCTTCTTCTTACTATTTGTTGACCTCTTAACTTAGTGTAGAGTTAATCTATAATATTAAGTAAACTGAAATAAAACATTGTAAGGATTAAAAGAGGGAATAAGAGAGGAAGGAGGAGGTAGTGTGGGAGTGTGAGCAGGTGGAAAGGTAGGGTGGGAAAATCACTATATTCCTAAATCTGTATATTTGAATTACATGAAATTGGTTTACCATAAATAAAAAAAAATAAAAATTCCAGAAACCCAATAGCCTTCTTTATTTCATCCCATCTCCATTCTCTTTATTCTAAACTGAAAGTGATTTTGGTGGTATGTTATTCTAAGAAATTTTGCAAATCTTCCATTTGTGTTAAGGGAATACATACCTTTAGATAAGTTCCTTAACAAATATTTCCTTGATTTGATATATCCAACTGAGAGGCACACACCTACTCTCTTTATCAGTGTTTCCTGCATACCCTTGGCTCTAGCTCCGAAGCATCATTTAGCATCCTTTGGAATCAAGCAGGCTGAAAATGTTTGAAATCATCAAATACTAGTTCCTTTTTGCTTACCAGTCCTTTCCTTTATCTTTTTCTTTTCACATTTTACCATAAGAATCAAGGAGGAACCAGGCTGTGCCTTCAGTTCTTTGCTTAAAAATTTTCTCAGCTAAGTAAGCAAGGTCGCCTCTTACCAGTTCTGTTTTCCGCACAACAGTACAATACAACTCAGCTAAATTTTCTGCCACTTGGTAACAATGATCACCTTTACTTCAGTTTCCAACAACAACAACATGTTTCTCATTTCCTTATCAAACATCATCAGAACAACCTTCAGTATTCATGTTTCTTGCACCATTCTGTTTTGTGACTATATTTAGTATAAATAAAATCTTTTCCCATCTGCTTCTCACTTCTTTCTGTGCCTTCATCAGTATCACCTTTAATGTATATATTTCAGTCAACTTTCTTTTCAAAGGAATGTAAAATTTTGTACATCATACACCTAAAAATTCATCTATTCTTTAAGTATTACTGTATTCCAAAACCACTTATCATTTTTAGGTCTTTATTATAACAGCTCCCCACTTCTTGTTGCCAGTATCTCTGTTAGTTTCCTGAGACTGTTAAAACAAATTACTACAAATGGAGTGACTTGAAATTAATAGAAATGTATTCTCTCAGAATTCTGGAGACCATAAATCTGAAATCAAGGCATTGCTGGCATGGCCATGTTACTTTTAAAGCTCCAGGGGAAGAATCCTTCCTCACCTCCTCCAGCTTTGGATGGTTCCTGACATTTCTTTTCTTGTTGAAGCATAATTCAAATCTCTACTAACCTAAATCTAATATGTATTAGCTACAGATTATAAATTACATAGAAAAAACATATGTAATTTGTTCCCATCATACAGACACCAAGGCTTATAACTTGAATATAAATTCTTGGGGAACACAGTGTAAGCCCCTAAGCGGGGACTATAAACCCTATATACCACAGGTAATGTAAGCTTCTCTGATTGTGCACACCTTACAAGTGTGGTCACACATTGTTGCTGGGAATATTAAATGGATCTGTGTGTCCATCAGAGGAGACCTCTGGAAACTTTTACGTTTTCCATTTGTGAATTTCTACCTGTATTATTTCACTTTGATACATCATAGATGTAGTATGACAGCGTTTGCTAATCTTGTGAGTCTTTGGGTAAACCAATGATTGTGTAGGCACTCATGAAACACATTTCCTCAGAGGTCTGACTTACAGATCCTCAGGATCTCTTCATTCATCTTCTAAGTTTTAATAATCCACATTCTTTTCTCTTCTCCCAGCCCTTGGACTGCTGGCTGCTTGTTTCTGTTGCTACTCCCATATTACCAAAGTGCTCCATTTTGACGTTTTCAGTACTTGAAAATTAAGGATATTTATGTTAACATCTGTCTGTCAACAAAACCGCCACAAAATAAATGAAAAGCTGATGTAAATTCTGATGGATATACCACCATACTTATTCATATATTCTTTTCATTTTGTCTGCTTTTCCTTGGGCAAAGCTACTTTGTGTGTTGGTGACACTCAGATCTATACCTCTACACAGGCCACTCAGATGTTCTGTGTATGAATAACCAACTGTTCCACTTGATTCTCCCATGATAACCTGTATTCAGTTTATTGTCTCAACCATAAATCAAACAGCTCCTCTCTCATCTTCCTCCCTCTGCCACATCTAATTATTATTTTTTTCATTACTTTACCTCTCAATTTCTCATATGTCTATATTGATTTCTTCATTCCCTCTGGCATAAAAGACAGTTTATTGTGAAAAGAGAATAAAAGTTTAAATGAGACAGACATGGATTCCAATCTTGTTTTCTTATTTTATGGCTATTGAGACTCCAGGCTAAGTATCATGCAATTTCTGAGCTCCAGATTCCTATTGAGAAAAAAATGAGATAATAATTCTCTTTGTACAGGTTATTTTGAGGAAATAAAAGTGAAAAGATATGAAGTGTCTGGAATATTGGTATCAATCACACATTAGAAACTCACATATTAATTTTGTTTTCTCCTTTGCCACTGTTCTCTTTTACATAGATTACTATAATCATTTCTCAGCTGTTCTCATACTTCTTTTATTATTTATATTACTTGCAAATCATCTTTCCAAGATGTGCTTTATTATGTTGTTGTTTGGCTTAAATTCATTCAGTTGCTTCTGATTACATGAAGAATTAAATCCAACCATAGTTGAATGACAAGCAGCATTTCTTGACTTGGATCAGATTTCTTGACCTGAGCTGACTCAGTCTTACCATCTTCGATCCTCCATCTATGCTGTGTATGCTACAGCTGCATCCCAGTTTTAATGATGCTATTTGTTCTCCTCTCAGATGCTCTCCTTCTGTTGCCTGTTCTAGCTACCTCCCTCCCCTCCTCATTCACTTAGAAAATCCTACTTATCATTTAAGACTCAGCTCAAGCTGTTTTTGATGATGGACTTTTGGGAACGTGGTTTCAGTCCTTGAATTCTATCACCTACTCATCCTCCTCTTAAGTTACCTATTAGAAAGAGACATTCTTAAAAACAAGAGATTATAACTAAATGGAGGAATATGATTATTTTATTTACTAGGAAATCCCTTTCCTTTGTCATGTCTAAAGAGCTGTGGCAAAGCATATGGGACTTACTACTCTATTTTTTCCATCTAGAATATCTGCATGTTGTGTTTCCATGCTTATCTCAGAGAAACAAGAAATGAAAAGAGGAAATGGAAGAGCGGGCTATGAGTATGGCATTAATACCTTTTACAACCCAGGAACTATCCACTAGAAAAAGGTTCTAGGGAATATTATGGGATGTAACTAATAAAGTTAACAAACTTTTCCTTGGAGAATTGCTAAGATAAGGCCAGAAAAATACAGAAGATGGATAGAAAGTTCTGTTCCAAACCATGGCAAGATAGGAAAATAAGAAGGGACAAAAATACCCCTCCCACAAGACTACTCAATTATTACCTCTTCTGAAGAAAGATGTTTGCTTCCTGGGTAGTCTCAAATCTACCCTGCTTCAAAGTTTGTACTTATTGGTCTCTACTTGTCACAGTTTGCTCCTAGCTCTGATGTTCTACCTGTTTGTTGTATCTGTTTGTGGTTCTTATCTCTCTGTTAAACAGAGAGCTTTGATGCAGTTAAATTTTTATTTAATTTTCGGTAAGGATGAATGTCTTCCCATTATTCTAATTTTCGTAATTCCAACTGTAGTGAAGTAATTACTCAAGAAGTATTTGTCGAATTCATAGATTGGTTGTGAAGCTTCAGGCAGGACAATGTGAAATTTCTGTCTTGTGTGTGTGTGTTATTTTTCCTTTCTCCTTGGCAAGAGTAAAACAGGTATTAAGATCTACCATTTTTAGCAAATTTAGTGGCTGAGTTCATGCATTTTACATGTTCTTATTATACTTGGTATAGAACCTTGGAATGTTCACTCAGAGATGACCTGAAAATGAGGCCACACTTACCTATCAACAAAAAAGGCCCAATATCTTAGAAATTAGATAATTCATATTCTATAGTCAAGGAATCTTGAAGTAAAATTTATTATAGTTAAGTTAGAAAAGGGTAAAAGATCTAGATATCTGTTTTCAGAGGTCCATCGTTTTCATTTTCTGGAACATCTTTGTACTTTGGAGAGGGGCACATTTTATTATAACTTCTAAATGTGGGCAGCTGTTGTCACTTCTTTTATGAGAATGATGGCTGAAACTTCTGGTGTGACTTCAGAAGTTGTATTCTTTTCTGAGTTGTGTGATTAAGCAAACTTGATGGATTTTTCTACATGAAGAAGTAGGGAGTATTTCACAGCAGGTGTGCCTCAAGAGGATCAAGACTCAACAGGAAGCCTCATAGCTGAGGAAATATTTATATATATTTCTGGTAATAATTAAAGGGAAATTGGATGAGAATTAGCCTGTGCTATGGACTGAATTGTATTTCCCCCTGCACAAATTTTTTATGTTGAACCCTTAGCCCCATTGTAACTTTTTAGGAAGATAAATATTTTTACCCAGAAATTAGGTTAAGTGAGGTCATAGGGTAGGGTCCTGGTCTAATAGAATTGGTGATCTTATAAGAGGAGGAAGCTGGGGTCAGTATTGTGGCTTAATGGATTAGGAAAAGGAAGCTATCCTCCCCTCCTCTTCCTTCTGCTCTCCTCTCTTCTCCTCTCCTCTCCTCTCCTCTCCTCTCCTCTCCTCTCCTCTCCTCTCTCTCTCTCTCTCTTACCATGCATTCACACCGAGGAAAGGTTGTGTGGCACATAGCGAGAAGCTGGCTAACTGCAAACCAGGAAGAGTGCCTCCATCAGAACCCTGATCTCAGACTTCCAGCCTCCAAAATTGTATGAAAATAAATTATTTTTGTTTAAGCCACCTAGTCTATTGTATTATTTTATGCCAATTTGAGCAAACTAAGACAGCTAGAGTGGCTGAGCATTTTGGAAAATATTTGAGAAGTGGGATGGAGTATAATGTAGTTTTATTTAGACAAGGGTAAGCTTGCTGGGCTCTGTGTCAACAATAAGGTACTCAGGTGATGGACTCAACAGTAAGGGCCTATTGCCTATGCCCGTTTTGTAGTTGTAAACCTCCTCGTCCAATTTCTACCTATTTAAATCCTTATAGTTTCCTAAGTCCTATTCTAATAAACTTCTATTTCTTTGACATTTTCCAATGAACTATGTCACTGAGTTAATCACCACTGATAGTTATCACATATCTTGTTCAAACCTTAAATGATTCATGTTGCTATTTGTGTGTTCTGATATTTAGTACACATCTAAGGAGAAGTACAATCATGGCAACTGGGTAGCATCAGTTGGTACAACAGTTTTGTTCTTTGTTCCAAATATTATACTCTAAGCTGCATTTTTCTTGGTCATAATTTTTATCTTTTTAAAATACCATATATATATATATATATATATTCTGAAGGACTTCTCAAATTCTTTGTGGAAGGGGGCTGGAATGAAGGCGTGAGGAGGGGAGAGTCAAATAGCTGACCTTGCTAAATAATCTAACAGGAAATTGCAAAACAATTTCTAATAGAAATTGCAAAACCAAACATTTTAAAAAGCATATTGTATGTACCTACCATTGTATTGAGTGCTTTATTTAATCTTTATTAAAGCCCTATGAGTTAAGGACCATTGTTATTCTATTGTATACACAGGAAAATGAAAATATGAAGAGTTAAGTAACCCCAAGTCCATGGTTGATCCAGTAGTTCGATCAATGCAATTGAACTTAACTCTCTGCTACTGTGTTAGTTCCCTATTGCTGTTGCAACAAATCACTACAAACCTAGTGGCTTAAATGAACACAACTTTGTTCTCTGTGCTTTGGAGGTCAGAAATCCAAAATGGATCTTAGTGGGTTACAATGGAGGTGTGTTGACAAGGGCTATGTTTCTTTCGGGAGGCGTTAGAGAAGAGTTTGTTCTTTTGCATTTTCTATCTTCTAGTGGCTCCTATACTTTTTGACTCTTGGTTCTCTCTTGTTTGCACAGCCAGCTATGGCTTTTTTTTTTTTTTTTTTTTTTTTTGAGGACGCTGTGTCTCTGACCTGACCTTTCTGATCCCCTTTTCCCTGTTTCAGGGCCTTTGTAATTATAAAGGGCCCACCCAGATGATCTAGGATAATCTTGTTTTGAAGATAACCCTTTACCATATAATCTAACATATTCATAGATACCAATGATTTAGAATTTAGACATTTTGGGTAAGTAGGTATCATGATTCTGCCTACCATAATTATCCTGGGTACTGTTGAGCTTAAAAATACCTTTCAAACATTTGTGAGGTGCTAAGTACCATGCGGAACTACAAAGCATCATCAGGCAATCCATTCTTCTCACATGAAGTTCATCTAGTGTTTTAAATGAAAATACTCACTCACTACCTTTGGTTGTGATGTGACAGTACAAGGTTCAAAGAAAACCAATACCTACCCATCATATACAATGGTATTTATTTCTGAGGCTATGTCTAAAATCTGTTCATAGAATATGGAACTTTATGGGAATTAAGCCTGTGTTTCAATGTGTTGCTCTCTTTATCTAAACTATTCAGTTAGACTGAAAAGAAACCAATGCTTTCGGCACAGAGCCATATATTTTATAGCATTTTATTTTATGTTATATTTGTTCGTATTCCTTAGCTCCAGCAAAGAGGCAAGGATGATAGTATTTTGCCTGATGATAAATATGATGACCATGGAAAACTACAGTTCATAGAAAAATATAATTCTATTACAAAGTTTTATATATTCATGCATTTAAAGAAAGATATTTAGACCATTATATGAATGATTTGAGTACCAAAATATATCCTGATTAGTTATTCATAAGTGTGGGAAGAAGTTATTGGTCCAAATTATAAAACTTATTTATTTATGTTGTTTTTGTTAGTAATAGGTAAACATTTCTATTGCATTGTAGATGCTGTGCGTAGCTCCATTGTCTCTCCAGTTAGATAATGTACCCATTAAGCATCTAAGAAAGGCACTTCTTCATATTCTTTATATTGCCTGGAAGAGTACTGTGCTCACAGAATGTACTACAACTGTTTGCTGAATGGAAATTGTTCTTAGATTTCCAGACTCCCCCATAATCTGCTTCCCTCAACTATGTCAATGCAGAACCTAAAATATCAGGTTCCCAGTCCCCTGAAGGGAAAATGAGAAGAAATAGATAAGTGGGGAGTAGTCAGGCAAATCATATGTCTTCATGCCTGGGAACTATAGAGATACACAGCAGTGTACTAGATTTAAAAGTTTGTAACAGCCAAACCAAGAACAAGTGTCAGAAGACAGACAATGAAAAGAAGAGTAGCATCTAGCAGTAGAAGTTAGATATTGCCACTTTAATAAATGTTAATTAGTAAGCAGTGAATATAGGTGATGTACACAAATTCTACCTTATCATGTAGACCAAAAAAAAAAAAAAGCCTGCCCTGAAGTCTCTCTTTGCCTTCTTGCACTAGATGAGTAGAGCTGGATTCATATTGATCTTCATGATAGAAAAGATCGAAAATAGAGCAACCTTGAAAGTTACTTGTTGGGAATGGCAGGACTTCTGCACCAAGTGGGGTCCCTGATAGAATCTATGGAACACAACCCACCTACGCTGTTCAAACTGTTATACTGTGGAGAAATAAATGTCAGATTGTTGATAGTACTGTATTTTGATGGGTTTTCATTACAGCAGCTTAAACTTTATTACAGTGGTACGTTCAGTGAATACTCCACAAATGCTGAACAAATGCACCAATCCAAGAAACAAGAATAAGGAAGACAACATGATGCCCCCAAAAGAATGCAACACTTCAATACTAGATTGTGAAAACTAGGAGATAGAAGAAATGCAAGAAATGGAACTCAAAAAATTGATCATAAGATTTCATAGAAGTAATCAAAAGCAAACACACGAACTACTGAAATCTGTGCAGGACACAAAAGAAAATTTCTCCCATAATATTGAGATCTTAAAGAAGAATCAAAATGAAATGAAGAATTCAATAGAGGGCTGGCGCCATGGCTCAATAGGTTCTAGTCCCGGTTTGGGTGCCGGATTCTATCCCGGTTGCCTCTCTTCCAGGCCAGCTCTCTGCTATGGCCCAGGAGTACAGTGGAGGATGACCCAAGTCCTTGGGCCCTGCACCCCATGGGAGACCAGGAGAGCACTTGGCTCCTGCCTTCGGATCAGCGCAGTGCGCTGGTTGCAGCGCGCCGGCCATGGCGGCCATTGGAGGGTGAACCAATAGCAAAAGGAAGACCTTTTTCTCTGTCTCTCTCTCACTGTCCACTCTGCCTGTCAAAAAAAAAAAAAAAGAATTCAATAGCACATGAAATTGAGATCTTAAAG
Organism: Lepus europaeus; assembly: GCF_033115175.1. Taxonomy (NCBI): domain Eukaryota; kingdom Metazoa; phylum Chordata; class Mammalia; order Lagomorpha; family Leporidae; genus Lepus; species Lepus europaeus. The sequence continues at coordinate 30,603,622 of NC_084836.1, read as the reverse complement.
ATAAGTCAAAATGAAATGAAGAATCCAACAGAATGAAAAATGCAGTGGAAAGCCTTAAAAACAGAATCAGTGAAGCAGAAGAGAGATCAGACTTGGAAGACGAAGTACAGGAAAGTATACAGTCAAACCAAAGACAAGAAGAGGAAATTAGAAAACTAAAAAACATTGTTGAAAATTTACAGGATACTATTAAAAAAAAAATAAAACTAACACACGGGTTCTAAGAGTTCCTGAAGGCATGGAGAGAAAGAAAGGATTAGAAGGCCTTTTTAGTGAAATAATAGCAGAAAACTTCCTAGGTTTGGAGAAAGAAAGGGACATCAAAGGAAGCACAGAGAACTCCCAATAGACAGGACCAGAAGAGATCCTCGCCATGACACATTATAATCAAACTCACTACAGTGAAACATAAAGATTCTAAAATGGGCAAGAGAGAAACGCCAGATTACTTTCAAGGGATCTCCATTTAGACTCACAGCAGACTTCTCATCAGAAACCCTACAGGCTAGGAGAGAATGGCGAGATACAGTCCAAGTCTTAAGAGAAAAAACTCATCCCATAATACCAGTGAATATTAAAATCATTCTTCCTAACTCTAATGGAAATCATTCTTCCTAACTGCAAAGTTCATGATATCACTCCACCTGGAAATCTTGAATGAAGTGGAAATAAGTTGAAATATTAAGGCGCCAGTCATTAAGGATTAGTACAAGGAGAATCTGATCTCTTTCTGAAAGTCTCAAGACCGCACTGAAAATGTTTAGGAGATGTAGGAAGTATATGCAGTAAATCCCAATGTGTGTTTCCTTAGAATTTAGTCCTACACAATGTTCCAAGGTGATAGAGGGAAGACACCATTTCCAGATGTATTTTTGAAATGTGCCTTTGTATAAACTGTTCAACTGCAGAGCAGAAGACCTAATATTTTCTATTGTCATTGTTTATCAAGATGAATTTGATACAGGATGTGGATTACTAAAAAATGTATAGTCTTATTTTCTATTTAGTTGCACACAATTGGAAAGAGGACAAGGAAACCTAAATAATCTTAAGAAATGAAAATCATTATGATATGCAAAGTTGATTATTGCTTTGTAGTATTATTTGCCATTTTGATTGCATTTCTTGATTAAATGAAACTTTTTTGAGGTTAGGGTATTAGGTATAACAATCTAAATATTTTGGAGAGTTGCTATCTCCTCCTTCTATAAAACAAATGTTCTAAACATCAAATTTTCCATATGCATTGGATTAATATGTTAGGTTAGTGCCTAGAATTATTTAATGCTCTGGATAGTCATATGGCTACCTTTGGGGAGAATTGTCTTGTTAAAAAGGTCTAATAGAAAACACCAAGGGAAAGTTCTTAGTGTACAGCTCTACTTCCTAAAATAAGTTCTTAATAGAGTTCATTACGCAATTGCATGTTCAAATTGACAGCTTCACTGTATTTTTAAGATGTAGCTTTCTCTCTGTGTGTAGGTGCTATAAAGTATTCTGGGAGCTATTTTACTAAAAATAAGACATCTGTGTCAATAATGAATGCTCACTGTACAATCTGATATCATTTGCACCTGCAAAGGTTCAAAAAGGTAACTTTAGGTGAAATGAAAATCTTTTTATATAATTAAATGGCATATCTTCCAAAGACTTATTTATTAAGCTAGATTGATGATTCTTAATGAGCTGCTGCCCTCCAAATCAGACTCTTCACATAAAACACATAACAGACACAATGGCAGCATGCAGAAATGGTACTAGTTAGAATATAGGGAATTAATAACACTTATAGTTCCCTCAAGCTACATGTTCTCCAAAGTATTCTCCTTGTAGTATTCTGTCATTTATGCCATGACTTTGGACACTCAGTGCCTCTTCCAGTCCCCTATTTCCCTGAACATATGCAAATGACTTTTTGTGCCATATCCTGCCAAGCTTACCAGCCAGGGATTAGATTAGCCATGTTTCTTCCATTCCTGGTAGTCTTTCACCTCTCCTCAATGGAATAATTACATTTTGGTCTTGGGCCATGGAATTTATCTAAGAAAACCAAATGCCCATCATCCTAGAAAATCAATTACAAGTCATTCTATAGGTACAGGATAAGAACAAAATAAGGTTGCAAGATGATTCTTAGAAAAATTCTACTCCAGTCCAAAAGTCACCCTCTCTATTCCTTTTAATATGCTGGTAAAATGTATCTTTAAAAAAGAAAACAAATAAATATAGGAATAATTGATGATTATATTTTTAGGTACATAGCTTATTAAATTTATTTCTCAGATATTGTTTTCCATCATAAAAGTTCTGATGGAGATCTTCACATTGGATGTATCATAGAATGTCAGTAAGTTATTTAAAATATTTAACTGTAGTCTCAACTAGTTTTTAGCAACTATTTTAATTTCTCTAGTCATGCACTAAATTGTTTTAGTTGGCAACTTTAGAAGAGAGTTTTATAGATTATATGGAGAGAGAGTTGAAAACCTGTCTTCTGGAGTATATATCATTTAATGTGGGATTGTAAGAGAAAGAAGCTAGGTGTCACAGAAAGGGGTCTGAGATTCCATATCATGGATATGTGACTGCTGAATTGTTGAAAGCTGCCATATTGTCTTTCTAAGGAATCACACTATCATGCCTTTGTCTCCTATGATATGATCATTAAATCAGAATATTATTACAAAGGCTGTAAAATATGCATTGATTTATGAGAAACTTTTACAAAGATGGTGGTCTGACCTCAGACTCCTTGCTGCAATTTCTGTCTATGGAATGGCTAACTTGTGAGGCCAATAGCTCAGTCACAAAATGGATCCACTTTTCCTCTGTTCAGATAAGGAGTTCAATTAGAGAATTAAATACAAAACCATGCCGTAATCAATGGAGATCTTTTACAAACTCCTAATAGGATAATTGTGTGAATCAGTGTGCTGGGAAAAGGCACAAATCTGAAAATACGAGTTCTTGTCTTCATTTCTTCTTGTCTCTGTGCATTGTTGCTTCTCTAAATTAGTCAATCATGAGAAAAATATGCTTTAAGAAGTCTTTCATGTCTCTAGTCCCAAACTTACTTGAACTTCTTACCTTCATCAGGGTCAATGGGAGGCAACCACTGTGCCTAAGGACTACTGTCTCCCATAACAGAAAGTCATGCCTCAGCTGGCTTGAGACCATTGTGACTCTCCAGGGTGGCTTCATTGCTTAATTGAGTTAAGGCTGTGTGAGCTATTTCAGTCAGGACCACAGTCAACTTTGACCTTGATCTTAATGCTAGCCTCCACTCCACCTCATGAATTCAGGAAGTGATATTGTTGATGATACTGATTTTTACAGAATAAGAGCTGTTTAATGTTGAGCACTGTTTTAGCTCAGATGAGTTTTTTTCTCTCCTTTGTAGAGGAGGAAAATTAGCCTTAGAAACATTATTTAAGTTTTCCTTTATCATGAAGTTAAATAAGTGGCAGAGCTATGAACAGTTTCTGCTCTTGATTTTCTTTCCTGTTTAAATTATGATCTCAATAAGCCCCAAATTGTGACCACTTTTTTTTTTTTTTATTCTAAAGGGACTTACTTTTTTAGTTAGGTACCTAGAGATGCTGTAACAAATAACAACAAATGCAGGGACTGAAACCTGCAGAATTGTATTCCCTCTCAGTTCTGGAGCCAGGCCATAAGTAAACAAGGTGTCTCAAAGGGAGAATGTGTTCCTTTCCTTTCCCACCTCTGCTGGTTGCTGGCAGTTATTGGCCTTTCTTGACTTGGCAGCTGTATCATACCAACCTCTGCCTTTATCATTGCTTAGTATTATCTATGAGCATTTCTGTGGCTCTGTTTATACATGGATACTACTTAATGAATTAAGATCAACCTTAATTCACAGTGACTTGATCTTAACTTGATTATTACAATAATGACCTTATTTCCACATTAGGTCAGATTCATAGATACCAGTGGCCAGTACTTCAACATATCTTTTTTGGGGGGTGGGGTGGGTGTGGAATTGAACCACAACAATTTTATCTGCTCTTCCTTTTTAATTTGCTCACTAGTAATTTTTTTAGAAATTCAGTTGTGTGAAATAAAAGTGTCTGCCATTAGCCTGATAATATGAATGTTGTTTGAAACAATGGTGTGCATAAGGAGCCTGGCTTGTTTCTTAAAATGGAAAGCAAAGCAAAAAGCAAATCAATATCTCAAAGAATTATCCTGTCACTCTGATGGGATGGTATCTTGAGTAATTGTTTTGTGCTGCCTTCACAGCAGCTCAAGAAATGGTACCTCCCTCTCCAACCACGCAACACAGACAATGTATAAACCCATGCCAGATGCATCCTCCTTTGCTTATTGATAGAACCATATTATTTATGAGCATGCCACCTCTCCTAGGACAATGGGTGTTGCTTGAACTCCACATTTACAAATCTGTTCATGTGTGATAAATGAGGGGCAGAGTAGAATTGCTTAGAATCAGCTATCACATCAACTCAGAGAACAATTCAGGAAAAGAAAATAGAAATGCTAAGGTTATCAGTTGAAAAAAAAAAGGCAAAGAAATGTCATTTCTAATTGCTACTAATGCAGTAAAATATGGTCACCGATTAGGGAATCCAAGCAGAAAAATCTCTTTTGGGTCCAGATGGTGAGAGGTAAGGCTATTATGTATATTGAAACACCATCTGTATTTTTGAGAACACTGACACCATATTCCAATATCCAAGGGGAACCTGTGTGATTTTCTGCTTGCTCAAATTGCTGCAGTACCTGAAATGTATTCACAGCCTCTCCATCTGTAGCACATTTCTGACGCCTGCCATGCACCATTTGACAATCTGCAGTGCTATGCTCTTTCTGTGACCCCATCTTTCCCACTGCATCATTTAGCTCAAATGTGTTTGGCCACAAAGGCTTTCCAAATCATTCGCTTAGCGACCAAGGGCAGAGTTACCTACCACCCACCAGGGAATGAGTCATTGTATCATGAAGGCCATAGGAAAAAGGGACATTTGTTCACAGATTCTGTGTGTTGTAGAAGATGAGTTCAAGTGTGGGACACCATGCAGATTTAGTAGTTTGTAACAGATGAGTAGATTTCTTTATAAGAAATGTCAGATATCATCATAATCTTAAACAATAAAGAAAAGGAAACTTAAATATTTGTTGTCAGTTCACCACTCTGGGATCACTGTTTGATCAATGCTTTTGCTTCTGCTAGTATTACTCTGAGAAGTAAGCAAGGGGAGGAGGCTTTCAAGTCATTAAAACATGTTCTGAATTTGTCCTGTTACCTTAGTATTCTAGCATCAAGATTAGCTTATAAACAGTTCTGAGCTATGCAAATTTTTTTCCAGTGTTCTGTACTTTCCTGTCTCTACTAACCAAAAATTAATTTTTTCATCGTACTCCTGTTTCCCAAGCTTCATCAGTCTGCAGAAAACGTTATCTTCCTAAAAATAATTCTTCAAGCAATTGTAGAAAAATTGGAAAATACATATAATCAAATGAAAGTAAGCATCTATGATACCACAGTATATCATCTATGACATCCATGGTCTACTGGTAGCCTTTTGTTCTGGGATTTTTTTATGTATACGTATTCACAAAATTTTACTTTATGTTCACTTCTGCAATCTGTATTGCACTCTTGAATCACTTTCTGTACCATTGTCATTTTATCCAAAACTCTGGCTTATATTGTACAATCTAACTGAGGCTTTTCCTTGAAAACACAGACATTTTCTTTCTTTTACTAAAGAGGTTAAAACATTTAATTTTGCTGGATATTTTTCTTAGATTAATCTGAACAGTGAGATTGTTGGGTCATCAGGTCTACACATTTTTAAACCTTCTCAAATATGTTATCTGATTTCTTTCCTAAAAGCTTATACTATATATATTCATACTGAGTATCTTACTCCCTATTAGGGATTATTACAGTGCAGATTATAATATTCAAATTCTTATTTTTGTATATAATCTGATATTTGATAAATAGTAAATTATTATGGATGTAATTTTTTAATTCTTTTTTATATTTTTAGGTTTTATTTTTCATCTCTTAAGAATTGCTGATCTAAAAGCATTTCCAAGTTTTCAACTTGTGCATTATAGTTCTGGTCCATTTATAAGACCTTTTTATATATATTATATATATTATATATTACTCCTTAATGTAGTATATGTAATTTACCTCAATTTTTTGTTTGTAGTTAGCTTTGTTTATACTGTTTTTCAGCAGATATTTTTAGGGTCAAAATATGAATTTTTCACTTTTGATTTATCTTCAGGTTTTCCTTAATCAATGAATACATGATATTTGTTTCTACTTCATTTAGAACTTTTACCTTTCTACCTTTTACACTTATAGCATTAATCCATTTTGAATTTAATTTGGCTTAAGTTGTGAGGAAAGAATCTACATTTATATCTTGCACTATAATAGCCAAGATCTCCCCCTCAGGGTTTTTTCTCACTGACTTGTGTTACCACAGTTATTGTGATCTACACTCTCATCTGTCCTTTTTTGTATTTGTTTTTATTTGTATTCTGTTTCTGTTTTTTTCTGGCATTAATGTCACATCCTGGTGATCATTGCTACTTTATAATACATTCAGCTATCTGATAAATTGATAAATTGGACTTCATTAAAATGAGATACTCCTGCTCTGTTGATACACTCCTGCTCTGTTGAGACACTAATAAGAGAATTAAAATACAAGCAACAGACTGAGAGAAAATATTTGCAAAATATATATCTGAGAAAAAATTTGCATCTAAAATGTGTAAATAGCTGTTAAAACTTAATAATAAACAAACAAACAAGCCAATTTAAAATAGGGAAAAGATCTAAACAGATACCTTACTGAAGAACTAGACAGTAAGCATATAAAAAAGATGTTCAACATCATATGCCAAATGGGAATTGCAAACTAAAATGATAGATAACACTACACACAGATTAGATTGGTTAAAATCCAAAATATGATAACAACTGGATTGGTTGTTTCTTTTTTGTTGTTGTTGAGTTTTTTAAGTTGTTGATATATTCAGGATATTAATCCTTTGACAAATGGCTTGCAAATATTTTTCCCATTCTGCTGAATGTCTCTTCATTCTGTTGACTTTGTCTTTTATTGTGTTAACGCTTCTGAGATTGACATAGTCTTACTTATTTAGTTTTGCTTTTGTTGCCAGTGATTTAGAGGTCCTGTCCAGGAAGTTGTACCCTACGTCAATGCCTTGGAGTGTTTCCCCTACATTTTCTTCCAGCAACTTCATAGTGTCAGGTCTTAAATTTAGGTCTTTGATCCATCTTGAGTTTATTTTTGTATATGGTGAGAGGTATGGATCTAATTTCATTCTTCTACATATATAAATCCAGTTTTGCCAGCACCATTTTTTTAAGAGACTATGCTTCTTATTGCACTGTATGGTCTGAGCTCTTTGGTCAAAAATCAGTTGGCTGTATGTATTATACTAAACTAGGTATTTTTGCTTTTTACTTTTTAAACTTATGATTTGGTGAAGTATTCAGCCTTTTTTACTGTAATATAAGTTTAAAATATTATCTTAAAATCTATACAAAGAGAAAGAGAAGGAAAAAGGGTGGGAGGGAGGGAAGGAGGAAGAGAATATCATTATGTTGTTAGAATTGTGTCTGTGAATCACACTGAGTCTGTTAAAAAGTAATTAAAATTAAAAATTAAAAAATTATTAAAAATATCTTAAGGAAAATCACTCCAATAAAGCAACATATTCTATACATACCAGCAATTTAATTACCACCATCAACAAATCATTTCAATTAATTATCACCAAAATATACAATCTCTTCTCTAACAGACTTTTATGTCACTCCTTTTGAATTTATGTTTTTATATATCCCCCCATAAGAATTTTATCTTGATAAATTTTTATGCTTGTAAGTCTTTAAAAAATTAAAAGCAAATTCAAAAGTAAGTTCAAACATACTTACACATTGTATTATGATTTTTAAGTGGATTTTAGTTTGCTTATTCTACCTTTCTTCCTCTTTCCATATATTTATTATTGTTGTTATTTATTTGTGAGAGAAAGAAGGATGGGATGAGGGAGGTTATGAGAGAGAGAATGAGAATGACACAGAGAGAAAATTTCTCATTCAACGGTTCATTCTCAAATGCCTACAACTACCAGGGTTGGGCCAGAGCTGAAGCTGGGAGCTGGGAACTCAATCTGGTTCTGCTGTGTGGACTGCAGTAACCCAGTTACTTAAGGTGTTATTGCTAGTTCCCAGGGTCTGCACACTAACAGGAATCTGAAGTTAGGAACTGGAGCTGCGTATTGAACTTCATTACTCTGACATGGAAAGTAGGTGTCCAAACTGGCATTTTAATTATTAAGCTAAATACATCCATCTTTCCAAACATCACTTTAAAAAATGTTTAAAATACATTTATTTTCTTATATTTGAAAGGCAAAGAGAGTGAGAGAAAGGACAGAGACAGACAGAAATATCTATCCACTCATTCACTCTAATTCACTCATTCAACAGCTAGAGTTGGGCCAGGCTGAAGCCAGGAGCCCAGAATTCAATCCTGGTCTCTTATGTGTCAATGACTCAAGTTCTTAAGCCATTACATGATACCTTCCAGAGGGTTGCATGAGCAACAAATTGGATTTGGAAGTAGAGTTGGGACTTGAACCCAGGTACTCTGGTATGACTGTCGCAAGTGGCAACTGAACTGCTGCACCAAATGCTGGTCCCTCTTCTTCATATATTTCTTCTTCATTTTTGTTGAATCACTGTTCAATGTAGAAATGATTATGGTGATGTAAATATCATTAACAACTGAGCAATGTAGCATATTATGATTACATTTTGTTTCTAGCATAGCTACTCATTTCTTTCTGTAGTTTTAATTACTCTCCACTAAGAACTGAAAAACACCTCTAAACATAATCAAACAAATCAGGCCATTCAGTCTGCTCACATTTTTTGTTTTTTTCATTCTGTATTTTTTGGAACTCTTTTCTTTCTAGCTCCAATTTGGGTTGAGGTGTTGTTGTTGTTGTTGTTGTTGTTTTTCTAGGCATTTTGCTTAGTTTTATCGTTGGACTTTCTTCATGATCATCTTTGCAATGCTCTTGCTGCACTCCTTACTTGAATCCCCTATTTCTTGAATTCCTTGTGACCTCATCCAAACCTCATCACCTTCCAATGGCCCTCATCTCCTAATTACCATCCTAATGTGGGCTAAGGCTCCAAAATGTTAATTTGGAAGGGGGCACAATTCAGTCCATAGCTATGGGTATCCCATACGTGATATGTGATCATTTATTTAATTCCTCTGGTCAGTTCAGTATCTCATCTGTGTAGTCCATCCTACTTGCTTTGTTCACTTTCTCCAGAGGATACTTTATATTAGTCTCAGGGGAAGGAGGAACATTCCTTAAGGTATCCTGAACAAGAGAAAGGCTATACCAATCTGACTGTCTCTTACACAGACTTCACCCTCTCCTTTTACTTTTAACATTTTTCCTCTCACACTTGCAGAATCAAATAATGCCCCTAAATTGTTTTCATCCTCTCTATGGGAATGTGTTGCAAATAAACTTTATTTTCATTGGATCTTCTACTTAAGCTTTTATTTGTGAAGGCACAGTTTTTGCCTCTTGGGTTTACTGTTCTATTCTAATTGAGCACACTGTAGGTGCTCAATAAATATTTGGTTGGTGATGAACATAAGGACTTAGATTCAGTTTTGTAACTCTGCTAAGTTAGCTACTATTCCCATCTCCTGCTTCTTATTGCCATCTGTATTGTTTTCTCCTCTTATGTTTTTGTTTGGGCAGTAGCTCAATAATCTTAGTTTTATAGTGACCTATACTCTTATTTTGGTAGAGTCTTAGGGAAGACTAATAAATGTGTGTTTTCTTATTACTATGCTTTTTAGAAATCAAGCATGATTTTTTAATAAGTTAAATATTTTAAAAACTTTCAACTTGCTTTTTAATTCTCCTGGCAAAATTATGAGGTGAAAAATCAGAACATTTGTATTTATTTTCATAGTTTTCAGGCTTCTTCAACTTTTACTCTATCCATGGTACTATTATGTTTAATTGATCCCAGTGGAAAGAACGGGGCCTTCAAAGAAGGAGGTACCCTTCTCCGAAGGGAGGAGAGAACCTCCACTTTGACTATGACCCTATCGGAACAATATCAAAGTCAGCGAAATCTAAAGGCTTCCATAGCCCTGGCAACTCATGACTAGAGCCCAGGGAGATTACTGACGCCATGAACAGGAGTGTCAAATTGTTAAGTCAGCAACAGGAGTCACTGTGTACTTACACCCCATGCGGGATCTGTCCCTAATGTGTCGTCTAAAGCCAAGTGATGCTAGGACTGGTACTGAAAGAGTATTTTTATACTTTGCGTTTCTGTGTGGGCGCAGACTGATGAGGTCTTTGCTAATTATATACTGAAGTGATCTTCTGTATATAAAGAGAATTGGAAATGAAAAAAAAAAAAACAAAACAACCTGGTGTTAAAATGGAAATGGCATAGAAAATTAATTATTTTGAAAAAAAAAATTATGTAGGATCTCTGTCTTTAATGTGCTGTACATTGCTAATTAATGCTATAATTAGTACTCCAATGGCAGTTTTTTCACTTGATGTTGCTATATGGGCAAAATGTTGAAATCTTTACCTAGTATATACTAAACTGATCTTCTGTATACAAAGAGAATTGAAAATGAATCTTTACATGAATGGAAGGGGAGAGGGAGCGGGAGGGGGGAGGGTTGCGGGCGGGAGGGAAGTTATGGGAGGGGGGAAGCCATTGTAACCCATAAGCTATACTTTGGAAATTTATATTCATTAAATAAAAGTTTAAAAAAAAATTAAACTAGTTTCATTTCATTTGAAAGGGAAAGGAGGAAGAGGAGCAGCAGGAGGAGGGAGAGGGAGGGATGGAGAGACAGAGGGAAGGGGGGAAGGAAGGAAGAAAGGGAGGGAGGGAGGGAGGAAGGAAGGAAGGAAGAAGGAAGGAGGGAGGGAGGGAGGATGAATGGGTGGATGGATGGATTGGTCTTCTGTCTGTTCACTCCCCAAATGCCCACAACATTCATGGTCGGGTCAGGCTGAAGCCAGGAGTCCAGATCAATCCAGGACTCCTGTATAGGTACAGGAACCCAAGTACTTGAGCTATCACTTGCTGTCTCTGAGGGCGTGCATTACAGGAAACTGGAATCACAAGTGTAGCTGGGACTCAAGCCATTCTGATATGGGATGCAGGCATCCCAAGCAATGTTTTGACCGTTGTGCCAAATGCCTGCCCATTTTACCATTTTTTTTTTCCAAAAAAAAAATCAGTAGCAGTTGTTATCTGACCATTTACAATTTTTCCATGAACTAAGTACAGTTGACTTCAGGAACTCTGGGGCTTTCTTCTTTCCCTGAACTTTAAATAAATTATGACATTTATTTTACAGCTGAATTAGGTGCCAGGAAAGATCAGTAAAATCTATCTTCCATTTCTCGGATAAAGGCTGATCATCCCAGCAGTATTTGTGTAATGATTCACTTGATATTGATCAAGGGTCTAGAAAGTGGGTGGATTTTGCATTTGGGGAATTTAGGAGTAATTTATAATAACAAGCAATAATAGGAAGAGTTATTTAGTGTTTGTTGCTAAGTCTAACTATGAAACCCAGGCATGAGTGGCCCAGGAGTGCAGTGGATGATGGCCCAAGTCCTTGGGCCCTGCACCAGCATGGGAGACCAGGAGGAAGCACTTGGCTCCTGGCTTTGGATCAGCGTGGTGCACCTGCCACAGCGGCCACTGAGGGGTGAACCAATGGAAAAAGGAAGACCTTTCTCTTTATATCTCGTTCTCTCTCACTGTCCACTCTGCCTGTCAAAAAAAAAAAAAAAAAAAAAGTGAAGAACGGTGTCATAACATCTCATGTTTCCTAAAGTAAAATAACTTGGTTGTATGAGATTGTGTAGCCTAGTGTTCCTTTGGTTTATCTTCTCATGGCTTCTCACTGAGAGGTGACTTCTGTTCTAAATTATGAATTGGAAAATTGTGAAATCTGCATTCAAGACTATGCTCTATGGCTGTTGTTAGTGCTGAAGATAGATGCCTTTCATCTTTTCAGATTCATCTTTCAGTTTGTTCTCCAGTGCTATACAGCTGCTTCCCACCTGTCAAAAATTAAGTGTTATGAATTGACATTGACATTGTTGGGTGAGCTCCCTTTGATGACAGAAGTCTGTCAAGTTTCCAACATCGTCTCCTTCCTCCACAAGCAGTAATGGTGTTATGTCCTAAAGAAAAAGGAAAATCATGTTATCTCACTGTTAAATCTAAGTCTTCCCTTGAATTCAATAAAGTATTTATTAAGCAAAGTCATAACCTGGTATGATAGAAAGCACTTGTCTGCAGAATAACACCCAGGGGTGAGAATAAAAAATGTTCAACAACCAGAAAGGATGGTAGCTAGAACACCAACATCCTCTTGCATTGCTCATTAATTTACAGATGGCAAGAAAGTCCACTGGGCCCTAAAGGAAGGGCAAGGGACATACAGGGAATTCATCACAATAGTTGTTGGCTCACCCATACAGAAATATTTCAATAATTCAGCAACTACTATTGATGTACTGGTGCTTTCTGGTTGAGTAGCAGCCCGAGTCACACTGAATTTAAATTTCTCTCAGGGCAGTTTCTGACATTGTGACTCAGAGAGCAGTTCCCCAACTTTCTGCATTCAAGTTCCTATATCAGTTTTAACAGGTCATTATTGCTTGGCTGTACCTCACATATGGCATCTTGCAAGTCCTGTTTATATTTTCCAGGTGTCTATTGAGCAAAGATTTCCTAAGCTTGTGTTCCATGGGAAGAAAGGCTCCATAATAGAAACTATAAATATATAAATATATATATGTAGTATACATATATATTTATATGTATAATTTATATATATACTTATATATAAACTATAAATTATACAGTTTATAAATATATATAGTTTTGTATAAATACAAACCTATCATGAAGGGAGCTGAACTCGTCATGAGGGAGTCCTGCTTGTGGAGTTAATGAGCCACCTCTATAGCTGTCAGCTCCAGAGTACCACTGTCATTGCTAAGTTCAGGAAGGTTCCTCTGGCAAACCTGGGAGCTGTTGAGCATGTTACCATGAAGTCCCCTGTGAACTATGATCTGCATCTGGAAAATGGATGCCTCACCTTTTGTCTACATGAACTCAGTCTGAATTCAATTCAAACCTTGCACTGGTGCATCTGAATAAAAGAATTCAAATTATGCTTAAATCTAGCTGTAAGGGAATCAGGAAAATGTTTAGCTTTCTAGCCTCTGCAGAACAAGAAGATGGACAAATTGAAGAGTTCAAGTGAATTTTGCAAAACATAGTCTACCATGTGTGTCTTACAACTCAGATCTCTTTGATTCCCAATGAGAAACTCATATCTAATTAAAGCATCCTAAATGCCACTTGATTGTTAAGGTATCTGAATTCAAATTTGGATAAATACAATGGCCAAAGTTTTCACAAATCCATTTATTCATGTTTATGTTATTCACAGTTTTAAAGTAATTTGACAGTTGTAGACTATTCTTCTCTTTTCTTTTTTCTTTTTTTTTTTTTTTTTTGGACAGGAAGAGTTATAGACAGTGAGAGAGAGAGAGACAGAGGCAAAGGTCTTCCTTTTCTGTTGGTTCACCCCCTAAATGGCCACCACAGCCAGAGCTGTGCCGATCCGAAGCCAGGAGCCAGGTGCTTCCTCCTGGTCTCCCGTGCAGGTGCAGGGCCCAAGGACTTGGGCCATCCTCCACTGCCCTCCCGGGCCACAGCAATGAGCTGGACTGGAAGAGGAGCAACCGGGACAGAATCTGGCGCCCCACCCGGGGCTAGAAACCGGGATGCCGGCACCACAGGTGGAGGATTAGCCAAGTTAGCCGTGGTGCCGGCCAGACTATGCTTTTCAAATAAAATAACATAAAGCAATAAAGTGCTGTGAAAAATAATGAAAGTACAGGATTAAAAGAAAAGTTGTTGAAAAACACTAACACTAAGCAAAAATTTATATCCAGATCATTGAGTCCAAAGCATTTATAGTTCAAATTATACCATATCAAATATGTGAATTTATTTCAGAATAGCCTTAATTTATCTATAATCTCAATAATGAGAGGGTGGCTTAGTATTCATCTTGGTTAGTGAGTAGACTTGATTTCAAAGAATCTTGTCTGCTGGATTTAATGTAAATTGGTGGGCCTTTGGAAAGATAGAGTGTGTTGTTCAACTGTATGTATCAATTTGACTGGGCCCCTGGTGCCCAAACATTTTGTTAAACACTATTCTGGGTATGTCTTCCAGGGTCTCTTTGAATGAGTTTAACATTTGAATTAGTAGATCAGTATGGGTGGGCCTCAGTCAACTCTCTGAAGACCTGCTCAACTCTGTTCAGCTGGGACACTGGGTTTCTCCTGACTTTGCACTTGGACCCAGACAGGTACTTAGACCATCAACAATCTTGCTTCTTAGGCCTTCAGACTCAGAACTGAATTACACTATTATCTCTCCTTGGTCTTTAGCTTGCCAACCAATTATCTTGAGACTTCTTGTCTCCAATTCCTTGTAATAAGTCACTATGGAACGAATAGGACTTTATATTATATTACATATATATAAATTCTATTATATATATGTTTTATATATAATCTATTATCTAGGTACAGATATACACATATCTCCTATTAGTTCTACAGAGAGCATATGTGTCAAAAAATGACATTTCTGTCAGTAACAGATCACATAGAAGAAGATAGTTTGTATCATAAAAGTACAGTGGAGCTGAAAACTGTTGCCTAGTGATGGAGCCATTAGAACATCATAGTGTAACACATTACTCATATTTGTGGTGATGCTGTTTTGAGCAAACCTGTACTGACATCTATATAAAATATACCACATACAATTATAATCAATAATACATGAAAATGATAATAAACAGCTGTGTTACTGGTTCATGTGTTTATTATACTATGCTTACTGTTGTTTTGGAATGTAATTTAAAAAGCACTTATTGTTGAACAGTGCTGTACTACATACATTGGCAGCAGCCTCATACATCTCATGTTTACAATGTCTCATGCTGGCATCAGGAGGCCACTCGGTCTGATCGATCTGTACCATCTAGGATTACATAAATTCACTCTCTGCCGTTCAGGTGGTGAAATCATCTAATGATATGTTTCTCAGAACATATCCCTATGGTTAAGTGATGCATAAATATATGTATATATCATATTATCTTATGTATAAGTGTATAGGTGTATATCTACCTATATGTCTATATCTGTATCTCTATATAAACATACTACTAACTGTCTAGAGAAGCCTAATAAGCTTGAATAAATATGTAATTTAAAAAAGTGTATTAACCATCAAACTCAACTTCATGTATAATAAAGAGCAAAAATATATTCTAAAAGAAACAAGTCACTTTTTCCTTCAAAGATTATATAAACTATATAAAATTGAGATTCCTTTACTATAGACATAGGAACTGATAATGATTTTTGGTTAAATTAATTTAAATCTTTATTGTCAAAATACAGAGTAGAATCAATGGTAGCCATATGTCAACTTTTGGAAGTGTGCAATATTGCTAACATACTCAATTTATAGACTTTGGTTAAATTTGTGTTATAAAATTATCATTTATATTTATACACACACATATATACTTTAATAATTTTGCTGCTTTAAAATGGAGCATCAGAAAATCAATTATGCTTAGGAAAGATCACACAAAGGGGATAGGAAAAGATTTCATATATATATATATATATATATATATAAAGAAATTATTGGGGTCATTTGAACATAATCACATTCTGGAGTTGCTGATGGACTCCCAAAGGGAATAGAACTGATTTTGAAAATGCCTTGAGACTTGTATGGGGGTATTAATCAGTCATAATTTTTTTTTAAATATTTATTTGAAAGTCAGAGTTACACAGAGAGAGAAAGAGAGGCAGAGAGAGAGAGAGGAAGGAGAGAAAGAGAGTCTTCCATCTGCTGCTGGTTCACTCCCCAACTGGCTGCAATAGACAGAGCTGTGCCGATCCAAAGCCAGGAGTCTGGAGCTTCCTCCAGGTCTCCCACTTGGGGGCAGGTGCCCAAGGACTTGGGCCACCTTCCACTGCTTTCCCAGGCCATAGCAGGGAGCTGGATCGGAAGTGGAGCAGCCGGGTCTCGAATCAGCACCCATATGGGATGCCAGCACCACAGGCAGTGGCTTTACCCACTATGTCACAGTGCGGGCTCCCATAATTTTCAAATACAGGATATACTTCACAGGCAAAATGGGTATGGGTGGTATGGGGGTTATGCAGATGATGCACGAGACTATGCTAGTGAAGGAGTAAGGAATTATCTGAGTGAATCTTTTACAGGTGTTGTGTCTATTTGGAAAATAATTATAAAAACAAAATCATTGAAAGAAAAAGGAAAGATAGTTCTTAAAATCTTTCACTGGTTCTTCCTCCCTCTGTTTTTTTTTTTTTTTTAAGAAGTAGTATATGTTCATTTTATTTTATTGTACTTTTTCCCCAGAAACCTTTTTTTTTTCCCAGAAACCAAACTTCATGCATTTCATAAATAAAACTTTTAATTAGTGTTTTATGTGTTTTGTTTTTATATCACTCTATTGTTTTTGAAGATTTATTTATTTGAAAGATATCTATATCAATCAATCTATCTATCTATCTATCTATATATCTATATATGGAGAGAGAGAGAAAGAGAGAAAGAGAGAAAGAGAGAGAGAGAGAGAGAGAGAGAGAGAGAGAGAAACGTATCTCCCATCTGCTGGCTTACTCACCATATGACCACCATGGCCGGCTGGGGCTGGACCAGGCTAAAGCCAGGAACTGGGAGCTTCTTCCAGGTCTTCCTCATGGGTGCAGGGGCCCAAGTACTTGTGCCATCTTCTGCTGCTTTCCCAGGCACTTTAGTAAGGAACAGGATCAGAAGTGGAGCATCTGGGTCTTGAACTGGTCCCCATGTAAGATGCTGACAGTGCAGGTGGAGGCTTTAACTTCTATGGCACAGCACTTGCCCCATTTTCTACAATTCTAGTACTGGCCTCAGCCCCATGCTCCCCAAATTCTTTTACAGCTAGTCTAATATGCATAATTTTTCAGTGTAGAAATTAGTCTATTTGCAAAGTAAGGCAAATCATAAACCAATCTAGGAGTTATTTATAATTGATGAAATCATGTAAGATATGTGCAGAGGATTTATAGGCATGAAATTATGAAAATGAAGGGAAAGCAATCGTCCTTTTGGCTCCCCCATGACAGAGGGAATTTGAATGATGAGGCTGAGAGCTCATATGAGACTAGTTTAACTCTCATGAATTAAGTCACATGTGTGCTTCTAGGCTATCAGTTAGCAGAATGAACCCAGAAATGAAATGATAGTTGACTCCCAAACAATTAAAACAAAAGGAAAAATCTAATCTTACACAAATTGAAAGAACTTTCTTCCCTTCGTCAACAGCATTCACAACAAAAACATATTCTCTGTTAATTGGAGTGGGCTGATGGTGGTAACAATA
Source organism: Lepus europaeus (assembly GCF_033115175.1). Lineage (NCBI taxonomy): Eukaryota > Metazoa > Chordata > Mammalia > Lagomorpha > Leporidae > Lepus > Lepus europaeus. The sequence goes on along the minus strand of NC_084836.1, from coordinate 30,585,986 downwards.
GAAGGCATTTTCTCTGGTGAACCTGATTGCTTGGTTCACTGTTAAATTAATTTTATGCAATTATCTTCCCGTTTTGATGTTGGTGAAAGCCCAGTTCTCTTCAGATGGTTGAAACAGGAGTTTACAGTGCTGTGTTCTCATATTGCTCTTTGTGTGGAATATACAGCCTTATCATGAATCCCATCAAAATGCCAAATTCTTTCTGTAAATCTGCAACAAGGTTTTTCTCAAGCCATAGAACAGTAGAGAGACTTTTTTAAAGTGTGTGATTGAAGGGCTGAGATCAGAGTCAGGAAAGCAGATTAGTAAAGTCTTGTCATGCTTTGTTAAAAGTTGGAAAGAACTGCAAGGAAAATCATGCTGTAAATGATCTTTTTCCCCTTCTCTAAGCCAGGCCCATTTGAACCATTGACCCCAGAAAATACATTGTTCAACTTTTTCATTCTTTGTGCAATCTTAGTATTTTTTGTTTTGACAAAATGCACAAGGGGGAAATAAAAGGAACTGAATGCCTCTATTCCTTTTTTGAAGGTGCTTGATAGATCAATTAAATATGGTTTTTGAATTCTATCGTTTTTCTTTTTCTTTTTCTTTTTTTTTTTTTTTTTTTTTTTTTGACAGGCAGAGTGGACAGTGAGAGAGAGAGACAGAGAGAAAGGTCTTCCTTTTTGCCGTTGGTTCACCTTCCAATGGCCGCCGCGGCCGGCACGCTGCGGCCGGCGCACCGCGCTGATCCGATGGCAGGAGCCAGGTGCTTCTCCTGGTCTCCCATGGGGTGCAGGGCCCAAGCACTTGGGTCATCTTCCTCTGCACTCCCTGGCCACAGCAGAGAGCTGGCCTGGAAGAGGGGCAACCAGGACAGGATCGGTACCCCGACCGGGACTAGAACCCGGTGTGCCGGCGCTGCAAGGCGGAGGATTAGCCTAGTGAGTCGAGGCGCCGGCCAAATTCTATCATTTTTCAACTTTTACATAATTAAATTAGAAAGAGACATGAAGTGTGGTTGATGAAAGCCTGAGTTAAAGGGTCTGGGTGTTTATATTGTTCCATGGAGCCCCCTTACAAGGCACTAAATATAAAGGGTCACACAGAACTGCTAATCAGAGACAGATAGAAGCCCATCATGCTTTTTGAGTTTGTTTTTTTTTTTTTTCCTTTAGAAGAGGGGTTTTGAGTTGCAGAAAGCCAGTACCTTTCAACATGTGGCCAGCTTTTCACATAATACATGTACTTTTGAAATTCACTTTGATTTTTATTGTTGTTCTTTACATAACCAAGAGCCTATAAAGAGCCGGTGAGTTTCATATGTTTGTGCAGTTGGGTTAAAGCTATTGCAGTTGCCTGCAGGAGAAATGGCAGTAGGAAAGAATTAATTCAAATCATGACACTAGGGGAAATAAAGCATGTTTCTTATCAAATCTCAGTGAAGCTGTTTGAAGAATTAGGCTGCCTGGATTAGCTAGTTCTAAGTGTCTTGGTGTGTATGTAATAAAAGTTTAGTCTTCACCATCATCTCATTCCTAGATCTGAGCTCATACCATACTTTTTTTTTTTTGACAGGCAGAGTTAGACAGTGAGAGAGAGACAGAGAGAAACGTCTTCCTTTTTCTGTTGGTTCACCCCCCAAGTGGCTGCTACAGCCGGCGCGCTGAGCTGATCCGAAGCCAGGAGCCAGGTGCTTCCTCCTGGTCTCCCATGCAGGTGCAGGGCCCAGGCACTTGGGCCATCCTCCACTGCCCTCCCGGGCCACAGCAGAGAGCTGGACTAGAAGAGGAGCAACCGGGACAGAATCCTGTGCCCCAACCAGGGCTAGAACCTGGTGTGCCGGCGCCGCAGGTGGAGGATTAGCCTAGTGAGCCACAGCGCCGGCCACCATACTTCTAACACATTTTAAATTCAAATCAGGACATAGGACAGGATATATGTATATGTATATGTATGCGGTGTGTGTGTGTGTGTGTATTTTGAAATCACACAGTTGGATACTCTAAGAAAACAGAAAATTAATAAATCTTTTTTTGGATTCTATTAGTAGTGATGCATTGTTTACAAACTGAAAGCAACTGTGTCTTTCTATTTCTTTGTTTTGTTTTATTATGGTAAGAATATTTAACTTGAGATCTACCCTGTTAACAAATGTTTAAGTGGATAATATGATATTGTTAAGTACAGGTACAATATTTTATAGCAGATGGCCAGATCTTTCTTAATTTTAAATTGCAATTTTATACTCATTAAACAACAGCCTTTTGTTTTAATGCACTCTTGGAGGCAGATATGTTGACAATAGGAAATAATATTTGATTGTTTTGTTGACAACCCAGGAGGAGGCCTTGGTAGGAAAAGCTACTTGAAAATATATTTAGAAGATAGGAAGAGTAGGAGAGCACAGAAAAGACAGTAGGTGCCAGGCAGCAATTGTTAGCCCCACCTCTAAACTCCAGAGTAACAGGGTACCAGGCAGATTCCAATGCGTAGAGACAGATGCATCAGGAAAGGAGGGATCCAATACCTGGATGAGACATGAAGCAATGAATGAGATTTCTGGGGAAGAGGTGGAAATTCATTAATAGTTACTAGGACAGAGAATCAAGATTAGAAGAAGCTAGCTGTGGTGCTAACATGCTGCTGAGCTGCCCAGAAGGTGAACCTTAAGTATTGAGGCTTCCTACCTTGCATTACTTTTGATAGAAACTAATATAGGCTTAAATCTAAAACAAAAATTATACTTTTATAGCTGTGGGGAAAGGAGGAAGTCAGGAAGTGGGAATTAGGGCCCAGCAATACAATGGAATTCTCATCATATATACATGTAACTAACATAAATTGCTAAAATATTGTGTGGAATATCCTTTTTCATCTGAATTATTTTGTTTTCATTGCCCTAAGGAAACAAAAATAACTAAAGAGAAACAGAGAGCTCCTTATGATATTTTTCAAAGACAATTTTAATTCTATGTGATTTTTGTTTACATGCATTCTTCTTGAACATAAACTGATGTAATGTGTGACTTTAGTCAACTGCTATAAAAGACATGTAGAGAGCCAGGAAAAGAGAACGTTTCTCTTATTGTTAGAGGATATTGCTTTATTAAAAACTAGAAGGGCAAAGAACTCTTAGTAGATATTCTTGGAACCAAGAAGTAATTATTTATTCATCTTTTTTTGCAAATACTGTAAACCAAGTATTTTCCATGGCACTGGGAACTCAATGGCATAAGCTCCCTCCCTGTCTTAAGGAAAGGGTGAGTGGTAGCACAGAAAGCTGTGTTACTGGATAATTGCAATACAAAACCAAAAAGGCTGCAACAGAGAGGTTAACAGAACACAGAGGAAAGTGGAGGATGTGCTGCCTGTCTCTGGCACCTAGGCATCAGAACATGGTGACTGAGTTCACTGGAGGAATAAGTAGGATACAGGCTTCTCTGACAATAAAAACACCTTTCACTTGCATAAAAATTTGAGTTTTCAGGGTATTTTCTCTGCATCATTTTACATGTTTCAAAAAAAAAAAAAAAAAGAGAGAGAATCCATTAACACAGGCATTGTTCCTGTTTTACAAATAAGGAAACTGGCTCTGAGCAGAAGCTTGACTCATTCAAGGTAGCTGACTTTGCTGTGTTTGAAGTTGAACCAGGACTTTCTTCTCTATTGCAATAGTTTTGACACCTATGGCAAGAATCCCAGATAAAGTCTTCCTTATAGTTTTAACAAGAGTTAGAGATTTTTTTTCCTTAACTCTAGTATTGAAAATTGAAATTCTGCTTATAAAACAGCTTAGATTGAGATTAAGATAATACAGAAAGACTAAATAGTGTCCTATGAAAAGATATCAACACATTTGAACCTTTTTGAAAGTAAAAAATATCTTTTTTAATTTGCTATACCTGCTACACTTAAGGTAGTATGTTTTTATAAATAATAAATATTTTGTTAATCTATGTTTATGTTTGAGAGATGAATTCATTAATTTATATTTGTTTTTCAACTTTGTTTTACTGCTAATAATTCAGTTTCTTTCCATAATCAGTGTAAGTCTTGAACCAATAGTCTTAGCTAATGATTTACTGTTAATCTTAATGAATTCCAAGCCAAGCATAGCCTTAAATTATTCATGCCTAATCTGTTTTGTCTGTTCTGTTTCACAAAGGCAAGCAGCACCTGCCACAGGTGGCAATGACTACAGGAATGAAATGGCGATTCCCTTCAATCTGCATCCAAACAGTTTAAACCAGGTTAAAACCTTCATGTACTAGGTAAAATGAAATGAAAAGTTTTTTTTTTTCTCTGCAGTTCTTACTTAGATGTGATTGTTTAGCTATAGCAAAAATCTAAGACTTGAGTTCATTTTAACAAATCGAAAGCCAATTCATAGTTTCCAAAATTACTTTTTAATCTTCTATGTAATAACAGTTGAAAGAAGTTATTTACTTCTTACTGTGGGTTTAGACCTGTCTAATTTCTGTGGGGAATTATATAAAAAATTGTAGATCTAGTGCCTGTCCTGGAGGAACTTATAATCTAAAAGTGGATAGAGAGTAAACAAAAGTGAAATATACTTAGAGGCAAAACCAATTTACACTTGCTTATTTTTAGAGGCTCCAGGGACAGCAAACATTTTTGTTGCAGGCTCTACTCATAACTTTTGGAGAAAAAAAAAATCAATGCCTTTTTATATATTGCCAGTTTAGTGGGTTATATGATGTGAGCATTAAAGAATGAATTTAAGAGGTGAATAACAAAGAAATCATGAGTTTGGATAAGATTTTGTTGAGATTTCCAAAAGGAAAAAGAGAGACAGAGAGAGAGAGACAAACATCATAGGGTACCTTTTGAGAACCAGGAAATGTACAAATATGGTTCCCTTGGCAACTTTTGTGAAGAGTTTCTAAGTGATTTCTCTTGTTTTCATATTGTAATCAAGAACTTGGTTGTTTTGTTAATGTAATTATTTTGCATTTCTTCTGTTTTTCCTTTCCCTTGTGCTTACCTTACATCAAGGTCTAAAATCTTCTGGTCCTTAATTAGTCAGAAATGCAGAATCTTGGAAGCTAAATAAAAATTGAAGTGAAATGTACGGGCAAATTTAAAGATTTAAGTTATATAAAGTGAATGTGTATTTGCAAAATCAAAATTTCAAAGGGACACCAAAGAGAAATTTCTGAATAATATTATCCAAATCCTATTATCTATAAAAGTAGTTTAAATTATAGAATGCCTACCTATTGGCACATAAACTATATTTCAAGAAAACAAAGCCATATCTAGCTGTAAATGAAAAAAAAGTCATCCTTTTTGCTATCTGTAATGTTGCACAATTAGTCCGATAGATGCTTTCTCTAAATGGACTAAAAAAATGAAAGATTACCCATTAGTCTCTTCTTGGCTTCATTTACCTCCTTTCAGACTTCTATTTAGGTCTCATTTGTGATCCTTCTTAGCACCTTTGGATGCCAGACCTTCTTAATCTCCTATCATTCCCAATTTAGTTAAACCCTTTCACTTGTGTTTTGTTTTGTTTTGCTTTAACAGCCCTCTTGATCTTGTTCTGCTAAGCACCATTGGAGAAATACAGGCAAGTTTGCCAATTGAGTTCTGTGCAATTAGGTCCTCTGTGCTATTTTGCTATCCTTCTGTTTACCAATAACTAACTTGCTAAAGCATTTCCTTTAGTAGTTCGAATCTTCTTTCAGTTTCCTCCAGCCTCTAACAACACTATTGTCTTCAATCTAAGAAATAGCTTTTTCTTCTTCTTTAATTCGTAAGGAGTTATTTCTGCAAATCTTCTCTTTATCTAAACATTCATTGGGAACTATGACTAGATGGATCCTGCTAGGAACTGGCACTTTGTATCAGATGTCAAGAAAGGAAACTGACCTTGATAGACCAGACAAGCTTTATTATAAGCTAGAGAGGGACGCCAGCCATCCCAATCAGAGAGACCCAGGGGAAAATGACACAGCCCTGCTGAGGAATGAGGTCTTTAAGTAGGGCTGGGGAAGGAAGTGAAACAATAGGGGATCCAAAGATCAAAGAGCATGCAGGTGGTTCTGCATTTCAAGTTTTGCAGTTGGGGGAAGGATATGGGGGGAAAGGGAAAAGGGGGAAGTATTACGATGTTTGTTCAAGTCTTTGATAATTTCCCATCATTTCTGGACTCTAAAGGGGTATAACAAGGAGTGGGGGAGATACAAAGACTTGGGTACAAGGAGTCATTGTATCTTACTGCTTTCTGAAGGTTGAGTGGCATAGAAGGAGAGTGAAGGTCCCTTAGTGCCTGAAGGGGTAGCATGGTCTTTACATGTTCTCTGGTAGCAGTTTGAGAAATGGCAGTCATTTGGTGGATGAGGAATTCTGTAGCAGGTTGACAAGACAAGGAAGCAAGGTTAGTAGAAGCAAAATTACCATAAGGAGTGTGAGAGCCAGTTGGGAATATTTTCAAAGATGATGGCAGTGTACCCCATCCCTGACAAAGAGGCAAGGTGTTCCTGGGGTTTTTCGATCTTTTCCATGACTGCGCTGGACTTATTAACGAAGAATTAGCATTCTTCCCCAAAGAACAAGCATAGCCACCACCCGCCTCCCCTTCTTTATGGTCTTAAGATCTAGGCCTTGATGGTTTTGGAGAACTGCTGTCACCAGAGGCTCCACCTGATCCTGGAGGTCACTTAGCGGAGAGGCTACGTTGTCTAGGGATTCTCCAAAGGCTCTGGATATCCTTTTGAACTTATCTAGGGAGGTCCCTAGTCTGGCAATTCCAGTAGTCGCCTCCCAGGACTCCGAGTCCAGGTGCCTAAGGAAGTGGGCAACAGGGATGGGGAGAATGAATTCATCTGTGGTGTTAGATATGGAGAGGAGCAGATAGGCAAAGATACAGGCCCCAGTCCAGGTGGAGGGAAGGCACATGCGAGCCTGATCCCTACAGAGAATACACCCTTTTACTTCTAGGCTTCCCCATGAAACAGTTCTGAGGAGGAGGTCAGTATGGTCACAGGTGATTCTTGGTGGTAGGCACTGAAGGTGGTACACAAATGTGGCATTAGGAGCTGTATTTGTATGGAAATAGGTGACATCATGGGCTTCTCAGATGTCAGCCCTCCAGTCTTTTGATGAAGGAGGATGCGGGTAGGGGAGGGAGTGTAAAATAATTGGCAGTCTTGGGCTATGAAGGGCTCTGGATAGGAAAGACTGAAGAGGGGAAATCCTGACAAAAGGAGGATGTGGGGAGGGAGCTCAGACTGGGGGTAGCAGGAGGTCTATGTAGCATATAGCAGACAAGGTAAGTGGGGGGTCAGGTTTAGCCAATCACCAGTTGATCCACCCATGGTTGTTTTGGGGGGAATGTATGGAGATAGTGAATAGCTTAAGTATGTGCCCACCTACTGGATGACCCCCTGGCAATGATGCCCTGGTTATGCATGATGAGTCTGTCCCTGGGGGGAACCCTGAATTATACTTTCAGTGATTGGCATGAATTCCTGGGACGTGGAGGAAAATCCATTAAATTGTTGTAGAAATGGTGTTAGAACGTTCTGAGCAAGTTTACAAATGTTTGATTGGGATTGTCTTGCTTAAAAGGCTGTCTCTTTTTTTAGGTGATAGAAGAAGGTGACAGCTGAGATGGGCCAGACATCACGAGGAACTGGGGTGAAAAGCCACCATGAGGTTGAGGCTTGGGTACCAACCCAACATGCAGACCTGAAGGGATTAGTTTCAAACAGTAGGGATATGGAGGAGTTAAGGATGGGCAGCCATGATGGAGTAGGCTAGGCAGTGCAGAGAGACCAGGTTAGAAATGACAACAGCAAATTGTTCTTTCCTCAAAAAAGGAATAGGAGCACTAAGAGAAATTTCTCACCACAACTCCAATTAGTTGGGGTGACTGACGCTAGGCTTGCACCCAGGATTAGGGCTACGATTGCACCTGGGAATAGTACCAGAGCGTGGCAACAAGAGCCAGAGACCATTGGCTAGAAGTCTCTTCTCCTTCCAGAAGAGCTGTCAGTAAATTTTCAGTGAAGTGGGTCCAGTAGGGGAGGAACGACAAACATAAAGGGGGAGTAGTTTAAGACTTGATGGATGGATGCAAGGTGGATAACCCTTTAAAGCCATGGATGTAGCCAGGGTGACCATGTAAGGTCCTGCCCATTGAGTTGCAGGAAGGTACCAGACTGGGAAATGGAGAGGTAAACTGAACCTCCCAACTTGATGGAAGAGTGGGAGTCGTGAGGGGCAGGAACTGAGGATGACGTGAATCTGAGTGGTGTCCATGTGAGTTGTTGGGATGTGTAGATCTCAGGGTCAGTCCAGGTGAAAGTGAACAAGGACTGGGTAGAGGGGTGTGAATGAGTAGTGAAAAAGGCATCTTTTAGGTCCAACAGAGAGAAATGTGTGGTACTGGGCGGTATGGTAGATAGTAGAGTATAAGCGTTTAGGTACCACCCAAGGTGTTGGAAGTATCACTGATTGATTTTCCTAAGGTTCTGGATTAATCAGTACTGGCCGTTAGGATTTTATTTTTACCCCTAAGGTAGAAGTGTTATAGGGTAAACAGGTGGGGATGAGCAGCTTAGATTAGAGAAGATGTTGAATGTTAAGAGTAGATAGACGCGGCCGGTGCCGCGGCTCACTAGGCTAATCCTCCGCCTTGCAGCGCCGGCACACCGGCTTCTAATCCCGGTCGGGGCACCGATCCTGTCCCGGTTGCCCCTCTTCCAGGCCAGCTCTCTGCTGTGGCCCGGGAGTGCAGTGGAGGATGGCCCAAGTCCTTGGGCCCTGCACCCCATGGGAGACCAGGAGAAGCACCTGGCTCCTGCCATCGGAACAGCGCGGTGCGCCGGCCGCAGCGTGCCTACCGCGGCGGCCATTGGAGGGTGAACCAACGGCAAAAAAGGAAGACCTTTCTCTCTGTCTCCCTCTATTGTCCACTCTGCCTGGGGGGGGGGGGGGAAGAGTAGATAGACGCAGGAGTATTGAGAGTTGGTGATGGAAGAGGCTGAGAGAGGAGGTGGTTCAGGTTGAGGGTCACGGAAGGAAGGTTGCCAACAATCTGGGACCTGTTGTGACACAAACATGGTTGTGATATTTATGGGGGGAATATGGATGGAGGCTCCCAACTTCTGAAGAAGATCTTGTCCCAGGAGGGCCATCAGACATTGGGGCATGACTAGAAAAGAATGAGGGAGGGTTACGTCTCCCAATATGCAGAGAACAGGCAGGGTAATTTGGGGATACTGTACCTTCCCTGAGCTTCCTATGATAGGTTGGAAACTAATATTGGAAAAGCTGGGACATTTGGAAAGAAGGGAGAAAGTCTCCTGATAGTGACCACAAATGTAAATGGGCAGCCAGCCACCATCCCTGTGATCACAGGCTCTCTGGACACATTGCTATAAGCAAGCGGGGCAGGGGAGCCTAAACCTCATTCTAGGGGCTGTATTTAAAGAGAATTTTCTGTTTCTGCAGACTGAATGAAGGCTGAATGTCCAGCCCTGGGGCCAGTCCATCTTCTGATGTCCCCACTGTCTACAGTTTGAGCATGGGTTAGAGGGAGGCCAAGGATTTGGGCAAGCATTTGCCCAGCATCCAGGTTGCCACATCAGAAGCACACACCAGGAGGGGCCATCGGAATATGTCTGGAGAAATTTGTGCTGGGGGCCCTGATTGGTTGAGATGTTTGTAGATTTAAGGCAATGTAAGGAACTGGTATTTGGTGTTTTTTAAAAAGATTTATTTATTTATTTTATTTAATTAAGTATTTATTTGAAAGTCAGAGTTACATGGAGAAGGAAAGGCAGAAAGAGAGAGAGAGAGTTCCATCTTCTGGTTCATTCCCCAGTTGGCTACAACAGCTGGAGCTGCACTGATCCAAAGCCAGGAACCTGGAGCTTCTTCCAGGTCTCCCACATGAGTGCAGCAGTCCAGGCACATGGGCCATCTTTCACTGCCTTCCCAGGCCATAGCAGAGAGCTGGATTGGAAATGGAGCAGCTACCACTCGAACCAGCACCCATATGGGATGCTGGCACTACTACCCACTACACCACAGTTTCAGCCCCAAGGTATTTGGTTTTCAAGTGTCTCTCCTTCTCCCATTTGGCTTTGTCCTCCCTATTACCAAAGATTCAGAAGGCAACATTTAAAAGTTCCTGCTGCTGAGTTTGGGGTCCTTGCTCTAATTTCTAATTTCCAAATGTATGGGGCCGACTGACTGATAAATTGGACATATATAAAGAGAGTACCCACGGGGATGTTGTGATTCAAAATGATCAAGTTAGTAATGGCTTCTGTGAGGCCATAAAAAGAGAGGTGTTTTCATTGGAACGCTGGGTAATTTCCCGAATCTTATCATAATTGGGTATGGGAATTTTTTATCGTGCCTTCTAAGGCATGTCACCATATGGCCCCTACACAGGATGCCTGCATCCTCAGGTTGGTAAGTCCAGGGAGGTTTGGTTATGGGCAGAGCATCATCAGCCACTGGGTGTAGGTTCCTGTTTTGTTCCTGGAGGTGGCCAGCACGCTTGCAGGGCGCTTGCCAAATGTGGGTTCACTCCTCAGGGGTTCGTGTGAAATTTAAATACAATAGATATCTGATCAGGTGAAGTGGTACAGCTGACTCATACAGAGGAACTCCTTTCGATATTTACTGAGATTCTCAGAGAAGGAGCCAAGCCAGTCCTCATTTTGGGACATATCAGCCATAGGAAAAGAAACGTGGATCAGACAGTGCCATCCGCTCCTGCTGCCTCCCAGAGGACAATATATTGTAGGGCTGAGTCTTGGAACAGAAGAGGTGGGAGGTTGGGGCTGAAGGAGAGGAAGAAGAACTGGGAGGTCAATCAGGAGTTGGGGGGTAGAAGGAGGCTAGACAGGGGAAAGGATAGAAGGGTGACAGAGAGGGGGTCCATCCTCCACTTTAGGATCTGAAATGGAGGAGGAGGAAATAAGAGGAGTTCTTTAGGGAAAGGTGGCTTGGAAATCTTGGGCAGTGTCTTGGGTGTGTGCGGTTCTGGAGCCTTGGCAAGGAGGAGCTGGAAAACAGAACATGAGGAATGAAGGGAGGGGCGGGAGCAGAGCGAGAAGAAGGCCTGGATGTAGAAGACCTCGGACCATTTGCTATTTTGTTAGAGAAATTTATTCATATCCTGTAAAAGGTTAGGGTTGAAGGTCCCGAATTTGGGCCAGTGAGTCTGGTCATCCAGTGAGTATTGTGACCAAATCTGCATGCAAAGGCAGAGGAGATTTTTAGACTTAAGGTCAGAACCTAGCGCTGGAGTCCCAAGGTTTCTTAGAAGGCAACACAGAGGACTATCAGAGGGAACAGACTGTCTGCTCTCATGCTGCTAGAGAAAAGGGCAGGGGTAGTGACGTTTTGCAAGGTGTCCCTTGGTCCAGGAAGTGCTGAGACAAAAACAACCTGGTGAGTGGCAGAGTGTCCTTGGGATGTTCAGCAGGAAGGGTCCCCCCAGGGACCAGTCAAGGAGAGAGATATCTATCCCAGGGCGCTACTGGGAGAGATTGGGGCCCTTACCTCAGAGGTTATGGAGAAGTGAGGCTGCTGATGGATGCCAGGATCAAATGGCAAATGGTGTCCAGTCTGGAGGTCAGATAGTGGGATGAGAAGGAGAGGAACTGAGAAGAGGGAAGAGAGTGAACTGGGGTTTTCCACAATAACCAGTAAGAGGCCTGAAAGGATCTCCGCCTTGCTCATGTAGCAATCAGGCAATAAGAGCTGTTCCCTATTGCAGGGCAACCAGGCTCCAAGTCGCAGGCTACTCACTGTTTAGCCAAAGTAAGCACCACAGTTGACTGAGTCCCAGGTAGCACTCAGAAAATCAGGCTGATAGAGGAGGTTCCAGGTTTCAGTACCAAATGGTAGGAACTGGCACTGTATTCCAGGGGACATAAAGCCAGAGAAGGATGACACCTGAGTCAGACTGGGGAGAAAATGACACACCCCTGCTGAGGGATGAGGTCCTTTAGTAGGGATGAGGAAGGAAGTGGAACAATAGGGGATAGAGTGATCCAATCAAAGGGGATAAAGAAGTCCATGTGCTCTGGGCAGGTGGTTCTGCATTTCCCACTTTACAGTTTGGGGAAGAGGGAAAGGGAAAGGGAAGGAAAGAAGTATTACAACTGCAGCTTTAAGGTGGATTTGTTTGTTCAGGTCTTTGGCAATGTTCCATAGGGTCCAATAAGAAAAAAATGGCATACTCAAATTAGGATCATTCCAGAATCACACTCTATGAAGGTAGGGGCTGTGTAGTAACCTAGAGCTTATGACTTCTGTGTCCAAATGGACAAGTGGCTAGAACAGTTACTGCATTTGGAAAGGACAGGATCCCGTAAAGTTAACCACTTTGAATAGAGCAATGACTTTCAGTCAAGGGATTCAGCCAGCCCAGGGTGACTTTGAGAAGAAAGGGCCAGAACTTGACTTTATGGCCTGCCTTTCCTCTGATCTCTTGCCTGTTCCTCTCCATTGCTTGCTGATGAGGTCTATAGATCAGCCTGACAGTGTAGACAGCAGGATGAGTGGGGTTTCGAGGGACAAATGAAAGATACCTTGCATAGACCTCAATACATAGTTTTGTTGTACCAGTTATATAAATATACTATTTTAGATTTCATAAAGGATAAAACATTGATTCTGCTCCTAAATTCTATAGAATGTTCAGAGCCAAAAAGTAAAGATATATGTATATTTACACATCCCATATACTTTATGGCATATAAATATTTAAAAAATAGAATTCAAGTTAAAGAAAAACGTTGTTAGGTAGCTACATACCAAATGCTTTGACAGTTGAAGGAGGTGAGAGATGACCACCAGATGGGAAAATCACAAAATATTTTCATGTGATTGGGACGAGGAGAATTTATAATTATGGGAATAGAGATATAAAGTAAGGCATCCTAGTCCAAGAGGACAGCATGGACTAAAGCAGTGAGATGTGGAAACTTGAAGCATATGCAGGATCATACTAAATGATTAACATTCAGTAATATTTTCCATGCCACAGATGCATGAAGTAGATAACTTTTACCCCATTTTACAGATGAGAATACTGACTTTCAGGTGATATTGAATACTTTCATCAAAGTCATAAAATCAAAAGTTGGCTTTCTGTGAAGACTTAGTGATATAACAACATATGTTCAAGGCAAAAACAGTGCCCAATATGTAGTATATATTATATATATATACATATATATTATATATACATACATATATATGCATATATATTATATATATGTAGTATATATAGTATATATTAATAAGTGTGGTGGTTAATTGTATATCCCAACTCGACTGGGCAAAGCATTGCCTAGATAACTGGCAAGATTTACTTCTGGATAATTGTGTTAGGGTTTCCGAGAAGGTTAGCACTTGAGTTAGTAGGCTGAGTGAAGAAAATCACTCTCAACAATGTGGACAAGGATGGCCCAATCCATTGGGAGACTGAATAGAACAAAAAGGAAGAGGCAGGGTGAGTTTCATCTCTATATTTGGGTTGGGACACTCATCCTCTCCTATTACTGAACAGTGATAATTTTGTTCTAAACTCTTCAGACTCGGACCAGGATTTAAATCACTGGAACCCCAACTGTCAGGCATTCAGATTTAGATGGAACTACCTCACCAATTTTCCTGTTTTTTTTTTTTTCCAGTTGGCAAATAAAAGATGGCAGGACTTCTCAGCTTCCATAATCATATGTATCAATTCCCATAATATATCAATCTCCATCTCCATCTCTGTCTCTATTTTCATCTCCATAGACCACTTTGTCCCTAGGCCCATCTCTCTCTGTCTCCATCCTGCCCCCATTCTAACCTCTATCTCCATCTCCATCTCTTTTTTCCAACCTCATCCCATCCCATTTCCTTCCCTGTGTCTGTATCCACCTCCACTTCCAGCTGTATCTCTCTCTATTTCTCTAATCTTTATATCATCTCTGTATCTATATGTATATAATCTATTGCTTCTGTTTCTCTGGAGAACCCTAATGAATACCATTGAAAATATAGTGACTTTTGTTTGTTTTTAAAATTCATTTTTATTTGAAAGACAGAGATACAGAGAGTGAGAGAGAGAGAGAGAGATTTTCTATCTGCTAATTCACTCCTAAAGTGTCCACAACAACAGGGGCTGGGCCAAGTTGAAGCCAAAGGCTGGAAATACAGTCCAGGTCTCCTACATGGTTGGCAGGGACTAAAAATCTTGGAACATCACCTGCTGCCTCCCAGGGTAGACATTAACAGGGAAATGAAATTGAGTGTGAAGAGAGAATGTGAAGCCAGGCACTCTAATGTGGGATACAGTTGACCCAAGCAGTATCTTCACTACTGAGCTAACCTCCCACTCCCACCTTGATTTCTTAAAACTGATTGATTGATTGATTTGAAAGACAGAGAGAATCTTCCATCTGCTTTTTCACTTCCCAAATGATGCCAACAGTCAGTGCTGGTCCAGCCCAAAGTAGAAGCTGGAATTTCATCCAGGTCTTCCATGATGGTAGTATGGACCCAAGCAATTGGACCATGTTCTGGTGCTTTCCCAGGTACATTGGCAGGGAGCTGGATCACAGAACAGCTGGAACTCAACCGGTGCTCCTTTATGGGATTCTTGCATCAACAGTGATGGCTGATCAACTGTACCACAATGCAGCCTCCCCCACCTTGACTTTTGACCTATAGTAAAATTACCCTCACAGGAATGTTGGATGAATTTGGGGTGGGAGTTCAGTACTGAAAGGGAGTGAAAAGGGTATTAATAGGAATAGTGGTGGTGAAAATAGATCAGATCATGGGGATTTGGGAAATATTGTGATTAGGATCATGTTACTTGGAAAGTGATAAGATGATGGGAACACTAATAAAACAAAAATGAAAGACAGGAGATTCCCCAAATAAGCTATTTTATATCCTTCTGTTCCCTTTCTCTAGAGATAGCTTCCTGATCTACCTAATCATTCACTTGGCCTTTCCATTCCTTATCCTTCTTGTCCTACATGCTAAGCTGTACATTATCTGAAACATTTCTTACAGTTAATCGCAACTCAAGCTCTCATTTTTGCAGTTTTCTTAGACTATTTTTATAATCCCTTGTCTTCTTTATCTCCTATTTCTCTTTAAAATTTATCCTTTCAGTAGTTTCCAGTTTTAAAAATTATAATGGTTTCCTTTTCCCACTGAAAAGTTTCAGTGGTTCCCAGTTAGCTAAAGAATAGATCAATGCTGTTAATACTGGACCATACAATAAAATATTATGTTGTAATTAAAAAAGTTAAGATAAATCTCTATTTTTTCCATGAAAAGATGTTTATATAATAATGAGAATTGTGGGTCAAGTATTTGTCCCAGCAGTTAGAATGCTGCTTGGGACATCTTATCTCATATAGAAGTACCTGGGTCAGAGTCTTGGCTCTGTTTTCAATGTAGCTTCCTGCTAATGCATGCCTGGGAAGGCAGCAAAGGGTGGCTCAAGTACTCGGGTTCTTGATACCCACGTGGGAGACCTACATGTAGTTCTTGGCTCCTGACTTTGCCTGGACTCGTCCTGGCTGTTTTAGGCATTTAATAAGTGAACCAGGAAATGGAAGCTATTTCTTTCTCTCTCTCTCTCTGCCTTTCAAATAAAAAATGAAAATAAATTAAAAGAAAATTTTAAAGTGAATTATAAAACTATGCATGTAATGTGAATCAACTTTATATTGAAACAGTCTATATACAGTGTATATTTTACAACTGCTTGTATATGTATGTATTAAAATTAGAAGACTGTACCATGATTTATTCCTTCTTTAGAGTAGTACTAGAGAAGTTTTCACTTTCCTGTATGTGGTTTGGGCTATAGAAAATCCTTTAAAAAAGCAATGTCTTACTTCTGTAATTAAATTATAAAAGAAATGACAAAGTTCAGGACACAGTACTACAAAATATGGCACCTTGGCATATTAAATATTTTATGCTGAAGGAATTTAAGAAATGGCATTTGCAAGAAAGGCTCTCTCCTTCCCTGGAGGCTGGTTGTAAGACTCTCATGTGAATTAGGCTTTCCCTGTACTCAAGAAAGATGCATCTTTATTTCTGAAGATGGAGTAGATGTTAAGAAAGATATGACTGAACAGGTCTTAGTAAATTTCCCGTTTATGTCTCCTAGCTCATTTTTTTTTGTTTGGTCTTAGTACATTTTCCCACAACTCTCAACTTTTCATAAAACCAAGAATAAAAATACTCAGGTTTAACTATTTCGTTGGGTTGTAATTTTCTTATGAAGGCTCTAATGTCTTGTAAAACTTACATTAAAGAAATTTGTATTCTTTTCTTTATCTATCTATCTTTAATCACAGATTCCCAGCTGATAACCCAAATGAATAGAAAGGGTTGCTGGCGCCATGGTGCACTAAGTTAATCCTCCACCTGTGGCGCCGGCATCCCATATGGACACTGGTTCTAGTCCCGGTTGCTCCTCTTCCAGTCCAGCTCTCTGCTGTGTCCTGGGAAAGTAGTGGAGGATGGCCCGAGTGCTTGGGCCCCTGCACCCGCGTGGGAAACTGGGAGGAAGCACTTGGTTCCTGGCTTTGGTTCGCCGCAGCTCCAGCCATTGCAACCTCTTGGGGAGTGAATCAACAGAAGGAAGACCTTTCTCTCTGTCTTTCTCTCACTGTCTGTAACTCTACCTGTCAAATAAATAAATAAAATCTTTAAAAAAAACCAAATGAATAGAAGGGAAAATATATTTTTCCTCCTCTACAGGAGAATGAAATACAAACTCATTGGCATCTTGAATGTTAAAAAAAAATCTTTCAAAATTTGTGTGTGTGTATGTGTGTCTGAGTGTGTGACAGAGAAAGAGAGAGAGAAAGAAAAAAGAGAGAGAGAGAGAGAGAGAGAGAGAGAGAGAGAAGCAAGCAAACATGGACATAGAGAAATAACTTCCATCCACTGGTTAACTCCCCAAATGATTGCAACAGCTGGGGCTAGGCCAACCCAAAGCCAGGAACTGGAAGCTCAATCCACAGGTCTCCCCTGTGGGTGGTGGAAAATCAACTTCTTGAGCCTGCTTCCTCCAAGACTATGAATTGGCTGGAAGCTGGAGTCAGGAGATTGACCCAGAGATCCTACTCAAATCATCTGATGTGGGACACAGGTATCTTATTCACTAAGCTAACTACTAACTCCTGGAATTTTGGGACTTCTAGTCCTTTAGATACTGATCCCGAGTTGTTTCAGTTATCTTTGCTTATTCTCACTATGACTCAAATACCTTACTCTCCAGACATGGTAAATGTCATGGGTTGCCATTTCTCTTTCCTTACCACTAGCAGCCATGTTTAATTGAATGTGACAGTTTTTCCTATTGGGCCTGGATATAGACACAGAATGTTTTATAATTTCAAATGTTCATTATAAGTAGTGATACATATGGGAATTTTGCTAATTTAAATTTATAGTATAATCAATTGAAGTATTCAGGGTTTTCTGAGTATATCCTGTTCCTAAAATCTTTGCTGATATGGTTCCTTCTACCTGGCAGAATGTCCCCATTGTCTTTCTACTGGAACTGGTGGAAAATTTTACTTATTTGTGAGGGTCTTTCCATTCTCCATGTTGGACATAAACTCTTCCTCTCTGCTACTTTGGAGGCATTTTTTTCAGTCATTCTATTAATGCATTCACATTTTGCAAGCATAGTTTGATTCTCTTATGGTGCCTTACTTACAATGTAAAATCAATCAGCACTTATTAAATTAAAGTATATTTGACTTTTTGTGTATAAAGGCAAAACAATTAATGTCTGCATCCTTAAATCAAGCATGCCTGCCATCAGTATTTAAAATGAAATTTATATGATCTAGATTTCATAATAGGTTTCTGGGTTTATTAGATTGCTGCTAATATTGAGCCATTCTATAGCTCTATTGTCAATCTTTACATCTAGAGAAGTGGGTACATCTATAAGCATTTTTCAAAAAAAATTGTTTTCAAGGTTTCCATTATTACTTTCACTAAGACAACACATTTTTTAATATATATATATTTAGAAAACCTATTTAATAAATATAAATTTTAAAAGTACAACTTTTGGCTTATAGAGGTTTTTCCCCCCATAACCACCCTCCCACCTGCAAACCATCCCATCTCGTACTCCCTCTCCCATCCCATTCTTCATTAAGATTCATTTTTAATTGTAATTATATACAGAAGATCAACTTAGTATATACTAAGTAAAGATTTCAACAGACTGTACCCACACAGACACACAAAGTATAAAGTATTGTTTGAATACTAGTTTTACCATTAATTTGCATAGTACAACACATTAAGGACAGAGATCCTACATGGGGAGTAAGTGCACAGTGACTCCTGTTGTTGATTTAACAATTGACACTGTTATTTATGTCGTCAGTAATCACCCTAGGCTCTTGTCATGAGCTGTCAAGGCTATTGAAACCTCTTGTGTTCACAAACTCTGACCTTATTTAGTCAAGGCCATAGTCAAAGTGGGAATTCTTTCTTCCCTTCAGAGAAAGGTACCTTCTTCTTTGATGGCTCATTCTTTCCACTGGGATCTCACTCACAGAGAACATTCATTTAGGTCATTTTTTGCCACAGTGTCTTGGTTTTCCATGCCTGAGAAACTCTTATGGGCTTTTTAGCCAGATCTGAATGCCTTAAGGGCTGATTCTGAGGCCAGAGTGCTGTTTAGGCATTTGCCATTCTCTGAGGAAAATACATTTGCTTTTAAAGAGCAATGGCTTATAACAAATCTGTGGATTTTAAGAAATATGATAATTTTATACAGACTATAGAAAAGGAAAGAAGAACAAGCTGATATGTTTGGAAAGGATTAATATGAAGACTTTTTATTTCCAAAAATGTACATGGGATTATAATTACATTTTGGTGATTTTAAACACTGTAAATCTGTCTCATCCCTGTTATGTGCATTAGAATGATATAGACAAACTTTTATGACACATTTCATAGTTCCACATTCCATTTCTGAGAAGCATTTCATAATTCCTCTGGGAATACAAAGTTGTTCTTTGTTATGTCTATGGTACTTTTTTCTATATGTGTAAAAAAATATTGTGCTGTATTTTCTTCTATTATTTATTTATGGACCTTTTCCCAACTCAGATTATAAACTCTTGAGATCAGGAACTGCTTTTGTTTGTTTCCTCTACATTGTAGATACACATTTGTTGAGTTGAAGGATGGAGACTTTCTAGAACTGACCCTGCTAGTTCAATCTTTCCTTACTGCTCCAATTGCCATGTGTACTCTGTGAAATCTTCCTTATTACTTTCCCGTCTCTTTCCTATGCAGAATTGATTTTTCCCTCTTTTTTGTTATCTGTATTCTAAGACACATTAAATTAACTGACTAAATTTGAACATTTACAAGTCTGTCATTCCTAATCTAATCTCAATAGGGACACAAAGCTTTTTGTGTATTACCAGATTCTATGAAAATAATATTTTCTTTTTTTAAGATTTTATTTATTTATTTATTTGAGAAGTAGAGTTACAGACAGTGAGAGGGAGAGACAGAGAGAAAAGTCTTCCATCCACTGGTTCGCTCCCCAAATGGCCACAATGGCCGGAGTTGTGCCGATCCTAAGCCAGGAGCCAGGAGCTACTTCTGGTCTCCCACACAGGTGCAGGGGCCCAAGGACTTGAGACATCTGCTACTGCTTTCCCAGGCCATAGCAGAAAGCTGGATTGGAAGTAGAGCAGCCAGGACTGGAACTGGTGCCCATATGGGATGCAGGCACTGAAGGCAGAGGATTAACCTACTGAGCCACAGCGCTAGCCCCCAAAATAATATTTTCTATATCTTCTTTCTTGCTTCTAAAGATTGAGGAAGGAATAACTAAAGCATGGGGTATGTGTTGGGTGACTAAGATTCTGGTTGGAATCTTGAGGACCACCACTGTCCTGGAGGTCCTATGAAGACAAGTACAGAAAGGTCATTCAATGGATTAGGCCAGAAGACAAACTCCCTGCATCGCTGAGTTTTCTTACAATTGAAGATAATTTATTAACATATTGAAACTTCAGTTATTATTCAAGTTTGTAAAAGTATTACCCATTGAATTACAAGTTACAAACAATATGTATTTGGTGCTTGGGATGATCTTGTGAAGTAATGGAGGTGTAAGTTCAGGCATGGGCATCTGAATTGATATGCTAAAAACCTGCTCCTGTGATCTTTTTAAAAATTTATCTATCGGCGGTGCCACGGCTTACTTGGCTAATCCTCCACCTGCGGTGCTGGCACCCTGGGTTCTAGACCCGGTTGGGGTGCCGGATTCTGTCCCGGTTGCTCCTCTTCTAGTCCAGCTCTCTGCTGTGGCCCGGGAAGGCAGTGGAGGATGGCCCAAGTGGGCCCTGCACCTGCATGGGAGTCCAGGAGGAAGCAACTGGATCCTGGCTTCAGATTGGCGCAGCACGCCAGCCGCAGTGCGCCAGCTGTGGTGGCCATTTGGGGAGTGAACCAATGGAAGGAAGACCTTTCTCTCTGTCTCTCTCTCACTGTCCAACTCTTCCTGTAAAAAAAAAAATTACCTATCATGCAAATGTTGTAAAAACATAAATAAAAATAAAATAGCTTATAATAATTTCTAGCTTTGTGCAATGTCTTACTAAAATTTTCAGAAATCATCCAAGCATAATTGTCAAGAACATATGAATTGATGTAATTAGAAAATGTTTATGAGTGCATTTTTCAACAATATTCATGTTTTAGGTTTTAAAACAAATTTGTAAATTGGGATTATCCAGAGAAAGAGTAATCAATAAGATGTATATGGATACTAAGTATTCACAACTTTATATCCTTTCAACTAAGGAAATTTAGATCTGTTTACAAGCATGCTTTTTAGCCATACTGAAATTTTCTTTTTTGCTGTGAGGAACCATATACCTCTACAAGTTGTAAAATGATATGTTCATAAATTTTTTTTTCTACTACAGAGTTCTGGCATATGACAGTTCATAATTGTTTGTTTCCTAGTGTTCTCTGTAAAATTCTGTTACTAACGAATAATAATTATAGTCTCTCTATATAAATAAAACTGAACTCAATCCAGATCTCCCACGTGTGTGGCAGGAACCCAGTTCCTTGAGTCATCACTGCTGCCTCCTAGAGTCTGCATAAGCAGGAAGCTGGAGTCGGGTGCTGGGACCAGGAACTGTGTCCACACAGTCTGATGTAGGACACAGATACTTAACTGCTATGTTAAATGCCTAGTCCTACATATTTTTATTTGCTTATTTGAAAGTTGGAGTTACACAGAGAGAGGAGAGGCAGAAGTGTGGGGGGGAGGTCTTTCATCCACTGGCTTACGCTCCAATTGGCCGCATTGGCTGGAGCTGTGCCGGTCTGAAGCCAGCAGCCAGAAGCCTCCTCTGGATCTCCCACGTGGGTGCATCTTTCATAATATATCAAAAATAAATGAAAACAAGTAGAGTGGTAAATAATGAACTTTGTTTCTACATAACATAATATAATGTTTTAAAAGACATAATTTGAAAAAAATTTCTTCTGACAATAGAGTGAATGAATTAAAAATATGTAGAGAGAAGAATTGACAGAGAGAGAGAGAGAGAGAAAGTCTTACATCCATCTACTGGTCACTCCTCAAAAGGTCACAATGACTATAGCTAGGCCAGTCTGAAGCTAAGAGCCTGGAACTTCATCCAGATCTCCGATGAGGGTAGCAGGATCCTAAGCACTTGACAGACTTCTGTTGCTTTCCTGGGTGCATTAGCATGGAGCTGGATTGGAAAGGTAGCAGCTGACATAAAACCGACAGTTTTATGGGATGCAAGTGGCAGCTTGACCAGCTGTGCCACAATGCCAGTACCTAAATATTTTTATTGATTTAGTTCTACTATGAATATTTTAAACCAGGAATTGCCTATAACATGTAATTTTACCACTTTATTCCTTTTCATTTATATTATTTATTTGGCTTTTTAAATTTTTTCTTAATTCTCACTAGAGTCTTATTTTATTTACTTTAATAATTTTCCATTTTATTGTTCCTATATAGTTTATGTTTATTTCATATTTCATTATTTTTGGCATATATATAACTTCTTAGACAAATATGTGTATATATATATTTTATATATATATATATATATATATATATATATACATGTAAAATATTTTCTTTAAACCCTAATTGGTCCCATTTCTTCTTCTTCTTTTTTTTTTTTTTTTGTTGACAGGTAGAGTTACAGACAGTGAGAGAAAGACAGAGAGAAAGGTCTTCCTTCTGTTGGTTCACTCCCCAAATGGCCACTACGGCCATTGCTGTGCCGATCCAAAGCCAGGAGCCAGGTGCTTCTTCCTAGTCTCCCATGCGGGTGCAGGGGCCCAAGCACTCAGGCCATCCTCCACTGCCCTTGCGGGCCACAGCAGAGAGCTGGACTGGAAGAGGAGCAACCTGGACTAGAACCTGGTGCCCATATGGGATGCCAGCACCGCAGGTGGAGGATTAGCCAAGTGAGCCACAGTGCCGGCCCCCCATTTCTTTCTTCTTCTTTTTTTTTTTAATTTTTATCTATTTATTTGAGAGGCAGAGTTACAAACAGAGAGGGAAAGACAGAGAGACAGATCTTCCTTCCTCTGGTTCACTCCCCAAATGGCCACAAAAGCCAGAGCTGAGCCAATCCGAAGCCAGGAGCCTGGAACTTCTTTCAGGACTCCCATGCCAGTGCAGAAGCCCAAGCACTTGGACCATCTTTCACTGCTTTTCCAGGCCATAAATAGAGAACTGGATTGGAAGAGGTGCAGCCAGGACACAAACTGGCACCCATGTGACATGCTCCTGCTGCAGGCAGAGGCTTAGCCTACTACTCCACAGCTCCTGCCCTAGTCCTATTTCTTTGTCTGACTTTTTAAATTGAATGCTAAGTTCATTAATTTGAATTTTACCTCTCTTTTAATTGGACTATTTTGAAACTTTACAATTTTTTTCTAAGAACTATTTTAGCTACTAACTACAATTTGGATATGTAATAATTTGGTTCTATATATTCTCTAATTTTCATTGAGCTACTCTTTGACTCATCAGTTATTTAGAAGAAGTTACTAATTTCCAAACACATAAAATTTTGTATGTCAGCTTTGAATGTTGTAACATAATTACATTATAGACAGAAGGAATGACTTCTTCGAGTTCAATCTTTGACATTTCTTAAAGTTAGCTTTATGGATCAGCAGGTGGAAATATTTAAAACTGTTCCACCTACACAAGGAAAGATTATATATTCTATACTTGTCTACAGTGTTTTTTAAAATGGTTTTATGTCAGACTTTTGTTGTTAAGATGTTCTATATTATTAATGTTATTATTGCTGATGTTGTTGTTAGGTATATCCATTACTTACAGATGTATAATGAAATGTCTCACTCTGATGGTCAGTTAGTCTGTTTCTCTTTGTTGTTCTGTCATTTAAAAATGTAAGTTGTTAGGAAGATTCAATTTTGTATTGTTTATGCTTTTTGGTTAAATGTTTTTATCTTCTACCACAGATTTTAGGTTGTATAGGGCACAGTCTTTTTCTTTTACTCACACATTCTGTGCTTGAATTGTGCTCATGGTGTGACTAAATACTGTATCTTCCAGAAATGACTGGAATGGGGGATTGATCAAATGGCTATTGAAGAAACACCTGAGGTGCCATCTCAGCCAGTGTACCTAGTGAAGATGGGATTTCAAACTTTAGAGTATAGCGCACATTTCAAATCAATGACTATTTTCTGGTGATATCAATATATGTTATATGGGAAACAAGAGAGAGAATTAACTATATCCACATGCCTGGTTTGAGTCCTGGTTACTCTACTTTCCACCCAGCTTTCTGCTTATGCACATCTTGAGAGTACATGCCACTCACTTAGAAATCCCAAGTGGAGTTCCTGACTCATGGCTGCAGCCTAGTCTAGCTCTGACTGTTGCAGGCATATGGGAAGCAAACCAGTGGATGGAAGATTCTCTCTCTGTTACTCTTCCTTTCAAATGATAAAAACAAAGAAATACAATTTAAAAACAATAGCCTAATGTTCACAAAGCAGATACATAGATTAGCAGAATAGAACAGAGATCCCCAAAAGAAATCCAAATATATAAAGACAACTAATTTTTGACAAGGGTAGCAAGAAAACACAATGAGGAAAGGACAGTCTCTTCAATACATTAGTGTTAGGAAAATTGGACTTGAACATACAAAAGAGTGAAATTGGATCCTTATTTTACATTATACACACTCAAATGAGAATGCGTAAAAGACTTAAATCTAAGTTCTGAAGCTATAAAACTCCTTAAGAAAACATAGGGCAAACTCCTGGACATTGGCCATGTCAAAGTTTTTTTTGTTTTTTTTTTTCTGTTGTTTTGTTTGTTTGTTTGCTTTTGGATGTCACACCTAAATTTCAGACTGCTATAGCAAAAGTAAATAAATGTTGCTGCATCAAATTAAGTAGCTTCTGCGTAACAAAGGAAACAACCAACAAAATGAAATGGCAACATATGGATTGGGAAAAAAATTGCATACCATATATTGATACTGGGCTAATGTCCAAAATTTATAAAGAACTCATTTAAATCACAGTGGAAAAACAAATAATCTTGTTAAAAATAGCACTGGAATCTGAATAGACATTTCTCTAAAAAAGTCATAAAAATGGCCAATAATTACATGAAACAGTACTCAATGTTGTTAGTCATTAAGGAAAATGCAAATCAAAACCATTATGAGACACTAACTTCCCCTACTCCTTCATCCCATCAGGATGACTATTTTCAAAAAGTCAAAAGCAACACATGCTGGTGAGAGTGTGGAGAACCTAGAGTCACGGTGCACTGCTGGTGAGAATGTAGATTGGGATAGTCATCATGGAAAACTGTATGGAGGTTTCTAAAGAAATTAAAAATAGAACTACCATATGACCTGGAAATCCCTTTTCTGGGCATATACCCAATAAAAATAAAATCAGTACCTCATAAAGATATCCATACTCTCCTGTTAATTGCTCCATTATTCATAACAGACAAGAAATGGAAACAATCTAACTGTCTGTCAATGGATGAATCAATAAATAAACCATGGTAGGGAAAGGCATTTGGCACAGCAGTTAAGATGTCACTTGAGATGCCTGCAACTAATATTGGAGTGCCTGGTTTGAGTCCTGGCTCTGCTTCAAATTCTGGTTTCTTCCTAACATCCACTTTGGGAGGAAACTGGTTATGGTTCAAATACTTGAGTCCCTGCCACCCACATGAGAGACCTTGATTGAATTCTGGGGTCATGACATTGACCTTGTCCAACCCCGGCTCTTGTGGGAATTTTCAAGTTAACCAGCAAATAGTCAATCTCTCTGCATCCCTTTCTTTCAAATAAATTTTAAAAATAGAAAAAAGAAACCATGGTATATATGAGTATCTATACAATAGAATATTATTCTGCCTTAAAAAGGGAATCTGTTTGCTTATCACAGCATAGATAAAATTGGAGTGTATTGTTATAAGGGAAATATGACAGTTACAGAAATAAAAATACTGCATGATACCATTCATTTATAGAACCTTAAATGATTTTCAAATACAGAGATAGAAAATGCCTCTCAGGAGGTGGTGAGAGTAAGTCATTGTACAGAGTAATAAAACAATGCTTATTAGGGGGTGAAAGAGATGTAGGTCAGTGTACAGAAAATAGCAAATGCATAGATTGACCAAGTCAAGAGCTTTAGTGTACAGCATGAGGGCTGTAGGGAATATGACTCTGGTAAGCACAACTACATTCCACAATGGAGTGCTTGTCTTAGATACCAGACCCTAGTCTCCAATTTCACCTTCTTGCTAATGCAGACCCTGGGAGGCAGCATGCAATGACTCAAGTACTGGAGTCCCTGTCACCCACAGGGGAGACCTAGATTGAACTTCTGGCTTCAGGCTTCATCTGTCCTAGTCCTGGCCATTGTGGGCATTTGGGGAATGAACCGGTATGGTAGAGGGAGAGCTATCTATCGCTTTCTCTTACTCATGAATAAAAAATAAATGAGGAATTATGTGAGATGTTGGATATGTTAATTTACTTCGCTATAGTAACCATTTTACCATATGTTTTGTGTAATTCATATTCTATGCCTTAAATATGCACAATAAAATTTATTTTTTAAAAATGACTTTATGTGCCATTATTTCCAGAAATTTGTGGTTTCTATCCCTAGATTCTGGGCTCTTCACATTTATTTTCTTTAGTTTTTAAAATCATTGAGATAACATATTTTCATTTTACATTATACTCAAAGCCATAATGCTCTATTAAATAAAGAGTTAAACAAATAAAAAAGCAAAAAGGCCATAGTTCAGCAGGAACACAGATAAAGGCCATAAACAGCAATTAACTGAAAATATTTATTTATTTATTTGAAAGTCAGAGTTATTGAGAGAGAGAGAGAGAGATATCTTCCATCTGCTGGTTCACTCAGTTGGCTGCAACAGCCAGAGCTGTGCCAATCTGAAGCCAGGAGCCCGGAGCCTCTTTTGGATCTCCCATGTGGGTGCAGGGGCCCAAGGACTTGGGCCATCTTCTACTGCTTTCCCAGGCCATAGCAAAGAGCTGGATTGGAAGTGGAGCAGCTGGACTTGAACTGGCACCCATATGGGATGCCAGCACTGCAGGTGGTGGCTTTATTTGCTACACCACAGCGCTGTCCCTGATTTCAATATTTTTAAACTTACTGAGATTTGAATTTTGATCTAATATATTGTCCATCCTAGAAAATGTTCTATGTACTTTGAAAAGTTCCATGTATTGATGAAAAGGATGGGTATTCTGTATCTGTTGGGTGAAATGCTTTTATTTTTTAAAAAAATAATTTATTTTATTTGTTTGAAAGGCAGAGTTACGGAGAGAGGAGGAGGAGGAGAGAGAGAGGGTTAGAGGGGGAGAGGAGAGAGAGGAGAGAGAGAGAGAGAGAGAGAGAGAGAGAGAGAGAAAGAGTCTTCCATCCACTGGGTCACTCCTCAAATCAGCTAGAGATGAGCTAAGAGCTTCTTCTGGATCTCTCAGCCACATGGACACAGGGACCCAAGGATTGGGGCCATCCTTCACTGCTTTTCCAGGCACATTAGCAGGGAGCTGCATTGGAAGTGGCACAGCCAGGACTCTAACCAACACCCATATGGGATGCCAGCATTGCAGCCTGGGGATTTAACCTGCTGCTCCACAGTGCCAGCCCTGGGTGAAATGTTTTGTAAATATCTCATGGGTCCATTTGCTCAATATTATGGTTTAACTCTGGTGTATCTTTGTTGATTTTTTGCCAAATGAATAAATGGCCTGTCAGTTGATAGCACTGGGAGGTTGAAGTCTCCTACTATGATTGTATTGAAGTCTATCTTTCCCTTTAGCTTCAGTAGTATTTACTGTGTATATCTGGGGGCTCTTGCGTTGGATTAATTATCATTATTTGACTCTTTTAAAAAC
The DNA here is from genome assembly GCF_033115175.1 of Lepus europaeus. NCBI lineage: Eukaryota > Metazoa > Chordata > Mammalia > Lagomorpha > Leporidae > Lepus > Lepus europaeus. Next base: position 30,558,468 of record NC_084836.1, on the reverse strand, counting down.
AGTTTTTTTAATTTATAAAACATTTTTTATTTATAAAAGGTGAACACATTTCATGTATTTGATATATATAGATTTTGGTCATAGTGACCTTGAATATGCCATTCCACTCTCTTTTGGCCTGTAGTGTTTCTGCTGAGAAGTATACTATCAGTCTAATTTTTTATTTAAGATTTTATTTATTTATTTATTTGAAAGGTAGAGTTACAGAGATGCAGAGGCATATATATATATATATATATATATATATATATATATATATATAGAGAGAGAGAGAGAGAGAGAGAGAGAGAGAGAGAGACAGGTCTTCCATTCACTGATTGATTCCCCAATTGGCTGCACCAGCCAGAGCTGTGCTGATCTGAAGCCAGGAGCCAGGAGCTTCTCCAGGTCTCTCATGTGGGTGCAGGGGCCCAAGGACTTGGGCCATCTTCTACTGCTTTCCCAGGCCATAGCAAAGAGCTGGATTGGAAGAGGAGCAACCAAGACTCAAACCAGTGCAAGTATGGGATAACAGCACTGCAGATGGCAGCTTTACCCACTATGCCATAGCACCAGCCCCAACTGAGTTTCTTTTATATGTAACTTTATGCTTTTCTCTTACTGTCTTTAAGATTATTCCTTGTCCTTAACTTTTGACAATTTGACTGTAATAGCTTTGTAGAAGATCTTTCTTGATTGAGTCTGCTTGGGAATCCTTTGAATGTCCTTTATTCTGAAGTTCATGTCTCTTTCAACACCTGGGAAAATTTCAACTATTATTTCTTTAGATGTTTTCCTTTTCTTCTTCAGGAATCATTACACTATGAATATTTAGTCAATTACTGATAGGCCATATTTCACATAATTTTCTTCATTCTTTATAATTCTTTTCTCTTTATTGTATCTGATTAGGTTATTTCAAAATCTTATCTTCCAGGTCAGAAATTATTTCCTCCACTTTGTCTGTTCTGCTGTTGAGGCTCTCAGTCACATTTTTTTTTATTTCACTCACTGAAGTTTTCATCTTGAAAATTCCTATTTGGTACTTCTCAATTAAATCTATCTTGTTAGTGATTTTTCATTCATGTTATCCATTGATATTCTCATTTCTTTAAGCAGTGTTTCTGTACATCACATTGAGTTTCCCCACAGTCATTATATTGAATTCTGTTTTTGGAATTTCATATATTTCTTTCAGATCAAGATCTAATTCTGGATAACTACTGTGTTGTTTTGGAGGTGGCATGCTACCTTGCTTCTCTATGTTTCCTTGTCCCTACAGTGACATCATATCATAGTCCATTCTTCACAGAGTAGGATTTTTTGGTAAAGAGTTTATTGTTTAGATGTAATGCAGTGTATCATTTGGGTTTTTGCTTTGGCTTTGGTTCTAGGTGAGTTCATAAATGTAACCTCTGAGTGATTTATTTTGCTTCAGTGAATGTCAATTGTGTCTATAAATGACAGTGGTCTAGTCTGATGAAGTTCATAGGGGTAGTAGTGTGACTTTGAGGTGAATATGTACTTCCTGGGGTATGTATCTTTAGTTCCCAGAAAGTTTGGTGTCCATTACACTAGGATTTATGATATCCAGAGCCTTGTTCTTTGTGCTAAGAGATGCAAAGGGCAGCTGTCCTCTTGTCCCACTGGCCAGCCTGAGTGATGCTGTGCCTTCTGGCATAAATAGCTGTGGCTCTAGGACTCTGTAATGTGGATGGGCCATTCCTCAGGTTCTGTTGGGAGGGTGCAACTGGTGCTGGGGTTTATAACATCAAAAGCCTGAGTCCCAGAACTGGGAGATGTGAACTTAACCTTGCTCCAGTCCTACAAGGTGACTACAAGTTGTACAGAAGATTTTGCACTGGCAGGTTTGTGTCCAGAGATATGGAATTCAGGCAGGTTCCTCCCTAGATCCCAGTGAGTAGGTTACATCAGGCTTGAGGAAACTAGCACTGATTGGGATAGTGGTAGCCACCTGTCTGGAGCAGAGTGATATAGATAGAGTACTCCAGATACCATGATTGAATGTGAATTACTCTAAAGATTATAATATCAACCTCAGTAGTCCTGGTTTACAAGGCACAGATGAAACTGCCAGTTATCACAAGGCATGCAAGGATATTGCAGGGGATTGTGCTCAGGGGTCCCAGCAGCATGACCTGGGAGATGTGGAGCAAAATCTCTCAGGTTGGGTTCAGATATCTTTATGGGCTGCTGCTGATGCTAGAACTGGATTACACAGAGTGATTAGACACAGCTCCAGGTTTAGGTCCAGTACTTCCACAGTTGCTGGGCACAGAGAGTCTGCTCTCTGCCCTGAAATTTGCCCTGACTCTGGCTCTTGTCACTTCTGGTAGTAGCAGGATAGAGATTAGCTGGGTGGCTCTGCACAGCCCACTAGGCCTGGTGCTCATGACTAGAGAAGATGGCAACTCCCAAATGGCAACTGGCTATGCCTCGTGGCCAGAAAAACCAGCATGTAAGTCCTCTTTCCCTGATGTTCCCCAGAGTTTGTGTTCTGTTCTGTCACTTCTCCTCAGAAAAATTCTGTTAGTCTGTGCCCTGGAGATACGGCCCTTCCTTTGTTTTTCTTGTATCCTTCTGTGGCTGAAGTCAGTGCAGCTCCTGACAATTCAACCATGCTGGATCCTCCTCTGGAAGCCATCTCTTCTTTTTAAGTTTTCCCAGTAGCACTTTGGTGAAAATTTCCTGGAGGAAGCCATCACATCTGGTCTACTGGAATATCTTACTATTTTTATTGAGCTGCTTGGAAAAAAGAAGAATATCTTACTAGCTTTGCTTTCTCCCAAACTACCACATTATTGTGGACAGTTTTATGTGTCTAATTGTCTAGATCATAGTCTACAATTTTTCTTTAAAAAAAAAAAAACGACTAAGAGGCAGAGGGACAGAGAGATATAGACAAACAGAGGGAGGACTCCGATCATTTGTTCACTTTCCAAATGTTCACAATTGCTGTGGCTGGGCCAGTACAAAAGTCAGGAGTTGGAAACACAATCCAGGTCTCTCATGTGGGTAACAGGAACCCAGTCACTTGAGCCATCACTGATACTTCCCAGGTGACCCATAGCAGATAGCTGGAGTCAGGAACTGGACCAAGAACTGAACCTGAGTACTCCAGAGTGGATGCAGGCATCTTAACTGCTAGACTAAATGCATGATCCCACAGTTTTTCTATCAAGCACAAATTTGCATATTTGTAGAAGTGATTAAAGGCCATCATCAATTCACTTTCAGTAAGGAAAATTACCTAGATAATGAGTGGTTCTGATTCAATCAAATGGGATTTCCTTAGTGTGAACTGAGGCTTCCCTGAAGAGAAATTCTGCCTATTGGTAGCAGCTTTAGTGTTTGCTCAGGAACTACAGCTTGCTCTTTGGGTTTTAGACACATCTTGCCAGCCCATGCATTGTGTCAGCCATTCCCTTGGAATAAATCTCTTAACATGTGTCCCCCACTGGATCAATCTCTCTGTTCAAACTCTGACAAATACATACACGGGTTACATGTATATTCTAGGTTCTTTGATAATGGTTGTTGGTCTCCAAAACCCTGAGGATTTAGGAACTACCTATTACTATGTATTTGTTTTGTTTGTATTTTATTTTGAAATTTATTTAATTTTTGAGATAGCATTTTTAAAATTTACATTATAGTCAAATGCTTAATGTGCCACTAACTAAAGAGTTCAACAAATGAAAAGTTCAGCAGGAATGTAGGCAAGGGCTATAAATAGTAATCGAATGAAAAGATCCCAATTTCAGTCATATACAGTAAATTTTAAAATAATGAAAGATCAATAAAACCATAATGGTATATAATTTTTAATTTTTTGACATAGATTTAAAACAAAATTTGAGAAAACATTTGCAACAAAACTGATAAGTTTTGATTCCATATTTTGGTATTGTGAAGAGTACTGCTATAAATATGGTGGTGCAGGTAACTCTTTGATACAATGTGTTCATGTCTTTTGGGCATGTACCAGTAGTGGGATTGCTGTGTCATATAAGTCTATTTCTAGTTTTTAAAGAAATCTCTCCACTGTTTTCTACAATAACTCCACCTCATGTCTTTTGGGTATGTACCAGTAGTGGGATTGCTGGGTCATATAGCAAGTCTATTTCTAGTTTTTAAAGAAATCTCTCCACTCTTTTCTACAATAACTCCACCTAGTCTTGTAAATTGAAATGGGATGAGCAAACCAACATAACTGGTATGCTATATGACAACTTAACATTCCAAAAAGATTGGGCTTTTTTAAAAAAGATTTTTTTATTTATTTGAAAATCAGAGTGAGGCAGGGAGAGAGAGAGAGAGAGAGAGAGAGAGAGAGAGATCTTCCATCTGCTGGTTCACTCCCCAAATGGCCGCAATGGCTGGAGCTGCGCTGATCCGAAGCCATGAGCCAGGGGCTTCTTCTGGGTCTCCCAAGAGGGTGCAGGGGCCCAAGGACTTGGGCCATGTTCTACTGCTCTTCCCAGGCCATAGCAGAGGGCTGGATCAGAAGCAGAGCAGCTGGGACTCGAACTGGCGCCCAAATGGGATGCCAGCACTGCAGGCAGCGGCTTTTACCCACTACGCCACAGCCCCAGCCCTAGACTTTTTGACATAAAGTTTGATGTAAATATGGCAGTGTTTTATCTTTGAAGACAGTTTCACTTTCTATATGGCTACTAACATTCTAGGAACATATCTAGGATCACTACAGTATCTAAGTGCTCATCCAGTCATTCATTTATTTATTGTTTAGGTTCTAAATCCATCAAACTGCAATAGTGAACAGACAGGAAGAGACTCTGCCCATTCAGTGCTCATGGCAGTAGGGATCTAGATATTAATAGGCAGATATTTTACTATTTCTTTCTGCACTAGTCAAAAAATGCCAAGATTTATTGCTGATTACAACATTCTCCTTTCTTAGAGTTCATAGCTGAACACTGAAAGGGCCCCTCATTTCTTATTGTTCTTTCCTGGAGGGAAGGAATTAGAAGCTGATAAGATGTGTTCCTTGTTTTCATCTCCACTGAAAGAAATGCCCTATTTGGGGGCCGGCACTGGGCGTAGTAGGCTAAGCCTCTGCCTGTGGCACTTGCATCTCAAATGGGCACTGGTTCAAGTCCCAGCTGCTCCACTTCTGATCCAGCTCTCTGCTATGGCCTGGGAAAGCAGTGGAAGGTGGCCCAAGTCCTTGTGCTTCTGCACCCAAGTGGGAGACCTGGAAGAAGCTCCTGACTCCTGGCTTTGGATTGGCACAACTCCGGCTATTGTGGCCAATTCGGGAGTAAACCAGCAGATGGAAGACTTCTGTCTCTCTCTGCCTCTCCTTCTCTCTCTGTATACTCTGACTTTCAAACAAATAAATGTATGTTTTTTTTTTTAAATGTCCTGTTTTAACCAAGAAAAGAAGGTGTCAAAAGAAGATGAAAGCCAGCGCCATGGCTCAATAAGCTAATCCTCCTCCTGTGGTGCTGGCACACCGGGTTCTAGTCCCGGTCGGGGTGCTGGATTCTGTCCCGGTTGCCCCTCTTCCAGGCCAGCTTTCTGCTATGGCCCGGGAGTGCAATGGAGGATGGCCCAGGTCCTTGGGCCTGCACCTCATGGGAGACCAGGAGAAGCACCTGGCTCCTAGCTTCAGATCAGTGCAGTGTACCAGCCGCAGCGCGCCAGCCACAGCAACCATTGGAGGGTGAATCAACAGCAAAGGAAGACCTTTCTCTCTTCTCTCTCTCTCTCTCTCTCTCACTGTCTACTCTGCTTGTAAAAAAAAAAAAAAAAAAAAAAAAAAAGAAGATGAAGACCTCTACATGCTAGGTTAGGAAAATCCTGGAATTAAGGCTGTTTCCAGTAACAGCAGGACATTGCTTCTATCAGCCTGTCTTGCTGAAACACAAAAAGCACTGATTACACCACAGGTACTAAGTGCTAAGCGATGGCCGTAAATCTTGTTAGCAACTTGGGCCATAGGACTCACATGTTAGATTTTCCTTCTGCCTTGGTATTGAATAAAAAGAAGCAGTTTTGAATCAGGAACTTCTATCCCTAAGACAACAGTCTAGTAGCTTGTAGTAGACATTTTCCTGTCCCTGTCTTCCACATTCTATTTATCCCTCCAGTTATTTCTGTGTTCAATTTCACTTTTAAAAATAAAACCATCAGCCAGCGCCGCGGCTCACTAGGTTAATCCTCCGCCTTGCGGCGCCGGCACACCGGGTTCTAGTCCCGGTTGGGGCACTGATCCTGTCCCGGTTGCCCCTCTTCCAGGCCAGCTCTCTGCTGTGGCCCGGAAGTGCAGTGGAGGATGGCCCAAGTGCTTGGGCCCTGTACTCCATGGGAGACCAGGAGAATCACCTGGCTCCTGCCATCTGATCAGCGCGATGCGCCGGCCGCAGCGGCCATTGGAGGGTGAACCAATGGCAAAAGGAAGACCTTTCTCTCTGTCTCTTCTCTCACTGTCCACTCTGCCTGTCAAAAAAAAAAAAAAAAAGAAAAAAAAAAAGAAAACCATCAAAATGTCCTTTGGATAGCTCCATTACTTTAGTAATTTTATCTCAGAAACTATTTGTATTGAGCTTGTTTTCTTTTAATGAGCTAAACGTCATGATTCCTTTAAGAAATAAAAGAGAAATCAGCTTTTCTATAAAATGACCCTTAAATAAAGGACTCTCCTACGAAAGTTGGTCTCTATTCAAAATGATTTCTATATGAGATTTTTAATTAAGTTTTTTTCACCCTCATTTTTCCTTTAGTACTTACTGAGTGACTCAGAATTCGACTATTTTCAACATACATAATTGCCACTTTATCTATGGCAATTTGCAGTAAAATCAGCAAAAATATTCTTGCTCCCAAAATGATATCTTTGAATGGCTTCTCATAATCTGTGTCTTACAAAAAAGTTCTCCTCTAAGTTTTTCTATACTACTTGAGATCTTCATTGGGGGCCAGTGTCGTGGCACAGTAAGTTAAGTGGTTACCTGCAATTTCAACATCCCATAAAAGCTCTGGTTTGAGTCCTGGCTGTGACACTTCTGATCCAGCTCTCTTCTAATGCACCTGGAAAAGCAGCAGAGGATGGACCAAGTGCTTGGGCCCCTGCCACTCATGTGGGGTACCTGGATGGTGTCTCCAGGCTCCTGGCTTTGGCCTGGTCTAGTCCTGAGGAAGATTTCTCTCTCTCTCCCTCCCTCCCTCCCTCTCTGTAAATCTATCTTTCAAATAAATCAATCTAAAAAGAAAAGAAATTTTCATTTAAGATCCTTCTGGCCACCAGACTCAGCATTTCCATTGCAAATCCTTGAAGGAAGTTTGGTACTCCTCCCCATCTCAAGTCCAGGAAGCATACAGTTGAGCAAGGTTTTCAACCAAGACTCTGAACCACTGACCAACTTAACCAGTTGTGCCATGGGAAAAAATAAGAGTTGTGGGCAAGCTTCCTCACCACAGCAGACATTTATGAGTTATTGTTTATTTTTAGAAAAATAGAGCAGAGGAATCAAAAGGCTCTTCTGTTAACCGAGGAAATCTGGTGAGGTGCCTGGTATGGCACCTCAAAAATGCCAAATCAGCTTGTGGACCAAATTTTTCTGTTTTATATGTAAAACCAACAATAAATTGAATCAATTCAAATACTGACACTTAACCCTTGCTTTTAAGAAATTTTCTTTGTTGTCTGTGATAGGAATTTTGGTTTGACTTTCTGGATTCCTATAGTGGAATGCAAAAAGAATTTTACTTTTCACTGTTAGTTAGTAATAACCCAGAAATAGTTTGTGTAAGACCAGCAAGACTGAGTTAAGATACAGACATCAGAGAAGAACAGTGTTGCAAATATCATGGTAATAAAAATTGTACCATTTCCTTGGATAGGCTGAGGTGTGACATGATCTCTTTAGGAATTTACAGCTTGAAAGGAATTGGATCTCTAAGAACAAAATGCAGATAAACCATAGAAAGTACAATAAATTTTTGGTTATAAAGTTAATTCGTGTTTATAGTAAAAATAGAATCTATACTGCACTTAAAGGTGCAGTGCTAGGAGAAAATGCCTCTGTTCCACTCACTCCCTTCTCATGTCACAGAAAGAGCCACAGTGAATGATTGCTAGTTTATCTTTCTGTGAATTTTCTCTGCGTACATAATCATGTTGTTTATAGATTTTACCTCAAAGGTATCATAAGCATTCAGTATTCCATAAATCACACTTTTCAGCAATGTATTCTGAACATCTTTCTTTCTAAATACATATAACTGTTCCATTTTCTTCTCAATGCCCGAGTTGTAATTCATTATTCTTTATTAATGAATAATTATGCTAACAATAGTATTAGCAATAATTTTAATGTTTGTAGAATTTTATGAGACATTTAATGTGAGTTTGAGAAGGCTGGAAATTACCCAGAGGATACACGTGCAACACGATGTATGATAAAAATTACTTCAGATGTGTTTTGTCTTGGCAAGCAGGTTTATTCTAACAAGGAAATTTGAAGGAAGCCTTTGAAACCAAGTAACATTTGAGACATTTCTTGAAGAATGAGTCAGATGCTGCTGTAAAACAATAAGGGAAAGAACATTTGTGTTCTGAGTAAAAAGGTAAGGGTGTGTAATGAAGGGTGGATTTGATGTACTATTTGAGAAGGGAGGATTACAGAAAAGAATGGAGGGTGATCAGTGAATAAAGTTGTAGAAGACAAAGTTAGAAAAACAGAATTTAGAGGATCAAGTTAGTAATGTAGGCTTGGATTTAGGTAGTACAAAGCACTAATTCTGGGTTTAGGAGCCTGAATATAAAACTACAGTTGAGTGATTTTCAATGCTGGGTGATTTTTTTCCCCACTAAAGGATATGTGGCAATGAATGTCTGAAGACATTTTACATTGTAACCATTTCCATGGGGACTTCTGGAACCAAGTGGCAGAGAACTGGGATGCTAGTAACACCCCAGAAGGGACAGGAAAGCCTCCTTCCCACAGCAAAGACTTATCAGTTCCCAAAATACTGATATTCACTTAATAACTAAATGACACCCAAAATTGCTAAATGTTGCAGTTCATTAGCAAACAACAACAGCAAGTGACCATGCAACTATAAATAACATTAAAACAACTTCATGTATTAATATATTTTATTTATTGATAATCTGACCCATTTTCCTCTCTGCAGGATATTTTATTACACCATTAAGTGTTGGCTAAATTATTTAGAGAAGAATATGAGTTAATGTATTTTGTCATTTATAAAGTCTGTTTATGTCATATAGTAGCTCAAAATCTTGTTTCCCTGTTAAATTTGATTTTATTTAGTTTTATCCACTGTTGAAACCAAAAGCAATACCTCAGAAAGAAATATAGATATAAATAGAACAAATGAAACATTTTCTATACTTATTAAATCAGAGTATTCACATTTAAATCTATCCTATAATCTTTTAAAGGTGTTTGTTGAAATCTGAGTAGTAAATTTCCATCTTTATTAATGTTAATCATTTATTCTTCCTAGTCTTATCAGAAGGTATTTCTTTTTATTCCATTAACAAGTAGCTTCTAAATCTGATAAAATTGTGAATTTGGAAGATATTTTAACATGTGAGAAAGTCTTTTTCTATTTTTTAAATTTTGCAAGTAGGATAGTTTTTCCAACAATGAAATCATGTATGGACCTATGGATTTCCAAATATCCATTTTTTTAAAAGATTTATTTATTTATCTGCAAGTCAGAGTTACACAGAGAGAGGAGAGGCAGAGCCAGAGTGAGAGCGAGAGAGAGCAAGCGAAAGAGAGAGAGAGAGAGAGGTCTTCCATCCAATGGTTCACTCCCCAATTGGCTGCAACAGCTGGAGCTATGCTGATCTGAAGCCAGGAGCCAGGAGCCTTCTCCGGTTCACTCATGCATGCGCAGGGGCCCAAGGACTTGGACCATCTTCCACTGCTTTCCCAGGTCATAGCAGAGAGCTGGATTGGAAGTGGAACAGCCGGGTTTCGAACTGGCGCCCATATGGGATGCTGGTGCTTTAGGTCAGGGCATTAACCCGCTGCGCCACAGTGCCAGCCCCTCCAAAAATCCATTTTTAAAACATTTTCTACATAGCATGAGCAGAAATTTCTTTTTCACTGATTACTAATTCATAATCTTTATCTTGGGAGTATAGATTAAGAGCATATATTCTTTCAACACCTACTGGGCAACATACGGCTGACAACCGCTCATAAGTTTAAAAATCAAATTAGAACACTTGCATGTTTATTAAATGTTATACTTCTGTTAAATTGAAGCAGCCAACAGATCTTTGTCCTGTAAACAGTTTTTTCTCAATATATATGGGGAATTGGTTCCAGGACCTCTTCAGTCTCCAAAATCTGTGGCTGCTCATAACTCTTATATAAAATGGCATGGGATGTACACATAACCAAGGTACATCTTCCCATGCACATTTTAGATTACTGTTAATATCTATTGCAATGTAAATTCTACTAATAATTGTAACACTGTACTGCCTAGTGAATAATGGCAAGAAAAATAATCTGTATATGTTTTATACAGATATAACTTTGTAGCATTTTTTTTTTAATCTGGAAGGCATAATTATAGAGAGAGAGAAGGGAGGGAGGGAGGGAGAGAGAGAGAGAAAGAGAGAAAGAGAGAGAGAGAGAGAGATATCTTCTATTCATTGATTCACTTCCCAGACAGCTTCAACAACCTGAGCTGTGTCAGTCTGATGCCAGGAAGCAGATTGTCATTCAGGTCTCCCACATGGGAGACAGGGACCCAAGCACATGGGCATTCTTTCACTGCTCAATTTCAATTTTACTTTCTGTGAAATGACCATCCCTGAGTCCTCCAACCCTCAACCACGCTGTGATATAGTTTTTAAAAATGCTAGCTTGGGACAGCGCTGTGGCGCAGCAGTTCAAAGCCCTAGCCTGCAGTGCCAGCATCCCATATGGGTGCCAGTTCTAGTCCTAGCTGTTCCTCTTCCAATCCAGCTCTCTACCATGGCCTGGGAAAGCAGTAGAAGATGGCCCAAGTGCTTGGGTCCCTGCACCAACGTGGGAGACCCTGAAGAAGCTCCTTTCTCCTCATTGATGCAGCTCCGGCCGTTGCATCCATTTGGAGAATGAACCAGCGGATGGAAGATCTCTCTGACACTTTCTCTGGAAACTGACCCCAACCAAAAGACATTGTATCATATATGGGAATATCCACTCCCAGGGGCAATCTGTATCCAATAACTGAACTTTAAAGGGGTGGGGTGGCTACAAAGACTCCTGTTTCCCTGGAAACCATCTCTGAAGGGTCATTCTTGGTCTAGAGCTCTCCTTGAGATTGGGTGAAGTCTCTGTGACAAGTTCTTGAAGTTTTAGCTTCACCTTTTGCCTAATCTTGTTTCCCTTGTTTCATTATAAGCACAGTTCTGAGTCCTCCTTAGCAAACTACCATTTGTTTCTGAGAGTCTCAGAATCTGTTTCCTAGGGAAACTAACTTATGACACTCGCTTGTGAAATAAAGAGACATAAACTAATTTTAATTTAGTCTTATTTGAGAGAGACAGACAGACACTGAGATTCACACATTTACAGCTCCCAGTTGTTAATTTACTTCCCAAATGTCCCTAAAACTTAGGGCTGGGCACAGCTGAATCCAGTCCACTAGAGCTTATTCTTCATCTTCCACCTTGAGGGATTCATCAGTGGGAAGCTGGAGTCAGGAGCAGGGCCAGTACTAGAACCCAGTTACTCTGGGAAGGGATGTGCATGTCCCATCTGGGGCTTAACCACTAGGCCAAAACAGCTGCCCCATAAAATTAATTTTAAATGTGGAATAAACATCAAAAAACTGCTTTCCTCAATGTATTGATTTACTTTGCATCTCCATGGGAGGCTATATTTGGTAATTGGTTTCAATAAATAACAGACATTCTTGGGCATTATAAGGAGATGGATGTTTTTATTTCTCCTCACATATCCCCAATTTTGTTGATATTTTGTGAAAAGTTATTTAGAATAATCAACAATATCTTCTCAACTGAAAAACTGTTTTACTCTACTTTCCATTGTGAAATAGGCCAAAATATTTTCCTAAAAAGTAAGAAATGTTATTTAATTTGTATAAAATAGTCAAAGAAATTGAAAGTGAATTTTACTCATTTTAAACAGGGAAACAAATATCTTACTGTGTTTATACAGGGTTCATGATCTAAGGGTATTGAATGCAAAAAACAGTTCCCAGACATATTTTTAGCTCTTAGCAAGAGACACATATTACTATGTAGTTATTTTAACAGTATTATCTAATGCTGTGCCAGTTTCCTTGTGACTATTTTAATCATTCTTAACCATGTATCATTTCCTAAGGGAAATCACACACATTTATGGATTCTTTTTCATCTGTTCCAACTCAGTTCCTCCTTACTTCTAAGGTTTATAATGCTGGTGTGATTTAGTATAACAAATCTGCCAAAAACAACCAATTTAGAGAAGGCTTTTGGGTAAAACAAGACGCCATCAGCATCAAAGGGACTTCTATTTTTTTCTCATCTATTTTTGTTCTTATTTAAGATGACCACAAAATCTTGAGAAATGACCAAAAGAAAAAGAAACGATGGTAGTTGAGGGGGAGGGGAGGAATTAGCCGTTATTTTTTCTTTGTAATGAGATAAATTGGGAAAGACCATTCTAGAATATCTGAGATAAAATAATCAGGTGGAAACAAAAGAAAAGCCAAATGGCACTGACCTATTCTGTGTACTGAAGTAGTTTAGATTCATTGTTTTTTGCCACACATGTTTTGTTTGGTGAGGGTAAAGCAGTCAGACTAGTGCTTTGCCATTTTGTCAGAGAACAGAACAGTGGAGGTATCGGGTCACTGTAGTTGGAAGTTAGATTTTCTTGTTTGATTAGAATAAATGTTACAGAAAACCAATCGATGAAAGAACTCATAGGTGTAATAATGCTATTAACTTGGCTGAAATGTACTGTGGATAATTTTATTTCTGCCTTCTAAGGCCAAAATCACGTGAGGCTTACAAAATAGGTGACATTACAAACTTGGTTTCTTTTAAGACTAGAAAAAGCAGTCAGATTTCTGACTTTTGACCCAAAGGTATGACAAATTATTTACCATTAAAATCAAAGTAGTTGTCAGTGATTCTCCTTCCAATTCCTGCTTCGTGGTCAGAGCCTCTTTTGATTAACACCATCTATTATTTTCTGAAGCCTGTCTCATAATGGGCAGGTATGCATTTATTTCTTGGATGTGCCTATAGTTTCAACTACTTTTATGCTAGTGAGAGTCTCAGTGTAGCCGTTTGACACAGTGGTTAAGATTTATTGTCACAGAATTGGACCTGGATTTAAAATCGAACTCCTTCCAAGAACAGCAACCCATTTAAACCTGAGGTTAGCCTTCCCTAAAATGGGAATAATTATTGCATTCTCCCTGTAGTCCTGCTGTGAGGAATAAGTAGGGAGCATGTGCAGAACACAGTTGGCTTAGCATCTGGCATGGGATTCTCAATCAGCTTTGAAACTAGCCAGGGAGAAGGAATAATATTTAGTGATTGATTAAGCAACTTCATAAAAGGTATAAAATTAGAGGTCAAAATAGCCCCTGTGTATCTGTGTGGGTGCAAACTATTGAAATCTTTGCTTAGTATATACTAAGTTGATCTTCTGTATATAAAGATAATTGAAAATTAATCTTAATGAAGAATGGGTGGGAGAGGGAGTGGGAGATGGGATGGTTGTGGGTGGGAGGGAGGTTATGGGGGGAAAAGCTGCTATAGTCCAAAAGTTGTACTTTGGAAATTTATATTTATTAAATAAAAGTTGAAAAAAATTAAAAGGCCAGGATCAAAGGCATATGTGAAACCTAAACTTTCCTTCTTAAAAGGATAATTGTATTGGCCGGTGCCACGGCTCACTTGGCTAATCCTCCGCCTGTGGCGCTGGTACCCCAGGTTCTAGTCCCAGTTGGGGTGCCGGATTCTGTCCAGGTTTCTCCTCTTCCAGTCCAGCTCTCTGCTGTGGCCCTGGAGGGCAGTTGAGGATGGCCCAAGTGCTTGGGCCCCTGCACCCGCATGGGAGACCTGGAGGAAGCCCCTGGCTCCTGGCTTTGGATCAGCACAGCGCACTGGCCGTAGCAGCCATTTGGGAGGTGAACCAATGGAAGGAAGACCTTTCTCTCTGTCTCTCTGTCTCTCACTGCCTAACTCTGCCTGTCAAAAAAAAAAAAAGATAATTGTATTTATTTGGCAGGAAAGGAGAGAGGAAAGAAAAAGAGAGATGGAATAGGAGAGAGTATCTTTCATCCACTGACTCACTTCTCAAATGCCTGAAACAACAAATGTTGGATCAGGCCATAGTCAATTCAGGCCTCCCGCATGGGTAGCAGAATTCCAATTACTTGAGTCATCACTGATGCCTCCCAAAATGCACATTAGTGGGAAGATTGAATCCAGAGGGGAGCCAGGACTTGAACCCAGGCACTCTGATATGGTAGCAGGCATCCCAACTAGTGTCCTAGCCACTATGCTAAATGCCTACCCAGCCAAATAAATAGGCTAACCAAACTCTAAGATCAGGTAGATTTACCCATCCACCCTCACACTATATCACTGTGGTTACGTAGTCTCAGCAGAGTCGATACATGCTCTCTACCGGGAGCTCATGCTCAGAGAATTAGGGTAGGTCTGGGTATGTGAGTTGTTTTTCTCAAATATAAAATCTCAAAAGTGACTCCTAGTCATAGACTGTTAAAGGTTCAGGGACAGATATAAAATTAAATTCATTCAGCAACCTTCACAGGAAGCAAGCATGAAGACTTGGGAAAAAATATTGTGGGAAAAATGATAAATAACTTATTATGAACTGACAATGATGTATTTCTTTAAATTGCCCCCCCCAAAAATAAAGTATATGGGATTATTTTCTCTTCATTTTGTTTTTTACTAAATTAACAATAATGATTTTTACAGAAATTAAAATAAGCATAAAAATGGTCATAGGAATAAAGAGAGAACTCTGAAGAAATTAAATTGTAAAAAATAAACTCACCCTAACATTACCCAGGCGCATATAATATAGGATTGAGAAGTCTTGCAGTATTAAGATTAGGATGATAAATTGCAGATGTGTAAAGAAAAGAGAGCATATTTAAAAAGAACACAATTTTAATCTTTAGAAATGTACCTAGATAGAAAAAATTACAATCTGCTTTGAAATATAGACTCTGAAATGTACTGTATTTTCATTTGGGAAATGTAAATTTCATTCATAAATGTGATATTGCTTGATGTTGTAAGTATCTCTATTTATTCACCACATGGAGTTCAGGAGATGAATGGCATGTTTATTAGTTTGTGACATTCATGGATATTCCCGTCTCATTCCTCTCTACTTCTCATATATCATGTTCATATCTCTTTATTCCATACTGTCTCTACTGAGATATAAGGAATACATGGTTATAAGAATGGTATTTTCAAGTGTTGTAAAATATTGCTTCTGTAGCAAGATAGTAGTTTTTAAGAGCCAAGGACACATGTGAAGCAGATAAAGGTCATCAAATATTAGCTGATAAATAGGTAATGAATTTTATAACATTTGATTCATTACAGACTCATAAGATACAAGAATATATATACACTACATTTAATTTTGAGGATTATATGATAAGTAATTATGATTTATTATTTTTCTACATTTAAAAAAATATCAGTGAGCAATGCCTATGACATTCTATTCTATTAAGTTGTGGATAAGAGACTTTCCAATAGATGGAACCATCTCAAGGACAGGAGACCCTTCTCTCTGGCCTTTTCACTTTACCATTCCTTGCACTGTGCCTGCTACATGGTTATTTCACAGAAGTTTGTCAAATGAATATCTGCTGGAGTTACTAGGCATTGGTTAAATAAATAACCTCAGAATGCGAACATCAATGTCAACTGTGAGGCTTTTTCCAGATTCACTGATAGTTATTTATATACCAGGCATTGTTTTCATCATAGTACATATGTTGAAAGACATGTCCTTCAAACAGTTTTTTTTTACATTCTTTTTTATGTCTACTGGAATCCTATGCATATGACATTACTTTTGATACCCAACAATGAATATATATATATATATGTGTGTGTGTGTGTGTGTGTGTGTGTAGGGGCCATGCTGTGGCTCACTTGATTAATCCTCCACCTGTGGTGCCAGCATGCGATATGGGCGCCGGGTTCTAGTCCTGGTTGCTCCTCTTCCACTCCAGCTCTCTGCTGTGGCCCGGGAGGGCAGTGGAGGATGGCCCAAGTGCTTGGGTCCCTGCACCCGCATGGGAGACCAGGAGGAGGCACCTGGCTCCTGGCTTCGGATCGTGGAGGCCATTTAGGGAGTAAACCAACAGAAGGAAGACCTTTCTCTCTGTCTCTCTCTCACTGTCTATAACTCTACCTGTTAAAAAAAAAAGAATATATGTGTGTGTGTGTGTGTGTGTTAGTAATTTTCAATATAACCTTCTGGCTTTCATTCAAATTCAGGTAATTTGGAGGAAGAGAGAGCTGAAAACCCTATCCAGCACAATTATAGAGTCAACAGCACTCCCAGTAATAGATTGGTTCAGTGGCTATTTTGAGATGTGCCTGCAATAATCTGCAGTGCTTGAGTTCTTGAAGTACTTCAAGATATTTGCCTTTTATGAACATGGGTAAAATCTTTCCACTTATGTTTTATATCAGATGAGTACAAAGTTATTGACTGAAAGCCAGAAAGATGTGAGATTCTAATTATGATCCAAAGATACCCATGTGCATTTAAATGAGTGCTGAGACCCTTTTTCTATTGCTTAATCCAGTTATTTATCCAAGTCCCCCCTGAAAAACAGTGCTGCTGTCAGAGCCAAGTTTTGCCAACTCCTTTGCAAAATCAGAAAGCTTCAGTTGCAAATCATGATTATTTCATGATGTGTTTGCTAATGTTTTAGTGTCATGTGATGATGATTTCATGATGTGATATCATTATTTCCAGTTCCAACTCAAGTGTTTATTATCTGAAAGTTAAATCCCAGAACATACCATAACATTAAGACCTTTTGCAATAACAACATGGTGTGCAGAATAGTTCATCCTGCAATAGGCATATATTTGGAATATAACTTTTCATTTTTCTTCCTTCTAAAATTTCTAATTTTCCCCCTTATCCTTACTTTGTTTTTATGTTGTGTGTTTTGTACTGGTTACAGTGACAAGGTTCAAAGGCAGCCTGCCCTCTGATGGTACCACACCTAATTCATTTAAAGTAGAGACCTCCTGGTGTTATTTTTAAATGCCCTTAATGTTCTCAGGACAGAGTCCATTACTGCCTTTCCCAATCATGAAAGCTATTTCACATTGGCAATACCACATTTATATGCCTTTCTTTTCACTTCCATTTGAATTGAAAAATTTGGCACAATGCAAGACCTTTTAGCTAGTAAGAACATGAATCACCTTTAGAATGGTGCTTTCTAAAAACCTTACAGCTTTTTAAGTTTTAAAAAATTCTAATTTGTACAAATCATGTGTTACTGGAATTCAGAGAGCATTAGAAGAAACTCCTAAATAACTAGAAACAAAAGAGGTAGGACACTCATATATTTAGTGCTACAGTTGAATTATTAAGCACACGGAGAAAATAAAAGAGTTGGAGAATTCTGAAATCAGTCATTGTAAGGAAGTTTGGGCAATTTGTTTCACAGGTTGGCTAATGATTTTTGCAGGTAGTGTAGGTCACAACATAATGAGGTATTGTTGGAAGGGTGGCAAAACATTCTAGGCTGAGAATTGTTCTGCAATTTATCCTGATACTGGAGTCTCTCATATTTCTCAGCCCTTGAGATTAAGGCACTGATGATTTCTGATAAAACATACATGAGTCAAGGAAGGGATATGTATCAGGCAATTACCAGTCATTACTACTACTTTCTTTTATTTATTTATCAGATTAGCTTGTCAGCCTGCTGAGAAAGAGCAAAGCAAATAAGCATTTTTCCTTGAGGAGAGAAAGAATTCAGAGCACAGCTGAGAAGTCAGTTAAGTTCTTTCCGTTGTGACATACTTGATGGATCATGTCCAACAGCAAAACACACCCCTGTGTACACAGCCATGGTAATGTGGAGTTCCTTGTAGCACAACAGCGATTTCAACCCTTCCTCAGAATTGTGCCACAATCTAGTGTTGCTGATCCAGGCTCTGGAATTAGATAGCTTATGCTCAAATCCCAGCTCTGTCATTTACTACCTTTGAGACTCTGTGCAAATCACTTAAACTCTTTAGTTTGCAGATTCCTTATTGGTAAAATAGGTAGAGTAATTGCACCTTCCTCATATATTTTTTGAGAGAATTAAGTGAGTTAATCAATGTAACTCGCATAACACAATTCACTAAGCTTTCCACCAATAGTTATTATGTTTATCATCATATTCCGTGGAAGAATGTAAATAGAAATGTAGGTCAGAGAGATTATGTTCATTCCATATCTGTTTAATATAATGTCAGCTATAAAATACAGTTGCTATATAAGTAGTAAATGTGGTGCCAGAATGTATCAGAAGTCTAGTGTAAAATCACTTTCATTGCCCTAAGCATTACGGGGTTTTGAGTTAGAATTTCTGAATGAGTATTTATGCTTCTAAAATTCTCTTTCTTTTAAAATCTCACTGTTTAGTATGTTTATATCAATGAAAAGAGATCTCTCTTTCTTTCACTGACTCTCAAAAGAGATAAAGCAAAAGGAATATCTTCCCCCACTGCCCACACACTCACAACAAGCCAGTGTCTACAGTAAGAGTGATAGGGTTTGAAGAAGAAGAGCTATGATTTTTTTTTCTTTTGTTTTTGCCCGGTTTCTGTAGCCCCTCCATGAGAGAGTGATAGGAGACCTTCAGTCTGTATTGCTGCTGTTCCTTCAACCTGCATGTCTACAAGCATCCACTCCAAAATTTTCCAAAATAATAACAGCATAAAAAAGGAAGACAGTTGAAACACTGAATTATCTGTGAGGCTCAGCCAAGTTACACCAGCTGCACTGGCATAGTTCCTACATCTGGCTCCAAGGCGAGTAACAAAAAAATCTCCATGAACAGTATTTTAAGAATTTTGGCAACATGCAGGACAGGGGAATTAAAAAGAATTCTTTGCTGAAAACAGAACTGCTGGAAAACAATTCTGTTTGCTTGCCACAGTTCACCAAGCAGTCTAATGGACCAGCCATCAGGATACAAACAAGTGTGCCCAGAGTTCTGTCCAGAGCCACCATGTCCCTCTGGTAAAAGCCAGTGGGCTCAGTGCCTGAGTCCCAGGAATGAGAAGCAGCCGTGCATTTAACAATAACGCAAGTTGTAAAATGGTTTCCCCACATTATTACTTTTTTTTTCATCTAATTAGTGCCCTTTCCCAACAGCCAGTATGATGTAGGATGTAAATGTGCCCAGAAGGAAGTTTTAACTTGTTTCAGCCTTGATTTTCTTTTCCTTCCTTCAAATCATTCAGTAAGCTTTCATCATTCATTCTCTATGGAGTTTCATTTATTTCTATGTTGCTGCACTCATTCATTTTGTAGATAAAGGCAAACGTGGACCTGTTTGAGCAAGCTAGCTCTACTCTTATACAGAAAAGACTCTTTAAAACAGACTAGGAGTTGTTGGACTCAACGTTAACCAGTGACATTTAAAGGAAGGGGAAGATTATATAATAGCATGTGATCAAAATTTTGAATTAGAAAGGACAGTAGGTATTATGATTCCTAAACAATCATGATTAAAATTTCATTTTAACATGGTGCTGTATCATTTCATTTCAAGAGTAACTTCAGTAGACCTTGAACTTAGCATCAAGAAATTTATAATCTAAAAGACATTGACTAATATCAAAAAGGGAAAAGCAAAAAGACACGCTAAGTCATTGTTCACCATATTCCAGGCATTTAGAAGACATGGGACAATAAAATTTAAATGTTGGAGGGCAGTGCTTTGAGGAGATGACCATTTGAATTCCATGTTGTTTTAAAAGGCCAGCGGGAGAGGGTGGGAGAAGGTCTTCTGGCTCATAGGATATGTGTGATGATAGATATATAAAAAGAAGTTACTTTCCAGTGAATGAAAGAGCTGGGGCCTTGTCTAGGATGAGCATGGTGACTATCAGATAAAGATGTGGGCAATGTGGTTTCCTGTAAACCTTTGTAGAGTCAGCCCAGTGCTGTAATGAGATGGGAAACCTAGAAGTGGCTCTTTCACATAAGATGATTTGCAAGTGTTTTATTGCTGGCTTATATAACTGTGACAAAACAAGAAATCATAAATCAGGAATCCAGTCTTGGTTCCAGATGACAGGACTTAAGTGAAGCCTTATTATGAAGGTAATGAAGATACTCAAATGTTACTATTTCTCCAATTTCCAATTCCAGAGGTTAAAGGGGAATGAAAAGCAGCAAGCTCACTATTCTGGGCTGTTGTGACCTTGTGTGAAAACTGCTGAGGTTGGTGAACTGAAAGTGTTGCTTCAGAAGAGGATGGCAAGCAAGAGAAAGTGAGCCTTTTACACCACCATGGTGTTTCACGCAATGAATACCTTTTGTGATACTAGTTTGCTAACTGTAGTAGCAAGTCTACTTAAAGAACTGTTCCTGTGGTCTGACAAGCTATTCATGCCAATTCCCAAACCTGACATTGAGTTTTTAGGTCCATCTTAAAATATTAGTGGACCTTCTGGTTAGGCCAGGAATCTATTTTCTGAAAAGAAGATAAGTAATAGAACATTTAAGCAGCTCTTCTAATCCCATCTGTTCCATAAACACTTTTTAGGCCAATCAGAAAGTAAGTTTTGCTATTTTAACCTATTTATCTCCTTGCAGAATAAGTGATTCGCTGTCTTTTCCATTATTAATTGCATTTGACCAATTAAATTAAACTTGTGGCATTAAACAACACTTACCATAGTGATCGATAGTTATAGAATTTGATTGGGCTCACTCAGATGGTTCTCCTTTGGAGTATTCTACACCTTTGTAGTCATATAGTATCTGAGCACACAGTGGAGGCTGCTTCTGTCACACTTCTCGCATTTGAACTGGGAGCAACAAAGGTTTCCTGGGATTTTTTTTCTTTCTTTAGTGCTCTCCTTGTGATTATTCCATCATGAAGACTGTAGAGCAGCCATGACTTGTCAGTACTCAAAGGTTTGAGTTAAGAGAGAGAGCGAGCAATCAAGCAAGTGAGCCAAATGGAAGGCATGCTACCTTTTATGACCTGGTGTTGAAAGTCAAGCAGTGCAATCGGAGAACTTAGTCTTGGTTTAGATAGCAGCTCTCTTAAGTTCTCCAGTAATGATTCTGTCTTTTGTTCTAGACCCTATCTAGCCTATCTGGGGCCTCATTCCTTTGTAATCATAGCCTCCACTCTAACATCAATGGCTCTACTCCTGACCTGTGTTTATTGATGGTCCTCTCCCCCACTTAATGTTGTATGATTGTTCAGAATTTCTCTACAGACAAACCCCTCTACCCACAAAAGATGAGTAGCTTTTCTCTAGGTCTTGGTTGGGATCAGCTTTAAACCACATCCATCAAACAGTCTTCACGAGAGTCCAGACACCTCCCCTCATTTCCTCTCCTCTATGAAATTCTCTCATTACTTGGTTGATGCCACTCTTAGGATGATTGGTTGTTATTCTCACCCTGTCTTTTATACTACTGTGTCTGTTTAAGTGTGTACAGGATTTGATAATGGAATGAACCAAGGTCTTCACCAACCAGGAAGTCAACCAAATGCTACTACAGAGATATACTTGGCTCTCCACCCAGGTGACAGCTGCTTGAGACAATGCCTCATGCCAGCAGATACTACCTTGTTGCCCCATGTCAGCAGGAAGTAACTATAAAGACAGATCATCATCCCTCTACCCCTCCTGGACTTTTTGGGCTAATGTAATCACATACAACTCTTGATTTATAAAAAGCAAAAGGGGGAATGTTAGTAAAATGGCGCAGTCTTATCTATGGCGCAATCTACACCCCAACACCATCCTAGGCTCTAGCCCCTGCCGCCATTGTTGGAAGCCAGGTAGCCACATAGCTCAGCCACTGGTGTCAGCTCCACTCCCATCCTAATGGGATTCACTGCTCCTACTTCCCTGCCTGTCCCCTGGCAAAGTTTTAAGAGGACCCGTTCCTGAACATGTGGCTCTCCTCTCCATCTCTTGATCTGTCTCTCTCTGTCTCTTAATCTCTCTCTCTTACACTCTCCTTCTCTCTCTTTTCCTTCTTTGCCTCTTCCCTCTGGTCTATTGGGTTTCCCCTAATAAACTCTTTTCCTTAAAAAAAAGTCAAGCAGTGATACTTCCTCTGCAGCTTATTGTATAGAGCAAATAACTAATGTCAACCTACATTCAAAGACAGCAAAATTAAACTCCAATTCTTGAGAAGAATCTAAGAATTTTGTTGAAATCCCTAGTCTCCACCAGTCTGCTCTCCCATTCTTTGTCTACTTCCTACTGTACATACAGCCCTATCTACTTGGCCAAGATTAGTAGGTACAAAGGAAAATGATCAATTTCCCTAAATATTCAAACTCATTCCTTTTTAGTATTCTATATTTGAAGTAATGAGATTACTCATGAAAAATGCCTGAGAGTCATTATTTTTTTAATTAATTTACTTATTTGAAAGAGTTACAGAGAGAGGGAGAGACAGATAGAGAGAGAGAGAGAGAGAGAGAGCAAGTTTCCATCCACTGGTTCACTCTCCAGATGGCTGCAATGGCCAGGGCTGAGTTTGGCTGAAGCCAGGAACCAAACACTTGGGCCATTCTCTGTTGCTTTTCTCAGGCCATTAACAGGGAGCTGGATAGGAGGTGGAACAGCTAGTTAATGAACCAGGGCCAATATAGGATGTTGTTGCAGGTAGTGGCTTTACCCACTATGCCACAACACCAGCCCTAAAAAAATCATTCTTGATACAACTCTTTTCTCTTGGACACTGCATAAAATCCATTAGCAAACCCTGCTGGTATTTCAGTCAAAATAAATCATCATCAGTATGCTTTATTCTTACTATTTTTATATCTACAGCCATCATCTATGTAGTATCTGTAGCTCCTGGAACACAATAGATGCTTAATAAGACTGAGTAAATGAATACATGAATGGCATAGTAGAGTTGCATAAAAAGTGATGGTTCCTACCATATATGGACATGGTTTTGTGGAGTAGGGAAGACCATAGACAGGCGAATGTTCTCAGTATGGTACGATTAGGGAATGCATCTAGTCTCCTTTGCTTCACACTTAGATCATGTTAGAGGCAATGGATATTGGGTTTGGGAAACTTTGTGCATTCCAAAAGGAACTTCTCTCAATAGAAATCTCAATTTGGAATAGCAGTAAAGAGACATTTTTTTATGAAGCTGCTCTTTTCAAAAAATTGTAGATAACTAAGAAAGTTGATGTTAATATGTTAATAGATCAAGTTGTTTTCCCCTTTGACAAATTCAAAATGACATGAACATTTAGACTCTTCTGCATTCTTCCTTGTTGTGAATTTTGTTCTTTCTGTTGGGGTAAAGGTTATTTTTCTTTCTTCATTTTTCCCCCAAAAGTATTTTTTTAGGCTTTAGGGCATCTTTTCAGAAAAT
This sequence comes from Lepus europaeus, assembly GCF_033115175.1. Lineage (NCBI taxonomy): Eukaryota > Metazoa > Chordata > Mammalia > Lagomorpha > Leporidae > Lepus > Lepus europaeus. Next base: position 30,534,820 of record NC_084836.1, on the reverse strand, counting down.
TTTCCTGGAAGCATAGTGCGCTGGTATCAAAAAGGCAAATATCATTATGTGTCTTGACACTTTCATAGGAAATAATAAAACTCTCCTGTTTCTCAGAAGCCTATGACTCGATATCCAATATCCAAAATTTTGTTTTGAAGGAAATTGTGTGTCCAGGTTATTTTTATTTCCTGTGTACTCTACAATCAGTTTTCAAGATGTGCTCTTGAAAACTTTTCTCTCTCTCTCTCTCTCCTTACTTTACTTTTATTTGCTTATTAATGTTTTCATATGAAATGTTTTAGCTGCACTTACCATTGCTTTGATTACCTGGTTGGAGTTTTTAAGAGCACTTTACAAAGATGCATTAAAACTAGGTGGATAGCAAGGATTCACTTAGTTAAAAAGAATTCTTTTAATTGCCTCCCTAAATGACCTACTTGTATTGCTTTACAGAAAAAAAAAATATTCTGGGAATGCCTGGCAGCTATCTGATTGGAAACAGTTCTTTGGGAGTGGCTGTTGAGAAAGTTGGTCCTCGGGCAGATTGCTCAACCTTTGTGCAGCAGGACTTCTTTGCTTCTTACCTGAAGCATATAAACTGAATAGGGTTAATTAAGGTGAAGATAAGTTGTTTAGAGTAGCAGAAAGAAATGACATCTTTGAAGCCTCCCAAAAACTCGGGATTTCATCCTGTTTACGTGTTCCATAGATGGCAAAGCAAATGTTAATAATAACAACAGTAACAAAACCTAATATTTATTGGGCATTATCTGTCTTCTGGGCACTGAATGCAACTTTTTGGATCAGTAGTGTGATATACAACATTCTTCCACCAAAGAGTCAAGGTTCAGATTGGGGATGTTATTTAACTAAAGGCAAACAGCCACTACACAGGAGAGCTGGCTTTTTTAAAGTCTGACCTGTTTGACTCCAAAGCTGACTGACACAGATAGGACCTCTTTTCCTTCCTACCCCTGCCCCTCGCCTTCCCCCTCTGTGGAGGCTCCAGCACTCCGCCCCAGTGACCCTTCTTCAGGAAATCTGCAGGGGCATAGGGCAGAGCCATACTGCTGTCTAATGGGCTTAGGTAAGCCATCCAAATACAGACTGTGCTAAGGACAGGCCTGGCTGCCCAATTAGAGTCTCTTTTTAGCTTTGGCTGGAGAGAAATCCCCAGAGCAAGTGTTAAAGTTGGTCACCAATGCAACTTCCTCTCTTGGCTGAAGGTCAGAGAGAGTAAATTCTGGATCCAGCATAAAGTCTTATTCAGGAAGTAATAACTGCCACAACCCAAGCCCTCAGAATCTCAGCTTTGAAAGTGAGTTCATGACCATTGCCCAATTTTATTGGCTTTAGTAGGGTATGGGCCTGGCTTCCAAATGAGCATACCAGTTGTTTTGCTATAATTTATGACATGCTGTCCTTTTAAATTATAATGGTAACTCTATAAATTAGTAGCTTGTAGATGGAAATATTTTCCAATTTAATCATTTCTCCCAAACATTTAATAAATCTGTTTTAAAGAAACATATCTTTCATGGAATAATAGTTTGGCTATCAGTCATAACTAGGCGATCATTTGTTTTAAGATAAGTGTTCTTCTGGAAAACTTTTAAAAGTAGTTCATTTGAAAACAATTTGATTTGATTAACTGTACATTTCTTACCCTATTTTGTTGCTTTTTTTATTTCTGGCATCTTCTTAATTCTTGTGAAATTAATTTTTTAATAAGAAAATTTGATTTTTGATACTTCTTAATTGAAGTATAATATTTTATTATATATTGAATACTTGTAAAAATGAAGATGACACAATGTAAACACATTTAATTTAAAAAGCAACAATAAAAAGAAGTACAATCTAAAATTTGAAAGACTTAGTGGTCAAGTTTTTTGAAAACTAACGTGTGTTTTTTTTTAAGATTTATTTATTTATTTGAAAGTCAGAGTTACACAGAGAGAGAGAGAGAGAGAGAGAGAGAGAAGTCTTCTATCTGCTGGTTCACTCCCCAATTGGCTGCAATGGCTGAAGGTGTGCTGATCTGAAGCCAGGAGCAAGGAGCTTCCTCTAGGTTTCCCACGTGGGTGCAGGGGCCCAAGGACTTGAGCCATCTTCTACTGCTTTCCCAGGCCATAGATGAGAGCTGGATCAGAAGTGGAGCAGCTGGGACTCGAACCGGCACCCCTCTGGGATGCCGGCACTGCAGACTGGCCACAGCGCTAGCCCCAAAAACAAATGTGTTTTTAAATCTTTATTTTCATTTATTTGAAAGATAGTGTGATGGAGTGGGAGAGATATATCTTTCATTTGCTGTTTCATTCCACAAATGGCCACAATGCCCAGGGCTATGTCAGGTTGAGGCCAGGAGACCAGGAAGAAGTTCTGTGTGGTAGTGAGTGACCCAAGTCCTTGGGCCATCATCTGCTGTTTTCCTAGGTGCATTAGCTGGGAGCAGGATAGGAAATGGAGCACCTGGGACTTGAACCGTCTTGCCATCATAGGTGGTAGCTTAATCTGCTGCACCAGAACATCAACCCCTGAAAAAAAATCATCTTGAAAGTTTTAGCTTGTTAAAAGCTGCAAGTGTGCTTAGATGGCACTATGGATATAATTGTGCCTTAAAAGAAAGGAAGAGTTAGCACTTGACATCAGTTCTATTTTTCCATGAATTTTCCAGAAAACATATTTTGTTTCCTCCTAGTTGGCCTCTAAGTTTTCTCTTTTCTCTTAAATAACAACTTTCCTGATTATTTATATGTAAGCATTCCTTCTCCATTCCTTAACCCATAAGTCAAACTTTAGTATTGCTGATGTTCTCTATTACATTTTACAATTGTGCATTTATGAATAATTATATAGTTTTATTCTATAATTTACTGTGAGATCTGTGTGGCCAGTAATTAAGTACATTTTATTCACTAATAGGTCAACATCTCTAGGAACAATGTTGACATAGTATTTTCTGAATAAACACTGTTGAATAATAAACCAGGAAAGGAAAGAATGCATCTGCTATGTTTATTTTTATTATATATCACTAGAGCATAAGTATGGTATATTTCAAAAGTTAATTCAATAATTAATGAACATCCACTATTTGAGACACTGTTTTAGGCATTAAAGATACAGAGATAAAAAACACCATATGTAATACCCATCCTCACTGAGCCCATGGGGATGGGGGTGGGGTAGAGCCATGCATGTCTGGAAATAACCATTATATATAGTCAGTGATTGAAGCTATGGGAAGAAGTATAATGTACTATGTGAGATGATTGTGGAGGTCTACTTTAGATGTTATACCAGCATATTTCATATAATTTGGTATTTTTGTCATATTTCTATGCCTAGTATTTATATCTCATTTGCCTCACTAGATATGAGCCCAAGACATCACACAATATATCTCCTTACATTTTTTTCAGAACTGTAAATTCATTGTTAACATGTGGAGGTAATTCTTTAAATTCTTAGTAATTGGTTGTAAATATATTTTCCTTAAATTCTTCAAATCTTGAGTAAGGGATTAAGGGAATTTCTGTTCCTAGATATTGCTAATAAGAGAGGCTGTCAAAAATCTGTCTCATGAAAATTTATTTTAAGTCTTTCATGACCTAAGGATAGTACTGCTAGATTTATTTCAAGTCAGCACATTAAAAGTTGTCTGGATGAACTGTGTTATTTCCTGTTACTGATGTCCATAAACTCTTGAAAGCAGAAACTTCCCTTGTAAGTTAATTTAAATTGACTCTTGGAAATAGAATCGTTTAAAGAGAATTCTTTAAGAGAACTGTGTTTCAGATCAGGGTTAATATGGAGAACTGAAAATAATCATATATCCCATTTCCTTTCCTTCTCTTCTGTGTCATCTGTCCAGCTAAAATTTACAATACTGACCTGGACCAATATGAGACTGACAGATAGGAGAATAGAACAGAAAGAGGAGTTCATTGGAAGGTGAGAAACACTGAATAGAGGGACCAGAGCTGTGTTTCTTATGCATAAATTGAATTAGGCATTTTTCTCTTGGTGAAAAAAAATGTATTCTTTTACCACTTTTTCAGTCATAGATTCAGTTGCCTTGGTGCTAACAGCTTTTAAACAGCACTAAAGTGTCTTACACTTCTTTATTGCTCCTTTCTAGTTTGAGTGCCTGGAAATTAAGAAATTTGTATCTCATTAGCTGGTCAGCAAAGACTGAAGTTCACATAAGAGTTTGACATATTCCTTCAAATTAAATTTATCATACATTTTTCCCTGTAAAAGAATTTGGTTGGATAGCAATTTGTGTTACTATTGCTTGCAAATATAATAATGTAGGGGCAAGATAATGCTTTATTCAGCAAAAGTCACTGTCAATGTATTATCTATTAATTATACTTTCTCCACTAGAAGGATTAGAGTGAAATATTTCTCTGGGTTGTTGGAATGACGTAAAATGGGAAAATGTTTCCAATCCTCAAGGTTGGGAATCGATGTCAACAATTCCAGAAAGGCTTCCAAATCCAGATGACCTAGTTAATTTTATTTCAGGGCAATGAACAGATGGTGAGTGTTCTCAGTCTATCTGGCATTAGCGTGCGCTCTGTCACCATAAGACTTAACCGTGGCAGATGGCAGTTGCTTTAGCAAACATTCAGTTCTCTTTCCTTGATTCTTCCCTTAGGACTAGAGAAGACCAGGTCACAGCTCACAGCTGAGTCATACTGCAGGCACCTCTCTGTAAAGCCTGAGGAGCGAATGTCAAACCACCGGAAGACCACAATCCTGTGGGCTTTCCGGTTCACCTATTGCAACAGGTACAGCTGGGACCTCTTCAAAGGCTTGTGGTGCATATTACAGTATCACAGCTAAATCCTTCTGGGGTCCAGTGCCACCCCAGAGCCAAGTTGAGCACTGGTATGAGATGGGTGGAGTTTTCTCACCTTCTTGTGGAATAGTACCCGGATATATAAGGGCAGCCAATCTTGGCCTCTGTGGACTTTTCTAGGTAGAAAAGAAGGCCACCATTAATAGCAGAGTATCTTTCCAACAACATGAGTCATTTAACTCCCTGGGTTGATGAATACAGCATCAAGGTTGCCTTTTTCATAAGAAGATCTCATTTTTCTGACACCTAAGAGGAAACAAGATACAGGTACACCCATGTACTTGGATATCTACAAAGGAGTCAATACACCCTAATTGCTGCACACCGAGGATAAGACTAGTGCTTACTTCTGAACTAGCTCTAAAATCATCATATAGAGTCAGTTGGGACTGAGACACGTTTGAAGTCTTAGAGAATCTAATGATAATGTTCATTTTATAGGAATTTACTGGATAGAGGAAATAATGCAAGTGGAAGGATATGGGTGAAGGATTTATTAAACTTTTCTGTTTTATGAACATGTATTTTTCCTCAGGCAAAATTTTAAATTTTAAAGTTTTTAAACTTTCTATTTTGGGGACTCTTATTAGGAACTGTTTATGTACAAGGCACATTTAAGAAAAAATATGTTTGAAATTTTAAAAATAATTTTTAGTTTATTCTTTATTTATTTGAAAGGCAGACACACACACAAACACACAGACAGAGATCTTTCATCTGCTGATTCACTCTCCAAATGCCTGCAACAGCTGAGTCTGAGCCAGGATGAAACCAAGAGCCAGGAACTTAATCTGGGTATCCTGCAAGGGTGGCTGGGACTCAAGTACTTGAGCTATCACCTGCTGCCTCCCAGGATACACGTGTACTAGCAGGAAAACTAGATTCAGAAGTGGAGCCAGTAAACAAACCTAGGTACCCTGATAGGTGAAGTAAACTTCCCAAGTGGTATCTTAACAGCTGTACCAAATGCTAGCCCCGGACTGATAACTTAGGTTTCATATGTTCCATTATGCAAATTTTGATTTACCAGAGCTGTGAAACATTCCAGAAAAGTTATTATTTATCCATAAATTAAGAATTGGAGATAACAAGCAAGCAATGTTGGGAGCTTATTGCTTATTGCCACCTGAAATATGAATAAGCATAAAATTCCTTTTTATCCTGGTCATGATGACTATTCACCAGCTGATATAAAATACTTAATGGTGAGCTGCAATCTCACTCTGGACTCAAGCCCTCCTTTGCTGAATAGTGATATACAACCACTTCTGCAGTTCTAGCAGCAATAACTTCATTGGTTGCACTGCTCAGTGTACAATTTAATCTGTGTATTAGCTTTCAGAAACTAACAACTGCCTTTAATATGTCAAGTGTGTCAAGATGATTTAGAACACAGCAATATCAATCTCTGCATTTAAAAAATATGGTACACTGAATACCTACTTTATAGGAAGCACTCTTCTAAGGCTTTAGACCCATAAATGTATTTATTAGAGCCTAATACATTTAAAATAATGATTCAATAGGGTCATATAGTCTACTAGGTGATTTTTTTATGTCTAATACTCTTATGTATCTTTTTAAAGTTTGACTAGGAAGCTAAAACATGAACTTGCATTGCTTTTTACAGTTTTTTAAAAAAATTTATTTGAAAGACAAAGTTATAGGGTAAGAGAGGGAAAGACAGACAGAGTCAGAGAGAGAGAGATATTCCATGTGCTGGTTCACTCCCCCAAATGACTGCAATGGCCAGGGCTGGGTCAAAAAAGCCAGGAGCTGTTACCTTTTTCCAGGTCTGCCACATGGATGCAGAGATCCAAGCACTTGGGCCATCTTCTGCTGTTTTCCCAGGTACAGGTAGCTGGATCAGAAGTGGAACAGCTGGGATTCAAACCTGTGTTCATATAAAATGCCAGCGCTTCAGGAAGTGGCTTTACCCGGTGTGCCACAGTGCTGGCCCTGATTATTATCGACATGTTTTTTGAAATGCACATAAGATTATGGCACCCCCAATCTATAACCACCCAGTAATTTCCAAATGAAATAAAACATTAACTCCATTCCCTGGCATACAAAACCTGGTGGAATGTGGCCCTAGCTTCCTTCTTTTTAAGAAAAAAGTTTATTTATTTTTATTTATTTGAATGGTGGATGGGGTGAGAAGGGGAGAAAGGGGGAGTAGAGAGAGAGAGAGAGAGAGAAAGAGAGAGAGAGGGAGAGTTTAGTTCACTTCCCAAATGCCCACAACAGCCAGGACTGGTCCACATTGAAGCACTGAAGTCAGGAGCCAGAGCTCAGTACTGTTCTCCAACATGGGTGGCAGGGACTCAAGTATTTGAACCATCATCTGCTACCTTATGTGCATTCTTCTTTAACCTCATCTTTGTAATGCACTTCCTCTCATTGTCTCAGGAAGGTATGGCCCTGTTGCTCACTTCACTTCATGTCCTCATCAAGCCACTCTTTTCACTGTTTCCAACGTGTTAGCTGTCCCCTGTGCAAAGTATCCACTTCTAGTTTTTGCATAGTTGGTCATTCAGATTTCAGCTTAAATGTCACCTCTTGAAAAAGGCTTTTCTTAATCTCAAAATCTACAGTAACTATGCAGTCTCCATCTTTCCCATCAACCTATTTTAACACTCTACTTAGGACTTAATGGTGTGGCACAGTGGTTAAATGCCTTTCCTCTGAAGCCAGACCGCTGGGGTACATTATTACCTCATCACATATTAGCTGTGTGACTATCCAAGTTGCTTATCCATATGACTCAATTTCCTATTTGGAAAATAGGTTGCAATTATTTCCTTTCCCTGGGGTTTTTATGGGAATTCATATGAGCTAAAATACATAAGCCACCTAAGAGATAGAACACTGACTGGTTGTAACAGTATTCCAAATATGTTAGGTATTGTTAACACTGGTAGTTTTTTAATGTATTTTCTGATTTTCTTAACTGGAACATCAGGTCAGTAGAGTAGGCACCTACTATTTTCTGTTTGCTTTAAATTATTTCTATCACTGATTCCTAGAACAGTGCTTACCTGACATGCAGTTAGCAATGGGGGCAAAGAGAGAAGGTGGGACAATGTGCTGATCATTCAGTTTCTTATATGCCTTGCTCACTTCTCTTGGCTTTATGAGTCTCTTCTACACCTGTAAATCCAGAACAGTAGGAACAAGCATAGATGGGATAGCAGTTTACTTGGGATACAAGCTCTCTGTCCATCAGGCATAACTGATCTTTGGTCAATGGTGGCCATTCATGAATATGAGTTCTGTGGTTTCAGATCTTTCATTTATCAAGAGATGTCAAATATGTGGACTTTGTTTTTTTGAGCTTGCCCTAGTTTTAAATATTTACAGAAAATTCAAAACTTTCCCAAAAAATGCCTATGGCCAAATAAACTGTGTCTATGGGGTGGACTTGGCCAGGGAGCAACTTTTTTATACCTGTGTGCTTGAACTTGATCTCTTCATTTTCAATTGTGAGGTCAGTATTCTCTACTCATGGTCAGACACCTTTGAAACAAACTACCTGTTGACTAGAAAACAGTTTTCTGAATCTTACATTTGCATTTTCCTGAGTATACTTGATATCTTCAACTCATTACAAACACCCTTCCCAAATATTACCATTTGCTTTGGGGCCTATTCCTGGGGCTTAACCAATTATTAGTGAAGGGTTGCTATGGTTCATAGCAAAGGATTTGAAGTATACTTAGGATGAGGAAGGTGGACAGTCTGGGTATTTTGCTTAAAGGCTCTTTATTGAAGAAAAGTTATCATATGAGGAAAGGGACTTTTATTTCCCATTTCTTTTTTTTAAGAGTCTTTTTTTTGTTAGTTTGCTTATTTATTTAAAATTTTGTTTTATTTGAATCACAAAGTGACAGAGAGTAGAGTAGAAATATAGATATAGATAGATGATAGATAGATAGATAGATAGATAGATAAATGGATTCATAGATACATAGATAGAGTTTTTTCATCTGATGGTTTGCTCTCCAAATTTCCTCATGTCCAGGGCAGAACCAGGATCCAGGAACTCTGTCCAGGTCTATCACTGGTGGATAACAGACTTAGGTGTTTGAGCCATCATCTGCTATCTCCCAGGTGCATGAGCAGCAAGTTGGTTCAGAATTGGAGGTGGGGTTTGATCCCACACACTCCAATGTGGTATGCACGAGTCCTAGGCCACAGTGTAATCTGCTGCATTATAGTATTTGCCCCCATTTTCCATTTCTTAGCCTTCATCAGATCACTGTCCTCAGCTAAGAGGTTTGCTCTCAATGTCAGAGGCAGTAATGTCTTCTCAATCCACCTACCCTTCTTATGAGCATTTATTTGGTTGGGGGAAAGGATCCTCTGCAATTGTGGTCTCCAATTTTTTTTTAAAAAAAGATTTATATATTTATATTTGAAAGGCTGAGTTAGAGAGACAGAGGTAGAGACAGAGAGGGAAAGAGGGAGAGAGGGGGGAGGGAGAGAGAGAGGGGGGTGAGGAAATCTTCCATCCACTGGTTCACTCCCCAAATGGCCTCAATGGCTGAAGCTGAGCTAATCTGAAGCCAGGAGCCAGGAGCTTCTTCCGGGTCTCCCATGTGAGTGCAGGAGCCCAAGGACATGGGCTATCTCCTATTGCTTTCCCAGGCCATAGCAGAGGGCTGGGTCAGAAATAAAACAGCCAGGATTTGAACTGCTGCCCATTTGGGATGCAAGCACCACAGGCAGTGGCTTTACACACTATGCCACAGCGCCAGCCCCTCCCCTCCAACTTTTTTGTTTGTGTGTCCCTATCAATAAAACAGCTAAATATATATATATATATATATATACACTTATTTATTATTTTATATGCAATCTACTCTTCTGCTATACTGTGTACTTGTAAGACATCTCAAATATGAATTTGAGATAATGAAAGGAAATGTTAACATTAGCTCCATTATCTTTTTTCCAATCCATGGGTGATCATCAAGAGTATTTCAAGGGATAGACACACATTAGGGCTAGAGATACATGAGCCTCTAGAGAGGGTGCCTTGCAGACATGCTGAGCAAGTTGCCGCCTTGTCCTGCTTTTTTGATTTTGCATTGCTGTGCTGTCCAGGGTGGAGGTACCCCAGCATGGACACAAGCCTGGAGCTTCCTCCCTCTTCTTACCTGGTGGGAACTTCAACAGGCCCCTTAGAAACAAATGTCTCTCTTCACTCTGACATTCTTTTTTCATTGTGTCAGGGTTGTGCAGATCATCAAAAGCATAGTAAAAAGATGGGAGTTGTGTACAAGTCTCATTCAGGGCAGAAAAGTTGAATATCAATCCCAGCATGCAAAAATCTACTTGCTCCAGGGAGTGTGAAGATTGAATATACTCACTGCACCATCTCTGCAGCACTCTGCTCCCAGATCTCCCACCTCTTAAGGAAAGAGGAGGGGTTGATTGGCTCAGAGTGTGTTCAATGTATTCTCTGGATTACTGCACTTACAATCACTGACTTAAACTGTGATATGGGAATTAATTCAGAAGCTGAAGCTTTTTAAAGCTTCCTCTTATACCCTAAACCTAAAGGGCAGATATGTTTAACAGCTGTTCACTACCTGGTTGGGATTGTGAAAAGGTTAAGGAGAAAGAGTTAAGGAGCACATCTGTTCTAATCACCGAATTGTATTTGTAGGAAGCTGGGAAAACAAAACGTTCTTTTGTGGACAATCCCAACAGTCATTACAAGCATAATTTCACTGTGGTTGTAAAATAAGGTGGTTACATAGTGAAGTTATTGTGTCTATCAGATATTCTTTTGAACCTTGACCAAAAAAAAAACCTGATTGGACTTATTTTTCCAAACATTAATTTTTCTACCACTTAACTCTGTATTAGTCATTGAAAATTTGACTGTGATTGTGTGCATTTTGATTGAAAGAGCAGTGATCACCCATCCTGAATGTTTTTTAGTCATTCAAGATGCCATCTATATTTTTCATTCTCAGATCTTTTCAAATTAAGTTTCATTAACTTGAATCATCCTCTTTCTAAACCAGGAAGGCATTAACTGAACAAAGCTAAAGTATGCGTTCTTCTTCCTGCACTGTCAAAGCTAACTCTTTATGTCCCTGCTGCTGTAGTCTTAATTCCTTACCAGCAATGGTGCCTGTATGTGCTGTGGAAAAAGACAACTGGCTCAAAGTGTCACATTTTGACAAATACTATAGATGGGTCATTATAAATCTGGGAAAACTCAACCAATTGCATTCGTAAAGTTTTTTGTTTGTTTTATTTATTTGAAAGGCAGAGTGATAGAAAGGGAGAGACAGAGACAAAGAGATCTTCCATCTGCTGGTTTATTCTCCAGATGGTCAGAAGAGTCAGAGCTGGGCCAGACTGAAACTGGGGACTAGGAACTCCTTCCTGGTCTCCCTTGTGAGAGGCAGGAGCTCAAGTACTTGATCCAATATTGGCTGCTTCTCAGGTGCATTAGCAGGGAACTGGATTAGAAGCAGCGTAGATGGAACTCGAACTAGCACTCCAATATGGGATATGGATGTCCTAGGAAGCAAGGTAACACCATGTACCACAATGCTCACTCATGGGTAATTAACATTTTAATTAATGAGTTGGACACTGGATTAGAAAATATATTAAGAATGTCTAATGTACATTGATGTTAATGATGGGAGAAGATCAAGTCCCTGACCTGCTTTCTGTACCTTGTGATCTCATCATTGCTTGGGGCAGATTTTATATGAAGTAGAAATCTAAGAAACAATGACCTTTGCCAGGTATTTTCAGTAAGTGGTTTTAAGGCAGGCAAAGTCCTCCTCCTGGGCTGCGTCTGTGTCCTTTGTCCCTTTATCTTCTCTTTCCTTCTATGGGACTGTCATGATTGTTTACTCTCGTTCCTGCTCACTACTGCCTGCAACTCAGTCTGGGTTTTGATCACCTCCATAGCTCTGCTTTCTGGAACAGAGGTTCCAGCTAAGGTTGTTACAGATATCACTGTAAAATACAAGGAAATAAATAAAAACATTTTTAAAAATTCTAAACAATAAGGATGATTGAAACCTAGAAAAAACTTTTTAAAAGCAATTCTAATGTTTTAGTTTTAGCTTAAGTTTACTTGTTTAAATTAAATTGCAAATTAAGCTAAGCCTATCAAAGAATCCCCCTCTTGCCTTATTCCCTTTTCCCTTTTTTTCGATCTGAAAATGAGACCTGCTAAATCCACCTAAATTCTGCTCAAAGTAACCTCTTAAAATTCTATACTAATAGATTCCTCCTGGTCCAGTGGGATTGCTAGTCTTTTCCAGAATAGGCTTTCTGATCTTCTTTGTATCTTCTCTGTTGTTTTTTTTTCTTTGAGCTTATCATTATGACATCAGAATCACTCTTGGCTCCTTTGGGTCCTTTCTTTCTTTCCAGCAACTTGATAGATAATTACCATCCAAGATCCCTTCTTTGAACCTCAAGAAGTTCTTCACCGTTATAACAATGGTCTGATTTTGCCTTTTGTAACTTCTACCTTCTCCTCTGTCACTTGTTTGGTTTCTCTTATTCCTTGGCTAGTCATGGAGACTCTCCTTGAGCTCCTGTGCTCTGAACTCATCGCAAGGCTGCATCCTTTACAGGCATGGGACTTCAATTGTGTGCTGCACCTAGGTCTTATGTTCTCTGTTACCTCTGGTCTTACCAGTTTTCAGAAAGCAGAATCCCATCCCTTCTTGCTTAAAAAAAACCTCTATCTTGACAGGCCCATTCATTAATTTTGGTTTTGTATTTGAGGGAAACCTCAAGTGTGCAGTAACTGCATATTACTAAGTAACTGAAATATCCTAACTTCAAATATGCTTGTAAAAGTCTACTAGTATGTCTTGATTATGCACAACCATATATCTAGGCTTACTTTGTTTTAATTTTGTTCATCTTTCTTCTGGAAAATGCATTTCAGAATCTTACCTTGATTATATATATTTTTAAAGATTCATTTATTTATTTGAAAGGAAGAGTTTCAGAGAGAGAGGAAGAGACACAAAGAGAAATAAAGAGCTTCCATCTGCTGATTTACTCCCCAGATGACTCCCATGTCCTGGGCTGGGCTGGGGCAAAGCCAGGAACCTAGACTCCATCCAGGTCTCCCATGTGGGAGTCAGGGGACCAAGTACTTGGGCCAGCTTATGCTGCCTTTCCAGGAGCACTAGCAGGGAGTTGGGTCAGAAATGGGGCAGCTGGGACTCAAACCAGTGCTCATATGGGATGCTGGCATAGCAGGCGATGGCTTAAACTGCTTCACCACAATGCTGGCCCCAGTCATAATATCTTAAAATGTCAAATGTAAATATTACCAATATTGACAAATGCCTGGTTTTCCTGTTCATCTTTGTCATGGGAGATTATACTTCCCAACTCCTACTGCATTTAGGCAGGACCATTAGACAGGCTCTGTTAAATAACCAGAGGTGGGCATGCAGTGGGAATTTCAGACTGAGACTATGAAAGTCTGTGTGTTTCTGTCATCTCTTTTGTCATGATGGCCCGTTATGCACCAGCTGGAGGATCTTGTTAGCCTCTCCTTACTTGGTAATGTAAATGAGAACTGTGATTCTGTTGACTACTGCTGGATACATAGTATGATCAAGAAATAGACATTTGCTGTGTTAAGTAACTTGTATTTCAGGGCTACTTTGTTAGCAAGGTATAACCTAGTCTATCCTGATTAATCAAATCACAGTGTCTTGAACAGACTTTGAGCTAACAGGCATTATTTCCATTTGCAGAAGACACATAGAATTCCTAGATACTCATAAACTCTGGAAGGGATTTTTTTAAGGCAAGATAACATTTTGATTTATTAAACTTGGATTAATTCAGAGACCTAATTTCTTTTTAGCATCCAAACATGAAAATTGCTTTTCTGTTTGCATATTAAATTTCTTTTCATAGTACTGCTTTCTGGGAAACTTTTATTTTATTTCTACTTTGTTTTCTAAAACTTTCAGATCTAAGAAGGCAGTTGAATTCTTGAGACTGTAAGGAGAGCTCCACTTCATGGTTCCCACCCCACCCATATACTTACCTGTGGCACAGTACCAAGGGCTCCAGTGCTGTGGATTCCATTATGTCTGGAAATCTGTTTGTGCTTTGCCTTCCAAACCTGCCTTGACTACCTTGCTTGTTCTTCATTCCTGAGGCCGGCCTTGACGTCTGGTCTCCACCCTCCATTTAGACCTAATGTTTCGACTCTATTTGCCTCCCACACTCTCATGTGGGACCTGAGTATCAATCCCCCTTTGTTCTTCAGCCAGAAGATTATTTCCATTCCCCCATTCCCTCTCTCAATCTCAGATCCTGGAACTGTAGCCTTGGCTAAGCCCAGGTTTACCGCATTCCTAGGAAAAGAGGTCAGCAATAGGTGGTCAGGCAAAAAGCAGAAAGCTCACATGGACTGTAATGGAAATTTTTGTGTGTGTGTTTTCAGAAAGTCAAGCACATTGCCTCATCATTGTCTGTGATCTTAATTATTTCTGTGCTCACTGGCTGGTAGTTTACTTCTTAAGGACACTGTGATCTGGCAATGTGTAATTGTGATGATATCACAATGGTGAGCTATGAAAAGATGTAAAAGGGTCAGGCTGCAAAGCACTTTTTAACCAACAGTTTTCTTATTATACAGGTAGTCAGGGAGGCACAGCTGGAAAGAGAGTCTCTCTTTTTTTTTTTTCCTTTTTCAAATCCTGAGCCTTCATTTGTCTTGGCAGCTTCATTCTGAAGACTGAATTGTTGAGAGGATGATTCTCAATATTGTCTGGGGTCTGAATAGAATCTTCTATCCACTGGTTCATTCACCACGTGGCCACAATAACTAGGCTAGGCCAGGCTGAAGTCTCCTGATAGAGCCCATAACTCCATCCAACTTAAACCAGCACTCAAATATAGAATGCTGGGATTGCAGGTAGTGGCTTAACCCAGTGTACCAAAGCACTAGCTCTCTATTATAAATTCTTGATTCCTTATGTAGGACCTCTCAGTTGCAGAGATGCCCACTTGCTCGGGAGGACGCCCAAAGATCCAGACTCCAGACCAGTTGATGCAAAAAGCACGAGGTTTTTATTGTACGTTTGCGCAAACGGGCCCCCACCTCAGGCAGTGAGGAGCCCTGAGCGGCAGTTTCACACAGGTTATATAGGCAACGAATTAGCATATTCCTAATGCGCATGCATAGGATTGGTCAGTTCAGAGAGACCATTAGCATATGGGATGCAGTGGCAACACGGGATTGGCTGGTTCGGAGGGACAATTAGCATATGGGATGCAGTGGCAACACGGGATTGGCTGGTTCGGAGGGACAATTAGCATATCGGAGAGTGCTGAGGGAGAGTGCTGAGGAGAGTGCTGAGGAGAGTGCTGAGGAGAGTGCTGAGGAGAGTGCTGAGGGGAGTGCTGAGGAGAGTGCTGAGGAGAGTGCTGAGGAGAGTGCTGAGGGGAGTGCTGAGGAGAGTGCTGAGGGGAGTGCTGAGGAGAGTGCTGAGGGGAACGTGCTGAGGAGAGTGGCAGCTCTGCTCTGGGCATGCCTAGAGGTTCTCTGAAGGGGATTGACTTTTCCTTCCCAGAGAACGTCCTGCCCGCTGGACTCTGGGGAACATCTAACCTCTTAAGAAGCCCCTGATATCTGCCCAGGCCTAGTTTCTTGTCCCTCTCCCCCATAAGGGTCCTTCATTCCCTCCTTTTCTTTTTGCAAAGATTTTAATCCTAAAATCTATTGGACCGGCCTGGGGAGAGCCTGCCTCACTGGAGGGAGGGAACTCTGTTCTTGCTGGACTGGGTTGGGTTCCACGTTAACAATTGTGGAGCATGGGGATTGGAAAAACAATGGGGAAAGGCCAGGAACATCACAAATATTAAACAGTTTTTGAAAGTCTTAGCTTGAGTGGGTTCTGAGTGCGCTGGAGCTTCCATTTGGCTGGTCTGTCCGGATCCTCGGGGCCCTGGGGAGGTGGTGCTCGCTTCACGTGTGAGGCGTGGACCCAAGCAGCGATTCCGTCGACCTTGAGAGCGGTGGGAGTTGTCAACAGCACAGTGAAGGGGCCTTTCCACCGGGGCTCTAGAGTCTTAGATTGGTGCCTTCGGACATACACAGCATCACCGATTTGGAAAGGATGTGGAATGGTTGTCGTCTTGGGTTGGTAGGCTGCTGCAAGAGGTTTCCAGACCTGGTTCTGGATGATCTGGAGTGCTCTCAACCGGGCCTGTAACTTAGGGGCATCGGCAACGGAGTCACTGACAAGGTCAAGCAAGCCTGCTACTGGTGGGGGCCCTCCATAAAGGATTTCGTATGGTGTCAGCCCGCAATGAGAGGGCGTGTTTCGGACCCGGAACAACACCATAGGGAGGAGTTGGACCCAGTCTTTAACACCAGTCTCCAACGCTAATTTGGTCAAGGTCTCTTTAATTGTTCTGTTCATTCTTTCTACCTGTCCTGAACTTTGGGGTCTATAGGCACAGTGCAATTTCCAATTTATGCCTAATGCTTTGGCCACCAACTGACTTACCTGGGAGACAAACGCTGGGCCATTGTCGGACCCGATTACCTTAGGCAAGCCGAACCGGGGGAAGATCTCCTCTATGATCTTCTTGACGACCACCTGGGCGGTTTCCCGTTTTGTGGGGAATGCCTCAGTCCATCCGGAGAAGGTGTCTACAAAAACTAGAAGATACTTATTCCCATAACTGCCCGGCCTTATCTCAGTGAAATCGACCTCCCAGTTGATTCCTGGTCGGTCTCCTCTTACCCTAGCTCCCTCCGGGAGCTTGAGGTGTCTGGCATTTACCTTGGCACACGGAACACAGGATTCAGTCACCTGCTGGACTAAAGAGTCAAGTCCGGGGATGTAATAAGACTGCCTATCTTCCTGTAAGGCTGCTTTTAGCTTTTTGTGTCCCAAATGAGTCCATTGATGGAGGCTGGTAATTATTTCTTTAGCCAATTGGTGTGGCAGGACTATTTTCTCTCCGAGCCTCCAAACCCTTATTTGTTCATCATACTCTGCACCGAGCCGCTGGATCGTATCTAAGTCTTGGTCCGAATAGAGGAAAGGTGGTTCCCTCGATACTTGGGTGGGCTCAATTGTCTTTAACGGGAGCACCTGTTGGCTCAGGGCTGCCGCCCTAGCGGCCTCGTCTGCCATCCTGTTTCCCCTTGCTACGGGGTCGTCTCCTCGTTGGTGCCCGGGGCAATGAATTATACTCAACATTTTGGGCAGGAACAGGGCCTGTAGAAGATCTAGGATTTCCTGCTTATTTTTAATGTCCTTGCCTGCTGAGGTTAAGAGGCCCCTTCGCCGGTATATCTCCCCATGTACATGGGCAGTGGCGAAAGCATACCGACTGTCTGTGTAAATGTTGACCTTTTTGTCTTGTGCCAGTTTTAAAGCTTGAGTTAAGGCTATGAGCTCGGCTTTTTGAGCAGAAGTTCCAGGCTTTAAGGCACTTGACCAGATAACAGTTTTTCCATCCACCACCGCTGCCCCAGCCCTCCGCTCACCGTTCTGTAGAAAGCTGCTCCCATCCGTGAACCAGGTCATTTCGGCATCCGGCAGAGGCTGGTCGGTTAGGTCTTTTCGGGTGCCGTGGGCCTCAGCCAGGATTTGATGACAGTTATGGATTACCTGGGCCTGGGGCCCCAGTTCCGGGAGCAGGGTGGCCGGGTTTAAAGAGGTGGCAGTCCCAAACCGGACCCGCTCTGAGTTTAATAACATAGTCTGGTAATGAGTTATCCGAGCATTTGAGAGCCACCGATCTGGTGGCTGGCGGATAACTGTCTCCACAGCATGAGGTGCCACTATGGTGAGAGGTTGGCCTAGAGTCAATTTATCCGAGTCTTTCACCAGAACTGCCACGGCCGCTATCATGCGGAGGCACGGAGGCCAGCCGGCCGCTACATTGTCTAGCTTTTTTGAAAAGTATGCCACCGGCTTTTTCCAGGGTCCAAGCATTTGTGTTAGCACTCCCTTCGCCACTCCCTTATTCTCATCCACGTATAATGTGAAGGGCTTGGTCATATCAGGGAGGCTCAGGGCTGGGGCTGACAATAGGGCCTTTTTTATGTTGTCAAACGCCCGCTGTTGCTCTTCTCTCCATTGAAAGGGAGCATTGGACTTCGTGAGGGGGTACAATGGGGCTGCCAGCTCCGCAAACCCAGGAATCCAAAGGCGGCAGAATCCCGCACTCCCGAGGAATTCCCGCATCTTTCTGGCATCGGTGGGGGGTGGAATTAGAGCAACCACCCTTTTTCGGCTCTCTGTCAGCCACCGTTGCCCTCCTTCTAGGAGGTAGCCTAGGTAGGCCACCTGTTTCTGACATATTTGGGCCTTTTTCGCGGAGGCTCGATAGCCCAATTCCCCCAGTCTCTGTAGCAGGGCCCCGGTACCTTTTAGGCAGTCCTGCTCAGTTTCAGCGGCAAGGAGGAGGTCGTCCACATATTGCAGGAGGACCAGGTCCGGATGGTTAACTCGGAAGTCGGCCAAATCTAGGTGCAGAGCTTCGTCAAACAAGGTAGGCGAGTTTTTAAATCCTTGGGGCAACCTTGTCCAGGTGAGTTGTCCTGAAAACCCGGTCTCTGGGTCTTTCCACTCAAAAGCAAAGATGGATTGGCTCTGAGGGCTCAGTCTTAAACAAAAGAATGCATCTTTTAGATCTAACACAGTGTACCATACGTGGGTCGGAGGCAAGGTACTTAGCAGATTGTAGGGGTTGGGCACTGTGGGATGCATATCCTCCGTTCTCCTGTTAACCTCCCGCAAGTCCTGTACCGGGCAGTAGTCACCCGTACCAGGCTTCTTTACTGGTAGTAGGGGGGTGTTCCAAGGTGAACGACAAGGTTTTAAAATGCCTAGGTGTAACAGTCTCTGGATATGTGGCCGGATACCTTCCTTAGCTTCCTTGCCCATCGGATATTGACGAACTGACACGGGAATGGCCGTGGGCTTCAGATCTATGATCAAGGGAGGCCGGTTGACGGCCAGCCCTATTCCCGCAGTCTCTGCCCAGGCCTGAGGAAAATCTGTGAGCCACTTGGGGTCCAGGGGAGCCATGGTGGACGAGGGCCTCTCGAATAATCGGTGTTCGTCCTCCAAGCGTAGTGTTAATACCTGGAGGGGCCGCCCTCCTGAGTCTGTGATGGTAGCTCCTTTCTCATGGAAGTGAATTTGGGCTCCTACCTTCGAGAGTAGGTCCCTGCCCAGGAGGGGGTAGGGGCAGTCTGGCACTAGTAAGAACGAGTGTGTCACAAGTCCTGTACTTAACTGGACCTCTCGATTGGTTGTCCAGCGATATAACTTCCCTCCAGTTGCCCCCTGAACCCAGGAAGTCTTGGAGCTTAAAGGCCCTTTTTCTGAAGTCAGTACCGAGTGCTGGGCTCCCGTGTCAATCAGGAAGGTTACCGGTCTGCCCCCCACTTCAAGGGTTATCCTGGGCTCAGGGGGGGGGGGCTCCTGGCCCTGACTCACCTAGTCGTCTTCTTCCAGGGACAGGATTGGAACTGGTCTCCTCTTTGGTCCCTGTGTTTTCTTCGGGCAGTCTTTGACCCAGTGTCTTCTTTCTTTACAATAGGCACATTGATCTCTTTCCACCCGAGGCTTTCGTTTGTCTCCCAAGTCCCTATTCTGTCCTGGTCTACTCCTTTCTGTATCCTGCACTACGGTGGCCAAAATTCTACTAAGCTCTCGATTACGTCTTTTGTCTCTTTTGTCTTCCCTTTCCTCCTGCTCCTTGCGGATCCTTTCCTCCTTCTCCTCTCGGGTCTCCCTTTTGTTGTAAATCTTTTCTGCCTCCTTCATTAAATCTTGTATAGTATACCCCTGAAGCCCCTCTAGCCGCTGCAATTTATTGCGGATGTCCGGCGCTGACTGTCCTATAAAGGACATGATTACATCTCCCTGCCGGTCCTCTGCCAGGGGGTCAAACGGGGTGTACATACGGTAGGCTTCCATTAATCTTTCTAGGAAGCCTGCCGGCGTTTCCTCAGCCCCCTGTACTACTGCACGTACCTTGGCCAAATTGGTGGGGCGCTTTCCAGCCCCTCTGAGACCCGCAAGGAGAATCTGGCGGTAAAGACGAAGTCGCTCCCTACCAGCAACGGTGGTGTAGTCCCAATCAGGACGGGTTGAGGGAAACGCCTCCTCGATTTCGTTTGGCAGTAGGGTCGGTCGGCCATCTGCTCCAGGGACGTTTTTCCGTGCCTCAAGGTAGTCGCGCTGCTTTTCCTCAGTAGTGAGGAGGGTCGGCAGAAGCTGCTGACAATCATCCCAGGTGGGCTGATGAGTCAATAAAATTGACTCGATCAGCCCAGTCAGAGCCTGGGGGTCCTGAGAGAAAGAGGGGTTATGGGTTTTCCAATTGTAAAGATCGGAAGCAGAAAATGGCCAGTACTGCATCTGGCCAGCCACGGAGCGAAGAGGAAAAGCCTGCGAAGTCCAGACGCTTCCCGAGCCCCCTGCCTGCCCCCGACGGAGGCGCAGGCAGCTGGAGGGCGGGGAAGGCGCTGAGACTTCTTCCCCTGCCCTCGTGGAATCAGGGGATGGTGCAGAAGGTTGCACATCCCGCTCTGGTTGTTGTGGGGGTTCCTGCGGGGGAGCAGGCTGGCTGGGAAGATAGGGTGGGGGAGAGTCAAAGAGCAGAAAGTCCTGATCAGCCGGAAGAACCGGTGGCTTGTCAGGTTTTGGATCTCGAATCTCCTTCAGAGGGTATAGGGAGGAGGTTGGCACAACCGGGATAGGAGGAGGGGGTATCGGGGTACGTATGGGCTCCGTCGGGAAGGAGAAGGGTTCTATCCAGGGAGGGGGGTTACGTGAAAGATCCTCCCACGTGGTAATGTAGGGCACCTGATCAGGGTATCCATTGGATCCTGGCTGAAAGACTCGCGCCTTAATCTGTAAAATAATATCGAGGTTAAAAGTGCCGTTCCTTGGCCAGCCGACCTCGAAGGCCGGCCACTCTGAGGAACAGAATTTTGCCCATTGTTTCCTTTTAACCTCCAATGAGAGGTGGCGCGCGCGTTCTCGAACGTCCTTCCAGTGATCTAGAGTGAGACTTAAAGGGGTGGTTATTTGTTGACCCATGTGTGCAAGGATTTCAGCCCAAACAAAAAGAACAGCCAATACACAGACACATACAGTAAACAAGACAAACCACATGGCTAGGACAAATCGAACGCTATTGCGCTATTTTTGGGAGCGGCTGCCTGACCAGCCCTCCCCGGGAAGGAGGGAGACTTGGTCTCCGACCCACCTCCAGACCACCCCGGGTGCGTGTTCCGGGGGAACGGACCGAGGGTTTCCCCTCTCATCCCGGAGCGTCCTCCGGGGAACGGGCCAGGGGTTGCTGGGCACGCCTGCCTCCCCCACTGGTCCCACAGAGTCAGGTCAGATACTGGCCAGTCAGAATACTTCAGTCAGAATCCAGTCAGAATACTCAAGACAAAAAACAACAGACAGAAAACACTTAATTATACCTCCAACTGGTCCTGCAGAGAATGGGTCTGAGGGCGACCTCGAGCCCCACGTTGGGCGCCAAATGTAGGACCTCTCAGTTGCAGAGATGCCCACTTGCTCGGGAGGACGCCCAAAGATCCAGACTCCAGACCAGTTGATGCAAAAAGCACGAGGTTTTTATTGTACGTTTGCGCAAACGGGCCCCCACCTCAGGCAGTGAGGAGCCCTGAGCGGCAGTTTCACACAGGTTATATAGGCAACGAATTAGCATATTCCTAATGCGCATGCATAGGATTGGTCAGTTCAGAGAGACCATTAGCATATGGGATGCAGTGGCAACACGGGATTGGCTGGTTCGGAGGGACAATTAGCATATGGGATGCAGTGGCAACACGGGATTGGCTGGTTCGGAGGGACAATTAGCATATCGGAGAGTGCTGAGGGAGAGTGCTGAGGAGAGTGCTGAGGAGAGTGCTGAGGAGAGTGCTGAGGAGAGTGCTGAGGGGAGTGCTGAGGAGAGTGCTGAGGAGAGTGCTGAGGAGAGTGCTGAGGGGAGTGCTGAGGAGAGTGCTGAGGGGAGTGCTGAGGAGAGTGCTGAGGGGAACGTGCTGAGGAGAGTGGCAGCTCTGCTCTGGGCATGCCTAGAGGTTCTCTGAAGGGGATTGACTTTTCCTTCCCAGAGAACGTCCTGCCCGCTGGACTCTGGGGAACATCTAACCTCTTAAGAAGCCCCTGATATCTGCCCAGGTCTAGTTTCTTGTCCCTCTCCCCCATAAGGGTCCTTCACTTATAATTTTCTTCCCCCAGTATTGTAAATTCAGTGATGATTTCTGGCAAAGGCTTGTGATGATTTAAAAACTGTTCATCAATTTCTTAGCTGAATTTGTGTTTCTTTTACATGAAAGAATTTTTTTGATTATGGAATAATCATTATGTAGAGCACAAAGGATTTAATGTGAGTAAGTTAAAAACAACACAGCACAACTATATCTTGCTACAAATGGAAAGATTGTCAAGGTTGGAATGGGTGAGTCTTCATTTCCTGACTTCTCTCTACTCCCTTTTCTCTGCTTCTTCTATCTTTGTCTTTCCTTCCAAACCCCCACCTTTCATTACCTCTGTGTAACTCAGTTCCCAATGGCCTACTGACTCCAGGAAGGCAGTGTTATCTCCTTAATATTGCTTTTAAGGTATAATGTTAGTATATCATTATTGCACATAATGTTGGGACTGTGGTATCCATAATATTAAATATTAAAATTGAATCTTGAAAAGAAGGGAAAAATTTTAAGCTATCTTTGAATAGGATCACCAATAACTTAGCTATATTTATGTATTCTGTCTTTCACATACACAATTATGTTTAAATATAACTGCATATATTCCCTTCTTAGGATCAAGTGGACCCCCAAAAATCAAGGAGCTTTTATCCTTGAAGCTCTTGACATATACCAATGAGATGGTGCAGTTTCAAGTACTGCTGTGAATATTGTTACTCACTTAAGGCATATACCTTGTTCACTTTTTTTTTTTTTTTAAGATTTCTTTATTTACTTGAAAGTCAGAGTTACACAGGAAGAGGAGAGGCAGAGAGAGAGAGAGAGAGAGAGAGAGAGAGAGAGGTCTTCCATCCGTTGATTCACTCCCCAGTTGGCTGCAATGGCTGGAGCTGCACCGATTGGAAGCCAGGAGCCAGGAGCTTCATCCAGGTCTCCCACGTGGGTGCAGTGGCCCAATGACTTGGGCCATCTTCTACTGCTATCACAGGCCATAGCAGAGAGCTGGATAAGAAGTGGAGCAGCCGGGACTCAAACTGTGCCCATATGGGATGCTGGGACTGCAGGCAGTGGCTTTACCTGCTAGGCCACAGTGCTGGCCCCTCACTTTTCTTCTTGCCGAATTCTAATGGATATCTTTGTATTCAAGGTATGCACACAAAATTTAAATGAGAATTACATTTCTCACTAAGAGATAAGGTATAGTTAGTTTGCTAAATAATATATATGTAGAGCAATTATAATTAAAAGACAAATATAAACTGCTGGAGCAAGAAACGTCATATGTCATATGCTCCTTTTGTTTGTAACCTCAGCACTCAGTACATTATTTGGAGCAGGTTAAACATTGAGTAGATTTTTGTGAATTTAAAAATTAGTGGATGATGGATGATTAATATATGAGATGGCTTTGGTTCATCTACCAGTCGTTCCTTCCTAGCTTTCTTCACTAAAACATGATTTGCTACATTGATTCTGCTTTACCATTCTGGTTCTTTCTTATCCATTTCTGCCTTCATCCCTGGTCCCCAGAACAACATGAAGGAGGCTGCGTCTTTCTAGATTGAGTGTATTCATATATCACTCCTGCTCCACAAACCACAGAAAGAAAGATGCCCTTCCTCTTCTCTGTCTAGGAACTTTCTTCCCAAAAGCACATGCTTGATGTTATGCATACTTATTTTTTCAAGAAGATGTATTTATTTCAAAGGCAGAACAACAGGGAGAGAGATCTCCCATATGCTGGTTTACTCTGCAAGTGGCTGCAACAGGCAGGGCTATGCCAGGCCAAAGCAAAGAGGTACAAAATCTATCCAAGGTCTCCCACACCAGTGACAAGGTGCAAGTTCTTGAACCATCTTCTACTTCCTTCCCAGTCACATTAGCAGGAACCTGCAGGGAAGTAAAATAGCCAGAACTCCAGCCAACACTCTGATATAAGATGCTGGCACTGCAAGAGATAACTTAACCTACTGCATTAGAATGGTGGCCCCTAAGCATACTCATTTTTAGAATAAATAGCCACATCCCATATCATTGTGCCTGGGTCTGAGTCCTGGTTCTGCTGTCCTGTTTAATGAGGGCCTGTGAATGAAGCTTGATTTTTTTTCTGTGTTTAAACTGTTCTGTTTATTTATGTATTTTCATTTAAATTTTTTAAAATGTTATTTAAGGTATACAAAATTCATGCATTTCATATATACAGATTTAGGAACAGTGATTCTCCCCTCCTTTCTTCCTTCCCTTTGCTCCCTACCTTTTCTCCCACCTGTACTATCAGACTTCTTCCTCCTCCCTCTCCTAGTACCATTCTTATTTTTTACAAAGACATATTTTCAGTTAACTTTATACTCATAAGATTAATCCTACACTAAGTAGAGAGTTTAACAAATAGTATAAAATAAACACCATTCCTTAAAAGTCAAGACAGGGGCTGCTCAAAATCATTCATCTCAAAGTGTCAATTTCACCCCTATAGATTACTTTTAAATACTCTATTAGTTACCACAGGTCAGAGAGAACATATAGTATTTGTCTTTTGGAGACTGGCTTATTTCACTAAGTCTAGTGGTTCCCAGTTGCATCTTTTTTTTTTTTTTTTTTTTTTTTTTTTTTTTTTTTTGCGAAAGACAGGACTTCATATATACCATAATTTCTTTTCCAATCTTCAGTTGATGTACGTCTGTATGTCTGTAGATTCCTTACCTTAGCTATTCTGAATTGACCTGCAATAAACATGGGGGTAAAGATCATTCTTTCATACACTGATTTCTTTTCCTTTGGGTAAATTCCCAGGAGTGGGGTGGCTGGGTCATATGGTAGGTCTATATTGAGATTTCTGAGGTATCTCCATACTGTCTTCAACAGTGGCTGTACCAGTTTACATTCCTACCAACAGTGGATTAGAGTACTTTTTTCCACATCCTTGCCAGCACTTGTTGTTTGTTGATTTCTGTATGAGAGCCATCCTAACTGGGGTGAGGTGAAACCTCATTGTGGTTTTGATTTGCATTTCCCTGTGTCTATTGACCATTTAAATTTCCTCTCTTGAAAAATGCCTGTTTGAGTCTCCTGCCCATTTCTTGACTGGATTGTTTGTTTTGTTGTTGAGTTTCTTGAGCTCTTTATGGATTTTGGATATTAATCCTTTATCAATTTTATAGTTTGTAAATATTTTCTCCCATTCTGTCAATTGTATCTTCACTTTGCTGAGTGTTTCTTTTATAGTACAGGAACTTCTCAATTTGATGTAATCCCATTTATCAATTTTGTCTCTGATTACCTATGCTTCTGGGGTCTTTTCCAAGAAGTCTTTGCCTATGCAATGTCTTGCAGGGTATCCCCAATGTTCTCTAATAATTTGATGGTATTAGGTCTTAAATTTAGGTCTTTGATCCATTTTGAGTGGATTTTTGTGTAATCATGCATGCATGCAGAGGTCAAGTTTTCCCAGCATCATTTGTTAGCGTGTCCTTGATCCAGGAATTGATTTTAGCTCCTTTGTCAAAAGTAAGTTGGTTGTAGATGCATGAATTGATTTCTGGATTTTCTATTCTTTTCCACTGGCATACACATATTTTTATTTATTTATTTATTTTGGCAGTACCAGGCTATATTGATTATAACTACCGTATAGTATGTCTTGAAATCTGGTATTGTGATGCCTCTAGGTTTGGTTTTGTTGTTTAAGATTGCTTTTGCTATTCAGGGTCTCTTGAGTTTCCATATGATTTTAACATTGTTTTTTTAGATCTGCAAAGAATGTCATTGGTATTTTTATTGGGATTGCATTGAATTGGTAAATTACTTTTCATAGTATGGACATTTTGATGATACTGATTCTTCCAATCCATTAATGTGGAAGATTTTTTCCATTTTTTGTGTCTTCTTTTATTTCTTTTTTTTTTTTTTTTTACTTTTCTCGTCACAGACCAAGTCCCCCTAGACTCCCTAGACTTTTTTTTTTTTTTTGACAGGCAGGGATAGACAGTGAGAGAGAGAGAGACAGAGAGTAAGGTCCTCATTCCACTGGTTCACCCCCCAAAATGGCTGCCACGGCTGGCGCACTGTGCCAATCCAAAGCCAGGAGCCAGGTGATTCCTCCTGGTCTCCCATGCGGGTGTAGGGCCCAAGCACTTGGGCCATCCTCCACTGCCTTCCTTGGCCACAGCAGAGAGCTGGACTGGAAGCGGAGCGACCAGGACAGAATCCGGCGCCCCAACCGGGACTAGGATCTGGGGTGCCGGTGCCGCAGGCGGAGTGAGCCGTGGCGCCGGCCAGGCTATTGATTTTTGTGTGTTAATTTTATATCCTGCCTCTTTAACAAACTGTTTTATGAGTTCCAATAGTCTGTTAGTGGAGTCTTTCAGATCGCCTATACATAAAATCATGTCATCTGCAAATAGGGATAGTTTGACTTCCTCCTTTAATTTGTATCCCTTTAATTTATTTTTCTTTCCTCATGGCTCTGACTAGAATTTTCAAGATGCTATTGAATAGCAATGATGAGAATGGACATCCTTTCCTGGTTCCAGATCTTAGTGGGAATGCTTCCAATTTTTCCCCATTCAATAAGGTAATGGATATGGGTCTGTCATAAATTGCCTTCAATGTGTTGAGTAATATTCTTTTTATATCTAATATGCTTAATGTTTTTTAAGATTTATTTATTTATTTGAAAGTCAGAGTTACACAGAGAGGAGAGGCAGAGAGACAGAGTAAGGTCTTCCATCCACTGGTTCACTCCCCAGTTGGCTGCAATGGCTAGAGCTGCACCCATCTCAAGCCAGGAGCCAGGAGCTTCATCCAGGTCTCCCATGTGGGTGCAGGGGCCCAAGGACTTGGGCCATCTTCTACTGTTCTCCCAGGCCATAGCAGAGAGCTGGATTGGAAATGGTGTAGCTGGGTCTTGAACTGGTGCCCATATGGGATGCTGGCACTTCAGGCCAGGACGTTAACCCACTGCGCCACAGTGCCGGCCCCATTTGCTTAATGTTTTCATCATTAAAGGATGTTGTATTATATCAAATGCTTTCTCTACACCTATTGAGATAATATAGTTTTTGTTCTTCAGTTTATTAATGTGATTAGTAAATTACTGATTTGTAAATGTTGAACTATCTCTACATACCAGGAATATATCCCACTTGGTCTGGGTGAATGATTTTTCTTTTCTTTTTTTTTTTTTTTAAGAAGATTTATTTGTTTATTTGAAAGTCAGAGTTACACAGAGAGTGGAGAGGCAGAGAGGGAGAGAGAGAGAGAGGTCTTGCATCAGCTGGTTCACTCCCCAGGTTGGCTGCAGTAGCCGGAGCTGTGCCAGTCCAGAGCCATGAGCCAGGACCTTCTTCTGGGTCTCTCATGTGGGTGCCGGGGCCCAAGGACTTGGGCCATCTTCTACTGCTTCTCCAGGACATAGCAGAGAGCTGGATTGGAAGTGGAGCAGTCAGGACTCCAATTGGTGCCCATATAGGATGCTGGCGCTGCAGGCAGGGGCTTTATCTGTTGTGCCACAGCGCTGACCCCAATGATCTTTCTGATGTGTTGTTTGGTTCGGTTAGCTAGTATTTTGCTGGGAATTTTTGAGTCTATTTTCATCAGGTATATTGGTCTATAGTTCTCTTTCTGTGTTGTGTCTTTTTATGGCTTAGGAATTAAGGTGATGCCTGCTTCATAAAAGAAGTTTGGGAGGATGTCCTCCCTTTCAGTTGTCTTTAATAGCTTGAGAAGAATTGGAATTAATCCTTCATTAAATGCCTAGTAGAATTCAGCAGTAAAGCCATCAAGGCCTGAGTTTTTCTTGTTGGGAGGGCCTTTCCTACTGATTAATATGTCTTTTTTGGTGAAATGTGTTTCTTATAGGCAGCAAATAGATGGGTCTTCTTTTTTAATCCATTTAGCTAGTCTGTATCTTGGTTAATATTGATAAGTAATGACTTGACCACGCCATTTTCCCGTAAATATTCCTTTTATTTACTTTTGATTTCCTTCCTCCCAGTACTATTACTGGGAGATTTCCTACCTTCACCTTCTTTTATAGTAATGAGTAAGTTTCTGTGTTTCTGTGAGTTGCACATCCTTAAGCATCTTTTGTTAGGCTGGCAAATTCTTTCAATTCTTTGTTACTGAAGTTCTTTATTTCACATTCTTACATGAGAGCTTTGCAGGGTACAATATCCTGAGTTGATTTTTTTTGTTGTTGTTGTTAAGAATTGGATTATGCCTCTCCATTTTCTCCTAGCATGGAGCATTTCTGATGAGAAGTCAGCTCTGCACCTAATTGAACATCTTCTGAAATTAATCTGGCATTTCTCTCATGCACATTTTAGAATCTTACCTTTATGTTTATGTTTTACTGTTGAAAGTTGGACTAAAATGTGCAATGGTCATCTCTATTAGGAGTTATGTGTGATTCCTGTACTTGGATGTTCCTTTCTTTCTCCAAATTGGGGAAGTTTTACATAACTATTTAACTAAAAAGGCCTTCTAATCCATTCTCTCTTTCTACTCCTTCAGGAACTCCTAAGACCAGTATGTTGGTTCATTGGATATTATCCCATTAATCTCTAACACTCTTTTTAATTTTTCTAATTTCTTCTTCTTTTTTTTGATCTGACTAAAAAATTTTAAAGACTTGTCTTCTTTTTGGATATTCTTTTTTCTGGTTCACCAAGTCTATTATTGTCTTTCCACCTCATTTTTTATTTTATCTATTGAATTATCATTTCTAATATTTCATTTTGATTTCTTTCAAAATCCTAATTTCATGGGAAAAATTTTCATTCATGACATATATGTATTTCTTTAATTTGTGGATTTGGTTCTGAGTAATCCTATAATTAATATTTTGAATCTTTCATGGCATCAATCTCTTCATCTTCACATTCTAAAATTGAAGTGTTGTTGTGTTTCTTTGGTGTAGGGGTCATGGTCTTCCTTATTCTTGTTTCTTGAGTTTCCGCATTTATTTTTATGTATTTGTGGTGATATTTGTTAGTTTTCTCCTCTCATGGCTTTTGTCTTTGAACTATGCCTCTTTGACTTAGTGGAATGTCTGCTCTTCCAGTGAATACCAACCCAGATATGTGTGCTGGGGAGCTCTGGTCAGTGTTCTAGGGTGGAGCGAGGGTCTGGGGTGACACCTATGATGGGCATGGTAGATCTCCTTTTTTTTTTATCAGAAGGGAGGATATCCTCACCTCTGTTGGTGTAGTCATACCCTTACTTTCACTCTTCCAAGGTAATCAATGCATGAGTGTTAGTCCACAGTGGCTGAAATACTCATCCACGCTGCTGTAAGAACCACACAAAGGATATATGTAGTCCTCAGTGTGAATACAGATCCCATTGCAATGACCCAGCCCAGGTTATCAGGGAGCTCTGAGCATATGGAGTGATTGCCCAGAAACCTAGCTGCACCCTCTCATGCAATCAGAGTTCCCACAGTCTCAGCACAGAAGGCTGTCACAATCATGGGTTTCAGAGCATCCTTTCAGTCCTGCTAGACTGTCCTGTCCACAGAGAGACACTGACGTTCCCAGAATTAGCTGCCTGTGGGTGCTCCTCCTGGGTGGGTTAAGCCCCAGAACCTGTGATATGTTGAGATGCGTGGGGCACCTTAGAGTCCTATATGAGTGCTTAGCCCCCTGTCAATCCTCCCAGCCAGATTCAAAGTCAGTAGGAAAGTTGAATTTTTTTCCTCTGTTAAAATCCCTGGATCGCACATATAAACAAGTACCATGGATTTCAGCCCCTTGTTGTCTCACAATGGTGCTTTCTCACCACCCATTGCTGGATGGGTAGACCTGAGCCACTGTCACAGCTACTGACAAGATGGCATAAGTCTGATCTCAGTTGCTGGGTTCACAAGAGCTGGCGCAGCTGTTACGTATGTCCAAAATGGCGCCTGCCCTCTCAGCCAGTTGCTGGGCATTGTTGTGTGGGGGACTTGGAGGGGGAAACATGCCTCTTTTTTTCCACTATGTTAGCAAGTATTCCGTCTCCCACAGGGCTCCAGGGCTGACTCACACCAGGCTGTCCCCTCAGTTATATCAGCAGTGGCATGGGCTGCAGTCTCATATTGCCCTCCAAAGCTGGTGCTTCCTCAGGCTCTCAGCTGCTGGAGTCTGTTGTGTTCCTGCTTGAGCTGCATGTCTGTACACCACAGGTAGATCTACAGATCCCTCTTCCTTCCATAAAATTTCCACTGCAGTTTTCTCCCTAACTCTCCCCTGAGAATGCACTCTCCAATTTTTTAACTGCCTTCCCCTAGCCTAGAGCAGTAAGCTTCCTTCCTATCTTGCCATCTTGAAACCCTCCTGTATTTTCATTTTTAATTTGAAACATAGAGAGAGGGGGGAAGAGAGAGTGATGGATATAGGATGAAAGAGAGAGAAATATTCAATTTGCTGATTCATTCCTCAAATGCCCATAACAGCCAAGGCTGGATCAGGTTGAAGCCAGGGGCCTGGAACAATCTTGTTCTTCCACATGGATGGCAGTGACTCAGCTGCTTGAATAGTCATCTGTTGCCTCCCGGAGTGCATATTAGCAGGAAGCTGGATCAGAAATGGGGGAATAGGGACATGAACCAGGCACTCCAATGTGAGATCCACCATCTAAAGTGGAGAATTGTTTTGGTGACTTAACTGCTGCCCCAGATGTTCACCTCCTGCAATGCTATTTCAGAAAGGACTTTTAAACATTTTTTTTTAAAAATCATAATTGTGTAAATCTAATCCTGGAGGCCTGAGAAAATGATTAGATTTGGTAAAGTGTGTATTTATTCAAGACCTCATACCAAATGTGAATACAGGTATACCAAAACAAATCTCTTTAATTGTGTCTTATTTAGATGATTATTGGCCCCAGTCATTCAATATATGTGGGTTTAATTGTTTGGCCTTCATCACACTATGCCTTGGATCAAGTGTCTTTTTGAGCTGCTCATATATGTCCTACTTTTCCATGTTTTATAAGGGTATTTTGTTATATGAAGCAGTTTAATGACTGACATTGTTAGAATCCTTAAAAAAAGGAAGGATGAAAAGTAATATAGGGGCTGGTGCCATGGCTCACTTGGTTAATCCTCTGCCTGCGGCACCAACATCTCACATGGGCACCAGGTTCTAGTCCCAGTTGCTCCTCTTCCACTCTAGCTCTCTGCTGTGACCCAGGAAGGCAGTAGAGGATAGCCCACGTGCTTGGGCCCCTGCCCCGACTTGGGAGACCAGGAGGAGGCACCTGGCTCCTGGCTTCAGATCGGCCTAGTTCCGGCCGTAGCAGCCATTTGGGGGTGAACCAATGGAAGGAAGATCTTTCTCTCTGTCTCTTTCTCACTGTCTAACTCTGTCAAATAAATTAAAGAAGAAGAAAAGTAAAAATGTAAAAATTAAATGCAGATATAAGTGTGAAGCAGTGACCACTGTATATGGATTTAGTTAGATAATTAGGTAATTAGGTTTCACCAAAGTTTTCCTTGCTTTACCTCAGTAGAATCAAATTTCACATAAGATCGGTGTAGAGATAGGAAAGAAATATATTTTCATTACCTATTTCTATTTTCATGACTGAGACAACTGTGAGAAAAGACAGTGACAAGAGAAAAGCTTGTGTATTTATTTAATATAGACTTTAGGTAACATGGAAGCCTTTGAATCACAGACTAAAGAAACAAGTAAACTTATATATTTTTATGCTTAGATTTGATGAAGAGTGAAACTGGTAGAGGAATATGGTTTGAGAACGAAAGAGTTTGATGTAATGGTAACAAACCAAGGAGCACTTACAAGGCCTTGTTTTCTTGGCATCTTTGTGTCTTTGATAAATGGGTGTTCCTTTTCTCTGGTTACAGAATAGAGACCTCTTGAATGAGGGTCTGATGTTCTGCTTTGGGGAAAATTTGAATTTAAAATTTTTGTAACTATCACCCCTGCCAAGCAAATGTAACTGCAACGAATTTCAGCGCTATTTTTTTCTGACACAGGAAAAATCCCTTTAATTAGATAAATCAGCAATATATAAGAGAGAAATATGAAATAGAAAAGTGACATCAGACCTGAGAATAAATGACACAGCTCTGATAATCGACTTAAAAACTTATCATTTTAGTGATTCATTGGGAGCTCCATAGAAAATTCCCCCTGTAGGAGCTCTGTATGACCCAATCCCACTATCTAAATTCAAAACTGTTGACTGACAACATGGAAATCATAGAAAAGTTAAATCTGACCCATCTACTTTGCTTCTCCTGGAACAGGGTTCCTCAGTCTGGATTCTACTGACATGTGGGCTGGATAAATCCTTGTTGTGGGGGTTGTCCTGTGCAAGGCAGGATGTTAACAGCATCTCTGGTGTCTACTCACAAGCCAGTATCACCCTACCTCCCCTGCACAGTTATGACAACTAAATATGCCTCTCAGTATTGTTAGTGTCCCCAGGGGAGCAATATGCCCCAGTTGAGAGCCACCGCTACAGAATAAAGCTCAACTATGCCTATGAACTGCCATAAAGAGAAAGAAAAAAAAGGAATAAAAGAAAAAGAAAAAGCCTTTTGAGCTTCCTAGTGTTTTATTTGATACCTATTCGTATGTCAGGGAGATACATTCAGAGATAATAAGGATTTAAAACAACATCAGAGAAAAGTGCATAATTTTAGTGTAATTGCAGAGAAATTGAACTCTTGCAGTAGTCTCAGTAGGATAGATAACAATTGAAAAGTGTATCTTTAGCAACTTATGTGCTTTTGAATAAATGGCAGAACACATCCTTATCATTCTGTCTACTACTTATATGACTTTTGCAGTTGGAAAATCTGCTTTGGGTAACAATAAATTTGATTTAAATACAAACTATATTATGAGCCAAATTTATTCACTAGGGCTTGGGCCAATCTATTTCTATTCAAAGTTCTAGAAGGAATAGCTAGGACATATACTAAAATAATCCCATCACCCCAGTACAATAGATACCAAATGAGTCAACCTGTTTCCTTTGTTGTTCAACATAGCAACTCCAATTAAAGTTGCAGCTTGTGTGCTCTGCTGTTTGCTGGCTCCATCTTTTTATCTTCTTCTGTGTTACTGTGATGTCAAACCTCCCACCTGGACCACTATGGATATCTATAGATATCATTATTTCAGCTCAGCTCAAGCAGTATCAGGTCAGTGGCACTGAGATAAAAGCCAGGAACAAAGGAAATGTCACTGACAACAGGCCTGTGGGGGGGACTCAGCTAACAACCAGAGTCCTGAGGATGCCCTCCACGAAAGCCCAGACTCCTGATGCCTCTAGGGCTAACCTAAAATAGGACAAAGCCCCTGTACCTGATTCCAGGGGACCTACACAAGAAAAATGATATAAAACTCCTTTCTCTCATTTCTATGAGTAGTCTCTCCTCTATCTTCAGCCGTTCTAGTGGAAGAAATCTTTATCAAGCTAGGAATGTCTCTTTTGTAATTATGAATTTAAATCAAAGTAACTTAAAATAGTTAAGTTTACCAGAGCACCTACCCTCACTCATAGATTCAATCAAGAAGCTGTTGGCTGTCTATTTCCAGATGGTAGAGGCTTCCTGGTGCACCTGCATCTTGGTTTATGTTTGAAGGGAGACAAGATATATTCAGACTTTGAATTATATGTTGATCTGTTGGAGGCAATACAGGTTCTCACCAGGGCCACAGGCTGTTTGTGCCTTTTGTCGTGTGTGCCATACACCACAAATTAGTTTATAGATTTAAAACACTGCTTGCAATCTGCAATATATAATCTTGTTTAATTGATTTTTCTGAGCACAGGTATTGTTAATCAATACTCTTTAAATAATGCATATTTATGGGAATCTTTGTTTTGTTCCATTTCACACTGTTCTTGGAGTGCATGAAGAAGAAAGTACTGTGATTTAAACTTAAAAATGCACTGTGTCATTAAAACAGGAACAAAGAGAAGCATTGATCGATGTGCCCAGGGAGCAATAGGCAACAGGGCTAGTCCAAAATAAGTCAGGAAGTGATCCTATATAAAATATAAAAACCACTGGAAGATGATAAAAATTTGCACATGAAATTGTTAGAACTAGTAACAGTTGTAGAGCTGATCATGTGTATAAAAATGTGTAAGAAATTAATAAAGTCCATATAGGATAGCAAAAGGAATATTAGAAAATAAATGAGAAGTACTATCTTGTTACTATTACCTTAAAGAAAGGATCTGTGACCCCAAAAACGCAAGAAAAAACAACTGCCTAACAAAAATCTTACTCATGCACAAGCAAAGCAAAACACAGAAATGTAGAAATAGAACTGACTCCAGATGAGAAGCTACAATTAACGCAACTATCCAACCTCATCCCACGTAAGATGTCATTGAAATTTTCCTTCTATATCTTGAAGAGGACTTTGAAATTCACCCTTATGGGAAGAAAGTGGAAAATTGCTAGGAACATTGAAAAAGAACAATGTTGAGAAAGAGTACCTCTCCCTGATACAAAAACATATTTTGAAACTATAATTATTAAATTAGTGCAGAACCATGCACAATTAGTCTGGCTATAAATAAGCTCTATTGTATAATTTAATATATATAATAAAATAGAAGCATTCATCAGTGAGGCAAGGATGAATTATTTAGTAGATGGAGCTGGGACAATCAGGTGTTTGGAAAATTTTTTTTTTTCTACGAATAGCTGTGAGTTGTCAAATTTGACAGCAAAACTGATTATAGATTATTTAAAGGTTCTAATGTAAGAATTCAGACTAGAAAGAAGCAGAAGAAAGATTTATAGGCAGAAGTGCAGAAAACAGTGCTCCAGCTCCTGAATGCCATCTCTGCCTGAAGCCTAGCTCGTCCTGGTCTTTGGATTTCATGACACAGTTCTGTGATTATGTCATAATGGCCTCCCTCCTTTAATATGATTTAATTAAAAGTATTTCTGTTTCTTGCACCCAAAAATGTCTTAGTACAATCATTCTACTTCAAGGAATCTATTTAAAAACAAACAAACAAGCAGAAATTCAGAGGGAAAATTCATTAAATTCTGTAACGCACCAAACTTTTAATTTCATTTTTAAAATGCTATTTATTTGTTTTTATCCATGTGAAGGGAACAGGGGTAGAAAGAGAGAAGGAGGGAGGAAGGGAGGGAGAGAGGAAGGGAGAAAGGGAGAAAGGTTGAGAGAGAGAGAGAGAGAGGGAGGGAGATTTGGTGTGCTGGTTCGCTTCAAAGAGGTGTGCAACAGCAGGGCTGGGCCGTGTTGAAGTCAAGAACATGGAACTCCACTTGGGTCTCCCATGGGAGTGGCAAGGGCTCAAGCACTTGAGCCATCATCTGCTGCCTCCCAGGATGCATTAGTAGGAAGCTGGATACGAAGTGGAACAGCTGGCACTCGCATCTGGGACATGGGTGTCCCAAGTGGCAGTTTAACCACCTGTGCCACATTGCCTGCACCTGAGTTTCGTTTTTCTTGGCATAATTGGTTCACTGAAGAATTTCAACCTATTGGATGTATTCTTCTGAAATGGTTTTATCATTCTGGCCACTGATTCAAACTGTGCCATAATAAATTCCCCTTTGGCTATCCCTTTAGATTTTGAGCAAAATATATGAAATTCTGGACACTTCATCCTATTGAAATGTGGTGAGTGCTGTACAATTCAGACTGCAGTCTTCTGGATCTGATTCAAAGCCCATCTCCTGCCTCAGCACATGCCAGACTTATCCCAACTAGATTCGTGAGTCAGTAAGTTTTGGGGCAAAGCAAGAGGCAGGTGGCTTTGGCTATGGATACATCGCCTCTTCAAAATCTAGCCCCTGTGCTGTTGGCAGAACAGGGAGGAGTCTGGGAGAGAGCCGACTGTATTATGTAAATTACCCATGTTCAGCTGTGAAAAGATGTCCTGCTCTTGCTGTGATTTGATCTGTTTCTGTGGACTCCTGTGTCCTCTGCTGTTGTGTTGATCTCTGAATTCATCACGAGTACAATTTTCCTGGGATGGGTGTTCAGTTTTATCCTACCCTCATCTATGGATGGAGACTTCCTCAGAGAAAGGCATCCTGGTCTGGTAAGGCCTCCCAGCCGATATATCCCTTATTTGGCCAAATGTTACCATGATAATGCTCCATTTCCCCTCTTTGAACTTCTTTGCTCCATCACGTAGACTGACTGATAGTACTAGTTCATCGTCTACCCTTTCTGGGGGCTAAGGTAAACTTGAGCAGGACCTTCTTTAGCAAGGCCTGTTGTTACAGGATCCCACAACAGTCTTCTATCTTCAGAAATTTTTATACAGTTTTTTTTTTCCTTTTCTAAGATTTTTATTTTTGAGAGGAAGAGGGGGAGAAAGGAGAGTGGCAGAGAGAGAGAGAGAGAGAGAGAGAGAGAGAGAGAGAGAGAGAAAGAGAGAGAATATGTTCTCATATCCACTGGTTAACTCCCCAAATACCTGCCAACAGTTATGTTTGGGTCAGACAGAAGCCGAAAGTGTGGAACTCAATCTGGGTCTCCCCTCTAGATGGCAGTGGACCTAGTTAGTGGGGTCATCACTGCTATCTCCCAGGGTGCAGATAAGCAGTAGGTGTAATTGGGAGTGGAGCTACTTGAATGTAGGCACTCTGATGCAGGTGTTCAAGCAGTATTTCAACTACTAGACCAAATGCCCACCATGTCCGACAGTTTTTCCTATGGACATGCTCCCCAAGTCAATAGAAACACAGCTCTCCTCATAGTCATCTCACCATGATGGATTCCACTTTGCTAAGATCATGGAGGTGGCCTGTAAGGGTGTTGGTGCAGCAAGCAGCCAGATGAAGAAAGAGGTAACACTCGCCCTTCCTTTCAGGCTCCATTGTCTCTGTGACTTGGAGCTGCTGCATTGCTTAGTTTAGAGTTTGAAAGTATCACCACTCTCAGATTCTCCATGGAGAAGAAGATGACTAACTTTTCTCTTGAAGCACAGGACTATAGGCCAGGTCTATGTCCCCTACTGCTACCCTGTTCCTTCTCTGTCTTGTCATTATATTTGAGTAACTGTACAAAAGGTTCTTCAAAAACTTTGAGACAGAAATGGAATTAAAAGTTTAATTTGGTGCAAAATTTTGTTGTATAATATATACAGGTATCTTCAAAGAATTCATGGAAAATGTATAATGAAAGAACTACATATGGATTTCAAAACTTTTTCTCCAAAATAAACTTACATTTTAATTTGACTTTTCCACATACTTTTTGAGGCCTCCTAATATATGTAAGTGTGAGAATTAAGTAGAAAAAGCTGTTATCTTGTATTAAGGTTCTCCATGGAAACAGAAGCAATCTCTGTCTCTCTATCTGTCTGTCTCTCTGTGTCATGCACACACATACATATACATAGATACACAGTGGAAAGTTCATGAACAAGTCACCTTATATTCTAGTTACATTTTTCCATGAATTTTTTGAAACTCTTTGGGGTGGGTGGCAGAGAGAAACAAAGAATTGACTTACATGCCTATGAAGGCTGAAAAGTTCCCAGGTTTGCAGTTAGCAAACTGGGGAATCAGCACTTAGGGTGTAGTTCCAATTTCAAGGACAGCAGAATCAAGATCCACAACGAGCCAGTATTTCTGTTTGAGTAAATAGTTTGGAAAAAACTGTTGTCCCAGCTCAAAAGCAATTATCCAGGAGGAATCCTCCTTTATTTGTGGAAAAATAAGTCTTTTGACCTATTCAGGCCTTTAATTTATTATATTAGACCTACTGATATTAGGGAGTGCAGTCTACTTTACTCAGTCTGTCAGTTTGTGAATCTTATCCAAAACATCCTCCCAGAAGCATTTAGAAGATTGTTTAACCAAACATATGGGCATCCCATGGTCCATTCAAGTTGATATGTTAAGTTACCCTTTTCACACCTCTTATATGTTTTTGGAGGAGTGATTCTTCTGCCATTTGTTGGCTGCTCACCAGTGGTTCTCTCTTGACTATCAAACAGTTAATAGCACCTGACACAATTCAAGGACCAGAAAAGATGTCCTAGTTATTATATGGTTATTTTTATGTTTAACATGAGGAGAATACAAATATCTTACATTAGGGAGATGATAGATAAAAATTATAGTCTACAGAAGGTAGACTATTAAGCACCCATGAGAATAATAATCACATTAAGTTGAGGAAATAGGATAAAAATTTCCTTATATAAAATATAATTTCAATTTTGCATAGCACTATGTCCAAAAGCAAATCAAATCTATGACCAGTATCATATTTTTGTAACTCTACTTTTCTGGTTTTTGGAAGAAAAATTAGAAACTTTCCAATTGAATGTAATTTAATTTGTAAGGTTTCAAAGAGTTTCCTTAAGTCACTTTGGAGCTCTCACTCCTCATTAGGCCTCCTTCTCTCCCCCAGCTGTCAGTCTCTTTCCCTGTGACCTTCCTGCAATGGTGCCTGGGTAGGGGAAGGATAAATGTATTCTGGTCTCAGAGAGATGAGACTTTGATCTATGTGCTATCCCGTGCTTCTCTACTGATCTCAGCTGCAGTCTGTCAGATTAGTGTTAATCCATTCGTCTACATTCCTGTGCTTGTGGCCTCTGAGAATTTAGCTAACTTTGGGTTGATGTGATGGCAAGCACTCCTGAAATTTTTCTGACATGCCATAATTTCTGAGCTATCACACACAGAGATTTCCTTGTTCTAAGTTTAGCTGTGTCCTGTTGCACCAGTTGCTCAGCTATTCTATGTTAGCCGTGTAGAAAAATATGAATTTCCCCTTTGTTCTCCATTAACCACAGAGAATTGGGACGTTCTGTCTCAGATCCATGTAACGGACATCTTCATAGCCTGTCTTATTCACAAAGTTTTGCTTCATCACTACAATGTCATGTTAATCATGGGGATTTCCAAAAGGCTTGCAGTTTTCATGAGACATGTCCTAGAAAGCAAGCAATAGTTACATGACACAAAGAGCACCCATGCCGATATTTCTATCACCTGTTGCAACATTTTCCACATTCTGATGACAAGAGGGAGGCTGACAACCTACAAACTGCAATTCTGCCATTTTATCCCTTGATAAAAATGATATCTATGTTAAGGCTGTGTTGTGTTCACGAAGGATTCTTCCTTAGGTCATATCTTCAGTCTTCTTTAAATGATAACTAACAGGAAAAAACACAGACAGAACTCCACATTTCGTTTCCCATATCTTAGAAAAGATTTTTATAATTAAATAGCTTATTTTTTTTACAACAAAGCATAACTATGAAGTCTTTGCCTCAACTGTGAAAGCCTGATCTTAGACATGAAGCTTTGCAATACTTTTAAATATTCCAGGTGGTATTTTCTATCTCCTTGAAGTGACAGCTATCATTGAATCAATTTATAGGGAAAACCAGAGGTTTGTGATTAAAAAAAGAGTGAAAGTATATTAATAGTCTCAAAAAGCTTATCTTTAATGCATTTTAGTGTAAAATATAAATAGGAAAACTTGTTTTAAGACATTGGAGTAGGCATACAGTTCTACCTCTTTCTCTTATGGGTAATTACCTTCCAACAATAAAGGGAATAAAAGAGACAAATGCAATCTCTATTGCTGATAAAATTAGAAGTGATAATAACACAAACTTCACTGTGAAAGGATGGGCTTCCCATTACCATAAAAATTAAACACAGGTGTTGTGGGCATTTACCCTAGCAGTTAAGATGCTACGGTTAGCATGTGTACATACCATATTGGAGTGCCTAAGTTGGAATCTGAACTCCACTTTTGACTACAGCTTTCTGCTAATATGCACCCTGGAAGGTAGCAGCTGATGTGCTTTGAATAAGATGAAAATTAGGGGTGAAAACAGTTTATTGGGATCCACTCTCTATGAAAGATAAAATGACCCACTGGGGAGTGCATGTAGCATAGCAGTTAAGATGCCTGCATACCACATTGGAGTACCTGGTTCAAATACCTGGTTTTGGCTCCTGCCTCTACCCTCCTCCTGATGCAGACCCTGGGAGGAAGCATTGCTAGCTCAACAAATTAGGTCTTTGCCACACATTTGAGAGAACTGGGTTGAGTTTTTGTCTTCTGACTTTAGACTTGTTCAGCTATGGCTGTTGAGGGCATATTGGGAGTAAAACAATGGGTGAGACCTCTCTGTCTATGTCTGTCTCGGTTTCTCCTGATACCTCTTAAATAAATAACTTTTTTTAAAAAAATGATGAACAGGAATATTTAATGGAAATTTTGCTTATCTGACACCTATGAAAAGAAAGTAGGGAGGAAGAAGAGAATAGAAAGAACCTCAGAGATAACATCAAAAAGAGTAAGTCTCAGTCAAACTGATGGGGAGCTTTGGAGCAAACATCCATTTTCAAAAGAGTCCTTTGTTGAGCAGAAATGACAAGGCTTAGTACCCCTTCCATGCTCAGTGTTGGCTAAGAATTGCTCAGGAAGTTCATACCCTCAACTTAAAAAGCCAAGGCAAATTCTGAAGTCACTGCTGCTGGAAGCTATCCTACCAACTGCATCCCTGCAACAAGATAGGAAACTGTTTTTTAAAAAGACTTGCAGTGTAATTCAATGACTGCTTTAGCTTAGCTCTTCTGCTATAGTGATATATTTCATCATATGTATTTGGGGAGCAGACTGGTTCTTAAGGATTCAAGTAGACCTCTTGGGGAGGTCTCTTGGGGAACTTTGAAAGAAGAAAGATAGTGGGATAAATTATAGCCCCACTCCTATACTGTGCAAAGGAATACAGTTGGCATTTGTATCTCCCTTTCCTTTTTTATTATTAATTATTTTTGTTCTCAGCTGTCACTTCTGTCAATCCTAGTAGTTTAATAAAGGGTGGGGCTTAAACTCTCTTTTCTAAAGTATTTGAGTTCCTGGTGCTTGGACTGTTCTTAGGACAGACTGCTATATTTGTGCAGTCACAGACAAAGGTAACCAAGGGAATACCAGGATATCTCCAGGCTGATCACTTGAGTTTTACATTTTCAATTCCAAACAATGTCTCTTCTTCTGATTAGGGTCACTTACCACTATCCATGTGGTGATACCTCTTCTTGCCTGCTAGTCTCAGTACAAATCCTTAGTGCTCAGGTACCATAGCTTGTAGTTGTGATGGGTTCTTTATTTTGTGGCCTGGATATCTTGACCAGTTAGGGGCAAGGATGTCTAATTCTGCAGGGATGGCAGTATAAAGGCCCTTGAAATGTCTTTGTAAATGACATTAAATGACATTAGTTTTTTGTCCTAACTTTGGTACCTAAACTGCTGGTTTCTGCAGGAGAATAGTATCAGAAGTCTCTGATTCAGTAGGTGTATTGAATGCTGAAAGGTAGCACCCAACCCCACAGAGTATTGTCTATGAGGATCACTTTTGGTGGATCTGCAGAAATCTGTTTCAGTGTTTTATCTGAGTGGCAACTTCTGTATGGTACAGCAGACTCCATTGTTATGGTCCAACTCCTCTACATCCTTTATTGTGAAATGGGTCCCTGAAGTGAAATATTCAGATCAGATTCCATTTTTGTGAGATCAGATGCTTTGTATGCCACCCAAAACACTGATGATGACTGAGGCTCTCTGGGCAGGAAAGGCGAAAGAATACTCAAAATCAGATGCTGATGCTTCCAAGATAGAAATGGTCTTTTGGTAAATACTATTTAAGGGACTCAACACTGGTTTCAGTAACTGAAAAAAAGATGCATTTGGTGGCAGGCATTGCTGGCTTGGACTTGGTAAATAAGAGACTATGCTGTGAGGCCCATTTACAGCAGCTTTCCTCGCCATGTGTCAGATCTGGAGTGGGCAATGACAAAGGCTGTAATGTCAGCTGCCAAGTTATTTTGTTTGATTGGCTTTTCAGTTGTTTTGTGGTGAATGCTTTCTGATGAACATTAGTATGTGCCTTCTCCTATATGTTAAACTAGATTCCATATTCCTCTCTCTAGAGATTCGTTTTTTAAAGAGTTGTTTATTTATTTGAAAGGTGGAATTACAGAAAGAAGAAGAGTTGTAAAGAGAGCTCTTCCATTGTCTGATGTATTCTCCCAGTGGCTGCAACAGTCAGGGCTGGGCATGAACTGAAGCCAGGAGCCTGGAACTCCTTCTGGGTTTCCCACATGAGTGGCAGGCAACCAAGCACACAGGTTACCTTTATCTGCTTTCTTGGGCCATTAGCAGGGTGCTAGATTGGAAGTAGAGCAGCTGGGACTTGAAGTGGCACCCATATGGGTTGTCAGCTTCTCAGGTGGAGACTTAAACTGTTGCTCCACAACACAGGCATCTCTCCAGA
Source organism: Lepus europaeus (assembly GCF_033115175.1). NCBI lineage: Eukaryota > Metazoa > Chordata > Mammalia > Lagomorpha > Leporidae > Lepus > Lepus europaeus. The sequence goes on along the minus strand of NC_084836.1, from coordinate 30,492,440 downwards.
GATTCTTATCTTTAATTACAGATGTTTTCCTTTCAGCACACTAATCATTCAGCAAGGTCAGTGGTTGTTGCCCTTGAGCCTCTGAATATTCTTACTTCAGGCCATTTCTCTTTCCATATAAAGAGGGTGACCTGATGTACCATCCTGGGACAGATATGCCCCTTGGGAGGTTATTCTTGTGCCGGTGTCTTTCAACGCCACCACTGTGTTTCTTTTTTTTTCTTTCTTTCCTTCCTTCCTTCCTTCCTTCCTTCCTTTCTTTCTTTCTTTCTTTCTTTCTTTCTTTCTTTCTTGACAGGCAGAATTAGACAGTGAGAGAGAGAGAGAGAGACAGAGAGAAAGATCTTCCTTCCGTTGGTTCACTCTCCAAATGGCCGCTACAGCCAGCGGATCCGAAGCCAGGAGCCAGGTGCTTCCTCCTGGTCTCCCATGTGGGTGCAGGGCCCAAGGACTTGGGCTATCTTCCACTGCCTTCCCAGGCCACAGCAGAGAGCTGGACTGGAAGAGGAGCAACCGAGACAGAATCTAGCACCCTAACTGGGACTAGAACCTGATTTTCTGGCACCGCAGGCAGAGGATTAGCCTAGTGAGCCACGGTGCTGGCCCACCATTGTGTTTCAACCACATAATGAGCTGACCTATCCTCTTCTTCCGGGATGTCGTACCTCCAAAGGGCTGCAGATGTATTCTGCTGAGGGAGAGGTCGAATGGCAGCTTGTGCTATCTGCTCCTGAAACTTAATTCATGCCCTCTGGAAATTATTGCTCATTTTTATTTAGATTGTACCATTTTTACTTTATAATGGTTGCTGCTAGGATTTCTTGACTTAATAACTTGATAGGTTGAAAAGAAACTGGCTCAAAAAGAGTTCCAGATGAATGGTCACATAGAATCCCATGGTCAAGGGTTTTTCTCCATCAAGGTCCAGTAACATCTTTAGTGCTGTTTTAAAAGAATGCATAATTCTCTGCTACAAATAGAATGTCCTTGCTCTACAACCCCAGGCCCTGCATAATGATTCTCCCTCTGTGGCTTGGGATAAAGTCTACACTGCATCTTTTTCTACCTCTGAGGAGTTTGACATCAGGCGTCTTCCAGGTTGCATGTTTGAAGCATGTGACTCCTTGCACCACATCCACAACCTGCCTCAGAGCCCTTTTATACTCAAGACTCTAATTTAAATGGGTATCTTTTTCTGTCAACAAGCCTGTGAAGCAGAGAAGCAGCATTCCTAGGTGTGTAATACATTGTCTTGAAAATCTGAAGGGAACTATGAAGTATTGGGCTCCCTTCTTTGTAATAAAATAGTCAAGATGCACCTATTTGTCTGTTACTCAGAATTGTCATGATACACACCTGACCTCTGTATGTCTAAATCTTTCCTAAAATTGTGGGTCCCGGAATCTCCCTAGGGTTTATCTCCCACCATCTGGAGGGTGTTGTCTTTCTAATTCCTCCAGCAGGCTAGCTACCACTTGCTAGTGCAATTCAGTCATTGTGATTTTATTTATATCACTGTGAAATTCTATAATATGCCCATATTTCCATGGACTGCATTATAAAAAAAACCAAGATAATTGACTTCACCCAGGAGAAAAATTATGATTACTGCCCATTATATTTGAATAAAAATTATTTTTTAAAAAGATTTTATCTATTTATTTAAAAGCCAGACTTATAGAGAAGGAGGGAGAGGCAGAGACAAAGAGCTCTTTCATCTGTTGGTTTACGCCCCAAATGGCTGCAATGGCCAGAATTGGGCCAAGCCAAAGTCAGGAACCTGGAACTCTACCTTGGACTCCCACATAAGTGGCGAGGGCCTAAGCACTCAGGCAGTCTTCCTCTGTTTTTCCAGGTACATTATCAGGGAGCTGAACTGGAGGTAGAGCAGCTGGGATTTCAACCAATGCTCATATGTGATATAGGCATTAAAGGCAGAAGTTTAACTTGCTTTGCCCCAATGTTGGCCCCAGAATGTAAACTGTTAATCTTCTTTAATTAATTGATAAAAAATAGAGCAGAGTTTACCACCATTCATTTGATGGTAAAATATCATGTATTATATGCAGCAATATCAGAGACTAGGGAGCCTTAAACAACAAAAATTTATTTTTTCACTAGACATCCAAGTTCCAGGTTCCAGAAGGTTGCTTCTTATGAGACCTTACTTGATCTGTTGATGGACACCTTCTTGCTGTGCTCTCACATGGCCCTCCTTTGTGTGTGCACATATATGAGCTCAGATCACTTCGTGTAAGGACACCAGTCATATCAGATTACTTCTAAATGACCTCATTTTATCTCTACCTCAGTGAATGCTCTACCTCCAAATATAGTCAGATGACAAGATGCTGATTGAGAACTTCAGCATATTAATTCTGAAAGGACCCAGTTTAGCTCATAACAGCATAAACCTGAGTTCCTGCTAGTCTGCTAAATAAAAATACTAAGTCTAGCAAAGTAACTGTGATCAAGGCTACCACTTAGTTCAGCTTGCTATAGTCTAGTATCATTCTCCAGAGTCCATCCAATTTCTGTAGAGGATCTGTTAGGGTCCATATCCACCACCTTGAGTGTGGTGTGTTGTCTTTTCAGAAACTTCCATTTGGCTTCATCCCCTGTCAACTCTAACCCCACAGTCTAAGGACTCAATAAATAGGTTAATCCACCTTTCAAATATGCCAATCCCAATCATACATTCAAGAATTGTGGAAGTGAGTACTGGCTTTGTCAGTAGTCTCACTATAAGCCAGGCTTCAGCCAGGACTTCATTTTTGTCCGTTATATGCCTCTAGACTAACAGTGAGGACCTACTGATGCTTTAGGCCTCCTGATATCTAAGTCATCTCCTATTCTTGGTCCAGTCATCCCTGAACTATCTGAGAATTTCCTTTTCTCCAGTTCACATTCATCTAAATGGAAATAGTGGCTAAATCCCACCAAAATTCATGAATATTAAGGGAACTTCCTTATCCTAAGCAATAAGAATAGAGAAATGCATAACTAGGTCCTCCAAAGTAAAATTGCAGAATACCAAAGCTAAAGAAAATGTTTTAATGGCAACTAGAGGGAAAAGAAAATTGCCAACAAATGCAAAAAAATTTAAATTGACTCGAATTCTCAACAGAAACAATGAAATATATACAATTCAAAGCCTTGTGGTAAAATAACTCAATTTAAATGTTCAGTTTACCTAAACTTTTTTTCTTTTTTTGAAAAAGATTTATTTATTTGAAAGTCAGAGCTAGTGAGAGAGAGAGAGAGAGAGAGAGAGAGAGAGAGATCTTCGATCTGTTGGTCTACTCTCCAAATGGCTGCAATGGCCGGGGTTGGACCAGGCCAAACCCAGGAGCCAGGAGCATCTTTTGAGTCTCTCATGTGGGTGGCAAGAGTCCAAGCCCTTGGGCTATCTTCTATTGCTCTTATCAGGCCATTAGTAGGAAGCTGGATTGGAAGTGGACAGGATATGTAATGATGCCTATATGAGATGCTAGTATTATAGGTGGTAGCTTTACCTGCTATGCCACAGTACTGACCCCTATTTTCTTTTTTTTACAAAAAGATTTGCTTATTTACTTGAAAGGCAGAGTGAAACACACATGCACACACACACATACACACACACAGAGAATGCATTTCCATCTGCTGGTTCACTTCCCAAATGTCTGCAACAGTCAGGCTGAAGTCAGGAGCTCAGAATTTCTTCTGGGGCATCCACATGGGTGCTAGGCACCCAAGCACTTGGGTCATCATGGACATATTAGCAGGAAGCTGGAATGGTAGTGGAGTATCTGGGACTCAAATTGCATTGGTATGGGATGCCAGTGTTTAAGCAGTACTTTTAACCACTGTTCCTCAATGATGGCCCCGATTCTCTTTCAAAATGAGGGTGACATAATATATATTTTGATCAATAGAGGAATAAAGATTACCATTGACAAACATACAATAAAGGATATATTAATTTAGAATGTCAATAAAAGGGAAAATGATACAAATAAAAAGACTAGGACTTAGAAACCAACATTGAGCAAATAAATTAGAAATGTTGGGCCAATAAAAGTAATTTGACTCTATTAGGCAAGATAAATGTCTCATATATGAGTTTGCAAACAAACAAAAGGAAGCTAAACTATTAGATAACATAAAGTTGGGGGTTCGTTAATCAGAGTTTAAACAGAATCCAATTAGGTTGTACAAAAGCTCTGTATCTTTTTTAGGTCATGTAAACAAAAGATTTTAAAAAATGAGTTTTAAATAATGTAAGAACTATAATGAATTAACATATTTATTTAATATTTTGCACTATCCAAAGAATGTGTTTTTGTTTTAAACTACCAGAGAACACAAAAATGAGTCCTCATATAGCACAAAGTACATTTCCCATAATATCTGCTTTTCTCAAATAATACAAGGGACATCTTCATTGTTTAAAAGCAAATTAATAACAAAGTTTTCTTAACAAAAATTTCTTTGATCAACTATTGGGCTAAAAATAAGTAAAAAATGAAAACACAAATAACAAGGTTATCTTATACTTTCAGATTTTTTTCCTATGTTTTTCTAGTTTTTAATTTGTTAATTTGTATGGTGTCTTTTAAACGACATTTTTATTGAGATACAATTAAGCATACCATAAAATTCACCAACCTAAAGTGTGCAGTTCAATGATTTCAAGCATATTTACAGATTTGTGCAATCATCACCATAATAAGTGTAGAAAAATTTCATCACCACGCAAGTAATCCCTGTACCCCATTAATAGTGATTCTTCATTCTCTTCACTCCCAACCCAAGGCAACTCTCAATCAAATTACTCTCATAGATTTCCTTTTTCTAGGCATTTCACATATGGAACATTCTGTAAATGGAACAATGCTATGTGTAGTAGAAATGACTATTCAGATATTCTGCCCATTTCAAAATTGGGTTAATTGTTGTTGTTATTGATTTGTAAGAATTCTTTTCTCTTTTGTAAGCATTTTTTATGTTTTATATACAAATCTATTGGGTGTATGATGCACAAATATGTTCTGTCATTCTTTGAAATATATTTGTGATTTCTTGATGGTATCTTATAAAGCACAGCAGTTTTTAATGTTAATGAAGTCTAATTGATCTATTTTTTCTTTTTTAACTTTTGGATGTATTTTAGAAACCATGCATAACTTAAAATTATACTTTACTCCTATGTTTTCCCTTAAAAGATTCATAGTTTCAAATTTTAAGTCTATGATCAAATTTGATTTAATTTTTGTGTGTGTGTGCAGGGGAACAATTAGGGGTCAACTTCATTTTTTTGCATGTAAATATCCAATTGTCCCAGCACCATTTGATTAAAAGACTCATCTTTCCTTTGTGGAATTTCCCTGGCTTCTTTGTAGACTATCATTGGACCATAAATTGCTAACTTTCAACTCTACTCTGTTGATTAATTTGTCAATTATTAAGCTAATACAACACTTGCTTTGTTACTATAACTTTACATTAAGTTTTGAAATTGGGATGTGTGACTCTTCCAACTTTGTTATCCCTTTTTAATATTATTTTTCTGTTTAAGATGATTATGTCTTCTTAAAAAATTGACACTGTGTCATGATATAGTGTTAAAATTTGTTCTGAAATCTGCTTCATAAGATTATTACACCTATTTCAACTTTCTTTGATCTAGTTAGTGTTTTGTAAGTTCAAGGAAAAATAGAATTAAAAGATAAGTTTATTTTGATGCAAACATGTTTTGAAATTCACAGTTTTTTTAATAATGCTTATTTTCCTTGAATCTTTTGAAGTTGTCTCACATCTTAATTAATCCTTTACTTTTAATCTACCTGTATCTTTAACTCTGATTGTCAAAAATAATATTTTGGGGATTTGTTTTTATCTATTCTTGTAACCTTTGTCATTTAATTGGTATATTTATATTACTTATATTCAAAGTGGTTTAGTGTCGTGATTGGATTAATATCTTCCAAATTTGTAACTATTTTCTATTCATTGCCTGTATTCTTTGGTTCTCCTCCACCCTCATTTTTGTGCCTTCTGTAGTTTTAATGAGTATTTTTGTATGTTTCAGGTATGTCTTCTCTGTTAGTATGTTAATTAATATTTTTAGTTGTTCAACAAGAGTTTCCAGTGCACGTTTGTAAGTAATCTATGTTTACCTTCAAATGACACTGTATTTGTTTATATGGCATTTACAAAATATCTCATAAGGATATTACTTTTTCATACCTGCAATCATTTGTGATACTGGTATCATTCATTTTACTTTTCCACATCATTAATCCCCTAATGCCTTTTATTATTGTTATTTAAAACAGGGAACTTTCAAATCACTTAATAATTAGAAAAATATTCTCCAGTGTTCTTCCATTCCTCATGTAGAATAGTGTTTCTTGCCTGTATAATTTTCCTTTCCCTGAAGAACTTTTAATTTTTCTTTGTAGGACAGGTCAGTTGATGACTCCAATATCTTCTGTTCTAGGAATAGCTTCTGTTCTAGTCCTTGCTGTGACTTTCTGAATTTTCTGCCTCTCCAAATGTTCGAGTTTCAGTTTTCTCTGTGAACTTATTTTTCTGATGGACTTAAGAAATGTCCTTGATTTTCTGTTTTAAAAACTTTTACCTTCACTGGTTCTCTGTCTCTCTCTGTCTCTGTCTTCAAATTAGTTTATTATTTTAATTTTAATAACCTCCTTCAGTATTTCTTGTAAGGCAGGTCTTTTATCAGCACATTCTATAATATTGTACTTGTCCTGGAATATCTTTTTTTTTTTTTTGAAGTCAATGAATTCATCAGATGTTTATTTGTTCTTTGTATTAGTGAAAGTTGTTACAGTTATTTAGTATATTAATACTTTGGTAGTTTGAGAAAAATGTCTTATTTCAGGACTATAATGTCATTTTCCCTCCACCATATATTTTGCATTGCTATCTTACAGTGATATTTATGTTGTAGACCTCTAGCATTTGGAAGCAAAATGCATGCTCTGAAAGAAAAGCACATTTCCTTTGTAAGAATAGTACAACTCAAGTTCCTTAGTGAAAACTATCTTAGCTGTAGTTGATATGGGATATTCTAGGACTAAATTTTTTCATCTATCACATTTCTACCAAAATGTCTCTGTTCCTTTCAGTGTCTGAAGTGTATGTGATAATTTAGATAACATATAATGATATAAGAAATCCCTGGGCTATTATTTTATGGGATGAAGTCATCAATTTTTTTTTTATTTTTAAAAAACTGTGTTTTATTTTATTAAGATAAACAAATTTCATGTATTTCACATACATAGTTTAAGGAACACAGTGATACTTCCCACCCTCTCCTCCCTCCCACCCATGCTCTCACACTTCCTCCTCCTTCCTCTCTTATTCTGTCTCTTGAATTTTTTCTTTTCTTTTTTAATTTCATAAATGTGAATTTACAAAGTGCAACTTTTGTATTGTTGTGGCTCCCCCCCCCCCAACCTCCCTCCCTCCCATGGCTCTCCCCTCTCCCTCTCCCATCCCGCCCTTTATCGAGTTTCGGCTACTACCATCTGGCTGTTAGCATCTGCCATTTAGTGGTCATGGGTTGTGTTTTGGTCAATTTAGTTGATTAGATTCTTATCTTTTACTACTTAATTTACATGCCTGTCCTGGAGACTGATGTCTCCTTCAAGGAGTTCACATTTTTCCTCCACATGATGTAGGAAAAATCAAGGTGGATAGCTAGTTCATGAGCTGGAGGCCACACCTCACCTGCCCCTGTGTAATTCCACCTGGTTTAACCCACTGGTCAGGAAGGATATAGAACCAATCCCTTTTTGGAAGTGGATATGAAGCCTGGTGAAGAGGAGGGCTCTCTCTGTCTCTCTCTTCCCTCATGGACACAGGGAAAGACTGGTGTGGAGGTCCGTCTTTCCCCTTCCAGGCCCGCTGCTCCCTTAACAAAGCCCTCCTGTTCCTGCGTATTCTTCTCACTTTTTAGTGTATGTGCTGCCAAACTGAGCATTCTCATGGCTTTCTAAATGAACCTTATCATGCTGCATGTAGTCTTTGTGCCTGTACTTAAAATTCGTCTCTAAGTAAAAGACAAGAACCTGAAATAGGAGTTTGAGCCTAACCTAGCCTACAACAAATTGGCAGCTCTGGTGGGACCCGAACCCACAACGCACATACTTAGTCCATAGCTTAGATGTCCTCTCCTCAATTATTCATGAGAGGACACATCGGAGCTGATTTTCAGACATGAAACTCTCTCAATGCTCTGTTCTAAATAAAGTCAGTTCCTTCATGTCCTACCTTTGTTGCTAGACAGAGGCTAGCACTGCACAGGAATTGTAGGTCTGTAACTGAAGCTCTGTTCTCCGAAGTCACACCTCAACCCTGCAATAGAACACTGCAGGTAGGGCAGCTCCCTCTCTTTCTTGCTTGCTCATCAGGCATGGAACCTCCATCCTTCAAGAGAGCTGGGGTATTGACAGGGAGCCAGTGTTCTGGTATTCCTCTGTTTGAAGTAAAACTTCCTTCTTACAAATAGAGGCTTGATGGGAAGAGTTTCATTTTTTCCCCCTTTTGTCAGCTATATACACCTAGATTGGATTTTCTATACAGGGCTAGGAGCTTTGAGAAACAGCAGTGAAACTATATCTTTGAACATAGCATTAGGGGAAAGGGGACTCTCAACTTCTTAAAGCATGTGCCAAGAATCGTTTCCCTAAGTCTGAGCTAGTATGGAGAATGGGGAGGGAACAAGAGGATCTTCACTATTCTCTATGAGATTTAGTAAATTATGTTGATTGAGGGTTTCTTCATGTTTTATATGCCTTTAGGACAATATTCAGAAAAAAATTTTTAGAAACTAATTCACTCCAGTTTAGTAGTGTTTTTGGAGAGCTCATTCTTTTATTACAAATTTGGATACTTTCTTTTTTAAGAAAAAAAAATATTTATTTTATTTATTGGAGAGACAGAGAGAGAGAGAGAGAGAGAGAAAGAGAGAGAGAGAGATTTCATCTCATCTGTATTTACTACCCAAAAGCTTGCAATGGCAGAGGTTGAGCAAGATTAAAGCTAGGAGCCAGGAACTCAATCTGGGTCTCCCACATGGGTGGCAGAGACCTAACTACTTTTTTTTTTTTTTTTTTTTTGACAGATAGAGTTAGACAGTGAGAGAGAGAGAGACAGAGAGAAAGGTCTTCCTTCCGTTGGTTCACTCCCCAAATGGCCACAACGGATGGAACTGCGCCTATCCGAAGCCAGGAGCCAGGAGTTTCCTCCCGGTCCCTCATGTGGGTGCAAGGGCCCAAACACTTGGGCCATCTCCCACCGCTATCCAGGCCACAGCAGAGAGCTGGACTGGAAGAGGAGCAACCGGGACTAGAACCTGTCACCCATATTGGATGCTGGCGCCTCAGGTAGAGGATTAACTAAGTGAGCCACGGTGCCAGCCCCAGACCTAACTACTTGAGTCATCACCTGATGCTTCTCCACCTGTGCCATAGCTAGAATTGGAAAAGGAATCAAGTCTTGAACCTAGGCACTCTGATACAGGATGTGGGCATCCCAAACAGTGGCTTAACCACTGGGCAAATGCTCACTCCAGATGTCTATGTTTTCGAATGACTTCTTTTCTAGTTTACTAATCTTGTTCTTCTGTGTTTAGCATTATATTAAACCCATTTATTTCTGTTTCCAGAACACTGTTGCCAATTAAAACATTCTGTGGTAATGGAAATTCACTGTAATTTGCACTGTTTAATATAGTAGCCACAACCATATATGATTATTGAGTGTTGTAGCATGTGGTTAGTGCAAGAAAATTATTTTTAAATTTTATTTAACTTTAACAGTCACAAGTGGTTAGTAATTAATGTATTGGACAGCACAGCTCTAGAATTGTTTTTCTAAAAGGATTTTAATTTTTTGCTGAGATTATAAATCTGTTTATTGAGTATTTTATTTTTATTTTAAGACTTTTCAATCATCTGTTGGTCTTTGATTTTTTTGTACATTGACAATGTTTTATCGTGATGTGTGAGGCTTTTTTTTTTCTTAGATTACTGAATTGTGAATTAAACATTGTGGAAGCTTTCAATGATATCTCCCTCCAAAGATGGTAGAATTTTCACCTGACAGACATGATGTCTTCCTTTGGTACAAAAGACATTAGTTTTGTTATCAACCCAATAACTTGCTAGTTCTGTAGCCTTATATAAAGCATGCAATAGCTGAAAACCTATTTCTTCATCCAAAAATGGACCTAATATTCATCCTGCTTAAAACAAAGATTGTAAAGGTGAATAATGAATTTCTGAATTTCTTGAAATTAATAAGTCATTCAACCTGCGTGTTTCTCAATATTGATGCAAATAAGTGTCTTACTAAATAAGGAAGGTTTGGGGGATAGACTTTTTTGTACTATTGAAAAAACTGATTTATTTTGTATTTATATGTCTGTTTTCTAGTGGTTCTTGATAGAAAAATGTACCTACTTTCCAAAGGCAATGAGTGGCTATGAAATTAGCTATTAATTGTCTTATTATTGCAAAGTGGGAACAAATTTACGCTTATTGTAGTTTGCACTCTCATGAGATTTTACCACAGTAGGAAAGAGTGAATGATATCCTGAAAATTAGGCCACAATCAAGTTATTCTCTTACACGTTGAAATCTCCATTCATCAAGAGAAACAAACTCTGTGGTAACAAGTGGCATCATTTTTGTTTGTTCTCAGAAAACAAAAGCTACATTCTTTTTCAGTGGGCTTACATATTTCCTTATCTCTATCATACCACTGTAGCACAAAATAAAGACTGTTTCCTTATCTTGCACTTTATTAAGAGGAACAAAATTCTTTTGTATTTAAAACATGATCTTCCTGCAGGCAGAATGATTAACTTGACATTGTGCCAAATAATTTCTGTGTGTCTAGATAAGAGTAATGGCCTTTATTTTGCTAAACTCATGAGCTGCTTTTTTCCTCTTTCTCTGTTACATTAGCCAAGAGGTTTTTTTTTTTTGTTTTTTTGTTTTTTGTTTTTTTTTTTTCCCATTCACACACTTGTATTTTTGCCCTACATTCCAGTAATCCTTGGAATGCTTCAACATCATGTAGTATCTGAATAGAGTAATCTTATCTACAGTCTGGAAAAGTTTTTATTGTAAAATGATTTTTATTTTTGAAAAACAAAATTGTTTTCAAAATCAAGTGCCTGTGATTGGACATGCCTTCTTCAGCTTACATTCTGGGAAATAACTGATTTTGGCCATCCATTACTCTTCAAAATGAAAACTTCTCCTTGTTAAACAGACTGCTAAGTTAAAAATATCCTTTAAAAACCAGCTTAAAGGCTCATTTCCTTTCCTATCTCCTCTACAATATCTTTAATGTGCTTGATTTGAGTAATAACACCCAGCAGTCAGAGAAGACAGAAACAGCTACCTTGATTACTAGCTCAGCATACTTATGCATGAACGAAGTCTTGATGCAGAAACAAGAACACTTCAAGGTCACATTCGAGATCTCCCTTAGGTCATTCTTTTCTCTTAAGAGGACACTACCATGCTTCCTCTCTTATGAGAAAGATAATTGAACATGCTGTTTTTGCATAGCCTAAACACAAATAGATAGGTGTGGGTGAAGCTCTGCAATGTGACAGTAGTTGTACAGCATGGGATGCATATGCAGACTACCCCAGGCAGCTTATTCTAACAGCTGTTTAATTGCTTTTCCATATTAATTGCAACTAAAAAGAAAACAATCCTGTTTAATGGCATGCCTGTGTGTTATTAGTTCTCAGTATGGCACATAACAGAGAAATATACCAATCAAATGTTTGGACATTACAAATATCCTAGAAATTAATTTGATTTAAAATACTCTCAAACTACAGTTAACTGCAACTGGAAAGACTCATTTCTTTTGGCAACCATTTCTAATGCTGCCAAAAAGATGCATTTGGGGAGCACTTATCAGAAGTACTAAATCAGCGTTATAGATATATACCAAGGGACCAGATGAAGCTATAATTGCAACCAATTTATTTTTCAGATGAAGTTCTGTTTTTGTTCAGATTTGATGAATGACTGTGTTTTATAAAGATAATATATGTCTAGAATAGATTAACTCAGGAGAGTGAAACAAATAAACTGAACAGCATGAAGAAATATAAGAGGGAAGTGGTTATATAATCTAAAAAGGGAAGAAATGAAATAATTAAAAGATTTGTTTTGTGCTTGACACAAGAACTCTTTACAGTTACATAATGACAAGAATACAGACTTGTATTCAAAATGTTGGGACAATGGAAATGACCTGTTGATCAAGTTGCTTTACCACTGGAGAAATGTTCTAAATCAGGGCCTCTTAACTGTCGACATTTTGGGCTGGGTAATTCTTTCTTCTGAGGAACAGTCTGATGTATTCTAGGATGTTTGGGTGCATCAGTGGCTTCTACCCACCAGGGGCCAGTAGCACCCTACTCCAGCTGTGACTATCAAAAGTGTCTACAAGAGTGGCCAGTTGGCTGAGCCGTTAGATCACCACCTGGGACAACCCCATCCCATATCATAGTGCCTGTGTTAGAGTCCTGACTCCATTTCATATTCCAGCTTCTTTTTAATGGGCAACATAGGAGGCAATAGTGATGGCTTAAGTGTTTGGGTCTCTGCCATCCGTGTGGGAGACTGGGATTGAGTTCTGGGCTCCTTGCTTTAACCTGGCCCAGCTCCAGGTCATGTGGCCATTTGGGGAGTAAACAAGTAGATGGGAAATTTCTCTCCCTCTCCTTTCTTGGTTTTTCAAGTAAATAAAATAAATGAATGAAAATTGAAAAAAATATCTCCAGATGTTGCCAAATGTTTCCTGAGGGCAGTATTGGCACTGGTTGAGAATCATTGTATTAAATATTTTTAGCTTTAATTATTTTTTTTATTTTTTTGAAGACTTATTTTTCTTTATTTGAAAGACAGAGTTAGAGAGGTAGAGACAGAGAGAGAGAGAGGTCTTCCATCCACTGGTTCACTCCCCAGATGGCCGCAATAGCCAGAGTTGCACCGATCCAAAGTCAGGAGCCAGGAGTTTCTTCTGGGTCTCCCACATAGGTGCAGGGGCCCAAGGACTTGGGCCATCTTCTACTGCTTTCCCAGGCCATAGCAGAGAGCTGGATTGGAAGAGGAGCAGCCCAGACTAGAACGGGCTCCCATATAGAATGCCAGCGCTTCAGGCCAGGGCTTTAACCCACTGCGCCACAGCGCCAGCCCCAGCTTTAATTCTTAAATCTCTTAAGTGATGAGTTGAAATTAGATATGTCCATTCTATTTCCAGTATCCTCTGACCTGTCCAGTTACACTCACCATCAATGAGGAACTTCTTATCAACATAACATCAGAAAGCAGTATTTTTGTGTCTTGAACTTTCAGAAATTATAGCTAGTTTGCTCACAAACAGTAGACTAAATCCACGGAGAGTCAAAAAGAGCCAGAGCTCCTTTCTGCTGAATGCCTGCAATGACCTGCACTGGGTTTCTGAATGTTGCTGGTACGTGGATGTCAACTATTGTCTGTCTATTCATCTTTTATGTTACAGCTTTTATTTTCAGAGACTGTATTATCTCAAATTAATTGATATGTATCGATATTTTCTCTGTATATTTATATTATCAAGTTTCCTAAATGTTCTATAAGTGAGACGATTCTACATTTGCTAGTGTTGGGAACACAAATCATCTTAAGAGGAATGTCATTTTCTTCCATAACATCTCATAATTTTTTGTTTTATTTTTACTACATTTTTTATATATACTATATTAGCCAAAATATATTTCTTGTCTCTTGGCACGATGCTGTTACTTACTCTTCTGTTCAGAAGTCTTAGGCAGTTAATTGTTCTTTTTGGAATTATTCATTGTAAAATATTTTGCCAGAATTTTTTCTTTTAACTGTAATGTATATTTTGTTTGATATTAATGTAGATATTTTAGCTTTCATTTGCCCATATATAATCTTCACTCTTTGTCTTGCAAACTCTCTGATTTTGTACTTTTGCTCCTCATAAAAATATGAAGTCTTAAATTCATGTTATGAAAAGCTATGCATGGGTTTCAAAATAAAGATATCTTTTAATTCCTTTTTCCATAAAACTTTTGAAGTATTCTTGTATATAGCTTGATTCTGTTTTCAGAGTATTCTTAACATTTTCCTGATATATTAGCTACAAATACAATAACTATTTCAGAAAAAACTATAAACTTGTTACAGTATGTATACATTATAAACTCTTATGTAATTGTGATTCATTTGTAAGTAATATATCTGAATTCTCTCATAGCTTTTAAAATCTCTCTCTAGTTCTTTCTGTATCTGCTACTCTCTCTGTCTCCTCTTTGTCTCTGTTTTCTGTTTTTCGACTTCATCATAATATATCTAAAATAAATTCTGAACCGTGCTTTAGAATTAACATTTATTTCCCTTTCTTCTCTCTAGCCCCTACTGGACCTATTCTTTAGATGGATGTTAGATATTTTCACTCTATTTAAACATCCTATATTATTTTTAAAGGTTTTTATGTATTTATTTGAGAGGTAGAGCTACAGACAGAGAGAAGGGGAGACAGAGAAATATCTTCCTTCTACTGATTTACTCCCCAAATGGCTGCAGGGTCGCCCACGTGGGTGCAAGGACCCAGAGACTTGGGCCATCTACTACTGCTTTCCCAGGCCATAAGCAGAGAGCTGGATCAGAAGATGAGTAGCTGGAACAGGAACCAGTGCCCATTTGGGATGCCAGTGCCAGTGCCAGAGGCAGAGGCTTAGCCCACTATGCCACAGGCTGGCCTCAATTTCTTATATGTTTTGTAACTTCATATCTTCTGCTAAACCCTGTGTGATATTAGCTGCCTCTTCCATTTCAGTTACTCTCTTCAGCTGCATCTAGGTCATCATTTAACTCTATTCATCTATCTATATCATCTGTCATCTATTTTTGCCTATTTCTGTGCCTGTCTGTACACAAATGCATATATGTATATGTGTATATATATATATATATATATACACATTTTGATGACATTTGATTTTTTAAAGAATTTTTTTCATTTCATAGATATGTTCTTCACAATGTCTTTTTTTTTGACAGGCAGAGTGGATAGTGAGAGAGAGACAGAGAGAAAGGTCTTCCTTTTTGCCATTGGTTCACCCTCCAATGGCCACTGCGGCTGGCGCATTGCGCTGATCCAAAGCCAGGAGCTAGGTGCTTCTCCTGGTCTCCCATGCGGGTACCGGGCCCAAGCACTTGGGCCATCCTCCACTGCCTTCCCGGGCCATAGCAGAGAGCTGGCCTGGAAGAGGGGCAACCGGGATAGAATCTGGCACCCCAACCGGGACTAGAACCTGGTGTGCCGGCGCCGCAAGGCAGGGGATTAGCCTATTGAGCCACGGTGTCGGCCTTCACAATGTCTTATTTTTCCTCTATGTTTTTAATTTTTCTTTTAAATTCTAATTAATTTTAAATTTATTTTCTATCCTTATTTATATTATCTTGATATTATAACAGGCTCATGGTGTCATAAATCAGATGCTTGTTGTGTTGTTTTAATTGATTCATGATAGACTCTTCCCTTGTATGCTTTCAATATTTTGTTCACATATTAGAAAGGCATCAGATCTCTGGGCTGTCAAAACACCCTTGTGGCTTGTATTGTGCTCTGCCAGAAGACTCAGAACCATTGCTAAATTTATTGATTTCTTGAGCTGATGGTTCCCATATCACATAATTACTGAACATTTGAACTCTGATTCAACCTGAGTAACAAAACTATGGATCCCCTGGGGGATTATTTTCTCTTCTGCAGTCCACAACAGAGCAGATATACTTTCTTTCTGACTTTCTGTGTTAGTGGAGAAAACATTTTTCTAGTTTGCTCTTTCAGTAAGGAGACACTCCTTTGAGGATTCTGGAGTTGTGCTACTGTCAGTTCCTTTGCCCTATCTGGAATCCAAGATGCTATATCACACAAACAAAATTCTTTATCCTTACTTCTTGTAGTTGTTTCACCATCATCTCAAAACTTCTTACTCTACTTTCAATTCCTTCTTGGTTTATAACATATGGTGTTTCTCCATTTCTTCTCATAAAATGTCTTGCATTTATTACGATTAAAATATTTTGTGAAGCATTTTTATTGTGTGTAATGGGAACCATTTTACAGTTTTGTAGTTTATGATATTTCTGGAAACATAATTCTCCCTTAGTGTTTTTTTAGTAAATGTTCTAAAGGTGAAATTGCTAGATCAGAAGATACATACAACTTTCATGCTTTCTAAATGAATTTCCAAAAGTGTTCTCTACAAAGCACATGGAGGGATAGGATCATGAAGATGCCTCAGTTTGTACACATCACCACTGCTTTGTCTCTCTGTCCCTTCACTCCCATCACTCCCCTACTCCAATGCTACTTATGGTACTTCCTGACACACTGGAGTTACTAACTTCTGTATTTCTAGGATGATGTGCAGGTCTTCAGGGCTGTACCAATTAGTCTGCCTCTTCACCCCCAACAGCAATTTCTGCTTTAGTTTATTGCTACTTCCTCATATTGTCTGATGGAAATATAAATATTTCCACAGCTTTATGTTCCTCCAGGAAACAAAAAAGACTTTTTCTCAGGGATTCATTGCTTGCTTCCCTTCCTGCTCACCTTCCTTCCCCTTGTCTGAGAATTCTCCATTGGTTTGAGGTTTGGGTCCAGGGGTGGAGGAGTCTAGTGAATAAATAATCTGTGTGTTCTCATAAGTGTGTGGCTTCTGTACTTGAGTACATTTTGTTTCTCCTGGGATGATGAGTTTTTAAAATTGCAGAGTCAGGAAAGTACATTATGCTTTTTTCTTTTCTTCTCTTGTGCCTTGTTTTCAGTTGCATTGAGGCACAGTAATAGAATGCCTCACTCACCGAGGCATCATGAGGTAAAAAACGAAGGGGAATAAAAGCACTTGTGTACGTATAGGATAATATGATCCTATCACATCTAGAAAGCTGTGGATTTCTGTATGTCACCCACCTGTTCCCTGACCACTCCTACAATCGTAACAATACTGCAAACCTCAAATCTTTGCAATCTGTGGTCATTCAGTTCCAGTGTCCATTCCTTTAGTTAGATCCATAAATTCTGTTGCCCAAGGCTTGTTGCTTATAGATGAGAGTGTTTCCATAGATAGCCTCTATTTTTGTTGCTTTCTTCCTCTGGAGATCAGGGGAAAAAGGCTTTTTCTTTATATGACAAGACCTTTAAAATGTTTTCTCACACTAGTATGTTGAGGCCCTGGTAGGATATGGCTTTATTCTGTATCATTCTTTGTTAGGGCCTACCAAAGGGCAGCCATTTTTCGAGGATGGTGAGCCTAACCTTATACAATTCTTGAAAACATTGCTCATTCTAAATGTGGCTCTATCTTACCACTGTACAAGACTTGATTTTTGTTTGAATATTTTTTCATGGACTCTGTTGTCCCAAAGACATCAAGACCTATTACTGGAAATAATGTTTCAGTGTCCTAGAACATTCGCAGGCAGTTAAGACACTTATTGATCAAATTATGATGGTTAGAAGACAGCTCTGCCCAAGAGCACATGGACTAATGAGGTTTGACTTTCAATTATAACTAATAGAATTTTATATATAATATAGCATTCAATATTCTACATTTCTGCTGTTGTAGCTGGCAAATTTACTACATGTTTTTATTTGTTATAATAGTATTGATATGATATTGCAATAGCTACTATCCCCAATTAACTTATGAGTTTCATACAATGCCTTATAAAAATGCCACTTTTTCTTCACACATTTGTAAGTAAATCTAAAAGAAGCTATGGATGAAAGATTTAAGAAGACAGGCTGTTTCAACGTTATCTGGCATTTTCTATATTGAGACCTTACTTTGATTAGTTTTATAGTAACTGAAGAACTATGCAAATTGACACTAAAGTTTGGATGTACATGTTTTATAGTTAACACATAAGGAGTAAAATAAGGCCTGCTTGTGTTGAATAAGAGTAATGAAGGTGTAATTGTATACTGCAAATTAGAATCTGTGATGAAGTATTATAAGTGAAATATAATAGTAATTATATAAAAATACAATGGGGGCGGTGTCGTGGCTCACTTGGTTAATCCTCCACCTGCGGCGCTGGTATCCCATATGGGTGCCGGATTCTGTCCCGGTTGCTCCTCTTCCAGTCCAGCTCTCTGTTGTGGCATGGAGGGCAGTAGAGGATGGCCCAAGTGCTTGGGTGCCTGCAACCTGCATGGGAGACCAGGAAGAAGCACCTGGCTCCCGGCTTCGGATTGGTGCAGCACCAACTGTAGTGGCCATTTGGGGAGTGAACCAAGGGAAGGATGACCTTTCTTTTTGTATCTCTCTCTCTCATTGTCTATAACTCTACCTGTCAAATAATAATAATAAAAAAACACAATGGTCCTGACATAAGAATAGATTGCTAGCACAGATGAAAAATAATGGAAGGGCAGTTTAATAAAGATTTAAACTTAGTTTATGGTAAATATTTTTCCATACTTTTTGGATCTAAATCATACATGTTGTCACAAATAATTCCACGTATGACTCTCATTTTAACCATGTGCCTAAACAACAAGTATACTTATTTATTCATAACATAATAAAAGCCAAGAATACGAACATTATAAAATATTCCATCTCAGGGTGTTCAATTTGGTATAGTGCCTAAGATGCCACATGGGACTACTGCATCCCATATCAGATTGTCTGGGTTAGAGTCTTTGTTTCATTGCAAATTCCAGTGACCTGCTTATGCATACCCTTAGAGGCAGCAATGATGTCTGAAGTAGTTGAGATCTTGCCATCCAAGTGAGAGACCTGAATTGAGTTATTGGCTCCTATCTATGGCCTGGTCCAACCTTGGTCATTTCAGGCATTTGAGGAATGAATCAGTGGAGGGGACATGCTCTGTTTCTCTCTCTCTCTCTCCTTGTCTCTTTGCCTTTCAAATAAATAATACAAACAAAAAATTTAAAAATCTTACATCTGTCTAAAATATTCTCCAATTTCTCTCTTTCACTGCCCAGATGTAACTACAATAATATATTCTGTGTCATTATTTGGAATTTTTATCTTTTAAAACTGATACATGTGATACATTTTCTATCATTGTTTTATTTACTTTTAGATTGCTCTTGAATTTTATAATAAGATATACCATATGTAATCTCTGGAAATGTATTTTCACTTGGTTTTATTTATTCCATATGCAATTTTTCTTTTGTTGTGATGCAATTTTTTTTTGACAGAGTGGACAGTGAGAGAGAGAGAGAGAGAGAGAGAGAGAGAGAAAGGTCTTCCTTTACCGTTGGTTCACCCTCCAATGGCCGCTGCGGCAGGTGCGCTGTGGGCGGCGCACTGCGCTGATCTGAAGCCAGGAGCCAGGTGCTTATCCTGGTCTTCCATACAGGTGCAGGGCCCAAGGACTTGCATCATCCTCCACTGCCCTCCCAGGCCACAGCAGAGAGCTGGCCTGGACGAGGGGCAACCGGGACAGAATCTGGCGCCCCGACTGGGACTAGAACCCCGTGTGCCAGCACCGCAGGCAGAGGATTAGCCTATTGAGCTGCGGCACCGGCCTGATATAATTTCTACCAAGTGACAATGAGCACAATACATTACTCATTGTTTCATTATGGGCATTAGATTATTATCACTGTTTTTCCTTTGATCTTAAGAACAGGGCTGTCAGGAAGCTATGAATTCTTGTTATATCTTCAACAGAATTCGACTCACCAAATTAATGGAGATATTCAAACTCCAAAAACTTATTTTAATAGTTGATGGATTAAGGGTGGAGAGTTGATCTAGTTATGGCATCTGAGAGTTGCGTCTGGTGGGAGTTCCTTTAAGTCACTGGGGCCATCCCCTAAGAACATAGTTCTTGAGAGAGGGTTAGATATATTGGCTGAAGTTGCTCCCTGTGTCTCTCTTGCTTCCAGGTTCACCATGGGATTATTCCTGCATACACATTCCATTTTGCCAGATACTACCAGATGCCAGACTAATGGGGCCAAATGAGTTTGAATTGTGAACCTCTGAAATATGAATCAAAATAACTGCTTTTCTCCCCTTAATAGTTAACGTTATCTAATGTAATATCCCAACACTGTTTTTCTGATACTCATTCATAATATAACTTTATCAGAAAAAGTAGTTTCTATATCTCTCTAGAGTTGGATTCTACATGTGTTAGGACATAAGAGTTTGATTTCATTTTTGCACCCATGTGGAACTAATTCTTCAACATCCATTACTAAACAATTCCTTCTTTACCCTGAGTTCTGTCATGACATCTCTGTATATGTCAGGATGTCATATACATATAGTTAATTTTCTAGATTCTTTTTCATTTGTTTCTTTGTCCATCTTATAATGCCAAATTACTTTATTTACTACAACTTTATAGAAGTCCTTTAATTTGGGAAGGCTTGTCTTCTCCTTATTCTTTTGCTGAATTATCTAAGCTATTATTGGCCCCTTGTTATTCCATATACATTTTCAAATTCACTTGTTAAATTACATTAAAAATTCTTCCTGAGATTTTGAAACATAATTTTCATTAAACTTGTAGCTGTTTTGGGGAGAATTTTTATCTATTCTTGTCTTCCAACCTATTGATATGATCTATCACTACATTTGCTTATCTTGTCTTTATTATATTTTAGTAGTGTTTAAACATTCTGTGTAAATATTTGGCACTTCTTTTAAAAACTATATTACTTAAACACTTCCACTCTTCCAAGAGACAGAATGTATCTTCTATCATGATTATATATAGATTATTAATCTGAAAATCCAAAATCTGAAATGTTCCAAAATCCAAAATTTTTTGAATCCTAACAAGATACCATAAGTTGAAATTTCACACCCTGAAACTTTGTTTCATGCACAAAGTTATTAAAATATTGTATAAAGTTATCTTTGAAATACACATATAAGTTGTATATAAACTGTAAATGAACCTCATGTTTAGACCAGATTCCTGTCCTGGTCTAATATATACAAATGTTTCAAAAATCGAAAAAAATTCTGCAATCTGAAGCACTTCTGGTCCCAAGTATTTTGATTTTATATAAAAGATACTTAACATATCCCGTATATGTATGGAGTTGGGGAATTTGCCATCTGCCTTTTGGTTCTTTTGGAAGTCCTTGATGAATAGGATGATATACACCCACCTTATGGAGAGCATTCTGTTTTGCTTATTCTACTGATTCAAATGCCAATCCCATTGATAAGCACTGTCACAGACACACTCAGAAATAATACTTAAACCTAATATCTGAACACCCTGTAGCCCAGTCAAATTAACAAAATTAACCATCATGTCTTGGTATGTCATTGTCTGGCTATAATATTTTATTATACTGTTATTATAAATGGTTATTTTAGGTAATCATTGCCAAATGTTAGTTGGGAGCAAATGGAAATGCAATTATTTTTATTTGTTAATCATATATTCACTTAACATGTTAAATTATTTTATGTATGATCTTGCAGGTTCACTTTTCTTATATAAAATATCAGTTTTAGGTAATGAAAAGTTTTTCTCTTTTTTCCCTCCTTTCCTTCCTTCTTCCTTCCTTGTTTCTTTCTCTTTCTCTCTCTCTCTCCCCATCCTTCCTTCTACCTTTCCTCCTTCCTTTTCATCTTATTGCACTTATTAGGATTCTTACAATATATGAGTTGAAATAAAAACATTGAATGTTATTTTGTTTAGATTAAATAAAGTTCTTTCAATATTTTTTCATATGCAATGGTATTGGAAGTATGCCATTTGTAGACATCATTTATTAGATTTTTCTTTCATGCTTAATAAGGAAATTTTTACCCTGAATTATAATTTTAATTGCATAATTGGAGAAATAGCTTTCTTTTATTTTCCTGTAAATGAACATTTTCTAACATGGGAAAACATGGTGCATATATATATATATATATATATATATATATATAATTTGTTCAATTAATATGTAATATTAGAAAAAGTAGATGAAGTCCATATATACAAGGGGTCTTTTGAAAGTTCATGGAAAATGTATATTATGAAAAACTAACTTGTTATAACATATCTGAAGAGTATGTAGTTTGATACACTAGGAAGGGTAACACATCACTTAGAAAAGATACTGTATGAGAATGATATGAATTCTGCTAGAACTGAAGCATTAACAAACATCAAATTTTTGTTGTTAATGTATTTAAATATATTTTTAAGCATTTTATTTGAACACAGTATACATATCAAGAAATACACATGTATACTGATAAATGATTTTTCCCTCTGATCACACAACCAACACCCAAATTTAGAACTAAACATGACTAGTACCCCAAGTCCTCACTATCCTCATCCCCATTTCCTTCTTTTTTTTTTTAATGTGGGAAAGAAGTGTATATTATCATTTAAGTGGTATAACTCATTGAAACAGTATTTATAACTGTATACTAAATGAAATGATATTCACATGATTTTTATACTGTCCATAAACTATCACAAATAAAAGAAAACATGATATTTGTGTTTTGGTGTTTGGTTTATTTCAGTTACCGTAATGATTGCCAGTCACTTTCATTTTGTTGCAAATTTCAGGATTTTATCCTTTTCATGGCTGAGTAATATAACTTCATGTATATGTAACACATTTTCCTGACCCAACTACCAATTGATGAACATCCAGGTTGAAGCCATAACTTAGCTGTCATGAATTGAGCTGCTATAAACATGGCAATGCAGGTATCTCATTCATATGCTGATTTCATTTCTTTTGGATACATTCAAATCGGAGAGGGAAAGCTCAGTCATGTAATACATCTCTTTTTAGTTTTTTGAGGACTCTCCATACTGTTTTCCATAATGGTTTTACCAATTTTCATTTCTACAACAGTGAACTAGGATAGTTTTTTCTTCACATCATACCAGGCATTAGTCATTTTTTAGATTTTCGGATGATAGCCATTCTAATTAAGGTGAGTTGATAGCTGATTGTGATGTTTATTTATATTTCACTGATGGCTAGTGATCCTGAGTATTTTTTGTATTTCTGTTAGTCATTTTATTTCTACATTTTTATTACTATAAATAGAACATATTTCATAGATAAAATATTGAGAAGATAATCATACTTCCCTCCCTCCCTCAATCCACCTTCTATTTTTCTTTTCTTTTTTTCCTCTAATTGTTACAATAGTGTACTTTCAATTTACTTTATAAGAAGAGACTTAATGCACCACTAACCATAATGATCAACAAGTAAAAAGTAGAAATAATAATAACACTGTTCCATAGGAATATAGACAAGGACTATAAACAATAATCATTTTTTTCAAAATGCTTGTTCATACCTTTGCCCACTTCATAGTTGGATTGTTTGTTGTTGTTGAGTTTCTTGAGCTTCATATATATCCTAAATATTAATCCTTTATCAGAAACATAGTTTGCAAATGTTTTTTCCCATTCTGTTGTTTGCCTCTTCATTTGTTGAGTGTTTCCTTTGCAGTGCAGAAGCTTCTTAGCTTGTTGTAATCCCATTTATCTATTTTTGCTTTTACTACATATGTTTCTTGGGTGTTATTCCAGGAATCTTTGCCTACTCCAATGTCTTGCAGAGTTTCCCCAATGTTTTCCTCTAGTAATTTGGTGGTATCAAGTTTTTGATCCTTGATTCATTGTGAGTTGATTTTTGTATAACATGTAAGGTAGAATCTCATTTCGTGCATCTGCAAGTGGAATCTAATTTTTCCAACAGCATTTATTGAAGACTGTCCTTATATAGGGAGTGATTTTAGCATATGTTGCAAAGAATGGTTGGTAGTAGATGCATGGATTCATTTTCAGGGTTCCCTTGGTTAACATGTCTATATTTGTGCCTGTAACATGCTATTTTGATATAGCCACCCTATAGTATATCTTGAAATCTGTTATTGTTATGGCAATGACTTTGTTTTTGTTGTTTTAGGTTGCTTTAGCTATTATGGGTTTCTTATGTTTCCATATGAACTTTAGGATCATTTTTTCTCAATCTCAGAAGAATGTCCTTGGTAGTTTGATTGGGGTTGCATTGAATCTGTGAATTGTTTTTGGTAATATGAGCATTTTATTGATATTAATTCTTCCAATCCATGAATATGGAAAATTTTTCCACTTTTTGTGTATTCTTCTGTTTCTTTCCTTAATGTTTTATAAGTTTCTCTTGTAAACATATTTCACATCCTTGGTTAAATTTTTCATAAGTTATTTAGGTATTTGTAGCTGTTATGAATGAGACTGGTCTTACAAGTTCTTTCTTAGCCATGCCATTATTTGTATATACAAATACTACTGATTTTTGTTTGTTGATTTTATAATATGCAACTTTGCCAAACTCCATTATGAGTCCCAATAGTCTCTTAATTGAGTCTTTTGGTTTCCCCATATATATCTGGTCATCTGCAAATAGGGATAGTTTAACTTCCTCCTTTCCAATATGTACACCTTTGATTTGTTATTCTTTCCTAATGGCTCTGGCTAAAGATTCCAGAACTATATTGAATAAAGTGACAAACCTTGTCTGATTCCAGTTCTTAGTGGAAAGGCTTCTAGCTTTCCCCCATTCAATATGATGCTGGTTGTGGAACATATATTTCTATGATTGTATTGAGATAAGTTCCTTCTATACCAATTTGCATAAGTTTTTCTTTTTTAATTGTGAAAGGATGTTGTATTTTATCAAATGCTTTCTCTGGATCTACTGAGAAAATCATGGTTGTTTTCTTACATTCGTTAATGCAATGTATCACATTTATTAATTTGCAAATGTTGAACCACCCCTACATATGATAGATAAGTCCCACTTTGTCTAGGTGAATGATTTTTCTGATGTATTGTTGGATTCTATTAGCTGGTATCTTATTGAGGATTTTTGCATCAATGTTCATCAGGGATATTGGTCTACAGTTCTTTGTTGTATCTTTTTCTAGTTTTGGAATTAAGGTAATTCTGGCCTCACAGAAGGAGTTTGGGAGGATTTCTTCACTTTCAATAGTTTTGAATAGTTTAAGAAGAATCAGGATTAATTTTTGTTAACATTGTTTGGAATTTGGCAGTGATAGCATCCTGTCCTGGGCTTTTATTTGTTAGGAGGATCTTTTCTTACTGATTTGATCTCTATCTTGTTTATGATCTTTTTAAGTTTCCTATGTCATCATGCCTCAATTTTGATAAATTGTATGTGTCCATAAATCTATCTACTTCTAGATTTGTTTAGTTTGTTGACATAAAGAAGCTTGTAATAATTCCTAATGATTGTATTTCTCTCATTATCAGTTGTACCATCTCCTTTTTCATCTCTAATTTTTTTAGTTTGGGTCTTCTTCCTTTTTTTAGTTATTTGGGACAGTGGTATATAATTTTTTTTCAAAACTTAGCTCTTCATTTCACTGATATTTTTGTATATATCTATAACATTTCTACTTTATTCTTTAATTTTTAATCATTTCTACTAATTTTATTTTTTAAAAGATTTATCTATTTATTTATTTGAGAGGCAGAGACATAGACAAAGAGAGAGAGAGAGACAGAGTAAAAGGTCTTCCATCTGGTGGTTCACTCCTCAACTGACCACAATGGCTGGATCTGGGCCAATCCAAAAGCCAGGAGCTAGGAGCTTCTTCTCGATCTCCCATGTGGGTGCAGGGGCCATCTTCCAGTGCTTTCCTAGGCCATAAGCAGAGAGCTCTATTAGAAGAGGAGCAGCCTGGAACAAAAACCAGCACCCACATGGGATGCCGGCACCACAGATGGAAGCTTAACCCACTACACCATAGCACTGGCCCCTCTACTAATTTTAGGTTTTGTTTGTCCTTGTTTTTCTAAGTCCTTGAGGTGCATTGGTAGATCATTTATTTAATATCTTCCCAATTTTTTGATGTAGACATTTATTGCTGTAAAATTTCCTCTTAACACTGTTTTTGCTGTGCCCCATAAATTTGATATGTTGTGTTTTCATTGCCATTTGTTTCAAGGAATTATTTTGATTTCCCTTTTCACGTCTTCCAAGACCCACTGAACAGGAGCATGTTGTTCAGTTTTCATGTGTTAGTATATTTTCTAGAATTTTTCTAATTTCTAGAATTTATTTTGTATCTAGAATTTCTTTTATTAATTACCAGCTTCATTCCATTGTGTTCAGAAATGATACATGAAATTATTTCTATTTTTTGAATTCATTGTGACTTGATTTATGGAAAACTGTATGGTTTATCCTAGAAAATGTTCCATGCACTGATGAAAAGCTTGTGTATTCTGTAGCTGTAGGTTGGAATGTTTTATAGATATATGGTAAATCTATAATGTTTATTTTTAGTCTGATTTTTCTGTCCATTAACAAAAATGCATATTGAACTCCATTTTATTATTGTATTGAATGTATGTGTCGCATTAGATCCCTTAACAGTTCATAAAAGTGAGTGCCGTAGCATTGGGTGCATATACATATACTATATTCACATCTTGTCTAATTGATCTGTTAATCATTGCATAACTTTCTTTTCTCTTTTAAAGTTTTTGTCTTAAAGTCCATCTTTTCTGATATGACTATAGCTACCTCTACACACTTTTGATTTCCATATTAATGGAATTTTTTCCCATTTTTTTCAGTTTCAGTCTGTGTATCTTCACTAGTGAAGTGTGTTTCTTTTTTTTTTTTTTTTTGACATGCAGAGTGGACAGTAGAGGGAGACAGAGAGAAAGGTCTTCCTTTTTGCCATTGGTTCACCCTCCAATGGCCGCTGCGGTAGGCGCGCTACGGCCGGCGCACCACGCTGTTCCGATGGCAGGAGCCAGGTGCTTCTCCTGGTCTCCCATGGGGTGCAGGGCCCAAGCACCTGGGCCATCCTCCACTGCACTCCCTGGCCACAGCAGAGAGCTGGCCTGGAAGAGGGGCAACTGGGACAGGATCAGTGCCCCGACCAGGACTAGAGAAGTGTGTTTCTTGTAGGCAGAACATATATGGGTCTTGTTCTTTTATCCATTCAGTCAGTCTGTATCATTTAATTGGAAAATTCAGTCCATTTACATCCAAGGGTTTTATTGATAAGTAATGTTGTGGTCCTGCCATTTTATCATATATTTTCCTATTGTTTGAGTCTCCTTTGTTCTTTTACTTGGAGGAATTCTGCCTTCACATTCTTTAATGATGCCGATTGTCTCTCTCTGTTTCTTTGTGTAATGTGTCCTTAAATATCATTTGTAAAGCTGGCCAGTTGGTGACAAGTTCTATCAATTTTGGCTTCTCTTTAAAGGTCCTTATTTAACTTCATTTATGAATGACAACTTCACTGGGTAAAGTATTCTGTGCTGGCAGATTTTTTCCCTTTAGGATTTGGACTATATCTCTTCATTTACCACTGGCCTGTAGGGTTTCTGTTGAGAAATCTGCTATGAATCTGATCAGAATTCCTTTGTAGATTATCTGGTGTTTTTTGCCCTTTTTATGTGCAAAGAAATAAAAGAATATTCTTTTTGTTTTACTTTTGAAAGTTTGGCTTTAATGTGTCATGGTGAAGATCTTTTCTGATCATACCTATTTAGGATTCTATGTACTTTCTGTATTTGGATGTCCATATCTTTTGGCAATATGGGAAATTTTCAGCTATTATTTCACTTTTTAGGTTTTCTAAACCATTCTTTTTCCCATACCTTCAGAAACTCCTGAGACTTGAATATTTGTTCATTTGATGGTATCCTACATGACCTAGACACTGCTTTCAACCTATTTTTTTCATCTTTTTTGTGTATGTGACTGAAGTATTTCTAATGACCTTACAGTTTGGATATTCTTTCTTCTGCTTCACCATGTCTATGTTAAGGCTTTGCACTATATTTTATTTGACTTATTGAATACTTCATGCCTAATATTTCTATTTTTTCAGTATATATATATCAGCATCTCTATCTCTTTCAGTATATCTTTCCATATATGTCATGTATTGATTTCATTACATTTCAGTCTTTCTCTGTATTTTTGAGTAACTTTATAATCATTATTTTTCAGACATTTCATTGATCTCTGTCTTCATACTCCAATATTAATGTAATATTGAGTTACTTTTGGGTAGTCATATTGCCTTCTTTATTCATGTTTCTTGGTTGATTTTTGCACATCTGGGGATTTCTTCTTCTTATCTCAGCTAGTAGATGTGGTTCTTTTTTGATTGAAGGATTTATTCATGGAAATGTGCCTCTGGGGCTATGTGGAATCCCTAAGGCTTATAGTTGAGTTCTAGGGATGTGTGCTGGTTGTAGGGATGAGGAGCTCTGACCACCATTTATGGGTGGGACAAGAGTCCATAGTGACACCTAAGGTGGGCATGATGGAGAACCTTTAGCTACAGTCAGTGGAGTGAGTAGATGTTGGAGCCAGCTAGTGTGTTCACATTTCTTTTAACTGTACCAGGGTGATTCACAGCCTGAAGTAAGATCATGGTACCAGTGCAACTCACATAACTCACCCATGCAGGTTCTCATGCCATCCAGAACACCAACCACTCTTCTACAAGATGTGTTCCCAGCATGCAGGTAGCTCCAAGTCTATGCATTTAAACAAAACAGATGCAAGTGAACCTGGCAACAACCTGCTGCCCTCTCAACTTTGTGTCTTATGCCCAAAACTCCTACAGTCACAGGTTCAAGGCGTCTGCTCTCTGTCCTGCAAGCTGTCTATCTCTAGCCCTGGTGGTCTCTGAGAACAGCAGGCCTACCTGACTTTCTGAGTCAAAACAGAGCTCAGCTTCAGCTCCACCATAAAAAATTCAGTCTGGCATTTTGTTATAGGATTGGGAGGGAGGAGGCAGTATGGCCTCCCTAAATGGAGCAAAGTAGACATACAGAACCCCTTCAGCTCCCTAGGAAGGACTCAAAGCAAATGCAGATCGTGGAATTCTCCTTCAGTAAAGGCTACCAGTCACAAGAACCATGGCGACCTCTTCTTCTTCTCACCTTATCTTAGCAAGATGGCATTTCCTAACCAGGAGCCAGGCATGTAGATTCAGGAGTGCTGATTGCATGGCCAGTGATGATGTGTCTGTCCTCTTTCCTTGCTGCCTCAGAGTCTGTTCTATTTGATCCATTCGCCAATGAAAATTTCTGTCAGTCATTTTCCTGGTAACATCGTCCTTCCTTTGTTCTTCTGGGATTTTTCTGTGGCTGAGGTCAGTGCATCTTCTTGTAATTCAGCCATCTTGAATCTCACAAAAATCAAGTTGATGATGAAGTGTTAGTGGAAGAATGGTGAAATCACTGATGTTTTACAAAAACTTTATGAGAATAATGCTTTAAGGAAATCATCAGTTTGTAAATGGATAACTGATTTTACAAACAGATGAGATGGTATTGGAGAAGAAACCCAGAACAGCATGCCATGCATGTCAATTCATGAGAAAAATTAACATGCCTTAATTGAATAGGACTAATGATGAATGGCAGAAGCAGTAATCCCACAGGCATTTTATTGGGTTCGATTATGACTTAAAAAAACAAAACAAAACAAAAAAAAAAACACTTCAGCAAACTTTCTACTCAATGAATATAGCCAGCCTGGCTGCAGACAAGAGGAGAGCTGTCATTGGAAATTTTGGACCAGTGGGATCAAGATCCAGAACCACTTCTTTGAAGGTTTACAGCAAATGATGAAACATGACTTTACCAGTATGATCCTGAAGACACAGAACAATCAAAGCAATGACTACCAAGAAGTGGAAGTGGTCCAGATCAAGAAAAAAATGACTGGTCAATGGCAAAGGCCATTGCAACAGTTTCTGAGGATACTCAAAGCATTTTTCTTGCTTACTTTCGGAAGGAAGGTAAAAACTATAACATATGAATTCATGTGAGGGATCTTCAAAAAGTTCATGGAAATGAACATTGTGAAAGACTGTGCATGAATTTAAACAATTTCTGCACCCAAATAACCTTATCTTTATTCCCAAAATATTTTGATATACTGTCATTATCTTGAGAGTGCTTTGTGAAACAAGTGCAAACTCCAGCAAATAAAAGTCCCGAAAAATCTTTGCCAGGATTCCCTTTCTAGCACAATATTCTTGCTCATTCCTGTCATCAAACCACCAAAATTTTGTGAGAATTTTAATGACAAATATTAGACAGCTTTGCTACAGTCATTTGCTTATTTCTGATTTTTTGTTTCCCTATCTTTAAAAAAATATTTGAAGGGCACCCATTTTTCTCATTAGTATGCAATGTAAAAAAGACTGCATGAATGTGTTATAATTTCCAAGGCCCTCAGTTTTCAGGATGGACTAAATGACTGGTATCACTTTAAAATGTTTTGAACGTAGTGGGGCTTATGTTTGCTGTTTTTATTTTTTTAATTCCATATTTTCACAAGTATTTTTTTTTTTATTTTTTTTTATTTTTGACAGGCAGAGTGGACAGTGAGAGAGAGAGAGACAGAGAGAAAGGTCTTCCTTTGCCGTTGGTTCACCCTCCAATGGCCGCCGCGGTAGCGCGCTGCGGCCGGCGCACCACGCTGTTCCGATGGCAGGAGCCAGGTGCTTATCCTGGTCTCCCATGGGGTGCAGAGCCCAAACACTTGGGCCATCCTCCACTGCACTCCCTGGCCACAGCAGAGAGCTGGCCTGGAAGAGGGGCAACCGGGACAGGATCGGTGCCCCGACTGGGACTAGAACCCGGTGTGCCGGCGCCGCAAGGCGGAGGATTAGCCTGTTGAGCCACGGCGCCGGCCCTTTTCACAAGTATTTTGAAGTCCTGTTCATGTGTTTAGTTCTTCATATCATTATTGAAGTTTCCTCATTTGTTTTAACGGAAAAGGCAATGCTTTGTTATTTATAGAACACTCGCAATGTCTTTTTTTATAAAGTGGTATATTATTTGTAATATATCCTTAATCTTACAGATCCTATACATATGATAGACTAATATCTACTGAACTAGGATTATATTTAAAGATTTTATTTATTTAAGAGGCAGAATTATGGGTTAGAGGGGGAAGAGGTCTTCCATCCACAGGTTTACTCCACATATGGCCACAACAACCAAGACTAGGCCAGAATGAAGTCAAGAGAAAGGAAATTCTTTTGAGTCTCCAAATGGGTGGCAGGGGCCCAAGGACTTGGGCCATCTTGTACTACTTTCCCAGGCTGTTAGCAGAGAGCTGGATTGGAAGTGGAGCAGTGGGGACTTGAACCAGCATCCATATGGGATACTGGTGCCACAGGCATGTACTATACAACAGTGCTGGCCCCTGTGCTAGGATTTTTATTTTTTAATTATTGCTTATTTGTTTATGTGAGGAAGAAAGATAGATGGAGCTGTTGTGCACTGGTTTACTCCTCAAATGCCTTAAGCCAGAGGCCAAAACCAGGGGCTGGGAACTCTAGACCCCCATGTGGAAGGAAACGACCCAGCTACTTGAGACTTCTCTGTTGCCTTCCACAGCCTGCAGAAGCAGGATGGTAGAGCCAGGAGCTGGAGCCAAAAGTGGAATCCAAGCTCTCTGATATGGGAGGTGGGCATCTTAACTGTCATCTTAACTACTAGGGGATAAATTTTGGAATTTTATCCTACTCTAAAAACAATGAATTACCCTTAGTCTCTTGTTGGTACTGTCCATAAAATGAGTGATGAAAACAAGGTGCAGACAAATGTATATATTATCACGTTTTTGAAAAAGCACACTCTTACATGTATTTGTGTATTTATATGTGCTTATTGGGTGTATATTATTATAGGGTCGCAGACATAAAAACCCAGATTATATACTAGATTGCTAACACAGGTTACTAGGGGTTGTTGGGGAAAGGATGTGAATAGATTACAGAGAAGAAAAGCTGGAGAAAGCAAATGCTAGAGAAATACACATGTATGAAATCATACTTATGAGGTTATATAAAATTATGTGTGTATATATTAAATTCAAGTGGTTCTGTAAAAATAAAACACAGAGCTCTGCATTCCGAGAGATTCGAAACTAGAATCACAGGAAAAGTTGGGAAAAGCTTGTTAATTCCTGTTCTCACACAGAAATAGAACTTCCTTCATTCTTGTCAGTGGAAAAGAATTGATAATATAACAAATAAAAAAAATAAGAAATAAAAAAATAAATAAAACAAACAAACAAACAAACAAAAAAAGAACAACAAACTGAACCCAGACACTGTCAATATCAGATGTAATCACTGAACATAATTATAATGGAAGATACAAAATTGAAAATGAAATGTATATAGAATTAGCTTTAATTTTGAATCTTCCTAGAGCTCAGAATTTTCTAGAATAAATTTCTCATAGCCAAGGATTTTTTTGAATGTAACTAACAAGTCAAATATAAAAAGCAAATGCTGCAATTAATCAGTTCTTTGTGCACTGGTAGTGCTTTCATCCTCATTACTGTCACAATATTATTTTTCATTGGTCAGTTTCTGATGTGTCAGTATCCAAGTTCAAAAGGCATGAAAGGCAAATAGGATATGTTTTCTTATTTCAATAGAGAGAAATTGTTGATTTCTCAAAGTTAGGTCCAGGAACCCCAGGGTTCCCAAGTCCTTTTCAGGCACAAAAGTTCAATACCATTTTGTAACAGCAGTAAGACAATGTTTGCCCTTTTCACTCTTCTTATCTCATCCACAGATATTTTCAGAGGCCTCGTGGTATTTGATATCTCAGTAGACTGAATTCAGAAGCAGACTCCTTTAGTTAGCTCCTATCTGTAATTAAAATACATTTTTTCATAAAAATTTTATTTATGTTAACTTATAAAATATTTCTTATATTAAATAATTACTACACATTTTAGTCTCTATTTAGTGTAATAAATATAAATAGATGTAACCCACATAAACATACAGGATTTGGTGTCTCAGTAATTTTTAAGAGTAAGAAATGGACCTGAGGGAAAATATTAGACAGCTACTTAGCACTAATGTGCGATATTCTCTCCCTTTGCACAGGACTGTCACCATTTTGGAACACATGCTTTATGACAGGAAAAAAAAAGCTGGAAATGTAGAGTATAACTGCACTACCGTGCCATTAACACAATAAAAAGGCAATGAAAAATGAGAGCTTCAGTCTTAAGAACAGACATTCATGCTAAGATAGCAATGTAATATGGCACCAAAAAGGTTGGAGGAAAACGTTAACACCCAAAGTACTTTTTTCTCTGTCTCACACAACACCAATACAACTGTTCTGACACAATCTGACATTACCCATTCAGACACTATTTCCAGGCTGAGGGCTCAGTCCCACAGCACTGATCCTCATTTCATATCTCAGTAAGTGTTGCAGTTGATTTCTTCTGAGAGGATTTGTTCCTGAGAGGAGGAGCGTGGTGGGGGCAAGAGACGCGGAGTGACCACAGACCCCAGGAGTCAGGTGAAAGCGGGCCTGAGGCAAGCAGCCCGCACACTCCTTTATTTCAGTTGCTACAGCTGCTTATATAGCCAAGGCCAGCCAATCTGGTCAAGGGGCGGTCTATGCCCTAACCAATCACAGCCTCTTGCCAGGCAGTTTCCAAAGCCATCCAATCACAGCCTGTTGCCAGTCAGGCTCTTGTTGCCAGGCAGTTTCTGAAACCATCCAATCACAGCCTGCCATCGGTCAGGCTCTGTTGTCATGTGGTTTCCAAAGCCATGCAATCACGGCCCGTTGCCAGGCAGTTTCTATTGTCAGCGGCTATCTTGGCATGACCTTTTCACCTCAGTGGCCATCTTTGCATGACCTTTTCACCTCCTCATTCCACCACAAATAAGAATCCCCATATTGTGACCTGTGCTCCTAACTGGGTGTAAATTGGGATTCCCATGACACTACCCTTGGGTTTCATTAATTTACTAGAGTGGCTTTCAGAACTAACAGTCACATGATAATACATTCATTGGTTTATTATAAAGGGTAATGCAAAGAATATAGGTGAGTAGTTAGATGGAAGGGTGAGCTATGGGAGAAGCTTTTAGGCCCTCTCTGGCTAAGCCACTCCCTTGGAACCTCCACTCTGCAGCTCTCTGGAAGCTTAGTACACCCTGTTCTTTTGGGTTTTTATGGATGTTTCATTATGCAGTTGTGATTGGTTTATTCATTCGCTATTGATCAAGTTCCTTACACCCCTTTGTGGAGGTCAGGTGATGGGGCTGAACATTCCAAGCCTCTGCTTCTTCCTTGGTCTTCCTAATGACCAGCTCTCATCTTGAAGCTTTCTAAAGGCTTCTAGTCACCAGTCATCTCATTAGCATACAAAATCCACTCCTATGTTCCCAAGATCCTGAGGATTTTATGAGTTGTAAGGCAGGAAAACTGGGGTGTAGGCCACATACAACAGTACCATGTTTTTAAAAAATGAGATTGGCATTCACGTGCACTATTACTTTTTATTTAAAACAGTTAAACTTTTGAGGAACAATGCCAATGAAAACAGAAAAGTGTTTGTACTTTATCTGAAGCAGACCTAGAAAGGCATGTAACCTGTGAGTGTATTAATGTTGACCCAAATTTGCAATAAGAGAATTATAATCACATATACTGAATCCTCGTTTATAATCACAAAAAAGTGAGAACAGCACTTAAAGAAGGGATGACTTGAGCTGCCCTTTTCTTGATTTTAAACAGTTTCGTTCTTTGTTATTTTGGCTTTGTTTCTTCATACAATTTGTTAAACTCTTTACTTAACATAGAGTTAATCATAGGTGTATAAAGTCAATTGAAAATAGATCACAGTAAAAATAAGAATGTGAATAAGAGAGGGAGGAGGAAGTTTGTAACTGTAAAGCTGTATAGTTCTGCATACATTCCTACAGACTTACTTCTAAGTGTATAGTTTAAAAACTTGCCATGGGACCCCAAATCCCATTAAGCTGGGTGGTGAAAATGCCATCTTAAGTATTAAAGTGATCATATTAAGTGTTAAAGTGATCATGTAAATAGGATCAAGTTTCTGGAAATACTAATAGGTTAAATAAAAAAGAAGAGAATGTTCCAACATGGGAAACAGTCCACACATCAGACTCATAGAATGACAATTGCTTTAAATAGCACTCTGACCTCAGAATCAGCCCTTAAGTCTTCTTGGTCTGGCTGAAAAGCCTGTGAGAGCATTTCAGGCATAGAAAGCCAAGACACTGTGGCAAAAAATGTTTTACATGAAGGATCTCTGTGAGTGAGACCTCACCAGAAAAAAATAGCCATCAAAGAAGGATGCACTTTTTTCTAATGGGAGGAGAGAACTTCCAATTTGCTTATGCCCTTGCCTAAATATTGATGGAATTTGTGGATTCAAAAGGCTTCTATAGCCTAGGCAGCTCATGTCAAGAGCTTCGGATGCTCACTGATATCATACATAAAGAGTGCCAGTTGTTAAATTAACAACAGGAGTCACTGTGTACTAACTCCCCATGCAGGACCCCTGTCCTCAATGAGTTGTATTATGAGAGTTAACTATAAAACTAGATCTCAAACGGTTTTTTTTCTGTGTATGTGTGTGCAAATTGTTGAAATCTTTACTAAGTATAGAGTTTGTCCTCTGTGTACAAAGTTAATTGAATATGTATCTTATAATTGGAAATGAATCTTGATGAAGAGTGGGATGGGAGAGGGAGTGGAGATGCAATGGCTGTGAGTGGGAGGGAGGTTATGGGGGAAAAAGCCACAACAATGCAAAAGTTGTACTTTGTAAATTTACATTTATTAAATTAAAAAAGATAATGTATCTTAATGGAAAATGGGACTGAGAAGGGGAGAGGGAGGAAGTGAAAGGGTGGGAGTTTGGGTGAGAGATCAGGTATGGTGGGAAGAATAACTATATTCCCAAATTTGTATTCCTTAAAAAAATTAACTAATTAATTTAAAAAAAGAGAAAAAGAAAAATAAGTCTCTATCTTAGGCAGTGAAGCAGTTCAAATCCCAGCTACTCCACTTCCAATCCAGCTCCCTGCTAGTGCACCTGGGAAAGCAGTGGAGGATTGCCCGAGTTCTTGGTACTCTGCACCCATGTGGGAGAGCCAGATGGAGTACCTGCTCCTGGCTTCAACCTGGCCGTGCTACAGCCATTTTGACTGTTTAGGGAGTGAACCAGTGGATAGATCAATCTCTGGCGGTGTCTCCCTCTTTCTTCATTACCCTGCCTTTCAAACCAATAAATCTGTTAAAAAAAAGTAAGAACAATTTAAGTGTTCAAAAGTGTCCATAAATAGAGTTCCAAAATAAAATTTTCATTCAACTGACTACTATGGAAGTAATGAACATGGAATGATGTTGATTCTATGGGTACTTCTATGGAAAACTTTGCAGTGTGCAGCTATTACACTTATGATCATCATTATTTTATTTCAGATATTTAAGTAGCTCCAGTATTCCTAGTCCAACACTGCAGCCAGAATAAAGTAAGATTGAGGAAAGAAGCATTAACAAGAATTTGGAAAATCAGGAGGAATTAAAGCTGTAGGAAAAACTTCCCCTCGGGGAGTAGATTAATATTATATGGTTCTAGCAGGATATATGCCTGGAGACAGAAGTGACAGGAAGAAGGGGAAAAAGCAGACATTGAGTAAAGAAGACAGGAAAGAAATATCAACTTTGCATGTGTGACAGAAAACATTTTCTCTGTCAAAAGACTAAAGATTAATACCAACTGAGAGCTTACCTTGAACTTTGACTAAAAACTTAATATCTATTATAAGATGGCTTTATATAGATACCATGTATGTATAGTGTATTTTATGATACCATGCATATTATCTAGTGTATGATGTTAGATAATATATTCTATCATCTACCTCATATATTATTATGGGTAGCTAGTATGAATTCATAGTATCATGTTATTATAGTTTGGAATCTATCCAACCTCTCATCTCTTAACAGCTTTTTCAGGGAGATTAATTTCTAAGAGAAGAAAAAAAAAAACTTCTGGTAGATTCGAGACTTATCCAAGGTTTCTTTATCCTTAAGCTGTATAACTGGATCCCTGATTTTAAGGTCCTTAAAAATATTACTATACATTTGTTATAGATAAAAACAACCCTTCATAGATTGTGTTCAGGGAAATCTATTTCTCTTTTCAAATTCCACATTTCACACTCAGTCACATTTTTAGCATCGATTGTCTCATATTCTCATTTGTTTTAGTCTTTATGTTATCACCACTAAACATTACTTGAACACCTACTATGTCCAGGGCATTGTGTTAGAGGCTAAGATATAAATTGAAATTGTAGAGCTTACATTTGACTTTTCACTTTACAAGAATAAATCTTTTTATTTATTTATTTATTTTTTGACAGGCAGAGTAAGACAGAGAAAGAGACAGAGAGAAAGCTCTTCCTTCCATTGGTTCACCCCCCAAATGGCCACTACGGCTGGTGCACTGCGTCGATCCAAAGCCAGGAACCAGGTGCTTCCTCCTGGTCTCTCATGCGGGTGCAGGGCCCAAGCACTTGGGCCATCCTCCACTGCCTTCCTGGGCCACAGCAGAGAGCTGAACTGGAAGAGGAGCAACCAGGACAGACCCGGCACCCCAACTGGGACTAGAACCCGGGATGCCGGCGCCACAGACGGAGGATTAACCTAGTGAGCTGCGACGCCGGCCAAGAATAAATCTTAATATTTCAGTAAAATATAAAATTTGAAGAGAAATCAATAATTTCAAAAGCATTTGACACTTGCTAGAATGGCTAAAAGGAAAACAAACACTTGATAGTACCAAATGCTGATGAGATGTGGAGCAGTAGAAACACTTACTTATTGCTGATGGGAATAGAAAATGGTACAGACATTTCAGAAGACAGTTTGCCAGTTTCTTACAATGCTCAGCATAGTTGTATCATAAAGGCCAGTAATCACATTTTTAGTATCATATAAGTTGAAATTTTAGGTCTGATTTAAAGCCTTCACACAGCTTTTAATTGCAGTTTTATTCACAATTATTGCAAATTGGAAACAATCAAGGTGTTCTTCAATAGGTGAATGGAGGGGCGGGTATTGTGGCACAGAGGGTTAAGTTGCTGCCTGAGATCAAGTTCTGCCTCGGCCTGTAATCCAGCTTCCTGTTAATGCACCTGGAGGCAGCAGATGCTAGCCCACATATTTGGGTTCCTGACACTCATATAGGAGACCCAGATGGAGTAACTGGATCATGACCTCGGGTTGGCATAATCCCAGTTTTTGTGAGTACTTGGAGAGTAATCCAGCAGATGTAAAGTTCTCCCCTTTTCTTTCCTCTGCTCTGTCACTCTGCCTTCCAGATAAATAAATAAATAAATAAAATTTTAGAAAAAAGATGAATGGATAAGAAAATTATAGTGTATTTATACAATGAAATATTATTTAACAATAAAAACATATCTATTGGCACACTAGAAAAAGACATGTAAAAATCTTACATACATACTACTTAGTGAAAAGGATAGTCTGAGGAGACTACATACTGTACGATTCTACATGTATGATATTCTAGGAAAAGCAAAATTAAAGAAACAATCAAAATATCAGTGGTTGCTATGAATTTAAGGAGAAGAAAGAAGGTTGAACAGCTGGAGCAGACAGGAATTTTAGGGCAGTGTATATATTCTGGATGGTGTTTTAGTGGTGGATTTGTTATATTATGTGTATGTTAAAAGCCATACCACTCTGACTCAAAGAGTGATGCTGTATGTAAACCATGGACTTAAGCTAGTAATAACATATCACAACTGGTTTATCATTTGTGACAAACAAACAGCACTAACACAACATGTTCATAAGGGGAATAACTATGGAGAGATAAAAAGCATATGGAAATTTTCTATATTACCTTCTCAATGCCTGTAAACCTAAAATTGTTCTAAAAATAAAGTCCATTGATAAAAAAGGAATATGTATTTCCTTATCACCTTAAAAACATTTACAACTATTAATGCAAATCACCTAATAATTTAAGAGAGCTAACATTCACCTTTTTATTAGAAACCAGGAGATGGGGGCAAGGAAGAACAAATACTAGACATTCAACACCAGCCCAGTGTGGATAGCAAAAGTATTTTACTCATGATACATGATACATCGAGCAGGTAAGAAATTCTATGAGTAAATTTATTCTTTGCTTCAATTCCTATGTCAAATTTAAGCAAGCATCATTCTTGTTTTTATTGGAGAGTGTTACAGTTCTGATATAGAGAAAAGTGAGTTTATAGCTGATATCATCTTGATAGGAAGGGGAAGGAGTAGGGCCATTGGTTAAGTGGAACATGAAAAGGGAAGCTCTAAGACAGGTCCAGCCTGAAACCCCTGGAATTGTGCCAATTGGAGTAGGCAACCTAGACAAACACATCAGTGTGAATGTGGTAGCACACAGTATTCCTTTATCAAGCTTTTGAAGAACACATCTTTTAGTTCAACCAGAGGGTATAGAACATGTTTTAATATATATTAGGGGCCGGCGCTGCGGCTCAATAGGCTAATCCTCCTCCTTGCGGTGCCGGCACACCGGGTTCTAGTCCCGGTCAGGGCGCCGGATTCTGTCCCGGTTGCTCCTCTTCCAGGCCAGCTCTCTGCTGTGGCCAGGGAGTGCAGTGGAGGATGGCCCAAGTGCTTGGGCCCTGCACCGCATGGGAGACCAGGAGAAGCACATGGCTCCTGCCTTCGGATCAGCACCGTGCGCTGGCCACAGCATGCCAGCCGCGGCCGCCATTGGAGGGTGAAACAATGGCACAGGAAGACCTTTCTCTGTGTCTCTCTCTCTCACTGTCCACTCTGCCTGTCAAATATATATATATATATATATATATATATATATATATATATATATATATTAGGCATTCCAGAATTGTAGTCTAGTCATGATACTCCTATGACTGTGGACATTTTAAGAAAACAGTATGAATCTCAGTATGGGGTCACTCCAGGGGTTTATATCATGGAGATGTATAAAGAGAAAGGAAAGCTCTTCAAGTTCCAAAGCAATTATTGCCTGATGTTGTTTCCCAACAGTACCCCAGCTTTAAAGAAAAATAAATAGACAAAAGTGGAGCTTGTAGTCAAAATAACAAAAAAACACCATCGTGAGAAGAAGTTTGAAGTCTTATTTTATTTTTAAATAATTCATTTAACTTTTGCAGCCTTTGATATATTTGCAATTTTTTCAGTATAGAAAACTGAAGCATAGTACACAATAGGAAGCAAAAGTGATGCCTAGAAAGATGTGGTCACATTATCCTGGGGTTTCATATATATCTTTAGATAATGGATTTGCGGTATGAGCACCCCAGTTGTAGAATGATGCACCTAGAATTTCCTCAGTCTCACTGGACTCCAGAGGTCTTATGATATGAAAATCTCATGCCCCTCTTTTTCTTTTTCTAAGTTTTATTTAATGAATACAAACTTCGTGCTCTTAATATATACAAATTTGGGATAATGTGATTCTCTTCCCCCTCACCCATATTCCCACCCTTCATCCTCCTCCCTCTCCCTTTCTCATTTTATTTTTTTAAAGTCAGTATTCAGTTAATTTTATACTCATCAGATTGACCTTACAGTAAGTAGAGAGTGCACTGAATAGTACGAGAGAGAGAGAGAGAGAGAGAGAGAGAGAGAGAGAGAGAATATGACACAAACAAGAAAAACTTCCTCAACAGTCAAGAGCTGGTCAAAATCATTGTATTTCAAGATGTTCAGTTTTGCTCCTATAGATTACCTTTTAGGTACACTTTTTGAGAGGTAGAGTTACAGAGACAGGGAGAGACAGAGAGAAAGGTCTTCCATCCACTGGTTCACTCCCCAAATAGCCACAAGGGCTGAGCCGATCCAAAGCCAGGAGTCAGGAGTTGCTTCTGGGTCTTTCACAAAGGTGTAGGGGCCCAAGTACTTAAGCCATATTCCACTGCTTTCCCAGGCCATAGCAGAGAATTGGATTATAATAGGAGTAGCAGGGACATGAACTGGCTCCCATAAGGAATGCCAGCGCTGCAGGCAGAGACAGCCTACTGCATCACACCGCTGACCATAAAATCACTTTGAATTTCAATTTAAAATTATGCTTGT
This sequence comes from Lepus europaeus, assembly GCF_033115175.1. NCBI lineage: Eukaryota > Metazoa > Chordata > Mammalia > Lagomorpha > Leporidae > Lepus > Lepus europaeus. The sequence goes on along the minus strand of NC_084836.1, from coordinate 30,451,350 downwards.
ACATTTATCTGGTTAAAGGCATGACCTCTGTACTAAAAATTCCCTCCAAAAATAAAGACAAGTCATAATGAACTCAGTATCCATATTTTTGTAGGTATTCTTAGTTCTTTGTCCTCACTTTTGAAGCAGCAAATTACATTATTATCTTAGATAATTTTGTGTTACTATAACAAAATACCTATGACTATATATTAAAAAAGAGGTTCAGTTTGACTCATACTTCTAAAGTTTGCTATGTCCAAAACTGAGTGTTTGCATCTTGCATGATACATCATAACATGGTGAGAAGCAAATGGGGAAGTGGATATATGCGGAAAAGAGGTCCAGACACATGGGTAACAGAGGAAAAGTGGCTAGCCTTGATTTATAACAAGCCATTCTCAAAGAAACCATCCACTCCCATGAAAGTGAAAACTCCAAAGAGAGATAATCTAGTTTCACAAGAAAGATAGTAGTCTTTTCATGTAGTTTATGCCTTCCTGGTCTAATCATTTCCCAAAGGCCCTACCCCCAACACTACCACATTGATAATCAATTTTCAACCTGAGTTTTGGTGGAGATGAATCACATCCAAACAATAGCTATCGTGTATTTGATGCCAAAGATCTTACCACAGCAGAGCTCTCTTTTCTAGATTTTTGAGACTTTCTACTGATATAGAAATAACTATTTTGATTAAAATATTAGTACTGTTATTAAAATAAGTATTCTATTATGCTAAACAAATTAGAAATCAGATTTATTAACAAGCATTTGCAAACAGGATGATCTATAGACAATAAGTTTTAAGTTATGTGCAAATAACTTACATACAATAAAAATGTTTGTCTTTAAGGTTAGTTGTATAATGGAAAACATAAGTTATATAGAAATTATTATTAGTATTAAAGATTAGAGATATTTTCATTAACTTACTTTTTTATGTAGACTAAAACAATCTGTTTACATAAACACGTATCATTGCCACAACTCAATTACTATCACTAATACTGATAAGAAAAGGTCATATTTATGCACCTGTGTAGAAACTATTTGAACCCCATCTGTTACTGAGCAGAATATTTATGTGCATTCATTTTCAATGAAAAAAAATCTCATCATTTTAATATTATAATGTTAACTATTGATATGTTATCAAGAAATTATTGTTGATTTGATTTTGCTGAAAGATGATTCTGCTGTTACATTTCTACTTGAACTTCAAAGATGGCATTATATTAAAGCTCTAGTGAGTTATGTATTTATTTTTAAAACTTTTTAATTTATATAAGGTGAACAAATTTCATATATTTCATATATACTGATTTAGGAGCATAGTGATAGTTTCCACCCTACCACTTCTGGTGTAAGTTTAATGCCAGGTCTGTATCAATCTCTTAAATTAGGCTGGCACCGTGGCTCAATAGGCTAATCCTCCACCTTGCGGCACCGGCACACCGGGTTCTGGTCCTGGTCGGGGCGCTGGATTCTGTCCCAGTTGCTCCTCTTCCAGTTCAGCTCTCTGCTGTGGCCAGGGAGAATGACCCAAGTGCTTGGGCCCTGCTCCCCATGGGAGACCAGGAAAAGCACCTGGCTCCTGGCTTCAGATCAGCGTGGTGTGCCGGCCGCAGCACGCTGGCCATGGCGGCCATTGGGGGGTGAAGCAATGGCAAAGGAAGACCTTTCTCTCTGTCTCTCTCTCTCTCACTGTCCAATCTCCCTGTCAAAAAAAATTACTTTTTAAGTGTTGGGATTATATTTTGCAGTTTCTCACCCTCATTGTGTGATTTTCATTGTACTAGTTTCATATGAAACATAAATATCATATCCTTACTTAACACAGTACTCTTAACACCCACTTTCAATGCTTTCCCTGTGTGTAATTCATGCAGCTATAACCTCACTGTATTAGTTATATATTGCTGTATAAAAATGCCCTAACAAATACCAACTTAGAACAAAAAATATTTACTGTCTCATATGTCTTGGGAATTAAGGGACAGCATAATTGAGCCTATGGTAGGCAGAATTCTGAGATGGCCCCCATGATTTCTGCCCCCTGGTATCCATGCTTTTATGTGATCATCTTCTAAGCAATAGAATATAGCAAAAGTGAAGAGATTTTGCAGGTATAATTAAAGTTTTTAATACACCAAAGTTAAATATAATGCAGTTATCTGGTATTGACCTGACCTATTTGGATGAATGGTCTTGATGAAGCAAACCACTACAAGTTGCATAGCTGAAAGGAAATGAGTTCTGCCAACAAATAAACTGATAAAGTACCCTGGGTTCAAGGAATAATTGTGGCTTAACTTTGACTCAGCCTTGGGAAATCCTTAGCAGAGGACCCTTCTAAGCTATACCTATGCTTGTAATTCATAGAAACTGTGAGATAGTGTGTGGGAACTTGTTAAATAACAAGAGAAAATCAATATACTATCCCTACTGATGTAGTGAAGACATCAGTTGAAGACATCTGAAGTCATGACTAGAGTGATGGACTATCTTCCAAAATGGTCCACTCACATTGCTATTGGTTCAAGGCCTTGGTTCCTTGACATGTGAACCTCTCTGTTGGGTTATCTGAATGTTTTGGGAAAATGGCAGATGGTTTCTATCTTCTCAGAACTTCCTCATTACATCTTGGTTCTGTTTTCCCCCAGGGTGAGTGATGAGAGGAAGGACATGGGAGATTGACATATGCAAGAGGGATCCTACAATTTTTGCAGAAAATATCTTGAAAATGATAACATATCCTTCTACAAAGATACTTGCCAGAGTGAATCACTAAGTCAATCCTACAATAAAGGTATGTGTTGGGGGGAGCTAAGCTCCAGTTTTCATGGTGGGGGCATATCAAAGATTTATGCCTATTTTCTTCAAATCATCAAACTCCTATTTAGCTATGAGGCTTTATGGATTTCATACAGGTCTTGGAGAAGAATCCATTTTAGCAATACTTTATAATTCAATTTCTAAATTAATAAGATTGTGATTCAGCAAAACTGGCACATTTTTTTCATTATATGGACACTTTGTTCCCTAAAATACTCATTTATAAAGTATACTGTTCTGTGTATTTATATGGTATTACACTTTTTCCTTACTTTCTTGTATTTTCTTCATATTTACTTGACCCAAGTAAATTCTAATAAAGTAATATTTCTATCTCAAGTGACTCACTTGGAAGGGGAGACAACTTCCCTTGCCAATGAGACTAGGAAGGGAGTAGGGTTTCTGGAGGTAAATGAAGTTAGGAACAAAAGTTGTTACATAATTTTTATAACTGTAAGAACTGAAATCTCATTTTTAAAGATATTTTATTTGAGAAGGAGAGTTACAGACTGAGAGAGGGAGAGACAGAGAGAAAGTTCCTGCATTTGTTGGTTCATTTCCCCAAACAACCGCAATGGCCAGAGCTGAGACAATCTGAAGCCGGGAGCTAGGAGCTTCTTCTGGGTCTCTGACAAGGGTGCAAGGGCCCAAGCACTTGGGCCACCCTCCACTGCTTTCCCTGGCCATAGCAGAGAGCTGTATCAGAAGAGGAGCAGCCAGGACATGAACCAGCGCCAATATGGGATGCTGGTGCTACAAGTGGAGGCTTGGCCTATTAAGCCACAGCTCTAGCCCCAGAATCTCATTTTTAACTACCAAAAAACCCCATGCATGTATATAAATTTATGACTAAACTGGACCCATCGGTTTCAATAAAGAGAAATGTATAGACACTAAAACATAAACATAAACATTGGATAAAAATCATATATACTACGTAAGTGAGGACATTGCTAGTTGAAATTTTTAACCATGTTTTCATACTAGGAAATTAAGAATCTCTTTCTTTGTGTACACACACACACACACACACATACATATGAGACATTACATAAAATATATGCACTTTTTACTCAACATAGAACTTTATGTTTCTGGAGCATGAAACAATCTGATTTCACCTCTATTCGGTCTAATTGGGAGAATACAGGAACTCCTATATAGCTTTGAAAACCAGTTTGTTTTCCTCACATGTGTTCATTAATTCATAATTTATTTGGTAAGTACTCTGAATAAAGCTGTTTGAAAGGCTCTAAGGATATTTAGATGATACACATAGTTTATTTCTTAAAGAATTGTGTTCACCCTGCAATAAAAGCATAAGAAGGAGCACTTTGAACCACCTATATGTTTCAGGGAAGGGCTGCCAATAGGTAACACTTCTCATGTGTCTCAAATGCAAATAAATTACTTCATAAGCAAATCAATATTAGAAGAGGAGTCAGGCAGAGGGAAGACAATGCATGACACTGAGGAGAAAGAAAGGAGGAAACCTAAGTAGAAATTGACACTGGAGAATGCTGGGAAATATAGTCAGAAAGTCCCTTAAAAACCAGCTTAAGCAAATCTCCAGATATCATAAAAGAAGGGATTTTTTTGATAGTGCTTATTTTGAAAGTAAAAAAAAATGTATTATATTCTTACTTTTCTAATGCTGGTCAATAGGCTTCAGTATATTGCATTAATTTAGACTCTAGTAAGATAGGAACCATTGAGTATATGCCAAATTAAATTAGTTGTTCATATTCACATTTTGTAAATGAGTTTCACAGTAAGATGTACACATCGTTTTTCTTGGATACTGGGATACACTTAAATGTTTGCTTGATAATCATACCTATTATCATATCATTACACTAGTTAACTTTCATCTATTTATTCACTCACCAACTACTTCTCTAGTGTTTATAGAATGCTGGGATTAACTCTTTATTCTATAGATACAGCAATGAATAAAGCAAAATTGTCTCCTTTGTAAAAAACTTAAGATCTGGTGAAAGGAAGAAGCAGAAATATGTAAATACATCCTATGTATTGACATTTCCAAGGAGTGATTTCTTAAGTAAGAAAGGTTATGATATGATTGGGAAACATGCATTTTATGTAGAGAGATCAGGGAAGTCCTCATTGAGAAGGTGACATTTGACCAGAATCCCAAATTAAATTTTCATAGTAGAAGGGAAAGAGTGTTTGAAGGCCCTGGTGTAGGAGGATTCTTGATATTGCAGAGGAATAACAAGGCGATCAGTGTAGCTGGAGTTAGTGTGTGTGTAAGTGTGGAGAAGTGAGTCAAAGAAAGTGAGGCCAGGAGGATGATGAGTGCCAGGTCTCAAAATCTCATGTAAGATTTTTTACGATACATTTGGATTTTATATTGAATGCAAAAGAAGCCACTAAAGGTTTTGGACAGAAGTGATATATTATACCATTTTAAAAGGGCCACTATATATTCTGCTTGCTTTTTTGAGAATAAGAGGCTAAGGGCCCAACCTGGGAATCAAATCAGACAATTGATTATGTTTAGCTTATGGAATAAGGATTAGTTGAATTCAGGATATATTTTTATAACTTAAGGGGAGGAGTCCAAACTAGAAATATAGATTTGGTAGCTGTCAGGATATAGATGACAATTCTGGTAAAAAGTCTTCATTAGAACACCTCGGAAGTAAATATAAGTCCAAAAAAAGAGATCCAAGACTGGACCATTTGTGTTTATCGTCTAAAGGTACGGTTTTGTTCTTTTTGAAATTGAGTCTCTGGGAGACCTCCAGGCAAAAAAATTTATAGTTAATTTAAATTTAAATTTAATCCTTAAACCAGGAACACTAGAGGTCTTCAGCCTTCTCAACTTGTCTGTACTATAACGTACTAGATTGTCTGTTGTTTACTTGGCTTCACATTGCCCACTTCTCATAGAGCCTCATTTTCCAGAACATCATTCTCTGAATGGTTCTAGAGTGTAGTCTGCCAGTAACTGAACCTCACTTGAAGTGGAAGGGAGAATAGGCCAGGATTCTGTGGAGGCATTAGGGTCAGACTCTGGCAGACGGTGGGCTCACGGTTTATAGCACTTCCAGGTGCTGGCTTGGAATCCTTGCTTCAGTGCTGTAGACAGTTATCAAGGATTATGAACATTCCATGAAGTGTGTTGAAATAAAAAAGAGTCTAAACTAATTAATGACATCAATCAGTGCTTTCTGTTGTTATTATTTTCACTTTATCTGAAAGGTAGACAGACAGACAGAGACAAACAGAAAGATCTTCCTTCTGGTTTACTCACCAGATGCCCACAACAGCCAGGGTTGCGTCAGGCCAAAGACAGGAGCCAGAAAGTCAATCCAGGTCTCTGCTGTGGGTAGCAGAGACCCAAATACTTGAGCTATCATCTGCTTCTTTCCCAGGATGAGCCTTGTCAGGAAGCTGTATCAGAAGTAGAATAGCAGTGAATTGAACCAGGCACTCCAATATGGGTTGCTATGCTATACATTTGCTCAATTAACCAATACTTTTGACAAGCAAAAAACTGGTCAAAACAGGTTGGGAATACAGTATAAGATAAATATTTTATAATGAAGTTATGAAATGAAAAGATCCCTGGAGAAAAGCTAGGAAATGTTTTCATTTTTAAAATCATCTGTAATAGTCAAGCATCATTTATTAGTGTAAACAGTAGATTTTCACTTTTTAAAATTAATTTTAAAGTTAATATTTAAATAGAAAATGATAAAAATTATTTTGATAACCTAATTCAAGATAAAATAATTTGATAGAACATATTTGAAAATAAAAGTGAATATGTTTAAGACATATGAGGATATTTCCATTTCTACTACATATCATTTAGAATATTTTTATTGTTTTGTATTGTATTGTATTTTAGGGGCAGAGAGACAGAGTTCCCATCTGCTGATTCACTACCCAAATATCTGCAAGAGCAGGGGCTGACTGAGCTTGGGGTTGGGAACTAGGAACTGAGCCCAAATCTCCCACCTGGATGGCAAGAACACAATTACCTGAGCTATCACCTGCTGCCTCTTAAGGTGCACATCAAGCTGTTCATCTAATACCAAATTTATTGAGATGAATTTGAGTTGAGAGCAGAGTGAGGGCTCAAACACAGCACTCTGATATGGGATGCAGCCATTCTAGCCTGTGGCTTCACTGCTGGGCCAAATGCTCAGAGAATGCTTTTTAAAATGTGTAGTTCACAGCATGAATTTGTATACTATACTTGATGAAAAGGTCTAGTAGGAAAGGATTAAATTTACCTTAAGCCTTGTTGCTTGCAGGAAATGAGCAAAATTTGAAAGAATAAAACTTTGCAAAGGGAAAAAAAGGCAAAATAATTGGGTTATACACAGAAGAAAGCTGAACCAAAGGAAATCTGAACATCATTTATCCCCATTTCATCCTCCCATCATTAAATTCTTGTCAGTAGTGAGCTCTGGCTATCCCACTATGGGCAGGGTGTTTTGCTGTTTCTGTAGAAATTGAATTATCATCCATTATAGTTACTCTAAATTAGCATCCTACTGAGATCTTTATTAAAACAAATAGACTTTTTAGGGTTATTTTGACAAATTAGTTTATAAAGTGATGAAATATAACTTCTTCTATCTCCCTTATGAAAGAAAATCAAGGGAGTAGACATAAAATTTGATCCTAAGACTGTATTCTGAACATCACCTGAATATTATCTCTAAAGATATATTTCCTCTGCAATACTTCTGGAAGACTTGCTTGTCATATTTGTGGCTAATTTAGAAAGAGCTGGTACTTCTTTCCATTAGTATTATGAAGCTGTAGGGGATCAGAATGTGCTACCCCAAAATATGCCACATTGGCTTAGGGATTACTTTGAGGTGGAAGCAAATTAGAATGAATATATGCAGAGGAAGCCTTCATAAAGCTTTCCTATATGACTAAAAGCAGATGATACTGAGAAGTGAGGACTGCCATAAATTTCCTATATCAGGAAAGTTTTATGATCTTGAAGAAGATAGATTGGCAATGAGATGGACCTGCATGAACAAACATTTTTAGATAGCCCCATGTTCTTTTAGCTTCCCCCATATATTTACTTTCCCACAGTTTGCAGCCTCTAGAAGGTTTAAAATCTTTTCCATTTCTGTATCACTTTTCTACCAATATTGTCAGTCTAAATTTAACCATCACCATCACCACTTTGAGTTCCTTATCACTAAATTTCTTGCATTTTATAGGTTACACATGTTGAACTCCTTCTCTCTGGTTTACTTTTTTTTTTTTTTTTTTTTGGTCTATCTAATTTGCATGGTCCGTGCAGAAGAACTCTACCGGTATTGAAAAAGATTGGTTTCTCTCTTAAAAACATTTTTAAAATCAGGAACTCAGTGGGAACACTTAGGGACATTTTGACAGTCCAGTCAGAGAGACCCAGGGCTGAAGGCAAGCCCTTCAGCATAGAATGAACATTGATCAGTGTCACCTCTTTGAAGCAGTTTCTTCAGTTACAAAATGTTTGGAAAGCAACTCTTCATAGACTTGTTGATGTAGTTAGATTTTATATATACAAAGAATGTAACAGTGTGTGCCTTTTAATGTGCCTGTTAAATTATTGGTGATGTTCTTCTATTATAATAATAGATTATAGGAAGCAGACAATGTTCAAAGATGAAGGAACTTTTTGAGAGAGTCAGCTTTCTAACTTATTTGGAATTATGAAGAGAGAGGAAATAAAGTAAGTCAGTTTCCTCTCCTAGTTAGTACAATGATCTATCTAATTCTTGTTACCACAGAACTGTATGTTGGTAGTTCATAAAACTTCCAGCCTAGAAAGAAAACAAAAAATATTGGCAAACAACATATATAAAATTATATGTTGGTTGCATGCCCACAGGAACACTATCCCAGATTTCTCTTGAGCTTCATCCTTTGTACTCATCTTCACTTGGATTTGGTATACATATCTTAGCAAACTGCATTACTTCTCTTTGTCTCAAAAATCATTCCTTATGCATTATCGTTCGTAAGTCATGGCAGTGTCTACTCAGTTGTTCATGTCAGAAACAGGTTTGTCATTGTTAGTATCTTCATTCTTACTCTTTCACTATCCAAATACTTATCACATCTGTCCACATCTCCCAATGTCTCTGTTATTGTTGTCTTTTTAAAAAAGATTTATTTATTTATTTGAAAGAGTTACACAGAGAGAGAAGGAGAGGTAGAGAGAGAGAGAGGGCTTCCATCCGCCGGTTCACTCCCCAGATGGCTGCAATGGCTGGAGCTGCACCTATCTGAAGCCAGGAGCTGGGAGCTTCTTCCCAGTCTCCAACGCATTGAAGGGGCCAAGGACTTGGGCCATCTTCCACTGCTTTCCCATGCCATAGTGGAGAGCTGGATCTGAAATGGAGCAGCCGGGTCTTGAACTGGTGCCCATATGGGATGCCAGCACTGCAGGGGTCAGCTTAACCTGCTACGCCATAGTGCCAGCCCCTATTGCTGTCTTTTAATTCTCCAATGTCTTTTACCTGAACTACTGAAATAACAATATGTGAGTTAGCAGAATTGCTGCATTTTATCTTACTCCAAATCTTATTTTTGAATGTCTCAGTGTTTTTCTTTTAAATCCCAAGTATTACTGGGTTGAGACCCAATTCTCCCAAAGATTTTGTAAGTCCAAATTCCAGGCACAGCCTAAGAAATCTATATTTTAGTTCTACTTCTCTAGGCTAATTGTGAACTACTTTTCCCAACATTTATTCAACTGCAAAGTTTTACATATGCTGCTTCTTTTTTCTGTTTCTACTCATGAGTGGAATGCTTGCATCCCAAGCAAGGGCTTAACTCACTGGCCACAACACCATCCGCTTTAAATTTATTTGAGAGAGACGGGGGTGGGGGGTGAGCAGAGGGGCAAAGAAAAAATCTTCCATCCATTAGTTCACTCCCGCAAGTTCTGCAAACATGGAGGCTGGTTCAAGCAAAATCAGGTCCCAAGAACTCAATTCAGGTCTCCTGTGTGGGTTGCAGGGACCCAAGTCCTGGAACAATTACGTGCTGTCTCCTGTTCCTGCACAAGCAGGAAGCAGGAATCAGAAGCACAGCTGGGGGACTGGTGCTGTGGCATTGAGTGTTGAGCCACAGCCTGCAGTGCCAGCATCCCGTTTGTGTGCCAGTTCCAGTCCTGGCTGCTCCACTTCCAATCCAGGTCCCTGCTAATGCACCTTAGAAAAGCAGCAGCAGACGGCCCTAGTGCTTGGGACCCTGAACTCACTTGGCAGTCCTGCATGAAACTCCTGGCTCCTGGCTTCAGTCTGGGCTAGCCCTGGCTATTGGCAGCTACTTGGAGGAGTGAACCAGCAGATGGAAGACTTCTCTCTTTCTTCCTCTGCCTCTCTGTAATTAAACCTTTCAAATAAATAAATCTAAAACAAACAAACAACAACAAAAACAAAACAAAACAAAACCAACCTAAAAACCAAAACACAGCTGGGATCTGAACTCAGGCACTTCATATGGGCATCCCAGGGGCAGCTAAACTACTATATCAAATATCTACTCCAGGAAGGAGAATAATAAATAAGAAAATGAAAACTGGACATTTTACCCTGGAAATTGTCTTGACTTTTTTGTCAGGAAGGGAGAAGTATCGATAAATAACCCCTTAGTGCAGCTAAATTGGAAATTTGTTGCTGGAGAATGATCGACTTCATAGTTCTGAAATTCTGAGGGAACGACTTATGGGCGATCATAGAGAAAGTGTTGTGGGATAAACAGGCAGCAAGTTAGGTCTGAGAAGTGGGATAGGCAAGCAGCTAGTATAGTCTGTGGAGCCGGAAGTCAGGAGCTGCTGCCCTCCCACCCTAGGTGTGAGTACCCTGTTTGTCAATCAAAGACGTTCGCCTTCCCATGATGCCTCTGTTGCTTTTGAGACCTGCGCACAGCAGATAAAAGGAAGTGGAAGACGGGAGAGAATCGCCTTTGCACCGTGGACCTCGCTTGGGGGTTCTGCGCCCGAGCCTGTGGTGCTTGAACAGAACCTTTCCTTTCCTGGCTCCCGGTGATGGGCAGACCTTCCCTGCCGCAGGTACCGTTTTCTGTTTCCCTTTCCTCGAAGTCTGTGAGCAACTCTGTGGCCCACTGACGTTATATAGTTCTCTGTGCAGGGTGGCATATTTGTTCCCTCTCAGCCAAATAGACTATTTTGTTTGCCCCCAGTACCAGTCTCTGCTCAGTATTTCTGTCTATACAGGAAAAAATAGCCTTGTTTAAAAATTAGTGCGTTCGTTGCCCACATCAGAAGTAGTATGAATTAATTTGATTACATGACAATACTTACAAAAGTTAATGGGAAAAAAGGAATTAAAATGTTTATTTTATGCAACACATGTTGAAATACTTGCCCAGTATTTTTGTCATAAGCATTTTTCAAGAACTTTTTTGAAGACCCAGCGTGTTTATGGATTTCAAAATCTTTGAGCATTAAAATATGCTTACTTTTAATTACATTTTCTAAAATCGTTTTGAATTATTCTCTGATAGCCCTATTAATACGTGTGTACTAATCTACAATTCAGATGTTCTGAGGACACAATAAAAGTCTTCTTATCGTCATAGAACTAAAAATCTATAAAAAGAATTGATTAGAAAACAACTGCTTATTACCATGAATTTTGTGCGTGAATGAACATTCATCTGTCGTATGTGTTCTTTGGCGGTGCCGAAATGAGAAATGATGCTTGCATCTTTGGGCAATGAGAATTTGTAAATTTTTTAAAAAAAGATTTATTTATTTGAAAGTTAGGGTTTCAGAAAGGAGAGAGAGAGAGAGGGAGAGAGAGATCGTCCATCTACTAGTTCACTCCTCAGATGAAGTTAGCGGTCAGGGCTGGGCTAGTATTCCAAAGCCAGGAGCCTCATGGGGTCTCCCACATGTTTGGCAGGGGCCCATGAACTCGGGCCTTCTTCTGTTTCTCTTCCCAGGCCATTAGCAGGGAGCTACACCCTACTTGCATCAGCCAGGACAGGAACCCATGCCCATACGAGATACCGGCATTGCCGAGGGAGGGTGCCTTTCCTTCTACACTACAATGTAAGCTTCTTTAGAAAAGAATGATGAGATTTTTATCTTTTCTCTCCCATGATTATGGCAAGCCCTGGAAATCTTGGAATTTTCACTTTGCGACTTGCAAATACCAAGAAGCACAGAAATCATTTGGTGCTTATCCTGGGTTCTTTCAGGTAAAATACACCCTAGTCTACATATACTGAGGTTTTTTATTTTTTGACTTTTATTTAATGAATATAAATTTCCAGTGTACAGCTTATGGATTACAATGGCTTCCCCCTCCCATAACTTCCCTCCCACCCACAACCCTCCCCTCTCCCGCTCCCACTCCCCTTCCATTCACATCAAGATTCATTTTCAATTCTCTTTATATACAGAAGATCAATTTAGTATAAAGATTTCAACAGTTTGCACCCACATAGAAACACAAAGTGAAACATACTGTTTGAGTACTAGTTATAGCATTAAATCACAATGTACAGCACATTAAGGACAGAGATCCCACATGAGGAGCAAGTGCACAGTGGCTCCTGTTGTTGACCCAACAAATTGACACTCTAGTTTATGGCGCCAGTAACCATCCTAGGCTGTCGTCATGAGTTGCCAAGGCTATGGAAGCCTTCCGAGTTTGAGACTCTGATCATATTTAGACAAGGTCATAAAAGACAGGGTGAGGATAGTAACCAATGATCCTAAGAGTGGAATTTACCAGGTTTGAACAATTATACAGCATTAAGTGGGGAAGAGGACCATCAGTACACACAGGTTGGGAGTAGAGCCATTGGTGGTAGAGTAGAGGTTATGATTACAAAGTGTGCTAGACAGGGTCTAGAACAAAGGACAGAGTCATTATTAGAGGAGCTAAGAAAGGTGCTGTCTAAGCTACAATTAAGTTTTCTGATTGAGAGGCAAATAGAACCTGATAGAAGGGGCTTGATAATAATCTGGTGGGCTTTTGGCCTTGTAAGTTAAGAGGCCCAGACCTATCTATCTCTTCACATGGGGTACATCCTAAGGGAGGTGTGCACCTCCTCGGGGAAGGCACTCTATTGACTTTCATTACTTGGCTGGCCTGGGAGGAGAGCTGGCCAGGTAAAGGCTGGGGGCATCTCTAACAAGAAATTTACAGTTCTGCCTGCAAAGTTGCTGACCCTACTTGACCATCCCCTCAGCTGCAGTGGTCCCTTTGGAAGTTGGGCTGAGTGAAGGGCTTTTCAGCTTAGAGCCAATAAGATCTGTGGCTCTGACCTGGGCATCCTTCGACTCCAGGGCAGGTCCATTTCCAGTGATCCAACTCTTGGCAGAGCTGCCAGGGCTCTCCACAAGCTGACTTCTGCTGAAGCCCAGGCTTACCACATTGAAAGCCACTGCAGTGGACTGGCCTGTTGGGTCTCCTTGAGGGCAGATCACTGTACAGATCAGCCATTAATAGGCCTGCCACCATTGCTTCTGATGCCTAGCTTTCTTTTCCTCCTGGTTTGTGTTCAAGCAGACCAGAGGATGCAAGTTTGAGAATTAAAAAGTCGAATGATCTTGTGTTACTAGACATGATAGTTATCTTAATGAGAAAGCCCCAGAGGCCTAAAGGGTTAAATACTTGTAAAATCCTACAGGTGCTTTCAAAAATACTGTGAAGTAAGCAAGTGCCTCTTGTTGGTTGATGAGTTTATAATTTTAAACATGGCGACTTAAAGTCTTTTGTCACCCACAGTTATATATGATTTTCTGCTCATAAAACTAAAGCATTGTTGGTTCTGTGTTTAGCTGTCCACCTATAGGTTCCTATGGACTTTTTCCAGCCACTTCTATTGTATTCAGTACTTTGGGATGAATCTGTAAACAGATGAAGCCAATAATGTATTAACAGTACCAACTGAGAGAAAGTATGGTTAACTGAGGTTACTAAAAACAAAAAGCAATTCAAATCAATTGGCAATCTACAAAAAGAGTTAAAGATTTTAAAAGCTATTATTAAAATTACTATATTAGTCTATTATGCTATGTTATATGTGTGTACATATTGTATGTCCACATGGGGATATTTTATTAAGAGTTTTATTTTAAATGGCTTATAGATAAGATTGTCCATAAATTTAAGCTGCTAAAATCAATCAAAGATACATTTTAATTTGTGTGACCTGAATCTGTGTATCATATGTTTTAAACGTGTTGGTAGAAAGAAACTAAAAACATTTTATATGGTTGTGCTTAAGTTTACTGGCTAAACAAACTACACCATGTTAGATATTTAAGAGGTGTTTCCAAATACATGATTCTTAAAATGTATAGGAGGCATTGGACCTTCTGGTAAATGTTTTCTTAGGTTGTTATCTAATGGTTGAAACGGTTTGCTAAGTATTCATGTAATATTGCTATTGTCATCAAGCGATCTAGGACTTGCTCCCTCATTTCTCTATTCTAAGCCCAACTTGTTCTTTCATTTCTCTATTCTCCTCAAGGTAGGAAACTAATTCTATTATGAAGGAATCTGTAGGACGCACAATTTAATCTTTAGACCTTATAAAAGAGATGGCTAACATTTTTCTGTAATAGCATAGCCAAAATAAGAACTTAAATAATAATCTCATAGCTAGATTCACTTCGCCATCAGCGAAGTATACAGTAAGTAGAAAAAACCTCCCTTTCAGACCAAAGGGAAAGAAAGTTTTACAGTGAGAATATAATTTTCCTCATGGGCATTGTCTACCTTAGAAAAACTACTACAGAACATGCCTGTGACTATAGACTTGTAGTTCAGGCCACCGAAGATTAGAAATGCGACTTGGGCACTCCCTTGACTTGTTTTTTTTTTTTTTTTTTTTTTTTAAAGACAGAGTTAGACAGTGAGAGAGAGAGACAAAGAGAAAGGTCTTCCTTTTCTGTTGGTTTACTCCCCAATTGGCTGCTACGGCCAGTGCGCTGCGCCGATCTGAAGCCAGGAGCCAGGTGCTTCCTCCTGGTCTCCCATGCGGGTACAGGGCCCAAGCACTTGGGCCATCCTCCACTGCCCTTCCAGGCCATAGCAGAGAGCTGGCCTGGAAGAGGAGCAACCGGAACAGAATCCAGCGCCCCGGCCGGGACTAGAACCCAGGGTGCCGGCGCCACAGGCGGAAGATTAGCCAAGTGAGCCACGGCACGGCCATATATACTGAGTTTTTAATTAAAATATTCAGTAGCTTTAATCTTATGCCAAATTTTTGCGAGATTTTGTTTTGTCATAAAACTGGGTTTCACCTTCTATTTGTTTTCCTTCAGTCATACATTGTACTATTTTTCCTATCTTTAAAGTTTACTTTCCTCAATATATCCTCTTTCTCTTTTCAAAAATGTTATTTTTCAACACTTTTTTCTCCTTTACTTTTTCTTTTCTAAATTACTTGAGAATAATGATTTTGAATTTTTTTATTACAAAATTATTTTTAAAGTTTTTTTCCAACTAAAATCATGAGGCCAGCACTGTGGCATAGTGGGTAAAGCTGCTGCCTGCAGTGCTGGCATCCCATATGTGTGCCAGTTTGATTCTTGGCTGCTGTGCTTCTGATCCACCTCTCTGCTATGGCCTAGGAAAGCAGTAGAAGATGGCCTAACACCTTAGGCCCCTGCACCCATTTGGGAGACCCAGAAGAAGCTCCTGGCTCCTGCCTTTGGATTGGCTCAGCTCCGGCCATTGCGGCCAACTTGGGAGTGACCCATAGAATGGAAGACCTCTCTCTGCCTCTCCTTTCACTGTGTAACTCTGACTTTCAAATAAATAAATAAATAAATCTTTTAAAAAAAAATCTGTACTACAACTTAAAGAGTTTTAGACTCATTAACTTCATTATATTATTTGACAGAATTTTTATACATCTTTGGTAGAATACTAAGGAATTTTTGATAGTAACCAATTTATTATTTTTGGTTGCCTTCTACTTTTGTAATATAATCACACTGAAATGTCTTGATAGATCATTTAATTCAAGCCAGGTGACTAGCCCTCTAGTTCACAAGTTGAGCTGCAAGGGAAGACCATCCTGGGATGTGCATTTTGTGTGCTTGGCATGGATGTTAAATAATCAGTACTTGGTTCAACAGAAATCAATTCTTCTGAAGAAAAACAGACAAAAAATATAGTTTTGTTAAACTCTTTTATGAAGCACCCCACTACCCATGCAGTATCACAGGACCATTGATAATGAAATGAACTAGGAAAACAATATGATAGAATATTCGTATTGAGGACATTAATGACAATTAGCAGCACCATCCCTTTCCAAACACTGCATCAGCTAGTCAGCAATGGTTGGAAGGATGTGTGTAAGGGCCTGCAGTGGTGCCTGGTAAACTCCCAGTTCCTGAAATAATGTGATTCTGTTGGGGAACTCAGGTCCAGGAGCTAGCTACATTACTAAAATTAGAGGGGCTGGAGTTGTGGCATGGCAGGTAAAACCACAACTTCCAGTGCCAACACCCCTGTGGTTGCTGGTTTGTGTACAGCTGCTCTACTTCCAATCCAGCACCCTGTAATGGCCTTGGAAAGCAGTAGAAGATGGCCCAAGTGGCTAGGCTCTTGCCACCCATGTGCGAGCCCTGGATAAAGTTCCTGGGTCCTGGCTTTGGCCAGTCCGGCCTTGGCCATTGTGGCCATTGGTAGATGAGTCAGTGAATGGAAGATTCATTCTTTTCTCTCTCTCTCTCTCTTTCTCTTTCTCTTTCTCTCTCTCTTTGTAACTCTTTCAAATGAATTAATAAATCTTAAAAATTATGACACTGGCATTAAGGAGAGAGTTATAATCTAGTGAAAAGAAAAGAATAATTTAGAAACAAGGGGACAATCCCAAAAGGTTTTGGGATTGCTTGGGATTTCTGAAATGTGAGTGATGAAGATTCATTGTGTCTTAAGTTTAATATGAACTTTCTGGGGTGGGGTTAAATGTATATATTTTTGTGTATTGAAGAGAGATTGGAAATCATCTGGATCCTTAGATCCTTTCACTGAAGCAAAATTAAGTGAACTAATAACAGATGGTTACCACACATTCTTTTAGTCAACAGCATTCAGTGACAATGGACAAAAGGTTAATTGTTTATAGTTAACAAGGTTAGTTGTTTGATAACCATGCATTATTTTAACAAATCTGTATTCACATGCACACTTATACATATATGCACATGCATATATTTTGTCATTATTCATCAGTCTGGCATTATTCATGGTGTTGGGTTTATAGATGCTTTGGTGAGGGTAAAAAATAAGACAAGGTCTTCACTTCCATAGAGCTTATGTCATGCAGAAGACACAAATATAAAGTTAATAATTATAAATAATTTTTCTATATATTCATAAGAGAAATCATGAAGAGAAATCACAAAAGATTCTAAAATTACATTGTGAGGAACCTAATTTAGTTGGCAATGGACACAGCAGATTTAGACCTTTAGAAACATGTTTCCCCTATGATTCTAGCTGGTTATATGTAGGGATATTGGGTAGGGAAAGAAAGAACAGCATTTAATGGTCTGTAGCCAAGGGGAGGACATACTTCATTCTTCAAGGGCATCCTTTGAAACGTCATGTATGGTGACATCAGCGTCTACACATTTTCCACAATTTCTAAAAATAGAATCAACTCATTAGTAGAGAAACATTACAACATATATATTTTTAATTAATGGATGTTTGATGCCCTTGACCATGAGATTTCGCAGTGGCATTTCATTTGTGTGATGGCCTCCCAAACTATGCATTCCTCATGCTACTGAGAAGATAACATGCAAAAGGAAGGCCACATCTATCTCAGCCCCAACTGTTTATTTCCAGTCTTCGTCATCATTATTAATCAGAATGTTTGCAACTGTGAACTGTCCTAGTTTTCATTTTTAGCTCTTTTTGCTAAATCTGCATATAAAGAGAACATACAATTCTCCTTGATGATCATCTCCCCTTCAATTACAGCAATAATTTTCCTAGAGTGATGGTGCTATTGATTGCCCAACTGTGTTCTGTGTGCCAAAAATGCTTAATACTATCTTGTCATTCACAATCTGCTTAATGGTAAACATGGGATTTATAGTCTGTCAGATTCAATGAGCAGAAGAACTAATAAAATATGACAAAAAAGACTTTCCACTCTTTAGGAATGGAAGGATTCCATCTGGACAAATGATAGCATGTTGGAAAATCCCTGTGGTTTAAATAAGAAAAAAAACCAATTATATGTTTCTACTCAAGAAAGAAAATGTGCATGATGTCCACATGTAGAAGGGAATGCTATGATTTAAGAAATCGTTCTCTAAAAGTGCCTTTTTTTCTAGATTTGGATTTCTCAAAACAGAAATTTTATGTTTCTGATGCTGATTAAAAAAATCTATGTAGCCAGTTTTGTCCCCATGTATTGTAAAATCCTCCTATTGATAAATTCACTATTTCTTGCCCAGATTTTGAATCTCAGAAAATTAGGCAAGACGAAAGATACTGATGGACCTGTTAAGTAGCAATGCAAATGAAATCCTTCATCTATTTTGCATTGTGTCCCTTGCCTCATCCCCCTACACACACACACACACACACTGATATTGCAGTAGTGTTCACCCATGTTTTCTGCTTAGAGTACTGAGCAATTTTTTCTCTAAATGTACATTCAAATTACCTTGCAGTGACTGGAAAATTTCTATCCTCTGGACATTGTGATTCTGTGATCATGTCTGGGATGACAGCCTTATTTTTAAATTTTCATTTATTTTTTCAATGGCTCCTAGTGAATAAACTCCATAATTTATTGAAATCTCTATAAACTGTGATAAACACTAGGTTATTATTAACACCCTGACTTGAGACAATTCCCTGGTTTTTCTAAATGGCAGCTTGAGGGTGATCATTGTCTATCACGTGAGATCCCTGTAAAGATAAAGTGGGCACTGTCTAAAGACTTAAAATACTTCCTTACATTTATACATGTTTTATAAAGATTAGCTATTTTGTTCTGCTGGGTTTTTTAAAGATTTATTTGAAAAACAGTTACAGAGAGAGGTAGAGACAGAGAGAGAGGTCTTCCATCTGCTGGTTCACTCCCCAAATGGCTGCAATGGCTGGAGCTGGGCTGATCCGAAGTCAGGAGCCAGCAGCTTCTTCTTGGTCTCCCACATGGGTGCAGGGGCCCAAGGACTTGGGCCATCTTCCACTGCTTTCCCAGGCCATAGCAGAGGGCTGGATTGGAAGTGGAGCAGCCGGGACTCAAACTGCAAGGGAAGACCATCCTGGGGTATACCCAGATGGATGCTTACACAGCAGGCGCTGCCTTTACCTGCTACGCCACAGTGCTGTCCCCACATTCTGCTGGTTTTTATTAGTGATGTAGCTTCTGTTATTATTATCCACAGTCTTTAATTAGCTTAAGCAACAAAAGGAAATACACTGTAAGTGATCAGTGATACCTATAATTTCAAAATATAGTTAAATATTGTTGATGAAACACTGAATCAGGAGCTATAAACCACCAGTAAGAACTGAAATTTACTGTTCCATGGAAACTGCAAATTGCATCATCTTTATTTCTGTCTGTAGATTTACTTCAGTCTTATCTCTCTCTGTTTTTGTCTTTTTCTCTCTCATGCTGACTGTACTTTCCCCAGAATCTGGTGGATCACAGTCAAGAGACCATTCCTGAATTTACATTAATTCTTCCATCAGCTGGAGGCTTAGAAGAATATGATTGACTTACCTTCAGCCAGTTGATTGTCTACCCCAGTTCAGTGGACTTTGGAGTAGTATGCAGGCTATGAAATAGAAACACACTCCTTAGGTCTCAACTGCATGGATGGGGGCAGTTCAAACAAGGGAAAAATGTGGGCTGGGAAGGTACCTGTAAAGGTATATGCTGCTGGGGTTTGCAATATTGTCAGTTTGAGGATAATCCAAGATTTTCATAAAATACATTGTGTATTCCACTCAGAGAATTCTGTTGATAGAATAAAATTATTATTTAGAGACTGTATAGCCTTCTTTTTTATTTTTTGACAGGCAGAGTTAGCCAGTGAGAGAGAGAGAGAGAGAGAGAGAGAGAGAGAGAGAGAGAGAGAGAGAAAGAGAGAGAGAGAAAGAGAAAGGTCTTCCTTCCATTGGTTCACCCCCCAAATGGCTGCTACAGCTGTCACGCTGTGCTGATCTGAAGCCAGGAGCCAGGTGCTTCCTCCTGGTCTCCAATGCGGGTGCAGGGCCCAAGCACTTGGGCCATCCTCCACTGCTTTCCCGGGTCACAGCAGAGAGCTGGACTGGAAGAGGAGCAACTGGGACAGACCCAGCACCCCAACTGGGACTAGAACGTAGGGTGCCAGTGCCGCAGGCGGAGGATTAGACTAGTGAGCCATGGTGCCAGCATATATTGTATAGACTTCTGAAAGTTAGATCATTTATCATTGGTTAAAATGTAAGTCAAGCAGTTCTTAGTGAAAATCAGGAAGGAAATGGAGTTTATCAATAGTGGGATAGCTCCTGTTTATGAATTTTTTCTGTCTGTTTTTTTGATGACTAATGTTCTTATTTACCTCTTTTAAAGAATAAGTGTAGTGCTTGGCTTGTATCTTAATGTGTAATTACTCTCAGTGACATTTATACTTAAAATACAAGGACTAGGCAGTATAAACCTTAGCAAAAGGAAGGAATGAGTTGACAATAATGATAAATTCAGACAACCAAGGGAAAACTATCTTTGAGTGCTGGACCTTTTTGACATCCCTCAAGTTGTGCTAAAGAGATAAACTATGGAGCACTCTACTGTGTTTCTGGTTAGTTCTGAAAATTATCTGAATTCAGTGTATTTTGAATACAGATGGTTTGTGGTTGAACCCAATCACTGAGCCATTCCAGTGACTGAAAGTTACATCCTTAGTGCAGCTTGGATTTTTGCCATACCCCTGACCAGCATTTGAACTTCTGTTTGGCATGGAACCAGGTTATGACAGTTATAGAACACAATCCTGTCAACTGTGGTGTATCTGACCTCTTAAGATTCCCTAGAGAAATAATTCTTAAGAAAAAAATGTACAGGACAACTTGTATCTACTCATATAACTGAAGTGTCTATTTGTTTTGAGTAAGTTTCATATTGTTTTAAAGATTTTATATGTTGTATTTGAAAGAGAGAGAGGAAGAAAGAGAGAGAGAGAGAGAGAGAGAGAGAGAGAATGAATGAATCTCAAGATCTTGTATCCACTGGTTTACTCCCTAAATGACGTCAAAGGCCTGGGGCTGGGCTAGGATGAAGCTGGAAGTCAGAAACTCCACCTGATAGGAACCCAAGGAATGAGCGATCTTTCACTGCTTACCCAGGCACATTAGCAAGGAGCTGATTTGGAAATAGAGCAAGCATCTGGGGCATGAACTCATGCACATTTGAGTTGCTTGCAGTGGCTTAATGTGCTGTGCCAGAACACCAGCTCCAGCATTTATGTTTTAAACATCTCATGCAATGTTCCCGTAGGTGAACACAGAAAATATATGATGAATGTAGAAACTACTGTTGTTTTTTCTTCACTTGTCACTCTCATCACTACTATAAATTATATTGCAATCATTCCTTTCAATTATATGAAATTGCTGGTTAAATATAAACATTTGCATGTCATTCTGGAAGAAGGTATATCAGCAAGATATTAATATTTTAATGTTAAATTAAGAAAACATATAACATTGATCTAATAGTGTAAATCCAATGTGCTTTTAAAATTATGATTGTGGATAGAAAAATAATCAGAAGGAAGTACAAAAATTTCATCAGTGGATTCCTTTGAATGTTCAGTAGGATTATGTTATGTTTTATTTTATTTACTCTTCTTATTTTATATGGTAGATTAACATTATATTTATTTAATAGCACTTATTATTTTGTGGTTATTAAAGCAGCATATAATTTTTAAAATAATTGTGGATAATAGGGAAAATGATAAGGAAGAAAACTTTCTACCACACAGAGGTTTTGTGATGACTTTCTTACTCCATTCTTTGTGTTTTTACTTTTTTAAGATTTTATTTATTTATTTATTTGAAAAGCAGAGTTACAGAGAGGGATAGCAAGAAACAGAGAAAGAGGTCTTCCATTCACTAGTTCACATCCCAAATGGCCTCGGCAACAGCCGGGGCTGGGCCAGGCCAAAGCCTAGAGCTTGATAGTACATCGTGGTCTCCCATGTGGGTAGCAGTGCCTTAAGTACTTGGGCCATCTTCTGCTTTACTAGGCTCATTATCAAGCAACTGCAACATAAGCAGAGGAGCCAGGCTTTGAGCCAGCACTCTGATATGGGACACAAGCATCACCAACAGGAGCTTAACCTGCTGCACCACAATCCTGGCCTCATGCTTTCTCCATTCTTGTCATTATAAAGATCATTATCTATATATCTTTGAGTTTTTTTTTTTTTATTACTGATGAGGATGAGTATTTTTGTATTTGTGTATTGGCCATTAGTGTTGAGTCCATTTTACCTATTATTCCTGAAGGCTGGGTCTACTGCTTATCTCACAATAACCAGGGTGTTACAAAACATGGAGTACCTTTTATCTGCTGTTAACCCCAATACAGCTCCAGCCATATTAGCAAAAGTCAGAATTTTTCAGGAAAGTACATATGTAGGCATTCACACTTGGACAGTAAGGTGAAAAAATGCAGTTAGGGGAAAGGGAAAAGGAAGTACAAAATGTATGACTGAGAAGTGCTGGAAGTATCTTAAAGGTGGCAGTCGTAGTATTGAAGATCATGATGGACATCTGCTTAACTATAATTGGAAGACAGAGCTTCAGAAAACATGCACATAGTAAGTCGTCTCCTGTAAAAACAGGAATCCATTTCCTTCCCATTGCTCTTCCTTGAAATTCACTAAGCTTCAGAACAAAAAGCATCTTTCACTTATTTCTTTCTTTTGCTTTCTTCTCCATACCTATCTCTACCTCCAACAAGTGACAGCAATCTTGTAAATAAAGTGAGGTTAGCTTTTACTCTCCGTCCTTTGAGAATCAATGCTATGAACTTAAAATGCCAGAGTAGTTGACATGATACATTTTTAAGATAAACCTCATAAAGGATCCAGTTCTTTAAAATAGCTCGTTTTGACTTAGAATTTTTGGTTGGTTAACTTTGATGTGGTCACTGTGTTATTTTGTGATCTACAAACTTACCCTATGAGATAGGAGAGCCTCCATGGACACAGGTTTGTGTTCAAATAACTCCTTTCCTTATTCCCCCCAGATTGATTATTTCCTTTTGCTATTGCTGTCTAAAATAAGTCAGTCATTTATGTGATGACTCTAAACGAACCCTCAAATTTTGTTTAAGGAATTCTGTTTCAGGTAGTTTGAAGAAAAACAAAAGGCTAAAGATTCTTAACATTTAATCCCAGACTACTACAAATTAAAGCGACATAAGTAATAAATCAATAAGCATTACTTTTCATCAGTTGAAGCCCTCTCTTTATATTCTTCTTATTCCCCTCCATGTTTGTGTAGTAATTTTGTAATAACAGGGTTGAATTTTCCAAGTAGGAAATACATTATAAATGGGAAAATGTTGAATGTTCTTTCTTTAACCTTGTGGTTTGAATCAAATTTAGGTTCTGAATATGGAATTAATTAAATTGTTCTTTAATGAACTTAAGAAACTTTTTAATGAACAGTGTTCAACTCTTCACCATCTGCAGATTGCAACCATCTTCAGAAAACACACTCTTTGTTTTTCTTCCATTTCTCCCCTTTTATTTCTTTCCATATAAGAGAAAGGGACAATTCATCAGAAAAATTTTATTTCATTCCACAGGGCAGTAAATTCACCTGCACTAGGCAATCAGTAAATAAAGATAATTTTAGTGTCATCATTTAATTGATTTTCTTGCTCTTTCAATTAGTAAAACAATTGATCTTTAATCCTTTTTGTGAATTTCTAATTAATTCAATCTTGGTTTACGTAAGATATTCAGCTCAGAAAATCTATTGAAAGAAGAGAACCTTAGCAAAAACTGCCATTGGCATTTACTCACAGAAAATTTGGGAAAATTTTTTTCCCCTCCTGAGTCGTCACAGAAAGTCAACTGGTACTGGTAGGACACCTAGAGAAAAATCGCTACTGTGACAGCTGTTGCTCTTTTTGATCAGATGTATATTCTAATGGTATTTTTCCTTTAGAAAGTTTAGATTAGGGCAATTTAAATAAAAAGAAAGCAGATATTGGTTAGGAGCTTGAGGAGACACAGTAAGACTGTATACTAGCCAGACATGGAAAGGTTTTGAATAAAATAAAACTTCAATAATTCTATACATACATGCTGCTTTTATTTCTACAGAGAGTCATATCTTTACACTACTGTTGAGTAGTAGAGGTGATTAATATACTATGGGGCCTCTCTTAAGGGAATAAATAGTAAGTCCTTTTGAAAAGTATGCTTAACACTAAATACGATACTAAAACTTTGTTTCTCAGTAATGAGAATAATGCTTATTTAAGCTGATGCTATGCATGAAAATGCAAATCTTCATCAGTAGCAGCATTTTTCTTAGATAACTCTAGTCTTAGGCACATAATTTAGTGAAAAGATATTTAAAATAATCTATTGACTCTTAATTTCTTTTCAGTGGTACCAACTGAATGTATAATATTGTATTTTAATTTATTGAATGGTGTTATTTAATTTATTCTTATATGCATCCATTGAGATTAATTTGTATGTCACTCTTTCCATCTTTTTTTCACAATCACCCAAAGAGATTTTTTAAGACATTATGTTTCCTTCATCATCTCCATCCAGTAGAATTTCAGTTAAACTGTTTTTCTGTTTATGCATTGTATGGATGTCTGTGTTTTACACCTAAAAAGAGTAGGTTTTTTCCATACCCAAAGAACCAAGTTTTGTATCCTTGAGGGCGGTATTGCTCCCATGAGAAGGCATAATATAAGTGTGTTTTGCTAAATTTGAAACTTCTGAGTTAGTAAATTATGTTTAAGAGACCACCTAATTTAGCTGAAAGTGTGTTTCCTTCTTAGGAAATTTAAGACACATTGGAAATAATAAAACTGAGCATTTTGTGGAGTATCTGTAAACACATTCCCCCCTGATGGTGGCTGTCTTGAAATTCACAAATGTTGAGGCACATAGTCATGTGTTGGTATTTATAGTGGGTTGGTTTTGAGAACTCTGTGACTCCAAACTCTAGGCGCTGATATTCCTGTTTTTATTTATGTATTTATATATTTATTTATTTATGAGAGGCAGGCGTGTGGGAGAGGAGAGAGGGAGCACGAGTAAGTGTGTTGCCATCTGCTTGCTCATTCTGCAAATGCCCAGATGGCAGGGACTGGGGCAGGCAGAAGCTAGAATCTAGGATCCCAGGTTTTCCACATGGTGATAGGAACCCAGCCACTTGAGCCATCACTGCTTCCTCTGAGAATGTGCGTCAGCAAGAAGTGGATATCAAACCCAGACAGCTTGATATGCGGCATGAGTATTTTAACCACTCTACCGAACAACAGTCCTGAAAATTTAAAATAATCTCTAGATTACTTAGAATATCCAATATAATGTGCACGTTGTATTAACAGTTATAATACTGTAACAGTTAGGGAATAATGACAGGAAAAAAGTCATACATGTTCAGTACAGTTTTTCTCTGAATATCAGATATGGACAAGAAAGACCCATTGGCCAGTTTCCCATGTTCTACTCCTCCCTTCTCTTCACAGCCTGGAATATTTAAATTTGTTCCTAGGTTCCTAAAAAATGATGGCTAGCCTGAAGCAAACAGTCTTTAAGTATTTTTTACAACAAAATCTTACAGTTCAACATGTAATCACATGTGCTGTTTTTTAAATAATGCTTCAAAATTCCAATTTTGATAACTGGGAGATTGCCCTTGCCCCATGTCTGGTAAGTATTTGTCTTAATTACTTCATTTCTCCTTTGGTTATTTTACTGGTATTTAGACACTTGTATTTACTTCTTTATGAACTGTGTTTTTCATTGTTCCTGCTATTTTTTTCCATTTCTTCTTTTCTCTCTACCTTAGCTGATGAACCTTTCCCTCCTGTTGTCTCCGGATTAGCTGTTTGCACCTGAATTGTGTTTGTAATTGCAGTGATCATCATTATTTGTAGGTGCAGTGTGGTATGTCAGGATACCTTAGAAGAGCTAGTGTGAATTGCGTGTATCTGCAGACTCTTTTATGTCCAAAATACACAGTTTTCTCATATAAGTAGCTCATATGATAATGGTATCATTTTGTTTTTCCTTATTGATGTATACTGTGAAAAACTTAATGGGCAAAGAAAATAACTAAAGCTGACTTTTGCTCTTTCCTTAAAGAATTAGCTTAATATTTGCATAAGAAAATTGAATTGATGACATCCTTATGTTGGGAAACCATAACGCAGGCTGACAAATGTAGAAATTTGTGAAAGATTCTAAGAATCTTCTTTGTCTCTGTGGACCCTTTAGTCTGAGTCCCATACTGCATAAAACATTTACACTTCAGAATTTATTTTGTTGAATGATATATCCTTTAAAAATCTATTCTTTCACTTTTAAATTGATCCATCTTTTTTTTTTCTGATTTTAACCTAATGTAAGCAAGTGAAATGATGACCACTCCAAAGTGAATGTAAAAAAAAAAAATTAAAAAAAATCTAGAAAAGCATATAATGAATCAAGCAATAGCATAAAATATGATGCTATGCACCCTGAATTTTTACTCATGTTGTGCTTTGTGTTGGAGATTTTAAAATTAGTGAGGGCTTTTGTATGCCAGGGATGGTTGTGTGGGGGAAGGTGGGAGAGGAGGTTTTGTGATACGAGTCACAGAAATCAATTACTTCTCTCTTCATATGGAACTTTATCTTTTGAAGTTTGTTTAGCTGTATTTGCTCTTTTGCCTGTCTTGATCAAAGAGATATAAACTTTTCTTTATATGTTGATTCTTGATATCACTGTGATTCAAAATTCAGCGCAGAAACTGCCTTTAATCATTTTTCTGAAGAAAGCATCCTGCAGCTGTGATTCATAGAAACATATCTGAGCACAATATTCTAATTTTCTCTGTTCCTAAGGTTAGATCACTCTCTCCTGAAATGATCAAAATGATGCTGCTTTTTTTTTTTTTTTTTTGGTGGAGTGGTATTTCCTCTAGGTTAAAGCAAATATGTGAATTCAAAGATGTTAATGAGTTTGTAGGTTATGAGTCCTTAATCAGTTGTTAAAGGAAATAACATACCATAGGACATGCTCTTAATTTTGGTTGGTTTTTTAAAGGTAGAATATGTTATACTATAGATGTACCATTCATGTTTGTGCCACCTGTGCACATTTAACCTCCTCACATAGGTACCCATTTCACCTACAACCTCTACTATTGGAAAAGTCCTTTAATAGCCATGCTGACTCCATACCTATTCGTGACTTCTTTGATATGGCATTGTACTTGATGCAAGAATCACTCACCCAGAGTGAGTCAGTGAATCATAATTTGAAGTAAAAGTACGGTGATATCAGCTGATTGGCTGAATGACTGTGAGGTAAATGCAAGGTAAATTATAAGGGTTGGACTCCATGAGCAAGCAGAGAATGAGAGCAAGGCTTCTTCTCTTGCATTTCTCTAATCCAGTAATGGGTAGAGTGTCCTGACACTATTAACTGACTGCTATTAACTAAGCAATTAATAAATGTTTGATATGTAGGGAGACTAAAATATGCTGTAGAATAGGGTATTGTTGCCAAAACAAGTTATGGGAAGATGAACAAAATGCACATTTCTTAAAGAATTTGGAAGACCTTCAGTTTCTTGCAACCAAAGAGACTTCTGAGAAGAATGAGGCAAATACTGGCCCAATTTATTAAGGGAAATGGCTCACCTTACTGTGCCCAATCAGGGGCTAGAAGCTTCTTGAATATAATTCTGTTTGTTATCTTCTAATATAGGTATGTGCATGTAAAATCAACTGGAAAAGTTTGTTAACACAGGACTTTATGAAGACAAAACAAAGATTAGTTGATTTTTTTAAGCTTACCTCCCTAAAGAAGACAGGTTAAAACATTTGAGATAGTGTGCTGCAGAACCTCTGTTATGTATCCTTTGTTCTTTTTGTACCATATCTACCAATCTGTTATGCTGACATGTCTATTTTTGCTCTGGAGCCCTTACTGCTGTTCATATTTAATTTATAGATTTACGTGTTAATTCCTGGAATGATCAAACAGTGTATAACTCTGCCACTATAACCATTAGCTTGATACTTATAACCTCACTGTATTTCTCTTTTCCAATCTTAGAGGTGCTGGAGGAAACGGGATTGATATCACTCTTTAAGCAAAATAAAACTTGTTATCTTTTGTAGATATAATGATGTAGGGAGGAAGACATGGCCTTGTGTAGGGAATGAGTAGAGTGGCACAGATTGTAGATAAAGAATTCTAGTGAACTCTGTGTTCCTACATTTTTCTAGGTGTGTCCAAACTCACAGTTACAGTTAGACTCAGATGAGCCATAAGTAGGGCTACTCAGAGACTTGAAAATTAGGTATTTCGCATACAAATATACAATTCATATAATTTCTCAGATGTAATCTATTATGAGTGTTGAGTCCCTTTAAAATATATACTGAGCTTTGGACCATCTTTGGCCCCTATGAGACTCAGATAATACAAAAAAAAAAAAAAGGAAGTTATATGAGCACACTCATTTGTTGAGTTAATGAATTTTTAAAAAATTTTATTTAAGGTATACAAATTTAATGCATTTTATATATACATATTCAGCAACATGGCGATACTTACCACCCTACCCTCCCTCTCACCCATGCTCTCATGCTTCTTCCTCCTCCCTCTCCTATTCCCATTAGTTTTTACAAAGATATATTTTCACTTAATTTTACACTCATAAGATTAACCCTGCACTAGTAAAGAGATGAACAGATAGTTTGAAAAAAAAAAAAAAAACACTGTTCATCAACAGTCGAGACAAGGGCTTTTAAAAATCATGACATCTCAAAGTGTCAATTTCACTCCTAATTGAGTATATTTTAAATGCTGCTTGTGGGTTTTCATAAATTGCCTTGATTGTGTTGAGGAATGTTCCTTCTATAACCAATTTGCTTAAGGTTTTCATCATGAAAGGATGTTGTATTTTATCAGATGCTTTCTGTGCATCTCTTGAGATAATCCTATGGTCTTTTTCTTTAGTTTGTTAATGTGATGTATCATATTTATTGTTTTGTGGATATTGAATTATCCTTGCATACCAGTGATAAATCCCACTTGTTCCAGTTGAATAATCTTTCTGAAGTGTTATCGGATTTGATTAGATAGTATTTTGTGGAGGATTTTTGCATCTATGTTCATGAGAGATATTGGTCTGTAGTTCCCATTCGCTGTTGTATCTTTTTCTTGTTTAGGAATTAAAGTGATAATGGCACAAGAAGGAGTTTGGGAGGATACCCTCCCTTTTAATTGTTTTAAATATCTTGAGCAGAATTGGAATTAGTTCTTGTTTAAATGTGTGGTAGAATTTAGCAGTGAAGCTACCTGATCTTGGACTTTCCTTTATTGGGAGAGTTTTTTTACTGATTTAATCTCCACTTTGCTTATTGGTATGTTTAGGTAGTCTATGTCTTCATGACTCAAATTTGGTAGATTGTATGTGTCTTGGAATCGATCCATTTCTTCTAGGTTTTACAATTTGTTGGCACACAGCTTTTTGTAGTGATTGATGATGATTCCTTTTATTTCAGTGATAATGTTAAATTTTCTTACTCATCTCAGATTTCAGATTTTATTGATTTGGGTCTTCTCCCTGTTTTTTCTTTCATTCTTCTTCTTCTTCTTCTTTTTTTTTTTTTTTTTTGGTTAGGTGGGCCAGTGATTTATACACAGAAGACAAAATTTATACTAAGTAAATATTTCAAAAATTTGCATACATGCACACAAAAAAAACCTGTTTGAGAACAAGTTTTACAGATAATTCTCATAATACAACTCATTGAGGACAAAAGTCCTGTTTGGGAAGTGAGTGTACAATGATTCCTGTTGTTAATTTAACAATTAACACTCTGATGTGTTAATCTGACCATCTGAGACCCTTGACATGAGCTGCCTAGGCTATGGAAGGTTTTTGAATCCAAAGACTCTGTCATTATTTAAACAAGGCCATAAGCAAAGCGGAAGTTCTCGCCTCAAAAGTACATCCTTCTTTGGTGGCCACTTCTTTCCACTGGGGTCTCTTTCACAGAGATCCTTCATATTGGACATTTTTTGGCCACAGTGTCTAGGCTTTCCATGCCTGAAATGCTCTCATGGGCTTCTCAGCCAGACCAGAATGCCTTAAGGGCTGATTCTGAGGTCAGAGTGTTATTTAAAGAGAATGTCATTCTGTGAGTGCTGTGTGGACTACTTCCCATGTTGGAACATTTTCTCCTTTTTAATTCTATTATTATATGATCACTTTAACACTTAATTCTATCTGTATGTTCACTTTAACACTTAATATGATCACTTTAACATTTAAGATGAAATTTTTACCGCCCAGCTTAATGGGATTTGGAGTCCCATGACAAGTTTTTAAACTGTACCCTTAGAAGTAGTTCTGGAGGAATGTATGCAGAACTATAAAGCTTTACTGTTACAAACTTTTTCCTCTCTCTCTTATATCCATCTTTTTTTTTTTTTACTGAGATCTATTTTTATTTGACTTTACATATGATTAACTCTATGTTAAGAGTTCAACAAATAGTATGAGGGAGAGAATAATAAAACTGTTCCTCAACAGTCAACACAAGGGCTGTTCAAGTCATTGCTTCTCAATTTGTCATTTTCACTTGTACAGATTTCCTTTTAAGTGCTCTATTAGTTATCACAGATCAGGGAGAACATATGGTATTTGTCCCTTTGGGACTGGCTTATTTCACTCAGCATGATGTTTACCAGAATCATCCATTTTGTTGCAAATGACTGGATTTCATTTTTTTTACTGCTGTGTAATATTCCATAGAGTACATATCCCATAATTTCTTTATCCATTTTTCAGTTGTCGAGCATTTAGGCTGATTTTATATCTTAGGTATTGTGAATTGAGCTGCGATAAACATGGGGGTACAAATAACTTTTATTTGCTGATTTCATTTACCATGGGTAAATTCCTAGGAGTAGGATGGCTGTGTCATATGTAGGTCTATATTCAGATTTCTGAGGTATCTCCAGACTGTCTCCCATAGTGATTTTACCAGTTTACATTCCCATCAACAGTGGATTAGGATACAGTTTTTCCCCACATCCTCGCCAGCATTTGTTTGTTGATTTCTGTTATGAAAGCCATTCTGACTGGGATGAGGGGAAACTTCACTGTGTTTTTGATTTGCATTTCCCTGATGGCTAGTGATCCTGAACATCCTTTAATGTGTCTGTTGGCCATTTGGATTTCCTCTTTTGAAAAATGTCTATTTAAGTCTTTTGCCCATTTCTTAACTGGGTTGATCTACTGCTGTATTCGATCACTCTACTTTGTCATGAGACTGGTAGATTTGGGAAAGGTATGTTGCTTTCTTAGAAGTATTAATAGTATATTTAATTAGGAAATAATTAATATGTTGATTTTCATGATTTTTATCTCTTGACATGATAACTATTTTAAATATTGAAACCTGTTCAGTTCTATAATTACCTGTTTTTCATAATGTCTTCTTGTGATATAGATCATATGACAAAAAACCTCATTGATCAGTATACTTAAGTGCATTTCTTGGTATGTGTAGTGTATTTTAATAAAACGGTTAAAAAAAAGTAATAGACTTGAGGTGTTAGTATGTTGGTTTCTGTATTCACATGTGAGATTTGGCTGTATTTTTTGAGAGGAGGGCTGTTTTTGTCAGATTTTAAATCCATGGCTATGTTAACGTCATCAAATCAATTAATGGCTTTCAATTTTTCTCAACTATAAGTGTTGAAAGAACCCATCTATAAATAATGTAATCCCCCGATGTTTGTAGAAGTAATTTTTGAATAATTCTGTATCTGTATCAGTTACTTTCCCTAGGTAAAAATAAAAGGTAATTACAGTTTAAAAATAAAGGTTTTGGGCCGGCGCCATGGCAAAATAAGCTAAACCTCCACCTGAGGTGCTGGCACCCTGGGTTCTAGTCCCAGTCGGGGCGCCAGATTCTGTCCCGGTTGCTCCTCTTCCAGTCCAGCTCTCTGCTGTGGCCCGGGAGTGCAGTGGAGGATGGCCCAAGTGCTTGGGCCCTGCACCCGCATTGGAGACCAGGAGGAAGAACCTGGCTCCTGGCTTTGGATCGGCGCAACGCGCCCGCCGCAACGCGCCAGCTGTAGTGGCTGCTTAGGGGGTGAAGCAACGGAAAAAGGAAGACCTTTCTCTCTCTGTTTGTCTCTCTCTCACTGTCTAACTCTGCCTGTCAAGAATGGCTCACATTCAGAAATCTACCAACAATACATGCTGGAGAGGATGTGGGGAAAAAGGGACACTAACCCACTGTTGGTGGGAATGCAAACTGGTTAAGCCACTATGGAAGTCAGTCTGGAGATTCCTCAGAAACCTGAATATAACCCTACCATACAACCCAGCCATCCCACTCCTTGGAATTTACCCAAGGGAAATTAAATTGGCAAACAAAAAAGCTGTCTGCACATTAATGTTTATTGCAGCTCACTTCACAATATCTAAGACCTGGAACCAACCCAAATGCCCATCAACAGTAGACTGGATAAAGAAATTATGGGACATGTACTCCATAGAATACTATACATCAGTCAAAAACAATGAAGCCCAGTCATTTGCAACAAGATGGAGCAATCTGAAAAACATTATGCTGAGTGAATTAAGCAAGTCCCAAAGGGACAAAAATCGTATGTTCTCCTTGATCAGCGACAACTAACTGAGCACCAAAGGGGAAACCTGTTGAAGTGAAATGGACACCATGAGAAACAGTGACTTGATCAGCTCTTGTCCTGACTGTTGATGTACAATGTAATACTTTATCCATTTTAGTATTTTTTTTGTTCTAGTACTAGTGGTTTAACTCTGTAATTAACACACAATTATTCTTAGGTGTTTAAATTTAACTGAAAAGTGATCCCTGCTAAATATAAGATTGGGAAAAAGAGAGGGAGGAGATGTACAATTTGGGACATGCTCAATCGGACTTGCCCCAAATGGTGGAGTTAGAAACGTGCCAGGGGATTCCAATACAATCCCTTCAAGGTGGCATGTATCAATGCCATCTCTCTAGTCCAAGTGTTCAACTTCAGATCACAAGTGATCACACTGATAGGTCTAAGAGTCAAAGGGATCACACAAACAAGACTAGTGTCTGCGAATACTAACTGATAGAATCAAAAAGGGAGAGGACGATCCAATATGGGAAGTGGGATATACAGCAGACTCATAGAATGGCAGATGTCCTAAACAGCACTGTGGCCTCAGAATCAGCCCTTAAGGCATTTAGATCTGGCTGAAGAGCCCATGAGAGTATTTTAGGCATGGAAAGCCAAGACACTCTGGGGAAAAAAATAAAAGAAGACCTAAATGAAAGATCTCTGTGAGTGAGATCCCAGTGGAAAGAATGGGGCCATCAAAGAAGGAGGTACCTTTCTCTGAAGGGAGGAGAAAACTTCCACTTTGACTATGACCCTGTCTAAATAAGATTGAAGTCGGCGAACCCAAAAGGATTGCATAGCCTTGGCAACTCATGACTAGAGCCTAGGGAGATTACTGACACCATAAACAAGAGTGTCAAATTGTTAAGTCAACAGCAGGAGTCACTGTGTACTTACTTCTCATGTGGGATCTGTCCTTAATGTGTTGTCCAATGTGAAGTAATGCTGTAACTAGTACTGAAACAGTATTTTTACACTTTGTGTTTCTGTGTGGGTGCAAACTGATGAAATCTTTACCTAATATATACTGAATCGGTCTTCTGTATATAAAGAGAATTGAAAATGAATCTTGATGTGAATCGAATGGGAGAGGGAGCTGGAGATGGGAGGGGTGCAAGTGGGAGGGAAATTATGGGGGGGGGGCATTGTAATCCATAAACTGTACTTTGGAAATTTATATTTACTAAATAAAAAAGTAAAAAAAAATCTGTTCTTTTCAAAGTAAAAAAAAATTAAAATAAAGTTTTTGTACATTTTCCTTTTTTAGTATTCTCCTATATTTCTAACTATATTACCTAAAAAAATCTCCTAAGTTAGGTAAATTGACAATGTTAATGTTCATGTAATTTAAGAAATATGTGATCCTGTAAGTATATATCTGAAATCTTTGATGATTATTATGAATGGTATTTGTCCCTTTGGAACTGGCTTATTTCACTCAGCATGATGTTTATGAGAATCATTCATTTTGTTGCAAATGACTGGATTTCATTTTCTTTTTACTGCTGTGTAATATTCCATAGGGTACATATGCACTTAAATTCAATACATTTTCATTTTCTTCTTTTACTTTTATAAAGTTACCTTTATGAAATCTATATAGACTAGGATAGCATCATTGAGTCAATCATCAAAATTATATTTATAGTGCTTGTACATAGCTGCTCCTTGTAAGATAATTTTCCTTAGCCATAAAAAAAAAACAGTGTCTCCTTTTACTTCCTTTTCTAATAATAAATCTGATTTAATTCATGTTATATTACAGGACAACACAATTACTTGAATCATTTTGTGCACATTAGAAACACTGTTTTTCAAATCCCAAGTCAAGACCCATGAATTCGCATAAATGTGTTTTAAAGATAGTTAAAAAGATTTAAAATCTTGACTGCCTCAAAGTATATTTTCTCTATTATTTTGTACAATTTTGAGACTCATTTAATAAATTGCATTAAAACTGAGAAAATCTTTGAGTGATAATTTATGATATTTTAATAACTATATTTTCTGCAATAATTTTATTCTAATTAAAATAGATTTTGTTGAGTTTTTGAAAAATTAGCTGCTTATCTCTGAAATTCCAGAGGAACATGCCAACCACACAAAATATTTGTCATGGAATTACTGAATAAATGAATGAATATGTGATTTAAATATTTTAAAAGTCCTTTAAATCTTTTGTACCCTGTTTTTATGTTAGTATTTTAAATACGAAATTAATTTCAATCATCTAGTGTTTAGCTATTTGATAATCTAAAGGTAAAATGAAAATCCTTATTATTTGTCATTCATATCAATAAAGAATTATTGAAGACATAATGGTCGTTCCAAAGTTAGGAGTCAGGAATTTTTTCTGGTTTTCCTATGTGGGTGACAGGAACCTAAATATTTACTTGGGCTACCATCTGGTGTCTCCCAGGTACATTAGCAGAAAGCTAGATCAGAAGTAGAATAAGCCAGGTTTGGCTCCCTGGCATTTGGATATGTGAGGCAAGTGTCCCAAGGAACAGCTTAACCTGTGTGGCTAAAATGTTCTCTAGTAGATATTAATTATAAAGAATTATTAGCTCCATTATGATAATTTTTATAAAAATGAAAGTTATTAGCTCATTGAAAATATAACGTTGGGCTCCTCAGCCAACACATTATATGAAAAGCCCATAGGAGTATTTTAGGCATAGAAAGCCAAGACTCTCTGGCAAAAAAAACAAAACAAAACAGAAAACCTAAATGAAAGATCTCTGCGAGTGAGATCCCAGTAGAAAGAACAGGGCCATCAAAGAAGGAGTCGGCAAACTCAAAAAGGCTTCCATAGCCCTGGCAACTCATGACTAGAGCCTAGGGAGATTACTGATGCCATAAACAAGAGTGTCAAATTGTTAAGTCAACAACAGGAGTCACTGTGTACTTACTCCTCATGTGTTGTCCAGTGTGAATTAATGCTATAACTAGCACTCAAACAGTATTTTACACTTTATGTTTTGTGTGGTTGTGAACTGTTGAAATCTTTACTTAATGTATACTAAATCGATCTTCTGTATATAAAGAGAATTGAAAATGAATCTTGATGTGAATCGAATGGGAGAGGGAGCTGGAGATGGGAGGGGTGCGGGTAGGAGGGAAGTTATCAGGGGGGGGGGAGCCATTGTAATCCATAAACTGTACTTTGGAAATTTATATTTACTAAATAAAAGTTTAAAAAAATACATGTTCTCCATTAAGATAACCTCTGGAGGTTTTGGGGAATTGTGTTATTTTCTTTTTCTTTTTTAAAGATATATTTATTTGACAGGTAGAGTGACACAGAGACAAGGAAAGATGGAGGTCTTCCATCTGCTGGCTCACTCCCTAAAAGGCTGCAATGGCTGAGGTTTTTGGGCCTTGGTGTAGCCAGGAGCCCAGAACTCCAAGTCTTCAAAGGGGTGTCAGGGATATAAGCACTTGGACTATCTTAAGGTGCTTTCTCAAGTGCATTAGCAGGGAACTGTATTGAAAGCAGAATAGCCAGGACTCAAACCCCCACTACAATGTGGGATGCTGATCTTGCAAGCAACAACTTAACCCACTGCACCACAATGCATATCTTATGGAGAGTGTGTATTTTCATAGTGTTTTTTTGTATTAAGAAGACTATGATACCTAACCACTAGAACCTGTGGGTATGTCTTCTTACATGACAAAGGAAACCTTGCATATGTAATTAATTTAATGACCTCAGGATGGGGAAATTATCTTGAATTATTCAAATAATCAAATCTAATCACAGGAACCCTTAAAAGAAAAGGGTAGGTCAGAGAAGTGAAGTGGAAAGGACTTGAGCCATGCTTGCTGGCTTTCAAGACGAAGGAAGATAGTCCTGAGCAAAAGAATGTGTGTGTAGTCTCTAGAAGCTGGAAACTGGCTTCAGCCTGACAGCTAACAAGAAAACAGGGACCTCAGTCCTTAAACTGCAAGCTAACATTCTCCCCCAGAGTCCCCAAAAAGAATACAACCCTGCTGCAACTTTCATCCCAGGCTAATGAAATATGTTGTGAACTTCTGACCTTCAGAGCTGGAAGATAATACATTAGTGTTGTTTTAAGCCAATAAAATTGTGGTATTTTATTACAGAAGCAACATAAAAGTAACATACTTCTAATAGTAAAAGAATAAGAATATAACTTAAAGTCATGTAGAAAGCTGTATTTTTTAAAGATTTATTTATTATTTATTTGAAACGTAGAGTGACAGGCAGAGGAAGAGAGAGAGAGGGAGGGAGGGAGGGAGAGAGAGAGAGAGGGAGGGAGGGAGGGAGAGAGAGAGAGAAAGAGAGAGAGAGAATATGAATGTCTTCCATTCGCTGGTTCACTCCCCAGATGGCTGCAATGGTTGGAGCTGCACTGATCTGAAGCCAGGAGCGAGGAGCTTCTTCCAGGTCTCCCATGCGGGTGAGGGGCCCAAGGACTTGGGCCATCTTGTATTGCTTTCCCAAACAATAGCAGAGACCTGGATTGGAAGTGGAGTAGCCGGGACTTGAATGGTGTCCATTTGGGATGCCAGCAGTGCAGGCCGTGGCTTTACCCGCTACACCATAGTGCTGGCCCCAGAAAGCTGTATTTTTAAGTAAAACCTTGAGAACAACAAAAACTTAGTTTGTGTTCTGATTCATCTCAAGTACTGTTTAGTAGTTGCTTAATAAATGCTCATCAGAAGAGAACCTGAAATGAAATTATATATTGTATTATAATATTTGATTTTTATTGTTTCTTCAGGGCAGTATCTTACACAGAATAGGTAATATAAAGTATTCTGTTGAAAGAAAACACTATATCTTGATCTAATTATGTTCATTTGGAATCTTTACGTTTCATGTCTTTGAAGTTTCCTGTCTTGTCAAGTCTTCTAACCTATGAAATACCAAATTCTGTTGTTCTATAATCTGACATCTATTTTTCTACGTTAGATATCATTCTTGAGATGCTATTCCTTCTGCTTACTTTCCCCAAAATATAATGGTGTGCGATAGTGGGTTATTGGTTCTAGTTTTTTTATTCAGTTCAGCATCCTTATTCATTTTTTCTTGGTGGCTGTGATGGATGAGAAAGACTTAAAAAAATCTGTCAAGATTATTAAGTAGAGTTTTGGAAAACTATAATTGCCTGCAGTAGTGAGTGTCTCATGCCAAATTCATTATTCAAAATAAGATTTTTAAACTTGATTGGTGTGGTAATTGTTTTGGGGCACCCTTTTACCCTACCATTTTATATCATAAGAAAAAAAAAGATTTTGCTTAAGTCAGTATTTGGCTATTTCAATATATAGAAGGCAGATGAAATGAAATAGAAGTCACTGAAAAGAATTGGAGTCACATAATGTATTAAAATAAAAATTATTCTCTGCCTCTTCTAATGTTCAATAAAACTTCATTTGAAACTGTTGTTCTAGGACACTATTAAAAGTTCTGTTTTGGCCGGCGCTGTGGCTCAACAGGCTAATCCTCCACCTAGCGGTGCCGGCACACTGGGTTCTAGTCCCGGTCTGGGTGCCGGATTCTGTCCCGGTTGCCCCTCTTCCAGGCCAGCTCTCTGCTATGGCCTGGGAAGGCAGTGGAGGATGGCCCAAGTGCTTGGGCCCTGCACCCCATGGGAGACCAGGAGAAAGAAGCACCTGGCTCCTGCCTTCTGATCAGCGTGGTGCGCTGGCCGCAGCACGCTGGCCGCGGCAGCAACTGGAGGGTGAACCGACGGCAAAGGAAGACCTTTCTGTCTGTCTCTCACTGTCCACTCTGCCTGTCAAAAATAAAAAAAATTAAAATAAAAAAATAAATAAAAGTTCTGTTTCAATCAGGATTTAGGCCAGCTTATATTGGAAAATTCCTTATATTTGTGGAACTATTTAGTATAGCTGTGTTGTGGTTTAATTATCAAATCTGATCATTTTAGGCCTCCCAATCTTTCTAAGTTCTCCAGGATTTCTATGACTCTGAGTGATCTGAGTTTACAGTAGGCTTCTCAGTTATCTCAATGTGAATTGAAATCAGTTGAGTTCAGGCTGGGTCAAGGTTTAGGTAGATTAATTCATCCTAATCTATACTAAATGTTCTACCCATTCAAATCTCACCCATCCATTTCTTCATACATCTATTCACCCATCAAGGAAGAATAAGACTTACTGATGCAAAACGTAGAATGTAAAGAAGACTAGTCACAGATTTTTGGTGTCATATTCACAATTTCATTATTAGATTTGTGAATCAATGTACTGATTCTTTTATAGTACTTTCAGTAAGAAGAAAAAGTCTTCTTCTTGGATTATATGTCCTGATCATTTGTCTGGAGAATAGGTTCACCATATTTTGGAGATGTTAGTGATATATTCTGACTTCTGTCAGAAGTTTAGCCTTCTAGGAAAGTAGCTTCAGTGCTCATCAAGATCAAACAACAGATTTTAACTGAAGTAATCGATTAAAGTAGCTTAGAGTATGGTTCTTAGTCATCCTTAGAATCTGTTGCTTATGCATTATTTTCTTTCTGCTTTTTTTTTAAAGAGAGAAAGGTTCACTGTTTTTCTCAATGTGGCTAATTCAGGTGTTAGGGAATATTTTGCTTTTTTCTTTGCTGTTTTTTTCCCTCATTTTTTCTGCCTCCTTTGGTGCTTTCTATGCTCCTGTGAACATCTTTGAATTCTTGGGAAGCTAAGATAAGGGGACAGGAGTAGGAGGAGAAAAGGAATTCCCTTAGCTTAGGCTTTCAGGCAGGAGACAAAAAAAGTACTATATCTGTGGGCTTCCTACAAGGAAGAGTTTCACATTCTAGTAACAAATAATGTATGTTGCTTTGGGATAGCTTCTTGCTGAACGCCAGCAGTAGAATGTGTGTGTGTGTGTGTATGTATGTATGTATGTATTGTACTACCTCAGCAAGACTAAGAAGGGGAAAATAAAATTCCATCCTAAATATTACAAATGTAACAAAGATCTTGACATTTAACTACAGCTGAATGAATAAGACACATATCTGTGGAAAATATAGCTCCCTGTGCTTTTTTTTTTTCTGCTTTTTAAATTCCAATTTATTTGGTGCTTAGTTTTAAGGATATCATACATTTCTTATAGATTGGTGATACAACTGTAAGGTCGAGGTGTACCATTTTAGTGTCATTTTTCTAAATTTATTTTTGTTCTTACATTAAAGATATACATGTAATTCAGAATCAGCTTTGGAGAAAATTATAGAGTTGATAATGTTCATATGTTTTCACATCCACTAATTACCTGGTATCCTCATAGTATTCTGTGTGGTCTGACGTTTCCTACAATGTTCTCCTACTAGGGTAGGTAATGCAAATGGAATTTAAGGATGAATGGCAAAGATATTTTGGGTGTTGAAATTGGGTATCCCATAAATGGGCAAAGGCAGGTGGCCATTTTCTCTACATATGAGCGTCATTAATCTTGTTTATAGAAAGAAACAAGTTTTAATTGAGCTCTTTGTTTTGCCTGAAAAAAACACAACGATTTTACTAGGGAAATCAGCTATCACTGATGGAATTTCACCATTCCAAGTGAGTTCAATTTTCTTGTTTTTAGAAATTAAATGTTGCCTTGTTCACGTATTCACTGATTGCTTTGTTATTTTGTGGAAATTATTCATTGACTGTATGTAATTTCCTCTTATTTCTTTTAATTTTTCAGTATTTAATGACTGTATTATCTGTATGTTCCAAACAAGTTACAGAAGCTAAGAAGTAGAAAGGCTGAGGGAAATGCTGGTTTAATTCTTCTGTTTTTCCAAAGCAATTTTCCTAAAATACCTTTTTGAGATATCTGACAAGTAGCACCAAAAATAAATGTTTTCTTGCTTAATTGCTTGTCAGTTTCCATGTATTTACTGGGAACCTAAACATACTTTTCTACCAGAATAATCCTGTACTTATCACTAACCATTAACAATTAAAAAAAAAAATGAGAGAGCACTTCATTCACATTGTTGCCTTATGTTCAGCAATGGCTCATCATTGTGAGATGATATTTGCGTGTAACTCACTGTGATGGAAAGCAAAATTTGTTGCTATGTTTGCGTGTGTTATCCAAGAGTGGTAAAGGGAGGAGGGAGTGGTATGTGGTGGGTGGTGGGGAGGAAGAAGAATAATAAGAAGGTTATATCAATTTAAGACTTAAGGAAAATAAAAAAAGAGCTTAGACTTGATGACTAAAATCCAAGACCGGAACCTGGCAATTATGAGCTGGAAGGTATTCATGCAATTTATGAGTAACACTATTTTTGGCTGAAAACATAATTCAAAGGAATCACTCACTGCTTGAAAGAAAGCCCAGGTATATTGGCACAGCCACTAAAGAACAACATTTCTATAGTGCTTCCAGCAGCTCTTTATTACTGAAAGGAATGTAAGTGGAAAAATCTCCATCACTTGGGGCTTCAAAGATAGCCACCTACAGGCATTTACTTTCTCAGTGTTAAGAAGATGAAATCATGTTCTTTTAAAATCTTATTCCCTGAAAGATTTATGATAGAACAATGTAGCAAGTTATGATGTTTGCTTTATGGGTTAACTATTTATAAGCTGTGCTTAAACAGATTTTTCACAGAAAAGGTTTTTTGGAGGTCACAAAATAAGGCTATTCTAAATGCAGTTCTGTAAAATTCAGCAAGAAGCTGTTTGAATTGAAACATCATGTCCTGTGTCCCTGCTAAGCATCTCCCTGACATGCAGAGTAATCAAGACCTTCTGGCAAAACCAGTTCCTTCATCAGCCTTGAGCATGATTGATGGTGATATGAGGCTCCTTGCTCTTGAGGTCTCAGGGAGCTGAGGCATGTTTATGTTGTAAGGTAAGGTCACTCTAATCCCATTGGAACCTGAAACCCAGCACAGTGATTCTTTGGAACATAAAACCTGTATTTTCCTACTGGTTATGGGAACAGTAAATGAAAGAATCTATGCAAAAATGAATGAGTTAAAAATATGGATGTGTTGACAGGGATGCAGAATGAGTGCTGTGTGTCATGAGAGTCACTATTGGGTAAGAAAATTCAGGGCAGAGCACATTCAGCAAATATGCAGCACAACTGAGATACCCCAAGACATGGTTAATCTGTCAGGGTTTTCTTCTCAGTCATTGTAACGTTAAAATGTTGTTTGTCCAAAAAAGCCAGTATCAATCATAATTGGCATAGGAAAGCCAAATGTTTGTTTCCCAAACTCTGAACAAATTTGTATAATGCTATTAGTATTAAAAAAAATTACCTCCTATTTTTGCTTCTTTTTAGCAGTACATTTTTATTACTCATTTGCTCACTCATTGTTTATGCAAATTAGCAAAATGTGGGTTGGAAAGTTCTATTAGAGTTTATGTTTATGGAGATACAATTGTATGAGAAGTGTAACACTAGGAACGCTTTGCTTTAGTCCTTTAACCCAATCAACAAATCATGGGAATTAGCTGAGGATCTTATTAAATTGTAGATACAGAGATCAGCATCTGGAAGAGTGAGTGACTGCATTTATATCAAGGTGATGATGATAAACTTGCTGTTGGTCCTCAGAACATACTTTGAGTTGTGAGAGTAGACAACTGATCCTCAACCTTGGTTATGCATTGAAATTATCTGGCGATAATCAATATGAAAAATGAAAAAATATTGAGGTCTGGATCCTTTCTCAGAGACTCTGGCTTAATAGAACTGGGATGTGGCTTGGACTTTGGATATTTACGTACTCTTTTGGTAATTGTAACCAAAAAATTAAGAATTGTTGCTTTAAGCTGACACAATCTCTGTATCTGATGTAGTTGATTTCATGGAGCTCATCTCAAAACATCCTTCCCTTTCCCTAGTCTCATTCATTTGGATTTGGCTCTTTTCTCTGCTTTCTCCCTATGTTTATGACCTTTATCTTATTTTTTGCTCATGCTATCCCATTTTTTTGTCTTATAGTCAAGCCTGGGATTATATATGGTACTTTTGTTTGATTTGTTATTTTCCTCCTAAGATTCCTGACTTTCTCTAACAGGAATTTCTGACTTATCTTTTCCCTCATGGAAGGTGGTAGGTACAATGGCTTTGCCAGTTATAAATCTGTAAGAAGTTCAGAGACCTTTATGAACCTGGAGACTTCAGAGCTTGAAACTTAGAAAAAATAATCAGATGATACCCATTATGTACTCAGCAATCTAAAAAAGTATACCATTGGAGAAAAACCTGAAGTTTGTGAGAATAGATGACCTAGCTTCAGATAAACTCAGAAGTGATTTTCATTGAGGAATACCATTGTATAACCTCCTTCCCTAAGTAAGGTACAATGTGTGATTTGCTTCAACTACAGAGTATCAAAAAGGTGATGAGCTGTCACTTCTATGATTACTTTTATTTAGAACATGCCATCTTAGCAAACCAGAGGATGCTATTGTTTTCTTTGAAGAAGGAAACAGTCCATGGAGCAGTCCATATGGCAAAGTACTGAGTCATTGTGGGAAGCCTATGAACGCAGCCCACAGTCCACAGTCATTAAGAAGCTAGGCTTCTCAGTCATCCAGCCACAAGGGACTGAATTATACCATTAATCAGAATGAGATTGCTAGCAGATTCTTCCCTAGATAAGCCTGCAGATGAAACTGTAGCTCTGCTGATTGCTTGAGTCTAATCTGATGAGATCTTGCACAAATGACTCAGCTAATCAGCCACAAGATTATTGACCTACAGAAATTATGAAATGATTTTATATGCATCAATAGAAAATAGATCCTTATTTGATAAAGAAGAAAGCAGCTCTGCTGTATGACTCATGGACATACTCTGTAAAATTAGCAGCAGAGCTGAACGTAGAACTCAGGACTCAATTCCCAGACTAGATTGCTCTTCTTTTTTAATACAATAGACCAATAAATGTATGATTAAACATGAAAGAACATCACATATAAACCAAATGAAATACAATGTTCCATCCTCACATATGGTTTTGCTTTATGTGGTTTCAGTTACTCAAGGTCAACCATAATCTAAACATATTAAATGGAGGATTCTAAAAAAAAAATCTCAGAGGTTTTAAGTTGTGTACTGTTCTAAGTAGCATGATGAAATCTCACATTGGTCCCTTCAGGACTTGAATAATCTCTTTGTCTGGTGCTTACACACTGTATACACTACCTGCCCATTAGTCAGTAAACATTTCAGGTGTCAGATCAAGTGTCATGGTATCTCAGTGCTTGCATTCAGATCACCCTTTGTTATTTGATAATTGCCCTGAAGTACAAGAGTAGTAATGCTGGCAGTCATCAGTCTTCCAGTTTGCCACTGAGAAGCCATCAAGTGTTTTCTTTATGTAAATAGGTTAAAGTATAATACAATATTTTGTGAGATAGACAACCTTCACATAATATTATAGTATGTTATTATTATTATTGTATTTTATTATTATTGACAATTCCAGGAAAAAACATAGCAAACTATTCACAGATGTGGTCATCTACTGGGATAAAGGAGATAAAGGATGTAGTACAGTACGTAAACTTCTAGAACAAGATTTATTTGGAAGGTAGAGTTGCAGATAAAGAGGGAGGGAGAGGGGGAGAAGGGTGCAAGGGAGAGAGAGAGAGAAATAGAAAATTATCTTCCACCTACTGGTTCACTCTATAAATGCTGCAACAGCCAGGGATGAGTCAGTTTGAAGCCAGGAGCCTAGAACTCTGTCCAGGCC
Organism: Lepus europaeus; assembly: GCF_033115175.1. Classification (NCBI taxonomy): domain Eukaryota; kingdom Metazoa; phylum Chordata; class Mammalia; order Lagomorpha; family Leporidae; genus Lepus; species Lepus europaeus. The sequence goes on along the minus strand of NC_084836.1, from coordinate 30,406,902 downwards.
TCCAACGTGGGTGGCAGGGGCCCAAGCATTTGGGCCATCTTCCACTGCTTTCTCAGGCACATTAGCAGGAATCTGGATGGGAAGTAGAACAGTCAGGACTACAGCTACTGCTCATATGTGATGCCAGCATTGTAGGTGACAGCTTAACCTGCAGTGCCACAGAACTATCTTCTGTAACAAGAATTAATAATGTGGAATCATACAGAAAAAAACTGTAGATTTTACGAATCATTATGCCTCCTTTAGGGGCTTTTATTTGATTGTGTTTGGATGTGTTATTAAAAGTTACAATTTTTGCTTTCCTTATTTTAAGATTTAGTCATTATTTGAAAAATCATCAGCAAAATATAGTGGCAAAGGAAATATATCATTATTCTACATTTATCAATGAAAATTAAAACATTTTCCTATAATAAAAACATATTCAAATGAAAATTTTGTTTCAAATAAATTCTTGGAATACTGAAATTAAAACTCATTTTAAAATACATATTGAGTGAACCAAAATGAACTCTTCTTAAGTTTCAGCTAACTTTAAAAGAAGTATTTATTTATTTACAATGTAGTAGAGTTTTGCGTGGTTGATAGCAGACACTTAATAAAGGTTATTTTCACAGTAATTTGAATAAGAAATTATCTTCTTCCTCTGTTTCTTAAACTCCTGTCTCTAATTTGATTCAAAGAACAAATACTGAGTCCTTACCATGAGCTAAGAGTGTTGGTCATTTGAATTGCAGAGATAAATCAGGAAAAATGACTTTCCTCAAAGAGCTCACAGTCAGGTTCACCCCTCTTCCATACTAGCATTATTGAAAATGTGAAAACTGATCATACCATCACAGATGTTAGGTTTGAATGATTGTGAAGAATGGATGGGAATTGCATAATTGGTGTTTAGTATAATGCTAAGTTTTAAGAGTGTGAGAAGAAGAAGATGAATATATCATCCACATCATAAATAGTTTTTAAAGGGCTTTAAAATAATATAAAATATAGGTGAGTTGCCTTACTCCTTCAGAGATAGGAAAATAACACCTGTTCTTTTAATTTTTAAGTATTTCAATACAGTAGAAATAGTCCATATACATTGAAACTTACCAAGCAGATCATAACTCCCACATTTATTTGTCATGCTGGGAAAAAGAATGAAGAAGGCTTTGTTTTGATTTAGATAGAACATCATTTGATCTCTTGTCATGTGACTTCTTAGTGGGCTTGGGAAAGTCTCTGTGTCTGTTTATTTAATAAATGTGCTTTTCAGAGTTACTGTGCACAAATAATGTCCTCTAAAAGAATACCCTTTTAGATAGAAATATTTTGTCATGTGAAAAGAATGTATAATACATCTGTATACCTTTCTCTATAATGACTGAAGCTTTAGTTGGTTAGTAACTAGCTAATGAATGCATTTACCAACTTTACTTGTGATTACCTGTGGTGCTAGGAACTAAGGTCTGGACACTGGAATGTAAATAGAAGTTAAATATGTGATTTCAAAATGATGTCTTAAGAGGGAAGATGCTTTGTCTCTTTCCCTCTCACAGACTGAAATATGGATTAGATAAATCATCTTGCATTTTGTATCAAGCCCTTGGGTGCTAGAGAGGCCAAAACAGAGGGTGTTTTGAATCTCTGTTTACCATCAACCTACCACACCAGCCATCAACTACCCAGAAATGCTGTTTGAAGGAGAAAGAGATAAATTCATCTTAAGAAAGAGTATCAGTTGCATTTTTGAAATCTTTTAATATCTGCCTATCCTGAACATTCATGAATACATCAGTCTAACCAGCTATCTAAGTAATATGTTATATCATACATGTTGTCTAAATGTTTGTGCTAGCCAGATCCTCACTGTTCTCACAAAGCCTGGTAAAACAATAAAGCTACATTACATCCACTAACTTTGAGTCTCCACTTATGTTATTTCAGTAAGCTTATTTTCAGGATCCACCTTTTCTTTCTTAAAGTTCCCGTAAGTTTTCTCACAGTGCTAGTAAATTAATGGGGGCCATTTGTTTTTTGTTTTCGTTTTTTTGTTTGTTTGTTTTGTTTTGTTTTGTTTTGACAGGCGGAGTTAGACAGTGAGAGAGCGAGACAGAGAGAAAGGTCTTCCTTCTGTTGGTTCATCCCCCAAATGGCCGCTATGGCCGGCACATGCGCGATACAAAGCCAGGAGCTAGGTGCTTCCTCCTGGTCTCCCACGCAGTTTCAGGGCTCAAGCACTTGGGCCATCCTCCACTGCCTTCCTGAGCCACAGCAGAGAGCTGGACCAGCAGAGGAGCAACCGGGACAGAATCCGGTGCCCCAACCTGGACTAGAACCTGGGGTGCTGGTGCCACAGGCTGAGGATTAGCCTAGTGAGCCATGACACCGGCCAGGGGCCATTTGTAAACACCACTATTTGAAAACTGTTTTGAAACATTGCTGTTGTCTATTTCTGTTCCAGGTTATACTCTACGGAATTCAAGGTGTCTTTCCTCATTAGATTAGATTCCTAATCATTTTATAGTAGAAGATGAGCTAGAATCTTCTGTGTATTATGCTTTGTTGGTGGGTCTCAGCTCCATTATTTTCATTTCAGACAGCTGGATTTGAGTCTGAGTTAACAGTTACCAATGATTTTTGAATTTTTGGCTCTTTGTATCTGCCTTATTTAATATGAATGAGCTCTTTCTGTGACCTTACTGTGTCCCTAGCATTTATTTCCAGAGTTTTTCCTCTGTGTTAACCTCAGAATGATCTGTGAGTGCTGATTACAACTCCGATTGCTGATATACTCCAAAGTAGTTTTTCTAGAAGTCAGAAACCCAATAGGTATATTAAGACATATATAGTTAAAAATATCTAAATAATCTGAAAGAAGGCTGAGTAAAGTACGTATATGGGCAGTTGTGGTGGAAATTGAGTATATAGTTTTTGTGTTTGTAGAAAAGCAGAATATTGGTTCCAAAATACCTGTTATCCTAACTTTTATATTATGTGGATAACATTATAGAATATGTGCTTGGATTAGAATGTTAACACTATCTTTTTGTGTCCCATGTTTTAATCCTTTTAGTTAATATTTCTGAATAAGAAGAATATCCCATTTTACTTAATTTCTCTACATTATACTAGAATTGTCTTCTCTTTTATGTAATCAGAGATATCCAAAATTTTTTGAGTTAAATATTCCGTTTATGTCACAAATTGTATTTTCATAGTAATTTTCACAGGCCTCTTTATAGTGCTAGCAGTGCTCTCTCTGTTCCATTCTTCTTTTTACACATTTATCTTTCTTTTTTTTTTCAAAGATTTATTTTCTTTATTTGAAAGTCAGAATTACAGAGAGGTAGAGACAGAGGTCCTCCATCCGCTGGTTCATTCCCCACATGGCCGCAACGGCTGCAGCTGTGCAGATCTGAAGCCAGGAGCCAGGAGCCTCTTCCACATCTCCCACACGGGTACAGGGGCCCAAGGATTTGAGCCATCTTCCACTGCTATCCCAGGTCATAGCAGAGAGCTGGATTGGAAGAGGAGCAGCTGGGACTAGAACCGATGCCCATGTGGGATGCCAGCGCTTTAGGTCAGGGCTTTAACCCGCTGCACTATAGCGCCAGCCCCTATACATTTATCTTTCTTAGTAGAAGGTAAACATCTCAAAGACATAAATAGTCTGCTTTTTTTTTTTTTACCTTTTTATCTCCTTTCCTAGGATTCTGCTGTTATGTTCATGACCAAGATATTAAATTCTTGAATATAATAATGAAAATTTACACAATGCTTAAAATTACAAAAAGTGTTTTCTTATATTATCTGACTTAATCTGTTATACAACCCAGTGAGATAGCTCTATGTTAATCAGATGTGTGTTCAAGTGGAACAGTACAGTATTTAATCAAGTTATGTAGCATAACAATAATTTCCAAACCTGGAAGCTTATCAAACTCACTAGCAAAGAGTTCTTACAAAATAAAAGCTAAACAAACTTAACTAAATGTCTCCATGGTATAAGATAGAAGTACAGAGGGGTTATATTAGATATACACCACCACAAATAATATCAAACCATAAATTTGATTTTATAATTTCCTTGTTTCTATCTGATAGTAGTTTGGAGTTAACCCTCACTATCATCAAAAATCTATTTTGTTCTTTTTGATGTTCTTAAGAATGCCAATATATGGATAAAATTCAATTAATAAGGTCTATATTTTGTTTTGTTTTCTAGGGGCAAAAGTTATGCTTATTTAATTATTACAAAGAAAGTTGCAATGATCTTTTTCACATATATATATCTTTTTATACATCTTTACATACTTTTGCACATACCTTTATATATTTCATGTACTTTATAAGTATATTTACATGTAGTATTATAGATGGATTGTGGATTCCAAAAATACATGCATGTAAAATTTTTACATTTCTTGTTACAGTTGCTTTTCAAATTGTTTCAAATTGTTACAATTGCTTTTCAAAATTTTTGTACCAATTTGAAATTCCACCAACAGGAATTGAGAATTAGTTATTTACGAAACATTTGTGTATGGAGGTTAATATTAACTTTGAATTCGGCCCATCCTGATTGTGGAAATTGGAATCTTGTTTCTGTTATACTTGAATTTCTTTAATTATGAATGAGTTGGAGCAGTTCATATATTTATTGACCATTTGTGCATGTGCACATGTGTGTACCATCTGTTCATGTTCTTGGTTCCTTTTTTTCCTTTTATATTGTTGATCTTTTCTATACTTTTTATAACAGCTCTAAAACAATAAGGAAATTAATTCCTTTTACATGCTTTGCAAATTTTGTCCTGAATTAGCAGCTAGGGGGGATATTTTAAACAAACATAGCACAGGCACCTTCCCTTTCTCCTCCAATTTTGACTTAAGTCACTAAGTGAAAAGTAGGAATCAAAAATTTTGGAAAACTTCTCCAGATAATTCTAATATAGTTGGCCCATGGACACAGCTTTAGAACTATTGACTTTAATAGCAGACATGAAATAGTTAAGTACAAAAATCTGTGTTTCTAGAGAAGATATTTTTGATAATAGTGTGCTAGAAAGATCATGAAACCCATGCTACTCTGAACTGGGAATCCTTTCCTTAAGGGTGTTAATCTGGAAGTTATTTTTCCTGACAAAAGGATCATGACTATAAAAACTCTTCTTGGAATCTTAACATGGTAGAAATATAGAAATTTTCCAGGAAATAGGCAAAACTACACATTTATTCTAGGTCACTTCAGAAAGATCATTTGTAGAGAGAGCATCTGGAAAATGCAAGTATTCTCAGCAGTGGTGTGGGCCAAGTGGTGATGTAAAGGCTGAGAATTATCAGTCAATGATATAGCAGTGCCTTATCAGCATTAGCTGACACCAAAAGGTTATATTTATCTGGGATGAGAGACATAGCTAAGAACTATGCTTGGGCCATCTTGTGTTGCTTTCCCAGGCCATAGCAGAGAGCTGGATCAGAAGTGGAGCAGCCAGGACATGCACTGGTGCCCATATGGGATGCCAGCACTGCAGGTGGTGGCTTTACCTGCTATACCACAGTACTGGCCCCATCGTTTTACAGTTGTGAATAATGACAATCATAATATTAAACATTTTGTCAAGTACTTTGTGTAAACATAGTTTTTACAGAGTAGCGACTATCATTCCCTTTTAACAGAAAAATTGATTTTGAAAGTAGTTAAATGATTTGCCTGAATTTTCTCAGATGGCAGATGGAAGAGACGGGCTTTGAACAATACAGCTCAAGAGCTCTTACATATATTCCCATTCCATATTTTTTAAACTTCAGTTCATTATTAAGAAAGTAAGGGTAAAGTCATGAAATTCTCATTCCACAGAGTAAGTCTAGTAAAATACCTGTTTTTTTTTTTCTTCTTCGCTCTTCTCCCCCTAATTTTACTTTGTTCCATAAAAAAGGAAATCCCCCACACATTTTCAAAGGCAATTGAGAATATTTGAGAAGTCCATGTGTATCTTTTTTCTGTTTTCTGACTTACTCCTTCCCTAGAAGTGTAGTAACTTACCCAAATTCTTTGTTCCTGTTAAAGATCATGGCTCATGGGTAGCAGCCTCCTGTAGCTATCTCTTTTGCATTTTTGATATTATTTATTCTTTCCCAGGCTAAGAGGGAGCTTACATTGCTTCCACCATCCTCCAAATAGATGGGAAAACTGGGCTTCAGTGTATCTGTTCCAAGCAGATTTCAGCTGTGTTCCATAGTCTTTACCTGGAACTAGGAAGCTAAGCAGAATGTGTATGTGTGTGTGTGTAAACATGCATGCATGCATATGTACATATGTAAAAATATGTCATAGGAAGACCACTGTTGTCCTCAAGTCCATCTCAGTTTTTCCAGTAAAGTTGATATTGTAAGTTTTTCTCACTGGAACACTTTGGTGATTTTTTCAATTGACTAGAATTTGTGGGAGATGATACTTGAATGATTAGTATGTCTTATTATAACACATGATTCACAAGGAGGGAAATCCTTTAGGATTAGGATAAGGATTAACATTCGAACAATAAAATATCCTGTGGGAAGATGGATAGACTTGGTTTATTGGTAATGGCTGGTGCCCACAGAGTAGATACTGGAACAGATGTGTGCTGGTTTAAATGGTTGGGCGATTTGACTGCTTTTAGATGGTCAAACTGTATTTAGCAGGAGAACCCTTCCCAAGGGTTATGAAAGCTTTGTACAGGAACTTGTAGCAGGAGAGATCTGATTTGAGGCAGACAGAGAGAAGGGGGAGGAGGAAGAGAGAGAGAGAGAATGAGCATGATTGAAATTGAGATTTCTCACATTATGAGTCTCTCTTCAGAAAGTTGATATTGAGGGGACAGCACTATGGTGCAGTTAAACTATTGCTTGCAATGGTAGCATTCTATGTTTGAGCACTGGATTGAGTCCTGTCAGCTCTGCTTCAGATCCAGCTCCCTGCGAATGCCCCTGGGAAGGCAGGGGATGATGGTGAAAGTATAAGTATTTGGGGTACTGCTGCCCATGTAGGATACCCAAGTGAAGTGGGAGGAATTCTAAGCTCCTGGTTTCAGTCTGGTGCAGCCCCTATTTGTGGGCATTTCTGGAGTGAACCAGCAGATGGAAGATCTTTTTCTTTCCCTGTTTCTCCCTTTACCTTTGTCATTTTCTTTCAGATAAATACATCTTAAAAACAACAAGCTTGGTATTGAATAGCAGCTTCATTTCTCCAAGGACCTGCTAGACACAGTCTGGCCATTAAAGTTAGGGAGGAATGGAATAGTGGGCAGGCTTTGCTTTGGTATCTAGTCTCCTAGTTTGTTTTTCTGTCATTCCTCCTGCATCCTGTTTGTAAACTCTAGTGAATATAACTGGTATCCTAAAGAAACACCATGGAATGACAAAAGAAAGTTATGTGAATTTAAGAGTGGTAACTGGTGAGGAAGGGAAACTTTGAGAGGAAAGCATGTGAGAATTAGTCTCTCTTACCTCTGACAGCTTTAGCTCAGAGTTCTGCTATTCTTTAAATGTGTCTGCTAAAATTAATATATTGGAAACTTACTATACAATGTGACAGTGTTGGGGGAGGTGGGATTTAATAAGAGGTGATTGGGTCATGAGAGAGGAGTTCTCACGAATCAAAGCAGTGAGGAGGGTGAGTCAGAATGAGAGTGTGTCATCATAAAAGCAAACTTGCCCCTTCATTCTTTCTGTCTTGCACGCACTCATTTGTGCTTCTGCCATTTTATAAGGCAGCACAAAAGCCCTTGCCAAATGCCAGTGCCATGCTCATGGATTTCTAAAATTATAGCGAAATAAATTCCTTTTCTTTATAAATTACTCAGTTTGTGGTTTTCTGTTATAGCAACAGAAAGTGGACTAAAACAAGGACCAGCATCAAAGTAGGACAAAGAAATGTGTGGGCACCTAGGTGAGAGTACTTGCTTTGTTACTCCTCAGTAGTCTTATGAGGAAAGCTCTCTGGGAATAACTAATGTGCATTGTTATTAAAAATCAAAAAATACCTTGTAAGCTTAATGAGGATGGATGCAAAAATATGGGAGCTATAAATTGTAATACATCTAGTTTAGTTTTTTTAAAATTTCCTGTTATAATTGTGGAGTGCCTACCTGAGATGAAGTTCAGGGTCAGTTTAACTTGGAAGGCTGGAAATGTAACTTTCAAAGGTGAATATGGAAATTACAATGTTTCACCTGTGAGAGGAAGCAACAATAAAGAGCCTCAAGTAAGTCCTGGAGACTTGGGATACCACTGTGGCAAATGCACACATTTTTCAGACAGGGGAGGGGTGCATCCCGGACTTTCTGCCCTGAATGTGGGAAGCATAGTGTCATAAAATTTTCCCAAATGTGGTTAGATCACATCATGGATTGCAAACATGTGGCTGAAATAAAAGCCTTTTCACCCTTTATTTAATGCTTTCTTGCTTTCTTTTCTATAACCTGGCTTCATCTTACATAGGAAATACGTGTTCCAACAGATTTATGTACTGGTTTGTGTAAACATCATTTTGTATGGTCTAACTCTGTAATCTAGATTATTGCATGTGCATTCTTAATTTTGTGTGTGTGTAATACAAGTACAGCCATGCATTCTTTCTGACACTTTGGAGTCTTCAGGAAAAAGGATTTTACTAGTTCAGTTTAGAAACTGTTCCTGGAAGTATGATGGGGAGATAACACATGCTGTAAAAATGATAAAATAGGACACAGATTCTTTTCTAATGTCCAAACTAAAATCCTTTGGTTAATAATGTGCTTTTATCTTCATTTGGCTTTTTTTGTCTATAATTCAAATGGGTGGTACTTAGTACTGGAAAGACTAGTGAGTCATTCTCAATTAATATTTTTACTGTCATTTTTTAAAGCTGCCTGCTGAAGAATCCAAGAACCAGATGCAAAGTGTCACATATTGCATGATTCCATTTATATAGATTGTGCCAAAAAAGCCAATCTATAGAGACAGTTGGCTGGGGCTGAGGTGGAAATGGGAAGTGACTGCCAGTGGACACAAGGTTTCTTTCTGGAGACATTGAAATGTCCTAAAATTACATGCTGGTGATGATTGTGGAACTCTGTAAGTGTGCTACAAACCGTTGGATGATTTACTTGAAATGAGTGAATGATACGGTCCATAAATAAAGCTGCTTGAAGAATAACCACAATAGCAACTGAAAACAAACTCAGAAACCATGAAAGAATATTATAAACATGCATTTGAATCAGATAAATTACAAATGAAAACTTCTGGTTAATTCTGGTTTCTAGGATGGGCAGATCTGATAAACAATATTATTGAGACCAGGAACTTTCTTCTGTGAGTGTTGAACGAGTCACACCAGCATTCATTGTAAGAAGTCTAAAACCAAGAAGTATGTTTTTGTTGTGTCCCATAACAAAGAGAAAGCATTAAATCACAATAGTCCTTCTAATAACTGTTTAATAACTGTTTAAATACACTTTGTAAATTGTAGAAAGCATTTTTTTCTTGTTACATGTTATGACTGAATTTTGACCATGTGTCTTGTTTTGATACCTGTAATCTGTATTATTTGTTTGCTCTTAAAAAGTAACACTCTTTTCCTAAGGCTTCTTCTAGTTGCATACAAGAATTATTGTTGCAGATAAAATTCTGTAAGTAGTGCTCAAAGAAAATCAACCTGGACAGCACTCTGTTCTCACATTGTTGTTCACAGGACAGCATTAAATCTGTTCTTAAATGAGGCAGTCTAAATGCAAATTGGTAGATCTGCCAAAATTTGTCCAACAGTATGATCTGGAGTTTTAAACATAGTTGAATTATAAAGAAAAAAGCTGGTTATTCTATAAGAAGGTGAAAAATAACTGAATTAATGAAGTTTGTTTCCCTTCTTTGTAGTGATTTTAACTACAGAGAATTAGGAGGAAGTTTTTTTTTTCTTCTACAATTTATTGTTGGCAAAGCAAAAATAGTATCCATCTGTGGAAGTCAGAAACATGAGTCAAATCTAAGTTTTTTTAAAAGGCGAAAAGATTTTACTCTTTATCACTACGTTTAAAACAAATAAAACAAAAACCTGAGTGGCCACCTGTGTAGGGAATCAGATCTTTGTCATTGTATTTACAAACAGATAGCATGGGTCACATTTAAAACTCAAAAAATGTAGTTAAGCAATTCAGGGAGCTTTCTTGTTGTTGTTCTCACACTGGAGTTGTTTTCAAGGTTAGGTATACAGTGATTATCTGTTCTGTATGGCTGGGGCATTAGTTGAACTCTCAGGAGGGGAGTGAATGGAAGAGCTCCTGGGAATGTGGAAAACTGTCTACACTATAGAACTGAGAGTAGACAGGATATTATAGAAGAGGCTGATAGTTTGGGCAGACAGCCCCTAAGGTTTCCTCTGATTCAGAAATGATATGAAATTGGCTTCCTTTTAAAATTCAATGAATTTAAAATTGAATTAAATTAAAATTGAATTAAATTAAAGTTGAATTTAAAATTCAGCTCCATAAATGAAGTTTTCAACTCCAAAAGGGAAGAGCTAAGGTGCCTATCTTAAGTTTTCCCACCATATTCTCTGCAAATTTTGGGTGTGTGTGTGTGTGTGTGTATGTGTGTATGTATGTATGTATTAGTGTGCCTGTGTACACAGGCACCCACATGCACGATTGTAACTGAACTGGTTTCTATTATTGGCTTTTAATATATAAAATAAGAAATGCAGTGATAGGAAGGAATGGTTTTGAAGACAGAAGACTCTAATTTATCATGGTCTTTAATGTTTTGAGAAGCTTGAAACTTCACTTAAAAATATGACATGGTTTGGTGTTTTCCTCAAGAAATATGAAGGGTATTTAAGAAACCATCTGTAAAAAAGTGCTGCTCTGATCTTTCGGTATAATACAGTTACATCTGGTTGGAGATACTGGATGATAGAAGCTTGGCTAGAGTTTCTAGCTGATCACAATAGTAAAGTTCTCATTCTCTTTACACTTGTAAAAATTGGTACCTTATTTTCATTTCTTTCCAGTTACTACGTTGAGCAGATTAATTGGACTATGTACTTGTTTGACCTTTCCAGTTTTATCTGTGGTATGTGTTATGAGTTCTTTTTTGCATCGTAGGAAATTTACCTTTTAGTTTTTCATTTGCTTAACTTGTGGTGTAGTTATTGTAAAGAACATAAAAATGTACCTATTAAAGGTAGGTTGGAGGTTTATTCTTGGGGAAGTATGTAGGGTTGGGTTTTGCCAAGCTGCAAATTTTCATAAGTGTAACATTGATGTTCTTAGTGATCCAGGTGCCCAATTGATCGTATTTCTCAAAATCTCATGATGTCTTTCACAGCAGCCTTTTCAAATCACACATGAGACCTCACCCCTTACACTTTGAGATTCAGAAAAATTTTCAGGTTAAATTCTCTATACCTACATGGTAAACCTAGTTGTTCACCTTATTTTCATTTCTTTCCAGTTACTACGTTGAGCAGATTAATTGGACTATGTACTTGTTTGACCTTTCCAGTTTTATCTGTGGTATGTGTTATGAGTTTTTTTTTGTATTTATCCTCCTCATATGGGGATTCCACCCCAATCTGCTTGCCCAGTCCAGCTCCTGGAACCTCATCTAGGTCCAGTATTTTGACCTCAGCACATTTATAACAGATCTGTTTGAAGAGTCAGCCTGACTACAAGGCAAGACAGCAGGAGGAGTGGTTAGCTCAAAATTGTTTGTACATCCACTTACTGAGTTGGATGCTTACCCAGAGATTCGGTTCTTCCTACGGACTAACAGAATCACATGGTAGACAAGTACTCCAATGGATCCAGCTTTAGTAGGACACATTCCTGGCAGTCATTAATGTTTCATGCTAAAACACGGAGACAGAACAAAGTGACAGAAAGCACAACTGAGGCCCTAGAAAAAAATAGCAGCATTAGAAATCTTTATGGCAATGAACATGCCAGGTGATTATGGGAAGTGTGCCAAACTCAATGTAGAGTGACACCAGACAATGGAGAAATTCCAAGAATTATATCTCAAGGTCAGAGAACAGTATTCAAATGCGACCATATAGGGCAGGGAAAAGGAAACACCTACATTTTTTAAATGAGATAGCTTACAGTTACTGAAAATGCATCTCTTTAGCAAAAATGTAAGATTAGTCTGGAAGTTATTAATGTTGATTATTTTCCACTGTTAGCTTTACCATGGGGAAACACCCACCTGCAGTCATACAGCATTAGTATCAAATAGAGCAATGGATTACTTGTTTCTTAGGCTAATCTTTAGTTTTTCTTCACTCTCATTTCATCGATGTTGCTACCATGACAGTTCTACTTTGTGTCCAGTTTCTCATCTGGACTTTCACTGTTGATTTTAGTTAAACGTTAAATGCAGAGCCTTAGACTTGGATCTTTGGTTGTGTTGCTTGTTTGACTTTGATGTTATTCTCTTCTTTAGAGTCTGGTCAAGAGTGATGCACTTCTGTCCTTGATCCATCCTGAGTTCTAGCTAGGTTAGGGAGTTCTCTCTGCATTGTCCTTCGTATCAGAGTGAAATCACACATTGCAGTCTGCAATTGTGTATACAGAGAGCATATAATGATGTGTATTCCCCTTTCATGTGAGGAAAGAGAATGTTCTGCAGGGGTAGCAAAAATAATAATTGACATTTAGTGAATATTCTCTTCATCTAGGTTTCATCTTAATCTTTAGAATAGCAATGACTGTGTCATTCCACATTGGTAATTGTGACTCTGCCAGATGTGTGACAAATGTATCCTATGAAGTTAATGAGTTCACAGAATATCAGAAGGAATGAATAGGAAAGTTGTTTGGCATGTGAAATGCTAGTCTTAGCATTATAAATGTGCTAAATATTATGGGAATTTTATGCAAAGCAAGCCCTCATTTCTTTATGTGCTTGTATTTTTCAATACATTGTCAACATTGTACTGCTCATAGGACATTCATCTTTCTCATGTGTTTGATAGAAAAATAAAATTATTTTAAATTGTAACTAGTTATATTTTTCTCAGGAAGATTTGATTAATAATAATTGATCAACTTTTATCTGCTTAAAAGAAGCAAAGTATTCATATTTCATTATCAGTATCATTCTTCAAGACTGGATAACACAGTGGGCTCAGGAGATACACATTTGGAATAAAAAACTGAAGAGACAAAAATCATTTTGGAATGAAAAAGTTTGAGGGTCTGAACATGAATGATAGATAGAGGAGGTCTGGTGGGAGATTGTGCAGCTTAGAAAAGGGGCTTGAAGTGAATAACCACATGAGGGGGCTTCCAAATGTTTATGGAAAATTGAATTTAAATAAAAGTTAATTTTTGCACAAAAATATTGAAATTCATGCAAAGCTTTCCCCAATACACATTTTCCATGAATTTTTGAAGACTTCTTATTTGTTTTATTTTGTTTTCCAGTATACTCCTCTGTTCTCTTTGAAATTTTGAATAAATCTTCATTGTTCATGGTTGTTCTTGTATGAGTGGACTCTGTACAATAAATGAAAATACTTGCATGGTTTTTACTTCAAGCATTGGAGTGGAGTGAAAATAAAGGTTCTGCTAAAGGTAAATTTAAAATGAGTATTTCAACCCCCAATTTATTATCCAAACTTCAATAAAAGTGTGACAGCTTATGCTATTGATAAGCTTCCTTAATAAAAGATGGTAAGGGGAGGGGAGGAAGCTGAGAGGCAATGAAAGTACTGCAATGAGTTCTGTACTTTGAAATAACGTGGAGAATATTTTCTAATCATTAATTTTTTTAAAGATTTATTTTATTTGAAAGAGTTACAGAGAGAGGTAGAGACCAAGAGCGAGGTCCTCCATCCGCAGGTTCACTCCCCAGATGGCTGCAATGGCCGGAGCTGTGCCGATCTGAAGCCAGGAACCAGGAGCTTCTTCCAGGTCTCCCATGTGGGTGCAGGGATTTGGGCCATCTTCTATTGCTTTCCCAGGCCATAACAGAGAACTGGATCAGAAGAGGAGCAGCTGGTACTAGAACCGGCGCCCATATGGGATGCCAGTGCTTCAGGCCAGGGCTTTAACCCGCTGCACCACAGCGCCGACCCCATCTAATCATTTATTAACTATAACTATTTTGGGTTAAATATACAAATTAATCAGTGCCCAAGAGCTTTCCTCTGCTTTAATTCCACATGTGCCAAAGTTTGCATAAGAATGAAATCCACTGACAATCAGCTTTCAATAACTTAAATTGTATAAAACTTTTGGCTCTAAATTTTTTATAACATTCTTTTTAAAAATACCTATCTGTATCTACAGTCTTATTTTGACCAGTGTAATATCTACAGTTTTATTTTGAATGCAATGTTTGAATGTGGTTTGTCCCCTTTGTTGAAGCTGAATTTCTCAAAATACTGGTACTGAATGGTGTTGTGGCCCTTAAGAGGTGGAGCCTAGTGATTGAATAATGATTGCATGTCCATCTTCATGAGAGGATAAATGCTTGCCTCACAGTTTGGTTAAATGTTGCAGGAATGTCGGGGTCTCAAGCCCGATGCTAGCCCCTGCGAAAAGGTCATGCAGGCATGGGTGGACCGCACACAGGGGCACCTTAAGTAAAGTACAGGGATCATGCACTGTCCCCGTGTCCAGAACCAAAGCAGACCTATCCCTGCCGGTGGTCTGATCTTAGGGAGCTTAACCATGGCAGCTGCAGACACTCCCCTCGAACATCTGCCAGGCGCCATATTGTAATGTAGATTTTAGGCAATGCCCAACACAGGAGTGTATTAGTTCCTGTGACAGAGGGAGTCTGGCCTCTCCTTGGACTCTTTTACTATGTGATTTCTTTGCAAGTGCAGGTTTCTCCCTCTCCTCCTCCATGATGTGAATTAGCCAGGCAGCCCTCACCAGACATTAGCACAATCTGTTTAGACTATCCAACATCTGTAATTGTGGACCAAATAAACCTCTTTACTTAATCAAGTACTAGCTTCCTGTATTTTATTATCACAACAGAAAATGGGTGAAGATCGTCATTGAGCAGGTCTGTATGTGTTTGTACCCAACCTCTTCCACCTACAATCTGAGTGGAGAATAGCAGTGAGAAATTAACTTCATCTGCTTACCTTCAGTTTTGGAATAGATCAAGTGGGAGTAGTATCATCCCCCTCCTCACAGAGTATTCTAAGAAGCTTAAATGAGTCAGTGTGTGTAAAGCACTGAGCACACTACCAGACAACACTGTAAGAGTAAGATAAAAGTTATCTTTCATTATCTGTTCTTCTGGATTGTGATATCTGAAAGTGCCCCCTGTCGCTCTGTTATTCTGCTCTTGGAACTATCTAAGCTTCAGCTTCTTCAGTGTCAGAGATGTCAGAAACAAGCCCAGGTGTTGACTTAACCACTGTACCAAACACCTGCCTTGATTCTGTCACTTTAATGGTAAAATGGAGTAAACTCCATGGAAGTGTAAGACTACATTTTATCACTACCAGTCACATTTTGCTTAATGTTATTTTTTTCTGCTTTACTTTCCTCCTAGTTCCCATAAATTGTTCAAAACACTATTGCTGAGCTTATTGTGATGGTAATGTCAATTTTGGTCGCTTATACCAAAAATAATGCATTATATAATTTTTGAAGTCTGAGGAGCCATAGGAACCTCAGGACAAATTGAAAGTGTGAGGGCAGGTCTCTTGGGATCAAGCAGAGTGCCAAGGCAAAGTAAAATTAAGGGAACAACTTGTTAAACTATAATAAAAACATAAAAAACATTCTCTGATATGACCTCAAGGCAAGAGGCTTTGAGAGTTATAAGCTAGTGAAATATTGGGAATATAACTGGGAGATTGCAGTGCTCAACTAGCTTCTCCAAGCAGGGCCCACAGATTCCTTCTAAAACTCAAGTCAAGTCTTGGTGGAATAAAAATAAAGATAATGTGGAGAAAATAATCAAATTATCCATGAATGTATAGGGAACTTGAATATATAAGTGTAATTAAAAACTGTAAGATGTACTAAAATGAAAATAGGATTTAGAGTCAAATACTAAGACTAGAATCCCAAGTCCGCCTCTTAATAGCTGTATTTGTAAAACGCAGAGTATAGCTCTGAGGCATGATTTTGTCACTTTGATAAAATGGAGATTTTATGCCAAGTAGTTTATACAATGAGCACATAGGGTGTTTTAAAAATAGAAATGTGATAATTTAAACAAAAGTAATTTGTAAAATGCCTCATGCATTTTGGTTTTATCATTAATCAAAATAATTTAGATATATAAGCTGAAAGTGCTTGGCAATGCATCACGTCAGCTGATAAATTAATTCTGATTTTGTTATTACTATTAACAATAAAATTCACAAACACAACTAGGCTCCTTATCCTCTTTCATTCCAAAAGCCTAAAACAAAACACCAAAAACAGAACAGAATATGCTGATCCACTGAAATTTCTAATTGTCTTAGAATTTGTTCTTCTCGGCCGGCGCTGCGGCTCACTAGGCTAATCCTCCGCCTTGCGGCGCCGGCACACGGGGTTCTAGTCCCGGTCGGGTTACCGATCCTGTCCCGGTTGCTCCTCTTCCAGGCCAGCTCTCTGCTGTGGTCAGCGAGTGCAGTGGAGGATGGCCCAAGTGCTTGGGCCCTGCACCCCATGGGAGACCAGGAGAAGCACCTGGCTCCTGCCATCGGATCAGCGCGGTGCGCCGGCCGCAGCGCGCCTACCGCGGCGGCCATTGGAGGGTGAACCAATGGCAAAAGGAAGACCTTTCTCTCTGTCTCTCTCTCACTGTCCACTCTGCCTGTCAGAAAAAAAAAAAAAAGAATTTGTTCTTCTCAAAAATATGTATAAACTCATTTCTTCCATGTAATTGTGATTATAAGTGAAATTGAAGTCTATATTTATCTGTCTATCTATCTATCTGTCTATACCTATCTATCTATCAATCAATCAATGAATGTTTGGCACTATGCTAGCACCTTACTCCATATACATAATTCTGCTAGCAAGGTGTGAAGGATATTATCTAAAGGAAAGAATGATGAGGAGTGGGTTTTTGGCCTGACAGTTGAGACACTGCTTGGGGCACTTGCATCCTGAGTTGGAGGGCTCGGGTTTGAGTCCTGGCTTAACTTCGGATTCTAGCTTCCTGCTAAAATGCATCCTGGTAGGCAGCAGGTGATGGCTCAAGTACTTGCATCCCTTTCACTCATGTAGGAGAACTGAATTGAATTCTTGGCTCCTAGCCTTTTCTGCAACCCTTGCAGACATTTGGGGAGTGAACCAGTGGGCAGTGCATGAAATGGGAGCTCTTGCTTTTTCTATCTCACTCTCTCTTGACCTCCCTATCTATCTATCTATCTATCTGTCTTTATATATATATATTAAAATATGAGTTTGTCCAGTTTTTCTCCGTGTTGTACACGGTAATTCACCTATTACCATGTTGTGACTCTGTGTTGCAAATAAATATAAATAAATAATTTTTAAAATTTCGCATAATCTTGGGACAATCATATTTCTGGGCCTCGGTATTTTTACTTGTAATACAAGGTAATGGACGAGGTAATCACCAGGACCTTTTCAAGTTTAAATGGTTACCTGTTTAATCTATGAAGCTTTTTACCTACTCTTGGTTTCTTTTCTAAGAATAAGCTTTACAGACATCTTGTTTCAAGATGCATCTTGATACATCTTTATTATGCTTCAAAATTTTGGCTAAATTTAGTTTTTTCTTTTGTTTTTTCAGTGCTATAATATGAAATGAAAATGTTCTGCTGTCTCCTATGTGTCCTGCTTTTCTTTTTTTCTTTTTCTTTTTAATTTAAGTTATACTAGTTCAGTGTTGAAATCTTTACTTAGTATAGAGCTGATCTTCTGTATCTAAAGATAATTAAAAATGAATCTTAATGAAGAATGGGATGGGAGAGAGAGTAGGATGGGATGGTTTGCAGGTGGGATGGTGGTTATGAGGGAAGAACAGCTATAATCCAAAAGTTGCACTTTTTTTTTTTTTTTTTGGACAGGCAGAGGGAGACAGAGAGACAGAGAGAGAGAGAGAAAAACATCTTCCTTCCATTGATTCACCCCCCAAATAGCTGCTAAGGCTGGCACACTGCGCGGATCCGAAGCCAGGAGCCAGGGGCTTCCTCCTGGTTTCCCATGCAGGTGCAGGGCCCAAGCACTTGGGCCATCCTCCACTGCCTTCCTGGGCCACAGCAGAGAGCTGGACTGGAAGAGGAGCGACCAGGATGGAATCCAGCGCCCCAGCCGGGACTAGAACCTGGGGTGCCGGCACCACAGGTGTAGGATTAGCCTAGTGAGCCACGGCACCGGCCCCAAAAGTTGTACTTTTGAAATTTATATTTATTAAGTAAAAATTTTCTACCCAAAAAGAGTAGGAGTTTGTGGAAAGGATTTAATGCTTTGTATTTATATATATGTGCCCCTTTCTTTATATAATAGATACTTTAAAAAAAGAAACAAATTTATACTAGTTTCATATATTTCATATATACAGATTTAGGAACAAAGTGGAGCTTCCCCTCCCTCCTGCCCACATTCCAACACTTCACCACTCCCTCTTGGACTCCTATTTTTAATTTTTATGATGAATGCCCTGATTTTCTATAATAGAATCAAGATTAGAGCATTTATTTTTATTCATTGATCATCAGGTCAATGTTTGTTTTTAATATTCTTATTCTACTGAAGTTCACTGCTACCATGTAAAATTATACTTAGGTATACACTGCTTCTGTCACACAACCATTTCATGTATATATATGTTGATCTTTTATTTCTTCCTCTTGATTTTTTTCTTAGCTTCTTTGCATATAGTGACAGTTATACTTCAGACTTCATGACTTTATTTAAGAGTATTAAATAGCTTTATAAGTTGGCTGTCAAGAACAAATGGATAAAGATTAAGATGTGACAAGTTTCTGCTCATTCTCTTCTTGTACTTTCTCATGGTCATTTAGATAAATTCATTGACTTTAAAGGCTAGAAGTACATTTTTAGCATGGAGTGTGGTAAGCCTTAGTAAATAAACATGTGTACATTGTATAAATTCATTAAATAAACATGTATATAAGTTTACTTACTACATAAGTTATAACTAAATAAACAGAAAGCTTTAAACTCTGATACTTTATTAAAATCTAAGGTATCTATTTACTCATCTACAAATTGGATAAAATAACAGTTACCTTGCAGAGCAGATAAGATAATTTAATTGCTTAGATAATACCTGGTACAGAGCAAGTTATAGGTAGATGATTCTATAGGTAGATGACTATTACTGTCATTACAGTTATATGTGATCTGTATTTTGCAGTGTGTATATGTGTGTGTATGTGTGTATGCTGGTAGTATCAAGGAACATTTTTATTAAGGAAATAATTATATTCTTTTTTTTTCATTTTCAATTCTCTTTATATACAGAAGATCAGTTTAGTACATATTAGGTAAAGATTTCAACAGTTTGCCCATATAGCAACATAAAGTGAAAAAACTACCATTGGAGTACTAATTATAGCATTAAATAACAATGTACAGCACATTAAGACAGAGATCCTACATAATAGTTTTTTAAAAAAAAATTAATTAATTTTCTATGCCATTTCCAATTTAACACTGGGTTGTTTTTTTTTTTTTTTTTCATTTCCAATTCTCTTTATATACAGAAGATCAATTCAGTATATAATTAGTGAAGACCTCATCAGTTTGTACCCACACAGAAACACAAAGTATAAAAATACTGTTTCAGTACTAGTTATAGCATCACTTCACATTAGACAACACATTAGGGACAGATCCCACATGGGGTGTAAGTACACAGTGACTCCTATTGCTGACTTAACAATTTGACACTCCTGTTCATGGCGTCAGTAATCTCCCTAGGCTCTAGTCATGAGTTGCCAGGGCTATGGAAGCCTTTAGAGTTCACTGCTTTGATCTTATTCCAATAGGGTCATAGTCAAAGTGGAAGTTCTCTCCTCCCTTCAGAGAAAGGTACCTCCTTCTTTGATGGCTCCATTCTTTCCACTGGGATCTCACTCACAGAGATCTTTCATTTAGGTCTTCTTCGTTTTTTTCATTTCCATGATATCTTGGCTTTCCATGCCTACTATAATCTCATGGGCTCTTCAGCCAGATCCGAATGCCTTGAGGGCTGATTCTGAGGCCAGAGTGTTGTTTAGGACATCTGCCATTCTATGAGTCTGCTGTGTATCCCACTTCCCATGTTGGATCTTTCTCTCCCTTTTTGATTCTATCAGTTAGTATTAGCAGACACTTGTCTTGTTTGTGTGATCCCTTTGACTCTTAGACCTATCAGAGCCATCAATTGTGAGCTGAAATTGATCACTTGGACTAGTGAGATGGCATTGGTACATGCCACCTTGATGGGATTGTATTGGAATCCCCTGGCACATTTCTAACTCCACCATTTGGGGCAAGTCCAATTGAGCATGTTCCAAATTGTACATCTCCTCCTTCTCTTTTTCCACTCTGAAATTTAACAGGGATCACCTTTCAGTTAAAATTTAAACACCTAAGAATAATTGTGTGTTAATTACAGAGTTCAACCACTAGTACTGGAACAACAACAACAACAAATACTAAAAAGGATAAAGTATTACATTGTACATCTAAAGTCAGGACAAGAGCTGATCAGTTCATTGTTGCTTATAGTGTCCATTTCACTTAACAGGTTTCCCCTTTGGTGCTCAGTTGTCACCGATCAGGGAAAACAAATGATATTTTTCTCTTTGGGACTGGCTTAATTCACTCAGCATGATGTTCAAGATCACTAGCAATCAGAGAAATGCAAATCAAAACCACAATGAGGTTCCATCTCACCCCGGTGAGAATGGCTCACATTCAGAAATCTACCAACAACAGATGCTGGAGAGGATGTGGGGAAAAAGGGACACTAACCCACTGTTGGTGGGAATGCAAACTGGTTAAGCCACTATGGAAGTCTGTCTGGAGATTCCTCAGAAACCTGAACATAACCCTACCATACAACCCAGCCATCCCACTCCTTGGAATTTACCCAAGGGAAATTAATTTGGCAAATAAAAAAGCCATCTGCACATTAATGTTTATTGCAGCTCAATTCACAATAGCTAAGACCTGGAACCAACCCAAATGCCCATCAACAGTAGACTGGATAAAGAAATTATGGGACATGTACTCCATAGAATACTATACAGCAGTAAGAAACAACGAAACCCAGTCATTTGCAACAAGATGGAGCAATCTGGAAAACATCATGCTGAGTGAATTAAGCCAGTCCCAAAGGGAAATAATTATATTCTGAAAATTATATTGATAATAAGAGCAATAATAACAGCCCCAAATACAACTACCACCAAATACTGATCAGGGAGGTTCAAAAGATCTTAAAGATAGAATGTTTGATATATACCAAAATATAGTCTTTTTATTTTGAACTTTTTACTTAATATACAGAAGCAATTATTTTATCTAGTGAAGATTTATTTTTATTTGTATAAATGTGCAATAAATAGACAAAAACTGTCTTAGGTGAATGGAATATCATGACTTCTACCTATTTATTTTTAATTGGCTTAATGAAATCTTTGTACAGAGTTACTCCCCAGAAAATGAGGAAGTACATTTATAAAAGGAATTTTTCAAGGCTTGAAGGTGCATAACTATTGAAATGATGGCGATGCTCACCTATTCATCATAATTTGAATAAAAGGGGATTATCATTGTGAATGAGAACTAAATGAGATATTGACATATACTGTTTTACTTAAATCCCTCAATATTAGTCATGTGGTTCATATTCTCAGTTTTGCTATCATTATATCATATCAAGTGGCCAACTTAGAGGCAAGTTGTCAGTACAGTAGCCAGGATGCATGAAGCAGAAAATAAGAGAAATATCAGAGGGACAAGCCTGGGGATATAAAGTAAAATACATTGAGAACAGATTGACAGTCAGTTACCAGAATAGCAGAAATGGGGAAGGTGTAGTAGAAAAATGCAGGAGGCAGGAGTCAGAAGTTAGTTTAGGTTTGAAGTGATGAGAATAAATATGCAGGTAAAATCTAGGTACTGGAGTTCTGAAAAGCCTGTATAAAATTCCTAGGCTTTGTTTGTGTTGATAATCTTTCACAAACATAGGGCTTGTCTTCATGTGCCTCTGTCTGGTTTTAAATGAAACTCAGGATTTGATAAATGAAGGAAACATCCTTCCTCTCCCTCCCCCACCCCTTCCCCCTCTCCTGCTCCCGCTTGCTTTCCCTCTCCCTCCTTGCACTTCTTTCCTTCTTTTTCTCCTTGTCTCTTTTTTTCTGTATTCCTTGCTTCCTTCCTTTGTTTCTTTCCTTTCTTCCTTTCTTGTTTCCTTCCCTCTTTATTTCTTTTATGTTTTAAATTTTCCGTAAGAGTCAATCCATTATGCATCCAGATATTGAGTACTGTAGACTTCTCAAAATTACTGTGAACTCAGAAGATCCTTTGAAGTTCCATATAGCACAGCCTTGGGAACTGAAAACCTGAAGATGACAGTCATCTGTTCACCTTTAGCAGACAGATTGTCTAATCTCTAATTACTAGTATTACATTTCCTTAAGCATCATGGTACGCGCTTTATAAGCTCTATATAGTTTAATTTTCAAGACAACTCTACGAGGTTAATTCTACCATCATTCCCATTTTATCTACGAAAACAGAGGCTCCATGAGTTACTATAAATTGCCCAGGATCACAGGGCTAGCTGTTGTGAACTGGGCAATTAGAGTCCAAAACTATAACCACAAGGATTTTGCAATTTAAGGTCTTTTGGAGAAGTATTTGTGAAAGAATATAAAGTATAAGAAAGAAAGAGATGGTGATGGTGATGGTGATAGAAGAAGAAAGGAATGGAGGGAGAGAGGAAGGAAGGGAAGGAGGCAGAGAGGGAAAATGGTGGTGCTATTAGAAGGATGACAGGTGAATAAAGATTAGATATGGTGAATAAAGTCAGCAGAAGCAAATTCATTAATATCAGAAAGATTTAGAAGAAGGAAAGACAAACATTTATGAATGAAAATGAAAGGAAATATTAAGTAGAATAGCTCTGAAAAAGTTTCAGGTTAGAAGCAACTAACTCTGAACTACTTATTCTGTAATAACATCATTTTTTCTGTAAGTGTTGACGTTTATAGGATAATAGAATTTCAGAGTGGAAAGGCACTTTAAAAAATGTTACCTAGTTTAACCACTTACCTGATGCTTGAATTCCCTCCGAAGCACTTGTGCCCACTCTGTTGTGATTCCTTTGATGCCTGTGACATCTGACCTTATCTGTAATGCTACTCCCCTCTTCATTGCCTTTCCTCTCTTCTTTCATTGTGGGATGGAAGCTCCTAACTTGGTTTTCCTAGAAATATCCCGACCAACATTTGTTTTCTTCACTGCCCTTCTCCTGTTGCCAAATCTTATTTTTTTTTCTTTTTACACCCAAGCCCACTTCCTCAAATTCAGTTTTCAGCCCAGGGTCACTAAGAGGCACTCTTGTAATCAGTGAATTCTAATCCTATTAATCCCTTATTATTCCTTATTTAATGATCATGACTTATCATCATTTCACTGTAAAACTTTTATGAAATGTTGTCTTCTGTTACTGTTTGAGGAGGCTTCAAAAAGTTCATGGAAAGTAGAATTAAAAGTTATATTTATTTCAATGAAAATATTTTTGAAATCCGTGTGTTGTGGGTTAAATAGGA
Source organism: Lepus europaeus (assembly GCF_033115175.1). NCBI lineage: Eukaryota > Metazoa > Chordata > Mammalia > Lagomorpha > Leporidae > Lepus > Lepus europaeus. The sequence goes on along the minus strand of NC_084836.1, from coordinate 30,383,165 downwards.
CTCCTGTCCCCAAAATTCATGCAGATTTTGAACTCTGATACCTTAATGTTGTTTACCGATGGTTTATGGGTGGGAACTTGATCTACTTATGTTGTCTAAAAGGTGGTTCTTACAGAAGGTCTTTAAGTCAATGAGGTCATGCCCTAGAAGAATGATTCTCCAAGAGGGTTCATTGTTTGATTCAGATTCTTTCTAGCTGCTCCCCTTCTTTCTCTGCTCTCTCTCCTTCTCCCTCTCCATCCTGGATCACCCTGTGATCATTTCTTTATACATGACCAGCCTCCATCAGACACCAGATTATGAGACTGTCCAGTACTGAACTATAACCTCCAAACTGTAAACTGAAATAAACTTTTTCGTTCCCAAGAAGTTCCTCTGAACTATTTATTTCTAATGAAAAGTGGACCAACATACCATCTATAGTTCTCATAATACACATTATCCATAAACTTTTTTGGAGATCTCTCCTATCTACCTTCTTGCTAATTTTAATCTGCTCCAACATATGGCTGTTTCTCCTCATGAAATTACACATTAGTAGATGTTGCACATTTGATCATTCCCTCTTTCATGAAATAGTCTTCCTTTATTGATACTGTGTCTCTTTGTTTTCCCAGTGTCATTTAGTGCCTTTCTTTGGTTTACTCTGCAATTTCTTCCTCCATTATCTGATTGCTAACTATTAGAGTACACCAGGGATTAGTTCTAGACATTCTTCTCTTTGCTCTCTTCATATTCCATATTCATATTCTTTTAAACAATTGTATCTAGTCAATTTAAAGATACCATTGTGTTAGTGTCCTTTGGCTGCAGCAACAATTTACCACACAGTTGATGACTTAAAACATAAGAAATGGATTGATTTTATCACAGTTTTAGAGGCCAGAGGCCTCAAATAATTCTCACTGGGTGCAAATCAAGATGTATTAAGGGCTGTGTCAGAGACCCAGAAGAAGCTCCTGGCTTCTGGCTTTGGATAGGCCCAGCTCTGGCTGTTGCAACCATTTGGGGAGTGAACCAGCAGATAGAGGACTGTCTTTCTCTCTCTCTCTAAGCCTCTTCCTCTCTCTAATTCTGCCTTTCAAATAAATAAATAAATCTTTTTTTTAAAAAAAAGATCTATTAAGGGTTATGCTCTCTAGCAAGGTTCTAAAGGAACCTGGTCTCTCCCAGGGCTGATGACATTTCTTGGCTGGTGGTTGCATCACTTCAGTTTTCAAAGCCTGAATCAACATTCTTTTCTGTTCTGGTTTCACATTGCCTTCTCTTCTGTGTGTATCTAAAATCTCTTTCTGTCTCCTTTTTATAAGGATAGATATTATTGCATGTAGGACCCACATGGGTAATCCAAAATAGCTTCCCTATCTGAAAACATTTAATTTAGCAAAAAAAAAATGTGCAAGGGCTTTTTTCCCACCAATTTCAGATAACTTTAATAGGTTTCAGAGATTAGTACATGAACATCGTTTGGGGTAAGCATTTCATCCAACCATACACTGTGCATGAGAGAACTTCAAAGAGTTCATGGAAATGGAATCTGAAGTCCCTTTGTTGAGTCTACTCACTCTGAAATTTGGCCTTTTTACTCATCAGGCAATTCATAAGTATGCTAGACTGACATGGGTATTTAATAAACCTCTCAAACTTCCCACGTCCAAAATTACTAATTTCTACTGTAGCCTATTTTTTAAAAAATTTTTAAAAGATTTTAATTTATTAATCTGAGAGGTAGAGTTATAGACAGTGAGAGGGAGAAACAGAGAGAAAGGTCTTCCACTGGTTCACTCCCTAAATAGCCACAATGGCTGGAGCTGGGCTGATCTCAAGCCAGGAGCCTGGGACTTCTTCCTGATCTCTCATGTGGGTGCAGGGGCCCAAGAACTTGGGCCATCTTCTGATACTTTCCCAGGCCACAGCAGAGAGCTAGATGGGAAGAGGAACAGCCAGGACTAGAACCAGCACCCATATGGGATGTCGGTGCTGCAAGTGTAGGATTTATTTTTTTAAGGGGAAGAGTTTCTTGGGGGAAACCTGACAGACCAGAGAGAAGGGGCAAAGAAGGAAAAAGAGGGAGAAGAAGCGTAAAAGAGAGATCAAGAGACAGAGAGAGAGAGAGAGAGCGAGCGAGCGAGCCATGCATTCAGGAACATTTCCTTTTAAAACTTTAGTAGGGGTCTGTCAGGGAAGTAGGAACAGTGAATCCCATTAGGGTGGGGGTGGAGCTGATGCGGGTGGTTGGGCCATGAGGTCATCTGGCTTCCAGACATGGCAGTGGGGGCTTGAGCCTAGGATGGTGTGAAGGTGTAGATCGTGCCATAGCTAAGACTGTGCCATTTAGGCCAGTGCCACGGCTCACTTGGCTAATCCTCCGCCTGTGGTGCCGGCACCCCAGGTTCTAGTCCCGGTTGGGGTGCCGTATTCTGTCCTGGTTGCTCCTCTTCCAATCCAGCTCTCTGCTGTGGCCTGGGAAGGCCACAAGTGGAGGATGGCCCAAGTGCTTGGGCCCTGCACCCGCATGGGAGACCAGGAGGAAGCACCTGGCTCCTCGCTTTGGATCAGCGCAGCCGGCCGCAGTGTGCCGGCTGTAGCGGCCATTTGGTGAACCAATGAAAGGGAGACCTTTCTCTCTGTCTCTCTCTCACTGTCTAACTCTACCTGTCCAAAAAAAAAAAAAAAAGACTGTGCCATTTTACTAACATTCCCCCCTTTTGTTTTTTATAAAGCAAGAGTTATATGGGATTACATTAGACCCAAAAGTTCAGGAGAGGTGGAGGGACCATGATCTGTCTTTAGAGCCACTTCCTGCTGACATGGGGCGACAAGGTACTCTCTGCTGGCATGAGGCATTGTCTCAAGCAGCTGTCGCCTGGGTGGGGGGCCAAGCATATCTCTGTAGTAGCATTTGGTTGACTGCCTGGTTGGTGAAGACCTTGGTTCATTCCATTATCAACTCCTGTACACACTTAAACAGCAACTGGGGTCCCGAGCCTTGGGCACCTGTGCCCTCCCTGTAGGTCCACCATGTCCCACTAGTTCTGGAAGAGTTTCCTCTGCTGTTTTTTCCCTAACTCTTCCCTGAACCTGCAGTATCTCCACTCGTCCCGAGCCTTGGGCACCTGTGCCCTCCCTGTAGGTCCACCGTGTCCCACTAGTTCTGGAAGAGTTTCCTCTGCTGTTTTTTCCCTAACTCTTCCCTGAACCTGCAGTATCTCCACTTTTATTAAACTGTCTTTTCCCAAACTATCAGTGTGCTCCCTCCCTATTCCGCCATCTTGGAGCTCCCCTCAGAGTGCTCTTTTTAAAATGTAACTTGTACTTTGTCTCTCTCTTGCTTAAACCACTTTCCATGGTAGCCTATCATTAAATATGCATTCCACTTACTGTGGCTTTCAAGACTCTGCAGGATTCAGTATGCTTACTAATCAGGCTACTTCTCTAACCCCATCTCATTCTTCAACCAGTGAATGTGCCATTCTCTCTCCTGCCTTATGACTGAGGCACTGACTGTTGTTTCCATGTAGAGAGCTCTTCCCCTACCTATTCCTACTGCTGCCATATTCTGGCCTTTCAAGGTTTAGCTGAATGTCCTTGGATACTTTATATAAAGAAGATCTGCCTGTTCTAATTTGTATGAGTTGCTTACTATTAAATCATTATCTTATTTTCATCATGACAGTTATTTCTTTATCTTGGTTAATTGTTAGATTTCTGACTAAATATAAGTTCAGTGAGGGTAGGGAACTATCTTTTATTTTCTACTGGTCTCTTATATGTAGAACAATGTTAGGGACCAGGAAAACCCAATGTATTTTTAGTAGATTCAATATAAATTTGTTAGACAGATATTTATTATAATGCAGTAGTGAAAAACAGACCAAGAGGTCTTTTGCATTTGAATCTTGGCTTCAGTTGTTACTAATATATGGCCTATTTGAATTTGAATTTTCTATGCCTCAGTTTCTTCTTCTGAGGAAGGGAAATGGTGACCATCTTACATGTTGTAAGTCTTGAGTGAATGAATATGTTCATAGCAGTGTCTGCTACATAATTTGTAGTCTAATGTGTGGATAAAAAGTACAAAGAAAAAGATAAAATAGAAATTTTAAAATTATTTATTTTAGTTGAAAGAGTTAAAAAGAGAAGGATGTACACATACATTCAGAGTAAGAGAGAGAGAGAGAGAGTCCAACCTTCTGTCCACTGGTTCATTCTCCAAATGGCCCCAACAACTGAGGCTAGCCCAGGCAGAGATCTAGAAGCCAGGAATTCAATTAGAGGTCTCTTATGTGGGTGAGAGTGGCTCCAAGTAATTGGGCCATGTTCTACATTGGCAGTGAGCTGGATTGGAACTGAAACAGCTGAGACTCCAGCTGAGGCTTACATGGGATGCCAGAGTCAAAGACAGTGGCTTAACCCACTGTACCACAACACTGGCCCTGACAAAATAGACTTTGAATCTGCATTAGAACACTGCTAGTAATCTGGAAGTTAGTATCTTTCTAGATTTCAATTCATAGTGGTAGTGTCCTCAACAGAAACATTTAAAAGATCTTTAAACTTCTCAGATTACTAAATAACAAAAATATATAGCTATACCTGATTTTAATTTCTCATAACTTTTTTTTTTTGGAAAATGATATGCTAAAAATGTCAAATGGGCAAAGACTTCAGTTAACTGGAAACTTCACTTGTTTAAAATACAAGTTTACTCATCAAATAGGATAATTTCTAGTACTCATTTTTTTGGGGGGGGGGATTGTTTTTCATGTTGTCAAGTTTGCTCCTGGAGGCTTTAAAGTGTGATTCTCTCTAATAATGCAGAGGAAGACCCCAACAGAACCTTAGTTTCCACAAGCTTTCATGGTGGTTTTGTATTTTCATTTATCAGAAACTTTTATTTTCATTATACATCTTGTTCCAAATAGCTGAGTTCTACCTGCAATAACTAAAATAATTGATGTAGTATGGTATTAGTGAATGAATGGATAAACCAACCAAATTAACAAATTGAAAAATTCAGAAACTGAATTACTATAGGAATTCTACGTGTGATAATGTAGCCTAATAAATTGTGAGGATATAATAGTCCTTTTTTCACAAACAGTTTTGGGAAACTGGAAAATTCCATGGGGACAAAAAAGGTAAAACTGAGTCTTACTCCATTAAAATTTAAAAATAAGAAATACATAATAGATAAAACATATATAGGTTAAAAGCAATAAATTTCAATGTTTTCATTATCATTACATTTGTATGGTGAACATCTTTGATGTTCCTACTGAAATCTGGGAGAGGGCAACATGTACCATGCCCCTTTAAGATGGGTAACTTCATTGAAAAATGTTGTGTGTTCTGTGAATTCTTCACTGAACAACTGTTTTTGTTTCTCTATCTCCTTCTTCTTTGGCCTCCCTATTCCTTGAGTCCCAGCAATATTGGAATTATGCTTCCATAATGGTAGTTTTCAAGTAAAAGGAAGAGTCACATATCTTTCACTTTAAATGTTTAGAAATGATTAAATTATTGTGAGGAGGGCACATCAGCATTGTGAATGCAATAGAAAAATTCTTTAAGAAAATTGAAAATGCTACTCGATATGATATGAGCACTCAATAAGAAAGTAAAATAGCCTTATTGCTGATATGGAGGACGTTTTAGTGGTCTGGAATAGATCTACCAGCACAACTTTCGCCTTAAGCTTCAGCCTGATCTAGAGCAAGATCCTAACTCTTGTTAATCCTATGAAAGCTAAGAGAGGTGAGGAAGCTGAAAAAAGAAAAGATTGAACTTAGCAAAGTTTGGTTCATGATGTTTAATGAAAGAAGACCTCTCTATTAACATAAAAGTGCAAGGTGAAGCAGCAAGTTATCCGGAAAAACTAGCTAAGATAATTGATGGCAGTGGCTGTATGAAACAACAGATATTCAGTGTCAACGAAACAGCCTTATATTGCAAGAACTTGCCGTCTGGAAATTTCATAGATACAGAGGAGAAGTCAATGATTGGTATCAAAACTTCCAAAGATAGTCTGACTTCCTTAATAAAGATTTATCACCTGGTGACTTTGACTTGAAGCCCGTGCTCTTTTACCAGGAACTCCATCTGGGTCTCCCATGTGAGTAGCAGGAATCCAAGTACTTGCATCCATCATCTGCTGTTTCCAAGGTACATTTGCAGGAAACTAGGTTGGAAATGGAGGTGGGACTTGATTCCAGGCACTGCAATATGGAATGAGTGTGTCCCTGGCAGAAGCTGAACCCATTGTGTCATAATGTCCACCCCACACTCACTTTACTGAGGTAGTCTGGAACTGAACTCACAGTATCTACCAGGAATCTCCCAGACATATTACAAATGCAGAGTTAATACACTTAATATAGGGAAACTTTAAAAAGGAGGATATAAAAATGATGGTACATTAGGAGCTACAGGTCCTCATTTTCCTCCAAATGCATTTAGCTAACAATGTTATATAGGGGGGGTGGCAGTGCTGTGGTATAGTGGGCTAAGCCTCCATCTGTATCACCAGCATCCCATATAGGTGCTGGTTCGTGTCCCAGTTGCTCTTCATCTAATCCAGCTCTCTGGTATGACCTGGGAAAGCATATGGAAGACCTTTCTGTCTGCCTCTCCTTCCCTCTGTCTGTAACTCTACCTCTCAAATAAATAAATCTTTAAAAAAATGGTATATGGACTGGAATATCTCTTGGAAAACGCTGGAGACCAGTTAAGAACTTCTAGACCCTGGATCAGTGTAAAACCGATAATGAATTCCATTGAAAGATGTAGGGAAATTCACAGAATTTTATGTTCCTCCCTATCTTTCCATCTGCATGGCATAGCATGCAAAACCAGGAGTAAATCTCACACTGAGAAGCCTCTGTCAGAATGGAAACAAAGACTAGGCCCAAGTGTTCAACTGTTTGCCCTATATTGGGTCTGTTTGAGGGACTGATTTCTGTCTTGAGTCAGAGCATTAATGGACTAGCTGCAGAGTTTGGAATCCATTGGAAACAGGATAGAGAACCACAGCACAACAAAGTAGCAGCTCCACAGGCAGGTACCAGGGAAAGTATGAGATCATAAAATGTTACAAGGCCCTAGACCCTCAGAATGCACTGCTTCTAGGTACAGAGCTCAGGCTATTCCAGCCATCCCTTCATAGCTTAGGATCTTGCATTCCCAGAACATTCTAAAGGTGTTGAGATCTATAAGCAAGAAAGTGGGGGTGTTGTGGGGGGGGGGGGGGAGGGCAGTGAGCTGAATCAGCCCAAGGTCATGTGAACATTTTTGTATCCCATTCTGTTATTCAGTTATCTCCTTTGGGAATCTAATCCATTTCATATGTCCACAGCCTCCCTGGATGTTCAGGAAGAGGTTTGTCTCATCAGATCAATGTTACAGTATCAGTGACACCATACATTTCACTAGAACCAAGAGAACTGCTACCACAAGCATGATGGTCAGGCCTGCCTGGAGCATTAGCCTAGCCTAGATCCTAGAAATTTTATGTAAGAACTTGCTAAAGAGGTCAAGGAAGGATCCTTCAGGTGACCCCATTGTTTGCAACCTCTGGATCTACTTCTGATTATCTTTTCTGTGTCTTTATTAAGTGCCAGAGATATGTCTCTAGGTATAATAGGAGGAGCCAGAAACTATACATACTCTTCTCTGTTGGTCTACAACAAAGTATAGAGAAGTTCTGTTATCTCACACATTTTTTAGGGAGTTGAGAGAGGTCTGCTGGCAATGACAGTGAAGAAAGTAGTATGTGCCATAGTCAGGGACAGTTTCCTTTCTTCCTTCCTTCTTCCCTCCCTCCCTCTCTCCTTATCTGCCCTCCCTTCCCTTCCCCCCTCCCCTCCCTTCCCTTTCTCTTCTTTCTCCTCTTTCCTCTCCCTTCCTTTCATTCTCTCTCTCCCTCTCTCCCTCCCTTCCTTCCTCCTTTCCTTTTTCATAGACACTGACTCCGATGTATAATACCAAAGATATCATAAAACACATAAACCCAGAGTCAGTTACACATTCTGGCAGGTCTCTAGTAAAACTGATACCTAGCTTTAGACTGTTGGCTTACTAGTGAATCTCATTTCAAAGGCTAGTATTCAGAGAATCTCCTAACATGCCCAAGTAGGAACACAGCATTCATCAACTTTCCAGGCATGACTTTTCCCAGTCCCTTTTTGAGTCACCCTGGACCACCTGTAAAGAAGGATGTAGTCCTGGAGTGAACACAGTATATCCTTAACTTGTTTTATTATTCAATTACCTATTTATGGGTATGAGGCATTAATATTTGTCACCCAAGTGTCATTAGTGTTATAGTTGCTTGAAATAAGTTTTCCTCATGCAATATTGTTGATGAAGTTTTTGTACAGAGGGCTAGAACATGTCCATTCCTTATTTTCATCATTGATTATCTGTGCAGTCAAAAGTGTGGTGCATGAAGGTGCTACTCCATTAAAGCTTCATTAATTGTGGTCATGATGCTTTGCCACCTTAGGCCAGTTAGCTTTAAACAGGGCACGGCTGGAACCTTTCATGTGATGAGTACCCACATCCATGGTTGATTAAGTCAGGGCTTGGGATGTGGCATTAGGAATACTGGTATAGTTTATCATGGCAGGATAAGAGAGTTCTTGTGGCCTGTGACAGAATAGTCCAGAATAACAGATCCAGCATATTTTGAGGTTACTTGAGGTGATCACAGCCTGGGAGAGCCTAATAAAGGTGCTGTGTCTTCCAGGTTTCTACTGCCAATCCTTGTGAAAGTAGATTGGCAAGTTAATGCCCCACTTTGCACTCCTCTTGGGGACCCAAGTATTCTCAACCTGTCGGATAGATGTTGGAATAAGTGCAACAGTTCAGTTGGTCAGTCCCTATGGTCACCTCCTTTGTGGACACTTATTTTCCCTTTGATCGTGGTTGTACAGTCTAGGAATAGAGCTAATGTCTGTTGACATATATGATAACCCTGTCTACCTGACTGGAAGGATCAAATGCCCACAGCACCACTAAAGGGATCCCTAGTATCCTGTTATTTGTTGGTTCCATCCCCTACCTCTATTGTAGAAGGGCTATTGTAGAAGGGAGAGACCTAAGGGAAGCACTGCTTCTAAATTAGATTTAGGGACAGTACTCTGGATTACTAAGGTGGCCTAAGATGTAAATCACCCCTAGAACGTGCACCCTGTAAAGAAAGGAAAACCAGTAGTTAGAAATATATTTGAATTTTTCATTGACAAGCTAATCATGTTGTTTTTTGGTTCACCTCCACCCTAGTGTATTTCTCAATCTGCACCACAAATGCTGTATTACTTTTGAGTTTAGTGTCTACACTTCCTTAGTCAGGTGGGTATACCATCTTTTTAGTAGGTCATCTTTATGTTGCTTTGTGAGTTAGCAGTTCCATTGTTTAATAGCTTCACTAGCCTGTGGATGACAGTTCCATGGAAAGTCCATTGTATTTCTTTTTTTTTTAAAGCTTTTATTTAATGAATATAAATTTCCAAAGTACAGCTTATGGATTACAATGGCTCCCCCCCCCCCATAACTTCCCTCCCACCCGCAACCCTCCCCTTTCCCGCTCTCTCTCCCCTTCCATTCACATCAAGATTCATTTTCAATTCTCTTTATATACAGAAAATAAGTTTAGTATATATAAAGTAAAGATTTCAACAGTTCGCCCTCACATAGCAACACAAAGTGAAAAATACTATTGGAGTACTAGTTATAGCATTAAATCACAGTGTACAGCACATTAAGGACAGAGATCCTACATGATATTTTTTTTAAAAATATTGATTAATTTTCTATGTAATTTCCAATTTAACACCAAGTTTTTTTTTTTTTTTCATTTTCAATTATCTTTATATACAGGAGATCGATTCAGTATATACTAAGTAAAGATCTCATCAGTTTGTACCCAGACAGAAACACAAAGTGTAAAAATACTGTTTCAGTACTAGTTATAGCATTACTTCACATTGGACAACACATTAAGGACAGATCCCACATGGAACGTAAGTACACAATGACTATTGATGTTGATTTAACAATTTGACACTCTTGTTTATGGCGTCAGTAATCTCCCTAGGCTCTAGTCATAAGTCCATTGTATTTCAAAAGTGTGTGCCCGTTGTTACTTATCAAGGCAGTGAAGGATGTTCCTTGTTTGGAATGAGGTCATGCAGTATCTCCAAAAACACAATAGAAGTTCCTCTCAAGGGCAGCTATAGGAATCCCAGTGTCTACACAAGTGATGTATAGTTGTCACTTCCAGGCAGCAAGCTCTTGCTTCCAATATAGGAGATTTATTTTTGTAATTTTAAAATATCTAGGTCTGGGCCAGGCTAAAGCCAGGAGCCAAGAGCTCCATCCGGGTCTCCAAAATGGGTGGCAGGGACCCAAGCACTTGGGCCATCCAACACTGCCTTTTCAGAAGCATTAGCAAAAAACTGAATGGGAAGTGAAGTATCCATTATTCAACCTATTGTGGCATGGGATGCTGGTGTCACATATGGTAGCTTAACTAGCCATGCCATAGCAACAGGCCCCTTTTTATACTTTTTTTAAAAAGTATTCAGTTTAAGGGCCAACACTGTGGTGCAGTGGGTTAAGCCACCATCTACAATGCCAGCATCCCATATGGGTGCTGCTTCAAGTTCTGGCTGCCCCACTTCTGATCCAGCTGCCTGTTAATGCATTGGGAAAGTTGCAGAGGATGGCTCGAATCATTGGGGCCCCTACCACCCTTGTGGGATACCCAGAGGAAGTTTCTGGATCCTGCCCTTGGCCTGGCCTAGCCTTGGGCGTTGCAGCCATTTGTGTAATGAACCAGTAGATGGAAGATCTCTCTCTCTCTCCTTTCTCTGTAACTCTGCCTTTAAAATAAATAAATAAAATATTTTAAAAAGTATTCATTGTAGAGGTAGAGAAAAGAGTTAGATAGAGACAGGAAGAGAAATAAGAAGAGTTGCTGGTTCACTCCCCAGATGCCTGAAATATCTGGGCTAGGATGAGGCTGAAGCCAGGAACCAAGAAATTAATACGGGTCTCCAACATGGGTGGCAGGAACCCAATTACTTGAATCATCATCACTGCCACCCTGGGTCTGCCTTTGAGGGAAGCTGGAGTTAAGGCTTAGTGGGAGATTTTGAACCCTTATTTTGCACATTGACCTCTTAACTTAATTTCTAGTTTAAACATCTTGTCCCACAGAGGCTCTTTTAATAGTTTAGTTATTTAGTTGCCATTTTCTTGACCTGATTACTTGGATATTGATGGTAGCCTATAAAGTGATAAAAATGTAGCAAGGTATGGTTATGGGGTGCCTGGCATGGTTATCACCTTCATATGTATCATATCACACTTCATATTGGTTTTACCCAATATACAGAATGTCCATATGCAGTCTCAGTCCAAAAATGACCATCTGCCAGCCAGATGACGCCACAACCTAGTAGGCCTGCCTGGTATAGTTTTGCAGTCGATAGCATACTATGCCATACTGTCATGGGCACATCTCTAAATCTTGGGCTCCAGTGAGAGAAGCAAATCATCCAGTACAGGTTATTTGGTAATTTTTGGTAAGCTAGCCATTCTTCATGGAGCCTGTTGATTTCTTGTCATCTCAATGAGACCCACTCTCTTAATGTACTAGTTTCATTTGATATTTGAGTTATATTAAACCTGTCCAACTTTGTTGTGGGATTTATAAGCAATCTAAGTTTGAGTGGGGGCACTTTATTTCATAGCATTATATGTTGCACACTGGCCATAAGTCACTCAAGTTTCAGCCAGTGCCCAAAGGCAAGCTAGGAGCTACCATTCAAAAGTTACCATTCCAATGGTTGCCTCAGGAAAATTGTGTGTTCAAAATCCGAGAGGGTTATATACTGCGGTGGCAATTTCTACTCAGAGATTAGTCACCCTGCTGCAAGTTTGTGGTTACCCAAAGTCCCTTTGTGCTAGGAGGCCTAAAATGTTTCCAAGACAGTGTTGGGCATGCATTATTGAGCATTTTCCAGGGTTTACTGCTGCAAAGTATGTCATTCAAGGTGTATGGCTTTACTGGTCACCTAGCCTAAGAATGCTGAGAGAACACCTAGAAAGAGTTATATGTGGCCTCCAGTATACCTAGAGGCCTCCCAGCTGTTGGGCCTTCCTTTTACTAATGGGCTCTACCAGGGCTAGATTTTTTTGCTTAGTATACCAAGAATGCTTCTTTGGCTCTCCACTGAAGTTTTCCTGGCATTCAGCCTATGATAATCCATTCTTAGTATCCATGCCCAGTAATCTGTTTTGGCAAACCAGACTGGGCTACTACATTGTGACTGGGAGATTTATAACACCTCTGTCTGTGGCGTTTTCTGAATTAACATAGTAAGATCTTGTTCTCTACTGAAAATGAAAAGTTGGAAAAGATAGTACATGAAAATAGTTACCAAAAAGGAACAGGAGTAAGTTATAGTAATGTCAGCCAGAATAGACTATGAGTCAAAAAGTTACAAGAAATAAAGGCATTATAAAATGACAAATCATCAATTCACTAAGAGGATAAAATAATTACAAATCTGTATGAAACAAACCTCAGAGTTTCTAAATATTTGAAGCAAACTTTGACAAAATTAAAGACATAGAAAGTAAAACAATAATATGAGACCTTCATATCTTCTTTCAGTAATGGCTAGGAAAACCAGACAGAAAGCCAATGCATATATGGAAGACTTAAATAACACCTTAAACATAATAGGCATATGCAGAACCTTTTGTTGGGTGGAGTCACCCCAAAATAGCAGAATTTACATTCTTCTCAAGTACACCTGGAACATTATCCAGGACAGGCAAAACAGTTGTAAAAATTAAAAAAAAAAAGATTGAAATAAAACAATGTATCTTTTCTAAACAAAATGGAAGGAAACTAGAAATTAACAGCACAATTAAAATATGAAAATCTGCAAATATGTGGAAGTTGAAATGGTCTTAAACAACTAATAAATCAAAGAAAAAGTCACAAGAGGAATTAGAAAATACCTCAAAACAAGTGAAAATGAAAATGTGGCATACTAAAATTTAGGGGATCAGTGAAAGTCATACTAAGAAGGAGTTTTATGGCTTCGAATTAGTTCATATATGAAATGAGAAGAAATACCTTAAATAAACAATCTACCTTCATCTTTTAAGATAATAGAAAAATAATCACAGAGTAAACCCAAAGCTGGCATGAGGGAGATGACAATAAAGATTTGAACAGTAACAAACTGAGTTGAGAATGGAAAAAACAGTTTCAAAATCAGTAAGATCAAGAAGGAGTTATCAAAAAGATCAACAAAATCAGGAAAACCTTAGATTTACTACAGAAAAAGAATGAGGAATGAAATAAGAAATGAAATATTCTGTCTTTCACATAAAAAATAACTTTCAAGAATCTTACAAAATAAAGTGAAAGAAAGGACATTACAACCAAGGCCGTGGATTTTTTTTTAAAAGTTATAATATGATACAATTCTATGCTAACAAATTAAAAGACATAGAATAAATAACAAATTCCTAGAAATATATAATCTACCAAGACTGAAGCAGGAAGAAACAGATAATCTGAAGACACTCATAATAAGTAGGGAGATTGAGTCAGTATTTTAAATTTTCCCAATTTAAAAAATCTCAGGGCCATATGGCTTCACTAGGACATCTACCAAACATTTAAAAATGATTTATTACAGTCCTTCTTGAAAGGCTTACAAAAATTGGACAGGAAGAAACACCTCCAAGCTCATTCTGTGATGCCAACATTACCCTGGTATCAAAGCCAAACACACTACAGGCAATTGTGGGCACTTGGGGAGTGAACCAGTAGATGAAAGATACCTCTTTCTGTCTCCCTGCCTTTTAAATAAAATTAAAGGAAATAAATCTTTTTTAAAAATTATTTAAAAGTCATAGTTAGAGGAAGAAACAGAAAGAGAATCTTGTACCTGCTGGTTCACTCATTTCCCAGATGGCCTCTGTGGGGCTGGGGCAGGTTGAAACCAAGAGCCAGAAAGTTCTTCTGGGTGTCAGGGGCTGAAGCACTGGGGCCATGTTCTGCTGCTTTTCCCAGGGCATTAGCCATTAGAATAGGGAGTGAAGCAGCCAGAACTTTCACTGGCACCCATGTAGGGTGCTAGCTTCCACAGCAGCTTTGCCTGCCATGCCACAATGCAGGCTCCAAACTGAATAAATCTTAAAATGTTTTAAAACACTAAAATAGGAGACTCAAAACTGTAGAACTATTAGAAGAAATACTGAAAAGTTTTTTTGTTTTTAGATTTTACAGTGATTCCTTAGATATGACATCAAAAACACTGGCAACAGAATAAAGAAAAACAGTACTCATCAAACTTAAAAACTTTTGTGCATCAAAAGACACAGTTAATGGAGTGAAATACAACTTATGGAGTGAAAAAACATTTTCAAACCATATATCTGATAATGTGCTAATATTCAGAGTTAAAAACAACCTGATAAAGTAAAAAATATCAAATGAAAGTTATAAAGCTGGCAAGCAACTTGAATAGATTCTCCAAAGATAGTATACAAATGGTCAACAAACTATGAAAAGATGCTCAAAATCATTAATCACTTGAAATAGTCATCAGAACCACAGTGAGATACCAACCATGTCGTAACTATTAGGATAGCTAATAGCAACAAATACTAAAAAAAATAAAAAAATATAAAAAAATAATTTGTCAATGAGAATGTAGAGAAATTGAAACTTACATGTACTGTTGGTAGACTTATACAATATTGCAAGTGATATGGCAAATGGTGTGGAAGTTACTTAAAAAATTAAAAACATTACTAATATATGATTGAATAAACCACCTTTGTGTATATATCCAAAGAATTGAAAGAATGTTCATAACAGCAGCATTCACTTAGGTCAAGAAGTGGAAATAATTCAAATGTCCAGTGATGATTAAATAAAGGGGGGAAGCCATTGTAATCCATAAGCTCTACTTTGGAAATTTATATTCATTAAATAAAAGATAAAAAAAAGAAAGAAGTAAGCCAGAAAAAGACAAAAAAAATAAAGTGTGATATATACATACATGCGTACATTATTAAGTCTAAAAATGGAAGAAAATTTTGCAGTATGTTTTAACATAATGAACTTCACATATATCATGTCAAGGGAAATGAGCTAGTCACTAAAATAAAAACATTCTGTGATTTCATTTGAATGAGATTTCCTAAGTAATCAAAATCAGAGAAACAAAGTAGAAAGGTGATTACCAGAGACTGGGTGAAGGGGCAGAAAGAAAGTGTCTATTTTTTTAAAATTGAACATTTAAAAAATGTTATATTTGCAAGATAAGATGAAAATGTTATGAAGATGTTTTGCAATGATGAACATATAGTTAATACTACTTAATTGTCCTTAAAAATGGTTACCATGACAAATTTTGGTATATGATTTCCACAGTAAAAACAGGAAATGTTGGAGCATGGGTTCTTAGCCTAGCTATTAAGATGCCTGCATCCCTAAATAGCACTCTGGCCTCAGAATCAGACCTTAAGGCATGTGGATCTGGCTGAAGAGCCCATGAGTGTATTTTAGGCATGGAAAGCCAAGACACTCTGGAAAAACAAAACAAAACAAAACAAAAAACCACCAAACCTAAATGAAAGATCTCTGCAAGTGAGATCCCAGTAGAAAGAATTGGCCACCAAAGAAGGAGGTACCTTTCTCTGAAGGGAGGAGAGAACTTCCACTTTGACTATGAACTTGTCTAAGTAAGATCGGAGTTGGCGAACTCAAAAGGCCTCCATAGCCTTGGCAACTCATGACAGAGCCTAGGGAGATTACGGATGCCATAAACAAGCCTGTCAAATTGTTAAGTCAACAACAGGAGTCACTGTGCACTTACTCCTCATGTAGAATCTCTGTCCTTAATGTGTTGTTCAATGTGAATTAACGCTATAACTAGTACTGAAACAGTATTTTACACTTGATGTTCTGTGTGGGTGCAAACTGATGAAATCTTTACTTGATATATACTAAATCGATCTTTTATATATAAAGAGAATTGAAAATGAATCTTGATGTGAATGGAATGGGAGAGGGAGCGGGAGATGGGAGGGTTGCGGGTGGGAGGGAAGTTATTGGGGGGAAAAGCCATTGTAATCCATAAACTGTACTTTGGAAATTTATATTTACTAAATAAAAGTTAAAAAAAAAAGAATGACAACTATCTTAGAATAAAAGACCTTGACAACATTAAAAAAAAAAAAAAAAAAGATGCCTGCATCCCACACTGTAGTGTCTTGATGGTTTGATTCCCGGCTATTGCTCCTTACTTTGCTTTCTACCAATCCATATCCTAGGAAGTAGTGATTATGACTCAAGTGGTTGAGTTCCTGTCACTCACCTGGATGCTCTGTTTTGCATTCCTGGTTTCTGGCTTTGGCCCTAGACCAACCCTGGCCACGTTAGGCATTTAGGAAAAGCACTAGCAGATGGAAAGTCCTTCTCTCTCTCTCTCTCTCTCTCTCTCTCTCTCTCTCTCTCTCTCTCTCGGCTTCTTAAATAAGTACATTTTAAAAAAGATTTATTTTATTTGAAGGGCAGAGTCACAAAGTGTTAGGGGGTGTTCAGATGGCCTCAATGGCTGGGACTGGGCCAGAATGAAGCCTGGAGGTTCATCTAGGTGTCTCACGTGGATGACATGGGCTGAAATACTTGGACCGTCTTCTGCTACTAGGTCAGAAGTGGAGCAGAGGAACTTGAACCTGCACCCATAATGGATGCCGGTGTTGCAGGTGGTAGCTTAACCTACAATGCCACAATACTGGTCCCAATAAATACAGTTAACTTGAGTACAAAACAGCACCTTTCAGAATATTCCTTGGTATTTATTTTTAAGTGGTTATCCCTACTGAGTTTATAATTTGCAGGAGGTAAACACTTCATAAAATAGTATAAAAAGAAAAAGCCTATTAAATGCTAGGATGCAATGATTCAAATGGAAATGCAAAAATTGATTGACTCCTCTTTACCAATTGCAGTGCTAATGTGAGCAAAAGCATCAAGACCCATCTGTCATCCTTCATAAGGACCAACACCGTGTTTCAGGTATTGTATATAAAGCAATTACCATGCAATTAGCTGTGTTCTCTTTCATTTAGTAGTTACCCTCCTGAGTTAAGGCAACTTTGTACCTAACATTATTGTCAAAGATCCATTAGAGTTTGTGATTAAAAAGTACCTCCAGGTTGAAACATGGTAGTTAAGCTTTCAGCTTGAGATAATTTTCTTTCTTTGATTCTTTTAAGCCTCAGCAATATAAATTATGTGGCTGTAAAATTATGTATATGAATTCAAACACCTTTCAGAAGTCACTAATAAGTTCCAAAATGAAAATAGCTTGTTTCTTGGCCTAAAATTGGCAAGCACACTGTGGACAATTTTGCACAACATCATAATTCTTAACCCAGCAAGAATGGATTTTGTCCTAATACAAAAAGGGCATGGATCTTTTAAACCTTGAGTTTGAAGATAAAGAATAGTGTCTACTCCCTCGGAAACACATTCTTTTTATTTACCTTTTCCAACTAACATCAGTGCCAAGCTGGTCACTGGCGTTGGATCAAAACCCTGGGCATCAGACAGACAGGATGCTGCTGGAGAGGAAATTGAAAGACAGAGCCTCACAGCTGGTGCAGAGAGTAAAAGTGTGTGGGAGGGGGTGTACCAGGGGTAGGACCACTCTTCCATCTCTCATCCTGGCCTCTATATCCTCTCTTTGGGTGTTTAGCTCTTTTTTGATGAAGTACTTTTTTTGACTCCTTCCCTTTGAGGGCAAAAAATGACGTTTTAAATAAGATCGTATATCTGGATTTATTTGAAGATAAAAAGATAGCCTCACTCAAACTGATTCCTAACTGTTGACATCATGTGAAAGACAATTGCTCTGAAATTTTACATATTTTGAATCATGAATATAAGAATGATTAAAAGACATTACTTTCTACATTAAGTAGAGATTCTTAATAAAATTGTTTTTCCTCTGACAACCATCTTTTACTTGACTCAGTAGCAAACCCATAAATTTGATAGTGATGATACTCATCTTCCAAAATTGTCTGCTTGAATTTTTAAGACTTCCAAAGCATTACTAAGAGCTTATAGGAACACCAAATTTCAACTTTGTAGGCTTTGTATTTGGAAAAATCAGAGAAAAAGTTCTTGAGGCATTCCTATATTTTGAAATGTATTTTTCTCTAGCTATTTAAGGTCTGAGATTTCAACTTGAAGAGACCTACCATATTATAACAAATCTTAAATTATGCAATATATTTATATTTAATTTTTAAATTTTCATTATTGTTAGGAAAAGAGTTGCAGATTGTTACCTCCTCACATGGGGCACCAGAATGTTAGGAAAAGAGGCACAGAATAGAGAGGAGGCAGTGAACAAATTTAGAGTCAGACCGAATATATTCAGAGAAAATAAATCCGTAGAGGTGGGTGACCAACTGCCCGCATTCACACTGATGGAACATGTGGCAGAAAGCCTGGACTCCCAGGGGTCAAGCCTTTTTATATTTTAGGAGGGCTGGGGATGGGGATGGGGTAGGGGGCAGCAGACAAAGGGGAATTCCTAGAACTGGTCTTTCAGGTGGCTGTAAGGGATGGGGTATGAAGGCAATAGGGTGTGAGACCCAATTGAGTTTCAAGGGCAAGGAATACATTCCAGATTTTATCTGTTTTGGGCAATAAGGGAGAATGCTGAGGCTTATGTCATTGTTCCATCAATTATGTTTATGTTATTCTATGTCTCATATCTTTAGTTACACTATTTTTTGAGGAACTCATATAAGTCAGACACTTATTGAAGTTGTTGTGATCAATAAGGAGGTCATAGCTAAATGGAGAGACCAAAGTTGAATGTTCTTAAACATTTTTTAAAAAGATAAAAATGGACACATCAGTGTACTAGCAAAATGACTCATGTCAATGAACTTATTGTATTGTGTATTTCTCTGTTAATAAAATATTAGAAGATAGGATTTTCGATGATTTCACTATAAATAAGTGTTAAAGGCTCCATATTAAAAATATATTTACTGATATTGAGTATTATACACTGTTTCTATGTAATGGACCATAAAATAGTGCCCCATATTTGCACAGTTTTATGTCTGTTAAAATTTTTTTGAAAATAAAATAATAGTCTTAAAAATTTAGAGCAATATTTATTAATAAAAGTTCCTGTTAGGATGGCTGTAATCTGTACCACTTATAAAATGAATAAAAAGATAAAATTGATGAGTCATTTTGAAATGGAAATATTTTGACAAACTCCGTAAAGGAAGCAATTACCTTTTATTTCTTTTTACATTTTTGGCCTTGAAATGACAAATTTGGTTATTGATTTTTGGCTTTCTTTTTTTGATACAAATATTTAAAGCTATAAATTTCTTATTAGTCTTTTCTGTGGCTAAATCTCATGAATTCTGTTCATCTTTCATTTTTGTTGAGTCAAAATACCTTCTCATTTTTCCTATGGTTGTTTCTTTTACTCATTGATTGTTTATCATGGTATTCTTAATTGACCAAATATTTAGTGTTTTTCCTAGTTATTTTTATTGATTTTATGTTTTATATCATTGTGGTTAGAGAACATTTTTTTGTACAACTTTATCCTTTTTAAATTTATTGAGACCTTTTATATGGTCTGGCTTGGTCAGCACATCACAATGTGAACTTCAAAAGATTGTTGATTTTGTAACCCATGTTTCCAGCAGTCTGGAAATACCAATTATAATACCATGGACAATAATGTCCCACAGAACATTTACACTTTTGCTTCTGTGTAGTTATTATATTGATTGCTAAGTGAGATATTAAAATCTACAGTTGTGGTTATGTCATTATTTTTCCTTTTAATTCTGTTATGTTTGTTTTCTGTTCATTGAAGTTCATTTTATTTACATATAGATTTAGGATTTTCATATTTTTCTAAGGAATTTTTTCCTTAGAATTAAGAAATGTTCATATTTTTGGTAATACCTCTTTGTCTTTAGGTCTGTTTAATCTTGTATAAATTAAAGACATTTATTGTCTTTCTATTCATTTACTTTCAAACTATCTGTGTCTTAAAATTTAGAATTGTTCTCTTGTAGATAGTATTAATTACATTTCACTTTAAGGCATCTTTCTGAAAATTTCTGCTTTTCACTGGAGTATTTAGCCCACTGAATATTAATAATCTATGTAATTGGATTTAAATATACATTTTACTATTTTATTTGCTCTTTGCTCCTGTAAGTTGTCTTTCTTTTGTGATATTATATCCATCTTTTCATGTATTATGAACATATTTTCCTTTATCTTTGAGAATAGTTACAATAACTGCTTTTAAAGTTTCCTCTGCTAATTGTAACTTCTGAGTTTTTCAAAATTTGTCTGTATTGATTGATTACTGTTTTCTTAATTTTGGTCACATTTTCTTGAGGTTTTGATTTTTGTTGTATGTCAGATAATTGTGGAGATTGTAAAAAAAATTTAAAAAAATCAATTATTTTAAAATTTTTTAAGTAGGCACTTAACTTGGCTGTACTCTAATAGAAAACTGTATCCTCATGTGTATTTGGCATAAGTTAAAAATCTTAATTCAGTATTTTTACACTTTAGTCTGCTTGGAGCTCATTTCCTGGCTAGGGTGGGGGTGGGGGCTTTGATAGTTTTTACTCAGAATTTCGGGACACAGCTCTCTCATTTTCCATGGGATTTTACTCTTTCTGGTTGATCTATTTGCTACAAAATCTAGTATTTCATCCTGTTACACTAGAGATAGTTTTAGTCACCTCAAATAAGGAAGATTAGGACCTATTCTTAGGTTTAAATGCATAAACATTAGGATAGTCACACGGAGTATTTCTCTTCATTCAAGTAGCAACAGACCTCCAGTTTTCTTTATGAATTTGATCACTCTCCAGTGCCTTCAGGTTGTCTTTTATATTTTGTCTATAATATAGTTATTACCTGTAGAAAGTCTGATAGGAGCAGCTTTGTCATTACTAGATATGGAATCTGTGTCCTTTGGATATGTCCCTACTATTCTTTGGACATTTTCTTACTTTCTGGCACAATATTCTAAGTTTACGAAATCTCTTCTTTGTCCTAGTCTTATAAATTTCAGTATTTTCTAAGGAACCCTGGTTCCCTTTGATCCAGAATAGTTCTTAGAGGCAGGCATTATGGTGTAATGGGTCAAGATGCTGCTTGCAATGCCCACATCTCTATTGGAGTGCTGATTTGAATTCTTGCTACTCCACTTCTGATCCAGATCCGTGCCAATGCATCCTGAGAGGCAGCAGATGATGGCTTATATGCTTGGGCCTCTGCTTACACATAGAAAAGTCAGATGGAGTTCTGGGCTCCTGGCTTTGGCCTGCCACGGCCCTGGTTGTCATGGACACTAATGGAGTGAAACAGCAACTGGAAAGACTTCTCTGTGTCTCTTTGTCTCTCTCTCTCCACTTTCTGCTCTCCTTCTCTTTGTAATTCTTATAAAGTGGGTAAATAGATACATAAACATTAAAAACCAGAATGACCTTTAGCAACCAAATTCTGGATAGTAGATACACTCATGGCAATGAGAGTGTTATTGCTTCTAGGTTCTCCTAGAGGTCAGAGGTAAATATACATCTATCATCTATCTATCCATTAATTGAGAACTGTGTGCTAACTGCAGAGGACCTGTGATTCTAATCTGACACCACAGGTTTCATCAGGCTTTTTGTATTTGTGAATCATTCTGAGGATGAGAAATTTGCCTCTGTTTATTTTTAATATGTTCAATTAACTGATAAATTCCATTGCATGCTCCCATCTGAGGAGCCCCCCCTCTGTCCCACCACACAGGTATTCTTGGTCAGGTTCTCCCCATCAACCCAGAGTGAATTCTTTCTCCCCTCTAATGCAGGTCCCAGATTCCACACAGTATGTTACTGTCACTTATCCCCTCTACAAGGGTGGAATCTGTTCCCTCTGCATGTGAATAAGCCTTCTCCCACTCCCTCCTTCCCTCTACTACACCCCCTGCATTCAATAGAAACTTTGCAGCCTTCACAGTAGTGGAGAAATAACTTCATGCAGGTAGCTTATGTTTTACAATTACATTTTACTTATTTAAGACTCCTTTAAAAATGGGTTTAGCATTCTATTGCTATACTGCTTATAATGTTAAAAAAAAAAAAAAAAGCAGCAACAAAAAACCAGATAGAGCCCCAAAACAAAAAATTTGGTTAGGTTAATGATGATATATTTTTCAAGATGTATCCATTTGAATTATATAAACACTGAAAACTCTTTATGTGAGATGTTTTTATTAGAATAAAAAGTTACACAATATATTGTGTTTGTTCCTGTTTTCCTTAAATACATAGATTTCTCTGGCATGTAATTATTTGTTGATGTATTTTTATTTAATTTAAGAAGATTCAAAGTTCTCAGAAAAAGAAAAATATATGGGGTCAGATTTTCTAGGCCTGAGTAATTCTTGAGCTATCAAAATTAAGTGAATGAGAAAAGTCAGTGAGCCAAAGAAGATACAGATTGCCAGGCCGTTGTTGACAAGGTTTCTGGAATTCTACCATTGCATGATTGTTGGTGTAAGATCGCCACAAAACATAGCAAACACTGGAGTAAGGGAAAAGGGGAAAAGGTTTATTGAGGAAAACCCAGCAGGCTGGAGGGAAGGGACGAGGAAGGAAAAAGAGTGAGTATGAGAGAGAGAGAGAGAGAGAAAGAGAGAGGGAGAGAGAGAGGAGCACAGAGAGAGGAGATGAAAGAGGAGAAGACGAGAGAGAGAGAAGATGAGATCGAGAGGAGAGAGGAGCGAAGAGAGTGAGAGAGAGAGGATCCAAGAGAGGAGCGAGACAAGAATGAGAAGAGAGAAGAGAGAGCCACATGTTAAGGAACAGGTCCTTTTAAAACTTTGCTGGAGGGCGGGCAGGGAAGCAGGAGCTGCAAATTCCATTAGGATGAGGGCGGAGCTTGACAGTGGTGGTTGGGCCATGTGGCCACCTAGCTTCCAGCAATGGTGGAGGGGGCTAGAGCCTAGGATGGTGTCAGGGTGGATCATGCCATAGATAAGACTGCGGCATTTTCCTAACTTTTTGGGAATGCTGCCTTTCATGCTCTGCTTTGTCTGAGGTAGCGTTTTTCTAAATCCAAGAGACAAGTTTTCTCCTCTTTGTTTTTGTTTGTTTGTATTGTACTTTACAGACCAACTTATCTTTTCAGATAATTCGCTACATATTCATTTCTAAAATTTCCTCTCCTCTTCTCTGAATCAGTATTCCAGCCCTGAAGGATTTTGTCTGGATATTGTCAGACATTTTTGGATCCTCAGTCACTTTTTAAAAATACAAATATTATGATTTAATTTTTAAGTTTATGAAGCTTGATAATGAGTGCAGACACGATTGAAATCTTGACATGGTGTTTAAAAGGTCCAGTAATACACAGTTTCACTTTTATACAAATTATCAAGGCCAAGGTAGAAATTACATGGACAGGGAAAATACATGTCATTGTGTGTATATTATGCAGACCTTTTATGCACAGCATCCAAGAACAAAACCTGCTTCAACGTCTTCTGTTTTTCTTATCCATTAAGATGAAAATCAACTTTCAAGAAAAATTGTTTATAAACTTATTTCTTAAATCTTAGTTTCACCATTTCAAATATTATGTATTATAAAAGACAATGGATAATAGAGTATACAAAAAAGAGAATCTTCTCTTTCATGACAAAAATAGAATTTCCTTAAATTTCCATTTTAATATTTTTCATATTTGAAACAAAATGACTCTGATCTAGGTTATCTTGCTAGTTGTGTGTTATTTTTAGAGCATGGCAAATGCACAAGTAAAGAGGATACTAAAGAATATAACCTCTTTGTAAGAAGATTAGGGAACTTCAAAACATTTATGGAAAATAGAATAAAAAGGTGTTTATTTTGGTGCACAAATTTTGAAATCCACCCATACAAAGAGTCTTCAAAAAGTTTATGGAAAGTGCATATATTGAAAAAATTGCAAGAATTTCAAAAACTTTTTGCACTCAGATAAGCATATTTTAAATTCTGTTTTCTGTGACCTTTTTGAAGTAGTCTCATCCTAAATGTGAAAGATAAAAAACAAACAAACAAACAAACAAAAAAAAAACCCAAAAAACTAATGAGAGAGCCAGGCCAGGAGGAGAGCATGTCTACCATAGTGCGGTTCTCTTTATAAAGTGTGATGTCTTTCCAGACTCCCATACTTCAGTGCTCTTCTAGGAATCAGAAAACATTGTCAGAAATAATGTTTTTAAACATTTTTAGAAGATACAGTTAATAAAGACAAAAGTCTCCTTTAGGGTGGTATCTTAATGATACTTTTGGGGAACGTCATGAAGCTGAATCCTCAGTAGATAGTATGACTGAGGTAAGGGAAAATAGTAAGTGTAGAAAACAAAATCTTTGCTAAGGCTGAAAAGGAACTCACCAATTTTAGTTAAAAGTTATACAATCTCTGAAATTTTAATTACTGATCTATGTAGGGTATTTTATTACCCTAAACAACTGGTCCAATATTTCTAATTTTGTTGCTGTTATTTTTTCTCCTGATGATCCATTTAAATGAGCATTTTTCAAAGTGGATGATCATTTAAGAGAAAATATAAAAACTTTTAAGTATATTCTTTGATACTTTTCAGTGTCAAGAGAAAGTCCAACACTTGGGTTTTAAGAAAACTAGAATTAAGAATCCAATAGTTGTACTTTCAAAATTTATAAATTTATATTTATTAAATAAAAGTTTAAAAAAAGATCAGTGCTTTTTACAAATTCTGTGAAAATTGTAATTACATGTATTTAACATGATTCAGAAATATGAATTTAAACATTCATGTAAAATTTATTGTAATAGAGTACACTGATGGTTATAAGATTAAATATTATAAAAATAATCATTGAATGTGTCAAATACCTCAAAGCAAATCAATACAATGGACTAATTCTTGGAAGGAGAACCTTTGAAATTTTTGCAATAATGTATACAAAATGCATGTGTATAGGAATGTAGTGATTTTAGACTATACTTTTTATTTCTACACTGATGTAAGCAAAATATAATTAGTTAAGGTGCTACAGTCAGTGTGTTGAATGTTGGACTGTAGTTTACTTAAAATATCAAATTCATTCCTATTAGGTTTATGAAATCTAAAGTCAAAAGACTTAACATCATATTTGATGTGATCATGCTATCAAATTCACTAAAATATGGAGAGCGAGAGACAGAGAGAGAGAGAGAGAGAAAGGGACAAAGACAAGATCTCTTTGATTTCTGTTTTGCTCATCAGCAGCTTCCTCTATTTTTAAATATTTAGTATTCCTTTTTATATATAAATTATTAATGAAGCAGAATCACAAAGAAGAAAAAAAGGATTGAACACTGAAGAGGCAAATGATCTGTTGAGGACTAAGACAAGATGGACACATAGTACTCTCTGGAATAGAATAGACAATGACAAAATATTCTAATTTTCTGGAGAAGGAATGAAATTCCTTGCAATCCAAAACAAGTAAATAGAGAAGCAAAACTAGTGCATTCCGCAGTAGTTCTAAGTCAAGGGCTTCAGAGCAGGTTGTGTATTGAGGAAGAGATGCAAAAAAGCATAGGTGAGAGAGTTGGGGGCGGGGATGAGATGAAGGGATAACCCCATTACAAATACAGTGATGTGATACTCTGGTTTCTCTTCAGATCCTATACATCTTCCACCTTATACAAATGCAGCAATGTGGAGTTGAATGCTAGAAACTACATGAAATGAGGTTTTGTTCCTTGGGGAAGTTGGGACATTGGTTTGCAGACACTCTTAGGGTCTGGCATTTATAAGCTCTTCAGGTGAACCTTCCCTTAATGTCAGAAATCCTTCATGTAGAGAAGCAGAGAGACCCTGAAATCTGAGGTTTCAGTTGTCCATCACAGCTTCAGTGAACTCACCTGTGAACTGAGGATAGTCAGAGGCAATTTTAATTCTAAGAATCAGTGGCTGTATTGAGTTCTGAGTGCATTGATAGCATCACATTTTCAAAAGTCAGCAATTGTAGAATAGTAAAACACAAATATTGGGAGAATGTGGTTTTCTGAAAGAGGAATTAGAACAAATAAATCTCTAGAATTCAATGATGAAGAAATTAAGCCATGAATTTGGCTTTTAAATTGGGTTCTATATGCAAGTGACATGAGTACATTTGAATCTGAGGATCCCTCAACAATTCCATTTATGAGAAATGTACACATTCAATATAGAATATATGTAGTTAAAAGCATTGTCTTTGTACTATCCATAATGTCATTTGTTTTGTACTTTTCCAGAAAAATATTTAAATGGAGACTATTCCTACCAATAGTACTTGAAAAAGCCTTAATGTGGATTCAGGGCTCTAAATAATAAATAAAATAAATAAAATAAATATTAATCATGTACACCTATTATGGGCTAGGTATAGTTAATTTCTGTTAACAGTGACAAGTGTGTAAAATGGTTGTTGACAAACAACATTGAGATGTTGGAGAAAGATCTGTGGGAGTCCAGAAGAGAGAATAACTGAGACCTTAATGACAAATCTGGAAAGGGGTGAAGTTTGTGCTTTGTTTTGAAAAATACAAATAAAGGATCTTCAGAAAGTCAGTGGAGAATGCATACTATGAAAAAACTGTACAGATTTAAAAAAATCTTTTTTTTTATATCTGCTTCCGAAATCACAGTGCCCCCATCTCTGTCCTAGCACCCTCCCCCCACCGACCCCACCCCATCCAGTACCACCCTTTTGTCTTTCCTATTCATCTTTGCAACTTAGCCAACCTTTTCTGGCTCATTTTCTCCTACACCAATCAGGGAAAAGCACTGCACAGAGGAAAATGTAGTTTTAGTCACATAGCACAAGATTAAAAGCAAGCTGACCACACCATTGGGTCGATGGGAAATCACAGCAGACCCATTTGAGTGATTCTGAGGAAAGTTTTTAGAAGGAAACCGGAAGCAAGACATGCAGAACTAGCACTTTCCGGTCGGTGCCACGGCTCAATAGGCTAAACCTCCGCCTGTGGCGCCGGCACACCGGGTTCTAGTCCCGGTCAGAGCGCCGGATTCCGTCCCAGTTGCTCCCCTTCCAGTCCAGCTCTCTGCCGTGGCCAAGGAGTGCAGTGGAGGATGGCCCAAGTGCCTGGGCCCTGCACCTGCATGGGAGACCAGGAGAAGCACCCAGCTCCTGGCTACGGATCAGTGCGGTGCGCCAGCCGCAACGGCCATTAGGGGGTGAACCAACGGAAAAGGAAGACCTTTCTCTCTGTCCCCCTCACTGTCCACTCTGTCAAAAAAAAAAAAAAAAAAAAAAGAAAAAGAACTAGCACTTTCCTCAGATGACCCTTTTCCCATCTGCTCCTCATGGCCTCCATGTCTTTTTTTTTTTTTTTTTCATTTACTAAACTTTTATTTAATGAGTATAAATTTCCAAAGTACAGCTTATGGATTACAATGGCTTCCCCCCTCCCATAACTTCCCTCCCGCCCACAACCCTCCCCTTTCCCGCTCCCTCTCCGCTTCCATTCACATCAAGATTCATTTTCAATTCTCTTTATATACAGAAGATCAGTTTAGTATATATTAGGTAAAGATTTCAACAGTTTGCCCCATATAGCAACACAAAGTGAAAAAACTATCACCTTAATTCCTAAGCCAGAAAAAGATGCAACATTGAAAGAGAATTACAGACCAATATCCCTGATGAACATAGATGCAAAAATACTCAATAAAATTCTGGCCAATAGAATGCAACAACATATCAGAAAAATCATCCACCCAGACCAAGTGGGATTTATCCCTGGTATGCAGGGATGGTTCAACATTCGCAAAACAATCAACGTAATACACTACATTAACAGACTGCAGAAGAAAAACCATATGATTCTCTCAATAGACGCAGAGAAAGCATTTGATAAAATACAACACCCTTTCATGATGAAAACTCTAAGCAAGCTGGGTATGGAAGGAACATTCCTCAATACATTCAAAGCAATATATGAAAAACCCACGGCCAACATCCTATTAAATGGGGAAAAGTTGGAAGCATTTCCGCTGAGATCTGGTGCCAGAGAGGGATGCCCACTCTCACCACTGCTATTCAATATAGTTCTGGAAGTTTTGGCCAGAGGTATTAGGCAAGAAAAAGAAATTAAAGGGATACAAATCGGGAAGGAAGAACTCAAACTATCCCTCTTTGCAGATGATATGATTCTTTATTTAGGGGACTCAAAGAACTCTACTAAGAGACTGCTGGAACTCATAGAAGAGTTTGGCAAAGTAGCAGGATATAAAATCAATGCACAAAAATCAAGAGCCTTTGTATACACAGGCAATGCCACAGCTGAGGAAGAACTTCTAAGACCAATCCCATTCACAATAGCTACAAAAACAATCAAATACCTTGGAATAAACTTAACCAAAGATGTTAAAGATCTCTACGATGAAAACTACAAAACCTTACAGAAAGAAATAGAAGAGGATACCAAAAAATGGAGAAATCTTCCATGCTCATGGATTGGAAGAATCAATATCATCAAAATGTCTATTCTCCCAAAAGCAATTTATACATTCAATGTAATACCAATAAAGATACCAAAGACATTCTTCTCTGATCTGGAAAAAATGATGCTGAAATTCAAATGGAAACACAGGAGACCTCGAATAGCTAAAGCAATTTGTCCAACAAAAACAAAGCCAGAGGCATCACAATACCAGATTTCAGGACATACTACAGGGCAGTTGTTATCAAAACAGCATGGTACTGGTACAGAAACAGATGGATAGACCAATGGAACAGAATAGAAACACCAGAAATCAATCCAAACATCTACAGCCAACTTATATTTGACCAAAGATCCAAATCTAATCCCTGGAATAAGGACAGTCTATTCAATAAATGGTGCTGGGAAAATTGGATTTCCACGTGCAGAAGCTTGAAGCAAGACCCATACCTATCACCTTACACAAAAATTCACTCAACATGGATTAAAGACTTAAATCTACGACCCGAAACCATCAAATTATTAGAGAGCACTGGAGAAACCCTGCAAGATATAGGCACAGGCAAAGACTTCTTGGAAAATACTCCAGCAGCACAGGCAGTCAAAACCAAAATTAACATTTGGGATTGCATCAAATTGAGAAGTTTCTGTACTTCAAAAGAAACAGTCAGGAAAGTGAAGAGGCAACCAACAGAATGGGTAAAAGATCTTTTATACCCAAATTAATTCCAGTTTTTCAGAGATTTTTTGAGTGTCCTTATAGATGTTTCCTAATAAGAAACCTAATGTTTGAAGCAGAAGCAATGTAAGAAATTTGTATTCAAGTGTAATAAAAAAATGTAAGAATAATTATTAATTAGAAAAATATGCAGCATTGTTTCATTAATTTTTTTCTTTTAGTTTTTTTTAAGAGTCTAATGCAGTTTTCAGTTTTCTTCAAGTAGGTGCCACGTTATATTGTTAAATTTATTCTTAGGTGATTCATATTTTAGAACCATTAAGGTTATTTTTCCTAATATGTAATAGCTGATGCAAAGGGTAAGTAATTATTTTGTTTAGAAGATATTTTAATATATCTACACATTGGAATGAAGTACTGATTCTCCTGGAAACATGTTAGTTTATTATCTTAGGTTTTCTAGAAAAAATCATAGCTTTGAAAGTAGAAGTTATAAAATAGTCTACAACTTCTAATTCACTAAAAGCTTTTAGAATCCAAATGAATAATGCAGTTTATCATTTACCATTTTAGAATCCTTAGAGATGATGATAAGTTTTATTTTTTCTTGTTTAAATTATTAATGTCAAGGAAAGCCTTAATGGATTTTTAAATGTTGAACTCTCCTTGCATTCCTAGAATAAACTTTTGGTGATTCTGATGTACTAATTTAATATACTGTCAGGATTGACTTACTATTAATTTATTTAGAATCATGAATCCATATTTATACATAGATGTAGACTAAAGTGTTTGTTCTTTGTTTTTTGTTTGAGAGGCAGAGAGACAGACTTCAGACAGATTCAGTCACTAAATGCCCACAACAGCTTCCTCAGTCCAGGTCTCCAGTGTTGGTGGCAGGGATCCAGTTATTTAAGCCGTAGGCTGCTGCCTCCCAGCAAGCAGTTGGAGTTGAGTGGAGCCAGGACTTGAACCCAGGCAGCCAAACTCGGGATGCAAGGGTCCCAACCAAATGCCTTAAATGCTAGGCCAAATGTTCGCAACCCATGTAAACTATCTTAATTAGGATTTAGTATCAGGATCACTCCAGCTCGGAAAATGAATTAGAAAATTTTCCCCTTCTTTACTCTGTAAGTTTATATGTATAGCAGGATGATAATCTCTTCTTTGAAAGTTTTTTTTAAAAAAAAAAAAACAAAGTTTTATTAATATAAGGAGAACAGATTTTACACATTTCATAGATGCAGTTCCAAAAAGACAACCAGACTTCCCTCACTGCTCTGCCCCCTGTCTTCTACAACTTTTAGAGTTTTTTTTTTTTTTGTTTTTTTGTTTTTTTTTTTTTTTTTTTTTTAGATTTATTTGAAAGGCAGAGTTACACAGGGAGGACTGAGAGAGAGAGAGAGAGAACTTCCATTTGCTGATTCACTTCTCAAATGGCAACCATAATTGGTACTGGGTCAGGCTAGGCTAAAGTGAGGAGCCTGGAGCATTTTCTCTCTCCCACATGGATGCAGGAGCCCAGAGACTTGGACAATCTTTTTCTACTTTCCCAGGTGCATTGGCAGGGAGCTGGTTCAGGAGGGGTCTTTGAAAGTTTCAAAGAGTGTGCATTTTTCTCTGAGGTAGTGCTTCTTTTCATAAATTTTATGTCATTTTTATGCTATTAAATATATTTTATTTCAACTGTATTCTTTCTTTTCCATAATAGGACTTTATTTACTCTCAGTGTGATAGTAATTTTTCAAACCACATTTATTGAGGATACATTATTCAACTAGGTACTGTTCATTTTTGTTTTACCTACTTTTATTATTAGATGATCATTTTGAAATTGGTATTAATACCGCTTGTCCATATATATAGAAACTGCAACTTAGTAAGGATGAATCATGGCTGAATGTCCTAATGTTCCAATTCTTCATGAGACCATTAGCCCCTGAGGACAGAGTGTCCTGTGAATCTTCATGACCTGTGTTCTCTGCATGGCTCCAGGCAGTTTGCAGACACCCAATAATTACTTATAAAATTGAACAGGGCTTCTTTCTGCCTGACTTGATCTCTCTATGAACTACTAGGTGGTCAACTTTTTTTTTTTTTTTTGACAGGCAGAGTGGAGAGTAAGAGAGAGAGAGAGACAGAGAGAAAGTTCTTCCTTTTTCCATTGGTTCACCCTCCAATGGCCGCTGTGGCCGACGCGCTGCAGCTGGTGCACCATGTTAATCTGAAGCCAGGAGCCAGGTGCTTCTCCTGGTCTCCCATGTGGGTGCAGGGCCCAAGGACTTGGGCCATCCTCCATTGCCTTCCCGTGCCACAACAGAGAGCTGGACTGGAAGAGGAGCAACCAGGACAGAATCCGGTGCCCCGACTGGGACTAGAACCCGGGGTGCCAGAGCCGCAGGTGGAGGATTAGCCTGTTGAGCCGTGGCGCCAGCCATGGTGGTCAACTATTGGTGCTTCTGTTCTTTATGATGATAATTGATAATGGGTACCAAAACACAATCAGAAAGTGTTAGTAAGTTTTAATGTTCCACAACACAATGACATGATTCAGTTTACAATATGGTATTATAAGCAGGGTAAAGGACTGAATGACAGGAGCTACATTAGGAAATAGAACAGCTAATTGCTTTGATCATTTTACACCATGTATGTGCATTCAGATAGTGCACTGTACACCTTAAAAATACATGCACATTACATCTAAATCCAAGATTTTATATGCAGTCAAGATAGGATAGGTACCTTATTAGAGTTCAGAGAATTGCAAGAGTCATATATTTTCTATTTTACTTATTAGTTAACTTTATTAACACATAAACGATTCTCAATATACGATATATATTTTTAGAATAGAACTGGATTCGTTTTGACAGATGTGTTATTCCACGTGGTCATTACCCAAATCAAGATATGCAATATTTCCCTCACACAATAAAATCCCCACTGGTCACTTTGCAATCAGTTACCCCCTCATTATTGTCACTAAGCGATCATTGACATACTGTCTGTCACTATGCATTAGCTTTAGCAGTTTGAGTATGTTATCTGAAGAATATAATAAAAACATGCATTTTTGGTATTTGATTTCTTTCACTTAGCATGTTTTTGAGGTCCATTTGTGTTGTTATCAGTGTTAATTGCTTTTAATTGATAGGTAGCATGCCATTTTATGAGTATACCACAACTTATTCATCTGCTGTTTATGGACATTTGGGTTGTTTCCAGTTTGAAGCTTTGTGAATAAAGTTGCTATGAATAGTAGCCTTCATGAACTTTGTAGACCAGACTTTTTTATTTTTCTTGAGTAAATATTGAAGAGTAGGATTGCCTTACTTCCTGTCTTAATTGGGCAGCATTCAGTAGATCACCATTAGGTGTTATGGAGGCTGTAGATTTTTCTTAAGTGTCTGTTATCAGTTGTAGAAGCGCCATTTCATTTTTAGTGTCCTGAGAGTTGTTGTCATGAGCAGTTCCTGATTTTTTAAAAACAATTTTTCTATATCTACAAGATGTTAACATCACTTCTCAGCCTTTTGGCTAAGATCAAGTGTACTATCTGTTCTTATCAGTTTAAGATGTTAAAATGATTTTTTAAAAGATTTTATTTACAAAAAAGAAGGGAGTGGCTCCAAGATGGTGGAATAGGAAGGGAGCTCACTGATAGTCCAGGAAAAGATAGTTTAATAAAAGTGGAGATAGTGAAGTCTCAGGGAAGAGTTAGGGAAAAAACAGAGGGAACTCTTCTGGAATTAGAGGGACATATGGATCTACATGGAGGACATGGGTGCCCACGGATTGGGAACCCAGCTGCAGAGAATCTTCTCCTCTGTACCAGCGCTGGAAACAGAAGTGAGGTGAAACCCCAGTAACCTGAGACACTGGCGGAAAAGGAGCAGGAAGAGCCTAGAGGGAACAAGGCTTGAAGCTCTGTGGAGGAAAGTGCACCAGCCTAACTAGAGGAGAGAAAAAAACAAAAGCGATGGTATGGTCATGATTCTCTCTCTCCATGCACCTTACAAAGGCATGCAAGACAAATAGAGCAGGCACCCGTTTTGGACATACGTAACAGCTGTGTCAGCTCGGGGCTGTGCCCACCCTCAACCAAACAAAAAAAAAACTTGACTCTAGTTGGGAGTAATAACAGGAGACTAAGAACTAGTGAATGTGTGGAGCTTATGAACTGGGACTGTGATAAAAAAAAAATTAAGTGTGTGTGGGAGAACTCATGGTGTGGCTGAGATGTGAGTAGTCTCAGTGGGAGATGCCACAAACTCAGTAACTTTGGCAACCTGGTGACAGACAATGCAGGGGCATATGAGCTTACACTGAGAACAGCACAGATCCTTTGTTTGGTCCTTGGGACAGAGCAGACAAATATTATATCCACTGGGGCTAGGGCTCAGGCACTGATTTCCATCAAGGAGAAGAGCTCAGCTGAGTGGAATTACTTCCCTTCTGAATTAAAAAAAAAAAAAAAAAAGAGGGAGAGATTTACCATGCCAAACCAGGGTGTGTCACCTTTGGCACACCCTTAACCCTGAAGAACTGAATAGAGCTGTCTGGCCACACCCATCACAAGACTCTAGAGATTCATCAAAAACAGACAGTCCACTTAATCTAGAGTCATAGTATAATGAGAAAAGCCACTACAGGGAGAAAAAAAAAAAGAAGAAACCAAAGATATCTCCACAATGTCAAACACCAAATGCAAAAACTGAGGAAACAAGAACAAGAAGACCTCTTGATACTCCCAAATGAACATGACACTCCAATACAAGATTATGACGATGATGAGATAGAAGAAATGCAAGATACAGATTTCAAAAAATTTATGATAAGAACATTTAGAAGTAATCAAAACCAAATGCATGAACTACAGAAATCCATACAGTACAGGACAGAAAATATCTCTCATGAAAATGAAATCTTAAGGAGAAAACAGAATGAAATGAGGAATTTGGTAGAACATGAAATTGTGATATTGAAGAGAAATAAAAATGAAATGAAGAATTCAATAGAACAAATGAAAAACACATTTGAGAGCCTTAAAAACAGAAACGGTGAGGTAGAACAGAGAATATAGGACTAGCCAGAAAGCAAGTCTCAGCAAATTCAAAAGAATTGGAATCATAAAATGCAGCTTCTCAGACCTCAGTAGAATGAAGCTGGAAATTAGGAACTCAGGAATCCCTAGAGCATATGCAAACACATGGAGACTGAACAACATGCTCTTGAATGAACAAGGGTCATAGAAGAAATCAAAAGAGAAATCAAAAATTTTCTGGAAGTAAATGAGGATAACAGCACAACATACCAAAACTTATGGGGTACAGCAAAAGCAGTGTTAAATGGAAAATTTATAGGAGTAGGTGCCTGCATCAAGAAATTGGAAAGGCACCAAACAAATGAGCTATCAGTGCATCTCAAGGATCTAGAAAAACTGCAACAAAACAGACCCAAAACTAGTAGGAGAAGAGAAATAATTAAAATTAGAGAAGAAATCAACAGGATTGAATAAAAAAAAAATTACAAAATATCAGGAAAACAAAGAGCTGTTTTTTTTCAAAAAAATAAATAAAATTGACACCCCATTGGCCCAACTAACTAAAAATTAAGAGAAAAGACCCAAATCAATAAAATCAGAGATGAAAAAGGAAACGTAACAACAGACACCACAGAAATAAAAAGAATCATCAGAAATTACTACAAGGAGTTGTATGCTAGCAAACAGGGAAATCTATCAGAAATGGATAGATTCCTGGACACGTACAACCTACCTAAATTGAACCATGAAGCCATAGAAAACCTAAACAGACCCAAAACCGATGCAGAAATTGAATCAGTAATAAAGTCCCTCCCAACAAAGAAAAGCCCAGGACCAGATGGATTCACTGCTGAATTCTACCAGACATTTAAAGAAGAACTAACTCTAATTCTTCTCATACTATTCAGAACAATCGAAAAAGAGGGAATCCTCCTAAATTCTTTCTATGAAGCCAGCATTACCTTGATTCCTAACCAGAAAAAGATGCAGCATTGAAAGAGAATTACAGACCAATATCCCTGATGAACATAGATGCAAAAATCCTCAATAAAATTCTGGCCAATAGAATGCAACAACACATTAGAAAGCTCATCCACCCAGACCAAGTGGGATTTATCCCTGGTACACAGGGATGGTTCAATGTTCACAAATCAATCAGCATGCTATTTGGTTGCTGGTGGGAGGGTGGTTATGGGGGAAAAAGCTGCCATAATCCAAACATACTTTGGAAATTTATATTTATTATATAAAAGTTAAAAAAAAAAAGATTTACTTATTTGAGAGGTAGAGTTACACATAGTGAGTGGAAGAGACAGAGAGAGAGGTCTTCCTTCCGTTGGTTCACTCTCCTGCTGGCCACTATGGCTGTAGCTTTTCCAATCCGGAGCCAGGTGCTTCTTTCCGCCCTTTCAGGTGGGTAAAGGGCCCAAGGGCTTGGTCCATCTTCTACTGCTTTCCCAGGCCATAGCAGAGAGCTGTATTGGAAGAGGGGCAACTGGGACTAGAACCGGCGCCCATATGGGATTCCGGCACTGTAGTCGGAGGATTAACCTACTGCACCACAGCGCCAGTCCCTAAAATGATTTTTAATGCTTATTCTCTTAATAATTTGTGTTAATATTAGAATGTTAAGCCAACTTTGAATTCAAGGGTTAAAACAAGTCCATTTTGTCTTGTCTTGGTGCATTTTTATATTTATATTTTACTCCCCCTTTCACTGATTCTCTTTTGCAAAGATTATATTTGCTTCATCAATACCAAACTCTGGTACAGGCCTCCCTAAGTCACTAGCCCATTATAACTTGCTTCATCTTTACATTTCTCTGTACTCTCTAGGAAATTGTCCCTATTCAAAGTTCCAGGGTGGTTAGAAGGGTATCCTTGAGTTTTCTTAGAGTCAGGGAAATCAATCTTCTGTTGACTATTGCTCAATAGCTAGTAAGAATTATGACATGCAAGTTTATTGTTGGAATAGCAGGAAACCTAGATGTTCCTCCTTATTCACTCCGTTGTGGCCAATAGCATAACATATTTTTATTTCATTAATACAGTTCATAAAGGAGAATCAGCAGAATATACTGCCTCATAAAGTTTTGAGATTGCTAGGGAAAAAGTACCCAGGATAATTCAAGAGGAAAAAGCCGTATAATTTTCTATGAATTTATTATCAATTAAGGTGTATACAAAGGAAATCTATGAGCTTTCATTTTATCTTACATTGCCCATATTTTATGACTTCATGTATGATCAAACATTTATCATAAAACTTGTGTGAAGCTTATCTGTGTTTTTATATTTTTAAATGACAGATGCAAGATTTTAGTAAATATAGCAAGTTCTTATTTTCCAGTGTCTATGTTTTAGGAAACATAGAGAAGATATACTTCATGAAAAAGAAAAAGAGTAAGCAAAATGTATTCTGAATAGAGCCCTTTATTTCTACCTAAATCTGCTGAGTAGCGAGGCCATGTAATTATACTTTGTCTGAAAAAAAAAAAAGCCTAGGGATTACTTTATAATTTTCCTTTAATCAAAAGCTTTCTTAGTAAGAAAATTGTCATTTTTTAACCCTTTTCTCCTCAAAAAGAAAAAAATACTTTTCTGAAATATATATGTTAAATATTCACATGTGTGTGTATTTAAATATTAAGTTGATAAATTTGATATTTCTTTCTCTTGTCTTGAAATTCATGTGCATGCATATCTTACTTTGATTATGTTATAGCGTATGCTTTTAACCTAATACTCTTTTTTTTCCAGTTCTTTTTTTTATTATTAAACTTTTATTTAATGAATATAAATTTCCAATGTACAGCTTATGGTTTACAATGGCTTCCCCCCCCCCCATAACTTCCCTCCCACCCACAACGCTCCCCTTTCCCGCTCCCTCTCCCCTTCCAATCACTTCAAGGTTCATTTTCAATTCTCTTTATATACAGAAGATCAGTTTAGTATATATTAGGTAAAGATTTCAACAGTTTGCCCCCATATAGCAACACAAAGTGAAAAAAAAATACTGTTGGAGTACTAGTTATAGCATTAAATAAGAGTGCACAGCACATTAAAGACAGAGATCCTACATAATATTTTTTTTAAAAATTAATTAATTTTCTATGCCATTTCCAATTTAACACCAGTTTTTTTTTTCATTTCCACTTATCTTTATATACAGAAGATTGATTCAGTATATAATTAGTAAAGATCTCATCAGTTTGTATCCACGCAGAAACACAAAGTGTAAAGATACTGTTTCAGTACTAGTTATAGCATCACTGCACATTAGACAACACATTAAGGACAGATCCCTCTTAAAATTATTTTGGATAGTTTTGATTTATATACATAAATGTTTACCTGATTTATTAAACTGTTCACCACCAGTCTTGCTTATTAAAGCTTTTCTGTTTTTGAGTTCCTACTTGTGGCACTTCAGTTTGATATGTGTCATATAATAATTTCTCCAGATAAGTTTGTAAATATCATATTTACAAGGATTAATATATTTTAGGTTACATAGGTATTTCCATTATGTATAAATTACATTTGACTAGGATTAATATAGACTTTCACCTTTAAAATAGTGGAAGAAATCTGATACCATGTGTTAATTATTCTATTAAAAATATCCAATATTTTTATTAGTAATACTTCTTGAATTTGTGAAATAAATATGTACATTTTAAGGTAGAAAAAGATTAAGGCGATTTTGACTGTATTGTTTAAGAATATGAAGCTATGATAAACCACAGATTGGTTTTTATCAATCTAGTACCACTGCCTTTAACTGATAAATGTTTTCGTGAGCTCCTGTCATTCATTGTCTTATAATCTTTACTGTTGGCATTGAAAACTTTTTTCATTTTTCTGAATATATTTGGATCTTTAAAAAAACACTTAAGAAGACTTTGAAGCTTTTAGCCATGTAACATTTAAATGGGGAACCATGTAGCTACTATATTTCTCTTTATCAGTTGAAGATATTTCAGTTCTTATTGCCAGTCTTTTTATATAATGCCTAGTCTTTTTTCTCTTTGAGGCATTGTTTATATTCAGACACAGAATATATCTAGTAATGATTTTCTTTTTTTAAAGAGAGGTATTCATTTATGTACTTGCAAGATAGAAAGAGAGAGGGTTAGAGAAAGGAGGGGGAGAATGGAGATGGGGAGAGGAAATGGGAAGGAGGAGAGAGAGAATGAGAATCTTGTATTCACCGGTTCCCTTCTATGTGCTGGTTCATTTCCCATTTGGCACGATTGCAGGGACTTGGCTGTGCAGAAGCAAGGCACCAGTAACTGCATCCTGGTCTCCCATATGAGTTTTAGGGACTCAGGTACTTGAGCCATAATCTGCTGCCTCCCAAGTACATCAGAAGGGAGCTGGATGAGAAGTAGAGTAGCTCTAATCCTCCGCCTAGCGGCTCCGGCACACCGGGTTCTAGTCCCGGTCGGGGCGCCGGATTCTGTCCTGGTTGCCCCTCTTCCAGGCCAGCTCTCTGCTGTGGTCAGGGAGTGCAGTGGAGTCTGGCCCAAGTGCTTGGGCCCTGCACCCCATGGGAGACCAGGATAAGTACCTGGCTCCTGGCTTTGGATCAGTGCGGTGTGCCGGCCGCAGTGCGTTGGCCGCGGCGGCCATTGGAGGGTGAACCAACGGCAAAAGGAAGACCTTTCTCTCTGTCTCTCTCTCACTATCCACTCTGCCTGTCAAAAAAAAAAAAAAAAAAAGAAAAGAAAAGAAAAAGAGAAGTAGAGTAGCTGTGACTTAACCTACTGTGTCACAGTGCCCACTCCATGATTTCATAGTTTAAATGCATAGGTTGGTATGTTATCAATTATGTAAACACCTGTGTAGCCATCTTGATTATACATATAATATGTATATATACATATAATATACATATATGTATATATCCCCACAATCTGATAAAGATTTTTTATGCCCTAATGCCTTATTTCTTCTCACTAATCAGTTGCAAAGTTTAATGCTTTCTATAACTTCATTGAATTTTCCTGGTATTTAAATATCATACAAATAGAATCCTTGAGTATTTACTCTTCTATGTTCTTTTTTGCACTGATGTATCTGTGAGATTCATTCAAATCATTTTATATAACAGTAGACTATTTATTTATTGATTGTATTGAACTCTGTTGAATAAATATGCCTCCACTTAATCATATTTTTTCATATTGGTAGGTATTTGAACTTTTTCTAATTTAGGATAAAACTCTTAGTGAAGATTCTATGAACATTTTTTAAAGATTTATTTATTTATTTGAAAGCCAGAGTTACACAGAAAGAGGAGAGGCAGAGAGAGAGAGAGAGAGAGAGAGAGAGAGGTCTTACATCTGATGGTTCACTCCCCAATTGGCTGCAATGGCCAGAACTGTGCCAATCTGAAGCCAGGAACCTCCTCCAGGTTTCTCACGTAGGTGTAGGGGCCCAAGGACTTGGGCCATTCTCTGCTGCTTTCTCAGGCCATAGCAGAGAGCTGGATTGGAAGAGGAGTAGCCGATACTAGAACCGACACCCATATGGGTTCAGGCAAGGACGTTAACCTGCTGCACCACAGCGCCGGCCCCTCTATGAACATTTTTGAGGAAGTCCTTGCCAATACAACCA
The DNA here is from genome assembly GCF_033115175.1 of Lepus europaeus. NCBI lineage: Eukaryota > Metazoa > Chordata > Mammalia > Lagomorpha > Leporidae > Lepus > Lepus europaeus. Next base: position 30,343,184 of record NC_084836.1, on the reverse strand, counting down.
TTTTTTTCTCCCATATGTACCAATAATTGATGTGGCAAGGGATTAGGAAATGTTAAATGTATAACAATTCAACGAGCTGGGCAGACTGTTTTATGCTCCCACCAGCAATAAATGAGTATTCTAATAACTCCACATTCTTAAAAGATTTATGTACTTATTTGGAGGCAGAGCAGGGAGAGAGTGAGTGAGTGAGTGAGAGAAAGAGAGAGAGATATCTTCCATCTGCTGGTTCATTTTCCAAATGGCTGTAACGGGCTTGGCCAGGCAGAAGCCATGAGCCAGGAACTCCATCTGTTTATCCCACTTGGTAACAGAGACCCAGCTACTTGGGGCATCATCTACTACCTTCCCAAACACATTAGCAGGCAACTAAAATAGAAGTGGAGCAGCCTGAACTCCAGCCAGCAATTGGCACCTTAGCCCACTGTGCCATGTTAGCACCTCAGCATTTTTATCAATAATGGATGGTCCTTTTAATTTTGGACATCCTAATAGTTATCTTGTTTAGCAAATCAATGACTTTAAATTGTGTTTCCCTTTTTGCAAATGATGCTGAACATATTTCCATGGCTATTTACCATCATTATCTTTTTGTGTTGGGAAATAGTTTGTACATTTATCTTTTTATTATTTTATTTTGAATTTTTCTGGTGTATTCTGGAAACATGTTTTGTCAGGTGTGAGATTTGTGAATATTTTCTCCTTTTCTGTCTTTCGAAGAGCAGCTTTTAATTTGGATGAAATCCAGTTCATTAGATCTTCCTTTGTTTTAACCTGACTGGATTCAGGCCCTATGTTTTATTCCAGTGATATGCAGCTTTAAATTCAAAATTTATAATAAGTAATTTATTTTAATTTAACTTTTATATCACATGCAAATTAAGGATCAAAGTTCAATTTTTTTTACTCACATTGATATCCATATTATTTCAACACTTTTGAACAGTACTTTCTCTAGAAAATAATCTTCACAGCTTTTTTTAAAATTAAAATGGCTATAGATATATAGATGTGTGAGTCTGTTTCTGTACTATGTTACATCATTTTTTAACTTTAAATGAATCTGATGCTGTCTTTTTTTAAAGATTTATTTATTTATTTGAAAGGCAACGATATACATGGAGAGACAGTGTGATCTTCTGTCTACTGGTTCACTCCCCAAATGTCCAGAGCTGAGTTAGCCTGAAGCCAGGAGCGTCTTCTGGGTCTCCCACATGATTGCAGGGGCCCAAGTACTCAGGCCATCTTCTGTTGTTTTTCTAGATGCATAAGCAGGGAGCTAGATTGGAAGTGGAGCAGCTGGGACTCAAACCCATGCCCACATTGGATGCCAATGTTGCAGGCAGTGGCTTAACTTTGTATGCCACAGGACTGGCCCCAGTGCCGTCTTTTTTTTTTTTTTCATTCAAGTTATACATGTTTCATGTATTTAATATATACAGGTTTAGAAACATAATGATACTTCCATCCTGTCCTGTTTCCCTCCATTCTTCCTCCTCCCTCTTGTATTCCTGTTCTTAATTTTTACAAAAGTCTATTTTCAGTTTACTTGATGATCATAAGTTTAACCATACACTAACTAAAAGTGTTCAACAAGTAGTATGAAGGAAAAAACTGTTCCTCAACAGAAGAGACAAGTCTGTAAACAGTCATGAAATCTCCAAATAGTCAGTTAACTCAAATACATTACATTTTAGGTATTCTATTAGTTACTCCAGATCAGGGATAACATGGTATCTGTCTTTTTGGGACTGGCTCATTTCACTAAGTATAATGGTTTCCAGTTGCATCCATTGTGTTGCAAAAGACAGAATTTCATTTTTTTTTTTTTACAGGTGAGTAGTACTTCATTGTGTGTGTGTATGTGTGTGTGTGTGTGTGCTAATTTCTTTACCCATTAGTTGATGAGCATCTGGGTTGAGTCTGTATCTTAGCTATTATGAATTGAGCTACAATGAACAACGGGGTACATATAACTCATTCAGATTCTGATTTCTTTTAGTTTGGATAAATTCCCAGGAGTGGGATGGCTGGATGATATGGTAGGTCTACATTCAGATATTGAGATATCCCCATACTGTCTTCTTTAGTGGCTGGACTAGTTTACATTTCCACCAACTGTGGACTAAGATATCTTTTTTCCCACATCCTTGCCAGCATTTGTTGTTTGTTGATTTCTGTATGAAAGCCATTCTAACTGGGGTTAAGTGACACCTCATTGTGGCTTTGATTTGCATTTCCCTGATGGCTACTGATCCTGTGCATTTTTTCAAATGTCTGTTGGTCATATGAATTTGCTCTCTTGAAAAATGCTAATGCTGTCTTAATTACTATAGGTGCATTATAGGTTTTGAAGTCAGCTAGTGTTAATCCTCCAATTTTATTCTTGCTTTTCAAAATTGTTTTGGCTGTTTTAGTTCCCCATGAATTTTTTTGAATTAATAGATCAATTATCAGAGAATTGGCATCTTAATACCATTTACTCTTTCAGTCTTGGAAGTAGTGTATCTTTCCATGTACCTGGACTTTCTTATGTTTTTAGTAATGTTTCATAGTATTCAAAATATAGATCTCTGCATTTTTTCTAAGTTAATTCTTAGTTCATATTTTTACAACTTTCTTTTAGGATATGATTTACATATACAGTTCACTAAGTTAACTGTATACAATTATGTGAATTGACCTTTCACTTTTCAATTTATTTTTAGCTATCCTAAAAATTATATTTATGAAGTACAGTGAGTATGTGGTATTTTGATACCTGTTTACATTGTGTAATGTTCAAATCAGGGTAAACGTATCTATCTCTTTAAGCATTGATCATTTCCCTGTAGTGAAAACATTCAAATATCTAATCTGAAATAAATAATATATTATCCCTATCTGTAGTCATTCTCCTGTGCACCAGAATGCCAGGAATATATGGGGAAAGTTTGATCAGTGGGTGTTAGGGAATAGCTAGACAAGATAAATGACATTTCACTTTGTTAAAAATCTCCTTTGGAGCACAAAATATTTAATTTTGATGAAGTATTATATCAAAGAAACAATTACCGCAGATAAGATCATAGAAATGTAAACATATGTTTTCTTTTTAGGAACTTAGTTTTTAGCTCTTATGTTTGGGTATTTGAGTTTGAGTTAATTTTTGCATTTGATATGAGGATAGAGTCCACCTTCATACTTTTGTGCATGTATATCCATTTATTTCAGTTCTATTTGTTTAAAGAAGAATTTTATGAATATTAAAAATAAATGCTATGTTTTCGCAGGTAAAAACAGGCCATTGTTTTAATAACAGTGAGAAAGGCAAAAGGCTCTGTGCTCATATCTGGAACAAATTGATGAGTAAGATAGTCATGCCACTTTCTTCTTGGGGTTTATTGTCCTGTTCTGAGGAAAAGGTATTGTCTCTTTTTATTGAATAGTCTAAAGACAGGTAAAGTTAGGAATCAAATATGTTTGGAGTTTTAGTATGTGCATGTCAAATATTCACATTAGAATACTTCTATCAGTTTTTGAGATGGTATAAATTTTGCCTATATTTTGTAAAATTCTCATAATGTTCATATGTTGGGCAAAACAAATTTTTCTGTTATTGTAATTGCTTTAACTCATCAAAAATGTTTCAAGAGAGAGAAATAAAGCCCCCCAAACCTTTATGAGATAATTTTAGGACCATGTAAATTTTGTTTCTCCTATTGGAGAAATAGGAAGTCACACCTGACCAACAGTAAACATCTCCAAAGGTAATTTGAATAGGGCCTGAAACTGAAAATCCTCAAGATTTGGGTTAATTTTAAACATAGAGAAACATTATTTCTTCTTTCCTCATTATTATCCTAACTTGCCTTCTGCTGCTGCATGATTACCCACCACATTCAAATACTTTGTTACATCTTATTTTAAATTATCTAACTTGTAAAGGATTATTTAGAAAAGGAATCAGTTGCATTATTTGCTAATCTACACCATATTTTATTAATTCAGTCTTAATTTCCTATATGAGGACCAGGAGGTGCTTAGAAGGATAAGGATTTTAAAACTAATTGATACTTCAGATGACTAAAAACGTCTTTCCAACTAAAAAGCAGTATCATACTAAGTGCAATATGGAGAACTTGGGAAAAGATTCCAAGACTAGCCATTTCAAAAGCATCTGTCTGGAATGGCTTAGCTATTCACATGCCAACAATGTAGATTTCTTCCAAAGTGTTTCATGAGGTTTCTTGCAGCTTGATCAGCAATGATTCTCTGAATTCATGTTGGAACATGAGATTGAGTGAAACTGTGAAATAACCAGAATCCTCTTATAACTCCCCTTATAACTGCAGGCACACACTGTTCATTTCTCTAAACTTGCAGTAATTCAACCCCACATTTTATGAGTTTGATCTTTTGTACTCCATTAAAAAATGATGGGGGTAGTTTACTATTTAGTCATATAAATACATGTGGAAACCAGGAGTTTTGGGCAAACTTTACAGACACTGGGATTGCTTCTTCTTAAGAACATGAAAATGAAACATAGCCTAATGTAGGGGAAAAGTAATGACTTCCCCTTGCTAAAGTCATATCTGAGTTTCCTGTACCAAAGAGACAGATTAACAGGAGAAATCATAAAAATCACTTTATATGCATTTTATATGACACAGGGGAATTCAGAAATACAAAGCCCCAAAAGAAGGTAGCAAGTATTTTAGTTAGGTTTGATGAAGAAATGGGAAAGTTTAGAGAAATGGGGTATGTAATAGTAATAAATTGGTGTCAGGAAAGACATAGTAAGGTATAATTCTCAGATTTGTCTTGCTGTCTGTGTTTTCAACTCATTTCCTCTGGGTATAAGAAGGACTCTTCTCACATGAGGAGGTTTTGTGACTCCAGGGGAAGGCCAGTAATTCTGTTTCATTACCTGCTTCAGAAGCAAATCAGTGAGACCATCCTACTTTGTCATTTATTCCAAGGCAAGTGCCATCTTTTGGAGCAGTGTGTTCTGAACACCATCATCATTAAAATCAGCCAGGTAATGTAAAGGCACACCGAGACCAGGGTTTTGGCTGATACTCTTTCCCAGGCATTCCTTTTGTTAGTGAAAAATCTTTGTGAAGATCCTGAAGCAGATACATCTGGGCTTCCTAATCTACGGACTAAATTACAGTGATTGGATCTCCTCACCAAAGGAATTCTTGTCACTTCTCTGTGTATACCACAGTTCAGGCCTTCAGCAGTCTTTCACTAGTTTAATTGACTCTAAATGAAGAAAATTTTCAGCACACAACAGAATCCTAGGAATAATATAATGCACTTCTAGTAAGTACTGCCTCGCTTAAAAAATGTAACAATACTCATAAAACTAAAGTGTTCCATGTAGTGTGCATGATTATATCCGCTTGCTGCCTCAAATCCTGAAAGCCTTGAAGTGGTAGCTTCCTTCTGGAATTAGAAGTCTATCTTTTCCATGTATTTCATACTGTTCAGAGAAAGAGAAGCAAGATCAAGCAGTATTTAAGAATGAGATGATAGTAATAGAAAACCAATATTTGTGAGAGTGTTTATTTATATGTGTATATGTGTATATATACTCATATTGATAGTGGACCACCTCTTTCCCCCTGATGTCACAAACTAAAAAATTTCTTGTGCTGTTCTTGTGATTTATGGGTGTGATCATGTTTTTTTTTTTTTTTAAGTTCCTGCTTTTTTTTTCTTTCTTTCCTCTTTTTTAATTTAGTAAATATGAATTTCCAAAGTACAGTTTATGGATTACAATGGCTCCCCCCCCCATAATTTCCCTCCCACTCGCACCCCTCCCCTCTCCAGCTCCCTCTCCCATTCCATTCACATCAAGATTCATTTTCAATTAACTTTATATATACAGAAGATCGATTCAGCATATATTAAGTAAAGATTTCATCAGTTTGCACCCACACAGAAACACAAAGTGTAAAATACTGTTTCAGTACTAGTTATAGCATTACTTCACATTGGACAACACATTAAGGACAGATCCCACATGAGAAGTAAGTGCACAGTGACTCCTGTTGTTGACTTAACAATTTGACACTCTTGTTTATGGTGTCAGTAATCTCCCTAGGCTCTAGTCATGAGTTGCCAAGGCTATGGAAGCCTTTTGAGTTTGCCGACTTCGATCTTATTCCGACAGGGTCATAGTCAAAGTGGAAGTTCTCTCCTCCCTTCAGAGAAAGATACCTCCTTCTTGGATGGCCCCGTTCTTTCCACTGGGATCACACTCACAGAGATCTTTAATTTAGGTCTTCTTCTTCTTCTTCTTTTTTTTTTGCCACAGTGTCTTGGCTTTCCATGCCTAAAATACTCTCATGGGCTCTTCAGCCATATCCGATTGCCTTAAGGGCTGATTCTGAGGCCAGAGTGCTGTTTAGGACATCTGCCATTCTGAGTCTGCTTTGTATCTCGCTTCCCATGTTGGATTCTTCTCTCCCTTTTTGATTCTGTCAGTTAGTATTAGCAGACACTAGTCTTGTTTGTGTGATCCCTCTGACTCTTAGACCTATCAGTGTGATCAATTGTGAGCTGAAATTGATCACTTGGACTAGTGAGATGGCATTGGTACATGCCACCTTGATGGGATTGTATTGGAATCCCCTGGCACATTTCTAACTCCACCATTTGGGGCAAGTTCCTGCTTTCTTAGGAGAGCTGCTTAGAACATGACCATGCAGGTACAGAGTAAACCACAACTACACGTTGTGTAACCTGGACACTCAACAGAAGGAAAACCTAATTTATAGAAACAAAGAAACCAGAGGATGACCAGAACTTAAATGTTTCTGTATTATAAAGGTAGAGAGAAAGAGAGAGAGAGCCAGAGTGAGTGAGAGAATGTGATCCCGTTCATTGGTTCAATCTCTAATGCAGCAGTGGCCAGAAGTTGGCTGCAGCTGAAGCTGGTAGCCAGGAACTCAATCTAGGTCTCCTACATGGATGGTAGGAACCCACCTACTTGAGCCACTGCCTCCCAAGGTCCAAGTTAGCTGGAAGCTGTAGTGTGAAGTTGGGGCCTGTAATCAAACCCAGGTTCTCAAATGTAGGATACAACTCTCTTAACCACTGGGCTAAATGTTTACTTCCTTTCACTCTGTTTTTGGTTTGTGTTTTCTCAATTAGAAGTGAGATAAAATATCTTTAAAAATTTTATGACCACTAAGATTTTTTTCCTGTGAATTACTGCTTTAAAGTACTCTCTGCTTTCTATTAAATTATTTTTTCTTACTGATTTGTAATATTTTAAATATATGCTAAATACCAATTTTCTTCTACTAAATATCTTGCAAATATCTCCTGTGGCTGGACTTCTAGCTGCTTATAGGGGGTCTCTTGATGACCGGGAGTATTTCTGTTCTATTTTTAGATTTAATATTTATTTGAAAGGTAAAGTGACAGAGAAGAGAGAGAGAGAGAGAGAGAGAGAGAGAGAGAAGTGAAGAGAGAGAAAGAAGGAAAAGAAAAAAGAAAAGAGAAAAAGAAGTGAGAAAAGGGAAAGGGGAAGAAAACGGAAAAACGGAAGGGAAGGAAGAAGATCTTTGTCTTCTGCCTCTGGTCTCTCACATGGGTGGCTGGGACCTAAGCACTTGGGTAATCCTCCACTGTTTTTTCCTAGACATTGTCAGGAAGCTGGATTGGAAGCAGAGGAGCCCAGACTTAACTTGCCATCTGATATGAGATAATTGTGTCCCAAGTGGTAGCTTAATTTGCTCTTCCACAATGCCAGCCCCACCCCAGAAGTTTTTCATTTTAATGTAGAGGGATTAAAGATTTACTTTATGATTTGTTTTTAGTCTAAATGTTTTTTTTTTTAATTATTTATTTATTAGAGAAGAGAGAAGAGAGGAGAGACATAGAGAAGGGAGATCTTCCTTCCATCTTCTGGTACACTCCCCAAATGGCTGCAACTGCTGGGGCTGGGGTAGGCTGCTTCTGGGTTTCCCATGTGGGTACAGGGGCTATCTTCTGTTGCATTTTCAGACGCATTAGCAGGGAGCTGGATCTGAAGAGGAGCAGTGGGACTTGAACCAGCACCCGTATTGGATGCTAGCACTGCAGGCTGTGGCTTGAACCTGCTGTACCATAGTGGTAGCCCCTAAAATGTTTTATTCTAATTGAAGGAAAACATTTCCTTCAAAAAATTTTAAAATGCTGCTTCTCATATGTGGGGCAGTTATCCATCAGAATTAATTTGTGGGTACTACATGCAGTTTTTGGGTGTTTTTGGTTTTGTTTTTACTATATTGAAAATTATTAATAAGTCTATTTTTTTTTGACTGGCAGAGTTAGTGAGAGAGAGAGAGAAACATAGAGAAAGGTCTTCCTTCCGTGGGTTCACCCCACAAATGGCTGCCATGGCTAGTGCGCTGAGGCCGGCGCGCTGATCCAAAGCCAGGAGCCACATGCTTCCTCCTGGTCTCCCATGTGGGTGCAGGGGCCCAAGCACTTGGGCCATCCTCCACTGCCCTCCCCGGCCACAGCAGAGAGCTAGACTGGAAGAGGAGCAACTGGGACAGAATCCAGCTCCCCAACCGGGACTAAAACCAGGGGTGCTGGCACCGCAGGTGGAGGATTAGCCAAGTGAGCCACAGCGCCGTCCAAGTCTATCTTTTTTTGCCATTGATCTTCAATGGGCCTTCTAAGTGAAGATTTTAAATATATGCAGGTGTGTCTCTGAGATCTCTTTTTATCCAATTAATATACTTTTTCTGTTAAGAACCTTATGGCTCTTATCAAGTTAATATTATGATTTAATTTTTGATTCAGTTTAAGCTGCTATATCTTTTTTTTCTCAGATAAGAAAATAACATTTTTGATCATCTTCCATTATGTATAAATTTGTGAATTTTGACAATGTTTAGGAAAAGCACTGTATTACAACATCAACAGTATATATACAAGTATGTACATTAATATATTATACACAGAATGATATCCATATAAATAATTTAATACAGGAATGTTTGTAATAGCAAATATTATAAATTTTGTTTGAATCGTTCACTTTTTTAAGATTTTAAAATGAGTAATTTGTAGTATAACATTTATGTGTGTACATTTGTACTCATATGTGGCATAGTTACTAAACACAAAAGTTTATAATTTTATATATATATAATTTTTAAACTTTTATTTAATAAATATAAATTTCCAAATATAGCTGTTGGATTACAGTGGTTTTTTCACTCCCATTACTTCCCTCCCACCCGCAGCCCTCCCATCTCCCGCTCCCTCTCCCATTCCATTCACATCAAGACTCGTTTTCAATCATCTTTATATAAAGATCAATTTAGTATATATTAAGTAAAGATTTCAACAGTTTGCACCCACACAGAAACACACAGTGTAAAGTACTGTTTGTTTACTAGTTATACCATTGATTCATATAGTATAACACATTAAGGACAGAGATCCTACATGGGGAGCAGGTGCACAGTGACTCCTGTTCTTGATTTAACAATTGACACTCGTGTTTATGGTGTCAGTAATCACCCTAGGCTCTTGTCATGAGTTGCCAAGGCTATAAAGCCCCTATATCTTATCCTTAGTTTTTTCAGAAATTTAATAAGTCTTGGAAACTTTCTTTCTCATGTATTTGAATCCTTCTTTCAAATAGAATGAAAAATCTTTGAGTTTTTCTTGGTATTTCAAGAATTTGCCTGTCAATGAGAAAAATTGCAATATTTATGATATTATCTAAACCAATGATCTATGTTTTTCTTTATTTTGCTATCAGAAATATTGTGTTTTCAAAACTGTGGCTTTTGGGGCTGGTGCTGTGGCACAACTGGTTAATGTCTGTTGGACATTTGGATTTCCTCTTTAGAAAAATGTCTGTTGAAGTCCTTGGCCCATCTCTTAAGTGGGTTGTTGTTTTGTTGTTGTGGAGTTTCTTGATCTCTTTGTAGATTCTGGTTATTAATCCTTTACCAGTTGCATAGTTTGCAAATAAATTCTCCCATTCTGTTGGTTGTCTCTACTTTCCTGTTTCTTTTGCAGTACAGAAAATTCTCGATTTGATGTAATCCCAGTTGTTAATTTTGGCTTTGACTGCCTGTGCCTCTGGGGTCTTTACCAATGAGTCTTTGCCTGTGCCTATATCTTGCAGGGTTTCCCCGATGTTCTCTAATAAATTGATGGTGTCAGGTCATAGATTTAGGTCTTTAATCCATGTTGAGTGGATTTTTGTGTAAGGTGAAAGGTAGAGGTCTTGCTTCATGCTTCAGCACGTGGAAATCCAGTTTTCCTAGCACCATTTATTGAATAGACTGTCCTTGCTCCAGGAATTGGTTTTAGATCCTTGATCAAATATAAGTTGGCTGTAGATGTTTGGGTTGATTTCTAGTGTTTCTATTCTGTTCCATTGGTCTATCCATCTGTTTCTGTACCATTACCATGCTGTTTTGATTACAACTGCCCTGTAGTATGTCCTGAAATCTGGTATTGTGATGCCTCTGGCTTTGTTTTTGTTGGACAAATTGCTTTAGCTATTCGAGGTCTCCTGTGTCTCCATTTGAATTTTAGCATCATTTTTTCCAGATCAGAGAAGAATGTCTTTGGTATTTTGATTGGTATCGCATTGAATCTATACATTGCTTCTGGGAGAATGGACATTTTTATGATGTCGATTCTTCCAATCCATGAACATGAAAGATTTTTCCATTTTTTGGTATCCTCTTCTATTTCTTTCTTTAAGTTTTTGTAATTCTCATCATAGAGATTTTTGACCTCCTTGGTTAAGTTTATGTGTGAATTTCTTTAGTAAATGCCCAGTTGTGTTAATTCATGGCTGTTTTTAAAAGCTTTACATTCATATGCATATCAGCTTTTTAATGAATTTCTTATAAACTTTAAGAAATAACTATTTAACAATAAGGAAATGGAAATTGCACCTATGTTTTCTATGCAATAATTCTTACTATTTTCTTTCATTAAGTACAAATTATTAAATTGCTATATTTTTGGAAAAAAGAGAACAAACTACCTATTTCAGGTCAGCAAGCTCTCCATCATCTTCAGTTTCATTTTGAAAGATGGCTTGTCTGTGTAATGAAATAGTCCCCTTACTTTTTCCTGTCGTTTTCTCCCTCCTGCTGTCCAGTGAAGCAGTGGCTTCCTAGGTATTAATCATCTTGCTTGTATGTATGCTTTATATGTGATTCACCTATTCATCAGCCTTCCTCTCGTCATAATCTGGTGGCCTGATTACCTTCTATTTGAAAAGACAGATCCTCTGTCTTACAGAATTTCTCTCCACCTCAGCATTGCTCCCTTACTCCCCCAAATCTCTATCATCATCCTCGTTAATTTTACAACCTCCACTTCTCCCACTTCTCTTTGTATTCCTTAATGTTTCAAGCACTCCTGCTTCAGAAGTTTCTCATTCTTTGATCCAGCATATTCTCATTTTATCAGACTTCTTTTGTCTTTATTTTTTGTGTGTTTATATTCATTTACATTATTCATTAATAATTGTTCTTTGGCAAACACTGTTTTTCTCTTGCTATGCTCTCCTTCTAAAACACTGATCTAGACAATCTCCAATCCTAGGTGAATATCTGGATTCTCTGTGCTATACCTGATCACCTAAGCATCAGTGAAGAAAAACTAAGCATACAAAGATGAGACTGCTCAATAAATGTTGGAGCACTTACCCTCTACTAGGGTGGATAAACCTGAAAAACAAGTTTGTTTCTCAAAATGTATATCCACTGAATTACATAGCCTATGGATGCAGGCTTGTTAGACACACATACACACACACACATTACATACACATATCAATTTAGCAATCCAGTAAGATAACCAGTAACTCTTGCAAGAACTAAACAAAATGATCTATAGGTTCTTGGAATAATAATAATAATAATAATAAAGCCCACAACAACAAAACACAGGCTTTGCAAGAACAGAACTACTCCTACAGGATTAAGAATTTTCTGTGGGCCGGCGCCATGGCTTAACAGGCTAATCCTCCACCTTGTGGTGCCGGCACACCGGGTTCTAGTCCTGGTTGGGGTGCCGGATTCTGTCCCTGTTGCCCCTCTTCCAGGCCAGATCTTTGCTATGGCCTGGGAAGGCAGTGGAGGATAGCCCAAGTCCTTGGGCCCTGCACCCGCATGGGAGACCAGGAGAAGCACCTGGCTCCTGGCTTCGGATAAGCACAATACGCCGGCTGCAGCAGCCATTGGAGGGTGAACCAATGGAAAAAGGAAGACCCTTCTCTCTGTCTCTCTCTCTCACTATCCACTATGCCTGATAAAACACTAAGAAAAAAAAATAAAAAAATAAAGAATTTTCTGTAAGATCAAGTTCATTTCATGTATGTCAGATCTACTCTATATCCCCAATTTATTGAACCACCTTGGCACAATATGAACCCTTTCTTTGCAATGTAGTAATGTTCGCCTTTATTACAGGGGTGTGTGTGTGTGTGTTGGTAAAAGGCTAAAAGAAGTAGTAAACCTTTTAAATTGTATTTTATCTAAATTTTAAAATTGCAAATTTTCTTATTCTTTTTCCTGTTTTCATTTCTATGTGTACTTAATTTTCTGTAAAAATCAAGCACTATTTTTCTTATCAAAAATAAATATGCTTGTAGTATCTGAATCTAAAATGTATGAGAAAAAGAGGAGCTGTTTTGTATGTGTCTTTATAAATACAGAATCTTGCAAAATGGACTTTGGATGAATATGACAAAAGAGAACATAACTTATGAAGGAAATTTATAGTGATATACATTTTTATATATACAAGCTGATGAACAGACCAGTTAAAGTTCAGCAGTCAATCACTAACAGCATAATTTGAAGCTTGGTGGCATAAAGTATGATTTTACAAACATTACTTTGATAGTGGAAGACTGAAAGTTATGAACAGTTTCATGACATTTCAGTGGATTGGATCTCAGAGTTTAACATTGTCAAAATCAGTTTTACTTTTTCCAGTGTATCCTTTACATATATCATGTTGCATGTATCAAAGGAAAGTGGATAATCTTGAATTTTGGTAGTCTTGTTTGTAGATAGATATCATATCCATTATTTAAAGAGGTAAAGTGAATTCTTTTGTATCATCTATTATATTTTTGGAGTTACTAATATCTAGCTCTTTGCTACATCTCATTTTATGAAATATACAATACATACTGGTCATTAGCAGTAAATATACTGACATCCCTGATCTTCACTACAGATAATCTACAGGCAATAGATAATTAGGGAAGAAATACAATTTCTTCTGTGACATATATGATAGATTGTCTTGTGACATTACCAAATGTAATGATTCACAGAGAGGAGAAAATAGCATGTAAAAGTCAGAGATCAGCATTATAGACAGAGGTGATATTGTCAGAATATCACTATCCTGAAAGGTCAGGATGTTTAGTGTTAAAATTTTACATAGGTATTTACCTGGGTAAAAGACAGCAGGAAAGAAGAGAGGAAAATGACTCACACATAATGTTTGCTCTCATTTGATTGAGTAATTACACTCTAGAAAGGCATTATGGTATTGAGACTAGTAAATATCAGCAAAAGTAATACAACTGCCAAGCTAAGTATATTATTAATAATGTCTAGTCCAAGAACCTTCTGTTTTGAAACTCTTGGGAACTAATCTAGCAAAGTGCTAGCTTACTAATGGCGTTGTGTTCCATGTGATTGTCAAAGATGTTAGGAGCATGTATTATGTTTTATAAACACTGTTCAAAACCATTCTGTGGAGATACTCGTTTCCTGCACAAATGAAAAAACATTATACATGTTTGAGAGGTGAAATTTCTTATTCATTGTCACATAACAAGAAATAATAGCATCAGAATACGAACCTTATTATATAATAAAATAGGAGCTGATGTGGCACAACAGATTAAGCTGCTACCTGTGATGCTGGCATCACTTATTGACACACTTCATGTCCCAGGTGTTCTATTTCTTTTACTTTCTTTTTTTAAATTTTTTTTTTTGACAGGGTTAGACAGTGAGAGAGAAAGAGAGAGAGAGAGAGAGAGAGAGAGAGAGAGAGAGAGAGAGAGACAGAGAGAGTTATAGACAGTGAGAGACAGAGAGAAAGGTCTTCCTTCCATTGTTTCACTCCCCTAATAGCCGCCACGGCCGGCACTGCATCCATCCGAAGCTTGGGTGCAAGAAGACTGCTGGACTGGAAGAGGAGCTACCGAGACCAGTACCCGGCGCCAGACAGAGATCTTGCCATCTTCTGGTTGACTCCCCAAATGACTGCAACACATGAGCAGGACCAGGCTGAAGATGGAGCTTTGGACTCAATATGTCTTTCACATGGATGGCTGGAACCCAAATACTGCAGAAATAAATGTCATATAACTTCAGAATTTTCCAAAGTTTTATTTTTTTCCCTTAAGTCATATATGTTAAGAATTACATTATTTTTACAATGAAGGAAGTAAATGTTCTTAGGTTGGTTTCCATGGAGGGTAAGCCATAAACTCCCTTCTGCTATGGTTTGGATATGGGTTGTCCACCAATGGTCCATGTGTTGGAAGTATGGTCCTCCATGAGGCAATGTTGGGAGTGGACCTTTGGGAAGTGGAACTAGTGGGAGGTCCCTGCCTTTAAATAAATAAATCTTGCTTTTCTGTTTATCTCTACCTAGGTCACCTCCTTGAATTCTTTCACTTGTAAAGACAAGAGCTTGAACCACATCTAGTTGAGAGTCTCCCCAACAGCACCTCTGGTTACTTTCAGTTTAGTTTGTTCTTCTTTTCCCAGTATTTCAGATAGAGGCACAGATCATTGATTTGAGATATTTATTCCTTTTCTCATGTTAATAACTTAAAATAAATGTAATTATGAGTTAAGAATGTATTTTGATAAATATTTTAATACTGTTTTAATACTTATTTTTGTACTCTTAGCTGCCTCACACATATTTTGATATGGTTTTATTCAGTTAAAATAGCTTCAATTTTTCCCATTGCGCCTTTTCATTTACATGGGTTATTTAAAGATTTATTTGTTTATTTGAAAGGCAGAGTTAGAGAGAGGCAGAAGCAGAGAGAGAGAGAGAGAGAGAGAGGGAGAGAGAGAGAGAGGTCTTCCATTCATTGGTTCACTCCTCAAATGGTTGTAGTGGCTGGAGCTGGGCTGATCCAAAGCCAGGAGATGGAGCTTATTCCAGGTCTCCCATGTGGGTGCAGGGGCCTAAGCACTTGGGCCATCTTCCACTGCTTTCCTAGGCTATATGCAGAGAACTGGATTGGAAGTGGAGCAGCAGGGACTCTAACTGTGCCCACATGGGATGCTGACACTGCAGGTGGTTGCTTTACCCACCATGCCACAGCACCAGCCCTGTTTATATGAGTAATTTAAAGACGTTCTTTGATTTTTAAATATATATGTTTTTCTGATATGCTTCTATCACTAATTTAGTTTATTTCCAATTTTGCCTGAAAATATAGTTTATATAATTCTAATAATTTAATATTAGCTTATATATATATTTGTGTGTAATTGTCTATTTCATCTTCTTTTTTTTTAATTAGCTTCACTGTAGAGTTAATTCTGTGGTGTCAGTTAAATCTCTCCTCCACTAATATTTAAAGATATTTATGCATTCTCTTCTGCTTTACATATTTACTGCTTAAGATTACTGTAATTCTGAATTTTGTTCCTGTATTAAGTATATAATATGCATATTTTCTCTGGATTTTTAAAAATTTTTCTCTTTAACAGTGAAGTTTTCAGGTTTCTGATTATGATATATGATATGTGAAAGTGTGTGAGTATGTGCTTGTGTGTATCAGTTTAGGTGAGAATTAATCTTTCCCCAGACAAGAAAAAGCTGAATTTTGAATTTGCTTTTTACACAGAAAATATCGTTTAATTGAGTGGGCTGTAGAGTTTTGCTATCTGCATTGAATCCTGGCAGTATCACACACTAACTGCAAGTTCATGTACAAGTTATTGTTAGTTTCTCATCTATTAAATTGCAATAATAACGGTAGTTCTGATAACATTAGGAGTTTTTGGGTATTTACATGAAAAAAATCACCTAAAACATTTATAAAAGTGATGTACTTTCATTTTTCTGTATGTACTAGTCTGGTTCTGGTTGTTCTATTGGATGCTAGGTAACCTGTACAGTAAATAAATTGGGGCCGTCGCCATGGTGTAGCAAATATAGCCTCTGCTTGCAGTGCTGGCATCTCATATGGGCACCAGTTTGAGTCCTAGCTGCTCCACTTCCGATCCAGCTCTTTGCTATACCTGGGAAAGCAGTAGAAGATAGCCCAAGTCCTTGGGCTCCTGCACCAGTGTGGGAGACCAGGAAGAAGCTCCTGGCTCCTGGCTTCAGATCTGCGCAGCTCTGATCATTGTGGCCATCTGGAGAGTAAATCAGTGATGGAAGATATCTCTTTCTCTCTCTCCCTCTCCCTCTCCCCCCACCTCTCTCTCTCTCTCTCTCTTTCTCTCTTTCTCTCTTTGCTTCTGCCTCTCTGCAACTCTGCCTTTCAAATAAATAAATCTTTTAAAAAAAGTAAATAAATTTAGGGACTGGTGCTTTGGCCTTGTGGGTAAAGCCAATGTCTGCAGTGCCGGCATACCATATTGGTGCCGATTTGGGTCCCGGCTGTTCCACTTTTGATCCAGCTCCCTGCTTTGGCCTTGGAAAACAATAGAAGATGGCTCACATCCTTAGGGCATGGCACCTGTATGAGTGACCCAGGAGAAGCTCCTGGCCCTTGGCTTTGTATTGGCCCAGTTCTTGTCATTGTGACCATTTGAGGAGTGAACTAGCATATGGAAGACATCTCTCTCTCTCTCTCTCTCTCTCTCTCTCTCTCGATCTCCGTCTTCCTCTCTGTAACTCTGCCTTTCAAATGAATAAATAAATCTTTAAAAAAAGAGAATAAGTTTATTTGGAGGCTTAGAGTCCAAATAGCCTTGTAGTAACACTTGCATGGATCACTTTAACTGTGTCACATCATGCACATGGTCTCTTGGTGAGAGCACCTTTGAAAGTCAGGGAACAAGAGATGAGGGAGGAGCAAGTCTTGCATTTTATACCATATTCTCATTAAAACCTAACCAGCATCCCTGGGATACTACCTTATTTACTTCTAAGACAGAACTCCCAATGACCTAAATGACCTCTTGATTGATTACTCCTCTTAAAGATCCTCCCTTTCCTGATCATCACTGCATTGAGGACCAAGCTTCCAACACATGAACCACTGGGGGACTCATTTAAGCCATATCCAAAGTCATAGCACAGTAATTTTAATAGTTATTTTTATCACCCCCACCTATGCTAGCATGGGCAAATAAGTCACTTAACTCTCCAAATTCAAGTTTTTAATCTCCAAAACATAAGGATTCTATCTTTAAAGAACACTTAAGACCTTATATAGAAGAGAGATACTGTGTGTGAACTACTGAATACAACTTGATTAATAACATTAATTTTTATAAAATATATAACAATAAAAATAGTTCTATTTTTGATAATTCAGAATAACTACTTCAAAAATGTTCTCACTGAAAGTTCTCTAGTGTGTATATATGTGCATGCATTTATGGAAATGTGTATAAGCATATTTGTGTGTATGTATTATAATATTCCCTAAAAACATACCATTTCTTGTTTTCTCAAAGATGCAATACAAAGATCAACTTTATTTCAATGCCCTGATATTTTAGCCTAGGGAGAAGACTAGAATAAATAACAATCTTATTTAAGGATCACAGTGATGGGCCAGCTGGCGTTGTTCTGTAGTTTCAACACATCAGAAGTCTTTGTTGAGCCACTGCATGAACCCACACTAGACCAGAAAGCAGGAGGTTTACATCAAAGTTGTAGTGTTTCTAGCAGCAGATTCATTGGAATGGAATGTGAAGAAAAATAGTGTTTCAAATAGCAATAATTCTTATTTAAATTAAAACAGGCAGGGATTTCAATCTTAGTTAACACAGGATTGTTCTGCAAAAGTAATAAACCACCACTGTTTTAATAACAGGAAAAAAAAATCACAATTCCATGTTCAACCAATTGAACCTAGACTGGCACCCAGGGGCTGGCATTTTGCCTAGAAGTATGCCACTGGTTAGGATGCCCTGTCCCATGTTGGAATAACTGGATTTGACTTCTGCCCCAGCTTCTGACTCCAGCTTTTTGCCAAGGGTGACCCTAGGGAGCAGCAGTGATAGCTCAAGATGTTGGGTTTCTGCTACCTAAGTGGAAGATCTAGATTGAGTTATGAGTTCCTGATTTTGGCCTCCTGGCCATTGCATGCAGTTAGGGAGTAAAATAACAGATGGGCACTTTCTCTTTTTGTCTCTTTCCATGTGCTTCTCCAATAAATATTTTTTTTAAAAGACTGGCAAACATACTGGTTTTCTAAATTACAATTGTTCATTAACTTTATCTTTTGATGTTCTGTAGAATTTTCTTGTCAAAGTGTCATATTAGTAAACATACATGTGTCATATGTAGCAATTCAGGGGTATCGTTTATTTTATATTAAACTTCTATCTTTAGGTATTTATAGATTCATACTTAGTAGACACCATATACCTTTTACTTATCTTCCTCCAATGCTAGCATCTTCCAAATATACTCCAACCACTATGTTGGTAGTGATTCCTTTGAGATACAGAAAACTTTTGTCAACACATGGATCCCTCAAGTTGCTCTTTTGTAGCAACACTCACTTTTTTCACATCTCTACCCTTTCCTTAGCCCCTGACAATCAGTAATATGTTCTAAATTTTGATAATTTTGTCATTCAAGAATTTTAAATAAGTGGAATCACACAGTATGTAACCCTTAAGAATCAATATTTTTCTAAGGTTTATTTATTTGAAATATGGGGTGGGAAGTAGAGGTCAGCCAGTGAGAGTGCCTGTGAGAGCATTCATCTGCTGAGTCACTCCTTAAATGCCTGCAACACAGCTGGGCCAGGCCAAGGCTAAGAACCAAGATCCAGGAACTCCATCTGAATCTCCCATATGAGTGGCAGGAACTCAAGCACTTAGGCTATCATTTGCTGTCTCACAGGCCTGTTAGCAGGAAGCTGCATTGGAGGAAGGGGTGGGACTTGATCTCAGATGCTCTGATGTGGGATGAGGACATCCCAAGTGGTGACTTAACCTGCCATAACAAAATACCCATCACCCAGGGATCGGTAGTTTCACTCACCACAATTCTTTGGAGACTTGTCTTGTTTGTTGCTTCTATCAGCATTTCATTACGTCTATTGGTGAGTAGTACTTCGTGGCATGGAGGTTTCAGTTTGTTTAGTTATGACCCCCATTGAGGGATATCTGGACTATTTTAATGTCTGGGCTATCACTGATAAAGCTGCTATAAACACTCATGTGTAGGTTTTGTGTGAACATAAAATTTTATTTTTCTAAGAAAATTGCTTAGGAGTACAATTGTAGAGTCATATGCAGTTACATATTTTGTTTTTTAAGAAACTATTTACAGAAGTGGTTTTCATCATTTTACACTCCCACAAGTACTGTGTAATTGATCCAATTTCTCTGCTGTTAAGTCCAGCATTTGGTATTTTTACTATTTTTTGTTTTAGCCATTGGAGTATGTGAGTAGTGATTACTCATTTTAGTTATAATTTTAATTTCTCCCCTGACTAACTGAAAACCTTTTAATGAGCTTCTTTGCCATCTGTAGATCCTTTCCTTGTGAAATACATCTTTATATCTTTTACCTGTTTTCCAGTTGGATTGTTTTATTTCTTGTTGCTCAGTTTTTGGAACACTTACGTGTTCTATATACTATCCTTTTGTCAAATATGTGTTTTGCAGATACTTTCTTCCCTCTGCAGCTTGTCTTGTCTTCCCTAAAATTGTCTTTCATACATCAAAAGTTTTGATGGGGTTCAAAGCATTATTATAAGTTTTTCGGTGTCAAATTTAAGAATTCTTTTTCTAGACCTTGATTGAAGATATCCTCTCAGTTTTTTTCTAAGTATCATAGTTTTACACTTTTCATTTTAACTTTTTATCCAGTTTGAGTTCATTTATGCCTAGGTATGGAACTTCTTTATTGCTTCTAGATATGTTGGCACCAACAATATTTGTTGCAGATTTTTCCCATTGTATGTCTTTTTTTTTGTCATAAATTGTTTGGATATATCTGGGTAGGTATATTCTGTTGGATTCATCCGTATGTCTGCAGTTCTACCAATGCTAAACAGTCTTGACTCCATATATTGTATGTGTGTGTGTGAGTATATATGTATGTACATACACTATATATTGGTGTATATGTATGTTTATAAATCACATACTTATTATCAAATCAGGTCAACTGACTCCTTTGTCAAAATTGTTTTAGCTATTATAGTTGCTATGCATATTCATATAAATTTAAAATAATCTTGTACATCAATTTTGCTGTTATATAATCTGTAAATGTCAGAACCTTTTGTGTCATTGTGTTGTTTATATTCTATATCATTGCCAGTCTTCTGCCTAATTATATCAGTGGCTTAGAGAATACTGTTGAAGTCTCTAGCTATAATTTTGGCTTTTACAAACAACATTTTTAGTCTTTAAAGAAAAACTAGATGCATATTATAGAAGAGAATGAAACATTTGGTTTAATGTGGTTTTACTTATATATGTAGAAATGATGACTAGCATATTTTACTTTGTTTTCAAATGAGAGGATAGAGTTTTTGTAAAATTTTTATTTAGTTTATGAGGCACAGAGAGAGAGAGAGAGAGAGAGAGAGAGAGGCATGCATAGAGAGAGACAGACAGAACTCCCATCTACTGGTTCACTTCCTTAATCCCATAATGGCCAGCATTGGGCCAGGAGAAAGCTAGCAGTTAGGAATTCAACCGAAGTCTCTAATGTGGGTAGCAGGGACCCTACTACATGTGTTATTACCTGCGGCCCCTTGGGTTGCTCATTGACGGAATGCTGGAATTAGGAGGAGAGATAGGACTTGAACTTTGGCACTCTGATGTAGAATGCAGGCATCCCAATAGTCATCCTAACTACCAGACCAAATATGCTTGTTTTTGAGTTTCAAGAAATTAAATATATATATTATATATTATATATTATATATATATATTTAAAGATTTGTATTTTTATTTGAAAGAGTAATATAGAGACAACGTTCCATCTGTTAGCTAACTCTCCAGATAGCTGCAGTGGCCAAGGTTGGGCCAGTCTGAGCCAAGAGCTAGGAGCTTCATTTGGTTCTCTCACATGGGTGGCAGGTGCTCAAGCACCTAAGCCATCTTCTGCTGCTTTCCCAGGTGCATTAGCAGGGTGCTGGATCAGAAGTGGAGAAAATAGGATGCATACCAGCTGCCCTAGGGAAAGCTGGCATTGCAGGTATTGGTTTTCCCCCTGTGGCACAACGGCCCCAGAAAATATTTTATACTCTTCCTCCATGTGGTTGTTGATTACAGACTACAAATAAATGAGTTTGATGGAACACATTTAGATGGAAAGTACAAAATTAAATCATCTAAGCCCTGTCAATAATTAATGAAAAAATGTTGCCTGAACTTAACTTTGTTGTTAAAAATATTTCAGAATTTTAATAGAACAATAAGCTCCAACAAAAATAAAATTTTAAAAAAGGAACATATGCTTCCCCCAAAATCTAAAGTTCCAATAAAAATTAATCAAATAGAATTAACTTTAAGATTATACTTATCTGCTCTCTTTAGTTTTCCTACCAAAACAGCAGAGGACTAGCCATTATCATGTCGTTAATTATTGTCTCTCAGGAGACTTTATGTGTATACCTATTCCTTTCTTATCTTGAATAACATTATTCATTTAATTGAACACATTTTATATAGGTCGTAATTGAATTTTATAATACATACTTGAGAAAAAGTGAATAAATGAAAATTTACTTACTAATTTATACCAAGAATCTAAGCCTCAAATGACAAATAAATCTGCATGACTGATCATTTAGACATTGCAAGAAAGTTTCCCAATATAGTCCATTCAATTGAGAATATAGAAACATTTTTTGTTTGTTTTTTTAGATTTTTTAAAATTTATTTGAAAGGCAAACTTTACAGAGAGAGATCTTCCATCTGCTGGTTTCCTCCACAAATGGCTGCAATGACTGGAGCTGGTCTGGTTTGAAGCAAAGGGCCAGGAGCCTCTTCTGGGTCTTCCACATGGGTGTAGAGGCCCAAGGACTTGGGCCATCTTCCACTGCTGTCCCAGATGCATTAGCAGGGAGGTGAATTGGAAATGGAGCAGCCGGGACTCCAACCAGCACCCATATGTGATTCTGACAACAAAGGCACTGGCTTTTATCTGCTACGCCACAACACTGGCCCTCAGAAACATTCATAAGTGCTTTAAAAAAATAATTCTGCATATCTGTAATGTACGCTTTTTAAAGTGACGTTTCAAATTAATTGTATATTGAAGACATTAATCATTGGAGAGAGATTACCTATGTTAATATTATTCAAGTAAAAATAGCAAAACAACATGTTGGAGTGATGCTGTTTTTGTTTTCAAATCATCTACATATCTTTCCTTCCATCTACTGACATATTTATCCTCTATCTCAGATAGGTAACATGGGCCATGTGAAAAATAACACATATATACATCATAGGGGGAGATGTTTCAAGATGCTGTGTATTTATCGAAAGTTAAGGGTGTAGTTTGAGTCCATGCAGAAAAAGATGCTTAAGTTAAGCATACAGTTATATAAGTTAAGCCATATAGTTAAGTATAACTATAATTTGAATAATTTTTAGTTCTGAGATAAAGTTGATACAAAAGAAAACCTATTTAATGTATACATTTTGTTTAGTAAGATATATGTACATAACCATGACACCATAATTATTCCCAAGATATTATTAAAAATGTCCGTCACTTCTAAAATTACTTGCATTTGTGTGTATATGTGTGTTGTGGTAAGAAAGCTTAACATGAGATCATCCTCTTAACATATTTTGTAGTGCACAGTACTATATTGCCAAGTAAATGTATTGTGTTGTTAATATATCTCTAGAGTGTTTACATCTTGCAGGATTGAAATTTTACACTCTTTCAGCAGCAATTTCCCATTTCTATACCTCTGGGCAACCACCATTCTAGTCTCTGCTTTTATGATTTGATTATTTTAAATACCTCATGTAAATGTAATCATGCAGTATTTCTTTTCCTGTGATTGGTATATTTCAATTAGCATAATGTCCTCTAGGTTCATTTGTGGTGTCACAATGGTAATATTTCTTTGTTTTTACAGGCTGAATAATATACCATTATATGTATATATATATATACTTTATTGATTGACCTGTCAGTGGACTTTTGCATTGTTTCCATATCTTGATTGTGAAGAATGCTGCATGAATATGGAGATGCAGCTATCTCTCTGAGATTCAGATTCCAATCATTCTGTGTGTATATACAAATGTGGGATCAAAGATCATCTAGGCTGGTGCCGCAGCTCACTAGGCTAATCCTCCGCCTGCGGCGCCGACACACCGGGTTCTAGTCCCGGTCGGGGCGCCGGATTCTGTCCCAGTCACTCCTCTTCCAGTCCAGATCTCTGCTGTGACCCGGGAAGGCAGAGGAGGATGGCCCAAGTGCTTGGGCCCTGTACCTGCATGGGAGACAAGGAGAAGCACCTGGCTCCGGGCTTTGGATCAGCGCGGTGCGCTGGCCACAGAGAAGATCATTTGGTCATTTCGTTTTTAGTGTTTTAATCATCTTTATTTTTCAGTGGTTGCATCATTCCACATTCTTATAAAATATATAAGGTTTCAGTTTCTTTACATCTGTCAGAACTTGTTATCTTCTTTTAAAAAGTAGTTATCATTCTAACAGGTGTAGGATGATATCTCATTGTAGTGTTGGTCTGAATTTTTCTGATGTTAATGATGAGCATTAACATTTTCATACATTGGTCATCTGTATATCTTCTTTGGATAATATATAATTAGCAAGCATTACTTTTATTATGAGAGAATTTCATTTTATAAAAGAAACTGGGAGAGAGGACATTTACTCTAGCTTTCTGGGCATTAGCCACATTTCTAGTGTCTGTAATCCTCATAGTGTCTGAATCAGTTCTGTTTTTGAATGGAACATCTGGAAACCATCAGGATGTTTTTATTGTTATAAATATTATTAAACTATAAGTTATCCTGAATGCACTATGAGGCAGTCAAAGGAATCAGAGCCACATGGAATTGGTATTTATTGCCTGTTTCAAAGTGTGTCAGGGGAGCCCTAAGACAGGAGAGGCAGCAAACTATTTAGGAAGAGGGGAAATTATTCTCAACAGACTAGAAATAAGCATGTTTTTCTCTAAGGGAATTTTGGAAAAGAGAGGATTTAGGATTTACACTCCTCCAAGACAGCCCACTTGGCCTCCTTTTAATTGGTAAACTACCAAGCACAATGATATATTTTCATAAATGTGTACTGTGTTGGGTTGGAGGAATCCTAAACAATGCTGTTAGCTGGTGTGTTTCTTTACTTAGCCACTTTATGCCTTGTAATTTTACTTATGGTCTAGAAGTCTATTCTAAGCTCTAGATTTGTAGAAAATTGTGGAAGTTTAATATGGAATTTGATTAATGTTCTTGACTTTTTTTTCTAAACATCATGACAATGTTTTTCTCTCATCCTTCCTGCCTGGTTGCAGAATATACAAGTTCCTTGCACCTAATACCTAAGCCTGCGATTTCTACAGGCTTTAACTGGGCTCTACTCCAACTTTCTCCCACCCCTCCTTCTGAAAAAAATTGACTTGATCTTCCTTCAAGCCTCAGCACACACCAAATATTAATCTAAAATATGAAAGCAGCAGAATTTCTCATAAGCATCCAGTTTCTGAGCTGTGAATCTTAGAAGTATCACATTTTCTTTGCCTCCCCAAAAGTCAATAACTAAATTTACCCTCAGGTTCCACACTGTCTTCCCAAATTGCAGAAGACTTACACTTGGTTGACAGATATTTTTATTTAGTTTTGAAGATTGTTTTCCTGTATCATTTGTCTCTCCCTCTTCCTCTCCCTCTTTGTTGAGCCAACATTTAGCTATATGAGTACTTAATATTAAAAAGAGTCTTCTGAAGTCTTCAGATATTAGAAAGAATAATAAGTAAGAAACCATTTAGAAAAGGTGACATCCTTGGGCCCCTTACTTGGGACCTTTCAACAATTGCATGATGATAAGTGCACTAACTTCTTTACATGGATCAATTGACTATAGACTCCATTAATTACTTTTGTCTAACATCCACCCCACCCATTGTTCTCATTTGCATACCTATTTGGTACCTGAAAACACTAATTTTATGACTATCTGCCATGTATCAAGACTTTCTCAAATATATTCTTATGGAGGAGATGCAGACTTAGAAAAGGAAATCTCAGTACTATGATTCATATTCTTCCCTTACACTGCACATTTAAGCTGAAAGAAGAAATACTGAGCTCTGTGGGTTTAAGATTCAGGGAAGGTCATTGAGTTGTTAACCCTTACGAAGATTGTTGAGTCCTTGAAGTCAATCCCATAAAAGATAATCTTGTCTACATATAAAGTGCTTAAAAATGAAGTATCTGTTTACTCTTCCTTCTTAAAGTCAAATTAGCTCATAAAGAAACAAGTGAGTCTGTAGGAGATTACTAGAGGTGAATTTGAGAAATATTTTTTGGTTTAAATTCATATCTGTTTTGTACATTCAGCTTTCCTTATTAAAAGATCTCCATTTTGTTTGAGACTCTAATTATATGCTTATATCATTCTCTGACTCACAGTAGTGTATATACTCAAGCTTTCAAGTCAGGTTAAAGAAAATCTAAAATCCTTCTCTTTGTCTTATTCAATACTTTTCTATTTTTATTTTCTTTAATTAGATTACCCTCCCTAGGAGACAGTAGTTTCTCTGTGAAGTCAGCTTTTGTCACATAGATATTCAGTGCATAAGTAGTAGGTTTTCATGATGCATGAGTCACTCGCTTCCTATATTTGAACTTCTGTAATATGCTTAGAGTTTTGGAAATTTGTATTGCCTTTAATTACTTTGCTTGTAATGTGGCAGACAATCTCAATGAACCCAGTAACTTCCCATTATAAATGTACTATTAATGGAATCTTTTAAAATAAATTTAATTGGTTTAAGTTACAATTTTACATATAATAATTCTATGTAATTCTATAGTGCAAATAATTCAGATTATTTGATAAGTGACACATGGCCAACTTATGCATAGACAAGGGAT
Organism: Lepus europaeus; assembly: GCF_033115175.1. Taxonomy (NCBI): domain Eukaryota; kingdom Metazoa; phylum Chordata; class Mammalia; order Lagomorpha; family Leporidae; genus Lepus; species Lepus europaeus. The sequence continues at coordinate 30,316,914 of NC_084836.1, read as the reverse complement.
CCTACCCCTAAACTTCATTACTGGTAGATTTCTTGAAAATCAATTATACAGGCTGGCACTGTGGCATAGAGGGAAAAGCCGCTGCCTGCAGTGCCAGCATCCCGTATGGGCACTGGTTCGAGACCTGGCCACTCCGCTTCCCATCCAGCTCTCTGCTATGGCCTGGGAGGGCAGTGGAGGATGGTCCATGTCCTTGGGCCCCTGCATCTACGTGGGAGACCCGGAGGAAACTCCTGGCTCCTGGCTTCGGATTGGCGCAGCTCCAGCAGTTGCAGCCAATTGGGGAATGAACAAGCGGATAGAAGACCTCTCTCTCTCCCTCTCTCTGTCTCTCTCTCTCTCTCTCTCTGCCTCTCCTTCTCTCTCTGTGTAACTCTGACTTTCAAATGAATAAATACATCTTTTAAAAAATCAATTATAAAATGTGTCATAATTTTAAAACTGCTCAGTATTTCCAAAACTGTTAAATTGTATAAAACATCAATCTTAAAACTGAGTACATCTGGAAAACCTTTAACTTCGTCATTATATAATATGTTTGTTACAGAGAATAGTTCTGGAAACAGCTGGGATACTGGTTTTTTATTTCTGGCTCCTTCTCTCAACACTTGTGTGAATGTTCAGGGATTTCGAGCTTTGTTTCACTTTAAAAATGGAAGAGTAATACAAATTCCTGAGTATTAACTGAGACAATGTATTTAAATTCCCTTTCTTTATAGGGAAATGTTTTATACCTAAACACATTAAGTACCTAGTAGGTTATAAACCACAAAGATTTGTTACTGTATTTTATAAAAATTAATTTTAATAGAAGCTTTTAAGAGTCCATTTGGTGGGAGGGCGGGTATGGTGAGAAGAATCACTATATTCCTACAGTTGTACTTACGAAATTTGTATTCCTTAAATAAAAGGTTTCTTTTGGAAAAAATAAAAATTCATTGGATGATCAAAACTAATGAAGATTTCCTCTTGAAAAATTTAGAATTTTCATTGGAATAAAAAAAAATAGTATTATTTTTTATTACCAAAGATACTCTTTAATTGTGATCCTTAGTGACAAGTAGACTTTGTCCAATAAACGTTCTTCTCCTGGAATCAGAACATTTATTTTAGGAAATACCAAAAAGAAGATGTTTTCACTTCCAGTAGTATACATGTATACATAGATAATTTATGCTGAATTTTTTTTTAAATCAACAACAGAAAACCCATAAAGTTAAAAAATATCTAAAAAGCAGGAAGAAGAGGAAGAGGAGGAGGAGAAATAGGAGGAAGGAGGGGAAAGAGGAGGGGGAGGGGAAGGGAGAGGAGGAGAATAAGCTATTACCAATATAGCTTTTATAATTTTAATTGCAAAGTATCAATTGCTTTATTCTCTAACATAGGTTTTCTAGGTTTATTATAAGTCTCTACAAAGAATTAAACAAAGAGCAAATAAATAAATCCGTTGTGTGTGTTGATTATAGGTACAGTACAGTACAGATTCAGAAAAATCACTGATTGATATGTACCAACCAGACTTAAGATACACCTAGCACATTTTCTGATTCTTGGGGACATAATTCGAAATTGTAACCATAATTTGATTATATAATTGGGGATTTGGTCTCATTGTAATTTAGAATATTTGTAACATGTCTGCAAACTAGGAGAACCAAAGTTACTTGAATTGCTTGATGTAGTCACAATGGTAACAATAAATTCAGTATGTAAAAAGCCTATCAACTGCTATTAAATATGTGACTGTTTATTCAGACAGATTCATTAGGCCTAAAATTGAGCCAAGGTAAATCTACTTTTTGCTGACCCAGAACAGTCTTTTAGAATACAACACCATGTTTTATTGGAAGAACATGCTCATCTGTTTTTGCACTTGGCATCAGGAATTAACAATGGGAATAAATTATTCTGAAAATATGTTTACTATATAAAGGCTATGTATGTACTGGTTAAGAGCACAGTCTGGAGCTGCCTGCCTGCTTTCAAATGCAAGCTCTATTGCTTAGCTGTGCATCTTTTTTTTTTTTTCACTTTCATTTTTTAAGATTTATTTATTTGAAAAGCAGAGTGACAGAGAGGCAGAGGCAGAAAGAGAGAGAGGTCTTCCATCTGCTGGTTTACTCCTCAAATGGCTGCAATGACTGGAACCGGGCTGATCTGAAGCCAGGAGCCAGGAACTTCTTCCAGGTCTCCCACATGGGTGCAGGGCTCAAGCACTTGGGCCATCTTCTACTGCTTTCCCAGGCCATAGCAGAGAGCTGGATTGGAAGTGGAGCAGCCTGAAATTGAACTGGTGCCCATGAGGGGTGCGAACACTGCAGGTGTCAGCTTCACCTGCTATACCACAGCACGGTCCCCAATTAGCTGTGCAGCATTGAGCAAGTTTTGTTCCTTTTCTCATTTGTAAAGTGGTGGTAATTGAGCCAATTCATAGAGCTTTTGGGAAGGCTACACGAATATAAACTCTTTGTATTAATTTGTGCATAACGAGCAGTATATGAATGTGAACATCTATTATTATTTGTCAAGCCAGTTCCTCTCACAAGTATTCATGCAGCTAAGGAGTTGTATTCATTGAATTCCTTCTTTGGGACTGTCTACTAGGGAACAAAAACTTTGGTATTATTGTTGGTACCTCTTTCTTTTTTTTAAGGATTTATTTTATTTATTTGAAAGAGTTACAGAGAGAGGTAGAGACAGAGAGAGAGGTCTTCCATCCACTGGTTTACTCCCCAGATAGCCACAACAGCTGGAGCTGCTCAGATCCAAAGCCAGGAGCCAGGAGCTTCTTCTGGTCTCCCATGTGGATGCATGGTCCCAAGGACTTGGGCCATCCTGTACTGCTATCCCAGGCCATAGCAGAGAGCTGGATCAGAAGAGGAGCAGCCCGGACTAGAACCAGTGCCCATATGGGATGCCAGCGCTTCAAGCCAGGGCTTTAACCTGCTGCGCCACAGTGCCGGCCCCATATACCTCTTTATTTCTTGCTTGCATATCCAGTGCATCACCAAGTCCGGTTAGGTTTTTTTGTTTTGTTTTGTTTTTTGTTTTTTTAAATAGCAAATCTTGAATGCAACCTCTTTACATGTCCATCAAAACCAATTCCACTCTTGCCTTTAATTTTTCCTAGATATCAAGCTTCACCTATCAGATGGTCTCATGGAATATACACTTAGCCTGTTGCTTTTATTCTTTTTATTTTTTAAAGATTTAGAGAGAGAGAGAGAGAGAGAGAGAGAGAGAGAGAGAGAGAGAGATCTCCCATCTGCTCATTCACTCCACAGATGGTTGCAGTGGCCAGGAGTGACAGGAGTGAGCCATGTTGAATCCAGGAGCCAGGAGCTTTATCCAGTCTTTCATTTTGGTGGCAGAGGCTGAAGCACTTGGGCCACCTTCTGCTGCTTTTCCCAGGCCATTAGCAGGGAACTGGATCAAAAGTGGAGCAGCCAGGACGTGAACCAGTGCCCATAAGGGATTCCGGTGTCACAGAGAGCAGCTTTACCTGCTATACTATACCACTGGCCACACTTTGAGTCTTTTTATTTAAAATGTTATGCATTTATTTGAAACAGAAATAGAAATGTAGAAAGATAGTAGACAGAGAGCTCCCATCCACTTTTTCACTCCTCAAATTCCCACATCATTTTGGATAGGCATGGCCAAAACCTGGAACCATAAACTCAACCCAGATATCTCATGTGGGTAGTAAAAATTCACTTTAGCCATCACCACTAGCTTCCAGGATCTGCATTAGCAGAAAACTGAAATGAGAAATTGGAGCTGAGCTTTGAAACCAGTTACTCCAGTGTGGGATGCAAATGTCTTAACCCCTAGACTAATTGCCCACTCCTCACATTTATTTTATACACTGCAGTCAGAATTACCTTTTTAAAATCCAAACAGTGTCTCAGATCATCTATATTCTCTCCTGCCTCAAATCATTTACAGTTACCATTTGCCCTGTGGAATGTTCTGCCTGATATTCTCTCACCTTTGTTTAAGTGATCTGTTGTTTTTACAGATACCAGAAAAGCTATCTTCATCAGCCTGTCTTCCTCCCTGTGAAAGTCAAGAGCCTCCTTTACATTTTCTTGGGAAATATTCCTCCTTTTATTCTTAATACTTGCATCAGATTAAATTGACATTTATTTATTGGCATCAATTATTCAATTATTACTTGCCTAGTAGTAGGAAAGATTTTGTGACTATGAGGATCTTTGTCATTTTCACCATTTTATCCTGAGACATTAGCCCATATTGTAAATTATAGTACCAGGCTCAATAAATGTTGAATTTCAATCAGTTATCTTGGATCATATATTGTACTTGGAGTCATTAGACCTGTGTTCTCACTTGATGTCTCTGGGTATTTGGTACATGATTTTTTCAGAGTTACTGTTAGTTTCAATGTATTCATTTATTGTCCCAATTGGGGCAGTTTATTTTTCTTAATGCTAATTTTTCATCTGCAAAAAAGGGGGACTAACATTGATGGCTTATTTTTGCAGTTGTCAGAATACATAATGAAGAGATGTAAATGAACATACAATATAAAATTGTGGCTTCAAAGACTATAATATATTAACACAACTAAAGCTTGACTATGCCATAGATTGTTCCATTATAGATAACTCAATACTCAGTAAAACTTGATGACATTCTTTTTTTCTAAAAAGTTTTATTTTCTTCATAAAAAACCTAACCATTTTCCTAAAATAGGTTTTTGAAAGTATGTCTAAACTTCTGATAGTTTCAACCTAGAATAATAAAACTATTACACTACAGAATCTGAGAGTTCATAAGATATTACAGACATAAAATGGTCAAATACCTTTAATAATAGATTGCCAGCAGGCTGTTTTTTTTTTGTAAAGAGTGCTAGAATTAGAATTTGATTTTCAGTATCATTTTGAGTGAAATTATCAATATATAATAATTTTTAATTTTTAATTATTTTAACAGATTCAATATGCTTATAGATAGATACAATTCTAAGAACATAATGATATTCTCTTTTAATGCTGTAGATATATACCTTATTGGACTCTCAGAAATGTGTGACAATTTATTTGTTTAGCTAATGTCTAGATTTTTACTTGTTAGGATGTTATTAATAATATTAACAAATTAATGGATGGGTGACAAATTGGATGGATGACATTAATAATGTTAACTAAAATATTCTTTGCTTCAGTTTTCTTAATTAAGATGGAATTCATAATTTATGTATTAATATTTATAAAAATGATATTTGTATAAATAGATGATTTTCCTGGCCTGTTATCCACTTAGTGATTGCCAAATTCTGAATCATACTGATTAAAAGTCAAGACAGAAATTGAAAATTCAAATGGAAAAAATACTGAGTATCATTATCCAAGAGATAGTCCCCAAATTTATGACATTGAGGATATTCACCAAGCAGGATGAGAAGATGATTAAAAGGAGCTTCAGGCGTTTTTCTGTAATATCTTCAGAATGACAAAATCATTAGACTCTTACAGACTTGAGTTTATTTGGCAACTGGACAAATTCCTCTTTCATAGTAAAAGAACAAGTAACCAAAGACGCATTAAACCCAAGGATTAGATAAAATAGTTTTCTTTGGTTTTGCAAATTCATTGGAGGATAATTAATTGAAGTTAATTATCAACAGTTGAAGAATACATGAAACAATAATTTATAGTAAAACCAAACTCCTATGAGGATTCTCAGAGAAAAGCATTCATTACTTAGATTAGATATCAGCTAAACAAGTTATAACAGACCACAGGGAATATATTTTTTATGAAAGATTCACAATCATATTTTAAGTTTCTCTTCAAATTGTCATATACAATCAAATAAATTGTTGTCTTGATGATAATGATTTGGATAATGGCGAAAACTATGAGGCAGCCTTCTTATATTTGTGATTCAAGGTGGTGGTTTTATGAGGGAAAAAAACAAATGAGTTCTTTTCAACAGTATTTAAAATATCTAAGTAGCAGTATTTGGGCTGTGGGTTACATTAGATAAAACAATAGGTACAAAGACAATTGTCTGCTATAATCTCTACTTTTTTCCACATTGATTTTAATCAATTACATTATTGGTTATTTATTTTATAACTTTGCTTCATTGTTTCTCCAGTAGCTGCACTGAGTGTTCCTAATAATCTAATGTAGATAGCATTTCAGTTCTTTTGTATGACTTTGACATCTACCTTCCCAAGCACCAGGCTGCATCACCTCTCTTCAAACTTCCTGCCTATATACTTATACTAACAGGTTTGTTCACTCGGACTTACCTCCAATGGTGGAATTAGAAATATGCCAGGGGATTTCAAATCAATCTTACCAAGGAGGCAGGTACCAATGCCAGGGACTTGGTAAAGTGATAAGTATAAATACACAACCGATCAAAAAGATAGGGTATGTGTTGAAGAGATTTCACAAATAAGACCAGTGTAAGCAAATAATGAAGAATAGAATTAAAAGGGAGAGAATGATCCTGTGGGGGAAGCAGGACACACAGCAGACTCATAGAATGGCAAATGCCCAAAACAGCACTCCTGTCTCAGAATCAACCCTTGGGACATTCAGATCTGGCTAAAAGGTCCATGAGAGTCTCACAGGCATGGAAAGCCATGACACGATGGCAAAAAACAATCTAAATGAAAGACCCTGGTGAAAAAGACCCCAGCAGAAGGAACAGGCCATCAAGGAGAGAGGCGCCTTTCTCTGAAGGGAGGAAGGAATCTCCACTGTGACACGGCCTTGACTAAACAAGTTCAGAGTCGGTGAACTCAAGGGGCTTCCATAGCCTAGACAGCTCATAGCAAGAGTTTCGGGTGATTGCTGACATCATAAATAAGAGTGCCAATTGTTAAATCAACAACGGGAGTCACTGGTACATGCTCCCCACGTAGGATCTCTGTCCTTAACGTGTTTTACTATGAAACTTAAAAACACTACTAGTCGAACAATACCCTATACCTTGTGCGGTTGTGTGAGTGCATCCTGTTGAAATCCTTGCGTAGTACATACTAAGTTGACCTTCAGTATATGAAGGTAATTGAAAATGAAACTCGATGAAGGGCGGGATGGGAGAGGGAGAGGGGAGGGCCACGGGAGGGAGTAAGGTTGGGGGTGGGGAGGAAGCCACAACAATACAAAAGTTGCACTTTGTAAATTCACATTTATGAAATAAAAAAAAAAGATGTAAAAAAAAAAAAAACAGGTTTTCCACCTTCTTCATCAATCCCTATAAAATTCATTCTCTTTCCATGTAGAGTAATTCACAGTAATACTTATATTTTCTTGTACAGACACATAGGATAACAGATTGTGTTCAAGGAAAAGTCTTGTTCTATACCTTGACAATATCCATTTGCACATATTCCAAAATCTTATGTCTTCATGTCTGGCTATGATCTCAGTATCTCCCATTGTACATGTTTTTTTCCCTTCAACAATTTTAAATCATCTCCCTTAAAACAATGAAAAATTTTTAATCCTTTGGTCTGCAATCAACTTGAAGCTATCTTAAAATTTCATTCTTTTCTTTCTCATCCAAATTTCCCATAGTATACTGTATACATATGAATACTACTTCCCAAACTCGTGTTCTTCTAGAGCCACTATTTCTGGTTTCTTCTTTTGCTACATTTTAGAATATGTGCCCATTAATTATCTCTGATTTGCCAGATCCTCTGAACATACACTGCATTGCCCTTGGCATCAAAGATCACTCCCTTTCTGTTTGAAATTCCTTCCTCTTTTAACCCTTCAAGAACCAAAAAACTTCTGATTGTTCTTTTTCTTTCTTCTGTGGATTCTTATACTGTTTCTGTCATGGATTATTTCTTCTTTCCTTGTATGTGTTTTAAGTGCTTTTGGGTTCCAGCTACAAAACACCATATTTCATTTTTCATAATTTCCCTTGATTATCTTATCAATGATTATAGTTTTAAATATAAAATCATATATAAAAACTCATATGCTGATGATTCTTAAGTGTCTGTTGCTTGGCTTGACTTCTTCCATTAGTTTCAGATTTGGCTATCCATAGTCCAGTGGTTAAGAACTCAGGCCATGTATTAAAGAGAATATTTGAGTTTGAAACCCTGTGTGTCCACATGGGTCAATTTGCATAAATTCTCCAAACATCTCTTACTTTTCCTCTGTAAGCAAGAGAGAATTAACATATTTTATTGGGTCATAAAGATAACCTGAGAAAATGCATGTAAAACATCTGGCATGCAATTACCACTATTATTTCTGTCATTATTTTTTTCTTATCACATTTACTTTATGCAAATATAATCAGTATCTTTTTTCTTAACCCTGCACCTTCTCTTGTATTTTCAATCTCATAAGACATTACTCACCCTATTAACTGTGCCAAAGTTTTAGATCCACCACTGACTTCTCCGTTTTATGTTTATCAAAAAAGAAATACCTCTCATTTTATCATTATTAGACTTTGACTCCATATCTTTCTCTCAGACTTTTCTTCTTCCACAGCTCAGTCCTTCAGCAGCTCTTCTTTGAACCATCATATCAATTATTTCTCCTCTTGATGTGGGAAAGCTTAGACAGATAATTTTAAGTTTATGAGCTGGAAGCTGTCCCTAGTTCGCTTTGTGTTGCCATGTTCACCTACCTGTTATCAGGGGACCCCTCCCCAGGAATTACCTCGTCTTACCTGGGACATGGGGTAGTAGCATGTCTTTGATAATTTGGTAATTTTGATTTGATTATTTGGTTACTTTGATTATTCCAAGCTCATAAAAAGCTAGGAAGAACAGAAGCTTACTCTCTTCTACGTGGACTCAGAATGAGCAGAGCAGTTTATGATAATTCCCTTTCTTTGTCCCCTTTCTCCCTTAATAAAACCCTAATGGCCTTGTTTATTTTTCCTTTCTTTTATTCTTTTAATTTTTTTTTTATTTAAAAGTTAGAGTTAGAGAAAGAAGGAGAGGCAGAGAGAGAGAGAGAGAGAGAGAGAGAGAGGTCTTCCATCTGTTGGTTCACTCCCCAATTGAATGCAACGGCTGGAGCTGTGCTGGTCCAAAGCCAGGAGCCAGGATCTTCTTCTAGGTCTCCATGTGGGTGCAGGGACCCCAGGACTTAGGCCATCTTCTACTGCTTTCCCAGGCCATGAAGTGCAGAGCTGGATGGGAAGTGGAGTAGCCGGGTCTTGAACTGGCGCCTATATGGGATACTGGCACTGCAGGTGGTGACTTTACCTGCTACGCCACAGCGCCGGCACCCCTGTTTATTTTTCTAACTTTATAAATAAAGTTTATCGCGCTGCATACCATGTTTGGGCCTGTGTTTAGACTGCTTCTCTAAGTAAAAGGCAAGAACCTGGAAAATTATTTGGGCCCAATTCCCAGCCCATAACATTCTCTCAGTCTTGACCTCAAAAATTTGAGGTGAGTTAAAAAATTATATGAAACATGGAATTATTGTGGTGTAAAACAGTTTTGAAATTCATGCATTGAGGGATCTTCAGAAGTTCATGAAAATGTATGTCATGAAAAAACTGCATGGTTTGTTTCTAGAATCAAATCTTCACTGAAATACCACTTTTTCAGTGAAGTCTACTCTAACTATCCTAGATGAATTGTCTGTCATCTCCTAGCCCTGTGCTTCCTATTCCTCTTAATTGATACTATTTCTTCTATAGCACTTTCCACGATTTCACACAATGCATATTTATTTATAGATTTGTTTAGAGATTTTGTTCCCAACTAGAAAATTCCCAACAGAGAAGAAGTTTTTTTGTTCACTGCTTTGTCCCTAAGAATTAGAACAGTTCCTGAGAAGTAATTGATTAATTGAAATAATTTTAATGTGTGTGCTTCTTTATTAATATCTACTGCCCTATTCAGAGTTCACTGAAGATAACAATCATTGATTGTATTCTCCCCCTTGCATCCAGCATGGCAGGCAGTGAATAAATATACATTAAAGAAATTAATTAGAAAATGTTTCTCAAATCCTCGTACACTCCTGTGGCTGTGAATGAGGATGATGTCCAAGGGAAATAAAATTTCTGCTGACATCAGTTGTAGGACTTAACTGAGAGGTATGTGTTCAAAATTTATACGGGGAAACAACAGAAACTTAATACAACAGAGGCCCTAATGTCCAACATGTATGTTTATTTAACAAATATTTATTTAGCAACTGTACTGTACTAGGACTTTGGGATTTTTCAGTAATAAAAATAAATAAAAAATTTTGACTTTGGGTAGCTATATTCTATTGGGAAGAGGTAGAACATGAAAAATCAGAGTAATAAATAAATTTTATATTATTTTAAAAAGAATAAGTACTATGGAAAATAAATAAATCAAGACAAATAAGGATTGTGTATGCTGCTACCACCATTTTTACTATTATTAGTATTACTACCTTCATAACTACTGCTTCTGTTATCATTACTACTGCTAGAACTGTTAATACTACTTCTGTTTTTACTTCTGCTAATGTTATTACTAACTTTAAAGCCACTACTACCACTACCACTACTATTGCTGATGCTGCCATTGCTGCTATTCCTCTACAGCTAGTGTTGCTATTGTCATTATTATCATTACTGTTGCTCTGTAAGTCGTTAATATGCTACAGAGTGAATGGCACTGAATTTTATATAAAATTTACTATTAAATAAAAACACTAGATATATGTGTCCTTATTCTTGTGTTTCAAGATGAGAAAAGTAAATCAGGAGAATAGCTGCATATGAAGCTCACAGGAAAAATAGGTTATGGAGTGTGAACTCAAATGAAAATCCATAAGATAATTCTTCCTGTGCATTTGCCTCTATGTTCTACTGCCTCTAGTGATGATTTTCATGGTCACAGACATTCCTTCATCACCACCAATCAGTTAATACAGGCAAGTTTCAGTAGAGAACCTAAGAGATATAACTGTTACAGAACATATTTAATATTTTTAGAGAAATTACTAAATTTTAATGAGAATCAACTTTTATTAGGATCCACATATTTATAAACAACTGTGATAAAAAGCATATACATGAGGTCTACCCTCTAAGCAAAATTTTAAATGCACAGTATAGTATTATTGACGATATATGCACAATGTTGTACAGCAGAACTCTAGAACATTCCAACTTGCAAGACTGAAACTTCCTAAGCATTGAAAACCTCATCCTCATATCCTCCTCCTCTCAGACTCTAGTAAGCACCATTTCACTCTCTGTATGAATTTGAGTACTTTCTATACCTCATGTAAGTGGATAATGCACTTTTTGTCCTCTGACTGGCTTGCTTCACTCAGCACAATACCTTCAAGGTCCATCTGTGCTGTAATGTATGACAGGACTTCCCTGTTTTTATTGCTAAATAATTTTTCCTTGCACACGTATGTACACATTCATGCATCACTGGATATGTAGGTGGTTTCCACATCCTGGCTACTGTGAATATTTTTCTGCAATGAATATGGAAGGGAAAATATTTCTTCAAAATCATAATATCAGTTCTTTAGATAAATGTCTTGAAATGGGACACCTGGATCACATGGTTAGATTTTTTTTTTTTTTTAATTACTGAGGAACTACCATTCTGTTGCCCATAGTTGCTGTGCCATTTTACATTCCCGCCAACAGTGCATAAGGGTTCCAGCTTCTCCACATCCCCACCAACACTTAGTTTTGTTTGTTTATTTGATAGTGGACATCCTAATAGATATGAGGTGATATTTCATTTGGTTTGGTTTGGTTTGTATTTCCTTGGTATGAGGCAGCATTCAAAATCTCTGTTGGGTATTCATATCTTTTTTGAACTATGTATTAAAACATAAAATTTCAATAATTGACTATATAGTATGCACTTGTATGTATGCCATGAATATCTGTGAATTTGAGAAAAGAATGTCATAATAATAACCCCGTTTTCAATTATTCAAAATTTTTCATTATCCAGAAATTACTAGCTATGATGTCATTATGTATGAGATAGAGTTAACTTCTGTGCATTGGTTCGGTATCTGAGAAGGCATATAAAGCATATGATGCAATCATATGAATCAAACTTTTGGGAAGAATTGACAAAGAATAAAATTATGCTAAAATTGACAAGGTCTATATTAATATTTAACTAATCTATACATTTGTTTTAACAAAAGTGTTTATTAAATATAATTTAAAGAATCTATTTTTTTAAAAACCAGACATTGGTCTTTGCCTTACCTCACAAACTAAATATAAATGGAGTTTCTAGTAGAAAATATTAATTTTTCAAGACAATGTATATTTATAAACATAAGTTTTAATGGAGACAAATTAATGACTGAAATAAAAACAAAGCTGGTTTCAAACATCAATTTGTCTTTCAGGAGTTAGAAAAGTAGTATCAAATATGATTAAGTGAAAACTGAGTAGACATGTCAGTCGAAGTCCCTCAGCTGTATAGAAAATCAAATGGAAAAGAATACAGAAAGGCCTGAAAATCCTTAGTATTTCAAAGGGTACGAAATGTCAGTGTCCAACTTTAAACATCAGACAGTCTGAAACCAACCAGTTTGTAAATTGTTTTGGACTGTTAGTGCATGGAACATTCATATTGACTCATTCATGCTTGAGGCATATGCTGTTTGTACTTTCATTTTCTTTCTCACCTGCTGTATGTTTTATTAGGCTTCTATAGGCCACAGACATAAATACTAAACATAGTAATTGAATACTACAGTGTTGTTTTTCTTTTTTTTTTTTCTTTTTTTTTTTCTTTTTTTCTTTTTTTATTTTATTGACAGGCAGAGTGGACAGTGAGAGAGAGACAGAGAGAAAAGTCTTCCTTTTGCTGTTGGTTCACCCTCCAATGGCCGCCGCGGTAGCGCGCTGCGCCCAGCGCACCGCGCTGTTCCGATGGCAGGAGCCAGGTGCTTATCCTGGTCTCCCATGGGGTGCAGAGCCCAAACACTTGGGCCATCCTCCACTGCACTCCCTGGCCACAGCAGAGAGCTGGCCTGGAAGAGGGGCAACCGGGACAGGATCGGTGCCCCGACCGGGACTAGAACCCGGTGTGCCGGCGCCGCAAGGCGGAGGATTAGCTTGTTGAGCCACGGCGCCGGCACAGTGTTGTTTTTCTACATGTATCTCTGTAGTTTCTGTTTGAATATTTGTGTATAGGCAGACCTATATCTCTGCATATTCATATATGAAAAAGCAAATAATTGAGGCAGTGTTTAATGAATTTGAATGGATTTTGGAATGACACAATACTCAGTTTAATCTCATTTACACCACTTTGACATGTTAATTTACTTCTCTGAATCTGTTAAGTCCATAAATGTAATAGAATTAATAAACTTCCTTTTATATATGTCCTAAATGAGATGCATATTGAAAACTTTGCATTTTATTTCCATATTATAGTTATTAATGTTCATAATTATTATAAATATGAAGCTGTAACATCGTAAAGTATTAAAAATTAAAGTAATATGCTATGTTAGGAAAAAGTGAGTGTACTCCACATATACAGGAGTTTTCTGAAACATCAGGTAATCTGCATATTTATTACGAATAAACTATTCATGGATTTTGAATATTTTTTCACCAAAATAATCTATAGTTTTTTTTAGAAATAAGAAACTAAATTAAATGAGAATAAAATATAGTCAAAATAATTTATTAACCTGTTCTAATATGCCTGAACAGCATCTAGGTGGGGCATTAAAATGGATGATACCAATTTGAAAAAAAGTTCTTTTCAGAGCAATATAAATTCTAAAATTGAAGTAAGAACAAACATCAAATTGATGGGAAAGCTTCAGTGAAAAAATATTGAAATCAAAATTTAAGGGAGGGGCTGGCACCATGGCGCAGGTTAATCCTCTGCCTGCTGTGCCAGCATCCCATATGGGCGTAGGTTCTAGCCCCAGCTGCTCCTCTTCCCATCCAACTCTGTGCTATGTCCTGGAAAAGCAGTGGAGGATGGCCCAAGCCCTTGGGCCCCTGCACCCACATGGGAGAGTGGGAGCCTGGCTCCTGGCTTCGGATTGGCGCAGCTCTGGCCATTTTTGCCATTTGAGGAGTGACCAGCGGAGGGAGGACCTTTCTCTCTGTCTCTCCCTCTCACTGTCTGTAACTCTACCTCTCAAATAAAAGTAAATAAAATCTTTTAAAAAATTATGGGAACAATGCACAAATAAATCGGTTGTTTACAAATCTATAACTTATTTTAAAAAGGAACAAGACAACATTGTAGATGAAGCCTGCAATGGCTGTCATCCACATCGATTTGCAAAAGGTACTCTTATTCAATGAAAAAGACCAATGATTAACAGCAGAAAAAGTAGCCAACACCATAGACATCTTAATTGGTTCTGCTTACACAATTACCGAAAAAATTGAAGTTGAGCAAATTTCTGGCATGCTCAATATGTGTCAGAAACTATTGTGCCCAAGTTGGCTGCAGAGAAGAGTAGAGCTTTCAAAGGAAATTCTAAACCAGTAGGTTAAGATCCTTGAGAATTTCTTTAGAGAATTCTAACAGGAGATGAAACATGGCTCTCACAGTATAATCCTGAATACAAAGCACAATCAAAGCAATAGTGAACAAGAGGTACAAGTGGTCCAGTCAAGAGCAAAGTTGAAAGCAAATGTTTTGGGAGACAATATTTTCCTTTTTGACTTTCTGGAGGACTAAAGAGTGATAGTATCTGCTGATTTTGAGAGTGTTTTGAAAAGTTAGCCAAGTTTTGAGCATCAAAACACATAGGAAAGCTTCACCAGAGTCTTCATCACAATGATGCTCTTGCTCATTTCTTTCTTCACACAAGGACAATTTTTATTAGAACTTCCATGGAAAATCATTAGGCACCCTTTTTATAATCCCGATTTGACTCATTCTAACTTAATTTATTTTCCTATTTCAAAAAAACCTGTAAAATGTATCCATTTTTGTTTAATAATGGAAGAAGGACTGTGTCGACATGGTTAAATTCTAAGGACCCTTGGTTCTTGGGGGATGAGTTAAATAGATGATCACATCACATACAGAAGCGTGCTAAACTTCAAGTTTTTCTTAAGGAATAAAATCTTTATTTTTAGCTTTTAATTCCATTTTGTGACAGATTTTCTGAAGACTCTCATATGATATATTTTGTTGGGTAAATTACACTAATAAAGAGATATAAAGGTGTCAATACATTTTCTGTTCTCTTATTTTACCTTAATTTTACAAGTAAATTACAGTTCTACAACAGATAACAATAACAACATAATTATTAAAAAACATAAATTTCTCTTCCTCCTCCTTTAATTCTCTGGAATATTTCTTATTCTACCTTTAGCATGATTAACTTTCATTAACACATTGTGACTTTTTGTTATATGTATATGATGTGAAATAATTAAATCTTGTTAATTAACTCATCCATCACTTTGCTTTTCTATATATTTTTTAGGGTGAGACATTTGAAATTTACTTTCTTAGTTATTTTATTTTAAGATTTATTTATTTGAAAGGCAGAATAGAGGCAGAGGCAGAGAGAGAGAGAGAGAATTTCTTCCATCCTGTGTTTCACCCCCAATGGCTTCAATGGCCAGCACTGTGCCAATCTGAAGCCAGGATCCTGGAGTTTTTTCAGGGTCTCCCATATGGTTGCAGAGACCCAAGGACTTGTGCCATCTTCTGCTGCTTTCCCAGGCACCTTAGCAGAGAGCTGGATTGGAAGTGGAGCAGCCGTGACTCAAACCAGTGCCCATATAAGATGCCACAGCGCTGGCCCCTCCTAGTTATTTTAAAGTCTGTGATACATTCACTATAGTCACCCTGCTGTGCAATATATATCAAAACTTATTAATCCTGTTTATATGGAATTCTATACCATTTAGTCAGTAGCTCCTCATTCTCTCCTTCTCCAACTATGCCTAGCATCTGGTAACATTCAACTGTCTACTTCTGTAACTTTAAATTTTTTATATTCCAAATGTAAGTGAACTTATGTATTATTTATTTTTCTGGGCCTGGCTTATTTCCCTCAGCATGGTGCCTTGTAGATCCATTCTGTGTCACAAATAGCAGGATTTTGGGGAGTGGCATTGTGGCACAGTGGGTTAAGCCTCTGCTTACAACTCTGGCATCTGTGCAAATTCAAGTCTTAGCTGCTCCATTTCTTATCCAATTCCTGGATAATGAATCTGGGAATCCAGTCCTGGCTGCTCCACTTTTTAAAAAAGATTTATTTATTTAAAGTCTGAGTTACATAGAAGGAGGGTGGAAGAGAAGAGAGTGAGAGAGCTCCTGCACCCACTAATTCACTCCCCAAATGGCAGCAACAGCCAGGACTAGGCCAGGTCAAAGCCAGAAGCCAGGAGCTTCATTCAGGTTTCCCAGGTGAGTACAGTGCCTCAAGCAGTTGGGCCATCTTCTGCTGCTCTCCCAGGCCATTGGAAGGG
Source organism: Lepus europaeus (assembly GCF_033115175.1). Lineage (NCBI taxonomy): Eukaryota > Metazoa > Chordata > Mammalia > Lagomorpha > Leporidae > Lepus > Lepus europaeus. The sequence continues at coordinate 30,300,489 of NC_084836.1, read as the reverse complement.
AACAGGTTGGGAAGTGGAGAAGCTGGGACTTGAACTGATGCCCAGATGTGATCGTGATGCTGTGGACAGCAGCTTAACCTGCTGTGCCACAGCACCAACCCCTGTTCCACTTTTGATCCAGCTCCCTGATAATATGCCTCTTAAGGCAGTGGATGTCCTGAGTATATGGGGCACTGACACCCATGTGTGACATCTGGATGAAGCTCCTGGCTTCTGGTTTTGGACTGACCCAGTCTTGGCCATTGCGGCCATTTTGGGGGAGTGAACCAGTGGATGGAAGATCTGTCTGTCCTACTGTCTCTTTGTAAATCTGCCTTTCAAATACATACATACGTGCATTCATACATATATAAATCTTTTAAAAAGGCAGGATTTTCTTCTTTTTGATGTTGAGTAGCAAACCATTTTTTCTTTATCTGTTCATCCACAGATTAAAAACTAATGTTGATCCATAGTTTCACTATTGTGAATATTGCTGCAATGAATTTGGGAGTGGTCCCAGTAGAATAATGATTTTATTTTGGTGATTGGGACTTCCACACAGCTTTCAATAGTGGTTGAAATAGTTAACCTTCTTACCAATATTGCAAAAAGTTTGTCTTTAATCTGTATCCTTACCAACATATATAACCTTTCATCATTTTGATACAATTCATTCTAACAGATGTGATGTAGTATATATCATTGTACTTTTAGTTTGTATTTGTCTAATGCTGAGTGATATGGAGTAGTTATTCATGTACCTGTTGGCCGTTATTAACTTCTTTTGAGAAATGTCTGTTTAGGTCCTTTGCCCATTTTTAAAATCAAGTTATTTTTTTGCTATTGAGTTGTTTTCTTAAATTATTTATATTAATTTCTATGTTTTCCTTATATTCATTCTTATTTAGACAAATATAGGAATTCAGTTGTTTAGCTTTCCTTCCTTCCTTCCTTCCTTCCTTCCTTCCTTCCTTCCTTCCTTCCTTCCTTTCTTTCTTGACAGGCAGAGTGGACAGTGAGAGAGAGACAGAGAAAAACGTCTTCCTTTGCCGTTGGTTCACCCCACAATGGCCGCTGTGGCCGGCGCTCTGCGGCCGGCGCACTGCGCTGATCCGAAGCCAGGAGCCAGGTGCTTCTCCTGGTCTCCCATGGGGTGCAGGGCCCAAGCACTTGGGCCATCCTCCACTGCACTCCCGGGCCACAGCAGAAAGCTGGACAGGAAGAGGAGTGACCAGGACAGAATCTGGCACCCCAACCGGAACTAGAACCCCTAGAACCCGGTGTGCCAGCACCGCAGGTGGAGGATTAGCCTATTGAGCCACGGTGCTGGCCTACCTGTTCTTTTACTTTTTTTTTTTTTTTTTTTTTTTTTTCCGTATGTGACTGTTGCACTTCTTTTCATTCCAGGTCAACATATGGGTTTAAGTCATTGTTTTTAGATGCTACATAATATTTCTTTTTTTTTTTAAAGATTTATGTATTTATTTGAAAGTCAGAGTTATGCAGAGAGAGACAATGAGAGAGAGAGGGAGGTCTTCCAACTTCTGTTTCACTCTCAAATTGGCCGCAATAGATAGAGCTGTGTAGATCCAGAGCCAGGAGCCAGGAGCTTCTTCTGGGTCTCCCACGTGGGTGCAGGGGCCCAAGCACTTGGGCCATCTTCCACTGCTTTCCCAGGCCATACTAGAGAACAGGATCGGAAGTAGACCAGCTGGGACTCGAACTGCTGCCCATATAGGATGCTGGTACTGCAGGCGGCAGCTTTACCCACTATGCCACAGCACCAGCCCCTACATAATATTTCATCTTATGGACATTTCATATTTTAGTTAAACATTTTTGCATTAATCAACATTTTATTTAAATGTTTGTCTTAAGTGATATAGGTTAGTTATCAAATAATATAAAAAATGAAGTCAGACATTTAGGAATTTAGTGATAAACAGAAACTGAACAAAATCATGGTTCATTTATTTCTTGCAGATTCATATCTTTAAGACTACTTTAAATAAATAATTTAATACAGTTTTATGACAAGAATTAATACAGTTTATATATCTTTGCATTTTGTCTCATCTCCCAAAGAAAAATAGCTTGAAAGAGTTGGAAACAATGAATTATTGCCAAGAAATTTTTAATGTAGAAAAGGCTGTAATTTCACAAATGGTGTCAATAATAAATTTGAGACAAGCTGATTCGGAAAAAAATGTAGTAATTAGACATCAAGACTAAAAGCTTGGATTCCCATCATTAAATACATAATGAGTATGAGTTGGCCCATCAATACGTAAATAAGCAATTTAATTAGAACATGACTGATCCTTAGGTTCCATGTTCAAGGTCATCACAATAACTCAGAGCAGGCTTCAGTTGTGGTCAGGTACACTGAAATTACTCTCCCACTGTGTGTAGTGAATCAAGGAAGATTTTCCACTTTTTCTAGAAGTGGAGGGGAATCAATAATTGTTCAGCAACTTGGGCAGAATTAGGAATCAAGGCAATTAAAATAGACTTTACCACAATGAGTGGAAAAAAACAATAAAGCAATCTGTAGTATGCATCTTTCCTTTCATCTCCTCTATCTCCTTTTGTTCTTTTTTTGTCTTGTCTTGCTCCTTTTCATCTTAGGCTGTATCTTCCCCACCCATTTTTTGCTTTGCCCTGTTTATGCTGCCTTTTTTTTCCAGAAAACTACATCTTGCTTGTGTCAGAATGGTGAACTCCAGAGGTGAGATAACTCAAATTAGCAAGTGAATTCTCTCCTCTAGCAACAGGATATCTTTCTGGGAAAGTCCTCTAAGTATCTGACCCTTGCACATCTCCTATAGTTGTGTCACACAGTAAGTCTGAAAGCATGCAATTTCTGTTGAGCTTTTTCCTTGTAAAAGAATTTTTGTTCACAGCACTCATCTACTGATCAAAGTTATTTTTCTTTTGAGATGCATGAAGTCCAAAACTGTTTTGTCATGAGTCTTGTCAATGCTCTTAAAATGCCATTGGATAAACTGGTGGAAAGCATTTCAAATCAAATCATGAAATAGCTCACATAAAATAACAGCTGTTTTTGAGTCACTTCACAATACTATGTAAATAAAACAGTTCTAACAGCTGGAAGAACAAAACGGTCTTTGATAACACTCTAATTATTTATTATGACTGCTTTGATGTAGGATTTATATGAACACAAGTTATATTTTTAAAAGCCAGAAGGAAATTAAAAGTAAACAAAAGAATTGTATTCCTGACCAACTTCTTTGCCTTGAGGTTATTATAATTCAGCAGCTGCTAGATATTTTTCATGTTCTTTGAGTTCTTTGGTCTGGCTTCTCTGTTGGATGTGCACAAAATTACTAGTGTTTAAAATAGCAAGAGGTAGAGAAAATGTCATTATTTATCTTGTGGTTGAAATGGTATCAAAAAGGCAAAACAAGCCAAGTATTAACTGGTGTGAGTTATGGAATTCCCCTACAACCCTTGATGTTTAAATTTGATGAAATCATAAAGGAGTTTCCTTCCTAAGCACTATCCGTGTTGAGTGTCTTTAAGGTAAATGGTCTTTAATATGGAAACATTCATAGGGACATAAAATAAAGTTCCTAGGCTGGCGCCCTGGCTCACTAAGCTAATACTCCACCTGGGGTACCGGCACCCCAGGTTCTAGTCCCAGTTGGGGCGCTGGTTCTGTCCCGGTTGCTCCTCTTCCAGTCCAGCTCTCTGCTGTGGCCCGGGAGTGCAGCAGACCTGCACCTGCATGGGAGACCAGGAGGAATCACCTGGCTCCTGGCTTTGGAACGGCACAGGGCACTGGCCGTAGTGGCCACTTGGGTGGTGAACCAACCAAAGGAACACCTTTCTCTCTCTCTCTCTCTCTCTCTCTCTCTCTCTCTCTCTCTCTCTCACTAACTCTGCCTGTAAAAATAAAATAAAATAAAGTTCCTAGTATTAGAATAAATCACTTAATTTTCTTTGCATTAAATCCTTACAAGTGAGAAACACAAAATATGGGAATGAAGTCTGAGAGATTTTATCACTTGGACAGAGAAAACATACAAAATGGAAGAAATGATTGAAGAAATGTGTAGTTACTAATGGCTTGAGATGATATGTGCGTACTACTGTTCATATTAGTCTATAAGGCTGAGATGAATGTTCTTTAAGTTTTTGTTATCACCACCATTTGGCTGCAGAGGATTTATTGGACAATTTTGGGCATGTTAGAGATTTGTAAATTTACTTTCCTCTTATCTAATGAAAAAGCAATTTAAAGAGGAACAGAACTCTTCTTTACATTGGGTAAGGCATTTAGATGGGAGAATGGGATTATTTCTAAGAATTCTGGAACTGTAATATTTATATAAGCCCGAAGGAAGAATTACAGTTTCCCCAGGGGTTAATGATGGGGGTGGTGGCAGATTTCAGCCGAGACTTACATGACTTGATGCCCTAGCAGATGTCCCAGGGCAGGATAGTAATGAATGGAAGAAATAGAAACAGAGTATTACAGACACGGGAAGAAAAAACACAAAATGATATCTCTACCATTTCTGGAACCTCTCTTCACACCTTCAGTTTTGCTTTATTTGCTTCTCCCTCCTCCATCTCAACTCTTGGGTTCACATACTTGTCATGTCAGCCATCATTGAAATGCTAGGCTTTCACCGCCACCTGAGCCCTACTATCATTTTGGTCCTGAAAATTTTTTGCTGTCGGGGGATAAAAGGGCATTCTGGAATGTTCAGCATTTCCAGAGGCCTCTACCCACTGAACACCATAAGGAATATTTTCCCCAAGTTGCAACAGCCTCACACATCTCCGGACATTGCCGAACATCTCCTGAGGTTTGGGGACAAAATTCATACTGCCACTGTTCTATAGAATTTATTGCCTCCAGCATTGATTTGTAATATTGCATATGCTGACTTCAGTAGGATTCTACAGCTGGTTATGGATCACTCCCTTAGCTAGCTTCTGGGAATGTAAAAATAAATTATAAATATGAGAAATCGATTCTTAACATTGGAGGAGATTGCTAGACACTTCTGCATGTATAAACCTTAAGCTTCTCAGAGGAAAATAATTAGTAAAGACAATATACATGTATTAACTCACTGAATTCTAACATGTTAGGTCAAATTATTAACATATTAATTATCTTCATTTTTTTTGAGAAGCTGTTGCAGTGTTTGATTTTTACTCAATGAATTATTTACTGCTTGATTAATAGAAAAAAGAATTTATATCTTGAAACCCATTGTTCTTTGACTTTGTATATTTGTGTGTGTGTGTATTTGTTTATTCTAAAACAGTTTTATCACCCTTTCCACTTGCTAAGGAATGGTAGCATTTAACACTACCCTTAACAAATATGTGATGAGCTATTTGTAAACTATTTTAAGTTTCTGGAAAGAAAAGCACTTATCAGGAGCACCTCATGCTTGTGCTTTTGTCCAAATTGGGAAAATTCTTTATTGGCAATAAAAAAGTTCCTGCAAACTTGAGTAGTTATAATATCCTCTTCAATGCCTTTCATCTGTCACATCAAATCTGATTGCTGCTTCTTAAATTATTTGTATATTTTCCAAAGTAGGCATCTCATAACATTGAAATGAAGAATATGACACACATTTACAGATGTGCATAGGATGTAACCAAGATGTTAGAACTGAAATAGCTGCATAGACTGAGGTTGAATTAGAAGCAGAAGATGTGGGCACAGTCTGACTAGTTGCCAGATGATCTTGTAGAGCTTGGACCTGCTGTTGCCTTGCAAGCCTTACCTTATCTGTAGTCAGCTTGGAGGTCAAACAGTTAACAACTGAAGTGGCAGCTGGACTGGGAGAGTGGGTAAATCAAGTCAGCACTTTATGGCTTGTGTATGGACAGTAAGCTGTACAGTGTTTAAGTGGGTCCTAATTGTAATTAAATTGACATTTGCCTTGTAGAAACCCCTGTGGGATGTGGGATGATATTTCCTCTCTAAGCAGGACTGACCAAATATTCTTTCTAAAATATAGGCATCATTTTTCTGCTATATCAGATGCTTTAATTATGTTTGGTCATTATGCAGGTGAGAGTGAGCATATCTAATTATTACTTATAAAACGGGAGAGTCCCTTCGTGTTAGGTATTCATAACTACAATGAAATATGTGAGACAGATTAATTCTGAAGGAATTAGATAGAGGTTTATTTAACTTGCAATTTTGGAGGTGCAAAGTCCAAATTGCATGATGCAGGTTTTATTAAAAGCCTCGTGATGCATGGCAGCATACATCTTGTGGAATCAGAGTATATCCAGGAATCAGAGAATGAGTGGTTGTAAACTCTAGCTTTTATATCCACCCTTATGGAAAACTCAAGGGGCCATACAAGAAATAGCTTGTAACAGAACAGGAAACCCGCACCAGCCACACCTCTTAAAACTTTCACCTGATCTCAGTAGTGCGAGGCTAGAGATCAAGCTTTTAATAAATGATCCTTTACAGGATATTCATCATCCATACTCTAGCATCCTTCGCCCAAATTTTGTTATAAAAAGATCCTCATGTGTCTATAAAAGTACACATATCTGGAGATAACTGAGGTTCAGCCAGATCTACAGAATCAGGATTTCAGGGAGATGCTTAATAATGAAAAATTATAGCAAGTAAATAATCATTTTTATTTAGTAGGTATCATGTATGATCCTTAGAACATGTTTAGAGATATATTGCTATAAGTAGAATTTTTTTTAATTAAACTTTTATTTAATGAATATAAATTTCCAAAGTACAGCTTATGGGTTACAATGGCTTCCCCCTCCAAAAACTTTCCTCCCACCCACAACCCTCCCCTTTCCCGCTCCCTCTCCCCTTCCTATCACATCATGATTTTCAATTCTCTTTATATACAAAAGATCAGTTTAGTATATATTAGGTAATGATTTCAACAGTTTGCCCCCATATAGCAACACAAAGTGAAAAAAAAAATACTGTTGGAGTACTAGTTATAGCATTAAATAAGAGTGTGCAGCACATTAAAGACAGAGATCCTACATAATATTTTTTTTAAAAAAATAATTAATTTTCTATGCCATTTCCAATTTAACACCAGGTTTTGTTTTTTTTTTTCATTTCCAATTATCTTTATATACAGAAGATCGCTTCAGTATATAATTAGTAAAGATCTCATCAGTTTGTACCCACGCAGAAACACAAAGTGTAAAAATACTGTTTCAGTACTAGTTATAGCATCACTGCACATTAGACAACACATTAGGGACAGATCCCACATGGGATGTAAGTACACAGTGACTTCTGTTGCTGACTTAACAATTTGACACTCCTGTTCATGGCGTCAGTAATCTCCCTAGGCTCTAGTCATGAGTTGTCAGGGCTATGGAAGCCTTTAGAGTTCGCTGACTTTGATCTTATTCCGATAGGGTCACAGTCAAAGTGGAAGTTCTCTCCTCCCTTCAGAGAAAGGTACCTCCTTCTTTGATGGCCCCGTTCTTTCCACTGGGATCTCACTCACAGAGATCTTTCATTTAGGTCTTCTTCTTTTTTTCTTTTCCATGGTATCTTGGCTTTCCATGCCTACAATACTCTCATGGGCTCTTCAGCCAGATCCGAATGCCTTGAGGGCTGATTCTGAGGCCAGAGTGTTGTTTAGGACATCTGCCATTCTATGAGTCTGCTGTGTATCCCACTTCCCATGTTGGATCTTTCTCTCCCTTTTTGATTCTTTCAGGTAGTATTAGCAGACACTTGTCTTGTTTGTGTGATCCCTTTGATTCTTAGACCTATCCAAGCCATCGAATGTGAACTGAAATTGATCACTTGGACTAGTGAGATGGCATTGGTACATGCCACCTTGATGGGATTGTATTGGAATCCCCTGGCACATTTCTAACTCCATCATAAAAAAATGTTATGAATAACTTTATAACTCGCTCATGTCTTCTCTAATTCATTATTGAAGACTTTATCAGAGGTAAGCTTTGAACCCCACTACACTGATGCTAGAGAACTATTATACAGTTACCTGTGTTGCATATAAATGTAATATGTGATGCATGTTATATAGTGCTGATATATGTGAATACATGTATACATGTATAATATATGCAATATGCATATTGTATTATGGATAAAATAGTATTTGCTATTTATGATAGTAATCAAAGCAGCACTAAGCTTTAATGTAAAGTTAATATTCTAATGACAAGAAATTGAATGATAAGAAGTTAAAAGAGCATTTGAACATAGGCCTTGAAATCAGGCAGGCCTAGGTTCAAATCCTGTTCTTTTCTGTTATAAACTAGCAATTATATTACTATTTCCTTTTTGTTGGAAGAGGCAAAATTAAATAAAGTACTTTGATAATGACTGTGCAATCTAATATTGTGGAAATAGAAATGTCTGAATTACCCCCACACTCTGCCACCCTTCTAGTAAGTAGAAAAGTAGCAATGAAGAGTGATGAAAGGATCTCTGTAGTATGCTCTGAGTTGGCACAAGAACAGATAACAACTTAGATACCAACAGAAAATTGATGCAAAATGTGACTAGAGAATTCACTGAAGACTCCAATATGTAGAGATATCCAATGGCATCTTGGCCTTTTGGCTACAATCAAGGGTAAAGAGATGTCCAACCTAATTAAAAATGAGGGAAACGAAAATGAAAGCAATAATAACATGACATTTTGTATCCAGCTGCATTTCAAAAGTTAATGAATGAGTTGATTTCTGGTTGGTTTGCATATTAAGAGAATTTCTTTGTATAGTGATTTGAAAATATCTGTTAGAGTAGAAAATGTACATACCATTCTCAGCGAATGTATGATTTAGTGATCTTAAAACAGCACTCAGATTAGTAAATGAGGATTGGGTTAAGATGGTGGAGTTGGGAGGGAGCTTACTACTGTAGTTTAGGAGAACATAGTTTAAAAAAAAGTGGCTCTCTGCTGTGGCCTGGGAAGGCAGTGGAGGATGGCCTAAGTCCTTGGGCCCTTCACCCACATGGGAGACCAGGGGAAGTACCTGGCTCCTGACTTTGGATCAGCGCAGTGTACTGGCTGCAGTGTGCTGGCCGCAGCAGCCATTGAGGGGTGAACCAATGGAAAAGGAAGACATTTCTCTCTCTCTCTCTCTCTCTCTCTCTCTCTCTCTCACTGTCCACTCTGCCTGTCCAAAAAAAAAAAAAAAATGGAGACTTTAGTCCCAGGGAAGAGTTAGGAGAAAATGGCAGAGGAAACTCCATGTAAATTGGAGGTACATTTTGGGCCTACATGTAGGGTGTGGACACATACAACTCAGGTCCTTAGCAGCTGAGAATCTCTGCACCAGTGATTGAGAGTGAGGTGAGACCAGTCTGCAGCAGCCCAAGCCACTGGTGATAAAGCTGCAGGAAGAGCCTGCAGGGAAACTGGCTTAGAAATCTGTGGAAGAATAGTGTACCTGCCAAACTAAAGGAGAAAAAAAAAGGGGGAGTCAAATTTCTCCCTGATCACCCTACAAAGGTCATGTATCAAGACAATAGAGAGGGGTTGCCATTTTGGACATTTGTAACAGCTGTACCATCTGGTTTTTGAGCCCTGCAGCCAGCTGAGCAGACACTCCTGAGTCTGGCATGGAGAACTGTCTGGGGGCTGGGTGTGTGACTGTGGGAGCTTTGTGTGCTGGGAATGCAAAAACACTGAGGCTGCATGGGAGGAAACAAGTGTGGCTGGGATTTTGGGAAGTCACTGTGGGAGGCTCCACATGCTCAATATTCCCTGTTAACCTGTTGAGAAACACAGCTGTGGAATCTCTGCTTACACTGGGGACTGCATTGATGTTTTGTCTGGTTCTTATGGCAGTGTGGATGAATATTATTTCCACTGGGGCTAGCGCCCAGACACTGGTCTTCTTTGAGGAGAGGAGGTGAGCTGAATCTATGCCAACAGAGCAGAACATACCTCCCCTCTGATTAAAAAAAAAAAAAAAAAAGATTTACCACGCCTAGCCTGGGTGTCACTTTGGACACTGCCTTCACCCTGGAGCATTGAACAGAGCTCCCTGGCCACACCCACCACATGGCTCTAGGTATTCACTGAAAAAGTAGACACTCTACTAATCTACAGAAGGATAGTCCAGAGACAAAAACCGCCACAGCAAAAAACAAAGAAGAAACCAATACATGTCTGCAGAAGTGCTGAATAATAAATGCACCAACTCAAGAAACAAGAATAAGGAAGGGGGCTGGAGCCATAGTGCACTTGGTTAATCCTCCACCTGCGGTACCGGCATCCCATATGAGCACCAGTTCTAGTCCCGGTTGCTCCTCTTCAAGTCCAGCTCTCTGCTGTGCCTCAGGAAGGCAATGGAGGATGGCCCAAGTGCTTGGGTCCCTGTACCTGCATGGGAGACCAAGAAGAAGTACCTGGCTCCTGACTTTGGATCGGCGCAGCGCCAGCTGTAGTGGACATTTGGGGAGTGAACCAAAGGAAGGAAAACCTTTCTGTCTCTCTCTCTCACTGTCTATAACTCACCTGTCCAAAAAAAAAAAAAAAAAAAAAAAGAATAAGGAAGACAGCATAATACCCCCCAAAAGAACAGAACAGTATAATACTAGATTGTGATAATGAAAAGATTGAAGAATTGCCAGAAATGGAATTCAAAAATTTTCATAGGATTCATTAGAAATAATCAGAAGTACATGCATGAACTACTGAAATCCATGCATGACATCAAATAAATTTCTTTCACAAAATTGAGATCTTAGAAATCAAATTGAAATATTAGAAATGAAGAATTCAATAGAACAAATAGAAAGTGCAGTGGAAAGCCTTAACAATAGAATTGGTGAAATATAAGAAAGAATATCCAACTAGAATAAAAATTGGAAATTATGCAGTCAGACCAAAAACAACAAGAAGAAAATAGAAAACTACAAACAAACAAACAAACAAAACTGTTGGGAGTCTACAGGACAATATGAAATAACCCAGCATATGGGTTCTAGGAGTTTCTGAAGAGTGGAGTCAGATAAATGATTAGAAGGCCTTTTTAGTGAAATAATAAGAGAAAACTTCCATAATTTGGAGAAACAAAGGGACATCCAAGTGCAGAAAGCGCATAGAATCATTAATAGGGCCAGAAAAAATCTTACCCATGGCACATTGTAATCAAACACTCCTCATAAAAATAAAGGATTCTAAAATATGCATGAGAAAAACACCAGGTTACTTTTAGAGGATTTCCAGTTAGACTCACAGAAGACTTCTGATAAGAAACCCTACAGGCTAGGAAAGAACGGCAAGACATATTCCAAGTCTTTGGAGAAAAAAAAAATTTCTGGATACAAATAAAGATGACAATACAACATATCAAAACTTATGGGGGCCGGTGCCGCAGCTCAATAAGCTAATCCTCCGCCTTGTGGCGCCGGCACGCCAGGTTCTAGTCCTGGTCGGGGCACCAGATTCTGTCCCGGTTACCCCTCTTCCAGGCCATCTCTCTGCTGTGGCCCGGGAGTGCAGTGGAGGATGGCCCAAGTGCTTGGGCCCTGCACCCCATGGGAGACCAGGAGAAGCACCTGGCTCCTGGCTTTGGATCAGCACAATACGCCGGCCGCAGCGGCCATTGGAGGGTGAACCAATGGCAAAAAGGAAGACCTTTCTCTCTCTCTCTCTCTCACTGTCCACTCTGCCTGTCCAAAAAAAAAAAAAAAAAAAAAAAAAACCTTATGGGATACAGCAAAGGCAGTGTTAAGAGGAAAGTTTATAGCACTTGATGCCTATACAAAAAATTGGAAAGGCACCAATTAAATAAACTATCAGTGCATCTCAAGGATCTAGAAAAACAACAGCAAACCAAACCTAAAACTGGTAGGAATAAAGAAATAATTAAAATTAGAGAAGAAATCAACAAAATTGAAACCAAAAAGCAATACTAAAGAGCAGCAAAACCAAGAACTATTTTTTTGAAAAAAATTTAAAAATTGACACCCTTTGGACTCATCCTGTGAGGCACACACTGTTGAGGAGAGTGGGGCAATGGTGTTCTTCCACAAGAAGCACGGGAGTCAGGCTTCGATGAACTTGTCCACTTTATTATCCACCACATACAGTTTTTACAGGGCAGGCATAGCTAACTCAGGGCAACACTAACTCTATAGGACAGAGCCAACACTGGCACCAATATGCCTTTCCAATCAGCTTGAATGTCACATAGCTAGGATATCTTTCCAGATGGGCCTGGGCCACACCCAGAAGCAGTTTTTCTGATTGGCAGAAGGCAGGGGTGGAGGGAAATGTGCCCATTGTTACTGCTACTTGCCAGCAGCCAGGCTGCAGGGTCCCTCCTGGAGGCGTAGTGTGCCATGCCCTCTCAGGGTCCTGCATGGGTAGGGCAGGCAGTCTCACAGAATCAACCACAACACACCATTGGCCCAACCAAAAATGGAGAGAGACAGCCCAAATTAGAGATGAAAAAGGAAATTAGCAACTGACACCACAAAAATAAAAAGAATCATTAGAAATTACTACAAAGAGCCATATGCCAACAAACTGGAAAACCTAGAAGAAACTGATAGATTCCTGGACACATACAACCTACCTAGACTGAGCCATGAAGGCATCAAAAACCTAAACAGACCCATAACTAAGACAGAACTTGGATCAGTAGTAAAGTCCCTCCCAACATTATTTTAAAATAATAATGTGGGCAGACCTCATTTTAAGAGTCTTTTTACAAATGAAGAGCCTGAAGACCTAGTCCAGAGCTAATAGAGGCAGGATTTTCATCCAAGTGTACTTGCCTGCAGGCCTGCTATATCACACTATATCTTCTTCCCCAAAGTGGTTATCTTGCAAGTGATAATAAATATAGCCAAATCAGTAAGTTCCAGTATAAACAAATTTTTAAAGAGAGAAACACCAATTTCTCTCACACCCCCTCTAACATACTCTGTCCTAGCACAATAGGCAAAGTTACATGAATTTTTGGTAAGAAAAACGTGTAACCCCACTTAGAACACATTTTGATAACTGGGTTGTCAGAATGGTACTTGATTTGCAGAATTTGTACCTGGAGTCTGTGACACAAAGGCCAAAGTTTTTGATATATTAGGACCCAAAGATGTGTCTGAAAATGAATAGCAGGTTCTTTCGTCTGAGAATTGGTATGATATTTTAGAGAGTGCTGCAGAAGGTACTATTCTGATCTTGGTTCCAAAATTCATCTTGATCATTGACAAGGTACAAGTCTTTAAATCATCTAGACTTCCAGAACCTCAGTTTCTTTATCCATAATGTAAGAATGATAATGGATACTATCCTTAGGGGGTAGGTAAAGGAACATTCTGTTTTTTAAAAGATTTATTTATGTATTTGAAAGGCGGAATTACAGAGAGGCAGATATTGAGACAGAAGGAGAGAGATCTTCCATGTGCTGATTGACTCTCCAAATGGCCACAACAACCTGGGCTAAGCCAGACTGAAGTCAGGAGCCAGGAACCTCCTCCAGGTGTTCAGGGCACAAGCACTTGGGACATCTTCCATTGCTTTCCCAGGCACACTGGTAGGGAGCTGGATCCGAAGTGGAGCACCAGGAGGTGTACTGGTGCCTATTTGCAATGCTTGTGCTGCAGGTGGTGGCTTTACACACTGGTCCATAGCACCAACCCCATAAAGGAACATTCTTAGGAGATAAAACAATTTTATAGTTTCAGAGGAAAATTTTTAAATAATGAATAAAGAATAAGATCCAGGATGTTTCTGTTAGCCTACCAAAACAGGGTTGATCAGGAGAGATTAAAAGACCATGTGCCAAACCAATTCTAGTATAATATTTTTGTACAGACTCTGTATAAAAATATTGGTATTTTTAAAAAGATGCAGTGACTTCCATCCACGTTTACATAATCCCACAAAGTGGATTGAACCTGTGCTAGGCCAGGAACTGCAGAGCACAAATTAAAGGTAATGGTTATTCAAGGTAAAGTAGGATTTAATCCAGGAGAAAGACAGCCTTTTTGTTGAATTGCTATCTCTTTGGCTAGGATCTTATTCAGACCCTGTTAATATACTTAAGTGTTTGTAAAGATTAGCAGGAAGAATGGTACTTTTATTGGAGAAAAGATCTGCTGATTATTTCCATTATAAATTTACTTAAAATGCATTTCTTTAAGTGGGTGCAAAGTGGGGTCAAGGGAATGGAAGGTCTCTCTCCATCTCCTTCATATTATAGCCATTAAATACATCAATGAAAAGAAATACACGCAAAAGCAGCATAATAGGGTTGGAAGCAGAGGGATAATTTGTGTGAGTCCCCTACAAAAGCATTTGAATTTTTGTTGACTAAGAAGTCTCCCATGAAGAATTTGGCTTTTGTTTTCCCTTTCTTCTGCAAGATGCATACTAATGGTGAATCATCAGAAGCAGACTGTGTTAGTGTAATGGCTCCATAAAACCAAACACCTATGTGTAATCCATTGCAATATTCTTTAACCCATGAGGGCAGTGCAGTAGCTGGGATTGGCAACTTGGTATATGTCCTTTCCAAAATACCTGGCCAGGTTCATAGGTTTCTTCTCTATACTTGACTTCACTTTGACTATCACCCTTCACCATGTAGGAATTCATACTTTGGTGCACTTGGTGGGCTGATTTCTTTTGGAGTTTGCAATAAGGCGTGAAGGGATGTACTATGAAAGCTGTGATAATTCCTCCCCCCACCTTGCTGCCATCTTTCAATATTATTAGATCAGATTCAGCTAGTAAATGCAAATTTCTTTATTGAGACAGATATCTTTAATTTTTAGAATGTGTACATCTTGAACAATGGTATCAAAGCTAGAATTTTCTTGAATCTCCTAAGGAAGGAAATTCCTGTGAGAGAGGAGATATGTTTCACATAGCATCTGCCCTTTATGTTAACTTACATCTCCTGCCATTAATTCAACTTGGAGTCTTCTATCACCATCCTTTAATTTTCTGTTTCTGAACATTCTGCCTACCCACTGCATACATAATCACATTTCTAAGGAAACCTATTGATTCTAGAACTGTAGCTTTCTTTATTTTAATAGTGTGAGTCACGTGGCCTCAGGTTGTGATTGGTGGGAAAATAATGGGGCAAGATATGCTTTATTTCTTAATTTTTCCACTGGTGAGACCTCTATGCCCATAAGTTGCTTTTCATAAACTTTATAATGGACGAGAGTCATTGTGAAGACTTGTTTGAAAAAACTCATATATCTTGCTAAGCCTGGCCACAGAGTAGAAGATTCAGTACTAGCAGGGGTGGGGAACATTTTGTTCTGCCAAGGACTATTTGGACATTTATAACTTCATTTGAAGGCCATATGAAAGTATCAACTTAAAAATTAGTGTGCTATACATTTATTGAATTTTAAGTCCAACCTACAGCTGCCTTGGCAGGGCTAGACCAAATGATTTTATGGTCCTTATATGTCCTGAGTGTGGGACGCTCCCCACCCCTGGTAATGTGAGGCACAGACCTTATATTTTTAAGAAGTTTGCAGGCAATGTTGATGCTGGTAGATGCTTTGAGAATTGCTTCTTTTAATATAAAATATGTACAAGAAAAATCTCTATTAGTTAAGAACTCAGACTCTCTGGTTTAAATTCCAGTGCCCCAACTTATTAGCTATGTTGGCAAAGTTACTTAATTTGAATTCATTTCCTTATCTCAAAAATGGAGGAGATCAGGTAGTATTGCCTTCCACAAATAATTATTACATGGATTAAATGACATGATAGGTGTAAAGCACTTAGAACAATGACTAGCACAATATTTTGTCTACCAATATTGAGACAAGGTTGCATTCTCAATTAAATAGGATGTTTATCCTATGAGATCAGTGTATTGTCATTTTCGTGGATTTTTACTTATTCTGGTTTCATTTTGGAAACTGCATAGACTAATAGGAAAAAGATTTATGAAGATGGGTGCCATGGAACCTTATCAAACTTTAGCAGTTGGCCATATATGTTCACAGGAAGCTATTCTCCCAATGTTCAACATTAACATACATAAATTATTCCATTTCCATGTATGTGAATATAAACATGATAGTGTATTTTTGCCCATTTTCATACTTGTATATAAATGGTATTATAACTAAACATATATATTCTTAACTTTGACATTGATAAGATACTATATTTTGGTATTCATCTCCGCTATTCATTATAATTGTACATTACAAATTGCACATTACAAATAAAATATAAATTATAAATAATTTATTTTCAAGAAATAATTTTATTTCAAGAAATAAATATAACTAAAATATATGATATATAAATATATAATATAAATATATATTTATACAAATATTTATAAATAAAGATAAATAAAATAATTTTATTTCAAGAAAGAGACAAAATTCCTTTACCTATTCTTGTTTATTTTATGGCATTTTATTTTTTAAATGATTACAAAATCCATTGGAATGAACATTCTATGTCTCTCTTTGTCCATATATGTGTATGTGTATTATATATATTTATATATATATATTATATAATGGGCGCGTATATGTATAAGCTCCTCTTGATATTACATATACCAGATTATTTCAAAAAGCTGAAACAATTTGTACTCACACAAGCAATGTATTCGAAGTTTAATTTCTTTTATATTCTGCTAACATTTGCTATTTTACATTTATGCTTTATTAGTATTAGTTTTTACCAATCAAATGGGTATAAAATTCAGTCTATTATTTCTTTTATACTTGATGTAACCTTTCTAGGTGATTGTAATAGGAGAATTTCAAATTATATAATACATGTAATTGCTCCTGGAATTTGAATCTAGGTTAATTATATTAATGGCTATTCTCTGCTTGAGAAAAAGATATTCATTTTAATTAAATGCATTTGATTTAAAGAATCCTAATAAAAAGAATGTCAGGAGTGTGTGTGTTTTTTTTTTTTTTTTTTTTTTTTGCTCACACCATGTGTTTTAATAGATAATGGTGCCTCAAAAAGTTCATGGACAATGGAATTACAAGATGAATTCATTTTTGTGCAAAAATTTTTGGAATTCATATGTACAAAGATCTTCCAAAAGTTCATGGAAAATGCTTATGAAAAACGTGTACTTGGATTCCAAAATTCTTTCCACAGACTTTTTAAAGTCTCCTCATATATTGTAGAGTTGATTCTTATAGCATTCATGTGAATTAGAGAACAGACATTTCCTATTATGTGAAGCTAAAAAATCTTCAGGACTGAGAAACTTGCCAAAAGGTGTCCCTTGATTGAACTATCACCAACTGTGAGCTAGGAGCTAAGTCTTTCCATTTGTCAGGAGGTCATTTGCTCTAGATAACAACCTGGTTCAAGCCACTGTTTCCTTCAGGTCTCTTCTTCAATGTTCTCTTCTCCTAGACCTTCACTAGCAGCAGATTTTAGGGGTGTGTGTGTGTGTACTTGACAATATACTCAGTTTCTTATAAGATTTATTTATTTATTTATTTGAATATCAGAGTTACACAGGGAGAATAAGAGACAGAGAGGAAGAGAGAGAGATCTTTCATCCACTGGTTCACTTCCCAGGTGGCTGAGCAGAGCCATGCCAAAGCCAGCAGCCTATTCTGGGTCTCCATCTTGGGTGTCAGGGACTCAGGTACTTGACTCATTACTTACTGCCTTCCATGGTGCATCCTGACAAGAATCTGGAATGGGAGGCAGAACCTAGACTTGAACCAGGCCTTCCAATATGGGATACAGATATCCCAAGTGGCCTCTTAACTGCTGCCCCTGGCTCCTGTTTTATATCTCTCAATGTATTGCCATTCTTGGGCAAAAGTTCTCTTTAGTGAAAGGAAGTGATTAAAAATGGATGACCCTGTTTTCTTGTCATTGATTTACCAATTAAAGAAAAAGGCAGTCTATCTTTATCTTTTCTGCTGTACCAGCACCACAGACACTGTGCTGCTACTTTTTCATCAACTTAATGTACTTAGGTATTCACTTGGATAATGATAATCCCCAGTTACTGCCACTTTGACTCTTTTATGTGCTGTGAGAATATTTTCCCCTTAGTTTCACACTCCAGTGCCATTTAGTACTTTGAAATTCTCTATTTTATTTTCTGAAATATATTTTACTTTCCACCCACAATACTTCATAAAACTGCCAACACCTCTAAAGTCTATCTTTTTTTCCTTCAGTGCACCTCTTTCTTCTGTCATTGCTTCATGATGTACTTAGCTCTTAAATTGCTCTTCTGTGCTTAATAGTTTCATAAACACATTTTGGCAAGTATCTATGGAGGGCCTAGACAGTATGGTATATATTATGTTAACATTAAATTTTCCATCTGTTCTCATCAGTTTTTGTAAACAAAGTGACAGATATTCTGAACATTTAAGAGGCATGTCTATTGTAACATGCAATAAGTTCAGAAATTAATGTATCAAAATCCTTCACTCAGGATCCAACCATTGAACTATAGGTCAGGAGCTCAAGATTCTTCTAACTCCAGAATCCTCCAGATTCCTATATTATTTAGTATTAGGGTCAAGTCTGTCAACATATGTGAATCCTCTTGGTCCAGTAACGGTGCTCAGATGTATTCTTAGAGGGTCTATGTTGAGACAAATAAAATAGATATATTTTTAAAATTCTTTAATAGGGAGCATTATTATGATTATCAATAATGAGATTCAAAAGCATAGCTCATATATTCCTCAAATGTGCAAGTAAAATGAGCCTCTCTCTCTCTCTCTCTCTCTCTCTCTCTCTCTCTCCTCCCACCCCCCCCCCCCTTTCACTTTTGTTACTGATCTATACCCCTTAAGGGTCTCCATCCTGGGAGCTGGTGCTGTAGTGCAGTAGGTTAGCCCACTCTTCGCAACACCAGAATTCCCTATCGGAGTGCCAATTTGTCTTGACTACTCCACTTTCAAACCAAATCCTTGCTAATATGCCTGTTAAAGCAGAGGTTTATGGTTCATGTATTTGAGCTCCTGAATCCTGTGTGAAAGATGATGATGGGGTTCCTGATTCCTGGTTTTGGCCTGGCCCAGACTTACCTATTGCAGCTATTTAGGGAGTGAACCAGTAGACAGAAGATCTCTCTCCTTTCTCTGTTGCTCTGCCTTTCAAATAAATAAATATTAAATAAATAAATAAATAAATATTTTTAAAAAAGAGTCTTCATCTTGTTAGAAAGTGATTGGAAAGTGAAGGTGACTGCCAAAGGGAGATAAATTCCAAGCAAGGCAATCAGTATCATTTCTCTAAAACATGAAGTAATCTCTTTATCATGACTCGTCTTTCTGAGAGTCTGTCTTTTATAATTCTTCTGCCTTTCCCTGTTTTTTTTTTTTCCAAGATGGTGTTTGGGAAAGTAGGTTGGTAGATATAATAATGAGTTCCCCAAATTATCTTCATTGTAATTCCCAGAAACTGTGAATATGTTGGGTCATAACATTAGGGGAGATTAACATTGCAGAAGGGTTTAAACTTGGTAATGAGCTAACATTGAAATGGAGAGGTCTATCCAGGATTATTTGGGTGCCCAGGGTAATCACTAGGGTCATTATAAGTTAAAGAGGAAAGCAGAAGAGTCCCTGTAAGAGTGATCCAGGTTCAAAAGGTTCCATCCACTGTGGCAGACTTTGAATAAGAGGGGGACTCTGAGAAATGACTGCAGATTCTAGGAGTAGGCTAGAGAATGGGATCTCTTCTAACACTCCAGAGGAATGCAGCCCTGGTGATTATTTTAACTCAAAGACAGCCAATTGGGACATTTGACCTCACGAACCATAAGATAACCAGCTTGTGTTTTTCAAGCCATTGAGTTTCTGGTCTTTTGTTGCAGCAGCAATAGGAGACTGTTCAACATTGTAGCACATAACTTCTTGATCATTCCTGTTTCCTGTAAGAAAAGATCTAGTCTAACTGATGACATTTGGAGTATTACTAGTTCTGTCTGGAGTTTTCAGACTTTATGCTAGATCTTATCACCAGCATTTGTGATTTCCTCTGTTCATCTCTGGCAAAAAGTCCCAGAACTGTTAGTTGCCGTTTTTCTGATCCACTGGCCTTTTCAAGACCTCTTCTTCACCTTCCTGAAGCATGACATGTTTCTGCTACCTGCAGAGCATGGAGATGCAGGAATAATACTTTGTACTCTTTCATCCAAACCCTCTCTTGGCTGGGACATCATTCCTCATGTGTGGGCTGTGCCCCTGTTGTGGTGCTTTTATCTCTTTGTTGTAGGTTCCCCATCAATCTGTCTGCCATGCTTAGGAAGGCCAAAGTTTGGAGATGCACCAGTCCTCTTTCCACATCAGTGTTTTATTTCTTACTCTCACAATGCTCTGAGCTGGAAGAAGCATGCTTCCATACCAACCTTTCTTTTTATTGTATCTTAGATTTTTTTCCTCTCATTTATAGGTAGTAAGTTCTGTGAATATTTGGTTAAACTTGAATGTTTACATGTCAAAATTAGTTAAAATGATATATACTACCCTCTCTTTCTTGACACAGTCTAATTTTCAAAATACCTATATTTATATGGACTACAGAATGTTTATTCCAAATAACAAAATGAGAATTCAACTTACACATATAAGGACATTACAGGAAGTTATGTAAAATGTAAAAAAAATAAGTGATTAAAAAAATTTTGGCACCAACTCAAGATGTTACCATCAGGACAATGCCCTCCCAGAAAGATGACTTTTTGCTGCTCTACCCTTGTTTCGTGCCTTGTCCCCTCTCTTGAAAGGCAAACTCTGGAGACAGAAGATCTAGAACATTCAGAAAACCAGAGGTTAATCTCAGTTCTCTCACACTGGAGGCTGATGGTGTTGCCTGCTTTGACAGAGGCAGAGGCAAGAACTGAGCATTTGATTTCCTAAAAGCAAACTGAGGCCTTAGTACCCAGCTAATGCTTGTTGAACCTCAGTCCCTAATGAATTTTGGGTACTCCTTGGAATAGGAACTGTAGCCTTAATACTTTCCTCACTTCCTGCTTTGTAGTCCTTAGCTCATTGGCATGGTTGGCTGGAGCTTTGCCCATGATGCTTAACCTGTCATGAGCTCACGGCTGAGCATGCTTCTAACTGCTGCATTGGGCCTGTACTGGCTCATGAGAAGCAACTGGTAAATACTCACAACTTCAGGAGCCTGTCATTCAACACTGTGATTATTATAAATTCTATAAAATTATAATAAATGCATCATATCAAAAACAAAGAATAATAAAAAAATTTGGCATCAAGAGAAACTTATCATTTAATTCCATTTTTCATTAACTTTTTGAAGTCCCTTCATATATTGCACAATTCTGATCCTTCATCAAACAAATGGAAGCTACTACAATAATGATCCTGAAAATGTCAAATATAAGAAAATTAAAAGAGAAAAAACTCTTGACTATACATCCTATTAAATTAAAGAAAAGTAGAGTTTTTTAGTACCTATGTATGTTTATTTTATCAAGGGAAAGTAGAGTTTATATAAATGTAAGAAACGATGAGGGTGATTAAAATGTTTCCATAGTCTTAAAATATGTGGTAGTGATTATGTGTAGTAATCCTTTATTAAATAACATACTTCAGTTATAAATTAGGAAACTCAAGGAAGTTTATCAAAATTTTGTCTCTAAATATAGTTATTTGTTACATCCATGCAGTTGTAGACATATTCCTTAAGGCTCTTGATTAAATTTGATCTGAGGAATGATGGTGCTAGTACAGAATAAAAGAAATCACTTAACACGTCCTACAGAGTCCCTGAAGTACTATTGACAAACACATTCAAAAAGATTGTCTTCAGCTCTTTAGAAATCACTTTCATGTCTCTGAGTGTTAGAAGGAAATTTCTAACCAGATGGAAACTTACTCTTATATGTCTCCTGTAACATTGCTTTGGACAACTGAAGATCATTTCATCTCTGCTTCCCTTATTCTTTATTTTCTTCTTTGGTAGAATAAATTAATTTTTCCCTTAAAGATATGGGTGAATATAACTAATTTTATGGAAAGTTTATAACCATTGAATCTCAGTATTTACTAAATGTTCCTTTCATTGATAGCCCCTGTTCAGGTTATCTAGGTCATAGAAACAAAATAAGACAGAATTATTGACCATTGTCATAATGGTCCTGATTTTCAGTTCCACATGGTTTCCATGAGTGATGCTGCACAAATGTTTGACTTTTCTTATTAGCTTCTGTGTTCTTGTTGCTAGCTTTTAACTCTACATTTAACTGCTTATAAGACATCACCACATCTTACTTCTATTTTGGTATGTTCCAATTAGCACTGTTTTTTTACTCGTTTTACCTCTGAAATTTGCTCCTCTGTCTTGTTTTTGTTGTCTAGTTAATAGTTACTATACTGCGAACCATTCAAAGTGGAAACCTCAGTTATCACTGTGGTGGTATTACTAAA
Organism: Lepus europaeus; assembly: GCF_033115175.1. Lineage (NCBI taxonomy): Eukaryota > Metazoa > Chordata > Mammalia > Lagomorpha > Leporidae > Lepus > Lepus europaeus. Next base: position 30,278,102 of record NC_084836.1, on the reverse strand, counting down.
TCCATGCTGAGGTCATGGACACATGAGAAAGTCTAGCCAATATTTACAAAGCTGACTGGCAGCCAACCTGTCTGCCAGATGGATTCAGATACACAAGCAAAGCCATGCTAGACCCCTATGGACCTAAAAGATCTGAGAACTAAATAAATAATAGATATGAAAATAACTAAGTTCTGGTTTTCCATGTTTGCAATGTAACAGAAAATAACCAGTACAACTGTTTTGCCTTTCTCTCTTCTTTACCTTCTATGTCAATTAAATGACCACTTCTTCCTTATAAAACTGGTTATTTGAATCTATAATGTTTTCTCTACTTCCATTGTCACTACCTTAATTTAGAGCCTCATATTTTTTTCCTACTAAGGTATTGCTAAATAACAATTACCTATACCTCTGTGGTATTTCCATCTCTGATGAATCGTCTACATTTAAAAAGAGGAAGGATAATGTGGTGGTTAAGAGTTGCTCTAGTTCTGGATTTGAATCCCAGGCTCTGCTACTTAGGGCTTCTATAATATGGAGCAAGTTATATAACTCCCCTTGCTTCATTTTTTAAATGTAAAGCTGGTATGATACTGACTGCCTCATAGGCAGTTGGATGTGTTTTCTGAATTAGAACTATAATAAGTACTTAATATGTATGATATTATTTTTAAACATATATTGCTTGTGCTTTTGAGGACAAATATATTTTGTGGAATATTTTTGTATAACCCTCACAAAGGATTCCATAACCAAGTAAGTTTAAAAAAGCACTGCTAAAATAACCATTTATTGTGGTAACTGGGGTTATGTTGTTGAACTGTCCACTTCTGGTTGGGCAGATAGCAAACTGAATTTAACTGCTGCAAATGGAAATAATTGATCCTGCTAGTGTGAAAAGGAAGTGTAACAGGAATAGAAAAAAACATGCAAAAGGTAGGGGAGATATAGGAAGGAGCAAGTCCTTTCTTTTTTCTGTGGTGCTGCACTCTCACTCTGAAACTCCCTAATGTGGAACCAGCTCTGGAGAAAGAAAGATGATTTTTAGGGTCCAGAAGCTTGAAACCTCACAGAAGAATCTGAAATGGTTCCTTTAGAGTTGAGACAAATAGATTAATAATTTCAATATAGTATAAAGAAAACATCTCAAATATGACTGTCTTTAATCCTAAGTAAGAAATTGACAGGAAGATATATAAAAAACTAGTTAAAAATTCTAACTAGTTAAAAAATGAAAGGCCACAAGTTTTGAAAATTAGGTTTTGCAATTTAAAAATTTTATGAAATTAAAATAAAACTTGTTATACAATGATTGATAGTGACTATTTTTCAGTATCAGTACTAGAAACTGGGCATTACTGTTCAAGCATTTAAAACTGTTTTTGGTAAATCAATTATCAGAATTTCAAAAAAATGATCATACAACAAAATAAGTTTCTGGAAATTCATTTTTTTCAGTTACCTAGTTAATGCTCAATTTTAACATAGCCATCATTTTGTTGTTATTGCTATCATTTTTGGCTACATCGTAGGATAGTTTAAATGCATTGGGATTAATTGCATCCATATAGTATCAGTATCAATTTTTCCAGTACTTTCTTACCTGTATCTTTCTTCATGCATTTGGCTCTATTAGAAGTAATTGTTTAATTTTTAGTAGTAGTAGTGATTCATCTAAAATTTTTTTCAGATCATGTCAACTTTTCACTCAAGATTTCTCCGAAATCCTTTAAGAGAGTTGTTTCTTCTGTTACATGTTCATTCTGTACATATTTTTATGATTGCATTTATAGTATTGTAGTAGAACCTTGTGGTTTTGTGTTGTTTCTTTTAAAATTCTTAGGAGCTTAACAGCAACAGTACCTTATTTTTTCATTTCCTGGAAAAATCATGGTAACTTAAACGCAATAGCTCACTAAATGTTTTTGGGGCAAATGTTAGTGTATAGGAGTCCTTTTATGAATTTTCAAAATTTTCTTACTTTTAGATTTGGAAGAACAGAGACAGAAAGAGACAGAGGCAGAGACAGAATGATCTTCCAAACACTGGTTCACTCCAAAATGCCTGCAGTGGCCAGGGCTGGGCCAGGCAAAGTCAGGAGCTTGGAATTCAGTCTGGGTCTCCCACTTGGGTGGCAAGGACCCAAGTGCTTGTGATATCACCTGCTGTTTCTCAGTATGTGCTTTGGCAGTAAGCTGGAATCCAAAGTCTAACTGGAATAAAAAACCAGGTTTTCTGATATGGCATGCATGCATCCCAAGCAGCATCTTAATCACTGTGCCAAATGAAAAGTTAAGCAAATAGTTGTTTTAATATAATGTACGTTATCAGTGTAGCAGAGAGATTCACAGAGAATGACCTCCAACATAAGCCAAATGCTTGCTTTCTTTTGTTCTTGCAAATAAAGCCTTACTGAGACATAGACATACCTCATTCATTTATATGTTGCTCCTGGACACTTTCAAACTAAAATGGCTGGATTTTGTAGCTGCTATGGAAATTGTATGGCCCACAAAGTCTAAAATATTTATCATCTGGCCTTATACAAGGGTTGCTCTCCTGGATCTGTGATCACAAAGGCATTACTAATAAAAGGTTTGTCCTTCCAGAATGATGAATCTTACTGGAAAGTAATAATTCTGGGAATTAAGGATTGACTCCTTGAAAGAGAATCATCATTAGAATGATAAATGATTCCCATACCTTTTTAGGCATTTTTCTTAATTAAATTATCCTACCTCTACCTATGTTTTCTTTCCTCTATGTTTTTCTACCAATAAGGAAATTCTTTCAGATTTTTATATACGATTATTATGATCTAGCTATTCAGTTCATTGAAACCACGGGAGCCTGACTCTGATTATTCAAACTAGAACTAAATTAACACTTCTTTATCTTTCTCTCCTCTGATGAGTACACACTACTATAATAATCTCAGATCTCTGGATATTTGCTCACATCATTACATACTTATCACACACCCTCATGAATGGTAATAGAATATACCTAGAAGCTAGAAGATGCCACCAGCTGGAAATTGATTGCTCCAGAATCAGCTACATGGCAGTTATGTTTCCAAACTGATGTAAGCAATGGTTATCTGGTCAATCCAAAGTGATAAAGTACTTAACTTTATTATCATATTAATTGCCATTGCCACTGGAGGAATGTGTAGCTCATAAAAATAACTTGAGAATTTGTCTAGCATATAAATCACATCTTGTGTTTCCCATCATAAATGTGTCAAACTTCCATTTGTTGAGGTGTTCTCATTTGAGCTATGTTATATCTAAACACATTATAACTAGTTGGGTCAGTGAGAGTTCTCCAGAGATACAGATGAATGGGACATATGAGGAGACTTCAGATAGTTATGAATAAAGATACTTAAAAGATAAGTTTAGTTTTCTTTTATAAGGTCTAAAGATTAAATTGTGTGTCCTACAGATTCCTTTATAATAGAATTAGTTTCCTACCTTGAAGAGAATAGAGAAATGAAAGAACAAGTTGGGCTTAGAATAGAGAAATGAGGGAGCAAGTCCTAGATCACTTGCTGACAATAGCAATATTACATGAATACTTAGCAAACCGTTTCAACCATTAGATAACAACTTAAGAAAACATTTACCAGAAGGTCCAATGCCTTCTATAAATTTTAAGAATCATGTATTTGAAAACACCTCTTAAATATCTAACATGGTGTAGTTTGTTTAGCCAGTAAACTTAAGCACAACCATCTAAAATGTTTTTAGTTTCTTTCTACCAACAAGTATAAAACATATGATACACAGATTCAGGTCACACAAATTAAAATGTATCTTTGATTAATTTTAGCAGCTTAAATTTGTGGACAATCTTATCTATAAGCCATTTAAAATAAAACTCTTAATAAAATTTCCCCATGTGGACATACAATATGTACACACGTATAACATAGCATAATAGACCAATATAGCAATTTTAATAATAGCTTTTAAAATCTTTAACTCTTTTTCTAGATTGCCAATGGATTTGAATTGCTTTTTGTTTTTAGTAACCTCAGTTAACCATACTTTCTCTCAGTTGGTACTGTTAATACATTATTGGTTTCATCTGTTTACAGAGCCATCCCAAAGTACTGAATACAATAGAAGTGGCTGGAAAAAGTCCATAGGAACCTATAGGAGGACAGCTAAACACAGAACCAACAATGCTTTAGTTTTATGAGCAGCAAATCATATATAACTGTGGATGACAAAAGACTTTAAGTCGCCATGTTTAAAATTATAAACTCATCAACAAACAAGAGGCACTTGCTTACTTCACAGTATTTTTGAAAGCACCTGTAGGATTTTACAAGTATTTAACCCTTTAGGCCTCTGGGGCTTTCTCATTAGGATAACTATCATGTCTAGTAACACAAGATCATTAGAATTTTTAATTCTCAAACATTTTATTAATAACATTTTCCATTATAGAAACTTAAAGTCTGGGACCACATCACATCTTGACAGTCCTTCTAATATAATCCAAATGGACTGATTAGTTGGTGTCTCTATAAGATGAGAGACATAGGTCCTTCGATTTTTTCAGTTGGGCCCAAACTGCAAAAGAAGTTAAAATCTATGCAGTGATGTGATATTCAACACATTCATGAAAAAATTATGAAAAATGATGTATGGATTTAAAAATGATTTGCATTGTTAAATTGGAAATTACATAGAAAATTAATCAATTTTTTAAAAAAATATCATGTAGGATCTCTGTCATTAATGTGCTGTACACTGTGATTTAATGCTATAACTAGTACTCCAACAGTATTTTTCACTTTGTGTTGCTATGTGAGAGCAAACTGTTGAAATCTTTACTTTATATATACTACAGTGATTTTCTGTATATAAAGAGAATTGAAAATGAATCTTGATGTGAATGGAAGGGGAGAGAGAGTGGGAAAGGGGAGGGTTGCGGGTGGGAGGGAAGTTGGGGGGGGGCATTGTAGTCCATAAGCTATACTTTGGAAATTTATATTCATTAAATAAAAGCTTTAAAAAAATGATTTGCATCAAAAGAAGCATACACACATACACACACATACACAATATGTATGTATATTTGTGTTTCAGCTTTTATTTGTTCATCTGAGAGGTGTAGAAACAGAGAGAATGCAGTCATTCACTAGTTCACTCCTTAAATTGCTACAATGGATAGACTGGTCCAAAACAGAGCTGGGAACTTGATCCAGATTTCTCAAATGGGTGGCAGAACACATGTATTTGAGCCATTACCAATGTCTCCCAGGTTCTTTATTAGCAGGAGCCTGGAATTAGGTCATCTTAACTGTGGTCTTTTTTTTTTTGACAGGCAGAGTGGACAGTGAGAGAGAGAGACAGAGAGAAAGGTCTTCCTTTGTCTTCCTTTTGCCGTTGGTTCACCCTCCAATGGCCGCTGCGGTTGGCACGCTGCGGCCGGTGCACTGTGCTGATCCGATGGCAGGAGCCAGGGGCTTATCCTGGTCTCCCATGGGGTGCAGGACCCAAGCACTTGGGCCATCCTCCACTGCACTCCCTGGCCACAGCAGAGAGCTGGCCTGGAAGAGGGGCAACTGGGACAGGATCGGTGCCCTGACTGGGACTAGAACCCGGTGTGCCGGCGCCGCAAGGCGGAGGATTAGCCTAGTGAGCCGTGGTGCCGGCCCTTAACTGTGTTCTTAATAGCTAAGGTAAATCCTCACCCCAAAACTCATATTTTAATTTTATTTCCCACAGACCTGTTTAAGCACTCTTGTGTGTGGGTGTACCAGAAGAGATTTATTAGGGAATTGCCTCACACAGTGTGGAGGTCAAGAGGCTCTTTTTATGCCACTTGCAAACTGGAAAACCTGGAAGACTGGTGGAATGATTCAGTTTTGAGTCCAAAAGCTTGAGATGCATGCAAGGTGATTTTGTATGTCTTAGGATATAAAATTTCCAGAGTGCCCATAAGTCCTAGGGAAGAAGAGGATGGATATTCTAGCTCAAGAAGAGAGAGATAGAATACTGTCTTCCTCTGCATTTTTGTTCTCTTCAGGTCCTTGAGGGATTGGAAGTTGACTACCTACCTTGGTGAATGTGATTCCTCTTCAGTGTATTGATTCAAATATTGATCTCTTTCAGAAACACCTTCACAAACATTTTCAAATTCTATGTGCTGCCAGTTAGGTAACATCTCTTTGTCCAATCATATTGACACATAAATTCAACCATCCTGATACCAGTCCTGGTTGTAAGCTTTTTGAAGGGGAAACATGGACGAATCTGCATTTGTCATCAAATGGAATATGGCTCAATGCTGTTTTATGCACTGTTCAGGTATCATGTTGTTGCTTCTGTGTTAGGGTTTACATTTTAACTCTAGACAGTCATGAAGGAGAGGGGCTTTTTCCATCCACTCCAGCCAACATAGACATGTGTTTTCAATGTCTTGGCTCTTTATTTACAATTGCACACAGTCTTTTTCCTCACAAGCACATGGGAATAGCAATAACTCTGATATGCTGATATTCTTAGGTTTGGGTTAATTCCCAGGAGACGGATGGCCAGATCATATGGTAGGACTATATTCAGATTTCTGAGGTATTTCAATGCTGTATTCCACAGTGCCTAGACCAGCTTACATTCCCACCAGCAGTGTATTAGAGTACATTTACCTCCATAGCCTCACCAGCATTTGTTTGTAGATTTCTGTATGAGAGTCATTCTGACTAGGGTGATGTGAAACCTCATTGTGGTTTTGATTTGGATTTCCTTGTTGACTAGTGATTCTGAGCATTTTTTCAAGTGTCTGTCATTCATATGAATTTCCTATCTTGGAAAATGCCTGTTCAAGTCTTTTGTCCATTTCTTAGCAGGATTGTTTTGTTGTTGTTCAATTTCTTGAGCTCTTTATAAATCTGATATTAACAGTTTGGAAATATTTTCTTCCATTTTGCCAGACGCCTCTTCACTTTACTGAGTGTTTATTTTTCAGTGCAGAAGCTTCTCAGCTTGATATAATCCCATTTGTCAGTTTTGGCAATCAAATTACCTGTGCTTCTGGGGTCTTTTCCAAGAAGTATTTGCCTATGCCAGTGTCTTGCAGAATTTCCCCAATGTTCTCTAGTAATTTCATGATATCAGGTTGTAATTTAGGTCTTTGATCCATTTTGAGTCGATTTTTGTCTAAGGTATAAAGGTAGGGGTCTTGTTTCATAATTCGGCATACAGAGATCCAGTTGTCTTGGCACCATTTGTTAAAAGACTGTCCTGTCTCCAGGGATTGATTTCAGCTCCTTTGCCAACAGTGTTTTGGTTGTAGATATGTGAATGAATTTCTAGAATTTCTGTTCTCTTCCATTGGTATAATGTCTGTTTTGTGCCATTACCAGGCTGTTTGAATTATAACTGCCCTGTAGTATGTCTTGATATCAGATTGTGATGTGTCTGGCTTTGGTTTTGTTGTATAGGATTGTATTAACTCTTCAGGATCTCTTGTGTTTCCTTATGTATTTTAGCATCATTTTTCTATATCTGAAAAGAATGTCATTACTGTTTTGATTGGGATCACATTGAATTGGTAAATTTCTTATAATAGAATGGATATTTTGATGAGACTAATTTTTCCAGTACATGAAAATGGGAAATTTTTCCATTTTTTATGTTTTTTTTGCTTTCTTAAATGATTTATAAATTTCATTATAGAGATCCTTCTCATCCTTGGTTAAATTTATTACAAGGAATTTTTTGAGCGATCATGAATAGTATTAATCTTAGAAGTTAGAAGTTCTTTCTCAGCCATGGCATTTTCTGTGTATACAAAAGGTAGTGATTTTTTTGTATGTTAATTTTATATCCTGCTGCTTTACCAATCACTTTAATGAGTTTCAACAGTCTCTCAGTGGAGTCTTTTGGCTCCCCTATACAGAGAATCATGTCATCTGAAAATAGGGATAATTTGACTTCCTCCTTTCCAATTTGTATCCCTTTGATTTATTTTTCTTGCCTTATGGTTCTTGTTAAAACTCCCAGAAGTATATTGAATAGCAGTGGTGACAGTGGGCATCCTTGTCTGGTTCCAGATCTTAGTGGAAAAGCTTCTAGCTTTTCTCCATTCAATAAGATGCTGGCAATGGGTTTGTCATAAATTGCCTTAATTATGTTGAGGAATGTTCCTTCTGTACCCAGTTTGCTTAATGTTTCATCATGAAAAGATTTTGCATTTTTTTCAAATGCTTTATCTACATCTATTGAGATAATCATATGGTTTTTGTTCTTCAATTTCTTAATATGATGTATCACATTGATTGATTTGTGAATGTTGTGCCATCCCTGCATACCTGGGATAAATCCCACTTGGAGGGTGTGAATAATCTTTTTCATGTGTTGTTTGATTCGATTAGCTAGTATTTTGTTGAAGATTTTTGCATTTATATTCATCAAGAATATTGGTGTATATTTCTCTTTGTTGTATCTGATTCTGGTTTAGGAATTAAGGTGATGTTGGTTTCATAGAAGGAGTATGGGAGGACTAATAACTTGAAAGTTGTCTTAATTAGTTCAGAATTTGAATTGCCTACATGTTCACACCATTAATTGTTTTTTTCATAAACTAATGGGAGAAAATTCTTTGGAAATTTGGAAAATTCTGAAAGGAATATGCATGTACTGGTTGGTGGATTCTATAGGTAGAAGTTGTTTAGGGGAGTGAAGAGCTGTTTCTGTCAAAAACTGTATTATAAATGCAGTATCTAAAGAGCTAATACTCCCTGTGTTCCAATACATGGTTTATTCCTATAATATCTTTTATAAATGAAGTGCTATGCTTTAATGAAGGAGGCAAACTTTACAAGCCCATGTAGAAATGCTTCAGGATGCATTATCCTCTTTTCCAAGATGCTGAACAGTTTTTACAATTCTGAACCATATGTGTTAGGGTTAGTTTTTTCTGTCCTTGTCATAGTTTAGCATCCATCTAGGTAGTCTTAAAAACATGAGATATAGGTCAGCTAACTCACTGATATTTATCAAGTATCATAATCTTTTTGTATTTCAGTTATCTTTTTAATTCAATGAAAAGATTTAGTGGTCAATAATTATTTGTGATGTTGATTTCTCAGTAAATCCAGTGTGTCTCTAAACTGATATGATTCTGTAAGAATTCAAAGATGCTGGAACTTATTATGTGTCACTGAAGATACTCAAGTTGTATGCTACCTGAAACATATATATCAGGATTGACAACTCCTAGAGAATTTAACCTTACCAGTGCTTTGGTGGAAATTTATAATGGCACAGGTAAAATGCAGATTGTCACTGGGCAAGAAAGCAAATTTGAACAGATGCTGTATAAATATCATCTAGTTCTGAGGGTATAAAACAGAGAAAACCTGTGAAGCAAACAAAGCTGTACAATCCAAAACTGAAAAAAAAAAACTATAGAAAATAAAATGCATGAAATAGTAATGTTAAAGAAAATGAATACATAGTATATTCATGGCACAGGCAGCATCACAATAAACAAGAGATAATGGCGAATGTATTGGTAGTATATTAGTCCAAGAACAAGCAGGATCCAGAATGCTGGGTCCTGGTCTATATTCCTACTGTATGACCAGTTGTTTCTGCCAGTTTGTCCTCTGCTCTCCATCTCATTTATTTAAAAAATATTTATTTGAAAGGCAGAAATACAGAGTGGGGGAAGATCACAGATCAATCTTCCATCCATTGGTTCAATCCCCAAATGGCTGTAATAGCTGGGACTGGGCCAGGCCTAAGCCAGGAGCCAGGAGCTTCTTCAGAGTCTCTCACATGGGTATAGGGGCCCAAGAATTTGAGCCATCTTTTGCTGCTTCCCCTGGGCACATTAGCAGGGAGCTGGATTGGAAGCGGAGCAGCTGGACTCAAACTGCTGCCCATACGGAATGCAGGCACGGCAAGTGGAAGCTTAATCTTCCACACTACAGTGCAGCTCCTCATTTTTGTTTTCACATGATAGAAAAAAATCAACTTTTAATTCAACTTTGATCTCTAACTGTATTTCTATCCACTGAATAATTTTTTCAGATATATTTTTACGGTGTTTAGGATAAGTTGCTTTTTTTTCCAGATTAGCAAAATATAATATTCAACCTGAGTTCCAGTATCTTTTAACAGTGTAATATAAATCATGATCTCTTAACTAATGATAGTCATAGTTTAAGAGTACTTTTAAAAACTTTTTAGGTGCATATAAAATATTACTTTCTCTCTCTCTCTCTTTTTTTTTTTTTTTTTGACAGGCAGAGTTAGAGAGAGAGAGAAAGGTCTTCCTTTTCCATTGGTTTAACCCCCAAATGGCCGCTACATCCAGTGCTGCTGCTGCAGCCGGTGTGCTACACTGATCCGAAGCCAGGAACCAGGTGCTTCCTCCTGGTCTCCCATGTGGGTGCAGGGACTAAGCACTTGGGCCATCCTCCACTACCTTCCTGGGCCACAGCAGAGAGCTGGACTGGAAGAGAAGCAACCGGGACACACCCAGCACCCCAACCAGGACTAGAACCCGGGGTGCAGGTGCCACAGGCAGAGGATTAGCCAAGTGAGCCGCAGCACCGGCCAAAATATTTCTTTTAAAATGATAATTTTTATTTGTTGAAATAAAGCAGCTTTTACTTCCTTAGACTAGAAAATAAAATGGAAATAAACAGCATTATTTTCTTAAGCTTTGCTAATGGTGAAAAGTTAAGGGTCTAGCTTTGTTGAAAAGCTGGAAAAATACGGAATTTTTTTTCTGTATGTCCCCTGTTTTCCATTGTTTGATATTTACCACCATTGGCAATGTTCTTACATGAATGGACAGCCTAATCAAAAGTGAAGGGGTAAAGAGTGTTGGGTCAAATTATTTAAATTTAAACTTCATACACAATGATGACTCAATCAAAATACTTTTGTCTTGGGTAAGACAAAAACAGTTAAAGTCTTTCAAACTGGGATTTTAGTGTAGTCATGATGGTTTACATTAAACACAAAATGAAATAGTGTGCATGAGAATTATAATCACCTTTAATAGCTCATACTTCTTTTCTCACGTACAGAATCTGCATTTAAACTTGCTCTACTATTGGTTGTAATTAATTGTACTTGTCAATGAATTATCTACACTTTCTGACTCAACTGGGTCCATTGTAGAACTCAGGAAATAGTATGTTGAATTAAAGTTTTCCAAGGCTCAGTGTAGGTTGAAGCATACTGTAGACTTGTCCTAAAAACCATTCACTTTATAGTAATGGTGAAAAAATATTTAAACCATCATAACATATGGACTTCTTTCTATGTGTACAATACTATACTAACATTGTATACCTTACTAAATCCTCTTAATGATCTTTAGTAGTCATTATTATCTTCATTTTACAAGGAAATAAATGAAACTTAGAGGCTTTATGACTTTCAAAGCCTTCTTCAACTCTCAACCATTCATCAGTGGCTTATTGAGCATCTCTGAGAAGCTGCGTATTTCATATGCAGTGATAAAACATTTCATATCTAATGCTAAGTGTGAGTCTACTCTTCTTTGAACCTAGACAGCATGTTTCTTATAGGTAGGAGTTGAGCCAGATATGTCCAGAAGCATTATCTGTGTTTATAATCTCAATATGGAGATGACTTTCATAATTTTTTTGGTAACAGAACTAAATAAATTTTAAAAAGTTGTATTGTGTACAGCAGTGTGTTCCAGCTGGCTAAACTGCCACCTGCAATGCTGGAATCCCATATGGGTATGAGTTCAGGTCCTGGCTGCTCTACTTCTGGTCTGGCCCCCTTCTAATGCAGCTGGGAAAACAGAGGAAGATGGCTGAAAAACTTAGTCCCTGACACTAACGTGGGAGACCTGGATGAAGCTCCTAGCTTTGGCCTGGCCCAGTCCTAGCTGTTGCATAGATATGGGGAGTGAACCAGTAAATTAAAGATCTCCCCCTGTAACTCTCCATTTCAAATAAATAAATAAATAAATAAATAAATAAATCTTTTTTTAAAAAGTTACCTTATTTGTACCTTAAAAAAATATGGCTGGGGCTAGTGCTGTGGCAAAGCAGGTAAAGCTGCTGTCTACAATGCTGACATCCCATATGGGCACCAGTTTAAGTCCTGCCTTCTCCACTTTCAATCTGACTCTCTGCTAAGGCCTGGGAAAGCTGTGGAAGATAGCCCAAGTCCTTGGGCTCCTGCACCCACATGGGAGTCTCTTAGGAGGCTCCTGGCTCCTGGCTTCAGATTGGCACAGCTGCAGCCATTGTGGCCATCTGGGGAGTGAATCAGCAGATGGAAGATTCTCTCTCTCTGCCTCTCTGTAACTCTGCTTTAAAATAAATAAATAAATCTTTTTTAAAAATGTGGTCAAGATCCCCAAAATCCCTGCCCTTCTCATATGACTTCAGTAACATAGGCTGAGAAATACTCTAATACATATATACCACTCTAACTTCTTTGACTACTTTGAATCCAAATTCTTGTCTAATCATTTCTTTAGAGAACCTGCATTTTGTTATGCACCTTGTTCCAGAGTTGGTTCTTTTAGAGTAAAGTAGGTAGAGTAGAATCCTGAAATCTCTGAATGTCACAGTAAAAAGGCCACACTTCTACATAAGCTGCTCTTGTCTTCTATTAAATGAGTGTATCTAAAAGTCAAGCTTTTGGTTTATTGAGGGATGAGATTTCACCCTTCAAGAAAACAATCATATACCAGAAAAGTATTAAATTAATGTTTGAAGTCATTTTTCTAATTCTGTCAACTACTTCTGTAAGTCTAGTTGGACATGTGAAATAGGAAATCTTTTGTTCAGCTATTCCTCAGGCATTAAACAACTCCCAAGTCTTAGGGGCTTACAGTGACAAATACAGGACTGCTCATCATATTCAGCCCAACCAGACTTGACTGAGCATGACGAGGTTTGATTCAGTTCTAATACAAATATCTTATATACTCTGTGACCCAAGCTATAGAATCAGCCATTATTTTGGTATGTTGCTCTTGTTTTGGTGGTGGGAGTATAAGAGTGGCCAACAAACATATGTGATACCATGTGCCCTGAAAGAAATGGGCACATGATCACATCCCATATGATTAAGCCCAAAGACATATGTGGCCAACAGACATATGTGATACCATGTGCCCTGAAAGAAATGGACACATGATCACATACCATCTGACTAAGCTCAAAGGCAATGGAACAATATGGTATACAAGATCTATTGAGAGCTAGAGCAGGCCAGAAAAGAAAGGAAGAACTGTCAAGAAATAATAAAAGCTGCCCCAGGCAATTAAATCACTAAAGATCTTTCAGTAATATGTCTTTATTTTATTTTATTTTATTTTTGGACAGGCAGAGTGGACAGTGAGAGAGAGAGAGAGAGAGAGAGAGAAAGGTCTTCCTTTGCCGTTGGTTCACCCTCCAATGGCCACTGCGGCCGGTGCGCTGCGGCTGGCACACCGTGCTGATCCAAAGGCAGGAGCCAGGTGCTTCTCCGGGTCTCCCATGGGGTGCAGGGCCCAAGCACTTGGGCCATCCTCCACTGCACTCCCGGGCCACAGCAGAGAGCTGGCCTGGAAGAGGGGCAACCAGGACAGAATCCGGTGCCCCTACCAGGACTAGAACCCGGTGTGCCGGTGCCGCAGGTGGAGGATTAGCCTAGTGAGCCACTGCGCCAGCCTCAATAACATGTCTTTAATATTGTCCAGAAGGCAATGCATCAATTCAGTTTTCCCTAAAATATGCTATTCAGTATGTCAAGAAGCAAGTATACACATTTATTTTTTGCATATTTTTTCTTGATTTTAAATAGTCCTGTGTCCTAATAGTGATGTCAGTTTAATAAAACAAACAAACAAAAAAGCTTTCTAGATATGGAAAATACCTCACTGAATAACCTCAAAGTTCAGTTCTATAAATCAAGTTTTTTGGACAACATTCATGCATTTCTTCCCCAAGGTTAACTTTTGATTATAGATAATTTGCTTTCTCTCCTTGGAATTACCAACACTTACATGTAAAATTTTACAACGGATAAGGTGGTTTGGAATCATAGAGTTTGAAAAGCTATGATACTCCATCTCCCACGTTTCCTTGTGAAAAGTTTTGATCTATGAAAGTACGTGATGTATGAGCTTTCATGAAGGGTTCTTCAAAAGGAAAACTCAACAGACATAACCCTTTTGGATAATTTTCCTGCTTATTGTATTGGTGTAATGTCTAGGGATGTAGTGAGCAATGAGAGGCACATACTAAAGGATCATCAAGGAGGAATGCAGAAGACCAAGATCTTGATGGCATTGGTAAGCCATTACGCAGATCATTCACTGTCATCTCAAGAAGTTAATTTGCATGTCACCCTCCATATTTTACTAATATATAGCTAAAGACTATATCATCAATGACAAATAGATTCTGGGTTTCCACAAGAGATGAAGAAACTTTTTACTGTAGCTTCTATTGTATTGCACTTCCTCCATGAACCTAAAAGTACCAACTCTGTCACCCTTTTGTGTAATTTTAAGTGGCTATCAATACCTATGAGAAATTCAAAGTTCTAACTTCAAAAAAATAAAATTTGGAATTGTAACTGAACTTGGAACTACATGTGACCACAGCAACAGATTCAGTTCTGAACCATTTTGTTGTCCTTACTGTGGTTTGCCTTGGCAAAGACAGATCTTAATTGCTATATTAAGTAGGATTAGTTGCTAATGCATTATTTCCCATTCTCCCCTTTTCTGTGTATATGGCCAGATTAAAAATCTGGTTCTCTTGTGGTTCATTTTGGTCGTATTACCAGTTCTGGACAAAGTGTTGGGAATAGAAATGATGTGTGTCACTTTCTGGCTTTGGTTTAAAGCATTTAATTGCTACTGTGAGACTCTCAAAAGCTCATTCTTTTCCCTCTTGTATGACATCTGGCTGGATCATTTACTTGAGCTTCCAAATGGCTGAGGCTTTTTCCTGCCAATCCCTGTTTGTCATATAATATGTTTAAGCATTACCATTTGGGGTTGTTTTTTACTCAACCATGATGTAACCTAGTTGGATGACTCAAGCGCAACTCAAGGGGGCCTCAACACAGGAGATAATTGATTAGTCCATTGATTTCAAGGAGGTTTTGAATGGTTGAACCACAGGAAGGACAATGATGCATTCAGGGCCTTAGGAAGAATATGAATTAGGAATTGAAAACTGTACAGCACTCTCTCAAAGCTCCCCACCCCTTCCTTTCTTCCCATATTTTCTGCACTTTTCTTGGTCTATTTAGAATTATTTCCTTAAACTGCAAATTGGCCTTCTTCACATTGTGAGAAATACAAACTTCAGCAGTCTCTGAGTTTTGCAACTCACAGTTTCAGTGAAAAGGAGAAGAAATGACTTTATCTGGTCCCTCATTCAAAACTTTCTGGAAATTTGGCCCATACTGAGTGCTCTTTAATCAACTATGTTCAGAGATGTGGGGTTGAGAAGAACATGGCACAGAACTGTGTGGATGGAACAGAGGAGAAGGACACTTTTCCAGATCACAGTGGTGCTAAATGATAGAATGTACCCATCATAAAAAATTTGATATTGTATATAGTCTTAAATAAAGATGTAAATATGATGTCTTAAATAAATATTTTCCAGCATTAAATAATAGAAAATGAGATCACTAGGACCTTGTAGTATACTGCTTTTGGGCAATATAAAATGTTTAGATTTTTTAATGTGAAGTGTGTCAGACAAAGAATGAGCAATAACTGGGAGCAGGTATTTAGCCTAGCAGTTGTGGCACCCACATCACATACTAGAGCACTAAGATTTAATTCCTGGCTCCAGGTCCTGCTTCCAACTTCCTGCCAAACGAGACACTGTGAGGCAGAGGTGATGGTTCTTGTACCTGGGTTGTTGCCATTGATGTAGGAGGCTTAGATTGTATTCTGGGATCCCAGACTTGGTCCCATTCCAATTCTGGCCAGAAACCATTTGAGATATGAATCAGCAGATGGGAGCATGTACATTCACTCTCTTTCTCAGAAACACACAGATGCATATACACGTACACACACAGGCACATGTCCCTTTGTCTCTTAAGTAAATAGATACTTCTACAAAAGGAATAAGCAACAGAAATTAAAGAAAATAAATTGTATTAGAAATCTATATTAAGAAGCATGAATGAATCAATTATATGCAACTTGTAAGGTGCATAGAACACATTGACTTGTTATTAAATGGTTCGTGCTAATATTTTTACTAAAATCTGTTTATCCCAACATTTGCTAAAGATTACATTTACTATTATATATTTAGTTTAGTCTATGCTGGTGGTTATCACACTACATTTTAAGAGATTAATTATAATTGCTGTTTTCCTGGAGGCTGTAGGTTTATTAAATGTGAATAATGTGTCTGAATTCTACTCTACAATATTTCAAAGCATAAATTAAGAATCTAGAAAAGTGCTGGCACCGTGGCTTCACAGGCTAATCCTCCGCCTTGCGGCGCCCGCACACCGGGTTCCAGTCCCGGTTGGGGCGCTGGATTCTATCCCGGTTGCCCCTCATCCAGGCCAGCTCTCTGCTATGGCCCGGGAAGGCGGTAGAGGATGGCCCAAGTCCTTGGTTCCTGCACCCGCATGGGAGACCAGGAGAAGCACCTGGCTCCTGGCTTCGGATCAGTGCGATGCGCCGGCCACAGCGGCCATTGGAGGGTGAGCCAACGGCAAAAAGGAAAACCTTTCTCTCTGTCTCTCTCTCTCACTATCCACTCTGCCTGTCAAAAATAAAAAAAAAAGAGAATCTAGAAAAGAAATCTTACTACAGGAATATCTTATTTTTTTATTTTTTGACAGGCAGAGTGGACAGTGAGAGAGAGAGACAGAGAGAAAGGTCTTCCTTTTGCCGTTGGTTCACCCTCCAATGGCCGCCACGGTAGTGCGCTGCGGCCGGCGCACCGCGCTGTTCCGATGGCAGGAGCCAGGTGCTTCTCCTGGTCTCCCATGGGGTGCAGAGCCCAAACACTTGGGCTATCCTCCACTGCACTCCCTGGCCACAGCAGAGAGCTGGCCTGGAAGAGTGGCAACCGGGACAGGATCGGTGCCCCGACCGGGACTAGAACCCGGTGTGCTGGCGCCGCAAGGCGGAGGATTAGCCTGTTGAGCCACGGCGCCGGCTGGAATATCTTAATTTTATTTGTCAAATAGGAGCTATCCAAATGCAAAGTTAAAATTTTATTCAACCATAGATACATTTTTTTTTCCTGAATTTAGGTTACTCCATGAATCTTAGATGGCTACTCAGGTTGACATTTTGTGTTTTCCTGAAATTTAGCTATTAGTCCACATAAAACATGTAAAATATCTTTTACATTTAAGTAGATTATAGAATCAGAGTCAAGCTTTAATTAGTGCTATTAATTGAAAGGAAAAAGCATCCTAGATAATCTTTAAAAATTGTGATTGACTTGGGAATTCACACATTGATAATACATATCAAATTTTTTTTAAAAATTAGATTTGGTTGTGACCCAAGGTGGAAAATAAACAAGTAATTTTGTCCTAAGAGAGATAGAAATATATATATATCACTCACAACACAGCTTTACCTATACATAGAAGGAAAAGGATATTTATGAATACTCTGTCTCCTTTTAAGAATGTTGCCTGACTTTATTTAAAAAAAAAAAAAAGAAAAGAAAGAGAAACCAAGGGAAAGGGAAAGGACCAGTGTGGTGGCATGAGGGGTTAAGCTGCCACCTGTGACACCAGCATCCTATATGGGCGCTGGTTTTTGTCCCAGCTGTGCAACTTTCCAATCCAGCTCCCTGCTAATTGTCTTGGAAGAAACAGCAGAAGATACCCCAAATGTTTGAGCCCCTGCACCCACGGGGGAGATCTGGAAGAAGCCCCCGGTTTCAGCCTGTCCCAGTGCTGGCTGTTGTAGCAATCTGGAGAGTGAACCAGTGGATGGGAGATCCCTGTCTTTCTGTCTCTCCCTATTTCTCTGTAACTGATTTTCAAAATAAGTAAATTTTTTTTTAAAAAAGGAAAAGAATATTGCTTGGAACTTGCACATACAGGTTACATCTGTAAGTCATTGGAAGAAACTTAGTGTTAGGTGCAACATTTCAAGCAGAAGGATCTGGGATATGTGAAATTATGGGAGAGGGAAGAAACATATTTTGAGAAAACAAATTGTTTGTAAATAAGTGGTATATCCAAACTGACAACATGGAATTCTTCCTGTGCATTTAATGGGCTCACATCTGATAGTTTTATATTTATCTGGTATATCCATTTTTCAGCTGTACTCAGGTATGTCCCTGTTGCTAAACTTAAACTTCTTGGTTGCTACTTGTTTCCTTCTTGTATCCATGAGATTTTGACTCCATATCAGTGACATTATATTACATTCCTGCAAAGTTGAAACCAAGTTCAGATACTCTTTTGGAGGTCTTCCTATTTTAGTGAAACTAAGCAAGCTCACTGAATAGTTAAGGAGGTTGTACATGCAAACTGTGCACAGTGAGGAGCTGAAATCCCAGTGCAAGTAATGTCTTTTTTGATTCAAATGTTTAGAAAAGCCAATCTTAGTACAATTCTTATTTCAATTATCCACCCGAATGGAATGTCTCTTTCTATTTTGTACAATTGAATTTAACATGCTAGCTCTAGTTAAAGTTCAGAGAGGTAATACAAATACATCTTTATGAACTAGAATGAGTTTCCAAAATATTTGAGAACATTAATTGTCCAGAAATATTAAGTAATAGTCAGATGAGAAAAAGTGTTTCATAGTAAAAATATCAAGGTCCAGGCCGGCGCCGCGGCTCACTAGGCTAATCCTCCGCCTTGCGGCGCCGGCACACCGGGTTCTAGTCCCGGTCGGGGCACCGATCCTGTCCCGGTTGTCCCTCTTCCAGGCCAGCTCTCTGCTGTGGCCAGGGAGTGCAGTGGAGGATGGCCCACGTGCTTGGGCCCTGCACCCCATGGGAGACCAGGAGAAGCACCTGGCTCCTGCCATCGGATCAGCGCGGTGCGCCGGCCGCAGCGCGCTACCGCGGCGGCCATTGGAGGGTGAACCAACGGCAAAAGGAAGACCTTTCTCTCTGTCTCTCTCTCACTATCCACTCTGTCTGTCAAAAAAAAAAAAAATATCAAGGTCCAGCAATTTTAACAAGTTTCTTTGCTATCAAAAAACTTTTCAGAATATTTATTGTGCTAATCTGTATTTGAAAATCTCCAAGGAGAGGATTTTTGTTTGCAGTGTTTGACCAGGCAACTATTTCCTTGCATTTCATTTCACAGGGAAGTGGAGTAAGATACTGATTTAGTTCAGTGTTTTTGAAAATCTTCTAAAGAGAAAATGAACTCTCACCTCACCCTCTGATTTATTTAATTGAGATCTTCCAACAAAGGTCCTGGAAACCTATATTTTTAAGAAGCAGCCTGGGGCACACTTATCATTAAGCGGTGTTTGGAAACACTTATTTATAGACATGTTTTTCCACTAGGAGTCTACAACATAATCACCTGGGAAGCTTTTTAAAACATACATTTATCAAGTCCCTCCTCTCATGTCTGTGAACCACAGGCAGGTTCCTCTATAGCCATTCCATACACTATCTCTCAACTAAGGACCACCGTTTTAGACTTACTGCCCTTATTCTTCCTAGATCACCATTCAGTTATATACTCCCACAATGAAATTTTCTTTCTTGATCCTGTTTCTTACCATGTAATCTGATTCTCAATCCCATTAAGCTACTTCTTTCAGGGAAATGGGAAGAGAACTCCTAGCCATGCTTTATTCCAGGGCAGAGCTGACAGTAGAAAAAGGAAAAGTCTTGACAGTGAGGTGTAATCCAGCCAGCAGATAAAATATTTGAGAATATTTAAAAGCTGGGGGCTTACGCATGAGACATTTTTATAGCTCATATGCCTTTTAATGTATACTATTGGCATAAGCTGGGTGCCCATTTTGTGAAAGGGTAACTGAATTAAATAGATTCCCTTGTGTAAAATGTTGTCGCCTTGATCTGTTTTCCAGATGTTTCCATGGCAAATGTTTTCTTAATGTGAAGCCTGACCTTAAAAAGCACCTGGATAGTATACAGCTCTTCCAGACACAAATCATCATTTTCTTTTTAAAAACAGAGACTTACAGAGTGGAAACTGGATTTATTCTAAACACAAACAAGGATGATCCTACTTTGTATTCATGTGGAAAAATAAAGTGACAAAAATGTTTATTTAAGCATCAATCAATGTAAAGAGCTTAATTCAAGTCTGCAAATAACACAATAGTAAACACTTTGTACAAGGCCACAGGATGTTCAGCAGCTATGTTTGAACAATTTTTTCAGGATTATTTTTTCTATGTGGTTTCCCCCTAATAACACAGGAGTAAGATGCACTCTAGTGTATGGGTCAACAGCTGAGGAATTTTGAATCAGACAATTTCAGTTGCAATGCCTTGCCACCACTGTACAGCTGTACTGACTTGGACATTGAGCCCAGACTTCTTTGCCTTATTACACTTATTGTAAGTCTGGATTATAATATTACTTACCTGGTAAGATTGTTATAAAAATCAACTATGTTTATGTGTATAAACACTTAAAAATACTTTTTGGACCTATAGTCAATATCTGATAAATATTAGATTCAATAAAATAGATGTTTCAGTGGGCTATTCAACATTAAAAGTAAGTTCCAGTGATTTTGAGGCTATTATTTTACTTTGTTATTAGTTAAAATTTTGGTTCACAAAGCCTTCTTATACCAGAAGCATTAGTGAGGAAGCAGAGCGGTAAATGGTAAATTTCTACCCTACTTAAATGTGCTACTTGATTCATTCATGGAACTATTCACTGCTTGCTTTAAATTAATGGAATATCCTCATGTTAAAGGGAAAGCAAGTAGCTAAAATCTGTAAAATAGTTTAGTTATGAAAGTCACCAGAGAGCGTAGGTACTGTGAATGTCATTGGCCCAAGAAGGTAGAGAAATATCAGGAAGAAATAGTGGACTAGTGGGTAGAAGAACAAAATAGAATAGGGAAGAGTAGTTAAAGAAACAAGAGAAAAGATTGCAGGCATGTTGTCAGAGAAAAGAAATATACTACCAATTAAGTATGCTTTCTGCCAACTATGCAAAGTACCACCAATATTCCTTACAAATATGTATTTGGAATCTTCTCTCCTCTATTATCAGGTAGCCATGTAAGAGGAAGCTTGCATTAAACAAATGTGCCTTATTTCAAATGTTTTGCTCATTTTCAACTTTAGATGAGCAAATCATTCCAAAAGTCATTTAAATAAAGATTAATAGTGGTGAAAACCCTGAGAATAGTCTGAAGATTTAGGCTAAAATTATTTTTCTTCAAAAGGTGTCTATTGGTTATAATTCTGTTAAATTAAGTAAGTCAGAAATGCATATGACCACACATTGAATTTCTCTCACTCACCATTTATTTTTCTTCAAACCAGTCTTTTATTTCATTTTGGCTATGCACTTTTTTATTAGTTTTATTTTCAACATGGTGTAGACATTCATATTGTGACATAAAAAATTCTCTTTGAAAGAGAAAATGTTTTCTGTTCAAAGTACAAAAGGAAAAGATAATACACAGAGATTTTTACAAGTGATTATTAATGCTTTGAATTTAAACTATTCACATCAATTCTTGGTTAAGATTAAATGTTTCAGGTAGTCTTTTAATAAAAGTGAGAAAGCTAATTTATATCTAATTGCCATCAAAATCAAGGTCCCTGTAAAGCGAACTACTATCTTACTTTAAATTTATTCAAGCAATATTAAAAATAGCAAACATCAGCAGAGTATACTGAAGAGAGAAAAATTCTTACTTGGCACATATTCTGACACTGTGAGTGACTAGATGCATAGACTTTCTGGATACAGGCATTCTAGTTAACATACAATGATTTGAAACATAAAGCATATAGTTTCCATGGATACTGACGTTTCAAAGAGGAGGGAATTTCTGTGGCATACATCTAGAAGTCCTGAAACATTTTAGTAGGAAGGAATTACGATAGACATCTCTGTGATGCTGTAAAAGCTACCTTGTGTAGCTGTACTTTTCTTTCATGTTTTCCCTCATTTGTTGTTTACTTTAGCCTCCCTGAATGATAAGAATTTCGAAGATGTGGAGAGGTTTTCTATTTTAACGTTGTTTGTTTTTTTCTTTTTTTCCCTCCACATTTGTGTTAACAGTACTTGATATTTATAGGATATGCTTCACTGTGAAAATTCCCTTAAAACTCATAGTCATTTAACTAAATTCAAGTCCTATTTTATTAATTTGGTCCATTTGAGAATATGTGCATTGAATTGATGTGAACAATGCTGGAAAGATATTCTAGTTCCTAGACTCGTATCAGCTCTGTGAAGACTGTGACCCAGGGCTCTGTTCCTGAGCTTTGTAAGGGAATAGCATTTACTGTACACCTCAGGAAACATGAAGCTAGAGTTCTCAGGTCTGTTTGTGATGCTGGTGATAGCCAGCACCCTTTCTCCTTGCATGATGTTAAGCCTATATTCCTGTGTTAAAATTTTGAATCATTTCTTAATTTAGCTGCATAACAGGGGCATGTAAATATTCTGTCTAAGTTTTCTCATTTGTAAAGTGGGATAATAGTGATATTTTCCTCACAAATCTGATGATAGAATAAAGTATATTCTGACTTATGTCACAGAACCCTTTGACTTTTGCATGAGCATCTCAAGTTTATTCACTAGTTTTCATTTGAATGCGACTTTTAGAATAATGTACTAGTCTAAATCTGACCCAGATTTACTAAACTTTTGCCTGTATTGAACTTTTGGTTTTGTTCTATTCTAAGCACCCCTGTTTGTCCTCATTTTTTTTTCAGGCAAATCCCTTCCTTTCTGAGATCTTTCCTCTTTCAATCCCAGGGCATCATGAAGCTACTCATTCTTTTCATCTGTGTTCTTTTGTAAGGAGGCATCATTCTTATATTCCTCTCACATTCTCTCAGTTTTTCAGTGTCACAGATTTTTGGATATACTTCCTACACTAGATTGTCACTGTTTTCTTAGTCTTGGATAAATGCTTCAAAGTGTGGTATATTTTCTGGTTTCTTACATAGACACCAAGGGACTGTGTGTTGCAACCCAGGTGTTTAGAGCTTAGATCTTGACTAATGAGCAATGAAAAATGAGAGGGAGTTGGGCAGACATATTTTTCTCCGTTACTTTATTTGGTGGATTCGTTTGAATGGCAGTGCTTTGTTCTTCTTGTAAAAGACAAACCCTACAATTTGACAAATAAACCTCTGGGACATTATTTTTCTGTTTTTTCCCAGTTTGTCACAAAACCACAGCTGAAACAGTGACACACCACATTGCATTGCCTTGTATATTCCCTTGTTTCACTTTTATTTCTTTTTCTGTACCTTCTCCTTCTTAAAATAGTAGCTCCCCAAGATACTTTATCTTTGATCTTTGTCATTACTTTCAGCCTTAATGGTTTTTAGAGCAAACGTTTTATTTTATTGCAGATAAACTTAGCATTGGCACCCTTTATTTCACTTTACTTTGGAGCCATACAAATGTTCAATACCCAGATTCTGCTCATAACAACTTTTTTTTGACAGGCAGAGTGGACAGTGAGAGAGAGAGAGACAGAGAGAAAGGTCTTCCTTTGCCATTGGTTCACCCTACAATGGCCGCCGCGGCCGGTGCACTGCGGCCAGTGCACAGCGCTGATCCGAAGCTAGGAGCCAGGTGCCTCTCCTGGTCTCCCATGGGGTGCAGGGCCCAAGCACTTGGGCCATCCTCCACTGCCCTCCCAGGCCACAGCAGAGAGCTGGCCTGGAAGAGGGGCAACCGGGACAGAATCTGGTACCCCGACCAGGACTAGAACCCTGTGTGCTGGCACCGCAGGCGGAGGATTAGCCTAGTGAGCCACGACACCGGCCCATAACAACTATCAAGAGCATTGTTTTCTTCCACCTTTAGCCTGTACAAGCATGGCCTTTCTGGTGTATAACCCATTTCCATTACCCTTCCCTTATTGTTTGACTAAGAGGCTCAGTTAATGATTTTCCTATGTGTGGCATCCTGCCTTGAGGATGGGAGCAGCAAAAATGCTCCCAAGTGCAGATGCACTGGCCCTTCCACACTTCCTCCATCTTGTGTCCTCTGCCACACTCAAACCAGGGTCTAAGAGTAGTTTTTGACTACATTGTGATTCAGCTCCTCAACATTCATTTGGTGACAGTGATCAGGTTTATAAATCACCTACTTACTTTTCTTTCTGTTTTGTACCTCAAGCAAAATTGCACACCTAAGCTTTCAGACTGTTAAAATGAGAATTATGTCAAGATTCTATATAAATAACTGGTTCTTGAATGCAGTTCACCCAATAGATTAATCCTTCTAAGAAGTATTGCACATATCTTTAAAAAAGTGTCTGAATTATTTGCCATTAAAACTAGAGAGAGGGGCAGTATTTCGGTGCAGTTGTTAAGTTGTTGTTTGTAATGCTTATATCCTTCTGTGAGAATATGTGTTCAACTTCTGGGTCTACTTCTGTTGATTGTTTCCTGTGTTGTAAAGAAGCTGTTCATTTTGATGTGATCATATTTATCTATTTTTGCTTTTATTACCTGTGCTTTTGGAGTTTTTTTCCAAAGCACATTTCCCATTCTAACGTCCTGAAGCAGTTTTTTTTTTTTATGCATTCTTCTGGTAATTTCATAGTTTCAGGTCTATTTAAGACATTAATCAACTTGAGATAATTTTTTGTATGGGTTGAGAGATGGGGTTTAATTTTCACCTTGCACATCTGTTCATTCATTCAGCTTGTCCAGTGCCATTTTTTTCTTTTTTTTTTCAATTTTAGTTAAGTTATACAAGTTTCATGTATGTCATATTTACATATTTAGGGACATAGTGACTTCCCGCTCTACCCTCTTTCCCATCCATGCTCCGACATTCTTCTTCCTCCCTCTCCTATTCCCACTCTTAAGTTTTACAAAGATCTATTTTCAGTTTACTTTATCCTCATAAGATTAACCCTACCTAAGTAAAGACTTGAACAAAATATATGAGGAAAAGAAATGCTGTTTCTCAACAGTGGAGACAAAGGCTTTAAATTATCATTGAATCTTCAAATATCCATCTCACTCCAATGGATTGCAGTTTAAGTTCTCTATTATTACCTAGATCAGGGAAAACATATGATATCTGTCTCTTTGGGACTGGCTTATTTCACTAAGTATTATAGTTTCCAGTTGCATCCATTTTACTGCAAAAGACAGGATTTCATTTTTTACAGGTGAGTAGTACTCCATTGTGTATATATACCATCATTACTTATCCATAATTATACCATAATATCTTTATCTAGTCATCAGTTGATTTACATCTGATTTTATTCCATATCTTAGCTTTTGTAAATTGAGCTGCAATGAATATGGGAGTAGAGGTAACTTTTTGATATGCTGATTTCTTTGGGTTTGGAAATTCCCAGTAGTGGGATGGCTGGATCATATGGTAGGACTATATTCATATTTCTGAGGGATCTCCAAATTGTCTTCCACAGTAGATGGACCAGTTTACAATCCAACGAAAAGTAGATTAGGGGAAATTTTTCCCCAGCAGGCTAGCCAGCATTTCTTTATTGATTTCTGTATGAGAATGAGGTGAAACCTCATTGTGGTTTTGATCTCAATTTCCCTGATCCTGAGCATTTTTTCAAGTGTCTGTTGGCCGTTTGAATTTTTTCTCTTGATAAGTACCTGTTCAAGCCTTTTGCCCATTTCTTAATCAGATTGTTGATTTTTTATTGTTAAATTTCTTGAGCTCTTTATAGATCTGGATATTAACCTTTTATCAGCTGCATAATTTGCAAATGTTTTCTCCCATTCTGTCAGTTCCCTCTTCACTCTACTGAGTGTTTCTTTTGTAGTGCAGAAGGTTTTCAGCTTGATGTAATCTGATTTATCATTTTTGGCTTTGATTATTTCTGTTTCTGAGGTCTTTTCTTTTTTTTAACCTTTATTTAATAAATATAAATTTCCAAAGTACGACTTTTGGATTATAGCAACTTTTTCCTCCTATAACTTCCCTCCCACCTGCAAACCATCCCATCTCCCACTCCCTCTCCCATCCCATTCTTCATCAAGAATAATTTCCAATTATCTTTATATACAGGAGATCTACTTAGTATTTACTAAGTAAAGATTTCAACAGTTTGCACCCACACAGACACACAAAGTATAATGTATTGTTTGAGTACTAGTTTACCATCAATTCACATAATACAACACATTAAGGACAGAGATCCTACATGGGGAGTAAGTGCACAGTGACTCCCGTTGTTGATTTAACAATTGACACAATTACTTATGATGTCAGTAGTCACCCAAGGCTCTTGTCATGAGCTGCCAAGGCTATGGAAGCCTCTTGAGTTCACCAACTCTGATTTATTTAGTCATGGCAATAGTCAAAGTGGAAGTCCCTCCTCCCTTCAGAGAAAGGTACTCTGAGCTCTTTCTAAGAAATCTTTGACAACCTCTGGAGCAAGGACAGTCTCTTCAATACATGGTACTGGGAAAACTGGATCTCCACGTGCAGAAGTATAGAACGAGACCCCTACCTTATACCTTACACAAGAATCCACTCAAAATGGAACAAAGACCTAAATCTGTGTTCCAATACCATTAAATTACTAGAGAACTTTGGGAAAACTCTCCAGTACCATTTATTGAAAAGAATTTTTCCTGCACCACATGGGAGACCAGAGGAAGCACCTGGCTCCTGCCTTTGGATCAGTGCGGTGCACCAGCCGCAGCGTGCTGGCCGCGACGGCCATTGGAGGGTGAACTAACGGCTAAGGAAGACCTTTCTCTCTGTCTCTCTCTCACAGTCCACTCTGCCTGTCAAAAAAAAAAAAAAAAGAAAGGAATGTTTATTTCTTCTGTTCATGTTATTAGTACGTTTGCCAAAGACCAGTTGGTAAGTTTCTGTTGTAAAGAAGTGATAAATGAAGGATTGAAATATTGCGTGATATGTACATGTTTTGAATCATCAGTGGATACTCCATACATATCTAGAATTTTTTATGTATCAGTAAAAATAATATAAAGTGGAGAGGGCGTTTGGTTGAGGGACTTGGATATGGGCTGATACCTGGATTCCATTTCAGAATGCCTAGGTTTGATGCATTGCTCTGATTCCTTATCCAGGTTCCTGTTAAAGCTGACCCTTAGAGGCAACAGTGATTGCTGAAGTAGTTGAGTTACTACCATCCACAGTAGACGGGAAGTCTTCCTCACTTTCACTTTCCTTCTGTCTCTCTGTCTGTCTCTTTCTCTCTCTCTGTATGTATCTCTGCCTCTGAAATAAAATGAGGTAAATTGGAGTTATATTGCCATTTTAGTTGTTGACATTATGCATGGTTTGGAGCCCCAGACAATTGAATCTATCAACCTTCTCAAATCTAAAAAATGTCCCTTCATTGTTGCACTCAATAAGATTGATAGGTTATATGATTGGAAAAAGAGTCCTGACTCTGATGTGGCTGCTACTCTAAAGAAGCAGAAAAAGAATACAAAAGATGAATTTGAGGAGCGAGCGAAGGCTATTATTGTTGAATTTGCCCAGAAGGGTTTGAATGCTGCTCTGTTTTATGAGAATAAGGATCCCCGTACTTTTGTGTCCTTGGTACCTACCTCTGCACATACTGGTGATGGCATGGGAAGTCTCATCTACCTTCTTGTTGAGTTAACTCAGACCATGTTGAGCAAGAGGCTTGCACACTGTGAAGAGCTGAGAGCACAGGTGATGGTTTTTAAAAAAAAAAAAGAATATCAGTTTAGTATATATTAAGTAAACATTTCAACAGTTTGCACCCACATAGAAACACAAAGTGAAAATACTGTTTCAGTACTAGTTATAGCATTAAATCACAATGTACATCACATTAAGGACAGAGATCCTACATGCGGAGTACGTGCATAGTGACTCCTGTTGTTGACTTAACAAATTGACACTCTTGTTTATGGCATTAGTAATCATGCTAGGGTCTTGTCATGAGTTCCCAAAGCTATGGGAGTCTTTTGAGTTCGCCGACTCTGATCATATTTAGAAAAAGTCATAGTCAAAGTGGAAGTTCTCTCCTCCCTTCAGAGAAAGGTATTCTTTCTTTGATGACCTGTTCTTTCTGCTGGGATCTCACTCGCATAGATCTTTCATTTAGGTCATTTTTTAGCCACAGTGTCTTGGCTTTCCATGCCTGAAATACTCTCATGGGCTTTTCAGCCGGATCTGAATGCCTTAAGGGCTGATTCTGAGGCCAGAGTGCTATTTAGGACATCTGCCATTCTATGAGTCTGCTGTGTATCCTGCTTCCCATGTTGGATGGTTTTCTCCCTTTTTTATACTATCAGTTAGTATTAGCATACACTAGTCTTGTTTGTGTGATCAATTTGACTCTTAGACCTATCAGTGTGACCAATTGTGAACTGAAATTGATCACTTGGACTAGTGAGGTGGCATTGGTATGTGCAGCCTTGATGGGATTGTATTGGAATCCCCTGGCACATTTCTAACTCCACCATTTGGGGCAAGTCCAGTTGAGCATGTCCCAAATTGTACATCTCCTCCCTCTCTTATTCCCACTCTTATATTTAACAGGGATCACTTTTTCAGTTAAATTTAAACACCTAAGTATAATTTAAACACAGAGTTCAACCAATAGTACTAGAACAAAAAATACTAAAAGGGATAAAGTATTAAATTGTACATCAACAGTCAGGACAAGGGCTGATCAAGTCACCATTTCTCATAGTGTCCATTTCACTTCAACAGGTTTTCTTCTTGGTGCTTGTTTAGTTGTCTCTGATCAGGGAGAACATATGATATTTGTCCCTTTGGGACTGGCTTAATTCACTCAGCATAATGTTTTCCAGATTCCTCCATCTTGTTGCAAATGACCAGGTTTCATTGTTTTTGACTGCTGTATAGTATTCTGTGGAGTACATCTCCCATAATTTCTTTATCCAGTCTACTGTTGATGGGCATTTGGGTTGGTTCCAGGTGTTCGCTATTGTGAAATGAGTTGCAATAAACATTAATGTGCAGACGGCTTTTTTGTTTGCCAATTAAATTTCCTTTCGGTACATTCCAAGGAGTGGTATGGCTGGGTTGTATGGTAGGGTTATATTCAGGTTTTTGAGAAATCTCCAGACTGACTTCCATAGTGGCTTAACCAGTTTGAATTCCCACCAACAGTTGGTTAAGGGACTTAAAGGGAGACTTAGGCTCCAATACAATAGTACTGGAGGACTTTAATACTCCACTCTCAGAGATAGACAGATCAACAGGACAGAAGATCAACAAGGAGACAGTAGATTTAAATGACACTATAGCCCAAATGGATCTAACAGATATCTACAGAAATTTTCATCCTGTCCTTAATGAATTTATATTCTTCTCAGCAGTACATGGAACCTTCTGTAGGATTGACCACATACTAGGCCATAAAGCAAGTCTCAGCAAATTCAAAAGAATTAGAATCATACCATGCAGCTTCTCAGACCATAGAGGAATGAAATTGGAAATTAGCAACTCAGGAATCCCTAGAACATATGCAAACACATGGAGATTGAACAACATGCTCCTGAATGAACAATGGGTCATAGAAGAAATCAAAAGAGAAATTAGAAACATTCTGGAAGTAAATGAGGATAATAGCACAACATACCAAAACTTATGGGATACAGCAAAAGCAGTGTTAAGAGGAAAGTTTATAACAATAGGTGTCTAAATTAGGAAATTGGAAAGGCACAAAATAAATGAGCTTTCAATTTATCTCAAGGATCTAGAAAATCTGCAGCAAACCAGACCCAAATCTAGTAGGAGAAGAGAAATAATTAAAATCAGAGAAGAAATCAACAGGATTGAATCCAAAAAAACATTACAAAAAATCAGCCAAACAAGGAGCTGGTTTTTTGAAAAAATAACAAAATTAACAGCCCATTTGCCCTGCTAACTAAGAAAAGAAAAGACCCAAATCAATAAAATCAGAGATGAAAAAGGAAACGTAACAACAGACACCACAGAAATAAAAAGAATCATCAGAAATTACTACAAGGACTTGTATGCCAGCAAACAGGGAAATCTATCAGAAATGGATAGATTCCTGGACATATACAACCTACCTAAATTGAACCAGGAAGACAAATAAAACCTAAACAGACCCATAACTGAAACAGATGTTTAAATAGTAATAAAGGCCTTCCCAACAAAGAAAAGCCCAGGACCAGATGGATTCACTGCTGAATTCTACCAGACATTTAAAGAAGAACTAACTCCAATTCTCAAACTATTCAGAACAATCGAAAAAGAGGGAATCCTCCCAAATTCTTTCTATGAAGCCACCATCACCTTAATTCCTAAGCCAGAAAAAGATGCAGCATTGAAAGAGAATTACAGACTGGTGAACATAGATGCAAAAATCCTCAATAAAATTCTGGCCAATAGAATGCAACAAAACATTAGAAAGATCATCCACCCAGACCAAGTGGGATTTATCCCTGGTACACAGGGATGGTTCAGTGTTCGCAAAACAATCAATGTGATACACTACATTAACAGACTGCAGAAGAAAAACCATATAATTCTCTCAATAGATGCAGAGAAAGCATTTGATAAAGTACTTCTTTGCATTAACTTGGCCATAACTAATAATAAATTATGTTATAAATTGTCTTCATCTTCTCAAGTTGCTCTCCATTCACTATTTAATTTTGGGGTAATTCCTTCTATTACTTGGGGAGTTTCTTAGTAATCCATCACAAAATCGTGGAGAATCTGATATCTTTTTGCTTGTTCACTGTATCCTCCACAATTTACACATATATATGCATTTCCAAGGCAGGAGATTTCCTCTTCATACTTTTTCATATCAAGAATTATATTAAGACATGGCCATTAATTTGTTCCATTCCCCCCCCCATTCCTTTTTTATGTACCAATTGTATGGTAGACACATTCTTCTTACATTTGGAGTAACTCAAATAACAAGAACAATCATAAAAAAAATCAGACCATTTATTGAGCTTATATTTGAGTATAGGACATACAATACAAAATAAATATAATAAAAAAATTAAAAATTAATATAACATTAAGTGTATGCTATAATATATTTCCATACTTTTTGAATCTAATTATCAGGAAAAAATGCGTACACTATCTTGTATGTATAATTATTTAAACTGTCAAACATGACTGTCAGACAACTTTAAGAAGTATATTCATATTTTGCTATACAAATATATACTCATGTTTTACATTGGAAAGTGAAAGATATAAATATTAAATATGGGTATTTGGCATAATAGTTAAGACTTCACTTGTTATGCCCTCATCTCATATAGAAGTTCCTGGGTTCAAGTTCTGGTCCCACTTCTGATATCAGCTTCTTGTAATGTGCTCCCTGAGAGGCAAATAAAATAAATCTCAGGTACTTGGGTCCTTGACACACATGTGAGAAACTTGTATTGAGTTTCAAGGTTCCAGCTAAGCTTCTGATTCAGCTACTACTCTTCTAATCCATCATTTTGACTAATATGCCTGGAGTGGCAGCAGAGGTCAGCCCAAGTGCTTGGGCCCCTGCCACCCATATGGGAGATCATGGTGAAGTTCCAGGCTCTTGGTTTTGGCCTGGTCCAAATGTGCCTATTTGGGGAATGAACCAGTGGATGGAAGATTCATTCTCACTCTCTCTCTCTCTCTCTCCTCCCTCCATCTCTCCCCCTCTCCCCCTCCTTCTCCCTCTCTCTCTTCCTCTCCCTCTATTCTCTCCTTCTTTCTCTGACAGATTGCCTTTCAAAGAAATAAGATTGAATAAAGAAATGAAACTAAGAATTTAAGTATTAATGTCAAAATACTATTGAGTAGAAGTTGGTGCCCAGTTGAAGCTGAAGAGTATAACCTGGTAGTGAATGCCCTACTCTTCAAAGTCATGATTCTATAAGTTTCTTTTCTAAAATAATAGTCATAGAAAAGGAAGGAAATATGTAGTTCAGTGGTACTTAACAGTTAGGGATCAATTATTGTAGAAAAGGATTACATCATATGCTAACAGGACATTTAGAAATTGTGTGTAATGTGTTTAACCAGAAGACAAGTAAAGCAAAAAGGAGGAGAAAAAGACTTGGTAGAAAAGTCTTTCAATTTGCTATAGATGACAAATGCCTGTTTTTTCCTAGTTTAATTCAATATATGCAAGTGACAGACTGTGATTAAATGTAAAGTCTTTCAATAACAGTGTGATTCTGATTTCAGAAATACAAAATCCAAGCTTTATTTCTTTTTAACATTGCTTAAGTAACTAACATTAATTATGTTCAGGAAAAAAATAAGGGAAGAGTTAAGCACAGATAGCGAGAATAAATAAGAATCAAATATTAAAGCATATTGCAACACATAGATTATAATATTTTAGCATATTTTTGGAATTCTATCTTCTCAAAAAATTAGAACATTTAGGAGACAACCAACTATTAATATATAAAAAATTCAGAAGAAAAACGCAGTTCTTTTATGTTTTATTCTGTGAGGATAGTCAAGTGTGCTAACTTGGCAGAGATGGCCCAGAAGGAAGCTCCCAATTCCTACACCAAACATCCATATAGAGAAATTAGAATTACTATCCTGTCTTTGAAACCTGCAATACTTAAATACTTATTCACTTATTCCAGTGGCAGAAGATATGAATTACAGTATTTATAGCAACTGACAAACACACAGTAGAAGGATTCATTCTGGTTCAATGTGCTTTCTTCTTTGGAGCTTCCCCCCCTCCACCGCCACCCCCACCCCCGCTGAGTGCGGAAAGAATAGTAGGAAAAATAACCTTGGTTTGGCAGAGAGCAGAGAAGAAACAATGAGCAAGGGAGGATTAGGAAGAGAACAAGGACCAAGATCACAAAGGGGGCAAGCATTGCACCTAGAGCTTCCAAATCTTCAGGGAATGCTAACAAAGTATTGTGACAGGCCTTGTCATGAATATTGAGAAGTGTCACACAAATCTTCCCTTCAGGATTAGGTACTTGTTCCTCAGTTTCCAGGAATGTTGCTTGCTGTTGGTTTGCAGCACAGTCCCAGACATAATTTTCTCATCCAAATCTACACTGCCTTTCTGGGGAGCATTATGCATCCATTGAGTGTCCAATGCAGAGGGTGTTAATCTTCAAGCACATCTTTAAAGGACCCTCCTGACTTCTCAGTTTCCACAAGGGTAATCAGCTAAGGATATCATGGCTTCTTTATGACAGTTCAGCTTCTCCTCATACCATCTCTTGCTGCCTTCCATCCTCTACAACAGCTGTTTTTAGAGCAAAGCCCAATAAACCCCCAACATGTAAATGCCATCATAATCTCTTTCCCTGAGAATCAGCCTAAGGAACATTGGACGTGATTGGATTTCCTTTGGAAATCAGTAAAAGCAGAGAGAGATGAAAGAGAGACCCCCCTACTCACACATGTTTTAGGTTCAATGGTAAGTACAACTGATGAAACAGGAGCACATAAGAAGAGAAACATGAAATAAAATATGGAAATATGTCCTTTTTTAGAGCCTTTTCTCTGAATTCAAACTGCCTGAGTAACCATCCCAATTTTACTAGTTACTGGCTGTGACAAGTTTGCATATTGTTTTACCTTTCTCTCCCTTGGCTGTCTCATGTCGGTACTGGTAGCAATAACATTATCTCCCTCATAAGTGTTGTATGAATATTAGGTGAGTTAGTACACATAAAATGCCTAGATCGCTGCTTCTTCATATTTAGAAAGTGATAATAAATATTGTGTCTAATACTGTAAAAATCTTAGTTCTTTGAATAGTGTAAGTTCAGGTCAAATTCAACCATTTTCAAAGAGCTGACATTACAGCAACAAGTTTGTTGCATACTATCACCATATTTGTGTACACATATTTATTTAACATGAATTCCATTCAACCAATGAGAGTCTCATCTCTTCTTACCTTGTTCTATGTTCTGTCACATGCTACCCAATTTAAGATAGTAATTTCCTGTTACATGTAGTGGCTAAGCACAAAAATTGGCACTGGAGATGCCTGTATATTAGCAGTAGTAAAAAAAATAAATAATAAATCTTGATTCTGCTATGTGATGACTATAAGAACAAAGGGTAAACTGAACTGCTATGGTCTTCAGTTTGTTCAACATAAAATAGATACAAAAATCCTTACATAGGACTGGGTCTAATATAGTGACTGGTATATTTTAAGAACTGTTATCTTTTTAAGACTCCTGAGACTTTTTCCATACTACAGCGTCAGAGTTCCTCCTGAGGGAGTCTTGTTATTTTTGAGATTACTGGTGATCTAAATCATTAACAGTATTATTATTGTTATTATAATTACTGAAATAGATGAATACTATTTGTCAGACCCATGTAAATATTTGTATGTTTTTCTAATGCAGAAAATTAGATACCTTATGTGTTTAATTCATCCAAATTTCCATGATGGAATAAAGAATCTACCTAAGGTCACTCAGGCTGTAGTTTACAGAGGCTTTGGAAAACATGCTGTTACCTTGCTGGCAACCTAGAGCTTCCTTTGGCCTACACCATAATGAATTCACTATTCAGAGTGGTACAAATTATCTTTCAGTGACCCATACTCACTTTTTTCATTTCAGTTTTGATTGGTGGTTTTCTCTTTGTAACTTATCTCAGATTATGAAGTGTCCAACAAAGCAGCACCATGGGTTTTTTCTTTTTTAGTCTACTGGATGAAATACCCACTAGCTTTATTGTTAGAGGAAAGAATGATAGTCTAGGATGTTGAGTTCTCAAATATAGTGAAGACACAGATAATGTGCCATGTCTCATTTGAGTGATGAAAGTTTTATTTATGTAATCAAAGAAGTTTGAGTCTAAGTGTCAGGATTCATGTCAATTTTATACTCTTCCTTAGTGTACTTGATCACAAAATCCCCTGAATTTCTGTTTTTGCTCTTGTCAAGA
Organism: Lepus europaeus; assembly: GCF_033115175.1. Lineage (NCBI taxonomy): Eukaryota > Metazoa > Chordata > Mammalia > Lagomorpha > Leporidae > Lepus > Lepus europaeus. The sequence goes on along the minus strand of NC_084836.1, from coordinate 30,243,076 downwards.
AACTTCTTTCTCTTACCCATTCCCCTTTGCCCACTGTAGAACACAGAAAAGGGGGTCTATTCCATGTGTGCTTTCTATTCACACAAAGTACAGAGCCAAAATTAATATCTAACATTTAATAACCATACTTAATATATTCTTTTTTATTTCTATGGAATTAGAATGGGTATATGAGTATCTGCTTTTAAATTTTTGTACATATAGGAGGCAACAAGTAGTGGTACCCATACAGGAGTCCCTGCCACCCATGTGGGAAATCTGAATTGAGTTCTTGACTCCTGGCTTTGAACTGACCTAATGTTGGCAAGTGCCATCTTTTAGGAATAAATCAGAAGATGGAAAACCATCCTTTCTCTGTAAGTCTCTGCTCTATCTCTGTTTTTCTTTCTTTTTTTCTTTTTCTTTTTGACAGGCAGAGTGGATAGTGAGAGAGAGAGAGACAGAGAGAAAGGTCTTCCTTTTTGCCCTTGGTTCACCCTCTAATGGCCACTGCGGCTGGCGCATTGTGCTGATCCAGAGCCAGAAGCCAGGTGCTTCTCCTGGTCTCCCATGCAGGTGCAGGGCCCAAGGACTTGGGCCATCCTCCACTGCCTTCCTGGGCCATAGCAGAGAGCTGGCCTGGAAGAGGGGCAACCGGGATACAATCCGGCGCCCCAACCGGGACTAGAACCCGTTGTGCCTGTGCCGCAAGGCAGAGGATTAACCTGTTGAGCCATGGCATCGGCCTCTGTTTTTCTAATAAAATCAAATTGTATGACTAATTTGCACAAAATAATTTCAATTAAAAATTAATAGCACTTCATGAAAGGTTACTAAATCTTTAAGCTATGGGTAATTTACTATGCAAGAAAAAGACTATCTAAGTGGAAAATTGATGGATATTTTTATATTGCTTTTCCCCAACAAATTTAGCATTCTTCTATGGCCTTCCCTGACCTTCCAGAGCTGTCAGCACTTTATTTTTCACTACTGAGTTATCTTTGCTAAAATTCCTTTGCCAAGATTATGTTTCCATTGAAGAATAATTGCTTCTTGAGGGGGTTGTGTGTGTTTATTTCACAAACTCCTTTCATCTGTCTCTACATCCATGACACATCCTACAAATGTAAATTCCATAGTATCTTCTATTGAGCCTAGAAGCTGACAAGGTCTTGACAAAAATGATTAGATATAGCACATTTGTTGAGTGAACATGAACTGACTACCTATTATGTATCAAGCTTTCTTCTTGCTAGAAACAAAAGCAACAAAGGTCATGGTCACTGAAGAATTCATGGACTGTTAGGAGAGTAAGATACACAAATACAGTTGTTTTTCAGTGAAATGAGATCAATGAAGGCTGGTAGCATGCACAGAATTCTAGGGGAAAATGTAGAGAGGGAGATTAGTATAGCAGACAAGTTGGGGATCCAGAAATCCTATTAGGAAATTGTTACTGTTAAGCTGCTGAAGACAAGAGAGAAAGAGTGAAAACATCTATAAAAATTTTAAATCTATCTATATTTAAATATGAGTTAGAGCAAGGGAGATATGGAGCAGAGAGTGAGAGAGGAAGAGAGAGAAGGAGGGAGAGGGGGAGAGGGGAGGAGAAGAGGAAGGGGTAGATGGAGAGGGAGAAGAGGGAGAAATTCTAATTTACTGTCTAAAGAGAAATGAGAAACTGTTATACAATCCAATTGGGGCTTTAGTGATATCATAGGTCATAAAATTTAAACTAACAAAATAATTATTTTTGTTACCATTACTAATTTTGCCACCAAAAACCCCACTTAGAATAATCATGTCATCCAGTTGGTGGCTTTCAAAAATTTAAAACATACAGAAATAGCGCAATAAAGCATGAAGAAAATGAAAATCTGTCTCACTTGGTTTTTCCATTTGCTGTATTCATAAATAAGGGCAAAATATAGAAAAAAGGTTTCTACATAAGTTTGGGCTTTCTCACATATTGAAAGGCTTGTAAGACTAACATTTTTATTTTAAATTTTTAAATGTTTATTAATATAAAGAGAACGGATTTCATATATTTTATAGGTACAATTTTAAGAGGATAAACATACTAACCTTCTCCTTGTCTGTCCCTCAATCCCCCTTCTTAAATCCTTTTTTTTTTTTTTTTGCAAAAGAATTTCAGTCGATTCTATAATCACAGGTATAAGGCACCACTAACCTCAATATTCAGTTAGTAAAAAGTAGAAAGAGCATAGTTCCACAGGAGTACAAACAAGGGCTAAAAATGACAATTGAATCACAAGATTCCATTTCAATTCTATACAATTTTTGTATTGTTTATTAACTGCCACATATCAGGGAAAACATATTTTTGTTTTCCAGACTGCCTTATTTCACTAAGCACGTTAGTTTCCAGTTCCATCCATTTTGTTGCAAAACACAGGATTTCATTGTTTTTTTTTTTTATGATTGAGTAGTATTGCATAGTGCATATATACCACAATTTCTTTATTCAGTCATCAGTTAATGGACATCTGGGTTGACACCATGTGTTAGGTATTGTCAATTGTGTATAATAAACATAGCAGTACAAATAACACTTTCTGATGCTGATTTTATTTCATTTGGGTAAATTCCCAGGATTGGGATGGCTGGGTATATAGTAGAACTATTTTTAAATTTCTGAGATATCTCCATACTGTCTTTCATAATGGTTGTACTAATTTACATTCCCACCAACAGTGGATTAGGGTAGCTTATTCCCTGTATTCTCACCAGTGTTTATTAGTTTTTTGATTTTTTGATGACAACCATTCTAACTGGAGAAAGTGAAAGCTCATTGTGTTTTTTATTTGCATTTCACTTATGGCTAGTGATCCTGAGCTTTTTTTCATGCGTCTATTGGCCATTTGTATTTCATCCTTTGAAAAATATGTTTATATTCTCTGCCCATTTCTTAACTGGATTGTTTTGTTTTTTAGTTTCTTGAGCTTTGTATAGACCCTTTATCTTAATCCTTTATCAGTTGTATATGTTGCAAATATTTTCTCCCATTCTCTCTGATACCATTTATTTATAATGTTTTATTTATAAAAGGTGAAAAAATTTCATGTATTTTGTATATACAGATTTAGGAGCATGGTGATACTTTCTATTCTAAACTCCCTTCTACCTGTATTCTCACCCTCCCTTCTTCCTTTCTTTTAATTTTTACAATGACATATTGACAGTTTATTTTATAATCATAAGTTTAACCATCCACTAAATAAAGCATTCAACAAATCTTAAGAAGAAAAAAAGTTCCCCTTAACAGTAGAAGCAAGGGCTGTAAATAATAATCAATTTTCAAAATGTCATTTTTCTCATATACATTGCATTTTTTATACTTTTATTTACAACAGATCAGGGAAAACATATGGTATTTATATTATTGCAACTGTTTTTTTTTTACTAAGTATATTAGTTTCCAGTTGCATCCATTTTGCTCTGAAATATAGGATTTTATTGATTTTTTTATTCCATATTGTATACATACCATATTTTCTTTATCTAGTCATCGGTTGATGATCATCTGAGTTGATTCCATATCTTAGCTATTGTGAATTGAATTGCAGTAACATGGGGGTTAATATTATTATTATGCTGACTTCATATCCTCAGGGTAAATTCTCTGGAGTGGGATGCCTGGGTCGTATGGTAGATATATTTTCAATTCTCTGAGGAATTGCCAAACTGCCTTTCACAATGGCTGTACTAGTTTGCATTCCCACCAGCAGTGGATTGGGTTAGCTTTTTCCCCATATCCTCAACAGTATTTATTATTTGTTGATTTCTGTATGAGTGTCATTCTAACTAGGGTGAGGTAAAACTTCATTGTGGTTTTTATTTGAATTTCATTGGTGGGTAGTGATCCTGAGCACTTTTGCATGTGTCTGTTAACCATTTGAATTTCATTTTTGAAAAATGCCTGTTCATGTTCTTTACCCATTTCTTAACTGTATTGTTTATTTTCTTGTTATTGAATTTCTTGAGCTCTTTATAGCTTCTGAATATTAATCCTTTATCTGTTGCATAGTTTGAAGATATTTTCACCCATTCTTAGTTGGGTCTTCACTTTCTTGATTGTTTCCATGGCAGTGCAGAAGCTTCTAAGCTTGATGTAATCCTATTTGTCTATTTTTGCTTTGATTGCCTGTGATTCTGGGGTCTTTTCCAAGAAGGCCTTGCCTATGCTGTGTAGTCTTACAGAGTTTCCCCAATGTTTTCCTCTAGCCCTTTGTTAGTATCAGGTGATAGATTTAGATATTTGATTCATTGTAAGTTGATTTTTGTACAAAGTATAAGATGGGAATTTTGTTGCATACTCCTGCATACATAGATACAATTTTCCCAACACTATTTGTTGAAGTGACAGTTCTTTCTGCAGGGATTGTTTTGTCATCAATCTCATTTGTCAAAAATTGTTGGTGGTAGCTTTGTGAATTAATTTCTGGGGCTTCTATTTTATTCCTTTGGTTGACATGTCGATTTTTTCTTGGTTGTTTAAGATGGCATTAGCTATTTGCAATCTCTTGTGTTTTTATATGAATTTTAGCATTTTTTCTAGATGTGAGAAGAATGCCATTGGTATTTTGGTTGGGATCACATTGAATCTTTAAATTGCTGTGAGTTTTATAGACATTTTGTTATATTCATTCTTTCAATCCATGATCATGAAAGATTTTTCCTTTTTTTAAAGCTCTCTTCTTCTATTTCTTTCTTTGATGTTTTCTAATTTACATTGTAGAGATCTTCCACATCCTTGGTAAAATTTATTCCAAGATCTTTAAATTTTTGTAGCTTTTGTGATTGGTATTGATCTTACAAATTCTTTCTTAGTCATGGCATTGTTTCTGTGTACAAAGGCTATTGATTTTTGTGTGTTGATTTTATATCCTGCAACTTTACTGAACTTTATTATGCGTTCCAGTAGTCTCTTAGTGGAATTGTCTGGTTCCCTTTACATAGGATCATGTCATATGCATACAGGGATAATTTGACTTTGTACTTAAACAATTTCTTTCCTTTTCATAAATACCCTAAACAAAATGAGTATAGAAGGGATGTTCCTCAACATAATAAATGCAGTATGACAGACCCATAGCCAGCATCATACTGAATGGGACAAAGTTGGAAGTATTTCCAGTAAGATCCATAACCAGAGAAGGATGCTCACTTTCACCATTGCTGTTGAATATTATTCTGGATGTTTTAGTCAGTGCCATTAGCAAGAAAAAAGACCAAAGTTTTTATATTGTGCCCCACCCAAAGAGCCTTTAACTTTTTTCAACTATTTATACAGTTTTTATTTGACCTTCATCCATTTTATACCCTTGCACTGACATTTATTTTGTTGAATATAACCAATGGGATCTTATGCTAAGTGTTTGTACCAAAATTAAAATAAACCAAGACAAACAAAAAACAAAAAACAAAAACCAAGGAACAAAGGGAAACTTTGGGAGATGTTGGATATGTCTGTTACCTCTAGGTCTGCTATGCCTAGGTCCAGAAGCATCGGTTTGTACACATTAAGTATGTAGAGTTTATATCTTAAATATATTTCAATAAAGTTATTCTGCATTGAAAGCAAATTGAAACAAATGTACACTTTACATATATATAAAAACCAACAATGTCTCCTATAGATTTCTTCTTTTATGGAAGTTCTGTTAACTCTAAAAATATAGCAAAATATCTTTTAGTTTAATAATTTATATTTTTAATCATTTAGATATTTGAATTGTTGTTTAATGCTATAGTAGATAAAATATTGAGAAGGTATTATTTTTCAAAAACTCTAGTCACTATTCTAGGTCCTTTGCTTTCCATAAAAAATTTATAATCAGCTTTTCAATAAACATATTGGAATGTTGATTGGCATTGTAATGAATCTCTAGGTCAGTTTTAGATGAACTAGTATGTTAGTAATAAGACACATATCTCCATTTATTCACATTTTCATTAATTTCTATCAGGAATTCTATGTTATTTTCAGTATAGGTTTATTAGATGTATTTTGCTGAGTTTATACTAATATATTCAACTCATAGTGTCCTATTCCAATTTCTGAGAGTTTATTTCTACTAAATAGAAATACAATGACTTTTTTATAATTTCCTGTGTCCTTCAGTTTTGCTCTACTCACTCATGAATTCTAGTAATTGTGATAGATTTCATTCAACTGTATGCATAGATTACAGTTTATGTGAATATTGGCAGTTTTACTTCTTTAATAATGTGGATAGTATTTATTTCTTTTCTTTGCTTTATTAAAGGCTAGATCTTCCTATTCTTTTTTTTTAACTTTTATTTAGTAAATATAAATTTCCAAAGTACAGTCTATGGATTACAATGGCTTCCCGCCCCCATAACTTCCCTCCCACTCGCACCCCACCCATCTCCTGCTCCCTCTCCCATTCCATTCACATCAAGATTCATTTTCAATTATCTTTATATACCGAAGATCGATTTAGTATATATTAAGTAAAGATTTCATCAGTTTTACCCACACAGAAGCACAAAGTGTAAAATACTGTTCCACTACTAGATATAGCATTACTTCACATTGGACAACACATTAAGCACAGATCCCACATGAGGAGTAAGTACAGAGTGACTCCTGTTGTTGACTTAACAATTTGACACTCTTGTTTATGGCATCAGTAATCGCCCTAGGCTGCTGTCATGAGTTGCCAAGGCTATGGAAGCCTTTTGAGTTCACTGATTTCTATCTTATTCATGCAGGGTCATAGTCCAAGTGGAAGTTCTCTCCTCCCTTCAGAGAAAGGTACCTTCTTCTTTGATGGCCCTGTTCTTTCCACTGGGATCTCACTCGCAGAGATCTTTCGTTTAGGTTTTTGTTTTTTTTTTTTTTTCCAGAGTGTCTCGGCTTTCCATGCCTAAAATACTCTCATGGGCTTTTCAGCTGGATCTGAATGCCTTAAGGGCTGATTCTGAGGCCAGAGTGCTATTTAGGACATCTGCTATTCTATGAGTCTGCTGTGTATCCCACTTCCCATGTTGGTAGATCTTCCTACTCAATGTTGAGTTGAAATTATAAGGGTGAACATACTGTCTTATTTCTGAACTTGGAAAACATTCACTTTTTACTGTCATGTGTGATACTGGTTAGGCCTGGCTGAAACCAGTAGCCTGAAATTCCATCCAGGTCTTCCAACTTGGAGGCAGAGACTCAAGTACTTGAGCTAGCACTTGCTTGTTTTATTACTCTAGTAGTTGTTTGAGGTTTTTACATCTTTACCTTTTTATAATTTCACATCGACTGATAGTAGAGCATATTATATAGAATATATGAACATTAAAATAATATACTTTCATATTTTCCATCCCTCATAAGTTTTATTTCTATGTATTTTATACATCCAATACTATATTTTTATTTTTTGTTTAAAATATATTTTAAACCCTTTGAATACAGACTGTATGAAATAAGTGTCCAATATTTTGTGGATAAAACAATTTAAGAAGGAATGAAAAGGCCACAGGGTTTATTTTTATTTTTATTTTTTAACTTTTTTTAATGAATATAAATTTCCAATGTACAGTTTATGGATTACAATGGTTTCCCCCTCCCATAACTTCCCTCCCACCCGCAACCCTCCCCTCTCCTGCTCCCTCTCCCCTTCCTTTCACATCAATATTCATTTTCAATTCTCTTTATATACATAAGATCAATTTAGTATATATTAAGTAAAGATTTCAACAGTTTGCCCCCACATAGAAACACAAAGGGAAACATACTGTTTGAGTACTAGTTATAGCATTAAATCACAATGTACAGCACATTAAGGACAGAGATCCCACATGAGGAGCAAGTGCACAGTGACTCCTGTTGTTGACCCAACAAATTGACACTCTAGTTTATGGTACCAGTAAGCACCCTAGGCTCTTATCATGAGTTGTCAAGGCTATGGAAGCCTTTCAAGTTTGCCGACTCTGATCATATTTAGACAAGGTCATAAAAGACAGGGTGAGGATAGTAACCAATGATCCTAAGAGTGGCATTTACCAGGTCTGAACAATTATACAGCATTAAGTGGGGAAGAGGACCATCAGTACACACAGGTTGGGAGAAGAGCCATTGGTGGTAGAGTAGAGGTTATGATTACAAAGGAATGAGGCCCAAGTGCACTAGACAGGGCCTAGAACAAAGGACAGAGTCATTATTAGAGGAGCTAAGAAAGGTGCTGTCTAAGCTACAATTAAGTTTTCTGATTGAGAGGCAAATAGAACCTGATAGAAGGGGCTTGATAATAATCTGTTGGGCTTTAGGCCTTGTAAGTTAAGAGGCCCAGGCCTATCTATCTCTTCACATGGGGTACATCCTAAAGGAGGTGTGAACCTCCTAGGGGAAGGCACTCTGTTGACTTTCATTACTTGGCTGTGTCAAAAGGATCACATAAATAAGACCAAATGTCTGCTAATAACAACAGATAGAATTAAAAAGGAGAGAATGACTTCGCCATCAGCGAAGTAAACAGTAAGTAGGAAAAAACCTCCCTTTCAGACCAAAGGGAAAGAAAGTTTTAAAGTGAGAATATAATTTTCCTCATGGGCATTGTCTACCTTAGAAAAACTACTACAGAACATGCCTGTGACTATGGACTTGTATTCAGGCCACCGAAGATTAGAGGCTTTTTTTTTTTTTTTTTTTTTTTTTTTTTTTTTTTAGATTTATTTTACTTATCTGAAAGAGATACAGAGAGAGGTAGAATCAGATAGAGAGAGGTCTTCTGTCCGCTGGTTCACTGCCCAGATGGCCGCAAAGGCCGGAGCTGTGCTGATCCGAAGCCAGGTGCCAGGGGCTTTGTCTTGGTCTCCCATGTGGGTACAGGGGCCCAGGGACTTGGGCCATCTTCCACTGCTATCCCAGGCCATAGCAGAGAGCTGGATTGGAAGAGGAGCAGCTGGAACTAGAACTGGCGCCCATATGGGATGCTGGTGCCTCAGGCCAGGGCTTTAACTAGTTGTGCCACAGTGCCAGCCCCCGAAATTTTATTTTTTAAAAGTACAAATTTGGGGCAGCTAAAGGGATAACTTTCTCAAAAAATTTTATGAAGGGTTTGATAAATATACTTCTGAACATATCAGAAGAATATTTAGTATCTCTGGCTGTTAATTCTTTCCTCTGTCAGCTTATGGTCAATTTTGATTAATTTTTCTCCTCATTTTTTGTCATATTTTTCTATTTCTTTGTATTTTCTGAAAATTTCATTAAATGCCAACATTGTGTTTTACCATGTCAGTACTTGAGAGTTCTGTTTCCTAATACATATTCCTAACCTTTTCTTCTGGATAACAGTTGACTTAAATGTTAACAGTTAAAGCCTTGGGTCTTTTAATATTCATTTGGTACGACCAGAGCAGCATTTAATCAAAGGATAATTATTCCCCATTTCTGAGGCTAGCTATTTCTGAGTACTCAAACTAGTAGTCATTAATTATCATATTTTCCACTATAACTTGTAACCTTCACTCTTCCCATCCTTGAGGCTAGCCATTTCTGAGTATTCAAACTAATAGTCATTAATTATGATATTTTCCATTATAACTCTTATTCACTCTTCCAATCCCTGTGTGTAACTTGAGTACTGTTTTCTCTGAATATTTTCCATTATACTTTCTGCTGCTTGGGTTAATATCCTCATGCACTGACTGGTATTTTGCTGATTATTTGAGAAGACAATCTGTAGATCTCCAGAAATCTTTTTCTGTTGGATTCGCTTCTTTCCAGTGCTGTGTTCTGTGAATTCAAACTTCCTGGTCTCTCTGGACTCTTAGTTTTGTCTCTTCAATTCAGAAAGTCTGCTGGTGCCATCTTGGTTTCCTTTTCCCAAGGCATTGTCAGCAAACTCCCAAGGCACTAATCCAGGGCGACTGTAGGGCTCACTTCAGTTATCTTGTCTAGCAATATTTGATATAATTATGTTATCCAATTTATGCTGTTCAGTTATTTGCTTTTCCTTCCACTCAGTAATGTAACTTCTTGTTATTTCTGTTGTTGGCACATTTGGTACTAATTCATGTTTTAGCCCCTGCATAGTATTCCATACTTTCACAATAATATTGTTAATATTTCCATTTTTCTTTTTGATATTTTATCAAGGTACGGTAGATGTGATATTTCTGCACATATGTTCTTCTTTAAATAGTTATGTGAGTATTTCTATAGGGTAGAATTATAACAAATGACATTCAAGTCTTATAGTATTTTTTAAATATTTATTTATTTTAAAGATTTTATTTATTTTTGACAAATAAAGTTACAGATAGTGAGAGAGACAGAGAGAAAGGTCTTCCTTCCATTGGTTCATTCTCCAAATGGCCACAATGGTCAGGAGCCAGGTGCTTCTTCCTGGTCTCCCATGTGGGTGCAGGGGCCCAAGCACTTGGGCCATCTTCTGCTGCTATCCCAGGGCATAGTAGAGAGATGGACTGGAAGAGGAGCAACCAGAACTAGAGCTGGCGCCCATATGGGATGCCGGCCTTGCAGGCGGAGGATTAACCCAGTGCACCACGATGCTGTCCCCAAAGATTTATTTATTTATTTGAAAGAATTATACAGATAAAGAGAAGCAGAGAGAGAGGTGTTCCATCCACTGTTCCCTCCCTAATTGGCCGCAAAGGACAGAGCTGTGCAAATCTGAAGCCAGGAATCAGGATCTTCTTCTGGGTCTCTCTTTGCGGGTGCAGGGGCCCAAGGACTAGGGCCATCTTCTACTGCTTTCTCAGGTCATAGCAGAGAGCTGGATTGAAAGTGGAGCAGCTGGGTCTCAAACTGGTGCCTGTATGGGATGCCGGCACACTGCAAGTGGTAGCTTTACCTGCTATGCCATAGTGCCGGCTCCAAGTCCTATAGTATTGAGTTATATTGTATTAGCTTTACAAGTTACACTCTGCCAGAAAAAAAATAGATGTACTACTGACACAGTTTCATCCACAATTGATATAATAAAGGATTTAAGCTTCAATTAAATTTATTCATAAAATATCATCTGTATTTCCTTTCCAGTAAATATCTATTCATAGATATGCCAATTTTCAATTGAAGTGTTTGCTCTTTTGTTTTTTAAAGGACAGATGTACATCCAATTATAAACTAATGATATAAAATATTTAATGTATATTTATGTGTTTATAAATATATATATGTTAAAATTGTTAGATACTTCAAATATTTTCATTCAGAATTTCACTCTTTATGTTGGAATATGTTTCTTACCTGAAAACATACATTATTCTGGTATGCTTGGGTTTAGGTTTGTATGTTTAAGTTTTGAATACACTGCAGTTTATTTTATGAAAAGTGTGAGCCAGTGTTCCAAATTTTTTGAAATTAATTGAATAAGCCATCATTAACTGATGTGACATTTCCGTGTTTATTCATTGTCTACATGGGCACAGCTACTATTTTAAAAAGTTTTCATTTGTCTCTCATTTTGTATGATATGTAGTACTGTGAGGTCATCTCAAAAGATAGGATTAGTTCTTACTTTCCTGTGTGAACTGAAGCTCAGAATTTTTATTTAAAGTCAAGAACCTCTCCAAAAATTGAACAGGGACCAGCACTGTGGTGTAGAAGGTTAAGCCTCTGCCTGCAATGCCTGCATCCCTTTTGGGACCCAGTTCATGCCGGCTGCTCCACTTTGAATCCAGCTCCATGCTAATGCAACTGGGAAAGCAGTGGAAGATGGCCCAAGTTCTTGAGCCCCTTCAACCACATGGAAGACAAAGAATAGCTCCTGGCTCCCGTCTTTGGCCTGGCCCAGTCTTGGCTGTTGGCCGTTTCGGGGGGTTAACTAGCAGATGGAAGATCTCTGTGTCCCCTGTTTTCTCTCTGTGTCTCTGCCCTTCAAATAAATAAATACACCTTAAAAAGGAAGAAATTTTGCAGATGTTTATTCAAAACCCAGGCTTTGGACATAAATCCTGTACTCCTTTCTTCACTCAAGAGTCACACCAGCTTGGTTCTCTCATCTCTTGGCTCAGAGTGTTGCTTAAACAGCTTCAGTATAAACAGGATGAATTCTATGTCCTTTGCCGAAACTAATTTCAGATAGCTTTTGATCTCAGGTAACTCCAGCAGCTGACAATGTGTTGAAAACTCCACAATTGTCTATAGATTCCTAATTTTTAAGGTGTGAGCACACAAGCATGAGTCAGTTTAGTTGATTCCCAGAAATATACATACAGACTCAATAACTGTAAATTACAGGCTTCTTTGATGCACATTGTGGACTCCTTTCCTTTTCTGTGAAGGCTTATGGAACTTGAAAGATATAGAACAAGGAAGCTGGAATGAAGAATGAAACACACTCCCAGAAGTGCACCTATAAATGACTATGCCTCTCCACCCGTTTTCATACTTATGTGACTGTTGAATAGGTGAAATGGAGGTTCATTAAAAATAAGAGCAAAGCAATTTTAAAGACTGAGACACAAAGATCAACACCCATTATCAGTCAGAGGAAATCATATGCTCAAAAAAGTATTTGCTTTTCAACTTGTTTCAATACACTGCAGGCTAAGAAATGATAATACCTGCTTATTTTTTCCAGTAAATGTCAGCTATGTCATTTCTGTTTACAGATGAGTGGGCTTCAATCTTGAAATGTTTATTCTCTGCCTCTATTAAAGGAAGATAAAATATTTTCTTAGCTTGCCTCTTGGAAAGCAATATTGCCTGCATGTTATTCTGAACTAGACTAGGAGAAGAAACACTGAAACATGGAATTACTCCATGTGTCTGATTGGACTGCAGCTCTGGAGGATCACAAAGGATCATGTTAGTAAAAAAAAGAACAAGCAAGCAGGAGAGATTATATATTTCTCCATTGTGGGAAAAAGGTAAAATCTAGAATGTAAAGTGGACCACTGAATTGTTTTCAAAACTGGTGACTTTCTATCTCAACAACTATTTTATACTATTCAAGTTTTCAATATACTATACTATCCTACTATATTGAATTGGTTCCAGATATGGAAACACTGATTATTGTTAATTTTGGAACCTAGCCTAGTTATCAAATATACAGTATCATATAGCTGAATTTTAGAGAAAAAATGAATTATATTACTGTTATACGTTTCACTATGACAATGACAGTTGCCCCTTTAAAATGTAGCAAAAGATAATAGCAACCATAAAAGTATGCATCTTGAAATGGACAAAACAGAATTAAGGCAAGGACCATACTATTAAAAGTCAAAACTTTTAATTTCCACATCATAGTCTTACAGAGAAAAATTTAAACAAAAAAGTCAACATTAGAACAGTAACACCACATATGGTGAACAAAGTGTTCAAGGAAATACACAGGCAGAATATATGTATCTCTGACATACACACATACATGCACACATAAACACACATAGATTATGCCTTTTTCTAATTATTTTCCTGCACAACTTGTAACTTTTCATCCAATTTTCATTTTAGTTTTAATCAATAAAAGGACGGAAGAGAGGCCAACAGGAACATTGTCCTTGGCCCCATCCCGTCACAATGGAGAGAGAACTTTATGCTGCCCATTAATAATACAGACACTAGGGATAAAAAACATGGAATGTGAAACACCTTCACATGGTAGTCACCTCATAATTTATCAGCACTTACTATTAAGTTTGCTAGCATTATTTGATATGAGTAACCAGTATGAATACAGTATGCATGTGCAACCCAAAATTACAGAAATGGGAGTCATTTAATAAAAAGTTTCTGTGAAGTTTTCGCTGAATTGCTTGAGACAGGGGCGGCCTTTCTGTTTGTGTTCAGCTGCATTGTGAGTGCTCATCCAGCAGAAAATTAGAATTGTCAAGATGAAAATCCTCTTTATTTCAGTGCTGGGTAAATGTGAAGTTCTAGATTTTAAAGAAATGTTCACATGTACAAAATTTATCTAGGTATAGATAAAACTAATTTATTTTTCTGAAAATTTTTTCTCTAAAATTGAGTTTCCCTTTTTTAAAACCTAACAAATAAGTTAAAACAATAAATGATTATTATTTCAACTATCTAAATATAAAGACATTAAGATTCATTACTACCATTGGGAAATTGAACATATATCATACTGAACATTAATTATCCATGATGAACTGTTTTTGTAAGTGATTACTAACTTCAAATATTTTGTATTTCAAAAAAACTTACTTTTGTCTTCAAAATTTCTTTTTTTCTAAAGATTTATTTATTTTACTTGAGAGTCAGAGTTACACAGAGAGAGGAGAGGCAGAGAGAGAGAGAGAGAGTCCTTCCATCCAATGGTTCACTCCCCAATTGGCCGCAGTGGCCGGAACTGTGCCTATCCAAAGCCAGGAGCCAGGAGCTTCTTCCGGGTCTCCTATGCGGGTGCAGGGGCCCAAGGACTTGGGCCATCTTCTACTGCTATCCCAGACCATAGCTTAGAGCTGGATTGGAAGTAGAGCAGCCAGGACTAGAACTGGTGCCCATATGGGATGCCAGCGCTTTAGGCCAGGGCGTTAACCCACTGTGCCACAGTGCTGGGCCCCCAAATTTCTTCAATTTAAATATTACTTACTTTTTTACCTACATAATGTTGTTTAGCAAATATGGATTAGAGCTTTTAAAAAAAATTGTTATAGGGCTGACTCTATGGTATAGCAGGTTAGGATGCTGCCTGCAATGCCAGCATCTCATGTTGGAGTACTGGTTCCAGTCTCAGCTTCTCAGCTTCAAATCGAGTTTCATACTAATGCACTTGGAAAGCAATAGACTATGACACAGAACTTGGGCCCCTGCCTCACACATGAGACCCAGGTGTAGTTCCTGTCTTCTCACTTCAATTTTGCCCAGATCAGGTTGTTGTGGCCATTTTGTGAGACAGCAAATGCAAGAACTTTTTATTTTTTAATATTTACTTATTTTTCCAATGTTTAAGACAAACAAGTTTTATGTGTTTCATAAATGCAGATTTAAGAACATGATGATACTTCCTACTCTGTTCTCCCTCCCACCTACACTTGTTCTTCCATCTTCTTTTATTCCCTCTTAAGTTTTTTTTTTCTTTTTTTAAAAGATTTTATTTATTTGACAGAGTTACAGACAATGAGAGGGAGAGACAGAGAGAAAGGTCTTCTGTCCGTTGGTTCACTCCCCAAATAGTCACAATGGTTGGAGCTGCGCTGGTCTAAAGCCGGGAGCCAGGTGCTTCTTCCAGGTCTCCATGTGGGTGCAGGGGCCCAAGCACTTGGGCCATCTTTTACTGCTTTCCCAGGCCACAGCAGAAAGCTGGATTAGAAGAGGAGCAGCTGGGACTAGAACCGACGCCCATGTGGGATACCATCGCCGCAGGCAGAGGATTAACCTACTGTGCTGTGGCACCGGCCTCCCCTCTTAAGTTTTTCAATGATCTACTTTCAGTTTACTTTTACTCATAAGATTAACTCCACACTAAGTAAAAGAGTTCTACAGATAGTAAGAAGAAGAAAACAGTAGAGACATGGGTTATAAACAATCCTTGAATCTCAAAATGTCAATTTCACTCCTATACATTACATTTTTGGTACTGTATTAGTTACTACAGATCAGGGAAAACATATGGTATTTGTCTTTCTGGGACTGGCTTATTTCACTAAGTATAATGATTTCCAGGCACATATATTTTGTTGGGCAAGACAAGATTTCATTCTTTTTATACAGCTGAGTATTGTGTACTATTTATATGCCACAATTTCTTTATCTAGTCATCAATTGGTGGACATCTTGGTTGTTTCCATATCTTAGCTGTAGTGAATTGAGCTACAATAAATATGGGGGTACAGACAGCTCTTTCATAAGCTGATTTCATTTCCCTTGTGTAAATTCCCAGGGGTGTGATTGCTGAGTCGTTTAGTATATCTATTTTCAGCTTTCTGAGGTGTCTCTGTATTCCTACCAACAATGGATTAGGATAGCTTTATTCCCACATCTTCACCAGCATTTATTGTTTGTTGATTTTTGTATGAGACCCACTCTAATTGGGGTGAGGTGAAAGCTCATTTTTTTTTGTTTTAATTTTTCTGATGATTAGTTATCTTGAGCATTTTTTCATTTGTCTGTTGGCCATTTGAACTTCCTCTCTTGAAAAATGCCTGTTGAAGTCCTTTGCCCATTTCCTAGCTGGATTGTTTTGTTGTTACTGAGTTTCTTGAACTCTTTATAGATTCTGTATATTAATCCTTTATTGGTTGCTTAGTTTGCAAATATTTTCTCCCATTCTGTCTGTTGCCTCTTCACTTTGCTGAATCTTTCTTTGTAAAGATTTTCTTTGTAGTGCAGAAACTTCTCAGCTTGTTGTAATACCACTTGTTTATTTTTTGCTTTGAGTACCTGTTCTTCTGGGGTCTTTTCCAAGAAATCTTCTGCTTTTCTAATGTTTTGCAGAGCTTCCCCAGTGTTCTCTTCTAGTAATTTGATGGTATGAGATCATAGATTTAGACCTTTGATCCATTTTTAGTTGATTTTTATATAAGGTGTAAGGTAGGGGTCTTGTTTCATACTTCTGCATGTGAAGATCCCCTTTTTTCAGTATCATTGAAGAGACTTTCCTGTCTCCAGGTATTGATATAACTCCTTTGTCAAAGATTAGTTGATTGTAGATTCATGGATTGAGTTTTGGAGTTTGTATTCTGTTCCATTGATCTCCAAGTCTATTTATATGCCAGTACCAAACTGTTTTCATTATAACTGCCCTGTAGTATGGCTTGAAATCTGATATTGTTATGCCTTTGGCTTTGTTTTTGTTGTTGAAGATTGCTTTAGCTATTTGCGATCTCTTCTGTTTCCATATGAATTTTAGTATCATTGTTT
Organism: Lepus europaeus; assembly: GCF_033115175.1. Lineage (NCBI taxonomy): Eukaryota > Metazoa > Chordata > Mammalia > Lagomorpha > Leporidae > Lepus > Lepus europaeus. The sequence goes on along the minus strand of NC_084836.1, from coordinate 30,226,251 downwards.
ACAGCCCTGAGAAGAATGTCATTGATATTTTGATTAGGATCATACTGAATCTATAAATTGCTTTTGGAGGTGTGTACATTTGCATAATATTAATTCCTTCAATCTCTGAACATAAAAGATTATTCAATTTTTGTGTCTCCTTTTTTTAATGTTTTGTAATTTTCATTATAGAGATCTTTGCCTCCTTGGTTAAATTTATTCCAAGATATTTAACTTTTTTGTAGTTATTGTGAATGGTATTGGTCTTAGAAGTTCTTTCTCAGCCATGGCATTGTCTAGGTATTCAAAGGATTTTTATTTTTGTGAATTAATTTTATAAAATAGTCTCTTAGAGGAGTCTTTTTGTTCCTCTATATTTAGAATCATGTCATCTGCAAGGGATAATTTGACTTCTTCCTTTCCAACTTGTATCACTTTGATTTCCTTTTTTGCCTAATGGCCCTGGCTAAAACTTCTCAAACTGTATTGAATAGTCATGGTGAAAGTGGGCATCCGTGTTTGGGTTTAGATCTTATTGGAAGTGCTTCCAGCTTTTCCCCATTCAGTATGTTGCTGGCTGTGGGCTTGTCATAAATTGCCTTGATTATATTGAGGAATGTTCCTTCTATACCCAGTTTTATTAAAGCTTTTATCATGAAATGATGTATTTAATCAAATACTTTCTCTGCATCTGTTGACATAATCCTTTGGTTTTATTCTTCAATTTGTTTATGTGATGTATTACATTTATTGATTTGTGTATGTTGAACCATCTGTGCATATCAGGGATAAATCCCACTTGTTCCAAGTGAGTGATCTTTCCGATGTTTTGTTAGATTCAACTAGCTTGCATTTTGTTAAGAATTTTTGCATCTATGTTCACCAGGGATATTGATCTCTGGTTCTTTTTCTTTTATCTTTTTCTGGTTTTGGAATTAAGGTAATGGCGGCCTAATAGGAGGGATTTGGGAGGATCTCCTGCCTTTAAATTATTTTGAGGGGCCAGCACTGTGGCATAGCAGGTAAAGCTGCTGCCTACACTGCTGGCATCACATATGGGAGTTGGTTTGAGTCCCAGCTGCTCCACTGCTGATCCAGCTCTTTGCTATGGCTGGGAAGGCAGTAGAAGATGGCCCAAGTCCTTGAGCGCCTGCATCCACATGGGAGACCCAGAAGAAACTCCTGGCTCCTGCCTTGAGATCTGTGCAGTTCTGGCTGTTGCAGCCAATTGGGGAGTGAACCAGCAGATGGAAGACCTCTCTCTCTCTCTGCCTCTCCTCTCTCTGTGTAACTCTGACTTTCAAATAAATAAAGAAATGTTTAAAAAATTATTTTGAATAGCTTGAGAAGAATTGTAATTAGTTCTTCTTTAAATGTCCTGTAGAATTCATCAGTGAAGCCATCCTGTTCTGGGCTTTCTTTGTTGGGAGGGTCTGTATTACTGAATCATCTCCATCTTGGTTGTTGGTCTGTCTAGGTTTTGTATGTCTTCATGAATAAATTTTGGTAGATTTTATGCCTCTAAGAATCTACCCATTCCTTCTAGATTTTCCAATTTGTTGGCATTTATATGTTTGTAGTAATTCATGATGATTTTTTTCTAATTCTGCGGTATCCTTTATTACATCTCCTTTTTACTCTCTTGATTTTGTAAATTTGTATCTTTTCTATAAATATTTTTTGTTATTTGGGCTAATGGTATATCAGTTTTGTTTATTTAGTTTTTCAAAAATTAATCTCTTCATTTAACTTATGATTTATATGACTTTTTTGCTTTAATTTTGTTTATTCTCTAATTTTAATTCTTTCCTTCTACTAATTTTGGGTTTAGTTTGTTGTTTTTCTAGGTCCATTAGATGCCTTAATAGCTCATTTATTTGGTGGGTGCCTTTCCAATTTCTTGATGTATGTACCAGTTGCTATAAACTTCCCTCTTAGCACTGTTTTTGCTGTATCCATATGGTTTGATGTGTTGTATTGTCAACTTTATTTTTTTCCAGGCACCTTTTTAATTTCCCGTCCGATTTATTCTATGACCCACTGTTTATTAAGGAGTGTGTTGTTCAGTCTCCGGGTGTTTACATATTTTCTATAGATGTTTGAGTTGTTAATTTCCAGCTTCATTCCATTGTGGTCAGAAAAGATACATGGTAAGATTTATTTTTTTTTAATTTTCTGTGACCTAGCATATGGTATATCCTAGAGAATTTTCCATGTCCAGATGAAAACCATGTATATTCTGTAACTGTGGAATGAAGAGTTCTGTAGATATCAATTAGGTCCATTTGGTCCATAGTATCAATTAGCTCTGTTGTTTCTTTGATGATTTTCTATCTGTTTGATCTGTACATTGATGAAAGTGAGGTGTTGAAGTCCCTTATTGCTATTGGATTGTTGTCTATGTCTTCCTTTAGATCTATTAACATTTGTTTTGAATAGCCAGGCACTTTGGCATTGAGTGCATAGACATTTATTATAGTCTCATCTTCCCATAGAATTTACCCTTTATTCATTATATAATGCCCTTCTTTGTCTCTTTTAACAATTTTTTGTTAAAGTCTATTTTGTCTGACATTAGGGTGGCTATTCCTGCTCTTTTTTACTTTTAGTTAGTATGGGATGACTTTTTCTAATCTTTCACATTCAGCTGCATATATATATTTTTGTTGGTGTTTCTTGTAGGCAGAAAATATATGGATATTGCTTTTTAATAGATTCAGCCAATCTGTATCTTTTAACTGGAGTGTTGGGGCCATTTACATTCAAGGTGACTATTGATAAGTAATAACTTATTATCATTAATATTCCTGTTGTTTGCTTTGGGAGAATATGGGAGATTCTCTTCCTTCACATTCTTTCATAATGATGGCTGTCTTTCTGTGTTTTTGTGTGTAGCACATTCTTAAGCATCATTTGTAAGACTGGAGGAGTGGTGACTATTTTTTTCAGTTTGTTTGTAATGGAAGGTCTTTATTTCATCTTCATTCATAACTGAGAGCTTTTTAGGGCACAGTATTCTGGTTTGACAGTTCTTTTCTTTTAAAACCTGGACTATGTCTCTCTATTGTCTGCTAGCTGTAGGGTTTCTGATGAGAAATCAGCTGTGAGTCTAATTGGAGATCCTCTGAAAGTAATCTGGTATTTCTCTCATGCATGTTTCATAATCCTTTCTTTATGTTTTATGGTTAAAAGTTTGACTATAATGTGTCATATCTATTAGGAGTTCTGTGTGCTTTGTGTACTTGGATGTCCCTTTCTTTCTCCAAATTAGAGAAATTTTCTGTAAGTATTTCATTGAATAGGCCTTCTAATCCATTCTCTCTTTCCATAACTTCAGGAACTCCTAATTTCCACATGTTGGGTAATTTACTAGTATCTCATAAATCTCAAAATTTTAAATTTTTTTAAATTTCTTATTCTCTTTCTCCTTATTCTTCTCCTCCTCTTCTTCCTTCTCTACCTTCTTTTCCCTCTTCACCTTTTTTCTCTTGTTCTCTGCAATATTTCCAAAGATTTGTCTCTAGCCTGGATATTCTTTGTTCTGCTTCAGCAAGTCTGTTGTTAAGGCTTTTCATTCAATAAATGTTATAAAAACATTTATTGATACTTTATTTCACACTTGAATTCTTATGGACAAATACTTATAAATAACATCCTGGGGTGTACATACATGGTTTCTCATCTGTAGAATTTTTTAGGTAATCCATGAGACAGCATTGTCATTAAGATTTCTGAGAGAAGTAACTAAAAGTGGTTGAGAATTTGGAGCTAAATTCTGGCTTTGCCTTTTTGTTTTTCACACAGAAACATTTTTTTTTAAGGTATATAAACTTCATTCATTTCATACATACAACTTTTTTTTTTTTTTGACAGGCAGAGTGGACAGTGAGAGAGAGAGAGACAGACAGAGAGAAAGGTCTTCCTTTTGCATTGGTTCACCCTCCAATGGCCGCTGTGGCTGGCATGCTGCAGCTGGCACACCGCGCTGATCTGAAGCCAGGAACCAGGTGCTTCTCCTGGTTTCCCATGCAGGTGCAGGGCCCAAACACTTGGGCCATCCTCCACTGCACTCCTGGGCCACAACAGAGAGCTGGACTGGAAGAGGAACAACTGGGACAGAATCCAGCACCCCAACCGGGACTAGAACCCGATGTGCTGGCACCGCAGGTGGAGGATTAGCCTATTGAGCCGTGGCACTGGCCCATACATACAACTTTAGGAATATAGTGATTCTTCCTATCCTATCTGCCCTCTCACCTGCTCTCCCATCCTTCTTCCTCCCTCTCCTATTCTCATTCTTATTTTTTACTAAGATCTATTTTCAGTTAGCTTTATACACATATGATTAACTCTGTACTAAGAGTTCAACAAATATTTATTTGACATATCGAATTGTTCATTTCTAATATTTCAGTTTTATTTGTCTTGAAAATCTCAATCTCATGGGAAAATTTTTCCTCCATGTCATTCATGGGTTTCTTTAACTCATGAATTTCCTTCTTATTGCTTCTGAGTAGCCCAATGATTATTCTTTTTTTTTTTTTCATTTTCAAGCATTTCATCAATCTGTTCATTTTCACATTCTAATTTTGAGGTGTTGGGTTTTTTTTTGTTTTGTTTTGTTTTTTGTGGGTCATATTGTTTTCCTTATCATAGTTTCTTGCATTTCTGTGCTTATTTTTAGGCATTGTGAAAATACTTGGTTTTCTTCACTGATGGATTTTATCTTTGAACTATGCCTATGTTGCTTAGTGGAGTGTCTGCTCTTTTGGTGTGAATACCCAGAGATGTGGGCTGGGTATAGTTAGGGAGCTATAATCAGTCCTCCAGTGTTGGGTGAGTATCCAGTACAACACTCAAATTAGGCTGGTTAGATCTTCTTTGTTTACAGCATAGGGGAGAGTATGATCACTTCTGTTGGTGTAATCACACCCTTTTTTTTTTTTTTTTGCTTTGTTTTTTTTGTTTTTGTTTTTTGACAGGCAGAGTTAGACAGTGAGAGAGAGAGAGAGAGACAGAAAGGTCTTCCTTTTTCCGTTGGTTCACCCCCCAAAGTGGCCGCTACGGCCGGCACGTTGCGGCTGGTGCACTGTGCTGATCCGACATAGTGGTTGCCCAGAGACCCAGCTACAATTGTGCAGTCAGAGTTCGCCCAGTCACAGCATGAAAGGCTCCCACAGTTATGGGGTACATAAAACCTACTGTGCCCTGCTAGCCTATTCCATTCACAGAGAGAGCTGTGACCTTCTCAGTGCCAGCTGCCTTTGGGTGCTGTGCCTTGGCAATTTGAGCCCTGGAACTGGTGATGTGTTGAGAGGCTGGGTGCACCTCAGAGTCCTATGTGGGTGCACGGCTCCCTGTCAGCCCTCCCAGGCAGACAGAAAATCAATGAGGAAAGCAGATTTTTCCATCTGGTAAAATCCCCTGCTCACACATGTGCACAAGAGTTGCTGCAGCCACTACTGGTTTCTAAATGGTGCCATTGTTGGGGTTTAGGGAGACACTTGCTTTTGTTTTGTTGAGTTAGGCAGATACCCTATCCCCCATAGATTTCCAGTCCAGACTCAGAGTATGGTCCACAAAGCACTACCTCTGGCAATATCAATGGTGGCATGGGCTGCCACAGTCTGTTGTCACCTTGTCTCCAACGCTGGCATATCCTCCAGCTCTCGGCTATAGGGAACCTGTGTGGCATCTGCACTTGCTGCACATCTGTACCTTCCACACTGCTCCACAATGTCCCTCTCTTCCTTCTGTAGCAATTCCCCTGCAAATTTCTCTCCAGTCCTCCCCCAGGAATACACTTCCTCCACTTTTTTCTGCTTTCCGAACTCTTTGTTTCTCCCTCTCTTTATATCACTCTACCTTTTAAATAAATGAGGTAAATCTTAAGTTTTATTAATAATAATTGTACGTATTTATGGGCTACATTCTAACATTTCATGATGCATAAACAATGTGTACTGATCAAGTAAAAGTAACAAATCTACATCTCTTGTTGATATTACTTTATGATCTGAGTCTTGGAGTTTCTTTCTCCTTTCTTCTTTCTTTCTGTTCATAAAATACATACTTGGGTATTGCAAACTATAATCCCCCCCATGCTGTGTAACATAGGGAATTCATTCTTTCATTCTAACTTTTATTTGTTTCCAGATAGCCAAACTTCCATTACCCTCCTCCTAAATCATCCCAACATCTAGTAATCACCATTCTGTGTTCTTAGCTTCCACATATGAGAGAGAACATATTTGTTTTTCTGTCGGTCTTATTTCACTTAACATGATGTCCTCTTGTACCATATTTTTTTCTTTAAAAAGTAAGAGTTTTCATTTGAAAATGAAATAAAATTTAAAAAGACTAGTATGTGGAAACTTTAAATTACTGACCATTATTAATTGAACTATGGTGAGAAAACCAAGATCTAATTGAAGTGTATAAAGGTTGGAACCCTTAGCTCCACACCTAAAAAGTGTTCTAGAGAGCTACATCTGTCTTTAACGTGAATTGAACCTTGGCAAAAATCCTTTGCTCTTTCCTCACTGTGAGTGGTTTCAGGAAGAGGTTTGACAATCACGATGTCCCAGGCTAAAATCTTCAGTATTCTGATCCACTAAACCAGTTTCTTTTCCATGGTTTCCCATTTCAGAATCAACAATCTACTCTGAATAACTTGTACCTATAATTTGACAGGCATTCTGGGCACCTCGATTTACCTTCCTTCCTATAGGCAGGTACCAGTCTTGCTATTTTCCCTCAAAGCCATTCCCATTAAGGTGCTTGTCTAGATCCTGCAGATAATTCTGCTCAATGACACAGAATTCAGTGATCTGAATCTCTGCAAGCCTCTTGTCTCCAATATTGATTTTCCTCTTTCTCATTGGGAACATGTAATCAAAGGTATTCCTTTAATGTGAAAGCATGATCCTTCTTCCTGCTTATAACCATCTAGCAGCAAATTATTTCTCTCAAAATAAGATTCAAACTTGTTGACATGACTAATAACATGCTTTATAATCACGTTATACCTTGAATTTAGCTATGCATCTGGTACCTCATGCAGTCACCAACTGTTAGCCTGTGCCTTTCTTAAGCACTTGGTGTCACTGAACTCTCCAATTCTGTTTTTCAATATGAAGAATCATGTAATATTTCATATCTCTGGATTCTTGTGCATACTTTTTCCAGCCAGGAAAATTCTTATTCCTCATTTTTACCTACCTTCTACTCATTTTGGTAGCGTGGTGGATTTTCAACACATTTCTGGTCATAACCCATGTTAAATGCGTTTTATATCAATACTTCAATTTCTTTATCTCACAAACACATAAGCACATCTGAAAAAAAGTTTTTGAAATAATACTCATACGTTTTATGTGCATTATGATCTCATACCTTCTATTTTCTACTCTACTCAATTTACTAAATTGAATTTAAGAGTTTCAATTTGAAGAATACCACTTAAATATCATTTCCTCTGGGGAGTGTTCCTTGACCTCTTTTGAACTTTCTTGATACTCTTACTCTGTGTTTCTCCTAGACCTCAAATTTCCTGTATTGCAGCCCTAAACATATATTGGATTATGACTTGTTTATTTTCCTGCTTCTTCAAAGACTAACAGTGGAAAGAGACGGACTTAGGGTCTATTATGTTCCATCATGCTTTCTGCATTGAGTACATGTCTCAAGAGTTTAAAAAATTAAAGCCAAAGGATTCAATAGATTAGTGAAATTTGGATATATTTGAATAAGTAATACTAAATCAAATTGGTGGATTATTTTTTGTTTAAATCCTAAGGAACCTCCATAGGAGTAAATTCCAGTATGACTTCAAGAAAAGAAATAATTGTAAGAAAGTTTTAATAAAAATTATCTTTTGACAGCTCTTTCTACAAATAACTGTGTTTCATCTTGTATCTGTTGTTGGGTTTGGTTTATGAACTGCAAAATGCCAGCCTGCACTGGGAGGATATCCTGAGAGCAATAGATTATCTCTAGCTATTGTTCTCATGGAATGTGTCCCAAGAGGAAAAAAGCAAGGACTTTAACATTTTAAAATTACAACAATTAATCTTTCTTTTTGCAAAAACATTTCAAGAAACCTTCATTCCAAATTGGTGAGTCACAGGGGAGTCCTAAATCAGTTGAATTTTCAGCATGAGAGGTAGTATTCCTCTCCACTAGGCCATGGGGCCATGGTGCTCATTCTATATTTTGATGTGACTTGCCAAAATTTTTCACCCACATTTATGCATTTGGTTTTAGCTGTTCATAATTTCTTAAATTTTTTGTAAATTGATTGCATTTAGGAAGAAAAATGTTGAAAACATCTTCAGTGATGCTTTGGGATATCTCCTTTTTTGATAAGACAAATATTCTCTGATTATTTAAACACCAAATTATGGGGAATAATCCATATGTTTCTATTTAATATGTCACCAAAATATTATTGCAATAGAACTTTACAATCAACTCTTTCCTCTCCCAGTAATATAGTATGGAGTACTGAATAGCTTGTTTTTTGTGTTAAAATTTTTGCCGAACACCAAGTGCATTGGTAAATGACTCAGTGCAATGAAGTGCATGTAGTCATATAATATATTTCTTGAAATCACTTTGCACTGGGTAGTTGAATTTAATACAAACTTATTTTGTCTCTTAAAATGAATCATTTAAGAGTTACATCATATAGAAATATTGGTAAGTAAACAATACTGCTTAACCCTCAGCTAAATAATAATGTTTTCATGTGTATCACTTAGATAATCTTTGACTCAAGAAATCAAAACTTTATTGAAACTTTGTTAAGAAGGGAAATGCATCATCTCAGATAATAGAACTCCAGAGGCAAGTTGGGGGTATATGTTATTTTAAGCTACTCAGTGATGGTATGTAATACTTGGCCTTCATTTTTCTAAAATCTGATATCTGTGTTACTCAGGCTACTAGCAAGATGACTATAGGGATTCCTTTTATGACAATAGAAAAACAGTAGACATGTCACTACTCTTAGTGATGAGGTAAATTTTTCAAAACATTCTCTCCATCCAAGCCAATTTTTCATCAATTCTCAATGGTAGAAATTGAGTTGCATGCTCCTTTATGAGCCAGTTACTGGCAAGGGGAGGGAGATTATCTTTAGGTCAACGAGGCTAATAATTTTGTTGAAGATGAAATAGATCTTTCAGGATCATGGCTGATTCATGAAGTAGATAAAGATCATTGGGGCTTCAAGGTTTACTAACATAAGGAAATTTTCTTCATATGAGTTTCTTTCTGCACAATTGAGCCAGATTTTCTGGGCTCTGAGTGTTGTAGGAAAACTGGTGAGATGAGTCCAAGTTCCTGTCCTGGTGTTCATGATGATTTCTGAGCCAGATAACAGTGGTGAGGGTAGAAATGAAGTTTAAGTAAGAAAAAGAGGAGCTCCAAACAGTTCTTTTGGAGGGGCTGGTAGAAAGAGAGACCAAGTCATGGGGGAGCACATTCTAGGAATATTTGCATGTCTTTATCATGTCATTGCCAGGAAACAAAGGTAATGGTTATACATTAGTTACTGTGAATGCCTGGGGCAGACTTAATGGACTCCTTTCTAGCTTGTTTTTATTGAGACCTAGATTTGTCCTTGAAACTTAGATCTTGTCTTCATTGATAAGCATTTGTTCCATCCTGATTTGTTTAGTGTTTAGTGTGTTTAGTGTGCTGGGGAGGAGCTGCAGAATGGAGCCAGTCTGGCCTGTTCTAGTTCCAGGCTCAGAAGTGAAAAACATGAGAGTACCTAAGTTAAGGAAGCAATTGATGGAGGTACACAAAGTACATGGTTAGAAGTTCAGAATTTAATGAAATATCATTATTAAACCTGGTTTGGAGTCAACAAAGAGTGGTGAAATAGGGAATTATAGGTTTTAAACACCTGAGTAATGGGATTCTTACTACTCTTCTTCAGTAGAGATGTATTTACTTTTTCTGTTCCACCCATGAATCTATCTCCACTTTAAATTGTTGACTTCAATTTCCTGATAAGAAAAAAGGGGATATTTTGGGATAATGGCCTCTTTGTATTCCTTTTTCTTCTTTCCAAATTGCTTGGCTGGAAGGAAAATTGAACTACATAAGGGAGCATGGCTTGCATTTATAGTGGAACATGGATTATTCTTGTCTTGAAGCCTGGCCATGTTTGCCCAAAACTTATAGCAGAGATTGGAATGTGTGGCTCATCTCATCATTTCATTTCTTTCCAGATCCAAAGTTATGTGACTGTGATGTATACAACAGGGATGTTCATACTGGCCACAGCGATTTTAAGGATACACTTTTTACCATCTGAGATAATGATGCTTATTCTACTAGAGGTTTTGGAATATTTTTAATATTACTGTGATAACAACATATTTCTTTAAAATAAAAGATGAATATAAGTTTCCTCCACACCATTCATAAGTCATTTAATATAGACTACAGACCATAAAATAATGAAAAAAGAAAAAAAAATCATCGATGTTTAAAAACAAAATGACCACCACACATTTGTAAAATATTGAGATTTGATTAACTGACCTCTACTCTTTGCCAGGAGTAAAATATGATGAATCCATCTACGTAGGTTCATTTTAAAGCAAGAAATGAAATAACATTGTGATTTCACTTCCATCACTTTTATTCCATCTATAAAAACTTTCAGGCCAATTTTGGAATTTTCTTTAGTACAAATGATTGATGCTTTACATTTTAACAAAACAGATTTTAGCCCTGTTGATTTTAATGAATTAAAATTTTATCAGGACCAGTGCTGTGGTGTAGTGGGGAAAGCCGCCACCTGCAGGGCCGGCATCCCATATGGGTGCCTGTTCCTGTCTTAGCTGCTCTACTTCTGATCCAGCTCTCTGGTATGGCCTAGGAAAGCAGTAGAAGATGGCTCAAATCCTTGGGCCCCTGCACCCGCGTGGGAGACCCGGCTCATGGTTTCAGATGGGTTCAGCTCTTGCTGTTGTAGCCACCTGGGGAGTGAACCATCAGATGGAAGACCCTCCCCAAACCCCACCTCTGCCTCTCTCTCTAACTCTAACTTTCAAATAAATAAATAAATCTTAAAAAAAACTTTATCACAAGAAGTGGGAAAATACCTGCTATTTTCAAATTCATAATATTTCCCCAGCTTCCAAAAGAACCAAATATAAACAATAGTTATGTCTGATAATCAAACTTTCAATGAAGTCTAGAAAAAGCTGGAGTGAAAGTGAAAGTGTCAGGACTACAACTAGGCACTTTTATAAGTGATGCAGGTGTCCCAAGCAATGTCTTAACTAGCTGGGCTACAACACTCACCTATAACAGAGTATTTTAAAAAGTAATTATAAATTCTGCATTATGACATTTATTTATTTATATTTATTTTTAAAGATTTATTTTATTTTATTTTTTTATTAAACTTTTATTTAATGAATATAAATTTCCAAAGTATAGCTTATGGGTTACAATGGCTTCCCCCCTCCCATAACTTCCCTCCCGCCCGCAACCCTCCCCTTTCCCACTCCCTTTCCCTTTCCATTCATGTAAAGATTCATTTTCAATTCTCTTTATATACAGAAGATCAGTTTAGTATATATTAGGTAAAGATTTCAACATTTTGCCCATATAGCAACATAAAGTGAAAAAACTACCATTGGATTACTAATTATAGCATTAAATAGCAATGTACAGCACATTAAAGACAGAGATCCTACAAAATTTTTTTTCAAATTAATTAATTTTCTATGCCATTTCCATTATTTTATTATTTATTTCAAAGTCAGAGTTACACAGATACACAGAGAGAGAAGGAAAGGCAGAGAGAGAGAGAGTTTGTCCCATTTGGCTGCAATTGCTGGAGCTGTGCCGATCTGAAGCCAGGAGCCAGGAACTTCTTCCGGGTCTCCCACTTAGGTGCAGGGGCCCAAGGACTTGGGCCATCTTCTACTGCTCTCGCAAGCCATAGCAGACAGCTGCATCGGAAGTGGAGCAACCGGGACTCGAACCAGACCCATATGGGATGCTGGCACTGCAGGTGATGACTTTACCTGCTATGCTGCAGTGCCGGCCCCAACATACTTATTTTTAAGTTCTTCCTTTTATTTTGATTGTTAATTGAGAGAAATTCAAGTCCAAATTACTTAAGACAATTCAGGGACATACCGAAAGTGTCTTAAGTATAGAATGTGACTCAACATGATTCCCAGTTCACTGCTGCAGTGATAATGTACAAACATTGAGAGAAGTAGCTTAAATATATATCTTTTTTTTTTTTTTTTCAATTTGACAGATAGAATTAGACAGTGAGAGACAGGGACAGAGAGAAAGGTCTTCCTTCCGCTGGTTCACTCCCCAAATGGCCGCTACGGCTGGAGCTACACCGATCTGAAGCCAGGAGCCTGGTGCTTCCTCCTGGTCTCCCAAGTGGGTTCAGGGGCCAAGCACTTGGGCCATCCTCCACTGCCCTCCTGGGCCACAGCAGAGAGCTGGACTGGAAGAGGAGCAGTTGGGACTAGAACCCAGTGCCCATACGGGATGCTGGTGCCGCAGGCAAAGGATTAGCCAAATGAGCCACAGCACCGGCCCCTAAATGTATATCTTTAGGGTAATCTTCACCTCTTGTCCCACCCAAGTAAATGCTTATCACCTTGAATTTTTCATAAGAATCTATTTCTACAGGTGTAGTTTTATATGAGGAGCTTAACTGCCCATAACAACACATTTTTAACAGAAATATTGATAAAAAGAGAACAGATTCCATGTATTTCATATGTACAATTCTAAGGTAACATACTGTTTTATAGAATCACTTACCCCTTCTTTCCTGGTATTCACAAATTGGCTTATTTAATTATTCTGGTGTAATATTTCATACACGAAACTGTAGGCATTCTCAAGATAGTTACTATGGCTATTGTGCTTACTATACACAATTGAACACACACTGCCAATCATAAATCTTCATATGCGAGAAGTGCACTCCTGTTGTATTTTTGGATGAAGCAATGAAAGTCAATATAATATATTTAATGAACAGTATCTTTGAACAGTATTTTCACAGAAATAATTTGAAGTGATTAAGATATTATAAAGCTACAATTAAAGCCATTATAATGTTTAAAATGTTAATGTTACAGCACCCTTAATGCCAGACACAGATAAATCCCAGATAGATGAATTATAAAATCAACCTATCAACATTTTATAAATAAATGAAACTAGTTACTGACTTTGCCTTTTTTTTTACTTATTATATTTTCACCTCACTGCATCTACGCATTATGTGTTACGTGTTGCTGATTCAGTATCTGAATTATCTCTTTAATTCGTGCATCTCCTTCCTGTCCTCCCTACTCTAGTTTGTTTCTTTTTCAAGCTGGACTCTAAACAAGAGCAGACAGTGTGACCACTGTCTCTAGTTTCTTCCTAATCAATTTATTTTTCCTAAATAATGATGGAATTATATTCCTAATACATATATATTTCATACTTTCTTTTGTTTTATCTATAGTAAATCATGAAGCCTATACTCAAAATGGTTTAAAAACTAATCATAATTTACATATCTTTTCATTCTGCTTCATTGTCCTACAAATTTACTATTCTGTATTTTAGTTGCATGTTTCCCTTCATTTATTCCCACATGTTGTTCTTCATTCTGCTCTCTTTGACTTTGTTCACAGTCTAAATTCCTTCTCATTCTTTAATGGTCAGCTTAAGGTGACTCCTTATTGAAAAATGCTTTAGAACAATATGTAATAGTGTTACCAGAGAAGCAAAGGGTCCTTGTCTTCGCACAAGAAAGAATTCAGGCATGAGACGGAGAGTAGTGGAAAGCAAAACAGCAAGGTTTATTAGGGTAGAGACATCCGTAAGAACGGATGGGCACCTCTCCAGACAGAGCCTGAGAGAGACTGCACAGTTCACATTTAGGCTGGGGGTTTTAAGGGGATGGGTGTTGCCTCCCCGCCTTTTCTCTCCCCTCTCCTTCTTCTCAAAAGACCTGTTAAGTGTGAATATGAAAAATTTCTTTATGAGTTTTTCCCACTGAAGTTACCAGACTGGGGAAGCCTGGCTGGCATTGCCCCATCTTAGAGGAAAGATGTTTATCGGGCCAGGTAGAAAGGTCAGGACTTCCTGGAAGGTCATCAGGATTCCGGGTGGGACTCTAAAGTGCAGATACTAGGCTGCACATGGAATTTTATCGGGTAGAAGAGTCAGGATTCCCTGGAAGGTCATGAGGATTCCGGGCGGGACTCTGAAGTGCAGATACTAGGCTGCACATGGAATTTTATCTGGTAGAAGGGGCAGGACTCCCTGGAAGGTCATCAGGATCTGGCAGGACTTTGACATGCCAGATGCTGGGCTTCTGGAGCTTCCGCAGCAGGTGCTGGTCTTCAGGCCTTTCTCATATGCACATAGGCTCAATTTCTGACTTCCTACCTAACAATAAGATCAAAAAACTAAAAATGAGGGGCAAAGATTTGTACTAGTGGCCTAAATTCCTGTTATGACACTTGCATAGCACATTGGAGTACATGGGCTTGGTCCCCTGTTCTGGCTCCTGAATCTAGTTGCCTCCAATGAGGCAGTGGTAATGGCTCAGATAATTGGTTCTCCACTATCTACATGGGAGACCCAGGTAGATGACCCAGTTTCCAATTTAAGGCTTTGGCTATGTGGCTGTTGAAGGCGTTTGGATGCTGAACCAGTGGATGGAAGTACTTTGTGTCATCTGTCTCTGTGTACACACACACACACACCTATCTGTCAAAAAGAAATAAAAATGTAAAACAAAAATTGTATAACAAATATTTTGATTTGGTGCTCTTCATCTATTTGATTCAATCTTGAAAGATTCTTTATGCTCTCTAAAACTCAGTCCCTTCTTCCTTTCTTAAGGGCAACTTTTCTTATGAGTGTAACAGCAGGAGGCACTGTGATCTCTCTTGGCTTCTGTAGCACTTGTGAAGGTGAATTTGTGTACAGCTACTCACATTGGTGTTTCTCATGGGGAAGTAGTCACGAGAAGCTCTTACTCAGTCAGCATCTTGGTTTCACTCTGAAAAATATTCCTATAACAATATGAAATATGATATGGCCTATACCCAAAGTAATGGCTACAAATATTAATGTTGAAGAAAATCAATGACACAAGAAATTATCATGGGATAGAGAAATCAGGGATGATTTTGGGAAGTTAATGGAAGAATACATTGTTTCCAAGAACATGTGGATGAAGGAAATAGATAATATTTACATAGAAATCCAGTAGTAAGTAGTGTGGCTAAAATAGAAATATAAATGCATCATAACTTTTAAATAATCTGCCTCTCTCACTGTCCACTCTGCCTGTCAAAAAATAAAATACAAAATAAAAAAGATCAGAATATTGAATTTGTTAGCTCTGGAGATTATATCAGAAGTTGACTTGGAGATTGCTTGTAGAGGGCAGATGGTAGAGACAGATCCTCGGAATCTGCTGATTTTTTTTTTTTTTTTTAGACAGGCAGAATTAGAGAGAGAGACAGAGAGAAAGGTCTTCCTTCCGTTGGTTCATCCCCCAAATGGCTGCTACAGCTGGCGCACTGCGCCCATCCGAAGCCAGGAGCCAGGTGCTTCTTCCTGGTCTCCTGTGCGGGTGCAGAGCCCAAGCACTTGGGCCATCCTCCACTGCCTTCCCGGGACACAGCAGAGAGCTGGACTGGAAGAGGAACAACCAGGACAGAATCTGGCGCCCAGACTGGGACTAGAACCTGGGGTTCCGGCGCTGCAGGCAGAGGATTAGCCTTAGTGAGTCGTGGGCTGATGTTTTTGAGTCAAATCTTGGGGATGATTGTTCTTTCACAACCTGATTGCAAACTCAGCTTACAGCCTGCTCACTGAGACAGTGAGGAAAGAAAAACCTGGTAAGCTAGGCAGGCCTGCTACCAGCAGGTAAGCATCTGGGTTGTCTACTTTAAAGGAAATCAGGTTTTATAGAAGAGGGAGTTGATGGTAGAGAGTTGATAATTAAGAGTCATCTACAGGGCCAGTGCTGTGGCTCACTTGGTTAATCCTCCGCCTGTGGTGCATGCCATCATCCCATATGGGCGCTGGGTTCTAGTCCCAGTTTCTTCTCTTCCAGTCCAGATCTTTGCTGTGGTCCAGGAGGGCAGTGGAGGATGGCTCAAGTGCTTGGGCTCCTGCACCCACCTGGGAGACCAGGAAGAAGCACCTGGCTCCTGGCTTTGGATTGGCATAGTGCCAGCCATAGCGGCCATTTGGGGAGTGAACCGACGAAAGGAAGACCTTTCTCTCTGTCTCTCTTTCTCACTGTCTGTAACTCTACCTGTCAAATAAAAGTTAAAAAAAGAATCATCCATAAAAATGACATTCTACCTTTAAACATTTTTATTTATTTGAGTGGCAGAGTGAGACAAAGGGAGAGACAGAAGAAAAAGATATCTCCATCTGTTGGTTCACTCGCCAAAATGGCTATGTCAGTCAGGGATGTGCCTGGTCAAAGCCAGGAACCTGGAACTCCATCCAGGTTTCCCTTTTGGGTTGCAGAGGTCTAAGGACTTGACCCATCCTCCACCGTTTTTCAAGGAACATTAGTGGAGAGCTGGATTGGAAACAGAGCAGCGCGACTCGAATTGGTGCTTTGATGTGGGATGCCAGTGATGCATGCTTTTGCTTAATTGCTGTTCCACAACACTATCCCCTACTTTGCAACTTTTAGTTTTTTAATTGAAAATGTAGATTAGAAAATAGAGACTTGAACCATTAACCTGCAACATAGTTAAAATGCTCAAGACTGTGAGGGATATTCATAACAGCTCCATATCATCACTATGTCCATATAACTTATCAATTTTGTATAAGCTATACCAGTCAAGCAACAAACGCTCAAGCAGTTCCTGTAAGATTTCTTAAAATACAGTTTGTATTATGTAGAATAAAAAATGACTCCAACACTGATATCTCTTTAAATTCTTGCGAGGCATGAGGGCAGCCATGGCGCGGCATGCAGGGAGGTAGTGGGACCGGCTCTGGGGAGGGAGGTACAGCCATGTCCTGGTGGTGGTGCCACGCCTGCATCACACTGTTGCCCTCACGGGACTGCACACGCCCGGGGCTCCGGACAGACTCTCCGCGCTGGGCCCAGGCCTGGAGCTGGAGCCCTTTGAGCAGCGGCCAGAGGGGGCCTCGGTGCCCACTGCCCAGGCCCCTGCTGCACCTGCCACGCCAGCCTGCCACCTCCGCCCCACACCGCAGAGCTGGGCAACCCCCCGGGGCCGGCAGCCCCGATGGAAGGCAGGCTGCAGAGCGCCATCGTCCCGGCCACCTGGAGCTGCAGGTGCTGCGGGCGGTGGCTACCGGGTGAGGCCGGTGGAGAGGACCCCCCAATGAGTCCACTCTGGATCAGAGCTCAGTCTGGGCGCGTGGCCCATGGGCGGCGTGTGACCTGGGTGTAAGTGTTTCTGGGGGCCCCGAGGCTGCTTAGAGGCACTGCACCTGGGCCATTATGAAGCCTGCAGCATTGGCCAAAGCAGCATCTCCGCTGAAAGGGGCCAGCCCAAGGGCTCCGTTGGTGGTAGCAAAGGGGAGAAGGTGAGCTGCCGTGGTCACTTTGCAGGGAGTGTAGGACTTGGAGGGCCCGGACCCCTGTCTGCTGTCCTCAGATCGCCTAGCGTCCAGGACACAGTTCATCACCCCCTTCCCCAACATTGAAGGAGGGTTGTCATCTGGAGAAACGTGGTCCCTTCAGCTATGAAGGCAGAGACAGCCCCGCGGTCCCTGGAGATGCCACCGAGTCCAGCGGCAGCCTCTTCTTCAGTGGGGCCTACGAGAGGGATGAGGAGGAGGCAGACACCATTTGCGCAGTGCTGGATAAGAAGATGGCCCCTAGAGGAAGTTAGATGGGTGGAGTCCGAGTTGTTTACAAGAAAACTTGATTGGGCACAGGCATCAGAAGAGAGGACTTCAGCGAGTGGACTCTATGGAAACTGGGCGCATGATAGGGTAACCTTTAAAATGATTGGCTGGCTTCTCTTCCCCTCCCCTATAGCTTTTTGGTTTTTTGCTTTAAAATAGGCTTACTGCACAATAATAAACGAGTTCCTGCTTGACCCGACTCCCCACGGTGTCTGATTGCCTCCCGGATCAAGGGAGGCTGGGGAACAGGCGAGCAGCGCACTTACCTTTCCTTGAACCCAGTGCATCCTTGTTTGGGTGCACTAAGACCCCGCAAATTCTAAATAAAAACTACATTTTGTGCTGAACAGTGGAATCTTAGGATCTGTTTATTCATTCATTTATTTGAATGTCAGAGTCACAGAATTGGAGAGTGAGAGGTAAAGAGAGAGAGAGAGAGAGGAAGGAAGGGAGGGATTGGAGAGATCAATCACCTACTAGTTCAGTCCTTAAATGGCTACAAATGGGGCAGGCCAAAGCCTAGTATCTCTATACTGACTCCCACATGGGGACAGGGGCTGAAGCACTCTGCTGCCTTTCTAGGCACATTATCAGGGATCTAGTTCTGAAGCAGAGAAAGGACTCGTTCTGCACTCCAATATGAGCTGCTGGCATTGAAGGGAGGCAGTTTAACCCACTCCACAATGCTGACCCCTCTATCCTTCCTATTATCAATGACAGCAAAGTGCCAAATGAGAATTTCTATTGTATTTGACAAAATATGGTAACCAAGTGGCCACTTGGGACAACTGCAGCCCTTGTCAGAGTGGCTGGCTTGGAATTCCAGCTGTACCTTTTATCCAGCTTCCTGATAATGTGCACCATGGGAGGCAGTAGACGATGGTCCAGGAGGTTGGGTTTCTGCTACCCACATGGCAGACCCTGATGTGGTTCCTGGCTCCTGGATTCCTCTGGCCTAGACAGGAATGTTGTTACCATCTAGAGAGTGTACCAGAGGATTGAAGATAATTCTCTCTCTCTCTCTCTCTCTCTCTCTCTCTCTCTCTTTCTCTCCCCCCCCCCCGCCTATTTCTCTCACTATTCCTTCCTCTTCCCTCCCTCCCTTTCAAATAAATAGATATATTTTAAAGACATTGGTGATTATTTGGATAAATTAGATTATCTTCCACACTGTGAGTTGCCTGCAGCTTTTATATGCGATGAAAATTGAAGCATCAAAGGTAAAGTAAAAATTATTAATCCACTTTTATCAATAAGAAAGAAAAAACTGACTGGCCAGAGGATCAGTGGCATTATGAGTTTATTGTATTACACAAGGAGTTCTGTGTGAAGCAACCCTATTAGGATTATTCTGGACAATTATTTTTGGTAAACACTGTGACAAACCTGGGAAAATTCTGGAATTCTTAGTTTGTGGCAGTCCTTTCAATTTTCCGTAGAATGGATACACAGAAAACAATACCAATCATAACTCTAAAAGACAAAATATCTGAACATTGAAACCCATAAAGATAAAAATTATGAAAAATAACAACCCTAAAATATTAAAATCCTGAATATTGAAATCCTGGAAACCAATATCCTAAAAGCCACAATTGTTAGTGAAGAAAAAAGAAAGGGGGGTAGGATGCCATATTCCTGGGAAGGGATTAATGCGTTATTTCACACAGGAAAATTGCATCATATCATGCAATACCAATTCCTAGAAACCCAACAAAGTTTTATTTTGGGTGCCAGTGTGAATGTATTTCCAGAGATTAGTTTATTAAATCAGCTAGGACCCTGGAGTAAACAAGTACAGGTTTGTTGGTTTACAGGTTTATTGATCCCTTTCTGAAAGTTTGGGCAAAAGCTTTCTCTTCTGCTTTGAACATGAGAACTTCAGGCTCACTAGCCTTAGGATCCCAGGACTTCTACCAGTGACTTCCTGGTTTCTTGGACTGTCCATTTTGCCTTTTTATTTCTTCAGTATTTGAAATGGTCAGTTTTATGTTTAACAGTTCACTATGTGCTACATATTTCATCTTTATATCATTTCTGATACTGGAAATATTATTTAAAGACTTTTAGATAGTTCTGACACATTTTATGCATTTTTGTCTAATTTGACTCCATGAAAGTACATTGCCATAATGAGAACTTTGTGTGTATGCATTGTGCATGGACACAGAAATGTTGAGATTTCCTTATTTGTGAAAAAGAACAATTTCTCAAAGTTCTCGCCTCTTTGGGTGACTGCTTATATGACAATGATTCATTTTGATTGTTCTCATCAAAAGACTTGGGTTGTCCTTTATGGTATTTCAGAGACTGCAAATGAACAAGGTGCCTACAGTTACCAACCATAGTGGTTGTTCATTCACACATTTGCATTTCAGTTTTTGACCCATTTCTTTATGAATATGGTTCCCCTGCTTATAAATATTATTCCCATGGGACTATCAGTAGTACACCTGAATGTATATGCTTGTGAAAAATATGTATTGTTATTGTCTATTGTACCGAATGTCCCATGGAATCATCTATCATGTTTTATATATCTCTCAAATAAATCACCATTAATATGTAAATAAGTGTATTTAAATATTTTTAATTTTTCCCCAAATTTCACTTTTGAGATTTTGATCTTTCATGATTAAGGGTTTTAGACTTTGAGGATTTTTTATTTTTGGATTTCAACATTCAGGGTTGTGGCATTTAGGATTTTGTCATTTTTTGATGATGGCCCAAATCCACTGAAAACTGTATTATATCCACCATATGGATACCACCATCATCTGTTGGACTAGGAGGAAGCAGGTGCTTTCTCCTTTATCAATGCAGATCAAGCACATATATGGTGCGCTTGTTCCCTCATGGCCAACTTAATTCCAGCCTCTGCATTCAGCAATATTTTATCAATGATTCAGACTTAAAGGATAAGATGATACAAGAGAGCACTTGAGAAAATTCCTCAATGGTAAATCAGTCAGTGCTCAAAACTGCAGGCTCCTTTTCAGCATCATCTATAGGATATATTCTTTTGAGGCCCTCCTCTGCTCCTGTGTCCTGGAGACTGCTCCTTTATAGCATTTTGTGCTTTTTCAGTATTCCAAAAATTTGTTTTTCTTATGGACTTCAAATCTAGGGCCACAAGACTCAGAGGTGTTGAATTATCTTTCTCTTTCTCCGGGATAAAGTCCAGTACAACTGTGTGAACTTGTGTCCAAGGTAAAATAATTTCTAGACTATTTAACAAAATGTATTCATTACAACCCAGAGAAATCCTGTGGCCAATGAATAGGAGGAGGTGCTTTATATAGGAGGATGTTGTTGATTATTCAGTGACTCAAAAATAACAAGCCTGTCAGTTTTGTGACTCTTTGAGCTGGTTTTACATAATGCTAATAATGATCTCAGTTTGAAAGAAAAATGGAAGTACTAACTTCTATCAGTAAAGCAAATACATACCCAGACAAAACACCCAACACAGATCTGCCCTCAGCAGTACTATATGGCCACTCCCAATTGGAGATAATGGGAAAGCATGGTCAAGAGAAAAGAGTGTAGGGAGTAAATGCTGAACTAGAAAACAATGCGTGCGACCATAACAGTATGTGTACAACATCAGAAATCTAGTTCAGTCCAGGCTGTGCTCTGCCAAATCTAGTGGTCCAATCTCATTGACCGTTCAACTGTGTACATGAGGTGAGGATCATGTCTAATACCCTTTCTTCAATCTTCAAAATCTAAACTGATGATCTCAGCAACTACTTAAACAGTTGCTCACACACATATACAGCTATATACAAGTAACGGCATATTTTTTCAATGTAAAGTCTGAGTATATAATTTTAAAAAATACACTTTTGTAAGAGGAACATAATATGTAGCGACACAATACTGACAGTCAATAGAATTGGTTCTCCTTTCACATTGCCAAGAATGGATTGACTCCCTACAGGTACAATTTCACAAGCACTGCCATTGCATTAAATGCTTGCAAGTGTATAACTAAAAGCTCCTTTTAACAATGCAGAGGACAGTCTTCTTCACAGTTGAATTTATCTTTAATGGCACCAGAATGTTAAATATGAGTTCAGTATGCTTGTTTACTATTTGTTTTGTTTTTCTCTTTCATGGTTTTAAAGACTGATGCTAAATTGCAAGGAGAAAAATAAGTGGTGTTATAAAATAAAATTCTATTTTAAATGTATTTTTATTTAGGCTCAAGCAGAATATTAAAAAAAAAAAAAACGGGGTCTCAGAGTACACTTGTTTAATCTAAGCTTTCCATACTACCAAGGAGACATGTTTCTTTCTCTAAGATTGAGAAAAATTTTAGAGGATTTTGAGAAACACATCATAATAAAATATTTCCAAAATGAGTTTAATATTAGAGATTTTGAGTGGAGTGCCAAGATCTACCTTCTCCTGAGGAGCAGGTGGGCAGGAAAAGCATATTGTAATAGGTGTGTTCAGATAAAAACAATAAATGCTGATGAGAATGTAGGGAAAAAGCCACCCTAATCCACTGTTGGTAGATATGTAAACTAGTACAACCATTATTGAAGACAATATGGAGATTCTGCAGAGATCTAAAAATAGTTCTACCATATCACCAAGACATCCCACTCCTGAGGATTTGCCCAAGGGAAATGAAATCAGCATATGAAAGTTATTTGTACCCCTATGTATATTACAATGCAATTCACAATACCTAACACATGGAATCAACCCAGATGTCCATCAACTGGATATATATATATATATATATATACATATATATATGTATATATAATATGGGCTATATATACACTATGGAATACTACTCAGCTATAAGAGTGAAATGCTGTTTTTTTTTGCAACAAAAGTGATGCAACTGGAAACATTATTAGTGAATTAAACCATTCCCAGAAGACAGTTATCACGTTTTCTCTGATAAGTGACAGTTAACAGAGAATACCATAAAATACCATAAAATGTATAGGAATGAAATGTTCATTTTGGGATATGATTGTCATTTTTAGCCCTTGTTTATGTAACTATGGAACTATGGTCTTCCTACTTTTTATTTGTTGACTGCTATAAATAGTGATGAATCAAGGTTGTGATTATAGAGTGGATTAAAATTATGACTGTAAAAAATGATGATGAGAGGGGGTGGAAGGAGAACTGGGGGGAGGAATAGGGGAGTGAGTGATGGGTGGTTGTTTTCTTGGAACTGTACCTATGGAATGCATGAAATATGATCTATTTATATTAATAAAAATTTAAATAAAATAAAGTAAGTATAATTAAAAATAAAAAACTGCCTTTCTTCAAGTATTCTCATGGCTTAACTCTCCATAGTTAGGTCTACACTTAAAGGGATAGTTTTCTGACAAAGTTGTCTATCCAAAGGCTTCCCCTTCAGTCCCAACTCCAATAGTTTCTCCATCGCATTACCTTGGCCTACTTATTTCAAAAAACGTATTTCTATCTAAAATAACATCTTAATTTTTAAAACCTGAATTTTATACAAATGGAATAAAGATAGCATCTGCATTTTTATCAGTGTATCTTTATTTTTTAAAACATGTCTGATATATACTTGGTACCCTTGAATATTTATTGAATGAATAAATGTATAAAGGACTAAAAGTGAAAACAGTTTAGATCTTTTGGAGAAATTCAAATTTTGTGCACAGCAGAATCTCTATTTTTGCTATTCCTGGTTCTTCCCTCCGTGTGTGAAAGAAATCAAGGTGGAGGCATAAAGGTGCGCAGGAAAGAAGGATATATAGAACAAAGCAAAAGAGCAAAAGGATATATAGAACAAAGCAAAAGAAATAAATCAGGTCAATTAGTGAGGGGGGCAGAGAAAGGAAGAAATGGGGGCCAGCGCCATGGCTCAGTTGGTTAATCCTCCACCTGCGGTGCCGGCATCACATATCAGTGCCGGGTTCTAGTCCCGGTTGCTCCTCTTCCAGTCCAGTTCTCTTCTGTGACCCGGGAGGGCAGTGGAGGATGGCCCAAGTGCTTGGGCCCCTGCACCCGCATGGGAGACCAGGAGGAAGCACCTGGCTTCTGGCTTCAGATCTGGCCACCTCTGGCCATGACGGCCATTTGGGGGGTGAACCAATGGAAGGAAGACCTTTCTCTCTGTCTCACTGTCTATAACTCTATTTGTCAAAAATAAAAAAAAGGAAACGAAAAAGAGAATGAATGAAAGATCTGTAACCCTGAAAAAATCCTGTCTATGAGAAGAGAGTCTCACAAACAAAAGGAAAAGGAAAGGAAGGGAAAGGGAAAAGGAAAAGGAAATACCCCACAACAAGGTTAAGCCATCCTTTATACCATCTGGAGTCATAGGGAATAATAGACAGGGTGGAGTTAAATATTCAAAAGAGGGCAGGGTTTGGGGCAGAGCTTCAACCATTTCTGTTACCTTTTTGGGAAGTATGGGAAGTGTCACCTGATAAGGTACATCAAGGGAATGGGAATAACCCATGATAATTTTATTGTAATGACCTAGTGGTCATTGGGACACACATCCTTTGGCTGTATTCTGTATTTCCAGGTATAACTAATTATAAATTCACAACATTGTAGAACTTCAGTTTTCCGGTACATATGGGGCAGGGGCAAGGTGGCATGCAGTAGAGCACTGCTTGGTTATGCAAGGATGGCACACAGAAAGAGAGCTGTCAAGCAGGATGCAATACAGTTATCCTATGATGGGTTGGCTATGGCTGACAAAGTGCCTGTTGCCTGGAGCTGTCAGTCACCTACCTGTATTGCTGTGTATGTTAGTGGGAGCTGTCCAGCAATTATCTGGGGCTGTTCATCAGCAACCTGCACTGCTGCATGTGTTGCCTGGAGCTGTCCATCAGCAGTTCAGCTGGGACTGAGACCTCAGCTTCCCCCGACCCCGTCTACCTTCATTCCCAACAGCACAAGCAATGTTCTGGAATGGCCAAGAGGAAAATGAACCAGGGCAAAATCCTTTATGTGCAATAATTTCCATACAAATACATCTTTCATTGGTGAAGATGCAATGTGTTTTCTTTCTTTTTTTTTTTTTATTTGACAGATAGAGTTAGACAGTGAGAGAGAGAGACAGAAAGGTCTTCTTTCCATTGGTTCACTCCCCAAATGGCTGCTACAGCTGGAGCTACACTGATCCAAAGCCAGGAGCTAGGTGCTTCAACAGATGGTGCTGGGAAATTTGGATCTCCCCATGGTAGGGTAGACCCCTACCAAAAATCCACTCAAAATGAATCAAAGACCTAAATCTATGACCCAGTACCATCAAATTACTAGGGAATATTGGGGAAACTCTACAAAATATTGGCCTAGGCAAAGACTTATTGGAAAAGACCCCAGAAGGACAGGGAGTCAAAGCCAAAATTGACAAATGGGATTACATCAAGCTGAGCAGCTTCTACACTGCAAGAGAAACACTCAGCAAAGTAATGAGGCAACTGATAAAACAGGAGGAAATATTTCTGAACTACATGACTGATAAAGGATTAATATCCAGAGTCTATAAAGAATTTAAAAATTCAGCCACAGCAAAACAAACAATCCATTTATGAAATGGGCAAAGAACTTGAACAGGTATTTTTCAAGAGAGGAAATTAAAATGGCCAACATACACTTGAGAACATGTTCAGGCTCACTAGCTGTCAGGGAAATGCATGTCAAAAACACAGTGAGGTTTTACCTCAGCCCAGTTAGACTTGGATTACTCTTGATCTAGATAATCCTTCAGCATTCTACATAGGCCTGAAATTTTACCTTTTCTGAGTTGTTCTGTTGCAGTTCCTTTCAGTGTGTATCAAACATTTTTCAAATGCATTGGAATATAATTGTTATGCAATTCCAGTAGTTTTCAGAAGTTTCCTAGTTAAATATTACCCAGAACAAAGATTCCAATAACATATTTATCCAAGAACTATGCCGTTTTGGTGATGTAGGAAAATGAAAATATCTAGAGAGAATGCATGATTTGATTGTAAAAATGAGTCATAGGGGCCAGCACTGTGGCTTCACGAGTACAGCTGCTGCCTGCAGTGCGGGCATCCCATATGAGCACCAGTTTGAATCCTGGCTGCTCCATTTCCGGTCCTGGGAAAGCAGTGGAAGATGGCCCAAGTCCTTGGGTCCCTGCACCCATGTGGGAGACCCAGAGGCGGCTCCTCTTTGGATCAGCGTAGCTCTGGCCTTTGCAGCCATTTGGGTAGTAAACCAGCAGATGGAAGACTTTCTCTCTCTCTCTCTCTCTCTCTCTCTGCCTCTGTGTAACTCTGCCTTTCAAATAAATAAATAAACCTTTTTAAAAAAGAATGAATTATAAAACTTGGAGTGAAATGATTACCTGAGGTCTTTTTGTCTAATAGTGTCTTTCCATGAATGTGGAACCTGAAGCCACAAAAGCAGTAGCTTCAGGCAGGGTTCATGACCTTCATTTCAGTGGTCTTCCTGTCCTTTATTCCACATAATTAGGTGTAAATTACTCCTAAGGCCAATGTTTTTTTTTTTTAATTTGTCATTTAATAACTTTATCTAGTTTGAATTTCTATTCAGATTCTGTTTCCACCCTCTAAATCAGTCTAAGTCAGTACCTTTAGATGGTATGGTTAAGTTTTGCAGCCATAAAACTTGACTTCGCTTTTGTATGATCTTGCCAGATGAAATAAACTGGGATGATTGTGGCACTGGACCACAGAATGTCCCCTAAATACATCAAAATGTAATAATTTTTATTCTTATTCATGGTTTCTAAGCTTTTCTACTTTGCTTAATTATAAGAAGGTTAAAAAACAAAAGGCACCTTGCAAAATTACTTGAAAGATCCAAGATAACCTATTGTTAATTATGTTAAAAATACCAAGCATTTGTCAGCATCTCATTAACATCTTATGGAAATGAGAAAAACTCTACCTGTGTTAAGATAAAAGGGTTTTCAAAATCAGATACATATTTTTGGCACCTGGAATAACAAATACTGATCCTAATTAAAATTTTGCCACCATGATCTATAACTATTAGTAGGTTTTAAGTGAGGTAATGCTTTTTGGTCCATAAAATGTTTTGTTAATAACAGCAAAACTTGGCTTAACAATTAGACCTTAAATGAAAACAGCTCAGAGTACTCAGGCTGTTAATCTTTGTTATGCAGTTTTTTCACTGTCACATATGAAATTCTCTTTGTATTCAATCATAATTTAAACTTATTTACATCTCTATTCAAAAATTAAATTTGTAGAGCTTGAAGTATTAAGTGAGAAAAAGTAAATATGATAAAGACAACTTTTCTAATAGAAATCTTCAGTAAGCTGCTCTATTGGATACAAGGGAACAGAGAAAAGGAACTGTCAAGGAATCTGTTCTTTTTCTCAGGTTAACAATGGCTTAGCATAAATAATAGTAAGATGAGGATGCATTTACTAAAATATGTGTTTCTCACACAGAAAAGGTCACAATGTTATATTCCATTTAAATATATGGAATCTATATGGCTTTTGAAGGAGTAACATGAATATTTCTTCAATTTTTAGTCTTAAACATCCTGTATGTTTTACCCTAAATTGTAATTGATAAAGTAGAATGGGAATTTCAATAAAGAAAAATACACATTTAAACATCATTCATTTGTCCATTCTCCATACAGTTCTTTAAAGGATTTTAGCTTGCTGAGTTTTCATTATTTCATTATGTTTACTTATGTTTGGACTCCTGGGATATTTTTTCTTCAAGCTCAAGAAAATTTCAACCTAAAAACAATCACTTGATAATCTAGATGGGTTCATATTCTGCTAACATTGGTGAATCTATCAAATGTGAAAACAAGGGGCAGGCATTGTAGAGTAGCAGTTTAAGCTACCAGCTGTGATGTTGGCATCGCATATGGGTGCCAATTTGTATCCCAGCTACTCTGCTTCTAATTCAGCTTCCTGGGAGTGTGCCTGGGAAGGCAATGGAGGATGGGCCGAATACTGGGGCCCCTGCCACTCATGTGGGATACCCTGATGAAGCTCCTGGATTCTAGCTTTGGTCCTACACAGTCTGAGTGATTGCGGCCATTTTGGGAAAGGGCCAATGGATGGAAGATGTCTATGTCTACCTCTCTCTGTGTGTAACTCTGCCTGTCAAGTAAGCCTTTTTTTTTTTTTAAACAGTGAAATTGTCTGGTGCCATGGCTCACTAAGCTAGTCCTCTGCCTGTGGCTCTGGCAACCCGGGTTCTAGTCCCAGTTAGGGTGCCAGATATTGTCCGGGTTGCTCCTCTTCCAGTCCAGCTCTCTGCTGTGGCCCAGGAGGACAGTGGAGGATAGCTCAAGTGCTTGGACCTTGCACCCGCATGGGAGACCAGGAGGAAGCACCTGGCTCCTGGCCTCGGATCAGTGCAGCGCGCTGGCCGTGGCGGCCATTTGGGAGGTGAACCAACGGAAGGAAGACCTTTCTCTCTCTCTCTCTCTCTCTCTCTCTCTCTCTCTCTCTCTCTCTCTCTCACTGTCTAACTCTGCCTATCAAAAGAAAATTTTTTTAAAAAAAGTGAAAACACATGGTTAATTAATTTATCTTTTGTTTTTTGATATACTCATACCTAATGTAACACATCTGTTATCCTTTTTATATGATATAAGGTTTTTTCTTCTCTAGAAATCTTTCAGCCAAACTTTTTCTACAAGGAAAGGTGACAAATCAAGTAGTATTACAAAACTTGAGAACAATCTAAAAACAAACAAACAAATTATGTTTTCTGATCCAAGCACAGCTGCCATATATGCAAGTCTTCTAGCACTCTAGAATAGTCTTTTCTTTTATGATTTAGCTAGAATAGCTTGTGAACTCCACTTCAAATTGTGAGGAACTCAGTATTTTTGCTAATGTTTCTATTCCTATTGAGGAGATATTTGCATACTCTTACAGGTTATGCATAGGATTTCTTAGTACTTAGTTATCTTAGTACTTAATTATCTCAGGTGCATTATTACAGATATTATGGATCCCCCCAGATCTTTTTTCCCTTCAATAAGAAGAAAATTATGACCATTCACATAAGATTTTCTGCAGATGATTCTCATATACATCTAAGCTGGCTTATTTCATTTATTCTTATTTTATAATTCTCCTTTGATAACAAACATGAAACAAGCGCCTCTTTTCCTAAGGAAGCAGTTTCTTTGACATATAAGGTACAGTTATGAAAAGTGTGGCATAACTTATAGCAAAATAAGATGACAATTTTCTTAAATAATCATGGACATTTCTTCTACAGAAAAATCCATCATCAGCCTCCTCTTACTATGTTTTTTTTTGTTTGTTTTTTGGTGATCCTGTTGATGCAGGTACCTTCAAACAGTCTTAGTTTAAGACCAACAAAAATATTGGCATTAGTGTTTATCTGTAATGGAGTCACGTTTGTTAATTGCATTCCAAGACAGAGCTAAGATAAAAGAATTTATAGGACAGAAAGCAAAATATCTTTTCACTTTCTACAAAATTTGTTATTTGTGTGTTTCACCTTTTAATAATACAAGTAAGTTTTAATCGTGCTAAAATTGAATAATTATGCCAATTGAATATTTAGCTTAGGTTGCAGCCAGAATTAGCCCTTCCATTTGGTAAACAGGATTTTGAGTTGATTGTTTAGTTACTATTTACCAGAGTGATACAAAGGTCACCTGCTTTAGAAACTCAAGAGAGCTTTGTGAGTTAGACTCCTGTGCTCTAACACAATATGACAAACTCAATTCTTATGTATTCTGTGTTTTATTTGACCAAGAGCCACAGATCATTACAATTTACAAAAACCACTTGGCTTGTTTCATATGTTCTCATTCATGCTAAGTAATTCCAAATTGTAACCTAATTTCAAATATGTGACATTATGTTCCCATTCCTTTAATTTCTATACGAAGTATTCTCATTGCCAATATTTTAATATATTCTGTCTCTCTCATTCTTGCTTTAACTCCAATTACATTATGTTAGACATTTCGATCTTATCTGAAGTTTTTTATACCTGATGTTTTATTTTTTATTTCAAATATTTAAATTGGAGAGTTTAATGTAATTAAGCACTTATTGATGAGTGATTCTCTTGTCTCACCCTTCTTTGTCATCTCCAATTTGCTTTTGAAGTACATCTGGTAACTTAAAATTTTTCTTCCCAATTTTGTTATCTTTGCACTCATTATAAACTTATTTGTCTTTTCTTACTTATAAGAAAGAATTCTTTTAAAAAGTCCTTGTTTGACAATGCCAACATCTGGATTACCACTCTGTCTTCTTTTGTGATTATCTTTTGTATTTCTAGAATGAGTCATATTTTCCATCTTTAAATGTGAAGATTAGAATTCTGATTATAACATTGTAGAATCTTGTGTGCTAGTATAGTCCTCTGAAGGTTGTTTGTCTTTCTCTTTTAGAAGGCAATTAACTTGGATGGAGGCAAATTGCAAAACTAGTCATTAGAGCAGAGTTTAAATTCTAGTCTATGGCCGGCGCTGTGGCTTAACAGGCTAATCCTCCGCCTTGCGGCGCCGGCACACCGGGTTCTAGTCCCAGTTGGGGCGCCGGATTCTGTCCCGGTTACCCCTCTTCCAGGCCAGCACTCTGCTATGGCCAGGAAAGGCAGTGGAGGATGGCCCAAGTCCTTGGGCCCTGCACCCGCATGGGAGGCCAGGAGAAGTACCTGGCTCCTGGCTTCAGATCAGCAAGATGCGCTGGCCACAGCGGCCATTGGAGGGTGAACCAATGGCAAAAAGGAAGACCATTCTCTCTGTCTCTCTCTCACTATCCACTCTGCCTGTCGAAATAATAATAAAAAAATAAAAATAAATAAATAAAAATTCTAGTCTAAATCTTTTATGTTTAGTTTCATCTCTTTGAGTATGTGCTGGGTGTGTCTAGCTCAGTGTTCCATCAGAGTCTTGACAGTTTACACATAGATGTTCCTTCTCTAGTTCCCTGACATATAAGACTGACTGCTCCTTTCCAGTGCCTATGACCATCCTTTTCTCTGTCTTCTGATTTCTCAGGGAAGAAAGATGGCAACATTTCTTTCAGACTTCAGTCATCTTGAACTGCATAGCCATAACCCATTTTCAGACAATAGCTTACAGAATAGTAAACTTCTGAGAGGCCAGTTCCTTCTTCGGAGTACCAATTAAAGATATGCTTTCATTCATTTGTGGTGAAATTGTACATTTTTAAAGAACTTCGTTATAAGACAAATTTTAATTACAAAAAAAGTACTTCATATATACATAGGTATACTGGATATACTACATTTAAAATTCTAAATAAGCTTAGGAGTTAATATGTAGAAAGATAAAAAGATGTGCCATAATTTCATCATTGACATTTTAAATATTGAGAAAGTGGATATTGACCAGCTTCAGAAGATGATTGAAGAAAATATCACATTTACTTCAATTTAAAACTATGCATCTCTTTAAGTTTCAGTAACAGATACATATTATGGACATTATAAAAATTCATGATATACTGCTGAACAAAAAACTAATAAATATAAGGTACTATATAATTCAGATTGTGTAAAGCAGTATGCTACATAGTGCATAGTGATGTTCTGAGAGATGTATATAGTTTAGTAACAATATTAAGAGTGGATATATTTTGTTCATGGATATCAAGGAATATACACACATGTGTGCATGCACACACACACACATATGTAGTTTGAAATGGGGATATGGAAGAATGGAAGGAGGAAGTAAGGGGAAGGGCAGGGAGAGAGACAGAGATCTCTTACCCACTGGCTCATTCCACAAACACCCTCAACAGCCTGGGCTGGGCTGGGCTGGGCTGGGCCAGGCTAAAGCCAAGATAAAGCAGTTCAATCCAAGGCTCCCAAGTGAGTAGCAGGGGCACAAGGACTTAGGCCATCACCTGCTACATCCAGAGTGCACAAAGGTAGGAAACTGGAATCAGCAAAAGAGCCAGGACTCAAACCCAGGCATTTTGATGTGAGGTACAGGTGTTCTACAAGGAGGCTAACCACTGTGCCAAATGCTCATCTCCGACTTATCATTTTAAAAAGACAAAATAACTCATGAGAAAAACTATGTGTCCTTATTTCCACCTTTTTATATATAATTTTCAATTCTGAGAATGTCACTTGTCTTATTTGTACCTCTAAGAAGAAGCCCAGTTCAAATGATACTTTCTGTTGGAAGTTCATCTGATTTGGACAAGCATAAAAACACTCATTTTCATGTCTTGCTTCTTAGTTGTTACCATGTTTTCTTTTTTGTTCCTGGAAATACTTGGACTCTTTTCTGTAGATCTAAATAGACCAAATTCTAATTAATTATATTGAAAGTGTCAACCTTATTTTACAAATAGGCAAAAAAAATAAATACTTTTATCAATCTACAAAAAAAATCTAGTTGATCACAGTAATCTTAGGACATTATAGATCACAAAAAAAGCCAATAGTAAATCTTCACAAGATTAAAAAATGGGACTCTAAATTTGCAAAAACAATGGTTTGGTTAAGGTTGTGTGAATCAATCAATTAAACATTGATCACTAGTACAGTCAAAATATTTGGGACCAGGAGTTTCATCTAGGTCTGTCATGGGGTTGCTGGGGCCTGGGCACTTGGGCCATATTCTGCTGCTTTCCCAGATGCATTAGTATGGAGCTGGATCAGAAGTGGATCAGTGGGGACTTGAATGGACCCCTATATGTGATGCTGGTATTACAGATGGAAGCTTTATCAGCTACAGCACATAGCCAGCCCCACAAAATGATACTTATTAAAATATTATTCACAGTTATGTGTTAAGTGGCTGTCTTTGAGTCGTAGAACTCAAATCATGATGAAAAGAAAAATTATTTTTTTGTGAAGCTCATAGATTATCAGAAAAGTTATATAACTACATCTTTCACATATGTAGAAGTTTCCCTGGAACAAGAAGACCTGAGTAACATATTTTTCTCAAGTGAAAAAATCCAGTGATTAAAATGCTATTAAGTTATGTGAAGATAGCTGGTGGCTAATTCTTTTGGTCACAGAAGTATGTCATAGAAAATCTTGGCATCTCTTACAGTTTTACCTTTGAACTTACTAGTTGGGACAATATCAGCCCTTAACCAGGTACAATATTACTGCTAGTCCCAAACATTAGATGTATCCCTGTGTATGTCAGAACCTTGGCTGGTAGCCCAGTTCTGCAAATTCATCTTTCGTGGCTGGAGAAAAATCCTTCCATCTAATGCAGTTGTCTAGTTTCTAGGATCCAGGTCCTTTGGTTGCAGCTGTGTGAGGATACTTCAAAAAATCAGTGGGAAATGGAATTAAAAACTAGTTTATTTTGGAGGAAAAAATTTTGAAACCCATGCATAGTGTTATAATACACATTTTCAATGAACATTTTGAGGTACTTTCATATGCTTCTGTGTCCTGAACAACCACTTACCTGAATCACTTAGCAATAGCAGTTTTCTTGGTCTTTATAGTTACTCAACCTACATGATTGGAGAAGATAGCTCTGACTGTCAACGTCCATAAGTAAAATAAGTCAATAATTTTTTCTATATCACATTGTGATATCTATGTTGTTTTACTATCAAGCTTATTCAATCTTTTGTATTATTTATTTAATTTTTTTTCAAATGAAAAGAACAGAATTTATGCATTCCGTAGGCAAAGTTCCAAGAAGACAACTACACTTCCCTCTCTCCACTGATCTGCCATAATCTCCCTCCCTCCATTTGCTCCCTTCATTTGTTTTATGCAAAGCCATAATTTTAATACACTTGATATTCACAGGCTAAATTCACAACTAATCACACAATATTCAACACGTAAAAAGAAAAAGACCTCAGTTCCACAGGAGTATAAAAAGGGCTAAAGATGACAGTTGTATCCCAAAGTGAACATTTCATTCCTACACATTTTTTGGTATTCTATATTAACTGCCACATATCAGAGAAAACATATGATATTGATAATTGTTTTTGAGATTGACTTAATTCACTAATCATAATGATTTCAAAATTGCATTCATTTTCTTGCAAATGAGAGGACTTCTTTTTTTATGGCTGAGTAGTATTTCTTCATTTTCTTTAGCCAGTCATCAGTTGATGGACTTCTGAGTTAATTCCACATATTAGGTATTATAAATTGAGCTGCAAGAAACCTAGGGATACACATAACTCTTTAATATGCTGACTCAATTTCTCATAGGTAAATTTTCAGGAGTGGGATGGTTGGGCCATTTGGTAGATCTATTTTCAGATCTCTGAGGAATCTCTGTACTGCCTTCCACAGTGGCTGTACTAGTTTACATCCCCACCAGCAGTGGGGGGTAACTTTCCCCCCACAGTCTCGTTTGTTGATTTCTGTATAACAGTCATTTTAATTGGGGTGAGGTAAAACCTCATCATGGTTTTTATTTGCATTTCCCTGATGGCTAGTGATCCCGAGTGTTTTTTCGTGTGTCCGTTGGCCTTTTATATTTCAATCTTTGAATATTGCCTGTTCATTTTCTTTGCCCATTACTTAGCTGGATTTTTTGCTATGTTGTTGTTGAGTTTCTTAAGCGTTTATAGATCCTGCATATTAATCCTTTATCAATTTTATACTTTGCAAATATTTTCCCGTTCTGTTGGTTGTCTCTTCATTTGTTTAGTGTTTCCTTGGCTGTGCAGAAGCTTCTTAGCTTGATGTAATCCCTTTTGTCAATTTTTGTTTTAATTGCCTATGCTTCTGGGGCCTTTTCCAAGAAGTCTTTGCCTATGCCAATGTCTTGCAGTTTCCCCAGTGCTTTCCTCTAGTATTTCATGCTATCAAGCTGTAGATTTACATCATTGATCCATTTTCAATTGATTTTTGTATAAGATAGTGGTCATGTTTCATACTTCCACCTATAGAAATCCAATTTTCCCAGCAGCATTTGTTGAAGAGACTGCCCTGTCTCCAGGAATTGATTTCAGTTTGTTTGTCAAAGATTAGTTGGTTATAGATGCCTGCATAAATTTCTGGGCTTACTAATCTGTTCCATTGGTCTACATGTCTATTTTTGTGCCAATGCCAAGCTGTTTGGTTGTAACTACTATGTAGTTTGTCTTGAAATCTGGTATTGTTATGCCTCTGGCTTTGGTTTGTTATTTAAGATTAGCTATTTGGAGTCTCTTGTGTTTCCATGTGAGTTTTAGCATCATTTATTTCTAGATCTGAGAAGAATGTCATTGATATTTTTATTTGGATCACATTGGATCTGTAAACTGCTTTGGGTAGTATGGACATTTTGATGATGCTAATTCTTCCTATCCAAGAATATGGGAGATTTTTCTGTTTTTGTTTTTGTTTGTGTGTGTGTTTGCGTGTCTTCTTCTGCTTCTTTCTATAATGTTTTGTAATTTTCATTACAGATGTCTTTCATCATTTTGGTTAAATATATTATAAGGTATTTAGATTTTTTTGTAGCTATTGTGAATAGGAATGATCTTAGCAGATGTTTCTCATCCTTGGTGCCCTGATATTAGGTGCATCGACATTATGGTAGTCATATATTCCTGTTAAGTTGATCCTGTAATCATCATGAAATACCTTTCCTGGTTTTCTTTTGCTGGTTCACTTTCCAATGGTGGTCAGAATGGGAAGCACTAGACCTGGCAGAAGCTAAGAGTCAGGAGCTTCATTTGGGTCTTCCAAGAGGCACTAATACTTTGGCCATCTTCTGCTGCTTTTCACAGGCCATTAGCAGGGAGCTGGATCAGAAACAGAGTAGCTGGGACATGTAGGTGGCAGATTTTCCTGCTATGCCACAATGCTGTCCCATATGCTGTGGAATTTTATATAAGCATCTGAACATCCATGAATTTTGGTACTTCTTGGAGCCCTCAACCAGACCCTTAAAAATACTGACCTGTTGATGAGAAATGCAGATCGATGTATATTTCCTATTTCAATCTGTTAAAAATTTTAATGAAAAATTAAAATACATACTACAAATTAAAAAAAATCATTTGTTTGGTTTTACCCAGAATACAGTGAAAGAGATAGATAGAGCTAGGTTGAGAGAAAAATATGCAGATATCTCACATCCACTGGTTCACACCCAAACCACTAGAGCTGGAACTGGGCTAGGCAGAAGCCAGGAGCCAAAAATTCAATTTTGGTTTCATATGTCTATTGCAGGAAAATAACTACTTTTGAGACACCACCTCTGGCTCCTAAGGTACACATCAGCAGGAAGTGGGAGCTGTAAAGCAAAGCCAAGATTCCAACCCAGGTACTCCAATATAGGGTGTAAGCTTCTTAAGGAACATCTTAATTGCTATACCAAATACCTGCCCTCCCCAAGTTAAAAGTTGAAATTTGAATGTTATAACAAGGAAATATGTATTTTTCTGTATATATATATATATATATATATGAATATGCGTATTTGTATGTATATATGTCATATATATTACAAATACAGTAATAAAATGTAATGAGATAAAAAAGAAATACTCTTTCCCTTTTTTAACAACCTTATTGCTTCCATGAGTATACTAATCCCCTGACTTTATTGTTTGTTTTGTTTAGTATTTTGCTCACAAATCATAAGAAACTATCTTTCTGTTTAAGTTATAAAGAGAGGAGACTTACCTTGCATCACAGTTCTGTTCAGTGATTGAAGTGCTGGATCTGGTGGTTGTCTTGTTGGAAGAATCATGAGAAGGCACAGGGCATATAACGTAGTGAGACAAGGAACACACTTGTGTATGTGTGTTTTCTGGTCTGTCTCCTCCTTATATAAGGCCAATAGAATTCAATCATCTGCGGTTCAACCTTGTTTAATCCTTAAGAATATATGTAGTTTTAAAAATGTAATAAAAAACACTGGAATTTGTGCTTGTCTTATATTACAGCCACTTATATGAATCATAGGTTCTGACTGGATTAAAGTAACACAGTTATCTTGAAACAGTGGGAAGGTAGAGACACATGAGTTCCAAATGCAACTTTATTTACCATTTGGCAAATATGTTATTTTGGATAATTCAATAAAATGTATTCAGTCCCATTTTTTTCTACAAGCAAAAAGCAGAAAATTTATCTAGTGCAAAATGTTAATAAATGAAAAGCATAGTAGTCAAATTTACATGATTAACAAATGTACCTTCTCCATTAAACTCATAAATTGGCTTTGAAATTTATGTAGTTTTCATACTAGATGAGAAAATATATCATATATATTTCAGAAACTAAATTATGATTTCTATGTGATGAATTATTGAGAGTAGATATACATTTAAAATGCATGTAAAGATTCTTTTTCTCCTGAGATCTCAAAGACAAACCCAGTGAAAGTATAAAGATGAACTTTTATTATGAAAAAGGAACATAAACAACAAAATGGTGGATATGCTGACCACAAAGCTTTGAGATATTTACTAATTTCCTTAGAAAGCAATATTGGGTAAACAATCCATAAAAAGACTATTATCTACCAGCTTGCATTTTCTGTGCATATTCCATCATTTTCATTGCTGGAAATTCATAACCCTTAGATTAATATAATTCTATAGGAGAATATATTTGAAAAATGTATCATTAGATTTTATTACCATATCGAGCTTCTGCTCTATGGGGATGAAATTTTTCCTTAAAAAAATTATGCAAGAAGGGATATTTTTCACTCCACTTATAAATTTGATATAACATTGGTAAATATTAGCATGTTAATAGTACAAAATGTCTACTAAATTCATGTAAGCAGATTAAAGATAACATATTAAGAGCATAACTTGTATCAACATAAAGACAATGATGGTAATTTTTGTCTGAATTATAATAATGCTGAAAATAGATCCTCAGGTTTCACTGTGTGCTTTGAAAGAATGGAGAGGTGAAATTTAGCATAAGAAAGGCACTAATGATTCCTTAAAAGTCCACTTTTATGTTTTGGCTGCATTATTAAATTATCTCATTACTCTTTTTTCAAGGTAATTTCAGATGTGAACATGGTCCAACATAGTGCCTTGGGTTAAAAAAGTTCACAGTGCACATTCTATACAGTACATGCACAGAATTCTAAAATAATTTTCTGAAATAGATTACTTGTTGGCGTATCATTTCCTGTGCTCACAAAACTTTATCTTTAGAAAATGGCCATGGTATCAGTATATATTTGTTGAATTTCATGTCTTTTAATCCTTACTAATAAGCATTTATCGAGTCCCTGTGGTAGACTCTGGAATAGAAGACCTTTAATTTCTTTTCTGATGTGGATGTGGTGTGATTTAATACCTTCTTGGAAGACACTATGTTCACTGCTCTGTTGGCAATTATCACTAATTTATTATATATCCATCTCTATGAGGTAAGTTGCATTCCAATTCACCCATAAACCCCACTGGAGAATTAGATCCCAACTTTATGGAGGTAAGGTGTACAAATATAACTTGCTTTTGCTGAGAATTGTGTATAGCCTGTGAGAGAAGCATTAGAGTCAGGGCATGATTTACTGTTTCTTTTATCTCAACCATATGATCAAACATCCTGTTTACTTACTATTATTGTTTTTGGAGGGAAGACCATGGAACAGAATCTAGCTGACTGTAAATGGACTTGTATTGTGAGAGACACATAGATCATTTTTGTTTATAAGGGACTAGAATTTGGTAGTCATTTGTTATGGTAGCAAATTGTAGACAATTCTGCCTGATTTACTCTCTTCACCAAATGATGAGATACTTAAGAGGAAGAACCACACATGTATCCTATTATTTTTTTTCTTTATATCCAACATGAGCACTTAAAAATTTGCATATTATATTTCATAAGTAATGGTTAAAATAATCCAATGGATTGTACTTCAGTTAGTATGTGTTTAAAAGAAAGATTGAACTTCAGTTAGTATGTGTGTATAAAACAGCCAACCATTCCTAATTCTCAAAGGCTTACAATTTACTTGAAGAGCTAGAACATATAAGTCTGTATTTTCTAAGCAATAGGTGGATGTTAATATTAGCTGTTTTGTTATTTCACATGCAGAGAGACAGAAACAAATATATAGTTCCTATTGCATGACTCATTTTATGAATTCCCCAGGAGCTAGGAAGTTATTACAGGTCTTCCTCATGGATAACAGTCACACAACTACTTGAGCAATCACCATTGCCTCCTAGAGTGCACATTAGAAGGACCAGGACCTTCAGCCTAGGCACTCGAATATGGAATGCTGCTGTCTTACAATGTGTTTTAACCTTTGCAGCAAATGTCTGCCCTGGTGTTGCTATTTAAATTAAGACAAAAGACAGGTCAGTCTATATTGGGGTGGTCAAGTAAAATTTTTTTCCTTGAGCTGCAACTATAAACAAAAGGAGCACGGTGCAGGGAGCAGTACTGTGGTGTAACAGGTTAAAGCCCTGGCCTGAAGCGCCTGCATCCTATATGGGTGCCAGTTCTAGTCCTGGCTGCTCCTCTTCCAATCAGCTCTCTGCTATGTCCTGGGAAAGCAGTGAAAGATGGCCCAAGTCCTTGGGCCCCTGCACCCATGTGGAAGACCCAGAAGAAGCTCCTGACTCCTGGCTTCCGATCGGCACAGCTCCAGCTGTTGCAACCATCTGAGGAGTGAACCAGCAGATGGAAGACCTCTGTCTCTGTCTCTACCTCTCTATGTAACTCTGTCTTTCTAATAAATAAAATAAATCTTAAAATAAAAAGGAGCATGAATCATCTAGGAGATGGAAGAACATTTATGTAAGGACACTGATAAACAAGGATGCAGAGCATTCATTAAGAAAATGAATTTATACTTTTCCATAATAGATAACAAGCAGAGAAGATAGTACAGTTAAGATAATAATAATGTTAATAGCTCCATATTGCCAATTTATTCATAATTTTTCAGATTCTAGTGAACTTTCCAATGATAACATGAATTCCCTGCTAAGTCCTACTTTTCTATGATTATTAAGGCAATCAGCAATCATGGGTTTTATTGTGCCAATTTATGCATCTGATATATTTTGATGATTGAAATATCAAGGATAAATTTTGGAGACAGATCTATAATGAGTACAATATTCCAAGGTGTTCTAATTTAGTTAATTATTTTTATTTTAATGCTACACACAGCACTTAATCTACCTGTGGATCATGTTAAGGAGACCATGTCACAAAAATAATCCCCTGCCATACTAGCTGTGTTGCAAGCAGTTTAAACCTTCTCATTTAGTTCTCACGTAGCATCATCTCACCCATATGAATGTTGTTCCATCTCTTGGTTTTTACTTTGCATACTAACTTTCAGGTGCTCATATTTTGTATGTGTTACAAATCTTCTATCACTGATTATCTCCTACTGTAAAGAGATTTTGCTTTCATATTTTTATTGATATGATCAAGTTCTATTTCTGGGTTTATTTTCTATATTGTGATTTACACAAAACAAACATCAGTAAGCTTTTAAACTTCACATGGTACTTTTCTTATCCATGTAAGGGAGAACATTGAATTGATTTTGTGCTTCAATTCTGTATTCAGTCTCCTCGACTTGGTAAAAAGTTTGCTACTATTTACCTGCGCATCCATTGACAAAGGAATTCCCATCCCTACGTATTTCTTGCTTCTTCAGTAAAATGATACTTACTTTTAATGTTAATGAATTAAATTCACCAACCAGAAGACTTAGGTTGGATAAAAAAACCACAACCACCACTACATACTGCCCACAAAACCTCACTTTACAATGTTACACACAGACTGAAAGTAAGGATTGGAAAAAGACATCCCAGACAAATGGAAACCAAAAGTAAGCAGGTGTAGCTATCTTGATATCAGGTAAAACAGACTTTTAATCAAAAACTATATAAAGAGTTACAGAAGGACATTATACTTTGTTAAGAGATTCTATTTAGTGAGAAGACAAAGCTATCATAGATTTGGATTCAACACAAGATCCCCAAGATATATATAGCAAATAATATTAGACCTAAAGGGAGAGAGAGGCTCAAATACAATAATAGTGGGTGACTTCACCACCCACTCTCATCAATGGACAGGTCATCCAGACAGAAAATTAGTCAAGATACAGTGGAATTGAAACATACTATCAAGAAAACGGACCTAACATTTATTGATAGGTCATTCCATCAAACAGCTATAGAATACACATTCTTCCCATCAGCACTTTGAACATTTTCCAGGATAGATCACATATTGGCCCACAGATCAAGTCTCATCCAATTTAGAAAGATTTAGACCATATCATGCATCTTCTCAGATCATAAAGGAATAAAACTAGAAATCAATAAGAAGCAAGACAATAAAATACTCAAAAATAATTGGAAATTAAACATGCTACTAAATGATCAACAGTTCATTGAACAAATAAAAAGGAAATTAAAAAAAAACTGCCTTGAAATAAATGAAAATGAAAACACAGCATATCAAAACTTGTGAGGTACAGCAAAAGCAGTATTAAGAGGGAAAATTATAGCATTATGTTCTTACATTAAAAACAGAGAAATGTCTCAAAATAAAGATGTAATGATGCATCTTGAAACCCCAGATCAGCAGGAGATGAGAAATAAGAAGGATCAGAGCATAAATAAGTGAAAATGAAACTAAAAAAATAGAAAAGATCCACAAAACAAAAAATTGGTTTTCTGAGATGATAAAGTAGATAAACCTCTAGCAAGACTAACAAAGGGAAAAAGAAGAGGAAAACTCAAATAAATAAAATCAGAGGTGAAAATGGATACATTTCAACTGATACCACTGAAATACAATGAATCATAAGAAACCACTATGAAGAACCATATGCTAATAAACTGGAAAACCTCTAAGAAACGGATAAATTCCTGGATTAATATAACCTACCGTGATTAACTCCAGAAGATACAGATAACTTAAACTGACCCGTAACAATGAAGTTGAAGAAATAATCAAAAGTCTTCCATCAAGGAAAAGTCTGGGACCTGATGGCTTTATTACTGAATTCTACAAAATATTTGAAGAAGTAACTCCAGTACTCTTCAAATTATTCCAAAATATTGAACAGGATGGAACTCTGCAAAACTCTCTTTTGAGGCCAGCATTACTTTGGCACCAAAAACAAAAACATGACAAGAAAAGAAAACTACAGACCTATATCTTTAATAAACGTAGATGCAAAGACATTCCACAAACTAAAAAACCGAATCTAAAACCAAGTTAAAAATATCCATCCATAAGGATCATGTGGGATTTATCCCAGTATGCAAGGGTAGTTCAACATTTACAAATCAATAAACATCATGAAAAACATAAGTAGAATGAAGAACAAAAATCGTATGGTCATCTGAATAGATGCAGAGAAAGCATTTGTAGAACTAATTGGAAATCTCAAATTTAAGTACTCTTCAGAGGAGTCTGCTACTTTCAAATATTCCAAGTTGATGTAATTCTCCTAAAAGACAGATTCTTTGTATTTTTGAAAGAATCCATCACAGTAAAAAATTTCATGAGTTTTACTTGGAGCACCACATCTTTGTTTTTGACTCATACTCATGATAGTTTCAAATTTTAGAACATTAGATCTTGAGAAAATTTTTCTGTGTCTTTGCAATTGGAACTTTCTAGATCCAGGAGTTCATTCCAAACTTTTGCTCTTTTTAGGGGCTCTTGT
This sequence comes from Lepus europaeus, assembly GCF_033115175.1. Classification (NCBI taxonomy): domain Eukaryota; kingdom Metazoa; phylum Chordata; class Mammalia; order Lagomorpha; family Leporidae; genus Lepus; species Lepus europaeus. The sequence goes on along the minus strand of NC_084836.1, from coordinate 30,183,731 downwards.
AAGGAAAAAGTCAAAATTCCTTAGAGAAGAAGTTATGCAAACCTATAGTCCTATAAAATTTATTGTTAAGCTGATCAACTTTGCTGTCTAATAACTTTCTTCCTACACACCTATTTTTACACTCATACTGAAACTGTCCTTCACTGATCTCCTTATGCACTAATTTTCAAAATTGCAAAATAATAGAATTACCACAATCATATGTGTTTAAAGTACTTCATGTAATAATATTTTATCTTGCCACTAAAAGATCAATAATCCAACAATTATAATCATCATTCATTACTATGACTTCCTATTGTACCACATAACCCCAGATAATGCAACCCAGAATGAAGACACAGAGAAGACTGCTCTGGATTTCTTTCTTTCTGCAGAACTTCATTTTAGTGGTTTATAAGGAAAACATATGTACACTAACTGCCTTAACACAACTGTTCAAGTTCTCCTAGGGAGGTAATTTTTTCATGAGCAATATGCCTATTATTAGTTCTTATACATTAGCCCTCAGTAAATAGTACTTATTCTGTCTGCATATCTTGACAATGACTTCTCCCTGCATTTTCAGCCACCCACTGTGACAATCATTGCCACCATTCAGACACACAACAAACTAAGGTTTTATTACTTTAATTTTCCAAATAAATTATACCATGTTAAATTACAACACATGGAAATAATTTTTAAAAGACAAAAGAACAGCAGATTTTGCATTTTTATGAAGTGAGCTATCTGTATTGTCCAAATGTGTACTTATATGTGTGTGACTGAGTATGTGTTTCAGCAAGTATGTAGTCTCCTAAACCCTTTAGAAGTTGCATGGTTAAGCTATGTAAATTATCCTGATCCTGGTGTTTTATAGTCCAATAAATATGACTAAGTTATAGTTGGTAATAATAAGGTATGTTCACTTTCCATTAGTTTATGTTCAGCCCTCGTTTTGACTGTTGAGAAAGTTTTTTTTTTATACTATTTGTAGAACTCTTTACTTAACATAGAGTTAATCATATGTGTACAAAGCTAATTGAAAATAGATCTTAGTAAAAAATAAGAGTAGGATTGAAGAAGGAGGAGGAAGAGGGGTAGGAGAGTGGGTGGGAAGGCAGATATAGTGGGAAGAATCACCATGTTCCTGAAGTTGTAATTATGAAATGTATGAAGTATATATTCCTTAAATAAAAGGTTTCTGGGAGGGATGAAAGATAATTCTGTTTTGGCACAAAAATTTTGAAATCTATGTATTTTTTCATAATAGACATTTTCCATTAATTTTGAAAATCCATATGCACGGATACCAAAAAATTGCTTGTACCAAAATAAATTTATTCTTTAATTCCATTTTCACCAGAAAAGGGAATTTGGAATTTATATGCATATGCATATATGAGGATATTTCAAAAAGCTCACGAGAAATGAAATTAAAAGATGTTTATTTTGGTGCAACAAACCATTTGAAACCTATGCATAGTTTGTTCATAAAATATATTTTCCATCAACATTTTGAAATATCTTTTAGTATCAGTAAAATCTTTAGTTCTAAACTGTTGATTGCAACTTTTATACTTATACTGCAAAATAATCTGACAAATACTAACCCAGTCTACCCTAAGGAGCATTTTGTTATTTGAGTTGCCATGGAACAATATGAAATTAAGAGTTTAAACATAGTTTGAAAGTTAACATTTGTAGATTATACTACTATCAAAGTTTCTGTTTTTTTCAGGATTTTCAGGAAAGTAGCCACAGACTTGGAGAAGATGGCAGAGTATACTATACACTTTTAGTTTGGAGAAATTTGGAAAATTTTGTCCAAACACTATAATTTCCAGTAACACTAATTTTGAAAGTATTTTAAGAGCAAGCTTTGGAAACAAAGCAGTGGAGGCTTTTTAGGATACCAATTCAAATGTCACCCAGCTGAGTAATGATCTGGTTGTCATTACCAAACTTACTATTTCATGGTTGCTTGGTGAATAATGTCACTTGAAATTACTGTATCCTTCAGTTCACTCCCCTATGGACAAATGCCACCATTCAAACAACATCAACATGGTACCAGTTTGTCCTGAGATGTTGTTGACTATTTCATTACTCTCTTCATGCTTAATTAAAGACTGAAAGAAGAGAAATGATCTAATACCGTTGTTTGCCCTAGGAAAGCAATTGATTATTGCTAATTTTCATGCCCCTGGAGTGCCCATGTAGTGGTCAATTTTCATAAAGCTTAGAGCAGCTGGTTCCAATTCTGATCTTACATAGAACAACCTAGGGAGGGTTTTAAAAATATGTATTATCTGTCTTTAACCCCAAGCTACTGAATAAGAATCTCCAGGGGTTGTTCTCATCAAGTTATATTTAAACATTCTCTCTGAAAAATGTTACTGCAGTTGCCCATGGACTAGCATTTGGGATCTATTAACTTAAAGTCTGGGTTTTGAAATAGGCTTCAGACTCCAACTCTGATGCTTTCTAGCTGGTCAACGTTGATCAAGTCCAAATATCTTTCAAAGTTTTTCATCTATAACATGGAGATTATGTCTCTTTTTAGTTGTTGTATGGACTAAATTAGAAACACTTATTTACAAAGGTCCACAGCAAAGCACAGGCCTATAGTAAGCTATGACGAAGATTGCTATGTGCTCACGAAATCCGTTTTAGATTACATTCCCCAACCTACCTTGTTGGATAGTTTTATTCACGTGATTAAATCCAAGCCAGTGGAATGCAGCAGAAGAAACGGGGACCATTTCCACATTCAGACCATAAATACCCCCACAGTGAACCAATAGGATTGTTTTCCATTCTGGTTGTTTAACCTGCAGATTGATCTTAGGATTCAAAAGCAAAATGGGAATTCCAGAGAACAGACCAAACCAGAGTTTCTGAAAGGTCATGTGGAATGCCATCTACTAACAAATTCCCTTTGTATTAAATACTTATGAATTGAGGTTTGTATATTACAGTAATTAACCCCTTACATTTATGTTAAATTATTTTAATTATATTTTTTGAAATACCAATATTATAAGCTTCTTTGTCCATTGTGATACATCCTATTTACCAATTGTGGAAATTGCCAGGAATTCCAGTTATTATAGGATACAATGTAGTGCCTGAGGCAACAATAAGAACCTAGTGCATCTGGGATTGTCTTGTCTTTTAAATGAGATCATCAATCAATGGAAACATGTTTTCAGGGTATTCCCTCTTTCAACTTCTACTTTTGTCATTTTTAATTTTTTTAAAAGGTGGAGAGACGGGCAGAGAGAAAGACTTTCCATCTGATGTCTCACACCCTATATGACCACAACAGCCAGAGCTGTGCCAGACTGGCATCAGGAGCCTGAAATTCAGGCTGAATCTCCCTTGTCATTGACAAGGACCCAAGTATTTGAACCATTACCTAGTCTCTCCAAGGGTATGCATTAGTATGAAACCAGAGTTAGTAGGGTCTCTGTAACTTGAACTCATGCACTCTGATTTGGGCTGCAATCTTCCCAAGCAGTGGCTTAATCACTACACCAAATGCCTGCTCTTCTTTCAACTTCTATGTTGAGCAAGACAATTCACATAGTAGATTATATTTAGGCAATGTATAGGAATTCATAAAGAATGCTTTTATGCATGCTAAAGCAACACAGGTGCACATCACTAAGTATATGTCTTTTATGAATGAAAAACCATTTATGAAATATTGCTAATACTGAAATCGGACATGACCCCCTAAAATTTATACAAAAATGTGGCCCTGTAAAGTTCCCTAGAAGTGCTATCTGGGGTGCCACATGTGCTGTCAGAATTTGGGGTGCCATACGATTTCACCATATGCTTACTAATAAATCCCCAATATTAATAAGCCCAAGAGGGTTCTTGCCTAATATTTAGAGAAGAATTCTAAATACTGGCACGGATAAACGAGGCAGCATTATACATTTTAAACTTTTATGTAGTACAAAAGGTATGTAGGAAAGTGAGGGCTTTAGTTCAGGTTGGAGAGAGGGGAAAATCTGGGAACTAGGGTAGCATCCATACCAAGCAGAGAGCAGGCCAAAAGCCACATGCAGAAAGTGCCTTGTGCTGCTACCCACCGCATATCCAGCAGCAAAGCAGAGGCAGAGCGTGTTTTGTGACACTCCCTGCCTTTTTATATATTTTCCACGGGGGAGTGACTTGTGGGCAGGTGGGCCCTCAGGTATGGTCAGGTAGAGCCTGATGTCACATGGGGGCATGGTGGAGGTATCAGGTAGGGTGTGAGGTCACACAGGGGTGTGGCAAAGGTATCAGGTAGGGCGTGAAGTCACACAGGGGCATGATGAAGGCGTGTTCTTCCAGCTCACAAGCCTAATCAATTTTAGCCTGTATGCCTGCCTACTTCATTGCACCCTCAGAGACGCCAAACCTTAATCTTAAGGGGATGTTGATGGGCATCGAGTCACTATCTTCTGTAGCTGCTTCTTGCTTATTAGGGGTGCAGACCCTGCCTGTTCTCGTTCCGGAAGTCTCTGCCTATCTCATCTAATGAGTTCGTTTCACAAGCTGGAACTTTTTCAGTCACCGCCATCCTCCGTGTCCCATGCATGGTCATCATTATTCTCAGAAGCTGCTGGGTTCTGAAACATATAAGTTTGTCAGTCACCATGAGCAAGATTGGAATAGCCCCAAGTGCAACTGGTGTGCCCCTTAAAATAGAAAAAACATGTCTAGCCATCTCCCAGACAGTAGGTGGTGGGAGATTACCCCTAAGCAAACTATAAAACCATTTAGCTTGAACATAGAGGGCTTTGATGTCCCTTTCTGTGAACATACTATTATTTAAATAAAGATGACAGATCTCGTTGAGCACTGCACACATGCCCCCTTGTTCTATTAACATAAACTCTAAGGCCTGTCTATTGTCCATAACTACCCTGGACAGGGAGTCTACTGAAATCAGAGCCTGCTGCAGAAGCTGTCCTGAAGTGTAGGCCAGATTACCCATAGCTAAGTTCAGGTTCTTAAAGTCAGTTTTGTAAAACTCTTCTGGACTGTCACTCTTTACCACTGAGGAACCCACCAAGGGGTCCTTCTGCCAATAATAGCACCCAGAAAGAATCAAAAGAGGTATCTACACCAGATGGACACTGAATTGCAGCATTTTGACGTGGCTAGAACAAGAGTTCTACTTATCTTTCTGCCTTTTGAAGAGGTATTTTAGATATTCACTTGGCTCACAGGAATAAGCCTGTGGAGACTCAAGAGGTGGAGGTTTAATCCTTGACAAATGTACCCAGCTTGGAACTCCCTGGAATTTTACTGACGTAGGCAGGCTCAGCAGTACTCGGTAGGGCCCCTTCCACTGGGGCTGTAACTGGTATGAGGGAGACCCTTCCTTCCAGGTCTTTAATAAGACCAAGTCCCCTGGGGAGATAGGCTGCTCATGAGCCTCAGGGTCTGGCGCTGGAAGGACCTTGTTGCCATACTTTACCAGAGCCTTTTGTATCTGGCCCAAGTTGATAATGTACTTTATTTGATCTTGCACCTCTGAATCAAAGAGGATGTCAGAGGTGAGGAAAGGCCTTCCATAGAGCATCTCATAGGGGCTAAGCTTTAAGGCAGTTTTAGGTTCTCTTCTCATCCTGAGAAGAGCAATTGGCAACAGTTTGAGCCACGTTTCTGAGGTCTTCTGGCAAAGCTTGGCCAGAATTCTTTTAAGGCTATGATTAGCCTTTTCAACTTTACCTGATGACTGAGGCCTCCAAGAAGTATGGAGGTGGTAAGAAATTCCTAGAGCGGTGGCTACCTGCTGGGTTATTTTAGATATAAATGAAGGTCTATTGTCACTCTGGAGTGATCGTGGGAGCCCAAAGCATGGCAGGATGTCTTTCAACAAGGCTTTAGACACCTCGTGTACTTCTCCGTTCAGGTCGGAAAAGCCTCTATCCATCCTGTAAAAGTATCAATAAAGACTAGGAGGTACCTATAATTGCTTGTTGGGGGCATATTGGTAAAATCAACCTGCCAATCTTCACCTGGGTATGTTCCCTTCCTCTACACAGGAGTCAACAGAGGAGGTGGCCTTAAATAGCCAGGGTTATTCTGTAAACATAGTGGGCAAGAGAGCAAGTCACTTCCTTTATGACCGTATTTAGTCCCTTGCCTCCAAAAGCTCAGGGGACCAGTTGTGCTAAGGCATCTCTTCCCAAGTGGGTAGAGTTGTGTATCTCCTTAATAATTTTCCATTGAGTGGCCATTGGTGGCATAATTCTATGATTTAGCATCCACCCTCCATTTGTGTTTTTAGTATAGCCCCACTGTTGGGTCCATTCATTCTCAGGTTCCATATAGTGAGGTTCCTTAGCTACTTCCACAGATTAAGGTATAAGGGCCATTTCCAAAATTTCCTGTGTAGCTGCTCTTTTTGCTGCTCTGTTAACGCATTTCCCTGGTTAACATAATTTTCTCCCTTCTGATGTCCCTTGCAGTGGATGACAGCCACTTCTAAAGGCTCCGGTACTGCCTGAAGTAGAGCCAGTATCTCTCTTCCATATTTAACAGGGGAATTCTTTGCAGTCAGTAAACCCCTCTCTTTTCAGATTGCTGCGTGTGCATGTAACACAAGGAAGCATATTTGGAATCCGTATATATATAAACTCGCTCGCCTTTTCCCAGTTGTAAAGCTCTAGTCAATGCAATAAGCTCCAATTTTTGGGCTGAAGTATTGTGTGGTAGTGCTTGGGCTTCTATTGTCTGAGTAAGATCCACTACGGCATAGCTTGCCTTTCTAACTCTTTCCTTCATATAGCTGCTGCCATCAGTAAACCATTCAGCATCTGGATTTTCCACGGGCTCATCTCGTAGGTCTGGCCTACTAAAGTACACCTGCTCTATAGTTTCTACACAGGAATGGGTCAACTCTCCAGTGTTTGTGGTCACCATATGAAATCGGACATGACCCCCTAAAATTTATACAAAAATGTGGCCCTGTAAAGTTCCCTAGAAGTGCTATCTGGGGTGCCACATGTGCTACCAGAATTTGGGGTGCAATACAATTTCACCATATGCTTACTAATAAATCCCCAATATTAATAAGCCCAAGAGGGTTCTTGCCTAATATTTAGAGAAGAATTCTAAATACTGGCACAGATAAATGAGGCAGCATGGTACATTTTAAGCCTTTATTTAGTGAGAAAGATGCATAGGAGAGTGAGAGCTTTATTAAGAGAGAAAGGTAAATCTGGGTCATACCGAACACCAGGAACCAGCCACATGGAGGAGCATCTAGGCCAAGAAGCCTATGGCCGGTGGCCCAAAGGCCAAGCGCCCTGGAGGCGCAGGGCTACAGCAAGCCCCCTCCTGGCAAGGGGCCAGGAAAAAGAGAAGGCTGGGACACACCTTGTCCCAGGCTTTTAACCCACTTCCAAAGGGGAGTGGTTAATTAGCCTGATTGGCTGGTTGGCACCCAGGTGCAGCCAGGTGGGAGGATGAGGTCACACAGGGGCGTGGCGAAGCCTGGTCTTCCACCTCACAAACCTGATTAATTTTAACCAGTATGCCTGCCTACTTCACTATGATCACAGAGATGATATTTCTCTATTTACCATTGCTATGTGGGGTTTTCTTTCCTTCCTGTTACGTTCTGAGCAGCCTCTACTTTCATACCAGTTCAATCATTTTAACATTACGTAGTGACTTATCACTTTCAGAAGAACAGAAATGGCATGGAAGAGAGGGTATAGGAGAGAACAAAAATAAACTTTAAAAAGTGTTTTCAGGGGCCGGCACTATGTGGTTAATAATAACAGAAGCTACAGCAATAATAAAAACCAGCAGAACATGGGGCCAGTGCTGTGGCGAAGTATGTAAAGCCGCCGCCTGCAGTGCAGGCATCCATATGGGCGCCAGTTTGAGTCCCGGCTGCTCCACTTCCAACCCATCTCTCTGCTATGGCCTAGGAAAGCAGTGGAAGATGGTCCAAGTCCTTGGGACCCTGCACCCATGTGGGAGACCCAGATGAAGCTGCTGGTTCCTGGCTTTGGATCATCTCAGCTCTGGCTCTTGCGGTCACTTGGGGAGTGAACCAGCAGAATGGAAGACCTCTCTCTGGCTCTACTTCTCTCTTTAACTCTTTCAAATAAATAAAATAATTCCTTAAAAAAGTGTTTTCAAGGCCTCATTTCTTTTTTTTTTTTAAGGGTAATTTATTTACTTATTTATTTTGACAGGCAGAGGTAGACAGTGAGAGAGAGAGAGAGACAGAGAGAAAGGTCTTCCTTCCATTGGTTCACCCCCAAAATAGCCGTTACGGCCGGCGCACTGCGCTGATCTGAAGCCAGGAGCCAGGTGTTTCCTCCTTATCTCCAATGCGGGTGCAGGGCCCAAGGACTTGAGCCATCCTCCACTGCCTTCCCGGGCCTCAGCAGAGAGCTGGACTGGAAGAGGAGCAACCGGGACAGAATTTGGCTCCCCAACCGGGACTAGAACCTGGGGTGCCGGCACCGCAGGTGGCACTGGCCAAGGCCTCATTTCTTTACCTCTCTCATCTCAGAGTAGCATCCTCAATGTCCAATAAACTACTTTTCTCAGCTCACTCATAATCATCTCAACATTATTCTATATCTTACTTTGCTTCAAACTTAATTTATTTTATACTATGCCCTAGGAGAGACAGGAAATTTGTTTTCCCCTTTTTCTTAGGAGTAATTAAATCTTCAGTCATTTACATACTCAAAGTCCCATTTTGCAATTCTCTGTGATTAGCTCTTTCCTATAGGATCTAAGTCAGAAGTTACAGATACAAATCATCTCACTTGCTAATTAATTATTTGTGACTTCTTGGAGTGCTAAGTTTAGAAGGATTTGAGAGCAATGTGTGCCCTTGGCAAGAAAGAACACACTCAATTAGTGATTCATTTCCAAGTTGCAGGAAAACCAGTGGCATTCATGCCAAGAGATTGTTTTTGGAGATGAGGCCCCCACAAAAACAAAACAAGCAAACAAAAACCCAAAATAAGACAGCTACAAGGGGAATGAGAACTATTAAAACAAAAGAAAATTCAAATAAGCAGTAATTTTACCTTTAGAAATGATGGAGTGTGGGTATGACTTCACAGACTTAGAAAGAATGAGACTATAGACATGCTTTTGAGATCCAAGCATACTAAAAACCAAAAGCAGTAAAATATTGTAAATATTATTATATAGTTTAAATGCTTAAATTGGGCCACTAAAGACCAATGAATAATATCTGCAATCCTTTCAATGTAGTATCCACATGACTATAGACATAAAGTTAATTGGTAATAAAAGTCGAGATTTGAAGTTCTTGCTTCAAGGAAGCTTGGCCCAAATAGCCCTCTGAATATGACTTTGAAAATAAGTCACATAATCAGACTAATTTCTTTTCTTGAATGGAAGAATAGAAAATATCTGTCAGAAAGAGTAAGTTTAATAAAAAGTGTGACCACTGTTATATTTAACAGGGATCACTTTTCAGTTAAAATTTAAACACCTAAGAATATTTGTGTGTTAATTACAGAGTTCAACCAATAGTACTAGAACAAAACAAAGAAAAAATACTAAAATGGATAAAGTATTACATTGTACATCAACAGTCAGGACAAGGGCTGATCAAGTCACTGTTTCTCATAGTGTCCATTTCACTTCAACAGGTTTCCCCTTTAGTGCTCAGTTAGTTGTCGCTAATCAGGGAGAACATATGATATTTTTCTCTTTGGGACTGGCTTAATTCACTCAGCATAATGTTTTCCAGATTCCTCCATCTTGTTGCAAATGACCGGGTTTCATTGTTTTTGACTGCTGTATAGTATTCTATGGAGTACATCTCCCATAATTTCTTTATCCAGTCTCCTGTTGATGGGCATTTGGGTTGGTTCCAGGTCTTAGCTATTGTGAAGTGAGTTGCAATAAACATTAATGTGCAGACGGCTTTTTTTTGTTTGCCAAATTAATTTCCTTTGGGTACATTCCAAGGAGTGGTATGGCTGGGTTGTATGGTAGGGTTATATTCAGGTTTCTGAGGAATCTCCAGACTGACTTCCATAATGGCTTAACCAGTTTGCATTCCCACCAACAGTGGGTTAGTGTCCCTTTTTGCCCACATCCTCTCCAGCATCTATTGTTGGTAGATTTCTGAATGTAAGCCATTCTCACCGGGGTGAGGTGAAACCTCATTGTGGTTTTGATTTGCATTTCCCTGATTGCTAGTGATCTTGAACATTTTTTCATGTGTCTGTTGGCCATTTGGATTTCCTCTTTTGAAAATTGAGGTCCTTGGTCCATCTCTTAAGTGGGTTGTTTGTTTTGATGTTGTGGAGTTTCTTGATTTCTTTGTAGATTCTGGTTATCAACCCTTTATCTGTTGAGTAGTTTGCAAATATTTTTTCCCATTCTGTTGGTTGCCTCTTCACTCTCCTGACTGTTTCTTTGGCAGTACAGAAACTTCTCAATTTGATGCAATCCCAATAGTTAATTTTGGGAACAGTGGGAATAAGAGAGGGAGGAGATGTACAATTTGGGACATGCTCAATCGGACTTGCCCCAAATGATGGAGTTAGAAACGTGCCAGGGGATTCCAATACAATCCCATCAAGGTGGCATGTACCAATACCATCTCACTAGTCCAAGTGATCAATTGCATTTCACATTTGATCACACTGATTGGTCTAAGAGTCAAAGGAATCACACAAACAAGACAAGTGTCTGCTAATACTAACTGATAGAATCAAAAAGGGAGAGAACGATCCATCATGGGAAGTGGGAGACTCAGCAGACTCATAGCATGGCAGATGTCCTAAACAACACTCTGGCCTCAGAATCAGCTCTTAAGGCATTCGGATCTGGCTCAAGAGCTTATGAGAATATTTTAGGCATGGAAAGCCAAGTCACTCTGGGGAAAAAAAAGAAAAAAAGAAGAAGACCTAAATGAGAGATCTCTGCGAGTGAGATCCCAGTGGAAAGAACAGGGCCATCAAAGAAGGAGGTACCTTTCTCTGAAGGGAGGAGAGAACTTCCACTTTGACTATGACCCTATCGGAATAAGATCGAAGTCGGCGAACTCAAAAGGCTTCCATAGCCTTGGCAACTCATGACTAGAGCCTAGGGAGATTACTGACGCCATAAACAAGTGTGTCAAATTGTTAAGTCAACAACAGGAGTCACTGTGTACTTACATCTCATGTGGCATCTGTCCTTAATGTGTTGTCCAATGTGAAGTAATGCTATAACTAGTACTGAAACAGTATTTTACACTTTGTGTTTCTGTGTGGGTGCAAACTGATGAAATCTTTACTTAATATATACTAAATCAATCTTCTGTATATGAAGATAATTGAAAATGAATCTTGATGTGAATGGAATGGGAGAGGGAGTGGGAGATGGGAGGTGTACGAGTGGAAGGGAAATGTTGGGGGGGGGAGCCATTTAATCCATAAACTGTACTTTGGAAATTTATATTTACTAAATAAAAAAAAAAAGTGTGACCATCCAGTTAGAGCCTAACAGTAGTGCAATCACAGAAAGGATGTGACTAATAAACTATTTCAAGATGGAGGTACGTGGTAATAGGGTCCTTGCGATTCATAATTCGTTGGTCCTTTTCTGTGATAATCTTCCCTCTAATGTTTTTTTTTTTTTTCATGTTTCTTGGGTCTTCTTTTATCAAAGAGTTGGCCACCTCAACTTCTAGTTCACAAATTACCTGCTGAGTCCTTGAAACCAAGTGGCATCAGCTGGTGTCAGCATTTGATATCTGAAGATATCCTACCCCTAGTGCTTGGCAGAAACAAGATTTGGGATAGAAGCTCTTGACCTGGTGCTACAGTGGTGTAAATACACCAGGAACTCAAACTGGATATTGTATGTTTGCTTTCCTGGTAGCCTTTCTATACCCGGAACATAATTCTAAATCTGAGACTTTAATAGAATTTCCTGAGAATACTGAATAATAGCCATGTGTATAACAATGTGTCTATGGAAAAATATCTGCCAAATTTCAAATAAGTCACTTCCAAAAAAATGTGCAAAGCACCAACTTGTAATTGGTAAGCTCATTTCTGTGCTTTATTTGTTCTGTTATATAATGAAATTGAATGAAGCAGGTGTCACATTCACATTTCCCCGTGCACTCATTTTACCAGTTCAACGAATAAAGAAATGAATTTCATAATGCCATGTCCCTAACTTGACTGTTCGTATTTTGTTGGATACTAATAATTCTCACCCTAATGCATTTCTTTGTAATCTTCATATTACTGGAGAGGAGACAGAGCCAAGGATAAATACTATCTTACTGGACTATGAATGATGGTATAATTTTGGTATATATATATGGCACAAATGGTTAATATTTATATTGAGCTTTTATGTTTCATGTTCTTAAATATTTTCGATGAATAGTTGATGGAAGAGGGAGATATTTGTGAGGAGAAAAATCTAAAATTAGACATCCTTTTGTGATTTTACTTATGATTTGGGAGGACTTAGAAAGTGAAATGCCAAGTAACATAAATTCACTTATGAAAATTTAAAGTACACAATACCTCAGTTGTCAAAGGAAAAGTTAAATGTGATAAGAATATAAAAACATGCACAGGAAGGGTACATACTGATGTCAAGTTATGCATATGTCTGGAGAAGCAAAATAATGAGATTGTGACAAGGCTTTTGCCGTTCTTAGCATTGTTTTCTCAACATAAGATGCAAATATGGTAAAATATTAGCATATGTTAAATATGTTATATTTCTTATTTTTTACATATTGATATATTTTAATAGATTTTTTAAAAATTTATTTAGATGCAAAGTGAATGATAGAGTAAAATACAAAAAAACTTCTATTCACCTTTTCCGAACGTTAAGGCAGTAATTATACATAAACTGATTTATAGAGTTATTTAACTTAGATTTTAAAAATCTTATTCTTTTTTTTTTTTTTGGAGTTAACCTTGAGTTGTGTAATCTGATTTTGACTTTGTCTTGCTATTTTGACTGTACTTCATTTCCCTTAATAGGGTTCCATTTGATACCTATAAAAAATCATTTATTTGTTTATTTATTTATTTATTTATTTTTTATTTTTGACAGGCAGAGTTAGTGAGAGAGAGAGAGACAGAGAGAAAGGTCTTCCCTCTGTTGGTTCACCCCCTAAATGGCCACTACGGCCAGCAAGCTGCGCCAATCCGAAGCCAGGAGCCAGGTACTTCCTCCTGGTCTCCCATGCAGGTGCAGGGCTCAAGCACTTGGGCCATCTTCCACTGCCCTCCCGGGCCACAGCAGAGAGCTGGACTGGAAGAGGAGCAACCCGGACAATATCTGGTGCCCCAACCGGGACTAGAACCCAGGGTGCTGGCGCAGCAGGCGGAGGATTAGCCAAATGAGCTGTGGCGCCTGCCATCATTTGTTTTTAAATACAAACTTGAAAATAATTTTAGTATTTTATAAATTTAGAAATAAATACATTTCTCTGAATTATAGATATTTGAGCTCTTTTTTCACATAACCTTATATTAAATTAGATAGCACCAGGAGTAATAAAAGTAAGTTGTCACAATTTTAACAGTGCACTGCTGTAGATTTTATATTTAGATTCCATAAAGGAGTTGTGATTGTTTGAAAGAAAACTAGAGAGTACATGAAAAGGATAGAGTGGATTTTTTTTTTCATTTTCTTACTTGGAAGATAGACTTTAAGGGGATGCATTAGTACAATTTGTCTTACTTTTATGAAATACATGAGGCTGGATACTTTTTATTTTTTTAAAGGTTTTTATTTTTTTTAATCTATTTGACAGGTAGAGTTACAGACAGTGAGAGAGAGAGACAGAGAGAAAGGTCTTCCTTCCGTTGGCTGGATACTTTTTAAAGAGGTTATTTAGCTTACAGTTCTGGGTGCTCAAAAGCATGCTGGCAGCATGAACTAGAAACTGGTGAGTGTTCCACAGCATGTAAAATCACACTAGCAGGAGTGCCTGTGAAGGGAGAGATCACCTGGCAGGACAAAACCAGTGAGAAATGGAGGAAGGGCCGGATTTACTCTTTTATTTCAACACTAATCAGATTCCCATGATACCTACATCATTTCCTATGAAAGAGAGCACCCTCAATGACCTAATAGCTTTACTTTAAGCCCAACTTCTTAGAAGTCCACCAGCTCACCATCACCACATTAACGAACAACTGAACTTTTGAGGGACATACTCAAAGCATATCCAAACCATATCAAGTAACCTAGAAAAATCCTCATAAAATAGGATGTGGAAAGACATTAAAAATTATACTTAGGTTCCTGAGGATAAGAGCTAAAATAGAAAATAGGTGCACAGTGAGTGCACATATGAGTCCACAGGGGCTGTGAGTCCACAGGGGTGGCACCCCTTATCAGAGTGCCAGTTTGAATCCAGGCTACTCTGCTTCTATTGCAGGTTCCTGTGAATGTATCTGGGAAGACAGCAAGTGACAGACCTTGTACGTGGTAACCTTGCCACACATGTGGAAGACTAGAATGAGGTTCCTGGCTTCAGCCTGGCTCAGATATGGTTATTGTAGTTATCTGGGAGAGAGAACTAGCAGATGCAACATTTCTCTGTCTATCCCTTCTCTCTCTCTGTTGCTCTAAAATAGAAAATAAAATGAAGACCAATGTTATTTTTTTTCATTTATATAAATGATTTTTCATTGAGGACCCTCAAACTATAATTCACCCGAAATATTCTAGACATTTTTACTTCAGAGTTTAAATAAAGATTTATACTTTGTCTTGAAGTCTAATGAAATGGTGTTTTCCTTTTTCAAAAAAATTAAATATAATAAGATATATTCAAATGAACACATTGAGCTGACTAATATTCACAGAACTTAAGTGAAGGTCATTATCAGAATTCCGCTGACTTACTACTTTGCTATAAGCAATTGAGCAACATCAGCATTGAGTTAATAAGAACCTTAATTACAGATATGATTGTGTGTGATGAAAGAGAAGGCAATCCAAATACAGCAGTTATCTTCAGTTTCATCATCATTTTCATACTGATGCTTGACACTTTTTAATCATTACAGAAAGCAAAATGCCTTTATTTTAAACGCATCTCTGCCTCTACCCATCACTTTAAGGACAAGTAGAACATATAATACTTACTCCCTACTCAAAAGACTGAAAAGCTAAGAAATAAAAACTGAAAGCAAGTGCCACAAATAAGAAGACACTGATATCATTTCTATGTTTAGTAGCATTTTAAGAGATGAATGAAGGGGCCAGCACGGTGACACACTGGGTTAATCCTGCACCTGTGACACTGGCATCCCATGTGGGCATCAGGTTCTAGTCTTGGTTGCTCCTCTTCCAGTCCAGCTCTCTGCTGTGGCCCAGGAGGGAAGTGGAGGATGGCCCAAGTGCTTGGGCCCTGCACCCGCATGGGAGACCAGGAGGAAGCACCTGGCTCCTGGATTCGGATCAGTGTAGCCCCGGCTGTAGTGGCCATTTGGGGGGTGAACCAGAGGAGGGAGGACCTTTCTCTCTGTCTCTCTCTGTCTCACAGTATGTAACTCTGCTTGTCGAATAAATAAATAAAAATCTTAAAAAAAAAAAAGATAAATGAAAAAGAATAGCCCACCGTGGAAGGAAGGAAGTTAAGTTGTAATGCTAGCTGAACTTTACCTGTTTTTTTTGTTTGTTTTGTTTTGTTTTGTTTTGTTTTTGTTTTTGTTTTTGTTGACCAGCAGAGTGAACAGTGAGAGAGAGAGAGAGACAGAGAGAAAGGTCTTCCTTTTCTGTTGGTTGTTGGTTTACCCCTCAGTGGCCTCTGCGGCTGGCACACCGTGTTGATCCAAAGCCAGGAGCCAGGTGCTTCTTTTGGTCTCCCATATGGGTGCAGGGCCCAAGGAATGGGGCCATCCTCCGCTGCCCTCCCGGGCCATAGCAGAGAGCTAGACAGGAAGAGGAACAACCAGGACAGAATCCGGCACCCCGACCGGGACTAGAACCCGGTGTGCCAGCACTGCAGGCAGAGGATTAGCCTATTGAGCCATGGTGCTGGCCTGAACTTTACCTATTTTAAAATTATTTTTCATAGTTTTCTAGTGTTTGGATAAAATTTGTTCAGTTAATATTAAAATATGAAGGGAACTATGCAAGTTTTAAATTGTTATGAAAACATTTGGATTTGTTTAATAAGAAAAAGAATGGTATAATGAATTTGAGTGGGTCCATCAACAATATTATTTCCACTATATTCCCTCTCACTTCCCATAGAACCCATATTAGATTATTTTGAAGCAAATCTTAGACCATACATAATTTCATCTGTAAAGTACAAGTATACTTCATAAAGGAAAAGTTGAATCTATTTTAATATAGATATTTAAATAAAGGAAATAATTCTTTGATTCAATCACTCAAAAATGCTTATTTTCAAATTTCTGATTTTCCCACTCCTGGATGAATTTGGCCACATTATAAAATATATTTTACCTCTTTCATAAAACTAATACAAAATGTCTTAATCTCATAAACCCTCCTTGAGATTAACCAAAAATCTTAGACCTTTTCACTGATCTAAGACTTAGTGTTGGGGAAAAAGAAGTTATTTTTCATTGGATGATTGCTTGAATAAGGTAGATGACATTTTGGTCGATGACTGCAGTCAATACATGGCAATTGTACTGTTATTGAAAGATGTCCTGTTGTCTAAGATACTCAACTTGTAACATTTTCTGCTTCAAGTTTGTTTTATGTTCTTGGGCCAGGCATGTAACTTTTATGAATCTTTTATTCTTGCTTATAATATAAATGAATCATTTGCTAGATTACCTCTAAAATGGATCTGTGTCATGGATATCTAACTCTCATTTGCGTTACTGTATTTCCAAAGGACTTTGTTTCTTCTGTTATACATATTCATTATTTTGAGGCCAGGAATATTTGTTCAGCAGTAAATCATCTTTCATTTAGATAAGTTCTATTCCCTTTGTAAGGTAGATCTGCCAAATCTAGAAAAGGAGCAATGATGAATTGAAAGCTGGCAGTAATTAAGTGGCAGTCCGTTCTTCAGGGACAGAGCTTGAAAACTGAATGTGAAACCATTTTATACCTATTGGTCTGGAATTACACAATTTCCACTTTTTTGAAATGTTGGGTACAACTTGACCCTTTTTAAATCCTTTGCTAATAACAAACTAAACACTGAATATTTTCCTCCTATTAAACTATAATTTTTTGAGGTTAAGTTGGTTTTTCCTTTATTTAGTAGAGATTTCCGAATGGTTCCTCATTACTAACTATAGAGAGGTGTTGAATTTATCGAACCATACCTGAATATGCCAAAGATGGCACTTCTAAATTTGTTTCCTACTGTTGAAATCCAATCTGATATACAAATATTAAGATTTAGGAGAAATTTTTCTGAGGCAGAAGGACGGAGAGATAACAGAGAACCCAACTGCTGTTTCTCTCCAAAAATGCCTGCCACAGTGGGGGCTGGGCCAGGATAAAGCTGGGAGCTGTGAACTTAATCCCAGTTTCCATGTGACTCAATTATTTGAGCCATCACTTGCTGACTCCCAGGGTACACATAAGCAGAAAGCTGAAATTGAAAGTGGAGCCAGGGTACTCATTGTCAGGAAGTGGAGTCAGGCCTGGAACTCAGGCCCTTTGATATGGTACGTGGGCATACCAACCAATAACTTAATGGCTAGGAAAAATGCTTGCACAAGAGATTGTTTTCCAGAATTATTTGTTAAAGTTTGTTTTGAGAATGTGTTATTTTCATAAGAATCTGTTCAACTTAATTTTAGGAAAGAAGCTCACAAAAACTGAGTTAAACAGTTGCCTCAGATAATGAAGTAGTAATACTCCCTGGAGGTCTTTGAGCATATATTTATCAAATATTTATTCACTGCACTCTGAAATATAAAAAGAAATCTGAAAATACTCTGTGCTCTGAATAACTTTAGCTTTTATTCACATGGATTGTACATGATCAAGTAATCAGTTATTGAGAAAAATTATTATGCATTGTCGTATTTTCTTGGATGTTTAAGAGTTCTACCAATAAACTTCATTGCTGAAGACTTGAGCTTATGGGATTTAAAGATAAGCCAGAAGACTTACAATTATTTTGTTAACTTACTACCAAAAATCCAAGACTACAATATAGAGACACACATGCACACAAACACACAAACACACACACCCTTTCTCACTACAGTGCGAAGTACAGTTTTAACATGTTTTTGCCTGTATGAAAAGAACAAAGATAGACTTTGAAACAGCATTCTCCTGTCTTTGAAGTCAGCTTATTTCTAAACCAGATATAACACATCATCCTGAAAAGAATGAGTAGGTAAATTTTGAGAGATTTTAGGGTGTATTACAGTAGTTATTATGCATAAATATAGTGCTTTGAACTCCTTTAATTTTCTTAAATTATAGAAATGTACAGCATGACTTTAACATTTTAGTACTCGAAGTGGAATTTAAGATTTCTTGAACTCTTGTAGTAAACAATTTAATACATTTAAAGTCTCTTAAATTTAAAGGGAAAATATTTAAGAGATTTTTGCAGCAGATAACTGTTTTAACAGTAAGCTGTCCTAATGAATTGCAGCTTCAGTATGATTTAATGCATAATTTAAAAATTTACTTTTGCTTTATTTGTAGAAAATTGATCTACCTAAACTATAGATTTAGACTTAACTTTTCTGTATGAATCAAAAGTGAAGAAATATAACAATAAAATTATATTTATATATTAAAAGCAAAATTTTGAGTAATATTTAGAAGACATACAAGAAAAGCAAAATCATTTATGCCTACTGTTTTCTCTTCAGCTATTCAAGGTTGGTTATTTTGCATTTGTTATCTCAAATTTGAACCAAAAAAAAAAAAAAATGTCCAGGCAGTGAGAATGCACCAGGGCTTTCTGAGTGCCAAAAGAATTCTCAAATATCTTACCAACGGAATAATTTGAAACTTTAAGAAGACTCTGATAGGTATAGAAGCAGATGCTGGACCCAGCAGTTAAGCTACCAGTTAGGCTGTCTGCATCTCATATGGCCCTGGGTCTGTGTCTGATTCTGGCTCCTTATTCATGCTTTCTGTTAATGCACACCCTGAAAGGCAGTGGTGACAGCTCAGGTAATTGGGTTTCTGCCACCAGTGTGGGTACCTGAATTGACTTCCTGTCTCCTGGCCTCAGCTTCAATCCCTCACAGCTGTTCTGGACATTTGTGGAGCATACTAGGGAATGGGGTCTCTCTCTCTCTCTCTCTCTCTCTCTCTCTCTCTCTCTCTCTCTCTGTATGTTACTAGTGGATGTGATCTCTCTATGCACGTGTGTATGTATGTGTGTGTGTCTGTGTTCCTTTCTCTGTTGGTTTCTCAAATGAATACTTTTTTGAGAAGATAAAATAAATGACAAATAAATGAGATCTTTGGTGATATATGTGGAAATCCTTTCAAAAAAATTCATGAGAATGGAAGGAAAACTGATGGATGACAAAGTTTAGGTATCTAGTCAGAAGTTAAGGAACTGAAAAGACTTGTCTTGAAATCCCAAAAACCAATGATATACCTTTAAACATATCCTTTGTATACAGAAATTTTTTTTTTCTTAAAAAAAGTCATCTAAAGAATTTGCCACCATCATAGCAATGCATTCATGGTGGCTATATGAGCAAGGCCAAATGACATAGCTAAAATCTGGTCAAATCCTTGGTGTCCATCAGAAACCTAGAAATGAAGGCATTTGCTACATAATAGTGTGAACATTTTGCTACCATCCAATGACAGATTGCTTTGTCAAATAAGCTGGTGTTCCTTCTTGATAGTACATTTCTCTCTTGGGGCCTATAAGATACTCTGTCAAGCTCTTGTTCAAATTTACTCCTACTGCTAAAGGCTGAATGTTTGTGTCTGCCTAAAATGCGTACATTGAAAATTTCAACCCCAGTGTGACAGTATTAGGAGCTGGGGACTTTGGAATGTGAGTAGTTACAAAGGTTCAGCTCCTGTGAATGGGATTAGTGTCCTTGTAAAAAGGGTACTGTAATGATGGTCTGCTCCTTCAACCATTAAGGATGAAGCTTGAAGATGCTATCTGTGATTCAAGAAACTGGCCCTCACCAGTCATTGAATCTACTGGTACCTTTATTTTGGACTTTCCAGACTCCAGAACTCTGAGAAATGAGTTCCTGTTTATTAAACTGTTCAGTTTATGGGCTTTTGTTATAGCAGATCTAAAGTAGTAGGGTAAGGTAACTACATATTCTATTCTCTCTCTACTCACAGTATGCCTTCACTCTGAAACTTGACTTACAAACATAAATAGCCAGCCAGTTTCAATCTAATAACCAAAAAGCACTAAATAATCTGTGTGGAGCATTTCTTGGATAAGTTAGTATCATATGTGTTGATTTGATAACCTTCAAAAAACAGCTTTTCTAGTAGAGCTAACTAGTAGTTCTAACAGTAGAACTAACTACCTGCTTTTATATTTGAGAATCCTTAGTTAACTCAGCTACATGGGGCTGAGAATGGCTCTACTTGACCATGGAGTGTGTTGGCAGGCAAATTGGAATTATATAATGTGTGTACACCGTCTTCCTAGATGGTTGTTTTAAAAAACAGTAGTTAAAATAAGAAAAACCTCTACATTGCAGCCATATTACTAGCTAACTAAACAAAGATAAGGGAGGCATAAATTCTATGGAACCTCTTTCCTAGTGCCCTTGACCTAAGAACTTAACTTGGGCATTCTTTGTGACCCATCACAGGTGGTGGTGGAATGT
Organism: Lepus europaeus; assembly: GCF_033115175.1. Lineage (NCBI taxonomy): Eukaryota > Metazoa > Chordata > Mammalia > Lagomorpha > Leporidae > Lepus > Lepus europaeus. The sequence continues at coordinate 30,162,954 of NC_084836.1, read as the reverse complement.
GAAATTTTTCACTTACAATGTTTATATTTGTGGAGCTCAAAGATTTTTCAGAGTATGATTTGAGATGTTTAGGTTAACATTTCTCAATTTGTACTATTTTTCTCAACATTGAGTTCCCTTTCTTTAGAAGAGGTAATTGAGAGCCATTTTCATGGTAATGAAAATACAAATGAGGAAAAGACATTCTGAGGCAGCTCAGTGGTTTCCACCTAATTCCCATGTTTACAAAATATAGGATGCGTATTCCTGATGATATCTGAAATTATTTGAGATTTCACAAAGACATGTCATTAAGTAACAGCAATTCACAGAGGGATAAATATTTTAATTTCCATATTCTTAATACTTTTGTAGATCTCAAAACTGTCCTTTTTCTTTTTTTTTTTTACATTTAAAAAATTTAGCTTACGTAATTAAGGCCTCCTTAATATTTGCTAGCTATAACTAATGAGATTAGACTTCAGCTCAGCATATTTGGCAGGTAACAGCATACAGTTAAATTTTAATAATTTGAAAGTTTTTATTTATTTTTGAAGAAATTTAATAATTATTATTATGACTAAAAATAACTAAATTGAATGAAAGTTGGGTAAAATGTCAACAGTATATTGACTTTTAAGCACTAATTCTTGAGAATATGAAATATGAATGTTATACTATTTTCTAGAATTGACTTTTTAAATTGCACATCTATCAATAATAAGTATAATAATATAATGTAGAAGTTTTCTTATTTGTTTAATAACTAGAATACTTATGGTGTGTTGTTTTTTCAAGGCTAAAAGTTGATGTATTTTTATGCCTAGTTCTAATTAAGAATCTCAAGACTTGTAACTTGTCTTAAATTTCCATGTAGTAATAAATACTGAAATCATCTATCACATACTTTTTTGAAAGATTTATTTATTTATTTGAAAGTTAGAGGTACAGGGGAAGAGCGAGAGACAGTGGGAGAGATTTTGCATCTCTTGTTTACTCCCCAAGATGGCCACATCAGTCAGGGCTGGACCAGGCCAAAGTCAGGAGCCAAGAATTTCTTCCAGGTCTCCCAAGTGGGTAACAGAGGCCCAGGCACTTAGAACATCTTCTGCTGTGTTTCCAAGGACATTATCAAGGAGCTGGATTGGAATTTGTGCAGGTAGGACAGGAACTGGGTACACATATGGGATGCCAACATTGCAGGTGGCAGTTTTACCCAGCTCATCACAACTCTGGACCCCACATAACTTTCTTTACCCTTTTACAGCACCCCACAGTTTATCCTGTAACTCAAGACTGTAGGTAGAATTAAGGGAGATTGGTTAGAATGGCTTACATACAGAAATCAACTAACAACAGATGCTGGCGAGGATGTGGGGAAAAAGGGACACTAATCCACTGTTGGTGGGAATGCAAACTGGTAAAGCCACTATGGAAGTCAGTCTGGAGATTGCTCAGAAACCTGAATATAGCCCTGTCACATGACCCAGCCATCCCACTCCTTGGCATTTACCCAAAGGAAATTGAATTGGCAAGTAAAAGAGCTGTCTGCACCTCAATGTTTATTTCAACTCAATTCACAAGAGCTAAGACATAGAATCAACCCAAATGCCCATCAACAGAAGATTGGATAAAGAGATTATGGGATATGTATTCTATAGAATACTATACAGCAATAAAAAAAAAGAAACAAATCAGACATTTGCAACAAGATGGAGGAATCTGGAAAATATCATGCTGAGTGAAATAAGCCAGTCCCAAAGAGACAAATATCATATGTTCTCCCTGATCAAGGGACAAATAACTGAGCACCTAAAAGAAAACCTGTGAAGTGAAATGGAAACTATGATAAACAGTGACTTGATCAGCCCTTGTCCTGACTGTCGAGGAACAACTTACTATTTTATTCCTATTAGTATTTTCTTGTTCTACTTAATACCATTGGTTGAACTCTTTAATTAACACACAGTTATTCTTAGGTGTCTAAAATTAACTGAAAAGTGATCCCTGTTAAATATAAGAGTGGGTATAAAAGAGGGAGGATATGTACATTTTGGCACGTGCTCACTCGGACTTATCCCTAATGGTAGAGCTAAAAAAGTGCCAGGGGATTCCAATTCAATCCCATCAAGGTGGCATGTACCAATGCCATCTCACTAGACAAAGTGATCAGTTTCAGTTCATAATTGATCATGATGATAGGATTAAGTATCAAAGGGATCACATAAACAAGACTAGTGTCTGCTAATACTAACTGATAGAATTAAAAAAGAGAGAACGATCCAACATGGGAAGCAGGATACACAGCAGACTCATAGAATGGCAGATGTCCTAAACAGCACTCTGGCCTCAGAATCTGCCCTTAAGGCATTCAGATCCGGCTGAAAAGCCCATGAGAGTATTTCAGGCATGGAAAGCCAAGACACTGTGTCTAAAAAAAATGACCTAAATGACAGATCTCTGTGAGTGAGATCCCAGCGGAAAGAATGTGCCATCAAAGAAGGAGGTACATTTCTCTGAAGGGAGGAGAGAACTTCTACTTTGACTATGACCTTGTCTAAATAAGATCAGAGTTTGTGAACTCAAGAGCATTCCATAGCCTTGGCATCTCATAACAAGAGCCTCTGGTGATTACTGACATCATAAATAAGAGTGTCAATTGTTAAAAGCAATAACAGGAGTCACTGTGCACCTACTCCCCATGTAGGATCTCTGTCTTTATTGTGTTGTACTATGCGAATTAACAGTAAAACTACTATTCAAACAGTACTCTATGCTTTGTGTATCTGTGTGGGTGAGGTCTGTTGAAATCTTTACTTAGTATATACTAAGTTGATCTTCTGTATATAAAGATAATTGAAAATGAATCTTAATGAAGAATGGGATGGGACAGGTAGTGGGAGATGGGATTGTTTGTGGGTGGGAGGGAGGTTATGGTGGGAAAAGCCACTATAATCCAAAAGTTGTACTTTGGAAATTTATATTTATTAATAAAAGTTGGAAAAAAAAGAATTAAGGGAGGTAAAACCAGTGGAATTCAATAAGAATAGTATTCACTCATTAAGCCATTGGGAAAAAAAATCAGTAATTATTATGGAATGGCACATTGTGCTAGTATTTTGTGATAAAAATGAGATATGTTAAATAGAGTGTATGATCTCATAATGTAATAGTTGTATGTTTGACTTAACAAATGTGGTTTTTCAAGGAAAATGATAGGGCAAATTTAGTATTATTTTTAATTATTTTATTTTTTATTTTAAAGATATATTTATTTATTAGAATGGCAGAGTTACAGAGAAAGAATGAAAGAGAGAGAGAAAGAGAACTTTCATCTCCTGGTTTACTCACCAGATAACTATAATGGCCAGTGCTGTGCCAGGCAGAAGCCAAGAGCTAGGAGCTTCACCTGGGTCTCCCACATGGGTCGTGGAGTGCAGGGACGGGACTTGGGCTATGCTCTACTGCTTTCTCAGGCACATTAACAGGGAGCTGTATCTGAAGTGGAAGAGCTGGGACATGAACTAGCACTCATATGGGATGCTGGTACCACAGTTGTTGACTTCATTCGCTATGTCAAAATACTTGCCCCTAACATTTTTTTCTAAAGACCCTGCCATCTTGAAATCTATAGCCCTCCATCATCTCCTGTTTATGACACCTGGCTCTTTATTTATTGTCTACAAGCTAACAATAAATTTATATCCAAGAACTGTAGTTATTGTGAGAACATATGGAAAGGCATCCTACTGACCTTGCTGTAGATGAAGACTGATACATTTTGAATATCATGAAATTGATCTCAGTAGAAAAGAAAACAAAGTGTTTACCATGCAAAGGATATAACACATACGATATATCATCTATAGAAATCCATAATGTCTTACCAGTGTGCATAGTAAAGTTTTATGCAAATAAAGGGACAAAATATCAGATGGTATTTGATGTAGGGAGTCTGGAAGCAGATTCAGAATGATGATTTAGGGACCAGTGCTATGGCACAGCAGGTTAAGCAGCTGCCTGTAACACTAGCATACCAAAAAGATGCTGGTTTCAATAGTCCCAGCTGCTCCACCTCCAAGTACGCCCCTGGGAATTCACCTGGGAAAGAAGCAGAAGATGGTCCAAGTGCTTGGGACCCTGAACCCACATGGGACACCCGGATGAAGCTTCTGGCTCCTGATTTTGGCCTGGCCCAGCCCTGGCTATGGCGGCCATCTGGGGAGTGAGCCAACAGATAGATCTCTTTGCCTCTCCCTCTCTCTCTGTAACTCTGCCTTCCAAATAAATAATATCTTTTTTTAATTTTTATTTTATTTATTTTATTTTATTTATTTATTTTATTTTTTGACAGGCAGAGTGGACAGTAGAGGGAGACAGAGAGAAAGGTCTTCCTTTTTGCTGCAGCCGGCGCACCGTGCTGATCCGATGGCAGGAGCCAGGTGCTTCTCCTGGTCTCCCATGGGGTGCAGGGCCCAAGCACCTGGGCCATCCTCCACTGCACTCCCTGGCCACAGCAGAGAGCTGGCCTGGAAGAGGGGCAACCGGGACAGGAACGGTGCCCCGACCGGGACTAGAACCCGGTGCGCCAGCGCCGCAAGGCGGAGGATTAGCCTAGTCAGCCACGGCGCTGGCCATAATCTCTTTTTTTTTTTAAAAAAGGTATTTTATTCTGTGATAAGTTTTGGACGTATAGTGATAAATGAGGGAAAAATTAATGTATATGATTAAAATCAGATTTTCCCAAGTCATGTTAACACTCAAAGTGGCCCCTTTCCTTGGAATGCCACCAAATAATAAACATCAAGAGGGAGTGGATCAGAAAAAAGGTTTATTTACTTATGATAAGTAAAGGAGACAGCAGAAAGGCATTGTTCCCTATAAAATCTTGCCTGAGAAGCAGTTTGCTAGGGCCTTTATACCAGGGATGGGTGTCCAGAATGTAGAAAAGGAGGAAGGGGAGGGTCCTTCCTGCTTGCTCTATACTTCTTTATGCTTTGTATGTTCAAAAATGACTCATACTAGGTTTTTTGCTGCTTTTCTCATTTGTGATAGTCTGACCCATTTTGGGTACAATGATGTAAGATAAGCTTTCCTAGAACATCCTCTGAAAAATAAGCTCAAGTGAGTAAATTGTTTCGTGTTCTCTGCCCTGTTCCAATTTTTGCCTAAATCTTACACTCTTGGTTACAGTAATGACTACTTTGAAGATAATCAAGAGTTTATTGATGGCAACCACTGTGATCTAGTCCAATTTGGTTTTCATGAGTCATTTCCACTAACCTGACATTTACTTTTGGGTCCTGAATTAATTTTGCATCTTTTCTGAACACCTGCTCTCTTGGATATCTCTATTCTGCTATCCTTCAAGTGCTTTGGTCAAGGGAAGGGAGTCATCCCAAAAGACTGCCTCAGATAACTTGGCCTCTAAGTTGCTAATTAACACAAGGACTATAGAGGAGTGCAGAAAAGTAGATTAAAGACAGTCCAAGGTGACTATGTTTCCCTCTTGTCATCTCTTCTTTCCCCTCCTCTATTTTTCTTCTTATTTTCTTTCCCTACTTACTAGGGATGGGGGACTAGAGAGACTTTTTGCTCCTTTTGTAATCAGCTAAGTGCCCTTCCAAGATACAGCATCTTAAAAATTTAACTGGAGGAAAAAGCATACTGTGAAAATCAAAAGAGATTATTTGCCCCATTATAAAAATAAAATATGTATAGCATCATTTATATGTTTAAATTATTCATTACAATTCTGGAAAATTTAAGTGATTATTATTTTCCTCTGTGGTAAATGCTATGTTTCTCCTAACAGGTAGAAAATAGACCACTCAGTCTTCTCAGTATAAGATTTGCATGAATTTTTCTGCTAATAAGTTTATAAAAATTTTATATTCTGTTTTACCAAGATTTTAATCATCCTAAGTAAAAAAAATCAATAATAATTAAGATCATCATTTTGTGATATTGGTTCACAGCTCCGGAAAGTCTCAAGAAACTCAGAGAATGTATGGGCTGCTTCATCATTTTAGAATAGTGTTAGATGAAAGTAATTTAATCACAACTTGCACTCCTCTTCTTGGAATCTGTCATTGTTTCTCCTTAAACTTGAGGATAAATGCAAAACTCTAACCAATAAGTGCAAAGTCCTCTTTGGCTCATCCATTCATATAATTCACCATTTTATGAATATTTATTGAGAACCTACTACATATTGCTCTTTTGTAGGTGCATTGCCCATCTTGTTTCTGTCTAACTTTTAGGGTTTATCTTCCCATGTTCCTACTAACTCTCTTTATGATAACCATTGGGACCCATTTGTAATTCTCCAGAAATGCCCAAATCAACCCTACTTCTACATCTTCCCTATGCTGTTTCTGCTTCAATCATATGCTTTCCCTCTTACTTACCAACACTTAGCTCAACATTTAAACAAAATATATGAACAAATGGAAGACTTAAAAACACACACATTCCAGTTAAGCAATCTCAAAGATTTGGATTTGTTGGATCCATGGTGGGACCTGCAAATCTTGTATTTATAAGGAAGATTTGCAAGAGATTAGATAATAAATGTGATTGTGAAACACTCCATAAAATAATACCTCATTATTCTTTCTGTTCTTTGAGGCTCAAATTAGGTACCGACCCTCTATTAGCAACATGAGTTGATTTCATCAGTTCAATTTAGTAACCTCTTCTGTATTCAATAACAGCATTTGTACTATTCAAACAGAACACATGTCTTTTGTTTTCCTTTCAGACTGGGAAACTGGAATATCTTTCTCACTCTTTATCTCAGTGTAGAGCATGCAGAAGTCTGGGTCAATGTTTATAAACCGAGTAAAAGAATCTAAGATAATTTTTAATGTGCACATTAAGAATACCTTGGAGGCAAGCATTTGGCATAGCAGTTAAGACGTTGGTTGGGAAGCACACATCCCAGTCAGAGTGACTGGGTTTGAGTTCTAGCTCCACTGTATTTCAGCTTCATGCTAATAAGCAGCCTGGGAGGCAGCAGTGGGTAGCTCAAGTGCTTACTTCCCTACCCGCCTTGTAAGAGACCTGGATTTAGTTTCCAGCTCCTAGCTTTTGTCTAGACCATCCCCATGTGTTGCACTTGGGGAGAGAACCAACAAATGAGAGATCTCACGCTTGCTAGTTTTCTCTCTCATTCTTTCACATAAAATAAAATTATAAAAAAATTAAAATAATTACATCCTTGAATATAACGAATAATTTTCACTGTCTAGATAAATAATACTGTTTTTTTTTTAATCTTAGAAGTAAAATGCCCACCATACTTGACATGTTGTAATAAGTCAGTTATTGGCCGGCGCCGTGGCTCAATAGGCTAATCCTTTGCCTGCAGTGCCGGCACACAGGGTTCTTGTCCCGGTCGGGGTGCCGGATTCTGTCCTGGTTGCTACTCTTCCAGTCCAGCCAGTCCAGCTCTCTGCTGTGGCCCAGGAGTACAGTGGAGGATGGCCCAAGCGCTTGGGCCCTGCACCTGCATGGGAGACCAGGAGGAAGCACCTGGCTCCTGGCTTCAGATCAGTGCAGCGCCAGCCACAGAGGCCATTGGGGAGGTGAAGCAATAGAAAAGGAGACCTTTCTCTCTGTCTGTCTCTCTCTCACTGTCCTCTCTGCCTGTCAAAAAAAAAAAAGTCAGTTGTTTATTTTAGATAAATAATGAATATCCTTTTATGAGAGTAGTACAAAATTACAAAGAGAAAATTTATATTTTCTCTCCTGTTTAATATCCAGATGAACCCCAACACTTTAAGAATACTATTATCTTTTATACCCAGCTGGGCATGGTGGCTTAGAGCAATTTTTCTCAAGATGTTATTATCTGAGGTCCATTTTTTTTTTTTTATTTTTGACAGTCAGAGTGGACAGTGAGAGAGAGAGACAGAGAGAAAGGTCTTCCTTTTAGCCGTTGGTTCACCCTCCAATGGCCGCCGTGGCCAGCGTGCTGCGGCCAGCACACTGCGCTGATCCGAAGGCAGGAGCTGGTACTTCTCTTGGTCTCCCATGGGGTGCAGGGCCCAAGCACTTAGGCCATCCTCCACTGCACTCCCTGGCCACAGCAGAGAGTTGGCCTGGAAGAGGGGCAACTGGGACAGGATCGGTGCCCCGACTGGGACTAGAACCTGGTGGGCCGGTGCCGCAAGGCGGAGGATTAACCTGTTGAGCCATGGCGCCGGCCTGAGGTCCGTTTTTAAAATCAAACTGATAAAGGCTGGAATCAGAACTCTTTAAATAAACCCTCTTCTAGCCTACTTGTATCCATCTCACAAATTAACTATGCTTTCATCTGTAGCTCCAAACACATCAGGGGCAAGGGCTCTCCAGACCTTAGCTATAAAAACCCCTTAATACCCAAATAGTGACTTTTGCAACCAACATGCATACCCAGGGTATTTGAGTCAAAAACAATATAGGAGTTTCCTGGGAAGGCAGTAGTGAGCACCATTCACCATATTGAATGTATTAGGCTCAGAAAAAGCAGCTACACCTTCAAAGAACACCTACCTGGGTGAAAACTGATGTTCTGTGTGCTAAGAGGATGAACCAGTGACCAAAGGAGATGACAGACCAGTAACAAAGAGGGTGCAGACATGCTCCTCCAATTCAATAATAATAATAATAAAAATAATAATTATTATAATAAAACTTTTTTAGTTCCCACTAGGAGCCAGTCATGAGAACCTCTTTCAGCCATGATGTTTCCTATGTATTCTAGTATAAGCCCCAAGTTAACTGTCTGAGTTGCACATTGGCACAGGAGTACCTATAATTTACATGTGCATGTCATTGCTATAATCATTTTGGGGAAAATTTTGTTTAAGTCTACATATATGAAAATGTTCCTATCATATAGGTCAACATTTCCACTGCTCCACAAAATTTTACATGTGTACCCCAGGAGATATAAATAGAAATTTTAAATCAGTGATGTTTATAGCAGAAAATTTCTTTTTTAAAAAACTTTTATTTAATAAATATAAATTTCCAAAGTACAACTTTTGGATTATAGCGGTTTTTCCCCCATAACCACCTTCCCACCCACAAACATTCCCATCTCCTCCCTCTCCCATCCCATTCTTCATTAAGATTCATTTTCTTTATATACAGAAGATCAACTTAGTATATACTAAGTAAAGATTTCAACAGATTGCACCCACACAGACACACAAAGTATGAAGTACTGTTTGAATAGTGGTTTTACCATTAATTCGCATAGTACAACACATTAAGGACAGAGATCCTACATGGAGAGTAAGTACACAGTGACTCTCGTTGTTGATTTAACAGTTGACACTTTTATTTATGACATCAGTAATTACCCAAGGCTCTTGTCATGAGCTGCCATGACAAGAACTATGGAAGCCTCTTGAGTTCGCCAACTCTGACCTTATTTAGAAAAGGCCATAGTCAAAGTGGAAGTTCTCTCCTCCTTTCAAAGAAAGGTACCTCCTTCTTTGATGGCCTGTTCTTTCCACTGGGATCTCACTCACAGAGATCTTTCATTTAGGTCATTTTTTTGCCACAGTGTTTCCATGCCTGAGAAACTCAGCCTTAAGGGCTGATTCTGAGGCCAGAGTTCTGTCTAGGGCATTTGCCATTCTATGTATATCAGTACGTTTCAAAATACTTTTAACAAAAGAGTAGATAAAAATTTGCAATATATAATTACAAGATGAGACTCTTTGAAACAGTTGCACAAATCAACTAATATATTTGACAGTGTTCACAAATTTCATAAATATATTAGTAACTAAACAAAACTAGCTTTTACAAATGTTTACACTAAGAAAGGATATATAAAATGATAATGACAGTTTTCAAAGAAAATAAAACTACTTTTTAGTATATGATACAACATCAAATTAATTTTAAATCTCTTTATACATTATAATTATATATAAATAGACCACACAAAATTTGATGACATATCCAAGTCACCAGTGCTATTTTCATCAGCACTGAAGCAAGCATTTTTTAGTGAAAAGTCCTAGCAAAGCAGTAGGTTTTCTATTCTCCCTTGGCTTTGTTGTGAAAAATAGAGAAAAGTTGTAAAAATTTGAGAAAATCGAAACCAAAATATCAAATTAAACGAAAACATTTCTTTGCTAGGAGGTTGGCTGTTTTACTATTTTTCAGAAATGAATTAATCATCTTTAGTTCTGTTACAGTTATAAGTAAAAACAGTATATAAGAGTTTTCAATTTTTTGAAAAGATGTACTATGAAACAAAGTCTGAATTTCAAAAGTGTTTGTACCAAAATAAACTTATCCCTTATTTGTATTTTTGCACAACCTCCTTGAGCTACCATTTTAATGTCTTTTATTGGCTGTGTTTTTTAGGTTCAGATCAGTGAGAATCCTATGTCTCCATTATCTCTTCATGATTTTATTAATTGTATGATAGAATAAATAGAAGCACAAGTTTTTTGCAGTAATTAGTATCAAAAGATGCCTTGAATGTTGGCCGGCCTTGCAGCACCCTTTCAACAAATAGAATACACTGAAAATTATTTTGTGTAAGTTCAGAACCTTTGGCTTCTAGAGACTCTAGTATTTACTTAGTACTATGAGAATGGATCTCTTATCTCACTGTGCAAGGAAACTTCCCTAGTCCACTAGGTTAGAGACTACTTTATGAAGTTGTCACAGAGGAAGACACCATCAACTTCCATAGAGGTGAGGCCAACTTGTACCTTACAGTCAGATTTGCCCTCCAGCAGCCATGTAGGGGAACTCAGGCAAATCAGTAGGTGGATCACAAGCTCCATTTATAAATGTAAACTAATGAGTTTTGGTGTGGTTTGTCCTGCCAAAAGTTAATAGGTAAAAGAATTGGTACCTAAAAGTTAGGATCTACTGTAACTAAATCTTAAAATAATTGTATCTGGATTTGATACTGGATAGCAAGTAGAATGTACAAAAAGTAGTGAGAAATCTGTTAACAAAGGCTGGGAGCACAGCCTTAGAAAGGGGGCAATCACTGTGATGTAGCTGCAGAATAATTAACAAAAAATTAACTGAATGGACTTGAAGATAAACATAATGAACTGGAACTGATTGAGGACATCTATGGACAGAATTTTGAGGATGCCAATTGGTTTCAACTAGTTGCATAAGATATTGTGGGACAAAAATTGAGCTCAAAAAGGAAATGGTTTGCAACTAGGACTCAGCACAGAGACTGCCTCAGCATGTTGAATTGAAAGTAAATTACACTCAACATAAATGTGCACTGAGAACACAGATATGACCAAGCATATGGTAATAGGGTCTTTATTAAGGCCAAAAGATTTAATTAGTATCTCATTTAAATTAGTGCCTCCCATTCTTTGTATGCCAGAGGATATCTTAAGAATCCTGATGTCATTACCCTCATCAGTCTTAACCACAGTACAAGGATGGGAGAGTTCTGTCTCAAAATTTATTTTTGATGCGATGTTTGAAGTAGGGAATGAATTTGGATAAGAACTTTTATGAGACCAGGAGTTTTAAGAGAGTAGAGTTAATGAAACATTGCCATCTGAGCTGAAAAGATCAGTGGATGGAGTCCAAACGCCACCATTTAATGGACAAGATGCAGATTGAGAGTTCCTTAGCTGAAAAAATGAGAGCCAATTTTGTTATTAGATAAAGAATATATTTCAGAAAGCAGACCCAAGAGCTGCGAGTGGAACTAAGAGGTGAGGAGAATGAACAATCAGGTAATCTACTCTGGAGGAGAAGTGAGACCTAATCAAGATACATCCTTACAGAATAGGGAAATCTGGTGCTATGTACTCAGCTTGTTTTCAGAATTATAACAGTACACAAATGTTGTGTCCTTAGTTTTTTTATTTTTCATTTTGGGTGGAAATGTCTGTTGTGTTCAGTTGTCACTGTCTCATCTTGAGTTATGTGTATGTGTAGGAGGATGTGGGGGTACAACTTTACTTTTTTGTTCATAAGTATGAATCAAGGAGTTACACTCAAGGAGCCATAACCGTACCTAAGCTAGATGTAGATCAATGGATCATGAGCTTTGCACCTGATACTATGATGCAGTGACCATTTTGGAGACTTTACATATGGAAAAGAATGTACTTACTGCCAGAGGTTAGAATACAGTAGATTAGCTGGCGCTGCAGCTCACTAGGCTAATCCTCTGCCTTGCGGCGCCGGCACACCGGGTTCTAGTCCCGGTCGGGGCACCGATCCTGTCCTGGTTGCCCCTCTTCCAGGCCAGCTCTCTGCTGTGGCCAGGGAGTGCAGTGGAGGATGGCCCAAAGTCCTTGGGCCCTGCACCCCATGGGAGACCAGGAGAAGCACCTGGCTCCTGCCATCGGATCAGCGTGGTGCGCCGGCCACAGCGCGCTACCGCGGTGGCCATTGGAGGGTGAACCAACGGCAAAAAGGAAGACCTTTCTCTCTATCTCTCTCTCACTGTCCACTCTGCCTGTCAAAAAAAAAAAAAGAATACAGTAGATTAAATAAAGCTACATATGTTTTACACCTTTTCTCCTCAAAACTTGCAGTTCATTTCCCTTACCTCCTGAATCTAGATTCACATTGAAATTTGCCTCAACCAATAAAAAGTATTTTCCAGGCCTTGGTCTTATAAATATCTGCAGCTGTCACTTTCAGCTGACCTCAAAATATTAATTCAGAAGCCCATCAAGAGTGCTGTAACAGGGTCATCATTGTGGCACAGCAACCTAAGCCACCACCTGTGATGCTGGCATCTCATGTGAGTACTGGTTTAAGTCTCAACTACTCCACTTCTGATCCAGCTCCCAGATAAAAAGCCTGGGAAAGCAGCAGAAGAAGGCCCAAGAACTTGGGCCCATGCCCTCTACATGTGAGACAAAGATGGGGTTCCAGGTTTGTGCTTCAGCCTGGCCCAGTCCCAGCCATTGTAGTCATTTGGGGGAGCAAAACAGAAGATGGAAGATTCCCTCTCTCTCTCTCTCTCTCTCTTTGAATAAATAAATAAATCTTAAAAAAAGAGTGCTGTAAGATGGAAAGCTATGAGAAGGAGTGCCTCTATTGAAAATCTGCACTAGTCGTCTGAAAAGGATTCCAGCCCCTGCTAACACTCCACCTGAATGCAGCTTCATCATTGAGCCCAGGGAAAATGTCAGAGGAATCCCCAGGAGGCAACCAGAAAATAATCAAGTGCTACATTTTTATATGTAACTGAAGTTTGGAGAGATTTGTGATACAGTAATAGTTGGATGTGATCTTCATTCCCAAAATCAATGCTAATCATCACAAATAGAAATGTTAATAAACTAATACAAAAGACAGTTCTATGAACAGAGTCAAATGCATTTCTGACATGTAGATTTCCTACTGTCAAATTATATTTCTTAAATTATTAGTAAACCACATTTTTCATATCATTAGATGTACTACAAAAATCAGGTTTTTGAAACTAAAACCTGTATCACTGTTTAAATTGAATTGCGTCTCCCCCAATGCAGATGTTGGAGCTCCAGTCTCCAAGGAGATGTACTGGGAGGCAGGACCTTTAGGTGGGTAATTAAAGTTGAATAAGGTTTGAAGATTAAGTCCCAAGCTGATAGTTCTGATGTTCTTATGAGAAGAGGAACAGACACCAGCCATCTCTCTTTCTCATCATTTTTTCATAGAGAAGATGCCATGTGAAGACACAGTGAGAAGTTTAATACACAAGGGAGGGAGGGCTTACCACACTCATAACACATTGATCTTGGACTCAGTATCCAAGACTTTGAGAAAATAAATTTTGTGTCTTTATGTTAACAATTAGTGGTATTCTGTTACAGCAGCTTTGGCATTCTAATATAGTTGCTTATTTACTTTTTGTACATTTTGATTTCCTTGAACACTCTGTAAGCTGTAAAAATGATGAAGAACTGGGATAAATGATTTTCCTGGTATATGTGATGATAACTTAGAGCATTGATGTTTGTACTACATTTATAATCATGATTATATAGGTATCCACTGTGATAAAGTAACACTTTATTTCTCTTAATGCCTTTGGCTTTGGTTCTGATTGCATTCATGTTTGTATGGCAACAATTTTACCCAAATCAAATTATAATTGAACCTACCCTAAGCATCCACATATTCCATATAAATCATCTTGTATGTAAAACAAATGCAATAATTCTTATGCAAACTGAAAATTGATAAGCATTACTCTGAGAAAAGAATAAACTTAGTATCTTTTTGCAGATGTTCTAGTAATCAAACAATTCTGCTCTTAGAATAAAACTCAATTCATGAAGGAGGGGAAAGATCAGTAGATAATTTCAAAATGTTTCTGCTTTAAGCACTAATTCTATGGTATTTTCATGTTAATTTTATGTAAATTTTAAAAATATCAGTTTTTATATTGAGATTGTTGAGGGCCTCATATGGCAGAATAGCTTCTAAAGACTTCTGAGTTAAATGCTGTTGTGATACAACTACAATGAATTGTGATATTTACTTATTTTTAGTGTTTCCTTATTGCATTTTTGTGAAACATTTTTAGAGAGCTTTATTGATGTATATCAAATAAGCTACATGTATTTGAAGTGTAAAAATTAATTCACTTTGATATGTGTACGCCTACCTAAGCAGTCAACACCAGGAAAAGGATTCACATTTTAATCACCCCTAAAAAGTTCTCAGTAACCCATTATAATTTCTCCATCACACACTGCCGCCAAGCTCCTCCTTCGTCCTTCCACAGTAAAATTGCTATTTCACTGGCTTTCTATCACCATAAAGTAGTTTGGATTTTCTAGAGTTTATATGAATAAAGTAATACAAAACATACTTAAATTTGTCTGACATTTCTCTTGCAGTGCAGTCACTTTGAAAGACTGTCATTTCATGATTTTTACTTTTTCCCTTGAGGATCAGGTCCATGGAGCCCCTCACATCATCAACCAGAAGTAGAACTCCCTCCATTTCTTAAAGTGTTATTCCCTTTAGTTCATTTAACATATAATAGTTACTTTGAAGACAGAGTCTCCTACGTCAGACATCTAGCCTCTTTAACATCCTAATTATTTTTTCCTGTGTATAAGTCAAATTTCCTGTTTCTTTGCCTATCATATTTTGTTGAAAACTGGCCTTTTTAAATAATGTACTCCTATACATTCTGAGTATTGATTCCACCTTTTCAGGATTCACTGTTGCTGTCACTTGCTTATTTATTTGATTAGTGATTTGGATAGATTATTTTAATGAAGTCTGCCCCCCCCCTCCGATGTCACTCCTTATTAGGGTCTAGACTTGAGCATGTGCACACTCACTTAGGAGTGACTAGGGATTACAACAGTTTACCAGAGCTTTCTTTGACTCTTTTCCTGTTCACTCTAACAAGCTCTCTTGGTAGCACACACAGCTTTATGCTCCACTAATTGCCAACTGATTGTGGTATTGTTTCTGACAATGTCCTAAAGTGTAAATCGTTCCAAAGTCTGATCCAATTAAATACAGGTTTCTTTATAGGAATGATATTTAAAGCTCTTCTTTACAATTTGCTCTGAAACCAAGGAAGGATATTTTTTAGTTGTTTCTTTGCTTAGTTCTCTCTGATAACCTGACTGGCTTGTATTTCGCTTGTGTCTTAGATTCATCATATTATTCGCTTACCTCTCAAGGACCGGTTGTTTTCAAGAGTGTCTTTATGTTTGAATTTCCTATACTCTTCTCTTGATAAAATCAATTCACTTGAAACTTTGGAGCCCTCTTGTCTTTATGGCCTGTCTCGTCTTTTGGGCAAAATTTCTAAGCCACTTCCCAGAGGTGAGGAACAGACTGGACTATTTCCCTTGGAGTGAGTCCTCTGTCTTATGAGGATGGTGTTGAGTGAGGATGCTGGTTTCTCAGTTTTCATCATGGATTTTACTTTACACGTGAACAAATGGGTAATGCCTACATTGACTAATACATAAATTTCCATTATTTTCAGTCTTCCTTGCTGCATTAGTCATTTTATGTATTTTCATGTTAGTTTGGCAGATAATATTCAGTGTGAATACTTTTATGTAGGATATAGTCCAAAATTTTATTTTTGTTAAAATCATTTTCTTCTACTAAATTTAGCCCATTTGCCTACAAATAAAACATTGAAAATAGTGCACAGAAGTGAATAGGAAACCCAGAATGATTTGAGTTGGAAAGCAATTTTCTCTTTCTTTTCTAATCCTCTGCATTGTCAGGCATTTTTGTATGAGGTCATCACTATTTATGATTAGTTATTCCAGCATGGGATGCCTATCTGTAAATGATAGATTGAGATGCAGCTTTATTTTTACTGAGTTATCTTTCCTTCTGATCTTATTTATTCAATTCCCACCAAGATAGAAAGTAATTTAGCTAATTTATAAAGAGCTTTCACAGGTTTTTGCAATTAAATAAATTAATTGAATACTTAAAGTCTCCATGTAACATGGATAATATGGGTGGGCATTTGGCACAGCCATGAGGAAACCATTCGGGATGCCCATTTTCCACATTGTAGTGCCTGTGTTTGAATCCTGTTCCAACTTCCTAATAATGTGTCTGCTTGGAGGTAGCGGGTGATGGCTCAAGTATTTGGGTCCCTGCCATCTACATGGGAGACCTGGTTTGAGTTCTTGGCTCCTGGCTTCAGTGTGACCCAGCTCTGGCTAGTTAGGACATTTTGGTAATGAAACTGATGATGGGAGATTTATGTATTTCTGTCTGTCTGCCTTTCAAAAATAAATAATATTTAAAAAACAATACTTAAAATACTTAAAAACAATTTCATAATTTGCTAACTATTTAGTATTTTTATAAATTTATTTTTATTATTTATTATTTTTATTTTTATTTTTTAATTTTTTTTATTTTTTGACAGGTAGAGTGGACAGTGAGAGAGAGAGACAGAGAGAAAGGTCTTCCTTTTGCCGTTGGTTCACCCACCAATGGCCACCGTGGTAGGCGCGCTGCGGCCGGCGCACCACGCTGATCCGATGGCAGGAGCCAGGTGCTTCTCCTGGTCTCCCATGGGGTGCAGGGCCCAAGCACTTGGGCCATCCTCCACTGCACTCCCTGGCCACAGCAGAGAGCTGGCCTGGAAGAGGGGCAAACGGGACAGGATCGGTGCCCAGACTGGGACTAGAACCCGGTGCGCCAGCGCCGCAAGGCGGAGGATTAGCCTAATGAGCCGCAGCGCCAGCCTAGTATATTTTTATAAAATGAAGAATTTAAACCTCTAGGCTTCTTTCTATTTTACATTATTTTTTAAAAATGTTGATGAGACCTTTACTTTTTGGAAAAGGGACATTAGATCCCCTTCTTCTGTAATCCTTCAACTTCTTATTGTTCTTTTTCTAGCTTGCAACAACAAATGATGGCTTTCTTGTATAGATATTTGTGATATGGTTGGATATTATGACTATTCCTCTTTTCTCTTATTGAGAGAATATAAGAAATAAATTCACCATGATTTACTCAGTTATCATAGCTTCCTGTTCCTTAATCATTCTTTTTCTTATTTGGGACACATTTCTTGAAGAAATCAGTCTTGGAGATTTCTTGAAGGTAATTTTTTTTTCCATCTAGTGATCAGTTACTTTATGAAGTGCATAGCTATTGCTCTGGATTTCACTGTTTCATTGACTTTTATGCTATCCTTGAATGCAACATTGTCTCCTTTCTAAATTCAGTTATTTTATCATATTACTAGTACTTCATCAAGTGATACCAGGTGATTGTGAGCTACAGCAATACACATTGTTGTGGTTAGTAAAAAAAATAATATCCATTCTGATATTAGAACAAAGGGGAAATGAATGCTGAGAATATAATATAATAAATCCCCTACTGAGGGCCTCAGAATCTTTTGCATGTCTGTAATTTCAGTTCTGCTGTGGTAATAAACACTCCTCAGATCTCAGTTACTTACAATAACCTGTTTATTTCTAGCTCACATTATATCAGGGCTGTGGAACAGCTTCAGATCTGGTTGACTCAGCATGGCTCAGCTCAATTCAGTATTTTTCATTCCAAAACCTAGGCTGACAGCCTGGCTCCTGTCTAGGAGGTGCATTTTCAAGGCAGAGGGCTAGAGTGCAAGCATGATGTCAAATCAAATGATGAAACAACCTTTAATACTTCCCCCTCAGATCTGGCAAATATGTCAGTTCACATCAGTTGCTGAAGCATGTCACCTGTTCAAAACCTGTGGTCAGTGCCATTACAACATATGCATGGGCAAATCACAGATCAGTTTACAAGGACATATAATCCTATTACTAGGAAAACGTGAATATTTTTCAATAATTAAATAGCCAGTCTATGAATATAGAAACCTAGGATAAAAATTATTTTTCTCTAAATATTATAATTGTTCAATTTTTGATATCAAGTTATACTGCTGAAAAATATAAAGCTGGACTGATCATGATCATATAGTTTATTTTATTCTTTTGGAAGTTTTTGTGATAAATTTTGTCTTCACCAGGTGAAATTCCCTCTTACTATTTTATCAGATGATTGACTTTGGTTAAAGTATTTAAATCTAAACATTTTGTGTTATAAACAATGTCT
This sequence comes from Lepus europaeus, assembly GCF_033115175.1. NCBI lineage: Eukaryota > Metazoa > Chordata > Mammalia > Lagomorpha > Leporidae > Lepus > Lepus europaeus. Next base: position 30,144,405 of record NC_084836.1, on the reverse strand, counting down.
ACTATTTAATTATTTTTCCTAATCTTTCTATGTTTGTAAATAGATGAAATATAGTCATTGTTCTTTTTTAAAAGTGATTGCTCCCATATCTTTAAATTATATTGCCTTAGTTATCATTTACATACATGAAACAAGATCCTTTAATTATCTACTGTGAAAGATGAAGAAGTATTATACCCTTCTGTGTCTGTCCAACTCTTTGAACTCTGGGATATATTGTCTATGATTTTAAAATATATTTATTTTCTTATATTTTTAAAACATATTCTACTTTGTAGCTGGCTGTATAATTATTAACATTGAATGATATCCTTATCTGGAGTCACAATTTTTTCCTAGTCCTTTAATTTTTTTCTTGTTGATTCATGTGTTTTTAATTTTGTTTAATTTTGTGTTTCACTTGATTATATCTTCATGTAGACTTTTCAGGACATGCTATATTTTTAATAGTTTCATATTTTAAAACGTTTTTCTGTTTTCCTCTTATGTGACTGCTGCTCTTGTTTAGAATATGCTTTTAATGCCTTTGCCCTGAGTATTCTTTAGATGCTAATTCATGTTTTCAGAACTTTGTTTTTCTAGAGTGGTCTAGGTTTCACATGACAAAAATGGTAATTTTTATTTTTGGAACTTATACTATCTTGTGTCTAATTCTGAGGTGTTATGCATTTCATCTATTTTGACATATAGTACATTCCCCACCTAAAAATTAATGAATAGATCCTTCTATGCTTTCTATGCTTTTTGCTCTGATCTCTTTGTGCGTATTGTGATTTGAATGCATCCCTCCAAGTGAGAATGTTGAAGCTTGGGGACCAACATGAGTATATTGAAAAGGGAGGAAATTTTAGGGATGTTTATTTCAGTAGGGCTCCTTCTCTCAAGAATAGCCTGAAGATCCTTAAAGAACAGACTTCCGCAAATGCAATGTTAGAATCAGTTGCCCATCTTCCTCCATCACATGAGGACAAAGCATTCCTTCACTGTTTTCTGGAGGATGCACCTTGGAAATGGGGAGCAGTCCCCAACAGACAACCAAACCTGCCAGCACTTTTATCTAGAACTTTTTATCTAGCCTCTAGCATTTGTGAGAAAATAAAGTTATCTTTATAAATTATAGCAGTCAAGCTTGCTGTTACTGCAGCATGAAATGGGCTAAGACAGGGATCTCTCCCATTTGATTTTTCCTTTGTACTTGCTTCTGCTCCTTTTAGTATGTTTTAACTTTGGCAATATTCTGCCACAAGTTAATACTTCCTTTTAAGTATTCATTTTCCAAATGTTTGAAATACTAATATTGTTTGCTTTTGATGATTCTATAATGATATACTAGAGTATGTCAGTGTTATATTGGAAAATGTCTTAAAGGGTACATAAATATAGTCTTCAATTTATAAATAAGACCAAGGGGAGTTCACAATGAGCAAGTTATTAAGGTGTCATCCTACTTTCTACCAGCTACTACTTGGATACAGATTATGAAGTCACAAATCCAGAATGTAGTTCATGAGAAAAGCAGTAAAGTGATTTTTATGATGACTTTCTCTTTATCCCTTCCCTTCAGTCTTCAATATTAAGCACATTTTTAGTAGATTAGGAAGCATGAATTTCAATGCCATTATGATGAGTCCTGAAAATATACATTGTACATGAAAGAACCCAGTGAACTTAGTGGATTTCAATCCATCAAATTCTATTTCCTCAATCCTATCCACAGCACACCACTTGTGCTAACAAATATTTGTTAGAGTTTCCTAAAATTCATTATCCTTAGTAATGGAAAATATAATCTAAATTTTATACAAAGAGCTGGGAAACTTAGAACATTTAGAAAGATGTAACAATTTCTTCTACATATTCAATATAATTGGGTATCTATTATATCTCAAACACTTATATACAAGAAAAAAATGGACAAAAGAGATTTAAGACAGTGCTTTGTTTTGCATTGAAGAATTTTTGCCATATATGTGCCAAATCAGTTTCATCAGAAGGAAATTAGCCACATAACATTCCATTAGGTAGATTTCATGTTTTTTAAACATTTATGAGAAGTGGATCTGGAAACTCTTGACCCAGAAAACATGACACATGACAATAAGTAGTTATCCTGAAAGTATATTTTTCTTTCTGTGATCATCAGGTGAACCATCCAAAGGCTCTCATTGATGGTAATTCTGGATAAATCTTTACACAATAACAAGAAAACAAATGAACTATAATTATAGCATGATAGAGAATTCATTAAGTGAAACTTCTCAGAAAAACCCTATGAATCTTTAAAGTACAAATATATTATAAATTAACATTATACCATATTAATCATCTAAAGAACTATTGATATGACTATTAGTAGAATATATGGCTATCAAAACTGAGGGGTTTAAGATAAAAATAATCTTTTTTTCTTTTGATTCAATACTTTAAAAATGAATGGGTTATATAGTTGGGTTATTCTCAAATACATTAACATAAAATGACTCTATAACACTATTTCTTTGTTTTACTGAGGAAGATGCTGTGATTCTTATGATTTTTGGGAAATAAATTTGAATTATATGTGAACTTGTTCTGGATTGTTTCAATAAATATTTTAACTTCATCCTAACCTCTTATTTAAATGGTCATGATGATTTCCAGAATAAACATCTAATGAAATATGTTTCAAAGACATTACTTATCCATTTTCCCAAAACATTGAATGTCAAAATTTCCTGTGAACTTGTATATTCACCAGAGTATTGGTGATCAACTTTTTCACAACAAAACATTGGCATTGCCAAGATTTTGAATTAATGACTGTATTTACCTTCACAGCAGTGGAAAATATTAAACAATGCAGAATTTTAAGCTTAGAGGTCTGACTAATGCTGCAGAACTAGTTTAAATTGGCTTAGCTCAAGCAGTGTGTCTGAAAAAGATGAATAACAACTCTGATTCTTCATGCTTGCTGGTCAATGTCAGTAAACCCTTTGTACCAGCCTATTTTTAACCATCTTTGTGTAGATTGATTCTATATTCATTTTGAATATACAGTGTAAACTTAAAATTTCTTTGGATAATATAATTTGAAAGTGTTCAGACTTTCTGAATTCCCAGTAATATAAACAGTGTGGAAGGAGAGAATGTTGCAGTTCTATTGTATTTTAAAAAGAAGACAACCAGAGCTGTCATGGTGGTTTAGTTGGTAAAACTTCCAGATGTGATTCAGGGATTCTGTATAGGTGCTGGTTTGAGTCCTGGCTACCCCACTTTTGATCTGGCTTCCTGCTAATGTGCCTGGAAAAAGCAGCGGAAGATGGTCCAAGTACATGGGCCCCTGCCACCCATGTGGGAGACCTGGATGAAGCTCCTGGTTCCTAGCTTCTGCCTGGCACAGCCCGAGCTGTTGTGGCCACCTGTGGAATGAACAAGTAGATGGAAGATTTCTGCATCTCTCTGTCTCTACCTCTCTCTCTGTATCTCTGACTTTTAAAATAAATGCATCTCTTTTTAAAAAAGATTTATTTACTTATTTGAAAGTCAGAGTTACACACAGAGAGAGAAGGAGAGGCAGAGAGAGCAAGGTCTTACATCCGTTGGTTCACTCCCCAATTGGCTGCAACGGCCGGAGCTGTGCTGATCGTAAGCCAGGAGACAGGAGCTTCTTCCAGGTCTCCCATGCGGGTGCAGAGCCCCAAGGACTTGGGCCATCTTCTGCTGCTTTTCCAGGCCACAGAAGAGAACTGGATTGGATGTGGAACAGCTGAGACTCGAACCAGCATCCATATGGGATGACGGCACTGCAGGCGGTGGCTTTACCCGCTATGCCACAGCACTGGCCCCAGTAAATGGAAGACAAAAAGACTCCCTAGAGCTTGCAAGCTTAAGGGTAGGCTTTACAGGGCCTGCACAAAGAGGAAGAAAGTTCAAACATGTTCTAGACAGGTTTTGGTACATGAGAGAAAGATTTGTTTCCTGGTACTGGTTGGTTTCATACTGGAGATAATACTCAAAAATGGTGTAGGCTTTGTCAAGAAGGATCCCAGACAATCAAATGAAAAGATGTCAATTTACCAATATACAGGAAACTCCAAGATGGTCACAAATCATCAAAACTATAGTAGTATATAACTCCTAACAATTTCACTGACAAAGATTCAAAACAAAATTTGACAAAACACTGTTCTTTTTTTAAAAAAAAAAAAAACAACTTTAGCTCACACATATAAGGAAGAACATGTGGAATTTGTCTCTCTGTATTCGACTTATTGCACTAAACATGATGTCCCCTAGTTGCATCCATTTTGATGCAAATGGTAGAATTTTATTCTTTTTACAGCTTAATAATAGTCCATTATGTGTATACTACATTTTCTATATCCATTCATCTGATGATACATACCTTGGTTGATTCCATATTTTGGCCATTATGAACAGTGCTGGTGGTGCAGGTATCTCTTTGACACAGTACCTTCTTATCTTTTGGGTATATACTTAGTAATGGGATTCCTGGATCATATTGCAAGTTTATTGGTAGTTTGTTTAAGTAATTCCCTTACTATTTTCTGCAGTGGTTGCACTAATTTACATTCCCACAAAGAACTTATCAGACTATCCCTTTCTCTACAGTCTTGACAGCATTTGTTACTCTTTGTGTTTTGGATGTTAGTCATTCTGAAAGGGGTGAGGTGATTTCTCAGTGTGGGTTTGATTTCCATTTCTATGATATTTGGTGATGTTGAGCATTTTTTATATATTTCTTGGTCATTTGTATTTCTTCTTTTGAGAACTTAATGAATTATGAGATAATTATTTTCCAAAGCTTATCTTTAAATCCTACCATCCAGATAAATTCAGTAAGGAAGAAAAAATTGCTATAAACTAAAAGGTTGTGTGTTTAAAAGTTTTCTCAAGCCTCTATAGCTTTCTGTATGTTTGCATGCTCACTCGTGTCATTAACTTGTCTTCATAATAGTTGAAGTTTTTTAGCATTGTATAACAAGACTGAGAATTGGTTCAGAGGAAGCCATCAGTCAAGATATGTTGATGAGGCCGGCGCTGCGGCTCACTAGGCTAATCCTCTGACTTGCGGCGCCGGCACACCGGGTTCTAGTCCTGGTCGGGGCCGCTGGATTCTGTCCCGGTTGCCCCTCTTCCAGGCCAGCTCTCTGCTGTGGCCAGGGAGTGCAGTGGAGGATGGCCCAAGTGCTTGGGCCCTGTACCCGCATGGGAGACCAGGAGAAGCACCTGGCTCCTGCCACTGGATCAGCGCGGTGCGCCGGCCACAGCGTGCCAGCCACGGCGGCCATTGGAGGGTGAACCAACGGCAAAGGAAAACCTTTCTCTCTCTCTCTCTCTCTCTCTCTCATTGTCCACTCTGCCTGTCAAAAAAAAAAAAAAAGATATGTTGATGAGCAGTATTCTATTGCATGCTTGAAGTGATATACAGTAGATGAAATTTTTTCACATTGGTCAAATGCAAGCTCCTACGTTAAAACACAAGTTAGTTCCCACATAAAAGGGAGAACATGTGGTATGTGTTATTCTGTGTCCAGTTTATTGAAGTCAATATGATGTCCTACATTTGGATCCATTTCAATGCAAATAGTAGGATTTTATTTTTTATAGCTGAATAATATTCCATTGTGTGTATGTATATATATAAACATATATGATATATATGTGTATATGCACATCTATATGTGATACATTTTTATATCACTTTATCCATTCTTCTGAGGAATAGTTTGGTTAATTGCATATTTTAGCTATTGTAAACAGTGATGCTATAAGCATTGTGGTACAGGTATCTCATTAATAATTGTGTTCATGTTTTTTTGGTATGAACACAGTAATGAGATTACAGACACACGTGATAAGTGTATTTCTAGTTTTCTTTAAAAAAAATCTACTGGGGCCAGCATTGCAGAGTAGTGAGGAAAGCCACCACCTGTGATGGGGACATCCAAGATGGCTGCCACTTTGAGTCTGGGCTGCTCCACTTCTGATCCAGCTCCCTGCTACTGGTCTGGGGAAAGCAGCTGGGCTTCTGCTACCCATGTGGGAGTCCAGTTAAAGGTACAGGCTCATGGCTTTAGCTTGATTCAGCCCTGGCCAATTCAGCCTTCTAGTGAGTGAACCAATGTATGGAAAATCTCTCTTTGTCTTCCTCTTTTTCTGTAATTATGACTTGCAAATAAATAATAAATAAATCTTCTTAAAAAAGTAAATTTCATATTGCATGCACAATTTACATTCCCATGAAGAGTTTCCCTTTCTGTATGTCTTCACCAGCTTTTATTGCTTTCTGTCTTCTGGATATTAGCCATTCTGACAGGAATGAAGTGAAATCTCATTGTGGTTTTAATTTGAATTTCCATGATGGCTAGTGATGTTTAGTCTTTTTCCATATATTTGTTGATCATTTGTATATCTCCTTTTAAGAAGTGTCTTTTGAGATATTTTGATTATTTCTTAACTGAGTTTTGTTTTCTGCATATGCTCTCTTATGGGAGTGAAAATAAAAAAAAGAAAAATGTACAAACAAAAGCATTAAGAGAAAAAGAAAATAATTTGATAAATACAATATTCTTTCATGATGAAATGTGGTATATACACACTGTAGAATACTACTCAGCTGTAAAAAAAAATGAAATCTTGTCTTTTGCAATAAAATGGATGCAACTGGAAACCATCATACGTAGTGAAATAAGCCAGTACCAACAATAAAAAAAAATCATATGTTTTCCCTATTTTGTGGTAAATAATATAAAGAGCTTACAAAAATGTAATGTATATGAGCAAAATTGACATTTTGATTTTTGATTATTGTTTATAGCCATTGTCTATATTCTTGCAGAACAGTGATTTTTCTGCTTACTACTGTTGAGTTCTTTATTTTGTGGAGGGTTAAGTTCGTGATTATAAAATGAACTGAAAATTCATCATTGTAAAAATTAAAAGAAGTGGCCATCATCATGGTGTAGAGGGTAAGGCCCTTGCCTGTGACTTTGGCATCCCATATGGACGCTGGTTCATGTCCCAGGTGCTACACTTCTGATCCAGGTCCCTGCTAATGCCCCTGGGAAAACAGCAGAGGATTGCTTAAGTCTGTGGGCATCTGCACCCACTTGGGAGACCTGGGGAGTGAAGCAGAGGATGGAAGACTTCTCTCTCTGTCTCTCCTACTCCCTGTGCAACTCTGCCTTTCAAATTAATAAATGAATCTTTAAAAAAAATTAAAAGAATAAATAAGGAAGGAGGAGGGAAGGTGGGAGGATGAGTGAGGAGGATAGGGTGGGAAGTATCATATTTCTAAATCAGTATATATTACATACATGACATTTGTTCACCGTATATAAGTAAAAATTAAAAATATATAGATTGTCAAACTTTGTTTTATATCTATATAAACCAATGATTAAGAATTGATCAGAGTTGTACCAGCCCAAAGTCAGGAGCCTGGAACTTCATCCAGGTCTCCCACATTGATACAGAAATCCAAGGACTTGTGCCAGACTCTTCTGCTTTCCCAGGCACATTAGGAGGGAGCTGTATTGAAAATAGAGCAGCTGCAACTTGAACTAGTCCCTATTTGGGCTGTGGGTGTTGCAGGGAGCAGCTTAACCTGCTGTGCTATGGTGCTGGCCCTTACCTATGTCATTTGTGATCAAAGACTCCTTATACATTAGTAACAATGAAATACAGAAAGAAATTATCTCTTTGCATAGAAAAAGAAAAAGGTTACCTTGCTTTAGGTAAATTCTATTATTATTATATATTATCTCTTCACTTTATCTCCTTAATAAATCGCTGAAAATCATGACCAGATCTGAGATGGTAAAGTTGAAAAATCCATTCAAAACAAAGCTCCTACTAAAATTAATACACAGGAGTAGGCATTTGGCACTGCAGTTAAGATGCCTTTCGGTTGTCTGCATCCCATACTGGAGTGTCTCGCATCAAGTTCCAGACCGGCTCTCAGTTCCAGCTCCCTGCCAGTGCACATCCTTTAAGACAGCAGTGATGGCTCAAGTAGCTGGATCACTTCACTCTACATAAGGAGAACTGTATAAACTTTCCAGCTTCTGGCTTTGGTCCTGCTCAGTCCTCGTTATAATGTGAAGCAGCAGATGAGTGTCCTCTCCATCTGCTGTCCCTCTGTCTGTCTGTTTCTCTTTGCCTACTAATAAATAAAATTATTGTACAATATGTGATAACCTTTAGATGTAAAAGCATGTAAGTTAGGTAACTGACTTGTGTCTGCTTGGGTATTATGTAATTTGTTAAGTGACATACTTATTTTCTCATTTTTCATATTTCAGAGAGTTTCATGCCACTGCCATGATGCATTACATTAAAGAACCCTCAGCCTTTTCTCTACCTCTGTTATTTGGACCAAGAAAAAAGCAGTACCTAAATAAGCTGGTGGCATTAGTAAAAGGGCTGCTAAAAATGTGTCACCTACATCTCTAATTCACAAACTCTTTACGCTGTTCTCTGAACCTACCTTAAGGGACCTTAGGTTTGACTGTGGTTTGTCCCTTCTGAAACTCATGCTGAGTCTTGATCTCCATTGGATCACTGTTGGTACTGAAGTGTGGTGGGAGATGTTTAGGCCATGGGAACAGAACCCTTAGGATTGGATGAATTCCTTCCTTGAATAAGTGAATTCTCACTCTCAGCAGACTGGTTAGACTATTGTGAAAATAGGTTGTTAGAAAGAAGGGCTGTCCCTCAAATTTTGCCTCTTGTACATCTATCTGCGTGCTTTCTTTCTGCTTCCCGCCATGAATTGAAGCAGCATAAAGTCCTTGCTGACCCCACACTTTTGTACTTCTCAGCCTTCAGAACTGAGAGCCATAATGAACTCCCTGTATCATAAATTATTTATTCTATGGTATTATATTACGGCAACAGAAAACACATTTGTATAGCCTGTTTTCCCCATCCTTCATACAGGAAGCAACAGAGCAAGATCCATTTGTTTAAAACTGTGATGTGTTATTTTTTATTTTATTTATTTTTTTTTTACCTAGGGTAAACTTAATGGAAATAGTGGTAAGTGATAGGAAGCCTAATTTGGCCTGTAGTCTAAGCTGTGTTTCATACTTAAATCTAGCTTTCAAAGTTATTTTTACCTTAATCCTATGTATTAATTTGTTCTGAATTTAGGAGGGGTGTAAGTTATGATTTATTCTAAATGCTGATACACTTTTATTTACAAAGAACCATAATGAACATGACTATGATTACAAAGGTTCATGAACTGTCTGCCTTCTAGAAGTTCATGTTGTAAACAGAAATCAGATTATTACCAAAATTATTACCTAAAGAACTTCAGCAAAAGGTCAGCAACATCTAAGGGCATAGAATCCAGTTAATGACAGAGACTGCTAGTTAACTGCCCCAGTTTCCAAATGTCCCCCTAAAACACTGTCAGAAATGAAATTTACATTTCCCATTCAGTAAGTGCCATAGTTTGACTGATCACACACTGGCTAACCCATTGGAAGTTGAAATGTTATGAGGAAGCTTTCAGATAATTGCCTAAAAAGAGAATCAGAACGTTTCTTTGTCTATATTTTTCTCTTCATCCTGTCGCCCAGGATGTGTCTTCCGTAAATGAAGATCTATTTTGGTCTGTGGGGGCATGAGTCACACCCTGAATTTAGTGAAACATGAAGCTGAAAACAGTTGAGATCTCCTATGACTGAAAGTCACCATTCCAACCCTAGTGACTGTTTACATCTACAGTTTTATGAGGAACTTTTAAACTTCTATTTTAAAGCACTATTTCTATGGTCTCTATTATGTACAGACTGACCTTTATAAAATCTCTTACAAAGCAAGGGCCAGATAATTTAGATGATGACCCACAAGACAACTTTGTAAGGGAGAATAGGAATTATATTCAGTTGTTAAATTACAGGGAGTAGAGGGTTCCATAGTATGGAGTAGCATACACAAGAAAGCAAGGTGACTGTTGAGACATTTCAGAAAATGACAGTCATCTAGTTTTGTGGGAGTAGGGCATATGTTAAAGGCAAGCAAGTCTTGAAACCAGACTGAAAATAATAAGCATTTGAGTAAATAAACACCTGAAGACTTTTGAACCTGAGAGATATAATCATTCTGTTCTCTAAGATAATAAACATGAAGTCAATGAGTAGATAGCGCAGAAAATGAGTATCAGCATAAAAGTGATAAACCGTTAGGAGGTGATAGGACATGCTAAGGGAAGAAGGCTTTAACTTTGATATGAGCAGACAAAATGGAAAGTGCTGATACATACAATAACTTTTAACATTGCCAAATATCTTGAAAGGGTTTTCTTGTGTCTCTAATATTTTTATTTAATCACTCATCACACTCTGTTGGGGGTAAAAAGGTACCCTGGTCCACTGTTGGTAGGAATATAAACTGGTACAGCCACTGTGGAAGATACCTCAGGAATCTGAATATAGACCTACCAAATGGCCCAACCATCCCATTCGTGGGAATATGCCCAAACCAAAAGAAATCAACATATGAAAGAGTGATATTCATGCCCATGTTTATTGCAGCTCAATTTACAATAGCTAAGACATGGAATCAACCCAAATGCCTGCCAACTGAAGACCAGATAAATAAATTATTGGCTATGTACATCAAGGAATACTATACAGCAGTAAAAAAAAATGAGATCTGATCATTTGCAACAAAATGGATGAATTTGGAAAACACCATACTTAGTGAAGTAAGCCAGTCCCAAAGGGACAAACACTATGTGTTCTCCCTCACCTGTGATAACTAATAGAGCACCTGAAAGGCAACCTGTAAAAGTGAAAATGTCATTTTGAAAAGCAATGACTTTGAACAGCGCTTGTCTTGACTGTTGAGGAACACTTTTTTTCATACTATTTGTGGAACTCTTTACTTAACATATAGTTAATCATATTAGTATAAAGTTACTTGAAAATAGATCTTAGTAAAAAATAAGAGTGTGAATAAGAAAGGGAGGAGGAAGAGGGGTGGGAGTGTGAGTGGGAGGTCAGGCATGGTGGGGAGACTCATCATGTTCCTAAAGTTGTAATTATTAACTGTATGAAGTTTGTAACTGTAAAACTGTATAGTTCGGCATACATTCCTACAGACTTACTTCTAAGGGTAAAGTTTAAAAAATTGCCATGGGGCCTTGTGAGTGGCAAAAATAGCTTTTTATATGTAAAAGTGATCATATGGATAGGATTAAGTGTTAAAGTGATCATATAAATATGATCAAATGTCTGATAATAACAACAGATAGAATTAAAAAGGAGTGAATGCTCCAACATGGGAAGCAGAAGCAGTCCTTACAGCAGACGCATAGGATGACAATCACTTTAAGATGCACTCTGATCTTAGAATCAGACCTAAGACCTTCTGGTCCTGCTGAAAAGCCCATGAGAGCATTTCATGTATGGAAAGTGAAGACACTGTGGCACAAAATGTCCTACATGAAGGACCTCTGTGGTTGAGACCACCATGGAAAGAAGTGAAAAATGGTCATCAAAGAAGGATGTATTTTTCTCTGAAAGAGGATAGAACTTCCACTTTCCTTATGGCCTTGTCTGAATTCTGATGGAGTTTGTGGATTCAAAAGGCTTCCATAGCCTAGGCAGCTCATGTCAAGAGCCTTGGGTGATCATTGACATCATATATAAGAGTGCTAATTGTTAAATTAGCAACAGGAGTCACTGTACACTAACTTCCCATGCAGGACCTCTGTCCTCAAATTGTTAACAATTTAACAGTAAAACTTTTTCTCAAAGATTTATTTCATTTTAGTGTGTTAAGTGGAGGATATTCTTATGTTTCAGTTATGCCTAAGTGTCCAACTCCATTGCTTGTTTTCTTAGTTGCTTCCTTAATTAATGATAAAACTTGTTCTCAAGGGCTTATTTTCTTTTAATATATTAAGTGAAGTTCTTATGTATCATTAAAAAACTCAATCATTGACTGAATATAGCCTATTAGGGCTATGGTCCTGACTCAAATGCCACCATGCAGTTCAGAGAACAACAATAATTTTATACTAACTGTGTGTGATGAATAGAAAGTAATTTGGTATTTTGTTTTTGTTTTTGAGAGGTGGAGAGACATATAGAGGGACGCAGAAAGAAAAAGTGAGGGAGATCGCATCCACTGACTCACTCTTCAAAGATTCACAATTGTCCTGCTCTTGGATGGAAACCAGAGCCATGATACACACATGGGTGGGAATAACTCAGTCGTGAACCATTTCTGCTATCTCCTAGAGTCTGCATTAGTAGGAAGCTGAACTCAAGAGCCGGGGCTTAGGATCCAGTCCAGGTTTTCTAAAGTGGTACATGGGTGTCCCAGTTGGTGTGTCACTGCTAGGGTAAATGCCCATTCTTTTTCTTTGTTTTGTTTTTTTTTTTTTCCAAAACTTGAATGTATCTTTCTCACTGATGTTCTGACTAATTACAAAGATCATTAGCCCAGTAATTTGTGATAGGAATTCTGGAGACATTTTTACTTAAATAAAGCATTTATTAGAACAAAATAATATATGAATTGTGTAAATAATCTCTGTGTCTTAATAGCACTCAAAAAATCCTTGAGAAATATGAGTAATATTCCAAGAATCACTTCTAATGGAAGTTTCCAGCATCACAAGAAACATTTTTTAGGGAATTTCAGACAATGGGAAGACCAAGTTTTAAGTTCTGTTGTGTTTATTAATGATATACAGTAAATATTCATGAAGTCCTTTAGAGAAGTGGCAAAGGGTACCCAACAAAATCACAAATACCCCTGCTCAGTAATTCTCTTAAATTCCTGGGAGGTAGGAAATGATGGTGCAAGTGCTTGGGTCCTTTTTGCCCATTTGGGAGACTTGGATGGAGTTCCAGGTTTCTGGCTTTAATTTCATCCAGCCACTTGGGCATTTGGGGAGTGTATCCACAAATGGAAGATCTCACTCTGCCTTTAAAATGAACATTTACCTATGTTCATTTACTTGAAAGGCAGAATGAAAGAGAGACACACACAGAAAGAAAGAGATCTTCAATTCTTTTTGCTTCCCTAATGCCTGCACCAGTCATGACTAGGCCAGGCTGAAGCCAGAAGCCAGAAGCCAGAAAGTACATGTGGTCTCCCACATGGGTAGCATTGGCCCAAACACTGGAGCCATCATCTCCTGCCCCCAAGAGTTCATTAGCAGGAAGCTGGATAAAAAGCAGAGTAGCGAGGACTCTAACCTGCATTCTTACATGAGATGTGAGTGTCCCAAACAATGGTTTTACCTGTTGCACCACAAAGCCTATTCTGAAAAACTGTTTTTAAAAAAGTATCCTCTGATTTAGAAAAAATCTCAGCTTTGTAATTTTACATACCTTGTTTCAGAAGCCTTGATTTTTAGAGTATATATTCTTACAGAGATTGATTAGTTCTTTAAAGCTTCTTTGAAGAACACTCAAAACTAAAAAAAAAAAAATTATAAAATAAACATTTCATCTTCTTCAAATTTATCATTCATGGTAAATTGAAAGTCTAGCCAGTTCTGAATTGGTAGCAAGATTATTTTCCCTTCTCTAATAGCATTAAGAGCACACAGTCATGCAATTATACTGTTCATAATCCTTCTCTGATGATTCTACTTCAGGATGGAACTCATATGCCTTTCATCAGGCTCTTAATTATCTCCCTTCTGTAAACTATGTTTTCTTTCTCATTTTGGTCACTCAACATATGCTCTGTACACTCTGTGCTCAAGTCACCTACTATATGTTTCCTCAGGCTTCCATGCACATCATAACTCAGCACCTTTCCAGGCTCTTTGTTGCCTCATTTTTTCATGATTCAGCTCAAGGGGGCTTCTTGCCCTGGGAAGTTCTTCCTAGAGTAGGTAGCGTTATACTCAGAAAAGCATGTTTCTGCAGAGGGCACCTAGGAGTCTGTCTGACCAAATTTTCACTATGGGGAGCATCATTGACCATGAACAAGCTGCTGTATTCTGAATTGCATGACTGTATTGTGCCAAGGGCATTACTATTATAGGCTGCAACTGGTCAATGACTGAGTGTGGTGAGACTAAGACAGAACCATCCTAGAGACAAGGTTCTCTTGTGATTTTTGACTTTGCCTCAGTGACTCTTGTGCTTTGCTGCATATTCATTAGACCACCAGGCAGGGGAGGAAACTTTCACTCTCACTGCTCTCCTCTGTTCACTCAGACTCAGATTTTCATGATCTGATAGCTTTATAAATTTTTTTAAACTTTTTAAAAATTTATTTGACAGGTAGAGTTATAGACAGTGAGAGAGAAAGAGAAAAAGGTCTTCCTTCCATTGTTTCACTCCCCTAATGGCCGCTACGGTCAGCGCTGCACCAATCCGAAGCCTGGATCCTGATGCTTCTTCCTGGTCTCCCATGCGGGTGCAGGAGCCCAAGCACCTGGGCCATCCTCCACTGCCCTCCCAGGCCACAGCAGAGAGCTGGACTGGAAGAGGAGCAGCCAGGACCAGAACCCGGTGCCCATATGGGATGATGGCACCGCGGGTGGAGGATTAACCAAGTGAGCCACGACGCTGGCCCCTGCTTTATAAACTTATACAGTATGTTCTCTTATAGGCATTTTCCCTAAGAATGTCTTTATACTTTTAATCCTGTGTTAGTGTCTGATTCTCAGAGAACCCTGGAATAATCCGTGCAAACTCCTGTTACATCACTAAGTAGGCACAATGTTGTGCTGTATTGCAACCCGTCCATTTATTAGTTGGTTTTGTACACTAGATAATATTTTTGTCATTGTGGATTAGCCTTTCTTTTCCCCTGTCTTTTGTGCAATATTTAGGAAGTATTCATACATGGTTGTCAAATGAAAAACTAAATCACTCATTTTTCTGAGTTTAAATCTTACAGACAAGTATGACTGAATTCATTTGAAAAGTTGACTTACTACAAGGCACTCTGTTGCTATAGGAAACAGAAAGCTATTAGGGTAGTTTGCAATTTTTCAGTTTATAATTTTAGACCTGGAGATATAAAAATACAAATGTATTATGTTCATATTAAGGTGTATGAAGGTATGAATGTGTGTGTGTGTGTGCATGTGTGTGAAGAAATTGAGGGAAAAGAAAATTCATTCTAGATTGGGAAAATGGTGTAGGGTTTATTCACCTGATAGTGTACATTTTTTATTCAGGTGGCATGTACCAATGCCATCTCACTAGTCCAAGTGATCAATTTCAGTTCACAATTGATGACTCTGATAGGTCTAAGAGTCAAAGGGATCACACAAACAAGACTAGTTTCTGCTAATACTAACTGATAGAATCAAAAAGGAAGAGAACAATCCAACATGGGAAGCGGGATACACAGCAGACTCATAGAATGGCAGATGTCCTAAATAGCACTCTGGCCTCAGAATCACCCCTTAAGGCATTCGGATCTGGCTCAAGAGCCCATGAGAGTATTGTAGGCATGGAAAGCCAAGACACCCTGGGGGAAAAAAAAAAAAAAAAGAAGAAGACCTAAATGAAAGATCTCTGGGAGTGAGATCCCAGTGGAAAGAACGGGGCCATCAAAGAAGGAGGTACCTTTCTCTGAAGGGAGGAGAGAACTTGCACTTGGACTATGACCCTATTGGAATAAGATCGAAGTTGGCAAACCCAAAAGGTTTCCATAGCCTTGGCAACTCATAACTAGAGCCTAGGGAGATTACTGACACCATAAACAAGAGTGTCAAATTGTTAAGTCAACAACAGGAGTCACTGTGTACTTACATCTCATGTGGGATCTGTCCTTAATGTGTTGTCCAATGTGAAGTAATGCTATAACTAGTATTAAAACAGTATTTTTACACTTTGTGCTTCTGTGTGTGTGCAAACTGATGAAATATTTACTTAGTATATACTGAATCGATCTGTATATAAAGATAATTGAAAATGAAAAAAAAACTGGTGCTAAATTGGAAATGGCATAGAAAATTAAATAATTTTAAAAATATATCATGTAGGATCTCTGTCTTTAATGTGCTGTACACTGTTCTTTAATGCTATAACTAGTACTCCAACAGTATTTTTTCACTTTGTGTTGCTATGTGGGGGCAAACTGTTGAAATCTTTACTTAATATATACCAAACTGATCTTCTTTGTATAAAGAGAATTGAAAATGAATCTTGATGTGAATGGAAGGGGAGAGGGAGCAGGAAAGGGGAGGGTTGCGGGTGGGAGGGAAGTTATGGGGGGGGGCATTGTAATCCATAAGCTGTACTTTGGAAATTTATATTCATTAAATAAAAGTTTTTTTTTAAAAAAGTATGTAATGATTAAGGAGAGTGACAAGAATAAAATCTGGATGAGAAGAATGGTTGTGGAATTTTATGTGTTAGTATAATCATTTGCCTTTTATAAAGTGTAAACTTAGGATTTAGGAGGATAAGACTAGATGACTTTGAATTTTAGGCTAAGAAAATATTTTATAAAATCCTTCTTCTCATTTCCTGTCCACTGGATACACATGCTGGCTTGCTTGTTCCAGAAACATTAAGCATGCTTCCACCTCTGGTCTTTTGCACTTGCTTAGACTTCAACATCATCAATATTCCTTCCAATTTTAACTCAAGTGTCATTTCTCAGTACCTCCATCTGAGCCATTCTACTTGAAGGCTTAAACTATTCCAACATTTTATATCATTCTCCACTAACTCCATCACCAGCCTTCTATATATTGAACTGATGTAATTTTTTAATTTTTTATCTCCCTACTAAGCTGTAAGTTCAGTAAGAATATAGAATCTTGTATCTTTTGTTTCATATTTTTCTTATCAGCATTAGTAACTGGTATACTGGGCATTAAGGAAAAATTTTTCATTTCATTTTTTAAGACAAAGAGCAAAATAGGGAGAGATATCCATTTGCTGATTCACTGTCTAGATGCCTGCAACAGCCAGGCCTGGGCCAGCCTGAAGCCAGGAGCCAGGACTTCCATCTGATTCCTAATGTGGATGCAATGGACTCTAGTTCTTTAGCTATCACCTGCTTCCTTCCAGAGTGTGCGTTAGCAGGAAGCTAGAGGGAAGAAGTGTAGCTGCAATTTGAAATAGGCATCCCCATGGGGCTGGCACTGTGGTGCAGTGGATTAAAGGCCAAATCTGAGCGCCCACATCCCATATGGGTGCCGGTTTGAAACCCAGCTGCTACACTTCCAATCCAGCTCTCTGCTATGGCCTGGGAAAGAAGATGGCCCAAGTCCTTTGGTCCCTGCACCCATGTGGGAGACCTAGAAGAAGCTCCTGGCTCCTGGCTTTGGATTGGCGCAAGCTCTGGCTGTTGTGGCCAACTGGGAAGTGAACCAGTGGATGGAAGACCTCTCTCTCTCTCTCTCTCTCTCTCTCTCTCTCTCTCTCTGCCTCTCCTTCTCTTGCTGTGTAACTCTGACTTTCAAGTAAATAAATAAATCTTTAAAAAATAAAATAGGCACTCCCAAACAGGATGCCAGTATCCTAAGCAGTGTCTTACCCACTGCATCACAGCCTAACCAAGGAAATAATTAATGATAAAAATCAGACAACCACTAAAGTTTCCTAAATGAGGATAGAGATCTTATATACATTTTTGAAACACTGTTTGAAAAAATTATGAAATTACATCTAAAATCTGTAGCATCAGTCATTTGTGATGAAAGTGATAAAGAATCAAGAAAAAAAAAAAAAAACAAGGTAGATAATGATTGCAAAATGACAAGGGCCAAAACTGCATTAGTAACTTTGTTTATAAAAATCAGGATTCTCAAAGTTAGACTCTTGAACCAGCAACATTTTCATTAGCTAGGAATTTGTTGGAAGTGCAAACCATCTGTTTCTACTCATACCAAATCAGAAAGTCCAGGCGCTGTGGCTTAGTGGGTAAAGCCACTGCCTGTGGTGCCGGCATCCCGTATGGGCACCAGTTCGAGTCCTGGCTGCTGCACCTCTGATCCAGCTCTCTGCTAATGTGCCTAGAAAAGCAGCAGAGGATGTCCTGAGTGCTTGGGCCCCTGCACCCACGTGGGAGTCTAGAGGAAGCTCTTTGCTTCTGGCTTTGGATCAGCCCAACTCTGGCCATTGCAGCCATCTGGGGAGTCAACCGGTGGATGGAAGATCTCTCCCTCTCTTCGTCTGTCTCTCTGTAACTCTGTCTTTCAAGTAAATAAATAAATCTTAAAAAAAAAAAAAAAGAAAATCCGGGGATAGAGCTTATCAATCAGTGTTTGGACAAGCTCTCCAAAGATCCTAAGAGCACTAAGTCTGACAACCACTGATATAAAGGAAAGGACTAATGCAGGCAAGAGAAGGTAGGAGATAGATGAATGGAAGTTACTGTTGAAAATTACTTCACAGTTGAGGAACTGTGGGTTCTGGGAAGTGGTAGTTTCATGAAAAGGAATGAGTAACTGCAGAAAAAAACAATTTGAAGGGGAAAATAGGTGATATTTTAAAATCATTGCTATCTATCATATTTATCACCTATCAATTTATTTATCCTCTATCTATGTACCCATCTGCATATTTGTTTACTATCCACTTTCATTTATTATTATAAATACTTAGTGTACTATAAACTTTTCCAATTAGATTCATAGTGAATGATTATTTTTCTGTGAGTCAAGTTGTCATATATTGTAATCAGATTATTTAGCCAATTCAAGGACTTCCTATCTTCAATTTGGAAAGATTCACAAAATTTAGTGATGCTGAAAAATATCTGCAGCTACTTAATAGCCTTTAGCATGGTTTCATGAATTCCAAAAACACTTTTTATATTAAGTTGTCCTAAACCTGAGTTTTTAAGAGAAAAATTAGAAAGATAGCTAAGAATAATGTATCTAAACTTAGGTATATAGTATAATTACTAGGTCGGGAGTTGCCATTGTGCCTCAGTAGGGTAAGCTGTCACCTGCAATGCTGGCATCACATATGAACCCTGATTTGAATCTCAGCTCCCAATTAATGAGTCTGGAAGGCAGCAGGAGTTGGCCCAAGTACTTGGGCCCCTGCCACCTACGTGGGAAATCCCAAAGGAGTTCTAGAGTCCTGGCTTTGACCTGGCCCAGCCCTGTCTGTTGCAGTAATTTAGGGAGTGAACCAGTGGATGGAAGATTCTTTTCTCTCTCACTCTCACTCTTGCCATTGCTCTCCCGCTCTGTAACACTAATTTCAAATAAATAAATAATAAATCTTTAAAAATCTAAGTGATAGTGTTACCTGTGATAATTTAACAAGTAATAAGGAGTTTAAGAAGTATTCTAAATGAAAATTTTAAAGAAATAAAATGATGCAATTATAAAAATCAGTTGCATTTCCATGATGAACCGGAGCTAAGGGAAGTAAACAGTAAGAATCCCTTCGGTGTTTCCCCTAAGTTTGAGGATGTTGTTGTCCAAAATGTTTCTGAAATCTAATGGAATTCCACAGTTTTAAGATTGGTTGCCATTACCAACGAAGAAGTCAGAGGGAAACAAAATCTTTCTGTATTTTTTTGAATTTCACCATTATTTCCTCCCTTCCTGCATCTTCCAAACTTTAATCAATACTTCAAATCTCAGTAAAACCTTGTCTCATCTTGACTCACCATTTCTGTAGATGTACATAATAACAGTTATTTTAGAGAACTTTTTTCCCTAAATGTTCATGCTGTTAAATTACTGTGGGAATAATTTAATTCAAAGAGTAGTTGCACTTAGAAGAGGCAGAGTGCTCAGCTGGCACTTAGTCAAAAGCCTACTTTAGTAGCTGCTTCCTTTATGTTCCTTTGTAATCTCTGGCTCCTCACGTATATTAATGGATACTGGAAGTAAAATAAATATAGGTTTATTTGATGAACGCCTGCTTGGAATTTTCAAAGAAGAAACAAAAAAGCACCCTAGTCTTCATTTCCTGATCGACTATTTAAAAAATACAGAGAATGAGGTGGTTGAACATGACTTCTCTTTATTGCAAAACTGAGTCATTGTTTTTAAAGTATTAGTTTTCCTTTCTCAAAATGAATTTTCACACTAAATTAAAAAGGAGCACTTTAATTCAATGTTATTTATTTAACATGTGATGTTTGTAGTTCCAGAAAACTGAACTCAAATATTGTAATTCTCTCAATTTTTTTTTTAGAAAGAACCAAGTATTCTAAGCAGAAAGTTTAGCTTTAGTATATATTAACTAGGTCATCTCCAATAAAACTTGTCATTTTCTTTTCTTTTTTCCTTTTTTTTTTGAGTTTAATCAAATGCAGAAATGAGTTCATCGTACTTTTCAGGTCTTTATATCCCAGGTGGTGGAGAAAAATCAGATCATCACACTCTGCTCAAATGTATAGACAATGTGCACGCTAAGAACAAGTCACCCCATCCAAGGACAATTTGCAGCCATTCTATTTTCTTATATCATTTTGGATCTCAGGCGAAGGCCTTAATTATATTATATTGTTTCAGTAATGAAAAGGAGATTTGAGAACAGAACAGATAAAATGCTTCCTCTCAGAGATATCATCAGCCTTGGTTGCTAAGAGACAATCAGATTTTCTTAAAGCTAAAGAATGAAATGAAAGCTTGACTACACAAAATCTTTACAATGAAAAAACAAAGCAAACATAATCAAATTTTTCCAATGGCTCTAACAGGAAAATAAACATACCATTGTTGAATATGAATAATTGCAGCATTTGCAAATTTTTAAAAAATTCTCCTATCGTTCTTTCTATCTCTGTGATCTAATAATACCTAATCTTCTCTGAACATTTCATTTGTGTTAAGAATACAATATATAAAATCTTAGACAAAATACAAAATTACTGGTGACATAGGTAGGGTTCTGATTGCCAATTTATACACTAATGTTGCCTAAAATCTCAGAATTCTAACATGGAGAAACATTGATTTAAAAGGAGGTAGTTGATTTCCATAATTCTAAATCAGGAATTCTAGAGATATTTGGAGAGTTCTGAACTGTACTAGTGTGTTTCATGCTTGGTATATTTTGTGTTGTATCATGCACATTGTACACATGTGGGTGTGCATGTTCAAGTGCTCTTCAACAAAATTGGTTGGTCTCTGGCAGTTATCTAGGTTATACTATGTATAGAGCCACTCTTACCTTTTCTGACTTGGAGTGAATGAATTAAGCTCCAAGTGTCAGGAGTTACTCTGAGTCATTCTATTATTATTTTTGGATAAAATAAAGTGTGTGTTGTTGAGACATTCTGAGAAACTAATATCCTGAAATAAGTTACACAATTGGCTAAAAAGATTAATATTTGTTAAAAATAAATTTAGATTTTATCAAAAGAAACAGTATCAACAATGTGAAAATAATTATGATAAATGAATTCTTTCACAAAGAGGTACATTTTAACTTAAATATGATAGAAACCAACCTAAAAATACAGAAGGAATTAATTCATATAATAGATAATTTAAAAACAAAACTAGTTTTCTTATCATTATAAAAAATAATAAATATTTAGGTTTGAATTGTAATGAAGGAAACATTTGTTTAAAGGATGCGAAATGTAGTGAAAGAATTAACCAACTGAAAATATGTAATTTAAATATATTTATTTAACAGAAAACATTGAGGGGAAAACCTCTTTTTCAATTGATGTAATTGGAAAAATTTTTTAAATGTGAGCACACCTGAAATATGAATGCAATATTTAAAACTGAAAATATAAATTAAATGGCCAGCATTATGGTACAGTGGGTAAAGCCACTGCCTGAGACGACATCCCTGATGGCTGCTGGTTCATGTCTTGGCTGCTCCACTTCTGATCCAACTCCCAGCTAATGATCTGGGAAGAGTATTGGAAGATGGCGCCAGTATTTAGGCCCTGCCACCCATGTGAGACACCCAGATGAAGTTCCTGGCTCCTAGCTTTGTCTTGGCCCAGCGCTGGCTGATGAAACCATCTGGGGAGTGAATCATTAGATGAAATATCCCTCTCTCTTTGTCTCTCCCTCTCTGTGTAACTCTGACTTTCAAATAAATAAATAAATAAGTCCTTAAAAACCATAAATGAAGTCTATACAATCAGATTTAGGTGGCTGATAAATTTTAAAAAAGTATACTTGTTTGAAAAAAAGAAGAAAGTAAACATGATCATTTTAATCTAAGCAGAAGATGTTAGCAGGCACAGGCAATCAAAGCCAAAATTGACAAATGGGATTGCATCAAATTGAGATGCTTATGTACTGCAAAAGAAGCAATTAACAAGGTGAGAGACAACTGACAGCATAAGAGAAAATATTTGAAAACTATATGAATGATAAAGGATTAATAACCAGAATATATAAAGGGATCAAGGCCAGCGCCGTGGCTCAACAGGCTAATCCTCCGCCTTGCAGCGCCGGCACACCGGGTTCTAGTCCTGGTCAGGGTGCCGGATTCTGTCCCAGTTGCCCCTCTTCCAGGCTAGCTCTCTGCTGTGGCTGGGAGTGCAGTGGAGGATGGCTCAAGTCCTTGGGCCCTGCACTCCATGGGAGACCAGGAGAAGCACCTGGCTCCTGCCTTTGGATCAACTTGGTGCGCCGGCTGCAGCGCGCCGGCCGCGGCGGCCATTGGAGGGTGAACCAACAGCAAAGGAAGACCTTTCTCTCTGTCTCTCTCTCTCTCTGTCAAAAAAAAAAAAAAAAAAAAAGAGAGAGAGAGAGATCAAGAAACTCAACAATAAAACAAACAGCCCAGTTAAAAACTGGGCAAAGGACTTAAACAGACATTTTCAAATGAGGAAATTCAAATGGCCAACAGACACATGAAAAAATGCACAGGATCACTAGCCATCAGAGAAATGCAAGTGAAAAACCACAATGAGGTTTCACCTCACCGCAGTTACAATGGCTTTCATGTAGAAATCAACAAACAACAAATGCTGGCAAAGATGTGGGCAAAAGGTACCCTAATCCACTGTTGGTGGGAATGTAAACTGGTAAAGCTACTATGGAGGACACTGTGGCACACCTCAGAGGTCTGAATATAGACCTACCCTGTGACCCAGCAACCCCACTCCTGGAAGTCAATCCAAGAGGAATGAAATCAGCATATGAAAGAGCTATCTGTACCTCCATGTTTATTGTAGCCCAATTCACAATACCAAAGACATGAAATCAACCCAAATGCCCAAGAACTAAAAACTAGATAAAGAAATTATGGGATATGTACACCATGGAATACCACACAGCAGAAAAAAAAAAAAATTCCAGTCATTTGCAACAAAATGGATGAAACTAGAAAACATTATACTTAGTGAAACAAGCCAGCCCCAAATTGACAAATTCTATATGTACTCCCTGACCTGTGATAACAAACAGAGCCCTTTAAAGACAACATGTAGAAACAAAATTGACACTTTGAGAAGCAATGATTTGGAATAGCCCTTCTCTTAATTGTTAAGGAACAGCTTCTTATTCTATATTTTGGTTTAACTTTTCCTTTTTTTTTCCTCTATAATATTTTCCTTATCTTTTTCTCTTTCATACAGTTAATTGAACACTATACTTAACATAATAATAATAATATGTATAAAGTAAAATGTAAACAGATCTTAATAAAGAATGAGTGAGATTAAGAAAAGGAAGAGGAAGGGGGGTGCGAGTTTTTGTGGGAGGGCAGGCACAATGGGAAGAATTACCAAGATCCTAAAGTTGTAATTGTGAAATGTATGAAATTTGCAACTGCAAACCAGTATAGTCCTATAGACTTACTTCTAAGGGTACAGATTAACAACTAGCCATAAGACCCCAAAATCCCTTAAGATCCCTGATAAACATAGCAGCTTAAGTGTTATAAAGATCAAATGGATAGGTGTAAGTGGTAAAATGACCATATAGATAGGATCAAGTGTTAAAGTGATCACATAAATAGGACTAAGTGTTTGGGAACAATAGTAGACAGAATTAAAAAGGAGTGAAGGCAACAACATGGGAAGCAGTCCATTCAGCAGACTCAGAATGACAATCGCTGCAAGTAGCACTCCAACTTCAGAATCAGCCCTAAAGGAATTCTGGTATGGCTGGAAAGCCCAAAGGGAGCATTTCAGGCATGGAAAGCCAAGACTCTATGGAAAAAAAAAGTGTCCTGCATAAAAGAAACCAGTGGGTGAAACCCCAGTGGAGAGAAATGGCCACAAAAGAAGGATGTGCTTTTCTCTGAAGGGAGGCGAAAACTTCCACTTTGCTTATGGCCTCATCAAGCCAGTGGATCCAACAGGCTTCCATAGCTGAGGCAGAACCTTGGGTGATGTCATAGATTTGAGTGTTATTTGTTAAATAAACAACAAGAGTCACTGTGCACTCACTTACCATGCAAGACCTCTGTCCCCAAAGAATTGTATCGTGAGACTTAATAGTAAAAGAAAAAAAATATTGTGGTCCAAATGATTACAGTTGAGAATTCCAAAATATGCTTAAAGAAGAATTAACACCCCTAATGTTACATAAGCTATTAGAAATATAATAGAAGGCATCTTTTCCAATTCAATCCATGAAATCTGTTTTATCGAAACCAATATCAAAAAGAAATCAAAGGGTCCAGCGCTGTGGCATAGTGGCTAAGGACGCTGCCTGCAGTGTTGGCATCCCATATGAGTGCCAGTTCAAGTCCTGGCTGCTCCAGTTCTGATCCAGTTCTTTGCAATGGCCTGGGAAAGTAGTAGAAGATGGTCTAAATCCTTGAGCCCCTGCACCCACATGGGAGACCCAGAAGAAGCTCTTGGCTCCTGGCTTTGGATCGGCCCAGTTCCAGCAGTTGTGGTCATAAGGTGAGTGAACCAGCAGATGGAAGATGTCTCTCTCTGCCTCTCTGTAACTCTGCCTTTCAAATAGAAAAAATAGCTCTTTAAAGAAGAAAAGAAATCAAAATAAAACAAAAAACTACAAACCAATGTTTTTCATTAATATAGGTACACAATTCTTTGTAAAATATTAACAAATTGAATTCAGCAATGTACATGCCATGTCCAAATAGGCTGTATTCCCATGATACATGCAAAACTGACAGAATAGTAATTAATTCGAAAATTAATATAACCAACAAAATTAACAGAGTAAAAAATTATAATGAAGTCAGTTGCAGAAAAATTACAAAACTTAACAATTCATATAGAACACTCTCAGAAAAATAGGAATAGAAGTGAATCTCACAGCTCAATAAAGTAACTATGAAAAGAAACCTAACAATTAATGTTTTCATTAAATTAGGAATAAAGCAAGAATATCGATTCTCATCACTCTTATCGAACATAACTGGAAACTCTAGCCTGTAAAATAAGTAAGAAAAGGAAACAGACACCATGAAAATTAGGAAAAAGAAATAAAAACATTATTCAGAAGATATTATTACTCAAATACAAAATCTCAAGTAATTTATTCAAAATACTTTAAAAATAAATGAAATTAGTAAGGTCACAGGATAAAAGACATACCTATAAAAATGAGTAATATTTTTATATAATAGCCAGGACGATGTGGCAACCAAAATTATATTTTAATAATATTAATATAATAAATAATATGATATAATATATATTACATATTTATATATTAATATATCTTATTTTATTATATATTATTTTATATTTTCAAAAATAAAAAAGTACCATTTACTGCATATGGCCACCAAAATTAAAAGTAGTGCCATTTACTGCAATTAAAAAATAGAGAAAAGTAAATATCTGTAAATCATGTAAGAAAAAGCAATTTTATGCCAAAAATATAAAACAAGTTAAAGAAATAAAACAGATCCATAGAAATGAAGAATCATGTTCTGTCCAAGGATTAACAGAATATAATTTCTCCCCAAGTTGATGAACACATTTAACATGATTCTTAGCAAAATTTCAGAAAGTTTTTTGTTTTGGTAAACACATAAAAGATTATTATAATGTTATATAACCAAGCAACTAAGTAAAAATAGCTAAAAAGATATATATATATATATATAATTTTATTTTGATTTTAAATTAGCTTTAACATTCAGTGTGATTTGTAGATACAATTCTAAGAAATAATGATATTTCCTTCCTCCCACCATCCCCTCTTCCTCAACTCTTTTCTTCTCCCTTTCTTTACTTTTTTTTTTTTTTTTTTTGGTCTTTGAAATAACATCTTAAATTTATATTACGGTATAAAAGCTTAATACTTTACTGAATAAGAAATTTAACAATTAAAAGCCTAGTTGAAATAATAAACAATCGCCATAAATAATAACTTAATAGAAAAATGACTATTTCACCCATATACAGTAAATGTTAAATTAATCACAAATCATTAAAACTATAGTAGCATGACTTTTTTTTTTTTTTGGACAGGCAGAGTGGACAGTGATAGAGAGAGAGACAGAGAGAGACAGAGACAGAGAGAAAGGTCTTCCTTGTCCGTTGGTTCACCCCCCCCAATGGCTGCTGCAGCCGGTTTGATGCAGCCGGCCCATGGCGCCAATCCGAAGCCAGGAGCCAGGTTCTTCTCCTGGTCTCCCATGCGGGTACAGGGCCCAAGCACTTGGGCCATCCTCCACTGCACTCCCGGTCCACAGCAGAGAGCTGGAGTGGAAGAGGGGCAACCAGGACAGAATCCAGCGCTCCAACTGGGACTAGAACCCAGTGTGCTGGTGCCACAGGCAGAGGATTAGCCTAATGAGCCACGGTGCCGGCTAGAAGTATGACGTTTTAACCATTGGCTTCACAAATTGTAAAACCATTTTACAAAACTGTATTTGCAGTAATAATAATATACACAGACATTTCTCTCTTTTTTTTGTTAAGTTTAGCTCCTACATATGAGGACAAACATGCACCTGAGTGCAGCTTATTTCACTCAACATGATGTCCTCTAGCTGTGTCCATTTTCCTGCAAATGGTAGAATTTCATTCTTTTTTATAGCTGAATAATGTTCCAATGTGTATATATACCATATATATATATTATATACATACCATGTATATACCACATTTTCTTTATCCATTCATCTAATGATGAACACCTTTGTTGGTTCCAAATTTTGTCTATTGTGAACACTGCTGCAATAAACATGGTGGTACAAGTATCTCTTTGATAAATGGTGTTCATGTCTTTTGGGAATATATCCAGTAGTGGGATTGCTGGATCACATGGCAAGTCTGTTCTAATTTTTTAAGAAATATCCACATTATTTTCCACAGTGGCTGCACTAATTTACTGCCCCAACAACAGTGTATAAGTGTTCCCATTTCTGCACACCCTCACCAGCATGTGTCACCCTCTGTGTTTGAATTTTAGACTTTCTGACAGGGGTGAGGTGATATCTCCTTGCAGTTTTGATTTGCAGTTCCCAGATTGCTAGTGATATTGAGCATTTGTTTATATATTTGTTGACCATTTGTATTTTTTTTTTTGGAGAATTGTCTATTAAAGTCTGTTGTCCATTTTTAAACTGTATTGGGGTTTTGTTGTTGTTGAGTTTTTAAGTTGCTGATGTATTCAGAATATTAATACTTTGTCAGATGGTTTGCAAATGTTTTTTTTCCCCAGTTGTGTGGGATGTCTGTTCACTTTATTGATCATTTCTGTTGCTGTGCAAAACATCTAAGTTTGATATAGTCCAATTTGTTTAGTTTTGCTTTTTATCATTTTCAATTATCTTTATATACAGAAGATCAATTTAGTATATATTAAGTAAAGATTCATCAGTTTGCACCCACACAGAAACACAAAGTGTAAAATACTGTTTTAGTACTAGTTATAGCATTACTTCACATTGGACAACACATTAAGGACAGATCCCACATGAGATGTAAGTACACAGTGACTCCTATTGTTGACTTAACAATTTAACACTCTGGTTTATGGTGTCAGTAATCTCCCTAGGCTCTAGTCATGAGTTGCCAAGGCTATGGAAACCTTTTGAGTTTGCCAACTTCGATCTTATTCCGATAGGGTCATAGTCCAAGTGCAAGTTCTCTCCTCCCTTCAGGGAAAGGTACCTGCTTCTTTGATGGCCCCGTTCTTTCCACTGGGATATCACTCGCAGAGATCTTTCATTTAGGTCTTCTTCTTCTTTTTTTTTTTTCCCAGGGTGTCTTGGCTTTCCATGCCTACAATACTCTCATGGGCTCTTGAGCCAGATCCGAATGCCTTAAGAGCTGATTCTGAGGCCAGAGTGCTATTTAGGACATCTGCCATTCTATGAGTCTGCTGTGTATCCCGCCTCCCATGATGGATCCTTCTCTCCCTTTTTGATTCTATCAGTTAGTATTAGCAGACACTAGTCTTTGTGTGATCCCTTTGACTCTTAGACCAATCAGTGTGATCAATTGTGAACTGAAATTGATCGCCTGGACTAGTGAGATGGAATTGGTACATGCCACCTTGATGGGATTGTATTGGAATCCCATAGCATATTTCTAACTCCACCATTTGGGGCAAGTCCGATTGAGCATGTCCCAAATTGTACATCTCCTCCCTCTCTTATTCCCACTCTTATATTTAACAGGGATCACTTTTCAGTTAAAATTTAAACACCTAAGAATAATTGTGTGTCAGTTAGAGTTCAACCAATAGTACTAGAACAACAACAACAAAAAAAACTAAAATAGATAAAGTATTACATTGTACATCAACAGTCAGGACAAGAGCTGATCAAGTCACTGTTTCTCATAGTGTCCATTTCACTTCAACAGGTTTCCCCTTTGGTGCTCAGTTAGTTGTCGCTGATCAAGGAGAACATATGATATTTGTCCCTTTGGGACTGGCTTAATTCACTCAGCATAATGTTTTCCAGATTGCTCCATCTTGTTGCAAATGACCGGGTTTCATTGTTTTTGACTGCTGTATAGTATTCTATAGAGTACATGTCCCATAATTTCTTTATCCAGTCTACTGTTGATGGGCATTTGGGTTGGTTCCAGGTCTTAGCTATTGTGAAGTGAGTTGCAATAAACATTAATGTGCAGACGGCTTTTTTTGTTGTTGTTTGCCAATTTAATTTCCTTTGGGTAAATTCCAAGGAGTGGGATGGCTGGGTTGTATGGTAGGGTTATATTCAGGTTTCTGAGGAATCTCCAGACTGACTTCCATAGTGGCTTAACCAGTTTGCATTCCCACCAACAGTGGGTTAGTATCCCTTTTTCCCCACATCCTCTCCAGCATCTATTGTTGGTGGATTTCTGAATGTGAGCCATTCTAACCGGGGTGAGGTGAAACCTCATTGTGGTTTTGATTTGCATTTCCCTGATTGCTAGTGATCTTGAACATTTTTTCATGTGTCTGTTGGCCATTTGGATTTCCTCTTTTGAAAGTTTTGCTGTTATGGCTTGTGCTTGAGGGGTCTTGTCCAAGAACTCATCTCTACACCAGTGTTTTGGAGTGTTTCCCCTACATTTTCAAGCAACTTTATATTCTCATGTTTTAAATTTATATCTTTGATCCTATCTTGAGTTGATTTTTTGTATATGGTAAGAGAAATGGATCTAATTTCATTCTTCTACATATATACATCCAGTTTTTCCAGTACCATTTGTTGAAGAAATTATCCCTACTCCACTGTATGTTCTGAGCACTTCTGTCAAAATTAGTTGGCTGTATGTATGTAGGTTGATTTCTGGGCCCTCTATTCTGTTCCATTGATCTATAGATCAGTTTTTATGCCATTAACAAGGGTTTTAATTACTATAGGTTTTTAGTGTGCTTTGAAATCAGGTATTGTGATTGATTTTTCTTGCTCAGGATCTCTGTGGCTATTCGGGGTTTTTTGTGATTCCATATGAATTTTAGGATTGTTTTTTTCTAACTCTGTAAAGAATGCCATTGGTATTTTGATAGGTATTGCATCAAATTTTTGAATGTCTTTAGGTAATATAGATATTTTAATGATATTGATTCTTCTAACCCGTGAACAGGGAATATCTTTCCATTTTTTGTGTTCTTGATGCTTTCTTTCATCAAGTTTTGATAGTTTTCATTGTAGAGATCTTTAAATTCTTGGTTAAATTTATTCCTAAATATTTGATATTTGTGGTTATCATGAATAGGTTATCTGTCTTGATTTCTCTTTCTTTGAGTTCTATTAATAAAATAGTAGATTATTTGTATCCTTATTATGTAACCTGCAAGTTTACTGAATTGGTTCACCAATTCTATATGCTTTTTAGTGGAGTGCTTAGGTTTTTCCATGTACAACATCATGTCATCTGAAAACATGGATAATTTGGCTTCCTGTTTTCAATTTTGATGGCCTCTATTTCTTGCTCTTCCCTAATTGCTCTTGCTAAAATTACAGTACTACATAGAATAAGAACGCTGAATGTGGACATCATTGTCTTGTTCCAGATCTGAGTGGAAATGCTTTGAAAAATTGAGAAATCTAAAGGATCAACTGAGTTGAAGACTCAGTGGCCCATTTCTTATACTATGGCAAAATAATTCTTTATTTTATTAAAAAATAGATTTATTTAACTTATCCTTTTGATGATGAAAATCCAAGATCAGTGGCCTCACTGGTTTTACGAGGTATTTAAAAATTTCATAAAAATATTAATTTCAACTTTTATATTAAAATATTATTTATTTGCTTTAAAAGTTTATTTTTAATTCAATTTTTCTAAAAACTTTTTAATGTACCTTACTATACAACAACATATTTTAAACAAAGCTACCAAAACCATTTAATAGAGAGGAATAGAATTTTCAACAATTTTTTCTAGGGCAACTGGATAGCTTAGGTAAAATTTAAGTTGAGACATACATGAAAGATACTTGGCTTCTGAAACTTAACACCAGAGAGTAATTCTTAATAAGAAAAATCAATACATTGAACTTTATCAAAGTTAAATTTTTTTGTTCTGGAAGAGATCCTCTTAGAAATATGATTAAAGGGCCTGGCACTGTGGTGTAGCGGGTAAAGCCGCTGCCTGCCATGCTGGCATCCCACATGGGCACCGGTTCAAGTCCCAGCTGCTCCACTTCTGATCCAGCTCTCTGATATGGCCTGGGAAAACAGTGGAAGATGCCCCGAGTCTTTGGGCCCCTACTCCCGCTTGGGAGACTTGGAAGAAGCTCCTGGCTCTTGGCTTTGGATTGGCGCAGCTCTGACTGTTGCAGCCAATTGGGGAGTGAACCAGCAGATGGAATGCCTCTTTCTCTCTGCCTTTCCTTCTCTCTCTGTGTAACTCTGACTTTCAAATAAATAAATTAAAATAAATCTTTTTTAAAAAATAAATATATGATTAAAAACAAGCTACATAATGAGGGGAAAATTGCAAACCACATATCAAGCAACAAGAATCTACAATACATAAAGTTTCTCAAAATTCAACTGTCAAAATTAAAAATTCAGTTAGAAAGTGGACAAAAACTTAATGTGACATTCCACAAGAGAGACTATATAGATTTATGTACACATAAAAGAATGTAAAGATAAGCACATCAAATATGTGACGAATTATTAGCTTTTAGAGGTTTGTGTATTAAAACTACAATGTGTCAGCACTATATCCCTATTACAGTGACTAAAAGAAGAAAGAAAATAGTGATAATACCAAATCACGGCCAACATAGTAAAATCAAATTGCCTGTACATTACTGGTGGGAATATAAACTGATAGTTACTTCAGAAAACCCTTTGGCAGTTTGTTTAAAAAGCTAAACATGCAAATACAATGTAATTCAGTAACTACACTCCTGCATTTGTTCCAGAGTATTGAAAATGTATGCTCACACTAAAACCTTTACACAAAAATTTATGGTAGCTTTATTCATAATAGTTACAAAACTAATCCAGATGTCCTTCAAGAAATGAACATTTAAAGCATGCATACCATGCAACAAGGTGTTTTTAATTCTAGAATTATCTGGAGTGGAAAAAAGCCAGTCTCAAAACATTACATAATAATCGATTATATAACATTCTTGACACAATGTATATAGAAATAAGAATAAGTGAGTCATTTTAAGAGAACTAAAAGTGAATGCAGTGGAAGGGAAGTAGCCGTGCCTATGAAGGTGAATACAAGGAAATCTTGTAGTGATGAGAATCTTCTGTATCTCAACTAGGCAGTATCAGTATTCTGATTGTGATATAGCACTATAATTCTCCAAGTTGTTTGTTAACCAAAGAAAGAGATCTGGCTAAGGGTACGTTGGATTTCTCTGTATAATTTTGTACAAGTCTATGTGAATCTATGATCATCTACCAATAAGAAAGTAATTATAATAAAGGTATAATAAACCCTTTAAATTATTGGCATTGTTTAATATAATTAGTCAATATCCATATTTAAGAATATGCATGATTATAGACTTGGATTAAAGTAAATTCTTTTGGAAAGTAGAATAATAACTTGAAATAGTTGATAATTTAATAATAGTTATCTGAATCTAATTGGTTAATAGAGCTTTAATCATGGTCAGTATGTAATAAAAGGGACATATAATGTTCGGAATTCTTTAACTTAGTTAAGTAGAACTCAGTAGAAAACCTCATAATTTTATTTTATTTAATTTTTTAAATATTTATTTACTTATTTAAAAGTCAGAGTTACATACACACACATACACACAGACACAGAGAGAGAGAGAGAGAGAGAGAGAGAGAGCAATAAGGAAAGGCAGAGAGAGGGAGAGGTCTTCTATCCACTGATTTGCTTCCCAATTGGCTGCAATGGCTGGAGCAGTGCCAGTCCAAAGCCAGGACTCAGGAGCTTCTTCTGGGTCTCCCACACAGGTCCAGGGGCCCAAGGACTTGAGCCATCTTCTGCTTTCCCAGGCCATAGCAGAGAGCTGGATCGGAAGTTGGAGCATATGGGTCTCGAACTGGCACCCATATGAGATGCTGGTACTGCAGGCAGCTCGTTTACACACTGTGCCACTATGCTGTCCCTAAAAAAATCATGATTTTAAGAATAAGATTTTGAAAAGCAGATGCAGTATTGAAAATCTTAACAGTATAACTGATTTAGTGAAAAAAGACACACTAAAATACACAAAAAACTAAAATCAGAAAAATAAATGCCATATAATAGTTGTAAACATTTTGAATGAAAATGAAATATAAAAACAAAAATTATAATAATAAACTGTGATTCTATTCCAGATGCTTAATGTATACTAATTAATTTAATTATCAAAATAGCTATACAGTGTAGATATTGTCACTATTCTAATTTAAGAAATGGAATTGAAAAATAACTTCAATTGCTCAATATCAGGCACTAGTTATTGTTGTGGATAGGATTTGAATCTGGATAGCTCATGTTCTTCCACTACCTCTCTGTAAAAAGAC
This sequence comes from Lepus europaeus, assembly GCF_033115175.1. Taxonomy (NCBI): domain Eukaryota; kingdom Metazoa; phylum Chordata; class Mammalia; order Lagomorpha; family Leporidae; genus Lepus; species Lepus europaeus. The sequence continues at coordinate 30,111,160 of NC_084836.1, read as the reverse complement.
AAAATGAGACTAAGTGCTTTACATCGCTCATAATTTTAAAAAAGTTAATGTAATAAGTTTTTCCAATTAAACTATTTTTTTTCTTTTTTTTAAACTTTTATTTAATAAATATAAATTTCCAAAGTGGCTCCTGCCCACAACCATCCCATCTCCCACTCCTCTCCCATCCCATTCAGATCAAGATTCATTTTCAATTATCTTTATATACAGAAGATCAATTTAGTATATACTAAGAAAAGATTTCAACAGTTTGCACCCACACAGAAACACAAAGTGTAAAATACTATTTGAGTACTAGTTATATCGTTAATTCACATAGTACAACACATTAAGGACAGAGATCCTACATGGGGAATAAGTGCACAGTGACTCCTGTTGTTGATTTAACAATTGACACTTTGGTTATGATGTCAGTAATCACCCAAGGCTCTTGTCATGAGGTGCCAAGGGTATTGAAGCCCCTTGAGTTCTCCAGCTCCGATCTTTTTTAGACAAGGTCATAGTCAAAGTGGAAGTTCTCTCCTCCCTTCAGAGAAAGTTAACTCCTTCTTTGATGGCCCGTTCTTTCTGTTGGGATCTCACTCACAGAGGTCTTTCATTTATGTCTTTTTTTTTTTTTTTCAAAGTGTCTTGGCTTTCCATACCTGAGATATTCTCACGGGCTTTTTAGCCAGATCCGAATGCCTTAAGGGCTGATTTTGAGGCCAGAGTGCTGTAAACTAAATTTTTTTAACCACAAATACAAAGCAGTGCTAAACAAAATGCTTGTTACAAAGAACATACAACCTATAAATCTGAAAAATCAGGCAACATCGTATAGCACAAATATAAACAAAATGGAATCAAGTAAGAATTGTGACAAAGACCAAATATAAAAAAAATCTAACATTTTAATAATAAAGGGAAAAGTCATGAGAGAAATAAGTGCCAAATTTTATAAATAATATCTTTAAATAATACAAATCATAATTAGTAGAAATGTAAGAACTAAGCAGCAAATGGCAATACTAGAAGATAATTCCTCATACAACTGGAAAAATAATGATGTTGATAAATGTTTTCATAGACTTTAGTTTAGAAATTTCCTAATATTCTGTGACTCTCAAGAGGAGAATGTAATAGTTGAGCAGATCCAAACATCTGCTCTCCTTAAAAAATTACATTTCTGTAAAATACTTAATTGACATTTTGGTTACACACTTCAATTTTAATGAGTCTCTAAATCAACCTCTCTAACTCAAATCTACCACGGAAAGGAGTTGAACTTCATTTATGAGTCTGCTCTTGGGAGTACAAATAGCGAAAATGCATGCCTTCTCATTTAGTTATTCTGTGAGCATTCAGTTGCTCCTCACCAGCTCTTTCTCAACTCTGTGGAGCATTTTAAAATCAAAGCTCCTAGAATTTATAAGGAAGATTGTTCAAGTATAGAACTGATAAAGAAATTTTTGATCTACATATTAGTATTCCACAAAATTTATTCAACCAGTCTCCTTACTGATTGAGATTTGGTTTATTGTCAGGTTTTTGCATCTTTAAATAACCTTAAAGATCATTTTGTATTCTTGTCAGAAAATCTTTAATATGATTATCTTTAATTTTCTGGAATTTGATGGATTTGACTAGGATTTAAGAATATATTTCAAAGGAAACTAAAGGAATAAGTTTTGTTTCTTTGAAGATTCTCCCTTAAGTCTTATACTTGTTTTCCATTTTTTGATACAGCTGGGTGATAAGGGGTAAAATGTAAATTTTGAAAGAAATACAGGTGATAAATAAATAAATGGATTCATTATTCTGCTAAGGATGCTCTAGAAGTTAAAAATGACAATTTGAACTGATAGTCACCTCACCTGGTGCAAAGACCAAAGATTAGCTTGCTATTTATCAAAATCTTCCTACTAGGCATAGAATTAAATCATGTTTCTCGGGCTCACTTTTGTGCAAGTGGTGACTAATGGAATGAATGGAAATGAGATGTGCTGCTTACAGGCCTAGTCTATGAAACATCTGAAGTATGATATCTATGTTTATTCTGCCCTTCAGTAGTTCTCCAAGTATGTTCCTCATTTGAACAATAGCATCACCCAAGAAGTTGTTAGAAATGAAATTTCTTGGACTCCACTCCATATCTGTTGACTCAGAAACTGTCAGGGTGGCACAACTGATTTTTCTAACACTGGGTGATTCTGGTACATACAAATTTGAGAATCGCGCCGGCCGCAGCGCGCCAGCCACGGCGACCATTGGAGGGTGAACCAACGGCAAAGGAAGACCTTTCTCTCTGTCTCTCTCTCTCTCTCTCACTGTCCACTCTGCCTGTCAAAAAAAAAAAAAAAAAAAAAGAGAGAGAATCAGTACTCTACTCAGACTGACCGTTGGAACTATAGGGCACAATAGAAGGCGGAGACACAATATGGGTGCTATCTGGATTTCTAAATGCTGTATGACTGGCCTTGCTCTAATCAGAAACATTGTTATTGGTCATTAAGCTTGACAACAGTTGATGTATCACTTTGACATAAAGATGTTTGTAACAGCAGGCATATATTAGTGACATAAGTCCTCAACCTTTGGTGGCCATGGCCATTGGTGTCTATTCACAGTGTTCCTTCCTGACACCACAGTATACATAGTTAAAGGTAGGGATTGATGACTGGCCTTCTTGGGTTCTGTAATAAGGGAACCAAGAGACTAGATCTCTGAACATTATCTGACATAACAGATTGAGCAACCCAAGATTTTAGTGATACAAACCATTTCTTTGTTTGGTAACTTTATTTATTTTTATATTATTAAATTACTTTCTATAGAATGGGAAAACTGGTTTTGTCCTCTATACTTTGGCTGATATAAACCAGATGATAGAGTGATTTGTTTCTAGAGAGAGACAGTAATGTTCGCTTTTCACAGGACCTTGAGTAAAACAGTGTTGTAATTTTTAACACTTATTGGCATTGCAAGTGTCTTTGATAACACAAACCAATAAGATTTAACTCTATTCTTTACCTTTAGCTAAAAAACGATTTGGGTGTGTTATAAAGCCAGAATATGTTATAAAAGATGAGATAGAACTTGGGTAAATGCCACCTAAAGCTTTTACAAAAGCATATAGATACTGAGCTTGTTGTTCAAATAAATTTTTTATATTCTCTCCTGAATGTTGTGTTATTTTCTACTTGACTATCTCACAAAATACTATAATAAGCACATTTTATTTTTTATAAAAGGCTTTCATGTGTCATTGAGTTACAAAGTTCTGTACAGGACTGATTATCATGGATAATTAAGTATTGGATTCAAATTACATTTGGTTCAGTAATTACCTTGCCCTGGGGCTTTTGGTAGAATATGTCATTCATATAGTTAATGGCCATTTCATACAACCTGGTAAATTTAGTCTTGTTTTGCATGATGATGTACTAATCGTTTTTAATCAGTGACTCAGGAATATCCTGTTTTATTATGAGCCAGCTGTAGTGAGACACACTACCTTTTACTTGAAAGCAATTATTGTTAATCTTTTCATTCACAGCTAAAGGGGAAAGGCCATTGCTGTAGAGTCGGCAAATTTAAAATAAAAATGAAAAATTGAATATATTGAGTAAAAGATGATAAAATGTTTGTAGTATGGTACATAGTTTGGCTTGGTACCAAGAAATAATTCTTAAGAAATAATATATTAGAATTAGATTGCTAATCCAAGGATTTCTAAAATGCTCTTCTCTGATTTAAATAATTACATTAATTAAAGTGACCTTTGTGTAGAGTTAACTATACTAAATGTACATCATAATAGAAAAATCTCCCCAAACAACTTCATCCTTCATAATTGAGGACAAATGTTTTAATAATGAAATTCAAAATGACTCTGTTTCATTCTAATCAAAGACAAAATTAGAATAAAACTGCTAGAGAAGAAAGACCAAACATTTTTATTTTGACCATTTCTTGCTTCAAAATAAAAAATAAGAAGAAAGCATATTTTTCCTCTGTATTTTTATAAGGTCAATTTAAGAAAATAACACTCCAGGGAACAATTTGCAAAGAAATTCTAAGTGTTCTTTTCAGACACTTGCAGCTAAAATAAATGAAGCATTCTTTTTGGATTCAACTGAGAAAAAACCCAGTAGAAAGATCATTTTACTTCTGAAGTTTACTACATATGACTAGTATCACTACAGGCAAATATTTTTTTCTAACATTGAATTTGGATACAAGCATCCTTCTTCAAAGAGATTCTTGCTTTTTTTTTTTTTTGTATTTTAGATGTCTTGAGCACCTTAGAAAATAGTATACTTAGAAATTTCACCAAATTTAAAACAAGCCCTAAGCTTATAGTGTTACCCACACCTAAAGAGCTTGTTTATTTCCTATATTAGGATCTGTTACTCACATTTGCATTTAATTCTCTGTAAATTTGCATGGTAATGATTAAGTCATAAATCATAATTCTTGAAGGTATTTTGCAATTTACTGTGTATACTGCAACTCCCAGAAAATAAAGCACATGACAACTGTCAACACTTCAAGTTATTTTTTTTAAATGTGATTATAGAGACACGATAGAATTATTCATTAAACAAAATTAAAAGATTTAATTTGAAGCAGTAACTTGAATTCTGTTTTTTATTAGTAGATATAAAACAGATATGTATCATTCTGAAATGGAAAAATTGAAAATTAAAATAAATTCAACAGACAGCAGTGAAAGAAGTAAGAAAAATGGAAAAAAATTCTAAAACTGTATGGAAGGAAATCCTCGAGATTAATTAAATATGTGGTTCATTAGTAGACCCATAGCTTAGGAAACATTTTTTTCATTTATCCATTATTGTGGAACTCTTTCCATTTATGTGATGAATTTTGCTTTGTGTACATCTTTGCATTTCAAAAGTCTGGGTAAGTAGTTCTTTGGTTTTTTAGTTTTTTTTATAACAAATTTTTACATTTTTATAGGAAGTTACACAATGCCTCACTATTTCATGTGCATTCCTTCATTTAGTAGCTACATAGGCAAGATGGCTGAGAAAGTGATTGCCTTTTATTTACAACATTCAGCATTCTTGTTTTTAAATGTATATTCAGTTTCGTCCTAAAAACTGTTTAGTCTCCCCTAAAAGCTTAGATTAAAATAACAGCTAATCCAAAATGATTGATGGGACAGGAAGGTATTTCTTAGCTTCCTGTACTAACATATGTCTGATTTAATATTCTCATGAATTTATAGCTAAGAAATAAGTGACTGCATGAGGGATAGTACTGGGGACTGGAGTGTAGGAAATTAAGTTTATCTTTCCAGGTCTCATTTTGTCTAATCTGTGGCTTAAAACCTCACAAATTTATTTTATTGTTTTCACTTCCTCTGTTGATACCTTTTGTGGTAAAAGGTTTATGTCATCACTGAGATTCCTTTACCTTTAAAAACCTATGACTCGGGGCTGGTGTTGTAGAATAACGGGTTAAGCCACTGCCAGTATTCCAGCATCCTCTATGGATACAGGTTCGAGTCCTAGTTGTTCCATTTCCAATCCAGCTCCCTGCTAATAGCCTGGGAAAAGCAATCAAGGATAACCATGGACTTGAGCTACTGCTTCCCATGTGGGAGACCTAGCCCAGGCTCCTGGCTTTGGTTGGTTGCAACTGCGGCTGTTGCAGTCATTTGTGGGAGTGAACCAGTAGATGGAAGATTATCTCTCTCTCCTTATGTCTCTGTAACTCTTTACTTTCAAATAAATACATAAATCTTTATTAAAAATTTGATTAGAAAACTACCTGTCTTTCCTTCAAATATATGGTACTTTAACTGTTTTTAAAGATTTATTTATTTATTTGAAAAGCAAAGTTTACAGAGATAGAGAGACAGAGAGGGGGAAAAGAGAGAGAGAGAAAGATTGTCCATTCAGTGGTTTACTCTCCAAATGATCACATCAGCTGGAGCTTGACTGATCTGAAGCCAGGAGCCAGAAGCTTCCTATGAGTGTCCCATATGAGGGCAGGAGCCCAAGTACTTGAGCCATGTTCTGTTGCTTTTCCCAGACCATTAGCACAGAGCTGGATCTGAAGTAGAGCAGCCAGGATTGTGACTCTTAGCAAAAACTTCTATATGTCACATGAAATAATAATAACAAAAAAAAATCTTTTAGTGTATAGTAACTCTCAATGAGTAGACCCCCCAAATAAAAAATTTCTAAATTAAGTTGTAAAGGATTTGTATAGAAAAATAAATGTGGGGGCTGGTGCTGTGGCATAGTGGGGAAAGCTCTCAGCTGTGGCCCGGGAGTGCAGTGGAGGATGGCCCAAGTGCTTGGGCCCTGCAACCACATGGGGGACCAGGAGGAAGCACCTGGCTCCTGGCTTCGGTTCGGCACAATGCCAGCCATAGCAGCCATTTGGGGGGGGGGGGGGAACCAATGGAAGGAAGGCCTTTCTCTCTGTCTCTCTCTCTCTCTCTCTCACTGTCTAATTCTGCCTGTCCAAAAAAAAAAAAAAAAAAAAAAATCAAAGGAGCTAAGATTGTATAGGCATTAATTCATTTACATATCCATTGTGATTTCAAAACTTTATGTTGATGAATTTATGAAAGAGAAATCTTGAGAAAGGATATCCAATATGGATGTCAAGGGTAATTCTATTCTAGCTAAGAATTCTTCTAATCGATGCAGCACAGCTCTAACCTTCATTGTTGAGTATAGTTAAACTTCCTGATATCAGTGAGTGACATAGATTCCAACTGCATTAGTGGTTTACTTTCATGACTAGAAAAATAACATTGGACTTTTCTAAATCTAAATAATCAAAAAAGAAACTCAATGAAGTTTTCACATATGTCAGAAAGAAAGTATTATTAGTATACCACTTTTAATTCTGAGTACAAGAATTCTAGAGTGATTTGCTCTATAAACCATACTTCCATTTAATTCTCCTCTCAAAGTTCAGTTAACAATTGACAGCTTAATATGAGAGTGGGAAGAAAGTTTGAGTTATTTGTGATGTATTTCTTGTTCCATTGTCTTACCTGTAATTTTCATTATGTCAATAGGAGTTATGAGTTTATTGATGTGTGGGAAAGAGACTTAAATATCTTCACTCATTATATTATCAGAGTTTGAAGATGTTACTAATTTATAAACTGCATCAGTTTTTCCCTCTCTTCAAGAAGTTGGAGTCATTTATAGCAAAATATAGTGATAAGGCTAACTTAAAAAGAAATTATTTTGAAAAAGTAAGAAGTAATTAAGATGTTAATACAGTTTTGTTAGCATTAACACACTCTTGAGAACTAAATGATGTGTTCGTACTAGAGATTCCTGTTAAATGAAAAAAATCAGAGAATATAATAAAATTAATAGCTCTTTATTTTGGAAATGAATGAATTTATCACCTACTTTTAAAAGTGAAGGATCTTCCTGAAAAGAATTATAAATAATTATGAGAGATACTTTTGCAGTAGTACTGAACTCTCAGAACTGGCCCATAACACTATTCTCATCTTCTGTGAGTCATGAAAACCACAAATTATTTAAGCATCCCAAAAGTCCATATTGTATTTATCGAAGGAGTATTTTAGGAGATTTGTTGGATTTTTGCAGGGTTCTTAAAGCTTTGTGAGATGTACTGGGAACAAGACAGGATTAAGTAATCTCAGCCTATCCTCATCCAGTTTTTAAGAGAATAGCAGAAAAATACATGTACAAAACAATAAGGATTCAATGCTGTAAATAAATTTTCAGGAGCTGGCGCTGTGGCACAGAAAAGGTTAAAGCCCTGGCCTGAACCTTTGTCACCCCATATAAGCGCAGTTTCTAGTCCCGGCTGCACCCATGTGGGGGACCTGGAGGAAGATCTTGGCTCCTGGCTTTGTATTGGCGCAGCACCAGCCGTTGTGGCCATCTGAGGAGTGAGCCAAGGGGTGGAAGACCTCTCTGTCTCTACCTCTCTATGTAACTCTTTCAAATAAATAAAATAAATCTTATAAAAAATAAATAAATACATTTTCAAATACACTATATTTGCATTAGTGAAATACACTGCTATATTTTACTCTTTATTTTGGGTGTTTTTCAGCTTTTCAAATAATTTCAGTGTTTGCATTTATAAAACATGTATTTGGGAATGCTAATTGGTGTTTATTAACAACCAGTAAGCAGACAGGAAAGCATAAAAGGATTACAGAAGAATGGATTTAGTTCTCAGTTAAATTGCATGGCAGGAGATGAAATGAAAATAAAAATACAACATATTTAGATGATGTGTGAAGATTGAGCATTAGTCATAATAGAGGTGTTTATAAGTCAAAAGCAGAACAAAAACAGCATTTGTACATAGTAAAAGCCTACTCACATTGTATATTTAGGTGGCTTTGTCTTTGATTATTATTTTCATAATCTTAAAATAGTGAAAAAGAGAAAAGAAAGATTTATAACTAAAATGTTACTTATTATGTGTCAGGCATTTTCTTGGTGATTTACATGTAAGTACCTCATTTAATCCTCAGATGTCTCTATTAACAGAGTACTGCTTTTATTGTCATTTTATATTGAAGAACCTCAGACAACAGAGATAAAATCAGTGGCTCAAGATCATTCAGAGACTAAGTGGTAGAACCTGAATTTGAACTGAAGATGTCTGATTCCACAGTCCATTTTGTTGTTCTCAATTCTCTAGAGTTTTCTGACGTAGTTTCCTGATCCAAATGCACTCCATATTATAATCATTGTCTCCCCTTTTCTCTTTTATTAATTTACAATATTTTTTAAAAAAATCTGTCATTTTTCTGTTTAAAATTTTTGATGACCATGAAATATTTGTACAATTATATGGAGTGTGGTGTGATTTTTTTCAGCACACATACACAGCCATATGCTAACCTGAGGAAGAAGCTAGTCTTGCATTCTTGATACTTTGTTTTTGGAGCATTTCTGCTCATTTTTATTTTTTTATACACTTGTGACACATTATTGTAAACTGTAGTCACTCCACTGTAGTGTGGAACACTCAAACCTGTCTAATTTTATTTTAGTACCTGTTGTACAATTATCTCAGAACCCCTGCATCCTTCCCAGCCTTTAATTGCTATTCTAAATTCAGATCAATCATTAAATTTTCACATGTGAGAGACAGCATATAGTGTTTATCTTTCTACGTCTAGATTCCTTCATTTAACACAATGATCTACAGTTCCTTCTATTTTGCAGCAAGTGACAGCATTTCATTCTTTTATGCTTGAATAATATGCCATTGTGTAACTATATTACATACTTTTTATACATTCATGCATTGATGGCCACCTAGGTTGATTCCCTGTCTTAGCTGCTGTGAATAATGCAGTGATTAACACGGAACAGGGGGTATATTTTTCATGCGCTGTTTTGTTCTTTTTGGATGTATACCCAGAATTGTAATAACTTAGTCATACAGTAGATATACTTTTAGTTTTTTATTTGCTTTTAGTTTTTTGAGGAACATGCATACTGTTTCCATGAAGGATATATTAAGTTGCATGCCTTCCAAGTGTGCATAAGGGTATACTTCTCTCCAGATCCTCACCAGTGTTTATAATTTTTGATAATTATTATCCTAACTGGAGTGAAATGATATCTTGATTGGTTTTTATTTACATTTCTTGATTTCTAGTAACACTGAGCATTTTTATTTATTTATTTATTTATTTTGCCATTTGTATTTCTATTTGGGGTATAATATACTGTGAATCTTACAATTGCTGTTTTCTAGTTCAGTGAGAAATGTGACGTGTTTTAATTGGCATTGTGTTGAATCTGAATATCACTTTGGGAAGTATGGAGATTTTAATACTATGAATTCTTTCAATCCAGTAACATAAAAGGGCAAATTTCATTGTAGAGGTCTTTTATATCTTTAGCTAACTTTATTCTAGGGCATTTTACTTTTTTATGTGTGGTTATTGTGAATGGGGATGTTATTATAATTTCTTTCTCAGGGAGAATGGCATTGGTGTATAAAAATGCTATTTTTCTATGTTCTTGTATTCTGCAACTTAATTGTTTGTTAGATCTAATAGTCTCTTATGGAATATTTGGGTTCATATATTTATATAAACATGTCAACTGCAGACAGTAATAATTTGATTTTCTCCTTTCCTCTTTTTATTTCTTTATTGTGCCTACCTTTTCTGGATAAAACATCTGGTACCATATTAAATAAGAGTTAAGTAAGAGCAGGGGAGTGGAATTCCTTGTGTTGTGTTATAGATTAAAGTAAATACTTTCCGCTTTTCTCTGTTCAGTATGATGTTGGCTGTGAGTTTGTCAAATACAACCTTTCTTATGTTGAGGAATGTTTACTACTCTATTTTAGCCAATATTTTTATAAAGAATATAAGATTTAATTGATTTCTACACCTATGATGGTAGTAACTGATTTTTTAAAAAAATATTTATTTATTCATTTATTTATTTGAAAGAGTTACGCAGAGAGAATAGACAGAGAAACAGAGAGAGAGATAAATCTTCCCCCCACTGGTTCACTCCCCATATGACCCCAATGGCCAGAGCTGAGCCAGATGAAAACTATGAGGCAGGAGTTTCATCCAGGTCTCCCATATGGGTGCTGGGGCCCATAAAACTGGGCCATCTTTTGTTGCTGTCCCAGGTACATTAGCAGGGAGCTGGATCAGAAGTGAAGCAAATGGGTCTCAAACCAGTACCTACATGTGATGCTGACATTGCAGGCAGCAGATTAACCTCCTACACCACAGCACCAACACCAGTAATTGAATATTTATACCTAATTTTGAATATGTGATGACTTATGTTCATTGATTTGTGAATGTTGAACTGTCCATGCATCCCTGTGATAAATCCAAGTTGATCATGATGAATGTTTTTTTATGTCATTTTATTTGATTTGCTGTTTTTTTTGAGAATTTTTTTTGATGTATATTCATCAGACCGATTGATTTAAAGTTTTCTGATTTTGGTATGTTGTCCACTGCCTTGCGAATCAAGGTAATGCTGGCTTCATGTAATGAGTATGGTAGGGTTCCCTTCTTTTATTAAATAATTAATTAATTAATACAAATTTCATCTGTACAACTTTAGGAATATAGTTATTCTTCCCACCATACCCGCCATCCCACCCCATACTCCTACCCGTCCTTGTCGTCCCTTTCTCCTTCCCCGTCCCATTCTCTATTGAGATTCATTTTCAGTTAACTTTGTACACAGAAGACCAACTAAGTACTAAGTAAAGAGTTGGATATATTGACAATTCTTAGTGTTAGTTCTTCCTTCAAAGTTTGGAAGAATTCAGCAGTGTGGTCACTTGGTCTTTGGCTTTTCTTTGTTGAAAGACTTTGGATTACTGATCAAATCTCTTTACTCATTATTGAACTGTTTTTGTTTCTTATGCCTGCATGATTCAATTTGGGTAAGATATATGTATCCAGAAATTTATTCCACTTCTAGGTTTTCAAATTGGTTGGTCATACTAGTCCGTAAAGAACCTTGGCATTTATGTGGTATTAGTTGTAATAATCTCCTTTTTAATTTCTGAGAATGCTTATTTGCATATTCTGTTTTTTTTCTTAATTAGTCAAATTATCAGTTTATGAATTTCGTTTATTTTTTTGAAGAACGATCTTTTTGAGATTGACATTGTGGTACAATGGGTTAAACTGCTGCATGTGATGCTGGTATTTCATAAAGGTGCCAGTTTGAGTCCCAGATGCTCCACTTTTGATTCAGCTCCCAGCTAATGTGTCTGGGAAATCAACAGAAGATGGCCCAATTTCTTGGTGTGCTGCTACTCATGTGAGAAATGCAGGTAGAATTCTGGTTTCCTGGTTTTGTCCTGATCCAGCCCCAACCTTTGTAGTCATTTGGGGAGTGGACCAGCAGGTAGAAAAATCTATATTCCTCTGTGTCTCCATCTCTCTCAGTAACTCTGACTTTCAAATAAATAAATAAAATAATCTTTAAAAAAGAACCACCTCTTTTGTTCATTGATCTTCTCTCTCTCTCTCCTCTCTCTCTCTCTCTCTCTCACTCCGTGTATGTGTGTGTGTGTGTGTATTCGTTTTTGTTAGTTTTAGTTCCTATTTTCTTTATTTCCACTCTAATACTATTTCTTTCCTTCTGTTGATTTAGGGATTAGTTTCTTTTTCCTTTTAAATATTTTTGAGATGCATTGTCAGCTTGTTTATTTTGTGTCATTATATTCTGATGTAAATTGTTTATTGCATCTCTCAAAGTATTTCTTTTGTGGTAGCCTGACGTATAATGTTTCCATTTTAGTTGGTTTCAAGGAATTTTTACATTTTCCTTTTCGTGTCTTCTATTACCTATTGTCCATGTGAGAATATGTTTTTCTGTCTGCATGAATTTGGATAATTTCTAGAATGTCTTTCATTGTTAATTTCTAGATATACTCTTTTGATTTTTTAAAAATTGTTGAAAACTCTTTTGTGAAACTCTGATGTTTCTTTGCTTTTGTTTCTTTGTTTTGTTTTTGTTTTTTACCTGAGTGATATGTCCACTGATGAAAGTGGACTTTTGAAATCCACAGTTGTTACTGTCTTGCAGCTTACTTTTCACTTTAGGTTTCATCATGTTCATTTGATAAAGTTGTGTGTTCTGGTATTATGTGCAGACATATTTTTCTTGAATTAGCCCTTAATGTTATTATGGCGATTTTTTGTCTCTTTTGATAGCTTTATTTTTTATGTCTCTTTTTTTTGATATAAAAATAGTGACTGCTTATTTTTGGTTTTCATTTCTCTGAAATATTCTTTTGTTTGTCAAACTATGTATGTCTTTTCGTGTGAATGCATTTTTTGTAGGCAGGATATTGTTGGTCTTGTTTTAATCTATTTAGCCAGTCTGCATGTCTTAATTGGGGAATTTAGACCACTTATTCTCAGAGATATTAATGATAGGTAATGACCTAGTCCTATTTTTTTAATACAGAAGATCAGTTTAGTATATATTAAGTAAAGATTTCAACAGTTTTCCCCCACGTAGCAACACAAAGTGAAAAAATACTGTTGAAGTACTAGTTATAACATTAAATAACAGTGTACAGCACATTAAAGACCAAAATCCTACATGAATTTTTTAAAAAAAAATTAATTAATTTTCTATGCAATTTCGATATTAACAGCAGGTTTTTTTTTTTGCATTTTCAATTATCTTTATATACAGAAGATCGATTCAGTATATACTAAGTAAAGATTTCATCAGTTTGCACACACACAGAAGCACAAAGTGTAAAAATACTGTTTTAGTACTAGTTATAGCATTACTTCACATTGGACAACACATTAAGGACAGATCCCACATGAGATGTAAGTACACAGTGACTCCTATTGTTGACTTAACAATTTAACACTCTGGTTTATGTCGTCAGTAATCTCCCTAGGCTCTAGTCATGAGTTGCCAAGGCTGTGGAAGCCTTTAGGGTTCGCCTACTTTGATCTTATTCCAATAGGGTCATAGTCAAAGTGGAAGTTCTCTCCTCCCTTCAGAGAAAGGTACCTCCTTCTTTGATGGCCCCGTTCTTTCCACTGGGATCTCACTCACAGAGATCTTTCATTTAGGTCTTCTTCTTTTTTTCTTTTCCATGGTATCTTGGCTTTCCATGCCTACAATACTCTCATGGGCTCTTGAGCCAGATCCGAATGCCTTAAGGGCTGATTCTGAGGCCAGAGTGTTGTTTAGGACATCTGCCATTCTATGAGTCTGCTGTGTATCCCACTTCCCATGTTGGATCTTTCTCTCCCTTTTTGATTCTATCAGTTAGTATTAGCAGACACTTGTCTTGTTTGTGTGATCCCTTTGTTTCTTAGACCCATCCAACCCATCGAATTTGAACTGAAATTGATCACTTGGACTAGTGAGATGGCATTGGTACATGCCACCTTGATGGGATTGTATTGGAATCCACTGGCACATTTCTAACTCCATCATTTGGGGCAAGACTGATTGTGCATGTCCCAAATTGTACATCTCCTCCCTCTCTTTTTCCACTCTGAAATTTAACAGGGATCACTTTTCAGTTAAAACTTAAACACCTAAGAATAATTGTGTGTTAATTACAGAGTTAAACCACTAGTACTAGAACAACAACAACAACAAATACTAAAAAGGATAAAGTATTACATTGTACATCTAGAGTCAGGACAAAAGCTGATCAGTTCATTGTTTCTTATAGTGTCCATTTCACTTCAACAGGTTTCCCCTTTGGTGCTCAGTTAGTTGTCACCCATCAGGGAAAACAAATGATATTTGTCTCTTTGGGACTGGCATGATTCACTCAGCATGATGTTTTCCAGATTCCTCCATCTTGTTGCAAATGAGCGGATTTCATTGTTTTTGACTGCTGTATAGTACTCTATAGAGTACATGTCCCATAATTTCTTTATCCAGTCTACTGTTGATGGGCATTTGGGTTGGTTCCAGGTCTTAGCTATTGCGAAGTGAGCTGCAATAAACTTTAATGTGCAGATGGCTTTTTTGTTTGCCAATTTAATTTCCTTTGGGTAAATTCCAAGGAGTGGGATGGCTGGGTTGTATGGTAGGGTTATATTCAGGTTTCTGAGGAATCTTCAGACTGACTTCCATAGTGGCCTAACCAGTTTGCATTCCCACCAACAGTGGGTTAGTGTCCCTTTTTCCCCACATCCTCTCCAGCATCTATTGTTGGTGGATTTCTGAATGTGAGCCATTCTCACCGGGGTGAGGTGAAACCTCATTGTGGTTTTGATTTGCATTTCTCTGATGGCTAGTGATCTTGAACATTTTTTCATGTGTCTGTTGGCCATTTGGATTTCCTCTTTTGAAAAATGTCTATTGAGGTCCTTGGCCCATCTCTTCAGTGGGTTGTTTGTTTTGTTGTTGTGGAGTTTCTTGATTTCTTTGTAGATTCTGGTTATCAACCCTTTATCTGTAGCATATTTTGCAAATATTTTTTCCCATTCTGTTGGTTGCCTATTCACTTTCCTGACTATTTCTCTTGAAGTACAGAAACTTCTCAATTTGATGCAATCCCAAATGTTAATTTTGGTTTTGACTGCCTGTGCTTCTGGGGTGTTTTCCAAGAAGTCTTTGCCTGTACCTATATCTTGTAGGATTTCTCCAATGCTCTCTAATAATTTGATGGTTTCGGGTCATAGATTTAAGTCTTTAATCCATGTTGAGTGAATTTTTGTGTAAGGTGAAAGGTACAGGTTTTGTTTCATGCTTCTGCACATGGAAATCCAGTTTTCCCAGCACCATTTATTGAATAGACTATCCTTATTCCAGGGAATGGTTTTGGATCTTTGATCAAATATAAGTTGGCTGTAGATGTTTGGATTGATTTCTGGTGTTTCTATCTGTTCAATTGGTCTATCCATCTGTTTCTGTACCAGTACCATGCTGTTTTGATAACAACTGCCCTGTAGTATGTCCTGAAATCTGGTATTGTGATGCCTCCGGCTTTGTTTTTGTTGTACTAGATTGCTTTGGCTATTCGAGGTCTTCTGTGTCTCCATATGAATTTCAGCAACATTTTTTCCAGATCTAAGAAGAATGTCTTTGGTATCTTGATTGGTATTGCATTGAATGTATAAATTGCTTTTGGGAGAATAGACATTTTGATGATATTGATTCTTCCAATCCATGAGCATGGAAGATTTCTCCTTTTTTTGGTATCCTCTTCTATTTCTTTCTTTAAGATTTGTAATTCTCGTTGTAGAGATCTTTAACTTCCTTGGTTAAGTTTATTCCAAGGTATTTGATTGTTTTGTAGCTATTGTGAATGGGATTGATCTTAGAAGTTCTTCCTCAGCCGTGGCATTGCCTGTGTATACAAAGGCTCTTGATTTTTTGCATTGATTTAATATCCTGTTACTTTGCCAAACTCTTCGATGAGTTCCAGTAGTCTCTTAGTAGAGTTCTTTGGGTCCCCTAAATAAAGAATCATATCATCTGCAAAGAGGGATAGTTTGAGTTCTTCCTTCCCGATATGTATCCCTTTAATTTCTTTTTCTTGCCTAATAGCTCTGGCTAAAACTTCCAGAACTATATTGAATAGCAGTGGTGAGAGTGGGAATCCCTGTCTGATACCAGATCTCAGCGGAAATGCTTCCAACTTTTCCCCATTCAATAGGATGTTGGCTGTGCCTTTTTCATAAATTGCTTTGATTGTATTGAGGAATGTTCCTTCATACCCAGTTTGCTTAGAGTTTTCATCATGAAAGGGTGTTGTATTTTATCAAATGCTTTCTCTGCATCTATTGAGAGAATCATATGGTTTTTCTTCTGCAGTGTGTTATTGTGGTGTATCACGTTGATTGTTTTGCGCACGTTGAACCATCCCTGCATACCAGGGGTAAATCCCACTTGGTCTGGGTGGATGTTCTTTCTGATGTGTTGTTGCACTCTATTGGCCAGAATTTTATTGAGTATTTTTGCATCTATATTCATCAGGGATATTGGTCTGTAATTCTCTTTCAATGCTACATCTTTTTCCGGCTTAGGAATTAAGGTGATGGTGGCTTCATAGAAAGAATTTGGGAGGATTCCCTTTTTTGATTGTTTTGAATAGTTTGAGAAGAATTGGAGTTAGTTCTTCTCTAAATGTCTGGTAGAACTCAGCAGTGAATCCATCTTTTCCTGGGCTTTTCTTTGTTGGTAGGGCCTTTATTACTGTTTCAATTTCTGTGTCAGTTATGGGTCTGTTTAGGTTTTCTATGTCTTCCTGGCTCAATTTAGTTAGGTTGTATGTGTCCAAGAATCTGTCCATTTCTGATAGATTTCCCTGTTTGCTGGCATACAAGTCCTTGTAGTGATTTCTGATGATTCTTTTTATTTCTGTGGTGGTGTCTGTTGTTACATTTCCTTTTTCATCTCTGATTTTATTGATTTGGGTCTCTTTTTTTTTAGTTAGTTGGGCCAATGGGGTGTCAATTTTGTTTATTTTTTCAAAAAACCAGCTCCTCGTTTGGCTGATTTTTTGTAACGTTTTTCTGGATTCAATCCTGTTGATTTCTTCTTTGATTTTAATTATTTCTCTTCTCCTACTGGGTTTGGGTTTGGTTTGCTGCAGATTTTCTAGATCCTTGAGATGACTTGAAAGCTCATCTATTTGGTGCCTTTCCAATTTCTTGATGTAGGCACCTATTGATATAAACTTTCCTCTTAGCACTGCTTTTGTTGTATCCCATAGGTTTTGGTATGTTGTGCTGTTATCCTCATTTACTTCCAGAAAATTTTTGATTTCTCTTTTAATTTCTTCTATGA
This sequence comes from Lepus europaeus, assembly GCF_033115175.1. Taxonomy (NCBI): domain Eukaryota; kingdom Metazoa; phylum Chordata; class Mammalia; order Lagomorpha; family Leporidae; genus Lepus; species Lepus europaeus. Next base: position 30,093,899 of record NC_084836.1, on the reverse strand, counting down.
CCCATTGTTCATTCAGGATCATGTTGTTCAATCTCCCTGTGTTTGCATGTGCTCTAGAGATTCCCGAGTTGCTAATTTCCAATTTCATTCCTTTGTGGTCTGAGAAGCTGCATGGTATGATTCTAATTCTCTTGAATTTGCTGAGACTTGTTTTATGGCCTCGTGTGTGGTCAATCCTAGAGAAGGTTCCATGTACTGCTGAGAAGAATGTCAATTCTTTATGTGTAGGATGAAAAGTTCTGTAGATATCTGTTAGATCCATTTGGGCTATAGTGTCATTTAAATCTACTGTCTCCTTGTTGATCTTCTGTCCTATTAATCTGTCTATCTCTGAGAGTGGATTATTGAAGTCCCCCAGTACTGTTGTACTGGAGTCTAAGTCTCCCTGTAAGTCCCTTAACAAGTCTTTTAAATAAACCGGTGCCCTGTAATTATGTGCATATACATTGATAATCATCATATCTTCTTGTTGAATGGATCCCTTAATCATTAAATAGTGCCCCTCTTTGTCTCTCCTGACAGTTTTTGTGGTAAAGTTTATGTTGTCCGATATTAAAATGGCTACGCCCACTCTTTTTTTTTTCATTTCTGTTGGCATGGTATATCTTTTTCCAGCCTTTCACTTTCAGTCTGTATGCATCATTGTTGGAAAGATCTCTTTGAGATCTGCTTCGTGCATTTCCTCTATATCTTCATCTTCATAATTTTTAATCGGGGTGTCTTGTTCATTTGGGTCATCATAGTTTCTTCCTTGCTCTTGTTACCTCAGTTTCTGCGTTTGTTGTTTGGCATATTGGAGATAATTTATGGTTTTTTTTTTTTTTTTTTTTTTTTTGCTGTGGTGGTTTTTTTATACTGTGCCTCTAGATTAAGTGGGCTGTCTGCTTTCATGGATCCTTAAATGTTGTGATGGGTGTGGCCAGAAAGCTCTGTTTGGTTCTTCAGGTTTAAGGGTGTGCCAAAGGTGACTCACCCAGATTGTTCTCTCCCTTGCTCGCTCTCTGTTTTTTTTTTGTTTTGTTTTGTTTTGTTTTTTCTTTTCTTTTTTTTTTCCTTGACTCAGTTGGCAAGTAATTCCTCACAGCTGAGTGGAATTGAGGGTAGTTGAAATCTGGCCTCTGTGGGTATTCATTTGATCTACCCCTGGGACAACACAAAGAGTTTATGCAGCCCTCAATGTGTTCTCAAATTTCTCCACAGTCCTAAGGTTACCAAGTTTGTGTACTCGGTGAGTTCTCTCGCCCCCTCTTGGATTTTCACAGTCTCAGATCGTTAGCTCCACTTACTTTCACTAGATTGTAACCTCCTGTTATTTCTCCCAACCAGAGTCAAGGTTTTCTGCTTGGCTACTCGCGGTTGCCGCTTCACATATGTAAAATGGCGCCTGCTCTTTGTCTTGCTCAGCTTTATAAGGTGAGTGGAGAGAGAGGCTAGTGTCTGTTCCGGTTCCCCTTATTTATTCGCTTTTTTTTTTTCTCCTCCGGTCAGCCCGGTGAACTTTCCCCAGTGGGGCCTCAGGCCTCGTTCTGCCTTTCCCTGCCAATGTCTCGGGTTTCTGAGGTTTTTGTCTTACTTCCCCTTCCTGCGCTGGCCAGACTCTGCAGCTCGGCTCCCGCGGCTGGGCTTACACTTGGTGGGCTCCCTGTAGGTCCTCTGTGTCATATCAACTAGATCCGGAAGCGTTTCCTCTGCAGTTTTTTTCTTGAGTCTTTTCCTGAGGCTACAGTAACTCCACTTTTATTAAACTATTTTATCCCGGACTATTGGTGTGCGCTCTTACTATCCACCATTTTGGCTCCACCCTCTAGTCCTATCTTTTTTTTTTTTTTAACTTTCTTCTGAATGTTTTAAAAATTCTTTGTTCTTTTTCAGTTGAGTATTATAGTTTTATATGCTTTCATAATGTTGGTTATTATTCTATGTTTATGGTTCTAGAATCTTTATCATCTTTTGTAATGCTGGTAATGAATTCCTTTCATTCTTGTTTATCTTGGAAAGTCTTTATTTCCCCTCATTTATGAAACATAACTTCAGGGGATAAAGTATTTTTGGTTAGCAGATGATTTCTTTGCAAACATGGAATATTTCATTCCATTCCCATCTGATCTGTAGGTTTCTATTGAAAAATCTGCATTGATCTAATGGGTTTTCCTTCATTGTAACCTGGTATTTTCTTTTTTATCCCCCTCTCACTCCCCCTGGCTCTATTTGTTAAAAGTATTGTCTTTTTAAAAAATTCATTGATAATTTTCAAATTAATATGCAGAGAACAGTTTTTATGTATTCCATAAGTAAAATTCCAAGAAGACAACCACACTTCCTTTACACCCTTACTCCCCGACAGTCTCTTCCCTTCCTTCCCTCTCTTCCTCAGTTTTTACAAAGACATAAATTTAATCCACTCTATTTTCAAAGGCTTTATTTGCCACTAATCATAATAATCAACAAGTAAAAAATAGGAATATCACAGTTCCACAGGAGTATAAAAAGGGCTAAAAATAACAATCTTTCCCAAAATGACCTTTTCATTCCTAAACATTTTTTGGTATTCTGTATTAACTGCCATGTATCAGAGAAAGCATATTTGTGTTTTTCACACTGGCTTATTCCACTAAGCATAATGGTTTCTAGTTGTATCCATTTTGTTCAAAAGACAAGATTTCATTCTTTTTTATAGATGAGTAGTATTCCACAGTTTCTTCAACCAGTCATTACTTGATGGACATTTGGGTTGATTCCACATATTAGCTATTGTGAATTGAGCTGCAATAAACATAGGGATACACATGACTCTTTCATATGCTGATTAAGGGATTTCCTTTAAAGTAGTCTGGTATTGTAATTTAGAATTTTATTCTTTATTTTTTATTTTTAAAACTTTAAAATTTTTTAATTTGGGCAGAGCCAAGATGGCGGATAGTGAGGACGTGCGCCTTAGTTTGGGAAAATAAAGTTTCATAAAAGTGGAATTACTGTAGCCTCAGGAAAAAACTCAAGAAAAAAACTGCAGAGGAAACGCTTCCGGATCTAGTGGATGTGACACAGAGGACTTACAGGGAGCCCACCGCGTGCAAAACCAACCGAGACGAGCCGAGCAGCGGGAGACGAGCCAGAGCCACAGAATCTCGCCAGCGCGGGAACGGAGGAGGGTAAGACAAAGCCCTCAGAAACCCGAGCCATTGGGGGGGGGGACAGAGGCCTCTCCCTTCACTCACCAAGCAAAACAAAGAGCACCGCGATTTTACATATGTAAAGCTCAGCCAAACACAGTAACTTCAGCGAAACTTGAGAACACATTGAGGGCTGCATAAACTCTTTGTGTGGTCCCAGGGGTAGATCAAACGAATACTCACAGAGGCCAGATTTCAACTACCCTCAACTCCACTCCCAACTGAGTCAAAAAAAAAAAAAAAAGAGAGAGCGAGCCAGCAAGGAGCAAGAGAGTGAGCAATCTGGGATAGTCACTCTTTGCACAGCCTTAAACCTGAAGAATCAAGCATGGCTCTCTGGCCACACCCATCACAGCCCCTAAGGATCCAACAAAGCAGACAGTTCACTTAGAGGCATAGTATAACGAGAAAAAAAAACACCACAGGGGAAAAAAAAAAAAAACCACCATAAATTATCTCCAACATGCGAAACAACAAACATAGAAGCCGAGGTAACAAGAGCAAGGAAGACACTATGACGCCCCCAAGTGAACAACACACGCCAATGCAAGATTATGAAGATGAAGAGATAGAGGAAATGCAAGAAGCAGATCTCAAAAAATTGATAAGAACATTAAGAAGTTCTCAAAAACAAATTCTTGAACTACAGAAATCCTTAATGGACAAGATAGAAAATCTCTCCCGTGAAAATGAAATATTAAGGAGGAATCAAAATGAAACAACTAGTACAACAGGAAACTGAGATAGTGACAAAAAACCACAATGAAATGAAGAACTCAATAGATCAAATGGCAAACACATTAGAGAGCCTTAAAAACAGAATGGGTGAAGCAGAAGAGAGAATATCGGAATTAGAAGACAGAGAACAGGAAAGGAAACAGTCAAATCAAAGAAAAGAAGAAGAAATCAGAAATCTAAAAAATACTGTCGGGAATCTACAGGATACTATTAAAAAACCCAACATTTGGGTTCTAGGAGTACCTGAAGGCATGGAGAGGAAGAAAGGATTAGAAGGCCTTTTTAGTGAGATACTAGCAGAAAATTTCCCAGCTTTGGAGAAGGACAGAGACAACCTAGTACAGGAAGCTCATAGAACCCCTAATAAACATGACCAAAAGAGATCCTCACCACGACACGTTGTAATCAAACTCACCACAGTGAAACACAAAGAAAAGATCCTAAAATGTGCAACAGAGAAACACCAGATTACTCTCAGAGGATCTCCAATTAGACTTACAACTGACTTCTCATCAGAAACCCTACAAGCTAGGAGAGAATGCCGAGATATAGCCCAGGTACTAAGAGAGAAAAACTGCCAGCCCAGAATATTATATCCTGCAAAGCTCTCATTTGTGAATGAAGGTGAAATAAAGACCTTTCACAGCAAACAGAAATTGAAAGAATTTGTCGCCACTCATCCTGCCCTGCAAAAGATGCTTAAAGATGTGTTACATACAGAAACACAGAAACACGGTCACCAATATGAAAGAAGGTAAAGGAAGGAAACCTCACAGCAAAAGATCACAGGAATCTCAAAGCAGATATTAGAAAATATCTTTGGCAAATGACAGGGCAAAGTTACTCCTTCTCAATAGTCACATTGAATGTTAATGGCTTGAACTGTCCAGTTAAAAGACACCGATTGGCTGATTGGGTTAAGGAACAAAACCCATCCTTTTGCTGCTTACAAGAAACCCATCTATCCAACAATGATGCATACAGGCTGAAAGTGAAAGGCTGGAAAAAGATATACCATGCCAACAGAAATGAAAAGAGAGCGGGCGTAGCCATTTTAATATTGGACAACATAAACTTTACCACAAAAACTGTCAGGAGAGACAAAGAGGGGCACTATTTAATGATTAAGGGATCCATTCAACAGGAAGATATAACGATTATCAATGTATATGCACCTAATCACAGGGCACCAGCTTATTTAAAAGACTTGTTAAGCGACTTAAAGGGAGACTTAGACACCAATACAATAGTACTGGGGGACTTCAATAATCCACTCTCAGAGATAGACAGATCAACAGGACAGAAGATCAACAAGGAGACAGTAGATTTAAATGACACTATAGCCCAAATGGATCTAACAGATATCTACAGAACATTTCATCCTACATCTAAGGAATTGACATTCTTCTCAGCAGTACATGGAACCTTCTCTAGGATTGACCACATATGAGGCCATAAAGCAAGTCTCAGCAAATTCAAGAGAATTAGAATCATACCATGCAGCTTCTCAGACCACAAAGGAATGAAATTGGAAATTAGCAACTCGGGAATCTCTAGAGCACGTGCAAACACATGGAGATTGAACAACATGATCCTGAATGAACAATGGGTCATAGAAGAAATTAAAAGAGAAATCAAAAATTTTCTGGAAGTAAATGAGGATAACAGCACAACATACCAAAACCTATGGGATACAACAAAAGCAGTGTTAAGAGGAAAATTTATATCAATAGGTGCCTACATCAAGAAATTGGAAAGGCACCAAATAGATGAGCTTTCAAGTCATCTCAAAAATCTAGAAAATCTGCAGCAAACCAAACCCAAACCCAGTAGGAGAAGAGAAATAATTAAAATCAAAGAAGAAATCAACAGGATTGAATCCAGAAAAACGTTACAAAAATCAGCCAAACAAGGAGCTGGTTTTTTGAAAAAATAAACAAAATTGACACCCAATTGGCTGAACTAACTAAAAAATGAAAAGACCCAAATCAATAGGATCAGAGATGAAAAGGGAAACATAACAACAGACACCACAGAAAAAAAGAATCAACAGAAATTACTACAAGGACTTGTATGCCAGCAAACAGGGAAATCTATCAGAAATGGACAGATTCTTGGACACATACAACCTAACTAAATTGAGCCAGGAAGACATAGAAAACCTAAACAGACCCATAACTGACACAGAAATTGAAACAGTAATAAAGGCCCTACCAACAAAGAAAAGCCCAGGACCAGATGGATTCACTGCTGAGTTCTACCAGACATTTAGAGAAGATCTAACTCCAATTCTTCTCAAACTATTCAAAACAATCAAAAAAGAGGGAATCCTCCCAAATTCTTTCTATGAAGCCACCATCACCTTAATTCCTAAGCTGGAAAAAGATGCAGCATTGAAAGAGAATTATAGAACAATATCCCTGATAACATAGATGCAAAAATACTCAATAAAATTCTGGCCAATAGAGTGCAACAACACATCAGAAAGAACATCCACCCAGACCAAGTGGGATTTATCCCTGGTATGCAGGGATGGATCAACGTTCGCAAAACAATCAACGTAATACACTGCATTAACAGACTGCAGAAGAAAAACCATATGATTCTCTCAATAGATGCAGAGAAAGCATTTGATAAAATACAACACCCTTTCATGACGAAAACTCTAAGCAAACTGGGTATGGAAGGAACATTCCTCAATACAATCAAAGCAATATATGAAAAACCCACGGCCAACATCCTATTGAATGGGGAAAAGTTGGAAGCATTTCTACTGAGATCTGGTACCAGACAGGGATGCCCACTCTCACCACTGCTATTCAATATAGTTCTGGAAGTTTTAGCCAGAGCTATTAGGCAAGAAAAAGAAATTAAAGGGATACATATCGGGAAGGAAGAACTCAAACTATCCCTCTTTGCAGATGATATGATTCTTTATTTAGGGGACCCAAAGAACTCTACTAAGAGACTACTGGAACTCATCGAAGAGTTTGGCAAAGTAACAGGATATTAAATCAATGCAAAAAAATCAAGAGCCTTTGTATACACAGGCAATGCCACGGCTGAGGAAGAACTTCTAAGATCAATCCCATTCACAATAGCTACAAAACAATCAAATACCTTGGAATAAACTTAACCAAGGACGTTAAATATCTCTACGATGAAAATTACAAAACCTTAAAGAAAGAAATAGAAGAGGATACCAAAAAAAGGAGAAATCTTCCATGCTCATGGATTGGAAGAATCAATATCATCAAAATGTCTATTCTCCCAAAAGCAATTTATACATTCAATGCAATACCAATCAAGATACCAAAGACATTCTTCTTAGATCTGGAAAAAATGTTGCTGAAATTCATATGGAGACACAGAAGACCTCGAATAGCCAAAGCAATCTAGTACAACAAAAACAAAGCCGGAGGCATCACAATACCAGATTTCAGGACATACTACAGGGCAGTTGTTATCAAAACAGCATGGTACTGGTACAGAAACAGATGGATAGACCAATTGAACAGATAGAAACACCAGAAATCAATCCAAACATCTACAGCCAACTTATATTTGATCAAAGATCCAAAACCATTCCCTGGAATAAGGATAGTCTATTCAATAAATGGTGCTGGGAAAACTGGATTTCCATGTGCAGAAGCATGAAACAAAACCTGTACCTTTCACCTTACACAAAAATTCACTCAACATGGATTAAAGACTTAAATCTATGACCCGAAACCATCAAATTATTAGAGAGCATTGGAGAAATCCTACAAGATATAGGTACAGGCAAAGACTTCTTGGAAAACACCCCAGAAGCACAGGCAGTCAAAACCAAAATTAACATTTGGGATTGCATCAAATTGAGAAGTTTCTGTACTTCAAGAGAAATAGTCAGGAAAGTGAATAGGCAACCAACAGAATGGGAAAAAATATTTGCAAAATATGCTACAGATAAAGGGTTGATAACCAGAATCTACAAAGAAATCAAGAAACTCCACAACAACAAAACAAACAACCCACTGAAGAGATGGGCCAAGGACCTCAATAGACATTTTTCAAAAGAGGAAATCCAAATGGCCAACAGACACATGAAAAAATGTTCAAGATCACTAGCCATCAGAGAAATGCAAATCAAAACCACAATGAGGTTTCACCTCACCCCGGTGAGAATGGCTCACATTCAGAAATCCACCAACAATAGATGCTGGAGAGGATGTGGGGAAAAAGGGACACTAACCCACTGTTGGTGGGAATGCAAACTGGTTAGGCCACTATGGAAGTCAGTCTGAAGATTCCTCAGAAACCTGAATATAACCCTACCATACAACCCAGCCATCCCACTCCTTGGAATTTACCCAAAGGAAATTAAATTGGCAAACAAAAAAGCCATCTGCACATTAAAGTTTATTGCAGCTCACTTCGCAATAGCTAAGACCTGGAACCAACCCAAATGCCCATCAACAGTAGACTGGATAAAGAAATTATGGGACATGTACTCTATAGAGTACTATACAGCAGTCAAAAACAATGAAATCCGCTCATTTGCAACAAGATGGAGGAATCTGGAAAACATCATGCTGAGTGAATCATGCCAGTCCCAAAGAGACAAATATCATTTGTTTTCCCTGATGGGTGACAACTAACTGAGCACCAAAGGGGAAACCTGTTGAAGTGAAATGGACACTATAAGAAACAATGAACTGATCAGCTTTTGTCCTGACTCTAGATGTACAATGTAATACTTTATCCTTTTTAGTATTTGTTGTTGTTGTTGTTGTTCTAGTACTAGTGGTTTAACTCTGTAATTAACACACAATTATTCTTAGGTGTTTAAATTTTAACTGAAAAGTGATCCCTGTTAAATTTCAGAGTGGAAAAAGAGAGGGAGGAGATGTACAATTTGGGACATGCACAATCAGTCTTGCCCCAAATGATGGAGTTAGAAATGTGCCAGTGGATTCCAATACAATCCCATCAAGGTGGCATGTACCAATGCCATCTCACTAGTCCAAGTGATCAATTTCAGTTCAAATTCGATGGGTTGGATGGGTCTAAGAAACAAAGGGATCACACAAACAAGACAAGTGTCTGCTAATACTAACTGATAGAATCAAAAAGGGAGAGAAAGATCCAACATGGGAAGTGGGATACACAGCAGACTCATAGAATGGCAGATGTCCTAAACAACACTCTGGCCTCAGAATCAGCCCTTAAGGCATTCGGATCTGGCTCAAGAGCCCATGAGAGTATTGTAGGCATGGAAAGCCAAGATACCATGGAAAAGAAAAAAAGAAGAAGACCTAAATGAAAGATCTCTGTGAGTGAGATCCCAGTGGAAAGAACGGGGCCATCAAAGAAGGAGGTACCTTTCTCTGAAGGGAGGAGAGAACTTCCACTTGGACTATGATCCTATCGGAATAAGATCAAAGTCAGCGAACTCTAAAGGCTTCCATAACCCTGGCAACTCATGACTAGAGCCTAGGGAGATTACTGACGCCATGAACAGGAGTGTCAAATTGTTAAGTCAGCAACAGGAATCACTGTGTACTTACATCCCATGTGGGATCTGTCCTTAATGTGTGGTCTAATGTGAAGTGATGCTATAACTAGTACTGAAACAGTATTTTTACACTTTGTGTTTCTGAGTGGGTACAAACTGATGAGATCTTTACTAATTATATACTGAATCAATCTTCTGTATATAAAGATAATTGGAAATGAAAAAAAAAAAAAACCCTGGTGTTAAATTGGAAATGGCATAGAAAATTAATTAATTTTAAAAAAAAAATATTATGTAGGATCTCTGCCTTTAATGTGCTGTACACTCTTATTTAATGCTATAACTAGTACTCCAACAGTATTTTTTTTTTTCACTTTGTGTTGCTATATGGGGGCAAACTGTTGAAATCGTTACCTAATTTATACTAAACTGATCTTCTGTATATAAAGAGAATTGAAAATGAATCATGATGTGATTGGAAGGGGAGAGGGAGCGGGAAAGGGGAGGGTTGTGGGTGGGAGGGAAGTTTTGGGAGGGGGAAGCCATTGTAACACATAAGCTGTACTTTGGTAATTTATATTCATTAAATAAAAGTTTAATAAAAAAAGAAAGTTAAAAAAATAAATAAATAAAATTTTTTAATTTATAAAGGGTGAATATATTTCATGTATTTCATATATATATAGATTTAAGAACTCCACTAAATAAAGAATTCAAAAAATAATAAGTAGAAAAACCGCTGTTCCTCAAGAATCTAGACAAGGGCTCTAATATTAATCAAATCTCAAAATATCAATTTTATTAATATAAATTATATATTTTGTACCTTGTATATTTGAAATCAAGAATCAGAGAAAACATGATATTCTAATTTGATAAGGTTATTTTTTACTGTGTTTAATTAGGGCCCTATATGTGGACATCTTTATCTTTCTCTAGATTGGGTGAGTTTTACCACTATTATCTCATTGAATAATTTTATAGGTCTCTTCTCCTTTGTTTGGTACTAGGAATTCTTATACTTTGAATATTTGTCCTTTTAGTGTTGTCCCACATATCTGTCTGTCTTCAATCTCTTTTTTTTTTCTTTTTGCCTTGTTTTGATATATGTGGGACATTTCAAAAGACCTATCTCAAGTTCAATTCAGATATCCTGTTTTCTGAATGACCTAATCAGGCATTGATGGTTTCAGATGTATTTTTAAATTTGATTTTCACAGCACTTCATTCTAAGATTTCTGTTTGATTCTCATTCAAGATTTCTCTTTCTGAATTTCTCACAATATTTGCATTGGTTTCCTAACAATACTTACGTGTTTATCTGTATTCCCATGCATCTTTTTTGATCATTATTGTAACCCTTCTCTTGAATTCTTTACCTGCTTTTTTGTCAATTGCCTTTTGCATGGGGTTTGATGTTAAAGTGTTATTTTGTTCTTGTGGTATAATAACATTTCCTTGTTCTTTCTTATTTCTTATGTCATTGTGTGTATTTTTGTGCATATGGCAGATCAGTTATACCTATAATTTTTAAAGGGTGGCTTTTGTAGATAGAAGTCTTTGTCCCTGAAGATATAATTTCTTTTTTTTTTAATTTTGGATGTTTCTTAGGTAGTAGAGTTATAGACAGTGAGAGAGAGAGAGAGAGAGAGACAGAGAGAAAGGTCTTCCTACTGTTGGTTCACTCTCAAAATGGCCACCACGGCTGGTGCTTCTCCGATCTGAAGCCAGGAGCCAAGTGCTTCTTCCTAGTCTCCCATGCAGGTGCAGGGGCCCAAGCACTTGGGCCATCCTCCACTGCCCTCCCGGGGCACAGCAGAGAGATGGAGTGGAAGAGGAGCAACCGGGACTAGAACCTGGCACCCATGTGGGATGCCGGTGCTGCAGGTGGAGTATTAACCAAGTGAGCCAAGGCACTGGCCCCATGAAGATATAATTTCAAGTTTCAGTTTAATGGCTACCTCGGTTATGTTCACATTGAACACCAAAGTTTATCATTTTTCACTGTTAATGGCCGGAGTAGCATCAAAAGTATGGGAGGTTCCTCTCATTCCCAACAGGGGCAAACATGTGTTGGTAGTGTGACTAGGGTTTGGCAGTGACATATTTGAATCTGGGGACTGTATGCTCTTACACCTGAAAACACCAAAGCCAGAGACTGGAGTCCAAAGCCAAGGATTTGCAGAATAAAGGAGTCATGTAGACTGGGCAGATGTGTGCAACCAGTCACATGCACCAAAACCAAGGTGGGCTCCGACCACAATGGGGCTAGTGTCTGGAATGCTCACCCAAATTAGGGCTCACTAGAGAAGGACACCATGCAGCTCGAACAACTATGCAGCACCAACTGTACCTAATAGAGCTAGAGCTACTTCAGGTTGCATTGAAGCTGGAGTCAGTTTTGCTCATCATAGCAAAGGTGATCTGTAGAAGGAAACCTCACAGCCCAAGTACCTGTGTGTGATCAAAATACCCACAAAGCTGAGGTGGACACAGGCCATGGTGAGCTTGGAATCTAGGTATCACAAAAGCTGGAGCTTACTGGAGAAGTGAACTATGCAGCTTTATCAGGTATGCCTGAGCAGACATTCCCACCAAACCTGGGACAGTGGGCTGGAGTCTAGAGGATTCACCATAATTGAAGAAAGCTTCACATTCCAGATGAGTGTGTGTGATTAACTGTACCCACCAAAGACAGGGTGGCCTTAGACTGTACAAATGCTGGAGTCAAGAGTGCTACTCCCAGTGCTAGGATGGTTGGAGAAGTGAACCGCATTGCCCAGGCAAGTTTGTATGTGAACTACACCCCACCCCTCTGCATTGCTACTGGTTTGAGAAGACATTTGGAGAGGACTGGCTCTGGTTGCAATCCTTTACTGTGGTGAACTGACATAGGAAGAGAAAGGAAGTAAAGGGGACAGATCCAAGTCTGTAGAGGCAAGCATCCTGGCTTCTAAGATCCTGGGGCAGGACTCATCCTGCTGTGCTGAACCAAATGTCCCATGTAGTATAGTACACCCTTCAACTAAGATGGTGTGGTCACTGTTGCTGCTGGATCTAGTTTGGTTTGTGAGAATACAATCCTTGTTGCTAATATTGTAGAATGTCTTTGAGGTCTCAAAGTTGGGGACGTGAGACGGATTCTGCCCTCTAGGGTGATCCATACCACCATTGTCTATACCATCAGTGATTTATTCTTCAAGATAGTGTCATACTGCCACTGTGCCTTGAGGATTTTGGGGAAGAAAACAAGAGTTTGTTTTCTGCAGCAAATCTACCATGTATATTCTAGGTGGTTCCTATTACTGGGGCCCAAGTTTGTGGAAACTGAATTTTTTCTATAGTTAAGGTTTTAAATGTTCAATGTCTGTGGAAATGAATCTGCTGGGTCTCTCCTCTCTGCCATTTTCCCTGCAACAAGAATTCTTGTTGATTGTAGGAACTGGAACTCAGTTACTGTTGTTGGGCATTGCTACTCTCTTTAAGCTGCTATGCCATGTCTCTGTGTCCTAAACAGTTCCTGGGTCTCCTTTGAAGAGCTCCAGTATATCCCTTTATACTTTCACCTTGAAGTGAAATTTTCTACTTCCTATTTTGTTCTCTACAGGGAAGAAAATAAACAGTAGATGCCTCCATCTGGTCATCTTGGAGTTCTACAGGGGTATTCAAGGACACAGAATTAAACCTCAGTGCCTGTGCATCAGCCTCTGGAGAGCTGCTGTGCCTGGAATTTCCCCAGGTAAGATGTAAGAACAAATATTATCTCTTGGGCAGTGCTATAGTTATTTTACAAGAGATGAAATTAAATACATACCTTTTATTTATTATCATAAAGGGTGCTAGATAGGCCCCAAACCCCACTTGTATCTTAAAATAATAGCATAAATATGTAGTATTCCACATGTACATAAACATAAATAAATAAAAGGAAATAAGACATAGGAGGGACTCTACCTATTGTTTCTAATTTGAACCAAGCAACTAAACAGAGAAATTATCATCTCAAACAAAATAAATTCTTCCTTTGAGTTCCCATAGCAATTCTGTATATATTATATATGTATAGCACTTAGTCTGATTTGCAATGGTTTATTTATGAGTCTACCATTTTTTTTTGTTGAGAAAGACCATACTTTCTCCAACTTTGATTTCTAGAATATATTTATATACCTTGTATTTTTCAGAAGTTATATGATAGTGTTAGTTACATGACTAATGACAGAGTAATGATTCTCTGTTCAATTACTCATTCATAAACACTTAATTAAGGATCTACTTAGTGCCAGCACCTTTCAAAAACTAGACACAATAATGAACAAAATAAGAACAAAATAGTGACTCATTGAGTTAATTTTTTAAATTTTTTATTTATTTATTTTTGACAGGCAGAGTGGACAGTGAGAGAGAGAGAGAGAGAGAGAGAGAGACAGAAAGGTCTTCCTTTGCCATTGGTTCACCCTCCAATGGCCGCCGCGGAAGCAGAGTCTGTGATCTCTGGGATCTATACTCAAACTTTCAAAAGTAAAACATAAAGAAAATATCTAAAAATGTGCAAGAAAAAGAAACCCACCAGATTATCTTCAGAAGATCTCTAATCAGAGTGACCGTAGATTTCTCAACAAGAACCTCATAAGCCAGGAGTGAATGGAGAGACACAGTCAATGTCCAAAAAGATAAAAAAAAAAAAGAAAACCTGCAATCCCAGAATACTTTACCCAGCAAAACTCTCATTCATAAATGCAAGTTAAAAAAAAAAAAAAAACTTCCAAGACAAGCAAATATTGAAAGAATGTGTCACCACCTGGCCAGCTTTTCAAATGATACATAAGGATATATAATACACAGAAAAAAAGAAAGATAATCAGCATCATGAAAGAATGTGAAGGCAGTTATCCTCCTACCTAAAATAAATAAATAAAACAAAAACAAAAAAAAAAACCACACCAGGGGGCTGGGGCCGTGGCTCACTTGGTTAATCCTCTGCACTGGAATTCCATGCCGGGTTCTAGTCCCGGCTGCCCCTCTTCCTGTCCAGCTCTCTTCTGTGGCCTGGGAAGGCAGTGGAGGATGGCCCAAGTGCTTGGGCCCCTGCACCTGCATGGAAGACCAGGAAGAAGCACCTGGCTCCTGGCTTCGGATCAGTGCAGCACCTGCTGTAGTGGCCATTTGGAGAGTGAACCAATGGAAGGAAGACCTTACTCTCTCTCTCTCTCTCACTGTCTGTAACTCTACATGTCAATAAATTAAAAAAAAAAAAACACCAAAGAGGATTCAAAATAAGCAATTGGAATATTTGTGGAAAAATGGCATGACCAAGTCTTTACTTATCAGTAGTAACCTTGAGTATAAATGAGCTAAATTCTCCAATTAAATGTTACAGACTGGTTGAATGGGTTAAAAAAGAAAGCACATCTCTATGCTCCCTACAAGAAAAATGCTTTAGCAATAAAGATGCACACATAGTGAAAGTTAAAGGATTCAAGAAATGTATTCCATGCAAATTGACATCAAAATAAGAAGTAGCTTTTCTCATATCAGACAAAATAGATTTTAAGATGAAAACTGTTAAAAGAAACAAACAAAGTCATTACATAATGATTAAGGGATCAATTCAAAATGTGACTATAGTAAATGTGTATGCACCCAATGATAGGGCACACTTATAGAAAGCAAATGTTAATGAATCTAAAGGGAGAAATATGGACCTATACAAAAAATAGGGACCTTAAAACCCAACTTTTTCAGTGTACAGACTTCCAGACAAAAAGATAAACAAGGAACCAAAGCTAATGTACACTATAGTCTAAATGTACAAAATTGATACCTATGGAACATTTCATCCCATAGCTACAGAATACACATATTTTTCATCAGTGCATGGGATATTCTGTAGGACAGACCTATGCTAGACAATAAAACAAGTCTCAACAAATTCGAAAAAAAAATTGAAATCATGTCATTTAACTTTTCTGACCACAGTGGTGTGGAGCTAAAAATTAATAACAAAGAGACACTAAAAATATACAAACACATGGTGACATAACAGCATGCTCCTTAATGAACAGTGGGTTATAGAAGAATTCAAAATGGAAATTAAAAATTCTTTGAGGTAAATGAATACTAAAATACAACGTATCAAGACTTATGGGATACAGCAAACAAGCGTTGGGAGGAAAGTTTGTAACAAATAAGGCTGACATCCAAAAAACTAGAAAGCATCAAATAAATTTTGATAATGCATATCAAGGACCTAGATAAATAAGAACAAATGAAACCAAAATTTTGGGGAGTAAAGAAATAATAAAAATTATATAATAAATAAACAAAATAGAAACAAAAAAATTATACAAAGATAAGTGAAATGAACTGTTTTTTTTAAAAAAATAAGCAAAATTGATAAGCCATTGGCCCAACTATATAAAAAAATGAGAAGACCCAATTTAATAAAATCAGAGATGAAAAAGAAGAGGTTACAACTGATACTGCAGAAATAAAAATATTCATTAGAAATTGATACAAATAGCTACATACGAACAAATTGGAAACTGTAGATGAAATGGTTAGATTTATGGATACACATAATTACTAAATTTGAGGCATGAAGACATAAAAAAACTGAATAGTGAAATAATCAATATGGAGATTAAATTAGGAATAAAGAGCCTCCCAACAAAGAAAACCCCAGGAACATATGGCTTCACTGATGAACCCCACAAAACTTTTAAATAAGAGCTAATTTCAATTATTCTTAAACTACCCAAAACAATTGAAATGGAGAGATCCCACCCAAAGTCATTATATTTCAGAAGGCTTAACTTGATTCCCAAAAGAGAGAGAAAGAGAGAGTATAGTATAGACCAATATCCCTGATAAACATACTTGTAAAAATCCTCAACAAAATACTAGTAAATTGAATCCAACAACACATCAGAAGATAATCCACCCAGACCAAATTGAATTTATCCCAGGGATGTGGGGATGGTTCAGCATATGCAAACCGTAACCATAATATATCACATGAAAAAAATGAATGATGAAAACATGATTATCTCAACTGATGCAGAGAAAACATTTAATAAAAAATTCATTCATGATAAAAATCTTAAAATTTGGTATAGAAGGAACATACACCAACATAAGACAATATATGGCAAACCCACAGTCAGAATCACATTGAATAGGGAAAAGCTGGAAGTATTTCCACTAAGATCCAGAACCAGATAAGGATGACCACTCTGTCCATTACTATTCAAAATATTCTGACAATTTTAGTCAGAGCCATTAGGCAACAAAATGAAATCAAATGGATACCAATAGGAAAGGAGAAAGTCCAATTACCCCTATTTGAAGTTGACATTACCCTTAAAAAAAGAGGAACCAAGTGACTCCAATAAGAGACTATTGGAAATCATAAAGAGAATTCAGCCAAGTTGCAAGATATAAAACCACACACAAAAATCAGTAGCTTTATTATACACAAACAGTGCTTTGGCTTAGAAAAAACCTATAAAGTCAATCCCAATCACAACAGATACAAAAGAAAAAAAAATCTTAAATATCTTGTGATAAATTTAACCAAGTAGTGAAACATCTCTACAATTAAAATTATAAAACATTAATGAAAGAGAATAGAAGGCACAAAAACAAAAAATTAATATCAGGATGTCCATGAAAACATAACATAATATAAAGATTCAATGTGATCCCCATGAAAATACCAAAAACATTCTTCATAGATCTAGAAAAAAAGATCCTAAAATTCGTATAGAAACCCAAATGACCCCAAATGGCCAAAGTCTCAAATAATAAAAATAAGCTGAAGACATCACAATGCCAGATTTCAAAACATACTACAGTGTTATTATAATCAAAACAGCCTGATACTGACACAAAACAGATGTGTGGACCAACCGAACAGAATAAAAACCCCATAAATTAATCCATGCATCTACAACCAATATTTGAAAAATAAGTTGTAATCAGTCCTTATAGAAAAGACAGTCCCATCAAAAAATTTTATCAGGAAAATTGCATCCTCCCATGCAGAAATACAAAATAACACCCCCTACCTTATGCCCTGTACAAAGGGATCAAGGAGGCATACCTAAGACCAGAAACCATCAAATTACTACAGGAAAATGCTGCAAGACATTGACAAGACATTGGCATAGGCAAAGACTTCTTGGATAAGACCCCAGAAGCCCAGGCAATAAAAGTAAAAATAGAAAATCTGGGATTACATAAAGCTAAGAAGCTTCTACACAGTAAAGGAAACACTCAACAAAGTGAAGAGGCAACTGACAGAATGGGGTAAATTATTTACAATTACACATCCAATAAAGGATCATATCAAGAATATATAAAGAACTCAAAAAACTCAACAAAAACAATCTGCATATGAAATAGGCAAAGGACATGAATAGTTGTTTTTCAAAGGATGAAATACTAATGTTCAACAGACAAATGAGAAAATGCATAGGAGCACAGGCATCAGAGAAATGGAAATAAAAACCACAATGAGGTATTACCTCACCCAAGTGAGAATAGTTGTCATCTAAAAAAAGATAACAAATGCTGGTGAGGATGTAGAGAAAAATCCTAATGTGCTGTTGAAGGGAATGTAAACCGATAACCATTATGGAAGAAAGTATGGAGATTCCCCAGAAAACTAAAATAGGTCTTTCATATGACTCAGCTATCCCATTTTGGGAATATATCCAAAGGAAGTAAAATCAGCATATGAAAGAGTAACCTGCAGCCCCATGCTTTTAGCAGCTCAATTTGCAATAGCTAATATATGAAATCAACATAAATGTCCATCAATTGCTAACTGAATAAAGAAAATGTTCTATCTATAATGATAGAATATTAACAGTAAAACATAATGAAATCCTGACTTTTACAATAATGTGGATGTGACCAGAGATCATCATGCTTAATCAAATAAAGCAGGCCAAAAAAGACAAATATCACATGTTTTGTGTGTTTTGTGGTGGTTACTATATAAAGAGGATATAAAAATTTATTGTATATGAATGAAATTGACATCTTTTAACTTGATTGCAGTTTGCAATCCTTATCTACATTCTTGCTGAAGATAGTCTTTGCTTTTAACTTATTGAACTTTTTATTTATTCGAGCATTATGCCTTTGACTATAAGGTAAATTAAAAATATGCTTTCTAAAAATGTAAAAAGAGGAATGAAAGAGAGAGAGAGGAAGGGAAGGAAGGAGGGAGGTTTTGGGAGACAGAAAGACAACAGACAGAGGCAGCAAGTGAAGGAGGAAGGAAGGAGGGAGGAAGTATTCTTAGAATTTTGTTTATGAATTACATTAAATCAGTTTTGTTTAGCAAAAATGTATATAAAACAATGTTTTCAAAAAAATGTATCACAGTATAACTTAAACTGCAAAATGGAAAATGGACTGTATAGGAGCAAATACACAAATGAGAAGGGGATATTGCAACTATATGTGCAAGTACCTGTGCAGAATTTCACTACAGTGGTGACAGTAAAGATTATAAGAATTGATGGGTTTTGGGTTGCTATGACATAGTAAATATTATGAATGATAAGATTGAAATTGTAGCTCAAAAGAAGAAATCTACAAATACTATAGTTAGGTGAGCAATGCAGTGTGTCCAAAGGATAGAGAGTTGTAACAGCCAGATAGTTAATTCCTTAAGACACAGGTGATAATAGATAATGTTCTGAAAGGCAAATAATTTTAAAAAATGTGGACATATTTTAAAGGTGTATATTAGCAGGGCCTAAATAGTAGTTTTAATGAGTATCAGATATGAAAGAGAATTCTGATCCAATAAAAGGATATGTTTTTTGTTGCCCACTTTATGTAGTTGTGTGTAGATAGATTATTTGGTAGAAGAACCAGAAACAGATTTCAGTGTCAGGACATTTATTTTTTATTGATAAATATTCCGAGTGGACATAGTATGATTTGATTATCTGTTTATGTGTTGATAAGTCATTTGTGATTTTTTAGATTTTAGTGTTATAAATAAGTTATTATTAACATTTATGTACAAAATTTGTATAGACACATGAAATTTATGTTTTCTTTCAAAAATAAGTATACTAATCTGTGATGCCTTTTAAAAATAGTTGTTTGAAAGAGAGAAAGTGGGAGGCAAAAACAGAAGCAGAGATAGTTTGAGATCTTCACACTGGTTCACTCCCCAAGTACTTGGAACAGCTCGGTCTGAGCCATACTAAAGTCAGGAGCACAAAACTCAGCCTGGCCTCCCACATGGGGCTGGGGACCCACATAATTGGGCCAACACGTGCTGCTTTCCAGGATACACATTGGTGGGAAACTAAAATTGGAAACAGAATCAGGACTTGAACCTAAACACTCTAGAAAGGGTTAGGCAGAGTCCCAAGTGAGAACTTAACTGATAAATCACCCCTTAACTGTCCAGCCCACCTATTCCACCTCTTCAGATTTTTTTTTCATTCAAGATACATGTTCATGTGTGTTAACTATTTTAGATGAATCTTGGGCCTACTGATCACACTTCTCTTCTCTCATCTGTGCTGCTGTTCCTGGACTGCACTGACTCTCCACCCAGAGTATCTTTTGGGCTTGCTGGTGAAATGAAGATGGGGTGTGCTCTTTCTTCAAGTTATGCTGTTGGTGTGGGGGTTGCCTCACTGTGTTGTGATTCTTTTCATTTCTTGAAGAGCGTATTGAAAGGTTTGCATTAAATGGTCAGTATTATTTTGACAGCCAACTACACAGGGGTAAAAAGGAAAGATTGATAGGCACAGTAGTGTCCTGTCAAAGATCAGGTGCTCATTCTTGGAGCCTAAAAATGCTATCTTATGAGGGAAAAAGGCTGTTTACAGATACAACTAAGTCAGGAAACTTATGATGAAAAGATTATCATGGTTATCAGAATGGATCCTATATAATCGCAAAGGAGAAGCAAAGGAAGATTTGACACAAAGAAAGAAAGGGTGATGTTGAAGACAAAATGGGCTGTGAACATGTTCCCCTTGAAGACTGAAATGATGTGGCCACAACCCAATAATTGCCACCACTTCCCAGAGTTTGGAAGAGAGAACAGATTCTCCTTCAGAGAAATCATGGCCCTGATAGCACTTTTTTTTCAGTGCAGTCATGCTAATAGGAACTCTGATCTTCGGAATGGAGGGAGAATCAATTTCTGTTGTTTGAAGTCATGCATTTGTGGTAGGAACATGATGCAGCAGCATCCATGGGAACCTAGTGCCAACAAGTTATTTTATTTAAATAATTTTATGAGGGCTTGAAAATGGTAAATAAAGTAAAAAATGAAGAAACATAAAATTTGACATCTGATCTCTTGACATAATGACTACTCAACCTGCCCATTCACAGACCAGTTGCAACTGACAGTTTCCTACTTAGCCCAGGTGCTAGCATTCTGTTACTGACAGTCTGTCCTAGCAAACAACAGAGGGTCAGTGGATACTTGAAGGATATTGAATGATGCATTCGCTTCTGGTATTTTTTTCTAACTCCTAACCCTGCATTCTACATTATCTCACTTATCATAACAGTCATTTCAAACAGGAGATTTGCATCTTTTCAGAGAGCATTCTTCCAGTATTGAAATCAACTGTAAATATTGCTATGTAGAATGATAAATTTACTTATCTGAAACATCTGTACGTGGATTATCTTGCTGACTCAGAACTTTTTAAATAAATAATGTGATGTCATAATTTTAGGCTTAATAAATCAGCCTCCACATAAGTCAAGCAAAGAATGTATTTCAAAATAAGTCCATTTGCCATTCTTTTTTAAAGATTTATTAATTTGCAAAGCAGAGATATATATATAGAGAGATCTAACTGCTGGTTCAACCTCCAAGTGGCCTCAGTAGCTGCAGCTATGCCAGGCTGAGGCCAGGAGCCAGTAACTTCTTCTGGGTCTCCCACTTTGGTGCAGAGACCCCAGACTTGGACTATCTGCCACTGCTTTCTCAAGAGCATTTGCATGGAGCTGGATCAAAAGTGAGGCAGCCAGGTCTCAAACTGATGCTCATAGGGGATGCTGGCATCACGGGGGCAGTTTAACTTGCTACACCGTGCTACCACAGGGCCCCCAAGTTTCCACTCTTATAATCAACAGAGTATACTAGTCTAGCTTCAGGGCCTAGTACTGGTGGTTGAAGAAGCATCTTACTGCTACTTCTCTTTATTTAATTTACTTGATATAATTTGTATTTAAGGAAAAAAGCAAAAATAAACAAATTTGAAACAAAAGAAGTCTCTTAAAAATTATTTATTTTATTTGAAAGGCAGAGTTGCAGAGAAAGAGAGGGAAACAGAGATAGATGCATACGCAGTGATAGAGATAGAAAGATATAGAGAGATTTTTCATCCAATGGTTCACTCACCAAGTAGTTGATAGCCAGGGCTGGGCCAGACTGAAGCCAGAACCTCAAAGTCCATCTAGGTCTCCTACATGGGTGACAAGGACCCAAGCATTAAGGCTATCTTTCTCTGCTTTTCCAGGCACAGTATCATGGAGTTGGATCAGATGTAGGATAGCAGGGTCTCAAATAGGTAGTCATGTGGAATCACATGTGCATCACAGGTGGCAGCTTAATCCTCTGTGTCATAAGGCCTGCCCTAAAACAAAAGCAGTCTTATACATTTGATTGTGTTTGTGTGTGTATCCTATTTATTGATGTTTTTATTTGTTAAGTAAAGCCCAGGGTGGAGCCAAGATGGTGGAATAGTGAGGGCATGCACTGATAGTCCAGGAGAAGATAGTTTAATAAAAGTGGAGTTACTGTAGTCTCAGGGAAAGGCTCCAGGAAAAATTTGCAGAGGAAACTCTTCCAGATCTAGTGGATGTAACATGGAGAACCTACGGGGAGAACAAGGACACCCACGGCTCAGAAGCCCAGCCGTGGAGTGTGCACACCAGCATTGGAAGGGGAGGTGAGACAAAAACCTCAGTAGCCTGAGACATTGGTGGGGAAATGGCAGGAAGAGCCTAGAGGGAATGAGGCTTGAAGCCCTACTGGGGAAAGTACACCAGGCTGACTGGAGGAGAGAAAAAAAATGAATGTATAAGGGGAACTGGTATGGACACGAGCCTCTCTCTCCACTCACCTTACAAAGCCGAGCAAGACAAAGAGCAGGCACCATTTTGGACATATGTAAAGTGGCGCCTGCCATCAGCCAAGCAGAAAAACCTGACTCTGGTGGGGAGAAATAACAGGAGGTTAGGAACTAGTGAAGGTGTGGAGCTAATGAACTGAGACTGTGAAAATCTGAGGGTGTGGGAGAGAACTCACAGAGTACACAAACTCGGTAACCTTGGCAACCAGGTGGGAGACTGAAGAGAAATTTGAGTCCACACTGAGGGCTGCATAGACCCTTTGTGTGGTCCTTGGAGTAGAGCAGATGAATATTATACCCACAGGGGCCAGATTTCATACATCGACTACCCTCAATTCCACTCAGCTATGAGGAATTACTTCCCTTCTGAGTCAAAAAGAGAGAGAGAGAGAGAAAGCTAGAGAGAGAGAGAACAATCTGGGTGAGTCACCTTTGGCACACCCTTAACCCTGAAGAACCAAACAGAGCTCTCTGGCCACACCCATCACAACCTCTAAGGATCCATCAAAAGCAGACAGTCCACTTAATCTAGAGTCATAGTATAACGAGAAAAACCACTGCAGTGAGGAAACCAAGAATATCTCCACAATGCCAAGCAACAAACGCAGAAACCGAGGAAACAAGAACAAGGAAGACACTATGATGCCCCCAAATGAACAAGACACCCCAATTCAAGATTATGAAGATGATGAGATAGAAGAAATGCAAGAAACGGATCTCAAAAAATTGATAAGAACATTAAGAACATTGTTCTCAAAAACAAATTCTTGAACTACAGAAATCCTTAATGGACAAGATAGAAAATCTCTCTCATGAAAATGAAATATTAAGGAGGAATCAAAATGAAATGAAGCAACTAGTAGAACATGAAACTGTGATAGTGAAGAGAAACCATAATGAAATGAAGAATTCAATAGATCAAATGACAAACACATTAGAGAGCCTTGAAAGCAGAATGGGTGAAGCAGAAGAGAGAATATCAGACTTAGAAGACAGAGAACAGGAAAGTATACAGTGAAACCAAAGAAAAAAGAGGAAATTAGAAATCTAAAAAATATTGTTGGGAATCCGACCCAATGAGACATTTCAGGGCAATCTGAGCTTATACTGAGAACTGCATAGATCCTTTCTGTGGTCCTTGGGACAGAGCAGACGAATATTATACCCACTGTGGCTAGCACACAGGCACTGATTGCCATTGAGGAAAAGAGCTCAGCTGAATTACTTCCTTTCTGATTAAAAAAAAAAGAGGGAGAAGATTTATTGTGCCAAACCTGGGTGTGTCACCATAGGTACACCCTTAACACTGAAGAACTAAACAGAGCTCTCTGGCCACATCCACCACAAGCCTCTAGATTTTTCACTGAAAGCAGATAGTCCACTGGTAAAGCCACTATGGAATACAGTTTGGAGGTTCCTCAGAAACCTGAATATAGCCCTACCACATGACCCAGCCATCCCATTCCTCAGGATTTACCCAAAGGAAATTAAATTGGCAAATGAAAGAGCTGTCTGCACGTCAATGTTTATTGCAGCCCAGTTCACAAGAGCTAAGACATGGAATCAACCTAAATGGCCATCAACAGTAGACTGGATAAAGAAATTATGGGATATGTACTCTATAGAATACTATACAGCAGTAAAAAAATGAGATCCAGTCATTTGTAACAAAATTGAGAACCTGGAAAACATCATGCTGAGTAAAATAAGCCAGTGCCAAAGGGACAAATATCATATGTTCTCCCTGATCTGTGACAACTAATTGAGCATCCAAAAGGAAACCTGTTGAAGTGAAACAGACACTATGAGAAACAATGACTTGATTAGCCCTTGTCATGACTGTTGATGAACAGCTTACTATTTTATTCATTTTAGTATTTTTTTTGTTCTACTTAATACCATTGGTTGAACTCTAACTAACACACGATTATTGTTAGGTGTTTAAATTTAACTGAAAATTGATCCCTGATAAAAAATAAGATTGGGAATAAGAAAGGGAGGAGATATACAGTTCAGCACACACTCACTTGGATTTACCTATAATGGTTGAGCTAGAAACGTGCCATGGGATTCCAAATCCCATTAAGTTAGCATGTATCAATGCCATCTTACTAGTCAAGTTAATCAGTTTAAGTTGTTAATTGTTCATAGAATAGGATTAAGTGTCAAAAGTATCACATAAACAAGATCAGTGTCTGCTAATAATAACTGATAGAATAAAAAAGGAGAGAATGATCCAACATGGGAAGCAGGATACACAGCAGACTCACAGAATGGCAGATGTCCTAAACACCACTCTGGCTTCAGATTCAGCCCTTAAGGCATTCAGATCCAGCTAAAAAGCCCATGAGAGTTTCCCAGGCATGGAAAACCAAGACACTGTGGCAAAAAAATGACCTAAATGAAAGATCTCTGTGAGTGAAAAGGCCATCAAAGAAGGAGGTACCTTTCTTTGAAGGGAGGAGAGAACTTCCACTTTGACTATGGCCTTGTCTAAATAAGGTAGGAGTTGGTGAACTCAAGAGGCTTCCATAGCCTTGGCATCTCATAACAAGAACCTCTGGTGATTACTGACATCATAAATAAGAGTGTCAATTGTTAAAGCAACAACAGGAGTCACTGTGCACCTACTCCCCATGTAGGATCTCTGTCCTTAATGTGTTGTACTATGCGAATTAATGGTAAAACTAGTATTCAAATAGTACTTTATACTTTGTGTGTCTGTGTGGGTGCAGTCTGTTGAAATCTTTACTTAGTATATACTTAGTTGATCTTCAGTATATAAAGATAATTAAAAATGAATCTTAATGAAGAATGGGATGGGAGAGGGATTAGGAGATGGGGTGGTTTGCGGGTGGAGGGAGGTTATGGGGGGGGACCACATAATCCAACAGTTGTACTTCCGAAATTTATATTTATTAAATAAAAGTTAAAAAAATAAAATAAACTCTCAATTTAAAAAAAAAGTTTCAATAAAGATCATTACTGAACCTATAGCCTCTGTAGGCTTTGGTTCTTAGAGTAGTTGGGGAAATATGTATTCCTTCCATCATGTGCTATACCCTACGCTGAGATCTCAAAGTATTCCTTGGAAACCTGTAAATTAGATGAATGAATAGAATGACTACAAGATGGTAAGAAAAAAGCTTTTATGAGTCAGTAAAAGAAATGTGAAGTAATATTTCTGCCCATATCCCACTGACCAATGTAGGCTGGAAAATGTAGTGTTTCCATGAGCCTTGGAGGAAAAGTGAAAGGATATGTTTAATACATAATATGTTCTTGCTATAACTCTTTTGAATAAAACAATTTTTCCTCTTTTATTTCTTCTGTAGAGTTGCTTCCACCTCTATCCATATCCCAATCAAATATATTCTCATGGGCCAGACCATCATTTTTCTTTTCTTTTTTTGACAGGCAGAGTTAGACAGTGAGAGAGAGAGAGAGAAAGATCTTCCTTTTCCGTTGGTTCACCCCCCCCAAATGGCTGCTATGGCTGGTGCGCTGTGCCGATCCGAAGCCAGGAGCCAGGTGCGTCCTCCTCAGACCATCATTTTTCCAGAAGAACCATTAGAATATCCAACCTACAAACTTTGCCCTCAGCCTTAACCCCTCTTATCTATCGTCTACACAGCTGCAGGAATAATTAAATTAAAATGCAAATTTATTATCAAATATACCTTCCCAAGTCCCTGCTGTGATTTCTCACCATGGACAGGGTAGCAATATTAGGATAGGAAGACAAAGCCCTTCTCTTCTGAAAACCTCCATATTATACCAGCTTCAGCTCTGCACATTCCTCTCCATTTTACGCTCATCCAAGAGTGAAATGCTACTGATTCCTATTCAGTGTCTTAGTTCATTCTGTTTTCTCACTTGGAATATCTTTCTCCCTCATTATGCCACAACTCTTCAAGATGAATTAGATGCCTCTTGTCAAAACTTGCATAATCTCTGGTACCTTTGTCAATCTGTGATTTACTTCATTGTACATAGCAATCTGTAATATTGCCTAAGTAATTCATTAAATTATTCGATCCTTCACAACAGGAGATATATCTTACTCACTTTTTCCTTCCAGCTCTAGAAGAATTCTTGGCACATACTAATCATTTGCAAATGTATGCCAAATGCATAAGCTGCTAACCAGGGACTCACCTTGAACTTTAGTTCCTGTGCCTGCATCCTTTGCACCCTACTTATATCTTGTCATTCACTTTCACAGGAGTAGTTCCAAACTTTCCCTAGTTCACTGGCCAGAGTTTTTTATATGGCCAGATAACAAGTGAATAATTACCCTATTAACTTCCCCACTATTTTACTCTGTTAATATGACTGGATGTACTGATAGAAGATGAGCTTCGTATTACAACAGAACACTTTATGATAAAGTCACAGAAAGCCCATCTAAGTTTTCTGGCATTTACTACTTACCAAATCTGTTTTATTAAAACCATGGATCTAATGTAAAATAGATGCTTCTATTTTATTACATTCAACCTCAAATACCACTTTGTGCTGGTTCAACCAATCAGATATGTCTCACAAGTAAAGCTGTTTCATATTTTAACAATAGACACTTAAAAGATACACATTTCTACCATACAGTAGGATCAAACAAGATAATAGTACAAAACAATACAGAGAAATTCAGTTGGAACAGCAGAAGAATTTAGACAGCATTCTGAGTGAAAATTCCTGTCCTGTGAATTATAAAATTATTGATGATAATTGTAAATCATAATTTATGAAACAGTCCAAGCATTGATAAGGAAGGAACTGTCCCCTCAATGTTCCTCCATTAGGTTTTGGTCTCATTTCAAAGTGGTGTAGCCAAAGCTTCTTCCAATATTTTGATTGATAACTTTCAAATTAGGATTTGGAAACAAGTATATTAATTGTGCTGTACTTGTGCCTCACTAAAAGGACATCAGGTTTCATTAATTAGTATCATTGAATTGAGTTAATTTATTGGAAACAGAGATACAAACATAAGGCTAAAAATGTAAGGATGTTTAAATATATTCTTGCTAGTGGATAAGAACCTATGTTGAGTTTGAAATAAATTTTGATACCTCTTCTAATGCATAAAGATTGAAAAGAAAAACTGAAATACCTAAATTTTGAGATAGTTTTGAGAAAATATCATTTATTTTTATCATTCATTTTTAGGGGGATATTTATAGAGTTCATTTAAGGATTTTTACCAGATAGAAAAAAGTCACATGTATATTCTTTATATTTATTCAAATTATGAATTTTATAATTTAATAGTTTAATATAAAGAATAAGTACACTTTGATGAAATAGGGTTTGCTTCAACTCAAAAGATAGCAAATCCATTTCCACAGCATAGCATGATAGTTTGGCCAGCCCTACTCCAGACTCCAAGGCTGATCATTCATCTTTATGTCAATTACCCTTACCAATACTATCTCTTCAAGATATTTGGTAGATCATTTAAAACCAGAATGAGCCAGGATACATTAATTTTCCATTGAGTGCTATAAATTACTAAGGATAATCATTCCTGAATTAAATGGAAAATAGAGTATGATAAACAGCATAGTGTGGTTCCACAACAAAACATCTTGGTTAATAATGATGATTCAGGGTGTTACCCAATGAATTATCAATGCCAATGTTTTTTAAATCTCAAATGTGTCTAAGAGTTCTGAACATGCTGTATCATTGTGTATTTCTGTACTTTCTAAATACACACACACACACACACACATCAAAGGTTATTCAAAGCTGTTGTTTAGAACTCATAATGCACAATCATTCCAGACTGGCCAGCACAAGAATATTTCGCTCAGAGAATAGCTAAACTAGAATTACTTGATCTGCTTAAATCCTGTCTGAGACTCAAGGAAAGAGAGGAAAAGTAGAAACACTGCTGAACCACCAGATATTTATCCTGAGAAAATGAGGTTCAGAAGAGAAAAGGACATCCCAGGCTTGCTGGTGGTTTCCTTAAGAAAAGCAAGAAATTGCCTCAAAAGGAGTAGCAAAGATGTGTGCATATTCTCAGTTTCATAAACATTAAATGTTATATTTACAAGTCTTCATAAAGTTCTTCAAAGTATGGTCCAGGTGTCACTTCATCTATTACAACAGCCCAGCTGTCCCAACCAGTGTTTGAATTTATATTGACATCCTGTACATTTTTACACCAATAACATTTGATGATCACCCCCTTACTTATCATTAGATTGAATTAAAATTCTGTGTAAACTCTCACTCTCCATAGATTCTGAGATTCTTGAGAATGAGAATTGTGTGCTTTTCACCCCTGTGTTGCTTCCGTTAACACCACTACCACTGCACTGGTGTGTAGAGCCACTGTGAGCATTCAATGATCACTTGCTGAATGAGTTCCTGAAACACAGTTGGAGAATATTGAGTGTACATAGGTCAGACTGAAGAGTATGCTTTTAATCAAGAACTATGGGTAAAGGGAAGCTAAAAGAACAGGTGTCAATAGTACAAGTTCCTGGTAGGGTCTCAAAATGAAAAGAAAATACAGAATATTTAAAAAAGAAAAAAGATTCTGTAAGAGAATTCATAAGATTGATGATAAACATCAATTAATTCCACAGATAGTCAAAATATGAGGGAGACCAGAGGGACAGTATGGCCAGTAGGGAGTATATGCCTTCTCTCAAAAATGTGCTTCTCTCAATTCCATTCTAGTGTAACAAGAAAATTTGGGCTCATATGGCAAGTGTACCAATTTCTTTTTTTCTTCCTTTTTTTTTTTTTTTTTTGACAGGCAGAGTAGACAGTGAGAGAGAGAGACAGAGAGACAGGTCTTCCTTTTTTCTGTTGGCTCACCTCCCCCATTGGCTGCTGCGGCCAGCGCACCGCGCTGATCCGAAGGCAGGAGCCAGGTGCTTCTCTGGTCTCCCATGCGGGTGCAGGGCCCAAGGACTTGGGCCATCCTCCACTGCACTCCCAGGCCACAGCAGAGAGCTGGACTGGAAGAGGGGCAACTGGGACAGAATCTGGTGCCCCAACGGGGACTAGAACCCGGTGTGCCAGCGCCACAGGCGGAGAATTAGCCTATTGAGCTGCGGCGCCGGCCAAGTGTACCAATTTCTAAGAAAAGCCAGAAGTTGCACATTTATATGATATGTTTCAGTTTAATATGTTGTCATATTTGTTCATGTATATGGAGCATGAGCCAGACACTACACACTCTGGGAACCTGGAGCAGAGACCACCAGAGTTTTAATACTCCCTGAAGTACTTTTCATTAGGATTGACAAACTGAATCAGCACCTTAGGAAGGTTAATTTTGCCCTGGTTTGGATATTGTAGGCTGAAGCATAATTACATACAAGTCCCTTTCCCAGAAAGGCATTCTAACAATGATTTCTGTATAATTTTATGTTTCTTCCTGTTTTCAGTATTTTCCTTTTCCAGGGAAGCACTGCAATGACAGAATAAATTCTAGTGATAGGATCTCTCCCTCTCCAGTGTTATCATCTTTCTTTTTCGCTTGTACCACTGCTACTGAGTTACTATATCCTACTACATTTCCCATAATTCTTCAATACTTTGCTCTATCTTTTTTTCATCCTCTCTAGAATCTGACAGGTCGCAGAAATATCTGATTTCAAAGAGATGCTCGTATTCTGTGCTGATGCCATCTAAGAATGCAAATGCTCAAATGTGACACTGCTAAGTGGAAAAAGGTAAGAACAATTGCTATAGGTCTTTGTATATTTTAGTCTTTTAAAATCTTTGAAGAGACAGAAACGTTTTATTTTCAACCAATGTCTTTGTTGCTTACTTTTGATTCCATCTCTGCAAATCAAAATGCATTAAAAATTTTTGAATGATAACAGTGGAATGTGTACTCAAAATGTGACACCATTAAGATTGCAATGAATATTGAGGGAAATTGTCTGTATGCCTATGCCTATGAACCCAAATGCAAGGGTCTAAATATAATTAAATGAACTACTAAGAAAATTCAGCTGTTATCCTGTCAGATTGCTATACTAGTGCAGTAAAACAAAGAAAAATAGATTCATGTAAGTTAGGCTAGAGGCTTAATTTCTTCACAACTATCATTTGACAGTATGTATTAAGTCCCTATATGTGAAATATGTGTTTATACTTGCAAATTGTAAGACAAACAACAAAGTACTATGAAGAAAATTTTAATTAGTTAAAATAAAACTTAGTTGTGATGGTACTACCAGGATTTTTCAACTAAATGTGAATATAATTGGATAATCCAATTTTCTCACTAGTGTAGATTATGATCCTGTAGTGTATATGTGCATTTAAAGATGATATTTGCCTGGAATTGATATAGAACTGGTATATTACAATATGCTATGTAGGTGGCTAACCCAGTTGCAAATTATGGAACCGACATTTAGTAATTAGCAGTGTTCCTGTAAAAGCAATGAAATACATGCATCATTTATTTTCAGTGCAGCTTTGCATAATTTGAATAATATGCAATTTGATCTACTAAGCTACAAATTAAATGCAAAAACTTAATATATACCAGAGAGTTGTGCTCTGAAATTGCATAACTGTCCATTGTGTGGTCATTTTCCTCACTGTCCCTTATACCAAAGCATGGAGAAGTAATCCCATAAAGTACATTCAGGGACAAGAGAATATTAAGAAACAATGGAAACCACAGAGAAGTCCCGAGTTGGTCAATAGTGTTACACTTCTCTAGGCAAGCATAAAAATTTAATTTGTGTTCTACCTCTTTTCCAAGTTTGTACTCTGCTTTGAAGATGTGCATAGTTATTAAGATGCCCCCAAATAGTGAGAAAAAGGAAAGGGAGCAGTTTTAATGCCTAGATTATTGAAAATTAGAAATATAGTAGTTCTAAAAAAGTCAAGAGGATTTTCTTTTAATTATGCATTCTATCTTTGTGAAGATTCATATATCTGACAAGACATCAAAGTAATATATTTTATTCTTTCCCAATTTAGATTCAATATACTATAAAATTAAATAATATCACTTTATTCAGAATTATATTATTTTGTTTACAAATTTAGCTCTATATTTTCAAATCCCTCTTCATCCATTTGCAAGGCCATCATATTTTAGCTCATGCTTCTTTTAAGATGTCAATGATGTGACCAAAACAATGGCCAATGATTTTTGCAGATATTATATTGAATGCCTTACATTATCTCATTTAATTGCAGAAGTAATCAAAAATTGAGGAAACTGAGGCTGTGAAAAACTTGACTGGGGTATATTTGCTTTTCCTACCAGTGAAGTTAAGAAATGCAAGATTGTGTGCTTAGAACCCATGTCCTGTTTTTAAACCTCCACTATACTTCAAACTCCATGATATCCCAACATTTCCCAAAACCTGCTTCTTCTCCTTCTTAAACTAATCAGAATCAAATTCTCCGTGTACTTAATATTGCCTCAGTTTTTCTTCTCTTTGTCCCTTGGTCCATGGTGTTTACATTCTTAGATATGTTCTTTGTCGCTTAGCTAAATTTCTGTTCTCTACCAGATCATGCATTGCATGCTTTCTTTTCTATACCTTTCCACATCAAGTGCACATCTCAGAACTAAGAGTCATTGGTATTGTTAAAGATCTATTGTAGAGATGCAATTATCTCTCAATAAATATATTTCCTAAAAACTTTAATAGTAAAGAAACAAATAATCCATTGTGAAACAAAGAATGTTCTGACAAATATTTGATTTCTTGTTACAAAGGGTAGATTTGCTGCCAGACATATTTCCTGTTCCAGCTTTTTCACCACCAGCATTTTCAAAATGATTTTCATTCACTCTCTGACTGCTCTTGGCCTGTGTCCAAATTTTCTCTTCAGATCTTCCAAATTTAATTTTAACTTCAAGTGCTCTTGCTGAATAAAGGTACTATAGGACTGGAGAAGAAATTCACCTTGCAGGAAAAAGGAATTCATTTTAATTTGGAAGCAAAGGCAGTGGCTGAGCTTAGGTTATACTCCTTATCAGGAATAGCTGACTCCATTCCTTTTCTGATCTTTCTATAGCATTCCTACTTCTTTCACCCCTCCAGCTGTGCCTCTGGAGCTGGTCTGGGTTTGGCCATGATATTGAATGACCCTTCTTGAAAATGTCATGAATTTAATAAAGTTCCAGTCAAGTTTATTGCATGTAATTCTAACACCTTTGCCAAAATGCAAATCTATTGATGTCCCCCCCAATTCCTTTTTCTGCCTCTCTTATCTGTTGTTGGCAGGGTATGGATGTGGTTGAATCCACTGTTGGGCAGCAGAACGAGGTCTGCTCTGGTCCTTGGACTGTTGTTTAGTAACACATTTGCCTTTTCTTTGGGTTAGGTACCAAAAAGTTTAAAAGCATCATTTCAAAGATGCCAATTTAGATTGACTACATAACTATACTTACAGGAATGGCAGCATTGTCATACTTTGTATGGCATGCTTGAGAGACTGATACAATCAGCAAAGATAACGTGTTTTTCTCCCTAGTCTTTGTCACTTCAGTGAGCGATAGTATCCTTAGAGTTGTTCAAACTAAAATAAAAGGGGGAGGGTGTGTCATTTTCAGTTTTCATTTTATTTACTGCTTGTACCCACATCCAATTAATCAGATTAATCAGCAGGTGGAGGATTAGCCTATTGAGCCATGGTGCCGGCCAGTACATTATTTTAACTCTACTTTGAAATACATCATTCGAGTCACATCTATCCTATTTTAAGCCACTGTTACTTCTAAGCACCTGCAACCAAACATATGATATTCCACTCTGTGAAATTTCTCTACAGCCATACTGATTGTTCCCTTCTTTCTATATTCTAGTTCCATTCTCAGTCTGAGAACTTTTCACTTACTCAATACTTATTTCTTCTACCTACAATTATCTGAACCTGGTTTCTGCCCATCCCTTCTAATTATTTGGGTCTCAACTATATATATTATCAGTGAGAAATTTTATAACTCCTAAATTTGTCAGCTTTGTTATATTACCTTGTTTTATTTCCATATATTTCGTATTACCTGATACTTACCTGTTTATGGCAAAGAATGTTTATTTGGGATTTAGTACTATTCTAGAATTGATAATTTTAAAAAAAGATTTATTTATTTGAAAGTCACAGTTAAATAGTGAGAGTGAGTGAGTAAGATCGAGAGAGAGAGAGAGAGAAAGAGAGAGAGAGAGAGAGAGAGAGAGAGAGAGAGATCTTCCATCTGCTAGTTTATTCCCCAGATGGCCACAATGGCCAAGGGTGGGTCAGACCAAAGCCAGTAGCTAGGAACCCCATTAGATATCCCTTTTGGGTGGCAGAGACCCAAAAATTTGGGTCATTTTCTGCTGCTTTTCCCAGACCATTATCAGGGAGCTTGTTCTGAACTGGTGACCATATAGTGTGCTGGTGTCAAGGGTAGCGACTTTACAAGCTACTCCACAGTGCTGACCCCGAATTGACAAGTTTTCTTCCAGTTGAAAACAAGATTAATTAAATGTTTTTAAATACTTTCTTTCAAAGAAAGTATTTAAAGAAAATAAATCTTTTAAACAAATTTTAAAAAAAACTCCTGGGGCTGGCGCCATGGCTCACTAGGCTAATCCTCCGCCTGCATCCTGTATGGGTGCCAGGTACTAGTTCTGGCTGCTCCTCTTCCATTCCAGCTCTCTGCTGTGGCCCGGGAGGGCAGTGGAGGATGGCCCAAGTGCTTGGGCCCTGCACCCCATGGGAGACCAGGAAAAGCACCTGGCTCCTGGCTTCAGATAGGTGTAGTTCTGGCCGTAGTGACCGTTTGGGGAGTGAACAAATGGAAGGAAGCCCTTTGTCTCTGTTTCTCTCTCTCATTGTCTAACTCTGTTAAAAAAAAAAAAAAAAAAAAAAAAAAAAAAAAAAAAAAAAAAAACCTCCTATAAGCAGAGGTAGACAAAAACAGAGGCAGCAAAACTAATCCTTCTCTGAACACACTAACATGCAACCATCCCTATAAAGCATCAGTAGAGGGCCTGAAACTCTAGCATAACAGGCTCATCAATGACCTGCAGCTCTGGAATCCCATATAGGCACCAGTTTGAGTATTGGCTGCTCCACTTCCAATCCAGCTCCCTGCTAATATGCCTGGGAAAGCAGTTGGACATGGCCCAAATCCTTGGGCCCCTACACCCACTCAAGAGACCCAGAACAAGTTCCTTGCTTTGGCCTGGATATGACCTAGTCATTGCAACTATTTGGGGAGTGAACCATAAAATGGCAGATTCTCTCTCTCTCTCTCCTCTCTCTGTAACTCTGCCTATCAAATAAATAAATAAATAAATATTAAAGCAAAAAAGAATAAGTAGAGATGGCTAGGAAAGACAAGGGAAGGTGGTCTTCTTTATCCTACCCTGAAAGCCAAGTACGGTAAGAGTCAGAAATTGGGAGTATCTACAAGAAATGGAGGTTAGCCTTCCATTTTACCCTGTGTGACTGCTCAGGCTGTTCTATGAATGTACCTGTCTAAAGAAAGGGAAATGGATTAGCAAGAGGAGAGGAGAAACAAGGTTGGACTCACCTTATCTTGCCAGTTAGAGTGGCTATTTCCCATGAGAGGAGATCTGGTAGGTGTAGAATTTTAGTTGTTTTGTATTTATTCAACCAGGGTGGTGTCAGAGGTGAGAGGCTATGGGGTGCCACTGGTGATGGAAGTTGATGCATGAGAGATCACATTAGATTTGTATTTACCAAATTATGGGGCTCTATGCATAGAGGATTCTGAATGTCAGTTGGAAACTTCATGTTAGAACTGGACAATATACCAGAATTTGGATGACTGCCATATAGCAAGTACAAGCTTCCAAGAAGTATGTTCCAGCAAAGTGACAGAAAAACAACTCCCTGCTCCCAAAAATTGAGATGAACTATAGCTCATGGGAGGAAAAGAAGAGTCTAGGGCTATGAATCAAATATAAGAAAAGAGTTTTAAACTTGGAGGAAGCAACATTTAATAAGTAAAAATGAACAGAGAACTATGAACACTTCCCAATAAAATAATAACAAACAAAACTTCAGTAAGAAATAGGTGAGAATGATTTTTATATGATAAATGTGAAACTTCTTTTTTTTACATCTATAGACATATCACATTGTGTCCCTAAAATACATATAATTATTATATTTATTTATTTATTTATTTTAAATTAAACTTTTATTTAATGAATATAAATTTCCAAAGTACTGCTTATGGGTCACAATGGCTTCCCCCTCCCAAAACTTCCCTCCCACCCGCAACCCTCCCCTTTCCCATTCCCTCTCCCCTTCCAATCACATCATGATTCATTTTCAATTCTCTTTATATACAGAAGATCAGTTTAGTATATATTAGGGAATGATTTCAACAGTTTGCCCCCAAGTAGCAACACAAAGTGAAAAAAAAATACTGTTGGAGTACTAGTTATAGCATTAAATAAGAGTGTACAGCACATTAAAGGCAGAGATCCTACATAATATTTTTTTTTAGAAAAATTAATTAATTTTCTATGCCATTTCCAATTTAACACCAGGGTTTTTTTTTTTTAATTTCCAATTATCTTTATATACAGAAGATCAATTCAGTATATAATTAGTAAAGATCACATCAGTTTGTACCCACGCAGAAACACAAAGTGTAAAAATACTGTTTCAGTACTAGTTATAGCATCACTTCACATTAGACAACACATTAAGGACAGATCCCACATGGGATGTAAGTACACAGTGACTCCTGTTGCTGACTTAACAATTTGACACTCCTGTTCATGGCGTCAGTAATCTCCCTAGGCTCTAGTCATGAGTTGCCAGGGCTATGGAAGCCTTTAGAGTTCGCTGACTTTGATCTTATTCCGATAGGATCATAGTCAAAGTGGAAGTTCTCTCCTCCCTTCAGAGAAAGGTACCTCCTTCTTTGATGGCCCCGTTCTTTCCACTGGGATCTCACTCACAGAGATCTTTCATTTAGGTCTTCTTTTTTTCTTTTCCATGGTATCTTGGCTTTCCATGCCTACAATACTCTCATGGGCTCTTGAGCCAGATCCGAATGCCTTAAGGGTTGATTCTGAGGCCAGAGTGTTGTTTAGGACGCCTGCCATTCTATGAGTCTGCAGTGTATCCCATTTCCCATGTTGGATCTTTCTCTCCCTTTTTGATTCTATCAGTTGGTATTAGCAGACACTTGTCTTGTTTGTGTGATCCCTTTGATTCTTAGACCTATCAGAGCCATTGGTTGTGAGCTGAAATTGATCACTTGGACTAGTGAGATGTCATTGATACATGCCACCTTGATGGGATTGTATTGGAATCCCCTGGTACATTTCTAACTCCATCATTTGGGGCAAGTCAGATTGTGCATGTCCCAAATTGTACATCTCCTCCCTCTGCCCTCCCCTGCTCAGTCACTCTTGGTCCTGGACTGAGTACAGGGTATTGACCTGCAGTGCTAGCCAGTAGGCTTATGGATTAATCCATATGAACTCTATTTTGTGGATGAAATCAATTTCTAGTTTCTGCCATGTTCCAGTAGTAGCTGGGAATCCAAGTGTATTTCTCAGATTCCAATACTTACAGCCTAAGTCCCACTTCAAAAGTCATGACCCTACTACGTATGGTCAGTGGTTTTCTCCACCCAATAATTGCCTTTTCCTAGGATTCTAAATATTTCACCTTGTCTTTTCTATCCTAATGCTCCTTCGGGGCTCCTTCCTGTACAGACTTCTTGTTAACTTGCTGCACTGATGGAATCTCCACTTAGAGATGCAATGACATATATACCAGCCCGAAACTATGTTTTCTCAATAATAAATCTGTCAACTTGTCTTGAGTTGTAATAATAAGTCATTGGTTTCACCTATTGAAGCAATTAACAATGCATTCCATTTTTTGGATCCGTGAGACCATGATCTGACAAGA
Organism: Lepus europaeus; assembly: GCF_033115175.1. Taxonomy (NCBI): domain Eukaryota; kingdom Metazoa; phylum Chordata; class Mammalia; order Lagomorpha; family Leporidae; genus Lepus; species Lepus europaeus. The sequence continues at coordinate 30,056,457 of NC_084836.1, read as the reverse complement.
ATAATAAATATCTAGATCCTGAATTTTCAAGTTACTACCCAGTTACATAAATCTTATAAAGACTTCCAATTTTACCAGGCAGAAGTTTTGTATTATACTGTTTTTGAAACATGTAAAGAAAGGAAAGTAATATGTACCCATGATATTATTCTTCAGAATTATGCCAAAGAAACCCTGAAAGTTTTCCCCTTCAGTTTTCTTTTTTTTTTGTTTAGAATTTAATATTAATTTTTTTGTTTTTTTTATTAAACTTTTATTTAATGAATATAAATTTCCAAAGTATAGCTTATGGGTTACAATGGCTTCCCCCCTCCCATAACTTCCCTCCCGCCCGCAACCCTCCCCTTTCCCGCTCCCTTTCCCCTTCCATTCATGTAAAGATTCATTTTCAATTCTCTTTGTATACAGAAGATCAGTTTAGTATATATTAGGTAAAGATTTCAACATTTTGCCCATATAGCAACATAAAGTGAAAAAACTACCAATGGATTACTAATTATAGCATTAAATAGCAATGTACAGCACATTAAAGACAGAGATCCTACATAATTTTTTTTCAAATTAATTAATTTTCTATGCCATTTCCATTTTAACACCAGGTTGTTTTTTTTTTCATTTCCAATTCTCTTTATATACAGAAATTGTATATAAATTGTATATAAATTGTTCATCTCCTCCCTCTCTTTTTCCACTCTTAGATTTAACAGGAATCACTTTTCAGTTAAAATTTAAACACCTAAGAATAATTGTGTGTTAATTACTGAGTTCAACCAATAGTACTAGAACAACAACAACAACAACAAATACTAAAAAGGATAAAGTATTACATTGTACATCTAAAGTCAGGACAGGAGCTGATCAGTTCATTGTTGCTTATAGTGTCCATTTCACTTAACAGGTTTCCCCTTTGGCGCTCAGTTGTCACCGATCAGGGAAAACAAATGATATTTTTCTCTTTGGGACTGGCTTAATTCACTCAGCATGATGTTTTCCAGATTGCTCCATCTTGTTGCAAATGACTGGGTTTCGTTGTTTCTTACTGCTGTATAGTATTCTATGGAGTACACGTCCCATAATTTCTTTATCCAGTCTACTGTTGATGGGCATTTGGGTTGGTTCCAGGTCTTAGCTATTGTGAATTGAGCTGCAATAAACATTAATGTGCAGATGGCTTTTTTATTAGCCAAATTAATTTCCTTTGGGTACATTCCAAGGAGTGGGATGGCTGGGTTGTATGGTAGGGTTATGTTCAGGTTTCTGAGGAATCTCCAGACTGACTTCCATAGTGGCTTAACCAGTTTGCATTCCCACCAACAGTGGGTTAGTGTCCCTTTTTCCCCACATCCTCTCCAGCATCTGTTGTTGGTCGATTTCTGAATGTGAGCCATTCTCACCGGGGTGAGATGGAACCTCATTGTGGTTTTGATTTGCATTTCTCTGATTGCTAGTGATCTTGAACATTTTTTCATGTGTCTGTTGGCCATTTGGATTTCCTCTTTCAAAAAATGTCTATTGAGGTCCTTGGCCCATCTCTTAAGTGGGTTGTTTGTTTTGTTGTTGTGGATTTTCTTGATTTCTTTGTAGATTCTGGTTATCAACCCTTTATCTGTAGTATAGTTTGCTAATTTCCAATTTCATTCCTTTGTGGTCTGAGAAGCTGCATGGTATGATTCTAATTCTTTTGAATTTGCTGAGACTTGCTTTATGGCCTAGTATGTGGTCAATCCTAGAGAGGGTTCCATGTACTGCTGAGAAGAATGTAAAGTCCTTAGATGTAGGATGAAATGTTCTGTAGATATCTGTTAGATCCATTTGGGCTATAGTGTCATTTAAATCTACTGTCTCCTTGTTGATCTTCTGTCCTGTTGATCTGTCTATCTCTGAGAGTGGAGTATTGAAGTCCCCCAGTACTATTGTATTGGGGTCTAAGTCTCCCTTTAAGTCCCTTAACAAGTCTTTTAAATAAGCTGGTGCCCTGTAATTAGGTGCATATACGTTGATAATCGTTATATCTTCCTGTTGAATGGATCCCTTAATCATTATATAGTGCCCCTCTTTGTCTCTCCTAACAGTTTTTGGGGTAAAGTTTATGTTGTCCGATATTAAGATGGCTACGCCCGCTCTCTTTTCATTTCTGTTGGCGTGGTATATCTTTTTCCAGCCTTTCACTCTCAGCCTGTATGGATCATTGTTGGATAGATGGGTTTCTTGTAAGCAGCAAAAGGATGGGTTTTGTTCCTTAACCCAATCAGCCAATCGGTGTCTTTTAACTGGACAGTTCAAGCCATTAACATTCAATGTGACTATTGAGAAGGAGTAACTTTGCCCTGCCATTAGCCAAAGATACTTTCTAATATATGGTTTGAGATTCCTGTGATCTTTTGGTGTGAGGTTTCCTACCTTTACTTTCTTTCATATTGGTGACCGTGTTTCTGTGTTTCTGTATGTAACACATCTTTAAGCATCTTTTGCAGGGCTGGACGAGTGGCGACAAATTCTTTCAATGTCTGTTTGCTGTGAAAGGTCTTTATTTCACCTTCATTCATAAATGAGAGCTTTGCAGGATATAATATTCTGGGCTGGCAGTTTTTCTCTCTTAGCACCTGGGCTATGTCTCGCCATTCTCTCCTAGCTTGTAGGGTTTCTGATGAGAAGTCAGCTGTGAGTCTAATTGGAGATCCTCTGAGAGTAATCTGGCGTTTCTCTCTTGCACATTTTAGGATCTTTTCTTTGTGTTTCACTGTGGTGAGGTTGATTATGACGTGTCGTGGTGAGGATCTCTTTTGGTCATGTTTATTAGGGGTTCTATGAGCTTCCTGTACTAGGTTGTCTCTGTCCTTCTCCAAAGCTGGGAAATTTTCTGCTAGTATCTCACTAAAAAGGCCTTCTAATCCTTTCTCTCTCTCCATGCCTTCAGGTACTCCTAGAACCCGAATGTTGGGTTTTTTAAGAGTATCCTGTAGATTCCTGACAGTATTTTTTAGATTTCTGATTTCTTCTTCTTTTCTTTGATTTGATTGTTTCCTTTCCTGTTCTCTGTCTTCTAAGTCTGATATTCTCTCTTCTGCTTCGTCCATTCTGTTTTTAAGACTCTCTAATGTGTTTTTCATTTGATCTATTGAATTCTTCATTTCATTATGATTTCTTGTCACTATCACCATTTCTTGTTCCACTAGTTGTTTCATTTCATTTTGATTCCTCCTTAATATTTCATTTTCACGAGAGAGATTTTCTATCTTGTCCATGAAGGATTTCTGTAGTTCAAGAATTTGTTTTTGAGAACTTCTTAATGTTCTTATCAGTTTTTTGAAATCTGCTTCTTGCATTTCTTCAATCTCCTCATCTTCATAATCTTGAATTGGGGTGTCTTTTTCATTTGGGGGTGTCATAGTGTCTTCCTTGTTCTTGTTACCTCGGTTTTTGCGTTTGTTGTTTGGCATGTTGGAGATATTTGGTTTCTTCACTGTGGTGTTTTTTCTTGTTACACTATGGCTCTATATTAAGTGGACTGTCTGCTTTCAGTGGTGCCTTAGAGGCTTGAGATGAGTGTGGACTGAGAGCTATGTTTGGTTCCTCAGGGCTGAGGGTGTGTCAAAGATGACACTCCCAGGTTAGGTGTGGTAAATCTCTCTCTTTTTTGATTCAAAAGGGAAGTAATTCCGCACAGCTGAATGTAATTGGAGGTAGTTAGCAGGCAAATGATATACCCACAGGAGCCAGAGATCAGAAGCTCTTTCCCACAGACCACACAGGGAATCTCTGCTGCCCTCAGTGTGGGCTCCAATTCTCCTGCAATCTCCCACTGGGTTGCCAAGTTAGATGCTAATCTCCTGTTATTTCACCCCTCCCCCCAGAGTCAGGTTTTTCTGCTAGGCTCAGGGCTGGTGCAGACCTGAGGTTGCCCTGCTTATGACGTATGTCCAAAATGGCGCCTGCTCTGTCTTGCTCGCCTTTGAGAGGTGAGCGGAGAGAGAGAAACTTGTGTCCGTATCGGTCGCTTTTTTTTATTTTTTTCCTCTCTCTCTTCTAGTTAGCCTGGTGAACTTTTCCCCACGAAGTTTCAAGCCTCGTTCCCTCTAGCCTCCTCTTTCCTCTTGCCCGCTGGTGTCTCGGGCTATTGTGGTTCGGCTCACCTCGCGTTCCAGCGCTGGTGCGTTGAGTCTGCTGCTGGTGTCCCGAACTTGGGCTCCCACGCTCTCCACGCAGGTACACTGTGAATCACTAGTTCCGGAAGAGTTTCCTATGCTGTTTCATCCCCTACTCTTCCTTGACCCTGCAGTATCTCCACTTATATTAACCTGTCTCTCTCTCCGGACTAATTGTGTGCTCCTTGCCTATTCCGCCTCCCCTTCAGTTTTCTAATTGTATTTCATAGAGAAAGTAATTGTCAGTATTTATGCTGGGAGCTGTTCCAGGCTCTGGGTATACAAAATTAAATTTAAAGAAATCTGCCTTCAGGAAGCTTACATGCATAAGAATATTTGCATACATGCAAAAGAATATTAAGTGAAAAAAAGATAATTGGTAAGGAGAAAAACATCATCAGGAGAGGAGTAGGTAGTGTTGGAGGAGTACATACTGAAATTCTAGATCAAGTGGCTAGTGAAAATTTCACTAAGGAATTGTTAAATCATCCGATTCAAAACTCTAGAAAGAACATTCCAGTCTAATTGAATAAAAAAGCAAACATTCTGAGTTGGGAGTGTAACTAGCATGTTTGAGAACAGCAAGGAGAACAGTGTAGATAAAGTGGAGAAAAGGAAGTGAATCAAGTGCCAAGTAGGTGTTAGCAAGAGCAAGGATGTAGATATTACAGTAAGTAGCTTGGTTTTATTCTGAGGCACATAAAAATATTGGAAAGTTTTAACAGAAGTGTAGAATTATTTCTCTAGTTCTTGTTTTTAACAGATACATAAAATTATACATGTTTTTGGGAAACCATGTGATTTTTAATAAGTATTTCTTTAATTTATTTGAAAGGCCAGGAGAAAGAAAAAAGTTCTTGTCTACTGATTCACTCCCGAGAAGTCTGCAATAATTGGGGCTGGGCCAGGCTGAAATCAGGAACTTAACCTGGGTCTCCCAGGTAGGCAGCAGAGACCTGGTCACTTGAGCAATCACCTGCTGCTTTTCTGACTGCGCATTAGCAGGAAATTGGAATGGGGAGTAGAACCAGGACACGCTGATGTCCAAAGTGGTATCTTAGCCCCTATGCCAAAAGCATGCACCTCCATGGCTATGAAACATTAAGTCCCAAAGAATATAGTGCTTCTGATGTTTCTCTTAATTTTCTGACAAGGTTTTTTGTTGTTGTTGTTTCAATAAGTACCATTACATATTACACACCAACTCCTTGTGTTACATCCTCATTCAAGCCTGGTTGCATACTGTATGTTGTATCTTCCATGGATTCAGGCAGACAAAATTACCTAACAGCAGTGCAAGGGGAAGACTGTCTAAGCGTCTCCAAAAATTCTGTCTTACATGGAGTAGGGAAGAAACAGTATAATGATGAAATCAGTGTATTCTTCTTATTATTTTTCAATTTGGCAGATAGGTGAGAAGTGGTAAGGAAGGTAGTTCATTGGGGTTCTGATTTATGTGGATATGTGGTGTATGTATATTTTTCAACACAGACATTGATGATGCACTAAGTCAGAGTGAAACCTTTGGCTTTTCCAAATCACTTTATTTGACATTGAATTTACTGTTTCCTGCTTTTGATATTTTAGCTTTGTTGTAAATGCTTGTGTGTATTGAATGTGAAGCTGAGAAAAGCACTATAGAATGCTTACATGTGAGCCCAAGAGTGTTGAGGATCATTTAAAATCAAAGCCACTATTCCACATTGTTTGTTATATATGCTATATTTCCTCTAAGCTTCTATGACAGTTATTAGATTGGGCTATAAAAATTTGAGAGTATATTGAAAACACATAAAGAGGCACTTTCATAGAGAAATGCAAGGTCATAGCTATAAAGAACCTAGTCTCAACTTTTATATTAGTCTTAACTTCTGAGTTTTTAAACAAAAATATACAGTTCTAGCTCTATAAAATTTAAAAGGCAATGGGAAAGAGGGAAAATCCTTATTTAAACTTTCAAGGAGTAATTTCCAAATTTTCACATTATGTTCTGAATCCAATTATAAATAATTGCTTAAATACACTAGCAAAGAATAGAACTTTGAGTTTGAAATAAAGAAATCTTCTAAATCCATCACCAACTACATTGTGATGTTGCTCATTAATCACAAAATGATGGAATTTTTAAAGCTGCTTGAAAGTCAGTTAGAGTCATGGTAAAGTATACTATAAGCTCCATATTCTTTTATTAAATTTAAAAATATGGTACAGCCCCCATGTAGACACAGAATATAATAAAATTTCTGTGAGATATTTGTCACTTTTTATTGATAATCACTGGAATATATTTTCTTATTAAAACTGGCATAAAGTTCATCAAATTCTAATTTACATGATTTATCTTTGCAACTATGAGAACATGGTAATGTTTAAAACCATAAAAGGCCCCAAATAACCAAAGAAATGTTGAGTAAAATTGAAGTATTTAATATCATAGTACAAGCTAGACATTTTGACCTTCCATCCTCTTATTAAATACAAATTTTTTATATTAACTTCCTGATTTTAGAAAAGATCAAATTCACAAAGAATATACTATCTTTTCAAATGTTACAGTACTTAACAAATGAAGAACCCAGCATCCTGATTCAGCATTTATAGAATAATATATTTTCTAGGAAGAATCTGTTGACATTGATTCCTAAATTGATCAAGACTTATGCATCTTCTGGTTTTCTCCTGTATAACAAATTAGTCAGTACTGCTGTGAGCTATTCTATAATCTTTTTATGGTTATCCTTGTAATTATGTTCAAAGCATAGCAAGGTGACTCAGTCCTTCCAATACTCTTCCGTAGTCTCAATGGAAAATAGTTACATTCTTCCATCTTAGTCTTTGGGGTTCAGTCCCCTGACTTTCTGGGTCTTTATCCATTGCCTGTCACAATATTCATGCTAGTTCTTCTGTTTCCCTTTAGTTTCACCTTGCAGGATTATTTGCCTTCCCTAAAATTCATCATAACTTTCCTTTCTACCAAATAATATTTTAGGCCAGGCCTGTATTATTTGATTGCATCTTAAGTCCTATTTATTTCTCCAAATTCTTTTAAGTATGACTTGTTTTTCATTTCTTCATCCAAATCACCTTTTTAACTTTTTGAAAGCCTTATTTTAATTTCAATTGACAAGCAGTAATGAGATTTGTCTATGGGGTACAATGTGGTATTTTGATATTTGCATACAATATATAATGTATAATGATCAAGGCAGGCTATTTACAATATGCATCACCTCAAATATTTTATCACTTCTTTTGGTGAAAGCATTTAAAGTATATCTTCTAGCTAATTTAAAATATACAACACAATTTTATTAACTATAGTCATCATGAACCTAAAGGACAGAATGCTAAGTGAACTATGCCAGTTCCTGAGAAATAAATACACTATGATCTCACTTTCAGTGGAATTCACGAAGTCACACTCTTAGAAGTGAGAGTAGAATGCTAGTTATGAGAGTCTGGAAAAGAGGTTACTTAAAAATTTCAGATAAAATGGATCATCAGATGAAAAGTAGAACAAAATGGACTTCACATATATCTGTTATTTTTGCCCAACTTTTTTCCCCTCAGTTTTATGAGTGGACTTGATAATAGTCATTTTTTCCATATTTTCTTCTTAGCAATCAAGCCAATGTGTATCTAAGGGAAGAAAACTATCCATTTGTCTATCACAACCCAAATATATAAAGACATAAATGCAATATATATAAATATCAGTAATTTTCTCAGTGTTTACAATTTCTTCATGAAAGTGATGTTCAAAATGTTTTGAAAGATATAATTTATTATAATAAATTTAATGAGTTAATTCTCAAATGGAAAGATCATAGGTTACTACTTTTTAATAAACAAAGCAATTGCAAAAGGCAAGAAGGAATTCTAATAATTTGTACCAATTCTGAATTGGTTTATGTATGTTGATAGGTTTTACATGATAAAGAAATTTCGAATAAAAATAATTGTGAAAAAATTAAGTTTTTGGAATAGTAACATTTTATAGCAAAATAAAGTATTTAAGAATACTCAGTAGGTTGATTACAGAAACTTACTTCTAATATCTTTTTCTTAATTCTTCTTACAAGTAAGAAAAGCTGTCTTAGTAAGGCAGCTTCTTGTATCGCATCAGGGAGTAAAACTCACATTGTATTGAACATTTTATTCTTTCAAATTAAGATGGTGCTTCTAGGCACTGTAAGTAACTGATATTTGCCTGTTCTGTGTGTATTTTCATTTATAGAATGGACATATTCAAAACATTTATCATATTGTTATGCGGATTAAATTATAGTATAGGTAAATATTATATTAAAGTCCCTGGGTTATAGATTTTTACATATAAGAACTATTGGCAAATGCAGGTATTATTCTCAATAGTTGGCCATGCCTTCTTATGTGAACACTTAGCAATTTATCTTCCTATCATCTCAAGCCTTTCCTTCATTTTTATTTATTCCAGGATTTTAAAAAGTATTTATTTATTTGAGATGCAGAATGACAGATAGGAGAGAGAGAGAGAGAAATCTTTCATTTGCTTGTTGACTCTCAGAAGAACCAGTGCTGCATCAGGATGAAGCTAGGAGCCTGGAACGCCATCTGGGTTTCCCACATGAGTGGCAGGAGCCAAAGTATGTGCACTCTGCTACCTTCCAAGGCACAATAGAAGGAGGCTAGAAAGAAAGTGGAGCAGCCAAGACTCAAACTGACACTATGATATGGGATGTGTACATCTCTAATGGCAAATTAATGTGCCACACCACAATGCCGGCCCTTATTCCAAAATCTGACAAGTGAAATGTCTCCTTGAATTTCTTTTTCTTTTTCTTTTTTCTTTCTTTCTTTCTTTTTTTTTTTTTTTTTTTTTTTTGACAGGCAGAGTTAGACAGGAAAGAGACAGAGAGAAAGGTCTTCCTTTTTCCGTTGGTTCACCCCCCAAGTGGCCGCTAAGGGTGGCGTGTTGCAGCCAGTGCACTGTGCCGATCAGAAGCCAGGAGCCAGGTGCTTCCTCCTGGTCTCCCATGCGGGTGCAGGGCCATCCTCCACTGCACTCCCGGGCCACAGCAGAGAGCTGGACTGGAAGAGGAATAACCAGGACAGAATCCAGGGTGCCGGCGCCGCAGGCAGAGGATTAGCCAAGTTAGCCACGGTACCGGCCAGTCTCCTTGAATTTCTGACTTAGACTGGAAATGAAAAGTGACTTGAACATCAGTTACAGATGCATTTTATGTGTTATTACAAATCACTCACCTCTATTCTGTAACTTCTGTGTTACCTGATAAATATAGATTATGGGAATGTTCTTTGTTATATGAAATTCTTGGAAATATATGAAATTCTTGGATAAATATAGGTTATGGGAATGTTCTTTGTTATATGAAATTCTTGGAAATATCTAATACTTAGACCTAAATCCTTGGCACGTATGCATGCACATGTATACCCACACCATTAGCTTGGAAGCACTTGTAACAAAAAATAAGTGAAGTTAACTGAAAACGATATGTAACGATTAGTAAAGTGCTCATGTATGCAAACATAGCCCTTGCTGCCATTATCACCAATGTGCCCTCTCTAAATTACTCTGGTTCATCAGAGAAGTGATTTGCCTGCTGAAATCTGAACCAGTGCTAACATTTGAAGTATACTACTACTACTCTGAAAAGTAATTTAGTCTACACTCCATAACATTAACTATATACCATTCATCGAGGTCTTGTAGGCAGCTACTGAGACAATGATTTTGGAGCCAAACGTTAGGGCACAATATGAGTAGATTTGGTGGAACAATAAAAAAATAAAGTGAACACTTAAATTCATTGTTTTTGATATTATATTTCTCAATTATATTTGTTAAATCTAGATAATTAAAATTATTTTGTTCATGCATTTTATCATATGCAGAAAAATCAGAATTGTGTCTATTATACTGACACAATCTTACAACATAGAGAAATTTAGATATTGGGATATTTGAGCATTGATTTTTTCATTACATGCAGTAACAAAGTAATGCAGTAATCCAGTTGTGTAATGCCTTGACACAATGTGATTTTCATTACATTATTAACATAATTTTTCTTATTCACACTCAAGTATAAAAACTTGAATTTAATTGCTCTGACAAAATACTGACTTCACACATTAAATGAACAATAGCAAGCATTAATCAAAAACACATTTTTTATGACTTTTAATCGTGATTCTTTTAATTCCCTGCCTAAAAAACTCAGTATGTTTTTCAAGGTTGCAGAGAAGCTTGATATGTTATAACTGGGTTGCTGATACTAAACACTTAAAATGTTCCTCCAGTATAATCAAGATAGCTTTAGCAAAATCTTAAAGTTGTGCATCATTACTTAGAACAGAAGGGAAATAAAGAATCATCATTTTAAATTGGTAGTATGAAATTTAACGAACTGCTTTACTTTTTAAATTACATTGAAAGCATGGATTAAAACTAGGTTAATAGTCTGGGCAAAATATGTAGATACAAACTCATAAAAGTCTATTAAAAATCTAGTAGCTCACTAAAATTAGTCTTGGGGAGAATAAGGTTTTACAACTCTGAGCAATAATCCTTAAGATAATATATTGCAGTTTCTATTACTCCTCCAAAATATTAAAATATTTAGAAAAACCTGATCTAATAGTAACTCATCCAACTAATTAAAGAAGTCTCAGCTCAATAACCAAAATGTCTTATAATTTTTCAAACTATTTACAATTTTAGATAATATAAATTATATGGCATTTTTATTTTTTCATTGAAAAAAGTTTTCAAAAAGTTCAAAAGTATTGGGTCCAACAGTGTTATTTTTCAAAGATTCTAAAGCATAAATAATTTTCTCATAAGTCTGTTTTTCTGTCATATTTGTTGTCAGTACCACAAAATAGTAAAATCAGTAAGTACAGACTGGAACATTGCACTGATTTATTCAGTTTTCAATTGATTATTCTATTCTGTAATGGTTCATTATTGGAAAAGCAAGTGATAAATATATATAGTAAAAAATCAAAAGGGGTGTATTGATGCAACAAGTCACTACAAGTTAAATGAGAAAAATGAAATATGTTTTTCCTATGTGAATGTTATTTTTTAGTAAAACTGAGTTCCACTAGACTTGAGTGTTTGATCCCGAGGTTAAAATTTTTGAATCAAACATCATGACTACTAAGCTAGTATTTTCATATAAAAGTTACACAGTCCAAAGAAAATAGAAGGGCCAATGCTGTGGTGTAGTAGGCTAAACCTCTGCCTGCAGCACTGACATCCATATGGGAGTCAGTTTGTGTCCAGCTGCTTCTCTTCCAATCCTGTTCTCTGCTTATGGCCTGGGAAAGCAGTGGAAGATGGCCCAAGTGCTTGGGGCCCTGCATCCATGTGGGAAACCCAAAAGAATCTCCTGGCTCCTGACTTCAGATTGGCCCAGCTCCAATTGTTGCGGCCATTTGGAGAATGAACCAACCTGTTGCAAGATTCTCTCTCTCTCTCTCTCTCTCTCTCTCTCTCTCTCTCTCTCTTTCTCTCTTTCTCTCTTTCTCTCTCTCTCTAACTCTACATATCAAATAAATAAAGTAAAACAAATAGATTTAAATGAATAAATATTCCAAAATACATGCCAAATTATCAGTTTTATTTTTCCTGTTATACAGTTAGACATGCTATTAAACATAGAAGTATGAGATACAGCTGATCAAAAAGTTAATCTTCCTTTTTGTTGGAAAGATGACTTTCTCCCTAAGTATTAAAAAGAAAGGAAAAAAGAAAGTGAGGCAAATAAATGAGTTTGGATGACAGGTTCTTTCTTAGACATTACTAAGTCCCCATAGAATAACTAGGCACCTAACTACAATAACATCACCACTAAAATCTTTATTAAAACTGAATGGCATTCTGTTATTCTGAAAAATGGGATACTACTAAAGTTCAGTTCTATCAACTGTACTGAACAGAGAAGCCATTCACAAGATAAAATGAAACAAGAACCTCTTTAAAAATACATGAAGGGCAAATGTGTTTTCTTTATGAGCTTCACAAATTTGATGCACATTCTAATTTCTTTCTGTTGTGGCTTCCAGGGTTCCATTGATCTTGTGGCGTGGGAGGACTGTTATGGTGTGAGTCTGTTACCAGGAGGTGTGTGACAGCATTAATTAAGCTGTGCTTTAGGAAAATGAAAGCAAGCAAGATGCATATTTACTTTTCTGCCAATAAACACTTAAATACAGCAAGTGCAGGGATTCCTGGCACAATAATTAGTTGGATAATTGTCTTTCTTCTTTTGTTGTTTCCTTCCTGCCTGCCTCCTTTCCCTCCCCTGTCCTTCCCCTACCATTTTTTTCCCTTGCTTTCCTTTCATTTCTCCCTCCTTCCTTCCTGCCATCTTCCTGTTTTTTTCCTTTTGTTTTAGCAATAGCTTTTACATTTTTAATTCATAGTCAGTTAGAAGGGACAACTATCAATCATGGATACAGTACACAACTCTCCATCCATAGACAAATCAAAAGAACACACTTGCAATAAAGTTGAGCGTCAAGAACGATTGATGTCTATGAGAGTTTTCTTAAACAATTTGTCTTTGAAATATGTGTGAGATGCTCTTGTCAAAGTTTGCTAAAATAAAAGAAATTTCACATGTAGCACTCTTTCTCTTTGTAGGCTCCTTTAGGTACAATGTTGAGAAAGGTGATCCCTCCATCATTGCATAAGTATCTGTTATTTTATTCTTATTCCAAATAAGCCTTAATTTCATTTGCAATGTCTCCTTTCCTCAGAATCATCTCCCACTAAGTTTTTTTTTATTAATAAGTAGGTTTACAGGCTTTTAGAAAACTATACCTGTGCAGAAGTCACAAGGGGAAGTTCAAAACACACCCACGTGTTGGTTCATCCTCATTTGCCCCTCCATTCCAGTGTCCAAGTCTCTCTCCAAACCAATCTATTCATCAGCTATCCTATTCTCCTTTATTTATCCTTTTAATGTTTTGTTCTCTGTGCCACATCCCATCCTCAGTCTCCTTAAGGTGTCTTATTCATTATTATCAAGCCTCATTACAGGTATCTTCCTTCCTCAGTCTCTCCCCTGTGGTGAAATAAATTTTCTTTTTACTTATTTATTCATTGGCTTATATATTTATTTATTTATTCATTGTATTTTTAATGCCCATGTCACAGAACCAGTTGCATTTTAGTTTTTCAATTATTTATGGATGGCTCCTGATTGGGCTGTGAGTTCCGTGAAAATAGGGGTTGTATCCTGTTCATTTTTGTTGATACATTTTGTAATTATTATTCTTACCAAGAAATATATACAGCAAATAATTTCCTTACATTTCCCTCCACTTCTCTTGTACCAAACTATCAAAGGGAACAGTAGGTATGCTCTGTGATTATATCAAAAAATATTTGTCAGGGCTAACACTGCTCTTGGTGATATTCATACAGAACTCTGTCCTCTAGGAACCTGCAATTCAGTAGGATAAAAATGCCATACTTGGATATAAGTTCAGATTTACACTTGAAATAAAGTTTTTAAAACATTTTGAAATAAACAGTCTTTGAAATGTAAAATTAAAATTTACCTAGAATAACTAGGTAAGTTGTGGGAGTAGATTTTAAAGAGAAAAATAATTCTGTATTGTTAAATTGGTGTCATCTAGATGAAATGCTATAATCATCAAAACCAATTGCATTGTCTTTTAAAATACCACTTGGGAACAGCATTTGGAGCAGCAGTTAGGTAGTAACCTGAGAAATCTCACATTCCATATTGGAATCTCTGGGTCTGAGTCCTGTCTCTGCTTCTAATTCCAGCTATCTACTAATGGGCACCCTGAGAAACAGTAAGTGATGGATCAACTATTTGGTGCCCGGCTACTCTTCCGGGATATCTGGGTTGAGTTTCAGGCTCCTGACTTCGTTCTGACCCAGTTCCACCGTTGAGAGCATTTGGGAATTGAGCCAGCAGATGGAAGAATTCTCCCTGTCTATCTCTGGAAGATTTTGCTGTATCTCTGTTTGTCTTTCATTCTCTCTCTATCCGTATCCCTTACAAATAGAAATAAAGTGAGTTATATATACTTAATAAAATGCTAATTAGTTTGCTCCAAATGATTTATATTTTGTTTACTTCCTGTTTGGATTACAACTTTCTACTAGTAGTTCATTTTTTTTTTAATTTCTAATTGCCTTTGGTTTTGCTTTGTTCATGGCATGTGATATACCAAGAAATAATTATTCAATGAATCATGAAGTTGACTAATTGCTTAATAATACTGCTTGTTTTTTTTAAAAAAGATTTATTTATCTATTTGAAAGTCAGAGTTACACAGAGAGAGAAGGAGAGGCAGAGAGAGAGAGAGAGATAGAGAGGTCTTCCATTCGCTGGTTCACTCCCCAATTGGCTGCAACAGCCGGAGCTACGCTGATCCGAAGGCAGGAGCCAGGAGCTTCTTCCAGGTCTCCCACGTGGGTGAAGGGGCCCAAGGACTTGGGCCATCTTCTACTGCTTTCCCAGGCCTAGCGGAGAACTGGATAGGAAGTGGAGCAGCCAAGACTCAAAACCGGTGCCCCATGGGATGCTGGCACTGCAGGCGGCAGCTTTTTGGGCTTTGCCACAGTGCTGGCCCCAACACTGCGTGTTTAAAGGACAATATTGGCTTTAGAAGGCAATAACTTAGAGATGTCCTTAAATTGCACTTGAGGCTTGTCCACAGTTTATTAATTGTTTCAATTTTGGTAGCCTTTGCTCAATTGTGCCTGCAAATTATACTTTAGAAAACATTCAGACTTCCTTCATTTTTGTGTTCTGAAAATATGCTGTTCACACTTGATAGCTTACTTGAGAATATGCCACCTATAATATTTCTGTTTCAGTTGGAATAGATGCACAACAAGAATTCTTATCAACAATTAAAGAAGATAATAACATTTATGGTTCTTGTTTATGAAATATCTGCATATCTGTACCACAATCTATTTCCTGCTTTTAAAAATTGTATCTACCTGGTGGTCTTCCTGTATCCTGATCACACATAAAATCATTTATTCAATTTTAGCATTTATTTATTACCTTCTGTGTGTCAGGAGTGATTCTAAAGGCTTGGAAAAAAAAAGAGTGAAACTTTTACTCCCAAGAAAGATGGCTATTTACTGGTGAGATAAGTGAGCTCACTGACTTCAATGAGCTTACTTGCCAGTAAACTAAGAACACGAACACTAAAACACGTTGAGTCATACATGTCTCTGAATATCCATAGATTGCTACCTTTTACTGGTCATACTACAACAGACTTCCCACATATTCCCTCAGATATCCAGATCCAGTACTCCTCAGATCTCACTAGGGCCTACACACCAATGAATCTTACCATCCTCTTGTTTTCCTCCTGTGTGTTCCTCCACTTTCAGTATTATATTTCTCCTTATAATGACTCATGTTCATGATGATCATCATTACTAACCACTGGTATGGATGTTTGCCACTATTCTTCTGATTTGTCAAACTCTCTTCAGTAAACCCTAAACTGGTTAAAATTTATCAATCTTCCAGTTTGGTTTCAGTACCCACATAGCTAAGTGTAGCTGGAAACAAATACATAAGTCTTCATTGTCACACTCCTTTTTCCTGCCTCTCATAAATGTTCACCAAGTTCTTACCTGTTCAGAGATTTTGTCTGGGCTGTCTCCATGCCCTGGAGCTTCCTCCCTCAATTTTCATAGGACTCATTTCCCCACACTCAAATAGCTCCACTACCTGTGGAGTCCCTCCTGGTTGAAATTTTAAAACAGAATGTGTGTATTCTGTTTTATATTCATATATTTGTATTTCATAGAATCATCTCCCATAACATCCCACTTTTATTTCACAAAATGAAATATATATAGAATTCTGTAGGAAAATTATATTAAAATGGTATTATTGAATTAATAATAATGTGCTTCCTCATTCATGCAGATCTTGCTTTAGAGCTAACAATTATCAAAATTTATCAAAAATGATGGGAGTAAATGATCACTTGAGGTATTGTGACAACCATAACATAACAAAAAATATCTGATCGGTTTCTATTTATGAAAAATTCACAGGTAGTGACCATACTGTTTGAATAGTTTAATTAATAGTTTAATAGTTTAATAAAATTTTAATAATAATTGAAGTTAATACCCATTTTCAATTAGAGATTTTTAAAAATGTTTAATTTTTCTCATCTAAGTTTGTAAACTTCATTAATTCTACCCACAGGATACTTAGAAGTTTATGGAACCCTTGTTAAGAAACCTGACTAGTCCAATTCCCTGATGTTATGGGTAAGAGACTCTATTCTAATGCTTTGTTGATTTAGTTAAATGGGGATGAAAGGTCTAAGACTGAATGTTGACACTCCCAGCTCTGGTTCCACTGCTGAGTGACCAAAGCACAGTCCTCAGCATAAGCAAAACAGCAGCTTTGTGAGTAAATACATTTTCAAGGACAAATTGAAAACATCAGGAAGACTATTTTAATGTGACAGTGATTGGATAGGTCTTTAAATAAATCTAAAATTTCAAGTACTACTTACTAAATTAAGGATCAAAACACTTACAGTCTATCCCAAGTCATACTCCCTCTTCTTCCTTTTGTTTATTTTCTTGGGACATTGATGATTAACTAAATAAAAAACTTCAGTACTGGGGCCAGCACTGTGGCACAGCCATGGCCTGAAGTGCCAGCATCCCAAATGAGCACCGTTTTCTGTCCCGGCTGCTACACTGCCAATCTAGCTCCCTGCTAATGTGGCTGGGAAAGCAGAAGAAGATGGCCCCTGGGCCTCTGCCATCCACATGGGAGACCCTGAAGAAGCTCCCGGCTTAGACCTGGCCCAGCCTGGTCATTGCAGCCATTTGGGGACTGAACCAGTGGATGGAAGATGGATCTCTCTCTCTCTCTCCCTCTCTCTGTCTCTCTATCTCTCTCCTTCTGTGTAACTCTTTCAAGTAAATGAATAAATCTTTTTTTAAAAATCCAGCAAAAAACTTCAGTATCTCTTTAATATATATGTTTTTTTGCTAACTTGTTTTACTGTGTAATCTACTAGACCATAGGCTTCATAAAGCTGAAGCTTGCCATGTCCCAACATCACTTCATTCCTTCCACTATGTTACTTGTTGCAGAGTGATATCAAATAATATTTGTTGAATGAATTAATTTATCAAATTTTAAAGTAAATTCTATATAGTATAACTTTTTATTTTACAAAGACATTTTTATTTAAAAATAACATAGAATGACCTACTAATAAGTAAAATTCAATGTATCTTACTTACTAGCTGACAAGATGTTAATACAAAAATCATAAACTAGTATAAAACTTACTAATACAAAAATAATATAATGTAATTAAAATTATTTATTTTAAAGTATGAGGAATCATAATAATGTGGACTCTTATGAATTGGTAATTTATAATCTATCAATGAGACTCAATAAGGTATTGTACTCATTCAATACTAGTGTTTATAAGAATATACTTAGAATATTTTTCTTGTACTTCACAGAAAAAAAGCAGACTTACAGTTTCTTAGGAAAAGCTTGCCTGAGAAAATATCTCTATTCATAAAAGAGCAGTTAGAATTCTCTAAAGGAATCTTCAGCTGTTTGTACAGGTAGGTGGAAGATGCAATGTTTAAAATGAAGGGAGACATTGGGAAAGCAGGTAGGAGGAAGAGGTGAAACAATGCAGGCAGAGGAAAAAGCACAGTGGTGGGCAAGAATTTATGACCTTGATGTGGGTGGTGAGAAGGAAGTAAGAAATATGTTATAGCAATGAAAGTAAGAAATACTCAGAAGAAATCTGATTTTTAAAAGGTCCTTTTACCATAGGGCCAGGAAAGTTGGAAGCACATTTCATTCACAGGTTTGTGGAGGATTCTGAACATCTAGTCACCTCATAGTAGTCATGAAGAATTTGTCTCCATTTTAATCTAGAGAAATCAGTTCCTAGATCTCTCCTTGCATAATGGGCACATTATGAAATGTAGGGTTATTTGGGATGAATGAAAAATCTTGCTGTTGAATGAAAACTTTTCTCTGTTTTAATTCTTATTAAAGATCCTTCTTGATTCTAATGAGAACTGGGGCAATATTTAAGAGGCTACATGCTTATATTACATAATGTTGGGTACAGTTCTGCATTTCCCTGCTTACTTGCTCTGTAACAATATGCGCATGCTTAACCTACCTAAGTATTGTTTGTTTCTGGGATAAAATAAGTGAATGAATAAGTAAAGCACAGAATCAGGCTCAGCACATAGATAATAAACCCTCAATAAGCAATGGATATTATTATTGTTGCTTTTGTTGCTGTTGTTTTTATTATGTGTTAGATCCAAATCTGATCGAATTTATTTGCTTGAAGTTCTTCATTTCTTGTTCATGCATCAGAAGAAAAGTATTTTCTATAATTATTTTTATTTTATAACTTATAATTGCATTAGGAATGGTAAATACATGTGAGTTTGCCTGCAATTGTTCAATTATATAAAGATTTAAATTCATTTATTAAAAATTTAGAGGTAGATTATACCAAGTATACAAATGACTCAGACATACAAAGTGATAGTTAAGGGACACTAAATTGGTTGAATTCTGCCTATAGTTAATCAGTATTAATGGTGTTTTGCTGATATCCATATTTCAACATGACTCTTAGATACAGAAATATGCTTGGAAAACAGACTTCTTTCCCAGGGCTGAATGTTTACAAAGATTTTATATTATTTCAAACAAATAATCTCATATTTTAAAGAGAAATGTTAAAATAGATAATGCTGAAGTTTAACACCAAAACAACTGATTGCATTTTAACAAAATCCATGTTGCTCAGAAGGTGAAAGAAAAAAAAAAGATTTGATTATTGTTTATATAGCCCTCTATATTTTCCTGCTAAACTCTGGTATTTTTTTATTTGTTATGTACTTTATTTAGTGGTCCATTAAGGTTTTAAATATAATGTAAATTTAAAAATATGTATTTGAAAATAAAATAGAGAATGTAAATAAAAACAAAAGACCTCAGCTGGCAAATTATGCTACACCAGGGATCTAACCTCCAATCTGTATTGGCATATGTATTAGTAAGGGTAATTATTTTCTTCTTGAAGATTCTCTATAAAGGATTTTGTTTAAAATCTGTGCTATTGTTATTATTTGAAAGAGAGACAGAGTTTTCCCATATACTGGCTCACTCCACTGTTGCCTGCAGTGAACAGGAATAAACCAGACTGAAGATGAGAATTCAATCTAGTACTCCTGTGTAGAGAGCACTGACCACTTCCCCTGTTCTCTGGATGTCTGTATTGACAGCTGGAATCAAAAATGAAGCTGGGATTTCATATGGGATGTGAACATCCTACTGTTGTCTTAATAGCTAGGCCAAACTTCTGGCCCTATAAAAAGAGTTTTGAAACAAGAGTTTAATTGTTGTAAATTAAACTATAGCTAACTACTAAATTAATATAAAGTTTAATTGTCCTACCTAAACTTGTCCCTTACAGTAAATGTGCAATCGATATTTTTGGTACATACTATTTATATGACTAATTTATTATAACTCATCTTATTCCAAAAGAAAATATCTATAATCAAGTTGAAACCAATGTTCTGTTATTGAGGTTCAAACTGATTGCTGGATATCTTGAGCAAGATTATAAAAGCCATAATATGGGGAATAAGAGTAATAGGAAGGTGTTTCCAAAATGACCTCACAAAATGGACTGAATCCATAGATTATATAAATCAAATATATAGTAACAGAAGGTTACAAAAAATGTGTAAAATGTTTACTAACCTCCTCAAGATATTAAACTGCATTGGAATTCATTGGAAAAATACTTCACCTTTAAAAAGGGTGTAATTTATTAAAAATGAATGAAGAAAAGTAAAATAAGGTTTTATAAATATGTATTAGGAATATGCATACGTTTTAGAAAGACTTGTATAAGAATGTTAATATACAGGGGTTGGTGTTGTGGCACAGCAGATGCCAGAATCCCGCATGGGTGCCTGTTGATGTCCCGGCTGCTCCACTTCCAATCCAGCTCACTGGTAATGGACTGGGAAAATAAATAGAAGGTGGTCCAATTGTTTGGACTCCTGCCACCATGTAGAAGTCCTGAATGAAGTTCCTAGCTCCTAGCTTTGGCCTGGCTCAGCCCTGGCTATTATACCAGCTAATGGAAGATTCTTTCTCTCTCTCTCTCTCCCTCCCTCCATCTCCCTCCCTCTCCCCCCCCACCCTATCCTTCTCCCTCTCCCTCTCCCTCTACTTCCCCCTCCCCCTCTCCCTCTATCTCTCCCGCTTTTTGTAACTCTTTCAAAAAACAAATAAATATTTTAAAAAAAGAATCTTCATATGAGTATTGTACATGATAGTCACAAACTGGGAACAGTCCAAATGTCCATCATGTATAGTAAGGATAAATAAATTATAGTTTATTTTTCCAATGGATTATCACACAAGAAGGAGAACACTAAAAATTACCAATTGCAAAACAATGTGAGTGAATTTCACAAAAATAATATTAAAGTAAATAATTAGACACAAAAAGTAATGTTAGAGAACATGTTAATGACCTTGACAACATATATTAAAAGTTACCCTAGATATAAAAATTTAGCAGTTGAGAGATATCTCATGGTGATTCCAGCAGATTGGTTATGTTCTTTATATGACGTGGCTATAGGTCACACAAGTAGGTATATTCACTTTGTTAAAAAAAAAAAAAATCAAACAGGCAAGCGCAGCGGCTCACTTGGCTAATCCTCCGCCTGCAGCACTGGCACCCCAGGTTCTAGTCCCGGTTGGGGCGCTGGATTCTGTCCCGGTTGCTCCTCTTCCAGTCCAGCTCTCTATTGTGACCCAGAAGGGCAGTGGAGGATGGCCCAAGTGCTTGGGCTCTGAACCCGCATGGGAGACCAGGAGGAAGCACCTGACTCCTGGCTTCGGATCGGCACAGCGCACCAGCCGCAGCGTGCCAGCCATAACAGCCTTTTTGAGAGTGAACCAATGGAAGGAAGACCTTTCTCTTTCTCTCTCTCTCACTGTCTAACTCTGCCTGTCAAAAAAAAAAAAAAAAAACCATACAAAGGAACTAGTGCTGTGGCATAGCAGGTAAAGGCACCGATGGAAGTGCTGGCATCCCATATGGGGGCCGGTTCCAGTCCCGGCTGCTCCACTTCTGATTCAGCTCTCTGCTATGGCCTGGGAAAACAAAAAAGATGGCCCAAGCCCTTGGGTCCCCACCCACGTGGGAGACGTGGAAGAAGCTCCTGGCTCCTGGCTTTGGATCAGCACAGTTCTGGTCATTGCACCCATTTGGGGAGTGAACCAGCGGATGGAAAACCTCTCTGTAACTCTGTCTTTCAAATAAATAAATAAGTCTTTTAAAAATCATATCCATGAAACGTGTACTGTTTCCCATCTTCATGTAAAGAAACTACTTCAAAATTGAAAACACTGTGTAGGTATTTTAATATATCCCACTGAAACCTGCAATATAATGTGCATTCTTGATTGTAAAAAATGTAGAATGTTCCAGAATTCTAAATGGATATCTAGTTCAGAGCAAAGTGATCCTACACTTTATCACCTGGACTAGAACTAGTTGACAGCTTCAACAAAGTTGAAGCATTTTAATTTACAATACACCTTCTCTAGATACTGAGCTACCAAGTGAAATCAGAGGAAATTCTGTGAAATAAGCAGTGCTTCATAATTCAGCTTTGGAGTTTTAGTAAATTTTGTTTTTATTTATTTGAGAGACAGAGAGAGAATGCACCCATCCACTGTTTCAACACTCACATGCTCAATAGCCAGGGCTAGGTCAGGGCAAGAGCCAGGAGCGGAGAAGTCTATCCAGGTCTCACACAAGGGTGGCAAGAACCCATTACTTGAGCTATCACTGTTCCCTCTCAGGAATGGCATTGGCAGGAAATAGCTGGATCCTGAGCCAGAGCCAGGAATCAATCCCAGGCACTTAATATGGGTGTCCGAACCATTAGGTTAGCTGTTCATTCTGTTTTGAGGTCTTGTTAGTTGAGTGTGTAAACATTTTAGTACATGAGTATATTTGCTTCAATGAGTATCTTTCTTAGGCAAATATTTTTGCAAGATAAAATTCATCAAGCAATGATTTCTCTATTTATATTTATGTTGAATGATTTTCCAAACTTAAGTGATACGAAATTGTAGGTTTTAAGTTCCAGTCCTTTCCTTTACAGATTACAAATTTATCAAATTAAAAATACAAATACAGTCATAAAAGACTTATACATGTGAAAATATTTTATAGTTACAAAAGTCAATCTTTTTAAAAAATATATTTCTTTATTTGAAAGGCAGAGTTAGAGAGAGAGAGAGAGAGAGAGAGAGAGAGAGGATAAAGCAGAGATTTCTTCCATCTGCTGATTCACACACAAACTGTTACAAAGGCCAGGGCAGGGCCAAGCCAAAGACAAGAGACAGAAGATACCAGGGGTGGTAGGGGCACAGCAATCAAGGCCATCTTTTGCTGCTTTCTCAGGCACATTAGCAGGGAGCTGGATCAGAAGTGGAGCTGCCAGGACAGGAACCAGGGTCCATATGGGATGCTGCTTTAAATTTATAGGCGTATGTTATCTATGGAAATTCTATAATACTCTGAATATATCTCTAGTACCTTTGATCTGTGAGATCAATATAGATGACATCATGATTTTAACCTGATTGTGTGCATGTATAATAAAATAGACATGCAACAAGAAACTATTAACTTATAATAGAATGACTCAACTAATAATTACGATTTTTCTCCTGTGACCTTATTAATATTATTTGTAATGAAAGCATATTATTCTCAACAGGATATGGAAACTCTTATATTTTAGGACCCAGGAATATTGCCTGTATAATTTTCTGAAATATTAAACTAGTGAAAATCATATTGTCTTTTATGGAGAGAACAAGCCTGATTTCCCAAATGTTTGGACAACTCTTTAAAAGATAGTGAGATAATTTTCACATTTTCAGTCAATACTTATTATTCTCATTTCCTCAGCCTAGTCCCTTCTATATATGTTCTATACTGAAATTTAATTTAAGCAATTAGAAAAAAATATTTTGCATCTTTTATTTTCTAACATTTTTATTTCATGGTTGTCATTGTGAAATGATCAAATTAAACTGTGAATAATTGAACATTTTTATTATAATAATGGCAATAATATTAGCTGATCATCACATAATCATTTGGGTTGTTCAATCTAATTTAGTTATTAAGATGGGAGAAATCACTCACACATTCAGTTAATTAGTATTTTCCAGCTATCTAGAAAACTTACTGGACCAATAATTTTTTTTTTTAATTACAACCTTAAATGTCATGTATCTTATGAAGTTTTGCATAGTTTTATTCAATCTCTAATTGACTAAAGATTCCTGTAGAAATGCTGGTGTCATGCAGTAAGGATTTTCTGGGAAACTTCTGAGGCATGGACAGGCATAGAGTCCTCCCAAGTCAAAGTTCTGGTTCTTGTGTTAATTGCTTTTATTACCTAATGTAAGCTGCACCAGCACCAGAGTGCTCAGCCCTAAAGGAGGAAGTGGTATATACCTAGAGAAACTGTTAAAGCCTTAGCGTATTTTCTCACCCAACACGATTCCTCTTCACCTGATTCATTCTTCTCAACCTCTAGGCCTTCTTTGGCCCCTTCACCTTCTCCATCATACCCAAGGGAGGTACTTACTGTCCCTCCTCATGCTCCCGTGGCATGGTGTATTTATTCACATCACAGAAAGTATCAGTCTCTATTAATTGCCTGTTTACTTATACATTGCCTTGAGGCCAGGACTATGCCTTCCTCACATTTTATCTCCAATAACAGGCGTAGTACTCAGCCTTACATCCCAATATGTTTCCCCCAGCTACCAACACCATGCCTTCACTATTTGAGGGATTTCCACCACTGTCTATCTTTTCACTTTCTGCTCAGGCCAAAATACTAGGAGTAATCATTTACTTTCTTTTAATCTTATCCATTATTTTCATCTTGCCAGTGGATTCAATTCTGGATCCCAACAGTAATTCTGAATAATTTTTGTCATTTCTGCTGATGAGATATCTGTCCAGTCATGGTATCTTTCACTGATTGAATTCCCTGCCCTCCCTCTCCACACCTTCATATCGCAGAGATGATTCAAAAGAGGATCCAAAAAGATCTTATGAAACCCTCTATTGACTTCTATTACAGTCAAAAGAATAGATGACTCCATGGTATGCATGATGCACAAAGCCCTGCACGGACTGGTTCCTGACTATTTCTCCAACCTGTCTCAAATCATTCTTTCCCCCCACCACAAACTCTCACGATGTAGTGGCTTTTGTTTTCCCCTTAATCTGTGAGATTCGAAGATTCGGCACTTGATGTTTCTTCAAATTGGCACAGCCCAGATTATCTGCTGCCTCATCCTTCCTATGGAAAGCCATGCACCATGTCAACTCCTGAGCTTCCAAATGCAGGTACTATTGCCATCATCTCCTCATTATTATGCTAGTTAATTTAATTCAAAATCTCTTTTATTACATGAACCTATTTTATGTATGTGCTCATGAATTCACTAGTTCCCCTTTTTACTCCAGGAATACAAGGCTACATTAAAAATGCTTTGAAATTTAAATTAAAAGATGACTATTATGGTACAAAAATTTAAAACACTTGCATTGAGTTTTTTTAGTATGCATTTCTATGAACTTTTGAATACTCTCATATAAAATTCAAAGGCTAGGATTTATGTAAATTGTGTAAAATTGTGTGTTCAGTGCTCTTACTGTATAATCTATCTCTGGATTAGTTCCTGATACATGGTAACTACCCAGTAAATATTTATTGAGTGATTAATTGGCTCCATATCTCTGAGTTTCAGAAGGATGCCAAGCATTTGGATGAGTTATCAATGATAAATATTCAATGGTTCTTCTTAGGCATGTGGCTTCCAAACAGGAAGTCTTCAAAGTGCAGACTCCTGTAAGTCATTCAGTTATTTAATAAAGTCTCATTTCTTGTTCTCTTTAACCTAAACCTCATTGCTACATTTTAAATCAGTTACTCCTGTATATTCAGTGTATGAAAAACATCCGGATACTTCCCTTTGTCACCTTTTGTCAGGCAAAACCATTGTGAGACCAGAGTCTTTCATTTTTCCCAAGCTAAGTAATCCTGCCATTTATATCACTTGAGTTATCTGAGTGCTTACCCCAAAGTCTTTTCTAGGACTCTGCAGCTTTGCCTAATAAAACTTTCTGCCATAAGAGATTGCTCTAGAAATGTGCTACCCAATACTGTAACCATGAGCCACATGAAATCTGAGGACTCAGTGACTGACATTTTAAATTGTATTTGACTTTAATTAATTAAAATATAAATACCCAAATATGGTTATTGACTACTGAATGAGCACAGCTGTTTTGGAAGTTGTAGAGTATTCTATATATTCCTAGGCAAAAGTGCATATTGTTTACTAGTAGATGAACCAAATTAAATGTGATACAGACTATTACTTATAATGTTTATGAAGAACTAAGTTCCAACACAATTTTTAAAGCAAATTTTGAGTCTAGGTAGTTTTTGAGTGTGGTTACAAATTGATGTTTGAGCACTAATTATCCACATAACAATCTTTTTGTTTATGGAAGAAATTAACATTACCAATTGTGATTTATAGCATGATAGCTCTATTGTAATAGGTTCTATGATTTCCCTCAAAAATTTATTTGGTGTATTTTTATACAAAAATAATTGTGTGTAATATTTGACCTCCCTAACATTTAATGGCATTTAATCACTAGGTTTTTCTCATTTACGATTTAACAAAGCTATGCTTAAACTTCGTAATACTGATAACACCTCTTAATGCTATATTTATTTTCAGATTTCAAGGTGAGGGCTGTGTATTCATTAGAGACAGACAGACACATTGAAAACTCAGCTTCCCTTTTCTGGGTCTTTTTGTTGTAGCAAGATACCAAGTCTGTACACTGATTGAAGGAACTATATTCATTAAATAGTAAGAAAAATGTGTTCCAAATTTAGTTTTCTAACATGCTTTCATATTTTCAGATTCCTTGAATTGTATTTCACTTTTGATTTAGTTAATTAATATGAGTCGTTTCTATTTTTTTTTGAATGAGAAATGTCTAGACTTAATAAGTGACTTTACTAGTTTATTTAATTGAACTCTGCTTAACATACAAGCTACCAAATGCATTTATACTGAATATGTTAGATATAAAACATAAAACGCATGTCTTTTATATTGGGATTTGGGTACTGCTGCTATCCACAGGGCATGCTTATACATTTCTTTATCACTTCCTATAATATTTCAGTTTTCAGAGTTTAGAAAAAAATTCATAGAACAGAAAATGCCTTCTAGTTGCCATCTGTTTTATATCTTCCCTAGACAGGAAAGCATAGTATATGGTTCATGGAATGAAGGTGGTGGACTATCACATTTTTAGGATTCCTGGAAAAGTCAACCCAAAACCTCTTTTTTATTTTTCCTGTTCTCCATTTTGTAGAATGTAGCTGTTTTTAGATTCAAGAAAGCAAAAGTGTAATTTCTTAATAAGCAATTAAATTAATAATATTTAAATAGCATTGAAACATGATTTTGATTTATCACCCATACTCTGGAATGTTAATCAAATGGGGTTTCACATTTTACAGTAATTTACTCCTTCAATCTCCCTGTCCCTCCACACACACACACACACACACAAACACACATGATGTGGGTAGAAGTTTCAACATAAAGCATTCTACTTATATAATATCAAATAATTCTTCATCTTTTAATACTGCAGAAAAATTAAAATGCAGTAAAATAAATACACAGTGTTATGTTGGGCAGATGTCTTCACATCAGTAGGATTCTTCCCCCAGTTTAAAAAGTCTTTTGGTCAAAAGCCACAAATTTCATTATCACAGGGACAACTGAAAATTTTTACTTCAGTGCTCATAAAATGTGAGTCGTTTTTCTTCATCCTTATTTTAATGGTGCATGCAAATGGTAAATTTCATGTGTTGTGAAGAATTGCAAGCGTGCAGTGTTTGCCACTCTGAAATGTAGAATTAAGAGACACATTAGAAAGATTTCCCTAAAATATTTCCAAATTAAATTAAATTAAATCCACAAGAAACTGTACCAGCAATATCACAGAAGAGATGCAACTAGTCATAACATTCATGAGGTGAAGAAATACCACTAATTTGATAGATCTGCTGTCTGTCTATCACATGCATACACACATCTAGTAAAATATATATTTTTCATTTATCAATGAATACCTTCTGAGATGTGTATCATTAGGCAATTCCAGTCATGGCTTGCCCTACATATAACTGTCCCATTTGGCACATGAGTTATGTTGAGGAAATGGATCAAGCTTATTTTCCACACACAATTGCTTTTCTAATTTTCTTTCTCTTACCAAAGTTTTAGTTCAAATTACTAATTATATTCATTTTCATTCAGTATTTTCAGATTCTAGAGTACTCTTGTTCCATGTTATCCTGAATCTTATTCCAAAATGACTTCCATGTCATAAAGTGAATGGAATGACGAGGAGTACATTTCCTCTAATTATTCAAAATAATCTCTTCTTTCTATTTCAATAGATTTTCAAGTATGATGTGATGATCTTTTGTTTGTTCTTCTTTACAAATAAAGACTTTTTTTAAAGTATGTACCCTGAATCAAACATGTGTTTTTAAAATACTTATTTATTTATCTGGGAGACAGAGTCAGAAACAAAGACTCAGGCAGAGTTCTCATCTGCTCTTTCACCTGAACTTCTACCAAATCTTCCTAACTGATGCTGCTGCTTTTTACTCTCTTCCTATCAAAACCTGTTCTCCATGTAAACTCCAGAGTATTTTTTAAATGTTAATCATATGCCATCACTCCCCTACCTAAAATAGACCAATCTTTGAACATTTAAAACTCTATCATGCCATCTATGGCTCCTCACTTATTTCCTACTTTGTATTTCCTGTCTTAGGTTTCATACTGCACTTGACTAACTAGCCTACTTAAAATAGCAATTTCTAACTCTCTGTTTCTGTCTTAAATTGTTATTTTGCTCTTTTTCTTGGTTTTTCTTCCACTTATATTATCCTTAACTACCTGATAGTATGTATTTATTACTTTTCTTCTTTATTCTCTGCTTGACACTATTGAGGATAAGCCTATAAAGGTAAGAGCAGTGCCTCTGATTCTTGCTGTATCCCAAAGCATGGGAGAAAATCAGTATTTCTTGCATGAAGGATTGGGAGATGCCTATACTTCTGTTTGCTTAGCAGTCTGTGCCAAATATAAGACTAGAGTGATTCCACAATGGCCTTCCATTCAGAGCTACAGCTGGCCTCACTGCTGTTTCCAAGATAGAGTGAGCATGTGGATGGCTTCCATTTTCTGCCTTGTAGATGTTTGGTCCTGTATTTGAATAAACCTTTGCACTGTAAACAATTAGCATTTTTTTTTACAATTAGCATTTTAATACTACACATTTAAAATTAGCATTTTAAAACTACACATTCTCCTAACAGCTGATACGTTTTTAAAGAATTATGAGACCAAATGCTAACAAAAGTTAGATACGTTGAAAACTAGACTGACCCTTTGGTCTTTCACAAATCTGGAGAATTCGAGCTGTAGTTTAAAGGATATCTGGTTAGGCCGGCGCCGCGGCTCACTAGGCTAATCCTCCACCTGCGACACTGGCGCCCTGGGTTCTAGTCCTGGTCGGGGCGTCGGATTCTGTCCCGGTCGCTCCTCTTCTGTTCAGCTCTCTGCTATGGCCCAGGAGTGCAGTGGAGGATGGCCCAAGTGCATGGGCCCTGCACCTGCATGGGGGATCAGGAGAAGCACCTGGCTCCTGGCTTCGGATCAGCGCAGTGCGCCAGCCAGTCGCAGCTTGCCGGCCATGGTGGCCATTGGGGGATGAAGCAACGGAAAAAAAGGAAGACCTTTCTCTCTGTCTCGCTCTCTCACTGTCCACTCTGCCTGTCAAAAAAAAAAAAAAAGGCTATCTGGATAACGGAAGAGATATCAAACTCCATGTATATGTTGAATAATAAATCAAATTTTTTTGCATGAAGGGGATTTCAAAATAGAACAAATTAGAGTGATTAGAAAATTTCTCCATAACACATATCACATAAATTGTGTTCACCTTTTTGGAAAACTAGACAAAATAAGATCACATATTTAGAAGCATTTATTAGTGAAAAATTGGTAGAGTGCTGGGGAATCTGTTACATTTTGTATCTGGAGATTTCCCAAAAACTTAATCTGTCAGATAGAAGATTTCTATCATGGGAGTGAGTGTGGATATTTGTAATTTTGGTGCATAATGGACAGACTCAGTTTTGACAAGAGTTGAAAAAATTGTGCTCTGCCAATTAAATTAGCAGAGTTTATAGAAAACAAATGTTGAAAAGCCATAGCTTTTGCAGCTCAAGATTGAGTTCCAGTCAAGAAGCATGGCAAACCATTAAGATGTTGGGAGGTTATGGGGGTAGGCATTTGGTACAGCAGTTAAGATGTCCATTGAGACACCCACATCTCATATCAGAGTGTCTGGTTCAGTTCTAGGTAGTCTACTTCGGATTCAGCTTCATGATACTGAGCACACTGGAAGACAGGATATTATTCTCAAATACTTAGGTTACTGCCACCCAAATGGGAGACATAGATTGAGTTTTTTAGCTCCTAGAATTGGCCTGGCCTATTTCCTGCTGCTGTAGACATATAGAGAGTAAACCAGCAGATCAGAAATCTCTCTCTTCACTATGTCCCTCTGTTTCTGTCTGTTTTTCTCTTTCTCTTCCTCCCACATAAAATGTAAATAAATAATTAACATTTATTTTAGAATGTATCAGGGAATTCTAGAAATGAGATAAAAATGTTTTGAACTGACTCATGATAAAAATAGTACATTAGATACCTTTGGAATGCTAAGCAGTACTTAGAGGAAGAAGTATATCTAAATTCATAGTAAATAAATATGAATGACCTCAAAAAGTACATGGAAAGTAGAATTAAATATTTATTTTAGTGCAAAAAATTTAAAGTCTGCATACATTCCTATGGACTTACTTCTAAGGGCACAGTTTAAAACCTTATTATGGGACCCCAAATTCCCTTAAGCTGGGTAGTAAAAATACCATCTAAAGTGTTAAAGTGATCATATACATAGAATAAAGTGTCTGGTAATAATAGATAAAATTAAAAAGGAGTGAATTCTCCAACATGGGAAGCAGTCCACACAGCAGACTCATAAAATGACAATCTATTTAAGTAGCTCTCTGACCTCAGAATCAGCCCTTAAGGCATTCTAATATGGCTGGAAAGTCCACGAGAGCATTTAAGTCTTGGAAAGCTAAGACACTGTGGCCAAAAAAATGTCTTACAGGAAAAACATCTGTGGGTGAGACCCCAGTGGAAAGAAGTGGTCATCAAATATGGAGGTACCTTTTTGTGAAGAGGAGAGAACTTCCACTTTGCTTATGGCTTTGTCTGAATTTTGACAGAGTTTGTAGGTTCAAAAGGCTTCCGCAGCCTAGGCAGCTCATGTTAAGAACTTCAGGGTCAGCGCCACAGCTCAATAGGCTAATCCTCAGCCTGCAGCATCGGCACACCAGGTTCTAGTCCCGGTTGGGGCGCCGGATTCTGTCCCAGTTGCTCCTCTTCCAGTCCAGCTCTCTGCTGTGGTCCAGGAAGGTAGTGGAGGATGGCCCAAGTGCTTGGATTGGAAGAATCAATATCATCAAAATGTCCATTCTCCCAAAAGCAATTTATAGATTCAATGTGATACCAATCAAAATACCAAAGACATTCTTCTCAGATCTAGAAAAAAGGTTGCTGAAACTCCTAAGGAGGCACAGGAGACCTCGAATAGCTAAACCAATCTTGTACAACAAAAACAAAGCCGGAAGCATCACAATACCAGATTTCAGGACATACTACAGGGCAGTAGTAATCAAAACAGCATGGTACTGGTACAGAAACAGATAGATAGACCAATGGAACATAATAGAAAAACCAGAAAACAACCCAAACATCTACAGCCAACTTATATTTGATCAAGGATCTAAAACCAATTCCTGGAGCAAGAACAGTCTATTCAATAAATGGGGCTGGGAAAACTGGATTTCCATGTGCAGAAGCATGAAACAAGACCCCTACCTTACACCTTACACAAAAAAACACTCAACATGGATTAAAGACCTAAATCTATGACCCGACACCATCAAATTATTAGAGAACATTGGAGAAACACTGCAAGGTATTGGCACCGGCAAAGACTTCTTGGAAAAGACCCTGGTGGCACAGGTAGCCAAAACCACAATTAACTATTGGGATTGCATCAAATTGAGAAGTTTCTGTACTGCAAAAGAAACAGTCAGGAAAGTAGAGACAACCAACAGAATGGGAAATTTATTTGCAAACAATGCAACAGATAAAGGGTTAATAACCAGAATCTACAAAGAGATCAAGAAACTCCACAGCATCAAAACAAACAACCCAATTAAGAGATGGGCCAAGGACCTCAATAGACATTTTTCAAAAGAGGAAATCCAAATGGCAACAGGCACATGAAAAAATGTTCAAGATCACTAGCAATCAGGGAAATGCAAATCAAAACCACAATGAGGTTTCACCTCACTCTGGTTAGAATGGCTTACATACAGAAATCTACCAACAACAGAAGCTGGCAAGGATGTGGGGGAAAAGGGACACTAACCCACTGTTGGTGGGAATGCAATCTGGTTAAGCCACTATGGAAGTCAGTCTGGAGATTTCTCAGAAACCTGAATATAACCTTACCATACAACTCAGCCATCCCACTCCTTGGAATTTACCCAAAGGAAATTAAATTGGCAAACAAAAAAGCGGACATTAATGTTTATTGCAGCTCACTTCACAATAGCTAAGACCTGGAACCAACCCAAATGCCCATCAACAGTAGACTGGATAAAGAAATTATGGGACATGTACTCTATAGAATACTATACAGCAGTAAAAAACAGTGAAATGTGGTCATTTGTGACAAAACGGAGGAATCTGGAAAACATCATGCTGAGTGAAATAAGCCAGTCCCAGAAGGGCAAATATCATATGTTCTCCCTGATCGGTGACAATTAACCGAGCACCAAAAAGGAAACCAGTTGAGGTGAAATCAACACTATGAGAAATGGTGACTTGATCAGCCATTGCCCTGACTGTTGATGAACAACTTAATACTTTATCCCTTTTAGTATTTCTTTTGTTCTACTTAATCCTATTGGTTGAACTCTGTAAATAACACACAGTTATTCTTAGGTGTTTAAATTTTAACTGAAAAGTGATCCCGTTAAATATAAGAGTGGAAATAAGAGAGGGAGGAGATGTACAATTTGGGACATGCTCAATCGGACTTGCCCCAAATGGTAGAGTTAGAAATGTGCCATGCCCACCGAAGATTAGAGATGGGACTTAGGCACTCCCTTGACTTGCATCCTCTGGTCTGCTTTAACACAAACCAGGAGGAAAAGAAAGCTTGGCATCAGAAGCAATGGGTGGCAGGCCTATTAATGGCTGATCTGTACAGTGATCTGCCCTCAAGGCGACCCAACAGGCCAGTCCACTGCAGTGGCTTTCAATGTGGTAAGCCTGGGCTTCAGCAGAAGTCAGCTTGTGAAGAGCCCTGGCAGCTCTGCCAAGAGTTGGATCACTGGAAATGGACCTGCCCTGGAGTCGAAGGATGCCCAGGTCAGAGCCACACATCTTATTGGCTCTAAGCTGAAAAGCCCTTCACTCAGCCCAACTTCCAAAGTGACCACTGCAGCTGAGGGGATGGTCAAGTAGGGTCAGCAACATTGCAGGCAGAACTGTAAATTTCTTGTTAGAGATGCCACCTGCCTTTACCTGGCCAGCTCTCCTCCCAGGCCAGCCAAGTAATGAAAGTCAACAGAGTGCCTTCCCCTAGGAGGTTCAAACCTCCCTTAGGATATACCCCATGTGAAGAGATAGATAGGTCTGGGCCTCTTAACTTACAAGGCCTAAAGCCCACCAGATTATTATCAAGCCCCTTCTATCAGGTTCTATTTGCCTCTCAATCAGAAAACTTAATTGTAGCTTAGACAGCACCTTTCTTAGCTCCTCTAATAATGACTCTGTCCTTTGTTCTAGGCCCTGTCTAGTGAACTTGGACCTCATTCCTTTGTAATCATAACCTCTACTCTACCACCAATGGCTCTACTCCCAACATGTGTGTACTGATGGTCCTCTTCCCCACTAAATGCTGTATAATTGTTCAAACCTGGTAAATGCCACTCTTAGGATCATTGGTTACTATCCTCACTCTGTCTTTTATGACCTTGTCTAAATATGATCAGAGTCGGCAAACTTGGAAGGCTTCCATAGCCTTGGCAACTCATGACAACAGCCTAGGATGGTTACTGGCGCCATAAACTAGAGTGTCAATTTGTTGGGTCAACAACAGGAGCCACTGTGCACTTGCTCCTCATGTGGGATCTCTGTCCTTAATGTGCTGTACATTGTGATTTAATGCTATAACTAGTACTCAAACAGGATGTTTCACTTTGTGTTTCTATGTGGGTGCAAACTGTTGCAATCTTTATACTAAATTGATCTTCTGTATATAAAGAGAATTGAAAATGAATCTTGATGCAAATGGAAGGGGAGAGGGAGCGGGAGAGGGGAGGGTTGCGGGTGGGAGGGAAGTTATGGGGGGGGGGGGAAGCCATTGTAATCCATAAGCTGTATACTGGAAATTTATATTCATTAAATAAAAGTTAAAAAAAAAAGTGCCATGGGATTCCAACTCAATCTCATCAAGGTGGCATGTACCTATGCCATCTCACTAGTACAGGTGATCAATTTCAGTTCAGAATTGATCATAATGATAGGACTAAGAGTCAAAGGGATCACACAAACAAGTCTGCAAATGCTAACTGATAGAATAAAAAAGGGAGAGAATGATCCAACATGGGAAGGGGGATACACAGCAGACTCACAGAATGGCAGATGTCCTAAACAGCACTCTGGCCTCAGAATCAGCCCTTAAGGTATTTGGATCCAGCTGAAAAGCCCATGGGAGTATTTCAGGCATGGAAAGCCAAGACACTGTGGCAAAAAAAAAAAAAAATGAAATGACTTAAATGAAAGATCTCTGCGAGTGAGATCCCAGTGGAAAGAACAGGTAATCAAAGAAGGAGGTACCTTTCTCTGAAGGGAGGAGAGAATTTCCACTTTGACTATGACCTTGTCTAAATATGATCAGAGTCAGCGAACTCAAAAGGCCTCCATAGCCTTGGCAACTCATGACAAGAGCCTAGGGTGGTTACTGACTCCATAAACAAGAGTGTCAATTAGTTAAGTCAACAACAGGAGTCAGTGTGCACTTACTCCTCATGTACGATCTCTGTCTTTAATGTGTTGTTCAATGTGAATTAATGCTATAACTAGTACTCAAATGGTATTTTTCACTTTGTGTTTCTGTGTGGGGGCAAACTGTTGAAAGCTTTACTTAATATATGCTAAATTGATCTATATATAAAGAGAATTGAAAATGAATCTTGATGTGAATGAAAGGGGAGAGGGAGCAGGATAGGGGAGGGTTGCAGGTGGGAGGGAAGTTATGGGGGTAAAAAGTCATTGTAATCCATAAGCTGTACTTTGGAAATTTATATTCATTAAATAAAAGTTTAAAAAAAGAGCTTCGGGTGATCATTGAGGTCACATAAGGGTGTTAATTGTTTCATTAACAACAGGAGTCACTGTGCACTAACTTCCCATGCAGGACGTTTGTCCTCAAAGAGTTCTATTATAATTCTGTGTAAGTGCTCGCAAAAGATGTATCATTCTTGGGTGCTTCTTTAAAGTTAATTAAGTTTCTAAAAAAAAAAGTGAAATTAACTTCAAGATGCAATGACTTTGATTAGCCCTTATCTGGACTGTTGAGGAACAGTTGTTTTGTTCATTTTTGTTTTTGTTTTTCCTGTGCACGTTGTTGAACTCTTAGTATGGAGTTGGTCTTCTGTGGGTAAAGTTAAGCAAAAATCAGTCTTAGTGGAGAATGGGACTGGGAAGGGGAGAGGATGGAGAAGGAGGTGTGGGAGTGTGGGTGGGAGGGCGGGCATGGTGGAAAAAAACGCTGCATTCTTAAAGTTGTACTTATGAAATGCATGAAGTTTGTATTCCTTAAATAAAAGGTTTCTTTGGGAAAAAATTTAAGAACCATGCATAGCAGGAGTCCTCAAAAAATTTGTGGAGGGGCAGGTATTTAGCCTAGTGGTTAAGATTTTGGTCAAGATGCAGTGTCATACATAACAGTGTACATCCTCGATACATGACTCTGGCTCCTGACTCCAACGTTCTGATAATGCAGATTCAAAGAGGCAGCAGGTGATGTGTCAAGTAGTTGATTTCTTTCACTCAGGTGAGAGACCTAAACTGAACTCTTGGCTCCTGGTTTCAGCTGTCCACCCTAGATATTGTGTATGGGGAGTGAACCAGGAGTGGGAGCTCTTTCTGTCTGTCCATCTCTCTGTCTTTCAAAGGAACTGCTAAAAGAATTTTTTGGTCCATGGAAAATATGTTTTGTGGAAAACTATGCATAGGCTTCAAAGTTTTATATCAAAATTAATGTATCTTCTAGTCTATTTTTCACAAACGTTTTGAGGCTTCCTAATAAAAAGGCAGAGAATCAAATATTGCATCAGCATCTCAAAAAACAGGAGAAAGAACAGAAAATTAAATCCAAACAATAAAAAGAAGAAAATAATAAAGAACAGAACTAATAAAACACAAGACTCCAGAAAAAAGCCAAAATTTAGTTTTGCATAAAAAATTAATAACATAGACAAATCTTTGATGAAGTTGGTCAAGAAAACAAAACAGAAGGCACAAATTAAGAAAACCAGGAATGAAACATAATAACACTATAAATGTTGCAGATATCAAACAGGTAATAAAAGCACACCATGAGTAATTCTATTCCAATAAATATGAAAATAAAGATGTAATAAATTCTAGAAGTGTATAATTTCTTCAGATGACTTATGAAGATACATGAAATCTTTTTTGCTTTGTTTTGTTTTTTTTAAAGATTTAGTTATTTATTTGAAAGTCAGAGTTACACAGAGAGAGGAGAGGCAGAAAGAGTGAGAAAGAGAGAGAGAGAGTCTTCCATTTGCTAGTTCACTCCCCAATTGGCTGCAACAACTGCAGCTGTGCCGATCCAAAGCCAGGAGACAGGAGCCAGGAGCCAGAAGCCTCCTCCTGGTCTGTCATGTGGGTGCAGGGGCCCAAGGACTTGGGCCATCTTCTACTGCTTCCCCAGGCCATAGCAGAGAGCTGGATCGGAAGTAGAGGAGTGGGTCTCCAACTGGCACCCATATGGGATGCCGGCCCTTCAGGCCAGGGCATTAACCCACTGCGCCACAGCACCGGCCAATACATGAAGTCTTTAAATATGACATCATCAGCATTAAAAATATTTTCTAACTAAGTTCTACAAACCTATCCTTTGAGAACTAAGCAGTGCCTCACTTAGACAAATCATTTCAGATAATAGCAATATAAAAAAATATATCATAAGAATAACATAATATTTAACAATGATAGTATGTAAAAAACACAAAAATCAGTATCTCTTGTAACAAGAGATGTAAAACTCCCAATTAAAATAGCACTATCTGAATCCATTAATGTATAAAAAGAATAGCATAATGAGTTGGGTAAATCATAGTAATACAAAGTTGTAAGTAGTGCAAGTTAATATATACTATCACAATCAATTATAGTAGAATAATATGTGTTATGTTGACAGATGCATTAAATGTATTTGATTAACTTTATCATCTATTCATAATTATTTGAAAAAAATCAAAGAAAAAATATCTTTCTTTTTATAATTTTTATTAGTATAAATCGACCAGATTTCACATATTTTACAGATACAATTCTAAGATTCTTAATATGCTTAAAAAGTCCTTTTCTTAGCCTGAATACTTACAACAAATCAGCAGCATAAATAATAGTAAGAAGTTGAAAGTTAAAATCCAAAATTACTCATTTATAAATTATTAGAATTAATCATAGAGTTTGGAAATTTGTCTAGATATAAAATCAGTACACAGAGAACAATGATATTTTAAAAAATCAGCAAGAAGTAATTAAACAATTAAAATTTAAAACTCCCTCTTTGACAATAAGATGATTAAATGAATACCTATAATAGAATATACTGGGACTGGGACTATACCAAGTGAGTAAAGTAGCTGCCTGTCGCTCTAGCATCCCATATGGTCACCAGTTCCAGTCCAGGTTGTTCCACTTCTGATCCAGCTCTTTGCTTCTGTGCCTGGAATAGCAGCAGCAGATGGCCCAAGTATTTGTGCCCCTGCACCCATGTGAGAGACCCGGAAAAAACTCCTGGCTCCTAGTTTTAGATCAGCCAAATTCCGGAAGTTGCAGCTATATAGGAAGCAAGCCAATTGATGGAAGATCTCTCTCTCTCTCTCTCTTTCTCTCTCTCTCCTTCAAATAAATAAATTATTCTAAAAAAAAAAAAAAGATATACTACAACTTCAGGGAAAATATATAAAAAGCTTTATAAAAATCATTGAAAATTTTGAATAGGAAAAATTATCATCTTCTTTGTTTGAAAGAGTCAATGCTGGCTGGCGCCACGGCTCAATAGGCTAATCCTTCACCTGTGGCACCAGTACCCCAGGTTCTAGTCCCGGTCAGGGTGCCGGATTCTGTTCCGGTTGTCCCTCTTCCAGGCCAGCTCTCTGCTGTGGCCCAGGAGTGCAGTGGAGGATGGCCCAAGTGCTTGGGCCCTGCACCCCATGGGAGACCAGGAGAAGCACCTGGCTCCTGGCTACAGATCAGCACGGTGCGCCGGCCGCAGCGGCCATTGGCGGGTGAACCAATGGTAAAGGAAGACCTTTCACTCTCTCTCTCTCTCTCTCACTGTCCACTCTGCCTGTCAAAATAAATAAATAAATAAATAAAAAAGAGTCAATGTTGTAATGCTATCAATTTTCCTGAAATGAATTCATGGATTAAATACAATTAGAATTTTTAGAAATCTCAATTTTTGTTGTGAAATTTAGGTGGAAATAACAATATATGATAGAAAGTAATTCTTAAGTTAAAAACATTCCATGGAAAGTCAGTAAAGAAAATTAAATAAACATATATATATATCATGTTTATAGGGTTGTGGGTGGGAGGGAAGTTTTGGGAGGGGGAAGCCATTGTAACCCATAAGCTGTACGTTGGAAATTTATATTCATTAAATAAAAGTTTAATAAAAAAAGAACTATTTAATATTATAAATATGTAATCTTCCTCTGTTTGAACCATAGAATAAAAAGAAAGTCAAGGATAATTTAACTGCTTGTTGTTGTATATCAAAAATTAATATCAAAAATCAATTTTAAGTGGATCTGACTTAAGTGTAAAAGCCAATCTTCCATAGCTTTTCAAGTCATATAGAAAAATGTCTTTTTACATTAGCATAGGAAAAGATTTCCTAGGATAGAAATTCCATGCATTATAATGAATAAGCTTGATAAATTTAGAAATATTAAATCTAAATTCTGTATATGAGAAAGATATCATAAAGGGAGTAAAATGGCCAGAGAGGATTGCAATAAATAATATAACACTTTAATAACTCAAATATAAAGACATCACCAATAAATTACTAATTAATAAACTGAAGACACCAAACCATGGAAAAGAGTCTTGACCAGACATTTATAAAAATAAAATATCTAAATTGCAAATTAAAGGAAGCTCAATTTCAGGGTATGAATGAAAGGTATAAAAAGCTATAATGAGTTTGATAAATGCATATACAGCAAAAATGGGACATAACAGTAGTCTGGACAAAATTAAACTCAATTATAAGGTTAGAAAGAACTTAAAAAGGAACTTTCATATTTCTTATTAGGAGGAGAAATTAGTGCATCACTTTGGAAGAGTTTAGCATTTACAATTAAATTTTAGATATGCCTAGCCAATGACCAGTAAACTTTTATGTTATAACACATAGAACTTAGAGTCACTCACACATTAATGGATTTAAAGATGTTTGTAAGAAAGTTTACAGAAGTATTGCATGTACCAGCTCACAAACGGAGACTGCGAATTTCTAACAAGAAGATAATAGAAAATAAAATAAGATTTAATTTAATTCTATATAACAGTAAAATGGATAAATTAATGAACATAATAATGTTGGTTGAAATTAGCAAGCCTCAAAAGAATATATGCAATAAGCTACTATTAAAATAATTATCAAAACTGGAAAAACTAAACTTTCTTTAAAAACTTTTAAAAATATGCCTAATATACAAATATTAGCAAAT
Source organism: Lepus europaeus (assembly GCF_033115175.1). Lineage (NCBI taxonomy): Eukaryota > Metazoa > Chordata > Mammalia > Lagomorpha > Leporidae > Lepus > Lepus europaeus. The sequence goes on along the minus strand of NC_084836.1, from coordinate 30,016,848 downwards.
AATTATATTAAATGTCAGGAGGGAGATGAAAATATAGCTGAAGAGTAGAATGCCATGGGATTTTTAGAAACTTAGAAACGTTCAGTTGTCTGTTTCCGAACCTGGAAAGTGGCCATTTGGCTCTCTTTCTAATTAGTCTTAAAGGTAAAAATGCTTTTGTTATCAATTATATTTATATTGGTTAAATGTCATGATTTATTTAAATATATGTAGTGGTGGGATATTGCCTTTCATTATTATAAAGCCTAGTCTTATCTCTATTTCTTACCTTTTTATATTAGTGAGAAAGTTTACCTAATCTCCTTTAATTTACTGCTGAACATGACTTGCTGAGAGGAGAGGTGGTGGTAGCCTTTACCATCCTGCTGTGAAGGTGCAAGAAATGATTGCTTCACAACATACACTTGGAAAAAGTCTTCCTTAGTAATGATTGACAAATAAAAAGTAGCTGCATCATACTTTTATTTGAAAACATACTGAAATTGAAAGAAGAAACCACTCTGAATAGAGAAAAATGTATTCCTATGATTGCAATCATTGTAAAAACAGAAATAATTTTGAAATAAGATTGAAGGGGATAGTTGATCTGAAGTAATAAGTTGAAACAAGAGTGGTGTAAAATCCGAAGAGATGCACGGAAATGAGAAATAAGTTACTTGCATTAAAACGTGTGATAAGAGAAGGAAAATTGGAAAAGCTTATCTGTGTGTAAGATAAGCTTGATAAATTTTCCCCTGGGACAAGTAATACAAATTAAAATGAGGGGAAATATAAGCAAATGAAGGTAAATACAGGAGCTGAAATATACCTGTTCTATGAATTTTAGAAAAGGGAAATATAATATGAACAGACACATGTAACTGAAAATATAGATATAAACAGAGTAGTGCTTAGACATTGACTCACGCAAATGGAAAAATTAGGCATCTGCGAAGAAATTAAATTTTGAACCATCTCATTTTCCCCTCCATAATAATAATACCAAAAATAACAAATGAAAATCTTTGGATTTTTAAAAAATTGTTTTAAACATTTCATACTCAGAAAATACTCTTTTCTGGTTAAAATGGAAGACAAAATTAATCCCAAACAAAAAGAAAGAGATAAGACTGGAAAACAACACAGAAAAATAATTAGAAAAAAAATCAACAAACCAAAAAATGTATCAATAAATTGATAAATCTGTAGTAATACTGTTCAGGAAGAAAAAGAGAAAACACAATTTACCAGTATCAACAGTGAAACACCATATATTCATCAAAGAATAATAAGGGGTACTGTGAACAACTGTATTATAACAGATGTTAAATCTTTCATGGAAAAGAACAACTCTGAAAATACAAGAAAACTGATATAAAATGTAATAAAATCTAAATATCAATCTCTAGTAAAGAAATTAAACTGGTAAATAAAACTATCCCCATCATACACAAAAGTCAGCCTCTGTCATAAATATTGTGGTGTTGGTCTGAGATACAAGTATGAGTACAGAAATAGTACTCATTCTACTGATTTAGGATAAAGGCCCTAATGTAGTCTATAGTGAAAAGAATAGTGCTTCCAGTGAGTGGTGCTAGAACAAGCAGATATCTATATGGACAAAATGGACCTCAATTCTTGAAAAAAATGCTAATTTTAAAAATACCATAAACAAACCATAAAAGCTAGACCCTAGAGTAGAAAACATAAGAGAATATACTTGTCACTTTTGTATTGGTACAATTTTCTTAGGCAAACCACAAAAATTATTAAATATAAAAAAAATTGATGAATTGAACTTCATGAAAGTAGAGATGGGTAAACAAGGGAGTAGAGTGGCAAGATTGCTGTCCATTAATTAGAGAAGGAGCTTAGATCCAGATAAATAAACAATTCCTACAACTCCAATAAAAATACAAGGATTAAAAATTTAGGGAAGGGGCCGGCGCTGTGGTGCAGTGGGTTAAAGCCCTAGCCTGAAGTGCCAGCATCCCATATGGGTGCCAGTTCGAGTCTGGGCTGCTCCTTTTCCAATACAGCTCTCTGCTATGTCCTGGGAAAGCAGTAGAAGATGGCCCAAGTCCTTGGGCCCCTGCACCCACGTGGGAGACCTGGAAGAGGCTCCTGGCTCTTGGCTTCAGATTGGTGCAGCTCTGGCCATTGAGGCCATCTGGGGAGTGAACCAGCAGATGGAAGACCTCTCTCTCTCTCTGTCTCTACCTCTCTCTGTAACTCTGTCTTTCAAATAAATAAAATAAATCTTAAAAAAAAAAAATTAGGGAAGGAGCTGACACTGAGGCGTAGTGGGTAAAGCCAGCGTCTGCAGTGCCAACATCCCATATGTGCACTAGTTTGAGTCCTAGCTGCTCCACTTCCAATCCAGCTCTCTGCTATGGCTTGGGAAAGCAGTACAAGATGGCCCAAGTCCATGGGGCCCTGCCCCCACATGGGAGATCTGGAAGAAGCTCCTGGCTCCTGGCTTTGGATCCGTGCAACTCCAGCTGTTGCAGCCAATTGGGGAGTGAACCAGTGGATGGAAGACCTCTCTCTCTCTCTCTCTCTGCCTCCTCTTCTCTCTGTGTGTAACTTTCAAATAAATAATAATTTAAAAAATAAAATAAAAATCTGGTAACATCAAATACAGACCAAACTGGAACAGTTGGAATCCACATATATTATCTCTAGGAGTATAAAATGGCGTTGTTGCCACTTCAATTTTTTTTCTACTTTGTTAGGAAACTTCTAGGACAGTTCTACCACTAGGTATGCATCCAAGTGAGATGATGTCATAACTAATCACAATGGCTTGAATATGAACATTTATAGTATTTATAATTATAATAGCCAAGACTTGAAGCCATGCTATTCACCAGTAGGATAATAAAATAATAATGATATAGTAAAGTAAGGGAGCATTGTCCAATAATACAAATGAATGCACTATTGAAACATCTAGTAATATGAGTTTATTTAAAATATATACTTGAGTAAAAGAAGCCAGACAATAAAGAATACAACACTATAAATTCCATTGATATGAAGTTTTCTAATAGTTTGTTGATTGCCTTTGAGGACCAGGGTATTGGAAACAGACTTGGAGACTTTCTGGTGTGTTGAAAATGTCTTCTGGGTTTATTAGGGTATTGACTAACATGGGTACATCCTATAATTGTTGAACTTATTGAATTGCATTCTTAAAATCCTTGTATTTCATTTTATAACAAGACAATATAGGATCCCTCTGGAAGTTCACATGGCTGAGGTTTCATTATTTACACTGGAATTAAACTCTGACAAGAATTTGCCTAAACTATATCAAGTTAAGTGCATTTATCTGATTTGTCCTTAAAGACTTATTAACCTTTGGAGTTTCATGTTGGTGTCTGTCTCCATCTTTGTAGGTTAAGCTTCCCACATTCAGTTTATTTATGAAGTAGAGACTTTCAAATATGAAAATGTTGCTTCTCTGATAGTCCTCAAAAAATCAATTTTCAAAAAGGAATAGATTGATAAAGTGTTTCCAATCACCCAGCTGAAGGACTGTAAGAAATTAAGTTTAAGATCTTCTTTTCATAAAAAGGTTCCTATGACATATAAAAACAATAACATAATATAACTCAAAGGAACTCCATTATTTTAATTTTTTTTCAAACTTAAGAATGTTATTCCAAATTCTTAAATATTTCTTTCTCTTCATTGTTTTTAGATTTTTTCTTGTAAATTCTTTGATATTAGATTAGCTTTCAATAACTCTTATGTGGCTACTGTCATTATTTTGTTACCCTGCTTCATAATTGCCTAGTTTTAGGTATTTTATGTTTTGTTAATTTTATTCGCTGGTTTGATAATATTTAACCTTCAGTGCTAGGGGTATGAGACAATAAGCCCATGTGAATCACCAAAACTTACCTTATGACTTTTGCAGCTACTCCTTCATAATATGCTGTATTTCTGCATTTATTCTTAATTCTTTGAAACTGAAAATGCTTTAAAAACCATTCTTTCTTACTTGCTGATTTTATTTTTCTTTATGTCATCCTTTTTTCAGTTCTTAAGATTGTTGACCTTTGTATATATTTGTGACCTTGAGAGAGTCACTTAACCTCTCTAACTACCAGATTCCTCAGTCTGCTATATGAAAATACAGATATTTACTTTGGGATGTTACAAGAAATAATCAATGTATGTAAGGCACATAGTATAATTCTCAATACTATAAATCACGGTGACAATTTATCTGGTTTTCATATTCAAAGTCTACTTCCTTTGTATTTCTAACTTGTCTCCTCCTTCTGTTTCTGCCATTCTGCATAGCTGCCTACAGCATACCAGCTCTTCTTCATAAGTATTTTTTAACGGCCTGACTTGCATTTTATCCTTCACTTTTGAAGTCTTCAGCTTTTTTGTTCAGGGATGTTGGCCTGAGTAAATATTACCACACAAAAATATAGTTCTGAATCTATTATTTTGTTCATGGGCATAGATTAGTCTTTCCTTAATGTATTGACATGGCACCTAGAGTGACTCTTGTTTTGTTAGAATAAAGGAATAACCAGAGAGAGGATCAGGAGTTCATTCCCTATTAGGTCAGTTGGGTTTACAAGGAAAAAATATTTATTTCATGCTCACAGATGTGCCCCTAACCCTGACCATCTGCTGAGCAAATGAGCAGAGGGGCCAGGATAAGTAACCATGGGGTATATTGTAAAACTCAGAACCAGAACTGAGTGCTCTTTCCCACTAATAGCAGAAGCATCACATTACAGACTGAGACATAGCTGAGTAGATACTTTGGGTGTGATCCAGGAACAATACCATTAGGAGCCGGGGTAGGAGGAAAAAAATAAAAAAAACTTGGACAAAGCAGCATCCAATGATGATCCTAAATATACTATTTAGGTGTAACTTTGTTTTCAGTTTTTTTAAATAATTAAGGCTAAACAATTTTTAGCTTTAGTGACTTTTCAGATAAGGTTCAAGTCAACATCTATTTGATATTTTTATCCTCAAGCCAAATTCACATTGTGGAGGACAATATATAGCAACAATTATGTTTTGAGTTAAAATCAAAATGTTATGCTCTTGGTTGACATTTGTCAATATATCTCTTTTGATATATATTTTAAAACAGAAGATCTTCAATAAGATTTTCATTACTGAATTAAAGAATTTGAATTATGACCACAAAGGGACAGCTTTTGACAAATAGTTTAAGCCGATCTCCCACCTCTCATCACCTTCAGAATCCTAATTAAGCAAATACAAATTGCGTTTAGTGTCAGATCACTCTTCCCAAAATACAAAACTGCACCATGAAAATCAAAAGGTATTAACATCAGCAGAACTCCAAGAACATAGGGTTTCTAATAAGAAAAATTTAATTAAACGAGTGATGCTTTTTACATTGCCCTATTTTTATCCCCTGTCAAAGGAAATGAGAGATAAAACAAAGTTATTCACAGATAATAGCATTTATATATGACACTTTCTCTTCCTGGGACAATTTGATCAAGTTAAAAGTTTATTATTTTTGTAGTACTAATGAGATTTTTCCATAGATAGGAAACTATTATTTCATGAGAACGAAGGAACTACTGTAGGGTTTTCAGCAGAAGATTAAATGGATGTGGGGTATTTAGGAAAAGCTTCCCTGGTGGTACTGTCAAAATGAAGAACGAAGGTACAAAAGAAGAAGCAGTGAGCTATTTGGGAAGTTATGACACCAATCCAAGCAAAACATGTCAGTGGCTTGTCATCACGTGAGACATGTTGGTGACTCAGGTGAAACAATAATGATGGAGGTGACAAGAAGTTGGAACCTGTATATATTTGGGGGGTCTAGAATAAAGAGGAATTTTAGTAGGAGGAGATATCTAATGACCAGCTAAAGTTGTCTCCACATTTTCATGCCTGAGAACTTAACAAAAACTTATCATCTGTGAGTAGACAAGAACTGTGAATAGAGGGTTAGAGGACAGAGGAAATAGATTTAAAGGTTTGGTTATGGTTTTTGTTTTGTTTTGGATATATTGGGTTTGAAATGCCTATTAGCCATCACCCTAAGAGAGAGATGCCTTGTTTGTTTCAGGAAGAAAGTAGCATTCTTATCACCAGGGATGGGGAGTTAAGAGTAAAATAATTCTGTACAGACCTTGTTAGAAACATTCTTATCTTCCATTAGCATTGCCACATAGTTTAGTTACTTTTCTACAATTCTGATAATCCATTTTATGTCAGTGTGATTCTCAGATTCAGATGCAAAATGCTCAAGAGAATAGGTATGCAATTTAACATCATTGACATGGGAAATAGGTTAACTTATGTTTACAGAACCGTTTCTGGCACATAATAACTGTAATATAACTGTTAGCTATTGTTGTTGCTGGGAATTTTAGAGATGTATTTAAAGACTGAAAATTATTTCACATTTAATTATCAATAGTATTATCCTAGGTTTTTTGCTACTAAACTTTCCTTTCATCTCATTTTTATACCATCTTTAGATATAAGCACAATAAAATAATTAGATCTGGTAACAGAATTGATGAGTGTAACATATCCTGAAATTACTGCAGAGAGATGATATATACCAGGGGACTTCAAGAAGTTCATGAGAAAATAAAAGTTTACTTGATACAGAATATCTTGAATACACATTTTGTTTGTTTCCCAATATACATTTTCCATGAACTTTTGGAAGAACTCTCATATGTGTGGATTTCATGGGTGTTTTGCACTAAAGTAAACCAATTTTTAATTACATTTACAAGAAACTTTTCTTTTAAGACTTATTTTTTTATATTGAAATTTAAAACAAAGTCAGAGAGAGGAAGAAACAGAGAGCTCTTCTATCCACTGGTTCACTCCCAAAGGGCCATGTCAGCCAGGGCTGAGCCAGGTCGAAGCCTGGCCAAAGCCAGTCCAAAGCCTCCTATGAGCCAAGAGCTCCATCCAGGTCTCCCACGTACATGGCAGGGGTCCTAGCATTTATGCCATCTTCTGCTTCTGCAGGCCATACGAAGGAGCTGGATTGGAAGTGGAGCAGCCAGGACAAGAAAGAACCTGGTGCCTATATAGGATGTCAGTGTTGCAAGCAGTGGCTTAAACTGCTATGCCATGGCAGTGGTCCTTACAAAAACATTTTCAACTACCCTCTTATGTATTCTAGGCTTGAGATACTTGACATATTAATTTTTCCTTTTTGTGACAATGTTAATGATTGCACCATAAGTTTTAATGACTCTCATATTTCTGCCTCATATTTCATGCTACAAAATGAAGAAATCAATGTTGTGTGCCTTAAACTGAAAGAAGTCAGAATATATTTGTGAAATACCCTCATTTTAAAGATGTGTATAATCTTTATATAAATGAATATAACATATGTATCTGATACATACTATATCATATGTGCCTACACACACACACACACATATATATATTGTGAATGTAAAATATGGAAAGACATGATTTGGAGAATGAATATATTGCAAGTTTATCTTTATAAACGTATTGATATATTTATGTATAAAGTTCTTAGCTTTTAGTAGTATAGAAGGTGCCATTTTTAAATTTAATTCTTTTGTGTAAATAAAACATAAAAGCTATACTTTGAAAATGATTACTTTAATAGAGGAACCATTAATGATGTCTGATTGTTACCACAGTAGTGTGTTTGATATTCCCCTTAGAAAGTAAAGAGAAGTGTTTGATGCCATAATCTAAACACATTTTCAGTCTTGAGTTTAGGTATTTACATGTGATTCCATTTCTCTTCCCAATATCCAGACTTCCTTGATTCCATCTTTCAAGTCTTCTATTTGCATATTTTTATTTAAGGACAATATATTTAAAGGCCTTTGGAACAATTCAAGCTTAAATTCTGACTCTACACTTTGTAATTCATGGACTGCTTGAGGCCAATTCCATGTGAAAGACTTCCAACTGTTATTACTTTGTTAGAAGAAGCAAGGGGGAAAAAGAATGTCTTAAATTAATTTTTTATACCATACTTAGTCCAGATTTTCCTTCTTTTCTTCCCCTATTCTGTTTTTTGGTATTGAGGTTTTTTTAACCAGGCCCGGAGCCATTCCTTACTAAGTGATTCTCTACCAAATGACATTTTGTCAAAGATTTCATTTTGGTTCAAGGCTAAGCAAGCTGTAAAACTGGCAATTCTTTGTTGAAATGTTGTATCAGTGAAAAGCTTAAAATTTAAGTTTTCTAAACAGTAAAAAAAAGTTAGGTAGCAAATGGAATTGCCTGAATAACTTTATTTGAGGAGTTGTCATAATCCAAGTTACCATACTTGCAGAGAGAAATGCATTTTATTTACAGTGTTTCTTAGTAAAGATTCTCCTTGATCCAACTCTGGTCAGTTTTTCTGAGCATTCCAGGCCTGGACCTCAGTGTCTGATCTAATAATACACAAATCATGCTAATATCAGCTTAGAAAGAATCCCCTGCCTTCAGTGTCTCATCACTCTGTCTGCCTTCAGAATCCAGTCAGGCCAGTTTAAAGAGTACCATCCCCTAATTTATGACAGTTCCTCTTTATGTTCTGTCCTGCTTAGTCTACTCTTTGACTACAAAGCTCCATTTTTCCTTGTTTTCTGAATGGAGACCAGTTCTATACTGAGGTTTCTTTTTCCCTATTGTAATATTTCCTGAGTGAAAACCCAGATTCTGCCATGGAAGTACTGTTCAGCTCTGCTTTTTTGACAATTCTTATTCAGTCTTTGAGATTTTTCCCTGTACAAACATGGTTTTATAAAAATTGGGTAATTTTAATATGCAGTTCTTTCAAAGTATGTATTAAACACTTCTGAATCTAAATGGTTGTTTTATATTTCATGTATAGAATATATATTCAATACCATTGCATACATTTTTCTTCTAGTCATCGTCTTATATTTATAAAGTAAAGCAAACTAACACATTTATTTATATATTTATAACCAATTTTACATCCTGTTTCATCTTGCCTTGTTTTCTGAGCTGAGCCCTGGCAAATGGTTCCAAGTAGTCCATATGTCACATGCTTTGGCCATGTGTACGCCTTTATTCTTGTAAATGTAGCAGAAACGTGCAGTCACTGTTTTGGCCTTTGGGTACTCATCAGGCACCGATTGTTTACAGAAGTGAACTGGGTAGCAAGAATTTAAACTGCCTTGAAATCATTAGATGATTAGCTTTTCCTTGAGTTCCATGTCACCCTGAAAAGTCTTTCTGAAATCCCCATTATATTCTCTTCCCTTGGTACTGATCAAGAACAGCAAAAAATAGAAGCATCATTGAGTGCAATGTTGATTTTTAAACTAGGCATTGTTTATAAAGATAATTCTAGGAAACTGCTATAGAGTACAAACATTTATCCAGCCTTAGTGGACAATGCCAATTGTTTTGCCTTAAATTCTGCAGTCTTTTAACAACCCCCTTTCCAGTGTATAAAATCTGGAGAGAAATTGCTGAAACTATTTCTTCAAATGATAAACACAAGGACAGTACTTAATTCATGAAGCGAATAAACCTTCAACTAAATAATAAAAAGCTCATTTAACTTTTTAACAATGAATACATTACCAATATAAGATATGAGCAAGTCCATGTGACCAATCAAAACTATAAATAAGATAAACACTTCATATTAAAAAAAAAAAACTTGAGTGTAAGGTAGACATGTATCATTTATTGCAATATTCTCTGAAGGTCACAAAGCACAGTTTGAATATGGAACACCCAAATAGGTGTACTTTTCAATTTTCTTTATTACCTCTTTCACAGAAAAAAAGAAAAAACAAATTTCCCAGTAGAAGGTTCATCTGCTTGTATACTAAACCAAGTAGAATTAATTGAACATAAATCCCTTCCAGAATCTACCCTTATCAAACTTGTTTATTTCATCAGGGAAAACAAACCAATGTTAAGTTTCTCACTATCTTTATAATACACTTCAAATATTTTAGAGCAACAGATATTTCCAGTGGTGTTATATAACCACAGAAAACAGAATAGCATTTTTTATTTTTATATAGCTCCTATAAGGAGCATAAATATTGAATAATCAGAAGTGTCAAAGGAAGTTTTTAATTTGTCTCCTGTGAACCAAACCCAAATAGAAGACTTTCAAGACAAAACATTTCTGCTAAAAAGTACTGTGCACAGGTGGTTATTTGGCTTCATTTCTTAAATGCTTAATAAATTCTGTTTGACAGTTTTCTTTTTTTTTTTTTTTTTCTTTTTGACAGGCAGAGTTAGACAGTGAGAGAGAGAGAGACAGAGAGAAAGTTCTTCCTTTTTCGTTGGTTCACCCCCAACATGGCCGCTATAGCGGGCACATTGCAGCCGGCGCACTGCACCGATCCGAAGCCAGGAGCCAGGTACTTCCTCCTGGCCTCCCATGCGGGTGCAGGGCCCAAGGACCTGGGCCATCCTCCACTGCACTCCTGCGCCACAGCAGAGAGCTGGACTGGAAGAGGAGCAACCGAGAAAGAATCAGGCACCCCAACCGGGACTAGAACCTGGGGTGCCGGCGCCGCAGGCGGAGGATTAGCCTAGTGAGCCACAGTGCCAGCCTGTTTGACAGTTTTCTACACATAGACTAAATTAGAAATGTTTACTCCTTTCTATCTATTATTTATGTGAAGTACAATTTAGCAATTGGGTGCCTTTTGTTCTCCTTTCCCTAATACAGATTTTGGCTGAAACTTAATTTTAAACTAGAATAAGATGACATTTTTGCTATTATTTGAAAAGATCAAATTTAAAAGTATATTAGTTTTCAAGACATAATCTTGAATGAAAATGCCTGTTCAAAATCATCAATGGTGGTGGGGAGCTACCATCCATGAATCCGTGACTATGTTTTGGTTTTCAAAAATCAAGACAGTATTTCTTTAATTTTTCATATTCCTCCAATTTACACCCTTTCCTACAGCATTTCAAATTCCTATAAGGTGATATCTCTCTCCTATTTTACTCAGCCTGCTGAGATTGCTTTGTCTTTGCCATGGTATATACTTATGACTCCATGGAGACCAAATACATACTTTCCGCTAAGATTTTTCTCTTCATTGGAGTAACAAGGATTGAAAAAGAGATAAAAGTGACTTGTCAAAGAGAAAGTAGTGCGAAGAAAATTCCACTTGTTCCCTGCTACCTAGATCCCAGAGCTGTAGATTGTGACATTTATTTTTCTGTCAATTAGATTTTCTTGTGCTATTCAGACTACCAACTACTCTTTCAATGACTCTTTCCTTTATGTTAATGTTCAAACCCTTTTCTTCCTTTTCAAAGTAAAACACCAACAACAAAAATAATTAAAAAGATGGGCAAGGAGGAAGGACACACGGGCAATAGAAAGTTTAAGAATTTTTAAACTGGAAAGCAGTTGTGATGTGATGTCTTGCCTTTTGGGCTTTTATATCTTCAGAGTAACTGAAAACAAACTTTGCATTGTAAGGCAAGAATTATCAGAACTTCCACTATTAAAATAATGTTGGCAGTTCATATGTGTGTTTTAAGTGATGCTAAGAGTAATGAAATAGTCAAATTTATATTCGTTCAATCCTTTCATACAAAATCAGCATTCAATGTTACAATAGATTGAGACCAAAAAGAATAAAAACATCTTAACTCAGTAGTGGTTAAGGGGAATTTTTTCCTGTCCTCTTCTTAACTTTTGTCCTTTGCCATGCTGCATTCTCCTCCCTTCTCATCCCCACCTCCAACAATTGCTCAAAATATGTAGAGATTCAGTTGTAGCATATGGAAGCATTTCTCCTCCTGTGTTATCCTGAGGGGTGGGGAAATTGATGTGCAAAATCTGTCAAATAAAATATGCATTTTGTATTTCCAAATGCTACTGATTGAAAAAAGTTTCACAGATCTGAGTTTCAGTTCATTTATGAAAGTTTCCTTTTACTAAAGTCAGTGTTTTTGTATTAGCTGGCTACTATGGAAAATAGTTCACCAATAGAGTATATCAATTTTCTATGTTTTGATAAAATATTAGTGGTTTTTTTTTCCCATGTTGTCATTTAGTCACTGAAGAATAGGTTTTGGGGGCAAGTTTTATGGTGCATGCATTAAACCATTGCTTAGGATCCCTATATCCAATATCAGTGTCCCTGGTTCAAGTCTTTACTACTTTGCTTCAAATCCAGCTTCCTGCTAATGTGCCTGAGAGACAGACAATGATGAAACAAGTACTTGAGTCCCTCCATCCCACATAGGAGACTCAGATGGAATTCCTGTCTCCTGGCTTCAGCCCAGCCCATACTCAGATGATGGGAGTATTTGGGGAATGAACCATTGGATGTAAGATATTTCTCTTTCTTTCACTCTCTCTTTTACTCTACAAGAAAATAAATAAATCCTGTAAAAGTAAGATTTTAATTGATATAAAAATGTCAATATCACATAGGGTAATTGTATTAGCATTTGAGGTCACTTAAACAATCTTTTATATTTTAATAAGAATGTATATCTTTAACAAGAATTCTCATTTGTAACAAGGTGAATAACATTGCTATCAATAATTTTCTTGTTATATGCCTTTTTGTTTCATCGCTGGAATATGTGATGTACTGTGCAAGGCACAGTTCCCAATCTCTGAGGAAGCCAGATTCTAGTGAAAGAGTATCAGCCCTTATGGTATATAAAGAGGTAGCCAGCAAGGAAGAGCTTTGATCACCATCTGTGACCCATCTGTAATGCAGCCCTGCTTGTATCCCCTAAACCATTACCCTCTCCCTCAACTTTCTGTGCAGTGGAACACTGCCGCTTTCACAAAACAGCTGCTGGGGACCGAAACCTACCAAAGATAACCAACATAGCTGCCATCTGCATCCCTGCAGTGATCTTTAGCCTATTGTAAGGTAATTGTAATAAAATTACCATGGCTGACGCAACTACTTCCATCAGTCACTTGATGCCATGACACTTTCTGAGTTTAAAAACAAAAGAGGCAAGGAAATGAATGGAACTCAAGTCCTTCTTCAAACTGACCCCTTAGAATATTCAACTAACCATTCCAGACATCACCCTGCTATGCTTCCAGTTCATATAAATGGATGGCTCAAATAGTATTGAGTTCATTTCTCTCTTGAGCATGCCTGAACTCCTTCTTGATTGTGTACTTTTAATTTCCACAGAGATAATTCTTCTCTGTTGACCTCATCCTCAAATTCCTTCTTGAGATGGAGACAAACCTGGACCCAGCCAGTATTTGACATGATTCTCAAATTTCTGCTCATTTAACAATACTGTACAACAGTCTTTTTATATGACCTTACCCACTGGATGCTCTATGATATAATGCAAATAATTATAGATCTCTTCAAGCCCTCTTAATTCTAAGTTAGTAAGTAACCTTCCATTACACGTTGCACAGAGTTAGAACATAAGCACCATTTCCCACCTGCTTCAGTGTACACATTCTTAACAACATTCATTCTTCTGCAGTTAATTCATATATGCAAAACAAGATTCTCCTTCTTTCTCTAGAATTTAACTCTATAAATATGATATTTTCTCCATTATTTATCATCTTTCTTCATTTATTTACTTTTTTACCTTAAACATTTTGTACAGACTTCTCCTTTGGTAATAAATGCTTAAGCTCTAGTGGCTATGCTTATTATGCCCCTTGCTCAACAACTAAGAAAGAGGATAAGGACAAGAACAAATTTGTGTTATTAGGCCTCCAGTGATCTACAGTGCTCTGATATCTTCTTGGGAACGTAGGATTTAAAAATATGCTCTCATGATTGCCATTTGGCCTATTGATTATGATGCTGGTTTAGGTGCCATCATACTACATGATAGTGCATGAGTTCAGTATCCAGCTGACTGCTGACTCCAGTTTCATGCTAATTCAGTCTTAGGAAGTAGCAATAATTACTCAAATAATGGAGTTCCTACCCCCAAAATATGAGATCTGCAGTGAGTGCCCACTTTGCAACTTTAGCTGGACCCAACCCCAGATCTTATTGGGTATTTGAGGAGTGAACCAGCTGATATAACTGCCTTCTCTCTCTCCTTCTCTTCTTCTGTCCCTAAAAAGTAAATTTTCTCTGACATGAAATTGGTGTATTTGAATAGTGGTAGTAGCAGCCTTGTTGCTCTTTTGTTTCCCTCCTTACCCTCCCCCTCCTTTATCCTTCTCTGTCCTTTCCTCTTCCTCCTCCACTCTTTTCTTTACCCTCTACTGTCCTACTAGCCTTTCTCTTTTCTCCTCCTCCTCCTTTTTTTCCTCTTCCTTCTCATTTTTCTTGACCTTCTTTTTTGCAGGAAATAAATCTTTTCTTGATCACATTGTCATCTTTGTGTTACATTGATTTCAACAACTATTGTGGTGGAATGAGAAGGCCATGCTAAGATGGCCACTGGCAAGCAAGCGTCAGTTACTCAGAAATTGCTTTGAAACCCACCTGGCAACAGAGCCTGCCTGGCAATAGGCTGTGATTGGATGGCTTCGGGTACTGCCTGGCAACAGGCTGTGATTGGTTAGGGCATAGACTGCTCCTTGACTGGATTGGCTGCCTTGGCTATATAAGCTGTTGTACCAACTGAAATAAACGAGTCTGCGGGCTGCTTGGCTCTGGCCCACTTTCACCCGACTCCCAGGGTCTGTGTGGTGACTCCACGCCTCTTGCCCCCACCACGCTCCTCCTCTCAGGAACGAATCCACTTCAACAAACTATGACATAAATATGTCTACTCTCTCCTTCTAATTGAAGTGATAAAGTCCTCATCATGGAAGATGTCAAGGATGATAAATGGATTGAATTTTTTTCACCTCATACTGAATTCAGACATGATAACATTACTTTGTACCCAATATGCATGTATTGCTACAATTTGTCAGCACATTAAAAAACAACAACAACAAAAACCCTCTGGTAGAACCAGAATAGGCCTCTGGGAAAGGAACTATGGATCAGGCTAGTTAAAACCATGGAAGCCGCCAGCGCCACGGCTCAATAGGCTAATCCTCTGCCTTGCGGCACCGGCACACTGGGTTCTAGTCCCGGTTGGGGCGCCGGATTCTGTCCCAGTTGCCCCTCTTCCAGGCCAGCTCTCTGCTGTGGCCCAGGAGTGCAGTGGAGGATGGCCCAAGTGCTTGGGCCCTGCACCCCATGGGAGACCAGGAGAAGCACCTGGCTCCTGGCTTTGGATCAGCGTGGTGCGCCGGCCGCAGCAGCCATTGGAGGGTGAACCAATGGCAAAAAGGAAGACCTTTCTCTCTGTCTCTCTCTCTCACTGTCCAATCTGCCTGTCAAAAAAAAAAAAAAAAAACACCATGGAAGAAAAATGCTTCTACTCAACCCAATTGTTGTCAATACCGTTTTCCATGTGTTTGGAATCAAGTACAAGCTAATGATTTTAAAAGCATAACCCAAAAGTTTAGCCACTATCTTTACCATGCTCTACTTTATGGACACATAATTAAAGAAGTTAGGACTTGCTCTGGCTCTTTTCTTTCTTTCTTTCTTCCTTTTTTTTTTATATTGAACATCTAGTGTGGTTTTCCATGTAAAATGAAAATACATCCAACAGAACCAGTGCTGGGGAAGGTAAAGCGTGGAGAAGCCTCAAACTAAATGAAGAAATATATATTTAGGCCAAGTACCCAAAAGCTAGAACATGTTTTTATTATTGAGAAAAGACCTTGATCTACAGTGCTATTTTGATACCAACATGAATAAGACTTATTTTGGAGTTTATTTACTTATTTATTTAAAGATTTATTTTTGAAAGATGGAGTTACAGAGAGGCAGAAGCAGAGAGAGAGAGAGAGGTCTTTCATCTGCTGGTTCAATCTCCAGTTGTCCACAGTGGCCAGACTTGGGCCAATCTGAAGCCAGGAGCCAAGAGCTTCTTCCAGGTCTCACACGCGGGTTGCATGTACCCAAGCACTTGGGCCATCCTCCACAGCTTTCCCAGGGCATAGCAGACAGCTGGATTGAAAGTGGAGCAGCTGTGTCTTAAACCGGCTCCCATATGGGATGCTGACCTTGCAGAAGGCGACTTTACCTGCTATGCCACAACGCTGGCCCCTATTTTGGAATTTAAAACAATCTGAGAACAATTCCACCTTTGGGTCGGTTTAATTGGCAACTTTCACTAATCATAGAAGTAGCCATGGAGAGATAGAGAGAGAGAATAGTTTTTGTATTGGCTTTTTTTTTTTTTTTTTGACAGACAAAGTGGACAGTGAGAGAGAGACAGAGAGAAAGGTCTTCCTTTGCCGTTGGTTCACCCTCCAATGGCCGCTGCAGCCGGCGCACTGCGGCTGGTGCACTGCGCTGATCTGAAGCCAGGAGCCAGGTGCTTCCTCCTGGTCTCCCATAGGGTGCAGGGCCCAAGCACATGGACCATCCTCCACTGCACTCCTGGGCCACAGCAGAGAGCTGGCCTGGAAGAGGGGCAACTGGGACAGAATCCAGCACCCCGACCAGGACTAGAACCTGGTATGCCGGAGCCGCAGGTGGAGGATTAGCCTGTTGAGCTGCGGCGCCGGCTTGTATTGGCTCTTAAAATAATTTATTTGGAACCAAAATCTCAGTTAATAAATGCATTATTTGCAAGTGTATACAGATTCCTTTCTATGTCAGTTTACATAGAAGGAAATCTATAATAATATCTAATCACAAAATACATAATACTTACTGAGTACATACTGAATACCAGGCACAAGACATCTATGAGAAAGGTACTAGCATTCCTTTACTTCATATGAAAATTAATTGAGCTATCAATTATTAGTATACTTCAAAATGCAGAGAATTGAATTAAAAGGTAAATTTATTTTGGTACCCAAAACTTTTGGAATTATGCATAGTTTTTGATTCATGCACATTTTCTGTGAACTTCTTGAAGATCTCTCACAACACACTGCCTCACAGTAGAACAACTAGGTCCAGCATCTAGTCCTGGCATATTCTTTTAGTAGTTATATATGCCTTTCTTAAATTGAAATCAGTTATTTAAAAGAATAACTCTTTGTCCTATTTCCTTTTTAAAAAATTTTATTTAAGGCATACAAATTTCGTGTATTTCATATATATATATATACATATATATATATACATATATATACATATATATATATATATACATATATAAACTGAAGCCAAAAATGACACAGTAGCCCGAGATGTGGTGTCCTAGGCCTTGGTGACACAGCTCTTCTTTGGGGCATGCTGTCTGTTCAACTTCTGGAAGTGGATCATTCACGCCCATTAGGATCTGACATGTGACTTAGCAAGGCAGTGTCACAGTTAGGGTTTCACTTTGCATGGCCCTCCCTACCAGAGAGGAAAACTCAGGTTGCTGGGGAGGGGACAGATGTGTGTTCTGGTGGCACTAGCTCCTCTTTCACCCTGCCCTGATGCACTGCAGGACATCTGAGCACCTGCTCCCTGGAGGAGGACCCCTGGGACAGTGGAGGCTGGAAAGGAACCACACAAGGAATGGCACTCAGCATGCACAGGGCTGCACCTGCCTTCCGTGCCTGTGGCCCTGCTGCCCAGGCCTCATGGAGCTGACACTAGGTCCCCAGGCTGAAAGAATGGACAGAGGCCTGACAGGTTAATGCTTTGAAGAGCAGCCAAAAACCTCTGGGGGTCTCAAGCCACAGGGCTCCATTTAGAAGAATTATGATCTGGTCACTCAGAGGATAAACTTAGCACTGCTCTCATTTATTTTGAGTCAGGAAACTTCTTTTGCACCAAAAGGAACCATGATAACTAGACGGCTTTGGGTTTCCAATAATTGGTTTAATACTAAAGGGAATTGGTTCTGTCAATTATGGAAACTTGCTGGCTTCTGAACCTGAAAAGCCCAGAAGTACTGGCCGTGGGTGAGTAGTTTCCCCAACTACCGAGTTTCTTCTTGCCTCCCTCTGCATTTCCCGCTATCTGCTTCATCTCAGGCCGCTACCTCCAAGGACTGAAAGATGGCTGCCTGCTGCTTCCATGGAAGCTCTGGTTCGCAGCCCAAACCGAGGAGCACCTTCTCTCCTGCAGCTTCTGTCTCAGATGTCCCCAGCAAATAAAAACTGTCATCTCATTGGCCAAAAAAAAAAAATTGTTTGAGAGGCAGAGTCACGGTCAGAGAGAAGGAGAGACAGAGAGAAAGGTCCTCTATCCGCTGGTTCATTCTCCAAATGGCCGCAATGGCTGGAGCTAAGCTGATCCGAAGCCAGAAGCCCGGAGCCCCCTCCTGGTCTCCCACATAGGTGCAGGGGCCCAAGCTCTTGGGTCATCCTCCACTGCTTTCCCAGGCCAAAGCAGAGAACTGGATTGAAAAAGGAGCAGCCAGGACATGAACTGGTGCCCACCTGGAACACCAGCATATCAGGTGGAGGCCCAGCCCACTGTGCCACAGTGCCAGTCCCAGTGATGCACTTTTATGGACTGCTTCTTGGCATCCATGAACTTAGTTAACTGTTAAAATTTAATTTTGCTTCAACCATAATGCAAAAATTCTGTGTTAACTTTAACAGTGTACTTGAATTTTCTACTTTGGGACTCTTATTCTGTTACCTACCAATATCACTACAGCACTTGGTTCATTTATCTGTATGATTTCCCTTTTGTTAAAACTCTCTTTAATTTTAAGGCTACTTTCTTTTCCTTTGCAACATTCTTCCTTAGAATTCTTGGTTGGCATTTCATCTTCAGGCTATCTGTAAATGATGCCCTTTTTCAATTAAAATGGTCATTTTGAAACATTCCATCTCTTCTTTGACTTGAATCCAGTTGATGATCCTATGTGGTTATTTCCACTGTAGATCTTTGAATATCAGAACCATAAGTGTGGCTTTCAAGTTGGTATTTCTCTCTGGAATTTCGACAAGCCCTTTGAAAATCAATGCATTCGAATTGTACCAATTATATTTCCTGTCTCACCTATCCTACTTGTATGCCATATCTTAATGAATGGTACTGTCATCAACATAGACTCCAAAATCAGAACCCTTAACTCCTGCTAACTCTTCTTCACACTAACCCCATCACTTTCTGTTAATACTTCAGTAGAAGTATTTCTAACCACAGTACTTTATCACTGTCAATATTAAGCCGCTGTTACCACTGCAATGCCCCATGAATGATCTTACCTCTGATTCAATAAATTATTAAATTTTCCCTTTTCTCTTGTCAGTGGCAGCCTCATCCCCTTTTCTATTTGACAACCTTGATGCTGCCAGAATATTCATTTGAAAAGTTAATTTAACTTTTTTTTTGGTGCTGTCATTCTTATTGCGTACAAGATCAAATCCAGGGTCTTTGTCAGATATTAATAATCAGATTACTTTTCTCTGTTAAAATTTATCATAATTTAGCAGAAATATTAGCATTTGAGTCTAGAAACAACAATATCTCAGAAAAAAATTCTCATTTGGCCTAACAGTGAGCAACAAAGGAGGCTACAAAGCAGTTCCTTAGGTAAGCAACACTTGGACAAGGAAATCTGCAGACTACTCTGCTTACCTCCATCATTCAGCAAGTATTATATCCAAAGCCTTGCCTTTCTTCCCCGTTATCAACTCTCTCAGGTGAGTTGGAATTTTTTAAGGCTTGGAAATTAGGCCTGGACATCTCTCTCAGTTGATGGCACATTTGTTTATTACTGCAGTAGTCCAGAGTCCTGTATCTTCTGGCCTCAGAAGGATACTTGCTGCCAATGAATTTCTTTATTTTTGTAAAGATTTATTTATTCATTTATTTATTTGAAAGTGCTACACAGAGAGAGAAGGAGAGGCAAAGAGAGAGAGAGAAAGAGAGAAAAAGAAAGAGAGAGGTCCTCCTTCCGCTGGTTCACTCCCCAGTTGGCTGCAATGGCCGGAGCTGCGGCGATCCAAAGCCAGGAGCCAGGAGCTTCTTCTGGGTCTCTCGCACAAGAGCAGGGGCCCAAGGATTTGGGCCATCTTCGGCTGCTTTCCCAGGCCATAGCAGAAAGCTGAATTGGAAGTGGAGCAGCCATGAGTTGAACTGTCATCCATATGAGGTGCCAGCACTGCATGTGGCGGCTTTGCCTGCTACGCCACAGTGCAGGCCCTGACAATTAATTAATTTATTTTTTTAGTTAGATGGTGAGAGAGAAAGAAAGAGAGAGAGAAAGGTCTTCCTTCCGTTGGTTCACCCCCCAAATGGCTACAACGGCCGGAGCTACACCGATCCGAAGCCAGGAACTAGGTGCTTCTTCCTGGTCTCTGACGCGGGTGCAGAGGCCTAAGCACTTGGGCCATCCTCCACTGTCTTCCCAGGCCACAGCAGAGAGCTGGACTGGAAGAGGAGCAACCGGGACTAGAACTTGGATGCCGGCGCCGCAGGTGGAGGATTAACCAAGTGAGCCATGGTGCTGGCCCTGTGACAATGAATTTCTAGAAGCATAAAATAATTTAATTGAATTCATCACTCTGAACCATTCAGGCCTATTATTGATGATTGTTACTGGTTTATTTAACTTAAAATCTTTGTAGTGATATGGCTAAATTGTGTATCATTTGTGCAAAACCTCGGTACAAAGAATGACCTTCCAGCCCTTCTGCAACCAGACTGCAGGCTAAATCTTGAGCTTTACCTATATCTTTTTACTACAAGTTTCTAACCACACCAGTCATCCAAACTCACCTCTAATCACCTTTTCCATGAATCATTTTCTTTTGGGTTCTTCTATTTCTTCAGCCTTCTGTTATGTATATTTAGCATATCTACTGTGGGAATTCAGATTTGTGTTTTAATTATTTGCTTACAAGTCTGTCTCCCAAGCACAGACATTGAATGTATGAAGGAGAGCACAATGCCCTTTATGTCTCTTTCTCTTTAGTGCATAGGACAGAAGGTTTTTAGTATTTGTTCAGTGGGAGGAAAAAGATTGCATTATTGAATACATGAATGAATAAAAATGACTTTGTATGGTATGCTTACTATTATTCCATTTTGGAGCTAAGCACATCTCCTGTTTACAGATGGCTTTGCAGTATTTAAAGCTCTTTCAAAAGCACTTGATATTCATAACCTTACTGTGCAGCAGACAGAGCTGATATCATTTGTCTCATTTTAGAGATGAGGGCATTAGTGTTTAGAGCAAAAGAGACTAAACTACAATGATATAAAACTACATCAGAATCAGATCTCTTGACTTCATGAATAGAAAAATATGAAGTGGCATTCTAGTTTATGTTATCTATCACATATAGGCAGGGGAAAATTAAGATGTCTGTTCCAAAACAAAGTGAACTATGAATTTTGAATTCTGAGTGAAGAAGAAAAAAATACAAAATAGTATGAATTGTATCAGTGGAGATTTGTAAATATTCATTTGTAAATATGACTGAAATTTTGACAGTATAATTTGAAACTGTTTTGAACACTCTATTATCTCTAAGCAATACACTTTCAAAATTCTTTTCAATGGTCTATTTGCTTTATCCTACACAATTTTCTGTTCTTCTAGAATAATTCTTTCTAAGATGGAATAGAAGTACATTAAATCTATGGAATACAGTTGCTAGGTGTGTTCACATCTCAGTATACATTAAGCCTTGTTATGTTTGTCCCTGATGAACCCCAGTGATGGCAATTTAACAAGCCCATGATCCAGTGAAAGTTTGGAAGACCCAGGACAGCCTAAAACTGTGCAAATCTATGGCTAAGAGGGCATTGAGTAGACTGCAAGGAGAAATGGGTGAGATAGCAACAGAACAAGAAAGATAACTATGGTCCCTTGTTGTTGTTTTAACAGCCTCATAATTTTAGCAGCACAAAATTTCCCACACATTCTAATTTCATTGAGAGTTACATTCCAAAGACAATTTAAAGAAATTTTAGAATATCAGTGATCTGGATTTGGTACTATTCCAGTTGCATCACAATACTTGGGAATAATAATAATAAAACTATAATACTATGAAGTTAAGGATGGGGATGTTATGAAATGTGTTTCATTTCTAGTCTCCTAAGTTTTCCCATTTTCTTTACCATTAAGTCTGTAGTGTTTTATACTGCTTATTCAGAGGGAATCAATCAACAAGACTCAAAGCAATTGTGTAACCACTATCACTATAATTTTATGGCCCCTGACCCAAATAATTTCTTTCCCCTTTTGTTATTTCTTCTCAGCTATTGGCTTAGGCACCCAGTGATCTGAATTCCACCACTATAGGATTGTCTATTCTTGTATTTCATATAATATAATTATAAAGTATATATCCAGAAGGATATATTTATTAAAGTATTTAACTTATTTCATTCACAATAATACCTTTGAGATTTGTGCATATTGTTAAATGTACTAATAATTCTTCCTATTTAATTACAATTCTGTAACTGTGCCAAGATGGACCTTGTGTACTGGCCTCTTGGTTGTTTCTTGAGTTCCATTTAGCTCAAAAGCCTGCTGGCACCAAACTCAAATTCTTATTCCTACAATTGTTTTAAAATCTGGCAAACAAGCAGGCAGTTTTAGTCATTCAGAGCCTTCCTGCTTTGCATACTTTGAGAAACTACCAAACAGCATTTCTGCTTTATTATGATAAGGCCCCAAGAGGCTATGCTCATTGTGAATCAGTGTTCATTGGTTACTAACCCAGAGACTTCTGTGGTGCTGCTGAGTGATGTCACCTGGACTGTAAGTCCCTCCTCTAATCTTATTCTCTGGGAGTCCCCCTTCAAGACGGTGGTCCCCTCACTCAAGACAGTCTCATTTCATGAGGAATGCCTCCTTTCTAGCAACCTTGTCCAGGCACCACCCAATAAAGCTCCTTGTGTGTTACTGGTTCGTTTGATCAGATAATTTGATTTGATCCATCTCAAAATCCCTCAAACACTCTGCAATTACAAAATATAACTAATATTTTGTACTAAATATATTAACACATTTTATTTATTAAATAGTTGAAGGACATTTGATTTGTTTTCATTTTGGTTTTATTCGTAATGTTGCTGCTAACATCTGCATATGGATCTGCAGACATATATTCGTGTCTTTGGAAAATACAGAGTATGCCAGATTTATATAACAAACACATGATTAGCTCAAAAGAAACAACCAAATCGTTTCTCAGAGTGGCTGTACATCTTTGCGTTTCATCAAGAATGTATGAGTCTTAAACGTTCTACATTATCTCCAGGAGGTCATTATCAGTCCTTGTTTATGTTTTAATGTTAAAATTCTCATGGGTTGGTAGAATTTCCCAGATGACTAGTGATGTTGAATCATGAACTTACTGACAATTTAGATATCTTCGTTTGTAAAGTGTCTATTCAAATAATTTGCCTTTTCTAAAATGGGCTGCTTTCTAATGGAAGTATATGAGTATTTATTTTGAATGCAAATCATTTGTCAAATAAGTTATTTTATACAAGTTTTCTCTGGTATGTCTTCATTTTTTAATTGTATCTTTGTAGAATATATGGAATTCATTTTCTCAAATGTCTTCTATAGCTGTGCTTTTCTCTGTCTTAAGAAATTTCTACTTAACAAAAAGCACAAAGAGTTTCTACTGTATGTTCTTCAGAAACTTAGT
Organism: Lepus europaeus; assembly: GCF_033115175.1. Taxonomy (NCBI): domain Eukaryota; kingdom Metazoa; phylum Chordata; class Mammalia; order Lagomorpha; family Leporidae; genus Lepus; species Lepus europaeus. Next base: position 29,993,330 of record NC_084836.1, on the reverse strand, counting down.
AGTTTAGGCTCTATATGTTAAATATATGGCCTATTTCAAATTAATTTCTGTGTGAAGGAAGTTCCATCTCTGTTAAAAAGTCCATCTTTTCTCTATTGAATTACTTTGATACATTTGTCGAAAGTCAATTGACTACCTAGGTATGAGTGCAGCATTTGTAAATTTTAAGTGCCTTTTAAAAATATTTATTTATTTGAATAAGTAGAATTACTGAAGGGGGACAGAGAGAGAGAGAGAGAGAGAGAGATCTTCCACCTACTGGTTCACCCTGCAAATGGCCTCAATAGCCTAGGCTAGGCCAGACTGAAGCAAGGAGCCAGGAACTCCATCAGGGTCTCACACATGGGTGGCAGAGGTCCAAGCACTTGGGCCATTTTCTGCCACTTTCCAAGGTGTATTAGCAAGGATCTAGATTGGAAGTGGAGCAGCTGGGACTTGTCACTCATATGAGATGCTGGGGTTGCAGGTAGCGACTTAGCCTAGTACACCACAAACCCAGCCCTTTGAGTGACTTTTTTTGACTTGATATAGCCATCTATTCTCTAAATTGCTGTCTTACTGAGCCAAATAAAATATAATTATTATTTTATTAATATCTACTAAACATGTTTCAGTGAGTCCCTACTTTCCACAGAGTAAATCCAAGAAAAATTCACATTGCCCATAGTGCCTCCATAATTTTGGTATAAAGAGGAATGACCCGGCGCCACGGCTTACTAGGCTAATCCTCCGCCTTGCGGCGCCGGCACACTGGGTTCTAGTCCCGGTCGGGGTGCTGGATTCTGTCCCAGTTGCCCCTCTTCCAGGCCAGCTCTCTGCTGTGGCCAGGGAGTGCAGTGGAGGATGGCCCAAGTGCTTGGGCCCTGCACCCCATGGGAGACCAGGATAGGCACCTGCCTCCTGCCATTTGATCAGCGCGGTGCGCCGGCTGCAGTGCGCCAGCCGCGGCGGCCATTGGAGGGTGAACCAACGGCAAAGGAAGACCTTTTTCTCTGTCTCTCTCTCTCACTGTCCATTCTGCCTGTCAAAAAAAAAAAAAAAAAGAGGAGGGACTATGAAAGAAAAAAAAATACATGAGTTGCAATGATTTAGAAGATATAAACAAGTATGGTAAACTCTGAAATCTCCAGATATGTTAATTATTATTACTAGAATGTAAGCCATATCATGGTATATATTTATCCAAGAAATATATCTATCACTATCATTTGTAATTATTTTTCCCCTAGTTTTCTCTAGATTTTCATCTTTGCATCTTATGGTCTAATTCCATGCTACCAAAATATCAGCCTCTAGCAGGCAGCATCAGCATCACCTGTAGTTAGTAAAAAATGAAAAATCTTGGATCTTACCCAAGACTCATTGAGTTAGAATCTGTACGAAGGCAGGCTTCAGTTGTTCAAAAAGCCCTCCTGTATTTTCCTATGCTTGTTCATTATCTTGTCTGAGCTATGTTCTGTCCCTTTAGCATTTCACCAATGATTTTTAAGATTTCTTACATATTATCATCCTTGTTTATATTTCTTAAAATGATTGAATTATTATCTCACTACTAGGAATTTAGCATAAAGAAATGAAATCATTGTAATTAAGAGATACCTGTTCCACCATGTTTATTGCAGCACTGCTCACAATAGCCAAGATATAGAATCAAACAAGATTTATTTATTTATACCTTTATATATATATATATATATATGCACACATATATAAAATCTTACATAAATTGTTTATATTGTATTAGGAGGGATTTCTCTAAAATTTTATTATAAAAGCAACTCTTTAATGTATCCTTTTGTTACTAAACACTTTTTGTACTCTAAGATAAAGAAACAGGGTATTTTAAACATATTTCAGTGGTGAGCATTTACTCTAGTGTTTAAGTTAAAATGCCCATATCCCATATTGCAGAACCTTGATTCAATTCCTGGCTTTGGCTCCTGACTCCAGCTTCCTGCTAATGTAGTTATACACACATGGAAGACTTGGATTGTGTTCCTGACTCTTGGCTTAAGCCTGTCCCCATCCTAGCTGTAAAAGGCATTTGGGAAGTGAACTAGAGAATAGGCGTTCTTTCTTTGTCTGTGAAATAAATAAGTAAATAAATAAGAAATACTTTACTTAAGGCAAGCAAAATTTAAAGTATAAAGTCTTTTTAATTTTTTATCACTCTTGATAAATGCACATTAGGTAACAAAATAATTTGCCCTCAAAGAAACCTTTTATTTAAGCAATACAAACTTCATGCATTCCATAAGTACAATTTAAGGAATATAGTGACTCTTCCCACAACATCTGCCCTCCCACCCACACTCCCACCCCTCTTCCTCCTCCCTCTCCCATTCCCAGTCCCATACTCCAGGAAGATCCATTTTCAATAAACTTTATACACACAAGACCAATTAGATACTAAGTAAAGAGTTCAACAAAACAAAATAATTATTTACTAGTGGAAAATTACTTATACAGCATTAGGAAAAAAAGCTATGTTGGGGAATTCTGCTTCATCCTCTCTGTGTGAAATGCCTTCATCATTAAACCTGACAGATTGCAGCAAAAAGTTTGTTTTCAAATGTACATTTTAGATGCTTCATAAACATGAAAACAAATTTTGTAAACATTTGTTTTCAAAAATAAAGGACACTCATATTTAACAGACTGAATGACTTACCCAAATATTCTGACTCATTCCTTTCTAGATAAAAATGGTTAATTTTTCAAGTTCAAGTGATGAGAAGTCATTAATCTTAGCCATCACAACACATTTATTTGCTTAATGAAATGTAAGATAAAATTTTTCCTTCACTCTTCTGCCCCTTAACACAATTCAAACTAATTAGTCTCCTTTTTGAAAAGGCACATATGCTTTTATTCTAAATAAAAGTTCAAAATGAGATTCTTTAAAAGGAATCCTTGAGAATTCTTCTTATACTTTCTATATCCTGGGAATTTTGATTACATGCAGGGTAAATTTCTAGCCATAAGTGAAACAAAAATTGTGCCTACGTTATTTTTTAACTACTGTAATACTAGTTTTGCTTTTGTGTATTCTATGTATGATCAGGTAGCTTTTTGTGTCATCCAAGCTGAACTTTGATAGTAATTAAACACAATTATTATTTAGTTCAGTGTTTATTCACACAATATTATTAAATTATTAATAATAAAATAATGCTTTTGGATAATTCTGAGCTCCTGCAAATCCTTTTCATTAAATATATTGAATTGTGCTGTATGGGAATCATGTCAAAGAGTTTGGAAAATAGAAATTAATGTTTTAGTCAGATTTGATAGGTATAGTGTAGTCCCTTACATCAGTTATTTAAATAAAAACTACTTATAAAAAATCGATGAAGCTAATAAAAATTTCTGGTGTTAGTTACATAGTCATTATAATAGAATGCCATCATTTTGACTTATGTTTCACAAATAATGAAACAGTTTAGCAATTAAGATGGGAATTATGGCCGGCACCACGGCTCAACTAGGCTAATCCTCCGCCTGTGGCGCCAGCACCCCGGGTTCTAGTCCCGGTTGGTGCACCAGATTCTGTCCCGGTTGCTCCTCTTCCAGTCCAGCTTTCTGCTGTGGCCCCGGGAAGGCAGTGGAGGATGGCCCAAGTGCTTGGGCCCTGCACCCGCATGGGAAACCAGGAGGAAGCATCTGGCTCCTGGCTTTGGATCGGCACAGCGCACCAGCCAGAGCGGCCATTTGGAGGGTGAACCAACAGAAGGAAGACCTTTCTCTCTGTCTCTCTCTCTCACTGTCTAACTCTGCCTGTAAAAAAAAAAAAGATGGGTATTGTGCCTCACTGGTATACTCATTATGAAAATTAAATATACATCTATATTCCACTTTTATATCATATGTTGTATATGGCAAGTGATGAGACAGAAGAGACAAACACAGAGAACAGATTCATTCAACTGAATTAAGGCAACCAGTGTTCAGTTTGATTGAGTAGAATTCAGTAAGCCATTCTCATATTCAAACCTCTCTCTGCAATAAACAACATAAAGGGTGGGAGGGTGGTTTTCATAGTATTTCAAATGTAATGCTGTGATTGGAATGAGAAATATAGTAGGTTCCCTTTCTCATTTCTACAACTAAATATTGGGCTGCCATGATTCTGACTTGATAAAGTAGTTGCAGATGGAGAAGCCGTTGTAAAGTAAAAAGAGACTTGCATGGCCTAGCACAAACAGGATATACATGCTGATAGTTGTACTTTTCTTTGTTAATGAATTCAGTAATTTTAAAGTATTATTCAAATCTTCCTATGTAGATTTTAATACCAGCTATGATCTAGTATTATATGTAATAATTCACAAAGCACCACTAAATAAAATCCTATCCTCTACGACCTCTCCATAAAATCTAAAGAGCACTGAAGACTGAATTGTATTCTGATTCTTTTGCTGTTACTTTTTAGTATTTTAGTGTTTATACCTGTTGGTTTTTTTTTTTTTTACCTTTTGTTTTGATAATAGCTTCAAATTTAAAGTTACAAAACTTTTACATGGAATAGATTTACTAATTGTTTTCCTCAATGATATCTCAATCTATCAAGAGCTGTATGTACATCTGTATTTATATATATCATGAGTATACTAATGCAAATACCATAAATTTGATAAATCTGTAAGTAGACTGGTAGACTGTCAAAAAGGAGGAAAAACATGGATTACTAGTTGTTGTTGTTGATTTCTCCACAATGTTGCAGTGGGTTCGTTTCTGAGAAGAGCAGCGTGGTGGGGGCAAGAGGCGCGGAGTCAACACACAGACCCCGGGAGTCCGGTGAGAGCAGGCTTGAGGCGAGCAGCCTGCAGACTCGTTTATTACAGTTGATACAACAGCTTATATAGCCAAGACCAGCCAATCTGGTCAAGGGGCGGTCTATACCCCAACCAATCACAGCCTGTTGCCAGGCAGTTTCCAGAGCCATCCAATCACAGCCTGTCGCCAGGCAGTTTCAAAGCCATTCCTGACTAACTGACGCTCGCTTGCCAGTGGCCACCTTGGCATGGCCTTCTCATTCCACTACATTTCCCCCTTTTCGTTTATTTTTGAGCAACGGGAGGCATGATTCTTGGCCATACCATTGTTGACCCCGTTTCCATGTGGTCTCCGTACGCAGCTGTGCCTGTCTTAGGTTGTCCCCCAGGGGATCTTACCCGTCATTGACTAACCAGTGCTCAAATCGAGAGACCACAGGATTGCTTGCTCAGATAGGGGTAGGAATGAGGAATAACGGTTATCAGGAATGGCATGACCACACACAGGCTGTGGGCCATTGGAGTGGCTGACCAGAGCTAGTGGGGTACACAACGGTAACAGATATGGCTTTGGGCAGTTTCTCAGGGTAGGATGATAGGGCAGGTGCGTCTGCTAACAAGGCGGAGTCTTGGTCTTGTTCAGCTGGTTCTGGTTGGCTGTCAGTTGCAGGCTTGATGTTTCTGGCTGGTACCTAAATGGGCTGTTCCGCATTCTCTGGAAAGACACAAGCATATCCTCGACCTTTGGTTAATAGAAGCCTTTTTACAGGCGTTGGAATCCAGGGCCTGAATTTTGCGTACACTTCGACGTTAACAGCAAACATGCTGATGCCATGGGATCTAGCGGCTGCCTTGAGATATTGGGGTACCCAAGGACTGCCACAAATGTGGGGATCCTCACTGGGTGCGGATGGGATGACATTGCATGAGTTATTGTCTAGAGGTCCTCTTAATTCATCCCACGGGTATGTGGGGGGTAGCTGACTAGGCATTGCTACCTTGTTTGCTACGTTGTTTTTTTCACTGTCGGAGTTCTCTCTCCCTAAGTCATTAACCATTTTCTGTGAGACAGGGACCTGGAGTGTCAGGCTCCTATCACTCACAGATTCACTATCTTTGATAATCTGCACAGGATTCTGAGAGAGGGGTATCTTTCCCATATCTGAGCGCTTAAGAGCGGCACGGTACGCCAACTCTAGCCAGAGGAAAGACACGTATAGCACTGCTGCCGTAACAAAGCAAATTCCTAGCACCTCAGCTGTGGATGGCATTTTGTAGGAGGTTTCCCTACGTTAGACAAACAGACAGTGGTGTATCAGATCGTAAGTATGTCTTGTGCTTAGTGGGGGACTTCCTTGATTCGTTAGGTCAAGGCCGTATGCCCACACGGTGTCTCTGGAGCGTCACCTCTCTCGAGTGAGGGAAGATGACTTGGTTCCGAATTCTGGGATGATCAGTCCCTTATGTGAATTCGCCGGGCGAACCGAAAGTAAAAGGAGGAGCCGAGAAGCGACGTACGCTTCAGGGCTGTGTGTGCTAACCTGGGGTCACTTAGACCGAGGACAAGGACAAGGAAAGGGGCGTAGGAGGGGGTTCTGTGCTCACCCTCACAGAACCGAACAGCACACAAAACACCGAGGGACCTACTTGCCGAAATCCAGGTGGGACCTCGCCGAGTCCGACACACTGTCTCTTTCTCAGTCACGTTGGCGCGCCAGATGTAGTCGTTGATTTGTCCACAATGTTGCAGTGGGTTCGTTTCTGAGAAGAGCAGCGTGGTGGGGGCAAGAGGCGCGGAGTCAACACACAGACCCCGGGAGTCCGGTGAGAGCAGGCTTGAGGCGAGCAGCCTGCAGACTCGTTTATTACAGTTGATACAACAGCTTATATAGCCAAGACCAGCCAATCTGGTCAAGGGGCGGTCTATACCCCAACCAATCACAGCCTGTTGCCAGGCAGTTTCCAGAGCCATCCAATCACAGCCTGTCGCCAGGCAGTTTCAAAGCCATTCCTGACTAACTGACGCTCGCTTGCCAGTGGCCACCTTGGCATGGCCTTCTCATTCCACTACATTGATGTTGCCGTTGAATTCTCTACAATGTAGCAGTGGGTTCGTTTCTGAGAAGAGCAGCGTGGTGGGGGCAAGAGGCGCGGAGTCAATACACAGACCCCGGGAGTCCGGTGAGAGCAGGCTTGAGGCGAGCAGCCTGCAGACTCGTTTATTACAGTTGATACAACAGCTTATATAGCCAAGACCAGCCAATCTGGTCAAGGGGCGGTCTATACCCCAACCAATCACAGCCTGTTGCCAGGCAGTTTCCAGAGCCATCCAATCACAGCCTGTCGCCAGGCAGTTTCAAAGCCATTCCTGACTAACTGACGCTCGCTTGCCAGTGGCCACCTTGGCATGGCCTTCTCATTCCACTACAACTAGTAATTGGAATGAGAGAGAAATATCACTGCTGAGCCTATAGATATTTAATTAAAAAATACTGCGAATAACTTACACACCAAATTAGAATTCAGATGAAATGAAGCATTTCTTTGAAAGTTCTAAGATATGAAAATTAATTCATGAGGAAATAAAATGAACATATAGTGATTAAATATTTTAAACTAGAAATTAGTTTAGAATATTTAGAAAATGACTTGTAGGCCCAAATTGTTGCACCAAGAAATTCCATGCATCATTCATTCTAGGCTGCACAATTTCTTCCAGAATATAGTATAGGAGTTAATATTTTACCACTCATTTTATAGGTCTATCATTACCCAAACTCTACAAAGTCAACATAAGAAAACTATAGATGAATACCCCTGGTAAATAGAGTTGTAATTCTCAACATAATATGAACACATCAAAATCAGGAATACGTAAAAGGAGTAATACACCATCTCCAAGTACAGTTTATTCTAAAAATAGAAGATTAATTTAGTATTTGAAAAATATTCAATGTGATCCATCATATGTATAGAGTGAAGATAAAAGCATATGATCATATCACTTCATATAGGGGAAGATAGACAATATTCAATACCTATTAATAAAAAAAAACTGATTCAACAAACTAGAAAGAAAAGTGAATTTCTGCAAAGAAATTTACTCCTACAGGTATGTCATTCTTACTGATAAAAGATAAATGCTTCCCTCCTAAGATTGTTGTGGTGGACGGGTACCCCTCTTAGGCACAGCATGAATATCCTTCTCTCCTTGAGAGTGAATGAAATCAGGCATTATAATGACATATCATGTCTATGATTATATTACTAATTAGTAAACTTTGAGTTGACCAAAAGGAAGAGCATTCTTAGAGGGCCCTTTAAAGAAAGTGCCGTTAAAAAGCAAGATGTTCTCTTTGCCTTGAAGAACTACTGACAGTAGTGACAGTGCCTGTGGAGGAGGTCAGGAGGTAAGAACTTGAGGGTATTTCTAGGAGCTGACAGCAGTGTCTTTAACCAGCAGCTAGAAAGAAATAGGGACGTCAGTCAGCCAACCTCAAGGAACAGAATTCTTCCAACACTGAACTTTGAGACCATAGCCCCAGTCAACTGTGATTACTGCCTAATCATAGTCTGAACAAGAGACCAGCAAAACCATACACAGACTGCCGATGAATGGCAGCTTTGTGATTAAAAGCATCAAGATTTTAATAATAGCATATATGTCAAGAGAAAATTTACACAACAGAGAATAAGGCAAGGTTGTCTATTTTCCCTGTTTCATTTGTGATCATACTGAAAATGCAATAAGGCAAGAAAGATAAATTCCAACTGAAACATAAAAATAAAATCAATGCTTTTGTAGATAACATGTATGCAAATGTAGAAAAATCCCAAAGAATTTAGCAAATATACTTCAAATAGTAATAAAGCTGAGATTACTGATTTTACTGGCTAAATCTTAACATATGAAATCATTTTCTTTATGACAACAATAAATAACTGGAAAACATATTTAATATATTGTTTTAACAAGTAGCTCCCCAAAATGAAACATTTGAGCATAAGACTAAAAATGCATGAGATCTTTATTCCCAAAACTACAAAATGCTGATGACAAAAATCAAGTAAGAGAGATCAGTGCTAGCATCCCATATGGGCTCTGGTTGTAGTCTCAACTGCTCCACTTCCAATCTAGCTTCCTGCAAATAGACTGAGAAAAGCAGAAAAATATGGCAAAAGTGCTGGGGCACTTGCATCCATGTGAGAGCTCTGGAAGAAGTTGCTGGCTCCTGGCTTCTGTCTGGCCAAGGCCTGAATGTTGGGAAGTGTTGTGGATGGAAGATTCTCTCACTCTCTCTCACTCCTTCTCTCTCTAACTCTCTCTCTCTCTCTCTCTCTCTCTGTAACTGTGTCTTTCAAATAAACAAATGAATCTTTAAAAAATTAAGTGAGATCTAAATAAATAGAAAACTATACCATATGCATGGATTAGAAGAATAGTTATTGTTAAAATTGCAATTCTGCCTTAATTGATCTATATTTTTCATGCATTTTGAACCAAATTCCTAGAAATATTTCTATATATATTGACCAGCTGATTCTAAAATGTATACATAAGGATGGATGTTTGCACAGTGATTAAGATGTCACTTGAAATATATGAATCTTCCATCATAGTGCCTGGGTTCAAGTCCTGGCTCTGCTTCTGATTCCAGCTTTCTGCTAATGCACATGTTGGGAGGCAACAAGTGATGTATCAAGAACATGTGTCACCCACATGGGCAATCCAAATTTGGATTCTGGCATCCTGGATTCAGCCTGGTCCAGCTGTGGCTATTTTGGGCATTTGAGTTGTGGACCAGTGAATAAATGATTTCTCTCTCTCTCTCTCTCTCTCTCTCTCTCTCTCTCTCCCTCCCTCCCTTCCCTCTGTCCCTCTCTCCTTCTCTATACCTATGCCTTTGAAATAAAATAAATATAAAGTTTAAAATAAAATATATATTAAAAACAATATAACTAAATAAAATTGTATAAAGTTTATATATAACTAAATACAAAGTAGAGAATTAATACCACCTGATTTTGAGACAATAATAAACACAGTGTATGGTAGCTGAAAGTACAGGTGTGTATATCATAATAGAATAGATTCGAAATAGATGCTAATGTGGCCCATTGATTTTGACAAATATACAAAAATAATCTTTTCAATGTATGTGACTAGAATCAGTGGCAAATAGTACATAGGTAAGTATACATTAAAATTGACCTACATTTTACATTCCGTAAAAAAAATTACCTCGGAATAGATCCTAGAGTTTCAAATTAAACCATCAAAACATAAGAAGAAAAGACTAGAAGAAATCTTTTTTTTAAAACTTTTATTTAATAAATATAAATTTCCAAAGTACAGCTTTTGGATTACAGTGGCTTTTCCCCTCCTATAACTTCCCTCCCACCCACACCCATCACATCTCCTGTTCCCTCTCCCATTCCATTCACATCAAGATTCATTTTCAATTCTGTTTATATGCAGAAGATCAGTTTAGTATATATTAAGTAAAGATTTCAACAGTTTGCACCCATACAGAACATAAAGTGTAAAGTACTGTGAGGTTTTACCTCACCCCGATGAGAATGGCTCACATACAGAAATCTACCAACAACAGATGCTGGCGAGGATGTGGGGAAAAAGGGACACTAACCCCCTGTTGGTGGGAATGCAAACTGGTAAAGCCACTATGGAAGTTAGAAGAAATCTTTGATAGCTAGAATTAGATAAAGAGTTCTTGGACATGACATTGAAAGCATGATCCATGGAATCAAATAATGGATAAATTGGGTCTTAATAGAATAAAGTAATAAGATTCGTATGGAGGATGTCTACAAATCTCATTCTTGAAAATATATCTCTGTATATACTATATAGAGAACTCTCAAAATTCAACAAAGAAGCATTTAATTGCTAGAGTTCAGGTGTTATTTGAATTGCTATTGATTAACTACAAATTAACATCCTTTCTTCAGAGATTTAAGCTATATTAATGAACTGAAGGTGGTAAATCAGCCAAGGTACATGATGCTCCTAGATGCATGAACTCTCACTGCATGACCCTGAAAGAATAAACAGTGATCATTTTAGCTTGTTTGCAAATTTTAAATGTGTTTTCTTAATAATTGTATATTTGCAAATTAAGAACTAAAGAAGTTCATCATGATTACAGATCTATTTTTAACTGGCACGGTTAATTATGAATATATAGTATGTTTGTAACAAGTGTGAACCTGCCACATTACCCCTTAGGTAGAAAAATGTCACATTTTTATTTTCCCTAGTGGAATTAATTCCAGAGTAGCCTCTGCCCACCAGGTGGTTGGGAAAAATCTGTTGTTATTATTTTGCCATGACTTATCTCCTAGATAATGCAACTTGCTGCAAACTTTATTCAGTTGACCATTGCAGAATATCTTTCTGGTGTAGCCATTCTCCATAGGCCACCATTTCTGACTCATTTCTCCCCTACATCTTGGGAGTCAGGGGGAGAGGATACAATTTTTTTTTTTTTTTTTTTTGACAGGCAGAGTGGATAGTGAGAGAGAGAGACAGAGAGAAAGGTCTTCCTTTTTGCCATTGGTTCACCTTCCAATGGCCACTGCGGCCGGCTCATCGCGCTGATCCAAAGCCAGGAGCCAGGTGCTTCTCCTGGTCTCTCATGCGGGTGCAGGGCCCAAGCACTTGGGCCATCCTCCACTGCCTTCCCGGGCCATAGCAGAGAGCTGGCCTGGAAGAGGGGCAACCAGGATAGAATCCGGTGCCCCAACCGGGACTAGAACCCGGTGTGCCAGCGCCGCAAGGTGGAGGATTAGCCTGTTAAGCCACGGCACCAGCTGAGAGGATACAATTTCAACTTCATTCCTTAACAGTACAAAACAAAACCCAAAAGATTCCAAAACCTTTGGAGATACCTTTTTCATATCACATTTGCGAATTCCATGGTATACATGTGTTGCTGTGTGCATTTATGGGACGTAGGACATGATGATAATAGCAGGAGTGGCATGTATAATGCAAAGTGAATGATATTTAAGCTTCAGAACTCCATTTTCCCAAGAGTCCCTTCCAGATCCCTGGGAAGGCACTCAGAGTTGTTCACATGAAAGTCATGTGATTCTGTCAAATTTACGAAGTAAAGCAATTTGACTGAAGTTGCTAAAACTACCATATCTTTGTTCTCTGAACTTAAAGGTAGATTCCACTGTCTAAGTGGAGGAGGACAAGTGGGTGTAGATGTGGTTAAAGTGAATTAAGTTTGACACTGTAGGGTATATTCATTGGTTTGCAGTACTTACATTGTATGTTGCTAACATTGTTTTGCAGACTAAGAAGCAGCAGAATTGCAAAATGAAAAAAATTTTCCAGACTACCAATAATAAACCAATAATAATTTTGATTTTTCAGCCATTTTGTTGGATAAAAAACTGAATTAACCTTTATTCTCTCTATGGATTATGATATCCTGGAGTCATTTTAAATGAAAAAGACAACCAAATTATATACAACCAAAAATAAAGAACAAGAAAGTATTATAGTCCATCAATGAATGACTAGACAAAAAAGATGCAGTATACCAGTATACACACTATGGATTACTCAGCCATAAAAAAGAACAAAATCCTGTCTTATGCAACAAAATGGATGCAACTAGAAACTATTATACTTAGTGAAATAAGCCAGTCCCAGAAAAACAAGTGTGTTTTCCCTGATGTGTGGTAACTAAGAGTATTTAAAAAATGTAATGTATAAGAGCAAAAAAAAAAAAATAAAGTATTATATATGTGGGTCAGGTGGCAAATTATGCATTTTTTCTGGATTATCTGTTTATTTTTTCAAAATAAATTAATGTAAAGAGAACAGATTTCATGTATTTCCTACATACTGTTTTAAGAACATAGCAATACTTCTCATCCTCCCTCCTCCTTCCTTTCTTATTTTTCTTTTAATTTTTGTAATAACATACTTTCAATTTACTTTGTAATCATAAGCTTAATCCTCCACTAAATAAATAATTCAACAAGTTGACAGAAGAAAGACCACTGTTCCTCAAGTGTATATACAAGGGCTATAAACAATAATCAAATCTCAAGATGTCAATTACAATCCAATACATTAAATTTTTGTACTCTATGTATTAGCTACCCCAAGTCAGAGAAAGCATATTTGTCTTTTGGGGACTGCTGCCTTTCACTAAGCATAATGGTGTGCAGTTGCATCCAGGTTGTTGTGAAAGACACAATTTCATTCTTTTTTATGACTTAGCAGTAGTCCATCAAATACATAAATATACATAAAATTTTCTTTTTTCTTTCCTATTATTTTTATTAATTTAATTTTAATTTAACAGATTCAATATGATTTATACATACAAGTCTAAGAACATAATGATATTACCTTCCTCCCTACCACCCTCCTCCTGTCTACCTTTCTTTCTTTTTGTTTAGTTTTTGAGATAACATTTTAAATATACATTGCAATAAATAGGCTTAATAACTTCAATGAATAAGAAGATTTAACAGGTAAAAGCAAAAGATTCTAGTTTAGTGGGACTATAGACAATGGTTACAAACCATAATTGAATGGGAGAATGACCATTTCTTCCATACACAGTTTTTTTTCTTTTTTTGTCAATTAGTCATTCATAATTTCTTTCAGTGAAATATAATCAATGACAATGTAACATCCAAATATTACCTGTGTGGTTACAAGATAATTGAGTTAATTTAGACTTCAAGATATTTTCTGTCAACAGTTTATGCACAGGAATAACTATGCATATTGCATGCAAATAGTTATTTATTATGTTTTGTGTGCTCTATTAGTTACCACAGATCAGGGAAAATATACCATATTTTTCTTTTTTGGACTGGCTTATTTCACTAAGTATAATGGCTTCCACTTGCGTCCATTATGTCACTGAAGACAGGATTTCATTGTTTGTGTCTGAGTAATATTCCATAATGTATATATACCACATTTTCTTTATTCTGTCATTGGTTGGATGGCCAACTGGATTGATTCCATATCTTAGCTATTGTGAATTAAGCTGCAGTAAACATGGGGGTACAAAAGAATTTTCATTTGGGTAAATTCCCAAGAGTGAGATGTCTGGGGCTTATGGTAGTTCTATTTGCAACTTTCTGAGGTATCTCCATACTGTCTTCCACAATGGCAGTACTAGTTTACATTCCCACCAACAGTGGATTAGGGTACCTTTATCCCCACATCCTTGCCAGCATTTATTGTTTTTTGATTGCTGTTTGAAAGCCATTCTAACTGTGGTGAGGTGAAACTTCATTCTGGTTTTGATTTGTATTTTCTGATGGCTAGTGATCCTAAGCATTTTTTCTATTTGCCATTTGAATTTAATCTTGTGAAAAGTGCCTGTTCAAAAAATGTAATTTGTTCTGATTTCTTATTCTAAGTAAATATTCATTTTAAATTTATAATTTTGTGCTCATTTTCTAAAAGTGGGCCTCTAAAATTAATACTCAGGAACCCCCAAACCTGTATCTCAAAGTCTGGCATACCCTTAGTATGCAGTATGGAGAATGGTTTGCAGAAATTTTCATTTTATTATTTTGAGACTCTGATAGCACTGAGGAAAAAAAGGCATAATGATTTAAGCATATTATTCTGGCCCTCATTATGTTCTACATTTCCATACCTGACTATCTGATATTTTATAAACTTCTGTAATATTCTGTATATTATAAATCTTTTACTTCTAAAGAACATAGAAAGACATCTAACTATAGTTTCTGTATGTAAGTTCAAAGGAATATGTTTATATATTCTGTTACCACCATTTGTTCCTGGAAAATAATTTCCACAGACAACCCACAAAAATTAATTTTGCATGTTCTCAAGTTGTGAATTAAAATTGCATCAGGTAAGTCTACAAAATTTCATTCCCTATGTCTACTGCTCCCTAAATGCAAAATATATGGGGCAAACATGTGTCTAGATTGTAGTAATCTGCTATATTGTAATAATAAAGTGCAAAAAGTGCAACTGCTAATGACATAACTCCTAAACCTTAATTTTAAAGTTTTTTTAAAAAATATTGATAGATGGAAAATAATTAAAAATTGTTAAAACTTTCTATACGGCCAGCGCCGCGGCTCACTAGGCTAATCCTCTGCCTACGGCGCCAGGTTCTAGTCCTGGTCGGGGCCCCGGATTCTGTCCTGGTTGCTACTCTTCTAGTCCAGCTCTCTGCTGTGGCCCAGAAGTGCAGTGGAGGATGACCCACGTCCTTGGGCCCTGCACCCGCATGGGAGACCAGGAGAAGCACCTGGCTCCTGGCTGCAGATCAGTGCTGTGTGCCAGCTGCAGCATGCCTGCCACAGCGGCCATTGTGGGGTGAACCAACGGAAAAGGAAGACCTTTCTCTCTCTCTCTCTCTATCTCACTGTGCACTCTACAAACAACAAACAACAGTATGTACTAACTATAAGGCCTACAAAGTAGAAAATGAGAATCATTTTGAAAATTAAAGCTGAAAATATTACCATTGGGAAGTAAGCAGACACATTTGTATGAAAGATGGATAGATGGAATACAGTTGGAATTTTTTTTTTTTAACCTAATTCCTTCCTTCCGATTTGGAGATCCAAGGCCTTTGTGATCCAGAAAATTGGTCAGGCTTCTCTACATTGTTTTGATTGAGAAAGAATTTCCTGGGTCCAGGGTTGTGGTGCAGCAGGTTAAGATACTGCTTATGATGCTGGTATCCCATATCAGACTGCCAGTTTGAGTCCCAGATGTTCCACTTCTGATCCATCTCCCTGCCAATGTGCTTAGGAAAGAAGATGGTCCAAGTACTTGGGCCTTCCCACCCCTATGGGAGACACAGTTGGGAGTTCCAGGCTCTGGCTTCAGCCTGGCCCAGTCTCAGTCATTGCATCCATTTAGGGAGTGAAACGGCAGATGGAAAAATCAATCTCTCTCTCTTTCTCTCTCTCCCTCTCTCTTTCTCGCTCTGTCTCCCTGTGTGTGTGGTAGGGAGAGAAAGAATCCTTTTGAAAGAAAGAAGGATAGAATGAAGGAAAAAGAAAATCATCTAATTAATAATCAACACTTTTTTTCATTTGGTTTCTACAAATTAATTTTTCAACTCATTCTGACTTACATAATCTACTTCTATTAGTTTTTGTCACTGCATAACAATATTCCGCAAACTTAGTGATTTATAATAACACGCATTTATTATTTTTAAGTTTTTGTGGCTCAAAAGTTCTAGCACAGCTTTGCTGAGTCTTCTGCTTCAGGCGCTCGTGCAGCTAGAGTCAGGGACAGCCAGGCTGCTTGTCTCATCTGAAGCTTGACGAGAGAAGGCTCTGCTTCCAAGCTCAGGTGGCTATTAGGAGCAGTCACTTCTGGGTAGGATGTTAGACTGAGGGATTCAGTTTTTTAGTGGCAGTTGGCTAGTGGCTACCCTTGGTGTTTTTTGTTTGTTTGTTTGTTCGTTTTCCCAAACGGGCTTCCCAAGATTGTTACATATTTTCTCAAAGTCAGCAACAGAGACTGAATTATAGCAGAGAGTTTGCAATTGTATGTAATATCACCAAGGAGGTGGAAGCCCATCTCTTTGACTGAATTGTCTTGGTTTGCTGCTAGTCATAGGTTCTACCCATACTCAAGAATGTGAGGGTGGGGAGTTACCCAAAATGTGAAATCTAGAAGTTGGAAGGTCTGAGGGGGACATATAAAATTTAGAACCCTTATTGCCCAGTATGTAATTGATCATCGCTCTGTCCAATATATTAGATAACCCTTTAGACGCATTTCTTTTTCCAGGAGACTTTCTTCCTTAGACTTCCTTCTCCTTCTCTCTTTGTTTGTATCTTTTTCTCCTAGATATTGTGTGCTCTCTTTTTTCATTTTTATTTTTCCCTTTTTATCAAGAACCATTTTTATTGGTTGGGAAGATTAATTTTTATAATTTTGCAAAAATAATCATGTTATTTTTCTGTTCCATTTGACTGGTAATTTAGAGATGCAGAGAATAGAGGTTGAAAATTATACCTCTCAAATGATTGATGGCATTGTTCCATTATGTTTTAATTTCCAGTTAGAGAACATATAAGTAAACAAGAATTTTTAGGCACTGTAGTAATGTTCATCTAATTGTAGTGTGTTTTTAACAGTTTATATTAAAAGTTGTTGAGATGTTTATATTTTTTGTCCTTTTCAGATTTGCTTTCTCAGGAAATTATGAGACATCTAAGTTAATAAGAATATTCATCTTGGTCTTAATTATAATAGCTAAAATTTTGAAATAGCCATAATTCTGAAATAATGAAGATGTAATAGTTAATCTAGTAATTAAATTTGCAATTTAATTACATTCATAGAGATCCACCAATTGTTGTGTTTTCAAAATAATATTATTCATTAAAAAATAGAATTCATTAATGTACATAAAAATCTATATTGTGCGTAAATAATCATGAGAAAATAAGAACAAAGATGCAAACAATGTTTAATTACCTCTGGGTAGCTGATTATGCATATAATTTACTTTTTTTTTACTTAGTGAACATTTCAAATACTGCTGAATGTGAATGATCACAAAAGAGAGATTAAATTGGGTCTCTAGTGAGGGATAATTAAATGCCATAGTTTCTAAGTCTAGGGCAGAAGTTCTATAGGGGGGAGTGGTTTGCACTCCCAGCTCCCTTCTCAGGGTGTTTTGGCATGCCCGGAAGCATTTTTGATTGTCTTAATTGGAGAACTGCTAGCAGCATCTAATTGTTTGGGACAAGGTTGTGTTAAACACAGCATAACCCTCCTGTATTCCTCAGCAGAGAAATACCTGTCCCAAGATGTCAAAGTGGTTTAAAAAGCCTGCACTAGAGGTGTGAAGCTGTAGGGAAGAAGGAAGATCTGTGTGATTTGCGTTCCACAATATGGAGAGGTTCACGTTTTAATGATGATGTCAGTGGTGACACAGTTGCATCTCTGCACTGCCACGTGTACCATTTAGACAGAAACAAATTGTTTATTGACAAAAGAGACCCTAAAAGTAAAAATTTTAAAATTCACATGTCAATACCATAAAATCTTTTTCTGAGAAACTGTGTAAGATTCCGGAGTAGTTTGATATTTGCTTATATTCCAGACATCTCTAAATTTCATTCTCATTTAGTCAGGGCTAACTGGACTCTAATATACACCACTATTCTTTTGACAAAATTATTCCATTCATCTCCTAGACTAGTTCTCTTTCTTTTTTTTAAGATTTATTTTTATTTATTTGAAAGAGTTACAGAAAGAGTTAGAAAAAGAAAGTGAAAGAGGTCTTTCCTCTGCTGGCTCACTGCCCAAATGGCCACAATGACCAGAGTTGAGCTGATCTGTGGCCAAGAGCCAAGAGTTTCTTCCTGGTCTCCCACATGAGGGCAGGGGCCCAATTTTGTGGGCCATCCTCCACTGCTTTCCCAGGCACATTAACACGGAGCTGAATCAGAAGTGGAGCAGCCAGAACTTGAACTGGTACCCAAATAGGATGCCAGTATTGTAGGCTGGGCCTTAAACCCACTGAGCCACAACGACGACCCCTTAGTTCTCTTTCTTAAAGGTAGTATTCAATATTGGTTTTGATTAGTTTCATGACACATACAAATCTCATCTTGAATCCTTTAGTTACTTGTAGAAACCACACAAATTTACAGAATAGAGAATGGTGTCTTCTTATGTGAGAGACCAGACATTAGACTGTCACCTAAAGGAGGTTGTCATTTTCTCTTCTATCAGGAATTACATTTCTGGCTCATCAAAGTATAATAAGTTGGCCTGTGCTGTGGCTCAGTAGGTTAATCCTCTGCCTGTGGTGCTAACATCACATATGAGCATTGGTTCTACTCCCGGCTGCTCCACTTCCAATCCAGCTCCCTGCTATGGCCTGGGAAAGCAGTAGAAGATGGTCCAGATGCCTGGGCCCTTGCACCCTCGTGGAAGACCTGGAAGAAGCTCCTGTCTGCTGGCTTCAGATGGGCACAGCTCCAGCCATTGTGGCCATTTGGGGAGTGAACCAGCTGATGGAAGATCTTTCTCTCTCTCTCCCTTTCACTGTCTGTAACTATACCTATCAAATAAATAAATAATTTTTTTTAAAAAAGTACAATGAGCTTTCATAAACATGGATGCAGCTGCTGTCTGAGGCATTGTTAGTCTTCGTGGAGAGTAATACCTTAGAAACGAACCCAGATTATTTTAGAGCATGAAATAGTCATATAAAGCTTTCAGATTTGGGGCCGGCGCCGTGGCTCAACAGGCTAATCCTCCGCTTAGCAGCACCGGTGGCACACCGGGTTCTAGTCCCGGTCGGGGAGTCGGATTCTGTCCCAGTTGCCCCTCTTCCAGGCCAGCTCTCTGCTATGGCCCAGGAGTGCAATAGAGGATGGCCCAAGTGCTTGGGCACTGCACCCCTGTGCCGGCCACAGCACGCCGGCTGCGGCGGCCATTGGAGGGTGAACTAACGGCAAAGGAAGACCTTTTTCTCTGTCTCTCTCTCTCTCTCTCTCACTATCCACTCTGCCTGTCAAAAAAAAAAAAAAAAAAAAAAAAAAAGCTTTCAGATTTGTCCACTTTAAAAATCTAACATTCACAGTGTGATATGTGCTATAAAATTTTAAATTAATATCACAGAATAAGGATTATATCTGTTCTAGTATTAGAGATCTACATTATGTACTTTCTTGAATTTTTAGTTAGAGTGCACAAAGCTGGATCATTTGAACTTATCATCTTATAATGCAGAACAACAGTGCCCTTAGGAGCAACTGAGCTGTAAAAGGTTTTTTTCTCCTACACCTAATGAATCCAGGCTGTTTTCCAGCTAGTCATGACTTTGACTATGTTTCTCTTTATTTCCTTTATCAGCACAACCTTTCTCACTGTGTCTAATGTTCTCTCTTTTGTAGTTCTACTGAGGACTTCAGATTACAGAAGAAAACAAAAGCAAAACTTGTAGTAAATGTAAAGTGCATGTCATTTCAGTTGCTACTCACAATAAAATGTGCACAAATTTTTTTCAACTAGTCCAGTGTTTTAGATGTTGGGTAAATTCCTTTCATTATTATTTCACTTCCCTTATTGCATTTATATTCTAGACACTATAAGCCATCAGCACTCTATTAATCAAGAAATTACTCACTATTCTGTTTCATCTATCTATGTGTTTGTTCAGAAGATAAACCTATGGGGAACTGATTTGCATCACAGGAATTCAAACTGTTATTTTAAAGCATTCCTCTTTAGTGTTCAATATCCACTTTGCTTAGTGTCAGAGTGTGTTGATTTTAATTTAACACAGTAGCATTCAAAGTGGATTTCCAAGTTAAGGCTTGAAAAACTCCACAAGATCAGACATAATAAAATGTAGGTGATTAAAATCATAAAAGCAAAGTGCAGCAGAATGAAAATAACATTAGTTTCACATTTTCCTTTTTTTTTAAGATTTCATTTATTTATTTGAGAGGTAGAGTTACAGACAGTGAGAGGGAGAGACCGAGAGAAAGGTCTTCCTTCCATTGGTTCACTCTCTAAATGGAAGCAAAGGCTGGAGCTGCACCTATTCCGAAGCCAGGAGGCAGGCACTTTTTCCTGGTCTCCCACATGTGTGCAAGGGCCCAAGGAGTTGGGCCATCTTCCACTGCTTTCCCAGCACATAGCAGAGAGCTGGATTAGAAGTGGAGCAGCCAGGACTAGAACAGGCACCCATATGGGTTGGGGACCCCACAAGCAGAGGATTAACCTAGTGTGCCATGGTGCCAGCCAGTTTCACATTTTCTAACTCCACATCTTTTATAGAAAGGTAAATGATCTGAAAATATATAAAAATATTTTATAAATCCCTTCTAGCCATATGGATAACTACACAGGGGACATCAAATGTGTAAATCAAGGTAAAACAAAAACATCTTTTTCTGTTTGTAATATGTTGTTGTAGGTTGAGTACAAACAATAACTTTATTGTGTTATTTTTGGAAAGAATATGTTCCTTGGATTCTCCTTCTACTAAATTAAATAAGGTTTTGGAATTTGAGTTGATTCATTCTTAGTGCTATCTGTAGTGCCTACAAAATTATTGGCAATTATTAGATACTCAATGTGTGTATTTTTAATAAATTAATAAATCATTAGGTAGCCTTAACACAATTCTAATGGAGCATATCTCTTAATTCAGCTTTCCTTTCACATAAAAATATATCAAGTTCAACTTCTTAAATTGCTCTTTAAAGATCCATTGGGTTTTTCTGTCTTTGTGTTCTTAAGATTTATTTATTTATTAAAAGGCAGAGTTACAGGTAGAGAGAGAGACACACACAGAGAGAAAGAGATCTTCCACCCTCTGATTTACTCCTCAAATGGCCACAGAGTGCAGTGCTGGGCCATGCCAATGCCATGAGTCAGGAGATTCATCCCGGTCTCCTACATGGGTGGCAAGGGCCCAAACACTTGGACCATCTTCCTCTGTTTTTCCAGGCCATCAGCAAGGAGCTGGATCAAAAGTGGAGTAACTGGGACATGAACTGCCACTCATATGGGATGCAGGTGTCAGGCAGTGCACTACTAACTATTCCACAACATCAGCTCCCCTCTGCCTACTAGGGCACGTAAGGCACCTCAGTTCCCTCTTATGTATATCGGGAAATCATGTAAACCAGAGTACCTACCTTATCCAGAGGGAAATAAGAAAATTAATTCATATTTAAAACCTTTTTGAATTCTGGCTGATAAGTCTTAATACATTTAAGTTATCATCCATTAATTTTTCAATATAGAGGTGTACATGAGTACAACCTATTTTATTTAAATAATTTTCAAGAAAAACTCTATATAAGGTTCTCAGGACCATGAACATTAAAAAAACATTTCCAAATGCATATATTTGTTTACTGGCAATTTAGTAAATTATGCTTATCTTGTGATAATTGTCATTATTGACTTTAAGCTTAGACTATAAGAATACAAGCTAGAGTGAATTCAAAAATTGTCAAGATTTGCTTCAGGTTAGAAAATGGTTTTTCTCTCCATCAGTAAAATGCTTTGAATACATAAACATATACAGGTGTATCTCATACCATGTTATATACCCACTGGGGAAATTGAAACAGATACCTGGAGTACTCTACTCCTCAAACTGTTTATGCTGGTGTTTGGTTGTGACTGCCTGAATGAAGGGAAGGTTATATATAATTCACACAAAGGTTTGATGTTGGCTAGTAGCAATTTTATGACCCTATAACCCCATGTGTGAGTATTTGGCTATAAATCATAGTTTTAGGAAGAGGAATACAATCTTAAAAACAGGTTCTGAGGTGATTCTGTTGTGTGAACATCATCAAATGTACATACACAAACTAAGATGCCTAGAACATCACCAGGCTATATATAATATTATGGGATCTCCAGTGAATGGTGTCTCTTACTGAGTGAAGCACCATCTTGTGGAGCATGACTCTACTCATCAATGTTCAGACTACCATTCATATGAATGCCAAATATTACTAGTGTTCTTTTCTTCTGTTTCTGTCTCAACTAATATATCTGGAATAAATAAAATAGAATCTAATATTTTTCTCATATTCTCAATGTTTTGCACATCATTTTAGAAACTACTATATGCTCTTAAGCACGTCATTTTGGACACCACTGAATTAAAAATTAATTAATCAAAACATCACTTGTTAATGGTTCTGTAGTCTTCACCTAATTATGTTCTTGTCCATGTGCTATTTGTTGAAGACATGGATGAATAGAAGGAATTTTCTGTATTTCCCTCATATATATTCTCCCAGTGTAAGGCAGTTGGGGAGTGACATAAGCATATAATCACATTATTAGTCAGAACTCAGAAGTATAGCAGCAGGTGCAGAATAATCATCTCAACCTGGAATCGAGGAGTTCATAAGCTTGTTCATGAATGAGGGGACTTACTTCAGAATCTGTCTTGGGGTGACCATGTAGCCTAGTGTCCCATGTTGGGTTATCTGAGTTTGAGTTCTGCTTTTGGCACTTGATTCAAGTTTCCTGATAATGCAGATCCTGGGAGGCAGTAGGTGATGACTCCAGTTGCTGGATCCCTGTTACCAATGTATCCTTGATTGAGTTTCTGACTTAACTTTGGCCTAGCCCAGTCCTGGCCTTGTGGGCATTTGAGGAAAGTACAAGTAAATGGGATCTCTCTCTCTCTCTCTCTCTTTCTCTCTCTCTTTCTCCTTCTTTAATCCTTTAATAAAACAAAAAGTTCTAGTGCTAAAAAACATAATAATCTATGTGACTCCCAAATTCATGATAATTAACCTCTATATTCTCATATACCTTAGATAAACCAAAAGCATGGAAAAAAAATGTGCAATCATAAGTTCACCTACAGTGAACATGGATATGAGGAATAATGTAGGCTATGCACAAGACTCTTAAAAAAAAAAAACTAAAACTGATTTTCAGAGAGGGGCAGTAAATGCAAAATCTTGAAGAAAATAAATAGAATAACTTACTGGAAAGTTGTAAAAAAATGAAAACAAACAAGAGGATTGTATTAAATACCACAGGAGGAGACTAAAAACCAAGAATCATAGTAAGTTAAAGGCATAAACAAATATTCAATAAATAAATATAGAGTTTGGTCATAAGAAGGCCATAGAAAGAATCCTATTTGGGTAGTTGATTTTGGTTTTAGCTTGATTATCTGGACTTAGAACTGTTTATACAGTTTGAGGGACAAGTGAATATCAGAAGAAATCAAATGAAGAGATTGAAGAGACGATGTAGAACAAAGCAAATGAAAATTTGGAAATGTGTGAGAAGAATACAAAGTTCAGGTTACAAATGCTTGGGACAAAAGGGACACACACCATTTTATTTGAAGTTGGGCAAAAGGAGGTACAGAAGCTTTGAGGAACATGGATAAAATAACAAGCTAAAGGGTGGATAGTTGATCCTGTGACTATAATAGACTTCATTTTTTTTTTTTACAAATTAAGAGGAGAAAAAATTCAAGTATGGAGTTGAAAACGTAAAGATTGTTAGAATAACATGTTTTAGGAGCTAAGGGAGATAAGCAGGCTTGATATTTTATAAGGATGACTTTTAGTAGTTTTGAAATGTAACATTACAGTAATAAAAAAAATATTTAATCTGTAATTGCACCAAACTCACATCATTATTTGTGCCTTTAGAACAGAAAAATTAATTATGGAATTTTGGATGATAAATGAAAATGACATTCTCACTTTATGAGCCATGGTATTATCTTCTCAAAGTCTCCTTAAAAAAAGACTTGTATTATTTGCCTAATATTAACATACTTTCTAGATAATCTATTGGGTACATTTATTAAACTATATGGTTTTACACTTGAACACTGACCTACTATGATGTTTGATTTCCCATTTGCAAGAGCTACATTCAGTTTAAGAAATGGCACAGACCTGGTCCTCAGGACCTGATTAAAGATCTGTTAAGCTACCGCTTATAACACCAGCATCCCATATGGGTGCCAATTTAAGTCCTGACTACTCCACTTCTGATCCAACTCCCTGTTAATACTGCTAGGAAAGCCATGGAAGGTGGCCCAAGTACTTGAGCCCCTGCCACCCATCTGGCAAACCCAGAAGAAGCTCCTGGCTCCTGGCTTCAGCCTGGCTCAGCCCTGGCCATTGCATCTATTTTTAAAAATAGATAGGTTAAGGCCACCAATCCTTATTTCTCTATAACATTTGCTAACAATAAACTTAATAATATCACTGAAGAATAACAAGCTTATGAAATAGCTGTAATTCTAGCAACATAGTTTCTTCTGTTCTCAACTTTTCTGCTAACTATTATTTTCATGATCCAAAATATGTAGGAATATTACTTACATGCAACCAAGTTAATTGTATCTATCATTATTCATAGAATCATTATATTTTCATGTTTCAAAGGATTTAAGGGAGAATATATAACCCATTCAACTTGATTCTCAGTTTTCTTAAAGTTTTTTGTCATTATGTTTACCAATATCTTTAGCTGTCATAAAATTTTGAAGATGCTCCTTTATATATCTTCATTAGAATGTTTCATTTCAGGAGCTGCTTGTTCAGGCAGTGGTTGAATTCTTTGGGTGGTATGAAGAATTATAAAAAGTGTGATATGCAGTGTAGAATACAGTGATCTAAGTGAGCAGTTTTGAAACTTTTATTTTTTAAAATTAATCCTACAAAAGTGACTTTTTTAAAATCACAAACAACAGATTCAACCATTGAATTTTGTGTCATCTGTCTTTGGTATGTCTCTGTCTCTTTTTTTTTTTTATGTTTCAATGACTTGTTTTATCATCAACCCAAGTTTTATTTTTTTTTCTATTTTCTCACCATTTTATGTAGCAACTTAACCACAGTCTTTCTCATTGTAATTGTTTTTACAAATACTGATATTTTGTTGGTGGAAATACAGGGGAAAAATAATGAGCCATTATCACATTAATGAATTGGTTCAGTTTATTGAAAAATAAAGAACTCTACATTATTTTACACTCTATTAGGTTACTTTGATATTTCAGAAATCCATTATACAGTGGAAAGACTATCTGTTTTAAAACTGACTTTACAGGAAGTTGTCATTGTGGAACGGTTGGTTAAGCCACCACCTGGGACTCCAACACCTTAAATGGCCACCAGTTCCATTTCTGGCAGCTCCAGCTCCAATCTGAGTCTCTGATAATGTGTTTGGGGAAGGAAGGAAAAATGGCCCAAGTACTTGGACCCCTAACCCCAATGTGGAAAACCAGGATGGACTTCCAGGCTCATAGTTTTGTCCTAGCCCAGCCCCGGCCATTGTAGCAGTTGGAGAATGAACTAACACATGGAAGATCTCACTCAGCAACACTGCCTTTTAAATAAATAAATAAATAATAAATAAATCTTCATAAAAGGAACCTGATTTTATAACATGGTACACTTTTAATCATAATAAGATTCTCATATTAGTATTTTCTAACAGTTGGTTGTGTTTTGTTTTAATTATAGCTGTGTTTAAATATTACAATAATTATTTTGCAAATACAAAAATATATTTTTTCATTATTATGTTAAAATATTATTGGGGCCGGCGCCATGGCTCACTTGGTTAATCCTCCGCCTGCAGCGCCAGCATCCCATGTGGGTGCCGGGTTCTAGTCCCGGTTGCTCCTCTTCCAGTCCAGCTCTCTGCTTTGCCCCTGGAGTGCAGTGGAGAATGGCCCAAATGCTTGGACCCTGCACCCGCATGGGAGACCAGGAGAAGCACCTGGCTCCTGGCTTCGGATTGGCGCAGTGTGCCGGCTATAGCGGTTATTTGGGGAGTGAACCAATGGAAGGGAGACCTTTCTCTCTGTCTCTCTCTCTTACTGTCTGTAACTCTACCTGTCAAATAAATAAAAATTTTAAAAAAATATTATTTGACATCATTTTACTGATTTGTGCAATTTGTATAATAAAATTGTAATTCATTGGGTCTGGCACTATAGTGAGTAAAGGCCTACTTCAGGCCAGAATCCTATATGGGGGTTTAAGTCCTGGCTGCCCCGCTTCTAATCCAGCTCTCTACTGTGGCCTGGGAAATCAGTAGAAGATGACCCAGAAGAAGCCCCTAGCTCCTAGCTTTAGATCAGCGCAGCTCTGGCTGTTGCAGCCATTTGGGGAGTGAACCAGCGGAGAGAAACCCTCTTTCTCTCTCTTTCCCGCTCTCTGTCTCTGCCTGTGCCTCTCTGTAACTCTTTCAAAATAAAAATAAATCTTTAACAAAATAAAATTATAGTTGGTGAGATATTTAATGATTTATGTAAAATGATTTTATTTAATAAAATAGTAATTCAGTGAAAGTTAAGGTAAAAGACAAAATCTATTTATCTTGCTAAAAGTTTTACTTATTTACTTTTTATTTATTTGAATGACAGCTAAAGAGAGAGCATGCATATGTGAAAGAGAGATCTTCCTTCTACTGATTTTTCTCCAAATGCCTGAAACAGCCAGAACTAAGTCAGGTACAAGCCAGAAACCCAGAACTCATCAGGGTCTCACACAGGGGTGGCAGGGACATAAGGATTTGAACCATCATTTGCTACCTCCCAGAGTGCATATTAATAGGAAGTTGGATGAGAAGCTGTGCGGGGACTACAGCTCAGGGACGCTGATATGTGATGTGGGTATTCTTAATGACTTGTACTAAAATGCCCACCACAGGACACATGTATTTAATGTTTCAGTTCATCAAATAAAATATTTAACATGCTAGTGTAAGTTTCAAGAGAATGGATTAGAATGCTAATAAAAAGCTTTACCATTAGCAAAAGAGAAAAAAAAAGCTGCCAAGTGACTGATTCGTTTAAAACCAGCTTACTTAAAAAGAAAGAATATGGTGATTTACCAAGTAACTCTTTCATTTTTTTCTTTTTTTTTTTTTTTTTTTTTTTTTTTTTTTTTTTTTTTTGGACAGGCAGAGCAGACAGTGAGAGAGAGAGAGAGACAGAGAGAAAGGTCTTCCTTTTTCTGTTGGTTCACCCCACAATGGCCGCTGCGGCTGGCGCACTTTGACCAGCACACCGCAGTGATCCGAAGCCAGGAGCCAGGTGCTTCTCCTGGTCTCCCATGCGGGTGCAGGGTCCAAGCACTTGGGCCATCCTCCACTGTACTCCCGGGCCATAGCAGAGAGCTGGACAGGAAGAGGAGCGACCAGGACAGAATCTGGCGCCCCAACCGGGACTAGAACCCAGGGTGCCGGCGCTGCAGGTGGAGGATTAGCCTATTGAGCCGCGACGCCGGCCCAACCAAGTAACTCTTGATACCACAAAGTATATGACTTCTTTAAATAGTGGTAAAATAACATTTTTGCTTATTTCTATTTTTATGAAGTGGAGGTACAGACATACCCCAGCACACATTTCTCGTACTTCCCTCGGAACAATTCTGCATAACAATTTTTGAAAGTCCCATCTGATACTGATCAGGCATAGATAGATGAGCTCATTGTTATAGGCAGAACACTGCTAGGCCCTTCAAATATGAGGGATCTTCAAAAAGTTCATAGAATTGTGTATTATGTAAAAACCAGCCATAGATTTCAAAACAAAATTTTGGACCAAAACACTTACTTTTGAATTCCATTTTTCACAAAGATTTTGAAGTATCCTCATATTGTATCTGATCAAATATTGGTGCCTATCCTGAAATACGGATTACTATTCACATTTTACAGATAAAGAGTTCATTTGTCAAAGAACATGTAGCTAGAAAGTGGCAAAGTCAAGCTACAGACTCTGATCTGTGTTACCCAGGGTCCCAGTCAACCACTTTGCCATACTGACCCTTAATTTCTATATTTGTACTGGTGCATCTTTTAAATGAGGACATATTTCTACTCTGTTTTCTCATAGGATTTCATCATAGATTTAATTATTTTTTAGAATTATCTTTTCTGACTTACCCCAATAACTTGGGCTTATTTATGGGACTATGGTTGATGACTTGTGAGTGAATATGACAAATTGCCATATATGAACATGTACTTTAATGCAAATGGATTAGTTCAGATTGATCTGAACCTTGTTCAGATTGATTGTGCTTTGGCTCTATGCTGTAAGAGCAAAATATTCCAGATAGAAGCCATTCCTTCAACCTGGAACACAGAAAAAAATGTGAAGAGAGCCTGACCTTTAGTCAACCAATAAACCTATAGCAAGCCACAGGAAAACCACAGGTTTCATTCAACATTTGAAAGAAAAGCATGTATGTTCATGTAAACTACTTTCACTGAGTGAGTTGTTTGTTACCTCAGCCAAAGCTCACTAAAACAAATTGAGATGGAGATCCAGTTTTATAATAAATACACTGTTCTTACATAAGTAAATAAGTGAATTATTTAATTTTAGGAAGTATCTGCCCAATTAGAAAAGTTAGGTGTTTAATGAGTAAAGAAATACTGTCTTCCTTTAGCACAGCTGGGAAGATATACTTGTCCTAAGTCAATAACATCTTAAATTTTCGACAACCTCACTGTATATATTATGATAAACGATGTACGTCTACAGAGAATTCTCAAATAGTTCCAGATAAAATTACTGCTGCATCTGAAAGGATTTATTACATCCTGAAATGAAACCTACAGAAAGATGCAATTTAAAGATAATCTTTTCTAGTCATTACCCTCAGAATTGACTTGAGAGAAAATTACATTGGCTTATGACAAAAGTCAGCTGTAATTATTAATTGGAGATTCTGGTATTAGGTTGTTGAAAATTTCCCCCAATTTCATTAAATGTCTAGTTGTACTACAGTTTCCGTCCATAAATTTTCAGTGCCAGAAAGGCAAGATGTGCAGATTTTTCAATTTAATTTTCCCTGTGTTTTTCACAGAAACTGATCCAAAAGAAACATTGAATAAGGAGTCTAAATTGAATTATCACAACCCAAAAACCTCTGTTTATTAAAGAAGGTATTATGACATTCAAGAGCAATTGTCCATTTTTTTATCCTTTGGTTTATTACAAGTCATATTTCTGTGTAACTTGACAATTTATAAAACATTTAATATGCTTTATCTGCACAACTATGCAAGCTGTATTTATTCCAGATGTACACAAAGATACTCAGATTAATGGCCAATGTCATACTATTAATAGGTGAAAACATCAGGAATTGTCAACTTCTTATTACATACCTCTGTTTTTTCTTCTATGTCACACGTTTGAGAATGTGAATATGATATGAGAAACAAGTCAGAAAAAAACAGAACTATTTCTGGCTGTGGCCTTTTTTATTATGTAGCAAATTGAGAAATTTGTGATTTGAAAATACACAAACAAGTTAACTCCAGTTTTATAAACACTGATCAAGTTTTCTCTGAAGATTATATCTCTAATGTGAAATAAAAATTCAGAGTGTATATTTTCTAGGAATTCTAGAGAATCTCAAAGCAAATGCCAATGATATTTGTGCAAGCTTTACAAATGTTAGAAAATGTAGGAATAAAATAAAACTGAGAACAAATATACTAAAGCATTTCAAATAAGAGTATTCAGTTAAAAGGAACTTGTTAAGTATATACTTGTTAAGTAAAACCTTTTGAACAAGAAGTATCACCTAATTTTTCCTACCTTACATTCAAATTATATTTAACACTTGAAAGACATGCCAAAAAAGTCAATGCCAGTTATACTAAATCACTCCAAATCCTTTGCAAGACATATATGAATTTTTCTAAAACTATAT
The DNA here is from genome assembly GCF_033115175.1 of Lepus europaeus. Taxonomy (NCBI): domain Eukaryota; kingdom Metazoa; phylum Chordata; class Mammalia; order Lagomorpha; family Leporidae; genus Lepus; species Lepus europaeus. The sequence goes on along the minus strand of NC_084836.1, from coordinate 29,963,316 downwards.
TATTAGTTTGAACTCTGAGAAAATATTTTCCTTTTCCCTTGAAGAGTTAATTTGTTTTAAAGAAACACACATAAATTACTAAATATTTATTGAGGGCTTTTTTCTATTCAGTAGAAAAAAGATTGAGATTCTCAGATCATGGTAATACTGAAGATAACCCTAGTGATTCCTGGCCGCTGTCATTCATTCCCTTCTATAATGCCTTTTTGATAAGTATGAGTTTTACCTAATGACTTCCTTCTAACAATTGAAACAATACTGAAACCATTGGATGTCGCTCCTAGGATCTAATTACAGAAAGACTTTACCTTCCATCTGGGTCACCGTCTTTTGCTCACTTACTCTCAGAGCCCTCTCTCTGCCATGCTGTGAGCAGCTCCATGGTAAGACTCACTTGGTGAGGAACTGATGCCAACATGTAATCAGTGAAGACCTACCTTGAGGTTTACCAGCAGTGCTATGAGTAAGTCTATATTCAAAGCCTGCCACAATTGAGCCTTGACATGAACAATGAACATATCCCTAACCAATATGCTGAACTCTGGGTAAACTTGAGCTGAACTATAGGCACCTAGCTAACCAAACCCATATTATTGATAGGCATATATTGTGAGATAACAAATGTTTAATATTTTCAGAAATTGAGTTTTGGGGTGACTTTTTAATGTAGTACTGAAAAACTAATATATAGGACATGATACACCCTCATCAGATTTAATAATAGATATTTCAATCAAATATGCAGAAGTCCAAAAATTGTTGATGCAGAATGGCAGCTAAATGCAGAGGACATAGTCACATCTCAACAAATAAAACACTTTTTAGTTTAATTTTTCAATGTATTCATTTGAGAAGCAGAAAGACAGAGAAAGAGTGCACAGTCTCATCTGCTGGTTCATTTCCTACATAATTACAGTGCCTGGAACGTGACTAGACCAAAGCCAGAAGAAACTCAATGCAGATCTCCCATGTGAGAGCCTTGAACACAGTTCCTTCAGCTGTCACTGCTGTTTCCCAGGTGTATATTAGTGGGAAGCTGGAGTGAGAAACCAGAGTCTGATACCAAACCCAAATACTCCAGTGTGGGATGCAGGTATCTTAATTGCTAGGCTAGTCTAAATAATGTTGGATTTTGTGGACTCTAGAGGATTCCATAGCCTTGGCAGCTCATGACAAGAGCTTTGGGTGATCACTGATGTCATAAATAAATGTCAATTGTTAAATCAAGAACAGGAGTCACTGTGCACTTGCTCCCCATGTAGGACCTCTGTCCTTAATGAGTTGTACTATGAAAATTAACGGTAAAACTAGTCTTCAAATAGTACTTTATACTTTGTATGTCTGTGTGGGTGCAAATGTTGAAATCTTTACTTAGAGCTGATCTTCTGTATATAATTAAAAATGAATCTTAATGAAGAATGGGATAGGAGAGGGAGTAACAGGTAGGATGGTTTGGGGGTGGGAGAGTGGGTATGGGGGAAGAACCGCTATAATCCAAAAGTTGTACTTATGAAATTTATATTTATTAAGTAGAAGCATTCTATAAAAAATTGTTAGGCTAAATGCCCACTTCAGCAACTCATATTTGAATAGCTTAGTTCATTCATTCATTCATTTTCATTTATTTATTTGAGAGGAATGGAAAAAGAAAAGAACAAGAAAGAAAAGAAGAACCTTCCATCTGCTGCTTATCTCTCCAAATGCCCACAGAAGCTAGGGCTGGACCAGATCAAGGCCAGAAGCCAGGAACTCTATCCAAGTCTCCTACATCAGTCACAGAGGCCCAGATACTTTAACCCTCATCTGCTGCCTCTCAGGGTGAGCATTAGCAGGATGTTAGATTGGAAACAGGGCTAGGATTCAATCCAAGACACTCCCATATGGCATGTGGGTGTCCCAAGTGGTGGCTTATCCTGCTGCTCCACAACACTCACCTCTTTTAATAGGTGATTCATATGTTCTTAAAATCAGAGAAAAAGTTTTACAAACTATTTAAAAGTTTCATCTTTATGCGCATTATTGTTTCATCAATTATTATTTTTGCTTTCTGTTAGCCATGAATATATGTGAGTTCTATGCAAGTAAATATCCTCATTATCAGAAGTAGTAAAGATGTATAGAAGTATCCATACACAAACAACTTAAGGTCTAATAGGCAAAGAAGTCCTGTTGTACATGTTTCTTATATCTGGGAATGTGCAACAACTGAAGCACATTTTCCTTATCTTTTATGTCCAATGTTTAAAATTTAGAGTATAATACTGCTGCAAACTACCTTTCCCCCCTTAATAAGTTCCCTTATTCTACTACCTTTCTAACTTTATATTCTATCACCCTGCCCCTGACTTGCTATACTACAACTCTTCCTGAGTTATGCTCATCATACCACTGCCTCAAGGCTGATCTTTGCTCACTCTAGAATACTCTCCCACATTAGATCCACAGGATTTACGACCTCATGTCCTCTAGTTCCCCTACCCCGCAAATGTCACATTTTAATGAGCCATTACCCATCCTCTTTCAAAACTGAATGAATATCCCATCATATACACTACCTATCCACTTTGCCTCATTGTTATTCCATTGCACTTACTGCCATTTGACTATGTTAAGCAGTCTCTATTTGTTTTCTGTTATAATTTCTTATTTCAATTTTCCTTCTTCATAAAGCTCATGAAGGCAGGAATTAGAAGAGATAGGTTCAGAAGCATCTGCTATGTGTGAATGCAATTATGAAATAGGGAGGAGAAGCTACTAACATAACTCCAAGAGTCAAAGAAAACATTCTTCAGAATGATGAGCTGCATGTTAAAGAATGGATCTCAGTGTACCAATCAGAGTGTAACCAAAAATCCACTGGCCACCATTTTCACTAGTCTCCATTCTCCAAAATGGTAATAAACCAGACGTAAAAGCTTATCAAAACTAATTTTCTCATAAAATCCAGCTGGAGGACAGAGAGATCTCATTCCCTTTAGTTTTTTAATCTCTTCTAGAAATATAAATCCATGTAAGCCTGAGGTATTTATTTTAGTCAGTTTTCCCTTTAATACTTATGATTTTCTGTGAAATAAAAATTCTATATTTGTTCAGAGAAAAATGTCAGGCAACATGGTATATTTAATCTTAAATCATATTTCTTTAAAATGAGGCTGATAGGTTTTAATTTCAGCTTTTCAATTTCTTCACAAAATTAAATTATCAAAATATATGAGACATTATTAACTTTTTCTTACTACACAATTATTTTTAAATTTGATTTAAGTTATACAAATTTCATATATTTCATTTATAAAGATTTAGGAACATAGTGGGATTACCTCCCCCATTCCCTTCTTCTCGCTTATGCTCCAATGCTTCCCCCATTCTCACTCTTAATTTTTAAAATGCTCTATTTTCAGTATACTTAATGATTGTATAGTTAATCCTACTCTAAGTAAAGAAGTTCAACAAATAGTAGGAAGAGAAAGAGAAGAAAAGAAAACACAGTTCTTCAGTGGAAGAGACAAGGGCTATAAACAATCATCTGTTTTCATAATGTTGATTTCACTCCAATACATTGCATTTCAGGTATCCTAATTATTAGTTACATTGGATCAGGTAAAACATATGGTATCTGTCTTTTGGGGACTGGCTTATTTCACTAAATATAATGGTTTCCAGTTCTGTCCATCTTGTTGCAAAAGACAGGATTTTTTTTTTAACAGCTTAGTAGTACTCCATAGTGTATACAAACAATAATTTATTCATCCACTCAACAGTTGATGGACATCTGCATTGATTCCAAACCTTTGCTTTTGTGAATCATACTGCAATGAACATGGGGGTACATATAACCCACACATTGAGTTCTTTTGGTTGGGTAAATTTCCAGAAGTGGGAATGGATGAATCAAAAGGTAGGTCTGTGTTCAGATGTCAGAGGTATCTCCATATTGTCTTCCACAATGGTTGCACCAGTTTGCATTCCTACCAGCAATAGACCAGGATACCTTTTTACCCACACCTTGACAGCATTTATCATTGGTGATGTCTGTATGCAAGCCATACAGTAAGGGGGAAACCTTACTGTGCTTTTGAATTGTATTTTCCTGATGGCTAGTGATCCTGAGCATTTTCTTATGTGTCTGTTGGCCCTTTGAATTTCCTCTTTAAAAATCTCTAAGTCCTTTTCCCATGCCTTAACTGGATTGTTTGTTTGTTGTTGAATTTCTAGAGCTCTTCCTAGATGCTGGATGTTAACCCTTTATCCATTGTGTAGTTTGTAAATATTTTCTCCCTTTCTGTCGGTTGTCTCTTCACTTTGTTGAGTGTCTCTTTTTTCAGTGCAGAAGCTTCTCAGCTTGATGTAATCCCATTTGCCAATTTTGACTTTGATTGCCTATGCTTCTGGGGTCTTTTGCCAATGTATTGTAGAGTTTCCCTCGTTTTCTCTACCGATTTAGTGGTATTGGGTCATAGATTTAGGTATCTGATCAATTTTGAGTGAGTTTTTGTGTCAGGTGTAAGGTAGGGGTCTGGTTTCACTCTTCTGTATGTGAAGATCCATTTTTCCCAGCACCATTTGTTAAAGGTTGCCCATGTTCTAGGGATTTATTTTAGCACCCTTGTCTAAGATAAGTTGGTTGTAAATGTGTGGATTAATTTCTGGAGTTTCTATTCTGTTACATTGGTCTACATGTCTGTTTTTATACCAGTACCAGGGTGTTTTGATTATAGCTGGCTTGTAGTATGTATTGAAATCAGGTATTGTGATGCCTCTCGCTTTGTTTTTGTTATATAAGATTGCTTTAGGTATTTGGGGTCTCTTGTTTTCTATAAGAAGTTTAGCATAGTTTTCTCTAGATCTGTGAAGAATGTCATTGGTATTTTGATTAGGATTGCACTGAATCTGTAAATTGCTTTTGGTATTGTGGACATTTTGATTATGTTGATTCTTCTAATCCATGGATATGGAAAATTTTTCCATTTTTTAATGTTTTCTTCTACTTCTTCCTTTAGTGTTTTGTAATTATCATTGTAGAGGCTATGACATCCTTGGTAATATATTCCAAGGTATTTTATTCTTTTTGGAGCTTTTATAAATGGAACTGATCTTACTCAGCCATGACATGACATTGTTTGTGTAAACAAAAGCCCTTGATTTTTCTGTGTTGATTTTACCAATTATTTTTGAATCACAAAACTCTTTAAAGTAAATATAATTAAAATATATCATATAGAAACACCACATATGAAATATATTTGTTTTATAATATTTGCATGATTTTACAATAATATTCATATTTTCTAATAATATATCAAGTAAATTTTAAATAAGTGACATTGTGGTGTAAATTATCTCAGTATCATTGATAGACTGAAATGTCAATACAGCCATTCTTTTTAAAAATAGACTTGATTTACAACAAAGTTTACTTAATAGGCTATTTTTGTTCAGCTTTCTTTTTATTGAAAAAATGAACAGAAAGTACAATGTTGTTATCCTAACCAGTGTGTACCACTTCTTATAATTGATGAATACATATGGATATGTTGTTAATTAATACCCATAGTTTGCAGTAGGGGTTCACTGATTGCATACTATATTCTATGTGTTTGGACAACTATACAAAGAGGGGTATCCACCATTAATTATAATATCAGATATAATATTTTCCCTTCCCTAAAAATCTCATATTCTATTTATAATCTTACTTTCAATAAATACATGATTTCTCATGAAAATAAATTTTTATTTTTACTAATACTCTTCCATACTGCCTTTTAAAATCCAACCATGTATGATATGTATGGAAAAAATGTATGTATTCCTGGTGAGGGAAGGTGGCTCTCTTACAACTGGCCAACTGAAGAACTAAATGATAAATTACTCATTTTAATTTCTGATAAGGACAGTTGAAATATTAACCACCAAGTAAAATATAATGAAGGCTAACTAAACCACAAAGGAGCTAGGAATCTCGGGTGATACTTAGTTTGGAAATGTGACTATAATTTAAAGCATAACTTTATAGGAATAGAGCAGTGGCAGGATGATTAAGTCATGTGTTTAAACAGCAGTCTCAACTTGAATATTTTTAACAAGAAACCAGAGACATTCTGATAGTAGTCCACAGACCAGATTAGAAACAGCAAATTTGAAAAAAAAAAAAAAAAGCCCAATCTGAGCTCTCAGAAAACCCTTTGTAGCTACCTTTAACACGGAAGCACTAATATTTATTCTGTCACAGCAGACAGATGGATGCCACTTCAACAAGTGACTAGGCCACCTACTCACTATGTATATAAATTGTAAATCATTTCATCGATGGTTTTCTAACCTTTCTCCTGTAACATAAAGCTGCCTCTGGAAGACTTTTCCAATATGTAATTGACATTATATTTAAGAGGTTTTCATGCTGTGTTGGGTTTGTTATAATTTGTCTCTGTATGCCTATTCCATTTTGTTCATGACTTTTTGATGATTAATAACTTCCCTCCGTTCTCTATATGAAAACAGTGATGGAACAAATTCGGATAATTTTTCCTCTTCAGTTTAACCCCCTCCCATCATTCTTAACCTTACATCATAGTGCCTCTTTTCCAACCATTGACTCATTTTGATTATTCACCAGATTTTTTTTATCATCTTAAAAATATTGAAAATGGACACAATAATCTGTCTATGACTAACATGAAACACAGAACAATTCCAGAGCTCTTAAAAGGGTTTATGGTTTACAATGTGCTTCCCCCTGCATTATTCTACATATGAGATCACCTCTCTGAAGCAGATTTAAAAACCTCAGTTTTACAAATAAAAAAAGAAAATCTAGGCTTAGAAATTGTAAGGAACTCAAATATAATTTGCACAACAAATGTTCACTCACAGCAAATGCCTATTTTGGTTCCTGCCTCTCTGAATTTCATATAGAATGGCAAAGAGATCAATGACCTAGCAAAACTGAGTGGGCTCAGAAATAGGGATCGAGTTCCAAATTATCCATGAATTATTCTAGAAGGCAATCGAACATAGTCTTCCGTATGAAATTTTGCTCAAGACAAGGCTGTGTCTTGTGCTATAAATGCCACCTTGGAATCAACTCCAACTTCCAGCTTCATTGCTGCTTTATATTTTTGCTGGTGGCCTCTGTGCATCAAGTAATAGAAGAGAAATATGGACTTGTGCTGGTTAGGAATTTGGTTCCACAAAGATCCTGATATTTTCAGTTTGATTGACTCACCGTTTTATTTTTAAGGTTTATTGACCTAGGATTTACATACAATAAAATGCACCCAAATTAATCATTTTCTTGGTGTGCTCCACAATTATTTTGCAAAAATGTGTATGTTCATTTGACTACTACAACAATCAAGATACAGGATATTTCCATCGTCTTCAAGAATTATTTCAAGTCCCTTTATCATTATTCTTCTGCTTCCTTTCCCAGCCCATGGAAACCACTGATATAATTTTAGTCCCATAGTATTTCCTTTTGCATATGTTCCATAAAAGTGAAGCTTAGGGTGAATGTTTCACATTGTGATTTAGATGCTGTTTGGGACACCTGCATCCTACGTCAGAATACCTGGATTTGAGTCCAGGCTACACTCCTGATTCCAGGACCCAATTAATTGGGTCACTCATGTGGGTGAACCAGATTGAATGACCAGTTCCTGGCTTAGGCCTGGCCTAGCACTGGCTGCTGCAGGCATTTGGGCAGTGGACCAGCAGATGGGAGATCTCTGTCTCTCTCTTTTCAAATAAAAAACTGAAAAAAAATGAGAGAGAATTAATGAAACCATCAGAGTCTGACTTCTTCTTTTGCTATGTATTTTTATATTTGTTAAAGAAATTTATGAATACATTAAGTTCTCAGGGGCAAAGCAAATTCATGCTAATTACTACAATATAATTCATATCAATTCTCATATTAATGTGTTGTTAACTCAAAGAGAGGAGATATAGTGTAGTTCATGGATACACTTGCAATAATGTTGATACTTTCCTTCTTCCCTCCCCCTTTCTTTTCCTTCCTTCCTTCCTTTTTCTTTCTCTCCTTCTTCTTTATTTTCAATATTTGCAATAACATTTTTAATTTACATTATAGTCAAAGGCTTAATGCTCCACTAAATAATGAGTTCAGCTAGTAAAAAGATCCCAGTTCAGCAGAAATATTCTTTAACTTAAATAACACTTTGGGTATTCACCTATGTTGTGTAAGTATAGTAGCAGTTTGTTTTAATTTACTGCTGAGTAGTATTTCACTATATATATATATAACACAATTTGTTTAACTGTTCTTCAGTTGATGGACCTTTGGGCTATTTCCAGCCTTAGAATATTGTGAATAAAATAGTAATAATCATAATAAGCATTCACACAGGAATTTCTGTGGACATACTTCATCTTTCTTCTCTCTTAAAAATGATGGTAATGGGAGAAATGGAATTGGAAAATGATCTGGTTAGTGTATGCTTAATTGTATATTAAACTTCTAAATTGTTTTTCGAAGTAGCTGCATCATTTTGCATTGTTCCCAAGAATAGTGAGGGATGCAGTTATTCCTCATCCTTACCATGACATTGAGTCTGTGGTTTTCAGTTGTAGTCATTCCAGTAGAAACGCAGTGAGTGGCATCTCACTTTGACTTTCATATGTGGTTCTAGTATGTTTCAGTGAGTTTATGTGACATTAATATCACATCTTTGGTGAAGTCTTTTTAAAATTGGGGTGTTTTTCTTCTGAGCATAGATTTTAATCCATAAAACATATAGGTCTTCTATCAGATGTATTTTACAAATATTTTATTTCACACTATGGGTTAGCTTTTTTATTTTGAGAGCATCTTTCATTCTTTTTGTTATGTAATGTTATGCCTACCCTTTTTTTTTAACCCATGACTCATAATTTTTGCATCCTATCCTAGAAATCATTACTTAACCAGTGTCACTGGGAATTTCTCTTACATTCTCTCCTAGAAGTTTTAATGAATTATTAGGTTTTAGGTTTGTAATTTTTAGCACTATAGATATCCAGTTGTTTCAGCATCATTTTTGAATAAATTATTCTTCTATTGAATTATCTTGGCATCTTTATTCACACCATGCTCTAACCTAATGTACTAGGAAGCCTCCCATCCTTGGTATCTGTACTGAAAAATCAATCAGCTATTTTATGTGAGGGTTATTTCTGGATATAAACACATGTCTATAATCATATCAATACCAACTGTCTTATTAATACAGCATCATGGTGTGTCACAAAATAATATAATGAGTCCTCTTGTGATATTTCTTGTAAATATTATTTGACTTGTTCTAGTTGCTTTGCTATATATATTTCAGATTTAATACATCAATTTTTACAAAAAATGGGGCTAAGTTTTGGGATTTGGAGATCAATTTGAATGTAACAAATACCTTAACACTTGGTTTTTCTAGCCCAAAATATATTATGTAGCTCAACTTATTTAGTTATTTATTTTCTCATAACAATATTTTATATAGTTTTAGGTATACAGATTATTACCAATATTTTATTAATTTATTGTTAAGTAACTTTTAAACAGGTGTAATCAATCTCAGTCACTTAATTGCTCAGAGCCCTCTTCCCACATGTCTCTGGCCAATAGGACGTTAAATTGATCATTAATGTGTTTTCTTCTCTGGAGTGAATAAAGCATGTACAGGTTATACTCAGTATAGAACATTAGGAGAAAGATCTGTGATTACAACTAACTGGCTCACTTACCTGGTCCACTGACACTGTGGTTTAGTTCAACAAGAATGGTGAGATTCTGAAAACCTGTATCCAGTCTTGGTTGTGAGAAAAAGGGAGTCTCATATGCCTTCATCAGGATTTTCATGTTATCTTACATGTACTTAGCAGTAGAGGCTAGAGCAGAGAAAAAAAATCAGTACTGCTCTGTAGATGTGCCCCAGTGGTTTAAGGGGGAGTTCCTACTGTTTGAAGACCTGGTTAATGATTTGGACCTTCAACCAGGTTTGAGAACAATAGACCTTTTGTTAGGGCCATATCACTGTTCCCCTTTTGCCAGTCTTGGAATATATTCATTTATTTATTTGTATTCAAAGAAAAATTTATAAAAAACAAATATATATTAATGCAACATTATGTGAAAATATGTTCATGGTTCTTAGGATTCCAAATACAGAGAATCCATCATGAATATTCATAGTAGAGTTAACTGGGTTGCATATTCTTGTTTGCACTGAAAATTTATGGCGATAAGTAAAACTTCCTTGCATATAAATTCTTCTATTTATTTTCAACATGTTGTTGCTTTCCATCACTATTTATAAAGTACATTTATTCTGCATTTTGCAAATGAGTGAAACTTCATCAAAATGATGTGAGAGACAAAAAATCTATTATTCCATAACCCAAGTGAAGAAGAGAGAAAAATATCATAAACTAAGAACAAAAAGAGACAGAAAGAAAAAAATGAAAAAAAAATAATGCATCAGTGGTTATAAACACATTCGATGTGGGGATCTCTTATGATGGTGAAGTATATTAAAATTAAGTCATTTTCCCAAAACTCAATGAATCAAAATTACTTTATTCTGATGCACAATAAACACAAAGGCAAGGTTGCCAAAATATGACCCAAAGATCATCTTTGCCACTAAATAAATTTTTAAAAATAGGTAAGAATTATTTAATATTTATATTTTATATTTAATGTCCAGATAGTAGAAATTTAGATGTTTATTTAGTGGTATTTATATCAAAGACTTCAACCTTGTTTTGTCTTTATGAGCCAGAGATAAAGAATTGATTTAAAAAAGCATTCTTCAATAATGTCTTACAAGTGATTTCCTTCTTATAATTTGTTACATTGTTAAGATTATTTTAAATTATTTTTATGATAGAAATTTTCAAAATTGATTACAATTCACTTAGTACTTCATATTTATACACTGAAATTCTAATTGTTGTATATCTTTGATGACTTTCTGATAACCAGGTCCTTTCCTACCCCAGTGGGGTTAGCGTGCATTACAGCTGTGGAGCAGCTCAGATCAACAATCTATTGATGTTACCTAACCAAATAAGAACACTCATTTAAATGTCTTCAAAATTATGAAATTAGTACTTTATCAACAGTTAATATGATGAAAGGGACACTGTACAGCCATTGAAAGATGATATTACATATTTCATTGGGTCATATGCTTACTGAATTTCAGCATATCAAATTTTCTTTTCAAAACAATTGCTAAATATTTACCTACATGAGTTTAAAGAGAATTGCAAATTGAGATCTGTAAAAACATTAAAAGTTCAAATGTACTTATTGGAGGGCCAGTGTTGTAGCATAGTAAGTAAAGCTGCAGCCTGTGATGCAAGCAACCCATTTGAGCACCGGCTTTCCCTTGCTCCCCCCGCCCCTGCCAAAAAAAAATCCCATTTTAACAGCCAGATTTTTTTCTGTTCCTTCGGGAAAAATGGTGTCGATGAAGCCCTCAACATACCCATTGCAAAAAAGTATAGTACAATCCTGGAGGACCAGCATCCATAGTAACTCAGTGGATGAGTTTAATCACTGGCGCTTGAACCTAGAGCTACAAGGTCCTCAGCTAAAAATGAGTTCCTCTTCTCTTCGCTGGGGATACAGGATTTCATTCTGTCCTGTACCCAGTGCTCTCTGGATACTCTCTGGGTTTTTCAAAGTTCCTGGTCACATTTCAAGATTGTCCCTTCTCCCTTTAGTTCTCCTTAAAGTAAAAAATCGGTTTTGAAAATAATTCATGCCCTTTTGTACTATCCCTGACTTGTACATTATTTATCACTCTATATCATTGACTAAAATGCTCACATTTTTCATATAGTTTTAGGTCTTCCATTTGATGTGGAGAGTAGTTCTGGCAATGTTTTGATCAGTTAAGTGATGTTACTGTATCAAATATGTTTCTTTTAATGGCTTTTTGCATAGAGAAAACATAATACTTATTTATGGGTTTACACTGCCAAACAACATGTTTCCCTAAACATGATTTGAATAACATTAGTGGTACATGAGCAACTCTTAATAGACAGCAACAAGTGTTCTATTTTATGTAATAATTGTGTGTATATTTTCATCTGTGACAGGAAAAATACAGTGTGCACATGAAACCTATGATTTACAGGCATCATTGCTTAGGATTATACTGATTAAACAAATAAAAAGAATTGATTTAAATAGGAGATACCTAAAAATCCAAACTAAATAATGTTTCAGATAGGACAGGGAAATCATGAGTCCCATGAAATGACAGGATGTACCTTACTTAGCTTTGGGTTCCCCAGGACTTCATAATGAACATGAGTATTGCATTTACTTGAATATGAAATATTTTGTCTCATTTTAGGTGGATTATGCCATTTAAAAAATTTACGTACAGAAGTGCAATGGTTTATCTATATAAACATATTCAAGTACAGATATGTTTTTTTAAGAGCTTATGGCTCTAAATTATTTTTCCTGGAAGGTAAAAGTAATTTATGATATCAAGTATGCTACCATCAACTTGGCCAGTTCATTTTTTGGCACAAACGTCATTCACTTAAATGAAAAAACAAAGTCATACACATTGTACTTCTCCTTTAGAATACCTGCTCATCTCTGTCAAGATACCTGAGGATTAGCCTAGAGCAAAGATTTCAAATTGCTATCTCATAAACACCTTTCAAGTCTATGGTACACAGAGTAGAATGTAGGATTTATTTTTTTTCTTTTATTTTTATTTTTTTTAACTTTTATTTAATGAATATAAATTTCCAGTGTACAGCTTATGGATTACAATGGCTTCCCCCTCCCATAACTTCCCTCCCACCCGCAACCCTCCCCTCTCCCGCTCCCTTTCCCCTTCCATTTGCATCAAGATTCATTTTCAATTCTCTTTATATACAGAAGATCAATTTAGTATAAAGATTTCAACAGTTTGCACCCACATAGAAACACAAAGTGAAACATACTGTTTGAGTACTAGTTATAGCATTAAATCACAATGTACAGCACATTAAGGACAGAGATCCCACATGAGGAGCAAGTGCACAGTGGCTCCTGTTGTTGACCCAACAAATTGACACTCTAGTTTATGGCGCCAGTAACCATCCTAGGCTGTCGTCATGAGTTGCCAAGGCTATGGAAGCCTTCCAAGTTTGCCGACTCTGATCATATTTAGACAAGGTCATAAAAGACAGAGTGAGGATAGTAACCAATGATCCTAAGAGTGGCATTTACCAGGTTTGAACAATTATACAGCATTAAGTGGGGAGGAGGACCATCAGTACACACAGGTTGGGAGTAGAGCCATTGGTGGTAGAGTAGAGGTTATGATTACAAAGGAATGAGGCCCGAGTGCACTAGACAGGGCCTAGAACAAAGGACAGAGTCATTATTAGAATGTAGGATTTAAACTTAGGATGTATTTGAAATTGATGATTTTCCATTTCTCTCATTGTTAACTTCTGTCCTTCTCACTTTGCATGTAGGATTGACTGCTAAAGGATTGAACACTGAGAGTTGGTATTATGGGTCAACCACTTTTTCTATCCCATCGGAAGTCCTAGCAAGGGGATGTATGAAAACCTATTCCAGATTCACTCATTGTCATTCTGCAGGTTTCAGAAACAGAGAGATGCAAGTCTGAAACCTTGATGCAAAGAAAAGTTCAGTGTTACTCCAGGGAGGTGAGAAATTATTGGAAAGAAATAAAATTGGTGTTAGGCTGGAAATCAAGTGTCTTATTCCCAGTTAGGCCACCACTATCTTAATCCAGTTCCTTCCTCTTCTCTGTGACTCAGTTTTGCATGCAGTTAAATAAGGGCGTCACTTAGCTACATTCTATCATGGAGTTTTCTTGACTCTATCACAGTTAGCATGATTAAACTATGGATGGGAAAGGAGGAACTTAATATAAATTAGTTTAGCTGTCATTTTCAACTTACCTGAGTGTCTGTTAGAGACAAAACAAGCCAACCCTCTGTATGCCATCACAATTCACCACTAATTCTTTGCTTACCTTTTCCCACTTCTTTATAAAGACTTATTTTTGTGCCAGAAATAGACGTACTTGATGAATAAAGATAACCAGAATGATGACCTTCATAGATTCTCATTGAGTGGCCTTGTAATTTGTATGAAATTAAATGGAATCCTTACAATAGAGAGGATATCCACTTTAAAGGTTGATAATGTGGGTTGTGCAGTACCTGCATGTGTGAGAGTGTGTGTGTGTTTTCATTGCAAAGTTGCTACAACTTACAAACAAAAATAATAGGTGAAACATGTTCTCCTTTGGAGGAATCTTTTAAAATAAACTTTAAGTCAAACTCCCAAATGGATCTAGTTTATAGCCAACCGCCTCCACCCATCCCTAGTGGCAAATACAAGACAGCTGCTAAATTTAACATGCCTTTGCTGGAACACTGGTGCCTCCTGTACAATAGCAGGCTATGTGCTGCCAATCCACAGGATGTACTCAATTTCTGAATTGCTGCACAGCAGCCCTGCTGATCCTTAATCCTTGTGAATACTGCATTGACACGTGGCCAAGACCATCAGATTCATTTTTAAAGGGGAAAAAAGGAACAAAGGGAAAGAGAAAGCTCAATGCAACATGTTAAGACACATCCTGTGAGCAGAAATGTTGAGATGCAGAAAAAAAATGACTCAATAAATTAAGTTTAAAGACATACAGTCCCCGGAACACAGATGGTTCATGTTCTAAAAGTTCATTTGCAGACCAGTTGTTTGGAAATTGGAATACATTTCTCCTTAGGAACAATGTTTTACTGTGATTTGGTTCCAGGTTAAGTCATAAAATTCTATTTAAACAAGAATGTGCCTGATGCATTTAACATACAAATGTTACCAACTCCATCACTTGTAACAATATGTAAGTTCAGGAAATAATCAGAAATACATTCTGTCTGCCGTGGCAAAGAAGAAAGTAAAGTGGAGCAACATTGATTTGAAGTGCTCAACATGCAGTCTAGTGGGGGCTTTGTTAAAACAGGCCTCATGCGTGTCTGTAGCAGAACTCTTGAACTGAGCTGTTTTGCAGTACTCACCTGGGTACGCGCAGACTTTGTGAACAGAGTGGGCTGAATTGCTATTTCTGGAACCAAATTCACTTGCCTCTAAAACATTTTATGAAAACATCCCCCTTGCTGCCTGGGACTGCCTCCAGTACTCCTCTTACAAGACAGTTTGACCTCTGTTGCACTGAACATAATTCCTCACAAATGGCAAATATAATTAACAATTCCCTTTGCTGTTTGAACTGTAAAATCAGCCAATATTTTGTAAAATCTTGGAGTACATTCTCAAGACTGCTTGAATTTTTTTGACTCCCAGATTTTAATTCTAAAAATCTCCAAATAAATGTAATTATTTGTTATTCACTAGGTTGACTAGGTTGATTTTTGTTTCAGTTCACATCTAGAACCCTGATTTATTCATTGACTCACTCATTCATTAAACACCTAATAAGTTGTCGTTGGAGACAGTGCATCCATTGAGATAGGCTTCATTCTTGTCTTTATGAAATTTATTAAATTCAAGATTTCCATACTTAGGCATTATTAAGAAGTTCAGTCAATGCTGACTGCAAAGAAGGCAGTTGGATATTTGAGTAGAAGGTATTCCCGGGGGTAACTCAAGTCATTCTTTTCATGGCACATAAAAGGCAGGAAAGAGGAGAGTCAATTCAGTGAGTAGCATAATGTATCACATATGAGTGTGAGCAAGATGAGACTGGTCAGGGTTCAAAATAGTGTCTATATATTTTGTTAAAACTGTCAAGTTGTAGGTAAGTTAGAGACATCACAAGTGGAAAAGCTTTGATCTGTATTATAATCATCTATCTCTAATTTAGGAATAGCTCATTCCAGCACTAATATATCAATAACGTCTAATGCTTGTGTTGTATGGTTAAAGGACTGGGCTTCTGACACTCATCTTTATCCATGTGTCTTGAATCTGTTGAATTATTCTGACGTACAGTTATTAACGAGGGATAGGTTGATTCCTTTCTTAAAACAAACTTGATTTCTTTGCCTCACTTTGTCAGCATCTGGGTTTATTCTCATTTTTGATCATGTGCTAGACATCATCAGTGCTGGAGCCTGCTTGCTTTCCATCTGCAATTTCAAACATCCCACAGTAGATTCATTCTTGTGTTTCAAAGTCTCCTGTTGGACTTCCCTCTGTCATCCTTTAGACAGGCTCTGACTTGGCAAATAGTCAAGCCATCTGTGCTTGACCTACTTTCCCTGCCTGCTTCTCCAGGTTTCCACCAATGATTTCAGACCCTTCCTACTTAACAGATCTTATCCTACACCACCACAGTGAAAGTGACCTTTTAAAGTGCTCGAGTAACACTTCCATGATAGAGACATGTTCTGTACTTAGAAAACAATACAAGTAGACATCTGCTTAAGCAGGGAAGGTTTTGCCTAAAAGATGCAAAAGAAATTAGGACTGTGATTGCGTAGAAGGCCTGGTTGTTTTGCTAATGTAGCTTCCTAGTATGGTTCCCAGGAAGTCTTGGCTCCCCATTACCAGTGTTCATTCCTCATGAAGGACACAGGAAACAGCCTCCAGTGTTTCTCTTTTTTTTTTTTCTTTTTTTTTAAGATTTATTTATTTACTTGAAAGAGTTACACAGAGGAGAGGCAGAGAAAGAGAGAGAGAGAGAGAGAGAGGTCATCCATCCACTGGTTCACTCCCCAATTGGCTGCAATGGCCGGAGCTGCGCTGATCAGAAGCCAGGAGCCAGGAGCTTCTTCCAGGTCTCCCACGTGGGGGCAGGGGCTCAAGGACTTGGGCCATCTTCTACTGCTTTCCCAGGACATAACAAAGAGCTGGGTAGAACAGCCAGGACTCTGGCACTCATTTGGGATGCTGGTGCTTCAGGCCAGGGCTTTAACCCGCTGCACCACAGCGCCACCCCCAGTGTTTCTGTTTTTGATTTATCCATGTTTTTTTCTCTGGCTTGCTCTAGCTTGGAGTTTTTCTCTTACTCTGAAATCCCAGAATTGGCCTTTTTTTTTTTTTTTTTTTTTTTGACAGGCAGAGTGGTCAGTGAGAGAGAGACACAGAGAGAAAGGTCTTCCTTTTGCCGTTGGTTCACCCTCCAATGGCCGCCGCAGCTGGCGCGCTGCAGCTGGTGCACCGCACTGATCCAAAGGCAGGAGCCAGATGCTTATCCTGGTCTCCCATGCAGGTGCAGGACCCAGGCACTTGGGCCATCCTCCACTGCACTCCCGGGCCACAGCAGAGAACTGGCCTGGAAGAGGGGCAACCAGGACAGAATCCGGCGCCCCAACTGGGACTAGAACCCGGTGTGCTGGCACCGCAAGGCGGAGGATTAGCCTATTGAGCCACGGCACCAGCCACGGAATTAGCCATTTTTGAAAATTCAAGTTTTTCTGCCACAGAAAAAGAGAAATAGATGTAAGGCCAAAGGTTCCTCACCGTGGACTTTTTCTCACACTTTTAAACTCTGTACAGGAAGACTATGGCACAAATAGGAGATAACAACAGGACTCAGGGTTTACCAAGAGCAAATTAAAATGTAACTTCTTCATTTCAGTGAAAATTCAGACTTAAGGGACTCAGGGAATGAACATGCTAGAAAGACAATTTCTCCCCATTTTATATGAGCTTTGCTTAGTTGAAAATGTGGATCTTTATTTCAGAATAATTGGGATCATAGGCAGCAATAGGGTGTGGTCTTCAAGAAGAAAAGAGGTTTCTAATTCCCTTACAATTGAAGATACCATAGATAAATGGCAGTTAAAAACAGAATGAAGCTGGTGTTGCAAAAAATCTGTGAGATAGCAATTAAACCAAACAAACAAGAAAGGGTAAATGCTACTCAGCAACATTCAGGACTGGTTTGAGTTAATATAGAACCACTTTAATAATCTTATTTAAAAAGGCAAGAGAATGAATCTATTGCCTGGAAAGATCCATTAGGGATCACACAATAGCTAGAGATGATATTTTCAATTCATATATTAAACTGTGATCCCCTATAGATTAAAGGAGTAGTGATTTTATGTAATGTAGCTTATCACTAATTATGATAGTTATAAATCAGAAGTTTTATATACACATATGTATTCTCCACAACAATCCTGAAGTAAGAAGTTATTGTCTCTACTATAAAGAAGAGAGAATTCAGGTTCAGGAAGGTTAAAAATAACTTGTTGAAGGCCATTCAAGTAGAACTTGAACCACTGCTAGTTTGATATGCAAATGCATTTTATCCCATTCAGTTCTGTCTCTCCATTCAAACTGTATAGTTAAAAAAATAAAAATAAATAAAAAAGGATAGGCTGGATTTGAGTAGTAAGAAGCAAGGGGACCACTTCTAAGCACTGTAGTGCAACCTGTACACTCTTCTTGTTTGATTGTGCTTGTGAGAATAGGGAAAGCATCTTAAGATGATGAAGTTACAAGCAAAATAAAAAAAAAAAAAAAAAAAAAAAGAACAAAAAGTAACATGGGTCCCTAATGCCACTCTTCTGATTAACTTAGCAAAAGTGTCCTACCTCCAGATTTTAGGTGATGTAGGAAAGTCTCATTCTATTTGTTTTACTCTATTCATTGTTCTTTCACATAGTTAAATGTGATCCCGCTGGTATAAGAGCAAGACAGCCTAGATAACAGAGTACAGAACTGCCTTCAATCCCAGTGGGAAACTGACTATTTTTATGATGTCTGGCAAGTTCTCTAGCCCTCTTTGCCTAGGTTTCCTCATATGTGATACTTAAGTAGTATTTATTACTTCGAATCATTTTAAGGAGGTACAAAGCAATATTTGCAAACAATATAGAACTGCATCTGGCATATTGTAAGCACTAAACATTGGTGTTTTTTTTTTCCCCATTGGATTGTTTGGTTATTTGTATATGTGTACTCAAAGAGGAGTTGCCTTTTGAATAAAAATAATTGAATCCTCCAAGTAGTAATTTTAACAACTTTAAAATTTTCTTTTTGAAGGTTTCTGAACTTTCCATATATCATAAATATTCATTTTCAACTATAAATAGCAATGTGAATATCACATTATTTTCCTTGTGTAAGCTTATTTATAATCCTTGTATTTTCCATCATCAAAATTAAGGTTTATAGATATATAAAATTCAGAAACATGGGCGTGTCATGTGGATTAGTCTTTATAAAGACCATGTCGACTATCTCATTTTGGTTCCTGTAGCACCTTTGAAAAGTATTCAAGCAGATAACTATCAGCTTCATTTAACAGATGAGAAAAATCAAGCTAAGGATAAAGCTGAGAGCAAACTGAGACCTTCTAATACCAAATTAGTACAAATTTATAACCTCATGTGAAAATTTTATGTAACTTTCCTTTGCAAATATTATAGTGCTGTCCTCCTACCAGTAACCCCTGGTTGGTATTACAGTTTTAGTTATCCTTCATTAAGTGTTCAGTACTCATTAAAGTTATAGAAGGATTTAAATTATTATTGCTCTTTTTTTTAAAAAATATTTATTTATTTGAAGGTAAGAGTTAAACAGAGAGGAGAGCCAGAGAAAGAGAGAAAGAGAGGTCTTCTATCCACTGGTTCACTCCCCAATTGGCCGCAACAGTCAGAGCTGTGCCGATCGATCAGAAGCCAGAAGCCAGGAGCTTCTTCTGGGTCTCCCCCACGGGGGCAGGGTCCCAAGGACTTGGGCCATCTTCTACTGCCTTCCCAGGCCATACCAGAGAGTTGGATCGGAAGTGGAGAAGCTGGGTCTCAAACCGGCACCATGGGATGCTGGTGCTTCAGGCCCGGGCATTAACCTGCTGCGCCTTAGCACCAGCCCTATTATGATTGTTCTAAATGTTCATGGAAGGTTCCCTTGAAGTTGAAGTGGCCATGAAACCCAGCGCTGGCCAACAAAATTAAAGGAAATCCTAGGGGAGTTCTGTGAACACTTTTTTGGGTTTTGCTCCATATAATGTGTGCTTAGTCTAGGCCTCACTTGGTTCCAGAGGAAGGAAGCAGCCACTTGCAATAAAGAGAGAAAAGATATGAAGTAGGAGGGGCTAAGAAAATTTTGTGTGAATTTAGCCCCCTGAAGGATTATGTCATAATAAAAGTTAGTGTGGTATGGAGTTAATTAGTAATATAGTAAGATGGGTAGTCTATTGAACTTTCAGAGTGTAGGTAATAGAAGTATTTTTTAAAACTTAATTTAGTTGTATGTTATTGGAGAGAAAGAGAGCTCCCAACCTCTGTTTTACTCCCCAATGCCAGAACAGCTGGGGCTGAGCCAGGCTGAAGCTGGGAGCTAGGAGCAAAGTCCAGCTCTCCCACATGAGTGGCAGGAACCCAGTGACTTGGGCCATCACCTGCTGCCTCTAAGATTCTGTGTCAGTAGGAAATTGGAATCAAGAGCCAGGGCTTGGAAGTGAACCCAGGTGGAACTCAGATTTCTCAAGTGCTAGGCTAAATGCTGGTTCCAGAAGTATTCTTTTCTTTTGTATCATCATGTAGGGCCGAGCCTTAGGCAGGAAAAATGAAGAAAGGCCCATCACAATCATGGGAATTCAGAGGCTGCAGAGGCAGGATTGTTATTTGTGTGAAATGGTGAGGTTTCCTCTGGATGGCATCTTTTAAATGATGCTTATAGTGAAGTCATCAGGTGAGCAGGAGGTGATACTGGGAAATGACCCCTAAAATTTATATACCAGAATTTGAGGTGCCATATGATATCACCATATGTTTACTAATAAATCCCCAATATTAATAAGCCCAAGAGGGTTCTTGCCTAATATTTAGAGAAGAATTCTAAATACCAGCATAAATAAACGAGACAGCATGGTACATTTTAGGCTTTTATTTAGTGAGAAAGATGCATAGGAGAGTGAGGGCTTTATCTAAGAGAGAGAAGTAAATCTGGGTTCATACTGAGCACCAGGAACCAGCCAAGTGGAGGAGCATCTAGACCAGGAAGCCTATGGCAGGTGGCCCGAAGGCCACGCGCCCTGGAGGCTCAAGGCTACAGCAAGCCCCCTCCTGACAAGAGGCCAGGGAAAAGAGAAAGGCGGGACACACCATTTCCCAGGCTTTTAACCCACTGCCAAAGAGGAGTAGTTAATTAACCTGATAGGCTAGTGGACACCCAGGTGTGGCCAGGTAGGGGCATGAGGTCATACAGGGGCGTGGTGAAGGTATCAGGTAGGGCATGAGGTCACACAGGTGCGTGGAAAAGGAGTGGTCTTCCAGATCACCAACCTAATCAATTTGAACCTGTGTGCCTGTCTACTTCAGCAGCATAAGGAGGGAGAAGTGGGAGACATGAAAAGAGACTTTTGATGGGATAGTTAATGCTAAATATTTATGAAGCTTGACTGTGCAAAAACAAACCATTTATTCAGAACCCAATTTATAAAACACATATAATTTACTTTTTTAAGTTTTCATTTGTTTTTAATTGGCACATAATAATTGCATATATTTATGGAGTACAGTGTGTTTTTTCAATATATGTATATGTTGTATAATGATCAAAGCAAAGTAATTGGCATATTTATCACCTAAAACATTTATCATGTCTTCATAGTGAAAATGTTCAAAATTCTTCCCTGTTATTTTAAAATACAGAATATGTAACTGTTAACTACTGAAGAATAGGAACTGGGCATGATAGAAAAATATAATAGGCTTGTCAGCAGTCCTGGGTGGTCGTTGAGAATGGGATTTCAAATTTCAGCATTGTGAGTTGTTGTGTTTTTTATTCCAGTAATATTTAACTGCTTGGATACAAATAAGAGGCGTGACTGCATTATTCCAAAGTCAAAGTTGTATAAGTTTATAACAGTGGTACGAAGAAGGCAGATGAGAAAATTAAGGGCTTGAAAAATAAATAATTTAGAATATGTAAATTACAGAGGGAACTGGATTTCCTCATTTGGGAAATGAGGATTATAATGGACATTAATTCTTAAGGTTGTGGCGAATTGAATGGAAATCACATAAAACAAGCACTCTATCTGGCATTAGGAAAGTACGCAATAAACATTAACTCTTGTTACTAGTCTATTAATACAGATTACAAAAGTCAGTTTTACACTTAAGAAAGTGAGGAAAAGTGGAAGCTAATGAATAATAATAAAGTAGTGAGGAAAAAATAACCATTATGGACATTCTTAAGCAAATAAATGAGAGTGAAAGCTTGGAGTGAACAGAGAACTTGACAAGAGATTCTGGGGTAAATCAATAAATTGGGGGCATGGGTGACATAACCTGATAGCACAGACATCCAATGGGCAAGGTATTTGCAGAAGGAAGAGGTTGTTGTGTTTGGAAACTATCAATGAAGAGCAAGGAGGAAGTCCACTTCCCCTCAGGCCCTGAGGAATGAAAAGGAAAACAACTTTGATTCCATCTGAAAAGAAGCCATTTCCTCAGGGGACAGCTCAGTTTCAGTAAAAACATAGATTTGAAGGGAACAATCAGAGAAGAGAGTAAGAATTTAAGGATGTACACAGATCACAGATTTAAAGTTCAAAAGGACACAGTGGAAAGGTTCTATGAAAGGAACTTTTTCTTCCTTCTAAAAGATTGGGTCAGATCAACAGAGATACTTTAAAGTGTAAGGTTACAGAGGAACAGGTAAACAACTCTCTTTTCACAATTGGGAATGGGACTTAGGACATGGGTTTTGATATGTAGAGAGAGTTAAGCCTTCAGACCTGACAAATACTCTGGAGTCTTTAGGGTACTCCATGGGATCAAGATCATTAGTAATATTAATACACTACTTTGTGCTATGTAAATTATGCCTATTAAATTATATTTAACTCTGCATATATTTACATCTAGCTTTCTCCTTCAATAGATTGCATACTTTCTAAGAGAAATGTATTTAAAATTATCATATTTAATAACTAAAATTAAAGGATCTTGTAAAAAGTAGATGTTCAGTATTTATCCTTGATTTAATTATTTTAGTTGTAGAAGATACTTGATTATCAATTTTAAATTTATACTTTTGGGGTGGGCATTTGATTTAGCAATTATACTGTCAGGACGTTAATGATATATGTATATATCCGATAATCAAGTGACAGTTTGATTGCCAACTTTGGCTCCTGATTCCAGCTTCCTCTAATATGCACCCTGGGAGGCAACAGATGATAACTTAATTTATTGGATCCCTGCTATCCACGTGGGAGACTTGAATTGAGTTCCCAGCTCCTGACTTCTGCCCAGCCTAGCCTTTGTTGTTGCAGGCATGTGGGGAGTGAATCAGTAGACAGGAGTTTCTCTCTCTCGCTCCCACTCTCTGCCTCTTGCATGATATAAATTACAAGTAAAAAATTAAATTTATACTTAGCTGTGTATACATAATAATTTTACTACACAAGTCTAGTATTCTCTGTTCTTGATCTTTAATAATAATATTTTATAGTCAGAAAAATATATAGGATAGATGAAAATCTCCATACCAAACGACAGATTGAATTTGACATGAAATATGAATGTAGTGTCTGCCCTGTATATTCATATTTTTCCTTTAGACTATTTTATACAGTGCAAAGTTGAAGAGTTTAAGAAAGAAAAGTTACTTAATTTTTTTTTATATCTAATGGCTCCTATCAGGCCTTTAAATAACTAATGTGCTGCAAACAAAATGTCTGCCATTAGATATTCCACAGATCAGACACATTATTGCAATTGAAAAATATATGAAGGAAGAGTGTGGAAAAAAGGGAGAAACAACAGAACTGAACTTGATTCCAAGATCTGAGATAACTTATTGATGATAATGACTCTTTTCCTAATGTCCTAAAAAGTAATATTTGTCCCGACATTAGCCCCTGGATTATACCTGAGTCAAACCTTTGATATTCTATTCCTTTAACCTCTCCTGTACAAAGAACATACACAGTCATTGGACATAGTACAGTAAATTGACTCAATGAATAAAATTCTTAAAACAAATATGTCTAACAATGTCACTGTGATACATCAGAATTGTTTTCTTAGATGCAACATCAGTCAAGACAAATATTAACAAGGGACATTTTCAAACACATGATCATTTTATAAACCTTATCTTAGGTGAGTATTTTTGATATTTGCATTTTTGTTTAATATGAAAGTGCTTCAAAATGTTCATGCGCAAATGAAATTAAATGACAGTGCGGATTTTCCATGGGTCTTTTGAAGTCATTTCAATTTTTTTTAATTTTTAGAAACTGGTCTTTTTGTCCATCGACTTCATTTCCATTTTTACTTCAGAGGCTGTGAAGAACAGCTTAAGACCACTCAGTGATGACCTGAGCAGTGGGAGCTGCAGCCTGGTCTTCAGTGGCCGGCTGAGCACGCCAGTCTTCAGTGGGGAACTGATGAATAGGCACCAAGGACACCTGCACACCTTCAGACAGTCTGCAGCTCAGCCAGAGTAGCAGGAAACTCGGGAGCTGGGACAGTCCTTTCACTCTTATATTCCGCTTTTTCAGCAGCAGCTTGCTTTTCTTTTTCAATCTCTTCAGGATCTCTGTAGAACAGAGATCAGGTATGACCTCCCATGGGTGTTCATGGGAGATGGTACCACACATGCGCAGAACCTCCCAGGCCAGAATTCACATCAGACCCACTGAGTGGGCTCCCTTTTTATGGCATGGGATGGCAATGTGCATGTAGAACACATGATAGTCTGTGTTACACAAAGCAATAATAGGCAGGTTCACATAAGATGCCTCTGTAAGAGACTGGTGATCAGCCCTAGAGTCATTAACCACCAGAAGACGTGCTTCCAAAGGCTGCCTGGATCTGGTTAGTGAAATATTAATAGGAGTAGCTCCAGTGGCAGTAGCAAATTTCAGCACAGCCCTCTGGCCAGTGTTCCTGGAGAATATCACTCTGAGATCAGCAGGGTTTTCAATGGTACAAGCCACCAACAGAAGCTTCTCCCAGGTCCTCTTCAGATTTATGATGTAGATGCCATCACTTTCCCTTCTGTAGATGTACTGTTCCATTTGGAAGTCAAGGTTGGTGCCACCTAGGTGGGTTCCTGCTGCAAGGAATTTGAGAACATCCTCATCCTCCATTTGTAGGACATCAAGGGCTGCAGACATTGTGAGAGTTTCCCTTTAAGTTATTCTAGGAATCAAGAACAACACCATATGGACCCCTCACTGGGTAGTGCAGAAAGTGAAATCCTTTCATTTTAAATTAGTAGCTCTCAAGGTCTTCTGATTGACATATCATTTTCCTTTCTATCAAAAGGATTGAGGTAGGATGCACTTTCTCTTAATGTTTATTTATTTGAAAGGCAGAGAGAGGGAGGGAGGGAAGGGGAGAGAGAGAGAGAGAGAGAGAGAGAGAGAGAGAGAGAGAGAGAGAGAGAGAGAGAATTTTACTCCCCAAATGCTTACAACACCTGGGGCTGGTTCAGACCAAAGCCAGGATCCTGGAAGTTTATCCTACTCTCCCACATGGGTGGCAGGACTCAAGCTTTTGAGCCGTTATCTTCTGCCTCCCAGGAGGTGCATTAGCAAGGAGGATTGGAAGCAGAGTAGGTGGCACCAAAGTCAGGCACTCCAATATGGGATGTGGCTGTCTTGAGTGACAGATTAACCCCTTGCACCAAAATGCCTATCATGGATGTCTTATGAAAAAGAAGTTGACGATTAATTGGATTTGTTTTATAGAGAAAGAGGGAGAGAATTAGACAAAGAGCCCCCATCCTTTGGTATACTCTTCAAGTGCTGGCAACAACTGGAGCTGGGCTAGACTAATGCCAGGGGCTGGAAACTCAGTCTGGATCTCCCATGTGGGTGACAGGGACCCACATATTTGAGTCATCCCATCCTACCTCCCAGGTATGCATTACCAGGAGGCTAGAATCTGGAACACAGCCAGGACTTGAACTCAGGCTCTCCACTACTGGGTAGAAATATCCCAAGCAGTGTCTTAATTGTGCTGAAAGCCTGCTCTTGGAATAGAATATCTAGCAAACATAATTATTGCCTCCTTTTAAGTATATTATATGAATAATTACTTGTAAAGTCTTAATTAAATACAATGTATATCCTTAGGAGTATAAAAACATTATTTGATGGAATGGTCATACTCCTATGAGTGCAAGAAGAAAAGTGCTAATACCAACTGATGGACAGCATATCTTTAAGAAAATGCTAAAAAAAATTAAGGTAAACTAATTGAGTCACTACTTTTAAAAAAGTGATCTTAGCCCAGACCTAGTAAAATCATTAATATTTAAAATTAATTACAGTAAATTTTTACCACAAAGCTCCATCATGGTAGTTATGCAAAATGAACTGTGTAACTTCAATCCTATAAAATTTTATGAAATTATATATAAACATATATAATATAGAATAATTATATTTAGTTACATAAATTTAATTATAATATTTATTATAAGTATGTAGTAAAATATATAAATAATATAATACAATTCAAGTTCACAGTAGACTGTGTAGATTATATTATGTGGTTGATAGATAAATAACCCAAATTTTCCATTAGAAATGTTAATAAACACTTCCCCATGCTATCAATTTTGCATAACAAAATTAGAGCTTCAACTCTTTATTAAAAGCCTTGTGAAAATATGGCTAAAAATCAGTCTTGATGTTGTGAGTTTTATTTGAAAGTTCCTTAATGAAGACATGTTATCATTTGATTTTCCTTATTTTGCTTAATGAATATTTAAATAATTTTTTTAAAACTGCCAAATCACCTTGAAAAAAATTGAAGTTCTTTATTTTCAAAGCAAAATGCTCTTCCTTCACTTTAACACTCATACAATTAAAAAGCAACCAAAACCTCGTATTTGAGCATTTAAGTAAAGGGAAAAAAAATCACAAAATCACTGTTTTTTTTTTTTTTTTTTTTTTTTTTTTAATTTTTGACAGGCAGAGTGGACAGTGAGAGAGACAGAGAGAAAGGTCTTCCTTTTGCCGTTGGTTCACCCTCCAATGGCCGCCGCGGTAGGCGCGCTGCAGCCAGCGCACCGCGCTGTTCCGATGGCAGGAGCCAGGTGCTTATCCTGGTCTCCCATGGGGTGCAGGGCCCAAGCACTTGGGCCATCCTCCACTGCACTCCCTGGCCACAGCAGAAAGCTGGCCTTGAAGAGGGGCAACTGGGACAGAATCGGTGCCCCGACCGGGACTAGAACCCGGTGTGCCGGCGCTGCAAGGCGGAGGATTAGCCTACTGAGCCGCGGCGCCGGCAATCACTGTTTATTTTTAAAGGCAATTATATTTTGGACAACTTTGTGAAATTATTGCTAACATATTATATGTAAAACTAGAGAGGGAAAAAGTTTGATAAATCGAAACTACTTGTTACCTTACTTTTTTCAATATAGCACTTACATTCAGAATAGTTCCCTTGACCTTTATCCCTATGAGATAGCTGTTCCCATTTTATAGTTGAGAAAGCTATGGGTAAAAGAGTTGCAGCAACTTTTACAACACTACACAGTTCTAGTGAGTGGCAGAGCTGGGATCACCAGCAAAATACTTCTGATTTCTGGTATCATTGTTTCACTGTCCCTACTCTGAGCCCTTCTTTACATCTATGAACAAACACACAGTGTCAGGGCAATGGGCACTATGATAACAGAGAATCCACCCAACAAAGGTGTAGACATTAGAATTCTATCGCATAAATGTTCCGTATGTGAGGGCATCGAGGCTTTTACATGTGTTACAATATGATTCTTCCTCTGATCTGTCAACAAGAAGGGTATCTGAAGTCCGTTGTTCAAGTCCTGCACAGAGCCAGTGAAAGAACATCTGCCCTTTATCAATATGCTTCCTGGACTCTCTATTTGACAGTACTTACTTGTAAGTGACTTCTGTCAGAAATGTAACAGTCTTTGCTCAAGGACAGAAAACTCCACATTTACCATGATTGTTCTAGTCATCTCATGGAAAGTTACAACCATGGCCCTGACTAACAAAGACTGTCTCCTCAGCTCTTTCCAATAAAAATCTCTCACTCTTGCAAAATGTCTTCATTGTTCATGTATTTATTGATTTGCATTCAAGTCTATTATATATTGTTAAAAACAAACTGTGCAAAATCCTGTTCTCAATATAATTTATAACCTGCCTTTATTATATATACACTTTATCACCAACTGGTCAGGAATTTGGTTGGATAGGGATAATTTGGTGTCGTATAATATCAATTAGGAATTTGTTTCCAGTTACTGCCTGTCTGGTCTTCAGAATGTTTAATGACTTAACAGAGTTGCCCACTGTTTTGCTGGAAACATGTGAAAGATTGGACTCAACTGGGTTCTTCCTTCTTTCCATGTAGCCTCAAAGATTCTCCACCTGTATTCTTCAGATGGGAACTGGAGTTTAAGGGAAAGTAAGGGTCCCAGTAGGAAATGTTCCAAGGACTCCAAGCAGAAATTGTAAGTCTTGTCTGTGACCTTGACAGTACTTCTCACAATCATAATTAAATGATTATTGATTCATTCTTTATCGTTTGTTCTGCTATATTGTTAAGGCGTGTAAGAGGCAGGACTGTGTTTTGCTTGATTCTGGTTTGTCCCATGTACCTATCACTGTGTCTGGAATAGAGTAATAATAAATATTCAATGAGAGAATAAATGAATGTCATATGAAAGTTTTAACAATAGCATTAGAAAATGTGACACTAGTTATAAATTGACCTTTGAACAGGATCGCTTTTGAGATAGTAGAAATTGCTTGTTAGTTTTTTTCATGATCAAAACTTTGGTATTTTGGAGGACCTTTGATCCTTCCAGTTTTTAAGATAAAGGTTATTTTATTTCTTCCTAACAGTAACTCTTGAAGGTAAATATAATCACCTTCATTTTATAAATATATAAACCATCACCCAGAGAGTTCAGAATGACTGGCCTAAAATCCCAGAGTTATTCGAAATATTCTATCCTGGACTTCCACCAGATTTTGAGGTAATGAATCTACACTGGGGATGAGTTTTAATATTACTCAATTCATGCCAAGTGCAGCCCTTAGAAGCTTGGCTTATCATATCACTAATGGTCCTCTCTGCCTCAAGTATCCAAGCTACTGACTCTGGAAACTTTTGAAGATTCTTAACCATTGAAAATCCTGTAGACAATCCCTATAGGATGAGCAGAAAAAGCTTCTCAAAGTCTCGCAGCACAGGAAGGTGCCCATCTGCTTAATGTTCTCTAAAGTAGCCTTCCAAAGACAAGGCAGGGGAGCACAACAGCTCCAATTCACTCATTATAGTTCCTTATTGATAATATATTGATATAGGTCCTTATTGATAATGAGATACTATCTGGTCCTGTGTGTATCATCTCTCCCACTGTCTAACACATACTAGTTCTTAATGTTATAGCTGACAAATATTGGCTCAGTGATATAACTCTTGACTGATATATGTTTAAGAAATATTTTGTTGAACTACTTACTAAAATTCAGTGCACAAATTTGCCAAATCTCTGGCTCTCAACAACTCCAAATTAAGATAAAAGAAGGAGCTAAAATTAGATCTGCATCCTCAAAAATAGAATCTATAAATTGCACCCAACTTAATTGATTATCAACTGAAACAAATAAACAAGCAGTACTTTTTGGAAAAAATGTAGCAGAGTCCACAGCATAATATACTGACTACAGGTTAAATTAACAACATACGGAGAATCATGAAAATCTGTTTCTCAAGAGAAATGATAATCATCAGATATCAACTATGAACATAACCCAGATATTTTATCGAGTACAAAAACTAGTTTTAAAGATTCTATGACATGCCTAATAAGGTTAAATCTTCCGACAATGAATGAAAGGTAGGAAGTTAGACAGACAAATAGAGACAAAAAATGGAATCAATGAATGTTTTAGAACTGTACACTACTACCAGCAACAGACAATAAAAATTAATTAGATGAGCTTATGGAAACAAAAGAGTAAAAATTCCTCATTTGTAGATATTGACCAATAAAATGCTCCAACATAAAGAACAAAGAAAAACATTTTAAAGTGAATGAAGACAGGGATGTCAGGGATATTATCAAAAAGTCTACTATACATTCAGTTGGAGTACTAGGAAAAGATAATGAGATAGAATAAATAACTAAGAAAACAATAACCTAAAACTTAAATTAACATAAGTTGTAAATTTATAAATTCAAGAAAGTAGTCTACTACAAACAGAATAACTACAAAGAAAACTGTGTCTACCCACATCACAGTCAAATTGTTGATAAGCAAATAAATAAATAAATATGGAAAACAGACATAGAGAAGTAACATGCTACATACAGGAGAGCCAGAAATTTGAACTACTAATTTCTGATCACTGACTTCTCATCAGAAAATACAAAACTAGAGAGGCCAAGAGATAATAGGTCCTGAAAAAAAATCAAAAGGAATGGAATAAACTTTTGACCCAGAAATCTAAATCCAGTAAATTACCTTTGAAGAACTGTATCAGTCTGCTCCAGCTGCCATAACAAAATTCCACACCTGGGTGGCTTAAGCAGTTGAGATTCTGGAGACTGGAGACCAAGATCCATGTGTCAGCAGTGCTGATGTCTGCTGAGGGCCCTACCTTCAGGTTGCAGACAGATGCCATCCTGCTGTGACCTTTCCTTGAGGTATGACCTTGGAGAGATAGGGGGTGAGTGAGCTCTATTGTGTTTCATCTTTTAAGGACACTAATTCTATCAGATCACAGCCCTACTCTTAGGATATTTTATATTCCTTACTTCCATACTCCATATGCAACCACACTAGGTGTTAGGGTATCACCATTTGGATTTGGAATGTGACAGGGCACATATATTTATTCAATAACAAGAATGAATATAAATGCATTTTATAAAAGTCATTTTAGGTGGAAGTGATATACTAAAGGGAAATTCAGATCTTCTAAATATCACCAGCATAAATATCTGAGTAAATATAAACAATCAATTTCTTTAAAGTACACATAAATAGGATTTTTTTTTCTTTTTTTTTTTTTCTTTTTTTTGACAGGCAGAGTGGACAGTGAGAGAGAGAGACAGAGAGAAAGGTCTTCCTTTTGCCGTTGGTTCACCCTCCAATGGCCGCCGCGGTAGCGCGCTGCGGCCGGCGCACCGCGCTGTTCCGATGGCAGGAGCCAGGTGCTTCTCCTGGTCTCCCATGGGGTGCAGGACCCAAGGACTTGGGCCATTCTCCACTGCACTCCCTAGCCACAGCAGAGAGCTGGCCTGGAAGAGGGGCAACCGGGACAGGATCGGTGCCCCAACCGGGACTAGAACCCGGTGTGCCGGCGCCGCAAGGCGGAGGATTAGCCTGTTGAGCCACGGCGCCGGCCATAAATAGGATTTTTGAAGTACAAAACATATATAACTTTAATTAGTGAGATTTCTAATGTGTGTAGATGAAGTATATAAAACAATATAACAAAAATGACAAGGAATATAAATGGAACTATATGATTGCAATCTAAAAATCCTATTATATTTGCACTAGTTAGGGGAGATAGATAATAAGCAAGCAGACCAATAAAAATGCATGTTTGGAAGATAATACCGTGTAATTTTTTTTAAAGTGGCAAAAACCTGCTGTGAGATAGAGTGATTATCCACAGCAAACACTCTCAGAGCTTTATTATGATGTCAGGTATTGTTCTCAGCACTTTACATGCATATTTGATTGGTAGCATAAATTATATAAAGGGGTGAGACATGGTGAGATTTTGGCAAAATATTTCCAAGCTCATGGAACAAGATCAGTGGTGCCAGAAAGGAACTTGACATACCTGAGAGAGCGTGGCATGGCTAGATCATGTGGCTGCTTGTGAATTGCAGTGAAGAATTTGGAGTGCATTCCCAGGGCAATAGAAAACAGCTACAAACTTTTAAGCAATGGAGTGAGATGATTGAATTTACACTAAAAAATCAGTCTGAGTGTTTGGAGTCAGGAGACTGTTGCTTTGGTCTGAAAGTAGATAATGGCTGCTTGGAACACAGTAGTTCTGGTGGAATTTCAGACTGATCCAGATTCTGTCCTCTTCTGAACTCCCCTAACATATTGTTTATATCTCTTTCTTTATACTATAATAACCCTGTGCTCCCATTTTAGATTCTTTTAATAGTGAGGACATAATCTCACTCATATATTTTCTTCATGTTTCTCAGTGAGTTCAACATAACAGGTGTTCAATAATAACACTAAAAGTTACATGAAAGTGTATCTTATATCTGTGGACAACAAAAATTCAGAACAAAACGTTCGTTGTATTTTAAACTTCAAGTTGTATAAGATTCTTTTAAAAATTTGGCTTGATGTTTTCTTTCCTCTCGTAATCCTGCCAAGTGTGAAGTTTATATCTACTTTTGAGTTAAACCAGTACAAATGAAGCTTCAAGCAATTTTTAAAAGGAGGAAACATGCATTTTTCACTGTCTCATACTCAAAAAATAACTTAGCCAATTTAATTTACTTTTTTTAAAGTGGGGGTGTTGGAGGAGGAATGATAGAGATGGGATGTGGAACAAATGAAAAAAAAAAAACTCTCATAAGACCAAGACTGTAACATTTCAATTTGAAGCAAATTTCTTGGAATGTTGTAAACAAGAAGTGACGGAAGTTGAAATGAAGATTCCTTTCACCTTTGAAGGAAAGCTTCTGCAGTTTGACATCAAAGGTCCTAAACCGAGATAAATTTTTTCAGTTTTGGGAAGGAAGAGCATTTCAGGAAAACATGACTTGAGGAAGACTTATGGATATATCTAAAACATCTTTGGTGAGAAAAGACAGTGAGAACATATTGTGGAGAGAGAAATGCGCGGACAGCAGAGGTTGAATCTAATGATCTATATATTGCACATTTTTTTCTTCTTTACTGGTTTTCACTTCTCATCACATTGCCTATCCCCTTGCCAAAAGCATGTCATATACAATAAGCTTGTTCTGTTCTCTATGCTCAGTGTTACTCCAGCATATACACATGAACATAGCCAGGGGGAAAAATCACATGGATTCCATAACTTTTAGAAACATGTGACTTTTTTCAGAAGAGAGAGGTTGATGAAAGGATGAAATACAGAAGAAATGTTCATGAGATATTAAATCTACTGGAGGGTGCTCTGCAGTGGAAATACTGCCTAAGATGTGAGCTAACTCTTTGCCAAATGGGAGAAACAGGAAGGAAATGCTTGTAGGAGATTTGTGTGAGGAAAGCAGGCCAGCAACAGCTGAAACTGACCCCAGAGAGAGATTGAATATGTTAAGACAGTAGCATTCACCTACCATCCAAGTCACTTTATCATTCCCTATGATAGCTATCTCATGCCCACCTTGAGAACGGGTGTAATATTGGCAGATTTCTCCTTGTAAAGTTGGTTACAGCAGAATGTACCACTTGCTTATTCTTCAGGTATTGCTCAACAAAGTTTTCCTGACAAAGGAAACCTCTTTTGTTTCTTGCTGCTTTAAAATTGAGTTTCAGTCCATCTGACAATGTGTCTTTGCTTTTTGTTTCTACCATAGCTGTTTGTTAATGCCTGTCTCATTTATCAGAGTGGTGAATTTGACTCACATTGGTGTGGTCAAACCTAGCACTTCATAAATATTTATTGAATGGATGAATGAACTGAGTTTGTGACTTGAATTTGTTGGCTGGAAAGAGCTACCAGATAAAATATAAGATCTCCAGAAGTATTAGATCTGTTTCTACCACATTACTACCAAAAGGAGGGTTTCTGTAATAAATTGAGAAACTCTGACACAATACTTTTATGTCTGTGTTCATTTTATGTAGAATTGGACATAGGTAGAATATGGAGGAAGTCTTTGCGAGTCTCTGTGAACCGTGTTGAGACCAAATACTGAGCCACAAACAATCCTTACCAAATTTAAGGACAAAATCTTACATAAGTTTTTTATGAGTACAATCAAGTCAAATGAGAAATCGGTAACTGGGAGAAAGTAAGAAAATCTCAAAACTCTTAGAAACTAAACAACACGTTTCTAAATATTCCATATATCAAAGAGGAATCCTCGGGGGAATTAGAAAACACTTTTAATCCAAAAAAAGATTCTCGAATTAAGGGTAAAAGGTAAAACTATGGAACTTTTATAAATAAGAGGAAATCTTTGGAATCAAGGATAGGCATACAGTTATGAAACTTGACACTAAAAATGTGATCCCTAACAATGAAAATTCATATATAGGACCTCATTAACATTAAAAACTGTAGCTCTCTGAAGCACTTTGTTAGAAGTATGAAAAGGACAAAGTATAGATTTGGAGACAATCTCTACAGATCACATATACTGATGGCAAAGGACTAGTGTTAAATATGTATGTATATGGAATATATTATACAGAGATAAATATATATTAATTCAATAGTACATAAACAATCCGAACAATGAGCAGATATCAGAAGACATATTTTCTCCAAATAAAATATATTGATGTAAAATTAGCACTTAAAAACTTATTTCTAACTATCAAGAAAATACAAATTAAAACTACAATGGGATCCTACTACATACTTGTCAGAATAACTAAACAATAACGACAACATGAAATGTCAGCAAGGGTGCTGAGAAACTGAGTTGCTTATGTATTGCTGTTGGCAAGGTATCAACTACTGTGAAAAGAAGTGTGAGAGTTCCTTAAAACTAAAATAAAGCTAAATTTAAAAGTACACTATAAAATAGAAATTGCATTCTGGGCATTTATTCAAGAAAAACGAAAACATATTTTCACATAAAACCTTAAAGTAGAAACTTTATTTGTAAATAGCTCTTAACTAGAAGCAACAGAGATATCTTTCAATAGGTGAATAGTTAAACTGTATTTATTCATGATGAAATACTAAACAATAAAAATATTGATACCTTACACCGCCTAAATTAATCTCCAGAGAATTATGCTGAGTGAAAAAAATCAATCCCAGAAAGTTATTTACTGTGTGATTTCATTTATATACATTTATAAAACAAGAAATTACATAAATGAAGAACAGGTTAGTGATTGGCAGGTGTGGAGGAGAGAAGGAAATGAATGCATCTGTAAAAGTGTAACTTAGGGATCCTGACGGAAGTGTCCTGTATCTTAACTGTATCACCATCAATATTCTGCCTGTGATTTTGCGCTATAGTTGTATGGGATATCACCACTGGGAAGAAATCTATAAGGTATAGCAAGAATATCTCTTACTTTTAATAGCATTTGAATGGATAATTACCTCAAAATAAAAAGCTTAACTAAGAAGAAATCTATAAGAAAGTACAATTATTAATTCTCATTTTCCATATATGGAAGTAATGAAGGCAGAAATAGTTTACATAATTTGTTTATGTGACATGATTATTAGGTGGCTGAACAGGATCTTGAACCACTTGGGTTTTAAATGAGACTGACACATTTCCATGAAGCTTTACCACTTGGATTACCTTTTTTTTTTTTTTTTTTTTTTTTTTTTAAAGAAACAGCTGCCCTAAAAGTATGTGGATTTTTGCTTCTGATACCAAATAGCGTCTTTGAAAACAGTCTTGTGGCCCGCGCCGTGGCTCAATAGGCTAATCCTCCACCTGCAGTGCTGGCACCCCGGGTTCTAGTCCTGGTTGGGGCGCTGGGTTCTGTCCCGGTTGTTCCTCTTCCAGTCTAGCTCTCTGCTGTGGCCTGGGAAGGCAGTGGAGGATGGCCCAAGTGCTTGGGGCCTGCACTCACATGGGAGACCAGGAGGAAGCACCTGGCTCTTGGTTTCGGATCGGCGCATCGCACCAGCTGTAGCAGCTATTTGGGGGGTGAACCAACGGAAGGAAGACCTTTCTCTCTGTCTCTGTCTCTCTGTCTCTCTCTCTCTCTCACTGTCTAACTCTGCCTGTCCAAAAAAAAAAAAAAAAAAACAGTCTTGTAATATTCCAAGATAACTAAAGTTGAACAACACATAGCGAGTCTTTTTAATTCCTAATGTCGTTACAAATTATTTTATGTCACACAGTAAAAGCCAAAATCCAAAAATAAATAAGTATTATGAACAAAGCTAATAAATTAAGATGTAATATGTGTGTACAATTATTTTATGAACTAAATGTATATTGGCTTTCTAATTCAAATTATGCACAATGAATTGTACAGGCTACTTGCTTTTTTGTTAGGTAACTCCAGAAAAAGCAATGTGTTTATTAAAAAGAAAAAAAAAAGTGCTTAGAACTCAGCAAAGTTCATATAAGCCTAAATTCAGTGAAAGAAGTCTACTTTTTTTTTTCTTTGTTAAAGATTTATTTCTTTATTTATTTGAAAGGCAAAGTTACAGACAGGCAGAGGCAGAGACAGAGAGGTCTTCCATCCGGTGGTTCACTCCCCAAATGGCCACAAAGGACAGAGCTGCGCTAATCTGAAGCCAGGAGCCAGGAGCGTCTTCCAGGTCTCCCAAGAAGGTGCAGGGACCCAAAAACATGGACCATCTTCTACTGTTTTCCCAGGCCATAGCAGAGAGCTGGATCAGAAGTGGAGCAGCCAGGACTTGAACTGGCACCCATATGGGATGCCAGCACTGCAGATGGCACCTCTACCCAGGACCCCACAGCACTGTCCCCCAAAGAAATCTTATTAATTAAAGAACATCATCACATAAAATCCATTTTAAAACTCAGATCATTACTAGGATTGGTTTTAGTTATGCTGAGGTTTCAGTACTGAATTTAAAATATTGTGATCTGATAGGATTTGATGCTGTGTAATTTCTCTGTGAATAAAGATCTAAAGATATTGTTTTTTTAAAAAAAGGTTTTATTTATTTATTTTAGAGGCAGAATTACAGAGAGAGAGAGGTCTTCCTTCCACTGGTTCACTCCCCAAATGGCTACAATGACAAGAGCCAGGCCATTCTGAAACCAGGAGCCAGGAGCTTCTTCAGGGTCTCCTACGTGGGTGCAGGGGCCCAAGTACTCGGGCCATCTTGTGCTGTTTTCCCAGGTGCATTAGTGGGGAGCTGAATCAGAAGTGGAGCAGCAGGACAGTAACTGGCGCCCATGTGGGATGCTACGCCTCAGCTCCAGCTCCTGAGTCAGAGTTTTTAACATACAAATGTATGAAGATGTATGTTACTGGAGCATAAGCACCCTCCTATTCCTCTTTTTTTACATCTGCATATATAATTGCATCTTGGACACTTGCTTAAACCTTGCTTTACAACCCTATCAAACTGCTTCTCAGGAAAGAGGCTTCTTTAGGGCACTTACCTCCCCACCATCTTTTTTCCTTCTCACAAGTAAATAAAACTATTTCCACTTGAGATATTATTTGACACAAATCCAAGCAGAACCTCCTGTATCTAACACAACCATAGTTGGTTATTGTAAAACTGAAATGAAATTACCTGACCGAGTAATACTGGCTCAGTGTAAGAGCTCAAGTAGTGATAAAAACAGTCCATATTAAAATCGTGATCATTTCTGAACAACAGAAGAGTTAATAAATGAAAAAAGGGAAGAAAACTGTTATTAGTAAGAAACCTAATTGTGACATTTGCTTTATATTCAGTACATCTGGACTCTAGACAAGGTCATATATATTAGAAGTGTAAAGATAAAAAATGGGCATTTTGCCCAATCTTAGGAAGGCATTAAATGAATTAAAACATGTATGAAGTGTCTCAAAGACCTCTTAAGACACAGCAAGTGTTCAGCATATGTTAGCTCCTTAGGTCATCACTACTGCATCTAAGTAGAGAAGCAAGGACTATGATGTATTCCACCTGACAGCAGAGTTCATATCATAAAGTCATTATAAAATCGCGAACTTTCATATTATCTATATATTACTGAAAATTCCAAAGAAAATATATGATCCTTTAAGATTTCCTTCTAAGTAGAGTGAAACAGGAGGAAAAACGTGCCTGATGCTCTGCAGAAAAGCGAGTGTGACATCCTGTTATTGGGCTAGCACTGCCAATGTGTGACGGATAAATGAGCTGTTCTCCATCTAATAAGGGAAATTTTGAGGTAGTTTGAAACAGATATCATTCTAGGAGAACTTACGGTAAATAAAGTCTGTATCATTAGTTACAAAATGTGTCATCACTGAAATAAACCTAATTAACTTTATTGAGTTTCTATTAAAACTCACACTATATGGCTGTGAAGTTTCAGAGATAAAGAATATATCTTCCCCTTCGGGAAGCACATGGGAGATTAGGAAGAACCATCATAGTGACTAATAACTTTATATGTTGTAGAAATTAAAGTAACAGAAATAGATATAAAAGTTAATAGAATAATATGTCATTAATTTTATTCTTCCAGACTATAAGAAGAAAATAACATAACAGGGTAATTGTTTTTTCATTCATTCATTTGAAGCATGCTTGCAAGTCAGGACACCATATTTACTTTATTAGACTCAGGTATTCAGCTGAAAAGCAATCCAAGTAACTTCTGATTCAACCTAGAGAGCAATCCGAGTCTTTTTTAGACCATTGCTGGCATATTTATTACACCAAGGAAAGATGAACAGTGTTTTAATAGTAAAAGCAATGGTTTTAATAGCAAAGTTTGCATTGGAAAATACATACTCCATCATTCCTCTTATCTCTTTGTACTGTTATTTTTTTCTTCCTTCCTTTCTTTCTTTCTTTTTTTTTTTTTTTTTTTGACAGGCAGAGTGGACAGTGAGAGAGAGAGACAGAGAGAAAGGTCTTCCTTTGCTGTTGGTTCACCCTCCAATGGCCACCACGGCCGACATGATGTGGCCAGCGCATCGTGCTGATCCAAAGGCAGGAGCCAGGTGCTTATCCTGGTCTCCCATGGGGTGCAGGACCCAAGCACTTAGGCCATCCTCCACTACACTCCCTGGCCACAGCAGAGAGCTGGCCTGGAAGAGGGGCAACCGGGACAGAATCCGGCGCCCAGACCAGGACTAGAACCCGGTGTGCGGGTGCCACTAGGCGGAGGATTAGCCTATTGAACCATGGCGCCAGTCTTTATGTACTGTTATTGATAACAAAAACTAACATTTTGAATGGAGAAATGCCATTGTCTTACATTTTCCTAGATAGTATATTATTACCTGAAATTAGAAATAATATAGAAACAAATATATGAGGATGTTTACTGTGACCACTTTATGGAAATTAACTTGAGATACATTTATGTTTATAAGGTTTATTTTCTGTAGGAGGGTACTTGAAAATGGAATTAAAATAGGCCTGTTTTGCTGGTGCCATGGCTCAGTAAGCTAATCCTCTGCCTTTTGGCGCCGGCAACCGGGTTCTAGTCCCGGTCGGGGCACCGGATTCTGTCCCGGTTACCCCTTTTCCAGGCCAGCTCTCTGCTATTGCCCGGGAGTGCAGTGGAGGATGGCCCAAGTGCTTGGGCCCTGCACCCCATGGGAGACCAGGAGAAGCACCTGGCTCCTGGCTTTGGATCAGCGTGGTGTGCCGGCCGCAGCGCTCTGGCCGCGGCAGCCATTGGAGGGTGAACCAACGGCAAAAATAGGCCTATTTTGTGCAAATTATTTATGAAATCCTTAAATCATTTTCTCATAATACTCAATTTTACACGAACTTTCTGAATATCCTTCATGCTTGAGCCCATGAAAACAACTTCATTACAAGATGTTCTCATCCAAAGGGTTATCCTATGGAAATTATTCCATTCCTTATCATAAAAAGAATGTGATGCCTTTCTCCATTCATCATTACCTTGTGCAAGTGTTAATTTTTTTCTGTTCAACTTCATATATCAAGTGCCATTATAAGAACTACATTACACAATAATTTAAATTACTATACTGTAATATAATGGAGTACAAGAATGGAATAATCTTATCTGTGTGGAATGAAATATTCTAATTTGGTCCTTAGTGGATTTGAAAAAAAAAACACAATATTTTCAGAAATTGTAAGGTAAAGAGTAAGGAAAAAATCAGAATGTCATCTAAATAATAGGTCAACACTGTAGAAAAATAAACAGGCAAAAAGAACTCAAATGTTTGTCCACTGCCCTCCCCACCCTTACCATTTACCAAATTAGATGAGTTCCATTAGCCCTCTTGTGGTGATGTGTTAGGATTATAGATTCTTCTACTCAAAGAGTAAAAAATAAAGTAAAATAACATAGAAATTAAAAAATAAGCTATCTTCTTTCAGAACAACTAAATGACAAAAGTGAAACATGTTCCTGTAAATGCCAAATTCTAGGAATATATTTTTAAATCTCCGTGTGGGATGTAAGTAGAAAAATTTTCCTCAGCCAGCCAATGTGGGGCTTCTTCTTGTACCCCTCAATAAAAGATATGTCAAGCTAAGATGACAAATCGGGACACCACATGGTACATCATAATAACGCAGTACTTTTGCCACATTAAATTTTGCAAAAGGTTACGGATGAGTCATAACACAGAATTGCAAGCCCTGCCACTTATTTCTCTTCTGCACCTTAGTTCTTTTCATCAGGTCCCCTTGTTCTAGATTCTTGGCATTTTATGCAAAGGGACTGCCCAGTTGTTTTAATGTTCCTTTGATGTACAGAAACACTCTGAGATTTCAGACTAAAAGGAAGCACATTCACCTTCTCCTTGCCTTCCTCTTTGCAAAACTCCCTTGATTTTTCTGGACAGGATTCCTCTTGAGAAAATTCTTCCCTATAATAAATATGATATAATCAAAAATACATTTTATGTTACCTATCGGACATTATTTAATTCCTGGCCATAACAAATGATGGTCTTTAAGAGAGACGCTGTCACATCTCCTTTGGCACTAATGTGAGTCTACATGATCTCATTTTCGTTAAGTCAATGCGTAAACATTTCAGAATGAATCATCAGCACTTAGAAGCCTTCCCTCTATTTGTCTTAAAAACAAAATCCAACAACCTTGCTGTTGGAGAAGTAATCTCTGGTCATAAAGCAACTGAAAACAGTGTTTCATCAATTAAGCTTCCAATAAAAGAGGATGCCTGGATTCTGGGAATCAATGATGCTTTACTCCACAATGTCATGCTGCAAAGGTGATGGCATTTAGTGGCTCAAAGTGATCAAGCTGGAAAGATGGGAGAGGGGAAAGGAGGGAAGGAAGCAAAAAGAGACAGAGGCTAGAGAGAGAAGGATGGAGAAGTATATTTGTCCTTTTTACATGAAAATCCTTTAGGTCACAATACTTCTTCAAGTTGAAGAGAGACAAACCATGTAAGTGTCCAGCAATTTACATTCTTGTCTAAAGATCTTTATTTTTCTCTTCTGTTTTGAGAAGAATGTCCAGGTTGAAGACTAAAGATTCCAAGGACCTAAAATTAGATTAAAATGTTCAACTTAAATTTACATGATATTGTAACTCATATATACAATCAGATGGTTCATTTACAACCAAAATTTCTTTTTGTACACACTTAAAAGGGTTTTAATAATTATTCTACTTCACTAAAACAAAAAAATCACTTAACACCTGTGGGTAGAAGCAAGTTATGTTTACTTTAAATTCATGGTAATCGAATGGCATCTTTTTAGAAAATATTATTTAACATGGTAATTTACAGAAATTATTTGCTTAAATGCATTTGAATGCCTAGAACTGTGCTAAACAGTATTGGTTTTCTAATTGTTACTTATTTTTACAATATTTAATGCCCAAAATTTGCCCTAGGGAAAATATGATATGTAAGTATGCAGTACATATGGCTGTGAACATATGTGCATATTATTTATATACATGCAATAGGGATACATAAAATGTATATATGTACACACATACACATGATAAAAATGAAATTAAAAGGCAGGTTTCTTTGGATGCTAACAATTTTTAAAACCCATGCATAATTTTTTCATTTTGTGCATTTCATGAACTTTTAAAAATGCCCACTGTACAC
This sequence comes from Lepus europaeus, assembly GCF_033115175.1. Classification (NCBI taxonomy): domain Eukaryota; kingdom Metazoa; phylum Chordata; class Mammalia; order Lagomorpha; family Leporidae; genus Lepus; species Lepus europaeus. The sequence goes on along the minus strand of NC_084836.1, from coordinate 29,921,465 downwards.
ATATATATGTCTGTATTTGAATCTTGATCATACTACACATGAGATTTTTCTTAGTTTAAACTTATTTATATATTCTAAAACTATTATGAATTTAACTTTGAATGTGAGAAAATGTGCTATATTTCAATTAAATAATAAGTCTCTGAAAAATCTTTTCTTGCTGTCTAATATAATCTAAGCATATTATAAGAAAGTATTTTAGCACTTAAAAATATTTAGCGAAATCATCTATGTGGTAGATTGGGGCTATAATTATGCACATGCATTTAAATGCATATAAATGTTTTGGAAATGGAAAAATGCAGATTATTTTAGGTTGTGAAAATTGAAGTTGAACATTTTAATCTAATTTTTAGGTCCTTGGAGTCTTTAGTCTTCAAGGATGCCTTACAAATTGGTGGTTAATTTCATGAGGCATAAATAGTCAGACCTACCTAAACTGAACTATTGCTCTGCTATTCAACATTTTGTGCCCTTAATTCAGAACTTTTAAGTTCCTGAATCAATTTATGTAATTGCAAAATACTACCCCACTCCAGGGATATTCAAAGATAGAAGAGGTAAAAATGGATCAAATACTTTTGCCTGCAACATTTTTATCTTGTAAGAGCTTGGTAGGTGGTGATACTTTGGCATCCTCATCGTTATTATTACAAAAGAAAAAGGAGTCCAGCAATAAGATAATTAGTGCAGGCTGGGAATAGGGAGACTATAGGTCAGGGAGAAAAATGGCATAGGTTACCTGCTTTGTGAAGAGATGATATATTTGAAGGAATTTAATTCATGGAAAAATAACTTTTAATTTGCATTTTTGGTCAAAAACTCTGTGACTTTTGTTTGATCGATGCGGTACATTTTAATCTCAGGGCCGGCTCTGTGGCATATTGGGGAAAGCTGCTGCCTGCAGCAGCCAGCATCCCATATGGGTGCTGATTCATGTCCTGGCTACTCCAATTCTGATCCAGCTTCCTGCTTATGGTCTGGGAAAAGCAGTTGAAGATGAGCCAGTTCATGGACCCCTGCACCCACATGGGAGACGTGGGAGTATCTTCAGGCTCCTGGCTTCAGACCACCCAGCTCTATCTGTTGCAGCCATCTGGGAAACCAAAAGATAGAAGGTCCCTCTCTCTCTCTCTCTCTCTCTCTCTCTATATATATATATATGTATATCTATATATATGTATATATGTATATATGTATATATATATGTATATCTCTGGCTCTGCCTTTCAAATAAATAAATAAATAAATTTTAATCTCAGGCTATCATGAGAAACTTATAAATGTAGGTAAAATGTTGATAAGAGATTAAAAATCGCAGTTTTATGCACTCAATATTAAGTGTATGCTTGAAGAATTACTTCTAATTATCACTACAGAATGAAGAAAGTGTTCAGATCTAGGACTGTTCTGCTAAAATGAAAAATATCACATAAAACTTCAGTGATTTCCCTGCTACATTCTTGCAGGACTATCCACTTGATATTGAGTACATAAAGTAAAACTGATTTTAAGGGTCTCTAAATTCCTACATTTCATAGATCAAAGTCAATACAAAATGAAGCATTGCGTGCTGATTTCATAAATCATACGAACAACAAAACCTGAAATTTTGTAAACCTGAATCCATCATCATCTGTGTTTCTCTATTATCTTGACAATCATCTGAGATTCAGAGATTAAGATGTCTAATCTAAGTGAAGGAGAAAGCGTGAAAATCTGATTATTTCCAAGGTGATAACAGCTTACCTTGAAAGTGTTACATATGTATTAAAAATAAAACCTTGATGTTGCAGAGAAGGAAGACAATCAAATTTGGGAGAAAGAAGTAAATTCAAGATGTCAGTTCTTATCCTAAAGATCAAAAGATACATGACAAAGATACGTTTAATAGTGTTTTTCATTGAAGTGAATACAGAAGTTAAACTTCATATTGATTTTTAAAAATAAGTGTGTTATTTCAGTATTATTTCTGCATTATTTCAGACTACAGTGCTGACAGCTTACCTCAGTTTTTCTCATAATTCTTTTTCAGTTAGTTATTAGGTGTTTGGCCACAGTAATATAAATATGGACATGGTAATCCTTCATGTAACAGTGATTAGAGTATCTATCACATACTGGTTGCTGTCATAGTTCCTAGGAATTTAAAGGTATTTAAAACACTATCTGGGGCCGGCGCCATGGCTCACTTGGTTAATCCTCCGCCTGCGGCGCTGCCATCCCATATGGGCACTGGTTCTAGTCCCAGTTGCTCCTCTTCCAGTCCAGCTCTCTGCTGTGGCCTGGGAAGGCAGTGGAGGATGGCCCAAGTGCTTGGGCCCCTGCACCCGCATGGGAGACCAGGAAGAAGCACCTGATTCCTGACTTCGGATCAGTGCAGCGCTGGCCGTAGCAGCCATTTGGGGAGTGAACCAACAGAAGGAAGACCTTTCTCTCTGTCTTTCTCTCTCACTGTCTATAACTCTACCTGTCAAAAACAAACAAACAAACAAACAAACAAAAAAAACAACCACTATCTCTTAGAAACTCCTAGTCATGTGGAAGAAAGCAACAGGTAATTATTTAAGTTATATAAGTTTCATGTTTTCCTTATATACAAATTTAGGAACATAGTGATACTTACCCACCCCCTCAACCACCCTCCCACCCAAGCTCCAACCCTTCCAACCTGCTTCAGGGATTTATTTTAGCTCCCTATCACATTCCCACTCTTAATTTTTACAAATATATAGTTTCAGTTTACTTAATAATCATATAGTTAACCCTACACTAAGTAAGAGTTCAACAAATAGTATGAAGAAAAAAAAGCCATTCCTCAACAAAAGCGATAAAGGCTGTGAACAATCATTGAATTGCAAAATGTCCTTTTCACTCCTAATTATTATATTTTAATTAATCTATATTAGTTACCTCAGATCGGGGAAAACACGATTTCTGTCTTTTTGGGAGTGGCTTATTTCACTAAGTATAATGGTTTCCAGTTGTGTCCATCTTATTACAAAAGACAGGATTTCTTCTTTATACAGCTGAATAGTTCTCTCTCTCTCTCTCTCTCTATATATATATATATATACACACACACACACACACACACCATAATTTCTTTATACAGTCAATAGTTGATGAACATCTGGGTTGATTCCATATCTTAGTTATTGTGATACTGCTGAAATGAACATGGGGGTACAGATAGCCCTTTCAGATGCTGATAATTTTTGGTTTGTGTAAATTCCCTACAGTGGAAAAGGCTGGATCTTATGTAAGTCTGTATTCAGATTTCTGAGGTATCTCCATACTGTCTTCCACGTTGCTGCACCAGTTTACATTCCCACGAACAGCAGATTAGGGGACCTTTTTCCACACATTCTCACCAGCATTTATTGTGGTGTTGATTTCTGTATGAGAGCCATTCTGACTGGAGTGAGATCAAACCTCACTGTGGCCTTCATTTCCATTTCCCTGATGGCTAGTGATCCTGAGCAGTTTTCAAGTGTGTGCTGGCCATTTGAATTTCCTCTCGAAAAATACCTTCTTGCCCATTTGTCCTTTGCCCATTTCTTAGCTGGATTATTTGTTTTGTTGTTGTGTTTCTTGAGCTCTTTCTAGATTCTGGATGTTAACCCTTTATCAGTTGAATAGTTTACAAATTTTTTTTTTCCTATTCTGTCAGTTGTCTCTTCACTTTGCTGTTTCTTTTGCAGTGCAGAAGCTTCTCAGCTTGATATAATCCTGAAGTAGGCAGGCATACAGGTTAAAATCGATTAGGTTTGTGAGCTAGAAGACCACGCCTTCGCCACACCCCTGTGTGACCTCATGCCCCTACCTGCCACACCTGGGTGCCCACCAGCCAATCAAGTTAATTAACCACTCCCCTTTTTAAGTGGGTTAAAAGCCTGGGAAATGGTGTGTTCCGCCCTTCTCTTCTGTTTCCTGGCTTCTTGCCAGGTGGGGGCTTGCTATAGCCCTGAGCCTACAGGGCGTGTGGCCCAATGGGCCACTGGCCCTAGGCTTCCTGGCCTAGATGTTCCTCCACATGGCTGGTTCCTGGTGCTTGGTATGAACCCAGATTTACCTCTCTCTCTTAGATAAAGCCCTCACTTTCCTACACACCTTTCGCACTAAATAATTGCCTAAAATGTACCATGCTACCTCATTTATTTATGCCGGTATTTAGAATTCTTCTCTAAATATTAGGCAAGAACCCTCTTGGGCTTATTAATATTGGGGGTTTATTAATAAACATATGGTGATATCATATGGCACCCAACATTCCGGTAGCATATATGGCACCCCTGATGGTGCTTCTGGAGAACTTTCAGGGGCCACATTTTCATATAGATTTTAGGGGTTCATTTCCGATATCAATCCCATTTATCAATTTTGGTTTTGATTGCCTATACTTCTGGGGTCTTTTCCAAGGAGTCTTTGCCTGTGCCAATCTTGCAGAGTTTCCCCAGTGTTCTTTAGTAATTTGATGGTATTGGGTTGTAGATTTATGTCTGATCAGTTTTGAGTGGATGTTTGTGTAAAGCGTAAGATAGGGGTATAGTTTCATATTTCTGCATGTGGAGATCTAGTTCCCCCAGCACCATTTGTACAAGAGACTGTCTCTGCTTCAGGGATTTATTTTAGCTTTTTTTTTTTTTGTCAAAGATAAGTTGGTTGTAGATGTGTGGATTGATTTCTGGAGCTTCTATGCTGTTCTGTTGGTCTAAAAGTCTGTTATGTGCCAGCACAAGGCTGTTTTGATTATATCTTCCCTGTAGTATGTCTTGAAACCCAGTAATGTGATGCCTCTGGCTTTGTTTTTGTTGTGTAATATTGCTTTAGCTATTCAGGATCTCATGTGTTTCCATGTGAATTTTAGCATCATTTTTTCTAGATATGCAAAGACTATCATTGGTATTTTGATTGGAATCACATTGAATCTGTAAATTTATTTTGATAGTGTACACATAATGATGATGTTGATTCTTCCAATCCATGCAAATGGAAGAATTTTCCATTTTTGGTGTCTTCTTATATTTCTTTCTTTAAGGTTTTTTTTTTTTTTTAAATTTTCATCCTAAAAATCTTTGACATCTTTGGTTATATTTATTCCAAGGTATTTATTTTTTGTAGCTATTATGAATGTGATAGATATTAGAAGTTCTGTCTCAGCCATGGCATTGTCTGTGAATCCAAAGGCTATTTGATTTTTGTGTGTGAATTTTATATCCGCCACTTCACCAAACTCTTTTATGAGTTCCAGTAGTCTGTTAGTGGAGTCTTTTGAATCTCTATGTATAGAATCATATCATCTGCAAATAGGGAGATTTTTACTTTTTCCTTTCCAATTTTTATCATTAGATTTCTTTTTCTTGCCTAATGGCTCTTGTTAAAACTTCCAGGACTATATTGAATAACAATGGTGACAGCTGACATCCTTGTTTGGTTCCACACCTTAGGGGAAATACTTCAAGCTTTTGCCCTTCAACAATATGCAGGCTATTTGTTGTAAATTTCTTTATTGTGTTAAGGAATGTTCTTTCTTTTTTTAACTTTTATTTAATAAGTATAAATTTCCAAAGTACAGCTCTTGGATTACAGTGGCTTTCTCCCCAGCATAACCTCCCTCCCACCCACAACCCCTCATTTCCCACTCCCTCTCCCATCCCATTCACATCAAGATTCAGGAATGTTCTTTCTGTACCCAATATTCTTAAGATTTTCAATATCAAAGGTGGTTGTATTTTATCAAATGCTTTCTCTGCATCTGTGGAGATAATCATATGTTTTTTCTTTAGTTTGTTAATGTAATGTATCACATTCATTGATTTGTGAATGTTGAATCATCCCTGCACATCAGTGATAAATCCCACTTGTTCCAGGTGAATGACCTTTCTGATTGGCAAATATTTTGTTGAGGATTTTTGCATCTATATTCATGAGGGATATATGGCTATAGTTCTTTTTCTCTGTTGTATCTTTTTTCTTGTTAGGAATTAAGGTAATGCTGGCTTCTGAAGGAGTTTGGGAGGATTTACTCCCTTTCAATTGTATGAAATAGCTTGAGAATAATTGGAATTAGCTCTTCTTTAAATGTGTGATAGAATTCAGCAGGGAAACCACTTGGTCTTGGGCTTTACTTTGTTGGAAGGATCTTTATTACTGATTCAATCTCCATTTTGGTTATTTATCTGTTTTGGTTTTCCTTGTCTTTATGACTCAGTTTTGGTAGATTGTATGGGTCTAGGAATCCATCCATTTCTTCTAGGTTTCCCATTTTTTTGGCATGCATCTCTTTGTAGTAATTCCTGGTGATTCTTTTCATTTCTGTGTTATCAGTTGATACATTTCGTTTTTCATCTCTGATTTTATTGATTTGGGTCTTCTGCCTATTTATTTATTTTTTTAGTTGGGCCAGTGGTATATCAGTTTTGTTTATTTTTTCAAAAAATGAGCTTTTCATTTCACTGATCTTTTGTATTTTTGTTTCAATATTGTTATTTTCTATTTTTAATTATTTATTTCCTCGTATTTTGGGTTTTTTGTTGTTGTTTTCTAGATCCTTGAGATGTGTTGATAGTTCCTTTTTAGGTACATTTCTAATTTCTTCATGTAGGCCCCATTTGCTATAAACTTTCCTCTTAACACTGCTTTTGCTGTATCCTGTAAGTTTTCATTGTTGTATTGTTGTCTTCATTTGTTTCCAAGATTTTTTTTTTTTTTATTTCAACTATGACCCACTGTTCATTCAGGAGTATGCTGATTAGCCTCCGTGTGTTTGCATATGATCTGGAGATTCTTGAGTTTTGATTTCCAGTTTCATTGCATTGTGGTCAGAGAAGATGCATAGTATGATTTCAATTTTTTTGAATTTGCTGAGATTCACTTTATGGTCTTGCATATGGTCTATCCTAGAATTAAGGACAATTAAGGATAATTATCCTAGAGAAAGTTCCATACACTGATGAGAAGAATGTGTATTCTACAACTGTGGGGTGAAAAGTGCTGTAGATATCTATTAGATCAATTTGTTCCACAGTGTCAATCAGCTTTGTTGTTTCTTTGTTGATTTTCTGTTGAGTTGATGTGTCCATTGATGAAGTGGGATGTTGAATCCCCTTTTACTATTACTATTGTATTGGAGTCTATCTCTTCCTTTAGATCCATTAGCATTTCTTTTAAATAGCCAGTTGCTCTGTAATTGGGTGCTTATGCATTTATTATAGTTACATCTTCCTGTTGAATTGATCTTTTAATCATTACATAGTACCCTTTTAACAGTTTTTATGTTAAAGTCTATTTTGTCTGATACTAGAATTGCAACATCTTCCCTTTTTTGGTTTCTGTTAGCAGGGAACATATTTTTCTATCCTTTTGGTTTCAATCTACATGTATCTTTGTTGGTGAGATGTATTTGTTGTTGTTAGCAGATAGTTGGATCTTGTTTTTTAATCCATTTGGCCAGTCTTTATCTTTTAACTGGAGAGTGGAGGCATTTATATTCAAGGTAACTATTGATAAGTAATGACTTGTCCCTGCCATTTTTCTATAAATATTCCTATTGTTTACTTTGGATTTTTTCCTATACTTTTCCTAAAGGATTTTCTGTCATACATTCTTTTGTAATGATGGCTATCTTTCTGTGTTTCAGTGGATAGCACATCCTTAAGCATGTTTTGTAAGGCTTGGCAAGAGATGACAAATATTTCAATTTCTGTTTGTAATGGAAGGTCTTTATTTCACCTTCATTTATAAATGAGAGCTTTGCAGGGAACAGTATTCTAGGTTGACAATTTTTTTCCATTAAGACTTGGACTATAGCTTGCCATTCTCTTCTACCTATAGGGTTTCTGATGAGAAATCAGCTATTAGCCTATTTGGAGATCCTCTGAAAGTATTCTGGCATTTATCTCAATGCACATTTTAGAATCTTTTCTTTATGTTTTACTGTGGAAAGTCTGACTACAATGTTTCATGGTGAAGATCTTTTCTGGTCTTGTCTGTTAGCAGTTCTATGTGCTTCCTTTACTGTGATGTCCCTTTCTCCAAATTGGGAAAGTTTTCTGTAGTTATTTCACTAAATAGGCCTTCTAGTCCATTCTCTCTTGTCACACCTTCAGGAATTCCTATGACCCATATGTTAGGTTATTTGATAATTTCCCTTAAATCCTTAAATCTCCAACACTGTTTTTAAGTTTTCTAATTTCTTCTTGGTTTTCTTTATTTTTTTCCTTTGGGAGGTGGAGGACCTAACTGAAAGGTTTCCAAAGATCTGTCCTCTAGCTCAGATATTCTTTCTTCTGCCTTGCCAAGTCTGTGGTTAAGGCTTTCCACTGCATTTTTAATTTGATCTATTGAATTCTTCATTTCTCTTTAAAATCTCAATTTTATGGCAAAAATTTTCATTCATGTCATGTATGGTTTTCTTTAGTTCATGGATTCGCTTCTAATTGCTTTTAATTAATCCTATGATTAATTTTAAATTCCATTTCGGGCATTTCCTCAGTCTATGCATCTTTGCATTCTAATATTAAAATGTTATTGTGGCCCTTTGGTGGGGCGCAGAGGGTCATGGTGACTTCATTTTTATTTCTTGAATTTGTGTGTATTGTTAGACATTTTTGGGGTTGATTTTTTTTTCCTCTGATGGCTTTTATCTTTGAGCTAGGCCTCTGTAGGTTAGTGGACTGTCTGCACTTTCAGTGAATAATGAGAAGTATGTGGTGGCTGCGGCCAGGGAGCTATGGTCAGTGATCCAGGGTGGGGTGAGTATCCAGGGTAATACCCAAGTTGGGCGTGGTAGGTCTCCTCTTTACAGAAGTGAGGGAATGGTCACTTCTATTGGTGTGGTCACCCCCTTACCTCCTCTCCTCCAAGATTAGCAATACCTGAGTTTTAGCCACCAATGTGTTCAGTGGTCATCCACACCACCATTTGAAACACACAAATGATCAGTGCAGTCCCCACTGTGAGCAGAGTTCCTGCTGCAGTAACCTGCCCCAAGCAACCAACAAGCTCCAAGCATGAATGCCCAGAGACCCAGCTACACCTTGCACCTTCTCAGGTAACCATCGAGTCCCCACAATCTCAGCACACAGAGCTCCCACAGTCGGTGGGTGCAAAGATTTGGTTCTGCCCTGATCATCTGTCCAGTCAATAGAGAGGCAGATGTTCCACGAGCCAGCTCCACCTATGTGTCTTGATCCTGGGATGCTGGGGGCACCTTACATTTCTGTGTGGGTGCCCACCCACCTCCCAGCCAGGGACATATTCAGTGGGGAGTCTGGACATTTCCCTCTACTACAATCTTTGGATCATACTTGTACACGAGAGCCACTGCCGACTGTTGCTGTCTCAACACCACTGCCACTAGTAAATGCAGAGAAGGCATCCTGTCTCAACCCGTTGCTGTGCGCAAAGGCTTCTGCAGATGCCGCCCAAACCCAAAATGGCTCCCACCCTTTCTCAGCCAGTCAGTGGATGCTGTTGTGGGGAAGTTGGTGTGAGATAAAAATGGCCCCTCTACTTCCACTGGGTCCGTGGGCAACCGCTAGCAATGCTGTCCAGACTCATGCCACGCTCTCCCTCCAGCTTTATCACCATGGTTTGCTATAGTCTGGTCTCACCTCAGTCTCCAAGCCACTGCCAAGCTGACTCCTGCTCCAGCTCTTGGCTGCTACATTTGTTTGCTGTGTTCATGTTTGTGCTGCGTGCCTTCACCCTCCACACAGGTCTATGGCATTCCTCTTCCTCATGTAGGATTTCCAGTGAGGTTTTCTCTTCAACTCTCCCTTGAGAGTGCAATTTCTACATGTTTTCTTTTACTATTTATTGCTAGCCTAGTGCAATATATTGTTCCTTAATCTGCGGTCTTGGACCCTCTCCCCAACATATTATTTTAAAGATTTATTTAAGCATTTTAAAGGGAGGAAAGGGAAGGATAGAGGGAGGGAGAGCAAGAAAGATCTCCTATCCACTAGTTTTCTTCCCAAATGACTAAAATAGCCAAGGCTAGGCCATGCTGAAGCTAGGAGCCAAGTTAGTCAAGTAATTGAGCCGTTACCTGCTTCTTCCCAGGCACATTAACCAAGAGTTGACTAGGAAGCCAAGAAGCTGGGCCTCCAATCAGGCACTCTGATTTGGAATGGGGGCATCCCAAGCAGCAGCTCAACCCACTGCACCCATGGTGCCCAACCTGCAATGCATTCCAGTGATTCATAAGAGGAAATATACAACTTAAACCTGAGCAGATTCAGCCTTTCTACATCCATACATAGATCATCCATACCTCTATCCATATGTACTTACAATTACTTTCCATGGATTTACTGCCTCTGACTGTGTATCAGATGCACTTGAATTCAAGAAATTATCCAAAAGTATTTCTAGGTCAGACAAGATAGCTTTTTAATTGGTTGAAATAGGAAAAAAAAAACTCAGTAACATTCATAATTATTCTGTAAAATACTTGAGCTATCCATGGTTCCATCAATAGTTTCAGGAGAATTTTCACTTCTGATACTTAAAGTTGACAATCTCAGCAAAGGGCAGGCAGTGATGCCTTCCTCAAGCTAAGAACTTGGGTGTTCAGGGGTCAAACTTATTTTGACATTTCTTTATCAGAAAAAGAAATCCTGAATAGTATACGTAATCTCACAGCGCATTCTAAAGAAGCAATCCATCATCTGTATTCTTAACACCCCTTGGCTGCAGCAGTGTTCTTTCATACAGTATCAACCCTTGAACTCCAGCTCTTGCCAGTTAGAGCACATCCGTCTTTCTCGGGGATCCTTATCTCCCAAGAAAGTATCTCCTATGTGAGAGCTTATTTTTCATAGACATTTCTACAGAACTAAGACCAGTCTAGGGAGTGAAAAATCAATATAATGTCTGTTCAACTATTTTATCTGACAAGATAATTTAAGGTAAAAATATATGTGTCTGACCAGATCATGCTATTTATCTCCAATCCACAAAATATTTTATTGCAAAAATTATATCTGAATACCAGATATTGTCATGACACACTTATGCTTTAGGTATACATGTCTTCTTGCTATGCTTATGAATTTCCAAAATACTCTTATTTTGAAAAAAAATCATTCAGTTAAAGCTTTTCAGATATTTAATTATACTATCCTCCTTCCCCTTTCCATTTTAAGGAGATCCGTGATTTCTGTAACCATTAAGGCCATGAAAGAATCCCAGTGACTACATTAGAAATATCATCAATCATTCAAACCAGTCAGAACTAATTATAATAACTAGCAATTGTGCACAAACTGCCTTAAACAGAGCAGGAAAGATAAGAGATGATTTTTTTGGAAGATGATAATAGAGGATAGAGTTCAGGCTTGGATAGTTGGAGGACTGACAGTTTCTAATCCTGTTGGGAGGAGGGGAGTCTTATGAGGGCTCAGAGAAAAATATTCTGGCTTTAAAGAGTAACTTGAACACTTGGAATCTATGGATACTACTTAATGTTAGGGAGTGAAAAAAGGAGGGAGAGAAAAGACATACTGTCTGCTGCTTTGGAAGTGTAGATCACTGTCTTCAACATTCCTTCAGTTAATTAATTAGTGTGAATTCTGCATTGAAAATGTCCTGTCTGTATCTTAATAACACATTATCAGCTAAAATTGCCTATAACCACCATCCATCCCTTAGGTTCAGATTCAGATGGTGATTCTCAGTTGGGAGTGATTTTACGTCACCATCCCCTGTCCGCAGGGAATATCTGCAAGTGCCTGGAGACATTTTTGGTGTGACACTTGAGGATACTACTCTCTACTAGATAGGGATCAAGATGTTCCTCTACATCCCTATTGCCTCCCTTGCCCTGACAAAGAATCATCTAGTTCAAAATAAATGCCAGTTGAGTTTGAGAAATCCTGAAATAGAGTGATGTGGAATATTTATTCATTTATTATTTTAAGACTACATTTGCCAGTACATGGTCATATTTTAACTCATGGCAGCTTAGTGATACAAGTTTTGCGGGTTTGGAAACAGGTTGACATGGTGTTCAGAGTTGATCAATATCCTTTGCGTATTAGAAGGACAGACACTAGTCTTGAGGTCTCATATCTTAAGCATAGGAATCTAGGTCAAAATATATTTTCTCTTTCACAGTAGGTGAGTCCTTTCTGAAATGAACACTCCTGTGAATCACACTATAGTAATGTTGAGCTGCTTCTCCAAATAGATGCCCCTAGCACTCCAGTTTAATTATGAAATCTATGTATTTTGAGATGATGGACTATGTATCATATTTAAATATTTGATTTTTCGTTCATCGTATTTGCTTACCTTCTGTTTCCCTCACTAAGATGAATGTCCCTTAATTCTCTCAGTTTCTCTAGCCATAAACCTGAGAGATATTCTGAATATACATCTTATCCCTACTACCTTTATCCCTAAGCAAATCAGTTACTAAGGCTTCACAATCCTGTCTGCCAATCACGATTTACATTAACTCCCTCCTTTGCCTGTGTCACTGATCAGGTTCCAGATTTACCCACTTTTCTATGCACTATTCATTCATCTACTCTTTCATCCAATCACATGAGTATTTATACAGCCATTTATTCAGCAATACCTGAACCACTATTGAGTATATGTCATGGATTCCAGGACACTGATTGGAAATCAAACCAAAACACAGGAGCCTTCAATATATTAGAAACAGAAAATTAAGTTCTGGCAATTATAGTTACAGTCGTGTGCCACATAATGTTTCAGTCATGACAAACCACATATACATGATGACCCCATAAGATGACAATGAAGATGAAGAATTCCTATGTCCTAGTGATGTCACCAAGCTCATAACTTTGTAGTGCAGCTCATCAATACATGTTTGCATTGATGCTGCTACAAAAATATCTACTGTGTTGCCAGTCATACAAGATTATAGCAAATGCAATTTAATCAGTACTTAAAATTTGACAGTGAAAATACCTGTTAGGGTGTTGAATATACACCTTTTTAATCATAGTTTATATATACTCCTACTTATTTACTTATTAAGACAGTTTACTGTAAAATGGTACCCCATGCTATGCCAGCAACAGACTCATATGTCCACTATTTCTGTTTCTTGATTGCATCATTTCTTCTTATCCTTGATTTAATCTTATGTTGTTTTAGTCATCGTGGCCTATAAAGTACAGAATCTACTGTTAGAGGCTAAGCTCAGTGATTGACAACAAACCAAATTCAGCATAGTTAAGGACTACAAACATGGAAAATCAGTAGTTGTTACCTGTCAGGTACATCAAATTCCATCACGCTTGAAGAACAAAAGCAAAATAATGGAAGCTGTTAAAAGATCTGCTTTAGTGGCCGGCGCCGTGGCTCAACAGGCTAATCCTCCGCCTTGCGGCGCCGGCACACCGGGTTCTAGTCCCGGTCGGGGCACCGATCCTGTCCCGGTTGCCCCTCTTCCAGGCCAGCTCTCTGCTGTGGCCAGGGAGTGCAGTGGAGGATGGCCCAAGTGTTTGGGCTCTGCACCCCATGGGAGACCAGGAGAAGCACCTGGCTCCTGCCATCAGAACAGCGCGGTGCGCCGGCCGCAGCGCGCTACCGCGGCGGCCATTAGAGGGTGAACCAACGGCAAAGGAAGACCTTTCTTTCTGTCTCTCTCTCTCTCTCACTGTCCACTCTGCCTGTCAAAAATAAAAAAAAAATAAAAAAAAATAAAAAAAAAAGATCTGCTTTAGTGAAGGCAACAAGATTAACAAAATCAAGAAGAGCCTCTACCAGATATGGAGAAACTTTGAGTGGCCTGGATTGAACACTAGACACAGAAGCATATTCCTCTCAGCACCATGATGATCACAGCCATAACAAAAGGTTAGCTGTGTTAAAAGGTTGAACCTGACTGAGATGTTGAATTTACTGCCAATTCTGGGTAGTTTAAATGATTCAAGAATCATCTGATACTGATTACATAAAGTGAGAGTGAGTGTTGAGTCTGCCAGCACTGATGTGAAGACAGCTGAGGAATTTTTGGAAACTCTAGATAAGCTGAAAGTGGAGAAAAATTATTTGCCAGAGCAAAGGATGAAACCTCCCTGTTCTGGAAACTAATGCCTGCAAGCGCATTCATCCACAAGGAGGCCAATCAGTGCCAGGTCCCAAGACTTTTAAGGACAGGATAACAACATTGCTTGGGAGCAATGCTGAAGTTTGTAAATTGAGACCTCTGTGATGTGGCACAGTGAAGCTCTCAGGGCCTCCATGCATGTGAATATGCACACTCTTCCATTTACTACAGAAGCAATTAGAAATCATGGATGACCGAACTCGTCTTCTAGGATGCCCTTCTGAATGACTTTGCCAGTGAAATAGAGAAGTACTGATTGGAAGGCAAACATACCTTTTAAGATTTTGCTTTTGTTATTATGCTCTCAGTCATCTTCCTTTTGTTGGTGATCTACATCCCAATATCACAATGATGTTTCTCCCCAAAACACTACCTCTTTGATCCACCAATGGAACAAGGAGCTACAGCAGTTTTTAAGTTCTACTATCTAAGGAAGACTCTACCCAGGCTATTGCTGCAACTGAGGAAGAGATTGAAGGGACAGTGATGCAATTCTGGAAGGATTAGAGCATCTATGAATGCAAGAAGAATCTTGCTTGGGTTTTGGGTAATGTCACCCAGAGTATGTGAATGGCATCTACAAGAAAACACAGCTCATCCTTGACTTCAAAGCACTTTCCAAGGACGAGGAGTTTCCAAAAGCAACAAGGATGTGGTTTTGATAGATGAAGCATGTGGATGAATATGACATTGAGGAGTTCCTATGGGTGGTTCCTGAGGAATCATCTAATGAGGAATCATACCTGAGGAAGAGGGAGGGAAAAGGAAACTGCAGAAGAAGAAATCCAAAGTTGGCACCGTGGCTTAACAGGCTAATCCTCCGCCTTGCAGCGCCGGCAAACCGGGTTCTAGTCCCAGTTGGGGCGCTGGATTCTATCCCGGTTGCCCCTCTTCCAGGCCAGCTCTCTGCTGTGGCCCGGGAAGGCAGTGGAGGATGGCCCAAGTGCTTGGGCCCTGCACCCGCATGGGAGACCAGGAAAAGAACCTGGCTCCTGGCTTCGGATCAGCGCGATGCACCGGCCACAGCGGCCATTGGAGGGTGAACCAACGGCAAAGGAAGACTTTCTCTCTGTCTCTGTCTCTCTCTCTCACTGACCACTCTGCCTGTCAAATAGATAAATAAATAAAAAAGAAGAAATCCCCAGAAAATTCACAGTGGAGGGTTTAGCAGAAGCTTTTACAGACTTCAACAAGTCATTAAAAAATCTGAAAACATGAGCCTCCCAAACAGAAGGTTTTCATTGGTAGAAGGGAGCATTTACGATTCATCATCTGCTTATTAACAAATCTTTGGTGAAGAAAGCAGACCATGGACATAGTTCTGAAAAGAGTGACACCTTCTCAAGAAGAGCTTTAGGCAAGTCCTTTAGGAGTTTTTCCAGGAGAAGGTGTTATCATAGGAGATGAAGATCCATGTATGATATTGCCTTTGAAGACCTTAGTAAAAGACATAGAGATGAGACACAGCAATATTTATGATCCTGATCCTGTTCAGTCTAATGTGTAGTTTATACCTTAGTTTTAAACAAAATGCTTAAAAAGTAAAACAGTGGGTTGCGTTGCCACCTGCAATCCCTGCATCCCATATGGGTACAGGTTCTAGTCCCTGCTTCTGTATCTGGGAAAGTGGTGGAAGGTGGCCCAGGTGCTTGGGCCCATGCCACCTACGAGGGTGACCTGGATAGAATTCCAGGCTCCAGGATTAGGCCTGATCTAGCTCTGGCTATTGTGGCCATATGGGGCATGGGCCAGCAGATGGAAGATCTCTCCCTCTCTCTCTCTAATTCTGCCTTTTAAATAAATAAATATATTTTAAAATACCACAAAACAGTAGAACAAAAACAATAATTTTTAAAGGTGTAAAAAATATTATAGAACAATATTTCTAAACAGGTAATATAGTATGTGTTTTAAGCTAAATGTTATTACAAAATAATCAAAAAGTACACACTGATTCCTGTTGTTGATTTAACAATTTGACACTCTTGTTTATGGAGTCAGTAATCTCCCTAGGCTCTAGTCATGAATTGCCAAGGCTATGGAAGCCTTTAGGGTTCGCCGACTTTGATCTTATTCCAATAGGGTCATAGTCAAAGTAGAAGTTCTCTCCTCCCTTCAGAGAAAGGTACCTCCTTCTTTGATGGCCCCATTCTTTCCACTGGGATCTCACTCGCAGAGATCTTTCATTTAGGTCATCTTTTTTTTTTTTTTTTCCCAGAGTGTCTTGGCTTTCTATACCTAAAATGCTCTCATGGGCTCTTCAGCCAGATCCGAATGCCTTAAGGGCTGATTCTGAGGCCAGAGTGTTGTTTAGGACATCTGCCATTCTATGAGTCTGCTGTGTATCCCACTTCCCATGTTGGATCGTTCTTTCCCTTTTTGATTCTTTTTTTTTTTTTTGACAGGCAGAGTGGACAGTGAGAGAGAGAGAGAGAGACAGAGAGAAAGGTCTTCCTTTTGCCGTTGGTTCACCCTCCAATGGCCGCCGCGGTAGCGCGCTGCGGCCGGCGCACCGCGCTGTTCCGATGGCAGGAGCCAGGTGCTTATCCTGGTCTCCCATGGGGTGCAGAGCCCAAACACTTGGGCCATCCTCCACTGCACTCCCTGGCCACAGCAGAGAGCTGGCCTGGAAGAGGGGCAACCACGACAGGATCGGTGCCCCGACCGGGACTAGAACCCGGTGTGCCGGCGCCGCAAGGTGGAGGATTAGCCTGTTGAGCCACGGCGCCGGCCTCCCTTTTTGATTCTATCAGTTAGTATTAGCAGACACTAGTCTTGTTTGTGTGATCCCTTTGACTTTTAGACCTATCAGTGTGATCAATTGTGAACTGAAATTGATCACTTGGACTAGTGAGATGGCATTGGTACATGCCACCTTGATGGGATTGTATTGGAATCCCCTGGCACGTTTCTAACTCCACCATTGAGTGTCAAATTGTAAAATCAACAACAGGAGTCACTGTGTACTTATGTCTCATGTGGGATCTGTCCTTAATGTGTTGTCCAATGTGAAGTAATGCTATAACTAGTACTAAAACAGTATTTTTACACTTTGTGTTTCTGTGTGGGTGCAAACTGATGAAATCTTTACTTAGTATATACTGAATCGATCTTCTGTATATAAAGATAATTGAAAATTAAAAAAAAGCTTGATGTTAAATTGGAAATTGCATAGAAAATTAATCAATTTTTAAAAAAAATATCATGTAGGATCTCTGTCCTTAATGTGCTGTACATTGTTATTTAATGCTATAACTAGTACTCCAACAGTATTTTTTCACTTTGTGTTGCTAAGTGGGGGCAAACTGTTGAAATCTTTACTTAATATATACTGAACTGATCTTCTGTATATAATGAGAATTGAAAATGAATCTTGATGTGAATGGAAGGAGAGAGGGAGCGGGAAAGGGGAGGGTTGTGGGTGGGAGGGAAGTCATGGGGGGGGAAGCCATTGTAATCCATAAGCTGTACTTTGGAAATTTGTATTCATTAAATAAAATTTTAAAAAAATCAAAAACTAAAAAAAAAAAAAAACTAAAATGGTACAGTAAGAGATGATTAATTTATTATTGTAAGGAGAAAATATTTTTCTGTAAATTTAGCATGGCCTCAATGTAGAGTGTGCATAAAGGCTACAGTAAAGTACAGTAATGTCTTAGATTTTCACATTCACTCACTGACTCATGTGGAGCAACACATATCTGTATAAACTACCTTTATGGTAAGTGCCCTACATAGGCATGCCATTTTTAAAATCTTCTATACCATATTTTACTGTACATTTTTTTTTTTTTTTGACAGGCAGAGTGGACAGTGAGAGAGAGAGACAGAGAGAAAGGTCTTTCTTTTCCGTTGGTTCACCTGACAATGGCCTCTGTGGATGGCGCACCACGCTGATCTGAAGCCAGGAGCCAGGTTCTTTTCCTGGTCTCCCATGCGGGTGCAGGGCACAAGCACTTGGGCCATCCTCAACTGCCTTCCCAGGCCACAGCAGAGAGCTGGACTGGAAGAGGAGCAACCGAGACAGCATCTGGTGCCCTGACCGGGGCCAGAACCTGGTGTGCCGACACCGCAGGCAGAGGATTAGCCTATTGAGCCACGGCACCAGCCAATTTACTATACTTTTTAATGTTTTCAGTTATTTAGAGACACAAATAAAGTTGTGTGTACAGTTGCCTACAGTATCCAGTACATTAATTTGCTGTAAAGGTTTCCAACTGAGGGGTGGTAAGCTATACCATACAGTCTAGTGTGTAGTAGGCTTCTAGGTTTGTGTAAGTACATTCTAAGATGTATGTTCCAGGACGCAATTGCCTGACACATGTCTAAGAAGGCATCCTTTCCCTTAAACAGTACATGACTGCCAGCGCTGTGGCTCAATAGGCTAATCCTCCGCCTGCGGCACCAGCACACCAGGTTCTAGTCCTGGTCTGGGCGCCGGATTCTGTCCTGGTTGCCCCTCTTCCAGGCCAGCTCTCTGCTGTGGCCCGGGAGTGCAGTGGAGGATGGCTCAGGCCCGCGGGCCCTGTACCCGCATGGGAGACCAGGAGAAGCTCCTGGCTCCTGGCTTCGGATCAGCACAGTGCGCCGGCCGCAACACACCGGCCATAGCGGCCACTTGAGGGGTGAACCAATGGAAAAGGAAGACCTTTCTCTCTGTCTTTCTCTCTCACTGTCTAACTCTGCCTATCAAAACAAACAAACAAACAAACAAAAAAACAGTACATGACTGTACAAAGTTGCATGTCATGATAAAGGCAGGTGTGCAACAGCAGCCAATTAAGTGCACAGGAATGCAAATACCTGACAAAGGGCTAGGTAAAGATACCAGGAAGACATGAGGACTGAAATTAAATTCATAGAGCCAGAGGCAAAGCAAGAAATGAGGTACTATATATTGCATTATTGGCCAAATGTTTTCCTCCCTGTACTCAGAGTTGCTGTCATATGACTTTTCCGTTGCTTATACAAACAAGAGAAAGTATATTTTTCTTCCTCTTGACTCTGAATAAATACATGTCATTTGGTTTGGACAGTTCAGAGATGGGAGTGACAGTGGTCCTATTTTGTGACTGTGACTTAAGAGATCTTGCATACTTCCACATTCCTCCTTGTACCTCTGCCACCACCTGACAAAGAATATGCTCAGTATCCTGTAGGTCCCAAAGAGAGAATGAGAGTCATGTGGAGCAAAGCCCAGCCTAAGTCATCAAACTCCTAACCAAATGCTGGTTGCATTTTGTGGTTGTTTGAAAAGCAACAATTTGAAACGGGTAGTGGAAGTGGTATTTCAATCAAATGGAAGACCATTTGTAAAGGAGTAAATGGCTCTTAGAAAACTATAAATTCTTCAGATTGATTGCTGCATAAAATTGGGAAATTAACTAGAAATTATGGGTAAGGAGTAAAACAGGATAGCTTACATAGGGCATTGTATGTAGCATAGAGTATTTCAGAATTCCTCCTCAAAGACATGGGTTTATAAGCAGAATTACACAAAAGAATGACGTGAAAGAAATCATTTAAGAAAAGCCACACAGAATAGAATAAGGGGAAAAAATGGGAGAAAGTGACTGTGCTTTATGATGACCAGATAGGAGCTGGTGTTCATAATGGTACTAAAACAAAACCAAACTACCTGGGGGCCGGCATCATGGCTTATTTGGTTAATCCTCCACCTGCGGCACCACCATCCCATATGGACGCCAGGTTCTAATCCTGGTTACTCCTCTTCCAGTCCAGCTCTCTGCTGTGGCCAGGGAGGGCAGTGCAGGATGGCAGAAGTGCTTGGGCCCCTGCTCCCGCATAGGAAACCAGGAGGAAGCACTTGTCTCCTGGCTTTGGATCAGCACAGAGCTGGCCATGGCGGCCATTTTGGGGGTAAACCAACGGAAGGAAAACCTTTCTCTCTGTCTCTCTCTCTCTGTCTATAACTCTACCTGTCAAATAAATAAATAAATAAATAATAAAATAAAATAAAAAACAAACTACCTACTTAAATGAAGTATCAATGAGTGTAAAGAGGAGTTGAAAATCCAATGGCTGATAATGTTTATATATGCGAAAATTTTTGAGTTTATAACTCAAAAAGTCCACAGAAAATGGATAAAAAGATAAGTTTAGTTAGTTGCAAAAATATATAATGCATTTTCTATAAACATTTTGAAGACTCTCCATTTAACTCTGTATGTTCCAGGGACATGACAAATATGGTTAAGGGAAAATTGAAGAATGAGTATCATACATTTGACTTAGACAACTGAACACACATAACTTTGGTAGTATCAATCACTAGGTTTTTGTGGTCTTCTATGTGGGAATGCTGTAGAGAAAATTTAATCCATATTACAATATGTTGGATTTTGTTTCTTATAAGACATTAAAATCTATGTATCCAGTATGGAGTTGGAAACATGGACTCAATACTTAAGAAAATATTCATTTTAAATAACATTTGTCACATGACTTTAGAAAAAGATAAGAAAGTCAAGGAAACTATTATCAAATTTTAAGAAAGCAATTGGTTCTCAAAGAAAGCTAAAATGAATGGGTTTAAAAATTGTCAGAAAAGCAGAAGGAGAAAAAATAAAATGGAATGACAGTAAAAAAAGACACATACGTACTGATTCTTATGTGACAGACACTATCATAAATATTTTATATGCATGCACATATTTAATCATCACAACAGTCTTGTGGTGTAGATGTCAATGATTGCTAACATATTACACACTGAAAAGAGGCACAGAGAGTCTAAGTGCAAAAATTCCAATAGCCAATCAAGGTGTAAAAGAGATGTGAGTCTGAGTTTATAGTGCATGCATTTAATCATTACCTGGACAAGGACAGATACAGATCTGAGAAAAGGCAGTGGTCAGCAGTGTCAATTCTTACAGATTTTAAAAGGGTCATACAGATGCTCATAGTTTCAGCAACAAGAAAGATATGAATTACTTTGGTTAGAAGAGCTTCCATAGCTTAAAAAAAGCACATGCAGGTGTTACCCTCTGATGTGTATCACAACTGTCCTTACTTCACATCCTCCATCAACTTCTGAATAGGTTGGTGTTTTCCAGAACCAGATGTTGAGGCCATATTTAAAGGTTAAGATGTCTTTCAGGGTCTACTGTGGAGTGAAGATCCAAGAAGCATGATAAAGATTAAGTTGTTTCTGTGGAAACAGCTTACATTGTTCTTTGTTGGGTTAAAATGGCTTAACTTTATACCTTGTGTCAGCCCAGTCACCAGATGTAGGCTGCTACAGAAATGGTAACCATGGTCAAGGGGGAACTATGGAAGCTGATGCAAACATGTAAAGAGCTAACAGGTGGCAGCCACCTGCAGACCAAAGCACCTGCAGAAATTCTTTGAGAGGGCATAGGGTGATGCTTCTCCATGTCTGCTACATCTCCCAACAGTTGTTTAAGCTTCTGAGAGGGTACAAAAAGATTTGTGGAAAATGTATGAAAACAGGTTTATTTTGGTGTAAACATTTTTAAAACCATACCTAGTTTTTCCAAAATACACATTTTCCATGAATTTTTGAAGACTATCATGTGCATAAATTTCAAAAAATTTTGGATCAAAATAAGCTTACATTTTAATCCCATTTCCATGACTTTTTCAAAGTATCTCTGTATTTTCTTACATTAGCTCTAGTACTTGGATAATTGAAAATGGCTTTTTAAAAAAAATCTTAACTGATACATAGGCCTTCTACCATTTTTGCACTCTATCTTAATTATTTGTGTGATGTCTGTGTCTTTAACAGATCTGTAGCATCTTGAGGTCAAGGACCTCATATTTTCATCGTGTTTTTTTTTTTTTCAGTATCTAACAGAACATATGACTCATAATAAAATGCATTGATAATTAAATAAGAGGAACATTTGAAATAGGTCTTAAGGGATGACTGAGAGTTTTCCAGACAGAACACAGGACTAAACGCTAAATAGCTTTCAAGCTAATTAAACTTGTAGTCAGTGTTCTATTTTTTAATGCATAAATGAACAGTTTACCTTTATTTCAATGAATTGTAAAAGCTTAACCACTTCCCTCACAGTAGTCTCCTAGAACCAATTGGGAGGATAAGTAAAACACACTTTATGTTCAGGAAATACATTTCAATGTAAGTGTTTCAGTATGTGCACCATTGTCAATGAATTTTGGAAAAATTTAAATAACATATGCAAATATGATAAGATTAAATTCAAAGGTAAGAAATGATTTTTCTAAGTTGTTTTTCTTTTAAATATAGAATAATTTTTATTTGCTTTAAAAAGATGCTATACTTTCTCATCTGCTTAATTTCTTGTAGTTTACTGTGTATTGGGCAATATTTGAATTCCTTTTCAATAAATAAAAAACTAATTTGTTGATTTTTATAAGAATTAAATAAAATAATGTGCTTTGGGGATACTAGATTCTAAAAGGTGACATTGTTTTACACATTGATTATGATCATTTTTATTGTTTGTTTTCATAGTTTAAAAATTAAGTTTTTAACATTTTGCCATATTCTCTTCATATGTATACATACTGATATGTATATATATGTATACTATCTTCTTAAAAACAATAGATTAATACCTTAAAGTGAGGGATTCATTACAATCATCATAACATGAGGAAAGAAGGGCATATTGTCAGCTACATGGTATGAATTAGTGAAGCAATAATTATAACCATCTACCAAATGATATAACATCCACAGAATTTTTGCACTCTTCTATATTATCTTCCACAAATAAGAGACAGCACATGATATTTGTTTATGGGTCTGACTTTTTTCAGTTAGCTTAACATTCTCCACTTTCATCCATTTTGTTCCAAATGTCAGGTTTTCATAGTGATTGCCTTTAATTTAACTATTTTCATCACTTCACAGTGTTTGACCCAGAGCATATGCTAAATAAATATTTTTTATGAATGAAAATAAAATCAGTGAAAAGAGCATCAAAATCAGGAAAATGAATTTGAAATTATCATAAATCAGGGAAAAAACTAGTCTCAAGAATATTAAGTCAGCATTAAGAATGTTTGTTGCATTGCTCTTCCTTCAAATATTAGCTCACAAATTATGCTTCTCCATTAGCCAATGGATTTTCATTCAAATAATCTGAGTGATAACTCAGAAAGATTATCTGACATTATCTACTATTCAATTTTAAAGATGAATATAAACATGTAAAATTTGTGGTAGATGGAGGAATGGAGATGCAATCTCAAAACATTAAATTCACTCTTTCCTAGCCAAAAACAATTCTAAGAGGACTGATAATTCTATCGTATTCTTTTAGGGTTATAAAGGACAAAAGTAAAAAAAAAAAATAGATTTCCTTTGCATTAGTCAAATTATTGTGATTTTAAATTTAACAAATTATGTATTTGGTAGCACTGCAATATGTTAAACTTCTTTGTTAATATGATGAGTTCTATAAATTAGTAAAGCTATTTGCATAATAGATCTATCTATAAAATCATGTAACATTGTTCATTGTATACTCAACTACTTGTCCAACATGTTCAATGCTATCATCCAAAGCTTGTCCATCCTCCATTGCTAAATACAAGGTGCCTAGGATGTTGAAAATGAGGATTGCAGTTTTTACATCACTTCTAATTTAAGCCAAATAACAAACTTGAAACTTTCTTGCATATAAATCCGGGTCTTTACAGGTGATTTCTAAGTTCCTTTCCTAGTTTAAATGCTGCGTGGGACTACAGAGTGTTTTTCTTTTTTTCTTTTCTTCTTGATTATCTATGACATTCCATAGCCACTATTATGGTGGTTAGAAAATGATGTGTATAGATTTGTATAACATTCTCCTTGCTGTTGCTTTTATTCATACCTTGTTTTCTAAACTAAATTGCAAATTCTTCTGTGAGAGGCTTAATCTCCATTGGTCACTCTCACATATGGACTAACAAGATTAAGAATACATTTGACATTTGACATTTGCTATTCATTTAATAAGACTAATGTTTGAAAGCTTAAATTTGAGAAACTATGAGATGATCATTATAAGTTAGCATAAAATTATGTTATTATAATATTAGAGGTTAAAATTAATATTATAAAGGGATATATTGACTTATCAGAGTTGATATTCAGGAAGTGTCTAAAATTGTCAAAGCTTTCCATTGTTGTTTTTTCCTCTGGGGATTTCCATTTAGGAAATGTCAGTCACACCTCATTGCTTTCACTTTTTTAGATTTATCTTCATCGACATCAATTGTCAAAGAAGAATAAAGGAAGGTCAATACACCAGTCCTGAGGTTTCCAATCCCTACTAGAAAAAAAAAAAAAAAAGAACAGAACAGAAAATAGTTGAGAAAAGGGGGCAGTTTGATGGGAAATGACCTGTGAGCGTTCTCTTCTTCCAACCTCTTCTTCCTCTGTCAGTTAATCTGCAGCAGTTCTCCTGAATCCAGATAGATTCTCCTCTTCTACCACTCTCTCTACTCTCACACAATCTCTGGAAATCACTATTAATGTACAATCTGAATAGTGCTTCCTAGTTTACCATATTAACTTATTCTCTTAAGAACCTTGTGAAATAAATATCAAATTTACTATCTATGTGATTCAAGCTGAAGTAACTGATCCTAGGAATGACAAAAGTGATGAGATTTGAGATCTGCATCAAAACCTCCGAAAGCAAGTTCCTTGAAGCAGTACTAAAAACTTAGAAGCCAAATGATACTAACATTTCCTCCTTACCAGTAGCTGCTGTCAGATTGTCTTTTTTTTTTAATGTTTTGTTCTCAAATCTGTCTCTCTTTATATTGGTATTGTTTAAATGTAAATTAATATACAGCAGAAACTAAACAGTCTGAAGATAAAGACTGATAGATAATTCTTTAAAAGAAAAAAATTAGGCCTCCAATATGTGAATAAATTGAATGTTATAATAATTACATTATAATAAATATAACATGTATATCAATATGTATTACATATATATTGAAAGTAACTTGATAAAGAATATTTGCGAGGATCATTAATAGAAACAGTTCAAAATTTACTGAAGTTTAAGAAGAATCTATTTTTGAAATAATGTGGTCAATTTTCTCTCTCTTGACTTCATTTTGCTATGTTTCCAAGGGTAGTTTTCCATAACTCCTATGAGAAACGTTTGTGGAAAACTGAATTGAAACGTAAGTTTATTTCGGTACAAGAAAAATTGAAATCATGTATGTGAGGGATCTTCATGAAGTTCATATAAAATGTGTTATGAGAAAATTATGCATGAATTTAAAATTTTTGCACCAAAGTAAATTTATTTTTTAAATTTATATAAGGTGAACCAACTTCATGTATTTCATATATACAGATTTAGGAGTATAGTGATACTTCCCACACTACCCTCCCTCCCACCTACACTCCTACCCTCGTCCTCCTTCTTTTCTTATTCTTTCTTTAAGCTTTCAAACTTTTTGAATCTTTTTCAAGAGAATTATAAATTCTTCCTCTTCCACACTCTTGACTTACACATCTTAGAGCACTGGACTTCAAAAAAAAAAAACTAAAATTAATCAAGTGTAGCCAATTTATTTTGGCCAGTCCATGCCAATTTTTTCACATACTTTGTGATGCTCTTCTTCTTAGCTGAACTCTGATCTTCAAACTGATGAACTTTGCCTTTTCCTCCTTCTTGTGAAAGCCTGCAGGTAGGTACTGATCCATTCTGATTAATGTCTAATGATGATAAACTAAAGACAAAATCCCAGCTAACAGCTTCCATCTGTGGTTATGCATAAAATATCTGCTTCTGGCAAGTAACGCTATATGCAAATTAAAATTTTGAATGCTGAAGGAGTTACATAATATATTCATATATGCCTAAAATAGAGATTTCCCCACTTTTCACCACCTTCAGTTTCTGTAATTCTCAGGAACTCTATAAATACAGGAGGGAAGTTATGGGGGGGAAAGCCATTGTAATCCATAAGCTGTACTTTGGAAATTTGTATTCATTAAATAAAAGTTAAAAAAAGAAAGAAACACAATATCTTTATTTCTTTTTCTTAGTGTGCTTGTTTGGGCTTTCACAGAAAAATATATATTTTATAAAATATATTTAGTGAATATTAATTACAGAAGTTGACATTGGTTTTTGTTTTACTGTAGCCCCCTTAAGACTATTGCCTAAATTTAATTATTGTAATATAGCCCTAGGACCTGATATTTAGCATACACTTGCTGCCTTAAGGCCTTCTCTGTATTTGCTGCCAGCAAAATCATCCACCCATATGATTCACTGTATCCAGATTTAACAATGGATGTAATCTACTCCATGTGCAGCTATACACACTATACAGATTTTTAACTCTCATTATTCCAGAAAAGAAATTGTCTTCCTTCTGTCTCTGTCCTCGCTCTTTCTTCTTTGCAGGCATTTTCTGTTGGTATTAAGTTGTTCAAGTTTTGATGACCATATGTCTGTATGTTAGTCTAATGTTCATTTCAAGGAAGCATCATCCTTTCCTTGTCCTTGAGAATGAATTATGAAATTAATAATTAGCTTAATATATAAATGGACAAGTCTTGATGGAATCCAATGTCCAAAATGAATGATGGCAACCTGGGAATATTTTCTTAGGGAACTTTTCAAAACCAAAGTGCTCTTCGTGAATGTATCACTGTGCATTGTGTGTCTGACATCAGGAAGCCAGGCAATTGTGCTTATAATAACACAGCTCTCGACTCTGCAGTAAGTGTGTCTTTGCACTTCACTTGAAGACTCTGTAAATTCTAGAAACTAAAGAAAGGAAAGGTGGTGAAAAGTGAGACCTCTTCTTTATGCATATAAAGGTGCATTATGTAATTTATGCAGCACTCTATTTTTTTCGTAAGTGGAAGATAGGAAGATACATTCCATTATCTTTTGATGGGACAATCCAGAGTTGTTTTGTATCATCTAGTAGAAAATTATATGTGTTTCTCACATTTCATTAACTCCTGAAGTGTACTCTTTAACTTGTAAACCACTCAGACTGATTCTTCTCTCACTTGAGGGATTCAATTACAAAACCTCTCCTTAAGTGATAAAAGTAGTTTTAAAGATGTATTTGCATAGGTGCTGTGCTGTGCCTGTGTTGACCTTTATTTTATTTTTTTCTTTTTAAGTATTCACTGAGTACACCTGGGCTTTCCAGATCTCTGAGGCATTATAATAATGACAATTTCACGATCAGTAAATGCTGGAGAGATAGAAAGTTTGAGTTGAGAAGAATGGGGAAAGCTGAGATGTTTATCTTTGAGAGTGTGGCATAAAATGATGAATCACACCAAATTATCAGGTAATTTATTAGCCCATGGGAACTTGGAAAGGAACAGTTCTCACTCCCAGATGCTTGTGTGACAAAGGTAATTTAGTTAATTTGGAGGGAGTGATTCTGAATAAGACCTATCAAGAGTGAATGAATGAAAATATTTTTCAGTGCTAAATATAAATAAGCCACCAGACATGGAGGAGACTTAAATGTATAATTCCAAGTGAGAGAAGTCATTTTCAAAGGGTATTACAGTATGCTTCCAACTATATGACTTTATGGAAAAGGCAAAATGAGCAAAGAGTAGAGATTAGTGGTTTCCAGGGGTTAGTGAAAAGGAGGAATGAAGAGGCAAAACATGGACGATTTTATTTTTTTTGGAACAGTCAATCTATTCCTACTGACATTGTAATGATACCTATGTATCATTAGGCATTTGTCAACATCCATACAAGAAGGTACAACACAAAGAGTGAACACTAATGTAAACTGTGTATTTTGGGTGAAAAAAGACATGTTCCTGTAGGTTCATCAATTGTAACAAAAGCACACTCTAGTGTGGGATGTTGGTAGTGGGGGTGGCTATTCATTTATCTGAGCAGCAAATATATAAGAAGTCTCTGTAATTTCTGTTCAGTGTTACTGTGAGCCTAAAATTAGTCTAAAAAGGCATTTAAAAGAAAAAAAAGAATGAATAAATTAATAAATGTTGTTTTTCAGAAACTAAATAAAGGTATTTGACAAAAATGATGTAGCAGAGAATGGGTTCAGATCTCCTAACCTTCAGAAAATGAAAGTCTGTCAGTCATTTTGACTGAGGTAAAATTACTACTTTACTGATATTCAGTGTTGGATTAGGCTTTGCAACACACTTTTGGAGAAACTGCAGGTCACAACCACTGTTTCTTTATCGACAACTCCCGTACAACGATCAGCCATGGCAGTCATCTAGATCAATGCACTCTTTTTTTAAAAAAAAATATTTATTTATTTATTTATTTATTTGAAAGGCAGTGTTACAGAGAGAGATGGACACACACACACACACAATGAGTCTAGGTCTCCCACATAGGTGTCAGGAGCCCAAGTATCATCTTCTAGTGTCATCTTCTACTACTTTCCCAGGAGCATTAGCAGGGAGCTAGATCATAGTGCAACAGCTAGGACATGAAACCCTCCCATATGGGATGCCAGCATTGCAGGCAGCAGTTTAACCCTCTGAACCACAATGCATCCCCTGTACTTTATAGTCTTCATTCAGTAAATCAGAGGATAATAAGAGTCTTAAAATGTGTCCATGGGGCCGGCATTGTGGCGTAGTGGGTAAAGCCATAGCCTGCTGTATCAGCATCCCAGATTTGCTTCAGTTCAAGTCCTGGCTGCTCCACTTCCGATCCAGCTCTCTGCTACTGCCTGGGAAAGCAGTAGAACATGGCCCAAGTCCTTGGCCTCTGCCTACATGTGGAAGATCTGAAAAAAGCTCCAGGCTCCTGGCTTCAAATAGATCCATCTCCAGGTGTTGCTGCCATTTGGGGAGTGAACCAGAAGATGGAAGCTCTCTCTCTCTCTCTCTCTGCCTTTAAAATACATAAATCAATTATATAAATAAATAGATGAATAAATCAATAAATCAGGAATGAAGGAAGGAGAGAGGAAAGGGAGGGAAGGGAAGGGAGGGAAGGAAAGAGGAGGAGAGGGGAGGGGAGGGAGGGGAGAGGAGGAGAGGGGAGGGGAGGGAAATGAGAGAAAATGTGTCCATGTTAAGATCTTTGCTGTAGTTGAACCAGTAAATCCCAAGCATGGAATGATCACCTGCTATTAGACATGTGAACCATAGAGGCTAAGAGAGCAAAAGACAGAAGGTTCACAGAAGGGAACAGAGAAACAAAAATCAGTGCAGCTTGGCAGTTCCTCCTTGCAGCATATTTCTGCCACCTTCCTGTTTCCTTCGTGTTCCCATTGAACCACACTCATCTATACCACTCCACCCTTTCCTTCCACTTGTGCTAGTTTATATAGGTCAATGCTAGCTGATTTCTAACTCTTGACTAAGATCCTGGTTCTGTAAGACAGTTAACTGCTGACACTTAATTTTCTAATGAAGTACATTTATTATTAGTAATAAATAGAGCCTTCAGAGGTAGACAATCTCACCTAATTAAATGTAGTCTATTACTTATTAATACAGTGATGAAATGCAGTGAAAAATTACCACTGTGATTATTGCTACAGCTCTTTACTTCAATATCACTGATAAGTCTTAAAATTAATATAAACTATATTTAATTGTAATATTTGTATTAAATATTTAAAATACAGAAAATGGAAAATGATGATCCTAATTAAAAACACAGACTTTTAAAAACCTCTTAAGGAAGAAAAATGAATATAATTAATTTCAGAAATTACTTATTGATTGTGGTTGACCCACTATATCACTTTGATGTGTACGAGAAGCAACTAAGTTTGCTAAGAAAATGTTAGAAGGCATACAGATTAGCAATTCCTTTTTTAAAAATGAATTAGTTTCACTTTATTTGAAAGGCAAAGGCCTGCAGCAGCCAGAGTGGGGCCAGCAAAACTAGGGCAGTGAGTGGCAGGGACCCAAGGTTACCCTCAAAAGTGTGCATCAGCAAGAAACTGGATTGGAAACAGGAGCTGGGACTTCAAGCAGGCACTCCAATATGCAATGAAGCATCTCAAGTGCTTTTTAAATTGCTTTTTCAAATGTTTGATCCCAGATCAAAATTTCAGAAACTGCTATATTTAGATATTGCAAATGAACAATTAAGGGTGGTGAGTGAAGGGACTAAGATTTCTTCATGTTGTTGCATGAATTTGCATTTAAGCCAGGATAGGAGACTAAAATGAACCATGTTCTGATGCATTAGAGTTGGAGACATCAGTAAAAAATCATGTTTAGCTTAACATAGACGGATGGCCACATAAAAAAAAATCCTTACAAATGTGTATATTTCCAGAGGTCAATATAAACCCATATATTTCCTTGCTCTATTAGTGAAGAGTGCCTGAAAGAAATGACATCCTAGTAACAACAAGTACACCGCACTCAGATATCTTGCGTCTAATACTATTCTACAAAAAAAGAAAAAATGAAATGGCTGATTATAAAACTGGGACAGGAAAGGGAAGCCAAGAACATTCTGTAGTACCAGAATGTAAAGTACTAAAGAAACAAACAAAATCTTATTCATACTCATGGAGAATGGAGAAAGTTAATAGGGAGTCAATGGAAAGAGTTACTACAGCAAAAACTGGAATACTTTGAGCAGAGAATAAGAAAGGTAGTATTGGATTATAAAGCATACAACAATTATTCATGAGTTCGTACAAATATAAATAAATAATTAAATAAAGTAATACATGGAGGTGAATAGACAAATCTCATGTGCCCAAGAATTCCAAATAATTTATGTAGACATTCTTCCCTTAAGGCTGATATAAATTCCCATTCCTTAAATGTGGGCTGAACATGGTGATTTCTTGCTAAAGAGTATACAATACGGAGAAGGGAAAAAGGAAGTAACTTTACACTGAAGAAATCTCACAAACACAACCGCAGTTAATGGGTCAAATAGAACAACAGTAGTCACAGACAATGTTGACAGTACGTATACTGATGTGTGATGAAAATAGGAACTTACCTCTACCCTCTTCTTTCCCCAAGTTCACTACCACACTCCACTTATGGGAACACCATCAGAGAAATCCCCAAGAGCTATTGCAAAGCCATTCTGCAAAACACTTTTATTTCAAGGCTCAACGTTTTCAGTCATTAAAAAAGAAATAAATAAATAAAAGAAAATCTGAGAAAAATATTCACTGCCAAGAGGGTCCGAAGGAGACATAACAATCAAATGTCATGCTACATATTTGAACAGAAAGGACATGAGAGGAAATTTAGGTCTAAATAAATTACAGATTTCAGTTAATAGTAATGTGTCATGGTTGGTTCATTAGTTGTCTAACATATACCATAATACTTTAAGATGTCAAAAATATGACAAATATGTAAGATATATATGATCACATTCTGTATTATTTTCTGAAGACCTAAACCCCTGCTAAAACAAAGTATATTTTTAGAAGAAAATAAAAAGTAGATTCTGGGGCCTTTGGCAAAGATTTTTGTATAAGGTGGCCAATGTGTATTCTAGGCCAGCGCCGCAGCTCAGTAGGGTAATCTTCCGCCTGCGGCACCAGCACACCAGGTTCTAGTCTTGGTCGGGGCGCCGGATTCTGTCCCGGTTGCCCTTCTTCCAGGCCAGATCTCTGCTGTAGCCCGGGAGTGCAGTGGAAGATGGCCCAAGTTCTTGGGCCCTGTACCCCATGGGAAATCAGGATAGGCACCTGGCTCCTGCCTTCAGTTCAGCACGGTGCGTCGGCCACAGCGGCTACTGGAGGGTGAACCAACGGCAAAAAGGAAGACCTTTCTCTCTGTCTCTCTCTCTCACTGTCCACTCTGACTGTCAAAACAAACAAACAAACAAACAAAAAAAAACCAAAGTGTATTCTATATGATTCCGGTCCAAAACCACATTTGGGACATTTCCCCAGTGTGTGAATTCTTTTAGGCTCAGGACTCTGTCTTGTTCTCTGTATTAGTTAAAGATATCAGGTCTAAATATGCAATATCAAACTAGTGAATATTTGCTGATGGATGAATTAATTTGTAAACAATAAATATGTTTCAGCCGCATTTCTAGTTAAGGCAAGGACAGATTCTTATTTTCCTGTGAACATCAAAGTTTTACAAGTTTTTCTTTATAATTGTTTTATTGGGATTTTCATCTATGTGATAGTTCACTTTTCTGTCAAATCAAAGCTTGTTGATTTCTTTCCATAACCATTCATTGTTACCTAATTGATGCAACTTGTAAGATTTATACTCTTTGTATTTATATAAAAAGAAAATTTAATAGAGACCAAAATGTAAAATTTGCTATTCAAGCACTCTTCTGAAGTGTTAGGTGTATAATATATTTTTGTCAGTATATACAAATATATGCATACATAGGTATGTACACACAAACACACACACACACACTCCCTATCTGCTTCCATCCCTCTTAAGATAGTACATGTGTTGGCCGGCACCTTGGTTCAATAGGCTAATCCTCTGCCTGTGGCGCTGGCATACCGGGTTCTAGTCCCGATCGGGGCCGCCGGATTCTGTCCTGGTTGCCCCTCTTCCAGACCAGCTCTCTGCTGTGGCCAGGGAGTGCAGTGGAGGATGGCCCAGGTCCTTGGGTCCTGCACCCGCATGGGAGACCAGGAGAAGCACCTGGCTCCTGCCTTCAGATCAGCGCGGTGTGCCAGCCGCAGCGGCCATCGGAGGGTGAAACAACGGTAAAGGAAGACCTTTCTTTCTGTCCCTCTCTCACTGTCCACTCTGCCTGTCAAAAAAAAAAAATAGTACATGTAATGGTGAAGGCCTGCCAGAATGTTCCATGATAATCTCCTCATGGCAAGATCTTTAATCGAATCATATCTGCAAAGCCATTATTGCCATGTAAGATAATTTACAGGTTACAGAGATTCAGATGTGGATATCTTTTGCAGAGATATTAGTTTACCACAATTAGTCATGAATCTGGAATTCCCTCCACACTCTATTCTTATGTTCACCCATGTTGAAGATGCATCAGTACATCATTTACTTATATTGACTGGTAATGTTACACTGGATGAATATACTCATAGCACAAGTTGCTTATTCTTTCAGCTGTTGGAGTACGTTTGGTTATTTATTCTTTTGACTATTATGTAGCGTTTCTTTGAACATTTGTGCACAGTTCTTGTGTGGACATATATGTTCCTAGTTCTCCTAGATACATACCAAGATATGGAGTCAGTGGGTCATAGGATAACTCTATAGTTAATATTTTGAAGAACCTAAAAAAGTGTTTTGCAAAGTATTATACATTTTTTAATATTATCAACAATGTAAGAATGCTCCACTTTCTCTGTGTCCTCAATACTTGTGATTATCCCTTTTTAACCAATGAAGTGGTATCTCACTGTTTTGTTGGTCATTTATAATGACTGATAATGCTCTTCATTTTATGTAACTTATAGTCCATTTTATTAGCTTTTTATAGAAAAAGTTACTCAAATAACTTGCCTATTTATTTATTTTTCAAGATGTTATCAGCTACTTAATTAGATTCTTTCTACAAAATTCAGAACACCCAAAGGGATCATATATATAAGACCAAGTGTCTGCTAATAATAATAGATAGAATTTAAAAAGGAGAGAATGATCCAATATGGGAAGCAGGACACAGAGCAGACTCATAGAATGACAAATTCCCTAAACAGCACTCTGGCCTCAGAATCAGACAAAAAGGCATTCAGATCTGACTGAAAAGCCCATGAGAGCATTTCAGTTATGGAAAGCCAAGACACTGTGGTAAAAAATGACCTACGTGAAAGATCTCTGTGAGTGAGATCCCAGTGGAAAGAAGGGGCCATCAAAGAAGGAGGTACCTTTCTCTGAAGTGAGGAGAGAACTTCCACTTTGATTATGGCCAGGTCTAAATAATGTCAGAGTTTGTGGACTCAAGAGGCTTCCATAGGCTTGGCAGCTCATGACAAGACCCTCGGTGAGCACTGATGTCCAAAATAAGAGTGTCAGTTGTTAAATCAACAACAGGAGTCATTGTGCACTTGCTCTCCATGTAGGACCTCTTTCTTTAATGTGTTGTACTATGAAAATTAACGGTACAACTAGTCTTCAAGCAGTAATTTATACTACGTGTGTCTGTATGGGTACAAACTGTTGAAATCTTTACTTAGTATAGAGTTGATCTTCTACGTATAAATATAATTAAAAAGGAATCTTAATGAAGAATGGGATGGGAGAAGGAGTAGGAGTGGGATGGTTTGGGGGTAGGGGGTGAGTATGGGAGGAAGAACCGCTATAATACAAAAGTTGTACTTTAGTAATTTATATTTATTAAATAAAAGCTTTCTATAAAAAATTCAGAACACCAATTTGTGAGGATAAATTCCATTCATTAAGGCAAAAAACAGATTTCAGGTAGCCCAGGAGCTGAGGAACAGGCTTGATTTTGGAAATATTTGTGAATACACAAGTTTCTCATCAACCTTGCTCTGCTCTGTAATTGCATATTTCTCATTTTCCATGTGAAAGATCTCACCTTCCTGGTGTCTGGGTTTCTGCAGCTGCTTCTCCTTGAAATAAGCCTCAGTGGAATGTTTTGGGATTTCATACTGCTGATATCAATCTTTGTGGAGGTGGCAATGACAAGTTTCTGATGTGTTCTACACAGAGGAACCTAACTTGGGGGAAGACATCCAGTCACCAGCAGCAAGTCACTATTCAGCTGCTGCAGGAGAACCACCCTCTTGCCTCTGTGGTGCCCAGTGATGGGGATCAGAATGATCCCAGGGGTGATGACAGCTTGCAGTTTCCTCATGTGCTGACTGAAAGGCTTTTTGCTGTGGCTGAAGAGCTTTGAAGGCACACTTCAGTGAAATAACATCTAGGCATTTCGCAAAGCTTAAAAACCCTGGTGACATCATCCTTCTAACCACCATCTGTTTTCGTGTGCAGCAAAAACTTTCATCTTTTCAATCCTGGATTTGGGATCCTGAATTTGGGAGCCGAATATTTCCTCTTGTACAAGGCCGCCATGTAATACACACCAGGTAGGGAATATCTGTCATTCACTCTCATGAGGACAGGGTTTCAGCTGCAGGGTGCTTCCTCTTCTTGGACTTTTTATCCTTGAGGTAACTGGTTTTAAATTTGCTGCTGGCAGTATTCACCGTATTGGCTGGAGATCCTTCTTAGTGTCCAGCTTCTGAACTGAAGCTTTTTCACCTACTATCTTGCAAGATGCAAACGGTGCCTTTTTACTTATTTAAGAGGTAGAGAGACATAGAGAGAGAGATGAGAGATAGAGAGATAAAAAAGGGCAGATAGATGATAGGTGATGGATGAATGGATGGATAGATAGATGATTGATGATAGATACATAGATAGATATGAAGATAGATAGATTCCATCTGCTGGTTCACTACCCAAATGACCACTATAGCCAGCACTGGGACTGTGGTCGGGAGCTCAATTCATATCTTCATATCTTCCACATTGGTGGCAGGAATTCAATTATTAGAAATATCACTGCTGCCTCCTAGAACCATCAATGTCAGAAAGCTGGAGTCAAGACCTTGAGCTGGAAATCAGACCCAGGTATTCTGATGTAGGATTCAGTTGCCTTATATTCTAGTCTTAATTCCCACTTCTGTCCATTTTTTTAATTGAGTAGTTTGTCTTTTTATTGTTAAATCGTAAGACTGTTTGTAAATGCTGAATATACGTTCCTTTGTCGATACATGATTTAAGGTATTTTCCTTCATTCTTGGAGTCATCTTATTTTCCCCAGAATCCCCTTATTTTCAGGTATACAAACTTAATGCATTTCATTAGTACAACTTTAGGAACAAAGTGATTCTTCCCACCATACCTGCCATCCCACCTGCACTCCCACCCTTCTTCCTTATCCTTCTCCTATTCTTATTCTTATTTTTCACTAAATTTATTTCCAATTAACATTATACAAATATGATTAACTCTATACTAAGTAAAGAGTTCAACAAATAGCATAAAAAAAAAAACTATTCCTCAGTAGTCAAGAACTGTGATTGTCATTCTATGAGTCTGCATTGTGGATTACTTCCCATGTTGAGCATTCTCTCCCATTTAATTCTATCTATTATTATTACAAGATACTTGATTCTATTTATATGATCACTTTAACACTTACTATGATCACCTTAACGCTTAAGATGGCATGTTTACCACCTAGCTTAATGGGATTTGAGTCCCATAACAAGTTTTTTAACTGTACCCTTAGAAGTAAGTCTATAGTTATGTATGGAGAACTATACAACTTTACAGCTACAAACTTCCTCCTCACTCTCTTATTCCCAATCTTATTTTTTACTGAGATCCATCCTCATTTGAATTTATACACATATGATTCACTATGTTAAGTAAACAGTTCAATAAATAGTATGAAGAACCCCCCCTCCAAAAAAGAAAAGAAAAGAAACTGGTCCTCTACAGTCAAGACAAGGTCTTGATTCAAGTCATCCCTTCTCAAAGTGTCAATTTTACTTCTACAGATTTCATTTTAGGTGCTCTATTAGCTATCACAGATCAGAGAGAACAAATGATATTTGTCCCTTTGGTACTGGCTTATTTCACTAAGTGTGATGTTTTCCGGATTCATCCATGTTTTTGCAAATGAACAGATTTCATATTTTTGTACCACTCTGTAGCCTTGCATAATGTACATATCCCATAATTTTTATCCAGTCTTCGGTTGATGGGCATTTAGGTTTATTCCATGTCTTAGCTATTGTGAATTGAGCTACAATAAACATGGGGGTGCAGATAACTCTTTTATTTACTGATTTTATTTCCCTTGGGTAAATTTCCAGGAGTGGGATGGCTGGGTCATATAGTAGATTAATATTCAGATCTCTGAGGTATCTCCATACTGTCTTCCATAGTGGCTTTACCAGTTTACATTCCCACCAACAGTGGATTAGGGTATCTTTTCCCCACATCCTCACTAGCATTTGTTATTTGTTGTTTTCTATATGAAAGCCATTCTAACTGGGGTGAGGTGAAACCTCATTGTGGTTTTCATTTGCATTTCCCTGGTATTTAGTGATTCTGAACATTTTTTCATGTGTCTGTTGGCCATTTGGATTTCCTCTTTTGAAAAAATATCTGGATTATCGGACATTTCTGAGATGGTGGAGTAGGGAGGGAACTTACTGATGTAGCCCAGGAGAAGATAGTTTAAAAGTGGTGAAAAGAGTGTAGTCTTATGGAACAGTTAGGGAGAAAATGGCAGAGGAAAATCTACCAAAATTAGATATGGTTGAACTAAGTGGAGGGTGTGGGCACTCACGGCTCAGGACTCCAGCAACTTAGAGTGTACTCAGTAGCCAAGAGCCTACCCAGCAGCTGAGAGCCTATGCACCAATGTTGAAAAGTGAGGTGAGACCAGACCACAACAGCCCAAACCACTGATGAAAAGCTGTAGGAATAGCCTAGAGGAAACCTGGCTTGGTGCCCCATGGGGATAGTGTACCAGCCAAACTAGAGGAGAAAAAAAAAAGGATAATCACTTCACAACAGCATCCTGTAACAAGCTGATAAGGTAGTCGCCATTTTGGACATACATAACAGATGCACCAGCTTATACCTGTGCCCAGCAACCAGCTGAGTTGAGACCCTGTCTGTGGTAGAGAGAATAATCATTTGGCTAAGAGCTTGTGACTGTGTGAGGCTTCTGTACCAAGACTGTGAACAATACTGAGGGTATGTGGGAGGACTCATGGTGTGGCTGGTACTTTGAGCAGTCATAGTGGGAGACTCCACATGCTCAGGGCTTCCTGGCTACCTGATGAGAGACATTGCTGGGAAACTGAACTTAAACTGAGGACTGCACAGATACTTAGTGTGGTCCTTCAGACAGAGAGGACAAATGATATACCCACTGGAGCTAGCACTCAGACTCTGGTCTATATTGAGGAGAGGAGCTCAGCTGAGCAGAATAAATTTTTCATCTGATTAAAAAAAAAAAAACAAGAGAGAGAGACAAGATTTATCACAACAAACCTGTATGTGTCACCTTAGGCATGCCCTTAACCTTGGAGAACTGAACAGAGCTCGCTGGCCACACCTACTACAATCCTCTGGATATTCACTGAAAGCAGACTTTCCACTTATCTACAGAATCATAGTACAAAGACAAAAGCCACCACAGAAAAAAGAAAAGAAAAGAAAACGATAATTATCTCCACAAATGCTGAACAACAAATGCACCAATTCAAGAAACAAGAATAAAGAAGACAACAATTCAAGAAACAAGAATAAAGAAAACAACATGATGCTCCTAAAATAACACAACACTTCAGTTCCAGATTGTGAAGATGATGAGATAGAAGAAATACAAGAGACAGAATTCAAAAATTTGATCATAAGATTACATAGAAATAATCAAAAGCAAACGCATGAACTACTGAAATCCATACAGGACTTGAAAGAAAATTTCTTCCATGAAATTGAGATCTTAAAGAGAAATCAAAATGAAATGAAGAATTCAATAGAACAAATAAAAAATGCAGTAGAGAGCCTTAACAACAGAATCAGTGAAGCAGAAAAAAAGAATGTCAGACTTAGAAGACAAAGCACATGAAAGTATACAGTCAAACCAAAGACAAGAAGAGGAAATTAGAAAAATATAAAACACTGTTGGGAATCTACAGGGCATTATATAAAGGCTCAGTATATGAATTCTAGGAGTTCCTGAGGGCATGGAAAGAGAGAAAGGATTGGAAGGCCTTTTTAGTGAACTATAAAAGAAAACTCCCCTGGTTTGGAGAAAGAAAGGGACATCCAAGTACAGGAAGCACACAGAACTCCTAATAGACATGACCAGAAAAGATCCTCACCATCACACATTGTATAATCAAACTCACCACAGTAAAACATAAAGATTCTAAAATGTGCATGAGAGAAATGCCAGATTACTTTTAGGGGAGCTCCAGTTAGACTCACAGCAGACTTCTCATCAGAAACCCTACAGGCTAAGAGAATGGTGAGATATAGTCCAAGTCTTAAGAGAAAATAACTGTCATCTCAGAATATTATACCCTGCAAATATCTCATTTATGAATGAAGATGAAATAAAGACCTTCTATTAAAAACAGAAATTAAAAGAATTTGTCACCACCTGTCCAGCACTACAAAAGATGCTTAAGGATGTGATGCACACAGAAACACAGAAACATGGTCATCACTACAAAAGAGGATAAAGGGAGAAAAATCTATCAGTAAAAGTTCAAAGGAGATTCAAAATAAAAATAAGATTATGTTTGAAAAAATGGCAGGGCTAAGTCATTACTTATCAATAGTCACCTTGAATGTAAATGACCTCAACTCCCCAGTTAAAAGATACAGACTGACTGAATGAATTAAAAAGCAAAACCCATCTATTTGTTGACTAAAAGAAATACATCTCACCAACAAAGATGCATGCAGACTGAAAGTGAAAAGATGGAAAAAGATATTCCATGCCAACAGAAACCAAAAAAGAGCTGGCATAACCATCTTAATATCAGACAAAATAGAATTCAACACAAAAAAACTGTTAAAAGAGACAAAGAAGGGCGCTACATAATGATGCAAGGATCAATTCAACAGGAAGATGTAACTATTATAAACACATATGCACCTGGCTATTTAAAAGAAACATTACAGGATTTTAAAGGGAGACTTAGGCTCCATTATAATAGTATTGATGGACTTCAATAGTCCACTTTCAGCAATGGACCTATCAACCAGATAGAAAATAAACAAGGAAATAGCAGATTTAATTGACACTATATACCAAATGGACTTAACAGATATCTACAGAACTTTTCATCCTACAGTTGAAGAATATACAGCAGTGCATGGAACTTTCTCTAGGATTGCCCACATTCTAGACAATAAAGCAAATCTGAGCAAATTCAAAAGAATCAAAATCATACAATGTATCTTCTCAGACCACAAGGTAATGAAGTTGGAAATCAGCAACTCTGGAATCTCTAGTGCATATGCAAACACACGGAGACTGAACAATATGGTCCTGAATGAACAGTGGGTCATAGAATAAATCAAAAGAGAAATCAAAAACTTTTTGGAAGCAAATGAAGGTGACCATACAACATATCAAAACTTATGGGATACAGCAAAGGCAGTGTTAAGAGGAAAGTTTATAGCAATAGATGCCTACATTAAGAAATTGGGAAGACACCAAATAAGTGAGGTATCAATGCATCTCAAGGATCTAGAAAAACAACAGCGAACCAAACTCAAAACTAATAGGAGAAAAGAAATAATTAAAATTAGAGAAGAAATCAACAAAATTGAAAAAAAAAAAACAAAAGATCAGCAAAATGAAGAGCTGGTTTTTTGAAAAATAAGCAAAGTTGACACAGCATTGAAACAACTAACCAAAAAAAAAAAAAAGGATATAGGAGACCCAAAAGAGTAATCAGAAATTACTACAAAGAGCTGTATACCAACAAACTCAATGATGAGAATTACAAAACATTAAAGAAAGAAATATAAGAAGATACAAAAAATGGAAAAATCTTCCATGTTCATGGATTGGAAGAATCAATATAATCAATATTTCCATTCTTCTGAAAGCAATTTACAGATTCAATGCAATACCAATCAGAATACCAAAGACATTCTCAGATCTGGAAAAAATAATGCTGAAATTCATATGGTGGGATCTCCAACAGCTAAAGGAATCTTGTACAACAAAAACAAAGCCAGAGGCATCACAATACCAGATTTCAAGACATACTATAGGACAGCTATAATCCAAATATCCTGGTACTGGTACAAAGATAGATGGATAGAAAAATGGAACAGAATAAAAACACCAGAAATCAATCCAAAGATCTACAACCAACTTATGTTTGATCAAGGAGCTAAAACCAATCCCTGAAGCAAGGACAGTCTCTTCAACAAATGGTGCTGGGAAAATTGGATTGCCACATGCAGTATGAAGCAAGTCCCCCACCTTACACCTTACACAAAAATCCACTCAACATGGATTAAAGATCTGAATTTACAGCTGGACACCACAAATTATTAGAGAACATTGGGGAAATTCTGCAAAACATTGGCACAGGCAAAGTCTTGAAAAAGACCCCTGAGGCACAGGCAGTCAAAGCCAAAATTAACAATTAGAATTGCATCAAATTGAGAAGTTTCTGTACTGCAAAAGAAACAGGAGAGAGAAGAGGCAACTGACAGAATGGGAGGAATTATTTGCAAACTATGCAACTATAAAGAGATCAAGAAACTACACAAAAAAACAAAACAATAACCCAGTTAAGAGATGGGCAAAGGATGTAAACAGACATTTTTCTTTCTTTTTTTAGAAAGCTTTTATTTAATAAATATAAATTTCATAGGTACAGCTTTAATATTCTTCCCCTATACCAGCCCTCTCACCCTGACTCCTGTCACACCTTTTACACCCTCTCCTACCCCATTCTTCATTAAGATTCTTTTTTACTTATCTTTATATACAGAAGACCAGTTCTATACTAAGTAAAGATTTTAACAGCTTGCACCCACATGGAAACACAAAGTATCAAGCACTGTTTGAAGACAAGTTTTATGGTTAATTCCAATAGTACAACTCATTAAGGACAGAGGTCCTACATGAGGAGCAAGTGCACAGTGACTCCTGCTGTTTATGTAACAATTGACACTCTTATTTATGACGTCAGTGATTACCCAAGGCTCTTGTTATGAGCCTCCTAGGCTATGGAAACCTTTGAGTCCACAAACTCCATCAGTATTTGGACAGGACCATAAGCAAAGGGAAGTTCTCTCCCTTCAGAGAAAAGTACATCCTTCTTTGATGGACCCTCTTTCCACTGGGATTTCACTCACAGAGAACCTTCATATGGATAATTTTTTTGTCACAGTGTCTTGGCTTTCCATGCCAGAAATACTCTCATGGGTTTTTCAGCCAGATCTGAATGACTTAAGGGTTGATTCTGAAGTCAGAGTGCTGTTTAGGGCAGTTGTCATGCTGAGTCTGCTATGTGGCCTGCTTCCCATGTTGGATCATTCTCTCCTTTTAAATTCTATCTATTGTTATTACCAAGCATTTGGTCTTATTTATGCAATCCCTTT
Organism: Lepus europaeus; assembly: GCF_033115175.1. Taxonomy (NCBI): domain Eukaryota; kingdom Metazoa; phylum Chordata; class Mammalia; order Lagomorpha; family Leporidae; genus Lepus; species Lepus europaeus. The sequence continues at coordinate 29,879,310 of NC_084836.1, read as the reverse complement.
GACACTTAATCCTATCTATATGATCAGTTACACACTTAATATGATCACTTTAACATGTAAGATGGCATTAGTACTACCCAGCTTAATGGGATTTGGAATCCCATGGCAAGTTTTTAGTTTTACCCTTAGGGGTAAGTCCATGAGAATGTGTGCTGAACTGTACATCTTCTCCTTCTCTTATTCTCATTCTTATTTTTTTACTGGGGTCTCTTTTCAATTGGATTTAATCATCTATGAATAATTATGTGTTAAATAAAGAGTTCAACCAATGGTATCAAGTAGAAAAAGAAAATAGCAAAATAAAAATAATAATAAAGTGTTCCTCAACAGTCAAGACAAGGGCTGATCAAGTCATTGCTTCTCATAATGTCAATTTCATTTCTACACATTTCATTTTCATGGTCTGTTAGTTGTCACAGATCAGGGAGAACTTGCAATATTTGTCCTTTTGGGACTGACTTATTTCACTCAGCATGATGTTTTCCAGATTCCTCCATCTTGTTTCAAATGCCTGGATTTTTTTTTAACCACTGTGCAGTATTCCATAGAGTCCATATCTCAGAATTTCTTTATTCAACTTTCTGTTGATGGGCATTTAGATTGATTCCATGACTTTGCTACTGTGAATTGAGCAGCAAAAAACATGAAAGTGCAGATAGCTTTTTTATTTGCTGATTTCATTTCCCTTGGGCAAATTCTAAAGAGTGGGATGGCTGGGTCCTATGGCTGGACTAGATTCAGATTTCTGAGATATCTCCAAACTGTCTTCCATACTGGCTTTACCAGGTTGCATTCCCACCAACAATGGATTAGAGTACCTTTTTCCCCCCGACATCCTCTCTAGCATTTGTTGTTTGTTGATTTCTGTATGAAAGCTATTCTAACCAGGGATCCTGAACATTTGTTCATGTCTGTTAGCCATTTGGATTTCCTCTTTTGAAAAATATCTGCTTAAGTCCTTGGCCCACCTCTTAAGTAGGTTGTTTGTTTTGTTGTTGTGGAGTTTTTTGATCTCATTGGCTTTACTCATTACACCACCATGCTGGCGCCAGGAAACATCTTTTTACTTTATTAACTTTATTGATACGATGCTTAATAAGGCACTATTGAAACACAGTTTCAAAGAAATTTCAAATGAATTGCTTCTTTTACTTGTGTTTTGTTGTCATGTTGAGAAACCATTGCCTAATCTAAGATCAGAAAAATTCATTCCTATTATTTATGATTTTTATAGTTTTATTTATTATATTAATTGAATCATTTACTTCGAGTTATTGTATATAAACAGTGTGTTACCCAAGAGTTTGCTCCTTTTGTCTATGTCAATTGATTTATTGGTGTATAGTTATAAGGCTTTTTATTTATATAAAATTTGTATTATCTATTCTTTCATCCTTGATTTAAGGTTTTGAGTCTTCTTTCATCGTTATTGCTCATATTTTATCATTTTTGTTGATTGAAAATTTGGTTTGATTGACTTCCTACATTTTTCTTCTATCCTGAGATTTCTTTATTTACATTCTAATCTTTATTGTCTTCTATCTCTTTCTTTTGCACTTAACTTACTCTTTATAATGGATTTTAAATTTTCAAATTGGACAATATTTAACACTGTGAAATATTTCATCCTTTATGATTTACTTACTTAGTGTTCATTATGAAGCATATCATTTATTTTTCTACTTTTCTGGCATCTTCTTCTAATTCTGCTTTCCCTGAAAACTTCCCTGGACTTTGCACAATATAAGGATTTTTTGTTTCAACTTCTCTGTATGGTCATTTAATGTCGTTGAGGATATTTCATTGTGGACCTACTTCTCCCACTACCCATTTGTGCATTGATTTCCTTTTATAATTAAAAAAATTCACTTATTTTTCAGGAAGAGAAGCAGCTAGGACAAGAACCAGCACCCATATGGGATGCTGGCACTGCAGGCAGAGGCTTAACCTACTATGTCACAGCACCACCCCTTTAACTAGCATCTTAATCTCTAGGCCAAAAGCCAGTCCCAACTCTTAAATTTTTTTAACCTAAAAATACTCTCTGGTAAACTTCCTCCATGCTAGTTCCCATTTCAGGATCTATTTCCTGGGAACTCAAAAGTCCAACATCATTGTATACTCTCTTTATAAGTAATTTCATCCACTCCAATGGTTTCCTTTACTACATGTTAACAATCATTAATTATGTCTCTACTTCAGATCTCCCCTGATCTTCAATGATGTATTTCACAGATTTCCAAAAGGCTCACTTGGATATCTCACAGTCAGCTGAAAATAAATAAACATGCCAAGAAGGGAACTGTAATTTCCTCTCCAAATCCCTGTCTCTCTTCAGCTCTGTTTTACTGTATCTGGAATATGTTTTAAGAAGACATTTTTGGTTCAGACTCTTCCTTAGCACCATCCTCAAGACTCTCTTAAGATATTAGCTATGGGTCTAGCATAATGGCACAACAGATTAAGCTGCCACCTGCAGTGCCAGCATCCCATGTGGTCACCGGGTGGAGTCCTGACTGCTCCACTTCCAATGATTGGGAAAAGCAGGGGAGGATGGTCCAAGAGCTTAGTCCTCTGCACCCACTTGGGAGATCAGGAAGAAGCTCCTGGCTCCTGGTTTCTGTCTTCAGCCTAGCCTAGATTCAGTTGTAGTGGACTTGTGGGAAGTGAACCAGCAGATGGAAGAACTCTCTTTCTAGCCCTTTTTCTCTCTGTTAACTGCCTACCGAATGAATAAAATAACTGTTTTTTAAAAAGATTGTAACCACAACTACCAAGTACAGGAGTTGAGGCCAATAAAACTAATGTCAGGTATTTTCCTACTCACTTTACATATATTAACTCATTTAATAAGCACAACTATTCTGTGAGGCAGGATTTAAAAAAAAAAAAAAAAACTTAAAGGAGGGGCCGGTGCTGTGGCACAATAAATTAAAGCCCTGGCCTAAAGCACCAGCATCCTATATGGGCGCTAGTCCTTGGGCCTCTGCACCCACATGGAAGACCCAGAAGAAGCTCCTGGCTCCTGGCTTTGGATCAGCACAGCTCCAGCCATTGTGGCCATCTGGGGAGTGAACCAGAGGATGGAAGACCTCTCTCTCTCTCTCTCTCTCTCTGTCTGTCTCTATCTCTCTCTGTAACTCTTTCAAATAAATAAATAAATCTTTTAAAAAAAACGTAAAGGAAATTTCCATAGAAAGGAAAGTATAAATTATCTAAATCCCTAATATCAAAACAAATATTTATACATCAGTAACTTTTCTCTTAAAGTCTACATGCTAATTTCTTATGCTGCCTCATGGACATATACAAGTGTTGATTTGAATTTTGCATCTATTTGATAGATAGATAATGGGCAACAGGAACAGTTGGTCAGAAAAGGGTACATCAAAAGTTTTTGGAATATGAAATTTAAAGAAAACAGATGGGTAGACGTTTGTTAGAATTGTTAAGATGTCCATTGGAATGTGTCTTGGGATGTTCACATCCTATAGAGAATTTCCTAGGTTTGTATCCCAGCTCTGCTTCTGATTACAGCTCCCTGCTAATGCAAACCCTTGGAGACTTTAGGTGATGGCTTAAGTACTTGGGTCCCTGCAACTATACAGACTCAGATTGAGTTTCTAGTTCATGGTTTTGCCCTGGCGCAGCCCCAGCTGTTGTTTCCACTGGAGGAGTGCATCATCAAGTGAGATATAACAAATAACAACATTACCATATATATGTATATAAATTATATATATATATATATATATATATATATACACCATATTAAGGATTATCTCTGGATAGAGTCTCTTAAAAGTTTTTACTATAAATTCTCTTAGAGACATTACTTAGCCTCATTGTTTCAAGCAACATTCTTATCAAAGTGGCTAGAAAATATGCATCCAAGTCCTTATTTTCTTTCCTGGAATCTAGTCCTCAATCTCCAACACAAATTCAGTATACCTTACTAAAAATTAATCTCGTTGTCTCCAAATGTACCAGCATTCCCTGAATCACAAATCCTTAAAATCTGAAAGGCATCCTTAACCTATCTCTTATTATTAAACATTCATATCCAATTTGTCAGTAGCATCTTTAAATCCTTCACAATACTTTTCTGAAGTTCAGCATCGGGACATCAAACCAAGTTTTTACTTCCCTTTAGGTATCTACACATATCTCCTAGCTGATATTCTGCTTCCAGTTTATTCCATAGCCATCAAATTCTGTTTTCTGCCACTATATTAATCTTTCTAAATCACAGTCCTCATCTTGTCAGTCAAATTGTCAATGGCTTGCCAATGTTTATAAACAAATTATTGATCTTGTACTTAGGTATCAAAAACCACTTCCTTTTTTCTAGTTCTATTCCAGAGCTCCCCTTTGTGTGCCTTTATATTCCAAATATAAGTATAGTAGGTTCAATGGTGTCATACTTAAAATATATGTCTACTGGAAACTATGAACATGTCCTTAATTGGGAAAGGTGTCGTTGCAGAAGTTCTGAAGTTGATAATTTTGAAATAAAATAATTTTAGACTAGGATGAACCATAAATCCAATAAGAAGTGTACCTAGGAGAGAAGAGAAGGGGAAAAGTCACAGATGAGAAGGTCAGGTAAAGATAGGAGCAGAAATTTGAGTTCTTCAAACCAAAGAATGCCAAGTGCCAACAGACATTGAAAGGCAAGGAAGGATTTTCCCTAAGGGTTTCAGAGTGAGTGAGGTCCTACTGATACCTTGAATTAGGATTTACAACTTCCAAGTGGTGTGAGAATAAATGCCTCTTATTTTAATTCACCTACGTAAGTGGTAATGGATTGTGGCACTCATGAGCACAGTATGTCAGCTGAGTCTTCCTGAAAATACTCCTTTTGCAATATCCCTGGCTTGGGACAGTTTCCCTTGTTGGATACTAACTTTACTTGTGTACCTCCTGAAATGATAGTTAACACTTTTAACCATATACAGCATAAAAGAAACAGTTCTAAGACTTCTATAATATCAACTACTTTGATCTTTCATTAGCCATACAAAATAGATATTGTTATATCTACAGTTATAAAGGCATGCATTCCACAAAAGCTTACGTTTGGACAGAAGCCATCTAACTCTAGATCTGTGCTCCTAATGGCTTCAATAAGTCATTGACAAAGACCAAAATACACTCTGTGGTATCTTTCCTGATCAAATGACTAGAAGGAATATGTATGATTTCTTTTAGTTATTTTTATAAGTACCATTCATCAAACATGATATAGACTACATTTCATGTACTTCATTTAGTTAGATTGCAAAATTCCTGAAAAAAAAAGTGACCATGTCTTATAAACCTGAATTTTTTTTACAGAGGTATCCACAATGTTTGTCTAGGTTTAAAATAAATAAATCATCAAATGAGTACATCTGGTAGAAGACAAATGAAATGATCATTTTTACTAAAAGTTAAATAGAGAGTGCAATCATTTGTCTGAAACTATTTCAGAAAAAGAGAAAAAGTGAACCTTCAAAATTCAGACTTGCCAATGTAGCATTCTGTTACCCTCAGGTCTCTTCTTACTCTAATAAATTTATTTTTTTGTTTTTTTTTAATTAAACTTTTATTTAATGAATATAAATTTCCAAAGTACAGCTTATGGGTTACTCTAATAAATTTAAAAGAAATGAATGTGTTCAAAAGTTTAACGTTTAGAAAATTTTATAAATATAAGGTAACCCATAAAGAATAAATACAAAATAGCTAACTATGACAAAACTAGAAAGATTTCATTGTTTCTAAGTAACATAGCAAATGAAGTGGATGTGTTTATTAACATAATTTGTTATTTGGGTTTACTTCCAATGTAAACATAAAAAGAAACTAAGAAAATCACTGTTTACAGAAAACAAATCGAGATGCTAAATTCAATTACATTCACTCTACTTAGGGATGGAAAGAATGTTCTACCTCTTTCCTTTCTAGACTCAATCATCTTTCTTAAACAACTGTTTATGTGAAAGCAGAATCATATGAAAATTTTGGGAAACCCATCTGTAGCATTATTTCATGAATTATATACAAATATTTCAGTTTCTACTTCATAAAAATTGAAGGATTATAATAAATTTGTATGAATTCTAAAAGTTGAAACTATATTTATGAAAAATAAAGTGTGATAATTTTTCTTTGTACTAATCAAAACATGAAGAAGATAATTTAGCATGCATAGTTTAAAAATTATTCATAAAGAAACAGTACTAACTTCCAACTATTGACTACATATGAAAAGCATCAAATTAAATATTCCCTTCTTTGATTTAGTTTCTTGTTTCTACAGGAGAAATTATTTGATAGAAGTGAGGGCATGAGGCCAGGGTTGTGCACAGCAGGTTAAGCTGCTATAGCCAATACCTGCATCTCATATTTCAGGGCATGTTCAAGTCAGCTGCTCCACTTCCCATCCAACTCCCAGCTGAGGTACCTGGGAAAGCAGCAGAAGATGGGGCAAATACTGGTGTCCTCTGAAAGAGTCCCAGGCTCCTGGCCTTGGCATACTCCATCCCAGGCCATGTAGGTCATTGGGAAGTGAACCAGGAGATGTAAGATCTCTGTTTCTGTAACTCTCCCTTTCAAATAAATTTTAAAAAATAAGAAAGGATGAATACAAATCATAAGAAAGTGGTCAAGGTCTGGAACTTGTTTCTATCAGTTAGCAATTCTTTTAGTTCCAAATAACAGAATATAAAAATAATAGCTTAAACCAAGGTTTAGTTTTCACTGCATAATATGAAATCGGAGTGCTATCAACTTCTGGTGATGGTTCTTCAATTTAGCAATATCCAAAATATGTATGATTCTCTTGGCTTTTTTCCCATTCTTTTTGTCTCTCTGGAATCTGAAGATGCCAGCTTCCACTCAATTTACCAAGATTACAGCAAATTATCCTGAAACAGAACTTTGGGTCTGAGAATTTCTTGAGTTATTTCTTAATTATGAGAGTGTAAAGCAAGTAGGTAACAATTTTTCCTACACAAGTGGAACAGGTTACTTTACAAAGGTATGCATATACACACAAAGAATAAAACAATCCAAACACTTTAAGGCACAAACATAGGAGTAAAGCAATCCAAACTTATTGAGGCATAAATATTGATTGAGACAAATGTTCTTAAACTGCAAAAAATGCTTCTCAAGGCCCCCCAAGTGAACATTCACTGATAGTATCAGTATCTATATTTGTTATGTAGCCTTAAGCACCAATACCTCAGTGGTCTTCTTTGGTTTAGGGAGTCCTGGAAACATCTCTTCACATGTATATCTGTTATAGTCCTCACAAGAAAGAAGTAAACAATACAGTTTTCTCTGAGGCAATGACAATAGATTTTCTATCTGGTTCTTGGCCAGTGGCAAAGAGTAATGAGGCTGTGTGTAATACAGTGGTGGCAGCCACAATAGCTGAAGTATTGTGATGCAGTAGCAGTTGAGATGGTTTTGCACCAAGGGGCACACTTGATGGCTAATGATACCAGGAACCTCGAGCAATGTGGATTGAATCTTGGTTATTAACAAGAGTGTGTCTATTTAGAGGCCAAAATATATGACAATAAAGCATTGAATAGTGTATTGTTTTTGATTGTCCACTTTGCAATTGTGACTTATTCTACCTCTTGGTACAATTGTGACATTTTCTAGCATCTAGCTTCAAGTTCAAGTGGATGAACCTTGAATCTAGAACTAATGTTAGAATGTAAGAAATTAACCCCAAACTATAATAAACTTAACACTGGTGGCTGGTAATATCTTAGGAAAATTTCTTGAGTAGTGCAAAGTAAATATAAACCATAATATACATTATTATAATCTATAATGAGAAATAATTTCTGATTGTATGGCTTATACAATTTTCAATCCAGTAAGTAGAAAAAATGCATACAAAGAAAATGTCCTTTTAATAATCACTTACTGATGCCTTCATGGTTGAGGAACTATTCTGTGTTCCTGAGGCAGGATGAGGAGTGAAGATATATTCTTTATTTGCTATTGCTTTCATTCTTCTCGGGCATTAAGGTTTCCTGCTATTTCTTAAACTCACTAGGGATGCTACTCACTATCTCCTTTTGTCTGTAGCATTGTACTCCAGATATATATCTTGCTGTTTTTCCTGACTCAAATTTTGGCTCATATGTTGTCTTCCAAATGAGATCTCTGAACTATTCCTTTTTAAAATTATAAATCTTCTGTACATGTACTGGTATTTTATAATCAGCCCCACATTGCTCTGTTTTTCGTCACATCACTTATCATCTGATTCCTTTTTAATTGTATAATGCATTGAATTGATCTCTTCATTCTCACCCTCAAGAATTCAAGGTCTATCAGAGTAGAATTTTTTTACTGATATATTTCTAGAACCTGGAAGTAAATGCTGAATAAATATTGATGAGTGCATTATAACTGAATGAATAACAGTGGTAAGTGGAATAAATTACAGGAGGATGAAGCCTGAATTAGCAGGAGTCTAGAAGAAACGATGAATAATTAGACCAAAGCAGAATGGATTTTAGGGCAGCAGCGAGGTGTCAGGAAAACATTATAGACGGGGAACCATTTGAGTCAACCAGATAAAAGAAAGTGTTAGGGTTGAGCAGAATTTTATTTGTGTGGAAACAAGGGGTAGAGAGAATAGTTGAAAAAAACATAAATGAACCCTTAGTTGGACATCTGAAAGATTGATGTGTCTGAGGGCTGAGGTTTATGGAAATGTACAGTAGGAAGTACTAGAGAAATTATATACATCTATCAAATTGGTTTTATTCCTCTTGAATGCAGGATAAATGAAATCAAGAAAAATGTGATATTGCAGTGACATAGGAATTCAGACATTTGGTTTCTCACAAGTGTAGAGTCCTAGTAAGGATGGTTGAGGTAGAGCTGAATCAGCAGGTAAGTGATGTCATCAAGGATTCAGGTTCTTTCCATCTCTCCTCTCCTTTACCTTCAAGCTTTGCACGGGCTTCCTCCTCAGGCCAGATCAAAGATGACTGCTATAATTCTGGACCTCACACTTCCAACATCCAGGAGGAAAAGAGCAACCCTTATTTATTCCTGTCAGTCTACCTTAGGAATGTCTTGGAAGACACTTAAACACTTCACTCCACAGGTCACATAATGAGAGCTGTACTGTGAATCTTGGTATCTTTTCATTTAGCAAATAGTTATAGAGTTCATATAAGGTCTCAAGCACTGTTGTAGACATTTCATAATACAGCACCATTAAACTACATACAATCTTTGTTTTCATGGAGCTTATTTGTAAGTAGGGAGGTGAAAATACGTAAGCTAACAAAGACATAATGTCATACTATGAAAAATTCTATGAACAAAAACAGAATAATAAGTAAATAATAGGTGTATAAAAAGTAGGAATTTCAGGTTGAATGAGCTAAGAGGGTGGGCGTAGAAAGAGTCTCAGAGGAAGTGACTTTGAAGAAGAGATTTGAATGAAGTGAGGGATGGGAGGCCTTGAGACTGTCTTAAGAAATATTTTTCTATAGAAAGGCAACAAGTCCAAATTCTTGAGTTGGAATAGTCCAAGAAATATTTTGGAAGGCCAGGTGACTGGAACAGAATTTAAAAAGGTAGAATATATAAGGAGCAGAGGCCAGAAAGTGAAGCAGGAGGGCGCATCATGACTGTTCTAAAGGCCTGTGTAAGGATGGACTGTGTACTAAGGGAGATCAAAAAGTGTTGAATAGTTTTGAAGAATAGAGTAGTATGATTTGATTTACTTTTTGAAAAGGATCATTCTGTATGCAGAGAATAGACATGGGGGACACTGCAGAAATAGAGGTCAAAAGTTAGCAGAAGCACAGATTTAAAACAAAAAGAGAAAACAACAATAGAATAGGACATTTCTCAGGGTGGTCTTGGACCAAAATGGTTCTCATCCCTTCTGAAGAACAATTAGCATATTTTGGAAATGCAGCATCCTGAAGCACCTGGGAAGAAAAGGCCAGAACAGCCAAGGCTCTATTCCAGTACCTCCCAGAACTGGATGTCCTGCATCACTCTCACACAGGGTGTCATGTTACCCTCGTGCATAAAACACAGGGCAGGCTGCTTTCCAGGTTTTCTCAGTTGCAGTTCAAATGAGGTGAGCAAAAATGAGATTTCATTTACCCTGCCCTGTGCAACTTTCCTGAGCCTAGGGACCAGATCCCTAGGCATTCTAGGCTTTTTACAGATTTTTTTGTTGCTTATCTGTAAGTAATAAAATTATATTACATTAATTGTGTGCAAGCATTCTGTCACATCAGACTCATGCAAGTGATAGAAATTAGCACTGTCAAAGGCGCAGTGGGGGCATGTTTTCCAATTTTTCCCTGGAATTGACACTAGTGTCCTGTGAACCCACTTTACCAAAAGTGGTTGGACTGAGAATATATTGTAAATATAAAGAAAGCAGTAGAAGAATGGCCCCTAGCCATGGAAATGGACTAATTCTGATGGTTCAAACTTCTCTGGAAGGACTGCATATTTGACAGTCAAGCATCATGCACACTATAGAGTATGTTAGCATCAGATGGTGAAGCTGTATGCATTTCAGCAAGCATTGACTGAGCAGCTAAATACCAATGTTGTGTTTTGGTTTGTCTAAGAGGAGAGAACTGAGAAGGGGGGTCAGGGTGCAGGGTGATTATTAGGACATCTCAGAGAATTTATATCTGTGGAATTACAGCTACAGCTGTGCCTTTAACAGACTTTCCCAATGCTCTATCCAGCTATGATTTCTGGGTGGTCTGGTATGTAATATGACTTTAGTAGTTCCTATAGTCTTGGACCTACCCTAACTTATTAAATTTTTATTTATATTTTTCCATTTTTAAAATGTTTTAAGAAATCTGTAATAATTATACATCTTTATGTGATACCATGTAATATTTCAGTGCATGTATACAGTATAAACTGTGTTTATTTTTCCATTTCCATTTCCTTATCTTTTCTCTGTTGGAAACCTATAGGCTCTGGTCTACTTCCAGTTTGATGAAAAGTACTTTTCTCTGTCCTGGTGTAATGATAGATGAAAAGTTGTGATGGTACAGCACAGATTCTGTGAGTCATTGGCTGAAGCTTTCTGATATCCAGCCTTAGTATTTTCCTGTTAGCCTACAACTGCAGAGCTTTTCAGAGAAAAGAAATAAGGCATAATCAGTTAACTACCTGACTAGTTAGTCTTCTTGAGGGATGATGTTGCATTAGGGACTCAGGTTTACATTGTGTCACAGAATTTGCTAGATCAGCAACAATGGGTTCAGAGTCCATGCCATTAGGACCAGGTATAGCCTCCATTACTTCCACTCTGGCCAGAACTAGGTGTGAATCCTGTCAAAACTAGGCTGCTTGATAACTAAACCAGAGTGACTCAACTGGCCTCCTTTTATCTACTTTGAAAGGCATTAGTATACAATACAAAGATCTTTGATCTTTAAGTCCACTCTCAGATCCATCCACCAGCTTTTGCTCCTGGGCCCCTTGTCTCTAAGCTTGCAATGTTTTGCCTCCCAGACTGTGACTAGCTAGTTAAGCAATATGTCACTACTCATGAGTCCAACTATTATCTAACACAGTTCAATTTTTCTCTAACACAAAGTTAAGGACCAGAAACACTGTCAGAAATTCTGTCAGCTGGAAGGATTACTCTATATTTCTATCATCAATGATCTCGGTTTTTAGTTTGTACACATTTTTTGAGCTGAATAATTCAGAATCCAAGCTGGAGATGAGATGTTCTTCTACTATCCTCTGCTTCCATATGCGTAATCTGAGGAAAAGGCATTGTTGCTACTGTAATAATTAAATAATTGTCTTGGCGGCCAGCGCCACAGCTCACTAGGCTAATCCTCCACCTGCGGCGCCGGCACCCCGAGTTCTAGGTCCAGTTGGGGCGCCAGATTCTGTCCCAGTTTCTCCTCTTCCAGTCCAGCTCTCTGCTGTGGCCGGGGAGTGCAGTGGAAGATGGCCCAGGTCCTTGGGCCCTGCACCCATATGGGAGACCAGGAGGAAGCACCTGACTCCTGGCTTTGGATCGGCGCAGCACGCCAGCCGTAGCAGCCATTTGGGAGGTGAACCAATGGAAGGAAGACCTTTCTCTCTCTCTCTCTCACTAACTCTGCCTATCAAAAAAAAAAAAATGTCTTGGCTACTTTTTCATGCAGTTTGCATGTGACCTTTTCTTGCCTTTGCTTATCTTGAATGCATCACTTCCAGTCTTTGAATGAATGAATATTTCTGGGATAAACCATTATGACTTCATGGTCTGTCAGAATACAGATATGATCACTTATTACCCTGTGGTCAGATTTTCCATGTGTACCAGGGCCCAGTAGCTATTGAGGGATTGTTTGTCGAGTGAAAAGTAATTCTCTATTGAATGGTGTGACCATGTTTCAGAACCCTAGAGATCTGTTCATAATGTGTAGGCTGGATATTGGCCAGAACTCCATTTATTACATCATGTCATTTGTCTATACTCAGGTAAGTGAGTCATAGTTGGTACACTCTGTTCTCCAAATGTATGAGTATTGTCCATTCTTGGTGCATAGTTACCTGAGAAGATTTCATAGTTACTTTGGAAATTCATGGGGCAAAGCTTACATGCTCATTTATAAAGATACTTCAAGAATGTTATTCTTGGGAACTCTGATTCTTCTTCAGTAAATTGGCTGTTATCTGAAAATTGGCTCAGGCCCAGAAATTTGGAAAATGGGAAAGAGAGAAAAGTCCTGCAAAGATGACAACACTCTAATTCCTGTAACTTGTGCAAGTCAAGTCTCTAAGACTTCACTGATGTAAGTGACATCAAGTTAACCTTGAAATTAGGAAGTTATGAGGTTGGCATTGAAGTACCATGAGTTGAGCCTCCAGGTGGATACCCACATCCCATATAGGAGAGCTAGTTTGAGTCCCATCTCCTCTAGTTCTAATAAAGCTTCCTGCTGATGTATCTTGGAAGGCAGCAGATGATGGCTCAAATGCCTGGCCATTGCTATCCATGTGGGAGATGTGGGTGAAGTTCCAGCCTCCTGGATTTGGGCTGGTCCAGCAGTACTGGCTATTTTGGGCATCTGGGGAGTGAGCCAACAGAGAGAAAATCAATCTCTCTCTCTCTCTCTCTCTCTCTCTCTGCATTTCAGGTATATTAAAATAAATAATTTTTAAATTGAGAAGTCATCCTGGATTATCTGAATGGCCTTAATCTAATAACATGAGTCATTACACGCACAGAATTTTCTCAGATGGAGTCAGAATGCTGTGCACATGAAGGAAGGAAAGATGTGGAAAATGAAAACTCCAAGGGATTCCAAATGTAGTAAGGATTTGATACATTGCTGCCAGCTCTGAGGTTCTCACACAGAAGAATAAGAGGCCTTTCGGGGGCCTAGGGTGTGATCTCTAGCTGGAAGCTAGTAAATAAATGATGTCTTCAGACTTACAGCCACAAAGAACTGGACTTGGCCAACAACCTGAATGAGTTTGGAAACATTCACCACCCGGCTACAAGAAAGGAATGCAACCTTGCTATGCAGACCTGATCCCAGACATCCTTGCCCTACATGTTATGATACTATTCTTCCTCAGTGAAGGCCATGAACTTCATTACAGACCTTCTCTGTTTGGAAGTCTAAACTTGGTTATTCTAATCATTAAGGCTCCAACCAAGACCTTAGTATTCTCCGCTCTATTTTACAGAGATGAGGACTCCTTTTTTATGATACCAATGAGACTTATATATTACCCTTCTATTAGTGATTAATAACTCTCCACTTATGGTTATTATTTTCTAAAAAGTCAGGTAAGCTTAGCAACAATTACTCCATTACACCGACCTTGTAATGAACTATTTTTTCTCATAATTCTCAAACTATCGACACAGTGCTCCAGCTAGTACATTCTTATCCACTTCCATACTAGTATACCATTCCAATACACATCAACAGAAATTTAGTAACTGGTTACAGCCATGTGACAGAGGTTATCTTGGCTCATTAAATAAAAGTATTGGGTTTTTAGTGGTAAGTGGACGGCAAATGATACAATTTCTAAACACCTACATATCTCCATTTCCTTGGATTGTTCCTAATACCAATCATTAAAGATTGAGTTCTCCAGAAGATAGACTCTGATATGGATTGATTTGTAGACAATTAGTCCGTATCTTATTATTGACAACTGTGCAAAAGAAGGTTAAAAAAAGAGGAGTTAGGTAGACAGAACAGTTGAGAAGTCTTGCATGCCCAATGATAGCCTTGGATAATTCTATAAGAAGACCTAAAGTTAAATTGCCCTTTGGAGTTGGCCAACTTTGAAGCAAGATGATCAGGCCTTACTGTCCTTTTATTGAATATGCATTGAACTAACAATATGTGGAAAGAATGTGATCTTGTTTGGTGGCTTTCTGCATCTGAGTCAGTCTCTGATAATGTTGACAGCTGAGCACTGCCTTCTTCTGTTTCTCCAGCACACGTTCTTCAATGAATCACAGTGCCCACACTAATACACAAGACTCAGCTACTGGCACAAAAATGAATAAGAAATTTCAGGGTCTTTGGGGAAAAGACACACATTTTGTCACATCATAATGATGATTAAAGAAAGCTCACAATGGGCGGTCATTTTGAGCTGAGTACTGAAGAATGAGAAGAAATCGCCCAAGAAGAAAAAAAAAATACTCCAGACAAAGAATATTAGGAAAATAGAGACATAGCAAAATTCCTTTGTTTAGAGAATGTTTCAAATTTACTCTCTTAGAGATTTTGAAATGTACAGTACCCATGGGATGCTTCCCCACAATATTCCCTCAAGTGTCAAATCAGTAACTGCAGCATAGTTAAGTACTTAAAGACCGATTTCATGTACTGCATCATCAATAGGACCTCCAAATCCAAAGCTGATCAATGAGTTGAACTTCAATATTTCAATGATAAAATAAAAATACTATGATATCTTAGCTAAGACATTAGAAAATTGATACCCATGTAATTTGTAAAACATTGGCATAACCGATTAAGCATTATGTGTAGCTGAAATAACTTAATGTAGGTAGACTTAATTTTATGAGGCTTATTCTTGTCATTTGTAGCAGGAATAAATATAAAGTTGTAAGATTACCAGCAATTTATCAAGCTATTAGCCCACATAGGCAAATAAGGACAGTTCAAACTAGAAAGCATGGGGTGAGCATCAGTTTAGTGATTAATATATGGTTTGAGATATCTGTGTCACCTATCAGCATGCCTGAGTTTAATTCTCTTTTTTTGTTAAATATTTATTTGTTTATTTTGAAAGAGTTACAGAGAGAGAGAGTGAAAGAGAAAGAGAGAGATCTTCCATCTGCTTGTTCATTTCCCAGATGGCTACAATGGCCAAAGCTGAGCCAGGAGGAAGCCAGGAACTTTATCTATCTGGGTCTGCTATGTTGGAGGGCAAGGGCCCAAACACGAGTCCTCTTCTACTGCTTTTCCAAGGCCATTAGCAGAGAGCCAGATGGGAAGTGAAGCAGCCAGGACACAAATCAGCACCCAAACGGATTGTCAGCCCTGCAGACAGCAGCTTTACCCACTGTGTAACAATGCCACCACCTTGAGTTTAATTCTTGACTCTAGCCCCTGAATATGGCTTTCTGCTAGTGTAGACCCTGGGAGAGTGTGGTGATGGCTCAAGTAGTTGGGTCCCTGCCATACACATGTGATATCTCAATTGAGTTCATTGCTCCTGGTGCCAGCCAGCCAACCCTGGACCATGTGGGTACTGGGGGAGTGAACCAACAGAAGGGAGACTTCTCTCTCGTGTCTCCCTCTCTCCCTCTCCCTCTCAAATAAACAAACAAAACTAGAAAGCAAATGCATGGTGTTGCTTCACTTCAACTATTACAACCAAACTAACCGCATCTAAATCAGCAAGGCCTGTCTATTATGGGGTTTTATGAAACACTGATTCCAAGCATAATACACTGTGTCAAATGGATGAGTACAAGCAAATTATTTGTACCAACTGGTTGGTACAAAAATGATGAATCACCTTATTTCATCTATTAGGAGGTTTCTAGCCTCTGAAACTCAATCAAACCTTTATGATTAATACGCTGGGAACATATTATCTGTCAGAGTAAAGTGATAAATAGTGCTCTCATATGCCATTCCTAAAAATTACCAGAGTATTCATCAAAAACAACTCTTAAAAACCTGTTTATATTGTGCATGAGTATAGAAACAGAGACTCTGAGAGCTTTAACCAATAAAAATCAAGCCCTGAAAAGAATTTCATTAAATTTACAGATCAGCCACTGAAGCATACCACAGCATTCAAAGGGATAAATATGAACACAGCAGAGATAGTACTAGTGACAAATTGGAATGTTATTGGCAAACACAGAATAGTTAAGAAATATTTCCTCAATTCTGGGTTGATGTTTGAGGATGCATTCTATGTTTGGGAAGAGAATAATATGGGTTCAGTTATGTTAAATCACTGCCATCAATTTCTATGTAAATATTAATTTGTAAAAAATGCCATTACTTTTTCCCTAAGCCAGCTTAAGAGGCTCCACAAAAGAGAATGAGCAAGTCATATGCCTCTGGTTGTTAATGTCAGTATGCATCAGCTTCATGTGGAGGGCTTGTTAAAATGCTTGTTCAGTAGCACAACTTACCAGCAAATTATGAAGCTATTAAGCCACATAGGCTAATAAGGACAGCTTTGTTTTTAAATCTACAGAGCATGGGGTGGGCATTAGTTGGTAGTGGATGGGTGCCACTCCCATAATTTTTGATTCAATAGATCTGCATTAGAGTCCCAGAATTTGCATTTCTAAATTCCCAGGTAATCATGGTGATGCTACTCTGGGAAACCACATTTTGCAATGCCCTCCACTATACATCACAGTTTGAAACTTTGAGGAATGCAAATGTGGAGTTGACATATATCAAACTGGAAAATGAAAGAAAAGAGCACTGATGCCTGAGTCTTCCTCTTTTCACTGATAATCATTTATGATCTTTATGTTCTAGGTTCTTTGCATTCATTATCTCAGTTAAGGGGCAAACTGTCCTTGAGAAAAAAAAGTCATGCAGTAACTTTGTATTATAGAAACAGAATACATGAAGCCCAAGTGTCTTGTGGCCCTATCTTTTATTATTTACCATTAAAAGAAACACAAGTTTGTTGTCAAGAACAATTAGGGGGTGGAGAGTGTAACTCTTTTTTTAAGATTTATTATTTATTTCAAAGGCAGAATTACAGAGACAGAGAGACAGAGATACTTTCCATCTGCTGCTTAACTCCTCAAATGGCCGCAATGGCTGGAACTTGGCAGATTCGAAGCTAAGATCCAGGAGCCAGGAGCTTCTTCCAGGTCTCCCATGTGGGTGCAGGGGCCCAAGTACCCAGGCCATCTATCGCTGGTTTCCCAGGTGCAATAGCAGGGAGCTGGATCAGAAGTGGAGCAACTGGCACTTGAACCAGCACCCATATGGGATGCCAGCATTGCAGGCAGTGGCTTTACCCACTATGCCAAAGTGCTGGCCCTGGAATGTAACTATTAAATTTTTTTCTCATAACATTGAATTAAAAATATCTCAAGACAATACCAAAGAACTTTCCTTCCTGTCTCTCCCTTTCAATATATTTCAGGACATAGGCATTCTACTAAGATTGTTCCTTTATATTGTGAAATGTTGGAGAATACAAGAGCTCCCAGAACTAGACTTAAAAAATTTGTGTTAGCTCGGTTAGCTGAAGACTCAAGGTTAGATTGGGTTTCTCTTTATTTCTCAAAATTTGGGTTTGAATTAAATTCACCAAGATAACTGAGAAAAAAATAGGCCCAGAGAATTGGGCTTAAGTTCCCAGAGACTTCAGTTCTCATTTAGCCCAATCCAGACTCTGTGTCAAAGATGGATATATTGAAAATTTGGGCACACCCAAATATCTTCTATCTCAAAATGGTTTTAATGGAATCATCAGCGCTAACTAGACTGGCACATGACTGAAATCTTATAATCTTCAAATACCATTTTCTATGAATTATAAGTTTTTGGCTTCATTTTGCCTTAAAATACTGTGCATGAATAACTTAGACACAGGTCTTAAGCAGAGAAAATAAAAATATTTTAAGAAATTCTCCATAGATTCTTCAAGATGATATGCAGTGCTTGTGAAAAAAAAAAAACATTAAATTGTTGTCTTTAGAGAACATTACTCTTGTGAATCTGAAGAAAAGCTTGAAATAAATAAAAAAACACATTCAGCAAGAGCTAGACCATACCAAAGATAGGAGCCAGGAACTACATCTGGGTCTGCCATGTGGGTGGCAGGAATGCAAATATTTTGAGCCATGATATGCTGCCTCCCAAGTATGTGTCAGGAAGGTAGACCAGAAGTGTGGAGTAGCTAGGACTCTATCACACATTCCAATAATGGATTGCAGTAATCCCAGGTGACAGTTTAACATACTATGCCATAATGCCCATCTTTCTAAAAAATGTGTCACAAGAGCTGAGACAGTGATTAGTGGAAATGAGTACTGGTCTGGGGTTAACGATGATGGCTTATTTTCTTAACTTTCCAGGAATGTGAGTTTTGTCTAGCTGTTAATATGTCCATGTTGCTCTGCTAGCACTGACATAATTAAAACAACTGAGAAGAAAAGGGGTTACTGAGGCAGAGATATCTAACTGTTATCCTGTGATTCTAAATGTTTTAATTATATTTTTATTATGTCATAGAGAAGCTGAGTGGCGGTATTATATTCAAAGTCAACTGTGGTTAAAGAGGCAAAGTGCTGGGTTGGATATCTCAGCGAACTCACAAAACACCTTGTAGTAATTACTTCTAGTGATGTGTCCTGGGAAGGTAGTTCTGTGAGGGTTAAACATTCATAAGGGTGTTGAGTGCTAATATGTTTAAAATCAGGGCTGGTGTTTGGTATAACAACTAAAGCATCAGTTAAGACCCTTGGTTCCATATTGGAGTGCCTGGTGTATTAATTCCACTTTTGAAAGAATCTTTTATAAGATACTATATTCTTCATTGAGACTTCCCCTTTAGCATTTATTTATCCATTTATTTTATTTGACAGATGGAGTTAGACAGTGAGAGAGAGAGAGACAGAGAGAAAGGTCTTTCTTCCATTGGTTCACCCCCCCAGATGGCCACCATGGCTGGTGCTGCGCCAGTCTGAAGCCAGGAGCCAGGTACTTCTGCCCGATCTCCCATGCGGGTGCAGGGGCCCAAGCACTTGGGCCATCCTCCACTGCCCTCCTGGGCCACAGCAGAGAGCTGGACTGGAAGAGGAGCAACTGGGACTAGAACTCATTGCCCATATGGGATGCCGCCGCCGCCACAGGTGGAGGATTAACCAAGTGAGCCACGGTGCCGGCCCCCCCC
This sequence comes from Lepus europaeus, assembly GCF_033115175.1. NCBI lineage: Eukaryota > Metazoa > Chordata > Mammalia > Lagomorpha > Leporidae > Lepus > Lepus europaeus. Next base: position 29,859,900 of record NC_084836.1, on the reverse strand, counting down.
TTTAGCATTTTGCATATATTGTCCTACTGCCTTCTGGCCTATATGATTTCTACTGAGACTTCTGTTGTCAGGCAAATTGAAATGCTCTTTTGTTTTGTTTCTTTCATCTTTTGGTACCAACAGAATAATCCCTGTGTCTTTGACCTCTGAAAATGTGATTGTATGTTGGGGTAGACTTATATGGATTGAATATGCCTGGTTATTTTTACTCTTCCTGTCCCCAGATATTTGTAACTTTCTCTTGGTTTGGGAATTTTTCTGTTGTTACTACTTTAAATAAGCTTTTTATCCTTTTGGCAACTCAAGTCCCTCTTGAGCTCCAATAATCCAAATATTTGCTCATTTGTTTCTGTCACAAAATTCTTATAAGCATGCATTCCTTTTCATTCTTCTTTTTCTCACCTAACTGTATATTTCAAAATAATTCATCTTCAAAATGATTTTTGTATGTGAAACTGACCCTTCTGTTGGTTACTCCCACTTCATTTTTCATTTCTTTCATAATATTTTTCATATCATTCACTATCCAAATAAGTATTATTAGATAACTGAACCAAGGCATAAAGCAGGGAAATATTATTTGAAATTTAAGGGCCTCTGGGATAATTTTCATCTTCTCCTTTATATTTTGTTGTGGGTAGGGAATGCATGTTTTTACTTTTCCTTCTTGATGCTAAAATAGAAGAGCTCTCCCTTTAAGTTATATGGCTACATGTAAAACAAATATTGTATCATATATATGCTAGATATGTTCACATAAAATATACACATGAAAATGTACATAACTACATTTTAAGCATAGTTTAATTTCTTTCACTTTGTAGAATTTATGATTATTTTAAATCAGATAGCTTCCAAATAACAGCCTTATTCCAGTGACCTTCATAATGCATATTCAATTCACCAGTTAACCCAATTTTATATTTACACTTAGAGGTCTACTAGCCCTCTAAACCTATTTTGTATAAAGTAGAACACAGTTAGTTGCTTTTCCTGAATGTCCTATGAGTATGAATGGTACACCCATTTTTCTTGTACTCTGACTGAAACATAAAAGACTTAGCTTCTCATGTGTGTCACCTCTGTAAAACTTTGTCTTCCCTCCTATTTCTTCTGCCACTATATATGTTTTTAATATTTATTTATTTGAAAGGCTGAGTTACATAGAGAGAGAAGAAGAGGCAGAGAAAGAGAGGTCTTCCATCCCCTGGTTCACTCCCCAATTAGCCACTATGGCCGGGCATGGGCCGATTCGAAGCCAGAAGCAAGGAGCTTCCTCCGGGTCTCCCACATGGGTGCAGGGGCCCAAGGATTGGGCCATCTTCCACTGCCTTATCAGGCCATAGCAGAGAGCTGGATCAGAAGTGGAGCAGCCAGGACTAGAATCGGTGCCAATATGGGATGCCAGCACTGCAGGCAGCGGCCTCACCCGCTTCACCACAGTGTCAACCCTGCCACTCTCTATTGATAGGACTGAAATCCTCTCTGAAAAGCTACATCCAGAATGATTTAACTTTCCCCTGTGTTTCTTTCTAAACACCTCTACAAGATGAAAAGATCTAAAGTGGAGTATTTCTTATATTAACCCCCTGCTCAAAAACCTACAATTACATATAAAGTATGATCTACTTTTCTAGTCATATTTCCTGCTCTTCCTTTCATGAAATGTATAGTTAAACAAAACCAAGGATTTCATTCCTTTAATATGCCTCATGTTTTCCTGACTTTGGATGTGCTTTTTTCAAGATTAGCTGAAACTTCATTTCCCTATGCGGTTTTTTGCTAATATTTTTCACATAATGAAGTTTGGTTTCAATCACCACTAAGTTTCAGTCACCATTAAAACTGCATACTACTATAACTCCTTCCCTTTGTGCATCTTAATTTAACATAAATAGTTTTTTAACCTTAAAATGTCACAAAATTTAAAATTCTTATGGGCGGAGACTGTTGTCTCTATTTAATACTAGTACAAAATCATGCATGCAGAATGATTCAGTACACATCAGCTATATTTAATGGAATCAGACATACCCTTAAAGAATATATTTTCCCAGGGTAAATGAAGTTGCTTCATTTTAGAGAATGTACAAGATTTGCTTATACCTCTACCATTATATTTCACCATCAATAAAGAGTAATGGAATGTCTATAAATGTGAGGCATACCACAATTCGTAGAATTTCTTTAGTATGTAGTCAGCACAAATTCAATGCAGATAATAGCTTTCACTCAAGAACTTCATTTGTTGTGATGTTCAGCATTAAGCATGCCATGACAATACTGATCATTTCTTTAAATCATGAGATGAGACATCTGTCACTACCGCTCATATTGACAGAATTTAAAATTAGGCACTGCTGAACTTTTGTTAGGAGATGCAATTCACATATTCTTAGTGTAACCTCTTTAATTGTTTTCTTCTTTACCAGCTAGTATGTTGCACAGTATACAGTTGATTCTTGTTGTTCATGGTAGTTATGTTGTATTTGCAAATGTTGAATCATTGCTGCAAGGGGAAATAGTGTTAGGTTTCTGCAAGTCTCTGTTCACAATACTTTCCGCAATCAGTAATGCATAAGTTGGTGTTATGTGCGTTTCTGCTCAAAGACACCTTTTTAATGTATACTATTGACTCATTAACACTGAACACACACTGAACTCCATTGTAACTCAGGCCTGAAAAAAATATTATCTAATATATGCGTTTTCTGCATGAGGCACACACATCACTGCCTTTCTGTGAATAGGAACATTTCTGTGAATAGATAACATTTTAGTATTATGATTTGAGGGCATTTAAAATAGTTAAATCATCAGCAAAAATTATATAAAAATTCAAAAATGGTGACACTCCAAAGACCTTAAAAAGGATATTTGTTTACAGTAATAGAGTTGAAAAGGAAGGCAGAGTATCACCTTATCTGGCCTCTACTGGGAACCTGCAGGTTGGACAATCAAATTTTTCATCATTCTGCACTTGTCTGAGAATGATTACAAAAATTCTGAGACCATTGATTTGTGGATTACAAAAATGGAACCTGAATCATGGTGATTCAACCACCGAAAAGCCAAAGGTTAAATAATATTTTATTAATTCCTTAGTGAGGTTGACATAATGTTTATTAAGTTTCATATGATTTTTTATTTTGCATCTTATATTAACGTTAAGAAACTGTTTAGAGTCCCCACATACATATTTACTGCTACATGCCTCTAAACTTTTGATTGCATACTTCCCTCTGCTTGGGAAGCTCTACTCCCGTCACCCTCATCACTTAATTCTCATTCAATCTGTGCAGCTCAATTTTGCATCATCTCCACTAGGAAGCTTGCCTGTAGCCTTACAAGAGACCAACCTCTGATTTTATGCATTCCTTTATCTTGGTATTGGGGATTGAACACATTTTCTGTCACCTCTATGTTAAGAATCTCTTAATAAGGTCTGTTTTTACCATTTTTAGCCTAAATATCTAGCATAATTCCTGGTTCATAAAGGATATCAAACACTGAGTTAATTGAACTGAACTGAACTAGGAAGAAGATAAGAAAAAATTGCTAATTTTAAAAAAAGATGAGAATTCAACTTGAATATTTATAAAAGCTAAAAAAATCTAGAATGCAATTTAATCAATTTAAAATTACAGTGAGAAGCAAAGTAAAATTTCCATTGATTAAAGAAAGGAAAGATTCTGTGTGCTTAAGTACTGAGGGGAAAATGGCTAATACTTATCATATAAAACAAATTGGATGATTCAGCAGCATAAAGCAATTATTTAAAAAGCTAACATTATGCTAGAATATATTAATAGGCACTTGAGTACCTTATCGTAAGTAATAATCTTTCTTCCATATTTGGCAATAATCAAGCCTTTCCTGAAGTATTTGTGAAAGTGGAAGAGAAATTGGAGCTCACTCAAAGAAGATCAACAAAAATGAAAATAAGACTGTTAGAACAGATGAAAGGAGTTCTGAGACTTTAAGGAGGTCAGAAAACAGTAAGAAGGATCATGAATTAAAACTTGTCATCAAGCCCAGCCCAATGCTTGGCACAAAGCTCAACTTAAAAGATTTTTTTTCAGTCTATTAATTAAAATACTTAAATTGAGGGTCAAAGGATACAGATTCGTAGTCTTACATAGTGTAGTGGCCAAAGCCAGATGAAAAAGATTAAAGTTCTAGAAGCCCATTAAAAGTTACTTGAAGAAGAATCTCCTGATGCTACAAAGTGATTAAACACTGAAACAAACTTTAGTGGGCTGTCTTGAAATATCCCTGCATCCTCAATGCTTTGAAATGCTTAAGTCTAGCCAAAAGTCCAACCAAAAGGTTGATCCAGTGCCCTTTGAACTGCTCTATCAGAATTATAATGCTTATTGATATGTTGCACTATTTTTTTTTTGACAGGCAGAGTGGACAGTGAGAGAGAGAGAGACAGAGAGAAAGGTCTTCCTTTTTCCGTTGGTTCACCCCCAAAGTGGCCACTGCGGCTAGTGTGCTGCGGGCAGCGCACCACACCAATCCGAAGCCAGGAGCCAGGTGCTTCTCCTGGTCTCCCATGTGGGTGCAGGGCCCAAGCACTTGGGCTCTCCTCCACTGCACTCCGGGGCCACAGCAGAGAGCTGGACTGGGAGAGGAGCAACCGGGACAGAATCCGGTGCCCTGACCGGGACTAGAACACTGTGTGCCGGTGCAGGCGGAGGATTAGCCTAGTGAGCCACGGTGCCGGCCTGGATTGTTACACTATTAATATCTTCTGTTCTAGAAGTCTGGGCATATTATTTATTCTGTTTAACCGTGTCCATCATTACTGTTTTTTGTATTTCTCTCATTTACATTCATATATATTTTCCTGGGAATGAAAAAGAAAAGTGTGTCCATTTACTTCCTTCTCCTCATTCTCATCTTGTAATAGATTTGAACCAAGTTACAAGAAAGAACAAATTTTTGATATAAGAAAGTTAAGTGCTTCCCTTGCATAGATAGTAACAATAATAGTTATTTAATAGCACCTATAAAGAACTTAAATTTCAGGCTTTATGATGGAACCATTATATGCTTTATCCCATTTAATCCTAACAAATATTCTTTGAGAGCAATAGGTATTGTGGCTCAAGGACTTAAGTTGATGCTTGTGTGATGCCTGCATCCCATATTGGCAGGCTGGGTAAATCCCTCCTACTCAATACTTTCAATCCAGCTTTCTGCAGGGTATGATGGCCCAAGTACTTTGTTCCTACCATCCATATAGAAGCCCTGGATAGAGTAGCTGGCTCCTGACTTCAACCTGGCCTGTCCTTGACTGTTGCAGGCATTTGGGGAATAAACAGAGATAAAGGCTCTCTCTCTGTGTGTCTTTCCCTCTCTCTCTGTCACTCTGCCTTTCAAACAAATTAATAAACCTTTAAAAATTATTTTAAAAGGTACTATTATAATCTCTCCCATGGATGGGGACCACTGATTGTTGAGCAAATTTTTCTAAGTCTTAGGAATTAAGAGAAACAGCAAGAATTCAAATATACGTATTTTAAAACTTCAGAACTCAAATTCTTCACCATTATTATTTGTGTTTGTTCAATTATTCACCATTTATTTATTGAAGCAACTGCTGTGTGCCCTGCCTTTTGCAGGTGCTGGAGCATAGACTGGGTTCCTTAAGAAACAAAGTGTAAGATGGAGATTTGCTTGCAGGAAGTTTATTGTGATGTGCTCTCAGGAAAACATTCACAGGGAAATGAAAGAAGCAGAATTGGTCAGAGGAAGAAGCTGAATAGTAACACAGTAGTTTCACAGTCCTGAAAAAGCCCTCAGCCCAGCCCTTGCAATTCTTGAGCTCAGTGGCTCTTTCATGTCCTCTCAGACTGTGGCAAAGGATCTGTGCCTTTGTATTGTCATCTACAAGTCACTGCGTGGGGGACTCCCTTAGAAAAGTACTTCCCATTGTGGGGAAGATCCCCTTTAGCCAAGGGCAGTTACAGGAAAGGAACTGCGTGCCATGGAATAAAACACCTGACAGCTTCATGATGCTTATCTATTGCTAAGGGAACGGGAAACACTGTCCATGAATAACATATTTTCTTAAAGAAGATGTGGATATGTCATGAGGAGAAAAAGAAAGCCAGGGAGAGTCGATAATGGGTGACGTGAATTAAGTAATGCCTCTTTGAGAAGGTGACTTTAGAGCAAAGATTTGAGAGATGAGAAGATATAAAAGAACATCTGGTGGAGAGAACAGTTTATGGAAAAAAATTCAGGGTCAGCATTGTGGGATAGTGGGTAAAACCCTTGCCTGTGACACTAACATCGCATATGGTCACTGGTTTATGCCCAGGCTGTTCCACTTCCCATTCAGCTCCCTGCTAACACACCTAGGAAAGGAGCACAAGATGGCCCAAGTGCTTAGATTCCAGCCATCCACGTCGGAGACCTTGAAGCTTTTGGCTTCTGCCTGGCCCAGAGCTGGCTGTTGCAGCCATCTGGTGAGAGAACCAATGGATGGAAGAGATCTCTCTTGTGCTGTCTGTCCCTCTCTCTGTAACTCTGACTTTCCAAATGAATAAATAAATATTTAAAAGAAAGAAAATGCTTAGCTGATCAGTCAGTGTGGCTGTATGACAGCCTGAAAGAATAGGACAGTAAGAAATAAAGGTCAAAGGCATAGTAGATGGGAGTCCAGACAATTTACACAGGCTGTACAATACATTAAGGATTTTGACATTTACTCTGAATGAATTAGGAACTTGTTTCAGGGTTTTGAGGAGAGGTGTGAATGATATGACAAATTTTAAAAGGCTCCCTCTTGCGTGTTAAGAACAGACTGTAGGGAGACAAAGGTAAAAGTAGGATGAATAAAACTATTTTATGGTGATGGATACGGCAATTATCCTGATCATTACATATCATGTATATATATTGCCATGTCACACTGAACCCTTATGTGCAATTAGTATGTGTCCACTGACAAAAATTTTTGAAGAGTGAAACTATTGCAACAGTCCCGATAAGAATCAGTGGTAATGGTGGATGCTGTGAGAGGTTCTGGAAGCATTTGGAAGGTGGACTCAACCTAATCAAAGATAATCAAGGCTGCACAGTTCACTATTTGGCCTGAAGCAAATTACTTAATTTCTTAGAACTTTAGTATCACTTCCCTAAAATAGATATAATATCTCTATTCTACTGAGCTGATTGTGAGGATTAAATAAAAAAATCTGTGTGATGTGCTTTGCATAGCACCTAGAACATAAATGGTGCCCAGTAAACACTACTTCCTCTCCTATCAGTTGCCTCCTACCTTTTCAGTGTGCCTTTATTGCATCATTTCATGTCGTTTTAAAAATATACTCTAAGGTAACAAAGCAAGTAATTCTACTTTGACTTATAATGAGGAAATATTTTAACATTATTTTGAATGATTTACATAAAGTTATATCAAACATTGATAAAAATATCTCTGGACTTAATTCCTAATATATTGAACCTTCAAGTACAAATGGGTTTCCTTACATGTTTATGTTTGAATATTTTCAGATACTTTGTTAAATCTTATAAGAAATGAAATCCACCCTGGTGGATTTTAAATATGTGTTCTTCAAATTTTGAATCCTAAAAGTTTCTTTTAAAGAAACATATGCTATCCCAGCTGTCTACATCTAATAAAGCAGCCACTGACATAAGGGAATAAAAAAGAATGGAATATAACATTTCAGAGGTTCTTCAGATACTCTGATGAATTTTGAATAATATGAACATAGTTAAATCAGAATAACATGCAAGTATAAGAATCTGGGAAGAGTGACAGCACCCATCATGCATGTAGAATTTCAGATTTTCAAAGACAATACCTTTTCCATACATGCATTATTAACAAATGAGAAAAATCACAGATTATTAAATAAAACAAAAATGTTAGTTGTTTCTGTCATTGATATACTTACAATTGCTTATTGGTAAGATTTTATGTAAGATTTTATTATAATAAGATTTATAATCTTATTCTTCTAAGTCATCACTGTGGGTATAATTACACCAAACCGTGAGAGCATGCCTCCATGTGTTTCCTTGCTCGTGGTCCAAACTAGAAGTGTTATAATCATGTTAGTACTACTGCTCATCAAAAAAATTTACTGAAGTTCATGATGGTCAAAATCAATGAAGAAAGAAATAAAGCATTAGACTTGGTAATAAATATTGTTGCACTTTCAAGCTGAGTCAACAAATTAAACTATTTTTCATATACTTGATTGTTGGGGATAACTGATATTTTATTCATTATATGGTTTATTTTTCAATGCCAATTTGGCTTTGAATATAGATAATTATTATCTCACTTTGCTAGCAAGTGGGCAATTAAGTGGGACTGCTAGAGCCCCCTGAAAAGAACAGGAGTTCTCCAGACTGTCTTCCCATTCTGTAGAATGGCCTCTTGACCAGGAGAAGTCTAAATAAAGACATAATAAGGGGCAAGCGCTGTGCTGTAGTGGGTAAAGCTGCTGCCTGCAGTGCCCGCATCCCAAGTGGGTGCAGGTTCAATACCTGGCTGTTCCACTTCTGATCCAGCTCTCTGCTATGGCCTGGGGAAGCAGTAGAAGATGACCCAAGTCCTTGGGCCCTTGCACCCATGTGGGAGTCCTGCAAAAAGCTCCTGGCTTCTGATGGGTGCGGCTCCGGCTGTTGCACCATCTGAGGCGTGAACCAGTGGATAGAAGACCTCTCTTCTCTTTCTGCCTCTCCTTTGTGTAACTCTTTCAATAAAATAAATCTTTTTTTAAAAAAAGACAAAATCAAAGCACAGTTATAGAAATCACAAGTGACTTGGCTTTCCATGCCTGAAATACTCTAAAAAAGTGACCTAAGTGAAAGATCTCTGTGAGTGAGATCCCAGTGGAAAGAACAGGTCATCAAAGAAGGAGTACCTTTCTCTGAAGGGAGGAGAAACTTCCACTTTGACTATGACCTTGTCTAAATATGATCAGAGTCGGTGAACTCAAAAGGCTTCCATAGCCTTGGCAACTCATGACAAGAGCCTAGGGTGATTACTGACGCCATAAACAAGAGTGTCAATTTGTTAAGTCAACAATAGGAGTCACTGTGCACCTACTCCCCATGTAGGATCTCTGTCCTTAATGTGCTGTACATTGTGATTTAATGCTATAATTAGTCCTCAAACAGTATTTGTCACTTTGTGTTTCTATGTGGGTGCAAACTGTTCAAATCTTTACTTAATATATACTAAACTGATCTTCTGTATATAAAGAGAATTGAAAATGAATCTTGATGTGAATGGAAGGGGAGAGGGAGCGGGAAAGGGGAGGGTTGCGAGTGGGAGGGAAGTTATGGGGAGGAAGCCATTGTAATCCTTAAGCTGTACTTTGGAAATTTATATTCATTAAATAAAAGTTAAAAAAAAAGAAATCTCAAGTGAGTCTCATTTTAAGAATCAAACAGAGAGTTCAACATCATATTCCTATACCTCAAATATTCCCAAATCAGAATTTCCAGGGGGAGGGGCCGGCGCCGTGGCTCACTTGGTTAATCCTCCGCCTGCGGCACCGGCATCCCATATGGGCACTGGGTTCTAGTCCCGGCTGCCCCTCTTCCAGTCCAGCTCTCTGCTGTGGGCTAGGAGTGCAGTGGAGGATGGCCCAAGTGCTTGGCTCCCTGCACCCACATGGGAGACCAGGAGGAAGCACCTGGCTCCTGGCTTCAGATCGGCATAGCTCCAGCTGTAGTGGCCATTTGCGGGGTGAACTAATGGGAGGAAGGCCTTTCTCTCTGTCTCTCTCTCTGTCTAATTTTATCTGTCAAATATAAAAAAAAAATTTCCAGGGTGAGACCCTCATATTTAAGATCTTCAATGTTGCTTTTTCATACTAAAGTTTGAGAGTCACAAATGCTATCTTTTAGCACAAACAGTTGCTAAACTCCTTGATCTCATTTCCTTGTAAATTGAGAATAATTATGTTATTGTCATAAGACAGTTGTGAATACTAAAGTGTATAAAACCAAGATGAAGTATATAATATATGTAATATTTAACATTATTTTTATCATTATCATTGATCTAGAGTTCATGGTTTTCCAGGCCAATTCAATGGAAAGACAAAGAATAGGAAGATATTTTCAGCAAAGCAGTTCTTGTAATAGATCCTGAAATTTAGACATATTGCTAATTTCAGTGAAGCCAATAAAGATTTGGCAGTGTAATAGAAAAGTGAGTGTTGGAAGCCCTGAGTGTCTCAATGAAGTCAAGGAAAAATGTGTAATGCATCTACATGGAGAGTTAGCATGATGAACAAAGAAGAAATCCTGTCCTTTATGTCTCAGATTTCCAGAATGAAAGATACACACACACACACACACACACAGAGAGAGAGAGAGAGAGAGAGAGAGAGAGAGAGAGAGAGAAATTTGGTAGAGTAGAAAAGCTCCTGCTCAGGATGACCACCACACCACATAGCTAAGGACTTAAGTTTGAGTGCTGTCTCTGCTTCTAATTCCAGGCTCCTACTAATGCACACTATGGAAGGCATCAGTTGATGGCTCAAGTATTTGGGTTTTTGTCATCCATGTGGGAGACCCAGGTTGAGTTCCTGGCTCCTGGTATTGGCCTGACCCAGCCCAGGTCTTGTGAGCATTTGAGAATTGAACCAGTGCATAGGCAATCTCTCTCTAGCTCTCACTATCTCACTCTCTCCCTCTCTCTCCCTCTTTCCTTTCTCTTTCAATTAAATAAATAAAATTTTTAATAAAATTATTGAAATATGATAATACTATCAAGACAATATAAAATTACCTACGAAACTTGAGAAACATGACACAAGACTATTTGCTGTCTACCAATTTAAAACTCAAAAGAAAATGAAAACTCATCTCTACCACATCAGAAGAATGTCTCTTTTGCCTATAATGTTGTGTCAGTCTTCATGAGAATAAGGGATGTACACAATAGAGTAAGAGCAGAAAATTTTCTGGCAACAGAGACTTAAATTTAAGATTCCATTGGTCTAGTAACTCCTGGTTATGACAAGGCCCAGGATATGACCCAAAACCTAAAATTTTTAAGGTGGAGCTGAAAATCAATGTGATTGATGGGAAGGGCCTGTGATGCAGAGATTGTTGTATGTATGTCATAGCTATTGAGAGTGGAAAGGAAGAGTATATTCCAGAGAAAATCAAATGACAGTGGAAAGTGGATTAAGTAGATAGCTGATAGATGAGAAGTGTAAACTGGCTGTCATACTCATGATGTCCACCTCATTTACATTAGGTTGAAAGAGTAATAAGGCCTTTAAAAAAAAACATTTATTTATTTGGAGGTAGAATTACAGAGAGAGGGAGAGATAGAAAAAGAGGTGCTGGTTTGCTCCCCAAATGATGACTACCTACAGTAGCCAGAGCTGGGCATATCCAAAGCCAGGAGCCAGGAGCTTCCTTCAGATCTCCCATGTGGGTGCAGGGGCCCAAGCACTTAGGCCATCTTTTGCTGCTTTCCTAGGTGCGTTAGTAGGGAGCTGGATTAGAAGTGGTGCAGCCGAGACTTGAACCGGAGCCCATATGGGATGCTGGCACTGCAGGCAGGGCTTAACCTACTATAACTACAGTGCCAGTCCCATTAGTAAGGCATTATAGATGAGGCAGCATTGTAGAGCCTAAGTTCTAGAACCAGACAAGTAGGCCCACACTCACCATTGCTATTTAATAAAGTCCTGGAAGTTTTAACCAGAGTCATTAGGCAAGAAAAAGAAATCAAGGGGATACTAATTAGAAAGGAGGAAATCAATCTACCCCTATTTGCAGATGACATGATTCTATATATAGGAGATCCAAAGACTCCACTGAGAAACTATTGGAACTCATAAAAGAGTTTGGTAAAGTGGCAGGATATGAAATCAACACAGAAAAATCAGTAGCCTTTGTATATATAGACAGTATAAAGGCTGAGAAAGAACTTTTAAGATTAGTCCTACTCACAATAGCTCCGAAAATAATTAAGTACCTTGGAAAAAATTTAACAAAGGATGTCAAAGATCTCTATGATGAAAATTACAAAACAGTGAAGAAACAAATAGAATAAGACATTAAAAATGGAAAAATCTTCTATGTTCATGGGTTGGAAGAATCAACATCATCAAAATAGCCATACTACCAAAAGCAATTTAAGGATTCGATGCAATCCCAATTAAAATACTAATGATATTCTTCACAGATGTAGTAAAAATGCTAAAATTCATATATAAATGGAAGAGATGTCAAATAGCTAAAGCAATCTTATATAACAAAAACAAAGCAAGAAGCATCACAATATCTGATTTTGAGACACACTACAGGGCAGCTACAATCAAAACATCCTGGTTCTGTTACAAAAACAGATGCATAGACCAATGGAAGAGAATGGAAACTCCAGAAATCAATCCACACATCTGCAACCAACTTACAGTTGACAAGGGAGCTAAAAGCAATCCCTGGAGCAAGGACAGTCTCTTGTACAAATGGTACTGGTGAAACTGGATCTCCACATGCAGAAGTATAGAACTAGGCTCGTATCATACACCTCACACAAAAACCCACTCAAATGGATCAAAGACCTAGATCTTTGACCTATTACCATCAAATTACTAGAGAACATTGGAGAAACTCTGCTAGGAATTGGCATAGGCAAAGACTTCTTGGAAAAGACCCCTGAAGCACAGGCAATCAAAGCCAAAATTGACAAATTGGATTGCATTAACCTGATAAGCTTCTGCATGCAAAAGAAACACTCAGCAAAATGAAGGGGCAACTGACAGAATGGGGGAAAACATTTGCAAACTATACAACTGAAAAAGGTTAATATCCAGAATCTATAAAGAGCACAAGGAATTCAACAACAACAAAACAAACAATCCAGTTAAGAAATGAGTAAAGGACTTAAACAGGCATTTTTCAAGAGAGGAAATTCAAATGGCCAACAGACACTTGAGAAAATGCTCAGGATCACTAGCCATTAGGGGGAAATGCAAATCAAAACCATGGTGAGGTTTCGCCTCACTCCAGTTAGAATGGATCTCATACAGAAATCAACAAATGACAAATGCTGGCAAACATGTGGGGAAACAAGTACCCTGCTCCACTCTTGGTGGGAATGTAAACTGGTGCAGCCACTATGGAAGGTATTATGGAGTTGGTTTAGAAATCTGATTATAACAAGAAATTTACAGTTCTGCCTGCAATGTTGCTGACCCTACTTGGCTGTCCCCTCAACTGCAGTGGTCACTTTGGAAGTTGGGCTGAGTGAAGGGCTTTTCAGCTTGGAGCCAATAAGATCTGTGGCTCTGACCTGGGCATCCTTCGACTCCAGGGCAGGTCCATTTCCAGTGATCCAACTCTTGGCAGAGCTGCCAGGGCTCTTCACAAGCTGACTTCTGCTGAAGCCCAGGCTTACCACATTGAAAGCCACTGCAGTGGACTGGCCTGTTGGGTCTCCTTGAGGGCAGATCACTGTACAGATCAGCCATTAATAGGCCTGCCACCCATTGCTTCTGATGCCTAGCTTTCTTTTCCTCCTGGTTTGTGTTAAAGCAGACCAGAGGATGCAAGTCAAGGGAGTGCCCAAGTCCCATCTCTAATCTTTGGTAGCCTGAACTACAAGTCTATAGTCACAGGCATGTTCTGTAGTAGTTTTTCTAAGGTAGACAATGCCCATGAGGAAAATTATATTCTCACTTTAAAACTTTCTTTCCCTTTGGTCTGAAATAGGCCAGCCAAGTAATGAAAGTCAACAGAGTGCCTTCCCCTAGGAGGTTCACACCTCCCTTAGGATATACCCCATGTGAAGAGATAGATAGGTCTGGGCCTCTTAACTTACAAGGCCTAAAGCCCACCAGATTATTATCAAGCCCCTTCTATCAGGTTCTATTTGCCTCTCCATCAGAAAAATTACTTGTAGCTTAGACAGCACCTTTCTTAGCTCCTCTAATAATGACTCTGTCCTTTGTTCTAGACCCTGTCTAGTCCACTTGGGCCTCATTCCTTTGTAATCATAACCTCTACTCTACCACCAATGGCTCTACTCCCAACCTGTGTGTACTGATGGTCCTCTTCCCCACTTAATGCTGTATAATTGTTCAGACCTGGTTAAGGCCACTCTTAGGATCATTGATTACTATCCTCAACCTGTCTTTTATGACCTTGTCTAAATATGATCAGAGTCGGAGAACTTGGAAGGCTTCCATAGCCTTGGCAACTCATGACGACAGCCTAGGGTGGTTACTGGCGCCATAAACTAGAGTGTCAATTTGTTGGGTCAACAACAGGAGCCACTGTGCGCTTGCTCCTGATGTGGGATCTCTGTCCTTAATGTACTGTACATTTTGATTTAATGCTATAACTAGTACTCAAACAGTATGTTTCACTTTGTGTTTCTATGTGGGTGCAAACTGTTGAAGTATTTATACTAAATTGATCTTCTGTATATAAATAGAATTGAAAATGAATCTTGATGTGAATGGAAAGGGAGAGGGAGCGGGAGAGGGGAGGGTTGCGGGTGGGAGGGAAATTATGGGAAGGGGAAGCCATTGTAATCCATAAGCTGTATACTGGAAATTTATATTCATTAAATAAAAGTTAAAAAAAAAAAGTGTTTGGCACAGAGAGATGCTATGGAAAAAAAAAAAGAAATCTGATTATAGACTTACCATATGATCCAGCCATCCCACTCCTGGGAATTTACCCAAACCAAAAGAAGTCAACTTCTTAAAGTGTTGCCTGTACCCCCAGGTTCATTGTGGCACAATTCACAATAGCTAAAATATGGGATCAACCCATATGTCCATCAGCTATTGACTGGATAATGAAATTATGGTATATATACACTATGGAGTACTACTCAGCTATAAAAAAAGATGAAATCCTGTCTTTTGCAGCAAGATGGATGCAATTAGAAACCATTATACTTAGTGAAATAAGCCAGTACCAAAAAAGACAGGAATTTGTTTTCCTTGATTCAAGGTAAACAATAGAGTATCTGAAAAGTATTGGATTAGAGTGAAATAGACATTTTTTTTCATTTATTAAACTTTTATTTAATGAATATAAATTTCCAAAGTACAGCTTATGGATTACAATGGCTTCCCCCCTCCCATAACTTCCCTCCCACCCGCAACCCTCCCCTTTCCCGCTCCCTCTCCCCTTCCATTCACATCAAGATTCATTTTCAATTCTCTTTGTATACAGAAGATCAGTTTAGTATATATTAAGTAACAATTTCACCAGTTTGCCCCCATATAGCAACACAAAGTGAAAAAAATACTGTTGGAGTACTAGTTATAGCATTAAATAAGTGTACAGCACATTAAAGACAGAGATCCTACATAATATTTTTTTTAAAAATTCATTAATTTTCTATGCCATTTCTAATTTAACATCAGGTTTTTTTTCATTTCCAATTATCTTTATATACAGAAGATCAATTCAGTTTGAGATTCAATGATTGTTTATAGCCCTTGTCTCTGAAGAACAGTATTTTTTTTTCTTCATACTATTTGTTGAACTCTTTTACTTAGTGTAGGTTTAACTATATCATCATTAAGTAAACTGAAAATAGATCTTTGTAAAAATTTAGAGTGGGAATGGGAGAGGGAAGAGGAGGAATGGTAGGAGTGTGGCTGGGAGGGAGGGTAGGAAGGAAGTATCACTATGTTCCTAAATCTGTATATATGAAATACATGAAACTTGTATAAATAAAATTTTAAAAAATAAAATAAATTTAAAAAAGGAACAAGCTTCTTGCACCCACTTTTTGTGCACAGATATGCACAGATATCTGCATTGTGATTTTAGGTCCCACAGAATATGTAGCTGATCCTGATGGGAGGCAAAGATCACAGTGGAGAGAAGGGACATAAAAATGAGTCTTTAAAGGAGGATGGGTGGATAAGTGGAGATGATGGAGTATGATAAACACATTTTGTGCAGAAGCCAGGGATAAGTTTGTGAAGAGAAAGGGAGATTAACCTGTCAAAGATCCAAATAGAACTCTGGCCAAAATTTTAGTGACTGTATTGTACTCAGTGTTGAGGTTTATTGCTGACAGTCTCTGCTCAGAGTACTAACGGAAATTTGAGAGAATTTTGTATGGTGTTCAATAATCGTTTCCCATAGACTATGTTGTTAGATAAACTTCACTTAAAATTTGTAACAGTGTTTTATATTGAATACAGCTGGGAACTTATGTTATATATTGACAGGTAGGAGCCAAAGGATGGTAGTGGAGATAGGGTATGGTCTCAGGAAACAGCTGGTTATGACCAAAACCTATTGAGTTTACAGAGTAAAAATAAAAGGCTTTGAGTCCTGGGTTTTCAGTTACCAACTTTTGAACTGTTACGTAAGACCTCAGTTTCTTCTAAGTTTATTTGCAAAATAGGCATGATGGTAATTCCTGCTTCCCGACTGTTCAGGGTTGCTGAACATGTTAAAGTACATAATTAATTTGAGGTTTTCCTTGCAAATTGCTATTTAAATAGTGTTGCTTTAATTACCCACGCTTTTTTTAAGGAAGGTAGGATATTACTTACTGACAGCTTTTGCAAAACCATGACAAACTGTAGGCATGCTTCATTATTGCCAACTCCTCATCACTTTAAAGTGCCACAATGGAAAATTAAAGAAAAAAAAAGCAAAGCAAAAGGTGAAATTCCCAAGCAGAGAAAGGCTAAGCTTATGTATGCAAATGTCAAGAGTGGAGAGTGAATGAATGTCTTAGAGTTATATGTTAGGGGAAGAACGTGGAACAGGAAGATCTTATTTTTCTGAGTATTAGGATAGTTTTTATTCCACACCATTTATCTACATCATAGAGTCTGTTGCTGTATGTTAATGTCTCTCTCTCTCTTTCATTCTGTTACTGTAGAGCCTAAGATACAAGGATGGCTAGTTTAACTACATGCTCTCTTCATTCACCAGTGGAATGTGTGCCTGGAAGGGTTGTCACAATGAGCAATGGTACATTTCATACTACTATGAAAAAAAATTATACATCTAAAGAACTTTAAAAACCACAGCATTCAATCACAATGTCCAGTTTTTTGGAAAAAAAAAGAGCTATAGACAAGGATTCCATAAACTAAGCAGAATTTTTCATAGCTTCTTCCGTAATGAACAAAAATCTGCTAATTTTTTGAAGTATCATTTCTCAAACATACTTGTTTTAAGTAGTTAATGTCCATGTCTTTAGTTCTTTGAGATTTTGATGACAGACTTTCAAATCCTGGTGTGTTCCCAAATCCTATTTTCCCCTTGCTGGAAATGAAAATACTGGCTATAGTAGGATGTGCTACTTACTGTATATCAACTTAGTTCCTCTTATGCGGAAGTGCCTAGCTTCTTTGAAAATATCGCCACCTAGTGGAAATCAACAACACTCAAGGCACATCTGCAATGCACCACACCACATCTGCGGCATAACACCTGCTTGACATACTGAAGGAGAAAAACATGCAACGGGTTCTCAATATAGCAGATGAGGGTGGGCCACCAAAGAAGCACTGAATTTCCTTGGGCCTAAAAAGTATGTTTATGCACAACTTTATTTTTATTACTAACACTAGAATTGGTTATAGTTTTTGTTTATGCCATAGGGCTCTACTTGTAATTGCTCCCTCCATACTTAGAGACATTTTTATAAAATGGATACTCATTGGGTTATAAGGTTAAAACTTACAATTTGGGAAAGGTTTGCGATTTTAAAATAAGTAGCTTTAATTAGTACCTTGAAAGTGTTTAAGATTCTTACATGTAAAAGAATTTGTCTGAAGTAAATGTTAGAAAATAACATGTTTCTCCTTATATATCCATAGTTAGTTGTTTCCGAGAATTTTTGATTAGGTCTCTAAATAAGGGCAAGTAAAGTGGAAGATAATGTTTTTGGTTCATTCAGGTAGTAATAGGCTATTTTTCTCTTCATTTCTGATGTTCTTGATACATATCTTAGAGGCTCACTGCATTTTTTTTGAAAACATATTTTGCATGAAATACAATCTATGCAGTAATACTTACATGCTTTATTACAGATAAAGAGTCTTGGAAAGCAACAATACTTACAATAAGTTTAAATGGATGATTTAGCAGCTATAAAAATCTCTGTCCTACTTTGTTATTGTTAGAAAAATAATAAAGTCAATGCTTTCTTAAAAGTCTTAAAACTAATTTCTAAACCACATGCTCTGAAGATAACAATCTTCAATTCTTTAAATGTTTCTGGATTATGAATGTTTAGTGTATCAGAATTAGGGAGTAAGCAAGAGTCTAAATAGGGAGAAAATCACTTTACCATCTATGCTTATCCTTATTAGGTTAGTCATCACTCTGGTGATTGCCTATTCACTAATCAATCTTCACCACCAAGTGATAAGCTCATTGAGGGAGAGATCATGTTTCATATGCCGTTAATTCCTGGGGACTATTTTATTAATGTCTGTACAGCTTGAATGGTGCCCAGTGATTAAAATTTTGAAAATAATTTCAAAATGACCTGCCTCCTGTTGTAAATATATGTTTATGAAATGCACCACTCTCCCCACGAAACAAACAAAAGAAGAAGTGTATCTGCTATAAGTAATAAATAATGACATGTATAAGGCAAAAGTGTGGGGGGGATAGAGACTGCTCTACCCCAATAATCTTCATAAATAATCAGGAGTTAGTGACACTCTAAAGGCAACTATATTTTTACATAAAATTTTATGTATATATATATATATGTATATATATATATGTATGTATATGCATGTATGGTTACCTAAAAATTAGGAAAACTTAATTAAAAATGTGTATTCTAATTCAAGAAATTTTTGAAAACTATGCATAGTTTTTTCATAATACACATTTTCTATGAACTTTTTCCAGACTCCCTCATGCACACACACATGCACACACACAATTTTAACAATCATCAGTATATTCAATCATGAAATAGAAAAGATTGTAAGATGCCTTATGATGAATTTATGTACCTGGACAAGTGAGATAGCTGTTTGGCAAAATTCTTTATATTCCTTAGAAATCCCCCTGTGACATTCCTAAATTATTCTAAATTCAACATGTACTAATTACTTTGGTTTGCAAGATATATGCATTATGAGTCTAAAGTTTAGTGTTCCAAATCTTTTGTGTTAAAATGTCTGATAATCATGAACACATTAATTTCTTAAAGCATCTGCATTCCCAAACATATTGGGCCTCAAGGATTTTAGAAGAATGCTGGTGGGTCTGCCTTTGCACATGCCATCTTCATAGATTAGCTTCTCCCTACCAGCTTTTATTAGTAATGCATCAACTAGTTTGAATCCTCATCAAATTCATCTTTTTCGGGGCCAGCACTCTGTGCATTGCTGACATCCCACATGTCATCCCACACTGGTTTGCATTCCCACTGCTCCACTTCTAATCAAGCTCCCTGCTAATGCACCTGGGAAAACAGTGGAATATGGCCCGAGTGCTTGGGCCCCTGCTCCTGCCTGGTAGATCTAGAAGAATCTCCTGGTTCCTGCCATCCCATCAGCCTAGCTCTGGCCATTGTGGTCATTTGGGGAGTGAACTGGTGGATAGAAGATCTCTCTCTCTCTCCCCCATCTCTTTTTCACATAAATAAATAAGTCTTTAAAAATATATGATATTTTTCTGTTCTTTATGGACCCTATTTTCTTAAGTCAACAACTCTTGTAAACTAGATAAATTAATCCATGTGAATGTGCCCATTGGACATCATTAATTGCCAACTATGTATGATAAGTGTGGTATAAAATATTTAAATAGTTGACTTACAGAAAAAGAAAAAAGGAAACCTGCTCTACAGAAAAGAAGTGGTGTGGTTCAGATAGGATATTTTAGATAGAAGACATGCCTTTTGCCACTAGAAACTATTTGGAAATAGGGATTGCAGGTACACCAACATTTAAACATGTCTTTTTCCTACATGTATGGCTCAATCTCATGTTACCTTAGTGATGTAGAAGTTTCAATATCCTACATGGTACCATTCCTGGCTGAATTTATTACTTAATAATTCTAATCCATATTTCTATCTAATTTTTTACCATTCTGTGTGTTCTGATATTTCCCTCATAATAAACCTTTCTCTGCCTTTACACTTTGATTCTTTCTTTATTATATACATCTATATTCAACTGCCTTCCTTATAGTAGCTACTACTATTACTTTTTATCCCCCCCCCCTTTTTTTTTTTTTGACAGGCAGAGTTTGATAGTGAGAGAGAGACAGAGAGAAAGGTCTTCCTTTTGCCGTTGGTTCACCCTCCAATGGCCGCTGTGGCGGCGCATCATGCTGATCCGAAGCCAGGAGCCAGGTGCTTCTCCTGGTCTCCCATGCGGGTGCAGGGCCCAAGGACTTGGGCCATCCTCCACTGCCTTCCCGGGCCATAGCAGAGAGCTGGCCTGGAAGAGGGGCAACCGGGATAGAATTTGGCTCCCCGACCAGGACTAGAACCCGTGTGCCGGCGCCGCAAGGCGGAGGATTAGCCTGTTAAGCCACGGCACCGGCCCTTTTTTTCCCTTTTTTTAAACTATGACTGCCACATGGCAGGTGTTGGGCCATCCTCCCATCAGTAGCTACCAATTTCTTATTTTGGTCCACTTCCATTACTGACAACTGATTCTTAATTTAGAGAATTAAGAATTCAACCATCAGAGTAAGCTGTATACTTTCCCTTAGAAGACAGGGGGTAAAGGGCCAGGAAAATGCTCTAACGATGCAAATATTCTAGCACAGTTTTGCACTCTCTATCTTTTCTGTCTGTGAAACATATCATTCCATAAATAACTTATCACAAAACTATTAGACACCAATTACTGAGACTCAGCCAGGACAGTGTTACAATATACAGTATGACTGTAAAAGTTTGGCCTTGAATATTGACTCAAAGTAATGCCCTTGAAGATTTTGAACTGGAATTATGATGTCATCCTAAGGAAATAGACCATGTGCCTTACCATCTCTGCCATTTTCTTATGGACTACAGGCATACAGGCTTAGCACAAACCCTAGTACCATGAGTGCAACAAAAGTGAAACAGAGGAAAATAAAATTTTTATATTTTAAATTTCTATATCAGGTACTTTAAATTTTAGAATCCTGATACTTTTGAATGTATTTTCAGGTTCACTTTCAGGCATTTTCAGAGTGGTTCAGGCCTGTGGTAATTCTGTGGCTCAAAACGGGGAGCCAAGAGCTTGTAGTTACATTGACAAATTTTGTGTTCAGTTCCTACAAACGTCTGTCTGTCCACAAGGACCAGACCATTGTGCAACCGTTGTACCCTGTTCTCCATGCTTTTCCACTGGAAATGGTTTTAGTGCACACACACAAATAAGTCACTATGCTCCTGTACTGGAATTATCTATCCACCATCACTCATTCCATGGTTATTTTTACTTTAGAAATTTTATCTTAATACTGAAATTGTTTATTGAAGTCTTCTTCTTTGCAAGACTCTGCACTGGAAACAAGGACATTGTCAATCCCTTGCTTTATGGTCTTTTTTCTAGAGAATAAGTCTAACGGTGTGTTTAGGAAGAGCAGAGCGGGAGAACCTACTCTTCCCGTGGGCACTCCGGAACAACTCATGACTGACTTTGCAGATGCAGAAACTGACTTTCAGGCTAGGGCAGAACCCACCTTTAGCACTGATTTGTGCTCCCTATAGAAGTGGCTAGGCAGCTGGAAAGAGCTGGAAATAGGGCAGTAATAAAAATAGTAATTATCCTCTATGTGCCAGACCAACAAACAAGCAGGTTTGTTTCTTTCCCTAACAAGTAGTGCTCTAATTAGTGGCTGTTATCATTAATAAATTAAATAATGCTCAAGTCCCAAGAGGTGATTGAATATTTCAGATCTTGCTTTTAAAAATAGGTCAGTAAACACATAATCTCATTTATAGTTCTCAGGATTAAAATCATAAGCATTATTTAGTTTGGTAATTTGGATTTAAAATTTAAGAGTATAGATTACAAATTTGTTAATTGTGTTCTGTAATGTCAGTGTTAAAAGCAGAAGAAAATACTGTCAATGAAGATTGCCAATGTTAATTAATGGCATTAGTGTCAAAGGGAACTCAAAATAGATTTATTGTAGAAATGTCCTTAGATAAAACATGACTAACAATATGAAATTACTATAAATGTATCAAAATAATAATCCACAGAGCTCCAATGACTCTTGTGGGTCTATTTATCCCGTTTCCTTCGCATGCTTTGATAGCTTATGTTTATGACTTAGTCCTATAGGCCAAAAAATACTAATTACTAAACATCAAGCCATATGGCCACATATTCAAGTAAATAATGTAAATATCTTAATACAATAGTTTGTAACAGCACTATGAAAATACTATTTGTATATGTATTTGTATTCGAACTCTATCTCCAAGAGTGTATCTGCAAATACAAAGCAATTTATATCTAAATACTTCACTTTTGCCACTAGGTGGCACCTATATATTGATAGGCATAGAACCCAAGGGGGCAAGATAAGGTAATAAATGAGAGAAAAGGAAAGCTAGTTGTATTAACTTTGTTTTGTATTCAAATATTTGTGCAGGAAATAATGTAGAACTCATAACGCCTTTTAAAGCAGAACAATGTTAAATATTCTATTTTTACAATCATTGACTTTGGAAAGACCACCATGGGAAGAACTACTTAGTCTTAATCTCAGTTTGGTTTTCTATATTAAAATCCCCCAGCTCAGGCAAATGCTACAATTAACAAAAATAAAACCCACAATTATTTATGACAGTATTAAAATTCTGCTTTTGGTAGTAGTATTTAATGGTAAACACCAGATAAAGTGTCTAATAGTGATTTTTGTGAGAAATGGTAAATTAACAGGTTAAGGGTCTTAAACTACTAAAATGACATGCTTAAAAATCTAAATATATTCAAAGGAGACAAAATTCAAACAATACTTGAGAGCAGAACTATCAATCATTTTAAAAATTTCAAATGTCACATGAAAACATCCCAAAATGTCACTATTAGCAGCTTAAACAGAAGCTAAAAATGCCAGTTTATGTTAATTCAAAAATTTTGAGGAGAAATAAAAACTCTCTATTCTTACATGTTAAAAGTTTTCTCAGGGGCTGGTGTTGTGGCTCAGCCAGTTTCTGCAGTGCCAGTATCCCAAATAGGTGCCAGTTCAAATCCCAGCTGATCCACTTCAGATCCAGTTCCCAACTAATTAATGTGCCTGAGAAAGCAGGGGAAGATGGTCCAAGTGTTTGAGCCCCTGCCTGGGGAGACCTGGAGGAGTTCCAGGTTCCTGGCTTTATCCTGGCCCAGCCCTAGATGTTGTGATCATTTGCAGAGCGAACAAACAGATGGAAGATTTCTCTCTCTCTCTCTCTCTCTCTCTTTCTCTCTCTCTCTCTCTCTCTCTCTCTCTCTGTGTGTGTGTGTGTGTGTGATGTGTCTGTGTGTTCCTATATCTCTTCATTACTCTGCCTTTCAAACAAAATAAATAAATAAATCTTTTAAAAAGTTTATTCCCAGTAACTTTACAGGGATATGAAAATACCACCAATGGAATTTGTAAGAAATTAAAAAAAGAAGGCCATGGAAGTAAGAACTGTATAAACTCTCTAAGTATTGCATTACATTTATTTATTAAAATTACAGTATTGAATTTAGACAGAGTTAGAGTAAAACGAACTATCAAGGTGGCATGTAGAAAACCAGCAGTGGTGTAAAGAATCAGGAATGCTTCACCAAAAGGCACCTCAGATGCATCAAATCTATCCAGTTACTTCTGGTGTTTGAAATATATTACCTTTATTTTCTTATTGGACAACCCTGGAACCAACTGGTAGTCAAAAGCCAATTTAAATTTATTTTTAAAGAAACTTTTAGAACTTCGTATTGCTGCAAATAGGACTGTGTACTTTAAGATGTAAAAATAGTTCTGCATGTGATTGTCACACAGGAAGCATACATTTCACATAAAATGAAGGGAGAAAGGGTGACTTGATTTAAACGTACTTATTTACGTTTTGCAATAGCAGAGATAACTGTAGAAACTCTAGTAGTTGGAGACCAGACTTAGAATTACATACACAGTCTACATGCTGGAAATCAGTTTCTCATTCTGGGGTAAACTCATGAGAATACTATAGCATCTGCAGTGGAGAAATGTCCCTACCAAGTTTTTGAGAGTGAATAGGGGCTGTAAAATATGATGGATTAGGAGTTAGTGCTTAGAATTGCATGCAACACGGTAATCCATCCTATAGTTGTGTATTACACAAATGGAGTAATTGTCAACCCCTACACTTGAGAATCCTTCTGAATGCAAGGTTTTACTCTTAGAAGGAATCTGCTATTTGCCTGTGTTTATACATCTATTTGTATGTAAGTGGATTTTCTAAAATGGTTGACATCTAAAAGTTAAATTCCACACTTGTTATAACCATCTTGACTGAATAGATTCTGAGCAGAAAGTATGCTTCATTTGGTACATTGCCAAGAGAACTATTTGAATCCAGTTTGTTTCAGGATAAATATTCCTCAAATACTCTCTTCTTGTTTTCCATAATGCTCTTAGTAGTAGAAAAACTACATGATATTCTTATGCCATAATATTTAGGTTTAGCAGTATTTTCTAAGAAGTCTTTCAATATCTCCGTCCTTCCAGATAAGTCCATTCTTAGTCTGCTTGACACATGAAAAGTACCCTTAATCCAAGGTGAATGGTCCCAGCCTGGAGTTCTGGTTAGGGTGAATTCATCTTGTCTACCAAACTTGCAACACTGTGTTGAGAATTATAATTGAGACAGGGACATCTGTGACTCTTCCTCAGATTCGTCTATTATCACTCTCACACTGAAGATATGATAATATTTTCTAGCCTCTTTGAAACTGAGGTCAGACATTAAAAGGAATTTTATCTCTAGATAGGTTATTTTAAATTAGATGATAGGAGGATATGTTGAAATGGCACAATGGACCTACAAATTTGAATTAAAAATCTGGAACTTGAATCCAGAAACAATTTCCTTCTTTAAATTTCAGGATCCTTCATCTGTAAAAGGGAGAAAAAAGACATTAGTTCACAGGGTGATTATATGTTTAAATGGGGTGATGTATGTTAAGAATCGTGCACATGCTCAAATGTTTTTTTTTGTTTGTTTGTTTTGTTTTTTTTTAATCTAAGGTTCTGGTTATGTTCTGTATAGGTGGGTTATGGCAGGTACTTAACATTGGCATGTTCATATATTTGTATCTAGTCTTTAGCTTTTTTTTTAAAATACAGCATAAAACATCTGCTTTAATAAGTGATAATATATGATAGGCATTTGGCCTACCCATTAAAAGCCATCTGTGATGTCTGCATCCCATACCAGAGTACTTAGCTTTGAGTCCTAGCTCAATTCCCAGCTTCCTGCTAATGTGGACCCAGAGAGGCAGCTATGCTCATTCAAGTAGTTGGGTCCCTGCCAACCATGAGGGAGACCTGGGGTACATTCCTTGATTCTGGCTTTGGCATCTAGCCCAGTGTTGGCCATTGCAGGCCTTTAGGGAGTGAATCAGAGGATGGGAGTTCTTTCTCTCTCCACATGGATACTCTCTGTTTCTCTGCTTCTAAATAAAAAACAAATTTTTAAGTGTTGCTATTATGACTGATATCCAGTTATCTTAAACACCTATAACATTCTCTACAAATCTTAGGAATATTTTTCCAAAGTAAAATTTTAATTATAGATGAGAAAGAGCACAACAACAATTAGTCCAGCTTATCCCACTGAGATAATTTTTCCCACCAAACATATGGGTGGGAAACATATATAAAATTTACACATACACATATATAAAATTTAAATGTACACACATATACACAAACACATATAAAACGTAATCAGTGTTTTTGCATTGTTATCACATGACTTACATAAACTATTAGGTACGTTTTTAAGAGAAATAATTTTTTTTAACTATTAAGATGAATGCACTTGGAGTTCAGAAAGGTTAAATGTAATATTCATTGCTTGTATGGAAATGAATGGATTATTCTTAAAACAAATTATTAGATGTCAAAAGAAAGGAAGCATCATCAACATGAGGCAAGGGGATGAGAGAGATACAGGACAGAAAATGTTATTTGTTAAGAATGAGTTCAGCTCTAGAGATTTGATTCTCAAAGTCCAACAACAGTATGTGCAGCTCAAAGTAATGAATCTTAAAAACTGGGACAGAGTTAATGCATCATTTATTAATGATCTTGAGGGATTTTTACATTTATAGTTGTTCAAATCACTAACAAGTAACTTTTAGATACCACATAATACATTAGTGGTATAATTTCTGTGTGTATTAGATACATATTAAAATAATTATTGAATGTCACTGTTCTGAATAAACATCCCTGAGGTCACACGAATAGTAAATGATAGAAGTTTTGAATACACAAACAATAGCTATTACATTTCCATGAGATATCTGCAGTAGATCAAACTCCCAAACCATAGAGCTTCTCTTAAAAAAAAACAAAAAAACAAAAAAAAACCTGAGAGATAGAAAGAGATAGACAGACTGCCAGTCAGAGTTCTCTTCTACTGGTTAATTCCCCAAATGCTTATAACAGCCAGGGCTAAGCTAGGCCAAAGCTGGAGACAGGAGCCAGAGGTGAGAATCTAACCTGAGCACTCTGAAATGGGATGCAGGCATATTAACTGCTAGACTGAATGATCTCTCCCACACAGCTTCTAAATTTTTAATATTCATACATGTCACTTAGACATCTTTTACAAAGTATATTCTAATTTTCTTTGGGAATCTGGGAGGGGTCTGAGCTCAGCATTTCTAACAAGATCTCAGATGGTTGCAATCCTGCTGGTTCATGGACCACACTTTGGGATCAAGGCATTACACCACTGCATTTGCACCCTGTTTTACTAGAAAGCACAACTAAATTTCAAGGATAAGTTGGCTCATGCTTAGTTCAGTGGTAACAACTAGAGTATCTGATTTCAATGAGCTGCATTCCCTTGACTTGTGAACCAATCTAAGCAGATCAAATAGTCAAAATTTAAGTGACATAACAATTTTGATTATAAAATGTAGTGTATAGTGATTATCAGTAAATTATGGTATATACTATAAATCCTCTTAAATACCAGGTACCTAGTGTTCACAATAAGTCCAATATGTATGTATGATCACTAACTTTTGAAGACACAGAAACCCAAAGCATGTGGCTACCAGCACGGGTCACTTAGCCAGCAGGTCACTGAACATCCAAACCTTTGAGATCATGCGCAGATTCCTTTCCTTCATTCTATCAGCTGAGCTTGCTTTTGGGCTTTGCTCCATGAATTAGCTATACCAATCTTGACACAGAAAAGAGCCAATACTGAAACATCTAAGACACAGTCACATTCTTAGCTTTCTTCATACACACAGGAGATCAAGGCCAAATTTATTTAGAAGCATTAAGGATAATTTTCAGTGATTTCACATCAATAAGAATCTATCTGATTACAAACACCAAAACTGGATGTATCATTTTATTATTCTGCTACAACCAAAATTAATCTGTTTTTTTAGTCCCATTGTCCCAAATCTTTGGATTTGGTATAGCTAGCAGATTATTTCACTTCTTATGTTTATTTTAACAGGACTAAATTTGTTAGAAATGCTGCCTTCTTTATATACAGATGTCATAAAATTTTGTAAAATCATACTCAGCTCAATGTTGCTCTGTAAATGTCAAGTGTATTTACCATCTTTAAAGGGCTAATATTTTCATAGAAAAACAACGTAAGTTACTGTGGAAGCAAAGTAATGACAGTAAATGCTGTCAGTCACTAGGAAAATAGCAGAATCTCTACATATAAAAACACATCAGAATAGACAGCAAAGTTGCTTGTAAAGAGTGTGCTTTCAAATCATGTTTGATTCTTCCCAGGGAAGAAGCACTATGTTCCTAAAGTTGTATTTATGAAATGCATGAAGTTTGTATACCTTAAATAAGAGGTTTCTGGGTAAAAAAAAAATAAAGACGTTAAGAAATAAAAAAAAAAAACCTATGTTTGTGATGTCGATGTTATTTTTCTGACAATTGACAAAATAGCTTCATCCTTGAAGAAAATGCCCATTATGGTGCCTCTATCACTTTGTTCATCCCCATCAACCTTTGAAATATCTTTAAGAATAATAAGCTTGAATAAGAGAGGGAGGAGATATATAGGTTAGCACATGCTCACTCGGACTTACCTCCAATGGTGGAACTAGAAATGTGCCAGGGATTTCAACTCAGTCTTACCAAGGAGGCAGGTGCCAATACCAGCGCACTTGGTAAAGTGATAAGTATAAATACACAACTGATCAAAAAGATAGGGTATGTGTCGAAGAGATTTCACAAGTAAGACCAGTGTAAGCAAATAATGAAGAATAGAATTAAAAGGGAGATAATGATCATGTGGGGGAAGCAGGACACACAGCAGACTCATAGAATGGCAAACGCCCAAAACAGCACTCCTGCCTCAGAATCAACCCTTGGGACATTCGGATCTGGCTAAAAGGTCCATGAGAGTCTCACAGGCATGGAAAGCCATGACACGGTGGCAAAAAACAATCTAAATGAAAGATCCTGGTGAACAAGACCCCAGCAGAAGGACAGGCCATCAAGGAGAGAGGCGCCTTTCTCTGAAGGGAGGAAGGAACCTCCACTGTGATACGGCCTTGACTAAACAAGTTCAGAGTCGGTGAACTCAAGGGGCTTCCATAGCCTAGACAGCTCATAGCAAGAGTCTCAGGTGATTGCTGACGTCATAAATAAGAGTGCCAATTGTTAAATCAACAACGGGAGTCACTGGGTACATGCTCCCCATGTAGGATCTCTGTCCTTAATGTGTTTTACTATGAAACTTAAAAACACTACTAGTCGAACAATACCCTATACCTTGTGCGGTTGTGTGAGTGCAGCCTGTTGAAATCCTTGCTTTGTATATACTAAGTTGACCTTCAGTATATGAAGGTAATTGAAAATGAAACTTGATGAAGAGCAGGATGGGAGAAGGAGTGGGAGAGGGGAGGGCCACGGGAGGGAGGGAGGTTGGGTGGGGGGGAAGCCACAACAATACAAAAGTTGCACTTTGTAAATTCACATTAAATAAAAAAAAATAACTATATAACAAAGAAAAAAAAGAACTTAAAAAAAGAATAATAAGCTTATTTTGGAAAGTTGTGTTATAAAAAAAAAAAACACTGTATTTATTTTCTGCTTTTGTTAGAAAAGCAGAGATGTATACAGACAGAAAGAAAAGAGACTTCCATTCTTTGTTTCACTCCCCAGTTGACTGCTACACCCAAGACTCCATCAGGCTGAAGCCAGGAGCTTGGAATTCAATCCAAGTCTCCCACAAGGGTGTCAGTTAATTACTTAAGCCATCACCCACTGCTTCCCAAAGTGCACATTACTCGGAATATGGAATAGGAAATGGAGCAGGGACTGGAACCTGGACACTGTGATAGGGCGTGTGGGTGTCCCAAGCAGGATTTCATTGCTGAGCCAAACACTCAGCCGGGAAAATTGTGCTTTTTTCTTTTCCTCTGAATACACTTAGTCCTCAGAGATTGGATTTACTTTGAGCTTTAGTAACACTGTAGACTCTACTGAGTTGAATTGTGTTGAATATGTTATGCAGAGGTTCTCCATTACAGCTGAGAACTATGGTGCTGCAAGCAGGCTGAACAACAAATCTTCATATCCTTCCATCACATGATAGTGGAGAGGTCTCTGCAAAGTGTAATGTTGGGAGTATGTAGAGTACCAGTCTCCCCAACACACAACATGGCTTCATCATTTCGTATTAGCCTTCAGGATTAATAAAAGGACCATCACAACATCTGGCTTATTAAATAAAAAAGTTCAGATAGAGAATCATAGATGACTAATAGTTTCCCCTCTCAATTTTTGCTTCCACTCATTTAAAAACATATGGGTAGCATAGGAATCCATAAGTGACCTCTGCATATCTCGTTCAATTCTCATTGACGACCCACTTCCAGACACTCTGATTCTGTCCAGCGTTCCTCACAGACATCAAAATCTCCCCAGCTTCTAACTGTTAGACTCAGAGCTTCCTCTGCCTAAAGGATACCCACATCCTGACCCTTGGGTTCTTGTGTGAATTGTGCATTCATATTGGAACATTTCCTTTAGAATACTTAACAGTAACCACTTTTTCTAAGTCTTATTTTGTTATTTCTGCTGAAACTGTAACCAATGTGAGATCAGTGACTTTATTCATCACTGTATATCACTATTCATGGTGCTTGGACCCAAGTAAATATTTATTAAAAAATGACTCATAATCTAGAGTGTAAATTCCTGAGGCATTGCTCATGTTTATATTCCTTAAAATGTCTTCTGATTCATGCCTTGTGCATATAGAGGCCAATTCAACATGTGTTGCATTTTTTAATGTAAAAGAATCTTTGCAAGAAGAAATTGAAGACTGTGCAGGTATGCTTGTGAAGAAACTCAGTTTTGATGAGTTTCTTTGATGAGTTTGATCCAGGGATCATTTTGTGTTTCTTAAGTATTGATGGGCTACGATATATGACATAATATATACGGACATAGTGACCCATATGAGGGGGTGATTCCTGGTTTCTCGCTACATATACACACTGGAACATTAATAAAAACAGGCCAATCCTAAGCCACTACACAGAAATTGTAATGATTTTTTTAAGGATACTTAAATGTTTTGTTATTCATTGATGTCATTTGGAAGGCTTAGTATAATTTTAAAATTGCCATAATGTGTTTTTCTTCTTCTTCTGTTTATCTTGTTCACCACTGAAATGTTGCTGAATAGAATTATAATATGTAAATAAGAAGCAGAGTACTTTCACTTAATACTTTTTTATTGACAGCTTCATCTTATCTTCTTAAATACAGTGTGATATATGAATATAAGTCAATATTCAGAAAAAGATCAATATATAGTCTTCTTCTCAATAAATACTAAGGTCTGGCTCAAACTAGAGTTCTAGTTTGAGCAAAAGATGTAAATTTTGAGAAGGCAGGTTCAAATTTCTTATCTAGGGATATTATGGGAATGTGGCATAATGGAAACTTTTATTAAGAGCCAAGGAAGAAATCTGAACAAATATTTGAACAAAACTATTACTTTGAATGATGTCTTCCAACTAGTTAGACATCATAAGAAACTAGCTCATAAAGACTGACACTTACACATCTTTGTTTCACTCTCCTTTAAAGGGGAGACAAACTGGGAAATAGGATATTCTACTTCCAAAAGGCCAGTAATGTTTTTTAAAAAAATCCATCCTGCAAAAGCTTTTTATGACAAGGATTATATCCAGGAACAAGGCTTCAAAACCTACACTATGTTCCATCGTTTTCAGTTACCTTGGATTTTAACTAGATGTGCAAGTTGACTTCTGACCATGGGGAATCCTCTCCATGCATGGATTATGGATTGTTGAGGCCATGGCAGAGAACCAGTTCCACAGAAGCAACTTCATGATCTTCTGAGGAAGATCCACAGCACTGCGGAACAAGGAATAGACATGAGTGTTGCCACAAGACAGCCAAATGGGGTTACCAAAATACAACCCTCAAAAAGTGAACTCTGAAGGTGGAGAATCTACAAAGAAAAATATTTTAGCAAAATACACTTTTAAAATGGCCTGCATTTATGTTAAGAGCACCGGTGGACAATTAATAGCAGTGATGTATACTTCTTAAGCCTGTAACAGTCAAAGTATCTGTTGATTCCAAGCTCTTTAAATACACAAGTGGTGTAAATTTGTTACAAAAAGAAACTTCTTCAGCATTACTAGAATGTAAAAAAAAAAAAAAAAAAAAAAAGTAATTTTCTAGAGGGGAAAACACCAAATGAATGTATTCAAAGTGGATTAATTAAAATATCTGGCCTCTAATCATTTCCAATAAAATTATAACTGAAAGCTCTCCCACCCCCACTCAAAGTCATACACAAACACGTCATTGTTTAAACTTTTTATAATGGCCAAAGAAGGGGTTTACATATATATATTTTTTTTTCACGGAACTCAGTTTTTAACTTTTGATAAGTTACTAATCCACTTTAGCCTCAAATTCGTTCCATCCCATTCCTCAACCCCTTTCCTGATGTCTAACAGTTAATGTCCGGTACCAAGAATAGAGCATCCTGTGGCAACTGGGGAATTATCTGTTCTGGGCTGAAATAAGCATAGCTTACAAAGTCCTCTCTCTCTTCTTCATCCCCTACTAAGACTGATAAAGGCATTTCCAGAGGCAAGGGGTTTTCTTCCTCTCTCTGCCCATCCTCCTGCGGAACTAGCCCCTCATCCTCTTCTGCTTCCTCTTCCTCCTCCCCCTCCTCCATATAGTCAGCCTCTTCGACCTCCTCCTCCTCCTCCTCCTCCGCCTCTTCCTCAGCTTCTTCCTCCTCACTCTCCTCTCTTGCATCGTACACCACCTTGTCATACTTCTCTTCATTTTTCTCTTCCTCTTCCTCCACCAGTTGCGGGATGAGCGACTGCATTTCCTCCTCTGGGGCGGGACTGAGTAGTAGAGAGGGATTTTGCGCAAAGCCATAAAAGGTTTCTTCCTCGCCGCCAACGGAGGGCACATCGTTTCCGGAGGAGCCCGCTGGGGAGGCCTGGCCTCCGGCTTGGGCCTGCTGCATGCGCAGCGCCTCCTGCTGGCGGTCCAGCTTCTCTTGCTGCCTCATGTCCTCGTAAATCTGGTTCATGATGAACTGCGTGGTGTTGGGCGGCGCACGCATTCCGGGCGCCTGCCACCCGTACACGTTGACGGGACGAAGGAGCTTGTTCAGCTCCGCTGGTGGGTTCTTCGGTAAGGGGCGGCGAGAGGGGCGACGCAGGCCGCGGCCCCTGCGACCCCAGCGCTTCTTCCTGCCTGGGGGTCTCATCCAGCAGGGGTTCCAGGGCCCGCACCAGCAGGAGCAGCAGCAGAGGCAGAATGGAGGCAGGCCATACACTCGGATCACTTGCACCTGTCTCGGGGGCTTCCGGAATGTGGTAGGAGGAGGGTGCCAGGGCCCTCCCCAGTGCCCCCAGTGGGAATACATGGCCCAAGCGGGCCGTCGGGGCGGTTGGAACCAGGGGCCCCGGCCATAATGGTACTTGGGCTGCTTCCTCGGGGGCTCATACTCCGCCTTGGGGCCGTAGCGCTGCCGCCGCTTGTACATCGGAGCGCCCCTGCGCCTCCGGGGGCAGGTGGACCAGTTGGGCAAGGGGCCCGAGGATGCCCAGCCGCAGCCGCCGCCCAGGTTAAGAGGGTCCTCCATATTGTCGGGGGCCTGGGTCATGGCTCAGGAAGCTCGAGAGGTGGAACTGGGGGGCGTCCTGGAAACTGTCGTATTGGGCTGGATGCAAGGATCCGGAAAGCCTCGTCCTCTCCTGTGTCCGCGCAGCACCACGTGCTCGTTGCCGGGACCCAGCCTTCTCCAGCAGGACCCCCTCTCTCCTCCGCTTGCTCGCTCTTTCTCTTCCTGAGTAAGTAATCTCGTGTCCTTCGCACCGGAGTTGTCTTGCCCAGGTAGATTGGGTGTGCCTGGAGCCGAATAACTTTGGTGCGGGAGGAAGGTGTTTGCTGGGCGACACGCAGCGAGACCCGCTCCCGGGTCCCACATACACCCCGCCTCGCCAGAGGCGCGGGCTGGGGACGGGGGAAGCAGGGGGTGCGCGTTACCTTGAGCCTCCCTCTCAACCCAGGTGCTTCACCGTCGCCGTCCTGGCCGGACTGAGGTGGCTCCGGCAGCCGCAGCCTTTAAATACCGGCCGGGAGGCTCACGTGCCCACCGCGTCCTCGGTTGCCCAGGGCGACAGCCAATCGGGACCGAGTTTGTTCTCCCTTGGGGGTGGAGGCAGGTTCTGACCAGAACAAGGTCTCCCGTGAAAGTTCGCAGGGGGCTTATGACGAAGTTTTTGAGGGCACTGGGGGAGAGGGGCCCCGACAGGGTTTTGTCGATGCCAGAGGCAGTTTAGTTGAACCATGTTACTTTGGTGAGTAGGGATCCACCTGAACGGTGCGAGAGAACTTGTGTGCTGAAAAACCTGTAGTCCGCATCTTTGGAGGGCCCATGGGGTAAAGAAAATCTCCCGCAGTCAGAAAACTGGGCCCTATAACTTACCTTAAGGTCAGTGTCCACCACCATGCGTCCTGCCAGTCGGAATTCCTCACACATAAAACGAGACCACCAGTGTTTGTTACGTGTGCTTCCTAAGCGCGGGGGTGGGGGGTGGGTGGGGGGGTGTTCACGACACATCATCTGTTTTAAATGGTAGGCGTGGTTCCCAAGCTTTCCACAACAGGAAAGTGAGAGGATAATTTTCCCAAGGTTGTGGGGCCAGTGACCTCCAGGGTTAGTACTATCAACCCATCTTAACTAGGACTCTTGGGCCAAGTAAATGAAATACGTGTTGGAAAGCGGTTTGTTCCTTGTAATAGACCATGTATGTTTCCGCTGATTTAACTAACATTATTACTTGGACAAATTCCTTGAATTTTTGCCTAGAGAATAGGAATATTCCAATTATGTCGGTATTTTTGGTCCTTCACTGATCAACCAGCACACGCATCAGAAGCCTGTAAAGTATCATGGTTGAGCATATGGGTTAAGATTTAAATTGATGTGATCCTACTTCAACTCAGCATTCACTCGCTTCAAATTTCTTACTCGTACCATAGATAGAGTGCCTATCCCATACAGTTTTGTTAAGGATTAAGTAAGGTGCACGTCACTTACAGCAGGTACCTGTAAGTACTCAGTAACTGACCATCACAGTTCTAGTATTTACCAATTTTAAGACTCTCAGAGGAGGTGATAGAGTATAAATAAGTTCCCCTAGCCCTGGACTTGATGCACAAATAAGCAGTGTGGCCCTGTCTTACCACATTTGGTAGAAACATCAAGGAAGTGCTCCCAGGCTTGAGCCAGAG
This sequence comes from Lepus europaeus, assembly GCF_033115175.1. Lineage (NCBI taxonomy): Eukaryota > Metazoa > Chordata > Mammalia > Lagomorpha > Leporidae > Lepus > Lepus europaeus. The sequence goes on along the minus strand of NC_084836.1, from coordinate 29,824,908 downwards.
AAAATCATCCCAGAATATTTTCCTTGCTCACTTTCCTGTGTGGTCAGTGGCATTGTGCAGATTGGAGTGCTGCTCACTGGGAGGGAACCTCAGTTGTGACAAGCCTCTGGTAAAGGCAGGAGAAGCAAAATGTGCAAAAGCCCTGCAAAGGTCTTCTGTGCACCGCTGGCTGAAAACAGAGAACAGTATGGGGCTCCTTGGATCAGGACTCCAATCATTGCTTGTGAGATGTGTAGATGCTACAGGATTCATTCAGTCTCACTTGCTGTGTGGCCCGCTGAAGGAAGCTTGCTTGGCTCAGAGTCCACAGTGCTGCCACTGATGGCCTCCAGGTTCCCTTTCATGCTTCAGACCCACACCTTTGGCAGACACTTTAATCCCACTCTGCTGGACTCAAAACGGAGAGGTGATCATCTAGATTTGCTTCTCTTGGGACGTCCACGTTTTATGTGATATTGGGCTTTATTTGAGAGCTTTAGAAATTGACCTTATTGCTGTAATAGAATTCTCATTAATTTGTTTTTGTTTTAAAAAAGATGACTGACTCATTTTACAGATAATTAAGACCATGTTTTGACCATTTGATGTGAGCTTTGTACAAATAACTATGACTTTGTACACTTTTTCTATAGTAAGAAATTTATCTTTCATATTAATTTTATCAAAAAATCAGCTTGGTGTTGGTGTTTGTTGTGTAGCCACATTCTTAAGAGAAGCCAAACATTATGATTTTTATTTGTAGGTTTTTCTTAAATTGGAATAATATGATAAATATTTTGAGTACTGGTAAACTATTCAAGAATATTTACTACCAGAACATGTTACATCTAACAGTTAGCAATCCAATTAAGTAATTTTAAGACAACTTTTTTTGAGAGAGAGAGACGGAAAAACAGAGACAGAACAACATACACAGTCCCCTCCTCCCCATTTGCTAGTTCACTCTCCAAATGACCAAAATGGCTGCGGCTGAATCAGGCCTAAGCTGAATGCTAGAACACAATCTAGGTCTCCCAAGTGGTGGCACAGGCTGCAGTTCACAAACTGCCACTTGCTGCCTCCCAGGGTGAACATCAGTGGGAAAGAGAAATGATGTGCAAAGCCAGGACTCCAGTCCAGCCAGGCAGATGTGGAATGTGGGCATCCCAAGCAAGCACCTTAACTGCTAGGTCAAATGTCATTTAAGACACATGTTTAATTGACTCAAACTCTTTAAATACTATGCAAAAAAGGGAAATATTCTGATTTGATATTAAAATGGAGCACATATGCTACATTGTACTATATTTTATTAATTTTTCTGTGTCTGCATGGCATATTAAGTAACTTGGTTTGTATTCTCTTCTGAGGGCTCGATTTTGGAAAATCTGCTCCCAGTCATTGTGCTTTTGGCAGGATTCATTTCCTTGTGGCTGTATGACTGAGGGTCCTGCCTGTTTGCTGTCTGTTGACTGGAGGCCACCTTTGGTACTAAGAGGCCTCTCACAAGTCCTGGGAGCCCACGGCAGTTCCCAGACCTTGACCACAGGTCCTTTCAGTGCAGTTTTAAAGTATGACTGTTTGCTTCATCAAGCCAGCAAAAAGAGCATCCTCCTAGCAAGATGGAGATACAAGTATAATCTATAGATACACACACACACACACACACACACACGGATATATCTGCACACACATCATCGTAGGCTCAACCTTTGTGCCCTGTGCCTTCACCAAATGCCCTGTACCTTCACCAAATGCCATTGGATAGAACCAACTCCCACCAGCACCCAAGCAGGGGAGGGGGAAAACACAAAGGTTTGAATACCTGGAGCTGAAAACTCATCAGAAGTCAATTTAGAGACCACTCACCATATGTATGAAATATTGCCACTAAAATTAATATTTTAATAGTCACTAGTTACAATTTAATTTGGAAGGCTTTAAAGATATTGTTGGCATTTTTGAAATTTCAATAAATGTTGTAGGAAAGCACAGGTTATGCCATGTTTATGTTGTGCAGAGCACTGTGTTCTTAAGTTGGAAGCACGTTGCCATCTCAGTGAAAATATCTGCATTTGTGTGACCTGGAAAGAATGAAGTCTAACACTGGATGGCAGTAGTAGCTCGTTCAAAATTCAATCAGCTAAAGTCCCTGTACAAAGCAAACCATGAGAAGTAAACACCTCATTTTTATATTTTTTCATGAATTCCATTTTAGATTCTTTCACATTGCCAGTTCAAAATACCCTTTATTCTGGTGTGGTGCAATTAGGTGTATTTATTAGATTTTTAGCATTTTTCAATTGGGTTTCCAAAAGCAAATGTCAGCTAATTAAGCTTGTAAATAAAATTCTTGAAAATGAATTTGGATATACCTGATATATTGAGTCAGATAAATGAAACTGAGCAAATGTTTTTAGAGCCCTCCATATAACTGGTGCAATGCTATGAGATCGAAAAATAGATAAGTAATAGAACACATGTTATGTCCTTTCAAAGACTTGCCTTTTTACACTAGAAAGGCATCCACATACAGAATTTAACGCCAAATGGTCATTGCCATTTCCTAGTCACAAAGGTTAAGCACAAAATATTAACCCTTGCTTTTCAAATGGGAGATCAAGAGATAGAAAAATGTTCTGCTGTCTCTCCATACTTTGAAATTTTAGGGTTAGTTCTCATATTTGTGAAGTGGCTTGTGCATCAAATGCCAGTGTGGTATTTATCCATTTATGAATCCTCAAATCATTTTAAGAACATTGTGAAGAGAACATTAACTTTGTTGTAACCACACTGTTTCTACAGATTGAGGGAGAAGTGAGATTTAAAGAGAAGTAACAGTTTTACACTCATAATAGTACATGTAAGTATTATTTGCCATCACTTTTTGAAAATACTATTAATCTTATAGGGACTTAATATTTTAAGAAAATTAACATATTAGACTCATAAATCCGAAAAACTTGTGTACTCAGCAATAATTAAGTGGGAGTCAGGAGCCTGGAGGTTTGCTTATAAATAATTTTAAAGTACAATATGTTCTAGGGCAGTAGAGAGAAATGTTGTTTATTTTATTTCTTGGCAAATAACCTGTAATACTTAGAGAAAATAAATGTGTAGCAATTAAAAAGTCAGATTTTTTAAAAAAAACTATATTGTGTTTAATCATGGGTCATTTTTAGAATTAGAGCTGTCAATTGAGAATGTGAGTCATTGCAAATGACCATTTAAATATGATGGGATTAAAATGATTGCTAAAATAGTATCAGCACATTTTCAAGATTAGAGTAAGTACCTACGGTTCATGGTGAGTTATCTGTGAAATAGCCTTGCCGGTAGGCAGGCATAATACCTGTGAGCATGTCCACTAGCAGAAACTGTTGCATAATAATGTCGTTTTCATGTCACTATTAGTTTTTCTGGCTAGAAGCCCCCCAGTTTTGTAATGATGGGATGCTGAGAAGGCTGTGAAGACAGGAAGTTATTCTGGGCCATTTGATGTTGGAATCTGATGCCATCCATAGTGTTCTGCAGGCCCTTTCTTCTATAAAGATCATCTAAAACTTAGAGCTTGTTGAATAAAGAGGAATATAATACAGGGTAGGTTGGTTATTGCATATTTATTATTATTGCTATGTTCTGGTTCTGTTTTAAGAAGAACCAAACATTTTCACTGGTCTATACTTTAGTGAGGGTCCTCAGTACTGCGCTTACTTTGCCTAATGAGTACATCAGTCCTGCCTGCTAGGAGCATCCATTTACCCTCTTTGGCTCTAAGGAACTCAGTCCATCTTTCTGCAGATCTTCTCAAGGCCAGGATCTAGAGGAAAGCACTGGACCCTCTTATATTCTACCATCTTGATTTGAAAGCAGGCCTTTGGTCATGTGAAAGTCCCCATTGCACACAAAGATGATGCTGACCTTTGCATCTCTGTCCAATCACTACAAAACCGGGGAAAGGTATTTTTCTAGCATCAGAGGCACAACAATGGGGTTATGAGTCAATCCTTGACCTAGGTCAAGTTGTTTAAGGTCTCTTGTATGACCTGTAACTTGGAATAGGTTTTAGACCCAACTCTGAGGATGTGAATTAATACATGCTATATACCTGGTACATGGTTTGTATTCAATAATTGGTTGCTATTATAACAATTTGGGTATATGTATGTATGGAATATGCATATACTACCTTTTTTTACTTTTTTTTTGACAGGCAGATTGGACAGTGAGAGAGACAGAGAGAAAGGTCTTCCTTTTCCGTTGGTTCACCCCTCAGCGGCCACTGTGGCTGATGCGCTGCGGTAGGCGCACTGCGCTGATCCAAAGCCAGGAGCCAGGAGCTTCTCCTGGTCTCCCATGCGGGTGCAGGGTCCAAGGACCTGGGCCATCCTCCGCTGCCTTCCCGGGCCATAGCAGAGAGCTGGACTGGAAGAGGAGCAACCGGGACAGAATCTGGCGCCCCAACTGGGACTAGAACCCGGGGTGCCAGCACCGCACGCGGAGGATTAGCCTATTGAGCCGCGGCGCCAGCTGCACATACTACCTTTTAACATGCAACATATAGAATGCTTCAAAATTAAACTCTAGGTGTAAAAAGGATTTTCTGACATATCCACTGAAGTATATTTATTGTCTCTTGTATTTTGCCCTCTTCTATTATAAAACAATGATGTGCTATGGTGCTTAATATTTAAATAACATGATATAAAGATGTTATAATAAGGGAGGAAGGAAGGAAGGGAGGGAGGGAGGAAGGAAGGAAGGAAGGAGAGAAAGAAGAAAGAAAGAAAAAGAAAGAAAGAAAGAAATAAAGAAAGAAAGAAAGAAAGAAAGAAAAGAAAAAAGAAAGAGAAAGGAAGGAAGGAAGGAAGGAAGGAAGGAAGGAAGGAAGGAAGGAAGGAAGAGAAAAGAAAAAAAGAGAGGGATGGAGGAAGGGAGATGAAAGGAAGGAGGAGGAATTGAAGGAAGGGGAAGGGGAGTATTATATTCTTAGAATTGTATGTATGAACTACACGAGATATATCTTTATGTTAATAGAAAACTATTTTTAAAAAGAAATATATTTGAAAAATATAGTTAAAAATATAAATGCAGTATTTTTTTACTTCACTAAAATCTATTCAGAGATAGATTAACCATGATTAAAAGTTTTACATTAGACCATGTTAGATTGTAGAGGACCATACACATTCTCACAATCTTAGTAAAATTGTAAGTGGGTATAGCAGTTTCCGAATTTAGTAACATTTATTAAAATTTAAATTATCTTCCACCCAGAATTCTACTTCTATGGATTTAGTTGTAGATGTGTTCTCACATGTAATGTAAATTTATTCCTGTTCATGCAAGTGTGTTCTGTGCAGTTTGTAATGGACTAATAGGTGGTCTTAGAATCAGTAAAACTGCTAGTGTTACTGTGGAAAACCACTGAGAAATATTTTTCAGCAAATTAAGTAAGTTTCAAACTAGTACTTACAATGCTTACAAAATGCTTACAAAAAAGTTTCAAAATTATCCTTACAATGCATGTTTGCATTTATACATACATAGTGATGATAAGTGTATTTGCAGCACATGTGTATAAGTATATTTTTTAAAGCATGAGGATATTAGAATTAAAAGATAAGTTCATTTTGGTGCCAAAGATTTGAAATCTATATGTAATTTTTTCATACTACATGTTTTATGTGAACTTTCTGAAGACCCCTAATATGCATAGATTTCAACAAATTCTTGTATCAAAAATATCTTCACTTTTCATTTTGTTTTTCACAAATATTTTGAAGTACTCTCCTTTTCATATTTGTAAAAAGTGAGAAATTACTTTTGTGCAAGTCTTGTTTATTATGGAAAATGTCATAAAAGTATTCAAGGACGCATTATTTCTAGGAAATTGAATTCACAGTCTCACATTTGGAAGGAAACTCATGTTTCACTTGATAAAATTTCGTTGTTCTTGGGGCCAGCGCCATGGCGCAGTAGGTTAATCCTCCGACTGCAGCACCGGCATCCCATATGGGTGCTGGACTCTAGTCCCAGCTGCTCCTCTTCCAATCCAGTTCTGTGCTATGGCCTGGGAAAGGAGTAGAAGATGGCCCAATTCGTTGGGGCCCTGCACCCGCATGGGAGACTGCGAAGAAGTACCTGGCTCCTGGCTTCAGATCGGCACAGCTCTGGCCATTCTGGCTGCCTGGGGAGTGAACCAACTGAGGGAAGATCTTTCTTTCTGTCTCTTCCTCTCATTGTAACTCTACCTCTCAAAGAAATAAATAAAATCTTTAAATTTTTTTTTGTTTTCCTTAAATTTGTAACCATGTGCCTGTATAATGGCTGTACAAGTCAGGAAGATCAACTCTCCCTGGAAGGTAATTCTTAACTTATTCCCCAGTGTGGTTATCATATCATCCATTTTTCCATTTTCTATATTTTATTTTTTTCATAAGCACAGAAATACATCAGGTAACTATTCATTTTAGGAAAGATCTAAACTAAATTTACGGACCTTTAAGATGGTAAAGTTATCATTCAAACACTAAAGGTTGTACATATCTTTGTTGGATATGGTTATTTGTATATTAATTATAACAAATATTCTCCCACAAGACCATTGCTATATTCAACTACATTTATTCTTTTCTTCATGCTGTTTAATGAATTAGGGGGAAAACATGCTTTAGTGAAAAAAAAGGAATAGAAAAGTTTAATTAAAAGATCTAAATCTTTGCAAAACACCAAAAGAACTCATTTAGAGATTTTTCCTGGTGATATACTTAATCTGAAATTATGGAGAATATGAACCTCCAAAACTTGCAAGTTATATATGATTTATAAGAGTATTTGCGAAATATTCTCCACACTGCTAATTTACTCCTTACTCATCTGGTATTTTCTTACATTACTATATTTTCATATCTTAGCACTTTTATGTAATCACAGATTTCAGAACATAATTTGAAAATCTCATGCTTTTTGTTTATGAAGGAAGCAATAACGATTGTTTTTGTTATGGTAGATATCAAAATGTTAACCATTATCTGAAATTAGACAAGACTCCCAATGGGCAAACGAGGTAGACACATGTACGCTTGAGGTGTCTTGCTGAGATTAATGGGATTTCCATCCAGTCGAATGTCCTCCAGTGCCTTACGGATGTAAGTCACATTTTTAACATTGCAGAAGGTATCTTCATGCATCTCCAGAATGTTGTTATTCTAAAAACAAAGAGAATACATTGTAAGGCAAGGCAATATATGTCCTTAGTTTTGATCGATATCATAGCATATTTTGTTTCTCCCTCATTTTGATTCTTTTGTTCTTTCCCCTAATTATAACTAAATATTATGTGATTATTATATGCCAAGCACTTTCTAGGCAATGGGGATGAATCAGTGAATAAAATAGACATGTTATTGCCCTTATAATACCTATAACTTCAGTAAGGGAAATGAAAGAAGGTGAAAAACAGATTTAAAGAAAAAAGTTATTTTTAAGATGATGAGTACTATCAAGAAAGGATGATGACTGGAAAGCCATCTGAAGAGGCAGCCATATAATTGAGATTGGGATGAGGAATGAGGAGTATGGTTAGAATATGCTAGGTGATAGGAGCCAGCTCTGTGGCACAGTGGGTTAAAGCCCTGGCCTGAAGTGCCTCATCCCGTATGGGCACAGTTCTAGTTCAAAGACGCATTATTTCTAGGGAATTGAATTCACAGTCTCACATTTGGAAGGAAACTCATGTTTCACTTGATAAAATTTCATTGTCCTTGGGGCCAGCGCCGTGGCACAGTAGGTTAATCCTCCGCCTGTGGCGCCGGTATCCCATATGGCTGCCGGGTTCTAGTCCCAGCTGCTCCTCTTCCAATCCAGCTCTCTGCTATGGCCTGGGAAAGGAGTAGAAGATGGCCCAAGTCCTTAGGCCCCTGAACCCACGTGGGAGACCCAGAAGAAGATTCTGGCTCCTGGCTTCGGATCAGTGCAGCTCCTGCCATTGCAGCCATCTGGGGCGTGAACCAGCAGATGGAAGACCTTTCTCTCTCTCTCTCTCTCTCTCTCTCTCTCTCTCTCTCTAACTCTCTCTGTAACTTTGTCTTTCAAATAAATAAAATAAAGATAAAAAAAGAATATACTAGGTGACAAGAACATCAAGTGCAAAGTCTTAAGCATTTAGCATAGAGTATTGCTCCCTCAAAACCCAACATTCAAATAATTGGGCTGAAGTGCAGTGCAATGAAGGAGGGAGAACAATTAGCAGGAAGATACTTGCAACACCCAGGACTGTATTTTAAAAAATAGCTTTATTGAGCATATTTCACTATCAAATGTATCCTCTTCAATCATACAGTTCAGTAATTTTAGTTGAAAAAAATGACAGTTTTACTTGAACAAATCTTCAGTCACTGAGTGAAAATGATATATATTTAGAACTGATGACATCATAGCATTTGTGAAATGTGTTTTCACTTATTACTTCAAAGACAAAATATGTAGCTTAATGAGATTTAAAATAACTCAAACTTTCTGCTATATTGGTTATATAAAAAAAAAAAGCTGAACTTTCTTTATCCAGAAAGATGGAAACATGTCATTTCATAGCACATGGGAATACTTTAGGATTGAATTTAATTCAATGCATAAACATTAAAGTAGAAAACTGAATTTGACAATTTTTTTCTCTGAAAACTAGAAGTCAAATAAGGTTTTTCTTGCTCCTTTTTCTCTTCCACGTCTAATTCTTAGACATTTTTTCATGAAAGCTTTCATTTTCTTTCTAAAGAAGTTTTGTACACAAAAAAGATGTATTTTGACTTGGAAAAGAACTTTAAAAATGTCTAAGATATCTATCAGAATAGAATATGAATACGTATGTGCCTTGTACTTAAATCAAGAGAGAAAATAAATTTCAAGGCAGAAACCAGAGTTGTAGCAGTGACTGCAGCCACTGCTATGGGCCGGTGCACCCCATATCCAAAGGCCAGTTTGAGTCCCAGCTACTGAGTTTCCAGTCTACTTTCTAATGATCCTGGAAGGCAGCAGAGGAATGCCAAAGTACTCGGGTCCCTGTCACCCAGTGGGACACCTAGATTGCATTTCTGGATCCTGGCATCGGCCTAACTTGGCCTCAGCTGATGCAACCTTTTGGAGAGAATTAGGACAGGGAAGACCCTTCTCTCTCTCTCTCCCTAACCTGCGTCACTATGCTTTTAAAGAAACTAATAAATAAACCTTTAAATTGAATAAATTAATAAGAGGAGAGAGAAAAAGAAGTAAGTTTGTTACTGTGGATCAACATGCTGTTTTAAACAGGTTTTTGTATTCTGACTTCCTTCTGTTTGATTTGTTAACTTGGAGCTTTGGGCATACCTTATTGGAAGAAGCCTACCTGAAGGTGAAGAGCTCGTAGATTTTCTGGGAGTGGCAGAGGGATGTGGTCCAAGTTGTTATCAGTGAGGTAGAGATGATGGAGATCATACATATCCTGTGAACATTTCACATGCAAGGATTTAATAGCCACTAATTGTGCATGCAGCTATTTTAATAACATGGTCCAGGTTTGTCTTGTACAGTTGAAAGAAACTAGTTTTCACATTACTAGGCACTAAAAATGAGTTATGAAAAATGGATCATAAGCAAATATTTCTTCATGAAAATGAAACATGTTTCTTCAATCTCTAGGAAGAGCCTTGCTTTGTTCAGTCTCATTTTCTCGGTTTAAACGAGGCAACTACTCATGAAAGACATTCTGTATTGGTGCTTAGAGGATTTTGGCAAGATATAGCAAGAATTTCCTCTGTTTTAGAAGTATGGAGAAATGAGAATTCCTCCACAACAAAAGCCTGTTAGCCCAAGTACCCAGAAAGTGGCCACCTAGCAAGACAGAAAGCAGACAACAAAACACTAGCAAAACACTCCAGAGTAGATTGTGACTCCTAACAGCTCATGCCAACATGAGCATGAGCGGGAAGAACCTGTTGCCAAGCTAGAATGAAGTACCCAACCCCTGTGTTCTCCACTAGTGATATCACAGGAGGTCTAGAGGAGAGGCAGGGCTTTCACAACCACCCAGCAGTAACAAGAATAAGGTCACACGACCACTGTGACCTGCCTGGGAATAATGTGATGTGCCTTCAAAGACCAATTTAAAATCATTTGTTTAAGGTACGTTTTGAGGAGCAGCTTGAATGGAGTGAGAGTGGGTGGGAAAGTTTGTTGGTTACTATTCTCAGACTCTTATGCTATTGTTTAGCATAAGCTCTTCACTTAAAAAACAAAATCTGCTCGGTTAACTGAACTCAACCTCCTTTCAAGGTCATTTAGAAGCCTTCTGCCCTCAAAACGCCACCCATACCCAACCCAAGTTGTTGTCCCTATAATCACATAAAAGTCTCTCCCTGAGTTCCTGGTCAACACATATTTTCTGGCTTATACCACTTGCAGCAGCTCCTGTAGATGCATCCTTTGGGTAACCACTCACTTCTTATTCCAGCCCTGCTTTATTTTCATGGTGCTTGAGCACCCACAGCATGTACCAGGACAAAGTATTTCCCAAAAACATGAGAGATGCAATTGTGAAGTTCATTTTGAAAGTCAAGTCTCATTAAATTAAATCCCCTTATAGAAATAAAAAAGGCTGGTCATTAATAGCAAGTCCAGGGGAAAGTGACAGTTTCTTGTATCAGACTTAAAACTTACTTTAAATGCTTCTTGCTTTATCCCTTTCCTTCCAAGTCTATTGTTGCTAATATCAATAAAAGTCAAAGTAGTTGGCAATTCTGGGAGCTGCCTTATTTTGTTGTCACGCAGGACAAGCTCTCGAAGTTGAGGCAGCTTTCGGAATGCATCTTCATCAATCTCAGATATTAAATTTGATGTCAAATCTATCCTTTTTAAATCATCTAGGAAAAAAAATTAAGTACTTAAATAGTCTTGAATATAGTTTACTCAAGTAAAAATCTGAGTATAAATTTTCCCATGTATAACATCTATAAAATTAATTTAATTAACAACTGATAGTTAATAAAAATAATTATTTTATAAAATTTTTTCTCCAAATACTATTCACATTTATGCATTTGTAAATATTGCAACTTGAGCAAAGACATTGGCACATTATATTTAAAATGACTCATCTTTTCTCCACATCCTTTATAAACTTCAGATTTTACTATTTAAAATATTCTCCCAAGGGGCAAGATTTGGCACAGCAGTTTGTATAATCCTTGGGATATCTTCATCTCATTTTGAAAGACCTGGGTTTGAGTAACAGCTCAGCTTCCATTTTCAGCTTCTTGCTAATGTGCATCGTGGGAGACCTCAGATGATGCTCTGACACTCAAGTGAAAGACCCTGACTGAGTTCCAAACTCCTGGTTTTGGCCAGACCCAGCCCTGACTGTTTAGACATTTGGGAAGGGAAGCAATAAGTATATTTCTTTCCCTGTCAATCTGCATTTGTCTCCATCTGTCTCTCTGTGTTTCTTTGCTTTTCAAGTACAATAAAAATAAATATTTTTAAATAAAAACTTTGAAGTACTGGAAAATGGATAGATTTTCTAGCAGTCAAAGATATAAGCATTAAAAAAGAAATCTTCAAATGATTAAAACACTTTATAAAGACAAGTGCCAAAGTTCTTCTAAGTTAGCAACAACTTTGAAATGAGAATGTAGATTTGTTCTGATCAATCATAAAACAGCTATGCTTTAATGGAACCTTTTTAAAAAAAGCCAAATCCTCATAAATATATGACTTGGCATTTACTCTTATGTCATAACATGATAATAAGTTCCAGAGAATAAAACTATTTATGATTTATAGTTAATTAACATAGTTCATTTGAAAATATCAACAACTATGCCATTTCATAATACCATTAAATGTTTTCCTTATCATTATTAAACTCTGACATATTAAATAAAAATGATTGATGAGCCATATTTTAACATTTAACTTTCATTCTACACTGTAAAAAATTTAGTGATGTCTAAAAAAGAATAGAAAGACATTAACGTGACCATCCATACTTAGGCTTGCAAAGTCATTTTTGTTGATCTTTTTAATTCTGTTAAAGCGAGAATAGAAATAAGCAGTATTCTTGGGCAGTGGAGGAATAGCATCAAGTTCATGGTCATCACAGTATACAGTGGTACTTATACAAGTACACAGAAGGCAAGTTGGAAAGTCTGAAAAATAGAAGTAAATAATCATATATAAATAGCAAAATAATTTATAAGACATAATTTGCTTATGAATGCTTGATGAGCAAGATTATAGTCTCATACAGACCATCCCAGTATGTTTCATATTTTCTTATAGTTTTCTGTAAATGGAACATGAAAGTCAAATATATGAATTGCAGCTCCCCCATAACATCTAAAAATTAATTAAAAATATTGAATGGATATAGCTTGACTGTTACTTTCATACTTATTAGAAATTCTATTTTCAAAATATAAATGTTAACATTAGGTTACTTAAAAGTTCACATGTCATACTTCCATCATCTTTGGTTCAGTATTTAAATATTCTATTGAAACCTAATGTGCTTCAAGAAAAAAGTAATAATTTTAATATTCATTCATTCAATACATGTTATTAAACCCTTTATGTGTAAATGACAGTATGCTAGCTTGTGGAACACTGTATAGCACAGAGCAACCCAGTTCTGTTTTATGACAGTATGTGAGATGAATGTCAATCACACAGTTAAATGAAATTGTAACTTTGATAAATATCATATGTGCATAACATGGGAGAATTTGACCCACGCTGAGAGTCATGGGAGGGGTCTCTTCAGAAGGTGATAATGGAGTTGTGATCTGCAGGAAGAGAAGGAGTTGACTATGCACATAGCAAGAAAATGGTATGACAGGCAAGAGAAAAAGCGTGTACCAAGTCCCTTCATTGCGAAGGGGGTTAAAGAAGATCCATGTGTATGAACTCTGAGAGCATTGGAATGTTTAGGCCATAGCAGACACACACATACACACACACATGAGCGCACACACACATGCACACACAGAGCTGTTGCCCCTTCTTCACGCTCTGTCTAGTGGTTGTGTAGAGAACAATGAAGGTTTAAAGGAAACAGAATTAATGCCTGAGAGGAAAGGAGAAGACAATACTGTGGAGGCCAGGTGGAAAGAGTGTTAAGTGGAAGGAAATAATCAACAGCCTAATGCTGGTGAGATGTCAGGTAAATCAATGACAGGAAAATATTACTGTTTAGTTATTACAGTAGGGTGGTTATCCAGGAACTTACTCGAACTGTGTACTCATAGTTTAAAAGCCAAATTCAAGTCAATTAAGGAGAAAGTTGGAGTTAAGGGAATCCTTGAAGCACATACAGACAATGCTGTTGGGATGTCTGATTGTGAGCAGTGAGAAAATAACTGTAATAGGATGTTTGGGTGTCTTGTGTGATGGGGGAGGGGGAATTGAAGTGGGAGGCGTTAGAAGGAAAGGGTCCAGGGGATGAGAGGTTGCATATGAAAAGCATCCTGAGAGAAAAGTTGGAAATAAGCCTCAAAGCACAGTGGCAAGGATTCACATCCTGCATGTGGGAGAACAGGCAGTTCCTCTGTTGTGTTGGGAGGAGAGGAGTCAGGCTACATGGATGCAGACATAGGGAGATGCTATGTCTGGAACCAGAGACCAAGGGTCTGCTGACTGGGAGATTGCATTTTTCTCTGTGAAGGAGGAGGTTAGGACATCTGATGAGCTTGTGGAGTACAGGGAGGAGATGAGAAGGGCTGTTGGATGTCAGATGAATGGAGAAGGTGAGAAGTGATAGGAGAATTGTTCGCATTGTTCGGTGATTAATTCAGCTGTTTACCTGAGACTTTTCTGGTTTTCACATTGAGAGTCACACCAAAATGGAACATTTGGTCACCATAATTAAGAATCCGTTTGCAGAGTGTGATCAGGAACCAATTGTTTACCTACTAAGATCATATTGCTATCATCAAATAAAAAATTACTGCTAACAATCACTTCAGGAATAAAAAAAACTTAAAAATGGAAATCTTGAAATTGTTTTAAAAGCAAGTACTATGAAATATTCAATACTTACTAATTTCTGTAATCATTATAAGTTCATACTTTCTACTTATCAATAAAATTTTAAATTTAAAAGATAAGTAGTTAAAGTCTTTTGAATATTCATGGCCTCATTAATTTAGCAGTAATTGCTTTTATAATTTATATATATTAATGCTGGTTATAATTTAATTCAAGTTTTTCCACTCACAACTCATGCCTACACTATCTATCTTTAAAATGTTATTCTTAGAAGTTTGTATTAAATAGTTAAAATATGACATTTTGATTTTTAATGTTCTTACTATTTTCAAACTGTTGAACTTTGATGAATGTTTGATGTTTTTCTGGAAATCAGAATGTAAAGTGTTTATTTATTTATTTATTTATTTTTTATTTTTGACAGGCAGAGTGGACAGTGAGAGAGAGAGACAGAGAGAAAGGTCTTCCTTTGCCGTTGGTTCACCCTCCAATGGCCGCCGCGGTAGGCACGCTGCGGCCGGCGCACCGCACTGATCCGATGGCAGGAGCCAGGTGCTTCTCCTGGTCTCCCATGGGGTGCAGGGCCCAAGGACTTGGGCCATCCTCCACTGCACTCCCGGGCCACAGCAGAGAGCTGGCCTGGAAGAGGGGCAACCGGGACAGGACCAGTGCCCCGACCGGGACTAGAACCCGGTGTGCCAGCACCACAAGGCAGAGGATTAGCCTAGTGAGCCGCGGTGCTGGCCAGAATGTAAAGTTTTTAACTTCATTATTTACCGTCACACTAGAGACAGAAAGTTCTTAATATTTTATGTTATTCCAAAGTTGACATTATTGAGCCATGTCTTGAACACAGCCTTTAAAAAGAATGGGAATCATGCTACTGTGTTATTCCTGGTTCAGTGAAAGACTCCAAGAGCGTGTACTGCTGCTGTATTGTTAAAAGTAATAATATTCTAGGGATATAAGTTTCTCATTTGGGATGCTTTCTATTGGACATTTGCATTCCTTCTTATTGTGTGTATGTCTTCCTGGCTCTCATTATAGTGTATCTTATATTTAGAGGTTTAACTATGTAAAAAGAATATGAGGCATCATTAATGACAATTTGGTGGTCTGTCTCACATTCTGACCCACTATATTCTACCTCCATAATCCCAGGTATATATGTGGTATGCTGCATTTTAAGTTTCTTACTTATCAAATGCAGAAAACAATGTTATGACACTCCAAGGAATTAATGGACATAAAATATTTAAGTGACTGGCATTTAGAAAGCATACATAGTGGTAATCAGAAACTCATCAAGGCAAAGAGTAGAATGTTGGTTACCAGAAACTGGGGAGAGATAAGGAGAGATGAGATTTTCAACAGATATAAAGTTTCAATTATGCAGGATAAATAAGCTTTAGAAATCTCTCATACAACATAGATAACTCCATGGTATTATTCACTGAAAAAATCATGAAGAAAGTTTACAAAATGGATATACTCCTCTGTAAAGAATAGCAGATTGACAACCACTAACATCTATTACTTTTTACTGTGGACCAGGCATTATTTTCATTTCTGTAATCCTGATAACAATTTTATTAGGAAAGTACTGTTATTTATTAAGTCACCTTTTTTAGATGGAATAAATGATGCGCAAAAATATTTATACCTTGCTCAAGACATAGACCCAGCAATTCGCAGAGCTGGTATTTGAATGCATGTGGTTTGGCTGCTCTGCCTCTCCAAGACTCAGTTTGACTCATGTCCCTTTAGTTCTAGTCTTACTTTGTGCTACATTTCTCTTGCCTCTCCTCTTGTATGCTGCTATGTTCTTTTCAGATGTTTTTCATAATGCTTATAGGATATTATTGCTTCTATATATTTTCTTATACTGGACAGAAAGATCCATGAGAACAATATCATTTCAAAAATCAATTTCATATCTGCAGAACTTGGAATACAGAAATGACCAATACTACCAGGTCTTTGCATTGGGAACCTGCTCATGTGTTATACATCCTCACTATGCTGTTCTTGCTGTCTGAAAATACTCTGGGATGAGTCCTGTTGAATACCTTTAAGGTTGACACTGATAAATTATAATAAGAAATATAGACAAATCATGGAATCACACTTAGCACTAGGGATTGCTTGTCATTAACTGAAATGCCCTGATTTAGACTGTGTTCAGGCCATGCAAGATGCTATTTGATGTCCTAGGATGTTTTCCTCTGTTGCTTCTAGGACTAAGAGAGGACACAAAAGCATGTTTTCCAATAAACACATAGACAAGAACCCAATGACTGGCTTCAAACTGAGTGTACAAATAGCTGTGTGATGTATGGCTAGTTACCACAACTTTGAGTTACAGTTTTCTTGGTAATAATGAAAAAAAAAAAAGCAATACTAGAACATTCACAGAGAACTTATAATATTCCAATGAGATACTGTGAACTGATGAGTCACATGCTCAGTCAATGTAAGATGTTATTACTATAACCATCATTATCACTGCCATCCATTATCACTTTGTATGGCCTGATGTCAAAAGCACAGATTTGACAGTTTATTGATTGTCTCAGGTTTTAGAGAAGCATCCCACCAAAAGGTGTGAAGTAGTGATGCCAGGCAAATAATTCCTCCTAAAATCTTTGGTTATTTGGCCATTTCCATAAGGTTAAAGTAGAATGCTTGGAATTGATCTATTTTAGCACAAAATACAAGTGTAACTGCTGAGTTAAACCTAGCTTGTTCCAACACTTTCTCCTTTGGTCACACAGGGTTCCCTGTGGAGTTGGCACTTGGCAGCTTTGAGAGATGATGAAGTGAACGCAATAATTATTCAGCTATGAAGTGCCCTGACCTTCATTGGTGTGTGGGCCCAGAACCCCTGTGAATTCAGGCTCCTGTGGGGAAGACCCATCAATTAGCCTGGGGGTGGATTCTTCCTCTTCCTCCTCCTGAGTTTCTTCTGGCTGTGGGGGCAGAGTGAGGAGCTCGCTGTTTCCGGAAGGCATCATTGTTGCTATTTCACTCTGAAAAAAAAAGTAAAATTTCATCAAGCAACCTTCTCAGTCACCCTGTGACAGCGATTTCTCACCTGACACTCATGTAAAATGTGTCCATCTTTGCCACCAGAGGGCACTGGTGTTCTGAAGTTCTGCACAGTGTGTCTGGCCTGCATACTTGACAGAGCACATATGGTTCTAGAAATTGTTGTTGTTTCTAATTATTTTATTTCTCAAATCTTGGAAATTGCATCCAGTGTGTTTTGGGGCCTTTTTCTTTTAACATCTTGCTTGTCTGTTCATTTTTGTATGTTTTTAAAAATCTCACTTATTGTTTTCTAGTAATACTTAGTTTTATAAGAGTACATTATTGTAGTGAAAGACTCAAATTAATCCAGAAATGTGCTGAGAAAAACCATAAATCCCCTTAACTCTCTAGTTATAATTTTACTCCCCCTAAAGACAGTAAAGGATAAAAGACTTTTGTGTATTTTTCTGTCCTTTTAATACTTGATTTCCTGGATTCATTACTAAGATTTCACACTTCCTCTAATAGCACTTTACCAAAAAGAATCTGTTCTACTAAAATAAAACAGAATGGTGACAGAAAAACTATATGATTTGATTATGATATACCATTTCTCATATATGTTTAATGATATTGGAATAATATAGACATGAACAGTATTTGGACATGTTAAAATTGACTTTTCACTGAGATTGACAATAGGAGGCCTTTATAAAATTGCAAAAATATTCAACATTCTTTATCAGACTTTTCTTGCTTTTTTACTTGCATATTTGAAGTATTGTTTTGTTTCTAAAGATGTTGTTTGCATTTAAAATAAGCCCTCACTAAATGTCCCTGTCCCCTACAACCTTGTAAGGTTGGCCTAGAAATCTGCTCACCATAACCAGGGGAGGATGACATCCACACTCTTTCTGGGTCAATGTCTTCATCCTAGCCTCAAATTCCAGATTCTCCCTTGACTATACCAACGTGAAGAGCCTTCAGAAACTTCACGGAAAAAAATTTAAAAATTTTTATTTTTGTGCAAAAACTATCTTAAATCCATGCAAATGTTTCATAATATCTACTTTCATGGATCTTTTGAAAGCCCCATGTATGTTCTCTTACTCCTTTCCACTTTTTTCCTTATTTGCTTTCATGAAAAAAGCAAGGAAACATAATTGCTTTTCAAATTAATGACAAAATGATACACAAACTATTCTTTCATCTGTTAGATCAGTATAATTAAACCAGATTTTTTTTATTTTGTAGATACCATAAGGTAAAGATATACGTACTATTTATTGTCCTGACAGATTTGAATATACTATATTTTAAATGAAACTTATCTTTTTTTTAAGAAACCTTAAACTTTTGTCACTTTACATTTCTGAATTACACCTCCTTCTCTGTTTCCACAGTTTATTTTGTCTTGGCATTCACTGTATTGTATTGGTTCCACTACTCTTCTGTGTGTCCAAGCCTACTAGTTGGTAAATGGAGTCATGTCTTTTATATTTGCAACTTTAGGCTATAACATATTAGGCGATAGATCAATAATTAAGTAATTATTTTCAAGATTTGCTTATCTTAAATATATCTGATTCACAGCTCTATGTTTGATTTTAGAGGTTTTGCTGAAAAGATTCAATGAATGTGCTAATGCTTACTTTAAAACATTTAAGTCATGAAATGAAACCCAGAGCAGATTATGCTGTATTTGATACTTTAGGAGCCATACATGAAGGCAGTATAAAGTGTGGCCAGAAAGCTCCAGCTGAGATGACTGGGTGCATTTCTTTAAAGGGAGACATTTGGTTTCCATCAGTAGATTCAGAATGAGACAGATTCAGAAGGAATGAATTTGCACAGAGACCAAAAAGAGGCTCCAGCAAGGGCGGAAATTGAGACAGATGTTTCAGGAATGGGAGCAGCCTAAAGGGAGAAACACATTCCAGACACATTGCCTTGAATCTGTAGCTTTGTAGGAAAGTGTTTGCACATACTTTCTACAGATAATTGTTTTTCCACTGATTTGATGTGAAGCTGTAAGATCTCATTTGTCATCCAGTATAATGAGGCAAAACAGCTTTTGTGTGTATCAGGGACCATTTTGTTCACGCTTGTGAATAAGATGAGAATACACAACTTTTAAAACTAAGGAAAAAGAATTCCTTTTCAGTTAGGCACAATTGTAGAGCTATAATCTCAAGGCACTGTTTGAGGAGAGCCTTTTGTGTTGTAGACACATTTAAACTTACCATTAAATAGAAATGATTTGAGCTTCTTTTTCCCTCTTTTAACAATTTTTCATACTACAATATGAAGATATGAGGCAGTACATGTTAAAAAATGAGTCCAGGGGAACATAAAGACCTGGTTCTCCATGTGGCAGAATTTTATGCTTATGCTGCAAAAACCTAAATTTGGATATAAACACAAATGGCCAGAATACATCCCGGCTCCCTTTCTTGAGCTACAGTTAGTAACACTCAAATGCAAATATAATAGATCCCCTTACATAAATATTCATTAGTTCATCAAGAGTTCTTTTTCCTTTACCTCCTTATTTTACTAACTTGATTATTATTGAATCTGCTGTTAATCTATTCATTATATTTCTCTAAAGTATAGAAACATTATGACATGTAACTTGATCGTAGGCATCACTACACTTGTAGATCTTGGTACCAGTAAGGTTTGATTTACAGTAAATTTTCTCTTCCTCTACTCTTGTTTGCCTGGCTTTAGAACTGTAGCTATTATGTTATGGTAGATTATGCTTATCAGAACATTCATTTAGCATATTATAGCAGAGATGATAAGAGAATAGCCCAAGGGAAGTGACTGGTGAGTTCTCAGAGTGAAGAGAATTTTCAAGAAACAAAAACCCTCAGGCACGCCTCAGTTGCTCCTTGATCAGCCTCGAGTCCATGAAAGCTACCCAGCACCTGAATGTAATTTCCATGTAAATAACTGAAATAGTGTTTGGGTGTCTCAGAAGTTTGTACTCTCCGGAGAAATGAAGACACTCAGTAGAAAAAAATCCCTTTGCATTTCTTGTATCAAATTGTCCTGATACTTTTACCAGCAATATTTATGCTATTGTTACCAATTCTGGAAAAAAAAAAAAAAAACCCTTAAGACTTTTATTTTTTAGCTATCAGCCGAGTTTGAGCAAAGTAGAATCCCTGTAAAAATTCTCAGCACCATTTGAAGTTGTGATAACACTTGGACAGAAGTAATTTTGATTTGGAGCTGACATTATGGTATAGAAAGTACAGAAGGTAAAGCTGCTGCCTCTGATGCCAGAATCCCATATTGGAGTGCTGGCTGCTCCAATGCTGATCAAGCTCCCTGACAATGTACCAGGGAAGGCAATGGATGATTGCTCAAGTTCATGGACCTCTGCCACCCGTGTGGCAAGCCAGGATGGAGTTCCTGACTCCTGGCTTCAGCCTGGTCCAGAGCTCACTTTTGCAGGCATTTGAGGAGTGAATCTGTGGATGGAGCATCTCTCTCTGTTTCTCTCTCTTCTTCTGTTACTCTGCCTTGCAAATAAATATAAATAAATTGCGTAAAATAAATAAATTTGATAAAATCCATTTGTTTCATAGCCAAATGCACATCTATAGGATCCATATAACTTATTGCTACTGTTAAGGTTAATTAACTTGTTCTTCTTAATTTCCAAGAAAAATATGAAAAAAGTCTAGTTAGAAAAACTGAATTAATGTGTTCAGAAATATCAGCAGTCACATTTGCTGATTTCTTTGTCAGTCTTTCCAGTGTAGTCTTATTGACCAACACCTTGATAATACTCGAAAGGTTGTGATGATTATAAACAATTATCTTCAGTTCAGCATTGTGTTTAGTTACTAAAATTTGATGTGGTTTTTATCTTTTTGAATTTTTTTATCTTAGTACTAAACTGCAGCTATAGTGCTATCATGAATACATGAAAGTATCACCAAGTAAATGGGTGAATTGTAACTGATGGACAGTTTACCAGTCTTTGTTATTATCAAAGCAACCAGATTGAATGTCTGTGCCAAGCATTATGCTCAAGTTATGATCAACTTTCCATTTCACTTGTCTGTAGTGTTTTCTATCAATGCCATTTTTTCTATCGATACCATTATTTTTTCTCCCTCATCTTCATGGTCTAAATTACTAACCTCTGTTGCTTGAATACAGCAATAGTCTGTACAAAGGTAGTACCTATGCAGCAAGAATGAACTCTTTTTTTTTTTGACAGGCAGAGTGGATAGTGAGAGAGAGAGAGAGAGAGACAGAGAGAAAGGTCTTCCTTTTTGCCGTTGGTTCACCCTCCAATGGCCGCTGCAGCCGGCGCATCTCGCTGATCCGAAGCCAGGAGCCAGGTGCTTCTCCTGGTCTCCCATGCGGGTGCAGGGCCCAAGGACTTGGACCATCCTCCACTGCCTTCCCGGGCCATAGCAGAGAGCTGGCCTGGAAGAGGGGCAACTGGGATAGAATCCGGCGCCCCAACCGGGACTAGAACCCGGTGTGCCGGCGCCGCAAGGCGGAGGATTAGTCTGTTAAACCACGGCGCCGGCCTAAGAATGAACTCTTAAAAGACAAACTGATCATATCAAGTCTGGTAAAATCGCTTAGTGGTCTTTTCTTGATCTTGATAAAGACAAGACTAATAGCCTTGCAGAGGTACTGTAACATTTTGGTTAAGGGGAAGGATTCAGACTAAATGAGTTTGAATCTAGCTTCACTTTGAGACCTTGGACGAGTTACTTTGCATCCTTGAGCAACAGTTCCTCTATTTGTAAAATCCTGGTCTAAATAATACAGCTGTATTAAGATTGAAAATCTAATGCATATAAAACTTTTAAAAAATAATTCCAGATACATAGTAACTGTCATAAAATGTTTGCTATTATTATTAGAAGAAGTTCAAAAGCCTTTTGCTTACAGGATCCTGTGTGATCTGGTCTGGTTTTTTTTTTTTTAAGCACCCCCTGGCAGTGACATGGGGTGAGAACTAGGTGTTTTTTTTTTTTTAAGATTTATTTTATTTGTTTGAAAGACAGAGTTACAGAGAGGTAGATCCAGAGAAAGAGAGAGGGGGAGAGAGGAAGAGAGAGAAAGAGAGAGAGAGAGAGAGAGAGGTCTTCCATCTGCTGGTTTACTCTCCAAATGGCTACAATGGCTGGAGCTGAGCTGATCCAAAGCCAGGAGCCAGGAGCTTCTTCCAGGTTTCCCACATGGGTGCAGGGGTCTAAAGACTTGAGCTGTCTTCCACTGCTTTCCCAGGCCATAGCAGAAAGCTGGATCGGAAGTGGAGCAGCCGGGACTCAAACTGGCACCCATATGGGATGCTGGTGCTGCGGGTCAGGGCTTTAACCTGCTGCGCCATAGTGCCAGCCCCGATCTGCTCCTTCTGTATGCACCTATCCTACAAATCATACCAGTTAGGCTGTTTTGCCATATGGTTAAGCTGCCTACTCTGTCTTTAATTCTTCATAATATCAATGCTCCTTTCATAGGACATTGACATGCAATAGTCCTTCTGATTGTGTCTGACCCAGCTCTCTGCTGTGGCCCGGAAAAGCAGTGTATGATGGCCCAAGTGCTTGGGCCCCTGTTCCCTCATGGGAGACCCAGAAAAGGCTCCTGGCTCCTGGCCTTGGATCAGCCTAGCCCCAGCCATTTTGGGCCATTTGTGGAGTGAAGCAGCAGATGGAAGATGTTTCTCTCTGTTTTCAATTCTAACCCTCAAATAAATAAAATATTTTTTTAAAAAAAGGGCATCTCAGATGAGACTAATAAAGTCTGGGCAGATCTGAGCTCTCCTGGAAGTTGAATGCAAATACATGAGTGAACACAGAGCAAACCAGAAGCACAACAGAACACAAATAGTGGAACTATAGAATTGCAAACTATACAAATTACTGTTTTAAGTTACCAAAATTTGGAATTGTTTTTTTTTTTCACAATCAAAAATTACTGATACACTTTTTTTTTTAAAGATTTATTTATTTATATGAAAGTCAGAGTTACACACAGAGAGAGGAGAGGCAGAGAGAGAGGTCTTCCATCCGCTGGTTCACTCCCCATTTGGCCGCAATGTCCAGAGCTGCACAGATCAGGAGCCAGGAGCTTCTTCCAGGTCTCCCACGTGGGTGCAGGACCCAAGGACTTGGGTCATCTTCCACTGTTTTCCCAGGCCACAATGCCACAACAGAAAGCTGGATCGGAAGTGGAGCAGCTAGGACTTGAACCGTCGCCTATATGGGATGCTGGCTCTGCAGGTGGTGGCTTTATCCACTACGCCACAGTGCTGGCCCCGTGATACACTTTAAAAAGATTTATTTATTTGAAAGGCAGACTGACACAGAAAGAGAGATGGGGAGAGAGAGAGAGAGAGAGAGAGAGAGAGAGAGAGAGAGAGAGAGAGAAATTTCCCGAATGGCCACAGCCAGGAACTGGCATTGTGATGTAGCGGGTAATCTGCTGTCTGTGATACTGGAATCCCATATTGGAACATCAGTTTGAGTTCATTTGCTTCCCTTCTGATCCAGCTCCCTGCTAATGCAGCTGGGAACACAGAGGAAGATGACCCAAGGTCTTAGGTCTCTGCCATCCACATGAGAGACCCATTTGGAGTTTCTGGCTCCTGGCTTCAATTGGCCTATTCCTGGCTGTTTCAGCCATGTGGGGAATGAATTAGTGGATGAAAGCTCTCTCCATGTCTCTCTGTCACTCTGCCTCTCAAAAAATTAAAATAAATCCTTAAAATATCATTTAACATTGATGTTAAATACAATCAGAATTTTCTCTTTCTTTTATGAGAAATAAATTTTGTTTTAGAATAAAACTTTAGCTTGGTTCAAAATGATAACTGAAATAATCCTTCCTTTAGACTTTCGTTTTCATTCTGGGAATTCATTGAAAATATATTTTCTGTTTTTGAATCTAGGTTGGGTCATGTGGCTATTTCTAGTCAATTGAATGGGGTAGGGAGTGATAGGCCACATCTGGTCCAACTCAGTAAGAGCAAGTTTACTTTCCCCACATTCCATTCTCTTCCTTTAATCTGACAAAGGAAGATACATTGAACCATTGGTCTTCACATAGATCTTGACATATCAATCTAAAGATAGTAGAAAGAAGTTGGCTCTCCAAATAGCTACATGGAGGAAAGTTAACATATTGATTTTTACTAAAGATATGTCAACAAGACACCAATTTTGATTTCATTAAGCTAACTAACTAGGGGCCAGCACTGTGGTATAGCTGGTAAAGCTGCCGCCTGCAGTGCCAGCATCCCATATGGGTGGTGGTTTTAGTCTCAGCTGCTCCATTTCTGATCCAGCACCCTGCTAAGATGCTCGGGAAAGCAGTGGAACATGGCACACTACACTCTTGAGCCCCTGCACCCACATGGGAGACTTGGAAGAAGCTCCTAGTGCCTGGCTTTGTGTAGGCCCAGCTCCAGCCTCTGTGGCCATTTGGGGAATGAAACAGTGCATGGAAGATTCTCTCTCTCTCTCTCTTCCTCTCTGTCTCTCTCTGTGCCTCTGCTTCTCTGTAACTCTGCCTTTCAAATAAATAAATAAATCTTAAAAAAAACTAACTGCAATTTTGGAGTTGTTTGTACAGCCACTGTTATACCTTTGCCTAAGACAGATGTTTTCAATTTTTGCTTCTTATTTATTTTTTATTTATACTGAGGAAATAACTTTTAATATTATTATAGGTTAATGTATGTAGCACATTTCATTTTGTCTCTCTGTCCTCTCATTTCTCCTTTACAAACAACTATTCTTTGATCTTGATTATTTGGAGTACTACTTACAGAAATAGATAATAAAATGTGAATATTTTCCATTTATATTTTAATTTTAGGTTTTTACCAACAAGCCAAAATTAACATACACTTGCAGATTGAATATCAAAATTAGTTAACTACCTTTTGTTTATATAAAAATAATAAAATTATCATAACATTTCATGTTTATTGCTAGGATAGCATGTATTTGGGACATGTAAATACTTCCTTAGTTTTTTTTTTTTCAATCTATCCCAATATATGATTAGTTTTTTAATCAATTTTTAACTTTAAAGTATATAATTCCTTGTGTTCAATGTACTGCATAAATGGAAATTCAATGCAAAATAAACAGGAATTGATTTAAAGGCTTTTTGTCCTCATACCCTCTAGAATTTTATCTCTTTGGAGACCTCAGTATTTTTTTTTCTTTGCTCACATGTTTATTTTCTTATATCCTTGTTTTTATTGTCAGAAAATGGCAATATTCCAATTTCAGTTGCCAGAAGGTTTTGTACTCCAGTTTCATCCCAAGTTTATTCAAGACTCACCATCACCTCTTTAGGCTACAGGAATTTATCAGGTTTCCAATATCTTCATTATCTCAATGTGTATTATCTAGTTCTAATTGAATGTCTCCAAATAATACTGGAAAGGAACCCTGGCAAGGACTCTAGAAATATTATCTCACAGCAAAGGCAGTTCATGTTCCCTTTCCCTTAGAGTCCTTGTTCCCTGTGCAAGGATGCCAGAAGAACAATTCAGATAACTTAGCGCAGGCTGCAATCAGTAATCTTATGAATAAGGGGCTAGGGGAAAAAAGTCAGTCACAGTAATTGGAAACAAAAAGTTGGACTAAAAACCAAGATATTTGGAACCTTCTAAACTCTAGCTTTTTATTTTCAATGGAGCAATTTAATTTTTTTTTTTAAGTTTCTACCTTCCCTATCACAAAGCAAATTATCCCTTTTAACACAGCCCTGAGTCACATAATATAATATACCATGCCTTTTAACTTGTGTACCTTCTTTGCATAAAAGTGCTAGTTGCTCATGAAGAAGATGATAATGAAAATAAATTTTCATCCCAGAGTAACTATAGACATTCAGAATAAGGAAAAAATGTAGAATTCCAGAATATGTCCCAGGGAGGACTGGTTAACAGCTGATTTCTTTTGAAAATAATGATTATTACATTTGAATTTTTTCTACTATCTGGTATCCATGGCAAGCTCTTTAAAAAGGACTTTTTCTCTTGGGGGTAGAACTATTTTAAATAAGTTCAAAAGACTGCCTTAACCCATAATGCCATTCTGAATCCCCATTACTACATTCTCTATAATAAGTTACACTTAGGAATATAATTATAATCAAAAGATTATTGATGATGATAGAATCAGAACAAAGAACTCCACATACATAAGCTCTATAATATGTGAGGCAAAAAAGGAAAAGAACCAGAATTTGTAAATTTGTTGAGTGTCATGAAAAGTTGGCAGTTATTAACATGATAGAAATCACCCTTCCAATCAAAGAAGACAGCTGAATAGTAGTTTATCAGACTTCACAACAGTGGCCTCTAGGAACTCACTATTTATTCCCCTCTGTGGCCAAAATTTGCTGACCCCCTTCAATCTCCATTTTCTTTTTGTATGTATTATAGATTAATTGTAGTTTTAATTAAGAGTTTTTATTGTACAAGACCTGGACTTTATTTGTTAATTTTTATGTCTTTAATCAATTTTCATATTAAAACTCCAAAGAGAACCCACTTGCAAAAATGTTTAATCTAGTCTCAATATGTTGGGGGTATGTTTTCTTTGTTCTTCTCAAATATTTCAGAGAATGATATTTATAGTACATATTTGCTAACATACCATTTAACTCAAAGCGTAAATGTAATGGTGGAGATTATCCTTTATCAGAGAGGAGGCAGAATATGAACTCATGGACTTTGACAAACCTAACATAAACTGTTTTTTTCATTAAAAAAAAAAAACACACTCAAAGAAGTGTTCACCAGAACTTGCTCTAGAAGTGCACAGATAAGGAAGTTGTAGAATTAAGGAAGACTTACTGAAAATCAGTAATAATGAGAGTGTGGAAGGACAGTAACAGTTCAAGTCCAATCCTAATATAGACAATAGTCCAATAAGAACACATAACCCAAGAAGAATTATCCACCTTAGACATAGAAATTTACATTTTTTTGCACAGCATTACTTTTGGTACATTCACAGTTTAAGGTTTTTATGTATGTCACTATGGAAGATGCCACAAGAAAAATCTGGAGGATTTTGTTAGGGAAACAAAACTGTATGTTGGGACAAGGACATAAGCCTCAGCCATTTTAGGTTCTTGTTACCCTTGCTTTCTTTCAAGAGACCAGTCTTACACCCTGTTTTTCACCCTACCCCCTGCATTCTTCCCCAGGTTTGGAAGCCAGTGGCTCAACCCTGAAGAACCTGTATGAGGAAGCTCACCATCACCTACTGCCCCCCTACCACTCCTGGCCCACCTAAGATATAAAAAGGCCCAGTCTACTGGGGTCTGGGCCTTCTGCCATGTGTTTGGTCTGTGTGCACGCTGGTGGTTGCTCAATCTGCAAGTTTATTTTCTTGGAATAAATTTGTTCTGACTGTGTGTTCGAATTCTGTATCCTCTCTGGTCTGTGCCCTCTTTCTTACATTTGGTGTCCCGTGGGACACCAATGTGTACTTCTTTCCCTTACACTATAGACCAGAAAAAAACAAAACAAAACAAACAAACAAAAAAAAAAAAAAACTAGTGAAGTAAAGAAGCATATTAGTTTAAAAAATCTTTTGTTTGTTTTAACGGCAACTGAATGGTGCTAAAAGAATAGCTTAGGGAAGTCAAACACCACAAATAGATCTCACCCACAGATACCTTTATTTCAGTTTTTAAGGTGTAGTTTGGGCATTGGGATTTTTAGAAGTTCCAGAGATGGTTCGAATATGTGGCCAAAGGAAAAAAAACTCACTGCACCACAGAATTGACTTACTCTGAGAATGGGGCATGAGAGACAGAAATGCTAATTGAAATGGTGAGCAAAGTCTTGAGAATGTGGTAGGGGTATTGTTTGCAGTGGGTCCTTGGGGACAGGCATCAGAAATAAGAGCATCAACTGCAGCTCAGGAATCTGCTGAGGTTGATTCTCTGCTGAAAACAAAACCCATGAAGAATGGGGAAAGCTCTCTGGGAGGTAGACTTCTTGAATTGCAAGCAGGAAGCATGGTAGAATCCAATAAGGATGTAGCACCCAGGCTGGAGAAACCCTTGGCAGAAAATTCTGTCACCTAACAGAATATATACTCAGTGCAATATCACATTCCAAAAGCACAGGGCTTAGCAAGAAAATGGGAATTTGAATGTGCAGAAAGAAAGAGAATGAAACTATGGGTTAGATCCATGGCTGAGAGTATCGTCATCAAATATTGATGAACTGTGTTCAAACCCACAAATATCCCTAATGCAACTCCGAGAGAAGAGCCGTTAAATGAGGATTTTTTTTCCTTTGTTCAATGCTTTTAAAACCATAGGTTCTTCTGCATGAGCTTGAGGGTCTGTAAATCACTGGTCATTGATCCCCTGATACTTTAGGTCCTTAGGAGGGATACATGAGTATTTGTATTCCTGACCCAACTCCTAGGTGTTGAGTTGAGGAATACACTTTGCGGAGAGCTGCTATAATACTGGTAAATTTGATGTCGGGATTTAAATCCTGAGGAAAATTTCTCCAAATTGTGTTTAAGTACCTAGACTGTGAGCTAAAGACAACTGACATAAGCTGACCAACATGTGGATGAGGCTAAATTAAGAAGTTTGCCACCTTCTGACTTTTGTCAGATACCTTCAAGCCTCTTCTGAGGCACATACCGTAGGTTGATATCTAGGAACATGCTTTTGTCTGGAGTGACTACTGTAGGGACTATGGATTAACATTTTTCTTTAAAAATAATGGGAGTACATGTGGGAGACTGGGATGATACTCCTGGCTCTTGGCTTCAGCCTTGGGCATTGCAGTTATCTGAGGAGTGAACCAGCAGATAGAAGATTTCTTTTTCTCTCCCTCTCTTCCCCTGTCTCTGTAACTGTGCCTTCCAAATAAATAAATTAGTCTTTTAAAAAAAAATAAAAATAACGGGAATAGGGCCAGAGCATGATACTATGTGTGTGATTAATGATTCATATTCTTTAAATACGAAGTAAACAGGATGCTTGGTACTTAGCTAAAATTAAATTTGTCTGCTTCTGCAGGAGCTACAACTCCATCTGTGAGAGTCTACTCAGATGGTAGTTTCTGAAAAAATTTAGTTGACCAAGTCACTAATAATTCATCCATTTTTCTAAAGGAAACACAACAAAGTAAAAAGGCAACCAACAGAATGGAAGAAAATATTTGCAAACTATACAACTGATAAAGGATTAATATCCAGAATCTATAAAGAGCTTAAGAAACTCAACAACAACAAAAAAACACAAATAATCCAGTTAAGAAATAGGCAAAGGACTTGAACAGGCATTTTTCAAGAGGAAATTCAAATGGCCAACAGACACATGAAAAAATGCTCAGCATCAGGGAAATGTAAACAAAAACCACAATGAGGTGTCACCTCACCCCAGTTAGAATGGTTCTTATACAGACATTCTCAAACAATAAATGCTGGCGAGGATGTGGGGGAAAAGGTACCCTAATCCACTGTTGGTGGGAATGTAAACTGGTAAACCACTAGGGAAGACAGTATGGAGATAACTCAGAAATCTGAATATAGACCTACTATATGACCCAGCCATCCCACTCCTGGGAACTTCTCCAAATAAAATAAAATCAGTATATGAGTTATCTGTACTCCCATGTTTATTGCAGCTCAATTCACAATAGCTGAGATACAGAATCAACCCAGATGTCTATCAACTGATAACTTATAAAGAAATTGTAGCATATATATAGTATGGAGTAGTGTTCAGCATTAAAAAAAGAATGAAATCTTTTCTTTTGCAACAAAATGTATGCAACTGGAAATCATTATAATTAGTGAAATAAGCCAGTCCCCAAAAGACAAATACCGTGTTTTCCCTGATCTGTGATAACTAATAGAGTACCAAAAAATGTAATGTATAGCAGTGAAATTGAAAACAAAACAATTCATCTAATTGAGATGAAGTGAAAGAAATTGAGGAAAGGAATTTTGTACGGCATGTACTCTTTTGACTTTTAAATCAAAAGGCAAGACATTCTGACTTTGTGCTTCCATCCTGTTGGATTTAAATAGATCGAGCCTTTAATTTTCTAGAAGCATGGACTGTCACTTTTTTCTCAAAAATGTCATAGAGGTAGAGCAATTACACATATATACAGATGTGTCTTATCTCTATGTTTTTGCAACTGTACTCGGCACAAATTTACTTAGTACTTGATTTCACTGCAGAACCTTTCATATACTCTCTCAGACAATGAATCTTGATATAATTTGAGGTATAACATGGATTGAGAAATTTTAATATTAAGTATAGAGAGGCTTTTGAGATATATTTTTTTGACATGCTCTTTCATCAATTTCAGAAACTTTAGGAGGGAAAAATCTACATACCTGAGAGTGGTGGTTGGCATGACATTCCTAAAAGTTGGCTGATCTGAAGGCAATATCGCACTTCATGGTTAAGCCTAATGGCTTGAGAGGACACTATCCTGGGTAGTATGGACTCTGTTGGTGCCTTTCCTTAGTCTTGAGGGAGGAGGAATGATGAGCCTCATTGAGTACTGATCCTAGGTTGTTCTTTTGAATTGTTGGAGGGATTATCTGCTTGTTAAGAGCATGCATCCTGTTTGGCTCCTCCATGTATTTAGATTTAGAGATAGGCTATGTTCTGTGGCCTGTAGTTGAATAGCATTGCCTCTGACTGATGGTACAGTTTATTTGGAAGCCCATGGATGCTTGACATTTAAGTTACATATTTTACCATATCTTTATTAGTATTAAATTGGGGTATTTTGAGTCCCATTCCTATTTGTCAACTAGTATGAACATTAGATAGTACATAGGAGAAGTATATATAGGGGTCCCTTAAAAGCCAGATACTGGCCAAATAAGTTTCAATGTTATATGTTATATGTATGGTTATTTTATAAAAAGAAATATATATATATATATATGTGTGTGTGTGTGTGTGTGTACTTTGATATTGGTACCTGTATCCCAGCTTTGTTTTCAGCTCTGAATTTTGTTTCCTCACATATTTATCAAATCATGCTGCAATATATGAGATAACAACACAAGATATAAGATTATAGGAAATATAATGTATGATATCCTTTATGAGCTAAAATATTGTGCACACACACACATATATATGTGTGTATATATATACATACACACACACACACACACATATATATACACACACACACATCTTTATCTATCTGGCCTTAAATGAATTTTGATTCAGAAATCATGGTAAATAATAACACACTTAAAATATTTCATATCTCAAATTAACTATCAATTGTAAGATTGATCACAGATTCAGCTTTATAATTTCTCAATAATATATTTTGTGAATTAACTCATAGAAAATTTGATCTTTATAGGTAACTATGGGCCTTGTATACAAACATCTCATATGAAGGTGCTTCAAAAAGTACATGGGGATCGCTTCTCAGCCTTTTGTCTAAGATTAAGTGTGAAAGTACATGGGGAAATTAAAAGATAATGAGCATTTTCATTTTCCATGCATTTTTGAAGACTCCTTTTATGGATTTTTTTCACTTCCTCTACTGTGTTGAAATTGTCTATTTATAAGAGTACTAAATTAGGGATGCTGAAGGACAGGAAGGGACTTGGTTTAATATACCTGTTAAAAAATCTGTTCTTGGTGAAATATTGGAAAGTGGACCTAAAGTCAATCCTAGAACAATACAATTTAACATCCATAAAGCTGAAATCCAATTCCTTCCATTGCATGCCTGTTGTCACTAACACATTAGCTTAAATGGTATTAATTGAATAAATGGATTGAAGGTAAAACTACTCACATTTGCTTCATGTGAAGCTCTACAGATTACATGTTTATGTTGTTAAATCCTCAAAAAAATCTTCAAAGTAGGAAGCTGAGGATTAGAGGGGTTTCATGCCCTGTGCAAAGATGTATAATCAGTGTTTCAAACATGAGAACCTGTGTTAAGCTAGCACTGTGATAAGCAAATACTCTCTGTGCCAATCAATTCCTGATTAGTAAAGCCAGGCTTTTAGACGACAATTTGTAAATTATAAGTCTATCTTATTTTTTTAATTAAAGTATTTGAAATATAGAATTTTTTGGATTTTAATTCAGTGATAAACAAATATATTTTTATTCAGCTAAGTAGAATTTGAATTTATCTTACTCCCAAATTCTTCCATATGGTTAAATAAATAAAACTATTGCTTCTCATTACTATGATGTCAACAATTGCTTTCCAAATGTGTTAGAAAACTCTGAGCCGTCCAGAATGTGTTACTAAAGATGTATTCTTATGGGTTTAACATATGGGTGTGTGGATTTATGAAGCACAATGGAATTCTGCTTTAAACATGAGCCTGGTGCTCAAATTTATTTAAGTGACCATATTAATTATCTAAAAGAATGTGACTGTGAGCACTTGGCAATGAAAGCTGTATTTTATTTTCCATTTTATCTTGAAAACGGATGATGGAGAAATGTTTTTGGCAAAGATTGCCCAGTCCCTGTATTTCTGACAAAGCTGCTTTCAGTTCAGAAGGATCACCTTACCTCTTGGTCCTTTAAATACTCTGACAGCTACCAGAGATGTCTGGACAATGTGTTAATTGTAATCACTTGAAAATTGTTGTTTGTCTTATTCCTAATAATCAAATTACTTAATTTCAGAGAAAAGAAACCTCAGCATTGGACAGAGCTAAAAGAAGTAAAGATGAAAAAGAAATAATGGAGGCTCTTCGTGCCAAACTCCCTTTGCTTTGGTTTTAAAATATGTGGTTTAAATTTACTTTAGCTCTTGCTAGCTGACTAACCTTGGGCAAAATTGTGATCTGCAGTAACTCCTTATTAAATGGGTACAACAATATCTTCCTTCCATAGTTAATTGTCTGGCTTGACGCGTATATGTGGTCTCATAAATAATGTATGATACAAATATAAAGAATTCACTAACAAAGAGTCTCAGTGTTTCCCCATGAGCTTCTATGATTATATATTTTTACTGCCTAATTGTGTAAGGTTTTCAAACAGCTTAAAATAAAAATCGAATGGTTTAACACTATTAAAATAATCATATGGAAGGTGAACAGACAACTCCTCTGAAAACTGAGCAGCAAAATCCTTCCCTCCTTCATTCCCTCCAGAACATTTTTAATAAAGGGGAAGATTAGCTTTTATTTTTGCCAATTTCTGAAAAGAGTACTTAATTCAGATTGACAGAGGTAAATGCTCTTCTTCCAATATGAAGTACTTGATATATAAACCATAAATTTGAAACCTGAAAACATTCTATTTTAGCCAAAGTGAGATATAATTCCAAATATAAAAATAAAAATGTTGCAAATCTTTGGTCACCAGAGGAAAGATATAGTTGAAATATTACTAATTTAAATACTTTTGGTTCAGAAAATAAAGAGAGAGTTTTTGAGACTTTAACATGAACAAAGTTTCATATCATTTTATTATAGTTAGAAAACCCAGTGTTAAGATAGTTTTTTTATATCATTATCAGAGGTGGACTTCAATGTCCAAAAGTTGTCCAAAATTATTTTGATTCTTCTTAAGCAATTTTTGGTGTTATAAGGCACCCATATATACTCCAAAATTATTTTCCATGGTACCATTTTATAATGATGATAGGTGAAAAGAAACCATTCCTCAAAAGTTAATTGATACAACTACTTTCATTTGAGCCCTTGTCACTCCATAGAGGAAATTTTTAGCTTCTTCACCTCTAAGTGCTATTTTTCCCTAAATTTTCTTAATTTGTTTCAAGAACAGTTTTCTTTATAAGGATTATTTAAACAATCCAGCAACTTATTCTCTTCATGAAAGAGAGAAATTTTTATAATCAAATGGAGAGGTATTCACAAGGAGAACATTCTTCATGCAAGACATTTCTTTTGGCCAATTTTTACTGATACTCTTTTATTGTTTTATTATTTATTTTTCTCTTTTCAGAAAAGATATGAGGTAGCTTGAAGATTTCACAATATCTGTGAGAAATTAGAGTGACACAAAAATAAAGGTGGAAGTACTATATTCTATACAGCACAGGGAAGAATAACAAAGTTGGGTTCCAGATTCCTGAGCAGCAAGGCAAAGCAAGAAAAAATGGCAAGCACAGTCAGTTATACAATATTGAGCCCAGAAAATAAGCAAACTTCTTAAAATTTGCAACCCATTCTGACACTGAGACAGGACATAAATTTTTCATATGCATCTTCATGAAAAGCACATGTGTTGTGATTGTAAATTCTTCCCATTCTACCATACAAAAATGCAAGCAAGAGTTCCACAGGGCTCTATAGTATAACTGTTCTTGGGGATTGTTGAAGACAAAGGGACAACACAGGTAGAATAAAGTAACAGTTATTATGTAGGACTAAATTAATATTATAAGCTAGAGAAAGTCTAATTGTGTGTATGGAGCCCAGGAAATTTAACTGTTAGAAGGAAGTTTTCATCCTTCAGTAGAGGCTCCATGGATATTGATATTGCTACTTGGCACTTTGCTAGGAAAAATCATTCCTCACTGAGCAGGGTCAATGTTTTCTTTTGGCAAAGAATTTGAATTTCCCTTCAACCTACCAGAAATGGACTATTGATAATGCAGAAACTATGTCATGAAAATGGACATTCCAAATAACCACCTTCATCAAAAACACAATCTGAATTAAAGCCACTCAAACAATACCAACCTTTGAACAGTGTAGTTTCTGTTGAGTCCTTTAAGATAAATAGAAAAATGTTTCCTAGACCACTAGATACATGACACATTTAAAGTTATGTTATTATCTGGAAGTTAGACATTGTTGGGAAATGTCATTATTCTTTGAAGTAATTTCAAGTATTTCTTTATTATAGCAAAGAAAGAAAATCAGTTATTGATAAAAGTTACTTCTTGCATTATCCACCCATAGAAGAACACTTTTCTTTCTCTTTTAGGTGTATATTGGGGACTGGACATTAGGTTCAACTAAAGCCAATATCAAGTTAAGAGAACAATTTCAAACAGAGTGGAAAATAAAGGGGAGAGGCCAGCGCCGTGGCTCAACAGGTTAATCCTCCGCCTTGCGGCGCCGGCACACCGGGTTCTAGTCCTGGTTGGGGCGCCGGATTCTATCCCGGTTGCCCCTCTTCCAGGCCAGCTCTCTGCTATGGCCCAGGAAGGCAGTGGAGGATGGCCCAAGTGTTTGGGCCCTGCACCCGCATGGTAGACCAGGAGAAGCACCTGGCTCTTGGCTTCGGATCAGCGCGATGCGCCGGCCGTGGCGGCCATTGGAGGGTGAACCAACGGCAAAAAGGAAGACCTTTCTCTCTGTCTCTCTCTCTCTCTCTCTCACTATCCACTCTGCCTGTCAGAAAAAAAAAAAGTAAATAAAGGGGAGATAATTAAAACTGATTACCCTGATTAAAGCTGCTTTCTAACAAGAGAAGATAGAATCACTGTGACTACATATTCTACTGCTTAAACTTAGCAGAGTTATTCAACATCCTCAACTAATCAATGGGAAAAATAATTTGGTTATAAGAAATACATACTTGTACCATTAGATAACAACTTAAGAAAACATTTACCAGAAGGTCCAATGCCTTCTATAAATTTTAAGAATCATGTATTTGAAAACACCTCTTAAATATCTAACATGGTGTAGTTTGTTTAGCCAGTAAACTTAAGCACAACCATCTAAAATGTTTTTAGTTTCTTTCTACCAACAAGTCTAAAACATATGATACACAGATTCAGGTCCCACAAATTAAAATGTATCTTTGATTGATTTTAGCAGCTTAAATTTATGGACAATCTTATCTATAAGCCATTTAAAATAAAACTCTTAATAAAATTTCCCCATGTGGACATACAATATGTACACACATATAATATAGCATAATAGACCAATACATCAATGTTTTCTTAAGTTGTTATCTAATGGTTGAAACGGTTTGCTAAGTATTCATGTGATATTGCTATTGTCAGCAAGCGATCTAGGACTTGCTCCCTCATTTCTCTATTCTAAGCCCAACTTGTTCTTTCATTTCTCTATTCTCTTCAAGGTAGGAAACTAATTCTATTATGAAGGAATCTGTAGGATGCACAATTTAATCTCTAGACCTTATAAAAGAGATGGCTAACATTTTTCTGCAATAGCATAGCCAAAATAAGAACTCAAATAATAATCTCATAGCTTGATTCACTTCGCCATCAGCGAAGTATACAGTAAGTAGAAAAAACCTCCCTTTCAGACCAAAGGGAAAGAAAGTTTTAAAGTGAGAATATAATTTTCCTCATGGGCATTGTCTACCTTAGAAAAACTACTACAGAACATGCCTGTGACTATAGACTTGTAGTTCAGGCCACCGAAGATTAGAGATGGGAAACGGGCACTCCCTTGACTTGCATCCTCTGGTCTGCTTTAACACAAACCAGGAGGAAAAGAAAGCTCGGCATCAGAAGCAATGGGTGGCAGGCCTATTAATGGCTGATCTGTACAGTGATCTGCCCTCAAGGAGACCCAACAGGCCAGTCCACTGCAGTGGCTTTCAATGTGGTAAGCCTGGGCTTCAGCAGAAGTCAGCTTGTGAAGAGCCCTGGCAGCTCTGCCAAGAGTTGGATCACTGGAAATGGACCTGCCCTGGAGTCGAAGGATGCCCAGGTCAGAGCCACAGATCTTATTGGCTCTAAGCTGAAAAGCCCTTCACTCAGCCCAACTTCCAAAGTGACCACTGCAGCTGAGGGGATGGTCAAGTAGGGTCAGCAACATTGCAGGCAGAACTGTAAATTTCTTGTTAGAGATGCCACCTGCCTTTACCTGGCCAGCTCTCCTCCCAGGCCAGCCAAGGAATGAAAGTCAACAGAGTGCCTTCCCCTAGGAGGTTCACACCTCCCTTAGGATAGACCCCATGTGAAGAGATAGATAGGTCTGGCCCTCTGAATTTACAAGGCCTAAAGCCCACCAGATTATTATCAAGCCCCTTCTATCAGGTTCTATTTGCCTCTCAATCAGAAAACTTAATTGTAGCTTAGACAGCACCTTTCTTAGCTCCTCTAATAATGACTCTGTCCTTTGTTCTAGGCCCTGTCTAGTGCACTTGGGCCTCATTCCTTTGTAATCATAACCTCTACTCTACCACCAATGGCTCTACTCCCAACATGTGTGTACTGATGGTCCTCTTCCCCACTAAAAAAAAAAAAAAAAAAAAAAAAAAGAAATACATACTTGTATTTCAGTCATAATTGTTCACTGAGTGTTAATTACTGCTTATCAGAGTTCAAAATGTCTGTAGGTTGCTTATATATCCTATGTCCAATTCCTATTCACACCATTAAGGTAAAATTAAATATATATTAAAGCTACAACCATTTTATTTCATACCAACAAATGTACGTATTGAGTAACATATGTAACAGTAGAATTGTTCTAGAATATGTTGCTAACACAGACTCCTATGGGTTCTAGATGTTCAATATCATTAGAAAACACGTAAATCATTGGTGTGGATCACTAGTGCATGTAATTTTTCAGGATCAGGAAAGCCCTTAATGACTATTTCCAGCCAAGAAAGAGGCAGTGAACATGCCACCAGCAGTACAAATCAAAAACACTGAATTGAGATGTTTGTCGCTGGACTTTGGGGATGTTTTGTTTTTTTATTGGCTTTATAAACTGCTGGATTTAACAAATGTAAGACATGGATCAATACAATTCAAATTTGATTTTCAGCAATACATTGTATTACATGTTTTATTCATTTTCTATTGCACAACAAATTACCATAGAACTGAGAAACTAAAAACTATAACCCCATTTTAGTTCTTGTTTTCTGTGAATCACAAGTTCAGTGCTTGAGTACCTGAGCACTCCACTCGGAATCCAGCTTGGTTCCCAGGGTGACTGTTGGGAGATGATGTAGAGCTTCTCAGAGTTGAGGCCTAGTGGGGTCTGTGGTTCACTGGGGGAGCTTGAGTTCACTGGAATGTGTTAAGGTAGCGCTAATGATCCCCCTGAACACTCAAGAGAAGTTGTTGTAAGAGTTCGCCCAGTCCTTGAATTACTTCCTGACTTTCTGCCAGATGTGACCTCTTACTCCCACATGTGCTCCCACAGTTGTGATGGCATCTACCGTGATATCCTATCAGAACCAAGCTGATGCTGGCACTGTGTCCTTGAATCTCCAGAACTGTGAAATAAACCTCTTTTCTTATAAAGTTAGTCTGCCTCAGGTATTTCATTATAGAAAGATAAAACAGCCTACTATGTGGGATTTTCAAATTGTTCATTGTATTTATAACAACTCTCTGAGATGAAGAATGTGTTTAAAAAGATCTGTGGAACTGGCATTGTGATGCATTGGGTTAAGTCACTGCTTGTGACACTGGCATTCATATCAGAATGCCAGAGTAAGAAGTGGATACTCTTCTGATCCAGCTCCCTTCTAATCTACCTGAGAAGCAGCAGAAGATGCCTCAAGTGTTGAGCCCCTGCTACCCATGTTGGAGACCTAGACAGAGTTCTTGGCAGATCTCTCTGCTCTCGCTCGCTCGCTCTCTCTCTCTCTCCCTTTCTCTGTCACTCTCTTCTCTCTCTAATTCCGTCACTCTTTCAAATAATAAATAAATCTTTTTTTTAAAAAAGAAACCAGATTAAACATTTGTTTTTAAATTTTGCATAGAGAAGCATGGTTTTCTATTGTGCATTTTGTCATCTAAAAGAAATAAGCAGACCCTTGAATTCACTCTCGAACTCTGCCAAAAAGAGAATATTCACTGATAATAGTCATCAAGGCTCTTAGATCTTATGGAACAATTTCTTAGAAATGAAAATTAAGTTTGAACAAAAATATTTAATTTGGTGTATAAGTGCAGATAGTCAATTAGAGTTTATAAACACATAAATAAATATATACACATAAAGAAGCATGGCAGAAGAATTAGCTATTGATAGACTTGTTTTATACTTTTCATTGATGCATTAGTTTGGAGATAAAGAAGTCACATAGAAGGCCAGCACTGTGGCTTAACAGGCTAATCCTCCGCCTTGCGGCGCCGGCACACCGGGTTCTAGTCCCGGTCGGGGCACTGATCCTGTCCCGGTTGCCCCTCTTCCAGGCCAGCTCTCTGCTGTGGCCAGGGAGTGCAGTGGAGGATGGCCCAAGTCCTTGGGCCCTGCACCCCATGGGAGACCAGGAGAAGCACCTGGCTCCTGCCATCGGAACGGCGCAGTGCGCCGGCCGCAGCGCGCCTACTGCGGCGGCCATTGGAGGGTGAACCAACGGCAAAAAGGAAGACCTTTCTCTCTGTCTCCCTCTACTGTCCACTCTGCCTGTCAAAAATTAAAAAAAAAAAAAAAAAAGTCACATAGAGAAAGACTGGTGTGAAGGACCACAATCTCTTAGTAGAAAATTACCTGACTAAAACTGAAGCCATACAGTCAGGTGAATTAAACAGTGAATATTAATAAAGAATTAGAATCACACCAAATGTAAGAATAAAGGTGATCAGCTGTTTAGCCTGAAACTTCTCTCTAAAAAGAGGGAAGAGGCAAAGGAGAGGATGAGGGTGAGCAAGAGAGAGAGAGAAACAGTGAGAGGAGGCGAAGGAAAGGTGGAGAAGACTTAAGCAAACCATTTTTTGTGAAAATCTAACTCTTTTATAAGGCAATAAATAATACTGCTTATTGAAATAAATAACATTTCAGCAAATACTAAAAGATTGCCATCTTCTTAATAAAGATATACTTATGTTCCTTATAAGTTAAATGTATGGGTTTTGGCTAAATATTTCATATCCCTGGTTATCCAAAATAGTTACCCTAGAATATTTATGCTTGAAAGACTGCCCAAAATATGTTATGATCCATTAAAGGTGATATAATTTCCTTGTTGTTTATTTATAGTTAATTGGTTTTTGTCAGTGTTGTACATTAACTACACTCCAGCATTTCAAGATCTATTTGTTTTCTGATTCATAAAAATTAGCCTGTATCCTTTAGTTATGTAAAAAGTCTAGCATTTATTTAGGAACATGTCATATCAGATTTATGTAATGTGCTGTAACCTTGCCAATGCCTACATTACTGCAGGAGAAACAATCAGTCATTTAGGAAAGCACATTCACTCTTGGTACAGTCAAGTTCCAAACCGTTACCCTTTCGCTGCACTCTTTTTACTTTCTTGTAATTTATTTTAATATCATAGCTTTTTCCTTAACCCAGACTTTCCTCATCTTTGCATGTGGATTATTTGAATTCTCCTTTTCCTTTTCATTGTCTTTCCTTTTAATTTTCTGTATTCTAACTTGACAGAAACTCACATTTTTTAATTTTCTGAAGAGATTTGGAAGAAATAGAGTGACCTGAAAGAAAGCAAAACACTTCCAATGTTAAGCTTCAAAAGATTGAACATATCTGGAGAGAAGGTGAATAAGACAATTATAAGATAAAATTATTTTGAAGAGAACAAACCCAAATTATCCTTCATCCAAAGATTTTAGTGTTCCCAATAACAGGTGGAATCAATTACCTCAGCTTGCTCAATTGGTATGTTTTCATAGTTGTATAAGTTATCAAAGTCTTCCAAGGTGGCACCATAGGTTTCTGAGTCATAGTTGATGGAATCTGGAGTTGGAGCTGTCACAGCGGCATCAAAGATGACAAGTCCCAGAATAAGGCTTGCTAAAATGTTCATTTTTCAAACTTCCTAATCATAGAATATAAAAGTATATAAATATTTAATTGATAATAGCTTTATGAGTAGTTTGCAATAAATAGGAATGATAAATCAACATCAATTTCAAGAAACTCAATCTGGTAGGTTTCTTTACAAGGATAATTTATAAACAACACATAGAACTCTATGGCTTTTGAGGGCCATTGATACTAAATGGTCAAATTAACTCACAAATCTATCCACATTTTTACAGGGGATATTTTAATGACAGTAAAAAGAAATTTCATGTTATAGAGAAAAACAGAAAAAAAATTGGATGCAGAAAGATTTTGTGATACTCTTATTTACAAATATTTTCATCATAAGAGTTTTACTATTTAATGAGCATTGATATTCTTATATCAACTCTGGTTTATAGGGTTGATGATGAGGATGAGGATGACTCCGAATGTCACACCATTTTACAGGTAAGGGAGCTGAGACAGAGTTGGATATTGATATAAGTATGACTCATAACTATCTTGTGCGTATTCAAGACTAAGGCTTTTTTTCAGAACAAAATAATGAAACTTTTCCCATTGTTACTTCTTTCTTATCCTTGGGTATCTAAATACAAATATAATTTAATATGTACACAAATTAATATTTCCTGCAATATTTTTCAGAGTGCTCTTAACAAAAATAGAGCAAAAAGAACATTTTCCTTTATTTCTTAGTATTTTGTTTAACTTTTAGTAGCCATCTAAAGTTTAAAGTGAGAATCAATACAAATAAATGTTCAAAGGGCATTATTTGTCAAATTTTCCTGTGAGGAAGATTTGCACACATATGAGATTAGGACAATCCTTCTTTTAAGTAATGTAATAAGCATAATTTTCGTTTTCCATGATAACATCGTGTTTTTGAAAGACTCCATCAAGATCTGGTAATTTTAATTATGTTAATTATTTATGTACTCCTTTGAGCACATATTAATTGATGGGAGAAAGAAAACCTCTTCAGGTTTTATTTTAAACATCTAAGTTGGTCCAATCAAAATAATTATCTAGTGACCATATGCTGAGCAGGAAAAGTACTGTACAACTTTTTATCTAACACATGTAATTTTAAAATCTTTTGTATTTTGGATCCACTGCTTGTGTTTACTTTAAGAACACTCCATATGCTGTTGGTGCCTCTGCTCCCATATAAAGGGGAATTCATGATACATATTACTTTTAAACTTGAATGCACTGGCAGACAAAATGACCTCTAGTTACTTGAAAGAACGTCTTTATGGAGCATGTTTAGGCAGAAGGATATGAAATTCCTCTGAGAATAAGAAGCAGTACAAGGAGCTCCTTTTTATCCCTTCCTATGCTTTTTTTTCAAATAAATTTTTTATTCACACTGGATAAGCTAAGCCTGCATTTCACTTGCTTTTGCTAAGTCTTTGCAGGACTGCAGATTTGGAACTGTTCTAGGCAATAACCAACAAAGTCTTATTTAATAAAACACTGATTTGCAAATCTTCCAGGAATCATTCTCCCATATTCAAGTGGGAAGCATTAACTGTGACCACCAGTAACCTAACAAAATATTTTCCTTTTAAATCTCTGGCAACTTCAGTTGTTCAAAGAAATTATGCACTTGTTATGCTTTTTCTCACTTCATACTCTATATTTTATTATTTATAAATGGCTACACACACACATATGTGGAGAGAGAGAGAGGGAGAGAAAGAGAGAGAGTGTTGTATTTGGCATATGCCTTAAAGCTATCAATAATAAGACTGTCTTTGTGAACTTTAAAAATACAAAGAACATCTATCTATATGTAGTTTTAAAAATTGTGTTTCTCTCCTCAAGACATTTTGTTAGTCTTAATGTAGTTTCTTAGTTAACACTTTGAACTTGTTTATTTTAAACCATTCCACGATATTTTGAAAATAGATTTATTTGACTTTAAAATATTTAGCTCAAAAAGACTTTCTAAATGAATGATGCCATATGATCACTAGAGTACTTTTCAGCACATGCAATAACTCTGTGTTCTCCTTTTGCATAATTTTTCAACCAATATCAATCAATAGTGCCTGTCTATATTGGCACAGGATATGGCCTGCATCAGTGTTCTTGATTTAAAGCATTTATTGGAAACTACCATAATTTTATTGGCATCTGTCATGAGTATTATGATCAGCTGTTTTGCTGTATGTTATTTATTCCTAAGCTAATTCAGAATCTTGGATTTTCCAAGAATAGTATAAATATAAAGTCAATTGCAAAATTAAACCAAATCCATTAGATCATAGTTCGCCAGGCTATATTAAAATGAGTTCAATAATTTTTTTAAAGGTTGTTATAGTAGGAAAAAAAACTCTGACCCAAGAAGAAAGCAAGTGTAAAAACTTACCTTTGGCTCCGACTTGGTGGAATGGCACAAAGTGACTGAGCACACAGAGCCAGTGGTATTTGCCCCTGACCAATGGATGTGAATTCTGGTCTGTGGGAGGTGGAATTTATAACACTCAACTTTCTGTTTGCAAAAACTAACCTAGAGCAATATTTCTCAGTCCTTAAAAACCCCAAATCATTTTATAGTCACCCAAACTAAACAGTAAAATCCAAATTACATAGTACATAAAGCTCTTGAAATTATGTGAGTGGATTTATAATTGCCAATGTGTCACCTCAAAATTTTTAAGTGGAAGTAGTTGATCTTAACATATCTATAACAAATTCACCAATTTAGAAAATATATTAATGTATACATTGTTACTAAATATAGACACTTCAGTAATGTTCTAATAAGTAATAATTTCACCAAACCTTGCATGCTTTAAATTGCTCTTTCATTTTTCATTAATTTTCATAAAAAATTAAGAACAGTTGCAAAAGCC
This sequence comes from Lepus europaeus, assembly GCF_033115175.1. Lineage (NCBI taxonomy): Eukaryota > Metazoa > Chordata > Mammalia > Lagomorpha > Leporidae > Lepus > Lepus europaeus. Next base: position 29,781,311 of record NC_084836.1, on the reverse strand, counting down.
TTACCTGTTTAATATTGGGTAAGTAAAAAAAATAAAGATATTCAAATTATTCTGGTTTCTTGAAATGCTTTGACAGCAGTGAACAATGAATGCATTGCATGAAAAATTTGTAAAAAGTTATATCTCGAAGTTATGTATGATCTGAGTGTTCTGGTGAAAATAGGGCCTTTTTTCATTTTTTTATCTATCAGATTGAGGAAATCAAATTACGGTAAAAAATTATCCCACTTAACACAAGATTTCTTTTAGGCTCTGAGTACTGACCTGGTTTCTGAAACAACTTTATCACTGGTATATATAGAAAAAAAAATGTATTATATTTCTGTTGCCCACTTTTATACTGTGAAAATTCCCGAGAAAGACAAAACTTACATCTTGCATTCTGGTGGGTTTACATCCATCTAGGAGTCTGGTTTTTACTTGTGCATGTAGAATTTTTCCTTCATGATAAGAAGTAAATAACTATATTGAATTCTGAAAGCAGACTTGCTCCTGAGTACTGTGATGGGGAGTAGAAGGTCTGTTTTAGGACTTTCTCCCTTCCTTTTCTGCCTGCACTCCACCTTTCTTTCCCAGAAAGGCTTGTCCCTCTAATCTATTCAGGGCATTCTCATTCACCATCTTCATGAACCGATCCTGCTTCCAAATGATTTGCTCTTCCTATGAATTTTTTTTCCCTCAGGACCAATTTGATACAGAACAAAAACAGAGTGGGTAAGATACGAAGTCTACCATGATGTCTCAAAAGATAGTGAGGACATCTTGGAGATAGGCATTTTTTCCTGGCATCCTGGAAGTCACATTTCATCATACTACTTCTTTGAGATGCATGCAGCATCCAATAATCCAGTAATGCAATCATTACTGGAAGGAGGAGGCCTGAAGCCGAGTCCCGATGTTGGCTCTATTTAGCAGCAAAGTCCCACAGCGAGTCAGCTGGTTTCATCAGTCAAGTCTCTCAGCATCTTAACCAGAGTGGTTGTCATTATTCCCAGATAAGAAAACTAAGACCTAGACATTGAATGACCTTGCATCATATGTGATACAAAGAAAAAGGAAACCACGCTGGAGTTTCTCTGGTTCAGGCTCCAGACATTACTGAGTGCTTCTGCAGGATATAAGTATAAGGACACAAAGAAAGGTAGTGTAACTCTCAGTTAAGATTCTATTTCAAGACACATTTATTTCTATTTCAAGACACATTTATCTGTCACCTTTTCAGGTGCTTTACGATAAAAAAATAGCTTAATACAATATCCATGAAATGGCTAACATTTCTTCTTTTGTCATTACTGAATTTTGTTCTGTATACACGTTGTCAAGAGACACATTGTCATCCTATAGAGTCCCTCCATCCCTGCCTACCCCCTCTCTTTCTGGAAGTCTCTGGCTGAACCTGTAATACCATTTTCAGGAATAATATGTTCATACTGCTCTTTGTTGAACCATTGGTGTTTAAATGCATTTTCCCTAGGTTTCTAAACACTATCTGCTAATATAGTTGAATTCCAAATTTCATGAAAACTGAAATGCCAACTACTTGTCCTAGAATAAGTTTGAAATCAGAAATGATCACTCCTGAACATTTCCTTCTTCCAAACACATAAGACCTTCACTTTTCCTTATAAAAGTTAATATTAAACGATTTCCTTTAGTCTTCTTTGGACTCTTTCCAACATTTCCATATCTATTTTCAACTTTTAGAGCTCAAGTTTGTAACAATCTGATGAGGACCTAATCACCATTCAACAGTGAAGAAGGATTAATTACCAGTTCCAGACTCTCTTATTCTTGGCAAATATCTTCTGGTCTCATGATAATTTTCTTAATACAATGCAAGCTTGGTTATCAGAGACTCTCCAGGGATTGGCTGTTATGACTAGTTGCATTATCTAGTAACTGAGTCTTCAGTGTGTTATCCCTATAAGCCACAAGACATTTTTGCCACAACTCTACAAAGAATCCTCTGTTTGATTTACTAGAATTAATATTAAATAAAGCACAGTCTTCTAATGCTTAGTTGCTCTTTGCTCTGCAGTAATGATGAGCAGAGAGCAGCAGTCACCGTGATGATAGCCCGTGGTGGTCTGGTCTTGCCCCCAGACCCAAAATGCCACATCGTTAAGAACTACAGGAGGGTTTATATATCCTACTCCAACAACTATAAATAACAGAATTATTATCTTCAATGATTAGCTACCTTCCTGTAACGAGCTATCAGGATGAATCCCATGTTGCCCCATAGACAACAGGCAGAATCTTAAAACTCAAAGCTTGCCAGAACCATCATAAAGCCGTATGCACTATGCTGCCTCTTTCCCCAATTGTATGTAATTCTTCCCACCTATGCCAGAATCTTTCACTGTATTTGCACTCTGTTATTTTGGGAAGGTTTTCCTTTACCTAATTTACTTAAAATAAATGACAAATGTTTTCAGCTGTGGCCCCTTTAAAGTTGTTCCTCACTGATGTAAATCTAAGATGGTGGGATTTGTCTTGTTCTAAATATTCTCTCCCAAATGACTTCTTTTCTGTACTCTTTCAAAAACTTTATCCATTCTGGAACTCATGACATTTGCCTGAGTTCCCTTCCCTGTGGTCAACTGCTTGATCTCCCTGGCAATCTCTTACTGTTGATCTCTTTGTTTCTGGCCCCCTTGTGCCATCCACACATACTCCTCTGATGTGAATCATGTGAATAGTTTGTCATTGTGGCCTGGCAGTTGCTTTATCCTTTCATATAGAGTAAAGTGACCATATTCCTACCCACATCACAGTCACATCTGCTAGGTAAGCAATGTAAAACATTTACTGGTGAGGTACTGTAATCATTTGCATTTTTCACTACCCATTCTATCACCTCAGAGGGGAACTCTCAGCTTTGGTTGAGTATAACTCCGAAATATCTCTCCTTCTGCATCTTGATAGCCTGTATATTACTGATAAAAATCACATTAAATTCTTGAAGATAAGCTTCATCCCTGGCTGGCAAATGTAATCTGTTCCTGATGTCGATTCCCTTTCCATCACCAAGATGACTACTTTATTTTATACCATGCCCTGTATCTTCAAACATCCTATATTCCTTTTCATTAAAGAGGTGGAATTCATCTGAGAAATACTCCATCTTCCACCATCAAATAGAACCGCACATAGCTGCATCTAATAAATAATAATAAATGTTTATTATCTGAAATATTATTCCCTTTCTTCTTCTCTAGGTCTATGTGTATTCAGTTATCTCCTCAGTTTCTCATGCTCTACTAGATCAGTTACACGAATATAACCATATGCTTTGGGCAAAGGTTTAAGCAGTTATTCTTTTTTTAAAAGATATATTTATTTGAAAGTTATGGATAGAGGGGAGAAAGATGGAGAGAGAGAGAGGGAAAGAAGGAGAGGAGGAGAGAAAGAGAGAGAGAGAGAGAGAGAGAGAGAGAGAGAGAGAGAAAAAAAGATCTCACATCTGCTGGTTCACTTTCCAGTTGGCTGCAATTGCCAGGGCTGGGCCAGGATGAAGGCATGAGTAAGGAGCTTCTCTTGGGTTTCCCACAAGGGTAGCAGGAGCCCAAGTACTTGGGCCATCTTCTGGTTCTTTTTCCAGGCTATTAGCAGGTAGCTGGGTCAGAAATGGAGCAGCCAGGACTCAAATCAGCTGCCTTATTGTTTCCAGTGTCACCAGTGGTAGCTTTACCTACTATACTATGACACCCCCACCTTCAGGCAGTTATTCTGAATGAAATGGAATGAAAATTTATAGGAAATGGCAAATAGAAGCAATTTAGAATATACACGCTACATCTAAAGAAAATAAATAAAAACAAAATCAAATTACATTAAATCACTCGAATCAAAAATGTGTCTACAGACTTAATGCATGTTTTTAAAGATTGATCCATTTATTCAAAAGAGTTACACAGAGATAGAAGAGGCAGAGAGATAGAGAGAAAGGGAGAGAGAGAGAGATAGGTCTTCCATCCAATCATTCACTCCCCAATTGGCTGCAGCCAGAGCTGAGCTGATCCAAAGCCAGGAGCCAGGAGCCTCCTCCGGGTCTCCCACACTGGTGCAGGGGCCCAAGGACCTGGGCCATCCTCCATTACTTTCCCAGGCCATAGCAGAGAGCTGGATCAGAAGGGGAGCAGCCAGGACTAGAACCGGCACCCATATGGGATGCTGGTGCTTCAGGCCAGGGCGTTAACCTGCTGCACCACAGCACCGGCCCCTTAATGCAGTTTTAAAATCCATCAATTTTGATTGTTGCAGTTATATTACATTTTTTTTTTTGAGAAGCAGAGTGGACAGTGAGAGAGAGAGAGACAGAGAGAAAGGTCTTCCTTTACCGTTGGTTCACCCTCCAATGGCCGCTGCAGCTGGTGCGCTGCGGCCGGTGCACCGCGCTGATCCGAAGCCAGGAGCCAGGTGCTTCTCCTGGTCTCCCATGCGAGTGCAGGGCCCAAGCACTTGGGCCATCCTCCACTGCACTCCCGGACCACAGCAGAGAGCTGGACTGGAAGAGGAGCAACCAGGACAGAATTAGGCACCCCGACCGGGACTAGAACCCGGTGTGCCGGCGCCGCAGGCAGAGGGTTTACCTATTGAGCAGTGGCGCCGGCAGTTATATTACATTTTTAAAAAGAGCCTTTGATAACCACATTTTTACCCTTCTACTTTCCCATTTTATGTCACCTTTTATAAAAAAAAATAATCTCAAATTAGAGGCATGCATTGGGAACATCTGCTTGCTCTGTTACCATTCATTCTCATTCCACTGCTGTTTGGGCCGGCCCTGTATGTCTAGTGTTCTGGCTTTGTCTTAATTAATTTCAACTGTGTATCAGTTTTGAGGTGGTTTTTCTCCTCTCTTATTGTCTATGCTTTATTGGTTTCTTTCTTTGCCTTTTCTTTCTTCACTCAGCCTCTACATTTTGGAGTGCCTTAAGTTTTAGTCTTTTTCTGTTTGACATTTCTCCTTGGGTGACCTCATCTGTTTCTATGCTATGATTACAACAAAAACAATAATAATGTTAATTTAACTGTGGGTGATCCTGTGAGGCTGCCTGCCTTGCCCATGCAGGAGGTTGAGAGGGCATGGCGCCCTCCTGGGAGAGACCCCACAGCCTGGCTGCTGGCAGGTGGCGCGAGCCCTAGGGACATTTCCCCCCACCCCCGCCTCCTGCCAATCAGCTAAACTGCTCCCAGGTGTGGCCCAGGCCCACCTGAAAAGCTACCCTAGTTATGTGACCTTTAAGCTCTTTGGAGAGGCACATTGGCACCAGTGTTGGCTCTGTCCTATAAAGTCAGTGTTGCCCTGAATTAGTTACACCCCTTCTGCCTGCCCATTAAAACTGTACATGGTCATTAATGAAGTGGACATGTTCACGAAGCCTGTCCCCGGTGCTTCTTGTGGAAGAACACCTTCACCCCACTCTCCCTGATGGAGCGGGTCTCGCAGGATGAGTACACATTTAACTAATATTTTTGAATCCTTATTATAAGGCTGACATCCTATTACTGTTATTTATTGAAGAAGCTAAGGCCCAAGAGGAGTAAATGACGACAAGTATAAGAGTCACAATAAAAGATGAAGTGGTCCAGCCACGGAGTCTGTGTTCTTAACCACATCACCATGGCAACCCCCTCTGCTTAAATTCTCCCAGCTTTGCATTCTCATCCCCCTATTTCACTCTGACCTCCAGATTCCTGTATGCCACTGTCTACTTAGAACTTGGCACCTTCACTTGGATGTCTAATTGGAAGATAACAATATATCTGGGATGACGGCTATTGGATGTTTTCCTTCGGCTGGTAACAGTGATTAAATGGTATCAGATCTCTAGTTGGCACAGGACCATAACTTTAAAATTGGGATTGTTTGCTTCTTTTCCTCTAATGTTTCTCCTCTGGTGTAATTAGAGTGTGTCCCCTAAAAATATATGTTTTGGAAACTTCATTTCCATTGCAATAGCATTGGGAAAGAGCAGGAACTGTAAGAGATGATCAGGACTTAAGAAGGCTTAACGCAGTGTTCATGGGACCAGATTAGCTACCACAAGACCAAGTTATAAAGCGAGGCTATCCCTTGTATTCTGACACTTCTGCATAAGTCCACTGGCCCTCCTGCTTTGATGCCAAGTTACATAGCTGCACAAGGCCCTCAATGATTGCAGACACCTGATCTTGGGCCTCTAACCTCCAAAACCATGAGCTAAATGAGCTGCTGTATATAAATTATCCAGTCTCAGGGGTTCTGTTAGAGCAATAGAAAATGGATTAACATATGTTTCATCTACTCTAACCAAAGAAGTCAGTTCTACTGTAAAAGCATTTCATTTCACCATTATCTGCCACCTGAACGACCATAAATAAATAAATAAATAAATACATATATATATGTCAATTTGCTTCATTTTTTATTCTTTTTTTAATTTTTATTTTTGACAGACAGAGTGGACAGTGAGAGAGAGAGAGACAGAGAGAAAGGTCTTCCTTTTGCCGTTGGTTCACCCTCCAATGGCCGCCATGGCTGGTGCGCTGCGGCCGGCGCATCTCGCTGATCTGAAGCCAGGAGCCAGGTGCTTCTCCTGGTCTCCCATGCGGGTGCAGGGCCCAAGCACTTGGGCCATCCTCCACTGCACTCCCGAGCCATAGCAGAGGGCTGGCCTGGAAGAGGAGCAACCGGGACAGAATCCGGCACCCCGACCAGGACTAGAACCCGGTGTGCTGGTGCTGCAAGGTGGAGGATTAGCCTATTGAGCTGTGGCGCCGGCTCATTTTTTATTCTATCATTCATTCTGCCTGCAGCAACAGTGAAGAAAATATCAATACATAAAAATACAAATATATTCAAATATATATGAATGTATAGTTTCCTTTGAAACTATATTCAGTAATTTCATATTTCTCTTTGAATAAAATGAAAACTTCTAAGCTGTGGTCTGAAGAGCTCCCTTTGGACTTTGGTCTTGTTGCTTCTCCAAGCTGAGATTCAGCACTACTCTCTCAGTCACTGTGCTACACATGGTCAACCTTCCTCTCATGGAATGGTACCAAATCATTGTTAACTCATAGTGGAACATTTAGTCATTATGTCCCACATTTTATGGTGGCTGCCTTACTTGATAAAATGTCTGCATAAATATCACCTCAAAGAAGCTTTCCCTTACCCCTTCCACACCCAAGTAGATCTCCTTCCTTCCCATGGCACAGTACTACCTCACCCTCATTTGTTTTCTCATGGCACTTGCCACAATCTGTCATATATTTCTGTTCTCATATAGAATATATCTATCGTAAGTCAGAGTAAGCCCCATAATGTATAGATTTTTCTGGTCAGAATCACAGTTGTGTCCCCATTGTCATAAAATAAAGTCCCTGGCCTCAAATTCACACTCATTGCTCTTTGAACCAATCAATAGATAAATTAATTGGTAATGAATTAATGGATTAATAACTAATTACTAACCACTGTGCTTTTTCTTGGACTATTCTAATATGCACAAGGTTGGTTGTTGACTTAGATGCCAAACTAATTCCATTTTTCTTTTTCATTTTTTAATTACTACTTTCTGTTCTAGCTAACCACTAGCTATCCAATGACACTTTTCAAACTGCTGTCCATGAGCTTCTGAAGTAGGATTTTATTTCTAAAATTTACTGCAAAGACTTTGTTTTGTCACATACAATGATGTATGATAAGGACTTTTTATGAAAATCTGAAGAAACTTTGATACCATTTACAATCACTTCTGTTTAGCAGTATAAAAATCCCAAAATCAAACTGTCTTAAGGAAAAGGGAATTCATTGACCCAACTAACTGAAAAGTACAATTTTCTTTTTTACCAGAGAGCTTCCTTTGGTTGGTATTGTTTTCGGGTGGACTTTAAACTGGAGAAGGTGGCTACACTCCAGGTTCAATATAAACAGGAAGAGGGAAATTCTTCATTCCAAAAGTCTAAAATATAGTTCCTCCTTTTGTCATTTATTCTGATCAAACCACATATTTATCACTCCAAAGGAAAAATAAATCAGGATGGGGCCCTCAGGGTCCAAATTGGCTGAATCTTTACCTCATTCAAATTTCAGCTCAAATGTTTCCTTTCCTGCCCGCTACATTTAAAATAGGTTCAACTTCATAACACTTCAAACAATCTGACATGACTGCCTAAAGTGTTAGTTTATTTATTTCCTCCACCATAATATTATCTCTGTGACAATGTGACTTATCAGTTTTATCGCTGTCATCTCAGCCTAGAATAAATTGTAGGCATTTGATAAATAAATAAGTGACTGAGACTTTAGGCCAAATGTAACACAGAGAGGTTCCCATCAGGGACTAGTAAAAGAAGGATAAGCAAATGACCAGTAGCAGAAGTCTTTGAACCTTAGCACATGGCCTTCCTGAAACCAAATTTGACTGAGCTGAAGACTCTTTCACTGTATTTCTGATTCTTATCTTTCTTCCAAATTAATTGGTTACAATTGATACAATTGATAAGAAAGATGTTGTAATGATGTTAAGTTTTTTTCATGTATGTCTATGGTACACTGTGTTTTCCAGTTCATTTTTCAAATTAACCCTTGTTAATCAACAATAATTAATAATTAAAATTAGCCACCATTAGTACTCATTTTATTATTATAATTTAGACTCTAATCATTCCATTCTATTTGAATTTTGATTACCTTTTTTTTTTAAATTAAACTTTTATTTAATGAATATAAATTTCCAAAGTACAGCTTATGGGTTACAATGGCTTCCCCCTGTTAAATATAAGATCTGAATGCCTTAAGGGCTGATTCTGAGGCCAGAGTGCTATTTAGGACATCTGCCATTCTATGAGTCTGCCGTGTATCCCACTTCCCTTGTTGGATCTTTCTCTCCCTTTTTGATTCCATCAGTTAGTATTAGCAGGCCCTTGTCTTGTTTGTGTGATCCCTTTGATTCTTAGACCTATCAGAGCCATTGATTGTGAACTGAAATTGATCACTTGGACTAGTGAGATGGCATTGGTACATGCCACCTTGATGGGATTGTATTGGAATCCCCTGGCACATTTCTAACTCCATCATTTGGGGCAAGTCCGATTGAGCATGTCCCAAATTGTACATTTCCTCCCTCTCTTTTTCCACTCTTAAATTTAACAGGGATCACTTTTCAGTTAAAATTTAAACACCTAAGAATAATTGTGTGTTAATTACAGAGTTCAACCACTAGTACTAGAACAACAACAACAACAACAAATACTAAAAAGGATAAAGTATTACATTGTACATCAACAGTCAGGACAAGAGCTGATCAGGTCATTGTTTCTTATAGTGTCCATTTCACTTCAACAGGTTTCCCCTTTGGTGGTCAGTTGTCGCCGATCAGGGAAAACAAAGACCTGGAACCAACCCAAATGCCCATCAACAGTAGACTGGATAAAGAAATTATGGGACATGTACTCCATAGAATACTATACAGCAGTAAGAAACAGTGAAACCCAGTCATTTGCAACAAGATGGAGGAATCTGGAAAACATCATGCTGAGTGAATTAAGCCAGTCCCAAAGAGACAAATATCATTTGTTTTCCCTGATCGGCGACAACTGAATTTTGATTACCTTTTCAAGAAAATGATTATTGTTTCAGTGTAAGTCACATGCATCATCATTATAAAAATTCAAGGATTATAATTGTTTTGAAAAAAAGACAAGTGATCACTTAAATGCTTATCTCTCCAAATATTATTTTCTCTGCAAAGTTATAAATAAAAAGAGGTGATAGAGATAGTTAGATATAAATAACATTATAAGATATGACATAATTCAAAGCATTTAACTAATTATATTTAATATGAAAAAATTAATTGAAGGAATTGGTGTTTTATATACAAAATATTATTATATTATTATATCTATTAACTTAATGACTAATTATGAAAAACATTGAGAAAGCAAAATCAATTTAAGTACTTCAGACTTAGAACACTTATTTGCATTTATAATTCATCCCATTTTCCAATTGATTATGCTTTAACTTTGCAGAAACTGAGAAACAGTTTTCCTATATCTATGTGCATGCTGTTTGCTTGCATTAGTAAACATACTTATAAGAGTTCTGTGTCACCTGCACTTTTATCTACATACTACAGATAATAACCTACATACTACAGAAAATAACCTTAAAAAGAGTTATTATTAATAATTCTCAACTGAACATACAACTGAAAGTGCCAAAGCTGAAACTATGAGGATCTCGTCCAGAACATTCTGTGTCCCATTATACAATGCTGTATTGCTAATGTTTGACCATATGTATTCACCCAATAATATTTAATATGGATTATCTATTCTTTTACCATGTACTTTTGCATGTACTCCTTTGATAAAACTCTAGAACTTTATTTATTTTCAGAGGATTTTTCCCCAAAATTTCTGATATGTCCTGTGTCCTCTTTGTCTCTAATTTTTTTTTACTCTTAAGGACAAATTTTTGGTTGGATATTTTTGGGTCACATTTTTTTTTTCTTCCAATATTGAGACATTGCTTCATTGTCCTCTGGCACTCAATTGCAGTGGAAAAGTCTGAAGCCTGCCCAATTACTTTTCACTGTTAGGTCACTTGATTTTCCTCTATGGAGACTTGTAAAATGTTTGGTAGGCCTTGAACATGATCAAATGATGACTTGGCCTTTATGTTTCTATACCAATTTTTCAAGAAGGAGAAGATGTATTTTTACTTGCAAATTAATTTTTATTTATAATTTTAGTACAAATTATTCTACTATACTTTTGAATTTGTATTTCTGTTTAATCTTTGATCTTTTTCCCTCAAATGAATTAAGCTGTTATGTCACATTGCTACTCAATTTGCTTTATTCAGCACCATGGTTTTTAACTCTGGTTAGTTTTATTATTTTCTGTATATTGTCTTAATCCTTCCATTCTTCTACTGGTTTTGGTAAACATTTTGAAATATGTCCAGAGATAAGTAACAGAGGCCTGCCCTCTAAGTGACTATTCTAACAGCACCCTATTTTACCTGGAAAAAGGAGAATCAGGCAACTCCAGTCCCTCTAATCTTTCTGTCTCATATAAGAGGAGGGAAAAAAGGTTAAGAAATGTTTGTTTCTCTAGGTCATAGCCCAGAACATCAAGTGCACTACAATCTAAAATTTAAGAAGACAGAATGCTTACCCGTCCTAATACTTTGCCACTATTTTAAGAAGGTTACAGTATAAAAACAATGGATTATAACCGAGAGAGATTCAAGACATAGACTCTATTTAATAAAGAGTTTTTAGGGAAGCCAGAGTCAACAAAAATTTTTGAAAGCACTCAATAAGCAAAGTAGAGGAAACTGAAGCTCCTGGCACTGACAACTGCAACAGTCATTAGATGCATTGCAATCCCTACTCTGGTTAACATGAGACCTCATAATAAAGCCTCGTTACCTTAGTGCTTTTACCCAATAACTCATGCCAAGTTTTCAACCAAAATAAAATTATAGAACTTGCTAAAAGGCAAGAAAAAAACAGATGGATGAGATAAAGAAAATACCAGAACAAGATTTATACATGACCCTGATTTTGGAATTATCAAATAGATCATTTAAAACATTTATGATTAATCAGTTAAGAACTCTAATGAAAAATAAACAATATGCAGGAACATATGGATAAGTTAAATGGCATTCTAGATATCAGACACTGTAATAGACATGAAAAATGCTTTAGATGAGCCATGAAAGAAACCATAGACAAGGGCCGGCGCTGTGGCATAGTGAGTTAAGCCGCCGCCTGCAGTTCAGGCATCCCAAATGGGCACTGGTTAGAGTCCTGGCTGCTCCAGATCCAGTTCAGCTCTCCACTATGACCTGGGAAAGCAGTAGAAGATGGCCTAAGTCCTTGGGCCCCTGTACCCATGTGGAAGACCCAGGAGAAGCTCCTGGCTCCTGGCTTCAGATTGGCACAGTTCCAGCCATTGCGGCCAATTGGGGGAGTGAACCAACGGATGCAAGACTCTCTCTCTTTCTCTCTCTCTCTCTCTCTTTTACTTTCCTTCTCTCTCTGTGTAATGCTTTCAAATAAATAAATAAATCCTCAAAAAAAAGCCGTAAGCTTGAAGATACATTAATGAAAACTTCTACAACTGAAATATACAAAATCAAAAAAAAGGAATGAAAAGAAACAGAATACCCAAGAACTGCAGGACAGTTAAAAGAAGACATAATATTTGTGTAATGAGAATACTGGAAGTATAAGAAAAATATAAAGAAACAGCATGGATATTTGAAAAAATAATAGAATGTTCCAAAGTTAATGACTGACATAAAACTGCAGATCCAGGAGGCAAAAAAAAAAAAAAAAAAAAAAAAAAAAACCACATAGGATAAATGCCAAAAAACATTCACCTGTGAAATCTTGAAAAGAGTTCAGGTAGGGTTAGGAAGCCTTATCTTTGGAGGAATATGAATAAGAATACATTGGATTTCTCATCAGAGTTTATGCAAGCAGGAACAGAATAGAGCGAAACAAAGTGTTGGGAGAAAAAAATATCTTAGAATTTTGCATCCTTTGAAATTATCTTTCAAAAATGAAGAAGTAGAATTTTTCAGGCAAAAATAAGTGGAGGGATTTTGTCATTGGTATCTGTCTTGCTAGATGTTTTCAGAAGTTCTTTAAGGGTCAGCATTGTGGCGCAGCCAGTAAACCTGCCTCCCACTATGCCAGCATTCCATATAGATACTGGTTCGAGTCCCTGATGCTCCACTTCCCATCCAACTCCTGCTAATTGCCTGGAAAAACAGCAGAAGATGGGCCAAGTGCTTGGTCTCCTGCCACCCATGTGGAAGTCCCAAAAGAAGCTCCTGGCCCCTAGCTTCTGCCTGGCCCAGCCCTAGCCATTGTGGCCATCTGCGGAGTGAACCAGCAGATGGAAGATCTCTCCCTCTATTTCTTCCTCTCCCTCTCTCTCTGTAACTCAGACTTTCAACTGAATAAATACACCATTAAAAAGGATGAGATAAAGATTCTTTAGATATGAGAATGATACAGATTAGAAACTTTCATTAAGTTAGGAAGGGCTTAAGAGTAGATATACATGGGCCGGCGCCGCAGCTCACTAGGCTAATCCTCCGCCTTGCGGCGCCGGCACACCGGGTTCTAGTCCCGGTCGGAGCACCGATCCTGTCCCGGTTGCCCCTCTTCCAGGCCAGCTCTCTGCTGTGGCCAGGGAGTGCAGTGGAGGATGGCCCAAGTGCTTGGGCCCTGCACCCCATGGGAGACCAGGATAAGCACCTGGCTCCTGCCATCGGATCAGCGCGGTGCGCCGGCCGCAGCGCGCTACCGTGGCGGCCATTGGAGGGTGAACCAACGGCAACAGGAAGACCTTTCTCTCTGTCTCTCTCTCTCTCACTGTCCACTCTGCCTGTCAAAAATAAAAAAAAAAAGAGTAGATATACATGAACATAAAATAATTTTTTTTATTTCTGTCATTTTAAATTTATCTAATGGGTAATGGTTTGTTAAAAATAATAATGAAAATAATGTATTGGTTGTAGATAGTGCATGGATAAATGAAATTAATAACAACAATTCCATGAAGGATGACAAGGAAAATTGGGAACACTCTATTTATAGGAGTTTTATTCATAATTGCCCAAACCTAGAAGCAGTCAAGATATCCTGCAATAGGTGAGCGGATAAATATTTGTATATTCCTACAATGGAGTATAATTCAGAAATGTATTTTTTAAAAACTGAGCTATCCAGTTACAAAAGACTTAAAGGAAAATTGAAAAATCTGCATGTTGTATGACATTCTGGAAAAGGCAAACCTATACACAGTGAAAAGATAATTGGTTAACAAAGGTTGAATAGGTAGAACATGAAGGATAAGGACTTTTAGGGCAGTGAAACTGTCCTGTAAGATACTGTAATGATGAATACATGTCATTATGCATGTGTCAAAACCCATAGAACTGTACAACAGAACTTGAGAGCTTTAATATAAACCACAGACTTAATTTGATAATAATCTATTACTATTGTTTCTTTACTCATAACAAATGCCCCACACTTATATGCAATATGCTAATAATTATTATTATATGCAGGAATGAGGAGGTTATTATGAGGATCTCTGTTCTAAATTCAGTATTTCCATTGCCAATAAAAGATTAATACATTCATTTATACACTAATCACCTTTTTATTGTCCTGCTATATCACAGGCACTGTATTTGGTCCACATTCCCCTGGAACTCTAGTGGTATAATAAGAACACAAATATAGAATACAGTAGTGGATTAAGGAGAGACCAAGTTTTAAAATGAAGGGATTCTTCTTAGGCGTCCTATTACTGTCACTGTTACCTCAGTTATAGATGGGATCCTTCACTGGTCTTCAAGGATCATACACTGTGTAGATCATACATACACTCAACAACTTTTGTGTCTTTAGCAAATATTTTTTGTTAACCAAAACGTTTGAAATTAAAAGTTTTCACTAGAGCAGGAAACTGTATCACACAGAGCATTTATGGCATTTTTACTACAGATTATTCTATGACTTCTGACTTTTTTTTAAACATTTATTTAATGAATATAAATTTCCAGTGTACAGCTTATGGATTACAATTGCTTCCCCCTCCCATAACTTCCCTCCCACCCGCAACCCTCCCCTCTCCCGCTCCCTCTCCCCTTCCATTCACATCAAGATTCATTTTCAATTCTCTTTATATACAGAAGATCAATTTAGTATAAAGATTTCAACAGTTTGCACCCACACAGAAACACAAAGTGAAACATACTGTTTGAGTACTAGTTACTTTTAAAGTCTACACATACATGTAAATGGTAGCAGTCTTAGCTCTTTGCTCCTGAGTTTTCTAACTCTGATATGTGCTCTTTTATGATTCATATCTAGTCTTCTTTTGGCCAGTGTTTCTGGGTGCTTTCTAATTTGGTCGAATCACTTTCTCTGAATTAAATAAGTTAATTCATGTACTTGTTTACAAACTGGTATGTTTTTCATGTTGGCTTTCAAAGCTGGTGTAGGTGAATAGGCTTTTTGCTCTGAGCTTGACACAGATTTCAAAACATCATCCAACTTTCACTCTTTCTGTACCTCAATTATTAATTTTACCCTGCTCTTTGCAACTTGAGAGATGCTTTCTTTTTTTTAATGATTTATTTTATTTATTTGAAAGACAGAAAGAGCAGAGAGAGAAGTCTTCCATCCACTGGTTCACTCCCCAGATGGCCGCACCAGCCGGAGCTGTGCCAATCCGAAGTCAGGAGCCAGGAGCTTCTTCCAGATCTCCCACACGGGTGCAGGGGCCCAAGTCCTTTGGCCATCTTCTGCTGCTTTCCCAGGCCATAGCAGAGAGCTGGATCAGAAGTGGAACAGCTGGCCGGCGCCGTGGCTCAACAGGCTAATCTTCCGCCTTGCGGCGCCGGCACACCGGGTTCTAGTCCCGGTCGGGGCACCGATCCTGTCCCGGTTGCCCCTCTTCCAGGCCAGCTCTCTGCTGTGGCCAGGGAGTGCAGTGGAGGATGGCCCAAGTGTTTGGGTCCTGCACCCCATGGGAGACCAGGAGAAGCACCTGGCTCCTGCCATCGGAACAGCGCGGTGCGCTGGCCGCAGCGCACTACCGCGGCGGCCATTGGAGGGTGAACCAACGGCAAAAGGAAGACCTTTCTCTCTGTCTCTCTCTCACTGTCCACTCTGCCTGTCAAAAATTAAAAAAAAAAAAAAAAAAAAAAAAAAGAAGTGGAACAGCTGGGACTTGAACTGGCACCCATATGGGATGCTGGCGATTCAGGCCAGGGTGTTAACCCACTGTGCCATAGCACTGGCCTGGAGAGACAGCTTTCAGTACAGTTTTTACAAGTTGTCCCTAAAATTTTTCTCTCCTTGGATCCAGCATTGTGGCATAGCAGGTTAAGATGCTGCTTACCATGCCGACATTCCTTATCTGAGTAGAAGTTCAAGTCTCAGCTGCTTCACTCTGATCCAACTCACAGGTAATGTTCCTGGGAAGGCAGCTGAGTATGGCTCGAGTTCTTGGGCCCCTACTACCGACACAGGAGAACAATGTTGAGTTCTTGGATCCCAGCTTTGGTCTGGAATAGCCCCGACCATTCAGGCCATTTGGGGAGTGAACAGCAGATGGAAGATTTCTTTCTCTGTCTCTCCTCCTCTCTCTCTGTCACTCTGCCTGTCCAATAAATAAATAAACCTTTCAAAAAATAAAGTAAAAATTTTCTCTCCTTGTCTCATAGATTGATTCACTTACAGTAATTTTCCAGATATTAGTTTTTAAAAATATTATTGCCATGGCAGTTATCAAAAGGAATTCATAATGGATGTATATATAGATATAAAACTCTTAAGAAATAAGTTAAAAATGGGATTTCAGATTTATTAATATTTCATGAAATATTTGAAAAAGTACTGATATGGTACATCAGGTGACATAATCACCAAAGCTGCAAATTGAAATCTTTCCCATCTTTGCTTATAAATTTTAAAAGTCAGACATGTTTCTGTTTTCTAAGTGAAAATTTAGGTGTTCTGTTTGAAATTCCAGGCAACTTTTCCATATAAAGGACTAAAGAATTTTATATTTCCACTTAATGCACTATGTTTGGTCTGAGCTTTAAATTATCTACAGCACATCATTTTATGCAGTTGTTACTTTTTTTTTGAGTGTTCTGTCATTAGTCATTTACAATGAAGAAATGACTTTCCTATGCTTAGAATTAAATATGAAATCTTTAGTGTAACCTAAGGTGTATTTCCTGAGGTGGCCTCCTACCTTTCTACATGCTGAGTCATATCAATCCTACAATTCCTCCAATAAACCAAGTTCTTCCCCACTTCAGTTTCATTTGCTGTGTTGTTCCCTTTGTGTTGTATGTGCTATTATTTGCTTATCAAAAATACTACCACCAACCATCTTTGTCTCATGGGAGGTTTCATGGATCCTCAAAACCAAATTATGTTTTTTGTGATTATCCTCCATAGTATCTTGCTTTATTTTTTGTATGTTTAACTGAATATTTTGTGCTTATTTATTAAACAATTTAATTTCCATAAAACTTGAATTCTACTAGTGCAAAAATCATGTCATCTTTTCCCACCTATGAGTTCTGTTGCTGGGACAAAGGAGGATGCCAATCATTTTCTGCTAAATGAAGAATTTACAGTTTCAAAATTTATATTGAATGGGCATTTAGAGCACTCAACTCCTTGGGTGAAATTAACACAGAAATACATCAAAATCAATTAAAATCTAGGAAGATCACTAGGACACTATTTGTTCATATTGTTCAAAAATCTATTGGTGCAAACAGTACTTGGTGTTTACTCACTGTATCTTGTGTCAGCACTGAAACTGGTGCCAATTACTAGATACTAGCTTGAACGAAGTACCATTGTAGCCACTTGGGGAGCAGTCATTTAGTTTCTCTAATTTTTCTCCTACGGTTCATTTTATAATAACTCTCCCTTTGTTCATTTAAGCTGTTTCTGTTGAATGTTGACATTGCCAATCACAGATTGGTATTAAGGATTCAAAAGTGAGTAAACACTCTATGCTTCAAAGCTAGAGAGGTTGACAGAAGGCTGTAAAGAAAATGTGGTAACAATTCTGCATTCCACACATATATAAGTATATTCCATTTTGTGTAAATATACATCCATACACACATATGCCCACTTGCACATACATAGAAGCCTGATGGAAAATGCACCCAAATGTTATTAATGTATATATGCATTAAAATTACAGGTAATATTGTTTTATTTTATTTTATACAATTACCATTTCCATAATTTTAATGATTTCTATTCATTTTATTTATTCATTTGAGAAGAAAAGAGACACAGAGAGAGATCCCAACCACTGACTAACTCCCAAATGCTCTCAACTGGCCAGGGTAGCTGGGCCAGGCCAAAGCTGGGAGCCCAAAATCTATTCTAATCTCTTACATAGGTGGCAGGGACCCAATTACTTGAGTCATCACTGCTGCCTCTGAGAGTCTTCATTAGCATACATTTGGAATCAGGAGCCAGAGCTAAGTCTTATACCCAGGTACTGTGATATGAAAGTGAGTATCCTACCTGGTGTGTTGACCACCATGACAAATGAACACCCCCATTTCTCAAAGTCTTAATTTTAAGCTTAAAAATAGTTATCTGCTATCTGCTTTACAATATGAATAAATTATCTGTGGAATCATGTCACCTGGAAAAGCCAGAATTCTTTATGTCAGTTTTTATGATAATGTGTTTAATAGTCCCTTCAGTATTAAAGTCAAAACTCTGACTTTATTATTGTATGAATATTGTATTATATGAGTATTATTGTATAATTTATCAATAGGAAATATGATGCTTTACTCTCCTAGTTAATTTACTTGTAATTTTATTGTTCAATTACTATTTTTTTGACAGGCAGAGTATAAGAGAGAGACAAAGAGAAAGGTCTTCCTTCTATTGGTTCACCCCCAAATGGCCACTACGGCCAGCATGCTGCACTGATCTGAAGCCAGGAGCCAGGTGCTTCTCCTGGTCTCCCTTGCAAGTGCAGGGCCCAAGCACTTGGGCCATCCTCCACTGCCTTCCCGTGCCACAGCAGAGAGCTGGACTGGAAGAGGAGCAAACTGGGACAAGAATCCCGCACCCCAACCGGGACTAGAACCCAGGGTGCTGGCGCCGCAGGCGGAGGATTAGCCAAGTGAGCTGCGGCGCCGGCCATTGTTCAATTACTATTAATCATTGCCTAGTTTAGCCAAAAAAAAAAAAAAAAGCATAGAACACCTAGTAAAATTTGAAATTCAAATAAATGATAATTTTTTCACTCATTTAA
This sequence comes from Lepus europaeus, assembly GCF_033115175.1. Classification (NCBI taxonomy): domain Eukaryota; kingdom Metazoa; phylum Chordata; class Mammalia; order Lagomorpha; family Leporidae; genus Lepus; species Lepus europaeus. The sequence continues at coordinate 29,762,450 of NC_084836.1, read as the reverse complement.
AACTTTCTGTCTGAGAGAAAGAGGAAAAAAGAGAAAGCAAGCAAGATATAAACAGAAATACAGAAAAAGCTTCTATTCTCTGGTTTACTCCCCAAATGCCTGCAATGGCCAGAACCAAGCCAGGTGGAAAGCAGGAGTTAAGAACTTAATACAGGTCCCCCACATTGTGTGGCAGTGACTCAACTACTTAAGCCATCACCGGTATGTCCCAGTGTCTGCATGACCAGGAACCTGACGTTAGTAGCAGAGCCAGGTATCAAATCCAGATACTCCAGTACAGGATGTGAGCATCTTAACCATGAGATCAAACAGCTGCATTTTTGTTGTAAGTAGGTTCCTGTAGCATTTGGGACATATTTACCCCAACAAACTATGAATTATCTACTTGAAATTCAAATTAATAGAGCATCTTATATTTTACCATTAACTCTAATTAGGTCAGAACTCAAATAAGAAAAAAGGAAGAATGAATCTATATCTCAACTAATCAGTATAAAGATTGCTTATAGAACCTTGGAATTTCTCCAATGGCAACGAATTTAAAGTTCATTTAGGAAAGTAAAATATTCAATACTTAAATACTCTCAGGAGGTATTTAAATGAAATAAAGTTTCACTGAAGGCAATTGAATCTTGATCAAGGAGGATAGAGGAACCGGTTTAGAGCCTTAGGTCAGTGGCAGTAGGCCAGGGGTGATTATTAATTCTTTGAAATCCAAAGTGATATCCTTGAAGTTGCCTGAAGTGTTAAATGTATGTATAGTGTCAAAGTATAGCACAGTCTAGTATTTCTGATTCGTGCACCTAAATAATTTTCTTTGTTTTACAGTGGCCAGCATGAGTCATTATGTAGCATGATAAGATGTTGTGGGTTTTGGTTTTGTTTTGTTTTGTTTTTTTACAGAACAGTCTGTTTCAAGTAGGTTTGTGACCAACAACCTTCCTTAAGAGTTAGCTAAGTACATAATGTAAGTTGGAGAAACTGTGAATGCCCTTAATATTTTTTTTAACTTTAACATTTTATTTTGTGTAAAAAAGGGCAAATTTAGTGAATGCCCTTAATATTAGTCAGGGTTCTACAGAGAAACAGAAGTTGCACAACATTTGTATACATCTTATATGGATTCTGCTTTATGTTAAGGAATACGCTTATAATTGTGGAGTCTGGCAATTTCGAATTTCTCAGGGTGATCAGGATTTCTTTCTTTTTTTTCTTTTAGATTTATTTATTTATTTGTTTTATTTGAGAGGTAGAGTTACAGACAGTGAGAGGGAGAGACAGAGAGAAAGGTCTTCCTTCCGTTGATTCACTCTCCAAATGGCTGCAATGGCCAGAACTGCACCAATCTGAAGCCAGGAGCCAGGTGCTTCTTGCAGGGCCCAAGGACTTTGGGCCATTTTCTATTGTTCTCCTGCGCTATAGCAGAGAGCTGGATTGGAAGTGGATCAACTGGGACTAGAACTGGCGCCCATATGGGGTGCCAACGCCGAAGGCGGAGGATTAACCTACCACGCCACAGTGTCGGCCCCTCCTGCAGGGTTTCTAACTTACAATCTTGAGACTGAATTCTTTCTCCTCCGGCAAACCTATTTCACCAGTTAAGGCCTTCAACTGACAGGATGATCCGAATCTTCCTTATCAGGGTAATCTCCTTTATGTATAACCAGCAATGTGGCATAGCAGGTAAAGCTGCCGCGTGTGACACCAGCATCCCATGTGGCTGCTGTTTCTTGTCTCAGCTGCTCCACTTCCCACACAGATCCCGGCTAAAGGCCTGGGAAGAGTAGCAGAGGGCTCAAGTGCCTGCCCCTGCCACCCACCTGGGAGACCAGGAAGAAGCTTCAGCCTGGCCCAGCCCAGGCCATTGTGGCCAGTTGGGGAGTGAACCAGTGGATAGAAGATTCTGTCTGTCTGTCTCTGTGTGTGTGTGTGTGTGTGTCCCTCTCTCTGTGACTCTGCCTTTCAAATAAATAAATAAATAAATAAATAAAAGCCACTGATTATAGCTGTTAGTTTCATCTACAAAATATCTTCACAGAAACCTCTAGACCATTACTTGACAAAACAGGGCACCAAAGCCTAACCAAGGTGACATAAAATTCACATCACACTCCCTATTAGCTGATACTCATTTTTTCTGGAACACAGGCGGAAGAACTCCTGCGTCCCAGTTAGATGTTCTCTGAATGCAACATTTACAAATTCTGTAACCTTGAAAACTCATCTAATCTCTCTACCTCAGATTATTTTCTTGTAAAACAGATACAGCAATACCCTTGTATGATTAACAAGAGGACTGGATGAAGAATCTTTGAAAAGTTCATGAAAAATGCATATTATAAAAACACTGTACATGGATTTCTCAAATGTTTTGAACCAAAATGAACTTTCCATTTCATTTTAGCATAAACTTTTTGAAATACCATCATATATTTAAATGGTGTACTACATGTACGTGTGATACAACTTCTAATATACAGCAAGTATTTCATAAATCTTAACTTTGATTTACATTGATATTTATTATTATCCTGTAAAACACAATGATTTGTATTAGAACTAGTGTTATTCATGGGTTATTTAGCTAGATGTCCAAGAAATACTGAACTTCCACCTGAGCCATATTTCCTCATCGTGGTGTGTTTTCTAAGGTAGCCTCACTACAAAGAACATCAAAAAGTAGGAAAGTAAACACGAAGTTATTGTTAACCAGTCTATTTCCTGACATCTTTGTTAAACCTTCCAAATAATACAACTAATTTTCCAAAATGGGGCCATTGGAATAATTTACCCTCTGGCAGGTATAGGAAGTGTGAGAGACGACTGGGAGAAGGTCTGACAGCAGATCCCATCAGGAGGAAAAGTACCTGTGCCTGAAGGGGAAGCAGGAAAAGAAAATAGAGATGCATTCAAAATCCAACTTGTCTCTGCCCATTGTTTTCAAGCCTGCCATTTCTTTGAAAAGATACTAAGCTTCATTAAAACATAGCACCAACACTTGTCCTCCTGTGGACTCAATTTTAGGCTTCAGGATGCCTTGGTGAGGGCCCATCTGAATCTTCATTCACCAGACTGGGGACGATAGGTGAACATGGAAACACGCTTTCCTATAGCAAAGTCTACAAAGAGAAGGAATGAAGGCCATAGGAATAGTTGGAGAAGGCGCCATGAGAAGAGGCGATGTGGACAAATAGGAGATTGCAGTAATTGCAATTTGAATATTAAAGAAAGAGTCAACTTTTTTAAGTCCCAAGCTCCTGTGTCTTAGTAATGCCTTGTTTAAATATGATTCATTGCAGTATTTTCCAAACTTCCATCAATCCCAGACCACTGTAGTCATTTATTCATATCTACATAAAACTTTTCTATTACTTAATATTTTTATTAAATCAAGTGAAGTTGACTCCTTCACAAGTTTAGCCCTATATGTCTAATGATTTCTGTGAAATCATGGAGACAGTTGTTTGAGTGTGAGTGTCACATTCAAAATAGATTTTAAATCTGCCTATGTAAACTGCCAAGATATGTTTCTAATTTAGCCAACTGGAAGTGTATCAAAGCTTTGGAAGACATTTGTTTTCCGTAGGTGAAAATACGGGTTTCGAATTACATTTCCAAACTCTTATTATCTTGACAAATGTTTGTCAGTTACAGTGTCAGAATGTTTTATGCACATTGTTGCGGGGATAATCGATGAAAATCAAAGCTGCCTGCTCTCACTGAGTTTTGTATCAGTGGAGGAAACAGGCAAAAAAGAAAAAGAAATTTTTTGTCAAAATGGTATGTGCCATAAAGAAAATAAAGCAAGTGAAGAGGAAATTATGTTCCTGAGAAGGTATAATTTTATTTCAGTATGACCAAGTGGAACCAGTATCTGCCCCCCCTCCTTTTTTTTTTTTTTTTTTAATGATCATTCAGAGAGGAGACAGCAAGGAGGGTAAAAACAAAAACATAAAGAAACTTCTATAAAAATAAACAAACAAAACTTGGTTGTACTGGCAAGCAATCCTGACACTAAATAGGGGAAAGGATTGTCCAAACATTGAAAACAAACTGAATGCAGAAAAAAAGAATTTCCTGGCTGCAAAGCTCATGTAAAAAGCCATAAGTAATGTTTATTTTTAAGTTGGTGCCATAATCCTAAGATTCCAAACCCAGTGTTTTATTTACAAGACTGGTGACAGGATACCTGCCTAAATGGTAGGGGCTTCCATGGCTTGATCTTGAGAGAGAGAAAATGAAGACAACCCTCACTGCAGGTCAGGGGATGGGGAATCAGACACTGCAGTTGCCTGCCAGCTGATGCTCTCAATATTTTTGCGTAAGTAAAAATGAAGAAATTTCTCACACACATTAACCTAGAACATAAAATATTTCCCACCATCCTGGAACATCACACCAACCCATATTTTGAAAACATCTCCTTCAAACAATTGGGCCAACAGAAAAATATTTATTCAAAAATGAATTATCAAAACAGAATGGGCAATATATAAGCTTTTTTATTTATTTGCATGCATTTCATAAACATACAACTTTAGGAACATAGTAATTCTTCCCACCGTACTCGCCCTCCCACCCATACTCCCACCCTCTACCTCTTCCCTCTCCTGTTCCCAGTCTTGTTTTTTCCTAAGATCTTTTTTTCATTTAACTTTATACAGAGAATATTAACTCTATTCTAGGTAAAGAGTTCAACACTCTGTATGAGAAAGAAAAAGAAAAAAAAATGTTTCTCAATAGTCCAGATAAGGGTTGTTCAAAGTCATTGCATCTCAAAAATAATTTCGTTTTTTTTTTTTAGAAACTTAATTATCTTTAAAGAAGAACCCAAGAATGATACATCTTTTGCAAGCACTTAGACATCACTATAACTTATGAGACATAAGAATAACCTCTAGTTACTACACTAAAACAAAGTTTTTTGAGAGAAAGTTTTACTATTAAGTCTCACAATACAACTCTTTGAGGACAGAGGTCCTGCATGGGAACTTAGTGCACAGTGACTCCTGTTGTTTATTTGACAATTAATCCTCTTAACTTAGAAACTTTAAGTTGTATAAGAAAATTCCAAGATGTATAGTTCAATCCCTTGATTAGCCCCCAAAAATATAGCAAAAAGGAATGTAAAATTAAAGAGATAATTTTTTTAAAGATTCATTTTATTTATTTGAAAGAGTTACAGAGAGAGGTAGAGAGAGAGAAAGAGGTCTTCCATCCACTAGTTCACTCCCTAGATGGCCACAACAGCCGGAGCTGTGCCAATCCGAAGCCAAGAGCCAGGAACTTCTTCCAGGTCTCCCACGTGGGTGAAGGGGCCCAAGGACTTGGGCCATCTTCTACTGCTTTCCCAGGTTATGGCAGAGAACTTGATCGGAAGTGGACCAGCCAGGACTTGAACCGGCACCCATATGGGATGCCGGCATTTCAGGCCAGGGCTTTAATCTGCTGTGCCACAGCACTGGCCCCAAAGAGATAAATTAAAATAGAGTTTTTAATACACCCAAATAAACAAAATGGGGGGAATAAATGAAAACAGGATAGTGAATCAAAAAATGGAGTGTACAACAGAAAACAAAAAATAAAATGAAAGACCCAAGCTAAGCATATCAACAATTTAATTATATGTTAGTGGACTGAATGGATAATGGGGCCAGTGATGTGGCACAGCAGGTTGAACTACCACCTGAAATGTTGGCATCCCATATGAGCACCAGTTCGGGTCTTGGCTGCCCTACTTCCTATCCAGCTCCCTGCCAATGCACCTGGGAAAGCAGTGGAAGATTGCCCAAGTGCCTGGGCCCCTGACACCATGTGGGAGACTTGGTTGGCTAGGTTCATGGCTTTAGCCTGGCTGAGCTGTGGCTGTTGTGGCCACTCATAGAGTGAACCAGCAAATGAAAGATCTCTTTCTCTCTGTAATGCTGCCTCTTGAATAAATAGATAAGTCTTAAAAAAAAAAAAGCTATGTATGCTGAGTGTGTATGCTAGAAGAAATTATTTTGAACTTTTTTACTATAAATAAATGATAAATATTTGAAGAGACCCATATGCTTACCTGGATTTGAACATTCCATAATGTATACATGTATCAAAACATCACATGGTACCCCATAAATATGTAGTATGTTTATATACTAGTAACAGTTTTAGAAGAAAAAGATAAAAGAAATAAAAAAGCAAAAGCACATCCTATCAAAAGAGAGTGTTTAAAAATAATACAATTGGCCGGCGCCGTGGCTCACTAGGCTAATCCTCCGCCTTGCGGCGCCGGCACACTGGGTTCTAGTCCCGGTCCGGGCACCGATCCTGTCCCGGTTTCCCCTCTTCCTGGCCAGCTCTCTGCTGTGGCCAGGGAGTGCAGTGGAGGATGGCCCAAGTGCTTGGGCCCTGCACCCCATGGGAGACCAGGAGAAGCACCTGGCTCCTGCCATTGGATCAGTGCAGTGCACTGGCCGCAGCGTGCCTACCACGGCGGCCATTGGAGGGTGAACCAACGGCAAAGGAAGACCTTTCTCTCTGTCTCTCTCTCAGTGTCCACTCTGCCTGTCAAAAAAAAAATACAATTAAGGAGTGGAGTATTGACATACCCCATGTGGATGAATTTCAAGGACATAGTATTGAGCCAAGAAAATTTATACAAACTCACATGCTCCATGATTCTGTTGCTATCAAATTCTAGACTAGGCAAGTTGTCTAGTCCTCTTGTGCTGCTATTCAAAAATATTTGAGACTGAGCAATGTATACAAACAAATATATTCTGAAAGCTGAAAGTCCAAGATCAGCGTGCCTGCTGAGGGCCCAGTCTTCAGTGCCAAAATGGTGCCTTGTTTTTGTTGTGTCCCCAGGAGGGAATGAGCCCTGAATTCATGTGGCAGAGGGATGCAAAGGGCATCTCTCCCTGGGCCCTGTTTATGAGGGCTCTGTTCTCTTCTGTGAAGGCAGTGTCTTCATGACTTAAGGACCTCCTAAAGGCCCTACCTCTTAATACTATCACATTGATGTTTTTTAACATGTCAATTTTGTAGGATACATTCAGACCATAGCACATATTAATATATAATGGGGAAAGCATGCATTTCTAGGAGAATGATGGTAATGGACTGGACAGAGCCATGAAGGAGCTTTCTAGACTGGTTTTTTTTTTTTTTTTTGGTAAAGATTTATTTATTCATTTGAAAGTCAGTTACACAGAGAGAGGAGAGGTAGAGACAGAGAGAGAGGTCTTCCATCTGCTGGTTCACTCCCTAGTTGGCCGCAATGGCTGGAGCTGCACCAATCTGAAGCTAGGAGCTAGGAGCTTCTTCCAGGTTTTCCCATGGAGTTTCAGGGGCCCAAGCACTTGGGCCATCTTCTATTGCTTTCCCAGGCCACAGCAGAGAGCTGAATCGGAAGCAGAGCAGCTGGGTCTCCAACCGGTGCCCATATGGGATGCCAGCACCACAGGTGGCGGTGTTATATGCTACACCACAGCACCGGCCCGTAGACTGCTATTGATATTCTATATTTTAGTAATGATTTGATATATAGGTATATGTATTCGTTAACAGTCAGTAAATGAAATCTAAAATTGTATGCAAATTTTTACATAAAAGTAAAGAAAAGCCCTAGAGGCTGTTGTTGTATGGTGAGTTAAGATGCCTCCTGCAATGCCAGCATCCCCTATCAGAGTGCCACTTCAAGTTTCAGCTGCTTCATTTCACATCCAGCTCCCTACTAATGCACCTGGGAAAACAGTAGAAGATGTCCCAAGTGTTTGGGACCCTGCCATCCATGTGGGAGACCTACATTATAATATTGCATTATTATATATTTATAATATATATTATAATCATAATTATTATTATTAGGCTGATATACTGAAACTTGCAGTTTACTTTGAGAAGCATCAAGTAATAAAATGCTTTTTTATGGATGGCTAGAAGAATTTATATATTATAAATTTGTCAAAAATACAAGTATTTATAATGTTAATTCTGAAATCATCGTGGTGAGGTTATGAGATTTCAATGTAAAATTCTTTCAACTTCATAGGGTACCTGCGAAATCTATAATAAAATGTCATAGTACAATTAAGTCAATCAAACTTCATACAAAGATAACATTTTGTCACAGCATTGAAAAATGTGATGGTCACATGCATCTTTGTGAATCAAATTGACAGGATAGAAAATGAGTATCAGTAAAGACAAAATATCAGTAAGGATTCATAATATGGCAACAATGAAATTGTACTAGCTAGTTATTACCAAAGTAATGCTATATTTCAAGCCACTGACAATTCAGTTGCTTAAAGTATCAGCTTTTAATCCTATGCATCTGAAGTTGCCCTGGACAACTCTGCCTGTTGTTACTAAAAGTACTTTGTCCCCCTAGGACTTGTAGATGAACAGGAATGTGTTCCTCTCCTGCCAGTGGAAAAAGTACAGCAAAACAATGGAAACCTGTGAGACCTCTAAAGCTGCAAGCTCCAAACGGGCTCATTGTCACTTCCAGTCACACGCAATTAAAGCAAATCCTATAGTCAAGGCCAAAATCAAGGTTTAAAGAAATATATTCTGTTCACGAGAGGCCATGGCAAGGATGGAAATGTAGAGAGGGCAGAGAATTGGGGCTAATTGCAGGGTCTAATGCAAACTCAACCTAATAAATATGAGAGTACTTTGAAAATTAGTGGAAAAGTGGAATTTAAAGGTTAGGATTGGAGCCAGTGTTGTGATATAATAGGTTAAGCCACCGCCTTGGCATAATGGTGCCTGGACAAGTCCCAGTTGTTCCACTTCCTATTCAAATGCAAAAGATGGCCTAAATGTATGAGTCATGGCACCCATGTGTGGGACCTGGAAGAAGTTCCTGGCTTCCCTCTAGCCCAGCCCCAGCCATTGCTGTCATTTGGGGAGTGGAACATCAGATGGAAGATTTCTCTCACTCTCTCTGTCTCTCCCTCTTCTCCCCCAACCTCTGTCTCTCTCTCTCTTTCAGTGTGTGTAAATCTGCCTTCCAAATAAATAAAAATAAACCTTTTAAAAAAGCTGTTTAAGGGAGGGCATCAATTAAGATGCTTCAGACCTGTGTTGGAGTACCTGGATTTGATACTTAGCTCTGACTCTGGACTCCAGTTTACTGCTAATATATATTCCATGAAATAGTAGTGATAGCTCAAAAGTAATTGAGTCCCTGCCACCTTCATGGGACACATGGGTTGAATTTCTAGCTACTGCCCTTTGGCCTGGGGCAGCTCTGGCTGTTGAAGACATTTGGGAGTGAACCAGCAGTGTTTCTCTCTCTCAATAACAAAGTACAATACATCAAAGACCATGTGATGTAGTTAAAGTAGCCTAAAGTGTATAAATTTAATCTGAGAAAAAGATAAAATATTAGTGAGTTAAATTTTGATTTAAAGCATTTCTATTAAGGTAGAAAACTCAAGAAAAAAATGAATAACATAACAAAAATATTAAGTAAGAAAAGAATTAAGAAAGCAAATTTTGGTATTTGAAAAACTGGCACAATTGATAAATACCTTATTAACTTGATCAAGACAAAAACAGAGAAAGGAGATATAAGATGAGAATTAAAAAGGAACAATTTGAAGATCCTGTTATTAAAAAACTAGATGAGAATATTCTGAGGAAATCTATGTCAACAGATTGTGTTCACATCCTTGGTCATTTGTTGAACTAAATAATTCTCTCTATGTAAAGGAGTGGACACTTATTTTTGTGGTTAAATACCTGTGTCCTGGGGCTGGTGCTGTGGCGCAGTAGGTTAAGCCTCCACCTGCAGTGCCCGTATCCCGTATAGGCACTGGTTCTAGTCCTGGCTGCTCCTCTTCCCATCCAGCTCTCTGCAGCTCTCTATTGTGGCCTGGGAAAGCAGTGGAAGATGGCCCAAGCACTAGAGCCTCTGCAGCCGTTTGGGAGACTGGGTAGAAGCTCTTGGCTTCTGGCTTCAGATTGGCCCAGCTCCGGCCGTTGCAGACATTTGGGGAGTGAACCAGAGGATGGAAGACCTCTCTCTCTCTCTGTCTCTCCCTCTCATTGTAACACTACCTCTCAAATAAATAAATGTAACCTTAACAACAACAACAAAAAATAAACTTATGTCCCATATCAGGGTGCCTGGGTTTTGATTTCAGTTTTAGCTCCTGACTCCAGCTCCTTGACAATGTGGGAGACAGTGGTGCTGGCTCGAAAGTTGAATCCCTGCCATCCGTGCAGGAATCTGGATTGTCTTCCTCACCTCTGGCCTTGGCTCCTGCCCATCAATACCATCGCAAGAATGAAACAAATGGGAGCTTCGCTCTCTTTGTCTCTCAAATGAAGAAATACATTTTAAAAATAATAATTTTCTGTATGTGGTTGTTCTCCCATAAAACATTTAAGTAATGAATGAAATAATAAACATTATTGAATGTTGATTTTGTGCCAAGAACTTTTTAAAAGTTTTATTGACATACCCTATCTCATTTAATTCTTTCTAAGCACCTACAATCTCATTCCTACTTTAAAATAGAAAACTGAGGCATAGAGGGTATAGGTAACTTGAGAGTAAGTAATCCACCCTAATCAGACATAATTCACAGAGCTAAATAGCTAAGAGCTTAAAGGAGAAGCAGCAAGACAACATAAAAGCTAATATGATTGGGCAGAGCTCAAGAGAACTGAAAAGAAATGAAATCTGTACAACATCAACACATTGAAAATAACACATAGCAAAGCAAATACTGCAAATAACATGGAGTCAAAGAATGAGAAAACAGGAATATTAACATGTCTCAAAACCAAGTAAAGATAGTGATACCATTGAAAGGATATTGTAAATCAGAAGAAAGGAGGTTGCAGCAGCTAAAAATTATTCATGTAAAATATTTTCTTTATGTCAAAATGTGGTACCAAAGTTGTCCTCTATCTCTAATTGCTGTCCATTTAAAAAGTGGAAAGATGAGATCACCCGAACATGGAATTTAAATCCGGTTTATCGCCAATGTTACCTTTGAGAAGGCCAGCACTGCCCTGGCCACTGTCCTGCCTGCTGAGCTGGAGCCACGTGGTCTAGCTGCTAATCACTTTATTTCTTCTGTGAGGAGGGAGCTATATGCAAATCCCAGATGATTACTTGGCAGCTATTATAAGTAAGAAACTCACTGATGGATGAGGCACTATTGTTGCTTTCAAAGTCTTGGAATGAACATGGCATAGTTGAAAATCATCATGTGAGAAGTTTGTAGCGACAGTTTGCTTCCTCAGCTGCTATTTCTCAGTTACGGTAGGGGCTGTGAAACATTTCCAACATGTGGAGGACTGGGAAGTGCAGTGAACTTTTTATGAACTTTAAGAACAAATGGTGTTTACACAAGTGTTTATGATGAGTAAGTAGATCAGTCCGTATCTCTTATTTTGAGGAATGCATGAGGAATTCTTATTCAGGAAAGAGAATTTCCTTTTAATCTTACAGAGAAACTTTTGGAATTATTGAATATTTAATGTAGAATTTAGATTTCAAAGTTAAGCCTTTCCTAGGTTTACAGATACAAAGGAAAGGAACATTCATTCTGTTTTGTATTTTATTTGCTGAGTGGAAATTGTTTTTTACTTGTTTTGGCATTCAATCATACTGAAAATACATAAAGAATGAAACACAGTTGTACCCAGTTGATGCCCTACTTTATATTAAAACCAGAAAATTGAGCATTGTGTTTTCCTCCTTATTTACTTGTCCTTTGCATTTTTGTACCGTACCATGGTGCTCAGCACTGTGCCCCAAAACGCTAGCTGATTTAATTCAATTACTCATATTGACAGATTTTGCTTTGAACACTAAAATACAAGGACATTCAGAATTTAAATATATTGAGGTTTATTAATAATAATATTTATATCAGCACAATTCAGGTTGAAATTTATCCTATCCCTTTCCATGTCTACATTGTCATTTTTTCATAAATTTATCTTTGTGTTCAGTAGAATTGTAACTCTGGAGTATCTTAATTTTATTGACTAAATCATAGTAAATCCAGATCTTCATACAGTTCCCTAAAGGGAATATTTGTTGGTGACAACTTCTTTTAACTTGCCAGTCCACCTAAATGTTCTTATCAGATAGAGTTGTTTACAAAAATGCTAATATTTTATAAAATCTGTCATTGTAATGAGAATTAGTACACTGATAAACATATTAGGAAGGGGTTGAAAAAGAAAATGACAAATTTGGAGGTGATTAAAGGATTATAGCCAACCAACTTTCTTCATTTGAAATAATAGTTACTCAGCGAGGCATGACAGTTATGACACTTGCCAATCCCAAAGCCACGTCTAAGGGAAACAATTTCACTTTTTTGTTTTGTTGACAGACAAGATTGTTTTCTACACCCACTTTTATACAGTGCAATGCCATTCATAACCACATCTCACTAGACTGCATGCAGCACCCAAGAGAAGTGGGTCCACTCAGATTTTAAAGGTGACCAGTGGAAATTGCCCTAAATATTGTCAGAATATGAATTAGGAGCACTAGCCACTAATTTCCTTCTTTTCTGTGTGTTAATGTCCAATAATTCGTTTCACGTTTCTCCTTAGAGTAATCTGACTTATGAAAAACCTACTGGAGATAGCTCACTAGAGTCTGATACTGTCCCTACACCCATCCCAGGCATGACAGGGAGAATGGTTGCAAGATAGGCATATGAGGTGAATATGATAGTATGTTGAAGCTGTCAGATTATACATTCCATTCTAACTAAGTCACTAAATGAGGTGTATTAGTAGGACTAGTATAGTCAATATGCCTCACCACATGGAACAAGCTTGGTTGAGAGAGTGAGAAGTTTTTTTTGTTTTGTTTTTTTTTTTTTTTTTTTTTTTTTTAGATTTTATTTATTTGAGAGGTAGAGTTACAGACAGGGAGAGGGCGAGACACAGAGAGAGGTCTCCCATCTGCTGGTTCACTCCCCAAATAGACAGAATGGCTGGAGCTGGGCCAATCCTATGCCAAGAGCCAGGAGCTTCTTCTGGGTCTCCCACGTGGATGCAGGAGCCCATGCACTGGGGCCATCTTCTACTGCTTTCCCAGGCCATAGCAGAGAGCTGGATCAGAAGAGGAACCTGAACCAGCACTCACATGGGATTCCAGCACTGCAGACAGAGGATTATCCCATTGTACCATTGCGCTGTCCTCAGAGAGAGAGAGGTTTGAGCCCCTGAAATATATTCAACTTAAATGGTAAACTTCTACTTATCAATTCTGTATACCAGTGAATGTTGATTTCTGTTCATGTTAACTTTTTAAGTCTTTAGGTGTCTATTAATTTTTGTAATAGAAAGTATCCCAATTCAGTCTAAGAATATGTACTCATAGGCAAAGGGAAACAAATGAAGCTGTCCACGTGGACGACCAGTCTAACCCACACTCCACGAGCATCCACCCATTTTGATCTGGTTTCGGTTCAGGATCCCCAGTTTTTCAAAGAAATGCTGCAAAAAATTTCAGTTCTCTTGCGTTTATTTTCCATGTGACCACCAGCCAAAACCCGCCCTCCCCTCCCCTCCCCCACACGCCTGGGGAAGTTCACCTTCCTAGAGTCCCCCCCAGAACAACACAGATGTCGCTGCGGGTGCTACTGGGGTGCGAGCCGTGCCGTCGGGCGAGGAGCCGTCTGCGCTGACACTCATAACCATTCCTTTAGATTCGTTTGCCTTATGGTTATTCGTCATAAACGCGATTTGCAAAAACAAGGAGCCTTAGTGAATGTACAGAACCCAGACTTCTGCGTCCTCACGCAGAAGGGAGCAACTTTGCTATTTGGTCCAGTAAGTGGACACCTTGTGATAGAAATGTGGAAATAAAAAAACCCATTTGCACAAAAAAAAAAAAAATGAAGCAGAGATAGAGGCCTTTCATAAGGCAAAGAAAATCATAAGGAATCTTAAGGTAAGCAAAGTTAGGAGAAATTGGAGGTTATCAAGGAGATAGAATGATTTAAGAAAAAGAATGAAGAGCAGATATTTGGATGACAGCAATAATATATTAAAGACTGATCACTACTGTTCTACTTAGAATTCAGTTCCAGTCTGTGTGATGCCATGGTACGCTAATGGTTCCCCTTGTTCTTTAAACCCAGTTGCATGCCTTTTTTTATGTCTTCATATCCACTGGAATCCTTACAATAAATTCTTCCCCCAATGTTTGGTGGTAACTTGAATAATTATTTTACTTACATGCACAAGGGATCAATTAAAGAAAAATTATTTTAATTTTTAAATGAAATACTCAAAAGTTTCACATTCCTACACCATCACCATAGATTTGTGCCAGTTATTGAAAACTTTTGAGTTAGGGAAATTACCATTTTATTTTATTTTATTTTTTATTTTTTTTAATTTTTTTATTTTTGACAGGCAGAGTGGATAGTGAGAGAGAGAGAGAGACAGAGAGAAAGGTCTTCCTTTTTGCCGTTGGTTCACCCTCCAATGGCCGCCGCGGCCGGCGCGCTGCAGCTGGCGCATCGCACTGGTCCGAAGCCAGGAGTCAGGTGCTTCTCCTGGTCTCCCATTGGGTGCAGGGCCCAAGCACTTGAGCCATCCTCCACTGCCTTCCCGGGCCAAAACAGAGAGCTGGCCTGGAAGAGGGGCAACTGGGACAGAATCCGGCGCCCTGACCGGGACTAGAACCCGGTAGGCCAGCGCCACTAGGCAGAGGATTAGCCTGTTGAGCCATGACACTGGCCAGGAAATTACCATTTTAATCAGAAAGATTTTAATAGATGGCAATATATAGTCAATTTTTATTTAAAAGTTCCAGATTTTAGCAATTTCATTTATATCAGCATTTCTTTAATAGATACTCAGTCAAATGTTTTTAGATTAAATAAAAAGAAAAGTCAGACTCAAATTTATGATCAATAAACTAATGTTATATACTTCACAATTCAGAGTTGTTAGGCAGAGTAGGCATCAGATTTTGTATGATATATCATTCAAATTGCACAAAAATATTCCCAGAAATCTCTCAAAATATAACTTTTTTTTTCTTTAATTGTATAGCTGCTAACCTCAGGCAATCTAAGACTTTATCAAAGAAATTGTGTTTTTCATTCTGTAAAAAGGATTTTGACTGTTTAAACTATAAACTATGGTTGTCAATGTAAAAAATATTTTAAAATGTTACAGAAGGCTCATTGCCTAACTAGACTTTCATGAACTCCATTTTTTCGTAAGTTAACTTCAAAATGAGACTTTCTTTCTCCATAAGTTCTTTATCTTCTGTGTTCATGATTAACATCTGGCATCAATAAAATGGTAGTTTGGGAAACAATTTTGATCATAAGTTTTTTTTTTGTTTTTTTTTTTTTTTTGAGGATCTGGTTTGTTTGAGATTGCAATTTTATTACTTACACATGGTATCATTCTTTCCCTTTCTCTTTAAAATTCAAAATTAAACATTTACTAACTTCTTTCCAACTCTTGAGCTAAGGTTACTGGTTCTACTTGGACTATCATGAAAATCTGTGAGTTTTGTCCAATTACTTTAACAGATAATTTGATTTCTCCTGTGGAGAGATTTTATTTTAACCATGCTAATTCATTTAGTTACAGATGGTTTTCTGCCTCTGAAAGACATTCTATTTTCTATTTAATGAAAAAAGATAAATGAAGCATTAAAGATGTTTGTAAACCTCATAAACTATATTTAATAAAATACTCTTGGAACTTAGAACAGGAAGAAGAGTTAGCTTCATCAGTGATTCAAGGCCATCATTTACCAAAAGACAAAACTCTAAGGCCCAGGCAGAGAGACTCTGACATTTTGTTTTCAGCTAGTGGCTAGGATGGGATAAGACACAACCCAGATCCCCAGATGAAAGCATGTCCTATTTCTACTATCAGGACAGATTGTCTGTACTGTACAAGCACTCATTTCAGCATGACATTTCTCAAGCAATACCTACATCTTGGTGTTTGTGATACAGTTATGTTCAGTTGCCCATTACACACAAAGGAAAAATCAAAGTGGTAAGAATGTGATTAGTTAGATAAAAAGCTTTCTCATTCCTCATTGGATATTTCTAAGAGATGCTCTGCATAGTCGATCCCCATGGTGTTTGATCCTTAGTTACAAATCATACTAATTTTTATCACCCCATTTTTATTTTTGTTCCTTTATTTTCTGCTATACTCTTCAATTCTTTCTTTCAATTCAATTCTTCTGGATAACTTCCAGTAACAATCCACACTCAAATTCACAATCTGATTTATAGATCAGTGAAATTCAGACAAAAGGGGAATTGAAAAGCAAACATTTAAAATTTCTAGTTTCTACAGAGGAGTGAAAGATAGAACATCGGACTTGGCAGTGGCTCCTGGCATAGCTAACCAACCATTTCTGTTATAGCATCCATTATTAATCACATCTAATAATTGAGAAAATTAAACTCTCTATATATTGTAAGTTGCCTGAAGTCAACAATAATTCAGTGTTATGACTGAAAAATATAATATCTTGTTTATTCGCCACCAACTAGAGGATGTAAAAGCATTCTCCCTGTGGTTGATGTAAACCACACATAGATGTGAATTGAGTTTCTTTCACCTTAGCTGATTCTGCAATCTCTCTCCTCTGTTTCACAGACTAAGTAATAACATCTCTGAGTTCTTATTTGCAATAATCTCACTGGTTACTTAGTTAATATTTCTACTACCACCTGCTTGTTTCTGCATTAGATATTTATAATGTATTTATATGGTTATTTATGTATTTTGCAGTTTCCTTTTGGTAATTGAAAACAACAACAATTTATCTTTGTTTAACTTATTCTTCTTTATCCAGTCATAATCTTGATGAGTAAATTGTTATCTTAGACAACAAGGTAATTAATTATAATTATAAGAAACCGATTTTACCAAGATCTTGGACCCTGCTGGCATTTTTGATCCGGTTTTTGATGTTAAAAATCTCATACAGGCATAGAACAATATTTTTGACACATTATCCTTCACTAAAATTAGATCAAATACTTTCTATGGTATTCTAGTCATGTTAGTGTGCATTTGTGATTTTCTAGGCTTTTTGTTTTGTTTTGTCTGCTTAGTCTTTTACACTTCCCTAAACAAAATGTGTAGCTTAAGAAATGCTTCTTAGAAGAATTGTGTGAGCAGTAGGCCCTCAGCCTGTGGTTGGAATATCTATGTTTTACATTGAAATACTTGGGCTTGAGTCCAAGTTCTGGCTCCAGACTCCAGTTTCCTTCTAGTGCACGCTTTGTGATGTAGCAGGTAAAGGCACAAGCAGTTGGGTTCCTACCACTCATATGGCAGACTGAATTGTGTTCCCAGCTCCCAGCTTTGATCTCTGACTTGAAGGGGTTGTTGCAGGTCTTTGGAGAGAGATCCAGCAGATGGGAGCTCTCTCTTTTTGTTTGCTCTTTGTCTCTCAATTCAAATAATAATAATAATTTTGAAATTTAAGAAAAAAAACAATTGTGAGAAGACTAATTTTTCACCTGTAAAGACTAGTGGTCTGTGAATCCTTATTGCTTTGCAAGGATAGTGTTAGATATCACACTACCAGAAATTGATACCACCACCACCATCACCAATTCCAAAAAAAGGAGAAAGAAGGAAGAAAAAAGGAAATAACAGAAGAACGGTACGGTTACACATTTTTTGAACAAGAGTCTATGTACTTGGAATCTCCTAACTTTTGATAAATGATATTGTGTAATATGTACCATCTGGAATCAAAATACTTGTCATTTAAAAAAGCAGATAAAGACATTTGGGCATCTTTACAATATGGTTGTAGACTATACTTTTTTTTTTTTTACTGTCTCAAATGATACAGAGAAGTGAATTTTTTGCCAACTTTTATTTTATTATGTGCATGAAATATGATAAATTAAATGTAAAACTAGTTTTATTTGGAAGTTTTCCTTCGGGAAATGATTAATTCTTTCCAGATTTCCATTGGTTTGACTCTGGGGTCTGTGTGTGTGTGTGTGTGTGTGTCTAAGGAACATATTAAATGAGCTAACATTTTGGAATATTCATTCTCATTTACCAGTATGCACAATTTAAATTCAGTAGAATTACAGCATATTTTTGGCATGAAGTGGCTGAACTAATTATGTGATATTTAATTGCAAAGCTGATTGGTATATGTTTGCATGGCATCTGTAAAGATCTTTGAAATGGGTGTGATCTTATTATGTTTTTGGTGAACGTGTCCAAATTTATAACTCTATTTCAAAAAGATAACTTTGAATATTAATTCATTGCCCTCAGGCTCCTTAGTCACAGCTGTTTCTTTTACAAACACAGAAGCTTTGATGTGGCAATTCTCATGTTATTCTGTTGAGATCCTTTGCCAAACATTTGGAATTATTCCTTGGAACCAAAGGATTTTATCAGATAACTTAGAAAATTGTTGAACTATCTTCATGATTTAGTGTTACTGAAAATTTAGACTGACCACTAATTTTTTTATGAAGTTTATTTGATAAAGTTCTCTGAGTAAAAGCTTTCCTTCTCATAAGCAATGAACTAAGTTTAAACAACACATCACTTGTTGGTTTATTTCTACCAAAAATTTTGCATACTTATAGTTTAAATTTGATATATTTTGTAAAGCTGGATCCAGGAGTTATTGATATATTTCCTTTTTTATGAGTTGTTTTTCATAAACCTTTAAAAAAAACTTATTGGATCAACCCTAAAGCTACAGAAGCTAATGCAGTCAGATTGTCTTCTAAGAATTAAAAGCTTCTGGCATAAATATTTGTGCATATTAATAACGGTTGGTCTACAAAACCATATGTGTGGGAAAAGCACACATATAGTATATTATTTTGTGCTTTTATTGTTATTCAATAAAGTAGTTAGAAAAGAAAACAAGACATATTTTCAGATGCTATCTTAGAGCATTTGTGTTGCTGTAACAGAAGACACTGGGTAGTTTATAAACAAACTTGTTTCTCATAGTTCTGGAGACTAGCAGTCCACAATTCAGGCACTAGCTGGTAAGAACCCAGTCTCTGCTTCTGAGATGGTAGCTTGTTGCTGGATCCTCCAGAGGGTAGGAACCTGCCTTATGATGAAGGTTGGGAGGGCAAAAGGCCAAGTACTGTGTGAAACCTCTTTTAGAAGGGCCTTAGGCCTATTCATGAGGGAGTTCTTATAACTTAATCACTTCTTCTTAGCCCACCTCTCAATACTATCACATTGGCCATTGAGTTTCAACACCAGAATTTTGGAGAGAACACATTCAAACCATAGCACATTCTACTGTTTGTGTACACCTAAAATTCATGTATTGCAACTAGAATTCCCAGTACCTCGAAATGTCTCTGTATTTGGAAATAGTCTTTGAAGAGGTAATGAAATTTAGGCTGAGTTTACGGTGGGTCCTAAGGCAGTCTGACTGGTGTCTTTAAGAAAAGACAAAATATGAGCGTACTGAGGGATATCAGGGATGTGTAACACAGAGGAGCAGTCATGTGAAGACACCATAAAAAACAATCATTTGCATGCCAAGGTGATAAGTCCCAGGAGAAACTGAACTTAATCTTAAATTTCCCAGTCTCCAGAATTGTGAGAAAGAAATATCTGTTCTTTTTTTTTTTAAGATTTATTTTATTTATTTGGAAGTTACAGTTACAGAGAGTGAGCTTCCCTCTGCTGGTTCATTCCCCAAATGGCTTCCACAGCCAGGGCCGGGCCAGACCAAAGCCAGGAGCCTGGGTCTACCATGCAGGTGCAGGGACCCCAACTGTCTGTTCTTTAAGCCACCTGGTTGAAAGTATTTTGTAATGGAAATCTTAGCAAATGAATATTTCTATCATGTCAATGAACTCTGAATTTTAGTGTTTTAAAAAGACAGAATCATATTTAACTATGAAATTGAAAAGTAAGTTGTTAAGAGTTGACAGTTTGGCAGAAAGAGAGGTGGCAATGGCAAAGCAAATTTAATTTTTAGCTGTAAAAATAATCTTGTGGCCAGCGCCATGGCTTAAAAGGCTAATCCTCCACCTTGCGGCACCGGCATACTGGGTTCTAGTTCCTGGTTGGGGTGCCGGATTCTATCCCGGTTGCCCCTCTTCTAGGCCAGCTCTCTGCTATGGCCCAGGAAGGCAGTGGAGGATGGCCCAAGTGCTTGGGCCCTGCACCTGCATGGGAGACCAGGAGAAGCACCTTTCTCCTGGCTTCAGATCAGCGAGATGCGCCGGCTGCAGCGGCCATTGGAGGGTGAAGCAACAGCAAAAAGGAAGACCTTTCTCTCTGTCTCTCTCTCTCACTATCCACTCTGCCTGTCAAAAAAAAAAAATCTTGTACTTACAAAGAGGTCCAATTAATAATAAGCATATATGGAGGGAAGTAACAGGGAGGGGAAGTGTGGATTTGTTGGATTGTCATCACTGTTGGATTGTCATCAGTGGGATATTGCACAAAGTTGATTTTATAGACAAAGTGGAGCAATGTGATATTACTAACAATAAAAAATAGCATTCCCTGTAGCAAACTGACCTCCCATAAATGAAATGATTTCCTCCTCTTAAATATAAGTCTAAGGTCACTTGGGCCTAGTCTGTTCAGTCAAGTAACCCAGAGGACCATGCATAATTCCTATCCCTTCTTGTTGCAGCCGCCTTCTTTTTTGTTAAGATTTATTTATTTATTTGAAAGTCAGAGTTATAGAGAAAAGGAGAGACAGAGAGAGAAAAATCTTCCAAAATGGCCACAACAGCTGAAGCTGAACCTATCTGAATCCAGGAATCAGGAGTTTCTTCTGAGTCTCCCATGTGGAGGTAGTGTCCCAAGCACTTGGACCATCTTCCACTGTTTTCCACTGCTTAGCATGAAGTTGGATTAGAAGAGGAGTAGCTGGTGTCCATATGGGATGCCAGCACCACAGGTAGAGGCTTAGTTTACTTGCTCAGGTTTGCTTAGCAGACCTAAAGTTCAAATACATTTATATTGGAATCTACATTCTCTATGCACTTCCTAATATACCTCACCTCATCATTCTTGAATTTAATATATCGGTATTATTAAGTGACTCACTTCATTCTAACTCACTTTCTTCTAACCTATGCATCTAAATTTATATAATTAGTTTATGTATTGTGTAGAAATAATGTTTGTTCAGTTTCTCTTTTCAGTTCTGTGAAGACTGTGCCCTACCTCTTAATCTGATAACTTCTTGGTCTACACTTCCACTAACCAGAAGCTTTCTTTGTTATGTCATTTTTAATCCAAATGAGAGGCCTGAGAATGGAATATCTGGCAGGACTCTTGCCCTTTTGGAAACAAACCCTGGCACCATAACAAACACTATGGATGGCTTTTCAGAGTTTTTTTTTTTTTTTTTCAAATAAGTCCTGATAGTCATTTTTCTGTTCCGATCTTTTTCCAAGAAAATTTTAACTTGTCTTCTGAAATCTTTAAGAACTCAGTGAATCTCTTTCTGCACTTGAATTTTGTTTGCTTAACTAAATGTCACAATAAAGTGATATCTTTAAATGGTAGACCAATAAATACAAATTTTAAAAAAAATCTTGTGATTTTGCAAATCACATTATATTTGCTTGACATTTTTGAATTCTGCAACACCCTGAATGTATTTTTTTCTTTCTTTTCTCAGTATAGAAATATTTTCAGCACAATGTTTTGAGATCTGTCTCAGATGCAAAAAGAATAAACCTCTTTGTAGAGATTTGGCAATTATGACATTTTTCTGCTTTGCTAAATCATAAATTATCTTCAGTATATATAAGGCTTCAGATATTGCGCAAACTATCATTCAGTAGGACATAATGTTTTTTAGTTTCTTTCTACCAACAAGTTTAAAACATATGATACACAGATTCAGGTCACACAAATTAAAATGTATCTTTGATTGATTTTAGCAGCTTAAATTTATGGACAATCTTATCTATAAGCCGTTTAAAATAAAACTCTTAATAAAATTTCCCCATGTGGACATACAATATGTACACACATGTAACATAGCATAGTAGATCAATATAGCAATTTTAATAATAGCTCTTAAAATCTTTAACTCTTTTTGTAGATTGCCAATTGATTTGAATTGCTTTTTGTTTTTAGTAACCTCAGTTAACTATACTTTTTCTCAGTTGGTACTGTTAATACATTATTGGCTTCATCTGTTTACAGAGCCATTCCAAAGTACTGAATACAATAGAAGTGGCTGGAAAAAGTCCATAGGAACCTATAGGAGGACAGCTAAACACAGAACCAACAACACTTTAGTTTTATGAGCAGCAAATCATATATAACTGTGGATGACAAAAGACTTTAAGTCGCCATGTTTAAAATTATAAACTCATCAACCAACAAGAGGCACTTGCTTACTTCACAGTATTTTTGAAAGCACCTCTAGGATTTTACAAGTATTTAACACTTTAGGCCTCTGGGGCTTTCTCATTAAGATAACTATCATGTCTAGTAACACAAGATCATTAGACTTTTTAATTACTGATATTTTAATAATATAAAATGCTATGGATAGTATGTGTTATCTCAGATTATATTTTTCAACTACAGAGTCATATTTTTTAGAAGTAGTATAAAACAATGTTTAAAAGAAGGGGCTCTTAAGCCAGATTACTTGGGGTGGTATCCTGTATCTGCCATTCAGCAATTACAATGAGGATATTTCAACTATTTGTGTTCAAAAATGTCATCATTTTGTGACAACTTTTTTCTCTAGGATGCTCAAAAAAACTGTGAAAACCAGCATTTGACATTCGTGCAAAATCACAGTTCCTTGACCTGTTGGCCTTGGTGACTTTTCCTTCCTCAGTAGTTTGGCAGTTCTTTCCAATTGTCACACCCAGAATCTTCTCAGCATCGGGTCACTTCAGACATTTGAAACTGCGAAATCATAGGCCCAGGTCACTCCTTTTCTTCGAGCTCACATACACTTTAATTCCCCTCACACACGAGCCTCATCTCATTGAGTCTATAGGCTATTTATTTCAGTTATCCATCCTCTCATGGTTTCATTTCTTTCACTATCCAAATTCAACATGATGTTTCAGCAGCCCCGCTTTGTCACCCCTCCTTTGTACCCAAACTAAAAACATGTAACCTGGATCAGTTCCAACATTTGCTTTTTTAAAATTCTTTTGTAAAATAATGTGGTACCATTTTTTAAAAGATCTACTTTTTTATTTACTTATTTGAAAGTCAGAGTGAAAGAGGGAGAGAGAGATGGAGGGAAGGATAGAGAAAAAGAGGAAGAGATCTTCTATCTGCTGGTTCTCTCATTACCGCAATGCCCGCTGGGCCAGGCTGAATCCAGGAATTGGGAACTCTCTCTCTGCCTCCCACGTTGGGTGGCAGAGACTCAAGTAGTTGTGCCATCACCTGTTGCTTCCCTGACCCATTAGCAGGAAGCCGGCCTGGAAGCAGAGTTGTTGGGACTACAGTTTGCACTCTGATATGGGCTGCAGGCATCCCAAGTGGAGGCTTAACCTGCTGTACCATATGTATTTGTAAAATTGTATGATCTGCTGGAGAAATCCTTTAAAAAAAAACTTTTTTCTTCTTTTGGATTCAATAATTACTCTGTGGTTCACTACTTTGGCATTTAGTACATTCTCTACCTACATTTGTGGTTAATTTTGAGAAAAAAATGAACACTTTCTGCATGACATATAGTCCTAACTGTAACCAATAAACTTTCCACTCTTGCCAGGTAATGCATATTTCATAGAGCACTTTATATTTTAAATATCTATATCTATAGATATAGATATCAAACATCCATATTGTGATAAGAAATATATATATACCTGACCCTGGTTCCTAACACAGAGATCCTAAGACCTTTGTAATCTTCCGGATAATAAAAAATCTGAGACAGAGTTCTTAAAATCCTTGGAATTTCCTGGGTAATAGGAACACCTTGTGTTCCAATGAGACAGTTATTAGGTAGTCTCAGGATGGGATCTGGCTGCCAGGGGAATCAACCTGGTATTGGAAGTTTGGAACTTTCATCCCTGCTCCCCGATCTCTAGGGAAGGAAGAGGATCTGAAACTGAGTGAGCCAGCAATGGCTCATGGTATAATCAATCATGCCTTCAAAATTAGGCTTCCCTAAATACCCTAAAGGATAGGCTCAGAGAACTTCTGTATTACTGGAAGTGCATGGAAAGCGGCATTCCAAGAGAGGAAAATTCTTCTAAGCCTTATTCGTGGGAGATATCTTCTAAGACCCCTAGTGGGAATCTGGGACCTCCAGTAGCACAGAACACCGTGTATTTCCCTACACGTACTTACCTATGATAAAATTTAGTTTATCAGTTAGGAACAATAGAGATTAACAACCGTAACTAATAATAAGGAGAACAACTATAACAATACACTGTATTAAAAGTCATTTTAATGTGGTTTCTTTCTTGAAATATCTTATTGTACTGTACTTACCCTTCTTATGATGACATAAGATGATCCAATGTCATGTGATCAGATGAAGTCAGGTGAACAATATTGGCATTGTGGCATAATATGAGGGTGACACATGAGGGCTACTTGAACACAAGCATGGCAATGCTGACAGTTGAGCTGATAACCAAGATTGCTAAGTAACTATCAAACAGTAGGTGCATACAGCAGGGTTCACCTGGACAAAAGATGGTCCGCGCCCTGGGTAGGATAGAGTGGTATGGGGCAAGACTTCTTTACACAATTCAGAGCAGCTTGCTCTGAGCTTCTGTTTTTGGAATTTTCCACTTAGTATATTTGGATCACAGTTGAGCACAGGTAACTGAAACCATGGAAAACAAAACCGTACATATACTATTTTTTCTCATTCTAGTGCTATCTGATTATCTATATTTTATGACATAACTTAATATGACATAATATTTTATAATGAAATAAATTTTATAAATGTATTGCTTGCTTTAAAAGATTTTAAAATTAATTCTTATTCTAGTGTCAATTAGTTTGATTCTTGTCTTCAGCTAGAATGCATATTAATTGGTTCTTCTCCCACATTACCCAATAATTTTTGATGCGAACATCAATCGGCACTATTGCACATTATATCATATATATTATATATATAATACATTACATATATTATATATTATATTATATATATTTTTGACAGGCAGAGTGGATAGTGAGAGAGAGAGAGACAGAGAGAAAGGTCTTCCTTTTGCTGTGGGTTCACCCTCCAGTGGCCGCCGTGGCCGGAGCGTTGCAGCTGGCGCACTGTGCTGATCCGAAGCCAGGAGCCAGGTGCTTCTCCTGGTCTCCCATGCGGGTGCAGGGCCCAAGCACTTGGGCCATCCTCCACTGCCTTCCTGGGCCACAGCAGAGAGCTGGCCTGGAAGAGAGGCAACTGGGACAGAATCCGGTGCCCCGACCAGGACTAGAACCTGGCGCTGCAGGCGGAGGATTAGCCTATTGAGCTGCAGCGCCGGCCTATATTCTCTTCTTGTGACATAAAAGTTACAGAATAGCACATTAAAATTCTGAAATGCTTGGGAGTAAAGTAACCTGCTGGACTTTCTTTTACTTAGTGTTTGACAAGTGTATATGATCTTATTTCTAAATATATCAAATTTTATAGGTTTTTTTTCAGAATGCTGTTAGGCATCAATTAGTCTGTGTGGAATATCTATTATTTGTAGAATAAATCCTATAAAATTAGAATGCTGAAGTGTACTTTATTACATAAGAAAATCCTGGTTTTTGAACTCACAAGCAACAGATATTTTAAATCAAGTAATTCTGATACAAATGTTTTCTTATATTTACTGGGAGAAAATGGGAAAACGAGCAGGCTTTTGACATAGCAGTTAAGATGCTGCTTTTGACACCTGCATCGCATATCAGAGTGGCTGGGTTGGATTCCTGACTCTGCTTCCGACTCTAGTTCCATGCTAATGCACGCCATGGGAGACAGCAGATGATGGATCAAGTACTTGAGTCCTTTACCTTTATTGTAGGAGACCTGGATTGAGTTTCTAGTCCCTGGCTTCAACATGACTCAGCCCTGCTATTACAGGTATTTGACTATCTGCTTTTCATGGGCAGAATTACAGAGAGAGAACAAGAGACAGAGAGACAGAGATCTATCCATTGGTTCACTCCCCGGCTGGGTCAGGCTGATGTCAGAGCTTAGATTTCCACCCAAGTCTCCCGCATAAGTGGCAGAGGCCCAAGCACTCTCTGCTGCTTTTCAAGGTAAATTAACCGGGAGCTGGATCTGAAGCTGGGCAGCAGGGATTCCAACCATTGCTCACATGGGATGCAGGTAGTGGCTAAACCGGCGGTGTCGTTATGGCAACCCCAGTTCTGTTTTCCAACTAAATAAAAATGAATAATTAAGATGTTTAAAAGAAAAGGAGAAATAATGTGGTGGAAGACATATTTGCATATATTCATGCTATAAAAATATAAATGACTGCTCATTATAACACTTTTATTAAAATATGTTCTTAAATGAAGCTTGTTATTAATATCCCTTGAAATAAATATCACTTCTGTTTTGTTAAAAACAATCACTCTTTTTTATTCAGAAGAATACAAAAATGCTGACAACTACAAGAGCTGAGTAATTTTGAATTCAAATGGATTTTGAGTGCTAAAGTACTAAGATTCTTTTTTAATTTTAATAAATGCAAAATTTAAGAGTTGTATAATTGCTTCAGAAGGTATATTTCAGAAAAACAGTTACAAGAAATAAGTAACTAGAAATCACTATTGCTCTTTTTGTTTGGTATTAAATGACTAGAACTTGTCTCACTTCATACCCACTGGTGAGCTAAATATCAAGCTTGCTAGTCTAAAACTGATTATTCAACTTGTATTTATTTCAACATATCACAATAAAGATATATCTCATTTTTTATTTTCTTTTAATCTATTTGCTGATTTTATTTATACTGTAAATATAATAGCTGCAGAAGTAATTTTGAAAATACACAAATCCTTTTCATTGCATAACAAAGTAATTACAATATTTGATATTAATTAATAAGCTGTAAAAGAGATAAAAGGAATTATCTTTGAGCTGATAAACTATCTTAACTCTGTGTCTGTTTTATTAATTACGGAAAGAAAAAAAAACTCAATTTTTTGAAAAGCCGTGTATGTCATTGGCAAAAGCATCTTTGAGTAGAAAAATAAAAACAAGCTACACAAATTAAAATAGTAGCTAACAGCAAATGAAAATGTGATTTTTCTCCTAAATCTATGAATGGTAACCAAATTATGTATGTCAGCAACCTTAGCTCCCTAAAACTATTTTTGATTAGTGAAAATATGTTTATATAATGACAGCCTGAAGAAGCCTGAAGCAGGTCATTAAATCCATTGGGATTGGTGGCTTGATTTCATTTCCATCCAGGCGGAGGTAGCTAAGCTGAGGTCCATGGATGAACGAATCTTGTTCAGTGTGCAGTGTGCTAGTGGTAGGACATATTAGTGAGACATTCACACCTATGGAGGCAAAGACAGCATGAATTAATCAACTGTAATATAAGAGAGTTAGAGGAGGAAGACCAGTGGTTCTAAAGGAGGACCTAGTGACATATGGATGAAAGTAATAGAAATATAAATGACTTTTGTGGAAATTAGATATTTCTCTTTATGAAAGTAACTGAAAAATTGTGCAACATACACATACATATGTAGTCATCTCACTTTATGTTCTGCTATACTTAATACGGAGCACTACAAAGGAAATATTGTTAAGATCTGTGATAGGAATAAGGGCATATCAACATATCATTGTCTTTTAACTTTGCAGGTTATATAGTACATGTTTAGATTACTATGGCATAGCAGGTCATAATGAGGACAGTAGAGGTGGAGACAACATTTCAAACCTGTTATGGAATTAATGCTAGGTACATGGGTAGGTGTATGGATGGATGAACAGATGATGGATGAAAGGGGAGTTAGAAAAGTAATCTTACACAGAAACAGAGTACTTGAAAATTACCCTAAAATATACAGAATAGTAGAGCATAAGATTTTAGAAGGGCAATTAACATAACTTTACATACCTGGTACAGGAAATAACCTTGAATCTTCACATTTAAGTGTATTTAATTAGAGAGAAACATTTGCCAAAAATTGAATTACAAATAATTCAAATCTGGAAACATCCTATCAACCTTTTCACATGGTTAGGATTGGAAAAATTGTGTAATTGCTTGGAATCAGAGCTCTCAGCCCTAATAACCATTCAAAGATTTAGAAGCATCCAGAAAGGAAGAGCAGTTAAACTAGCAAAATGAAGGAAAGTGTGCAGTGTCTCACTTCAACTATGAACCCACAGACTGCCTTACCATTCTTTTTTTGGAACTATTTTGGGCTAGAGATCATCTCTGATTAAACTCACTTAACTTATAACAATACCCTCATCTGTGCGGACTTGTGCATTTAATGCAACATATTGAACGGTTTTACCCTTGCACCAAGGTTGCTGTGCTCTGACCTTATGCCATTCTGTGATTGTTTTAGCTTGAAAAAAAAAAATGATTCAGTTTTGAATAGTAGTTTTGTGGTTATAAAGTTAGGCTTTCACATATGCCATACACAGGCTGTATCAGTCAGTGTTAGTATTCTCATCTGGGCATTATTGAAGTAGTGGTTTAAAAAGGGGAAAATGTACACAAAGTATTTTAGCAAATAAGTGGCACCAGTGAGGTCCAGGCTAATCCTGTCTCTTACTATGTAGAACCCCTTGTGTACTGGAGACAGCATGCCACTTCTGATGTACTATATATCCTAACCTTCTCAACCTCATGCCCATAATCAATGTATATCTCAATCAAGGAAATAGGAGAAACAAGTGTCCCGAATTTAATTACATTTTTATAAATTAATTGTGGCATTTCTCAGGGAACTCCAGAATCTAATGTATTTGAATAGATAACAATGTTCAATAAAATTTAAGTCTCTTGAGGTTTTAGAAGAAATAAACATATTGCTTGAGAAAACTACCTGCTCTTGTAAAGTCAGTGGACTTTTCATATAAAGGGTATGTTTCTTGGAAATCACTTGCCAACAGCAAGAGTAGATTATATGACAAGAAGAGCTAAGTGTTTTAACCTTTGTATCACATAGTATGGTATAGTTTGTAAGCCAATAATGTCAGCCAGATAGATTTTTATTTTACATTTATTTTCTTGGAATACAGAAAACCCAACCGTTGGTATCTACATTAAGAAGCAAATAATTCAATCTGTGTTGTTGCTGAACACTACTGATGGGATTTTTTTTCTAAATTCTTATTTTCCCAGATTGAAGGAAAGTGTAGTTATTATAGTCTATGAGTGGAAAAAAAAAACAAGATGGGAAGTCCTAGGTTCAAGTCCTCCCTGCTCAATGCACTCTTCTGCCCTGGACAACTATCCTTACCTCGCTGAGCTTCTGTTTCTCCTTAGAAATTCCTGATCATATCACACAAGTTCTTGTGATGGTGAATCAGTGTTTCTCAAACCACGGATGAGTAGCGGCAGTACTACATGGGAACTAAACTGTTAGGTGTCATTTCAAACCTCCTGAGTCAGAAACCCAGCAACGTATGTTAATAATTCCTACAGATGATTGTGATGCATGCCAAATACAATGACTGCCAAACAGGAATAAATGAGAAAACACTTAGGGAACCCCTCAGAAATTAAATGGAGAAAGGACAGAGTCCTGTACTTCTCAAGCATGTTTTGAGTATTTTTACTCCACTCCTAAACACCCTCATTCTCAAATTCTCAGTATAGGACTTCTAATTCACAAACAGGACCCTATGAGAATCATGCGAAATTATCTTTCCGTATCAGCTGTCTGCAGAGCTTTTGTTGTCAAATAAGGAATGTGCCCGCAGAAGCATAGAACTCTTATCAGGAAATAACTGTTATTTAGGTCTTTATTAGCTGTTTTGTTATTTGGTTCAGTTAAATGGGTTAATCTACAAACTTTTTTATTTCTATTTTTTCTTTTGCTTTTGACTACAGATAAAACAAGATGTTTCATCACCATGGAAAAAGTAACCGCTCTGGCGGCAGCCTGCCATTCAATTTCTGGATCTTAGGCCCAAGTATGCTGTTACAAAAAAAAAAAAAAAGAGTAACTGCAGTACCCAGTGGAAAAATAGTCCATGGTTGCATTATTATCAGTCTTACTTCCTTATAAATCATTCTATGTGAACTTAATTTTAGGAACACATTTTGAGTGGTTGTCCAGGAGAAAACTCTCCAGGATTGCTTTTCTGAAGAACTTGCACTGTGCTTGCAGATGCATAGATAGGTGCAAGGTTAGATATCTATACATGTGGCTGGACAAAGATATATCCCTCTACTACAGCAGGTCTAGCTTGGCCTTGGGCAGAATTGAGAATATGACAAATTTATTTCTAATGCCTCCAGCATCTGCTTTCTGTAAAGACTTCTTCCCTAATGATACCTCTATCTCCAAAGACTTTTCACTCATCCCTCACTTTCTTAATCAAACTTCTTTTCAGGAAAACAGACAGTATTATACCGTATTTATTGCCATTAAATCCTAGGGTATTACCAGCTTCCAAGGACATTTGTTTCCATTTCAATTAAGTAAAATCTTAAACAAGGGTGGTTCTCAGTATGTGGTTCCCAGAGCATCAGAATCAGCAATTACCTGGGAACCTGTTAGAAATGAAAATCCCAGACCTACTGAGTTAGAAATTCTGGGGGTGGAGTCACAAAGTTGTACACATTGAAGTTTGAGAGGCTCCTTCTTATTAGGGGCGATAATTAGAAACTCTGATTAGAGCTGTTTCAGGTGTCATCTGTCCTATAGTTTTTAGGATAGAAGTGCCTTTCTTACACTTCTTATAAAATATTCCTCCTATTACCATTCATTAAGTCATTTGTATTGTATACTTTCCTAAGAAAGCCTGCTCTGTGAGGTAGAAATAGCAGAAACTCCTCTAGGAAAAGAAGATAGACATTAACTTATCCAACAGACAGTCGCCTTCTGTATATGATTAAGTTCACTTTCCAATATTCAGTTTGAAGACTTGGAATTCTTGGTTCATTAAAACTGCAAATAGACATGATTTAATATTGAAAAATGAAAATACACTTAAAAACCCTAAGGGCACATTAGTTGGAGGGAAGAGCACAGCTGCTATTGCTAAAGAATATATAGAATAAATGTAATGACTCAGCATTTGTGTGAGGGGCACACCCTGAGGGTTACTTACTTTTAATTTTGTTGTGATCAAGGTGAAGGTGCTGCAGATGAGCACTGATTCGGGGGACCTTTGTGAGGCGATTGTGAGACAGCTGGAGGTCTAGAATTGATGACACATCAAAGCCACGTGATGGGAGACCTGCATCTGATATTTTGTTATGATTTAGCCTCAGGAAGGCCACTTTAGGAATCACATTAAAGTAATTTTCTGGTATTCCTTCAATGGAATTGTTGTCTAAAAATAATTGCATCGTATTGGCTGGCAGTCTTGGTGGCATGTTTCTCAGGGCATTCTTAGCCATATTAAGCTGCATAAGGTTCTTTAGCCCTTTAAAGGTATCTCTTTGAAAGGCATTGTCTAACAATTTGTTGTGCTGTAGATCAAGAAGGGTCAGGTTCTCTAGATTGCTGAAGGTCCCCTGAGGAATCCTAGATACCTTATTTCTGGCTAACTGTAATTGTTCTAGACTTCTTGGCAGTGGAGAAGGTACTTCCTCTAATTCATTGTCTTCCAGAAATAAGAAAAGGAGTTTCTTCAGCTGGCTTAGGGCTCCCTTCTCAATTCCATAGTTGGTTATTTTGTTCTTGTTTAGATTTATCCATCTCAGTTGGGTGGCATTCTCAAATGGCTTCTCTGGAATGGTTTCTATCAGGTTGTTTTCAAGATAAAGATACCAGATCCTTGAAGGAATAGCAGGGATTTCTTTGAGACCTCGATTTTCACAGTATAAAGCAGTAGGAAAATTAGGGGGACAGAAACACTCCATGGGACAATCAAAGTCATCCGCACTCCAGTCTTCTGGATCATTTCCCTCATAGGCCTGTCTCACACTTTGAGTCCACACGCTGCCTGTTATGAATAATACCCAGATGACGAAACAGATTGTAGTTGCCATTATAAAACCTATAAAATAAGAGACATAACTGCTGTGTGTTTGAAGATCTTGACATTCCGATAATTGTGTGCCTCAAAATGATCAGTGGGCATTGCTTTTTCAAAGGAAAGGTGAAAACGCATCAACATTTCTTATGCAGATATCAATTAATACATATTAATTTAGTAGGCATCGTAGGCAAGGTATTTTGCAAGCACTGAAACTAATTCACCAACTTGCAGCTTTCTGGTTTTAACCCAATCACAATGAAAGCTGAGAAATGGAAAGCAAATTTTAGCAGCTCTAAGTGCTTTTCCATTTCAAGCTGTTTAATTCAGGGAACTTAACCAAAGCCAGTAGTTGAATGCAAAAATATAAAAATGATTTTTAATAACTCAAATTGAGAGTCTGTGCTGTTCCTAAGAAGTAGGCATATGCTTTTACTTTTACTGCTAAATGAGAAGAACATCTGGATGAGATTTCCAACCTTTTTGGCCCTTGAAACAAAGAAATGCAAAAATTAAAGAATATTTCAACAGTTTATTGTGACGGACGGTTCTAGGACCTGAAGAAAAGTTCTGATTAACCTCTTTTGCTATTGCTGAACTTCTCAGGTAAGTTTTATTTTGGGAACAAAAACATGTCTATAATTATAAGTACAGAACAAAGTTGCTTCGTGAAGAATTATAAACTGTCCTTTATACATGTTTCATATCATTCATCAGTTGGATAAAATTATAACTTACTGACATTTGATACATTTAAAACACATAACTCTCCCCACTGATGTCATCAAAGAGTATAGATACAAATAACTTCTTAAGCAGGAAATAAATATATATATATTTATGCTTTACATATAATCATATATTTATAATGTATATGCTATTTATAAATGTATATAAAATAGCAATGTTTTGATCAATATACATTTGGTAAAACCATTTGCTAAAAAGGACAAAATAAATGTGAATGATTTCTTAGAAAAAGATCAAATCAGCTTATTTTTGAAACACCGATCTTTCCATTTTGCCAATAAATTGCAGAAAATGACAAGTGCAAAGCTGCTTGCAAGCTGTCAAATTTCCCACATCTATAGAATACCACTCAGGACACCTTCCAACAAGGACATATTAAAAAATTTGTTTTCAGAGTGGGGATTTACTTTAGTTTTTGAAATTTTAATCGAACATCTGATACATCAGAATTTTGAAAAAATACAAAATAGTTTACCTTGCCTTCCAGGAATACACCCTTGATCTTGCGTCTGAAGCTTGCTTAAAAAAAAAAAAAAATCAGCAAATAGTAAAAAAAAAAATTAAAAAGATAAAAAGATAACTTTTGCCTAAAGCAGCTTGTTTTTACTTGGTACTGACAAGCCTATGAGAAAAGAAGGCTCTCTCTTGTGACTGGCCACCAAGAACACCTTTTGATCCTATTGTTTCCACTCTGACAGGGCTTCAGAAGACTGCTTACCCCAGCCTCCTTGGATCTTCTTCTTCTTTTTCTATTGGTCACTGCTTGTTCACAGTAATGGATTGACCCAAGCTCCACTGTCGTGTTTTTATGAATCCTCCATAATATATGTGTGCCACTGGCTCCAATGTTAACCCCTCCAACAACTGCAGCACTTCAGTGCCAGTGCCTAGGCAGCCCAGCAATGGAAATTCTTACTGTAATCTCAACATCTTATAACAAAAATTCAGGGCAACTCTTACTTCTAATTCCAAGTTTTAAAGATGTTGTAATACACAGATAGCTAGACCTGTTCCAACAGTAGAAAACTGAATGCAGTTTTAATGTCAAATATAACAAAAACTTGTTCATCATTTTTTTCTAGATGATGCTCTTTTATTAATCGAATACAAAGACATAAAGGTCAATGTCTTCTGGTTATGTGGACATGCTTTGTTCATTTCATATATAAAATAGATGCTAGGATGTGTTTAAGGGGAAAAGAGATAAAAAACAATATATTCAAAAAATTTTTAAATGACATATACGAAGTTATACCTGAATTTGATAGCATGTGTCACTTTATAGAAATAATTCTTGAATCTCATTTCCAACTGTATTTCTTTTAATAATTAGTCCAAAGGAAAAACTCATCAGAACACATGTTTTGCATTTAGTCCTTTATAAGACATTCTGCTACTTTCTTTCTCTGTAACATATGCCTAAGATAATGCGTCTTCCATTCCTTCTATTTGAGAAAAAAATGTGTATGCCTTTTGAGGAAAGATACAAACAAAAACTTTTAAACTTAGACATTATTTTGTTAAGTGCAGTCCATTGTTTTCCAAAATCTAGCTTATTCTGAGATCAGGCAGTGAAATTATATGAGCCATTCAACTCTGCTTACATGAATACTATCAAAGATAAGCAAAGCAAAAGGGAGAGAGGACTGGCTTCATAAGATGTTTTCTGAACCACATTTTTCCTCTCTCTCTACTATAGGCAGGTCACTTTATAGCTGTTTTGTCATATGTACAAGAGTAACAGACTGCTCACAAAATTGGCTCCAATTTGTTATAAATTATTACAATTTTTTTCCATTTTTTTAGTATTATCTCTATATCTGCAACTGAAAAATGCATTTATGTTTACACTAAGATTTGATTGAGACATGCCACTTAGCAGTCATACAGGTATACTCATCATATTTTAATAAAACAATCAAGTGTTATTGTTTTCTCATGATTATCTCCTCTTGCTATTCCATTTTTTCTTTTCTCTCTTCTTTTTCTAAACCCTTAGATTACAAGAAACAGATGACCTTCAGATCTGCACAAGCCTCTCCAGCTACTATCTCCTCTTCATTTTTCTTTTTAGCCAAACTGATTTCAACAAATGTTGCTCCGTGTTCATTGTAGAAAAGCTAAGGTAGCATACTGGCTGCCTCTGAGAATCTGCTTTCTGTTAACTATTCCACTCATGATTCACCCCCCAAAATATAACATCTAATTCCATCACTTCCTTAAGAGTTCTCTGAAAAATATCAGCAATAATATTCATATGCGCCAACCTGTTAAATTCTTTTACGTTCAGCTACTTTACCTATGATGTTTGACGACACTGACCTATCCCTTT
Organism: Lepus europaeus; assembly: GCF_033115175.1. NCBI lineage: Eukaryota > Metazoa > Chordata > Mammalia > Lagomorpha > Leporidae > Lepus > Lepus europaeus. The sequence continues at coordinate 29,727,276 of NC_084836.1, read as the reverse complement.
TATTAAACATCCCTGTAAATTCTTTCTGCCATCATTCACTCTTATCTTCCCTTTAGCAACTTGTCTCTATGTATATCCCAAAACTCTCAGTTTCCTCTATTGTTTAAAATTAACATTTCAGAAGCTACTGATGTGCTGCAGTAGGTTAAACTACGTCTTAGGACATCTGCATATCACATATGGGAGTGCCGGTTTCAGTGTTGTCCACTCAACTCTGATTCAGCTTCCTGCGAATGCACCTGGAGGCAGTGGATTGTGGCTTAAGTCTTTGGACTACTGTCACCCACAGAGGAGACCTGGATGGGACTCCTGACTTGAACCTATCTGTGACTATCGTGGGTATATGGGGAGTAAACTACTGGATGGAGGCGCTCTCTCTCTCTCCCTCCCTCCCTTTCTCCTCTCTCTCTCTCTCTTTCCCTCTCTGTCACTTTCCCTTTCAAATAAATAAGCTAAAAAATAACATTTATGATATTTAGAGATCTTTGAGATTCTGTCTTCTGTTCTATGCTTTTCCTGCCCTCCACAATTCCTGTGTGATTCCTTGGTGTTAAAATCATCCCTTGTATTACTCTGTATTTCTCCCACCCAGCTTCTGGAGCAGCACTTCTATGCCAGTGTACTTGTGTACATCTGTTTCATAGACATTTGTTGAATGCCTCACAGGCATATATCTAAAATAGAGCTCACTGGCTTTTCTCACTTCTAACTGCTCTTGTCATTTTTATAGTTTTGATTGACACCCTCATCATATTCAGTCTCCTAAACCAGAAATCTGGAAATCATTCTGGATTATTTCCTCTCATTTTGTGAGCATATGATAACCACATTTTAAGGATTCTGGGAGATAAGATATAACTAAATAAGACCAGCTACTATGCCTACTAGATTTAGATACATTTTTTTCTGATTCAAAGCATAGATATTATGATAATTTCTTTATCTTGATTTTTCCTATAATATTCTAATCTACCCTCCATTGATTATTGATTCCTGGAGGATGAGGACTTTAACTCTTCTCTGAAACTGTTTCTGTGGAAGTTTAATATATTAAATTAAGAATATTGTGATACTGCCTGAATCATGATAGCTATAGAAAAAATATAATGTATATGAGCAAAATTGCCATTTTAAGATTTGATTATTGTTGACAGCTCTTGTCTCTACTATTGAGGAAGAGTTTTTTTTGTTGTTGTTGTTGTTCTTACTATTTGTTGAGCATTTAGGGAAGATTAAGCTTATAATTATAAAATAAACTGAAAGCATGCCATTGTAAACATTGAAAGAATAAGAAAGGAAGGAGGTGGGAGCATAGGAGCATTGGTGGGAGGGAGGGGAGGGTAGGAAGTATCACTATGCCCCTAAATTTGTATATAAATGAAACACATGAAATTTGTTCACCTCAAATAAATAGAGTAGTTATAAAAAGAATTAATGAAGGAATGTTTGCTCTCTGCAAAGACAGAGAAAGTAAGCTTAAGTTCTGATGATATGGTATTGGCAATGTCTCTTTGGTGACATATTGTTATTTTGCAAGTTTGTAGAACTTGTCACATAGTAAAATTCAGTAAAAAACTCACCAAATGAATAAATCGACAAATACATACATAAGGTCTATGTATCATCTTAATAGCCATGGCTTTCTTAATTAGTGTAAATATGTAAATAGGATTGTAGTGGAGAGTCTTAAAACAGAAGGAAAAAATGAGTATTTTTTAAGTTGGCCAATTAAAGGTGACTTTAAAATGTTTGCCTCATCTACTACAGAGAAGAAACAAATCAACGAATAAATAGCTGTATTTCAAGATGAGTGCTTGAGGGAGGGCACCAGGACTCAGCAAGGGAAATATAGTAATGCTGTAGGCTACAGAGATCTGGGAAGCAAACATGGAGAGAGAAACAAAGCCAACTGGCAAAGCCTACCTTGACCCCACAGCCAAGGGTATCCCAATGGCAGGGAGAATGGTAAGTAGGGGAGCTTTGGCAGAATTTGTCTCCATAAGGTCCTTATGCTAGTTATCCTAGCTAAACAGGAAGGATCCACAGTCATCATAGGCTTGGAGCCCAGTAAAGAGAGATATCTGCAGTAACTTTGTTTCAGAAAAGGAACTCCCATTATGCCCTCACTACCCCAACATCCAGAGAGTGGGCTGCAGCAGTGTGCTGCCATCTTGAGACAGGAGTTGCTGTTGGAATCCAAACTGTCCTAATGTACAGAAACCCCTAGTTATACCCACCCTTCATGCCCCACAAACATTCCAGCATATTGGCAGAAAAGTCTGCAGTCTCACAAATCCAATGATACCCAGAAGGGAAACTGTGACTCTAGTTCACCAGCTCACCCATTGCTTAGCCCTTCAAGGAACATGGAGTATAGAACAGCAGGGGAGTCTTGACTCCCTAGGAATCTTGCTCCCTAGGAATTAAGACCTATCCTCCCCATTCCCGTGACCCCTCCCACCTTTTAGGGCAGTTTCACCGGAACCCAAGCACTTCAGGACTGCCAGCTGGCAGCCCAGGCCCCACCACTGTCACTGTCACAGGACTTACAAGACCCTGGCATGACTGCAGCCCTGTGCTCATAGAACCCTTAATGCAGGTTGCTGTTGAGCCCATGGGACTCTTCTAACACTGAGCAGTGCCCTAGACCACGAGTGTTGCTGGCATTGCTTACAGTAAATGAGGTTCAAGGAGATTAAACTATGGTATCTAGTGTAGCAAACGACACCCAAAGACATGGTTTCAAAAACAAAAAGACTCTTGCCACAAAAGTTACCCTTTAGGAGCAAGAGAGACAATTGCTCATGTGCAGCTATCAACATGAAAAATATGAAAAAGCCATTTAACGTGATTCCTTCAAGGAACCCAATTATATTTCTATTCTACCGTTTTTGCATTGCAAATTTAAAGCTATTCTGAAATAAAATGCTTTTAAAAGGAGCTGCCACTGAAGAACATCATACCTAACAAAGCTATCCTTCATAAAAGGAGAAATAAAGACATTTCAAAACAAGCAAAACCTGGGTTAATTCATTGCCACAAGATTGGCCTCACAAAAGATGTTTGAGAGAGTCCTATGCAGAGATGCAACGGAAAAGTAACTGGCTGGCATTATGAAACCATGTGAACACATACAACCCACTAGAAGAACACAAAAGAGAAACAAATGAGATTATGCCAAACTAAGAAGCTTCTGCACAGCAAAGAAAACAAGACCATGAAGAGATAAGCTACGGAATAGATAATTTCCACAACTATTTGTATGACACATGACTTATTAGAATATGTGAAGAGCCTTAAACTATTTAAAAAATCAATTTTACAAGTGGGAAAATTGTATGAATAGACATTATTCAAGATAGGAAATTCAAATGGCTAATACATTTATGAGTAAGCCCTCAACATCGTTAGTTGTTAAGGAAATGCAAATCAAAATCACAATGAGACATTATATTATACTTAATCAGAATGGCTATTATTAAAAAGACAGTAACAAATACTGGGGAAGATATTGAAAATAGGAAACTTAGGGCCAGCACTGTGGCATAGTAAGTTAAGCCTCCGCCTACAGGGCAGGCACTCCATATGGGTACGGGTTTAAGACCTGGTCCAGCTCCCTGTTAATGGCTTTGGAAAGCAGTAGAAGGTGGCCCAAAGGTTTCGATCCCTGTACCCACTTGGGAGACCTGGAAGAAACTCCTGGCTCTTGGCTTCAGATCAGCCCAGCTTTGGTCATCATGGCCATCTGGGAGTAAACCAGCAAATAGAGGATATCTCTCTATGTCTCTCTATCACTCTCTCTCTCTCTCTCTGTAACTCTACTTCTAGAATAAAAAAAGAATCTTAAAAAATGATGAGATGATGAGAGTGAACATGCTCTGGGAGTATAGTGAAATTTCATGGTAAGAAGTGTTAGAGGTCAATGAGAACTTTCCTTTGCATATGCGGAAAAGCAGCCCACTCATTTATTTTTCTGCTGAGAAGGTGATAATAAACATTTCTCTTTTTTTTTGACAGGCAGAGTGGACAGTGAGAAAGAGACAGAGAGGGACAGAGAGGAACGTCTTCCTTTGCCATTGGTTCACCCTCCAATGGCCTCTGCGGCTGGCACACTGTGGCCGGCACACCGCGCTGATCTGATGGCAGGAGCCAGGTGCTTATCCTGGTCTCCCATGCGGGTGCAGAGCCCAAGCACTTGGGCCATCCTCCACTGCACTCCCTGGCCACAGCAGAGAGCTGGCCTGGAAGAGGGGCAACCGGGACAGAATCCCGTGCCCCGACCGGGACTAGAACCCGGTGTGCCGGCGCCGCTAGGCCGAGGATTAGCCTATTGAGCCACGGCACTGGCCAATAAACATTTCTTGTTACCTGCAATAGTCCTTGCAGAAACTTGAGAAGTAAAGTGTCACTGTTGAAGTTGTTATTGTTGGTTAAAACTACTTCATCTGTTTAGCATTTTTTTGTTTGTTTAAAGATTTGTTTATTTATTTGAAAGTCAGAGTTATACAGAGAGAGAAAGAGAGGCAGAGAGATAGAGAAAGAAAGAGAGAGAGAGAGAGAGAGAGAGAGAGAGAGAGAGAGAGGTCTTCCATCTGCTGTTTCACTCCTTAATTGGCCACAATGGCCGGAGCTGGGCTGATCCGTAGCCAGGAGCCAGGAGCTTCTTCCAGGTCTCCCACATGGGTGCAGGGTCCCAAGGAATTGGGCTACCAACTACTGCTCTCCCAGGCCACAGCAGAGAGCTGGATTGGAAGTGGAGCAGCTGGGACTCGAACTGGTGCCCATATGGGATGCCAGCACAGCAGGCGGTGGTTTTACCTGCTATGCCACAGTACTGGCCCCTGTGTAGCATTTTTAAGTATCTTGCAGCTGCTATGCTGCTTCTACTTTTTCCTATTAGAGAGGAAAGTACTATGTTAAACTATCATAATGAGGAACTACGCTTGCTCCATTCCTAAAGATCACTGGCAATACATGGAGGGACAGGAGATAGGAAACTCTAGTAAAGTAGAATTTCAATTGTTGGCATATCACCTAGAAAATAACAAATTGGTTGTACTATTTGGATGCTTTTAGAATCTTTTTTTATAAATACTTCATTGAATTTTAGCTAAGAGAGATGATTTTCTCTTCAAAGTTCAACTTCAGCTTTGACTAAATTGCATCAAATAATTTTTATTATTTGAAGGGTACAGAAACACACACACATACATACAATCTCCTATCTGCTGATTCATTCCCCAATTGCCTGCAATGGCAGGAGCTTAAATTAGAAACTGGGAAATCAATCTAGGTCTCTCACATGGGTGACCTCCCAGGGTTTACATTAGCTGGAATCTGAGATCAGGAGCCAGAGCCAGAAATCAATGTAAACATTCTAACATGGAATATAAACATCCTAGATGGCATCTTAACTGCTTGGCCAAGTTTAAAAAGTTGATGTTGTGGATTCTTCAATTGTTACCTAAGCATACCTAAAGTGTCAGTTAAAGCCAACTCAGAATAAAGTCATACTGTCTCTGTTGAAGTACCATCTTTTAAGGCAGTTTTGGATAATGCAAGCCTTGCTTTCTGCCCCTGAAAGATGGCTGTATTCCTGGGCTTTCCTTCTCCCCTGTCCTCTGTTTCTGCCTCCATTTTGTATTCTGCTCATTCCTGCCGAACTTCTCGGTATTCGTGGACCATTTCCAGTTGTCTCAGATGTTTTTGTTTAAGTACTTGGGTTGGGTATTTGACTTCTATTTCTAGTTTTCTGCTAGTGCAGGTTTGGAGAAACAGCTCAAGAAGTTTTTTTTTTTTTTCCTATTCCCCATATGGGAGACTTGGACTGAGTTCCCAAATCCCAGCTTCAGCCCTGCCCAGCTTCAACTAACACAAGCATTTGGAGAATGAACCAATAGATGAAAGCTCCCTGTCTGTCTCTTTGTGTGTGTCTCTAAAAACATTTATATATATATATATATATATATATATATATATATACATATATAGTATATATACACAAAAAATGAATGCATATACTGGATAAAAATTTTTGAAAAGATTTATTTATTTGAAAGACAGAATTATAGAGGGAGGAAGAAAGAGAGAGAGAGAGAGAGAGAGAGAGAACCTTCCATCTGCTGATTCAGTACCCCAAATGGATGTAACAGCTAGGACTGGGCTAAAGCAAAGCAAAGAGCCTGGAACACCATCCAGCTCTCCCACATTAATGTAGGGGCCCAAGTACTTTGGTCTCTTCTGCTACATTCCCAAGTGAATTAACAGAGAGCTGGATTGGAAGTGGAGATCCAGGACTTGAACTGGAACAATATAGAGCCTTAACCCTAACCCCAATTGTTAGGGGCTTCAGGCAGGGGCTTAACACACTAAGTCACAATGCCAGCCTCCACTAGGTATACACTGACAAAGAAAAGAAACACATACTCTTAGTGCATTTTTTTTTTGACAGGCAGAGTTAGACAGTGAGAAAGAGAGACAGAAAAGTCTTCCTTCCGTTGGTTCACCCCCCAAATGGCCGCTATGGCCGGTGCACTGTGCCTATCTGAAGCCAGGAGCCAGGTGTTTCCTCCTGGTCTCCCATGCAGGTGCAGGGCTCAAGCACTTGGGCCATCCTGCACTGCCTTCCCAGGCCACAGCAGAGAGCTGGACTGGAAGAGGAGCAACCGGGACAGATCCGGCGCCCCAACCAGAACTAGAACCCGGGGTACCAGCGCTGCAGGCGGAGGATTAGCCTGGTGAGCCGCTTCGCCAGCCATGCATTTTCATAAATACAATGTATTGTTAATACAAGTGTGAATTTTTCTGTCATTGTGAATAAATATTCTTAGCAAATAAACTTCTGTTTATACCTTGGTCCTTATATCTGACACTTACTGAGGCTATATAGATTCCAATACTGATCTGAAACTAGTGGTAAGCCATATCTCTTCTAAGATAATTATATTCTGATTCAACTTTCATATTTATGATGCTTTCTGTGCTAGTTGCTGCAAGACTGTATGGAAGGATTTTATCACTGAATTAAAAAAATAAAACTACTCATAAATTGTTGAGCAAGCTCTGTTACCACTCCCAGAAGCACTCCAATCTAGGTAATTTCTTCCACCTTCTAAAATGTTCTCCTTTTCTTCTAAGCCAGCCTTTATGCTAATGGTTTTCAGGAGACTGAGGTAACAAGAGTTGAGCAACATGAAAATCAATTTATCTCAATTTTACTTCCAACACAGTTTAGAAGTGATCTCAGGGCATGACACCATTTCATCAGCATGCTGAGAAAATACTAGAAGATTCATATGTCTCAGTGGTCTTGAGACAAGTATATTGAATCCTGGCTATTTTCTTGTCATTCTTAACCTCTTTCCAACCAAGCTTCCCAAGCCATCCTATATTGAAACTGTATTTCTGTGATAGTCCACTATCAATTGGTTCCTGCATATTATGAGATTTTTAGCTGAAGCTTGATTGTACTTGTGCTCTGCTCAGTCAGTTGGCCATAGAGAAAGACTCTATGAGGTTACAAGTGTGATTTAAGAGAAGGTCAGCAGTGCCAAAGCATTAGCACCTATTTGGTCACATTACAATTTATATCATGTACTTGTTGGGTACTGTCCAGCTAAAGCAGCTAATGTCCAATTGTTGTTCACTTCCCCCTAGGAGCTTGTTTCTTGAAAGAGTAGTAATAACTTACCAAAAAATAGCATGTCTTTGTTCTGGAAAGCTAAAGGATTAAGTTTCTTATTAGGCTTACCTCTGACTGCCAATAGTAGCCGGATCTGCCATTAACTCTGAAAATCCTTTAATCTGATGAGTACTTACTTGTGGGGTCACTAGCATCAATTATCTGGCAAAACACTTTTGTCTTGAGGTAGACTAAAAGATTGTAGCTTCTCTTGTGGCAATATGTGGTCTACAAAATTCAAAGAGACTATAATTTTCCTAGAGGTGCTGAGTGTGTGGTTCAATAATTTGTCTTCACTTTGGAGGAATGTCCTCACTTCTCTTAGCATCTAAAATTACTGTAGTAAATCTATGATTTGGCAGCTACATGGTTTTTCACTATACCTCCAAAGTTTGGGCATTCAAGAATTAAATAAATATATCTAGTTAATAAAATTTACCCTCTGAATTGTGTCACATGATGTCCTACAAGATGGTATTTCTGAAGTCTAAAGTGTAGTATAAATGTAAGAAGTTGACACAACCCAGAAATAATATGGCAAAATTATATCACTTTTATCTAGTGAAAGAAAGCAGACTGTATTTGATAGTTTTATTTATTTGACTAAAGGATAAAGCAAAAAGACATTATTCAGATCATTTACTTCATATATAGCACTAAAAGCTGTAATGATCTGGACCACATACGGAACAGCAGTTGCAACAGGAGCTGCCATCTAATTAAACTTTGGGAAATCCATTTTTATCCTTTGGAAGTATTCATGCACTGTACCACTAAACACTAGATTTAAATGAGAAGCTTCTGGGACTCATTAACCCTGAACTTTTAAGTCTTTAAAGGTCACACTGATATTTCTGATTCTTTTATTGAAGAACTAAGACTATTAATTTAATTTTAATAAATTAACATTAAATTCATTAATATTAAGGTGAGTAGCAATGGAAATTTTGATGTGTTTGTTCAGAAGGAATGGTCCTTGCATAGCCAGTAAGAGAAATAAATCACTTTCTGAGGTCCTTTATTCCATCTGTATACACAGAAATTTGAGAGAAAATTAGTTAGGATGAGGTAAATTCTCTACCTGTTGTCTTAGCTCCCCAAGCCCCTCACCAGTGGCCTTTAGAACTGGCTGATGTTCTCCAGAAATTAGTTGTGGTCCAAAATCATGTTTCTTTTCTCAGGTAATTATCCCTGATTCTTTTACGGAAAGATACAGTAAAGGAAATAGTAGTGCATGCCTGTGATGCCATGGCAAGTTACTTATTCAAGACAAGAAGCTGTGTTTTCTTTCTCTGTAGGTTCAAGTTTCATAATTTGTCTGAGGATAAAAAAAATCCAGAGAAAGGCAAAGATTCTGCATCTTAATTCGATGACCTAATTCAAGTCTCTGGGGCAGTTACAAATCTAATAACACCGGTGTGGATTTCCCATCCCTTTCATCCCCATAAACCTAATTTCAGTTGACCATTACTAAGGTCTCCCTTGGTCAGAGCAGTCTGGCTATGCTACGGCCTTCATACCTATCAATAGAAAATGTGTCTGGGGGTCTATGCCGTGGCTCACTTGGTTAATCCTCTGCCTGTAGTGCCAGCATCCCATATGGGCACTGGATTCGAGTCCCAGTTGCTCCTCTTCCAGTCCAGCTCTCTGCAGTGGCCCAGGAGGGCAGTGGAGGTTGGCCCAAGTGCCTGGGCCCTGCACCCGCATGGGAGACCAAAAAGAAGCACCTGGCTCCTGGCTTCGGATCTGTGTAGCGCACATGGCGGCCATTTGGGGAGTAAACCAAAGGAAGGAAGACCTTTCTCTCTGTCTCTCTCTCTTGATGTCTATAATGCTACCTGTCAAATAAATTTTTTTTAAAAATGTGTCTGCATCACCTACTGACAGGAAAATGATGGTGCTCCATCTCTTCCATTGGTTATTTTTTCTTCCTCATTGAAGGCAGGGAAACAATTTTCATTGCAATGACCTCCACTAGTGGTTCTGAGTCTTTGCATTTACTTGAAATTTATTCATTGAAAACCCAACTCCTAAAGTGACTGTAGGAGGTGAGGGCCTTTGGGGATGATTGAGTGATGAGGGCTCAGCCTTTTATAAATGAGATTAATTCTCTTATAAATGATGCTCAACAGAGAGCTCTCATCACTTCCACCTGTGAGGACAAAGCAAGCAGGCATCATCTATGCCCCACAAGGCTTGCCTTCCCCAGAAACTTGATCTTGGATTATCCAGCCCCTAGAACTGTGAGAAATACATTTGTGTGAAACTTTTGTTGTAGTACCTCAAATGGACTAAGACAACCAGCAACCCAAGAGTATCACTGAAGTCTTAAAGATGCTGGTACTCCTGTCTCCAACATATTTTTTAAAGATTTATTTATTTATTTGAAAGGCAGAGTGAGAAAGAGGCAGAGACAGAAAGAGAGAGAGAGGGAGTGAGAGAGAGAGATCTGCCATCTGCTGGTTCACTCCCCAGATGGCCACAACAGCCGGAGCTGTACTGATCCAAAGCCAGGAGCCAAGAGCTTCCTCTGGGCCTCCCAAGTGGGTGCAGGGTCTCAAGGATTTGGGCCATCTTCTATTGCTTTCCCAGGCCATAGCAGAGAACTGGATCAGAAGTGGAGCAGCTGGAACTTAAATCGGTGCCCATATGGGATGCCAACACTGCAGGCAGTGGCTTTACCCCTACGCCATAGTGCCAGCCCCTCCAACATGTTTCTATGCTTGGAGAAGTGGATTATACATGACATGGAATTCTATTTTGTGAAAGTTTTGATTTTTAACTTCTGCAGTATACCAAAATATCAACTTATTTTAATATAACACTATCATTAACTTCAATTTTTTGATAAGTGGTCTAGTAAACTCTGAAACATATTCCAAGCTCCTTAAACTAATCTAATGACTCCAGAATTCCTAAATGTATATTATTATAACTAAGTTTATTCAGGATTGTCATTCTCCTTCCTGGATTGATTATCCTCAGAATCTGCTGACAAGAGGTTTCAATAAGTTTTTGGAAAAATGGAGTTAAAAGATGTTTATTTTAGTACAAAGAAATTTGAAATCCAAACATATGAGGGGTGTTCAAATGGTTTATGGTAAATGTTTATTATGAAAAAAGTATATGAATTTTAATTTACACACCCAAACTTATCCCTTAATTCCAGTTCCCACAAACCTTTTGAAGTATCCTTGTATCTTATCTGATATTTCGCTGGCATAAACTAGGGAAGTTCTGTAGTTCATCTAGAGTGTTTTCATTCCAAGCTTTTACTTTTAATTGATACCCTGTCACTGCCTCATTGTAAAATGAGAAACATTGAAAATTAAGGAGGCAGGACGTGAGATGAATGGCTTTTTTTTTAAAGTCAATACCCTGTGTGCGGGAGTATCAGTATCATCAAACAAGCAGGAATTGCTTTACAAGTTGAGGGAAGTGGGGCTTTTTCAGCAAGCAAAGATTCTGTGGCAGTGACGATCCTGAGCATGCCAACTCATCTGGATCTTTTATAGAAATCCTATCCCAATATTTAGGGAACCTCCCTTCATTGTCAGATCAATAATATAATGTGTAAAGAGACAAGGTAAAGAGTACATTCACTCCAATTCACAATACAATTGTTATTTTAGCTCTCTCATCTTACAGAGGGGAGAAGTAAGATATAAATATTTTAAAATATTTTATATAAAACCCCTAGTCTTGAACTTGAGCTGAGTATTTAGGGATTTCATCTTCCCATTCACTCTTTTCTGTGTGTTTCTTAGGTCCTTAGAAGTTGCTACCTGGCTTTCAATCCTATTTCTTGTCCCTCAAAGTCCTACCTTCAGGAGATGTATCATTTTAGGTAACATCATGCAATATATGCTTTTTTGTGTGGGTCATTGCCCTGCAGACTGTCATAAGAATATATATATATATATATATATATATATATATATATATATATCCCAAATCTGATGTCAGTAACTAAGCTTTGGCATCAACACCATTGTTATGGAAGTTGCTGGGTTATAAGTACCAGATAGTAGCAGAAAGGGTGTTTGTTCAGAGGAGATGTATGGAATCACATAAATGAGAGGAAGTTGGACAGCTTCACTCAGAAAACAGAGAGGAGACAAGGAGGCTCTTGGAAAATAGAAACAATCTGAGCAGTCTTCCAACTGTCATTAATGTCGGAGGTGATTGCATGTAGATTCTAAGCCAAAAACAAGTATTTACATAGCTAAGTTCCCTGCAAGCGCCACCCTTGTTTCACAAGGATAGGGAGAAGAGCAATATTTGTAGGCTACTGGGGCTCATTAAGATTACAGTCAAGGGCAATTGATTACTCTATGGTAGATACAGTGAAGGAGTTTGAAGTTGGGACAGATGATGAGACTCTTTTTCTTTTTCTTTCTTTCTTTTTTTTTTTTTTTTTTTTTTTTGACAGGCAGAGTGAATAGTGAGAGAGAGAGAGAGAGACAGAGAGAAAGGTCTTCCTTTTGCCGTTGGTTCACCCTCCAATGGCCACTGCGGCCAGCGCATCTCGCTGATCCGAAGCCAGGAGCCAGGTGCTTCTCCTGGTTTCCCATGCGGGTGCAGGGCCCAAGGACTTGGGCCATCCTCCGCTGCCCTTCCGGGCCATAGCAGAGAGATGAGACTCTTATACTCAGAAGTATATACTTACCTGGTTAAAAGAATACAGTGACTGTTATTATGGCATGAGAATGCTCTCCGTGTTTTAGCTCGAGGATTCACAGAGGCAGAGACACTACCAAAAACCCTGTCAGTGGCAAGGTCACATGAAAATAAGGGGTCAGAATTCCCACAGCGAGTTCCTGCCGAGTCACTGCTTTGTGAAGCTGAGGAGGGAAACCAACATGGAAGAACTGAAGTGTGAACTGTGATCAGCAAACCCATTGGTATGGGACTCCCCTCACCTGTATGCCCAGAATGTCAGACATGGAACTTCAGGATTCCAGGTTTTCCCTGCCAAGTTTTGGTCCTGTGTTGGTACAACAGATCCTTTCTCTTCACCTTGTCTCCCTTTTTGGAATGGAAGTGTGTGCCCTGCATCTGTCCTACCATTGTGTCTTAGAACACACCACTTGGATTTTTCCAGGCTCCCAGAAGGAGTTTATCTTAGATGTCAACAAAATTTTAGACGACAGACTTTTGAATTAATGTTGGACTGATTTAAGACTTTGTAATAGTAAGACTTTGAGGCTAGGTGGGTATTGAATAAATGTAATTTACATTGTGAGATCAACTGGAATCTTTGGGGTCCAGAAAAGACTAGTATGATTTGGATAATAGTTTGAGTATCCGCCAAAGATTAATTCACTAGGAATTTCTTCCTCAAAGTGTTGTTAATGGCTAATGGGGTAAGGAAGGAGGAGGCTTGATCCAATTATGATGTCTGAGAAGTAAATCTAGTGGGAGATCCTTAAGTCTTCGAAGGCATGACCTTGGAGGTGGCTCAGAGAGGGTTTTTAAGAAATATATAATTATTAATTTATTTGACAGGTAGAATCAGAGAGAGATTACTTCCACCTATGGGTTCACTCCTCAAATGGCCTCTGAAATTTGAGGCCTGGACCAGCAGCTGGGCCAGGAACCACAAGCTTTATCCATGTCTCCCACATGGGTGGCAAGGGTCCAAATACTTGGGTCATCTTCTGATGCTTTTCCAGGCGCATTAGCAGGGAGATGGATAGGAAGTAGAGCAGTTGGGACTCGAACCAGAGTTTATGTGGGATGTCAGCACTGAAAGCAGCAGCTTAACCTGCTGCACCACAATGCCGGCCCCAAGAAGGTTGATTTTGTAAACTGAGTTTGTCCTAACCTTTATCTTTCCTTCCTGGCTTGTTAATTCGTCCTTCTTTTGCACAAATTCTAACCACCTTCATCAGATCTCTGACCAATGGGGCTCGCCTGCTGTTGATATGTGAACCTCTAAAACTGAAAGCTGAAAAACGTCTTCTTCCTTCATAAGTAGCTTCTATCAGATACTTCAGTTGTAGTCACGAAACGCTGACTAATACACATATCAAACCATAGTATATTAATTCATCTAAGGATAGTTTTATTAACACTACTATTAGAAGGAATAAGAAAGGTAGAATGTTGTAGAAAAAATGTCAAATTGGAGGTGTAGTGAAAAGTGGATTGATGAAATGTCCCTCAAAGCATACTTTTTAAATGAAGTCAGAAAGCCTGCAGGCATTTCTCGTTTACAAAGCTAGTCCTCACCAGTGGATGCTCCATTGATTGTCCGTACAAGGCTCCTCTCTGGTTTCACTGATATTCTGCAGTTTTTCCCCAGTCCCTGTCCTCAAGCCTCTCCACATGGCCCCATACTTTTCATATAATCAGCACATACATTTTTATTTCTATATGTTGCTTATTTATTTGAAAGAGTTACAGAGAGGTAGAGTCAGAGAGAGAGGTCTTCCATCCGCTGGTTCACGCCCCAAATGACTGCAACGGCCAGAGCTGAGCCGATCCAAAGCCAAGAGCCAGGAGCCTCCTCTAGGTCTCTCAAGAGGGTGCAGGGGCACAAGCCCTTGAACCATCTTCTATTGCTTTCCCAGACCACAGCAGAGAGTTGGATCAGAAGTGGAGCAGCCGGGACTAGAACTGGCACCAATATGGGATGCCAGCGCTTCAGGACAGGGCTTTAACCCACTGTGCCACAGTTCTGGCCCCATATGTTGTTTTAAATGTATATTTTTATGTGAATGCCTTTTCTTTTTTTAATTGTTATTAATAAAAAGAGAACAAATTTCATGCATTTCATAACTACAACCCACCCCCTCCTTCCTTCCTTTTTTTCCTTTAATTTTTCAATAACATAGTTTCAATTTAGTTTATATCACAGGCTTAATGCACCTCTAACCATAATATTCAACAGGTAAAAAGTAGAAAGACCACTGTCCTACAGGAATATAGACAAGGGCTATAAATAATAACCAAATCACAAGAACTCAGTTTCATTCTGATATACTGTTTTCTTTCCCCACTCTATATTAATTATTATATACTAGAGATAACGATATTTGTCACTTTGGGACTGGCTAATTTCTTTCTTTCTTTCTTTCTTTTTTTTTTTTTTTTTTTGACAGGCAGAGTGGACAGTGAGAGAGAGAGACAGAGAGGAAGGTCTTCCTTTGCCTTTGGTTCACCCTCCAATGGCCACCGCGGCTGGTGCGTGGTGCTTCTCCTGGTCTCCCATGCAGGTGCAGGGCCCAAGCACTTGGGCCATCCTCCACTGCACTCCCTGGCCACAGCAGAGAGCTGGCCTGGAAGAGGGGCAACTGGTACAGAATCCAGCGCCCCAACCAGGACTAGAACCCTGTGTGCCGGTGCCTCAAGGTGGAGGATTAGCCTATTGAGCTGCAGCGCCGGCCCTGGCTTATTTCACTAAGCATAATGGTAAGTGTGTTTTCAATGTATGTAAATATTGTTAGTTATGTCTTATTGTTTCATTTTTTCAACAAGCAAGAACAACTTATTTTTAAGATTCAACCTTGTACTGTGTACATCTGGTCCATAACTTCTAAACAAGAATCTGACTTTTTCTTTGGAAAAAGAAAATTCTTGAAAACAGCTAGGATATTGTATAACAATTTTCTTTTCTTCATTTACTTATTGGAATAGTCATTCATCTTCTTGGCTGGAAATCACATCCATATTTTCCATATTCATAATTTTGAATCAGGTGCTATTTCTTTTCAACTAAAAGAATATAATTTATTTTTGAAACATTAAAAAAGAAGTTGTCTAAGAAACTATAAAGAAAAATATGTGATGCTTTTGTGTGGATACAATAGCTAATGGTGCTAAAGAAGTGTTACACAAACCTACTTTTCTGAGTATAACTCTTAAATAAAATCAAAATATGTGTTTTTCTAATCCTGTATTTGATGATAGTGTGGTAATGGAGATTCCAGACCCTACTGTGAATTTCATTTATTGAATCTGAAGGAATAAACTGTGCTGATGTTAATGTAGCCAATCTTTCTCCACTCTTTACCTGCTGACCTGGGGAGACAGAAACAAAGAGATTGCATTTGGACCATGAAAGTTTCAACCTGATGACTTTTGTTCTTTTTCCAATTTTTAAAAAAATATTTTTACCAGTAGTATGAAGGAAAAGTCATTAACTATATTTTTCTACTAAAAAAAATCATGACTACTTTTCACCTCTCTTCAGATGAACTGGTTTCTGAAATTTTTTATTTTGTATGATTTAATTATTGATGCTGGTAAAAAATGCAGATGAATTAGTGTATAAATGAGTAAATAAAAATAATGAAAAGAACATTTGTGATTCAAGATTTCTACGGGAGAGTAAAATAAATAAATACCAAATATCTATCAGTGTTCAATGCTTCAGAAAGGTAAAATAGGATAACAATTTTAAAATGAACATTTTCTTTGGCCACTTTAGAATTTAGAAGTAATTTAGAATTTAATGAAGATAATTGGTTGGTTTAATATGTCATTATTTGATAAATAAAAACTATTTGAAATATATGTTTATTTAGGGGCCAGTGTTGTGGCATAGTGAGTAAAGCCGCTGCCTGCTGTGCCTACATCCTATATAGGTGCTGGTTTGAGTCCTGGCTACCTCACTTCTTACCTAGCTCCCTGCTCATGTGCCAGGGAAGGTAGCAAAGGATGACCCAAGACCTTGGACCCCTGCACCCATGTGGGAGATCAGGAAGAAGCTCCTGGCTCCTGGCTTCAGTTTGGCCGAGCCCTGGCCCATTGTGGCCATTTGGGGAGTGAACCAGTGGATAGACGATTTCTCAGCGTAACTCTGCCTTTCAAATAAATAAAATAAATCATGTATAATCAGGCATATATGGTTATTTCAATAGAAAAATTCTAAGAGGGAAGTTATTTATTATGTGGATTCTGTAGCATGGTTTAAACAGAAATTTCATATGATTTCAGTTCTAAATCAGTATCAACTCAACAACTATTTACAAATAGTCAAGATATATCTGGCTAAGGTCTCTAAAAGCTACAAGAAATATAGAAGAGAGAATCTACTCTGGAATTCACAAGAATTCAGGTAAGTATCAGACTACTTCACCATTTATTCATCAGTTAATTTGGTCTCTGAAAAAATAATTTGTTGTAATCAGATCACTCAGAATCTCTGCCATATTTTAAGGCTACGATGATGTATTTATTTTCATACGTGCTAGGTATGTGCAAGGGTGTTAGATGAGCTTGGGATAAATCTTCCCTGGGATTTTGTAACTTTGAAATGTCACACAATCGGTGACAATTGAGTTTTCTCATATTTGACTTTTCTACTAAAAGATTTTATGGGGTGATATATATCACTTCATTTGAACTGTTTCAATTGATTCTGAGGATATTATTTCTAGAATTATTAAGCTTTAAATGTGTGTGTGTGTGTGTGTGTGAGAGAGAGAGAGAGAGAGAGAGAAAAGGAGGGTTACCTTACTGAGATGTGAAAGACCAACATCAAATTAAATTTTTACACAAGCTTATCCGTTCCAGTTCTGCATGGAGACACCTAATCAGCTGGGCCACATGAGATAGCCCAGCATCAAATGACTGTTTGAAAGCCTCTGAGAAGACGGTAGACCCTGAAATTAACCTTGACACCTTAACAAAAGACTGCGAGACTATATTTTTCAAAAATACTTTCATGCACTTCCACACACTGCAAACTATTTCTTCCATAACTAGCTGAAGTTTTTAGTGAGCTCAAATATTTTCTTTATGAAGAAGTCTGTATATAAATTAACAGAATTATTATTTTCACCCTCATATATTCTCCATTATAGTCAAAAGTTAATCTTTAGTCTGCTTGGAATTTCACTAAAGAAGATTAGGTTAGAGAATAATACTAACAAAAAGTGAGGGAAATGGAACAAGCACACATATTTTATAGAAAAGAATTCTTGGAAAGTGAAACTGTTGGAAGTTGAGCTGACTTGGACAAAGGAATAAATGCCATCAGATATTTTCCCTCATATAGAAAATTGTAAATTTTGTTGGAAGTATTAGAAATTTCAAAAGAATTGGCAGCAAAATACACTATAGATTTCACATTTCTCCTAAGCTAGCAACTTAATTCTGAATAATACTTTCAGCCAAACACTGTAAATTTTTTCACTGTTAAATCCATTTGTGACTGTTGAAAAAGCCTTAACTTGTTGGCTTTGTAAATTGAAAACTCACTCCCTACATTGATTTCTAGGATTTCAGCTCAATTTCATAAACTTTATGCAAGAACACATGGATTATTTGGCTTCATAAATCTTTCAATGACCAGCTAATTGCATTACTTTTATCATATAACTTTAGGAATGTGTGGAGAGTGTGCAAAAGTAATTTTAAACAAACATCTTACCCTTTTAATATTCTTAGAAGACAAAAACAATAATACAAACTCAGATTTCAAAAAAAAATCACCTACGAATAACTTTTAGAAAAAAAACCAAAAGGGCTCTGCTCTGTGGCAAAGTGGGTAAAGCCACAACCTGCAGTGCCGGCATCCCATGTGGTCGCAGATTCGAGTCCTGGCTGCTCCACTTCCAGTCCAGCTCTCTGCTATGGCCTGGGAAAGCAATAGAAGATGGCCTAATTCCTGGGGCCCCTATACCCACATGGGAAACCTGGAAGAAGCTCCTGGCACCTGGTTTTGGATTGGCACAGCTCTGGTCATTTTGGCCAACTGGGGAGTGAACCAGTGGATAGAAGACTCTTTCTCTCTCTCACTCTCTCTCTCTGCCTCTCCTTCTCTCTCTGTGTAACTGACTTTCAAGTAAATAGATAAATCTTTAAACAAAAAAAAAAAAAAGGAAAAAAGAAGCAAATAGTTAACCAATTTCTTTTGTAATCATCCCATATCTTTTATATACTTTTACCTAATGGATTCTTAAAATTTAGAATCATCCCAATAACTTGACAGAATTTCATGCTATTAAGTCCTAATTTCAGTGGTTCTGGCTTTAGGTTTGAGAGAGAACTGAGGAATCACTCTTGCAGGGTTCCAGGATAGTGCTGATTCACATTGGCCAAGTGTAACACTCTGAAAAAAATGCTCTCTATTTTTTATTGAATTGTATTCCTGGTCTCAACCGTTTGTTCTTATGCTTCTTGGGGAAGCCTAGGGCAGAGGTATCCAGGTATCCAGAGTTGTTATTTCTGCTATAATATCATCTGGTTTTAATAAATTATTTGAACTTGAAGTGGAGAAACTGCAGAGAATTTCACTTTGTCACCTCTGAAATATAGCCTTATTGTCCTTTAAAGTTTAGAAATTTCCATAGCTTACAAGAATAGGATAAAAACCCAAGAAACCTCCAACATGTACTCTTGCCAGTTGGCAGCTATTCAAATGTGGGGAGTGTAACCAAAAAAAAGTTAATTTTTTTTTGCCATTTTCACCAAATGCAGTCTATTGTAACAGGGTTTTTTTTTTTTTTGTTTTTGTTTTTTTTTTTTTTTTTTTGACAGAGTGGACAGTGAGAGAGAGAGAGAGACAGAGAGACAGAGAGAAAGGTCTTCCTTTTGCCGTTGGTTCACCCTCCAATGGCTGCTGTGGCACTCCCTCCACTGCACTCCCTGGCCACAGCAGAGAGCTGGCCTGGAAGAGCGGAAACCGGGACAGAATTCGGCACCCCTACTGGGACTAGAACCCGGTGTGCGGGCACCACAAGGCGGAGGATTAGCCTATTGAGCCGCGGTGCCGGCCACAGTTCATTTTTTTAGAAAGCCTCTCAGGTTAGATGGGGGAAGCAGAGAAACACTGTACACTCCAGTGTTGACAGATTCACTATTGCCAGCCTTTGCTTGAAAAACTTATTCCTTCAAAAACTTATGATCATCACTGCAAAAGGCATTAATTACTGTTTACCATTAATTCTTTTATGCTCATTTGTTTTTTTGACATGAACTTATTCCCTGAGCGCTGTGGAAGAAACTATACTCTCTTTCCAGCTGGCCTAACACAACAATTACATTGGCACATTTAGAAGACTTCAATTGCAGGCAGAAAACCATTTGTGTCCCTGAAACTTAGCACATTTCTTGGAAAAAAAATGTTGTCTTTAGTAATCATTTGAATAAGTGGAGATAAACACTTCTCTCATAGAAACCATGTTCCGAATGTGAATAAACAAAGAGTATAAAATTGACACAAGATACAAATGAGTATGTGGCATGCATGAGACAGAGATAACTGTGATAGGGGTCAGATGGGAGAGGAAAGAGTGAGGGAGACAGAAGGAGGTCAAATTCAAGGAATAGAGTGATTAGATTTCTTGATAAGAAATAGTAATGACTTTATAGAAACAGTGACATTGAAGTCAGCCATACAACAGAGGGACCTGGGTGTGATACAGGAATATTGAAGGCAAAGAATGGTCAGCCTATCTTTAAATTGTAGAGAGAATTGTCACTGATAAACACCTCATCAGCCATTGTATTCACTTAATCAGTAAGTAGCCAATTATAGAGTCTCCAGGACAGGGAATAGGCTATTTTGAAGAGGCTGTGGAGCGTTTAGCAAAACAATTGAACACTCTGGGAGTCAGTTACAGATGACAAATTCCGCTTATTTCACCTGCCTAATCATTTAGGACACCAAATAACAAAGTTTTCTTTACTATCTAGTCAAAAATATAAAAATCCAGCCAGGCTAATCCCTAAAAAAATGACTTTTAAAAAGCATTTCACAGATGTCACATTTTTTCCTTCTTTTGTTGAACTTCAGCTGTGAAACAAAAAATAAATTTTGGCTAAATTACCCTAAAAACCACAACTTATTGATGCTATAGTGGCTCCTCTAGGAAAGGACAGCAGACATACTACATGGAATCTAATAGTGAATTTATTTTATTTCTTTAGCTGGAGTTTCCCTGCGTACTTTTTCAATAATGTGGAAAATTTGATGAGTTACACATGGAGTAAGGAATTAGTTCCATCAAGTTAGTTCTATTTATTGTAATTTATTGACATTTGTTTTTTCTCTTAACCTTTTGATTTCCCGTATCCAGAAAGAAAAAGATACTGAGAAATAGCCAAGACCAAGGAATCACCAGGTCCCTATCCTATCGTAATCCACTTTCCCAGCCCAGTGATCTGAATAGTAAATATACAGAAATAAAGGCCATATTTCTTTGAAAATTTTTCTCCCAATATTTCTAAGTAACAATATTGGCTTTCATGAGAACACCCTTTCGCTAGGTTAGAAGCAGCCTTCAGAGGCCACAAACAAACACAGTTTTCCCGGCTACTTTCCTTCTGATCCAGCTCTCCGCTATGGCCTGGGAAGGCAGTGGAGGATAGCCCAAGTCCTTGGGCCCCTGCACCCACGTGGGAGACCCGGAAGAAGCTCCTGGCTCCTGACTTTGGATCGGCACAGCTCTGGCCATTGCAGCCAGTTGGAGAGTGAACCATCAGATGGAAGACCTCTCTCTCTCTCTCTCTCTCTCTCTCTCTCTGCCTCTCCTCTCTCTGTGTAACTCTGACTTTCAAATAAATCAAAAACAAACAAACAAACAAAAAAATTATAACTGACTATCCATTAACCACTTCTGCCCATCTCTCCTTTCCCCTACTCTGCTTAGCCTCTGGTAACCAGCATTCTAATCTTAACTTCTATGAGATCAACTTGTTTAATATTTCACAAATAAATGACATATGCCTGGCTTACCCTAATTTCCATCATTACTAGAAAGGCATGGCAGAGAAAATTTCACCACTCTACCAATCTGTGAACTTGAAAGAAGATGAGTAAGAAAAAATAGTCTTGTGGGGATAGGGGAGGAGAGAGAGAGAAAGAGGAGGAAGAAGAGAAGGAAGACGAGGAGAGAAGAGGACAGGAGAGGAGAGGAGGGGTTCATTATAATCCTAAACATCCTGAAATAAGAGATAAAGCATATCCTAGCATCTTTGTCCTACAAATAAACATGAATCCAACAAATATGTACTAAGTGACATCTATGTGTGAGGAGCTATTCTAGGCCTTGAAAGCATAGCCGTGAGATAAAAGACTAAAGTCTCTGAATCAATGGAACTTATAAAAAATATAGGAGTAATGCAATAAAGGAACATGTAAATAAGATGTGTGTGTGTGTGTGTGTTGAATGGTGATAACTGAAGGTAAATGGCCTAGAATGTGTAAAGAGGTTTTAAAATTAGTTAAAAAAAAGTTAACAGTAACATGATATTTCATTTCATACAGATGTAAAGGAAGGGAACCATACTGAATCTATGTTTTTGAGATATAACCAATATCAACTCTGACTAATATCAATATAGAGGGAGATTTATTAGAAAGGTATCAGGGTTACTTGCAGAAAATAAGAAAGAGGAAACAAACAGGCAAACATGTAGCAAAACTGCCAAAGAGACACCCATGACTTCTACTCCAGGAATTGATAGAATTTGTTCACCACCCCAGAATGTTCACATTCATCTCCTTCCCCTATGGAGTTTTCATATTCTTAGTGGACCTCTACTCTAATAATTGAGGGGATGTCCTGTAATTACTGGTTCATATCAGGTCATTACAAAGTCAAATATGACTGAGTGAGGTAAAGTAAGTATGTTATGGGGGTGAGAAGGTGCTGGAGATATGAAGTCATTGGGAAGAAGTAGTATGGACAAGTAGACAAGTCAACAGCAATAGGAAATGGATGCAAGCAATTTTATCTACCTTACTGAGTAATTTGTTTCTTCTTAAAAGGATGGGCATAATGAAGTTTTCTACCTACAATGTTGTTTTCTACCTGCAACATCCTTGGTGTCTCTGAACCCCTACAGATAGGATGACTTCACGATGTTTGGGTGGACATTCTGGAAGCCATGAACGGTAAAGAAATGATAGAAGGAGACCAAGCTAAGGTGAGCCAAATGTCAATTTTGCTTCCTTTGCAGGATGTCATGAGTCTGGTTCTGCACACTATAATTTCTTCAGTTACCTGGGTCTCGGTTTCCTACTTGTCCACAAGGCTGAACTGAAAGAACTGAGATAATCAAGATGCCTGTGTTCCCACCATCTAGCTCTGCAGGTCTGATTAGGTTGAGCAACACAGATTATTGGAGTCTAAAGGAATGCAAAACCATAAGTCCAGTATTTTTGACTTATGAGTGAGGAAACCAGTTGTCAGAGAGAGAGTCTTGTGATCATACTTAGTAGCAAAACCATGACAGTAATGCAGGCCTCTTTATTCCTCTGAGGCTCCCTTCCCATTACATGAAACCACCTGATTGATTTCTTTCAGAAATGAATGTTACTGTGTATGGAATAGTTCGTAGTCTTTTAAGTAAGATTGATCTGGATTAAGTGTCAGCTGCAAAATTTACTCATATGCGTGAAATGGGGCTAACTGAACTCTTTTGAGCCCTCAAATAATTGTAACATGAGAATGGGAATCAAGTCACAGAACTTATATGATTAGTAAAGAAGATAATTATGTGAGAATTCTGAGTAAAACCGTCAATGATTAAAACATTAACCTGTTGTGGCATAGCAGATAAAGCCACCACCTGTGACACCGTCATCCCTTATGGGACCCTGTTTGTGTCCCAGCTGCTCCTCTTCTGATCCAGCTCCCTGTTAATGGTCTGCAAAAATCAGAAGAGGATTGCCAAGTGTTTGGGTCTCTGCCACCCATGTGAGAGTCCCAGATAAAGTTCCTGACTCCTGGTTTGACCTGGTCCAGCATTGGCCAAGAAGCCCTCTGGGCTGTCAACAAGCAGATGGATGATCTCTTTCTCTCTGTAACTGTGACTTTCAAAATAAATAAATCTTTTTTAAAAAGAAAAAAATTAACTTGTTGGTATAAATCAAAAAATTTTTTGACAGAGTTAGACAGTGAGAGAGAAGAGTTAGACAGTGAGAGAGAGACAGAGAGAAAGGTCTTCCTTCCATTGGTTCACTCCTCAAATGTCCGCTACAGCCAGTGCTGCACCGATCTGAACCCAGGAGTCAGGTACTTCCTCCTGGTCTTCCACGTGGGTGCAGGGCCCAAGCAGTGGCCATCCTCCACTGCACTCCTGGGCCATAGCAGAGAGCTGGACTGGAAGAGGAGCAACTGGGATAGAATCCGGCGCCCCAACCGGGACTAGAATCCGGGATGCTGGCACCGCAGGCGGAGGATTAGCCAATTGAACCGCGGCACCAGCAAAATATTTTGTTAATGTTGAATATGTTTGTTCTCATAGTTTATATTGGAAGAGGAGGGGATGAGGAAGCAGGATAAGGATAAGGAGTAGGAAGAAGAGAAGGGAAAAGGGGAGGAAGAGAGGAGGAGGAACAGGAGGAGGAAGAGGAGTCAGAAGTCCCCACTGCCAAGGCTCATACTTCAGATAAATAATAAACCTTCAGGCTTTGTCCTCACTGTAAACTAGAGATGGAAAAAGCATAAGAGAGGGTCTTCTCTCTTTAATTAAAAATTTTCATCCTCTCAGGAGGGAAACCTGGGCCCATGCTACTGGAATCTGAGTATCAGCTCAGTACGTGCTGGATGGGTTTACCAAAGAAACAAAGGAAGCATTTAACTTATACAGTAAATCACTTATTTGGAACTTGGCAGACCACTGCCTGATATTACATCTCTGAAGAGAAAACTAGATACCACATAGGGAAAAAAATAAAAAAGGTACAAGAATGAAAGAGTTCTCTAGTGCTGAGTGCACAGGCATCTGTCCTGGTCACAAATAGCATTGAAGTGTATCTCTAGCAGCCTTTTCAAAGTCTAGTGGAAATTTAATTCCACTTGCATCTTACGTCTGGGGGAAAGATAAAAAGGGCATAGAGATAAAGCAGTCTTGGTTGTTATGTTTGAAACTGAGAATATATTTAAAAAATCTACTACATAAAAATAAGCCAAAATTGTTCTAGAGTTAATTTCTGGCATTTGGGGGTCTTATTTTTAGATATATTTTTAGCTTAATAACTCAGCTATGAAATGAGGGAAATATAAAGAGGACAGCACAAGTGCCTTTTCATTTGATTTTGATTTTTGCAGGGAAAGTAGAACTCCAGAAACAGCTAAGAGAGTTCTAGCAATTGTTGGGTAAGTCTAGCCTTAGCAAGAGTTGAAACCTTAATGAAAATGAAAATGATCTATTACTGTAATCACAAGTAGTTTTCAAGTAATCTCTAAGAAATTCCCTCTCAAATGTCTTTTAATATCTGTATTTGAAAATAATATAAGCAAATACACCAACTTCTAGAAGTGGAGATTTATTTACATCTCAGATAAACTTTCTAGCTAAAATCTTAAATACATATTTACTGGGAAATGTCCCCTTCTAAAATTATCCAAATTGTGACATCTAAACTGTGACCAGGGCCAGTGTTGTATGTATTGGGTAAAGCTGCTGCCTGGCATCTCATATAGATATGAATTTGTGTCCTGGCTGCTCCACTTTCAATCCAGCTCCCTTCTAATGGTCTGGGGAAAGCAGTGGAAAATGGTCCAAGTGTCTGGGCCACCGCCGCCCACATGGGAGAGCTGGGTGAAGCTTCTGGCTCCTGGCTTCAGCCTGGCCCCATCCTGACCATTGCAGTTATCTGAGGAGTAAACCAGCAGATGGAAGATATTTCTCTCCTCCCTCCCTCTCTCTCCCTCCCTCCCTCTCTCTCTCTTCTTTCAAATAAATAAATATTTTAAAAATAAAATAAACTATGAGTAAAAAATTTAGCAATTAACATTTTGCTTCCATTTTTTTATTTAAAAAAATTCTTCTTTAAGCAAGTATTGGAAAATAATTTGGACAAAGGCGTGGTATTTTCAAGGCTAATGCATCCAAAAAACTCCTTACATGTGCTAATAGCATGAAGTCATGGTTCTCATGGTTTCCAAGTTAGACAAATAAAGGACATTATTTTCTCACTGCAATGAATGTTTGATAATAAAACACTAAATTAAAAGGATTGCACTCAGGACTCAAAGCTGTTAGAAAAGACTTGAAATAAAATTTTTAGCCTAGTATTTGGGAAAATTCCAAGAAATAGGAGTAAGAAGACAGATGTATTTTTTGAGGTAAGAAATCTAAAATGTAGCTGCAAAATTATGGAAAACTTTAGTTTAATGAAAGAAAAGAGAAGTCATGTACCTATCAATGAAATTTTCAAATCCAACAGGAATGGACCAGATTTTCAGCTTATGTTTGGAGGATTGTAACTTTCAAAAGAATTAATGCCAGCCATGTATAATCAGCAAAAGAAGTCTCTCTGGTTCTCCCCATCATCCTTTCACAGCAACATTTAAGACCAAACTGATATTAGCACAGGAATCTATATGATGGAAGAAGGAAAATGGTACATAAGATAATACCAGAAGTAGGTTATTTCATGCCAGTGACCCCATTAGTCATTGAGGGTCATTATAATGGAATGTTCTTTGAATATTTTCCTGCTCACTTATTTTATTCACATTGCAGCAGCCCATAGGACACCACCAGCAACTCTTGTGACAGGCAGCTGGCAGGGGAGCCATCTTCCCAGAGTGAGGTGAGGAATCTGCAGAAGCCCATTATGCACTGGTGATATTTTCTGGGGGAGAACCTCATGGTCCCCACTGGCTTTGAATTTAAGCAAACAAGTTGGCAAGGAGCAACTTTGTGAATGAAGGCCACATTGCTTCCCTCCTCTCCCCCAAACAGGGTGCCAGTGACCAGCAGAGGAATCACCATCTTCCTACAAGGAGGTAAGTGGAGGCTACTGTAGCCTGAGTACCTCTGGTGGATTTTGTCAGAGGGAGAAATCTGTGGCCTCCACTGACCCTGAGTCAGGGCAGATGAACTGGTTTAGGGGTCAGGGTGTCCACTTGATTTTGTGAATAGAGGCACATTGTCTCCCTCCCTTCCTCACCAAGGTACTACACAACCAGCAGAAGCATCATCTTCCCAGAATAAGGCAAGTGTAATATGGCCTGGAGAACTGGGGGTAGGGGAGGGTGAAGAAGAGCACCCACTTCGCCCATTTCTCTCCTCCCTTCCTACCACTGAAGCACAGGACTCAGCCTACTAGGGTGGGTCACCAACAAACATCTGGCAGGACGACTGCTAGCTCCAGGGACAGGGTGACACTCTTGCAGATGGGGAGGGTCACAAGACAGAGAATGGATTCTGCAGCCTATGACTGGGAATCCTGTGACTGTGATAGGCCCAGAAACAGATAAAGGCATGGGGTGTGGCTGGGTCTTGGGGCAATTATGGAGCCCAATTCCAGAAGCCCAGAATTCCCTGAGTTTTGGGAATGGATATTGTGAAGGGCTCCACATTCACACTATGGAGCACATAGATGCTTTGTGTTGTTCCTGTGCCTGAGTGTGTGCGGGGTATGGGGGAGTGTGCAGGCACAGACAGGTTCACCTTGACACAGAGAAGAGTGAAAGCAGTGATCATGCCAGCCAGGATGATCATCCCTCTCCCCTATGACTACAGAGACCTACCACACATGATATGGGTGTCATCCTGGACTTTTACTGGATCCACAAAAGCTAGGCAGAGCTCCCTATTCCCACCCAGCAAACATCTTCAGATATTCCCTGAAGGTTCAGGCATTCCAACACACCTAGAGACATAAAAATAACTTTCAAAAGCAAAAAGAAAGATCCTAAAATGTGCAAGAGGGAAACACTAGACTACTTTAAAGGATCTCCAATTAGATTAATATTATATTTCTATTCAGAAACCCTATAGGCTAGGCGAGATTGAAGAGATGTATTACAGTCCATAACGAAAAGGTGTCAGTCCAAAATACTGTACCCAGCAAAGCTCTCGTATATAAATAGGGGTGAAATAAAGACCTCCCAGAACAAAAATTTAAAGAATTTGTCACCATCTGGCAAACCTCACAAACAATACTTAAGGATGTGCTACTCACAGAAACAAAAAGATAACCAGAATCATGAAGGAACATGAAGGCAGAAATCCTCCTAGTAAAGTACAAAGGAGCAGGCTGGCATGCTGGTAGAATGGGTTAAGCCACCATCTACAATGCCATCATCCCATATGGGCACCAGCTTGAGACCTGGCTGTGGATGGAATCTCTCTCTCTCTCTCTCTTTCTAACTCTGACTTTCAGATTTTAAAAAATATATATATATTTTTAAAAAGTACAAAGGATATCCAAAACAAACAACAGGGAAAATGGCATGACCAAATCATCACTTACCAATAATAACCTTGAATGTAAATGGACTGAATTTTCAAATTAAAATTAAAAGATACAGACTGGCTGAATGAATTAAAAAGCCTACAAGAAACATCTCACCAACAAAAATACACACAGACTGAAAGTAAAAGGATGAAAAAGATATTCCATGCTAATGGAAATAAAAAAAAAGCAGGATTAGCTATCTTTAAGACAAAAACTGTTAAATGACACAGAAGCTCATTAATGATTAAGGAATCAACTCAAAAGGAAGATGTGACTGTAGTAAATGTATATTCACTCAATGCTAGGTCATCCAGCTACTGAAAACAAATGCTAATGGATTTAAAAAGAGACATATGCCCCAATACAATAATATATTATAATACAATGCTAATGGGAAACTTAAACACCCCCACTTTCATCAATGAATAGATCAACTCGTCAAAAAATCAAAAAATAAACAACAGAGTGAATCTATACTATCAACCAAATGGATCTAACATATCTACAGAATATTTTATTCCACAGCCACAGAATATACATTCTTTTCATCAGTGCACGGAACTTTCTCTAGGATAGACCATATGTGAGGACATAAAGTAACTATCATCAAATTCAATAAAATTGAAATACCATGTATCTTTTTTAACCTCAATGAAATGAACCTGCAAATGAACAACACAAGAAACTCTGGAAAATATACAAACACATGGAGACTGAACAACATGCTCCTGAGTGAATAGTGGGTCATAGAAGACATTAAAATGGAAATCAAAAAATTCCTGAAACAAATGAAGATGACAGCATAGCATACCAAAACTTACAGGATACAGCAAAACCAGTATTAAGAGTTAAGTTTAGGGCCTACATCAAAAATTGACAAGTTATTAAAAAAATAATCTAACCTAGAAAAACAAGAAAAAAACAAACTAAAAATACTAGGATAAATGAAATAAGGAAAATTAAAGAATAAATATAATTTAAATTAATAAATGTACTAAAGAGGAGAAAAATGAAGAGCTGAACTTTTAAGATAAAATTGACAATCCCAATTCTTCTTAAACTATTCAAAACAATTGAAAGGGAGGGAATCCTCTATTCTTTTTCTATGAGACAAGTATCATCTTAACTCCAAAACCAGAAAAAGATACAACAAAGAAATAGAAAGAAGGAAAGACCAGTATTCCTGATGAACATTGACATAGAAATCCTTAATAAGATAGTAGCCAATCAAATCCAACAACACGTTAAAAAGATCACCCTCATGGACCAAGTGGGAATTATCTCAGGGTTTCAGGGATGGTTCAACATACACAAATCAATAAATGTGATACCTCACATTAACAAATTGATGAATAAAAACTGCATGATTATCTCAATAGGTGGATAGAAAATATCCCATGAAATACAACATCATTTCATGATAAAAATAAAAACTTAAGTAAACTGGGTTTATAAGGAACTTATCTCAACATAATAATGGCAATATATGACAAACCCACAACATCATATTGAGTGGGGGAAAGTTGGAAGCATTTCCAATAAGATCTAGAACCAGATAAGGATGCCCTTTTACTCCATTACTATACAATATAGTGCTGGAAGTTTTAGCCAGAGCTATTAGGCAAGAAAAAGAAATCAAAGGGATACAAATCAGGAGGAATAAATGAAATTATCTATATTTGGAGATGACATGATCCTATATATATGGAATCTAAAAACTCCTCTAAGAGGCTATTGGAACTCACAAGAGTTTGGCAAAGTTGCGGGATATAAAATCAACACACAAAACCAATATCATTTGTGTACACAAACAGTGTCATGATTGAGAAAGAACTTGTGAGATCGGTCCCATTCACAATAGCTACAAAAAGTATAAATATTTTGTAATAATTTAAGCAAGGATGTGAAAGATCTCTACAATGAAACTTATAAAACATTAAAGAAAGAAATAGAAGACACAAAAAGTGGAATAATATTCCATGTTCATGGATTGGAAGAATATATATCATCAAAATGTACATACTGCCCAAAGCAATTTGCAGATTCAATGTGATCTAAATC
This sequence comes from Lepus europaeus, assembly GCF_033115175.1. Lineage (NCBI taxonomy): Eukaryota > Metazoa > Chordata > Mammalia > Lagomorpha > Leporidae > Lepus > Lepus europaeus. The sequence continues at coordinate 29,697,379 of NC_084836.1, read as the reverse complement.
AAAATACCAATGACATTCTTCTCAGATCTAGAAAAAAAAATGATGCTGAACTTCATATGGAAGCACAAGAGACCCAGAATAGGCTAAAGCAATCAAGGCAACAAAAACAAAGCTGTAAACATCACAATATCAGATTTGAAGACACACTATGGGGCATTTATAATCAAAACAACCTGGTAGTGGTACAAATATAAACATGTAGACCAATGGACTAGAATAGAAGCCTCAGAAATTAATTCATGGATCTACAACCAACTAGTTTTTGACAAATGAAACAAAATTACTCTCTGGAGAAAGGAAAATCTCTGCAACAAATGATGTTGGGAAAATTGGATCAATGGATACAGAATTATGAAACTGGACCCCTATTTTACACTTTACACAAAAATCTAATCAAAATACATTGAATATTTAAGTCTACAATCTGATGCCATGAAATTACCAGCAAAAACATTGGGGAAACTCTATAGGACATTGGCATAGACAAGCAATAAAGCAGAAATAAACAAATAGGATTCCATCAAGCAAAGAACTTCTACATGGCAAAGAGAACACTCAACAAAGTGAAGAGGCAACTGATAGAATGGGAGAAAACATTTTCAGACTATGCATCTGATAAAGGATTAATATCCAGAAAATATAAGGAAATCAAGAAACTCAACAATAACAAAATAAGAAATCCATTAAGGAATTGGCAAAGACATGGACAGGCATTTTTCAAAAGATGAAATAGAAGTGGTATAATGCTCAGGATCAGTCAGAGAAATATAAATAAGCACAATAAAGTTTCACCTCACCTCAGTTAGAATTTCTATCATACAAAAATCAAATAAAAAGGGAACAAAAAAAAAAGCTGGTGAGTGCCAGCTCTGATTACCTCCTTTTCTACTTTCCTTCCCTCAATTCCTTCTTGCCCAGCCACAAGAACATGGACTGAAATCTACCCAGCTTGTATCCATTGCAACAGAGAAATGGGCACTTAATTGTAGTATACTTTACATTATAATGTAGTGTAACTTTAAAATGATTTTGTTATAATCTTTGGGTTGTGTTATTACCTCTCCTAAAGTTAACCTCAGTTTTATGGAAAATTTGTGTTTTCATACCTTCCCAATTTACACAGTTCTTTCTGGATTTTAATCAGATTTATACTCAGCTTAGATCTCAGGATATACTCTGGATGGACACTACTCAAGTTGCATGGCCATTCCTTGGTGACATGCTACAAATATCATGATGACTTGACACAATCAAGAAGGTGTTCAGGCATGATCAAGAGAGAAATAAACTCAATACTATTTGAGCCATTCATTTATATGAGCTGGAAGCATAGCAGGGTGATGTCTGGAATGGTTAGTTGAATATTCTAAGGGGTCAGTCTGAAGAAGGACTCGAGTTCCATTCATTTCTTTGCCCCTTTGTTTTTAAACTCAGAAAGTGTCATGGCATCAAGTGACTGATGGAAGTAGTTGTGTCAGCCATGGTAATTTTATTACAGTTACCTTACAATAGGCTAAAGATCACTGCAGGGATGCATATGGCAGCTATGTTGGTTATCTTTGGTAGGTTTCGGTCCCCAGCAGCTGTTTTGTGAAAGTGGCAGTCTTCTACTGCACAGAAAGTTGAAGGAGAGGGTAATGGTTTGGGTGATACAGGCAGGGCTGCATTATAGATGGGTCACAGCTTTGGTGATCAAAGCTCTTTCTTGCTGGCTACCTCTTTATATACCATAAGGGCTGATACTCTTTCACTAGAATCTGGCTTCCTCAGAGATTGGGAACTGTGCCTTGCACAGTGCATCACATATTCCAGCGATGAAACAAAAAGGCATATAACAAGAAAATTATTGATAGCAATGTTATTCACCTTGTTACAAATGAGAATTCTTGTTAAAGATATACATTCTTATTAAAATATAAAAGATTGTTTAAGTGACCTCAAATGCTAATACAATTACCCTATGTGATATTGACATTTTTTTAAACTTTTTTTTATTAAACTTTTATTTAATGAATATAAATTTCCAAAGTACAGCTTGTGGGTCACAATGGCTTCCCCCCTCCCGTAACTACCCTCCCGCCCGCAACCCTCCCCTCTCCCGCTCCCTCTCCCCTTCCATTCATGTAAGGATTCATTTTCAATTCTCTTTGTATACAGAAGATCAGCTTAGCATATATTAGGTAAGGTTTTCAACATTTTGCCCATATAGCAATACAGAGTGAAAAAACTACCATTGGATTACTAATTATAGCATCAAATAGCAATGTACAGCACATTAAAGACAGAGAACCCACATGATTTTTTTTTCGAATTAATTAACTTTCTATGCCATTTCCCCTTCAACACCAGGTTGTTATTTTTTTTTTCATTTCCAATTCTCTTTATATACAGAAGATCACTTCAGTATATCATTAGTAAAGAGCTCATCAGTTTGTGCCCACACAGAAACGCAAAGTAAAAGGATAAAGTATTACATTGTATATCTAGAGTCAGGACCTAAGCTGATCAGGTCATTGTTTCTTATAGTGTCCATTTCATTTCAGCAGGTTTCCCCTTTGGTGCTCAGTTAGTTGTCGCCGATCAGGGAAAACAAATGATGTTTGTCTCTTTGGGACTGGCTTAATTCACTCAGCATGATGTTTTCCAGATCCCTCCATCTTGTTTCAAATGACTGGGTTTCATTGTTCCTTACTGCTGTATAGTATTCTATAGAGTACATGTCCCATAATTTCTTTATCCAGTCTACTGTTGATGGGCATTTGGGTTGGTTCCAGGTCTTAGCTATTGTGAATTGAGCTGCAATAAACATTAATGTGCAGATGGCTTTTTTATTTGCCAAATTAATTTATTTTGGGTAAATTCCAAGGAGTGGGATGGCTGGGTTGTATGGTAGGGTTATGTTCAGGTTTCTGAGGAATCTCCAGACTGACTTCCATAATGGCTTAACCAGTTTGCATTCCCACCAACAGTGGGTTAGTGTCCCTTTTTCCCCACATCCTCTCCAGCATCTGTTGTTGGTAGATTTCTGTATGTGAGCCATTCTCACCGGGGTGAGGTGAAACCTCATTGTGGTTTTGATTTGCATTTCTCTGATTGCTAGTGATCTTGAACATTTTTTCATGTGTCTGTTGGCCATTTGGATTTCTTCTTTTGAAAAGTGTCTATTGAGGTCCTTGGCCCATCTCTTCAGTGGGTTGTTTCTTATGTTGTTGTGGATTTTCTTGATTTCTTTGTAGATTCTGGTTATCAACCCTTTATCTGTAGTATAGTTTGCAAATATTTTCTCCCATTCTGTCGGTTGCCTCTTCACTTTCCTGACTGTTTCTTTCGAAGTACAGAAACTTCTCAATTTGATGCAATCCCAAATGTTAATTTTTGTTTTGACTGCCTGTGCTCCTGGGGTCTTTTCCAAAAAGTCTTTGCCTGTACCTATATCTTGCAGGGTTTCTCCAATGCTCTCTAATAATTTGATGGTTTCGGGCCGTAGATTTAAGTCTTTAATCCACGTTGAGTGAATTTTTGTGTAAGGTGAAAGGTATGGGTCTTGCTTCAGGCTTCTGCACATGGAAATCCAGTTTTCCCAGCACCATTTATTGAATAGACTGTCCTTATTCCAGGGATTAGTTTTGGATCTTTGATTGAATATAAGTTGGCTGTAGATGTTTGGATTGATTTCTGGTGTTTCTATTCTGTTCCATTGGTCTATCCATCTGTTTCTGTACCAGTACCATGCTGTTTTGATAATAACTGCCCTGTAGTATGCCCTGAAATCTGGGATTGTGATGCCTCCGACTTTGTTTTTGTTGTACAAGATAGCTTTGGCTATTCGAGGTATTCTGTGTCTCCATATGAATTTCAGTATCATTTTTTCCAGATCTGAGAAGAATGTCTTCGGTATCTTGATTGGTATTGCATTGAATGTATAAATTGCTTTTGGGAGAATAGACATTTTGATGATATTGATTCTTCCAATCCATGAGCATGGAAGATTTCTCCATTTTTTGGTATCCTCTTCTATTTCTTTCTTTAAGGTTTTGTAGTTTTCATCATAGAGTTCTTTAACGTCCTTGGTTAAGTTTATTCCAAGGTATTTGATTGTTTTTGTGGCTATTGTGAATGGGATTGATTTTAGAAGTTCTTCCTCAGCCATGGCATTGCCTGTGTATACAAAGGCTGTTGATTTTTGTGGATTGATTTTATATCCTGCTACTTTGCCAAACTCTTCGATGAGTTCCAATAGTCTCTTAGTAGAGTTCTTTGGGTCCCATAAATAAAGAATCATATCATCTGCAAAGAGGGATAGTTTGACTTCTTCCTTCCCGATTTGTATCCCTTTAATTTCTTTTTCTTGCCTAATAGCTCTAGCTAAAACTTCCAGAACTATATTGAATAGCAGTGGTGAGAGTGGGCATCCCTGTCTGGTACCAGATCTCAGCGGAAATGCTTCCAACTTTTCCCCATTCAATAGGATGTTGGCCGTGGGTTTTTCATATATTGCTTTGATTGTATTGAGGAATGTTCCTTCCATACCCAGTTTGCTTAGAGTTTTCATCATGAAAGGGTGTTGTATTTTATCAAATGCTTTCTCTGCGTCTATTGAGAGAATCATATGGTTTTTCTTCTGCAGCCTGTTAATGTGGTGTATTACGTTGATTGTTTTGCGGACGTTGAACCATCCTTGCATACCAGGGATAAATCCCACTTGGTCTGGGTGGATGATCTTTCTGATGTGTTGTTGCATTCTATTGGCCAGAATTTTATTGAGTATTTTTGCATCTATGTTCATCAGGGATATTGGTCTGTAGTTCTCTTTCAATGCTGCATCTTTTTCCGGCTTAGGAATTAAGGTGATGCTGGCTTCATAGAAAGAATTTGGGAGGATTCCTTCTTTTTCGATTGCTCTGAATAGTTTGAGAAGCATTGGAGTTAGTTCTTCTCTAAATGTCTGGTAGAACTCAGCAGTGAATCCATCTGGTCCTGGGCTTTTCTTTGTTGGGAGGGCCTTTATTACTGTTTCAATTTCTGTGTCAGTTATGGGTCTGTTTAGGTTTCCTATGTCTTCCTGGCTCAATTTAGGTAGGTTGTATGTGTCCAAGAATCTGTCCATTTCTGATAGATTTCCCTGTTTGCTGGCATACAAGTCCTTGTAGTAATTTCTGATGATTCTTTTTATTTCTGTGGTGTCTGTTGTTACGTTTCCTTTTTCATCTCTGATCCTATTGATTTGGGTCTTTTCTCTTCTTTTTTTAGTGAGTTGGGCCAATGGGGTGTCAATTTTGTTTATTTTTTCAAAAAACCAGCTCCTCGTTTGGCTGATTTTTTGTAATGTTTTTTTGGATTCAATCCTGTTGATTTCTTCTTTGATTTTAATTATTTCCCTTCTTCTACTGGGTTTGGGTTTGGTTTGCTGCAGATTTTCTAGATCCTTGAGATGACTTGAAAGCTCATCTATTTGGTGCCTCTCCAATTTCTTGATGTAGGCACCTATTGATATAAACTTTCCTCTTAACACTGCTTTTGTTGTATCCCATAGGTTTTGGTATGTTGTGTTGTTATTCTCATTTACTTCCAGAAAATTTTTGATTTCTCTTTTAATTTCTTCTGTGACCCATTGTTCATTCAGGAGCATGTTGTTCAATCTCCATGTGTTTGCACGTGCTCTGGGGATTCCCGAGTTGCTAATTTCCAATTTGATTCCTTTGTGGTCTGAGAAGCTGCATGGTATGATTCTAATTCTTTTGAATTTGCTGAGACTTGCTTTATGGCCTAGTATGTGGTCAATCCTAGAGAAGGTTCCATATACTGCTGAGAAGAATGTAAAGTCCTTAGATGTAGGATGAAATGTTCTGTAGATATCTGTTAGATCCATTTGAGCTATAGTGTCATTTAAATCTGCTGTCTCCTTGTTGATCTTCTGTCCTGATGATCTGTCTATCTCTGAGAGTGGAGTATTGAAGTCCCCCAGTACTATTGTATTGGGGTCTAAGTCTCCCTTTAAGTCCCTTAACAAGTCTTTTAAATAAGCTGGTGCCCTGTGATTCGGTGCATATACATTGATAATTGTTATATCTTCCTGTTGAATGGATCCCTTAATCATTAAATAGTGTCCCTCTTTGTCTCTCCTGACAGATTTTATGGTAAAGTTTATGTTGTCCGATATTAAGATGGCTACGCCTGCTCTTTTTTCATTTCTGTTGGCATGGTATATCTTTTTCCAGCCTTTCACTTTCAGTCTGTATGGATCATTGTTGGAAAGATGAGTTTCTTGTAAGCAGCAAAAAGATGGGTTTTGTTCCTTAACCCAATCAGCCAATCGGTGTCTTTTAACTGGACAGTTCAAGCCATTAACATTCAATGTGACTATTGAGAAGGAGTAACTTTGCCCTGCCATTTGCCAAAGATATTTTCTAATATCTGGTTTGAGATTCCTGTGTTCTTTTGTTGTGAGGTTTCCTTCCTTTATCTTCCTTCATATTGGCTACCGTGTTTCTGTGTTTCTGTATGTAATACATCTTTAAGCATCTTTTGCAGGGCTGGACGAGTGGCGACAAATTCTTTCAGTTTCTGTTTGCTGTGAAAGGTCTTTATTTCACCTTCATTCACAAATGAGAGCTTTGCAGGATATAATATTCTGGGCTGGCAGTTTTTCTCTCTTAGTACCTGGGCTATATCTTGCCATTCTCTCCTGGCTTGTAGGGTTTCTGATGAGAAGTCAGCTGTAAGTCTGATTGGAGATCCTCTGAGAGTAATCTGGCGTTTCTCTCTTGCACATTTTAGGATCTTTTCTTTGTGTTTCACTGTGGTGAATTTGATTATGACGTGACGTGGTGAGGTTCTCTTTTGGTCATGTTTATTAGGGGTTCTATGTGCTTCCTGTACTAGGATGCCTCTGTCTTTCTCCAAACCTGGGAAATTTTCTGCTAGTATCTCACTAAAAAGGCCTTCTAATCCTTTCTCCCTTTCCATGCCTTCAGGTACTCCTAGAACCCGAATGTTGGGTTTTTTAATAGTATCCTGTAGATTCCTGACAGTGTTTTTTAGATTTCTGATTTCTTCTTCTTTTCTTTGATTTGACTGTTTCCTTTCCTGTTCTCTGTCTTCTAATTCCGATATTCTCTCTTCTGCTTCACCCATTCTGTTTTTAAGGCTCTCTAATGTGTTTGCCATTTGATCTATTGAGTTCTTCATTTCATTGAGGTTTTTTGTCACTATCTCAGTTTTATGTTTTACTAGTTTTTTCATTTCATTTTGATTTCTCCTTAATATTTCATTTTCACGGGAGAGATTTTCTATCTTGTCCATTAAGGATTTCTGTAGTTCAAGAATTTGTTTTTGAGAATTTCTTAATGTTCCTATCGCTTTTTTGAGATCTGCTTCTTGCATTTCCTCTATCTCTTCATCTTCATAATCTTGCTTTGGCGTGTCTTTCTCATTTGGGGGTGTCATAGTGTCTTCCTTGCTTTTGTTACCTCGGCTTCTATGTTTATTGTTTGGCATGTTGGAGATAATTTATGTTGTTTTTTTTTTTTTGACTCAGTTGGGAGTGGAGTTGAGGGTAGTTGAAATCTGGCCTCTGTGAGTATTCGTTTGATCTACCTCTGGGACCACACCAAGAGTTTATTCAGCCCTCAATGTGTTCTCCAGTTTTGCTAAAGTTATTGAGTTTGGCTGCGCTTTAGATATGTAAAATCGCAGTGCTCTTTGTTTTGCTTGTTGAGTGAAGGGTGAGGCCTCTGTTTCCCTCCCCCCTCAATGTCTTGGGTTTCTGAGGTCTTACCCTCCTCCGTTGGTTCCCGCACTGGCGAGATTCTGTGGCACGGCTCCCGCCGCACGGCTCCCGCCGCACGGCTCGGCTCCCGCCGCACGCGACATTTTTATATCAATTAAAATCTTACTTTTACAGGATTTATTTATTTTCTTGTAGAGTAAAAGAGAGAGTGAAAGAAAGATAGAGAAATATCTTACATCCAATGGTTCATTCCCCAAATACTCCCATCATCTGAGTATGGGCTGGGCTGAAGCCAGGAGACAGGAATTCCATCTGAGTCTCCTATGTGGGAGGGAGGGACTCAAGTACTTGTTTCATCATTGTCTGTCTCTCAGGCACATTAGCAGGAAGCTGGATTTGAAGCAAAGTAGTAAAGACTTGAACCAGGGACACTGATATTGGATATAGGGATCCTAAGCAATGGTTTAATACATGCACCATAAAGCTTGCCCCCAAAACCTATTCTTAAGTGACTAAATGACAACATGGGGAAAAAAACCCACTAATATTTTAGCAAAACATAGAAAATTGATATATTCTATTGGTGAACTATTTTCCATAGTAGCCAGCTGATACAAAAACACTGACTTTAGCAAAAGGAAACTTTCATAAATGAACTGAAACTCAGATCTGTGAAACTTTTTTCAATCAGTAGCATTTGGAAATACAAAATGCATATTTTATTTGACAGATTTTGCACATCACTTTCTCCACCCCCCAGGATAACACAGGAGGAGAAATGCTTCCATATGCTACAACTGAATTTCTACATATTTTGAGCAATAGTTGAAGGTGGGGATGGGAAGGGAGGAGAATGCAGCATGGCAAAGGACAAAAGTTAAGAAGAGGACAGGAAAACATTCCCCTTAACCACTACTGAGTTAAGATGTTTTTATTCTTTTTGGTCTCAATCTATTGTAACATTGAATGCTGATTTTGTATGAAAGGATTGAACTAATATAAATTTAATTTGTTGGCCTAACTCACCCCTGGCTGTTTCAGCCATTTGGAGAGTGAATCAGTGGATGGAATCTCTCTCTCTCTGTCTGTCTCTCCCTTTCCCTCTTTCAGTCTGCCTTTCAAATAAATAAAAAATAAATATTTTTTTAAAAAGCATAGGAAGTACTGTAAAAAGTGAATTGTTAGGCAAACTTTCAACTTTATAAGTAATTATACCATTTCATACCAGATGAGAATGTTCACAACTCCTCCAACTATTTAAATTGGCAGTTTTCCTAATTTAATAATTGAATTGGCAAAAAGATATCATTTTATGGTTTTAATTTATATGATTTCTAATGATTTAAAACTCTCTTCATTTCTTTTAGTCATTCTCTTTGACCATGTTGAAATTTAAATGATTGTCTTTTTTAGATTTTAAACAAATTATTTATTTGAGAGGCAGAGTAACACACACACACACACATACACAGAAGGGGAGAGAAAGAGAGAGAATTTTCTATCCTTACATGCTCTGGTTCACTCTCCAAATGGTTACAACTTCCAGGTCTGAGACAGCCTGAAACCATGAGCCAAGAACACCATTTTGGTCTCCCATGTGAGTGGCAAGAGCCCAAGCTTTTGGGTTATCTTCAGATGTCCTCTGAGGAGTATTAGTAGCAAGTTAGATAGGAATTATGGTAGCTGGGACTCTAATCAGCACTCTGATATTAGATGCCAGTGTTGCAAGTGGAAGCTTAACCTGTTGTGGCACATGGGAGGTCCTATTTTTCAAAACTGCTTTACTGCAATTCTTGTTATTAATCGTCCATTGGTTATATATGTTGTAATTATCTTCTCTTTGTTTAGTCTTTTCATTCACTTCCTATATATATATATATATATATGTATATATATGATATAATCATTTCATTAATCTCTTCTATCATGATCTTAGTTAAGAAATCATTCCTGAGGTAGGCATTCTGGTAGCAGCTTAAGCAGCTTAAACCACCACGTGGGTCATCTGAATATCATATGGAAGTGCTTGTTCAAGTCTTGGCTTCTCTGCTTATAATCCAGCTTCCTGCTAACATGCATGAGATAGCCGATAATGGTTTAAATACTTGGGACAAAGGCACCCATGTGGGAGACTTGGATGAAGTTACTACTGATGCCCGGCTTTGACCTGGCCCAGCCCTGGCTGTTGTGGGCACTTGCAGAATAAACCAGTTGGTAGACGATCTCTGTTCTTTTCTCAATCTCATTCTCTCTCTCTCTCTCTCTCTCTCTCTCCTGTCTCAACCTGTCTCTGTCACTCTGCCTTTCACATAAATAAATATACCTAAATATAATTTTTGGCTCATCAGAAATATACTTATCTGTTTTGTTATAAACACTTTAAAGCTTTGTTCTTAAGTCTTCAAATATTTGGAATAAAATTTTGTTTGTAAGATGAAGTAAGTATCAAAGTTCATCATTTCAAATTTTTAAAATTTATTTTCACTTTATTTGAAAGGTGAAAGCAGAGGAAGAGTCCAAGAGACAGACAGAAATGAATATTCCATCAATTGGTTCACTTCCTAAATGCCTGCTACAAGCTGGACTGGTCCAGGTCAAAGTCATGAGCCCAGAAGTAAATCCAGGTCTCCATATGGGTGGCAGTCACCCATATACTTGGGCCATCATTTGCTGTCTCCCAAGGTGTACAGCAGTGGTAAACTTGATTGAACAGTGGTAAACTTGATTTGAACTCCAAAATGGGATGCAGGCATGTCAAGTAGAGATTTAACCACTGTACCAAAAACATCTGTACCACAAATTCATCTTTTATTGCTGTGGACTACAAAATATTACAATTATTTTTCTTGAGTACTCCTACATTCTCTAGTGAAATTCAATGGCATGTCTCTAATGATATCTTAAATTTCCATATGTGCACAGGAGTGAATATGGTTAAGATTTTCTATTCATTTCTAGTAGATAACTCTTTCATTCTTTTCAGTATTATCTTATCTTGATTACTTTTCCTAGCTTATTGATTTTGATGTGAATTTTAGAATCATTTGTTAAGTTCTCAAAATAATTACATTGAGGTGGGTGCTACAGCTCACTAGGCTAATCCTCACTTGCAGCGCCGGCACCCCAGGTTCTAGTCCTGGTTGGGGTGCCGGATTCTGTTCCGGTTGCTCCTCTTCCAGTCCAGCTCTCTGCTGTGGCCCAGGAAGCCAGTGGAGGATGGCCCAAGTGCTTGCACCCTGCACCCGCATGGGAGACCAGGAGGAAGCACCTGGCTCCTGGGTACCAATCAGTGCAGCGTGCTGGTCGTAGCGGCCATTTGGGGGGTGAATCAATGGAAGGAAGGCCTTTCTCTCTGTCTCTCTCTCTCTCTCACTGTCTAACTCTGCCTGTCCAAAATAATAATAATAATAATTACATTGAAAGCTCCTTTTCTTCTTATTTCACCTTTTGTTTTTCATCTTGTATTTCCATTGGCAGACTTCTGCAGGCAGAAGCATTTAGGAACTGTAACTTGTGAAACTCCATACCCTTTATAGCAAAATGTAAAGATATAGCTCTGGATGTGAAAATCTATAGGTAAATAAGTGGCACTTTATTTCTTTTAATAATGTATCTGTAGAATTGCTTCTGTTTTCTTTGCAGACAATCATGTTATCTGCAATATTTTGAAGTTATATTTTCTTCTTTTAATTCTTAATGCAGTTCATTTATTTTTCTTTGCTTATTATGTTGGCAAATTCTACCGATAGAGAAATAGGAATGGTGACAGTGAATATCTTTGCTTTATTTCAGATTTTAAAAGCAATCGTCCTTTAAAAATAGAACATTTACTCATCAATTTCTGATTCAATACATAGATTAAGGCTAAAAGTTAAACTTGAAATACCACTTATAAAGAATCAAAGTCAATTTGATATACAATATATTCACAATTATTTATATTTTAAGTACCCATTCTTATTTCTTCTTTGATCCATATGTGTTGTATAATTGTTTTTGTAATTTCTAAATATAGAGGGATTATCCTTTTAAATGTTTTCTCAACTTCTGATTTATCTTGTTCTTGTAAATGGCATCAGTAGGTTATATACTGCTTTAAATTCATTGGAACAAATATGGTTTTGTGGTCTAGTGTAAAATGCTTTTACAAATCATCTATTTGAAATGAAAAAGAATAAAAAGAATGCAAATTTTATTTTTTGATGTCTATGCAATAATCAAAACTTGAAATTTTTTAGCCTTACTCTTCTGTATCTCTCCTGATTTTTCATCTTGACTGCATATTTGGAGGAGTGCAAAGAAATCTAATAAACTCTATTTGAATATTTACCTTCCTTTAATATTTATAAATTTCACATTATCACAGTTGAAAATGTATTTTAATTTCTTTTATTTTTATCTGGAGTTTTTTTTTATTGTTTGTGATCTTTCATTCCTAATGATATATTTTGACTTCAGGTGTACATTGTTCAAAATGATTATAGTTATAATTTACTCAACAGGTCTTTTTTCTACTCTACATTTTACTTTTCCTTATCATTATGACCAGCTGTGTATGTTAACCAATGAATTTGGTCTTGCAAATGCTGATGTGTGGAACTTTTCTATCATCTTAGTATTTGAGTTCGAATCTTTTTGTTTCTCTCCTCTTCTTCATGTCCTTCAGTTTTTATTTACTTAATACATGTCCACATTGAAAATGTTCATTGTTTTTTTAAATTACACTTTAATTTTTATTACTCTTAAACTATCACAATTAACTTGAAAAACTAAAGTAAAACAAAGCACTGATCCCTCTAGGGGCAAAAGGGCTTGAAATGTTCACTTGTTTTACATTTCCCACTTTATATATTTTAATTTGCCTTTTACATATATTACTTCTCTACTTTTTATGTTTGTAAAATTAAACATAATCAGTCTAATGGGACATTTAAATGACAATTTTCATTTGCCTGATATTTGCCATTTAATTCGTTTAATTTTCTTCTTACTCCTTGAACAGTTCTTCTGTTATCACAGAAAACTCAGCACCAAGAACACAAATAACCTGATTTAAAAATGGACATAAAAAGACATACAGATGGCTAACAAGTACATGAAAAATATTAAACATCACTAATTATCAGCAAAATTTAATAAAGCCAACATGAGATATTACCTATGTCTCTTTGAATATTATCAAAAAGCAAAAGGTAACAGCTATTGACAAAGATGTGAGCAAAGGGGAATGCTTGTACAATGTTAATGGGAATGTAAACTAGGATGAACATTATGTAAAAATGCCTGGAATTTCCTCAAAACATTAAAAATAAACCATAAGGGTCTGCACCGTGGCTAACAGGTTAGGCTGCAGCCTGCCGGACCAGCATCCCACATAGGCGCTGGTTCATCCTGTATGGGCACAGGTTCAACTCTCGACAACCCCCACCCACCCCGCCTTCTGATGCAGCTCCCTGCTAATGTGTCTGGGAAAGCAGCAGTAGCTAACCCAACTACCTGGGCCATTGCATCAAAGTGGGAGACCCAGATGAAGCTCCTGGCTCTGGCTTTGGCCTGGCCCAGTCCTGGCTGTTGAGGCCATTTGTGGAGTGAGCTAGCAGATGTAAGACTTCTCTTTCTTTGCCTCTGCTTCTCCCTCTCTCTAACTCCACTTTTCAAATAAATAAAATGAATTTCAAAAATAAATAAATGATATGATTCAGTAGTCTTACTTGTGGGTTGTAGGTGATCCTGTGAGTCTTCCTGCCTAGCCTATGCAGTTAGCCTGACTGCTGGCAGGCAGTGAGATCCCCAGGCACATTTCCCCCCACACCCACCTTCTGCCAATCAGGTAAATTGCTCCCGGGTGTGGCCCAGGTCCACCTGGAAAGCTACCCTAGCTATGTAACCTTCAAGCTGATTGGAGAGGCATACAATGCAAGTGTTGGTTCTGTCCTATAGAGTCAGTGTTGCCCTGAATTAGTTACACCCCTTCTGCCTACCGTTTAAAAGTGTACGTGACTGTGAATAAAGATGGACATGTTCACTGAAGCCTGTCCCCCCGGTTCTTATGGAAGAACACCGTCACCCCACTGTCCCCAGCAGTGCAGACTCTGCAGGATGAGTCCACAGTGGGTATAGGTCCACAGGAATTTAAATCAGTGTCTCAAAAGATACCTGTTCTCTGGTTATGCACAATAGCCGAGATATGAAATCAGTTAAGAGTATATAAGTGTTATATATGTTATGTGTGTATGGCATTTATACATATAATGGAATACTATTTACTATTAAACTTTAAAAATTCTGTCATTTGCAATAACATGGATGAAGTCGGAGGACTGCTAAGTGAATTAAGCTAGGTACAAACATAGAAACATTGTATGAAGTAACATATATGCGTTGTAATAGTTAAAAGGGTCAATTCATAGAGGTATAGAGATTAAGATATATCATAATAAAAATAGATTTGATGAATATAAGTAGATGATCCTGTGAATTAAAGTAAATGGAAATGTTTCTGTTAAGTTAAACAGAACAAAACAGAAGCATTTCTACTGGAGTTTGCCAGAAGAGCAGATTGACCCTTGTGATTTGTTTGTTCCCACCACAGTTTAATTCCAGTGACTCTATTCAACAACCACATCTTAAAAACTTACTGCCAGGCCCTGTGTTTAGTCAGAGCTGGGGAGAAGGAATTTGCAGACACTCACGTAAACACATTCTAAGCCCTCTTAATGCCATGGGAGTTTGTTGAGTTACAACACTCTGGGAGAAGAGATCTGGTGCCAAATGAGGATTACAACATGGAAAATATTTCTGACCTTACATCTTGATTTTTCTTCCCTGCTAAGTAGACATATAACTTATAGATATTATTTGAGCTAAAATAACACATAAAGGATATTCTCTGAATTATCCAATACATCATAAAATCTAAATGAATGTTATAATTACAGTGAAGTCTCTTTCCCAGAAAGTCTTTACTCACCATTCCATCGAGTTATTACTTCCCTGCCTCCCTCTTATCGCTGCAGGTGGCTTGTTTTTCTTTACCGCACCGCTCGCTTGCTGACATCATGCCACAGAATGTCGGTGTATCTGTTTATTGTCTGTATCCTCTAAGAATGTCGACTTTGGTGGGATCAGGTTGGATTGGTCTTGTTCACTACTGTATTCTCAGAGCCGAATCTGTTTCTGGAGTCTGGTAGAAGCCCAATAAATAAACACACGTGGAATGAATTAATGCGTGCTGATGCAGGTGCAGTGGAGGGAATTGTTACAGGATTTAACAACTTTGTTAAAGAATTTTTTTTATTTTTATAATAATGGGTTTTCTTTTAATGGTGAAGGTTATTAATTCAATCTGAGGACGTACTCTGGTGAAGAGTCAAAGCAGTTGAAGGCGAATCTTTTTTTTTTTTTAATGTATTTATTTGAGAGGCAGAGCTACAGACAGAGAGGGAGAGACAGAGAGCCCAGTCTTGCATCCGCTGGTTCACTCCCCAAATGGCTGCAACAGCTAGAACTGGGCCAATCCGGAGCCAGGAACCAGGAGCTTCTTCTAGACCTCCTACATGGGTGCAGGGGCCCAAGCACTTGGGCCATCTTCTACTGCCTTCCCAGATCCTTGGCAGAAGAGGGACTGGATTGGAAGAAGGGTTGGATCAGAAGAGGAGCAGATGGGACACGAACCAGCACCCAGGTGGGATGCCAGCTCCACCGTCAGAGGCTTAGCCTACTATGCCACAGCACCGGCCCCTGAAGGTGAATCTTGAAAGATGTGCTTGCCAGGGCTGGCATTGTGGCATAGCCAGTAAAGCCACTGCCTGAAATGCTGGCATCCCATATGGGTGCTGGTTCATGTTCCTGCTGTCCTACTTCTGATCCAGCTCCATGCTAATGGTCAGGGAAAAGAAGTGGAAGACTGTCCAAGTGCCTGGGCCCCTGCAACCAACATGGGAAACATGGAGGGAGCTCCTGGCTCCTGGCTTTGGCCTAGCCCTGCTCTGTCCATTGAGGCCATCTAGGGAGTGAATCAATGTATGGAAAGATCACTCTGTGTGTGTCTCTCCCTCTAGCTCTTTCAAATATGTAAATAAATCCTACAAAAATACTTGTTACAGACTAGAAGGAGTGTAAAGGGATTGTTGGAAGAAAGGAAAGAGGCTTCTTGGAAAGTAATTGTGCTAACTAATTGCGGACTAGTAAGTATTGTTGAAACCAAGCAATTTAATATTGTGCATGGTTAGGCCTTGCAAGACCTGGTAAGACACGAGGCTAAAAAGTTAACCAAAGACAAGGTTGCCAAGGTCCTTCAGTGTCCTGAGGTACCTGCTGTGAGGCTTTGAGTAGCATGAAAATGATACATAATTGAGTGGCTGTGAACAGGTAAGTAATGAAGGACCAACACTGTGATACAGCCAGTAAAGCCTCCACCTGCAGTGCCAACATCCCATATGGGTGCCAGTTCGAGTCCTGGCTACTTCACTTCTGATCCAGCTCTCTGCTGTGGCCTGGGAAAGCAATAGAAAATGGCCCAAGTCCTCGGGCCCCTGCACCTGCGTGGGAGACCTCGAAGAAGCTCCTGGCTCCTGGCTTTGTATTGGTACAGCTCTGGCTGTTGTGGTCATCTGGGAAGTGAACCAACGGATAGAAGATTCTCTCTCTCTCGCTCTCTCTCTCTCTGCCTCTGTCTCTCCCTCTATGTAGCTCTGCCTTTCAAATAAGTCTTTAAAAAAAGATGTATAGGATCTCGTTTTATGATGTTGCCTAAATTTCTACTATTCTCAATGTGTTCTAATTTTTTTTTTTGACAGGCAGAGTTAGACAGTGAGAGAGAGGCAGAAAGGTCTTCCTTCCATTGGTTCACCCCTCAAATGGCCAGTATGGTGCTTCTTCCTGGTCTCCCGTGTGGGTGCAGGGCCCAAGTACTTGGGCCATCCTCCACTGCCTTCCTGGGCCACAGCAGAGAGCTGGCCTGGAAGAGGAGCAACTGGGCAGAATCCAGCACCTCAACCGGGACTAGAATCCGGGGTGCTGGCGCCACAAGCAGAGGACTAGTCAAGTGAGCCAAGGCACCGGCCATGTTCTAATTTCTTATGTTTTATCTGGAAACAAAATCTACTGAATGCATGAGTACAATTTCCTGCATATTTTTAAATATATTTATGTTTATTTGGTATATTTGGTATATGTCTGAATTAGATCTTATTGTTATTTGGTATACTTTTTATTATAGAACTGCTTTTCAGTTCTCTTTAAATCATATAAGCACTTTATTTTGCTTGTGGGTAAATGTTAAGCAAGTATGTATGATGGTTGCAAAACTCAACCAAAGAAAAATCTAAGGCCATCATTATGATAAAATTACAGCTATAGAGAAGCTGGAAGTCAAAATTTAAAAGATCATGGGGAAAATAAAATTCATAGTGCTTTGTAAAAACCAGTCTTTTTAACTCTCCAGTATTTCTGGAAACATAGCTATTACCAGTAGGAGAACTTTTAACTAAGAAATCAACATTCCTCTGGCTCATTTAGTGGTCTGTTATTCATTTGAGTGTTTTTGTACTTATTAGGGCATGATAATTCCTCAAAAAACCTCAAAAGCAAGTGCACTGGAGTTTTCCTTTGCCATAATTTCCAAATGGTGTTGTTGAAAACATAACAGGACTTTTCTCAGTTTTATGTTTTTCTCCCAAATGAGGGAGTGCAGTGAAGTCTCCAGTGAATCAGTCTTAGGAAAGAAAGAATCCATATGCATCTTTGTTTCAATTCAGTGATGAGGAAGTTTATACAGAAAGTCAAATTTATTGTTAGTGGAACAATTGAGAGGAGGTTCTTTTCAAAATTCACCCTATTGCTGACCACATCTCCCAGTTACCTTCCTGGAAATTCCATCAGAGTGAACACTAAGCCACCTGTCTTGATAGAGCACCAGCTGGAGGGCTCTGAAAGGAAAAATTCGTGAGCAGGAAGAAGCATTGCAAAGCGACTCTCAAATAAGCTTGGTGCAGGAGCGTCTCATGCTAGCTTTAGGACTTTACAAAGAGGCAAAAGGAAACTTTGGGATAATAAGTTTATTATCTTGATTATGATAATTTCATGAAGATATACATGTCAAAACCCATTGAACTATACACTTTAAGTATGTAAAGTGTATTGTGCCTTGAATATACTTCATTTAAACTGTAGAAAAATGAAACAAAAAAATCTATAAGCCAGCATTTTTTAAAAGATTGATTTATTTAGTTGATAAGCAGAGTTACAGAGAGAGAGAAAGACAAGGAGACAGAGAGAGAGAAAAAAACAGATTTTCCCTCCACTGATTCACTCCCCACATGGCTGCAGCAGCCAGAGCTGGGCCAGGCTAAAACCAGGAGCCTGGAACTCCATTTGAGTCTCCCACATGGGTGGCAGGGCCCGAGGACTTGGGCTGTCTTCTGCTGTTTTCAGATGCATTAGTAAGGAGCTGGATCAGAGGTGGGGCAGCTGGGACTGGAAACCAGGCCCTCAGATGATGTGCTAACATCACAGATGGCGACTTAATCCTCTGTGCCAGAACCCCAGCCTGTAAATCAGCATTTTTATGCCTTGCTCTCAGGTGAAGAAATTGGGGACCAGAGTGCTTAAGTGCATTGAAGATGCAAAAAAAAAATTACCCTCATGTATGCATATTGTGAATAGCAGGTTTCTTTCTAGTTGCTTCCCTAGAGAACAAAACTTTTCTACTTTTTAACTATGTTAACTATGCTGTATCATAGTAACACTCTAACTAAGCTCCAGTACAAGACTCACAAAGGGATTCAAAATGTTGGAATCCTACATTGGGTGACATACTAAAGCAAGTCTATACACCTGAGACACTGTGTCTGGTGTTCTGTTTTTAGCAAAGCACCACAACATGCTGTTTATTCATTTAAGATGTTGAAAAGCACTACCTTACCTGGGGAGGAGGAGGAGAGGCACGGGGAGAACAGATTAGGCAGTCTCCAGATTTTCTTCCTTTTACCCTTCTCCAGGATGGGCCACTGACGCAAGGTGACTGGGGGAGCCAACAAGAAGCTGCTGTTCTGCAGCTGTTTGTGCCCTGAAGAGGTAAGGTTTGGCCTCTGCAAGGAGGAGCTGTCCTCAGATAGGCTCTCCCTACTGCCTTCCCTCGATTCTTATACCTGGCACTGAATTTGATCATTGTCAGCTGACATTAACTATACAGGAAATGGCTGTTTTGAAAGTTACAGTTTTGCTTTTTAGACTTAAGAATACCATAGGACTTTGGATAGACAGAAATCAAAATCTTTTAAAAAGGCAGATTGCCAGCTGGGAAGAGATTTCCCCTAAGCAGCATAGAGGAAAAGCCTGTTTAAGCCCTTCACATTCTTTCTAGAGAGAATTTATGGCAAATTCTCTATTACCTACTTAAGAATAGCTTTCCAATGATTGATGATGAATTTTGTAAATGAGAGGAGGAAAGTTTATTTTCATTTCTTCTATAATACAGTCTTTTGAGAGAAAATAAAATTTAAGTTTATTCCAAAAAAACATAATCTGAGAGTGGTATCACAGCTCAAGGTTCAAGTAACTTACCTAGTTGTAGAAAAAAAGCATTGGCATAAAAATGCACATTGTACCTAATGTAATATATATTGTATATCTGCTAGTCAACTCAGTCTTAAGTGATGACAGTTCTTGATAGCATTCCATTTTACCATAAGATAGTGTTCACTGAAAATGTTCTGCCAAAACATATTGTGCTTTAGAGAAATGCTTCCTTTTGTTTTGTACACATAATTGGCTCTGTATAAATCACTAGGAATGAGTACATTTTTGACAGCATGCCATTAGTCTCCAAACAGGTTTTTATTGCTAACTTGGTAAAATGGAAGTTATTCTTATAAATTATAAACCCAGTTTCCCATTACAGAGCTCAAAACCTCTGGTTGACTCCAACATAAATTGGTTTTTAAGGTCTCGTTTTAGGAAAATTTTGTGCTTATTCCATGTTAGAGAATCCTGGTAGCTAGCCACTATTTTTAACGTTACAACCAAAGGTTGACTGCAGAGATTCTATAGCAACTCCTTAATTAACAGGATCTCATTGCATAAGAATCTGTGAAAACAACAGCAAATACATAAGCACTTTGTGAGACTTAATGCATGTTTCAAAACTCCTTGTAAGTGGGTTCTAGAAGCAGATAATTTACATCAGGGAAAATGCTCTCTTCATATCAGTAAGATATTGCAGAACAGAGATGTCTTTTGAAATCTAATCAGTTCTTTTAGGTATCTTATATATAAGACACGAATTTCACAAACACCAAGCACCATGATGCCATTTGCTGTTTTATTTTGCTATTAACTTGTTAACATAACATGTAAATACTCAAAAAGAAACATGAACATGAATGAGAGTGAAAATTAATTCTAAGAAAGAAAAGTTTCACAAGGTAAGTATGCAAATTCTTAATACTAAAATACTTTTCTAAGTGTATGTGACTTTATAAATTTCATTTACTATTTTGCAAAATTACTGGTCCCATAATACTAGGGGGTTACAAAAGAGCATACAATAATTGAATTAAAAGATAACATGAATTTTCCATGAGTATTTTGGAGCTCCTTATACACCATTAATTTTTCAACAAAGTAAATTTGAACATATTGAGATAGTTTTGTTCAAGACAGTAAACATATATGCATATGTAGTCCATGTTTGTGGACACATTAAATTAAGATTTAAGGATGAGAAAACTTGGCTGACTTCCCTGCAATCAGTAAAAGGTTTTGCACATTCTTTGATAGTAGACATAGAAAACACTAAATTTACAAATACAGCATTAGTTTCATCTCTATTTGTATGTGTGTGTGCATGTGCTGTTGTGATGAAATAGGCCTGCTTTTCATCTTTTCTTTTTTTTAAAAAAATGTGGTCAATGTTTACAAAACATTTCCCTCAGAATTTAAAATTTTTGGAAGTAATAAACAGCAATAAAAAATGGATACACACACACACACACACAAAAACCTAACCATACAATACTGTTCCAGGATACACTTCAGCATAATTGTAATTAGCAGGCATTAGTTAACAGTGATTTCATTTGCTACGCGTAGGCATTCATACATATCTGGAGGCAGACTCATTTGGGTGATGTGATTGCCATCCAAACGCAGATGCTTGATCTTGGAGTAGGATAGTGGCCCCAGGATCTTACAGAAGCTCTTCACTTCAAACTCTGCAAATCAAAGAATAGAGAGCTTTAATGATTATTTTAGTTACTGGCTTCAAAGAATCTTTACAAAAATTTCTTATCTGTATTATCAAGTAAGTCTCAATTAGAAAAGTCGTGTGCTATATATCTTAAATTTTGGACTATTAAGGTCATATTTGTGGCTACAAACATAATGCAGGAATATTTAATGAACAGCAGCTAGGGTAGACCAGAGTATTTTGTGGAATTTCTCAAACAAAAGAGCTTAATTACTATTAGAAATTGACTTTTAAAAAGTATCCTACAAGTATTTAATTATTATCTAAGAACCCTTTTGAAATCTTTATTCTGATCTGAAAAAATTTATATGTTGATGCTGTTGTATGAACAACCTCGCCATATAAGCATCTGGATTTTTGCATCCTAAAATAAAAAGGATTAACTATATGATATCTGATGAAATTTGTCTTAGGGCAAAAAAGCACATCATGCCATGTCCACCATCCACGTTCTTTTTCTTTTCTTCTGTGGTCAAAAAGTAGCCACTGGGGGACAGAAATTGTGATGCAGTGAGTTAAGCTGCTGCTGCTTATGATGTATGTTTTCCCTGTCAGAGGGCCAGTCTGAGTCCAGGCTCCTCCACTTCCAACCCAACTGAAGATGACCCAGGTACTTGGATCCCTAAGACTGATGTGGGACAATCCAATGGAGTTCCTGGATCCTGGCGTTGGCCTGACCTAACCCTGGCTGCTGAGGGCATTTGGGAGTGAATGGAATATATCTCTCTCCTCTCTCTGTCACTGTAGCTATCAAATCAATCTTTTAAAAAAAGCAGCCACCAATGAAAACTGATTAAGACTTCACTGGATTACATATCTATGTGTATACATAGAAGCTATCTATATTTACATAAGTCTATTGCAGATTAACACTATTTGGTCACTTATCTTGTTACTTTTGTTCATTCTTGAACTTAGTTCACAATGACTTTAATGGAAACCCCATCACACTGTACTTTTCCTCCAAGATGGTGTCTTAAATAACTCATCAGTCTAATTCCCAGATCTTATCATGGTACCTATTTCTTAGAAATGATGAAACAACATAGAAAAATTTAAACAAAGGACTGAGCTGACATTTTACCTCTGCCAATTTTCAGTTTTTATACAATTAATTAAGGTATGTCCAGCACTTCACCCAGTACCAGTACATAGTATATCCTAGGTAATAAAAAATCCTTTCAAGTTTTTTCTTTTCCAAATTTTTCGCATTAGGAAAATCTGTAATTAAGCTAATTTTTAGAATTGTAAATATGAAAATAGTTTGAGGTTATACCTTAATATAGATATAACCTTTAACATTAGACATTGAATACTGAATTACACAAATATCAGATACTCAATTTGATCTTAGACATTAAAAAATCCAGGGCTGTAATATTTATATTGAGAGACAATTTTATGCATGATTATTTTCCTGCAAAATATTCTATATTAAGGAGTTACATGCAGACTAACAACTATGTCTGACCAGATGTCAAGCAGAAAGAAGGAGCAAAGGTACCTTTTATGTTACATTTTCAAATAGCCACCATGTGCTAGGTACTATGTTTTCTATCCCAGCTTGGAACCAAGGGGCTATTCTGCTACAGGCTGCCTTTCCTATCCCACATGAACTCTGTGCTTCATCCATACAGCGTATTCCAGTTTATGTGCCTCTATTTATGCCTTTCTTCCTTCTAGTTTCAGAAAAAGAAGTAATCCTGTTCATACTGCAAAAACCCACTTACTAAAACTGACGGATTTCTTCAGCCCTGACCCATGTTTAATCCTTTTGGAACTATAACCTATCAGAATATTCTTCCCTTGAACCACAGCTGTTTAAAATGTGGGATCATATGTTGCCACATGGTGAGTTTTGTAACAACTTTCGGGGGTTAGATAGATTAGTGTGACTGTGTATTGGATGGTAGTCCAACAGCACCAACCCTTGCTTGTCTTCCAGATACAACAAAGAACATGTGGAGTTTCATAGTTGGCAGTTGTGGTCTCCTTTATGAGAACATCCCAACCCTCAAGAAGTTTCATGAAATTGTTGCAGAATTACAACATATCACATTCATAGGATACATTATAATTTTTCTGATAGCAATATTCTTCTCCAGCATAAAATTGGAACCAAATGTCATTAAATACAGATGTTAAATTTCAACGGATTAAATTGTAGCTATTATTGCCATAAATATGAGTCAGTGATTCATACTTGGTTTTTCATTTTAAAAACTTTATCCATGAATCTTGGCTTTTCTCTCCTGCCAAATTTTGTTAAAGACTAAGGTGATGAGTGGTCCCTGAATGTGTATTGCTTAAATTGATAATGTTCCCATAAGGGCATAAGGATGCACACAAAATCCAAGTAGATCAGGTCTAACCTCACCCAGAAGATAAATTAAAAATGAAACTATGGCAGCAAGAAAATGGAGAAAAGGAACTATAGGAAAATCAAATTAGTGTAAACACTGTGTATAATAAAAAAGGGGTTGTATAACAATAATAATAACAATAATAAAGATGTCCCAAACCCTCCTCCTGGTTCTCCCCCTCATTCTTGGATTCCCCATCAGAATGCTATGAAAGCCACACATACTGTATCTGAGATAAGAGAGGTAGTTGATTGTCATGCAAACAGAGTAACATATAAAGTCCCAAGTAAAGATGTCAGGGAAGACCATGAGGATATGGTCTGTTACGGGGACAAATGGGAGGGAGATTTCACCACCTTTCATAGCTCTACCTCTTCTGAACTTGTTTATTTCTCCCTCAGCTGGATATTTCAAATAAACAAATGCAAGACCAAGTCAAAGTCATGAAGGAGGCAAGCAATGACAGGTAGCTATCAAGAGATAACACAGTAGGATTATTAATTAAATTTGAAGAAATTCAACATCAAATACTATAATCTTAATTGTTCCTCATCTGGATACTCTCAGAAAAGGCCAGATATTGGATGTACAATTGAACCAGTGTTCTTATATGATTGAATTAGAGATATATTTTTGTGTGGCTGTGTTTAGGCTGTACAGCTTATGCCTTTAATCACTTGAGGCTGAATCAATTAAACACAGCCATGGCTTTCTACTTACTTTCAAGTTCATTGACCTCCAGGTAATAGTTTTCAAGATTTTCATTAACAGTTGGTATGTTTTTAAGCTTATTATAGGAGAGATCCAGCTCAACCAGAGATGATATATTAAAAGAATTTCCAGGTATTCCACTATCAGCCAATTCATTATGAGATAAACGCAGATACTGTAGGCCATTGAAACGTTTGAAATACTCATCAGGGATGTCACTGATCTTGTTGTTGTCTAGGTAGAGAGTTAGAAGAGATGCAGGGAGGCCAGAAGGCAGTTTGCTCATCTGGTTGAAGCTCAAGTCCAGGTACTCAAGTGATTTAAGACCTTTAAAAGCAGCTGAAACAGCATCTTCTTTCAGCTGATTGTGTTGAAGGTGAACGAAGGTCAAGTTTAACAGTCCATCAAAGGAACCCAGCTTCGTGATCTTGTTGTGGGTAAGTTGCAGATCCTCCAGAGATTTAGGAAGCGGCCCCACAGACTCTGTGAGATTGTTGTGGTTTATGTGCAGCTTCTTCAGTTGCTTCAGTTTAGAGAACACTTTTCCTTTTATCTTGGAGTTTTCTAGGAGGTTGTGATCTAGAATGAGCCACTGCAGATCAGTCACGTTCTCAAAGGCCTTTTCATCAATACGGTCAATCTGGTTATTCCTAAGGTAGAGGTATTTGATTCCAGGAGGTACCATTGGCACACTTTTCAACTTCAGCTCATCACAGTACATGGCAGTTGGATAGTTTTCAGGGCAGTTACACTCTGGTGCACAGTTCGGTGATGAGACCCCATAAATTGAAAGGGGGAAATCATAATCATAGTATTGGCCACTGGCACTGTTGACTAATGCCAGGAAGAGAGTAAATGCACCTAGATTCATTTTCAGCAAATGGTTTAAACCTAAATAGAGTGGAAACATATATTATTATAAAAATGGCATACTTTCAAGAAAAGGAAATTTTATTTTCAATGTTAAGTGCATTATCAAGTATGTATTTTATTTTATGCTTTTTCAATGCATCTACAATAGTGTCTTAAGTGATGTCTTAAAATATTTCATGTAAGTATGTTGGCAAGGGTGTAAGTTTATAACTTCAGGGCAGAGAAGAGGGGGCTTCAGTTTTATTTGCATACACAGGCGCCCCCTTTTGGGAGAGCTAAGCTTAATTGTCCTTGTCAGCTCAAGTGCTTCCTGAATGAAATGCCTTCCTCTAAGAAGTTTCTGGGTGATGCTCATTGACCACCATGTTAGAACACAGTTTCAGAATATCCCTCAAACCAGAAGAAATGAAAATTAGAAGACAATTGCAAACTGTACACTTTACCCTACTATGTGACATCATTAAAATGTCTTGTTAAGAAGATCCTTATTGGGAACATGGGCAATTCATGGGTTGGTCTGAAAGAAAAGTGTTATTATGTGTGTGTGGGGTGGGAGGAGGATGATAAATTTTAAACTGTCAGGTTATTGTTGGTTCTTAGGAGAGGAACCAGAATTCATGGCGTATTTATAAGATTGCAAGTTTTGTCTAATATTCCATACTTTTAAGTTCTTTATAAAACTCTGTTAGGAAATTAATATTTAGGAAATTAAATCAAGTAAAACTTATGTTTATTAGTCAGGAAACACTCTAAGAATTTTCATATCTAGAAATGGATTCAAACAGGTAGAGAAAGATATTTTATTTCAATTTTACAAATGAAGTTCTTTTCTCTCTCAATTACAAGTTCTCTACTTTCTTCCTTCCAAAATTTAAGAGGTCATGATTTGCTAATCTGGATTTTAGTGGCCTCACATAATGACAGTAGAGGAGCATTTGGAATTAAATAAAAGTTTTATTTAACACTAACATTAGGAAACATGTAGTAAAGGAATCAGCTGATGCAGATTTAGTATAAACTCTAAGAGTTATCTTCTCAAATGTACATGTTTTGAAAATGAATATCAATAAAACACATTTTAATTGTTTGGAGGAAGTATAGAATTAGTCATGTAGGTGAAGTACAATTAAAGTATAATGGTTGGACTTTTGTAGAGTGCAGTTATGACTGGGCAAGTTGGTAGCTCTTGGAGAGAAGTTAAATCAAGAAGAACATTCCAATATGTAGCAAAGAATATTATCATCTTCCTCTGAGAAGTATGACACAAACTATTAGATCAAGATGGCTTGGGTAAGAAGGATTTTGAGGGCCAAGAATTTTAAATAACTATTCTTTGCTTTAAGTTTAATCATAAGGCACTTGATTTCAGAAAATGAAACATTCATGAAAGGTATTAGAAACACTTCAATTGTTGACATAATAGCATCTTAGTAAGTTATTCCCTAATATTATAATAGGGACATTCAATTTAGTTTACATGACTTGACCATGATAATAATTCAATAGTACTAAAAATAACATGATGACAGACTCCTAAAATCCCTTATAAATTACAGTATGTTGATACTGTTAACATTTGTCTTGCTTCATTAATAAGCTCCCATTTTATTTAAATTGAATATATACCAAGATAGTCATGGTAAATATAACGTGAGTATTTAATGATAGTAAAAAAAATCTTCCATATTTTTTACAGAGTAAAAATGAGTTTGTGCCCATATAACGCCTCCACTATGAGGCAAAAGCACAATATACTTTCTCCTGTGCTTTCAAATATCTGTTGCTGCAGAGGAAATAGGTTTTTCAAAAAGTAAATCATTTTCCAGAATAACTTTAAAACATGTTCCTTAAGACTTACATCTAAAACATAAATCTTTAAAAACAATAACATAGAAGCAAGTAATTATATGTATGTAAGTACTTTAGTTCACATTTTATAACAATATAGGGTGTTTATTATAAAATGCAATAATATATTCATTGAAAAGCATTTTGAATGATGATTGAAATGTTCTTCTTTGATCCGATATTAGGTTTCAACAATTCTAGCATATATAACTGGATAAATAGCAAGCATTTTAATTTCCATTCTTTTTTTTCACAGTCTCTAACAATTTTCTCATTTTAACTCTGAAACATTTTTAACTTCTCTTGCCAAGCAGTACAGAAAATCCTGTGTAAGATTTATCTCAAATCCATAAATAATAGAAAGCATATTAAGCAAAAGACAAAAGTAAATGATCACAACTGAATTTGCTGCTGAATAGCAGTTGGAAAAGTGATTCTAGAGTTTTGTTTTTTTTTTCTTCTGTTCCTGTTACAATAAACACTGTCCCAAACAGTTAGCATCCCCAGTGCAATAGTTAAAACAGCACTTACCTTACTGTCTTGCTTCTGCTTTCGTTAATTCTTAAAGCAGATGCACTGTGGACAAGAATCCACCAATATATGCTGTAAACTCTGTCAGGACGGAGCTGGCTGCCAGATTCTTAGTGATACAAGAGCTGGGGAGGGAGGGGGGACCAGCCCAGTCACGCCAGTCTCTGAGTGGAGTTATGTCACTGTGGGGCTCTTGTGGTGTGGCATGAGAACACTGCTCTGTAACGAAGTGCAGGTGGACGTGGTGAGCAAGCACAGCCCTGTTTTTTTTTCCCCCCCATGGGGAGAGAGAGAGAGAGAGAGAAAGATGCTTAACTAGTTCAAATAGCATAGCTTTTCACCAAGAATTAAGTCTTGCTCTAAATAAGGCATCTCAACAGTGAGAACATTGCTCTCAGAAACCTCTTTACATCTGTGGTTATGGCAATAATTAAGCTCAATTAACTCAGCCAACTTTCATGTTCATCTAAAGTTCTCATAAATCATAAACAAAACAATTTCAGAAAAATGCAAATGTGCAAACTCAGAGGATTGTGGTCCTTCTGCCCATCATTCTTGGAATCCTTTCTGTTTTACTTGGCCTCACTTAATTTTTACCAAGAGGGCAACTTACATTAGCTTGTAAGCTACAAAAAAATGCTTCATATAACTCTGATAGGAATGATAATTATCAACATTTCCATTTTATTTCTTATGCTAAGGGAATTCTTTATGCTGCTCATGTCTGGAACCAATCAGCAATGTTTTGCCTGTTTCTTATTTTGTGGATTTCATTTAGGAATTCACCCAAAACCCTACTTGGAGATAGAATTCTATAGCTTAATGCCAAAAAATAGAAAAGAACAAAGAAAAAAATAAATTTATGTTAAAAATATCACAAGGCAATCATCTTTCAGTCTGTCACTGAATGCTAACAGTATCATTTTTTAAAGCTAAAAGCTATTTGAAGTTTTAATCTCACGCAGGCCTGATTTGATATATCTTTCATTATTAGTTCCTGACATTTGCTTCTAGAAAATGAGAGTTTATTTGAGTCCTTGTCTATTATACTTTTGATAGGATCACCTATACTTATAGGCTTGTTCCTCCAAATTTGTGATTTGATTATGTTTGTAAGATTTTTTAAAACAAAAATTTTAATGAAATATATTATAATTTCTCACTTAGAATACCATTTTTAGCCATAAAATCAGTGTAAATTTCATTTCCATCACTAATATTGCATTTGTTTGAAAAAAATTAGACCAAATATCTCATTTTTGTTCCAAGAAAATTGGAAAAAAAACCCATGATCTTGAAAGTAATTCAGAGATGTGTAGGATGATTCACAAGCATGAAATTTGGCTACTGTTATTCATAAAAATTTTTGAAAGGTATAAGTTTTATAATAAATCAAATGTATAAACTTCAGAAATCAAGAAAAAAGACAATAGACAAGTAAAATATAATTAAGTGGCCTTTCTATATGAGAATTTTTTTTAAAAAAACTATAAGCATTGTGTTCATTAAACTCTGTAATCTGAGCTCTCTGAAAAATTCTAATGTTTTACTCCTTAGGATTATTTTTTTTCATAAGGTTATAACTATGTTATGTTGTCTAACATAGATTTTAAATACAAGAAATTTGATTTAGTTTATTTGCAAAGTTGATATTGTCAATGTACTTTTTATAATAAAATTGATTCTATGAGATCAATAGTTGAATAACTGCACATTTGAAAGTTTATTTCATAGGTCTGTTAGCAGAAATGAAGTTAAAATTTATAAACTACTGTTTTTCTTGAATTATTCTCAGAATTTTCACATATTTCTTTAAATATAACCCTTTAAAATCCTTATATGTTATTATCACTTTTCTGGAAGTAGAAACAGAGACCCAGAAAATAATTCTGTGAAAATCATCTAATAAATAAATGTGAAATTAAAATTATGAAAACTATGAATATCTTCACTCATTAAGAAAAAGATGGACAGGACTGAATGAAAACAAAGCAGCTAATTCAATCATTTCAAAATATTTTATAGGCAATATTATTGCCATTTGAGAAAAAGGAGAAATATTAACTAGGCAATAGTTACATTTAGAACAAATGCTAATTTGTATACTCTTTGCTTGTACCTCATGCACTTAGAGGAACTTACAATCATGCTTCAGAACTTTTGGATGATATTTGAAATTTCTATCCTGACGCATAGAGATTCATAGGATTTGTGGAAATGAGTATTGAGATCTAAATGTGTTTTATGGAAACAATAGTTTAAAGACATTGAATTGCACCCATTCCCCTCAGTCTGCCAATGGATTCCCAGAGACTTGAGATCAATAAGAATGATGGTGAACATTAATGCCTACTTTACTCACCTTGATTGGAACTCAATGCTGAACTTCCCAACGCCTCCAGAATCAGCATAACTTGATTCTCTTCACTGCCATAAGCATTTTGGTGGTAGGTCCTGCTATCGGCAGGCTAGCTGGGTAAGCTCTGAAGACTCAGTGCTAGAATAAGAAAGTTATTAAGATCCAAGACTTTGTGGAAAAGTAGATATAAAATCAAAACTTCCTCAGGGCACTTAATAGTAGTAAAAATGAAATAAAAATGTGGTCTTGACACTCCAGTGTCTTCCTTAAAATGAGTTTGGTGAAATCTATAGCAAAACTTAGGGATTTTGTAGAACACCATATGTGTAATGTCTTTAGTATATTGATTCAGCAAAAATATAAGTTATTAACATATTTAATATCTTACAGTTTTCATTAGTTATTCACAGAATCATAGATCTACAGATTTGGAATGATTCTCAGACATCATCAAATTGGTAGGTACTGTTAAATAAATTCTCCAAGTGTTCTGTTGCTGGTGTTTTTTCTCATGGAATGTTTAAATCTAATGTCTTCCTAGAAACTCATCCAAACAAACTCCAGCATTTTCTTTTGGGTGGGTGAACAGTATTGCATGTTTTTCTGCATTCTGTATTCAGTGGTATATAACAGTTTCTACAATGGGAAGTTACCTGAGAACATAGCACATGATGAAATTTAAAAACAGTTCACTGAGAGTAGACAGGAATGTTCTATTTTATCATCTTAGGTTTTAAACTAAACTTTTTTCTATATTACAAATTTCATCAAGTTAGTTTATTTAAGTATATTTTGAAAATCAGGGAGGAAGAATAAAATCAGAATTTTGCATACTTGGAGAATAATCTCAGGGGGAAAAAGAAAATTTTCTGGTGTGTGTGTACAAATATAAAGACATATATACTTTTATTTTCACATAAATAATAAGCATGCTTATAGTTTTAACCTATTTCATATACCAGTAAACAGGGCATACTTTTCTATGTCATTAAATATTATCTAATGTCACTTTTATATGCTACATGAAATTCTATTATATAGATGCACCATAATATAGGTATAAATATTTAATATTGGACATTTGCATTTTCTTACACTTTGCAAAGCATTATCACATTCAGTGAATTTTTTAAAAAAGTTATTTACTGGCCGGCGCCGTGGCTCAACAGGCTAATCCTCCGCCTTGCGGCGCCGGCACACCGGGTTCTAGTCCCGGTCGGGGCATCGATCCTGTCCCGGTTGCCCCTCTTCCAGGCCAGCTCTCTGCTGTGGCCAGGGAGTGCAGTGGAGGATGGCCCAAGTGCTTGGGCCCTGCACCCCATGGGAGACCAGGAGAAGCACCTGGCTCCTGGCTTCGGATCAGTGCGGTGCGCCGGCCGCAGCGCGCTACCGTGGCGGCCATTGGAGGGTGAACCAACGGCAAAAGGAAGACCTTTCTCTATGTCTCTCTCTCTCACCGTCCACTCTGCCTGTCAAAAAAAAAAAAAAAAAAAGTAAAAAAAAAAAAAGTTATTTACTTATCTGAAAGTCTGAGTTCCAGCGGGTGGGGTGTGGGGTGGGGGAGGCATCTTCCATCTGTTGATTCAGTTCCCAGATGGCCACAACAACCAGGGTTGTGCAAGGCCAAAGTCAGGATCCAGGAGCTTCATCCAGGTCTCCCACTTGGGTAGCAGGGTTCTAAACCCTTGGATTATCTTCCATTGCTTTTCCCAGGCTGTTAGCAGAGAGCTAGATGGGAAGTGGAGCAGCCAGGACACGAACCAGCAACCATACAGGAATCTGGCATCAGAGATGTTGCTTTTATCCACTACACCAGAATGCTGGCCCCAGAATTTTATTCTTTATACAGGTTGTACCTGACCTATCTACTCTGCTTATGTGAATAGATACATGTTAAATGAAAGCACCTTTTGAGTAACTGGATTATATTTTCAAACCTACAATAAAGGAGTGGATTCAAATTTTCTTTCTGTTTCATCACATTAATCTCATTTCCAGTCTTAATTTTCACAGATCTTGTGAGCCATGAACCTATCTTTCATCTACATAGTCCTTATGCTCATATGGATATATATTTTAAGCTTATTCAATTGCCTCTACTTTTCTTGGCACCTTACATGGCAAGTATATTTTTAGAATTATCAATAATATGGCTTATATTTTTCCATTAATGTCTATTTTCTAAGAATCATGCACATGAGTGGTACAACCTGATGAAATATGAAATAGCATACTAGGGAATAAGGTTTAATATGAAATCACTCCTCTCCCAGCTGACTCTCCAACCCCAATTTCTAGAAGTAATCATTTTTCAGATTTTGTTCATTAATTCAAATATTTCAGATAAAAATGTATATACAATAGAGTTTCATTTCTCTTTTTCATGGTAGTCTAAGAGCCTGTTACTTAGGCAGATGTGCTTTGGAGAGATAATACCTCCGCTCTCTTTCTCTTTTTCCTCTTTTTTGCCCCGTTGTTCCAGTATTTTCTGCTGTACTGTATAAAACCTTACTTTTTGTTTGAAAGGTTGAAATGTGTCAAATAGAAGCCAATCTCCTTGAAGTGAAGTTGTACTTTTTTTTTAGTCTATTTGCCAAACCTGACAAACCACAATTTGTATATAAGCCCCACTTTTAATTAAAAAATAGCACTCCATAAAAAAGTGGCTAATTATGCCAAGGGCACTTGTAAGACAAGCATGAAATTCTGCCGATGCAATATTTGATCGGTCTTCATGTGTTAGAAAATTCTTTATTTTGGTGAATTATTGTTTCATTGCAAAGTGACTGATTTCTGTCACTGACTTTTCATCCAGCAAGCATTTAGCAGAGCCATCTTAGTTTCTCAACTTTTGCGCGCATTTCTCAGACCGTGAAATGTACTTGGATTAGTAAAATGCTTAGTGGCTTTTTCATTTCTAGTTTGTAAAGCTGCGACAATTTTCTTTGGCTTTTAGAACCCATCATATCTATAATTAATTAATTCATTTTTCATTGAACTCATCTTTAAAGTCATCAGTCCCATGGCGATGCCACAACCCAGTTGTTACCTTTAAACTAGTTGAAATGTTCTGTTGCATAAGGGAAAGTAAATTATTAATATCTGGAAGTCCAGAAGAAATATGAATTTTGTCATATTTTTTTTGCTTATGTCCATTTTCAACCACTTTATTTGAAATATGGCCCACCTTTCCATGATGCACAGAGCTGTGTGATTTATCAAGTTTGTGCAATATAGCTGTGGGTTGAAAATGAAAATGTACCTTTTTAAAGATAGTAATCTAGTTTGAAATATATGAATATTATATTATCATTTTATATTATCATTGAAGAAAACATTTAAAATACAAATAACAAATTAAATTTTAATTTTAAGACACTTTAAAATTTTTTTCTTCATTTTACTTGAAAGGCAAAGACAGAGAGAGAGACAGAGAAAGATCTTTCTTCTTGGTTTATTCTCCAAATGCTTGAAACAGCTGGAGCTGGGCCAGGCTGAAGCCAAGAGCCCAGAAGGCAATGCAGATCTCCTGCATGAATGGCAAGGTCCTAAATTCTTGAGCCATTAGTACTGCCAGGATGTCCATTAGCAGGAAACTGGACAGGAAGTGGAGTAGCCAGGACTCAAAGCAAACACTCTGATTTGGGATTTGGGTGTCCCCAAATAGCAGCTGTGCCACACACCTACCACTAGAAGCATTTTTTTAAAAGAAAAATTATTGCAAAAACAAGACTGAAAAGATTATAAAATAGTGATTTATTGGACAATGAGTAGATTACAGGATTAGAAAAGGAAAAGCAAACATAAACAAAGGCAGTAGAACATATTAGTGTTACTGAGGACAAGCTGAGTTAGACTTTGAAAATACATTTCTGCTCTAAACTCACAACTACAGAAAATTCCAGAAAACATAATACAAGCAGGTCTTCTATTACCCATCTGAACAAGGACACCATCACATGTCACATACCTCCAGGTTCACCTCTGAGAAAATTAAATAAAAAACCTCACAGACAACTGAATATTATAATAAAGAGAACTTCCCAAGAAGTTTTCAAGGCTCACGATCCCCACCTTGAGAACTGTGGCCAGTTGGTGTGCATCTACATTGATTTTATTACTTTGTTATTGTGAATAATGCTGCAATAGACCTGAGAGCACAGGGCCTTCTTTATGCTTATCTAATTTCCTTTGATATAAATCCTCAGAAGTGGAATAGACGCTGGTTAGGATGTCCATGTCTGAATTGTGGTTCCTGGGTTCAGTACTCAGCTCTGACTTCTGACATCAGCTTCCTGCTAATGCAGATCCTTAAAGGTAGCAACAGTGGCTCAAGTAATGGGTTTCTGCCACCCATGTGGGAGGTCTGTATTGCATTCCTGTTCCCACTTTGACTCCAGCAGAGCCCCAACTGTTCCAGGCATTTTCAGAACTATCTCCTTTCTTTGTATCCCTCAATTAAATAACAAATTTTAAGTACAGATTGTCATAAATATTATAAAATAAAGTGGCAGGAAGGTAGTGAAACAATGCAAATTGAATAAAAAACCCCCTCTTGGTTAAACTTATAGTGTAACTGGATAGGGCAAAATAATGAGGTAGAGAAAGAATGTTAAATTCAAAGGTCTCAGAATTTTTGAAAGAGGATCGGTGGCAAAAGTTTAATATCTGATTGCCATGAAAATTATGATCGGACCTGTAAAGAAGACCCCTTTGTGTAGGTTGTCATAGGCATGTTATTTAGTTTGAATTTTTGTTTTAGAGCTTGATGATTGTGATCATTTGCAATCAGTGGAATGACATGGAAAGGGAGATTCTGGATGAGACAAAACAGTGTTAGTCCAGGCAAGAAATAGACATCATGGTTTGGACTAGAGAAGTGACGGTGGAGATGGGTAGAACTTGCTATATTCCATTGAAATATAATCAAGTAATGAGTTAACTACATAAAAATATTCTTTTTAACCTTCTGTAGAAGAGCCTAATTAAGAATGTTAAAGACCCTGAGCACTGAAACATGTACACACACGCACACACAGACACACACACACAGATAGTATTGCTATTCCCCAATGTGCAATTCAAATTAAAATCAATACAAAACTACAAATTATTTGTAAGGCAGTGTTTTTTGTTTGTTTGTTTTTTGTTTTTTGTTTGTTTGTTTTTTTTTTTTACATTAGATTTGCCCGTTGAAGGAAAACTCAGTCATTATTCAGGAGTTCAAACATGAAGACTTGGGCACCTTCTGCACTAAAGAGCAGCCCCTGACAATAACAAGCACGAAGTCTATGTGGAAGAGATGAAATAAACATGCAGTGATGGCACCATATGGCAGCTTCTTTAACAGGGGGAAGAAGAAGATGTTGCAGGATCATAGAGGAGCAGCACCAAAACCAGCTCTATGTTGCTGAAGAGGGTTTGACTGAAGGGAATGAAAACAAACTCACATCCAGCTTTAGAGTGAAGGATGAGCTATAGTTAGCCAAGGGGTCAAAATTCAGACAACTCTAAGCAGAAAGAAAGCTTTATAAGCATCCAGATGAATGGGGGAGTCCATTTTAGGGGGAAATGACTGGTTCTCTATGGCTGAAATCATGAGCAGAACATCTCTAGATATTCAAAGTTGTCTTTAGAGCAACTCTAGGACCGCTCAGAGCACACACTTTTCCAGGAGGCTGAATTAGCTGAAGGCTTAACTAAGCGTAAATAACATGTAAGATTAAATACTCTTTGTCGCAAGCTATTTACAAATGAACATTTTCCTAGTGGTTTAGTAGGCATATTCTCATAAAAATACAAAGTTTTGAAGACTTGGATAATTCTAATGTGTGTTTTTAGTACCAAAATTATGTGGCATGTTTTGTAAATGACATAATGTTGACTCATTATAAAATAGGTTCCACTAAAAACAAATTGACTTCTAAGGGAAAACTGTATAAGTACTCATTATTTTGGTGTTGAAAGTTTTGGTCCTGAAATTTAATATGTACTTGTCATTTCAAATATCCTTCCTCTATTATATCTGCAAGGAAGTGGTTGGGCTTTAAGATTAAGTAGTTAATACACTTTCAGATGATACACATTTTCCAGTGTTATATGGTTTCCCTTAAAATTCAGAAGGGAATTTGAGAAAATAGCTCTAGGGCTTTAAAATACATGTTGTAGTTGACTTATTCATAAACCACAAAGATGCTTTAATGATAATCATTTCAAAATTAAAACCCTACCATGCTTCAAAACTTCCCTTCTGAGGAATATATATACCTTGGATATTTATAAAAACTTATTATTCTAACCTAGACCCAGTTGTTTTCTTTGCACAACAGTGAAATTAATTTAATGCATAAAAGTCTTTTTAAAGTTTCCAAAAAGAAAAGTAGGAGGATACATTATATTCAACTTTGCAATGATTTGTTGGTTTCATTATTTCTTTATTCAAAAACACATAGTGGGGGTGGTTCTGGGTAGGGTTGTCTATGACTCAAATTTCATAATATATAGTCAATAATATCCAAAGTTGACTGTCAATTAAAATTATTCCAATAACTTTCCCCTAGGAGACCCTGATTGAGTATGAACAACTGAGAAATCAATATTTTTAAAAGTGACTAGGCATTGTTAGGTCCAGGGACATAAATTATATTCTCTTCTCTCCTCTGTTTTTATTTCTGTGTAGTAGAAGATCCCATCACCCTTATGTCTGGGGGCCTTAGCCCGTTACTATTCAAGTGATCTCCTTCTAGGGAATTCACATTCCAAATCCTGATATCTAGTGTCTATTACACCAAGTAAACAATCCCTTTGTAACTTTTGCCCATTTTCAATTATCCTTTGGAAATAGTGTCTCTGCTTGTGTGTGTGTGTGTGTGCATGTATGTGGCTATAATTAAGGGAAATCATTGTTAAACTGAAAATCCCCAAGGGAGATGCAGAAATGGAGAGATGAGTTCAGAAAGACTATTTCATGCCTTCCCACTCATTCCATGAATAATGCAAATTTGAGGAAGAAGATGCTGAAAGACTCATGGTCCTCAAGAATTTCCCTATTGTTTAGAAATACTAACAGGTAAGACTAATCACAGAATAGTCATCTAATTTTAGTAAAAATAATAACTATATTCAGATATATAAGAAAAGTGGCAAATTTTGCTCATTTTTAATTTATATTCTTTTCCATCAATATTGGACATTAGAAAATTTGAACTGGCTAATTTACATTTTTCATCGCTATTTAAATAGTCCTTGTCCATTTTTAAAGTCATTTTAACCTTCCAAAGTTTATAACCTTCACCATTATCTTATACAAGATGGAATCTCAGTGTAGGAAAGCAAGCAAATAGAGTAAAGAGTGGCTTTTGGGATTTGGGCAAATGGCCATTCTGTTCCTTGGGAATCTTTATTGGTTGATATCTGCAACTGGAAATTTTGGCTCAAAGCCTTATGGCCTCCCCTGTTGGCTCAGTTGTGTACCTATCAACATAGTGCTGACTCCCAACCACATGCTTGCTCTTGTGTTTGGTTCCACAGAAATAAAATCAAGGACATTATTTCTGGAGAATAGTAAGAGAAGGGGACAAGGAACTCAGATAAATTCCTGTATTTATTTACTTTTGCTCCTATAATAAATCAACCATATTTATTAAATTCAAGCAACTCAAATGCATTATCTTTTAGTTCTAGACCTCCCAAATCTGAAGTGAGTTTGATTGGGTTAAAATCAAGATATCAACAGAACTGCATTTCTTCTTGAGTCTTGAGGAGACAACCCAATCCATTGTCTTCTGTACCTTCTAGGGACCACTGATACTCCATGGCTTTTAGGGCCACCATTTCCAAAAACAGCAATGGCCAGATTTCTTCATCCCAAATCACTGTAACACTGACACCTTTTACTCTTTTATTCATGTTTAAGGTTTTATGATGGGACTGGTGCTGTGGCATAGCAGGTAAAGCCACAGCAGGCATCCCATATGGACACTGGTGCTCCACTTCTGATCCAGATCCCTGCTAATGTGCCTGGGAAAGCAGCAGAAGAGGGTCCAGGTCCTTGTGCCCCTGTCACCCCTGAGGGAAACCCAGAAGGAGCTCCTGGCTCTTGGCTTTGGACTGGCGCAGCTCCAACCATTGTGGCCATTTGGGGAGTGAACCAGCAAATGGAAGATTTTTCTTTCTGTCTTTCCCTCTGTCTGTGTGTAACTCTGCGTTTCAAATAAATCAAGAGAAAAAAAGCTTAAAAATTATGTGGTAAATTAAGTCCGTATGGATAAACTCTCAGTGTTAAAATCAATTGAGTAGTACCCTTGATTCCACCAACTACCTGGACCCCTGTTGCAATATAGTGTAACAAGTTCTGACAATTACAAAGCAGACATTTTTGAAGTTCTATTACTATATTGTACTTTCCAAAACCTTTTGTTTTGAAATTATACATTCAATTACATAAAATCTAAAAAAAAATAATAGGAAAAAAAATTCTGTATGTTAGTTCTATGACTTTCAAAATGTTTGATAATGACTTTTTAAAAATCAACTATTAAACAAATCTTAAAAAAGGGGGGAGGGGTGGCTGGCACTGTGGCGTAGTGGGTAAAGCTGTCACCTGCAGTGCTGGCATCCCATATGGGTGCTGGCTCAAGTCCTGGCTCCTCTACTTCCGATCCGGCTCTCTGCTGTGGCCTGGGAAAGCAGTAGAAGGTGGCCCAAGTCCTTGAGCCCCTATACCCATGTGGGAGACTCAGAGAAAGCTCCTGGCTCCTGGCTTCGGATCAGCATCATTGTGGCCATTTGGGGAGTGAACCAACAGATGGAAGACCTACCTCTCTCTCTCTCTCTCTCTCTCTCTCTCTCTCTCTTTTTCTGCCTCTCTATAACTCTGCCTTTCAAATAAATAAATCTTAAAAAAAAAAAACTGTTACTGCACTACATCTCCTAATTTATAGTCTAAAATCAGAGAATTTCACTTTTTCCTTTAAGCTTTTCATAGCCAGTTAGGAAAGTTAGTTGAGATGTGATCTTTAGCAGAGTAATTCAGCTGTTACATCTCCAAATTGCTAATTTAACATTCCTTTGGAAGCCAGGGAAAATAAAACTACAATGGATTTATTCTGCGTCTGGTTAATGTCCTTTCTGGGAATAGACTTTGCAGTAACCAATAAAGTACACTGGGAAGTCTTCTTGCGGGTGTGTGGATTGTTCTTCCCAGAAGTGATGCAGCACAGTGGACTGACCAACCAGAAGAGGAACAGCTGAGCGCTGGCGAGTCTGGATTTATTTCTGTGCTTGCCATGATCGTGACTCATAGTGGAATCTTGAGGTGAATCATAATCTCTTTTTGCCACTTTGGAAAAAAGGAAAAAGACAAGGCTCTATGCAGGAGAAACACAGAGTGATTGTACTGGATTATGGACCACACCCATTGAGAATCCTTCCCCAAAGACCAGGAGAAGCACCTGGCTCCGGCCTTCGGATCAGCACGGTGCGCCGGCTGCAACGCACCGGCCGCGGCAGCAATTGGAGGGTGAACCAACAGCAAAGGAAGACCTTTCTCTCTGTCTCTCTCTCTCTCTCTCTCACTGTCCACTCTGCCTGTCAAAAAAAAAAAAAAAAAGAGAGAATCCTTCCCCAAATGTTGATCATTCTGGTACATGAGTTTTATTAAGATCAATAGTAGTCTCTGGCCGGTGCCGTGGCTCAGTAGGCTAATCCTCCACCTGTGTTGCGGGCACACTGGGTTCTAGTCCCAGTCGGGGCACCGGATTCTGTCCCGGTTGCCCCTCTTCCAGGCCAGCTCTCTGCTGTGGCCAGGGAGTGCAGTAGAGGATGGCCCAAGTCCTTGGGCCCTGCACCCCATGGGAGACCAGGAGAAGCACCTGGCTCCTGGCTTCGGATCAGCGTGGTGCACCGGCCGCAACGTGCCGGCTGCAGCGGCCATTGGAGGGTGAACCGATGGCAAAGGAAGACCTTTCTCTCTGTCTCTCTCTCTCACTGTCCATTCTGCCTGTCAAAAAAATTAAAAAAAAAAAAAGTGGTAGTCTCATCACCCATTCCTCCTTATCCTTTTCTTCTTCTCAATGATATTTCCCTTTACTGCTCTTCTGATGATTTGTGCCACCTTCCCTTGTTCTCTGAATGTGTGTGTGTTTTCCACACAAAATGGACCGCACAGAACATGGAAATACACTGGGCTGGCACTGCAATCTAGCAGGTTAAGACACTGACTGCAACACTGATATTCCATATGGGTGCCAGTGCGTGTCCTTGCTGCTCCACTTCTGATCTAGCTCCATGCTAATGGTCTGTGAAAATAATAGAAGATGGCCCAAGTTCATGGGCACCTGCCCCCATGTAGGAAACCCAGATGAATCGCCTACATCTTGCCTTCCACCTGGAGCATCCTTGGCTGTTGTGGACATTTGGGGAGCGAACCAGCAGATAGATGATCTTTCTTTCTCCACATTTCCCTTTTTCTCTCTTTCTCTGAAACTCTGCCTCTCAAATAAATTTTTAAAAGAAAATGGAAGTACAAAAACAGGGGGTGCCCCATTATTTTTAGATGGACCACTTCAACTTTTTTAGCCTTTATAAATGATTCTTGACTGCATCCACAATGGCCTAAAGAGATTGTTGGAGTATATATTTTGGGGACTATATCTGAGGAAAAGTTTAAAAAAGAAGTAATGTATAAATATTCCTTTACTGTCATTAATATATAAATTAATTTGACCTCATCCCTCCCTTCCTCAATTAAAAAATCATTTCTCTCCTAATAATATGTTAAAATGTAAGAAGAAAAAGTAACACTGGGAAGAGGATGATACAAACATAAATGAAATCCCAAGGTCTCCCTCTCCCACCCATACACAGTTTATTCTGAATGAAGTGGTGAAAGATGTTCAAGAGGTTGGGAAGAATCGGGGGGAGGGTGTTTTAAACCACAGTGTTGTGAACATAGCTCACAATAGCACATTATATACTTATGATGAATAAGAAGACAGGGGCTTGCAATCTCCAGATATAAACAAATTATAAGGTAATGGAAAATTATATCGTTAGTACACAGTGTACAACGTTGAAATATCACAGTGTACCCCACAGATATGCACAATTATCATGTTAATAAAAACGTAAGAGAATTTTAAAAGTTTAAAGAAATAAATATATTTTCTGCCTCAACTTTGACAGATGATAAATTAAACATTAGTCTACAAGTGCCACCACATTTTCATGTAGTGTGATAAAAATATTGATGCATTTTATCATGTTCTTATTATTTCATTTTATATACGTATATTTAACCTAAGGAAAATAAACTAGTTACTCAGAAATCATTACTGCTCAAAAAATGTTTTAGTTATGTATACAGTCCAATGACCAAAGAAGGCTTTTCAGATATAATTTCTACTGTAAACATAAGCAAATCTCAAAAAAGACCTGGTTTATTTTACTAGGAGGAATGTTTGAGGTGAAATTGAAGTTTTTTGTTAAAGTTTATTGATTCTAATTTCCCACTTCACCAGAATCTACACTTCATGGTACACAGCTCCTAAGGCCCATTCCCTCAGGTATCCGCCTAACTTGTACCATTCAGCCAACCTGGTACCACCGATGTGACTCTACTTCATTTTGTTTGCTGAAAATAATGTACTGTTACATCACTACTGCAATGTTCTGGGTCCAGAATCAAACCAAGGAATTTCATTTGGTTCTCTAATTTGGTTCAGTTGTTGAAATGGGTCTCTCTCTCTCTCTTTCTCTCTCTCTCCCTCTCTCTATCTCCTCTCATTTTCTATGTTTCTTCCTCTTTACCCCACCTCTTTCTCTTTTTCTGTTTCTCCTTCCCTTTCTCTTTCTTTCCCTTTTTCTTTTTTCTTTTTCTTTCCTATAAACATTCTTTGGACACTCAATGACAGCTGAACAAATCTTGTTGAATTAAAAGGTTTCCATTAGCATAAGTACAATGTAGAGCAAGTATTTGTCCTAGTGATTCAGACACCAGTTAAGATGCTCAAACCCAATATCAGAGTACTTGAATTTGATTCTTGGGTTCAATTCCCAGATGTGGCAGTGGAATTTAGTTTCCTGCTAAGGTAGATCCTGGGTGCCAGCAGTGATGGCTCCAGTAATTGGGTTCCTGCCACACACATACTGGAAACTGAGATTGAGTTCCTGTCTCCTAGCTCCCATCTTTGTCTTAGGCCAGTTCCTGCTATTGCAGACATTGGGGGAGTAAACCAGTGTATAGGATCTCTCTCTCTCTCTCTCTCTGCCCCTATATGTGTGTGCACATGTATGTGTCTGCTTCTCAAATTTAAAAAAAAATGCAAATAGCACACTCATTTCATAGCATGGGTGTCTATGGGTATTTACCGTAAGTGAAGGAGACTCAGATGTGTTAGTAAGATGTTGCTTTGAACTCCCCAAACCCTAGTATCCAGGTCAGTTCCTTAGTTTATGCTGGCATAAATCAAGTAACAAAACATCTCTTTTAACTCCACATTTCCTCTCACCCTAAAATTAAATAAAAGGAGATAAATGCTTACCTGGTTTAAAATAATTCCAAAATTTATGAATAATTTTTGAGGGTGAGTATAGAGATCAAATTTTTTATTTGTTCAGATCCTTCATTTGTTTAATCATTTATTGATTATTTCAATAAATACAGAATTCCCAGCCATGGATTTAGAGTTCATCTTATGTACTGGAAATACAAAAACTAAAATGACACCAAAGATCCTTTCTTCTGAGGAGCTGATATTTGGGAGAAGAAAGATAATAAATAAGAGAACACTTTTATTACACTAATATGTGCTATAAACATAAAATAGAGTAAGAGAAAACAGAAAGGGATCACAGTACAGCATATACTCTTTTATAAAGAGTGGTCAGAAAAGTGACCTGGGAATCTAGATCTGAGAGTGGCCATGGGAGAAAGATCGATTACAAATGTCATGAAGTGGGTCAGGCTTGGCCTGCTGCTGGTAAGAGTTAAGTTCAGACAGGTGGGCAAAGATAAGATACTGCACAGCCTCATCATTGGAATTTTTGTCTAAAAACAATGAGGAGTCCTTGAATGGCTTAATCTTGGAGAAATGGGTGAGGAAAAGATGAAGTAGATGCAGAAAAATCAACCTGGATATTTCATAGCCCAGGTGAGAGGTCATCATGATGAAATAGGTGGTAGCAGGGGAGATGATCAAAAGGTAAGTATTCAGGATATGTTTTGGATGTTATGCCATTCATCTCTTTATTTTTTTCTCTCCCCTCTTAGTGGAACACTACATTTAGAAAATGTGGCCTATTTGAATTTCCTATAGTAGTGATTTACTTCTATGTACTGTTTATGAAGCAATATTTTTCTTCCTATATAGTGTTTTTATTTATTTAAAATCTGTCTACTTAGGACAGATGCTTGTGGAGTGGTTAAGACACCACTCAGATTATATGCATCCCATGTTGAGTGCCTGGGTTTGAGTGTTGGCTCTGTTGCTAATTCTAGCTTCCTGTTAATGTAGCACCCAGGAAGGCAGCAGGTGATAACCGAAGTATGTATGTCTCTGCCAGCCGCATGCAAGATTCAAATTAAGTCACCATTCGTACCACATCGACTGGATATCTTCCTTCCCAGAGTCCCTCTTGGATGTCTCTGTCTTTACATCCTACACTACTGCCATGTTGCCTTTGTTGCTGGGACCATCTCTAATGTCTTCTATGCCTTTTAATTTATTATCCAAATCAATTTACCATAAACAGAATACATTTAAAATTTTCCATTCAGTGATTTATGACAGATGTACATATTCATTAAGCCACCACTTTAATCACCACAGAACACTACTGTCATCACCAAGAATTTTGTCCTTCTCCTTTGCAATCCATCAATCCCTTGGATCTCTTTTTATCCCTGAGTACTAATGCATTTTAGTGATAAACTACTTATTAAAATATATTCATTTGTCAGTGGACATTTGGATTGGGTTTCTTGTTATTATATTTACTCCTTCACTTCTTTTTTATTTATACCTAAGCCCAGAAATGGAGAGAGAGATAGAGAAAAAATATCTTCTCATGCACTGGTTAACTCTACCAATGCCTGCAACAGCTGGGGCTGAGCCAGGCTGAAGCTAGGAGTTTGGACCCAGTTCTGGTTTCTTATTTGAATTTCTAGGACTCCTCTACTTTAATATCATCTGCTGCCTTCCAATGCAGATTAGCAGAAAGCTGGAGGGAAAGAGGAGCTACGTCTCGACCCCAGGCACTCCAACAATGGGTTCAGGACTATTAATCCTTGCATGAAACACCAGCCCTCCAGTTATTTCAGTTTTGGTTATTGCAAATAAAACTGCTGTAAAAATTCAGTATAGTTTTTGTGTAGGCATTATTTTTTCTGTTAAATACTTCAGAATGCAATACATGGGTCATATGGTAGGTTTCTGTTTAACTTGTTGAGAAATTACAAGCCTGCCTTCCAAAGTGGCTCTAAGAACAAGCCTCATCATCAGCAGTATATGAGAGTTCCAGTTGTTGTACATTGTAGCCAAGGCATGGATCTAGGAGTTTTCAATTTGAATCAGGTTTAAGGGTATATAGTGCTATCTTATTTTTTATCTTTTTTCCAATTTTTATTTACTTTTATAAAGAAAATGAAAATATGTAGTTCATAGATATAATTATATGAAAACAATGGTATTTTCCTTATTATAGTATAATTAGCATTCCTCTGATGAGTATGAAATTGATCTCATCATGTGCTATTTGGATATTTATTGTGCTTGGAGGGAATGAAGCATGAGAACCAGCTATTCAGCAGTTTTCTCATTTTTGAACTTTGATTGGCCTTATTGAGTTTGAAAGCTATATATACAAGTACCTACATACTCTAGATACAATTCTTTGTTAAATATATGCATGATAAGCATTTCCCTCAGTCTGAAGCTTTCTTTTCTTTAATAGCATGGATTTGAATAGCATGGATTTCAATTCTGATAAAGTCCGATTCATCAACTCTCTCATGGTTCATATTTTATGTATCTTATATAAGAAACTTTTGGTTACCTCAAATTCAGAAAAAAATTTATTCTTTGTTGTCTTCTAGAAATTTTATGGTTTTAATTTTAATTATTTTATGAT
Source organism: Lepus europaeus (assembly GCF_033115175.1). Classification (NCBI taxonomy): domain Eukaryota; kingdom Metazoa; phylum Chordata; class Mammalia; order Lagomorpha; family Leporidae; genus Lepus; species Lepus europaeus. The sequence continues at coordinate 29,652,587 of NC_084836.1, read as the reverse complement.
CCATTTTGAGTTAGTTTTCATGTAGGTAATGTAATTGTCAATAACTAACTATAATGGCATGATTTATTAAGAGGTTTTCTTTCCTGTTTAAATTATTTTGTTACTTTTGTTGAAAAAAATTTCCCTGTATATGAAGCTACTTCAGAAATTTTGAGGAAAAATTGACTTTAAAGGTGTTCACTTTATACAAAATATTGAAGTTTATCTATAGTCTTTTATAATAGGCATCTTAATGTACTTACTAAAGATCACTTGTAAGCATGAATTTAAAATATTCTTACAACAAAATAAACTTTTTATTTCATTTCTATGAATTTTTGTGTGTTTGGGTTCATTTTCAGACTCTTCTGTTCAATAAATCTTTATGTCTATCCCTTATCCAGTACCACTGTACTTTCACAGACAATTTGACAGCAGAAGTCCTCAATTGTTCTTCTTTAAAAATCATTAGATTGCTGAATTTCCATATAAATTTTAGAATTAATTTCCCAGTTTTAAAATAAAGGCTTATTAGAATTATGATTGCAATTTTGATGATTCTCTAACTACTTTCATCATATTGAATGTTCAAGATATATATATATATATATATATATGTATATATATATCCTTTTAATATCTTTAATTTCCATTAGCAATATTTGGTACATTTATGATTTTTATCTTTCACATCTCTTACTCATTTGTAAATTCTTTTATGCATTTTATGATTCTAAGATAAACATATTAAGATCTATTTTCTGGTTATTTTATTAATAAATAAAAATAATTGTTACATAGTAATTATCTATCTTGTGATATTGCTAAATTATTAATTATGGTAGGGGTTTTTTGGGGGGCAGGATTTCCTATGCACATGTTTGTATCATATTCAGATGAACACAGTTTTACATTTTCCTTTCCAGTCTTCATGCTTGTCATTCACTTCTCTTTTCTGCTGCATCATCTAATCAATATTTACTAGAAATGCTGAGACCAGGCCAGACCTTTGACATGGCAGTTAAGACACCATTGGGATGCCTGCATCCTGTATCAGAGTGCTTATGTGGGAGTTCCAACTCTGCTTCTGATCTCAGCTTTCTGCTCATGCACTCCCTAGCAGGAAACAGATGACGGCTGCAGTAGGTTGGTCCCTGTCACCCACGGGTGAGACCTGGATTGAGTTCCAGGCTCCTGGCTTTAGCCTGATTCTGCCCTGGCTGTCGCTGCCATTTGAGAAGTGAACCAGTGAATGGAAGATCTGCGCTTGCGTGTGTGATTGTGTGTGTGTGGGGGGGTGTGTGTGTGTGTGGGGGGGTGTCTACCTTTTCAAAAAAGACTCAGGGGAGGTAAGCTATTTCCTGATGTTAGTAGTCTTCTTTCTTTAACTATTTACTATAGTCTCTTATAATTGTCCTAAGTAAATTAGCTGTCAGGCAGCTTTATTATTTGTTTCCACTTTAAGCTTAGAGTAGTAAACAGGCCCAACTCCATGCAGCTTGACACAACAAAACGAGGACTATTCTGAGTGAACCCAAGCACAGGCTTTCATTCTTGGTGGCTGCTCTACTCTGTCTCAGCAGACGTTGGCTCAGATTCTGCAGCTACACTTCAGGTCTCCACCCAGGCTACCTGCACCGTGCTTAGATCCCCAGGCACATCCTCCCTCAGCTCTCAGACCTACACCTGAGAGAGTGATGCAGCCCACGCCAGTTCCACATATCCCCTCTGCTGAGCCAGAGCCACTGTTTTGTGGCCCACTCATGTAGCAAGAATGTGAGTCTGTGCTCTGTGGGGCTTGGAATGCATCAAGAGGGTGGCTGATGGGCCTATCAGTGAGAAGAATAGGGAGCCAGTAAAACAAAGTATTTCTCATTTCCTTTCCCTGTTGGTAATTTAACTCCTCAACTCCTTTCCCCCGGGCTAATGAAGCAGGCTATGTCTAATCTCAAAGCATCATTATCTTATCAATCAAAGCACTTTTAAATAACTTATTCCTTATCTCTTTCTCTTATCATAATGTAACTCAATTGTCTTGTTGGTTAGCTGTGAAACAGCAATGAGATTGTGTGTGCATGTGTATCAATATAAAATGACATTATTACTATTATTGTTTTTATTGCAAACAAACATTCAAAGAATGGATAGAAAATTGAATTAAATTTGCTATTTTTAGGCATCAAATAGAACCAAAGTTAAGCAGCTCTAGTGATCAACTGAAAGACTGCTCTTACATTATTACTTGATTTCCATCTCTTGCCATCCAGGGCCTGGCACACCTTCTGAGAAAGGAGTCCAAAAATGAAGCTATAATCTGGAGGAAATGCAGGCTCTGAGAATGGCAGCCACTTTTATACATGAGATTAATTGCACAACCCAGTCATCTAGTGCATTTTTCTGCACAAACTTTCCTTTTCAGAAAACTACATGATAGTAGCCTTCATCTTTCATTAATATATCTTTAATGTAGTTATCCAAGAGAATTGATGAAGATAGACTCTTAAAAGTTTTAAAAATCCATCTAGCAATCCAGATGGTCTGAGAAGAACCTTAATCAAAATAACAGCATACAGAAACATCTGGCCCATAAGCTTTGTTTGTCATTTCCTGGACCTCAGCAAAAGCTGTGTCCTGTGATTTGTAGGTGGCCTGGTATTTCTTACAGCATTCCAGATGTTTTTCCTGAAGTCAGGGTAGCCACAGGAAATTTGTTTAACATTATAATTTTTAATCATGAATAGGTAAATAAGTTTTGACTTTCATTTCCTCTCGGGACTTCCTTACATGTTGAATTTTTATTCATTTTTAAAGTTTATTGAAATAATATCTTTTTCACATTCCAAAGTTATCTTCTAAAGGGAAGAAAATATATATCTGTTTTGTTTTTATTTTCTCCAGACCTAGCACAGTTCTTGCTACATTCTAAGTCTTCAATAAATGCATGAATTGATAGAATAAAAAAAGTTGAATTAATTTAAATTTTATTTGCTTTCATGTGAGCAGGTTCAGACTAGAAGAGCAAAAAACTCCACACATACCCACACCTCATTTTGTAAAAAAAAAAAAAATGAGGAAAAGTAAATTATTTAAAGAATTTTTTATTGTATTTTACTGATACCAATGCCAGATAAAGTGATATATGAGTTATTTATAAACTAGCGATCAATATAAACTACTACAGAATTCTCTGCAGCCACTCTACAACAGAATTGCAAGTAAAATGGCCTTATCTGTGGAATTTATACACAGTCCTATGGTTTTCTAGTTAAATGTACTGCTACAGTTCATGAAGCTCACTGAGAACTCTTGTAGTTTCACAAACATTTTTTCGAACTGTTTATTTATAACTGTCAAACCACCAGCAAGTTATCAACCCATATTCAAGGCAGGCACCAAGGAATGTTTTGTTAATATGAATTCTTGAGGAGAAAAGAAACTAGACTTTTTTTTTTTTTTACTATCATAAACTTTTAAGAGAAAACACAAAGTTAAAAAAAAAGCAATAAAATCCTTTCTCAAGAGGTTGATCTTTCTTTCGTGGTATTGTTTAAGCAATGACTGTTTTGGAAAAGCTCACAGAATCATAGCAAAGGCATCCAGAGGGAAACATATAATAGGTTTATTTATCTTAGAAACCACAAGACATTGCAAAAGTCCAGAATTGGCCCTGTAAAATCTGTTGCTAACATGTACAATTTGATTGCTTAGTTTGGATAAAGTCATTTCTGTGCTGATAAAGAAGGATCACAATGTTTACTCTGCCATCTCTAGCACTTATGTCTACAGCCCAACCCTTCCTCTTGACACTGAAGTTCTAGCTCTAAATCCTCCTTGATATTCCATTGTGGAAGTTGAAGACGCACTTCCAAAGGAACTGATCCAGAACCAAACTTCCCACTCTGTACAATTTAATCTTCTCACGGTCTTTCCAATCTCAAAATATGATGAATTCATCCTTCCTGTGGCTCGGGCCAAACCTTTGAGAGTCCTGTGGCTTAGGTCAAATCTCTAATCTTTCTTACTTCACATACGATTGCTCAGGCATCCCTATCTTCTCTATCTACAAAACAAGATCTGTATTCTGATCCCTTCAGAATACTTTCTCTGCTATTACTTAGGTCACAGTCACCCTATCTGTGGCTTGCTTATTGCAGTAGCATCTAAATATTCTTTCCTCACCTATTCCTATCTGTCTACAGTCTACACAGTCAGAGGAAACCTGAAGACAGTTTAATCAAGTCACAACCCCTTTGATAGCTTTCCACCTCACTCAGAGTAAAATCTAGTCTTTAGAATGGCCCAAAAATTAAAAAAAAAAAAAAAAAAAAAGAAAGAAAGAAAGAAAGAAAAGGTCTAAAAAGACCTACTGGATTCAATTCCTATGATCCCTCCAACTTTGCCTCATATCTAGTCCCCCCTTACCTCTTTATCTACTCCTATTTGCCCTCTGTGATATTACTGGTACCTGCTAGGCATCTTCCTAATTTTGGATCCCTTTTATTCAGTTGCTCATTCTATCCTCCATCTCTCTTCTCAAATATCGCTTCTGACTGCTGTCTTATATAAAACAGCAAGTCCTCCCTCTCACATGTCTTACTCCCAGATCCTGATGTACTGTCCCTTACTTCATCTGTGATGTCTCCTCCTACTGTGATATCTGGTAGACATTATTTATTGCTATATCTGAGTCACTAGAACAGCTTTAGGCACATAGTAGGTCATTAATAAGTATTTTTGAAAAAAGGAATATGTGCTAGTAGACATATCAAACCAGGACAGGAGAGTTCAACACTTTTATATATGTGGAGGGAGTAGATTTTAAAATTGATTTGTCTTCCTATACTTGTTCCTGATTGTCTGCGTGTGTTCAGTTACTCCTTCAGTCACTGTTGGAAAAATGTCCCTGGAGAGAAAGTCTTCTGACCACAATGCTTAATACATCAATGGGGTCATACTTGGGAAGCATCTCACCTCATCTTCTGTTTTACTGTTGTTGCTGAACAGAAGGGTTTCCTCTTTAAGATTATTTAACTTCATTGAAGGTCATTCTACATTCTTGGATGTTTATGATGTATGTGATTTTAATAAGTGTAGTGTTTTCCTTCTCTTGATTCTACTTTGTTTCCCATTATTAACTTTATAGCATGAAAGTGACAATCTGTCACAGACCTGTGACTGGAAGTAATTGTCACAGATGGTATGCTTGAATACGTGAACCGATTCACTGAAAGAAATGTCTCAGCAATAAGTTTGGGAATTAAAAATGAAAAAGTCAAGAGTGCAATGACGGTAACGTCAGCTCTACAGCCAGAAATGCCTGTGCTTCAGGAAATCAGACCTGAAGGATAATGAGGTCTTATGGAGAATTCCCTGTCTTATACCAGGCAAGTCTGGAACTCTGGGGTGAATGAGAAACCAATGAATAGAACGTTTTAAGTTTCCTTGAGGGATTAGGCGTTTCTTCGCTTGCATGAAGATAAAATGATGACATCCTCCATCTGCAGATGCAATAAAATTGGAATGGAGAAGTCCTTGGAACTGTATTTTGGAAAAGAGCAAAGGAAAGCATAACAATGGAAGATAATGGTGATGGCTCAGTGAACTGAAAGTGAACCAGAAGGAAAGGGGAGGCTCAATTTATGCCTGATTTATGTGAGGAGAATGACACAGTAACATTCATTGCCAAATCAAGGTCGCCAAAGAAAAATGCATTAAAAGAACTCACACACTCTCTTCTGGAAAATTTGGGTCACTTGAACATGGCAAGATGACCGCTCTCAAGATTGGAAAAGGCGCAGATGAGGACAGCACAAACACGAGGGGGGCTTGCCCAGCCAGAAAGGGTCAGAGGCAAATTCAGTTTCCCTTCAATCAAGTTAACCACACATGGTCAAATGGAATTTTTATTTCATAAAGAAATATTTTTAAAGGAAAAAGCGACTGGGTGTTAATAATTTACTGATGTCTTATCTCAAAATATATATTCGACTTCTATCTTCTCATATCTGTGAATGTGGCTTTATTTGGAAATATGATCTTTTCAGTCATAATAAAGTTCAATTGAGCTCATAATAAATTTGAGGGCAGGCCTAATTCAGTGTGACTTCTGTCCTTATAAGAAGGGGGAAGGGATGCAACCACACAAGAGAGAGAAGGAGACCCCATGAAGAGTTGGGCATCATGCTGTTGCAGCCAAAGAATGTGTAGAGCCATATGAAAGCTGAAAAAAGCAAGGAAGAACCTACTCCTAGACACTTTGGAAGGACCCTGGCCCAATCAAAACCCTGATTTTTGAACTTCCAGCCTGTGCAGCTGCAAGAAAATAAATTTCTATTAACTAAGCAACCCAGTGTGTTGTACCTCATGTATCTTTATTTCATAGGAAAAAAAATATATAAGAAAAGAGAAGTTGTTTTTATGTTTTAGAGATGAGTGCTGAAGAATCAGGCCTCTCTATGCTTTCAAAACTGAAATAGTTCTATTGATAGAAAGTTAGGGAATACTACTCAGCCACAAAAAACTAATGAAGTCCAATTTTTTGCAATAAAATGAATGTAACTGGAAAATATGCTTAGTGAAATTAGTCTCAAAAAGACAAATACAACATGTTTTCTCTGATAAGTGGCAGTTAATATAGAATATCAAAAATGTATAGGAATGAAATGGTCATTTTTGAATATGATTGTCATTTTTAGTCCTTGTATATACTCCTATGACTACAGTCTTCCTACATTTTACATGTTAAATTCTGAGACTGTGAACATAGAGTGGTTTAAAATTATGACTTTGCAAAAACTGATGAAGAGAGGGAAGGGAGGGATGAGGATTCACGGGGAGCAGGGGAGTGAGGGAAATGTGGTTGTCCTCTTGGGACTGTACCTCCTATGGAATGCATAAAATCTGTTCTTTATATATTAATAAGTTTGTTTTAAAAGAGGTGTACTGGAGGATCTGCCTTGCAAGTGATAGTCCAAAATGGTTTTTCCATCTTTCTGTCTACTCATCCCTTATCCTGCTTGTCCATTAAGTAGCAAGATAATTGTAGGCTTTCCTTCAACAGGAGAAAAGCTACAGTGCATCATTTAAACCTCCATCATGAAATTTACATCACTCTAGACTATAATATGGGGGCCGGCGCTGAGGCATAGTGGATAAAGCTGCTGCCTACAGTGTTGTCATCCCATATGTGTACTGATTCGAGTTCTGGCTGCTCCACTTTTTTTTTTTTCCCCAAAAAGCAGAGTTAGACAGCGAGAGAGAGAAAGGTCTTCCTTTTTCCGTTGGTTCACTCCCCAAGTGGCCGCTATGGCTGGCGTGTTGCGGCCGGCATGCTGCGCCAATCCGAAGCCAGGAGTCAGGTGCTTCTCCTGGTCTCCCATGCGGGTGCAGGGCCCAAGGATCTGGGCCATCCTCCACTGCACTACCATGCCACAGCAGAGAGCTGGACTGGAAGAGGAGCAACCGGGACAGAATCTGGCGCCCCGACTGGGACTAGAACTCGGTGTGCCGGCGCTGCAGGCGGAGGATTAGCCTAGTGAGCCACAGCGCCGGCCTGCTCCACTTCTGTTTCAGCTCTCTGCTATGGCCTGGGAAAGCAATAGAAGATGGCCCAAGCCTTGGGCCCTGCACCCATGTGGAAAGACCTGGAGGATGCTCCTGGCTCCCGGCATCAGATCCTCATTGCAACCAATTGGAAAGTGAACCAGTGGATGGTAGACCTCTCTTTTTCTATCTTTCTTTCTCTCTCCCACTCTTTCTCGATTTCTCCTTCTCTCTCTGTGTAAAACTGACTTTCAAATAAATAAATAAATCTTTAAAAAAAGACAACAGTATGAAAGGTATATCATCAAAGCTGCAACAAAAGTAAGGGTGCATCAATCAAAGTTCATCTCTGAAATAAACAAACAAACAAAAAAAACAGTATCCAATGATGGAACACTTTTTGAATAGCTAACTGTCTTCCAGTGGAAATCTCCTCTTCTGATTTCAAATCACAAAAATGTGAAAATTGAGCTCTTGGAAGATAGAAGAGACAAGAAATAGTCTCCTTCCCTCTTGTTGAACATATGGGGAATTCATATTTTCTGGTTCTACAAGACTGTGGAAAGAGAAAAATGTGGCTTCCCTAATGTTGTCATTAACTCTGATACAGTAAATGTAGGTGTTATATGCTTCTGCTGCCTCAGAAGGTGAAGAAGTTGAGAAAGCCCTTCTTCACGCCAGCTTATCTGAAGATGTGCCCGGGGGCCAGTATGGCAGCATAGCAGGTTAAGGCACATCTTGGCGATGCCAGCATCCTGTGTCACAGCAATGTTTTCAACCCTGGCTGCTCCCTGCTAATGTGCTTAGCAAAGAAGTAGAAGATGGCCCAAGTACTTGGGCCTCTTCTACCCATGTGTGAGACCTGGATGAAGTTCCAGGTTCCTGGCTTCAGCCTGGCCCAGACCTAGCTCTTGAAGTCATTTCGGGAGTGAATCAGTGGACTGAAGTTCTATCTCTGGTCAGGTATGTTTGTATATGTATGTTTGTATATGTATGTGTCTCCCTGTCTCCCTATCCTTCTGCCTTACAAAGAAATGAATGCATAGTTTTATATAAAAGTGTTCTCAGATATACCTCTTGGTCTTTGATATACCTCTAATAGCCTTTCTCTGTCAATTCTTTCTGTTGAATTCAGACATCAATCAAAACCCACCTTAACTGTGACTTCCTCAAAGAAGTCTTTCATATTCTTTTACATTCATTATGCTACTGTACACTGAGCCAATGTTATAACTTACATATATTCCTATCATAAAATGCATCCTGATATATTTCAACCACTGTTTCTTCTATTAAACTATTAGAGTAGGGGCCGGCGCTGTGGCATAGTGGGTACAGCTGCCGCCTGCAGTGCTGGCATCCCATGTGGGTGCTGGTTCAAGTTCCGGCTGCTCTACTTCTGATCCAGCTCTCTGCTATGGTCTGGTAAAGCTGAAAAGGATGGTCCAAGTCTTTGGGCCCCTGCACCTGTGTGGGAGGCCCAGAGGAATCTCCTGGCTCCTGGCATCAGATCGACGCAGCTCCAGCTGTTGCGGCCAACTGGGGAGTGAACCAGCTGATGGAAGACCTCTCTCTCTCTCTCCTTCTCCTTCTGTGTGTAACTCTGACTTTCAAATAAATAAATAACTCTTTAAAAAAACTATTATACTCAAATCCATTATGATCCATAGTCCTATAAATAGGACACTTATAAAGGACACTTAAAGACCTGTAAAGACTTGAGCAACAAATATACAATTTGTGGTAACTTGGAAACAAATATTATGTGGCTGAAATATTTGCAGAATTGGAGAGTTGGGCCCAAATGGGTTGAAGTCAAAGATGGTATCATTCATTATTATATTACTTTCATTCTGGGTTTGATCAATGGGGACAAACTGTACCTAAAGGGTCATCAATAGAAAGACTATCTTTTATTGCCTTTGTAGTTTAAAACAGTTGATTTTGTTTTTAACTTGGAACCATAAAACATCCACATGCATAAAATAAACAGTCTTGGCCGGCGCCGTGGCTCAACAGGCTAATCCTCCGCCTTGCGGCGCCGGCACACCGGGTTCTAGTCCCGGTCGGGGCACCGATCCTGTCCCGGTTGCCCCTCTTCCAGGCCAGCTCTCTGCTGTGGCCAGGGAATGCAGTGGAGGATGGCCCAAGTGTTTGGGCTCTGCACCCCATGGGAGACCAGGAGAAGCACCTGGCTCCTGCCATCGGAACAGCGCGGTGCGCCGGCCGCAGCGCGCTACCGCGGCGGCCATTAGAGGGTGAACCAACGGCAAAGGAAGACCTTTCTCTCTGTCTCTCTCTCTCACTGTCCACTCTGCCTGTCAAAAAAAATAAATAAATAAAAAAAAAAAATAAAAATAAACAGTCTTAACATATTTGCTTATTGTATGTTGCTAGCGTAATTGTTATCAAATGTATCTGATAAATATTTATTCTGATGAAATCAGCTCATTCCTCAGACTTGTTTTACTGTCTACTTTGATAGCTGTTTCTAAATCCTATGGAAAAAAATTCTAAAATCAGTAGTTAAATATGAACAAAGGTATTTTAATATGTCTATCAACTGTAGAAATGCTCAGACTATACTCCTAATTATATACATGATAGCTTTAAATTTACTTAACAAGTTACTAACTGGGAATATTAATTATTGAGACAAATCAGAAAATATATGATTTGTGCATTCTATGATTAACCCTGAATGTAGATAGTGTAAGTTGCCATACTCAAGAAAGACAGGCTGTGAAATTGAAAAGGTAAACTGTTATTGTCAAATCTCTACAGAAAATTGAGTTTAGGGAATATTTACAATTAAACTTTTTTGCCATAGTTATTTTGAATGTATTTTTTAATTTATTTTTTCAAAGTGATGACATTAGCAGAACGTTTACATAGCCAGTACTGAATTCACACATTCAAGTGTGGCTTTAGCAGTAACAGTGGTGGGTTAATACACACTTAGCATATCGCATTTCACTTTATGTCAACAAAGCTAACTGACCTATGAATTACAAAAGACCAAAACTCTTTATTTGATTCATTCTGAAAATTAAAAAAGAAACGCTTTACTAAATTATTGATATATGTATATTTACTCAAAATTTTACAATTAGTGAAATAAGATTAATTGTGGTAGCTCAGTTAACATCAATGGAAAACTTCAAAAAATGATTCTCAAAATGGCAGGCAATTTTTTTTATTGTAGGCAATTATTTAAACTGCATATTTAGCTTTATGCATAAGTCATGTGGGAAAAATATCCACATTGCAGTTAGGTTCCCAGTATCTAGCTTTTATTCTTTATTTTATTTTTAGTTTTAGCAATGACATTAACAGGATTTTGCCAGGTTATAAACATGAGGGTGTTCTTGGGAGTTACTTGTAGTTTCCCAGCTGAATGGCAGAGCGCATGTAGACGCATCTGAAGGTGGATGGCTGGATCTCCCAGTATTGCACAGGGTTGCTGAAAAGACTCACACCTGAGTAGGAAGCCTTTTTGGTGTTGTACCCAGGTGGGCAGAAGTCGTTTGCTCCAACTACAGAGATATTATTGTTATGAAGGTAGACAACCTACAATAGGAAACAATGGGTAATGGTTATTTTTTTCCAAAATACATCATGGACCTTCATGTAAATAATTTATGTTTGGTCATATGTTCATCCTTCAGTTTGAATACCTTAGTATTTCTCAAATCAAATTTTTTATTTTAAAACATTTTTCAAATTTTCCAAATTTGCTTTTCCCTTCTATAGTCTCTTCCCCATCACAGTAACTTGCCTGTCACTCATTTCAGATGCTTAATTATTATTATTATTATTTTTTTTTTTACAGGCAGAGTGGATAGTGAGAGAGAGAGACAGAGAGAAAGGTATTCCTTTTTGCCGTTGGTTCACCCTCCAATGGCCACTGTGGCCGGCGCATCTTGCTGATCCGAAGCCAGGAGCCAGGTGCTTCTCCTGGTCTCCCATGTGGGTGCAGGGCCCAAGCACTTGGGCCATCCTCCACTGCCTCCTGGGCCATAGCAGAGAGCTGGCCTGGAAGAGGGGCAACCGGGATAGAATCCGGCGCCCCAACTGGGACTAGAACCCGGTGTGCCGGCACCGAAAGGAGGAGGATTAGCCTGTTAAGCCACGGCGCCGGCATCAGATGCTTAATTATTAACATTATTTGTATTCTTGGTCCTCCCTTACTCTTATACTTTCTACCCAATCATCAAGTCCTGGTACCTCAGCCTTCAAAATGTACACATAATCTACTTCTTTTTCCAAAGTCCAGTACTAATAACCTTGTCCAAGTCCTTGTCTCTTTCTGGATGATTATAGTTGCCCACAATGTTGTTTTTTCTCCTCCTTCACCCCCAAAAGTCTATTATTTTTATATAATTATTTATTTCCCCAAACCATTCTTTTAAAAAGCAAACCAATGATGTCATGTCTGCCTCTGCACTTCAGTTGTTTCTTGTCTCTCACAGAATCCCAAGTCATCACAATGACCTACAAATCGTACATGATTGAGCAACTTCTGGTTTAACCTCATCTCTGCAGACTGCCCAACCCAACCATCCTGTGTACTTGCAATTCTAACACACAAACCAGGGTTCTCCCCTTAGGTAGTCACACATACTTTATCTACTTGGAATAAACTTCCCCAAGATCTCTGTAAAGTTTCGTGCCTCACCTAACTCATGTCTTCTTACCAGAGAGGCCTTCTCTAACCATGATTTGCCATTGTCACAATCACACAATTACATTGCCTTATTATTCTTCATAGCAAGTTATCACATTTAGAAAGACTGAATAAACTTATGATAAAAGTTTTCAATAAACTTGGAAATACAAGGGAACTTCATCAATTTGGTGATGGACAACTACTGAAGAGCTATGGCTAATATTCTTAATAAATTGAATGTCTCCTATTCCAAAAGAGAGAACAAGGAAAATACATCTAATTTAATACATTCCATTCAACATTAGACTGAACCTTCTAGCATTACACTGAGGATTCTTATTTAAGGGAAATAAACAAATGAATAAATCTAGATAAGAAAGGAAAAATTAAAACTTGGTTCACCAATGAGTTGATCAAGAAGTAAACTTACCAAAGGAAACTATAAAAATGACTGCAGCTAAAAACAGGCACAGCATGGTATTAGGATATAAGATCAGTATGTAAGCATCCATTGTATTTCTATCATCAACAAACAAATGAAATTCATAATTCATTCAAAGAAGCATAAAAATAATGAAAACTTAGAGATGGATTTAATAAAAGAATTGTAAGACTTACAATCTAAAATGAAAAAACATTATTTAAAATAATTTAAAGCTATATAAAAAGAAAGATACTGCTTGCTTGTGAATTGGAAGACTCAGTACTTCTAAGGTGGCAATTCTTAGAGAGGGGGATTGGCACAGCAGCTATGACACCACTTGGGATGCCCTTATCCCATATTAGAGGGCCAGTTCAAGTCCTAAGTCTGCTGCCAATTTCAGTTTCATACGAACACACATCCCGGGTGGTGGATGTGATGGCTCAAGTTGTTGGGCCGCTACCACACATGGGACACTGAGTAAATTCCAGACCTCTGGCTTGTGGGCATTTAGGGAGTGAGCCAGAAGGTGGAAACTGTCTCTGTTGGTCTCTCTTCTCTCTCTCTCTATCTCTCTCTCCGTCTCTCTGCTTTTCAAATAAAGAAAAATAAATTTTAATGCAAGTTCTTCATAAACTGATATTTGTATTCAACACAATCCCTTTGAGTGTCCCAGAAAAATTTTTAGTTTTCAGAAATGAATAAGTTGATTCTAAAGCTTACCCTGAATTCAAAGGAATAAGAAAAGTCAAACAATTTTGAAAGAATGAACAAAGTTGGAGGACATATTCTTCCTGATTTAAAAATTTAAACAAAAGCTACATAAATCAAAAGATATAATAAAAGGATATACATATAGATAAATGTTACAGAACTGAATGCTCACAAATAAATTTTACATTATGTACAGATTTTTAACAAAGATATAAGGCAATTCATTAGGGAAATAATAGTCTTTTTAATAAATGTCATTGGGACAATTGCCATTCTGTGCAAAATGTAATTAGACTCTAATTACTAAATATAATTATATTTATTTGCTTTATATTTATTTATTTATAACTATTTATTTATAGTTATATATTTATTTTATAATGTATAATTATAAAATACTAAAATTAACTGAAAATTTGATTATAGACATAAAGGTAGGATTTAAGAATATAAAATTTCTAGAAGTTACATAAAGCATTTTTAATTCAGTAGCAAAACTCTAGTCCATAATTAAAACTAATATAATAAATTAGATCCATAAATTCTTGTGGCTAAGAATGAAGTTGACAATTGACTAGATATGAAATAAAGAGCTATCTGGGGATCTGGCATTGTGGTGCAGCAGGTGATGCTGGCATCTCATATGAACATAGGTTTAAGTCCCAGCTGCTTCACTTTCTATGCACTCCCTGCTAATGTATCTGAGAGGGCAGCAGAAAATGACCAAAGTGCTCGGGCTCCTACCACCCATGTGGGAGACCCAGGTGGAGTTTCAGGCTCCTGGCTTCAGCCTGGAACTACCCTGGCCATTGCAGCCATTTGGGGAGTGAGCCAGCAGATGGAAGATCTAGTCTCTCTCTCTCTCTGTAACTCTGATTTTCAAAGAAATAAATATTTAAAAATGAAAGCATTATCTGTTGTGAGGGCAGTAATAGAAAAAATTTAAAACCAGATTTTGATGCTGGCTAAACCGCATATTTTTGATAAAAAAAAAATTGACTTGCATATTTTACAAAAAGAAGTACAAAGTGGGTGAAATCCCTAGGATCCCTGTGAATGTAAGTAAAATGGGTATAGGTATAGGCAAGCCAAGACGGAAAACCAACGATGAAGCTCTTCCAAATGTGTACCTCTGTGCAAATGTCTACAAGATTTGTTTACATTCAAAAAAGGCTCTGAAGCAGCCTGCTTTATAATTTTTCCTGTGATCTTCAATAAGAAACATGTTATACATTGAGGCTCTGTATATAGATCTGTGTATATGAAACAAAAAATTATAGTGATCTATTTTATTATTGTTCATTTTTAATGTTTCAACGGAATACATTGAACTAATACTATGAACTCTATAACGTATTGTGACCAATATCTGAAAATCAGCAATCAGAAAGTGAAATGATTATTCTGAGATGTTCGGGGGAAAAAGTATCTTGATTTTTCTTGTGGCTTCAAACTTAGCCTGCTCACGATTCCATTACCTCCATAAAAGAACCCACTGAAAATAATTAGTATTTTTTAAAAGATCAATTTCATCTTCATACTAATAAATCAAATGGCTTTTTGAGATATAAGTAACATAAATTAGGTTGGTCAATTTAATTTGGAGTTTTTGTCACAATTAAAAAACATCAAAACATTTAACAGTATTTTATTTACATTGTTGTCAGGAAAGTAAGAGATAATCCTATCTAGAACCCCAGGAAAGTTTAGGTCTAGGTTACAAATATGTAACTTTGTATAAATGATTTTACCTATGAAAAAGTATCAAGATATTGTTTATGAGTCATCATCAAGAACTAAGTATTTACATTTTTGATAGAAACAGATATTAAGTATGATCTTTAAAAAAACTGAAAAAATAGATAAGTTTATATGTAAAATCCTTGAATAATTATATTATTAATTTTGTAACAAAATTTGGAGCCAGCATTGTGTCTTATTGGGTAAAGCCGCCACCTGTGATATCAGCATCCCTGTGGGCATGGATTTGATTTCCTGGCTCCTCCACTTTTGATCCAGCTGCTTGCTGATGGCCTGGGAAAGCAGCCAAAGATGGCCCAAGTGTTCACCCATGTGGGAAACCCAGAAGTTCCTTGTTCTGGGCTTCAGCCCTGCCCAGTCCTGGCTGTTGCAGCCATCTGAGGAGTAAACCTGAGGATAGGAGATTTTTCTCTGTCTCTCTCTGTTTCTCTCTCACTCTCTCTCTCTCTACCTCTGAATTTCAGATAAACAAATAAATCTTTAAAAAAATTAAAAATTAAATCATTTGAAAAATATTTTTGCTTTGCTTCCTCAAAGTTACAATGTAGTCTTAGATTGTTATCGATGAAATTATTATCACTATTTAAAGTAGTAAGCAATTCTTTCTTTATAGATTTATAGACTGCAAAATGCCACCACCACCTTGAAGCACTAAGCCACATCTTTCTGTCCTGACTAAGCACTACAATTTTATAGTTTATATAAAGTTATGTCAGTCATACATAACTAAGCATTCATTTTTGAGCAGTATGGTATCTGCTGAGGTTAATACAGTGCATCATAGATTGTATCATCGTACTAGATCAGTATTTGTCTGTTTTAGTGTCCTATGATCTGACTCTACTTAGTTTCACAAAACATATTACACTTTGGCAGAAAATATTATAGTAAGTTCAAAACAAAAGTGTTCTCATGAAAATAATTTAGGGGCCAGTGCTGTGGCATAGCAAATGAAGCTGCCACCTGCAGTGCTGGAATCCCATGTGGGTGCCAGTTTGAGTCCCGGCTGCTCTGCTTCCGATCCAGCTCTCTGCTGTGGCCTGGAAGGCAGTAGAAGATGGCCCAAGTCCTTGGGCCCCTGCACCCTCTTGTGAGACCCGGAACAAGCTCCTGGCTCCTACCTTTGGATCGGTGCAGCTCTGACTGTTGCGGCCAACTAGGGAGTGAACCAACGTATGGAAGACCCCTCTCTTTCTCTCTGCCTCTCCTTCTCTCTCTGTGTAACTATGACTTTCAAATAAATTAAGTAATCTTTTTAAATAAAGAAAATAATAATTTAAACCTATGTGTTTTATAAGATAAGGATGAATCATTAAGTGGAAACATTAAAAATGTATCCCTGTACAGTCATATGAAGGTTTGCTTCCTTCCCAACTACAGAGGTTGAAATCCTTTCCCAGTGTGGTGGTATTTTGAGGTGAGGCTTTGGGGGCCCAAATGTAGAGTCCACGTGAATGGAATTCATGCTCTTAGAGGCAGATGCCTGAGAACTAGCTTGCTCTCTTAATGCCATGTGTGGAAAAATCAAGAAGTTGGCAGTTTTTAAACTGGAAGGGGTATCTTGACAGTACCTGACCAGTTCTCCAGATCTCAGATACTCAGCTTCCATTATGATGAGAGATAAATGTTTGTTCTTTAAGACACTCAATTTATGCTATATCGTTATGGGAGCTCTAGCTAAGACATTCTGCAAGCAACATTTCTGCATAGTGCTTCCTGACTCTTAGCATAAGTGTAGGGAGCGTTTACTCTAAGTTATCCCTCATAAGAAGCAGTGGCATTGTATTACCTGAATGTACTTATGATCAGCCAGACCACCAGGTACTCTGATAAGTTTGTTGTTGTCCAAGTGAAGCTCTCGTAGATGAGGGGCATTGGCCAGAGAACCATTGTCGACAGCAGAGATGTCATTGAAACTCAGACCCAACCTGCAACAGAAAGCAGAAATGAACGTGTACACAACACATGGGTGCCTTTCTTACAGGTGTTTTGTCAATAATTAAGTTGATAGAAAAGGCTGATCTTGACTTGGCTCCTATCATTTGTGCTTAGACTGCTTTCTCCAACCTCTTTAAGCCTATACAAAGCCATTTGTTCTCAAGGTTTCAGTTCAAAGTTACTTTCTTTGACATACCTCTGACAGATTATGAGTTCTTACACTAGTACTCTATAGCTTTGCATGGCCAATCTCTAATAAAACTTGGAGGATTGTGCTTTTTAAAATTTTACATGCAGGGGCCGGTGCTATGGCACAGCAGATTAAACCCCAGCCTGCAGTGCCAGCATCCCATATGGATGCTGGTTCAAGTCCCGGGTGCTCCACTTCCAATCCAGCTCTCTACTGTGGCCTGGGAAAGCTGTAGAATATTGCCCAAGTCCTTGGGCCCCTCCACCCATGTGGGAGACCCAGAAGAAGCTCCTGGCTCCTGACTTCGGATCAGCTCAGCTCTTGCCTTTAGGGCCATTTGGGGAGTAAATCAGGGGATGGAAGACCTCTCTTGCTCTCTGGCTCTACCTCTCTCTATAACTCTGTCTTTCAAGTAAATAAAAATAAATCTTTATAAAAATTTATTTGCTTATTTGAGAGGCAGTAATGGGAGAGAGAGAGAGAGAGAGAGAGAGAGAGAGAGAGTTCTATGATCCTATAATCCATTTAATGATTCCCCAAATATCCACAGTGGCTGGCACTTAACAGGGACTAAAGCTGAGAGCTGGAACACAAGCCAGCACATCCATGTGGGTAGCAGGAGCCCAATTACTTGAACCATCACTGCTGTCTCAGAGTCTGCATTAGCAAGAAACTGGGTCAAGAGGTGGAGTTGGGAATTAAACCCAGGTACTCCAATGTGGGATGCTCACATCTTAACCCCTAAGTTAAACCCCAACTCTGAAAGTGTGTTTCAAAGGTCTGTGTACTTGTGTGTGTCCCTGTCCTTGGAATAATGTATATTCTATGGTATATGTGGTATTAACACAGAATTTGTCATGTCCCATAAATAGCTGTCGAATTGGTTTACATGTGTAATCAATATAGCAAACTCATTTGAGAGAGAACCTAAAGAAATAGTGTTGTCATTTGGGTCACTTTGGAAATAAACAATCACATATCTTAAAAATTTATTCATTGAAAATAAGAGGTGCAGAATGTTCCTCGGTGACCATCTAACAGTCTCAGCACTTTCCTGGTGCCAGCATTACTAGGTACTGAGTTAGATATCTCTCTGTTCCACATATATACCCTCCAGTTTGATTCACTCAAGGTTTTGGCTCATATCTTTTAAGTTAAAGGTATAACAGATGAGGTTTTTGCTGCTGTGACATTCCCTTCTTGTAAATGGGAATTCAGGCCCAGAAGTTGACATGGTGATATTGCTAGACTACTCAACATTCTATAAATGAAATCTTCAAGAAGAGAATGATGTCACTTCAAAAGAAAGGTAGGGTTGCCAGGAATGAGGCAAGGAGATAATGGAATAGAGCCAGAATATTACAAGGAGAAAGAGAGAGAGGAAGAATCTATTGTATTCTTTTCAATAAAAGGGATAGTATCTAGACACCATATCTTCTAAATTTCAGCTATGTATGATCAATGGACTCTGTAGAGATTTGATGTCGACTTAGATAAGTTGATTTGCCCAATTTTAATTAAGGTTTGCTTTTTGAAACAATTGAAATTCATAGTATCATTGGTTTACCTCAGCTTTTGCTTATTAACTTGATATCTTGGCTCAGAACATTTTGTTTTTTTCTCATCTTGGACATTCACCTCTTGTTTCTGAGTTTTCATTTTTCTATTTCAGATTGTATTTCTTATGCTTTACAGTACTTCAAGTCTCAGTGTAGACTGGTATGTTTGTTATAAAATTTCTAATAATTAATTCAAGGAAAATATTTCTTTACTCAACCACCTTTGTATATTCAGTAAGGATATTTTTATTTGTGATGGAGGCATACACTATTTTCTCCTAACTTGTTCTCAATAACAAATTGAAACACTTTCTATGAAACAATATTTTGATATCGGTGGCTGATTCTTTCATTTTACAGTTTTCATTTTCAGCATCAAAGTACTTCTCATGTTCCAGTATCAATGAGGAGTAAAAAAATATTTAATGGTTTAATATATAGATGTTTCTGGATGGATTTGATTCTAAAAGCAAATGTGCGTGATAAATTAAAGAACTGAGGAAATTTGCCTGACCAATGAAGTAATGTGCTCTAATTTAATACATGGAATCCAAAGTCCATTTAAAAAGAAATTTGAACTTCCATTAGGCTTTTCATCATATATTAGCTCTCTATGCTTCTATTTGATACAAAGTATATAACATATCATTACTGAGGTACAGAATCTCATGGACTCCTTACCACTTTCAAATATGAACTTTCAAAAAGACATTCATTATGAATAATTTAGAATATAGTCTATTTATCACTTCAGAATATTATTTATTCCTACTACTGCTGTTACCACTAATAATAATAATTCACTAATAATAATTCAATAACAATAATTCAATAACGGTAATCATTGTAAAGACAAATTTACACAGAAAACAACACAACTTATCTGCCTACATTTTTCAAAAACTAGAGGGATCTAATCAATAAAGGGGTGCAGGTGATGCATATGTCATTGTGAAAAATGTTTTCATCCTTAGAGACTATAATTAAAATAGCTCTAGATGAAGCTGTTCTTATTATTTGGGACACCAGGGTAATATATTTTAGCTAGAGTCACATGCATATGGTCCTCTTCAGTTTTCTTCATGCACTGAATCATTGGGAAATAGCCATGGAAATGAGGAAAACTGTGTTCTGCATCGATTTGCTCTTAGGCATTTCTCAAAGACACAAGGATGTGCTTCGTTTTTATTCATCAACATGAAGTTTATATACAAAATTGACAAGAGAGTCAATTTGGCATAATACTGTGCTTTTCTATTAGAACATTTAGCAAAATACGTGGATTGAGAACAGAGTACTTCTTGAAGACAGCTGAAAAAGTTTCCCAGCGCTTTCCTTTCTTATTACTTAACCAGATTGTGAAAACAGAGATTGTGGTTAAGTTAGAAATCAGGACAGGCACTAGTGATCATTTATGAAGAAAAGTTTTAACAATGGACAGAAAGAGAAAAAAAATATTTAGTGTCCAGAGCTGTTTTTATTTTCTTTTAAACTCTCCAGAGCATAAAGGGTTCAGAAATCTCATCACAAGTATTTTAATAAGGATCTGTCAGAAGTCTGGTATTTCCATGTCCTAGTAGCTTTCATTTTGATGCATTTGCAAATTCAGGACACTGAATTTACTTAATCCTCTGTTTGACATTAATAAACTAGAATCTATTCAATGAAATAGAAAACCTTCATATGGTGTTCAAAAATATGAAATTGGTCTTGGTGATTATAGTAAGTATCCTGTTTATTTTGCTTTATTAAAAGAGTAATCAGATAAGTTGGAGTCTGAGACTGTTAAAAACAACAACAACAACAAAATGTGATGCAGTAAAAATCAATCATCATGTTTCTAGCTCTGAGCATATAGGTGCTAATCTACCTAGACAGTTTTTGATAGAATATTAGGAGAATATATTATTACTTAGCCAAATTATTCAGTCCTTTCAGGCTAGATGCATCGATTTTGGTGATTTTATTGCCATCAAGATGTAGTTCCGTAAGAGAAGGAGGAAGACCTGGAATAAGAAAAATGCAAGATTTAATATAGCAGATAAGCATTCTACATACAGAAAGTAGAGCAACTTAATGAGAAGGCATACCATCACTTTTCTAAGATACACAGTTTCAAGTAATTGGTTTCACTTCTCCTCTTTTCCTTTTCCCATTGTTTCTTTTATATTAATACATGCTCTTGGAAGTAGTGCAAGACCTTTTAGTTTTATCATAGATAGGCTTTAAGAAAACATAAATTGGTTCTGTCATGTAGTAAATACTTGTCCTAGGAATTATAGAACTGAAGTCAAATCTTCAATCTAATTATTCTCTTCCACTTTTTTAATGAGCTAACACTGCCATTGACAGAAGATATGAACTATTAAATGGAGAGGTGAACATTTGATCTATAATGAAGAGATTATGTATAAATTATTTCTATGCACAAATCCAATCAAGTTGTTCATTAATAAGCATCATTAATAATAACGTTAATATGCTGTTCTGGCATTGGTCTTATTGTACTTTTCCATAAAGTCATGAAATGCTTTCTTCAATAGGCTGCATAGAAAAGGTTAAAGCTCAATTGGATCTGTAAAATCATGACTGTTTCTTTGTGTTGGAGGAGTGCAGAGTCCATTTAAAAGCCATATGTGGACCATCTGGGGAAATAACCTTAGATGCAAAGTACCCATCAAGCCTCAGGGTAGTACTTCTTGAATGGTTGTGGTTTCAAAAATTTAGTAATATAAATGTAAGTTTAAATGTTTTATTTTCATTTCCTGCTGCCATATGAGGATGTACCATGTTTTTATGAAACTTTTTAATAGCATATTGTTCTACTTAAAAGAATAGCAACTACAGTGAAAATAGCAAATATGTTATGTATGGAACTGACATTTGATTGACAGAATAACTTGGTTAGTTGTCTGTAAAGGTAATAGAATTGGAAAATTACAGGTTAGGTTTGGTCAGAATTTTTCATTACAGCCCACTAAATTCTGTAAATATTATCATTTAATTTCACAGCTTAGACCATATTTGATTGAAAAAAAATATTACTTTAGCTATGGTAGTATATTTTGTAAGTGACATACTACAGAAAGTAACTTCTACTTATACTAGGTTTCTTAAATACTGAACATTGATCATGGCATTGTTCCTAACTTGTTTCTAATAATTCTTCCATGTGTAAATTATTGATTTTTAATTCCCTATAATAGATAAGGAAACAGAGACTAATGTTACAAATATTGTGGGCGCTCTCTCTTTTTTTAATTTATTTATTTGAAAGGTAGTTACAAACAGTGAGAGGGAGAGACATAGAGAAAGGGCTTCGTTCCATTAGTTCACTCCCCAGATGGCTGCAACGGCTGGAGCTGCGCTGATTTGAAGCCAGGAGCCAGGTGCTTCTTCTCAGTCTCCCATGCGAGTACAGGGGACTTGGGCCATCTTCCACTGATTTCCCAGGCCACAGCAGAGAGCTGGATTTGAAGAGGGGCAGCCAGGACTAGAACCAGTGCCCATATGGGATGCCAGTGCCTCAAGCAGAAGATTAACCTACTGTGCCACAGCACCAGCCCCATGGGTTGTTTCTCTTTAAAGTGGATAATTTAATATAATCCTGGATGCCAATAGGAAGTTAAAATAATATGCTCTTTACTGCAACAAATGGAATAACAATTGCGTTTATCTTATGAATGACTATTATCCCAATCATTTTAGAAATAAGAAGGTTTAGCCATTTGATTTTCTTTAGAAAAAATATGAATTGTTATAAACTCCCTTAAATATAACAAGGATGTAATGAAGCAAATTAAACATGTATCCTTTCTTCCCCATCAGCACAAACATAATTTTAAGTGCCTTGAATCTCTCTATTATCATCAGACCTGTCAACCTCATCTAGTTTCTAATTATTTCTACTTTCAGGGTATCAGTTTTCCAAAAGTAAAGTTACAGCAGAAGAAAGTTTGATGGTAGAAGAAAATTTGCTATGAGATAGCATCATTTTGCCACTGAGGTATTAAGCTAAAGAACCAATAATGTAGTTAATTTCATTTTTATCTTTTCCTTTTTCCATTTTTAAGATAGAATTTAATGAGAATCACTTGGGTCAAGTACTACATGTGTATATTATGGTCCCCTACCTGTTCCTTACAAAAATCCTAGAATATAGGTATCATTAAAATTTCCATTTTACAGATAAAACTGATGTTTCAGAAAGGTAAATAATTAGCCTAAAGGCACAGAATAAGTAAATGACTGAGTTAGATCTCTCACCAGGTTGGTCCAACCCAATGCAACAATTTTACATCTGTATACTACACTCTACTGATTTTCCATTCACACTGTGATGAAAGAGAATATACCAGGAGGGGATGATGTGCGTGCCTAAGAGATCCAGTCTAAGAATAGTAGACCCATGTTTTGGACAGAGGTATGCACGGAAGAGAGGATTTAAGATGGTAGCAGAGCGAAGCAATTAACCACACGAGCTCTGACATCTGCCCAGTGAGGTCACAGATCTGATCCTTGCTATGTATAAGGCTTTGGTGGTAACTCAGTCCACCTCTTTATGGTTTATTCTCCTCATTTACAAAACAAGGATGATAGTATTATTATAGAGAGATGTTTTGAGAATCCTCTAAAAGAATCCATGAAAGACATTTGGCATAATACCTCACTGTAAATAAGTGTTTAATAAAGTGTTGTTACTAAAACTATTATATTATTAAGTGGTAGTAAATAAAAGCAAGTGAGAAAGGTTGAGAAAAGAATGCCTAGCATAGGTAGAAGATATAACAGAGTAAAGTAAAATACATCAATAAGTATTAGGATGTTTCACTGAGAGATATTTTGGAGGATGCATTAGTAGGAACAGAAAAGTCAAATATGGGCTTAATTCAAGTCGATTGTCCGCATGATGTGAGGGGGAAATCCGGTGACTTCCCCTCCTGCCACTAAATGACTTTATTAATTCTTGGAGGAGCAGCATTTAACCTAGCGGTTAAGACACTTGCATCTCACAATGGATGTCCTGGGCTCAGTTCCCAGCTCCAGCTCCTGACTCCAACTTCTTGCAAATTCAGATTCTGAGAGGCAGTGTCACACTGAATTGCATTTCTGTCTCATAGCTCTGGTCTCAGCCCAGCCTTGGTTATTATGGACATCTGAAGATCAAGCTAGCTGTTGGGAGTTCTCTCTCTCTGGCTCTGTGCCTCACAAATAAATAGAAAATAGCAAATATATTTTTAAAGCATATGTAAAAATATATATACTTTATGTAAATAAAGTATATATAAAAAGTATAAACTATATGTAAAAACTATATATTTAGAAAATAGAATTAAAAGATAAGTTTATTTTGGTGCAAAAAAATCTTGAAATCTATGCAAAAGAAGTGTTTTCAAAAAGTTAGTGGAAATGCATTTTAAAAATCTATGCATAGATATATGTACTGATAGGATTTGGGATGTGTCTCTGGATATAAACTTCTGTGTTGTGTGTGTGTGGTCCCAGTACTCCTTTTCTATAATACTTAAATTTGTGGATGCTCATGCCATTTGTATAAAATAGTGTACTATTTGCTTATTACCTATGCACATCATCCTTATACTTCAAATCATAATACTTAATAAAATATTAATTTTAATACTTAATAAATGCTAAGCAAATAGTGGTTAAACTGTATGGTTGAGTAAACACCAAAAAATCCCACCAAATTATGTATGGGTTCAGTATAGATTTTTTTTTGTATTTTTGATTCATGATTGGTTGAATCTACAGATATAGAAGCATGAGATCAACATCTGACTGTATATTTGCATATGTATACACACATAAATATACATGCATAGCTATTTATCTTTCATTATCATCATCTATCATCTATCCATCTCTATACATGTAATATCCTGCATTAGGAACTAAAAAAAATCACTAGTTTAACACAACGAGTAAATGAAAGTTCTTTTTACACTACAAATCAACATTTTTCTGCCTATCTACCTGCCTGCCTATCTCTCCATCCCAGTAGTTATGAGTATTAAGGACATCAAAAGCATGCTTTGTAGTAAAAAGACTGTGGAAATAGCAAAGGACAGTAAGAAAGCATCCTACGGAATATGTACTCTCAAGAGTTAAAATTCATGGTAAAGGACCAGTCATGTTTTCTAAGAGTATGTATTTATATTTTGTGCCTCATTCAAGAACAAGGTATTGAAGCTGAGAAAGGGAGAGTCTGAACAGAAACCTTGAGGGCATAGAAGGGCTTATGTGAGACTGAAAAACTTATCATAGGGAAAATGTACAAATTAGAAGAATTTATTATTTGTGGTTTGATGCCTTTTCTGATTCACAAAAACCGATTTATGTGCCTCTTCTGTATATCCCTTAGCATGGTGAGCTCATCCCTTCTGACTGTGGGATGATGGCTGTTTACTTGTCTGGCATTGCTTTGGATAAGAAGTTCTTCAGGGCAGGTAGCATATCTTAATAATTGGCCTATCTCCA
Organism: Lepus europaeus; assembly: GCF_033115175.1. Classification (NCBI taxonomy): domain Eukaryota; kingdom Metazoa; phylum Chordata; class Mammalia; order Lagomorpha; family Leporidae; genus Lepus; species Lepus europaeus. The sequence continues at coordinate 29,627,316 of NC_084836.1, read as the reverse complement.
GTGTTTGGCACATAGTTTAAGCTGAGCAAGTATTAAAAATATTTTTAATATGGGACATGTACTCTATAGAATAATATACAGTAGTCAAAAACAATGAAACCCGGTCATTTGCAACAAGACGGAAGAATCTGGAAAACATTATGCTGAGTGAAATAAGCCAGTCCCAAAGGGACAAATATCATATGTTCTCCCTGATCAGCAACAACTAACTGAGCACAAAAGGGGAAACCTGTTGAAGTGAATTGGGCACTATGAGAAACAGTGACTTGATCAGCTCTTGTCCTGACTGTTGATGTACAATGCAATACTTTATCCATTATAGTATTTTTTTGTTCTAGTACTATTGTTTGAACTCTGTAATTAACACACAATTATTCTTAGGTGTTTAAATTTTAACTGAAAAGTGATCCCTGTTAAATATAAGAGTGGGAAAAAGAGAGGGAGGAGATGTACAATTTGGGACATGCTCAATCGGACTTGCCCCAAATGATGGAGTTAGAAATGTGCCAGGGGATTCCAACACAATCCCATCAAGGTGGCATGTACCAATGCCATCTCACTAGTTCAAGTGATCAACTTTAGTTCACAATTGATCACACTGATAGGTCTAAGAGTCAAAGGGATCACACAAACAAGACTAGTGCCTGCTAATACTAACTGATAGAATCAAAAAGGGAGAGAACGATCCATCATGGGAAGCGGGATACACAGCAGACTCATAGAATGGCAGATGTCCTAAATAGCACTCTGGCCTCAGAATCAGCCCTTAAGGCATTCGGATCTGGCTGAAGAGCCCATGAGAGCATTTTAGGCATGGAAAGCCAAGACACTCTGGGAAAACAAAAGAAGAAGAAGAAGAAGAAGAAGAAGAAGAAGAAGAAGAAGAAGAAGAAGAAGAAGAAGAAGAAGAAGAGGAGGAAGACCTAAATGAAAGATCTCTATGAGTGAGATCCCAGTGGAAAGAATGGGGCCATCAAAGAAGGAGGTACCTTTCTCTGAAGGGAGGAGAGAACTTCCACTTTGACTATGACCCTATCGGAATAAGATCGAAGTCGGCGAACCCTAAAGGCTTCCATAGCCTTAGCAACTCATGACTAGAGCCTAGGGAGATTACTGACGCCATAAACAAGAGTGTCAAATTGTTAAGTCAACAACAGGAGTCACTGTGTACTTATGTCTCATGTGGGATCTGTCCTTAATGTGTTGTCCAATGTGAAGTAATGCTATAACTAGTACTGAAACAGTATTTTACACCTTGTGTTTCTGTGTGGGTGCAAACTGATGAAATCTTTACTTAATATATACTAAATCGATCTTCTGTATATAAAGATAATTGAAAATGAAAAAAAAAACTTGGTTTTAAACTGGACATTGCATAGAAAATTAATCAATTTTTAAAAAATATCATGTAGGATCTCTGTCCTTAATGTGCTGTATATTGTGATTTAATCCTATAACTGGTACTCAAACAGTATTTTTCAGTTTGTGTTGCAATGTGGGTGCAAACTGTTGAAATCTTTACTTAATATATACTAAACTGATCTTCTGTATATAAAGAGAATTGAAAATGAATCTTGATGTGAATGGAAGGGGAGAGGGAGCGGGATAGGGGAAGGTTGCAGGTGGGAGGGAAGATATGGGGGGGGGGGGAGAAGGCATTGTAATCCATAAGCTGTACTTTGGAAATTTATATTAATTAAATAAAAGTTTAAAAATATTTTAATAAGATACAAGGTAATCATAATATCCTACTCACACATATGTCAGATATTCTTTTAATAATATATTAAATTCTAAAACAACTCAATAAGGTGGATATTAACCTCATTCTTACTTTACAGATAAATAAGTTGAAGAATAGATGTTGAATAATTTGTTCAAGTTCCTTGAGACAATTAGCAACAACTTGAACTCAAGCCAACTGACTTCAAAAATCTACACTTTGCAAAACACAACCAACCCTGTTAAGCAAGAGTGTTGAAACTTCCTATTCAGTTATTAAGTTTTGGGATGTCCTAAAATAGAAAAGGATTACCAATTATACTAGAAAATCAAAGTAAAACTTGATCCAGTTTCAGAGGTACTTCCATGCATATCTATATCTGTAATACAGAGATGCTCTATTCAAAATAGCTAACTATACTTTGTGATGTTGTTCAGTTACAGCTTAGGAGGGATTATACAAGGAGTATATGCATCTCCACAGTGAGACTGAAGTCCAATGATCATATATGCCCAGTATAAATAATTCCAGGGACAGAGAATTTAACAGAAATAACATTGGCCAGTTGTTTAATAATTAAAATTTCCACATTTTTAAATGTCAAAGACTTTGGATTTAAAAAACAGAGGGGGGGGTACTGTTGGTTCATTCCCCAAATGCCTACAATAGCTGGGGTGTGGCCGAGACAGAGCCAGGAGCTGAAAACTCAATCAAGGTTTCCACATGTGTGTCAGGGATCCAAGTGCTTGAAGTATCACTTGTTTCCAGGGTGTGCATTAGCAGGAAGATGGAATTAGGAGCAGAGCTGGGACTCAAACCTATGTACTCTAATATGCGATATGGGTGTTCCAACTAATGACTTAACTGCTATGTCAAATGAATTTAGATTGTTGAAATGATTTGGACAATTTTCAATCACCTTGAGGGATGCTGGTTATGTTGGTATCAGCAATACGAATGTAGGAGAGCTTCTTCATTCCCTGGAAGGCTCCATTTTCAATTCCTGAGCTCTTCAGAGGGTTGGTGCCCAATTCTACGAATGCAAGAAATGCAAGACTTTTAGTGAACATTTTAGAGTATTAAAAATCAGAGTACTGTCTGTTTCAGCAAGAATTCAAAAAAGAAATTTGTTTCAACAACTTGATGGAAAAACAAAAGAGAAACTAAAAGTATGTCCCTCAACACAATAGCAAAACGGGGTAAAAATGTCCCTTCCTAGAACCAAGGAAAAAGACCTAAAACTTATACAAAAAACAGTAACAATTAAATTATTTAAGGTGACTTGAATCTGTCCTGTGTGTCACAGGGCACCTGTAGCCCTAGTGTTTTCTCCACATTTTCAGACTTTCAAGAAAGAGAAGCATCATTGTAAGCTACCAAGTGCAAATTTGCAAATTTTCCAGTCCTGTTTCCATAGTTCATTTAGGCTTAAGGTATGTAGGCTTTAGCTGATTTCCCTTCCTACAGCTAAAGTGTACTTGAAATCTCTTAAAGTGAACCTTGATTCTTGGTCTCAAAGTATAAGAAATCTGTACCTATGACAATCATCTGGTTCATTCCACTGAACACAGATTTTCGTACTTTAGTGATCTCATTCTCATGGGCACGCAGCTCTTGAAGAGATTTGGGCATTTTTTCTGGCAATTCTTTCAGATGGTTCTTAGACAAATAAAGTCGCTCCAATTTCACCAAAGGTGTAAATGCTCCAGAGCTGATTTTGCTAATTTTGTTGTTGACGAGGATCAATGCCTGTATGAACAAAAACAGCATCTCCTTAATATTTTTTTAAACAAATTTCAAAAGGCAAAGGGACAGGTGAAAGAGAGAGAGAGAGAGAGAGAGAGAGAGAGAGAGAGAGAGAGAGAATAAAGGCACTTAGGCAAATTTAACAAAGTCTAAGAAACTTGCCCTCAATTATTGAATGTCTGCGTATTTGAGAATACAAGGAGGAAAGGGGAACTAGAGTGAAAGAGAATGAAAATTTTCAGTCTCAAAAATGCAAGAGTATTAAGATGTATAATTAACCTATGAACATCCTCATTGGCTTACACTATTTGATTAATTGCAACTTCATTTTATAAGTAGCATAATCTGTTAGCAAAACTTTCAGCTAAAATATAATGGTTGAAGCCGACACTGTAGTGAGGCAGGTTAAAACGCCTCCAAGAGTGCTGGAATCCCATGTGGGCGCTGGCTCGAGTCCTGGCTGCTCTACTTCCGATCCAGCTCTGTCTGGAAAGCAGTATAAGGTGGCTTAAGTCCTTGGGGCCCTGCACCAGCGTGGGAGACCCAGAGGAAGCTCCTGGGTCCTGGCTTTGGATCAGTGCAACTGCAGCCATTGCGGTCAATTGGGAGTGAATCAGCAGATGGAAGACCTTTCTCTCTCTCTCTCTGATTCTCCTTCTCTCTCTGTGTAACTCTGACTTTCAAATAAATCAATCAATCTTTTTTTAAAAAATAATAAAATATGTTGGTTGATTAATACAAAATTCTAAAGGAATCCCAAATACTTATAGGAGTTAAAACTCAAATATTTGTAGGAGTTAAGGTATAGGAAATTGTCATCAACAGGCAAAAATTAGGGAAATTGGTAAAAGCTAGAGTCAGAGAGCAGAGCGAGGTGATTTGCACTGCTACGGGACACACAAAATGGCAGATGCTTAATGAGAAAATCAAAGGAGATAATCAGTTGCAGGCCATTGAGGACAATGTTGATGTCTTGATATAATTAAATGTATTAAACAAGATATGGAAAATCTATTTTATTTTACATGATGAAATATGACTTCATAATATCATGTTCATTTTTCTCGAAAGCCACTCATGTAGGGCTTATTCTGTAACCAAGGATTAGTTTCAAAGTCTTTTTTGGTTAGCATTTTATTTATAGGCAATTATTATTGTATTCATTCAAGACAGACTGCCCCTGAATCTGTAAACTCAAGATTTGCCCCTAATTTCTGTGTGACTATGAGAAAGCAACTTGACTTCTCTGTGTTTTTGCTTCCTCATTTGTAAAAAAGGAATATCAAGTGTGTATATGTCATAAGAATAACTATAAGATTAAATAAGTTAATGTTTATCAGGTACTAAGATCAGTGCCTAGTGTAGAGCAATTGCTAAATAAGCGTTTGCTATTATTCAGTCTGACATTTTTATTGAATTTGATAATAATAATAATAATGTCCTAAATAGATTTATTAAGCTTTAGTTCAAAGGAAATACACTTTTTTGCTGTCATCACACTTTATTTTTCATTATTGTCGAGAACAAATATACATTGTTTTCTACGGCATGTAGGTAAGCATAAAACTATGTTTATACAACATGTACCACTCATAACGAACCAGATGTGTAAATGGATACAATTATTGGAGAATAAAGGAATAATTTTCTCTTAAATCCTTTCTATATTTAACCTTGCTAAATTTTAATTTCTCTCCTGCCTTCTTATTCACATATGGCTTTTTGAGCTGAAATTATTATGTTTATTTGTATAATAACAGAGGCAAAAATGATCATGGATGAAAGAGCACGAGAAAAGTAGCTGTTCAGAATCCTCTGAGGGGTTGGAAGCTCTAATAAACTCTCTTCTTCCATCTGATGTGTGTTTGGAAGTTGAAAGAAAACGATTACTAAAATGATGGTTACCTAAAAAACATGCTTAGAAGGAGACGGGGAAAGAAAGAACACATTATCATGAACGCCATATTTAATGAGAATGTTACAGAAATTGATGTCTCTTTTTTAAGGATAGAAAGAGCTTAAAAATTATTCAGTTTATACTTAAATATACAGGAAGTTCAGATTAGAGTAAGAGAATCATTTTTTCCTTCAAAACAGCAGAGTCAGGGTAAATTTATGCAAATAAAATGAAGGTTTTTAAATCTTAGTTTACTAAAGTAAGTGATACTCATTTATATTATCGTCTCTTTAAACTTATTCTAATGATAGGTTAAGTAGTCCCTGACAAACCCTGTCAGTCTTGCCACATCGCATTTCCAGTAAACCTTTAAGAGAAAAGCAAAGAGCTGGCGAATAGGGGTTCATGCCTACCATCCATCTTGTCAGTGGTCCAGGGTTCAGGACCTCAGCTTCAGCCTTGTCCTCCAGTACAACCAGTATGTTTTACTCCAACCAGCTTGTGCTCTTGTATCTGCTGCTTATTTTCTTCTATATTAGCTATCTTCTTACACTGAAAGGCCTCTCTTATACTCTCTGCCAATCAGAATTCTTTTGTTCCACATTCTCTCAAAACACTAACTGGTGACCTCATAAATCATGATGCCTGAGTTTACCCTTTTTGTGCCCTTACTACTCACTAGTTACATTGTGCTCATATTGTTGAACACATCAATAAACTGACCGTGACACTTTATTATGTGCTATTATTTTTTCTAAACATTCCATAGAGAATCTTAAAATTTTAGGAAAAATATCTTCTTCCTCAAAAAAATTTGAGAAATTTTCTCCTAGTGAATAAATGTTTATTGCTTTTCCCATCTTGACTGTCAGAAAGTTTATAATTGAATATCATCTTGATCATGCTGTGTAATACCTTATGACCAGTTTATTCTATTTCATACTGCATTATAGCCCCATGTATACAAGTACTTCAGATATTTTGTGGAAAAGTAATTGAATGCAAAATTTAAAAAAAATCATAGCTTTTTCGTAATACATATTTGGCATGAGATTTTTATGAAAAATATTTACCTGGATTTCAAAAATTGTCAGTACAAAAATAAAATTACTAGGGTCGGCATTGTGGCGCATTGGTTTACACCATCATCAGTACCCTATTTGGGCACTGGTTCAAGTCGCAGCTGCTCCCTTTCCAATCTAGCTCCCTGCCCATGTGCCTAAGAAAGCAGTGGAAGATGGCCCAAGTGCTTGGGTCCCTGCACCCACATATGAAACCCAAAAGAAGCTCTTGGCTTCAGCCTGACCCAGCCCCAGCTGTTGCAGCCACTTGACGAGTGAACCAGCAGATGGAAGATCTCTCTCTCTCTCTCTCTCTCTCTCTCTCTGTCTCCCTTTCTCACTGTAACTCTACCTTTCAAATAAATAAAATAAGGTTACCTTTTAATTTCATTTTTCTATGTGATTTTGTGGTATATTCATATATATATGTAATATATATATATATATTTCTTCTTTGATTATATACTAACCAGGTGATTTATTTTATATTTTTACTTTACTATGGATTAACTATTATTAATGTATATTCCCCCTTGAAATTAGTTTTCTATGTTTATGTTTTCAAACCAGAGAATGTTTTTGTGACACCTATTATAAGAAATTGTGAACTGTTATCTGTGCAGGATAGGAACACATCACTAGGCAATCTCTGTTTTCTGAAAACTATAACACTTTAAATTGCAGCTCTGGGGTCCTTGTTGTGGCACAAGGGGTAAGGCCATCACTTGTCATGCTGGCATCCCATTTGGGCACCCATTTGTGTCCCTCTTACTCCACTTCTGATCCAGCTCCCTTCTAATAGTCTGGGTCAAGCAGTGGAAGATCACCCAAGTGTCTGGGCTCCTGCCACCCATGTGGGAGACCTGGATTAAGCTCCTAGCTCCTGGCTTAGACCTGGCACAGCCCTGGCTGTTGGGGCCATCTGGGGAGTGAATCAGTGGATGTAAGATTTCTCTATCTCTCTCTCGTTTCCTTGCAATTTCCACTCTGTAGAGCAATTCTGTCATCTTGTTGATGAAGCAAGTAAACCCAGGTTCCCTTCTCCAACATGACCTGTCAAAGAGAATTACATTCAAGGTAGACACCCATATCACGAAGAGTGCTGATTGGACAAGATTTCCAGAGTTTTATCCCTGTGAGTTTCCTTCTCTGGATGCTCTTTGATGCCCTCCTTAAAATTTCTTGAATCTTGCTGAGGACCAGACTCAAAAAGAATGTCCTATCAGAGTGAAATGCAGATATGTTGAGATTTTCATTGTATTTCTTTTAGACACTGAAGTCTGGCGTATACATACTAATGTACACCAATATTTTAAGGAAAAGCTATATCATACTCATCTCACAGATATCTGGATTAGGTAAAATAACGTTTATTCTGGTGTTCTATGTGAACAGATAATGAATCTAATTTTATGAAAGGCTGTCTCATTCCTTATTGGATTGGGTTAGTTATTGTTGATTGGGTTAGTTACTCTTGATTTGGTTTTTCTTTTATATAAAGATTTATTTATTTATTTATGTGAAAGCAGGGGCTTCCTCCAGGTCTCCCACATGGGGCAGGGGCCCAAGCATTTGGGCCATCTTCCACTGTCTCCCAGTCCATTATCAGAGGAGTTGGATGGGAAGTGGAACATCTGGGACATGAACTAGTGCCCACATGGGATGCTGGTGTTGCAGGAAGTGGTTTTAACCTACTATGCTACAGTGCTGGGCCACAAAAATTTATTTGATTAAATCCAATAACTACTAATTATGGAAATTTTGGTAAGCTAGGAGTAGAAGAGAATTTCCTCAGCCTGTCAAAATGTCATCCCCAAGGTTAGTTGTTCTTGATTAGGTTTGTTATTCTTCATTCATTGCATACCTTCTCCCAACTATAGATATATTCACTCTTTGCCCTGTTTTTAATCCTCTTACACATCCTGGAAGTATGACCTCAGAAAACCACATCAATAAAATGCTACTTGTCTTGTGGCCTTCAGGTAGGTTCAGTCTTAGGAGACACTGGTAGGAAATTGGGGGGAAGATTGTAGCTCCTCAGCTATTCCATGGCTTTAGTTCCTGAGTCCTTGTGAGTCACATTGCTTCACGATGCTTGGTGGTGGCTGTACACCTTTGCAAACAGTCCATTCTATAAAGTCTGTGTGGACCTCTTGGAGGGTATGATCTCTTTTCTCAATGGATTGTGACTGGTAGATTGGACAGGTTAGTGCAAATAACAATAACACAGCTTAGGATGCCACAAACATAGTACCAAATACAAAGTAGGAAAATGTGTGTGTATTTATATATAATTGGAAATATAATTATATTTACTAACTATGATATGAATGATTACCCCTTTTTCTCTTGGTATCAATCTTTGAGACTTTATAAGGTCTTGCATAGTTCTTTTAGTAAAATGAATGAAAGGAAACAAAATAAATAAATAAACTATACCAGGATCAACCCATTTTGTATTCTGTTCCCTTATTTCAGAACCATATAAGTGAGAAGATAAGTGTTTTACTCAACAGAACATTAGAGGATTAAGATATAAAGTACTTTTAAAGCTAATGCTAAAGATGTATGTAAGAAGAGTGGATGATTTCAGAGTGATCTATAAATATGATTCTTTCCTTTTCCACCATCACCAAAAATAATTTAATAGACACTTATGCACTAGTGCACTACCCAATAAAAATTTTTAACTTACTTAGTTTTTATTTTTTGGAAAATGTTTTGAGTCATATCTTATAACTAAAAATAAAAACTGTTCTTACGTGAAGGTTCTTCAGGTTCTTAAAATCTCCATCTTTGATTTCAGTTATTTTGTTGTTTTGCAGGTCCAGTAGCGTTGTGTCAGGAGGAAGGTCCTTGGGCACTTTGTCCAGACCTAGCATGTGAAAGAAAGGAATGTGGAGTGAGTAGAAAGCGCACAGGCCTACAGAGTCACAGAGAATGTATTCACACAATCAAGCTTATATTGCAGTGATAGTTTTACCAGAAAAATATTTTTTTCTCCTAAAAATTTCTCAAACTGTAGTTTACAATGTTTATTATTTTCAGTGAAGTCAAAAGATTTTTTTATTTGTTAGTCATAAACTGAACATGTTTTCCCTATGATGATTCTTCTGCTTAAGCGGAAAATCTGTATTTCTTTAATGTGTGACTCAACTGTCTCAGTGCACACTGTGTTCTACCTCAATGCTCTTATACAAGTGTTCAGTCTGACCAATACTTAAATCTACAAATTTCTACTTAAATACCCTGTCAATAGACAAGTCCTCTAGCCAAAGCATCAGCTATAAAGATCTTTCTGATAAATCTAACATTGTCAAAGATTTAAGCCTAAAATTAAAATTATGTATACATGTAACCCAATTGTGTCAGTGACTAGAAAACTTGTCCAAAGTTCTGAGAGAGAAATTCTTTCAGTTTTAATTGGAATGCTAAAACAATCGCAATTTCAATTAACATCTTATGACCAATAGGTAAGCAGCTAACTATGAAACATATAAATTTGTTAGTGTAATTCCCAAAACTTAATTATATGAAGCATTACTCTTGGATTTTATTTTTAGTTCTGACTAACTGAATTACTGGTTTTACTTTATGCATGTAAATACATTGAATAAGCAAGTGGTCCATGGTATTAAAAAATATTTCACTAGTCACTTGACAATTCTATTCAAATCAACTGTCATTTTCAACAAATCATTATAAATGCTAATGGAGAAAACTATTAAAGGAGGCCTTTTGTATTTCCTACAGTGGCTTTGCCTCACATTGATGTAGAATGTTAAGTAAACATTTGATATTCTATTAACTAAAATTAATGTAATAATTTCTACATTTTAAAATAGCATGTGTCAGGAATATTTCAACTTTTGGTCAAAGCAACCTCTCCATCATTTCTGAAACCTGAAGTACTAAAGATCATTCTTTCATTCATTCAACTAAGCTTTGTTCAGCACTGCATAGGCACCATCCATTCATAAGATGCTGAGGGTACAGCAGGAACAAGACAGAAATTCCCCACAATTCATAACAATTAAAATTCACTCTACAGTTTTCAATTAGAAATAAAACTGCAACAATTGTATTAATTGCTGCATGGATTTTGAGTCTTACATAAGCATATAAACAGTTATTGTAGCCATATTTCAACTATTTACATTACTTCCATGAAAATCACAGAAAAAATATTCCAAAACACCTACTTCTGAGTTATTCTTAAATAATTTTTGCTCACAATACCACTATTGTGTTCATAGTTGAAACAAATTCTTATTCCTAATTCAGTAAGCACTATATAAATTTTAATATCAAAATGCAAGTGATTCTAAGCCATCTTAAAAATGCTACATAAATACAGAACTTACTATTGAAACAGTTCTCACAGAAATAGCAAGAGTGAAGTATTTTCAGTGCTGAACAGTAAACCACCAGAAGAGCCACCTTGCAGGGAGGCTATTGAATGGCTCTATGCAGTCGTAATCACTGCCATTTTCAGAAATGTCAATTTGCTAATTTCATGCAATTAGGCGTGGTAGACTTCTGCCAAAGCTTTGATAATTAGCATTCTCCAACCAAGAAAAGACATTTCCTCTCATTTGGAATACAGTTAACTGCCCTCATTTCATAATTATTCCTTGTGCTCTTTTGTCAAAGTCTTAATTTCCACTTAGATGTACTTTTATATGTTGATGAGCTTAAATTCCAGTGACTCTCTTCATGTTTGGTCAATGTCAACTTGAAAATAAAACTTCAGATGCAAAAGGAAAGAATAGGGTGTCTGGATAGCTGACAATTTTGATTTTGTTGCTCTCCTAGAATATTATAACAACAAGAACTTCACAGTGAAGTTCTGGGGATTTAACATAAAATACCATATTCAGTCTGGTGATTTTTGCAGTTTATTCCTTGAAGAGCTATTCTAGTGATTAAAATAATGATCCTACAATCATCTTCAAATTATTAAGAAGTTCATACCCATTTGATAGACTTCACATACAGAGGTAGCAGTTTATGCAACTTTTAGAGTTTATTTGAAAAGCTGAAAATATGATATCTTATTCACTTCACAAGAACTCAATGTGATTGGTAAAACAGTATAATAATTTCATTTTCCAGATATTTTTATAAAGTTTAAAATATGAATAAGCCCATCTGGCTGGACTAAAAGACAACTCTCCAGGCTTCCAGCAGGGTGGTTTTTTTGGTGCATACCCATCTGTGTCCCCAAGGAGAATTTTCTGACATTAGATCCAGTAAGATGCTGTACAACTAGAGGATAAACAAGGCATCAGGATGTTAACTGTCTTGCTCAAAGACTAGAGGCAGAGTATAATGGAGAAATTATCCAAATCATATGAGTTTTTAAAATGTCACAAATGGAAGGACCCTTAAACAACAGCTAGTTTGTTGATCTCAACTGCTGATCAGGTAGATGCCATGATGAAAAAACAATTGGGGAAATCTGGTTAGTTTAACCTAAATTACTACACACACACACACACACACATTTCTGAGACCATTTCCTGCTTCCACTTCCTTTTCTAATTTTACATATCTTTTCCTTAAAAATTATTATGATAGTAGATAGCAGGTTGTTTTTATTCTGTTAGATTTGGTTCTGACATAAAAAATAAATTAACTTGTTCAACATCCAAAAATGTCTACTTGTCCCAGAAATTGGGAAATTCTTAAACTAACCCAATATTCTTTAGTAATAGGTAAAGAAACAAACTCAAATTAATTAAAAAGATTATCCAAAGTGTCTCCAAGCCTACTTAGACCAAAAATCAATATGGTTTGAGTAAGCTCACTACACAACTACCTGGTGTGCCATTTATGCAGATGGCCACCACTGTACATAATAAAAATAGAGTGGATCTACCGCTATCCCTTGGACATACTGTGCTCATTTACAGCCAGTCATTTCATTTGTACAATGCCTATTTTCTGGAAAACACCACTTACTCATTCCCTTCTACTTTCAATCTAACAATCCTTTTACAATTTACCCATTAGTTCCCCTCTTCCATAATGCTCATCCTGATCACCCCAGACAACAGTAGATTCCAAACTCTTTTTCTGCTGTAGACTTACGTGTTCAGACTATACTGCCTCCATGTAGTGTTTGTTTTTTTTCTGTAAGTGCAGACTAATGATATGTTCATCAGAGTGCTGCTCTGGCTGCTTAACTCATACAGCGCATTTTCCTGATTGTTTTTAGAATCTGTCTGCCTTGCTGTCCCTGATGGGAAGTTGCTGAGCATGGAAGGCTTTGAGATATTTTCCGCCATATATCATCACAACATGTTTCCGGATGTTGTAATCCTGCAGGTTTCTATTTCCCTTAGTGGTGTTAAGATGCCACTGACCACAGCAGTCATAATTTTCTAATTCACAAACTGACCAGGGACATTTTAGAAATGAATGCTATCATCAGATATGTCATTCTCATTCTCGGCCCCCTGAAAATTCCTCTTACTGTCTTCTGTACCTTTGATGTATTTGTGAAGTAGCCTTTTTTCACATGTGTGTCTGAAGAACACAGACCTTTCTCTCTACCATAGTTTGAATGCTTGTCTTCTCTGAAACTCATGTTAAGAACTATCCTCACCCTGTCTTTTATGACCTTGTCTAAATATTATCAGAGTCGGTGAACTTGGAAGGATTCCATAACCTTGGCAACTCATGAGGAGAGCCTAGGGTGGTTACTGGCGCCATAAACTAGAGTGTCAATTTGTTGGGTCAACAACAGGAGTCACTGTGCACTTGCTCCTCATGTGGGATCTCTGTCCTTAATGTGCTGTACATTGTGATTTAATGCTATAACTAGTACTCAAACAGTATGTTTCACTTTGTGTTTCTATGTGGGTGCAAACTATTGAAATCTTTACTTAATATATACTAAACTGATCTTCTGTATATAAAGAGAATTGAAAATGAGTCTTGATGTGAATGGAAGGGGAGAGGGAGCAGAAGAGGGGAGGGTTGCGGGTGGGAGGGAAGTTATGGGAGGGGGAAGCAATTGTAATCCATAAGCTGTACATTGGTAATTTATATTCATTAAATAAAAGTTTAAAAAAAAAGAATTAATTGCTGGGCCAGTGCCGCGGCTCAACAGGCTAATCCTCCGGCACCGGCACACCGGGTTCTAGTCCCGGTCGGGGCGCCGGATTCTGTCCTGGTTGCCCCTCTTCCAGGCCAGCTCTCTGCTGTGGCCCGGGAGTGCAGTGGAGGATGGCCCAAGTCCTTGGGCCCTGCACCCGCATGGGAGACCAGGAGGAAGCACCTGGCTCCTGCCTTCGGATCAGCGCGGTGCGCTGGTCGCAGCGGCCATTGGCGGGTGAACCAATGGCAAAGGAAGACCTTTCTCTCTGTCTCTCTCTCACTGTCCACTCTGCCTGTCAAAAAATTTAAAAAAAAAGAATTAATTCCTGTTCTAATAATAGTAAGAGGTGCAACGTTTGAGAGGTAATTAGGATTAGATAAGCTCATGAGAATAGGGATAGCTAAAGCTTTAGAATGAGAGTGATCTGAGCTATCAAATTTGCTATGCTGCCTTGCAACTGTGCACAGAGTTGCCGACTGTTGCAAAACCTCACCAGAAATACTCTTTGATCTTGAACTTCCCGTTTTCAGAACCATGAACTGAATAAATATACTTTAAAATTTATTCAAACTTTTGTGCTTAAGCTCCTGTGCCTCAACTGTCTTACACATTTTATAGAACTTTTCTATGCAATCAAGCTATGCTGCAAAGTGGTATCCTACCAATGTGCAGAGCAGGGTATCAATTACTGCTAGTTAGAATCATTACCCAAAAGGAAAAGAGAGAGTACAGTTCTAATTATCTTGCTGATTATTAGTCTGTACATATTTTTCTTTCCTGTGTAAGACAATTATAAGGCACATTAACCTGGAGGTCAAAATCTATTTTGTAGATATATCAAACTCAGATTTGCAACTGAAGATTCCAGTCAATTTTTTAATCAAACATTTCCTAGCTTTGTTGCATTTGTCATTGGTCCTTTGATGTCCAAGGCCTTTGCAGAACTTGTCTCCTGAGCTCTACCTTTGGATAGTTAGCCTTTAGTTTAGTAAGTACACTCTTCCCAACAGCTATTGTTGGTCAACTTAACCCTACATAATGGAGGTAAAATGCCATATCTATAAAATATCATACCTTATTTATAAAAACTTTGAGCCAGAATGACATAGGTTAAAGTCAACTTTGCCACAATTAGAGACAAGTAGTACATGTAAGTTAGCATCCCTCAACCCTACGCTTCTCACCTGAAAATGCTGAGTCTGAAGTAAATTGAGGTATAAATTACTTTTTATGAATAACATGAAACATTTTATTTGAACTAAAAATCAATCTTTAAAGAATATAAAAACCGGTATTCTTCTTTGGAAATGGTTCATGTACATCAAGATTTTTAAATCTTTTATATCAACAACTTTAAAAATTCTATTTTTATGTATAAGTGTGATTGTACTAACTATATATAATTTTATTTTTAAGACTTATTTATTTGGGGCTGGCGCTGTGGTTCATTTGGTTAATCCTCCGCCTGCAGTGCCGGGATCCCATATGGGTGCCGGGTTCTAGTCCTGGTTGCTCCTCTTCCAGTCCAGCTCTCTGATGTGGCCCGGGAAGGCAGTGGCGGATGGCCCAGGTGCTTGGGTCCTTGCACCCGCATGGGAGACCAGGAAGAAGCACCTGGCCCCTGGCTTCAGATCAGTGTAGTGCGCTGGCTGTAGCGGTCATTTGGAGAGTGAACCAATGGAAGGAAGACCTTTCTCTGTCTCTCTCTCACTGTCTAACTCTACCTGTCTAATAAAAAAAAAATTTTTAAAAAAGACTTATTTATTTGAAAGGCAGAAAAACAGAGTGGGAGAGACACACACACACAGAGAAAGGGTACTTTTAAACTGACTAATTCAATCCCTGAATGGCTGCAACAGTCAGGCAGGGCCTGGCTGAATCCAGGAGCTAGTAACTCCACATTGATCTTCCACATTGGAGGCAGAGACCCAAGCACTTGGGCCATCTTCTGCTTCCATCCCAAGCACAGTAGCAGCATTCTGAACTGTCACTCCAAGGTGGGATGCCAGCAAATGTCATGTTAGCAGCAGCGGTGGCTTAACCCCCTGGGCCCCAACACAGGTCCCTGTGCATGATCATTCTTACTGATGCTCATAAATTTTATGGTTACCCATAAAATGATATAGAAATTTAGACAGCAGACATTGTAAGTGATGTATCAATTAGGCAGGTAAAATTTTCTTCAAAAAATGCATTATATTAAACACTTTATTAAAATCTTAAGTCTAAGACTTAACTTGAACATTAATTTGTATATCCCTTTTTTTGTTGTTGTTGTTTGACAGGCAGAGTGGACAGTGAGACAGAGACAGACAGAGAGAAAGGTCTTCCTGTTGCCGTTGGTTCACCCTCCAATGGCCACTGCGGCCAGCGCATCCCGCTGATCCGAAGCCAGGAGTCAGGTGCTTCTCCTGGTCTCCCATGGGGTGCAGGGCCCAAGCACTTGGGCCATCCTCCACTGCACTCCCAGGCCACAGCAAAGAGCTGGCCTGGAAGAGGGGCAACCGGGACAGAATCTGGTGCCCCGTCCGGGACTAGAACCCAGTTGCTGGCGCCGCAGGCGGAGGATTAGCCTATTGAGCCGTGGCGCCGGCTGTATATCACTTATATAATACCTTAAGTTCAGTCCTATGCTGCAAAATGATATTTCAGTCAACACTCCTCCACATGTGTGAACTTATATGGGTTCCATAAGATTCTGTTGCCTAGGGGCCGGCGCCGTGGCTCACTTGGTTAATCCTCCACCTGTGGCGCTGGCATCCCATATGGGCACCGGGTTCTGATTCTGATTGCTCCTCTTCCAATCTAGCTCTCTGCTGTGGTCCGGGAGGGCAGTGGAGGATGGCCCAAGTGCTTGGGCCCTGCACCCGCATGGGAAACCAGGAGGAGGCGCCTGGCTCCTGGCTTTGGATCAGTGCAGCGCACTGGCCATGGTGGCTATTTGGGGAGTGAACCAACGGAAGGAAGACCTTTCTCTCTCTCTCTCTCTCTCTCTCTCTCTCTCTCTCTCTCTCTGTCTAAATCTAGCTGTCAAATAAAAAAAAAGAAAAAAAATTCTATTGCCTAGTGAGATCATTGTCATCTTAGTTTGTGTAAGTGCACTTTAAGATACTTGCACAAGAAAGTGCAGGTCTCAGAACTTACCCATCATTAAGCAATATACCATTATAGTTTGCAATTTTAAACAATGGCATTCTTTGGAACATATAGTATCTGTGAAGCTTTCTATATAATATATGATTTTTCCTCATACTTCCCATTATAAATGATATGATTTTCGTATTCTACATGATTTTCTACAATAGGAATCCATCAAAAGATAAATTCTGGCTGGCGCTGTGGTGCAGTGGATTAACACCCTGGCCTGAAGTGCCAGCATCCCATATGAATGCCAGTTCGAGTCCCGGCTGCTCAATTTGTGACCCAGCTCTCTGCTATGGCCTAGGAAAGCAGTAGAAGATGGCCTAAGTCCTTGGGCCCCTGCACCCATGTGGGAGACCTGGAAGAGGCACCTGGCTCCTGGCTTCAGATCAGCGTAGCTCCAGCCTTTGTGGCCAATTGGGGAATGAACCAGCAGATGGAAAACCTCTCTCTCCCCCTCTGCCTCTCCTCTCTCTGTGTAACTCTGTCTTTCAAATAAATAATTTTTTTTAAAAGATGAAAACTAAGTCTTCTCCCTTCCCTTTGAATCTGGGATGCCTATATGAGTATTTCATAAACCATTAGGTTATATAGAAAAGAAACATGACGTTTAAGGCTAAGTGAGATAAAAATGGTAAGTTGTTAATGGAGTTTTAGGTTACTTCCTATAGTGACCTCCAGTGCTCATAGAAGAACTATTTCTACACAGAGACTACAATACTGAAAAAGCCACCTGAGTTAGCAGATCACAGAACAACTGACTTGGCAGCACCAACTCCCAGTTGAGAGTGAACTATCTTGGGGGTTGTCGCCTTCCCACAGCTATAGCTCTAAGCTGATATTTCACTGAAATTACATGAGACTCCAAGTGAGAACAACACGCCTGAGTTGTTCCCAAATTTCTTGTTCCTGTCTTCATGAGCAAAATATAATTTTTTAAACTGTAATAATTTGGTGAAATATTTATTCACCAAAATTTACAGGAACAAAGTTGTCTACTAAATTTGTTTTTCAGTGAGCATCCTTTAAAAACATTCTAAATATTCCATTAAAACAGAAGCCACCACAGTTATTTGTTTTCTCTATTTCTCTTAAAGAAGATAAATCTTTAAAATATGGTTATGGGGGCCAGTGCTTTGGCAAAGCAGGTAAAAGTGCTGCCTGCAGTGTCAGCATTCCATATGGGTGCCAGTTCGAGTCCTGCCTGCTCCACTTCCAATTCAGCTCTCTGCTGTGGCCTGGGAAAGCAGCAGAAGATGGCCCAAGTCCTTGGGCCCCTGTACCCACATGGGAGATACAGAAGAAGCTCCTGGCTCCTGGCTTTGGATCAGCACAGCTCCGGCCGCTGAGGCCATTTGGGGAGTGAACCAGTGGATGGAAGACCTCTCTCTCTCTCTCTGCCTCTCCTCTCTCTGTGTAACTCTGATTTTCAAATACATATTTTTTTGACAGGCAGAGTTAGACAGTGAGAGAGAGAGATAGAGAGAGAAAGGTCTTCCTTTTCCGTTGGTTCACCTCCCATATGGCTGCCACGGCCGGCACACTGCAGCCGGTGCACTGCGCCGATCCAAAACCAGGAGCCAGGTGCTTCCTCCTGGTATCCCATGCAGGGGGAGGGCCCAAGCACTTGGGTCATCCTCCACTGCCTTCCCAGGACACAGCAGAGAGCTGGACTGGAAGAGGAGTAACCAAGACAGAATCTGGTGCCCCAGCCGGGACTAGAACCTGGGGTGCCAATGCTGCAGGCAGAGGATTAGCCTAGTGAGCCGTGGCTCTGGCCAAATAAGTTAAAAAAAAAATGGTTATGGGACAGGTGTTCAGCGCAGTGGTTAAGTTGCCACTTGGAATGCTGCATCCCATATTGAAGTGTCTGGTTACAATCCTGGCTTCTCTGCTTCTGACCTTGCTTCCTATTCATCACACCTTGAGAAGAAACAGGTGATGGCTCAAGTACTTGGGTCCCTGCCAACCCATGTGGGAGACCTGGATTGAGTTCCAGACTTCTGGCTTCGACCAGGCCAAGTGCTGATTGTTGCTAGCATTTAGGGAGTAAACCAGTGGATGAAAATATCTCTGTCTCTCTGTCTCTCTCCTCTCCCTACCTTTCAAGTGAAATGAAAATAAACAAATTAATTAATTAATTAAATGTGATTATTTATCACAGTAAAGAAAACTCTACTTAAGAGATTACCAAAAAAATAACTTGAATAAAGACTGGAAAGAAATTCCTGGTTTGTCTGGTTGTCTCGAGGATGAATAGCCTCGTTCTACTAGCAAATGCTAGCAATCTGTAAACATTGTGTTGGACAAAGACCAAGCTGCCTTAAAACATCACCCTTTTCCCACCACTGTGGCATGGGACCAAACCCCCAAGTTTATTCTTGTTGACTTCCACCAATAATTTTTTATATAATTCTGTCTTCAAGTGAATAAATAGGACAATGGAAGTTCACTTCAGTTTTTGTCAAATGAGCAAAGTGCTATTTAGATGCCACCATCTCAACAAAAACCTTTCTGCTGAAAATAGGCATGTTTACCTCTTTCACTCTTAAAAATGGCAATTTTTGACTGTGGTGACAATTTTATGAGGCTTCATAAACTGAAGATTTAATTTCATTCTTTTTCAAACAAACTCATGGAAGGTAAGCTTCCTGGTTTTCGGTCATCCTCAAAAGGAAGAAGCAAAACTGTGCTGCAGCTCCATGTCCTCTAATCCTGTCTGCCATGTCCCCTCCTTTTGTCAGCATGGTGAGGTCAAAAATACTGTAGACTCTTCAACCAAGCCCTCATCCAAAAACCAAGCTACGCATATGTCCATTTATTCATTCATTGGGCGTTTTTGATGTTGAAGAGACTTTCAGGAATAAGGCAATTTGTTGAGTAGAAGATATACAAAGGTAAATTGTCACATTTCCCTTTTGGTATAGAAAGCATTAAATATAATGATGTAATTAAAAGATACTAAATAATTCTATATAGGTAATTGATTGGTATAGAATATTCAAGGCTCATGTAGATTTTGGTGAAAGTGCAGAAGTAGACAAGTTACAGAAGTTTTTTCAAAGCTATTCACAGAGTAAATTAAAAGGTTATTGATTCTTGAGTGTTAACAGCAAAGTTGTGATAGGGCTTTCTCCTTTTCCTGAGATGGGATAGAAAACTGGTTTAATTTATTTATGTCTACTTTCAGGGAAATATATAATCATCTTTCTACCCTTGTTAAGATTAGGCTGTTTCATGATTTTCCTCTTCTACCCAGGGAATTGATATTCCAGCTAACCTATTGCCATCCTGTCGCTTGGAGCCAGGATTTTCTTCCATTGGAGTATGCATCACAGCTGCACTCTAACAGAATGTCTTGATCCCACACAGCTGCTTCTTCCTCTCCCCCTCCAGGGACAGAGAAGGAAACCAGGGATATGTCAATCCTCTGTGCTGTGCGGTTAAGCAGACAGATGCTTCCCTTAGCCTTCACTGACTTCTCTCTTCCTCCTCCCATCTTTAACCCCTTGAATCAGGAGCCTTGGTATTGTAGGTCACACCTGAACGTTTCTCTTGCTTCATATGAGGATCAGTCATATTACACCCCAATTGTATGCCACTGGGCATGCTCTATGCAAGCCTCCTTTTACCATGCTTGGAGATACCTTTTTTATGTATCTGAAACTCTGAACAAGGGATATCTATATCCTTGTGGCTGCAGAGCTGGGAAAAAAAAAAAAAAAGCCTTGAGAAACACTTAGCTTTCAGCATTCTGTCTGTTCCTCTACAAAACTGCTCTGGTTAATTTTTCTGGGTTGATTTCATGGGAGAAGCCTAACAGTTCATTTATCTCCCATATAAGGTTTACTTCTAGAAAATCAATTTCCCATTCATGCAATAAGCTGTGGTATATGTCCCAAGTGGCAAGCACTGATAAAATTTTTACCAGTTCAAGCAAACTGATTAAAGAGAAGAAGAAATTAACTTTTTGCAGCTTAAAGAGTTGTACTTTCTCCCGAGATCTTTAAAATTAAAATCCCCTTTGCACTGTGAGGTACGTTTTCCCAAGCAGTTGTTATCTGTATGCAGTCCATCTCCTAGAACCATTTTTAGAAGGCTTATATATAAGTTTAGAATCTTGTGATTACACCGTGGCCATTGCTTCATTGTTCTCAGTCCATCTGAGGCAATTTTGTTTAAAACAATATTGGATTGGAAAATGTTGACTTTGTTGATAATTGTATAGTATTTCTGATTTTTGTCTATTTCCACTTGGAGATGATGTGGCCATCTTTAGGTGGGGAGGGGAAAGAAGGTGGTAGTTTGTATCTAGCTTGACAAGCCATACTCTTATTAGAAATTCTCAATTTTCAAAATGAAAATAAAAACTTGTCAAACACAACCTTACAATGTTACTGACCTTATCTGAAATGCTAACTTGATATCTGATTACTGTGGTTTCTATAATACTCATTTTTACATATATTTTCAATTATCACCTGATGAAGTAACATATAGTCCCATTTAACAAGTGAGAAAATAAGATTTTGAAAGTTTCTTACACTGCTTGTAAATGGTGAGATTTGAATTCATAGGTGTTTAATTGCCTAGCCCAAGATTTTTACACTGTCAAATAATTTATATAAGGCATTTCAAGCCTTTTGAGACTTGTTTATAAGAAAGATATCAGTAAAAGCTACTTTAATTTTTGAGAATGGTCTAAAGGCAGCTTATGCTTACTAGACTTGTTAGAATTAATCTGCATTTCAGCAAGGAGATGAAGTCAGAGCCAGTTATGCTCCCTGGTGACACTTCATCCAAAACTGAATGGCTGAGCCAAAGAGTCCCCATACGTGTAAGAGAAATTGATTTCCTTCCAGATACCAAGCACATGAACCAGAACATCCAATGGGATAGCATTTAGGACATTTTCAAAAGATTTGAAAAGAAGTAGTGACATTATGGTTTTATAATTTTAAGGTAATTCATAATTTCTCAATTTGCCAACCTTATTTAACAACTTCATACTGTTGTTTTTTATAAGTGCTATAATTCAGAGTGAATTGTTTTATGCCTTAAGAATACAATTTTTAAAGAATAAGACATAGTAATCATAAAATTCTTATTTAAATTATTAATGTAAATTATAACAAGTTCAACAAAACAATTTATGAAGCATACTTCCTTTGTATTCGGGCTCAAAAAGCACATGGCAATGCTACTCTGCTGAATCATAACAAGGGACACAAACATTCAATGCATCTACCACATGCCCTAAAGTTTTCTCACGGAATAATTTTGTGTTAATTTCACAGTTTTGACTTCTTAGTTTGGGAAGAACTATCTAACAATTTGATTTTATTTAACTTTATCAGACATATTGCTTAGTGGAAAAGTTAACGATCATAATTTAAGTTTGTATTAAACAGTGTTTAGATAGTAAGATAGCAAAGGACTACTGTCCTCCCACACTGTAGTTTCTCTGTGCTCATTGTAACTTCTGAGGATAATTCTGGAGACAACATCAGCCCTTGATACAGATAATGACTAACATTTCCAATCCGGAAGTGCATTGCACTTATTCTTTTATCATGAAAATCCAAGATTTATACTCAGATCACTAGGGAACTTGGAACAAAGAAACAAACTACTTCTCCCTAACTATGAATGAAGTTACCCATTTCTGCTTTCTTATTTTCTTTCATTTCTTGATGTACATAATTATCATACAATAAGAAACTGAGTCGAGATGCCACTATGAACCAACTATCTCACACTTACAAGAGGAGTTCTAGGCTTGACTGTGATTTTTCTGCAAATGAAGATGTCAAGGCCTTAACAATTTGCCAATGAGAAAGGGTTGGATAGTAGTTGAAATTGTGAATAGAGTTGGTTTTTTCTCTTTAAAAGTAAGGGCATTTTTCTTCCTCTTCAGAAGTATACTCTGCTTTAGAAATATCTGATTAAAATGTTCATGGTATCTTTTAATATGCATTTATGAGTCAATAAAAACTAAAGATACTTTGGATCAGCCCATTGCTCCCCAGAACTTAGTTAAATATGATTCCTTGAAACAAATGGTTATTATAATATTAGTTACTTTTTAAGAAATGTAAAAATTTTCCAGGCTGAAAACAAAACAAAATAATCCAAGCAAAATGAGAACAACAGCAAAATTGTATTATGAGATTCCCCAGTTAGTGAACTTGATGTTTCCTAAAACTAGATTTTGCTATTTAGTTTCAAGCCATAGTCCTGACCTATTACTTTAATCAGAGTCAAGCTTTATTAAAAATTTGTTATGGGAGCAAACTGAAACTATATATATAGAAAAATAAAACTTCAGTAAAGTCACTAGCCATCTATTTTTTCCCTTAAAATATCAACTGTTAATTTTTGATAATCTGTGCAATGGGAGTAATGAATCCTTTTAACTTTGTTGTCAGAAATAATGTGAAATTTAACTGGCAGCGTATTTCTTGGGAACTTGGCCATTTTAGTAATCTCAGAGAAAGACAGTTTATCACTTCTATATCAGTTGTGATGGTTTCTTTATTCAGATTTTTCAGTTTTTTTTTTTGTTTGTTTGTTTGTTTTCTCAGCTAAAACAGTGATACAGGTCAGATGCTTTGAAAAGTTTCTGGAGAATTTGATAGCAATTCAATCTCCCCTGTAGCAAGCATGCAAATAAAAAAAAAAAAAAAAAAACAGTCAGCACCCCTAACATCTAAGATTCACAGGAACTGCGACCATATTTGGCCTGGCACAGAGCTGACCCATGGCATGCTCTCAGTAGATTTGCGGGATGAATAGACAAATTAGGGACGTATGTTATCTTCTTAGAGCTGTGCTACAAAATACATGAAATCTGTTATTTTATATTAATGAATTTTTAATTTTTTAAATGAAAACAGAAAAGTGAAATTTCCTGTAGCTTTCTGAAAACCTTGATATACACATTTTATTTAGGTTTTATACCATATATATCAGCACTGAAGAAGCTATCTCAGCATTTGATTTTCAGTTGTTATTATTGAACCTATTTCATGTGATTCCATATTCCTGCGTGTCATTTATTCCAATTGCAGCAGTTAGTAACAATTTGCTTTTTTCAAAATGCTGCTAGAAAGTATATTCTCTGTAAGTACAGGGCTACTGAAAGACATGCTTTCCTATGTGATGGAATTTCTTTTGTAAGGAAGAGCACTATGGCAGAATCATACTATGAGGATTGTTTTTCTCTTTTTCTTTCCAATAAGAAACTATATCAAAAGAAAAGATGAATATAAATTAGCTGCCATGTAAAGTAATTTTTTTTTCCTTTGGCTCATCATCTGAGGCCTCAAAAGTTTCTGGAGATTTATCTTCTAAGTATGTTGCTTTTGGAATTTCCAGGCCAATTTTTTTTTTTTCTCAAAAGATGATAAATCAAACTGTCTCTGGGGTGTTAGGCTAAAGATAAATGCTCTGAGACCATGTTTAATATTTACACTGTACCTTAGTTATAAATATTTCCCTTGAAACTTTCTAAAGAATATAAACAGCTGGATTACAAAATGCCAAAGTTAAAGGCAAAACTAAGACCCAAAGATTAAGCGTGTATTTTGGTACTTGAAAGATAAGTTTGTGGCGTAACATTTATCTTGTTTTTCAACTGGTAACTTTGAATACTTTATTATTTAGTAATGCTCAAACTCTGTTATCTGGGCCAATTCAAGAGTAGAGAAACTTCCCTGGGTTTTCTTAATATCTGAGATTTCATGAACACAACTCAGAGAATGCAAATAAACCATCACTCTGCAATCCTAGTATGTAAGAGTATTTTGTTGAAAGCTTTATGCTGCAAAAATAGAGTCCATGAAGTTAAGAAAGATTTTTTTTAAAAGCGTTTTATTCCGAAGTAATAGAACTGTGACTAAGGAAAAGCAAAGGACTACTAACTCAGTTACTTCTCTTTCCATTCTACTTTACTTCCTCTCCTACTCATTAGGTGGCACTGTCTCTCGCATTTGAATCTCAGAGATTAACATTGAAAACTAAACTCTCAGACAAGGAAGGTAATGAAAGCCTGCACCCAACTTACCCAAATCAGAACACTGGACAACTCGAAGGTGACATTGACAGCGGAAAGGACACACTGGTCCCAGCATCTCCAAGTCAGGGAATTCAGGAACTCTCTCTTCTGGTCCTATCCCAGAAGCTTCATCTTCTAGCATAAAGTCAAATAAGCCTCTCTGTTGAAACGGCCCGGCCCAGGAAACTTGTGCAAGCAGAAGGAAGATGAGAGTTGCCGTCATGATTTATTTCATGTATTTTCACAACCAGGGAACCTAGAAAACAAATGAAAGGTTTGGGAAGAATAGCATTGCCTGGTCCATAAAGCCGCACCATAGCATGAGCACAGGGAACAGCATAAATTCTAAGAAGCAGAATGTTAAAAATGTATTTGAAAGGTGATAAGGTCCACTATAGTCTCACTTGCACAACTATTTCCATATGAAGAGAAATTTGAATATTAGGCTTTCTTGTTTAGATTTGGGGTCTGAATTAAGACAATACACTATGTGATCATATCAAATTTGCTAAATTCTCACGATAATAAATCATGTTGGACTTTTCATTGCTCATTCAACACAAGCCATGCAGGAGTCAGATAAAATTCTGTCTATACACATGAAAGATCTCCAATTCCTGCCTCAGAAATATCTCTGGATGCCAATCTGATATCTTGGTCCTACTGTATTTATGTTTGTCCTGGCCTTCTCACCACTGCCTGAACTTTTGCAAGAGGTGCTACTCATCTCTGTCTTGAGTATTTTCTCTACTTCTAGCCACTATGTTGTACAAGTCATTTTCAAAAAAATTAAAATTCATCTGTTAATTTCTACTATGAACCTTTCATTGAGTTCCCATGGTTTAACAATAAGGGGCACATTGACTATGTTACACGTAGGACTACTCATAATCTGATACCAGCAGCTACTTCTAAGCATATTTCTTTCCATTTTCTCCCCACTACCAGTCCCCATTTCAACCCCAACACTCAAAGCTACTTGTCATCATTTAGAACACCTACCTTGCAGGAGCCTTGTAGAGATGAATTGAGACAATGGGCCTCCCTTCTCTATTCCCTGGCTCATCCAGGAAGGATGCTGCGTTCCCTGTCTTCTGTTCTCCCAAAGCACGTCGCTCTTACCTCTTTTAAAGGACTTATCACATTAGATTGTAATTTGTTGTGCCTACTTGTTCTGTCCTCCCCACCAGAAGATGTAGTCCTTCAGGGCGTGTCTTATTATCCTTTGCTCTGTACCCGGTCCTTGCACAATATTTTGCACACAAATGACTCAATTGACCATAAATATATTAACAATGCAATCTCTTTGATTTCTTCTTAGCATCCAATTTGTCTGATTTTTAAAAACACACAATTATCCTTTTTTTCTATATCTAATTTCTGGTATAAAAAATTACCTAATTGAAAACCTAAACTTGGTATTATCAACGTTCTTATCAAATATTAACTCCATTGGCTTCTTTTTCAAACTAATTGTTTTAAGTATACAAGAAATACATATGGAAAATCCTAACTTATTTTTATATGACATATATGTTATGTTATCTGATTTTACCAATAGGGCTATTTTGTTGAAAACAACAAGGAAACTAAAAATGTACAGATTTTACAAGTATATATATATAATATCCATTCATTAAACAAGAGCTTCTAGACATATGTATATATCTACGTTTCTAAATTGATCAAAGTGAACTAAATAAATCTGAATAACAAATGTAGTTGATTGCATAGAAAAACAGAGTCCATTTGTGAGATGATCTATTTTAAAGTAAATCCTAATGAAACTGTTCTAAGTATTTTTAAAACATATTGCAAATGTTACATTTAGTCTTATCATCTCTACCTTGAATTATATACTGATAAAGCTATACATTCATGATCAGATTGAAAGAATTGTTTATTGTGCAGTGGTAGCACAGATAGCAAAGAAGAGTAGAGAAAAAAAATCTTTATGTGCTCTAACATGAATGCAACTTGTAGAAGTTTATGCAAGATCCACTAAAGAGGACACAAATATTTTTCAAATTCTTACTCATTTGTTCTTAATTTCCATTTATCACTAAATTACATATAGGCGTGACTTTTCACTTAAAAACTACCATAATTATTATTAGTTGCATGGTCACTTTAAGTTCAATATCAAGTTTTCTCCAGCAGCCTATCCCCACTGAGTTCCTGACTTTCCCTTTAAGAGGAGCCTCTATTGTTTTGGCAGCATGTTTGCTTGGATTAAATCTAAGGAAGTGGTTTTCTATCTGTTTTACATTAAAATGCAATGTTTATGGTTTACCACAAGTTTGCTGGCGTTGCATATTTAATATATTACAATTTTAGAAGAAAAATGAGGCAAAGTAACTGCAGATTTAATAAATAGCAAGCTGAGTTAATGCAGATGTCGTTTTGTAATCTTTTCTCCAGAGCAAAAAGGGCCTAGTTATTTCACTAACAATCCAAAAAAGGAAATGTTGAGATTTGCTTAGAGGAAAAGTATCATCATTTATATTTGTTTACTTGTGTTAACATGGTGCAGTGCTTCACACAGTACTCTTTTTGATTGAAGTTGAATACAGACAGGCAATATATAGTTTCAATTACTTATTTTTATATAACTTTCATTTGCTGTGTGTGTGTGTGTGTGTAGGAGAGTGCCTGTGCTGCATTTAACCATGAATGTCCCGGGGTACCATAACAGCATATCTAGAAATGTTATGTGAGTTTTTCCAAGAACTAACTTGTTTTAAATTAGTGTCGTGATTCGTGAAGACCCAGCATCTTAAAACATTTAATGTGGGCTGTTGATACTAATAATTTCTTTAACCATTCCCTTCCTCCCTTAATGAATCAAAGATATGAACTGCAAACAGCAGTTACTCATGTTGAAATCAGGGAGATCATTACTGAGATAATCTACTTGTAAATTTTCACTGAAATTGTTTCAACTATTCTCCACATGTTCTCATATGACACGTTTCTAGATGCTCATTGCTAGTATAATGCTTCTCCTCCAATAAAGCTAGTTGCCATAGTTTATAAATGTTTTAGCAAAAACAGTTTCTAACTCCTTAAACTACTTCATCCTGTTAAATTAACTATATTGTTCATATCAACATTTGGCATAATGTTACTTGTGCTCTTGGTGTGATTTTCAAAGCAAAAATTTAACCAATAAGAGATAAGAAAAGCTTTGCCCCAGCCCTGGGTGAAATAAAAAATTCAATAATAACAGGAATAATTTTAAAAATAAATAATAAAAGCTTCTACCCATTAATGGGGTTGCTATAAGAGGCAGTTGGCTCTTTTTCCAGTGCAAATAGCAAGAGGAAGGAAAAGCCACAGGTATTTATATCACGGTGAGCCCACTTAACCAGTGGTCATCATGTTACCCTGTTTTAAAATTAGAAAAAAAAATTAACCCAAATCCTTATTGTATAGTGAGTGTATCTTATAATAAAATTTTATTTTCATTCAAAATATTGACAGGGGCACTACTTTTAAGTAAGGAAACTATGAGAATATCTTAGGTCTTAATAGCATACATATTTTCTATGTTGATTTTTCTCCTCTCTGGTGGTAACTTCTATTCATTCCTGGGGTTGCAGAAATATACATTAGATCACTGCAAATAATCACCAACATTGCTAAGGTTTTAAAAGTTCTTAAAGTGTACAAGAATTCAGCAGGGAAAAAAATCCTGAGATGTATAATTCAGCTACAAATAGTATACTAGTTTAGAATACTTTTCTGTTAACACTTCCTAAAGAGCTAAACATTTCATTAATACAAATACAAAAACATCAATACAGATAGTCACGGTGTTAGGTTACAGTTTTTTAATAAGCATCTTTGTGAGAACAGAAGATAAAGAGCACAAACAATGCATTAAACCACTTTACCAAATATTTAACCTCTGTTTTCAAGCAATACGTGCTTAAAATGTTTCAAGAAATTATTAAAAGTTTAGCATAATTTTCTTTCTTTTCTTTTTTCTCACCAAACATTTCCTGTTGCTGTCCATTTGACCGAAGTTTTATGAGTCTGTAGCAGAGTTCAGGACAATTATTGAAAACCATACCTTTTAATCCGGGAATTTGCCACTGGAGCCCTCAAAGCTGAGATGTAATTACACTAAATATTCAGCCCAAGCAAAAGAGTTTGCAGGTGTGGAAAGAAGGAGGGGGTAGGTGCTGCTCTGTGACTGTCACTAGGTTGAAAACCTCCTGCTTCTACTCCATAGCTCAGTTAAAAACTAAGGTTTCCCTCAATGAACACAATCCGGCTGACACCCACATTAGATCATATGGTAATGATATGTCTCTTGTATTGTAGCCAGAAACTTTATCGGCCTTTTTTTTCTCCCCATTTGCTATATTCCTTTTACATCTGCTTAAGATTCTTAACTGCTTATGTTGTCTAGTGGAAAAACTTGATTTGAAATTTGTCTTACGGATGATTCTTTCCCTAAGTTATTGAGGCTAAAGGATTTGCTTCCCCACCCCCAGCCCTACTCTGCTAGCCACTCTTCTTAGCCATGTTTATAAGAAACATTTATTATGCTTCCAAAATGACAGGGTTTTTTTTGTTGTTGTTGTTGCTGTTTGTTGGCTTTCAAGATGTGCAAGTCCAGAAAATGGAATGAAATTAATCTTGCAGTTGTTTTAAATGTGGTCTGCAAAAATAAATGAGTAGCCTTTGTAAAAAGATCCATTCGGATTCTTACTTGCCTTGAAATATTTATGCAAGCTTAAATACTATGCTGTGGAGTTTTTCTATGTATTATGAATGTATTTATGAAGTCCTGGGGAAAAGCTATGGTATTATACAGAAAGTATGTTATTTACTACTTTCATTACTCATCATTTAAAAGCTTCCTTGTCTATCAGTTTTTTTTTTTTGTTTTTTTTTTTGTTTGTTTTTTTTAACAAAACCACTTTGGAAGTTGATCATAAGGTAATTTAGTCACTGTATGAAAAAATCTGATATCCTTAGGCTATATTTTATGTAATCCAGAATTTTAAAAAGGTAATGGATTCTATGGCTCTTTCCAAACTTTAGTAAATGGAAAAAAGATCAAATACAAGTAAAGATATTTATTTACCTACTGGAGATATTTTTTGAGATTTTATAATTCCTTTGCTGGATGCTGTTAGTTGTCTCTGGGTAGGTCTCTGTGACTTGTATCTTTATGCCCTGGCCCCCTAGGCTGTTACCAGGTGGAAATTTGAAATCAACATGTGTGAAATAGGAGAGGATCCCCCTCCCATCTTCACCCCCTTTCCTACAGCTACCTAAGTTTATGCTTCCACTGTAAATCTTCTTTTGCCTTGATGAAACTTGAAGGAATTTAACTTTAAACCTCCCACTCTCATACCTTACCCCACTCTTCTCTTGCTATTTAGTAACCAAATACCCAGTTTCTCTGACGGTTTAGGAAAAGACAAGCAATTATTCTCTGTACATTTTTTGCAAAACCCATTAGGCTCTTACTTGGAATGAATGAATTTCTCCTCTTAATTCTCCTTGCATGGGAATTACCTCTGTTTTGATGACATGCAATTACTTATTATTTTTACACTGATTTAATTACATATCTTACTCCAAGGGAAGAAGTACATCATGCTTATATTTGTGGAGGCCCTGCAATGAGTATAGTCAGGATATATGCTTAAGGTAAATTCTCAAGAAACACTTGATGAATTACTAAAGACTTTATAATTGCCTATGGGCCATGCCATAACACTGATATATTAGATAATGTTATATTCATAAAAGCAGAACCATTTTGGTTAATATTTCCATCTTAGTTCCTCCCTATGACAGCAAGCTGTATGATCACAGGAAACCTATTTATCATCATTGAATCTGTTTCCATGTCTGTAAAATGGGTACAAATGATTACTTTAATCATGAGTTGAAGAGACAGTGCAATATGGCAATATGTGAGTTTATTAATCAATTAACTTTGGGGACGGCACTGTAGTGTAGTGGACTAAGCCTCCACCTGTGGTGCCGGAATCCCATATGGGCGCCGGTTCAAGTGCCGGCTGCTCCTCTCCTAATCCAGCTCTCTGCTATGACCTGGGGAAGCAGTGGAAGATGGCCCAAGTGCTTGGGCTCCTGCACTCACGTGGGAGACCTGGAAGAAGCTTCTGGTTCCTGGCTCCGGATCCATTGCGACCATCTGGGGAGTGAACCAGTGGATGGAATACCTTTCTCTTTCTCTCTCTCTCTTCTATGTCTGTAACTCTAGCACTCAAATTTTAAAAAAATAAACAACTAACATAGACCATGACCCTTATAGGTTGTACATAAAATTAGCTTTTTATTGTTTTTCTGATGTATACACAGCAAACCATTAAGTTAGGCAAAGACATTATTTAGTATTTTGATTTTATGAATGAGAAAAATTGAATCCTAATGACGTCCCAAGTTCACAGAGCTGGTAAGAAGCGAAGCAGAAACTAATACCAGTTCCTCTCATACCTAATCCAGTTTCCATTGTTTTGTTACACCTCAATAGCAAACTCTTAATGGAGAGAAAATTACCAAAATTCTTGGGTAAAATACCTTTAGGGACTGCTTTAAAAACTGCGATCAAGGCCGGCGCCGCGGCTCACTAGGCTAATCCTCCGCCTTGCGGCGCCGGCACACCGGGTTCTAGTCCTGGTCGGGGCACTGGTCCTTTCCCGGTTGCCCCTCTTCCAGGCCAGCTCTCTGCTGTGGCCAGGGAGTGCAGTGGAGGATGGCCCAAGTGCTTGGGCCCTGCATCCCATGGGAGACCAGCAGAAGCACCTGGCTCCTGGCTTCCGATCAGCGCGGTGCGCCGGCCGCAGTGCGCTACCGTGGCGGCCATTGGAGGGTGAACCAACGGCAAAAGGAAGACCTTTCTCTCTGTCTCTCTCTCACTGTCCACTCTGCCTGTCAAGAAACAAAACAAAACAAAACAAACAAACAAACAAAAAACTGCGATCAAGTTACAGTGCTTTTTCTAAAGATTTATTTTATTTATTTGAAAGGCAGACTTACAGAGTAGAAGGGAACAGGCAAGGAGATGCAGAGAGAGGGATCTTCCATCTGCTGACTCACTCCACGAATGGCCACAATGGCCAAGGCTAAGCTAGACCAAATCTAGGAGTCAGGAGCTTCTTCTGGGTCTTGCACGTGGGTGAAGGGTCCCAAGCACTTGGGCCATCTTCTGCTGCTTTCCAAGGCATATTAGAAGGGAGTTGGATGGAAAGAGGAGCAGCCAGGACTTGAACCAGCGCCCATATGTGATGCTGGTGTCGCAAGCAGCAGCTGTGCCTCAACAATGGCCCCAAGTTACAGTGCTTTTAAAAAAATAATTTATATTTTATGTGAGAACAAGCAAACATTTCGTTTTTTAAATTTTAATAACAACCTCATTTTTGAAATCCCAGACATTCTAACAACCATAACATTATTTAAATATGAACCATTAGTAATATGTTAAATTACACATAGTTTGTCACACTCAGTTTTTAGATAAAAGCAACTAACAACAAAACCATACACAATTAAATCACAAAGAGGCCATGGCATTATCACTAGAATAAAGATCTCTTGTGATCTGACATGGAATGGAAGAATTTTTAGGCTAAAGTCAGCACTGGAGTAGAGACTGCCCGAGTTTATCCGGGCTTGGAATGTTTGGGATAGGATTGCCTGAAACCATGGCTGCTATAGAGATATTTCGAATATTCCAATTCTGAGCATATACTTCATCTGGCATTAAAACAACTTGAAGTGTAAGTTCTATTGACGATCTACTAACAATGGAATAATTGCATTTTGCATGTTGTCAAAGTCTCTTTTTGGACTACTCAGTCTTTCTCAGGAACCTCACCGGTGAGTGAGTTAAATTGTAACTGCATGTTGAGGATGTGAAGAAGGCCAAAGGCTTAGAAAGGGCTCCTCTTGACACTCTTTTATTTTCTATGAGGTCAGGAAGCATCTGATTTTCTTCACAAACCTGATGTGACTGGTTTATTCTCAGAACTAACTCTTCAAAATTAAGTCAGGCACTGTAGTGGATTATCGGCTCTATAGCTTGTCCCCCTAGACAGATTGCTCCATAAACCAAGTTAAAATGCTAGAATGGAATTTAGGGAAGTCTTAAATGCAAGGTATCTTGAAATAAAATTTCATGTAGATGACTCTTACCTTGGCTTTCTTCCCATGCTCACTTCCCCCATCCATCACCTTGTGTTCAGTACCCTTGGACCTTGTACAAGTAGCTTAACTTCTCTGTTCTTCAGGATTTTAGTCTAGAACCTCCAGAAAACCATGGTGCTGCCTTTATTATGGTATGTGATAGGGTTTAAGACGGTAATACAGAAAACATTTACAGCTGTGCCTGACACCTCTCCAGCAACACATATTTGTTGTTGCTACTACTGCTGTTGCTCTCAGGGTTGTTATTACAAACCTGCCCTGGGACACTGCAGTACAAAAAGCAGACCACATTCTTTTTATAGCCCAGTGGATTGTCTGTCTACCAATCCAAGAAATCACTTACACTATGATACAGTTGGAAAAGAAGGATTTTGCAGCTAAATCAGCTTGAATTTAAGTCTCTGCATTGTTAAATATCTTGACTTCCTTAAGCATAGCATTCTACTGAGTTTCAAGGTCTACAGAAATACATTCATAGATTTTTGACAGGTTCAGAGACTCCAGATTAAAAATCTCTTCCTTAAGACATGAAGTAGAAATGAGCTCAGAGTCAGGGACAGGCTAGTTAATGAATGAAGGCAGAGGAAAAATCTGGAGTTATAGGCCTCATTTCCAATGCAAGGAGATATTCAGTTCCTTCATTGTTGACTTCTTGAATGCTTAGGAGCAAGCAAAGGATATTTTATTTTCTCCTTTATATTGATCAGCTTGTAACTGGACAATAAGCCAACACTTACTGACTATCTAGTAGTCTATGCAGGACATACTAATCTGTTAAATATAAGAAAATTTCCAGTAATCTATCAATCAATCATTACACAAATATTGACTGAGGAACCACTATGGGAGAACATGTTCATACCAGGCCCTGTGGAAGACACCAGAAAAACACAAAATGCATTGTGAAAGGCATGACCGCAAGAGATTGACACAGCACAAGGAGATATGGCATAAAGTATAATTCAGCATTTTAGTATTTATCATACCTGAAAACTTACAATGCGTAACTCCTGGCCAAATTAAAGCATTAAAAATAATTGTCATAGCAAGTCAGAGAAGGGACGAGGGAGAGATCACTTTACACTTGAGAGGTTAGATAAGTGTTTATGGAGAACAATTTGAACTGAACCCTGAGGGATAAAAATAAATGTGCATGGAGTGAAAGGAGAGAAAAGGCTTGAGGGGCTGGCAAAATGTACTAAAAAATCTTAGCCAGGAGAAAGCAGGAGACAACAAAGAAGTCACTGTAGTGTAAGAGGATGCCTCCTTTCGGAAATCCATGAACTCCTTTGTCATCTTTGCTTATTCAACTGCTATAATGTCTGACATATTGGAGTCAAATGATAATAAAAATTTCACGTTTATGGAAATTACTAAAGAGACATAAGCAAATAAATGAGGGTAACATCTAATTGTGAAAAGACCTGAAAATTTTCCATGGGAAACTTATCCACTTATTTATTTGTTCAACAAATGTTCATTTGGTGACTAGTATGTTACAATTACTTGTCTAGAATCTGAATGCTATGAATGCTATCAAAGGTACTGGAATGAAGTAATAACATGATAAGAGCTTTGATTGCATGTTGGTTCACTCCCCAAATGGCCGATACGGCTGGCACGCTGCGTGGATCCGAAGCCAGGAGCCAGGTGCTTCCTCCTGGTTTCCCATGCAGGTGCAGGGCCCAAGCACTTGGGCCATCCTCCACTTTTTTCCCGGGCCACAGCAGAGAGCTGGACTGGAAGAGGAGCAACTGGGACAGAATCCAGCGCCCCAACGTGGACTAGAACCCCGGGTGCTGGCGTCACAGGCGGAGGATTAGCCTAGTGAGCCGCGGCGCTGGCCGCCAAGAACATTCTTTAATTGGAAAAATGTAACTAAAAAAAAGATTGTTTCCTAAAACTCTAGATGTATGCAAATAGCATAAGAAATCGACCATTCTATGCTAATTTGACTGTAAGAGTCCAAAAATAAAGTAACTCTTGACAGTAACTCTAGTGTGAGGAATGCTGAAGTTATGCAATCAGAATTATAGACTGAAAGAGAGAAGAAAGAACTAACACAGCCCTCCCCTGACTGGCTGAATCCTCACACGGGAAAGGACCTGGTGGTGAATGAAGCCTTCTCACCCTGAGTGATGGCAGAAAGGTTGACTTTTTACAGAGGAGACCAGATTTGGAGCTGTGCATATTTGAAGTGAGTGGAAACTACACAAGGGAAAGATAAAAGCCAGACACTACCTGGAAGATCAACTCCCTGGCCCTGATTCTGACTGTTTGTATCTTAGTTGACTAATGCTGATGGAAACAAGGCCTGCTACCATAAACCTGCCAAATCTGACTCCTTTGGCAATGCGTTACTTCCTTCTCAAACAAAGAAAAACATCTTGTGCAAAGACAAAAGTTGAAGTCAAACACAAGGCAAGACAGAATGCAATACCGTACACTGCCTGAATTATAGAAAGAAGACATTTCATATTTGTAATTTCCTTAAGCAAAGAGCCCTTCTGTCACTAGCTTTTCAGGGAAATTGCACAGTATAATTGTTGAGCTACGACCCTGAGGTCGTATTGCTTAGATTTGATTATGAGCTCTGTCACTTTTAGGGTCTGTGTGACTCTAGGCAGATTCTCCGTTAAGGATAGTACCCTCTTCATGCTAGGATAAAATGACTTAAATCATGTAAAGGGTTTAGAACAGAGCCTGTCATTTAGGACAAGCTCTGCAAGTTTGTGTTAAATAATGAAAATTGCAGAATAGATCAGGATTTTGCAAGATTCCTTCTAAATGCCTTTTATTCATATACTTTAGGCTAAAAGCTATGTCTTGTTTAGTTTGGAGCATTCAAATGCAAGTCATGACTGTGCAATGTGTATTTACTGCATGGCACCTATTTGGTCTGTAAATATTCTCCTTTCAATTTACTCTGTAGCCTAGGAAAAGTAAATGTTCCACCACAGAGTCAGCCCTCCAGAATTTAAGTAGGCAAATGAATGAAAAGTTTTATTCTAATGTCGGTACTATGAAATAATGACTTAGTTTAGGGACTTTTTTTTCTCTGAGATAGTTACAACCCCTTTGGAGCTACTGGATTTGGTTCAAGTTATCCCCTCAATGGTAATAATTTATCCCTTGCAATTTGCCTTGTTGAGGTTATTTCTTTCATAATTCATGAGATGAATTTTTTGATACAGATATATATTAACATGACAACAAAGTGAAACGTGTTTTCCATTTGAATCATATGGCTGTTTTACTTTTAGAAACAATTCTATATCTTAAGTAAATCTACTACAAATATCTGAAGAAATATTAATGCTTGAAAATAATTTATATGTCCATTCTTTATAGAATGATGTCTGAGCTTATCATTTATAAAAGCATTAAATTACCAACATGCAAGCTTACTTTATAATTATGAGCCTCTGGGGAAAATAAAGGAAAACTGGGGCATGATCACATTTAGTATTTCAGGTTTAAATCTCTTTGTAGCTTCCTTCATCAAAAGGTTGGCTTCTCATGAAACATCTTCATTCCTGGAGGCTAGTTTCAATAGCTTCTCTAGCATTACTCATGGTCTAAGACAATACAAATACCCAACTAGAAACAGTACTTAATTCTTCCCATGGACCAAGAACTATAGAAGTTTGTGCCATCAAAACACTGTTTAAATAGGTGATTTGTTAACCCTCTGAATGATAAGAACATTGTGTGCCTGTCTGAAAGTAAAGCCATGTACTGAAAGCCGCTGAGAGATTGTAGAAACTATTGTGAAGATTTTTTGTCTGTTTCTAATGCCATGTAGTTGCACATCTTTACTGGTGCCAACCAGCAATTAAAACGTGGTAGCACCAACATTACATTAACGAGTATTTCAGGCTGCCATTGCAAATCTGATGGTTCAAAGGACTTTTTTCATTGTTTGTGTATTTTTTTATCATGGGAAAATACACACAACATAATTTTTACCATTTTAGATTTTAAATGTTCGTATTAGTGGCATTAAGTACTTCTGTAAGGTTTGCAGCCGTTATCATTCTCCATTGCCAGAATATTTTCATCATCCCAAACAGATATTCTATGCCAATTAAACAACTCCGCATTTTCCTCCTCTCCAAATCCAGCTTCTGTCCTATTTCCTGTTTCCACAGATTTGTCTTTTCTAGGTTCCCCATATAAGCAGAATCACAGAAACTTTTAACTGAAGGCAAAAATGAGCTTTCTATATTATGTATTTATCTATGCATGTGTGTATATTTGTATGTACATATGTATGTATGTATTTTGGCTAAATTTTCTTCTCAAATTTAAATGGGAAGGGAATAGAAATGACCAAAGGTAATGATGGAGCCAGCACTATAATGCTTCTAGGGGAGGGGCTTCTAGGAATAGAGTCCTGGCCTCATTCATTAAACTGATAGGCCTGGAAAAGTCCTGTGATTATATAAGATGTATAATTCAGAAATGCATAGCGTTATTTATGACAATAATGCAAAACTGAAAACTAACAATAAAATGTGCATATTGTCTGTATATATCAATTCATCAAGGAAGCATTAATGTCACCAAATATTTGTTGACAAAGTATCCATTAAGGATGGAATTTGGAGACTAGCTAATACATTTGGAGCAATAAGAATGACTCCTTGTTTGCATATATGCATTTTAAATTCTCTACTGTGTGTGGAAAATAGAGCTACAGTAATGTATATGTCTTGTCACACTAGTACTGTGACAAAGGAGAAGAAACTTTTAAATAAAAGCTTTAATCCTGATCTTGCTAGAAATATTTTCCATACAAACTAGCTGTTTTTATGAAAATACTTCAGATTTTCTGAAAGAAAAAAATTATGAAGTGTTTTCTAAATTTCTTTAAAAATTTGAGTACTATGAAATTTATAACAAACCACTTAAATGTTTAATTCTAAATGATATAAATAATTTAAACACCAGATAAAGACTTTTAGAGAAAAAAAAAGTGAGTACCAGGCAAAAGAGAAAAGTAAAGTTACTTTGGCTCATAGTTTAAAAATTACTGTTTAGTTAATATCCTTACCTAACTAATGCTAAGGCATCTTTTGGCTGGCAAAAAGAATGCAAGCTCCATAAAAGTGATGATAGCAGAGCTGGCATTGTGGCTTAGTAGGTTAAGCCTCCACTTGCTGCGCTGGCATCCCACATGGGAGCCATTTGAGACCCAGCTGCTCCACTTCTGATTCAGCTCCCTGGTAATGCACCTGGGAAGACAGTGGAGGGTGGCCCAATTACTGGGGCCCCTGCACTCATGTGGGAGACTTGGAAGAAGCTCTTGGTTTTTGGCTTTGGCCTAGCCCATCCCCCAGTCATTGCAGCCATTTGGGGACTGAACCAGTGGGTGGAAAATCTCCCTCTGTGTGTCTCTCCTCCTCTCTCTGTAACTCTGCCTTTCAAATAAATTTTTAAAATAAGAAAATAAATCTTTTTTAAAACAGGGAAGTTAGCATCCCATTTAGTCACTGTTCTGTCTAGAACAGGCATAACACATGGTGAACCTAGGTAGACAGTTGTGAAATATTAGCTCTGTAGAACCTAAGATTCTGCAAGCCCTGAGGAATGCACATTCAGTTTTTCTGTCTTACATGTCCTTAAACTTCTAGAAGATTCTGTCCTCACAGGCAAAGTTCTGTTAGATTGCCATAGGATCAATTTCAAGAGCCATCCGAGCTGAACGTCTGTTGAAAGTGATCATTTTGGAGACCTTAGTTCTTCCAGTTTTCCTTGCCATTTTCTAGAGTGAGACTTCACCTTCCTAATTTGTTCTCGCAGTCACATAATTAACTCCAAGACACCCAAGATATGGGGCTGCAACACATCAACACATTATCTGTTTATCCTTTCTTATTGCCTATCCACTTCCATTTCCATTGCCAAGGTTTTTCCAGAGATCATAATCCTTCCATAGTTCAAATCCTCAAAAGTCGATTGATTATCAACTTCATAACTTTTATCACCTTCTATTATCTATTCAATGCTTATTACCCTAAATAATAATAAAGTCTGAAAGTTACAATCTTGTGAGATTTCTATGTTTTCTGTTGTACTTTCTGTTATATACTAAAACAAATATATAGTTATTAATAAAACTTTTCATATTTTTTCACCTATAATCAAGTTGCCTACTATTAGTATAGTAGCATAGCATTACTTTTTGGAAAATATTCAATAATTCTTAATCCAGTGCTAGTAAAACCAAATTTCAAGATTTTGTATTTAATATGATATTGGTGATTAACCTATAATAGATTTCAGGAATAAAGGTATATGGGGGATTGATTCCTAAAGTCCTCTTTAGTTTGTTGGAATTGCATAGGAAACATATCTTTAGTTCTCTAAGCATGTGTAGCCATTAAAACTTGTGTCATGGAGGATTCTCAGTAGCAGTTATATAAAGATACACCATCCTTATATCTTAGGAATAAGTGCTATATCTATTTCTGTGTGGGTTGCAGGCCCATTTTTCATGATGCTCTTATTGGGTAGAGTTACCTGAAGCAAAAATCACCAGATCAAGTTTCATGGACTTTCTAATACGCTATAAATCCCACATTAGATTTCCCCTAATAGATACCCTCATGGGTATGTTATTTCATTCCTAGAATGCCCACCTTAATACTTTTCTTGGCATTTTGAAATCTGATGTGTATAAACAATCAGAGATGTCAGGTCAGGATCACTAGAATGCAGAATCTGAGACAACAATTGTAAGGGAGAGTGGAAAATAGGATTAGACAGAAGGAGCAATTGAACTGGATTATTGTCACAAGAACAGCCTCAGCCAATCCCTTGAGAAACTGCCTTGAATTTAACAACAGCTGAACTTCTGGGCTCCATCAGACTGGCATGGTATGCGAGCATCCCCTGGGGGGAGAAGCTTAACCTCAGACAATGTGGCTCCCTTCATGCAAAGAATCAAACTCTGAACCATCAGTTCTCAAAACTCCTGACAGCTAGAGAGTTAAGAGTCTGCAGATAAGATTGAAGCAATGACCCACAGCATCCACCACTGGAGCTTTCTACCCTATATCAAATATCACATTTTCTTTGCCTATAAATCAAGCTCACGGTATTTTCCTTTATTTTGAAAATTTCTTTGTAATGTTTTCTCACTAGACATAACTTGGTTGAAAGCAGGGCAAAACCTTTTCAACTGTGTATTCCTGACATCTGGCCTAAGAAGCTATTCATTAGTTGCTTGTTAAATAATTGAAATTAAAAAACTGGAAACATGACACATATCCATAAACTTCTAATCAAATTACACGGCAGTAACAGTGTATTGAAATCATGGATTTTGTTAATAGACTTCTACATAACCATTTATATATTGTTAATAGGATACAAAACCAAAATGCACTATTTTATAGCATTTTTTAAATGGTGGGGCTGGCATTGTGGCATAATGGGTAAAGCCACCACCTGTAATGCTAGCATCCCAAAAGGTCACAGGTTCAAGTTCTGGCTGCTCCACTTCGCATCCAGTTCCCCACTAATGTGACTGGGAAATGCAGCAGAAGATGACCCAAGTGTTTGGGCCCCTGCCATCTACATGGGAGACCAGGATAAAGCTCCTGGCTCCTGGCTTCAGTCTGGCCCAGCCCTGGCCATTGCAGCCATCTGGGGTTGAACCAGCCAATGCAAGATCTCTCTCTCTCTCTCTCTCTCTCTCTCTCTCTGTATGTGTGTGTGTGTATGTGTGGTGTGTGTGTGTGTCTTTCATTCTCTCTGGAACTATTTCAAATAAATAAACAAATCTTTAAAAATAAATAAAATAAATATAAATATACAAATAAATCGAATGGTGATGGATTTTAAATAAACCAGGGGATTTCAGACCTGATTCTTCCTAAAACTCCTCTTCAATCATAACAACACTAATTTATGTTCAAATCATTCAATAACTGAGAAAAATCCTTAAACACTAATAATTTTCAATAGTCATTATATGTCTATAAAGCTATCTCAGTTTTTCACATTTATAAACAGTTCTAAAATAAGATAATTAGAATGATACATAAACTTAGATGCATCAACTTAAAAATGTTTGCTCTTATAAAGAATCAATATTTAAAAAATTGTCTTGCTTCCTAAAGTGAAGTTGAGTCTATTAGTTTTAGATCTTTGTTGTTTTTTAATTCTCACTTAATGCTATAAATTTTTCTCTTAACACTGATTTCCCACAAATGTTCAAAAGTTTTATTTTCATTTTTGCTTATTTCACTATTTTTAAAGTTATTTTGAGATGTACTCTTTGACTCAAATGTTATTAAAACTGTGTTACCTATATCCAAATATTTGGGAATTTGATAACAATTTTTCTGTTTAAGTTCTATTTTAATTCCATTGCATCTGAGAACACACTTTGTATGTTTTACACTCTTTTAAAATCGTTAAGGCATATTTTATGCACCCAAAATGTGGTCAATCTTGTTAAATGTCCCATAGAATTTTGAGAAGATAGTGTACTCTTCTGTAGTTGGCTAGAGTATTCCATAATGTCCATTAGGTCAAGTTGATTGATAGTAAGATTGAAGTTAAAGATATTCTGATTTCCTCCCTGATGATGTATCGTTGAACAAGAAGTGTTGAACTTTTCAGCTATTGTAGTGGACTCATTCATCTATCTTTCTGTTCAATTTTATCAGACTTTGCTTCATGCTTTTTGATAGCCTGTTGTTTAGGAGAAATAAAAGCTTTTCCATTAGGTGGTACCTATTCTTCAACAATAATTGTCTAGGATGGGCTTTTGGTGCAACAGTTAAGTTGCTGCTTGGGAGACTGTAGACTTAATTGGAGGACCTAGTTTGAGTCCTGTCCACTTCATTTCTGATCCACTTTCCTGTTAATGTGCATCTGGGAGGCAGGAGAGGATTACTCAAATACCTGGGCCCCTACCACTCATCTGGAAGACCTGAATGGAGTCCTGTGCTCCTGGCATCAGGCTGGGACAGCCCAGGCTGTTCCAGGCATTGTGGAAGTGAATCAGTGGTTGAAGAAACTTTCTCTGCCTTTTAAATAAAACTGAAATAAAAAAAATTAAAATCTTTAAAAATAATAGTGCTTTGTATAAGGATACTTTGAAATTAATATGGCTATGCTGGATTTTTATTATTAATGCTGCTTGTTGTCTTCTTCCATTCTTTTACTTTTAACCATTCTGAGGTCTCCATATTTATTTATTTACTTATCATATTTTATTTGAAAGGCAGTGGGAGGGAGAGAGAGAGAGAGAGGAAACAGAGACATCCAGACACAGAGAGAGATCCTCCATTTGCTAGTTCACTTCTCAAATAATTTGAAGAGCTGAGGTTAGGCCATGCTGATGTTAGAAGCCTGGAACTCAGTTTGGGTCTCCTACTGGGTAACAGGTCTCCAAGTAGGAGCACCATCAGCTGCTACCTACTAGGGTGTATATTAGCAGAAAGTTAGACTCAGAAGCAGAGCCAGAGCTTAAACCCAGGTTTCCTCATAGATATGGGATGCCAGTGTCTCCAAAGACATTTAACCGCTGGGCCAATTTCCTGCCCAATCCCCCCACAACACACACACCCAATCTGATATCTTATTTTTAAAGTTAGTTTCTGTTAGACAACATGAAATCAGTTCTTGGGTTGTTTGGCTTTTTAATCTACTGTGGTAAACTCTGTATTTAGGCAGGATTTGATCATTGAGAATTGTTCAACATTAAGTACAATTGTATTTTCCATATTTATAACTGTGTCATATTTATTACATTTATTCTTTTATTCTCCCCTTCTTTTGTTTATTCTGTTGGCATCTTATATGACTCCACTTTATCTCCTGTCTTAGAATATAGTTTTTCTTTAATTTAGCAGATTCTTCAGACCTTCCAGCACAAATTGTTAACTATTTTCATTTGAATAACACCATATTGCTTTACTTGTAGTGCAGGCACTTTAGAGCATTTCCAATTCTTTCTCTCTTCCCTGTAATATAGCTTCCATTTGTGCAATCCTTTCATAACCTATAAACACACTGTAACTTGTTATTATTAACACTCTAGAGGAAGACTTCTGTTATAGATCAAATTATAATAAGAAAGTGGCTTTCCTTATATCTTCATCCCCCACACCCCCACCCCTAGCCTGGTGCTCTTCTTTTCAATGATTACTTCAATGTATATGGCTGACATAATTTTCTTTCTGCCTGAAGGATTTTTTTTCCTGTCCCAAATAGCACTTTTATTTATTTTCCCCCCAAGAAACCCATTTATTTAATGAGTACAAACTTCATAAGAACAACTTTAGGAACACAGTGATTCTTCCCATCATACTCATCCTCCCATCCCCACTCCCACACCACCTCCTTCTTCTTCCATTCCCAGTCCCATTCTCCATAAAGAAAAAAAAAGAGCTGTTCTTTGACTTTCAAGACAGGGCTGTTCAAGTCATTGCTTCTCAAAGTGTCAATTTCACTTCTACAGATTTCCTTTTATGTGCTCTAATGATTATCACAGATCAGGGAGAACATATGGTATTTGTCCCTTTGGGACTGGCTTATTCACTAAGTATGATGTTTTCCAGATTCATCCATTTTGTTGCAAATGACTGGATTTCATTTTGTTTTATTGCCATGTAGTATTCCATAGAGTACATATCCCATAATTTTTTTTTTATCCAATCTTCAAGTGATATGCATTTAGGTTGAATCCATGACTTAGCTGTTGTGAACTGAGGCTGCAAAAAACATGGGGGTGCAGATAACTCTTTTATTAGCCGATTTCATTTCCCTTGGGTAAATTCCCAGGAGTAGGATGGCTGGATCATATGGTAGGTCTATATTCAGATTTCTGAGGTATCTCCATATTGTCTTCCACAGTGGTTGCAGCAGTTTACATTCTCACCAACAGAGGGACTTTTCCCCACATCCTCTCCAGCATTTGTTGTTTGTTGATTTCTGAATGAAAGCCATTCTAACTTGGGTGAGGTGAAACTTCATTGTGGTTTTGATTTGCATTTCCCTGATGCCTAGTGATTCTGAGCATTTTTTCATGTGTCTGTCGGCCATTTGGATTTCCTCTTTTGAAAAACATCTATATAAGTCCTTTGCCCATTTGTTAACTGAGTTGTTCATTTTGTTGTTGTAGAGTTTCTTGATTTCTTTATATATTCTGTTATTAATCCTTTATCAGTTGCACAGTTTACAAGTAATTTCTCCCTTTCTGTCAGTTGCCTCTTAACTTTCCTGTTTCTTTTGCAGTACAGAAGCTTCTCAATTTGATGTAGTCCCATTTGTTGATTTTGGCTTTGATTGCCTGTGTCTCTGGGGTCTTTTCCAATAAATCTTTGCCTGTGCCAATGTCTTTCAGGGTTTTCCCAATGTTCTCTAGCAATTTGAAGGTATCAGGTAGTATCTTTAGGTTTTTAATCTATTTTGAATACATTTTTGTATAAGGTATAAGGTAGGGGTCCTGCTTGATACTCCCGCATGTGGAAATTTAGTTGTCTCAGCACCATTTGTTGAAGAGACTGTCCTTGCTACAGGGATTGTTTTTAGCTCATTGGTCAAATATAAGTTGGTTGTAGATTTTTGGATTGATTTCTGGATTTTTTATTCTGTTCCATTGGTTTATCCATTTGTTTTTATACCAGTACCAAGCTATTTTGATTATAACTGCCTTGTAGTATATATTGAAATCTGGTATTGTGATGTCTCCTGCTTTGTTTTTGTTGTATAAAGTTGCTTTAGCTATTCGAGATCTCCTATAATTAATATGAATTTCAGCATCACTTTTTCTAGATCTGAGAAGAATATATC
Source organism: Lepus europaeus (assembly GCF_033115175.1). Taxonomy (NCBI): domain Eukaryota; kingdom Metazoa; phylum Chordata; class Mammalia; order Lagomorpha; family Leporidae; genus Lepus; species Lepus europaeus. The sequence goes on along the minus strand of NC_084836.1, from coordinate 29,582,580 downwards.
TGCTGTTTTCATTGGTATTGCATGGAATCTGTAAATTGCTTTGGAAGAATGGACATTTTGATGATATTGATTCTTCCAATAAATGAACATGTAAGATTTTTACATTTTTTGTTATCTTTTTCTAGTTCTTTCTATAATGTTTTGTAATTCTCATTGTAGAGATCTTTGACATCCTTGGTTAAATTTATTCTAAGGTATTTGATTTTTTTTGTAGTTATTGTGAATGGGATCAATCTTAGAAGTTCTTTTTCAGCTGTGGCATTGTCTGTGTATACAAAGGCTGTTGATTTTTGTGTATTGATTTTATATCTTGCTACTTTACCAAACTCTTCTATGAGTTCCAATAGTCTCTTTGGGGAGTCTTTTGGATCCCCTAAATTTAGAATCATGTTATCTACAAATAGGGATAGTTTGACTTCCTTTTTCCCAATTTGAATCCCTTTTATTTCTTTGTGTGTGTGTGTGTGTGTAATAGCTCTGGCTAAAACTTCCATGGCTATATTGAACAGCAGTTGTGAGAGTGGGCATCCAGGTCTGGTACTGGATCTCAGTGGGGATGCTTCCAACTTTTTCCCATTCATTAGGACACTGGCTGTGGGTTTGTCAAAATTGCCTTGATTGTGCTCAAGAAAGTTCCTTCTAAACCCAATTTGCTTAGACTTTTCATCATGAAAGGATGTTGTTTTTATCAAATGCTTTCTCTGCCTCTAATGAGACAATCATATGGTTTTTGCTCTTCAATTTGTCAATATGATGTATCACATTGATTGATTTGCAAATGTTGAACCATCCTAGCATACCAGGGATAAATCCCACTCGGTCCAGGTGAATGATCTTTCTAATATGTTGTTGGATTCAATTGGCCAGAATTTTGTTGAGGATTTTTGCATCCATGCTCATCAGGGAAATTGATCTGCCATTCTTTTTCTCTGTTGCATCTTTTAAAGGTTTAGGAATTAATATGATCCTGGCTTCATAGAATTTTGGAGGAGTCCCTCCCTTTCAATTGTTTTTGAATAACTTGAGAAGAATTAGTGTTAGTTCTTCTTTAAATAACTGGTAGAAATCAGCATTGCAGCCATCAGGTGCTGGGCTTTTATTTGTTGGGAGGGTCTTTATTACTAATTCAATTTCTATCTTAGTATGAGTCTGTTTAGGTTTTCTATGTCTTCATGTATCAATTTAGGTAGGTTATATGTGTCCAGAAATCTATCCATATCTTCTAGGTTTCCCAGTTTGTTGGCATACAGCACTTTGTAGTAATTTCTGATGATTCTCTTTATTTCTGTAGTGTTTGTTGTCAGATTTTCTTATCTAATTTTATTGATTTGGGTCTTCTTTCATCTATTTTTGGTAAGTTAGGAAAATGGTGTGTCAATTTTATTTATTTTCTCAAAAATCCATCTCCTCATTTTGCTGATCTTTTGTATTTTTTAATTTTGTTGATTTCTTCTCTAATTTTAATTATTTCCTTCTTACTTTAGGTTTGCTTTGATGTTTTTTCAGATCCTTGAGATGCATTGGTAGCTCAATTTTTTGGTGCCTTTCCAATTTCTTGACGTAGGTACTGATTGCTATCAACTTTCCTCTTGACACTGCTGTTGCTGTATCCCATAAGTTTTGATATGTTGTATTGTCACCTTCATTTGTTTCCAGAAATTATTAGATTTATATTTTGATTTCTTCTATTACCCACTGTTCATTCAAGAGCATGTTGTTCAGTCTCCTTGTGTTTGCAAGTGTTCTAGAGATTCCTGAGTTGCTCCCAGCTTCATTGCATTGTGCTCCGAGAATATTAGTAGAGTGTCTGCTTTCAGGGAATACCTAGAAGTGTGTGGTAGGAGTGGCCAGTGAGTTCTGTTTTGTGCTCCAGGGTGAAAAGCATGTGAGGTGACACATCCAGGTTTTTTCTTATCTGTTGGCATAGTCTGAGTCATAGTCTCTCTGAAGGAGACCTGTGCCTAGGTGCTAGCTCCAATGAGTATATTATTCCTCTGCTCTGCTACAAGGACCACACAAAGGATCTGTACAGTCCTCAGTATAAGTTCAGATCCCCCAACAATGTCTCTCACCAGGTTATCCAGGATAACCTGATCATGTGGAGCCTCCCACAGTGACTGCCCAGTGCCCCACCCACACACTTGGTCCTCCCACACAGCCTCAGTGTTTTCACAGTTTCGGCACACAAGCCTCCCACAGTCACTAGCACCCAGCCTCTGGTCTATTCTCCCCACCTTGCTGAGGAGTCTCTGCTTGGCTGGTTGCTGGGTGCTAACACAAGCTGGTGTGGCTGTTAAATATGTCCAAAATGGCGCCTGCTCTCTGTCAGCTTGTTATAAGATCCCTTTGCAGGATGACTGGGGAGAGAGAAAATGTGCCCCCTTCTTTGTTTTTTCTCCTCTAGTTTGGAGGGTACACTATCCTCCATGGGGCTTGCAGCTGGACTTCCTCTAGCTTTTTCGCCAGTGGCTTGGGCTGCTGCAGTCTGGTCTCACCTTGCTCTCCAACGCTGGTGCAGAGTCTTGAGTTGTGCATGTTCTCACCCTCCACGTAGGTCCACTGTGTGCCTCCAATTTACATAGATTTTCCTCTGCTAACTCTTCTCTGAGACTGCACTCTTTCCACTTTTTAAAAACTATCTTCTCCTAGACTTGAGCTGAAAGCTCCCTCCCTGCTCTGCCATCTTACTCTAATCTCCATCCTATTATTTTATACTCCCTGGTTCATGCTTATACTTCACACTTTTCTACTTATTGGTGAAATTCACTTAAGTTTTGAAATTGTTAAATTGCAACTTTTCTCTAAATTCCAATTCTATTTGCTCCTGTTTTGATCTTTAGACATAGTCACTACTTTTTTGTCTTTCACTCCATCATGTACTTAGGACATACTTTTCTCAAATCAACTATGGCATTCAAGGTACTTTGTACATTCCCTCTCTCTCTCTCTCTCCCTCTCTCTCTCTCTCTTTCTCTCTCTATAAGACACTATATTTAGTACATTTCTGAAGAAAAAAGATGCTACACTAATACATAAATTACCTAGCACAACAGGTGTTCTATAGATGTTAAGTAAATACATGTTGGATGAATACATAGACACATGAGTCTATGATATCATTAATTTAAAAACTAGCTACATGTTCTTATAATATCTACTATACAAAGAAATCCTTCATTAAATAAATGTCATATTATTAAAGTCTCCAAAAGTTTGGCAGAAAACATATTCCTTATATTTTATGGATTGACATTTAAAATTTTAAGATGTAAAAATGGGATTTGAAATGAACTATACCTTTAAAGAAATGTGATAATTCCCTTTACATTTTATCGACTTATCTGCTTTACTCTATTATATAAATTTTTGGAGATAATGCTAAATGTTTAAATTTAAGAAACTGAATGTGAAACCTTGTGGTCTTGCTATACCATATTCAATTATAAGCCTTGGTTACCATATATAAAATATATCTGTCCATTCAAATGTACAATTCTTATTTTTGAAACTTTTAGAAGTTTTTCAGTGACATAATAGAGTAACTGATGGGTTAAGACACGTCTCCTGTGATATGGTATTGAATAACTGAAGTAGCTAAATCAAGATTTTCAAATTTCTTATCAATTGACAGCTTTTCCACTCTCACTGCTTTTTGTAAGCAATTATTGACCAAATATGGTTGTAATCTGAAAGAAACTAATGTTCTTATAATGTTTGCATGGAGTGTAAGGCTATGAATCATGAAGACACATAATTTATGTATTTGGAGCAATGCATTACTACATGTTTTCACTTGCATTAAATTATACCCTGAAGATAACTGTAAATATTACTCAAGATGCTTTTTTTTGGTTGACATATAAACACAGCATTTGTTGATTTATAGTGTGATGAAGACTAGAATTCAAAATTTATTTTTCACTCTTAAGAACAAGAACATTAACTTGCAGAAAGTAATTCATTTTATGAGAATTTCCATCTATGAACAAAAGAAATTGCAATAGCTGTAAAACAGCTCTGCTAGACACTTAATTAAGTTTACCATTTTATAAATTAATTTCTTGAAGGCCTAATTATTCTCACATTCATACATCTAATGCAGAATCCATTGACAGCCATTAATCTATGTGACATTGCTATCAATGAGAGTAATATGCTTTAATCACTCAATATGTTTTAATATGAAAGCATTGGTGTTATTCCTCTTTTTACTACCACAAATATATGTTCATTGGTTTTACCTGCCTAATTAGCAAGTGCTAATTATTTGTAGCAACACATCATATATTACTACAAGAAACATGGTCTTTTGTGTTACTCAGACCTGTATCTGAATCATAGCTTCACAACTTCAAAAATTAGAGATCATGAGCAAGTATTTCTTCCTGAGATCTGTTTTGCAGAATCATGTTTAAAAGAAGGAAAATAATTAACCCTGCCTCAGAGAGTTATTGCAGGACTTTCACTTTTAGATAGTATGTACAATCTGTTGCCACAGCACCTAAAATATCATAGTTCATCAGTAGAGTCCCAAACACTGTACTACATGATGTGGATATGTTTCAAAAGATTGCATGTGGCCTTTACAATGAAATGTAACAGAGGAATCCATCAAGTCCCAGCAAAAATCACACATTAGAATTTTGTTTAAAATTTATTTATTTACTTGAAAATCAGAGTTACACAGAGAGAGAAGGAGAGGCAGAGAGAGAGAGAGAGAGAGAGAGAGAGAGAGGTCTTCCATCTGCTGGTTCACTCCCCAGTTGTCTGCAATGGCCGGAGCTGTACTCACCAAAAGCAAGGAGCTAGGACACTTCTCCAGATCTCCCATGTGGGGCAGGGGCCCAAGGACTTGGGCCATCTTATACCGCTTTCCCAGGCCACAGCAGAGAGCTGGATTGGAAGTGGAGCAGCCAGAACTCGAACCATTGCCTATATGGGATGCCGGCACTGCAGACAGCAGCTTTCTGCTATGCCACAGTGCCTGCCCCCATGCATTAGAATTATAATTTAGTCTCCATGAGGTAATTAACTTTGTCTTCTTCATGGCACTCTAAGGCTCAAAATAATTCATTTGGCAGACCCTCAATATACATATGAAGATTGAGTGAATCAAAGAAGATGTTAACTTCTTGAATAGGAGAGAAAAAGACTGGTGGGACCCTCTTTTTGCTTGAACCCTGCATTTGCCGGTGTTGAGTTAATCACAGAGACTGTGGCCACCTGAAAGGGATACATTTTACCTAAGGGGGTTGCCGACTGTTCACCTCCAACAGTTTGGTACCATTTTGGAATGCCAGATGTGATCATATGGATTTTTATATAACAGATACTAATTTTAAATACCTAAATTTCTTGTGGAATCCAAACACAATCATAGGGACATGTACCTCAAAAGCTGCTGTTGACAATGTATCAACTTTACCTATGATTAATGCTTTATGTTATAATCATTATTATGTCCTCAACATGATGTATACATTATATGTGTACATACTTTGTGCCTGAGAGTCTGTACTTGGAAAAATTAGAAAACATATCCTTCCTATTATTATGATCAAGTAGAATAATGCAAGAATTGGGGGAGAAAGTTCTTTTAAATGATTAAGTCCTCCACTGGAGTCATTGATCATTGGTGTTATTCCAAAGCTTTTATGGTACACTAGAGTCATCAAGGCTACTAACATTCAACTCTATTTCTATGCTCTCTTATTCACATAATCACCTATTCACTCTTTTCATTGAGCTGTAGGCTACTACTGTTGCATGACAGAAGAACAAAACAAGTGCTATTTAAAAATGCTTAAAGGAGTGAAGGCAGAGATTGGTTATTGAAGTCTACTTATATAATGGTCCCAGATGACTCTGGACAGTTAAGGAGCTGCCTTACAGCAAATACGATGGGTGGAAGTGAAGGCTGAAATCAAATTTTAATCCCTCATTACCCACCCAAAGGGTCACCCTTGCTTTGGTTCACTTGCCTACAATGAACACCTTGGTCCTTGGTGGTTAAGATGCCTGCATCTTGCATTTGGAGTCCTGGGGCTGGAAGCTTGTCTCCTCTTCTAATACAGCTTCCTGCTAATGCACACCCTTGGAGGCAGCAGGTGATGACTCAGGAACTTGGGTCCCTGCCACTGTTAGAAGACTCAGATTGAGTTCCATGCTCCTGACTTTGGCAAGTCATTCCCAGCTGTTGCAAGCCTTTGAGAAGTGAACCAGTCAGGCAAGATCTCCCCACTTCCCTTCTCTTTCTCTCTCTCTCTCTCTGTTCCTCTTCCTTTCAAATAAAATTTAAAAAACACAATAACTTACTTATTAAAAGAAAAAGAACACCTATTGATTTCTCACCAAAGCTTCTTTCATACCACCTGTGCCAGGCTGAAAATGGTTCCAATTTACTGTGCCAGAGGGCAACTTCTGGCTCCACCAAAAGAAAAAAGCTGAAATTTTCAAGTAAGTCTGGTTAGAACTGGGTCTGTAGCTCATTCTGAAAATAAATTCATGTTTTATCCTGAGGCAAATGGTTCTCTTGCATTCTTCATTTGTTTGAATTAATTTAAAGAAAACAATCTGGGGATGGGTGTTTGGCACAGTGGCGTAAGTCACCACTTGGAATGTCTACATTGCATGTCAGAATGCTTGGTTCAGGCCTGGCTACATCACTTCCCATCTGACTTCCTGCTCTTGGGTACCCTGGGAGGCAGCAGGTGATGATTCAAGTTCTTGAGTCACTACCATCCCTGTAGGAGACCTGGATGGAGTCCTCGCATCCTGGCTTTGGCCTTACCCCTCCCTGGATATTGTGGGCATTTAGGGAGTAAACAAGCAAAGGATGATTTCTCTCTCTCTCTCTCCTCCCCTGTCTTTCAAATAAAATGAGAATAAGTAATTTTTTAAAACATGTGTAAAAGCTTTCAGAATGGTGCTACTTCTCTGATACAGGGCAAAAAAGCTACAGAGAGTTTGTTACCAGTAGAATTCATGACTATTGTAAGAGAACAGGCCCTTTGTCCATATGAACAAAGATTTAATTTAAATAGAAGTCTGTAAGTTAAGCATTTAAACCCATGCTAAAGGACCTTCAGTCTCCATGTGCCTGACCTGAGTGAGGCTTTTCTGTAGCCAGGAGACCACATGTAAATTTCAGTTGGGTCAGCAGTAGCTGTGATTTTTTTTTTTAAACAACACTTTCTATGTATTAATACCACCTTTGTTTATGCTGCATATATTTCTTCTTGGGTGATTACTTAAAATTTTGCAAGCAAATTTGAGAATGAATAAATAAGAAAATATGTATTGCCTATCATACGCATTCCCTTCAGGAAATTGATAGAACGAGTTCCAGCTATCATTTTAAGTTACTTCTCCTAGAAACCTTGCTGAGGAAAGAAAATTCAGCCCCAGCAGACTCCACCTTAGGGACCCATCTCATGACTGAAAGAGGTGATCGTGTTTGGAGGGGGCAAGAGCTTTTAATTCTTTCTAAATTCTAGCCTTGAGGCTCTTTTAAGTACTTACTGGATAGACAAAACTGGTCAGGGATTGAGGATTGGGCACAAAAATATATTCCAAAGATCCAGAATTCTGAGTAGAAGCAAATGAGCTTCTTCTGTAAATTGCTGTAAATTACTATGCAAAGATAAGAGTGCTTAATATTATTTCTAATTTCCTAATGCAGTCTTGCCTGTAGTGCATGGTATTTTTACATCCTCTTTTTGGGACTTCTTCCCTTTCCAGGTAGATTCCAAATAAAAGGCCCAATTTCTACTAAATGGAAGAAGCTCCTTTTCAGAAGGGCAGTTCTGTGCCAAAGACCATAATTAACCCAAACTACTAATAGCCATTTTTACCAGTTCTAAAATAGAACAAGTTACTCTTAATGTTGGTCATTTTTCTCAAAATGTTTTGGTTTGGTGTTAGATTAAAAGGTAGCGTTAAACAGACATGATACATTGTTTGAGAGTTCTTTTGCTTTGGAGTAATCTGTATTTTTGTAACCAGTTTTTACTGATGGAGCCACAGAATGACAGTGTGGTTTAAAACTGCCTATGAAGCACAATGTGTTCATGAAAATATGCTACAGAAATGCTCTTTCTGTGCCGTTTTATGCAATTTTGGCAAAAGAAGGCATTTCACTGAGGTAAGGGAGTTCGTTCTTCCATATGCCTTCCTGTAAAACCTCCTGCATTATAGTTCTCAAAGTATATCAGTGGCAGATAAAACCCTTTGCCTGCTGGTCTTGTGCAACATCTGGAATTCTTGCTGCCTCACATTCTAACCAAGTCCTTCTCAGCCTTTGAATCAACGTTTGTATTTGTGGGTACAAGGAGACAGTGTGGTGCTGAGGAAGATATGCTTGTGTCTGCAGTTTGGATTAGCTTCCTACTGTAACACATTCCCATACATTGAATGGATTACAACAGCATACATTATTATCTAATAGTCAGGGAGGTAAGAGTAGGCAGCACTACATTCCTTAGTGGAAACTGTAAGATAGAATCCACCTTCTTATCTTTACCAGCCCCTCCAGACTATGAACAAGTTGTGGCTCATCCTCTCTTTCTGTCATCAATGGCAGTGGTAACAACTAGTCTTTCTCAAAGCACAACACAGTGACACTAACTTTTCTGCCTTTCTCTTTCACACATTTTAAAGATTTATTTTTTATTTATTTATTTGAAAGAGTTACAGAGAGAGAGAGAGAGAGAGATGTCTTCCATCTGCTGGTTCATTCCCCAGATGACCACAACGGCCAGAGCTGTGCCAATCTGAAACCAGGAGCCAGGAGCTTCTTCCAGGTCTCCCACATGGATGCAGAGACCCAAGGACTTGGGCCATCTTCTACTGCTTTTTCAGGCCATAGCAGAGAGCTGGATCGGAAGAGGAGCAGCTGGGACTAGAACCGGCACCAATAAGGGATGCCAGCGCTTCAGGCCAGAGTTTTAACCTACTGTGCCACAGCACAGGCCCTGGCAACATTAGTTTAATCTGATAGGTTGTTCATTCATTTATTGGGACCTCCATCCATATGCAGTTATTTTTACTTCTCAGAGTAATTGGCAGATAAAATGGCAAGACTAAATTTAGTTTTGTGTGTAATATTTATATTTTAAAATTAGCAGCACAGAAGAATGAAATACAATTGTGTTTTTGTGTCCCTCTGACCTAATGTTCCCTGCCCACCCCCTTTCATATAGAATAGCATAACTAAAGCTGTTGAACTTTCATAGAACCTATAACAAGTAATAACAATTCAACTTTGTAGCCATGATTTTCAATCCATCATCTCTAGAATGAATCTATATATCTTAGGAGAATATGGCCTTGTTTAAGTAAGATCAGAGTTGGTGAACTCAAGAGGCTTCCATAGCCTTGGCAGCTCATAACAAGAGCCTCGGGTGATTACTGAGTAATAAGAGTGTCAATTGTTAAATCAACAACGGGAGTCACTGTGCACTTACTCCTCATGTAGGATCTCTGTCCTTAATGTGTTGTACTATGAGAATTAATGGTAAAACCCCTACTCAAACAGTACTCTATACTTTGTGTGTCTTTGTGGGTGTAGTCTGTTGAAATCTTTACTTAGTATATACTAAGTTGAGCTTCTGTATATAAAGATAATTGAAAATGAATCATGATGAAGAATGGGATGGGAGAGGGAGTGGGAGATGGGATGGTTGCGGGTGGGAGGGAGGTTATGGGGGGAAAGGCTGTTATAAATCAAAAGTTGTACTTTGGAAATCTATATTTATTAAATAAAAGTTGAAAAGAAAAAAAGATGGACATATTTTAGCACAGCTCTAACATATAGTATCTAATTATCACACCCCCTTGTCCAATAAGTAAGCATAGATAAGGTAAATTTTTCTTGTCTTTTTTTAAAGGTATTTTTGAACAACTTGTTTTCCAGCATTGTTAGGCTTTCATGGCAAAGCTGACTTCTAACATAACCAGTGACATTTTCTCTGCTGCAGTTGGTGATAAGTTTTAAAGACCAGTGGATATTTCTGAGGACATCAAATGCAGGATGAGATCAGCTTGCCCCAGTGGAATTAGTCTGCCCAGCTGTTGGTGTTTTTGAAGAAAAACAGTGACAGATGTTATATCATTCACTCTTCTGTTGTTGGGCGGATTTATATAGGCATTCTACTAACACGTAGCTAATGTTAAAACCAGAATTTCCACATGTAAAAATATACACCATTAGTGTAAGAAGTATGAATACTTACTGTATCATCTGATGCTATAATAGCCAAGTGTAATGTAGAAATTTTGTTCCTTTGAAAAAGTAATTTGAAAAGCCAGTTCTGTTTTGATTTTCTCAAGTACAGTTTTTTTTTTTTTTCCTAAGCATTTCAAATATAGGTTCCTTTGATATTTGTTTAGGAGTGCTATGATTTTTGATAGAAGTTAAGAGACAAGGTTCTGGTGTCTGAAAATCTCAAGTTGAGTCAGACCTAGTTCATCAATATGAGATGCTTGATTTGAGGGAAGTCATTCAAATTCTCTAAGATTCAGAATATTTTTTCTATAAATAAGGCACATCAGCCTCAGACAATTATAATAAACTCTGTAAAAATTCATTTTAATTAAATACAATAAGTTATTAGTTATTAGTGCTACTTTGCATTTGTTAGGATTTAAGCAGAAACAGACAAAAAATGATGAATCAATACAAAATTGTGGTCAGGTGATCAAGAAAACCAATAGGAATAATTGACCATCCAGGAATCAGCAACAGTGACAAACAGTGATCATCATCCTTGCAGAAAAGAGGGTAGTGACTTGTGTGGTCAGATCCAGCAGAAGTTCAGCCCTGGCAGGGAGGGTCTCCATTAGGTGTGAAGGCAACTGCTGAGGAACACAGTCTTGACATGATCGGAATTGGTGGGGAGAGGAGGTGAGGCCAATAAATTCTCCCTCTACCCTCTAGTCCTTTGAGTCATTTCTAGTATCAGCAGCCCCAAGACCAGCAGCAGGACCTTCAGCACTTTGCCCTCCCCACAGTCTCTCCCAAAGGCTTACTTCTGAGGACACAAGCAGCATCTAGTCTCTTTTCCTGGGTCTTTAACAAAAGCTCTAAATAGAAAAATGAACTTATCACATACGACATAGTTGTCAATAATTGTCCTCTATATCAGTACATTTTACTTAGAGGTCCCTTTTCATATGAAATGGTGGGTGATTTTAAATTGCTTCACCCATTACCATAGTTTAGAGGGAATAAAATGCTGGCATGTTTGGCCAGGCATTGTCTTTCAGAGGGCTGAGTGACACCTGTGATACCAGTATCCCATCTGTGTGATGATGCGAGTCTCTGCTACTCCGGTTCTGATTCAACTCTCTGTTAATGTGCCTGGGACACCAGTGGAAGATGCTCCAAGTATATGGGCCCCTGCTATCTGTATGGGAGATCTGGATCGAGTTCCTGGCTCCTGGACCAGGCATTGTGGCTATCTGGGGAATGAACCAACAGATGAAAGATTGGTTCTCTCTCCAACTCTTCTTTCAACTAAATAAAAAGTCTCTCTCTCTCTCTCTTTCTCTCTCTCTCTAGATAGATAGATAGAAATATCTATAGGTAGATATAGGTAGATGATGATAGAGAGACATATGTCATATATATATATATATATATATAGAGAGAGAGAGAGAGAGAGAGAGAGAGATAAAATAGAAAGTGTGATTAAATAGAAAACATATTTTTAAAGTGCCTCATCAATTGCTGTAGAAACAGGTATAGGGCCGGCACTGTGGTGCAACAGGTTAAAGCTGCTGCCTGCAGTGCCGGCATCCCATGTGGGTGCCAGTTCGAGTCCCCTCTGTTCCACTTCCCATCCAGCTCTCTGCTATGGCCTGAGAAAGCAATGAAAGATGGCCCATGTGGGAGACCTGGAGGAAGCTCCTGTCTCTTGGCTTCGGATCTGTGCAGCTCCAGCCATTGAGGCCAATTGGGGAGTGAACCAGCAGATGGAACACCTCTCTCTCCCTCTCTCTCTCTCTCTCTCTCTCTGTAACAGACATGAGAATTTTTATGTTAATTATAATTTATTTGGAAAGCTCAAGAACACTCTCTTTCCTGACAACATAAAATTTCCTGTTGTTTAACTCAGGGAAGAAGTGGTATTTTGGCCATGAGTTACGTCTTGATTAGTTTCATGATTTGGAGAAAATTAGAAAACACTAATATATGAAAATATCTCAAAACTTAATGGAAAGTGGAATTAAAAAATAAGTTTATTTGGCCGGCACCGCGGCTCACTAGGCTAATCCTCTGCCTGCAGCGCCGGCACACCGGGTTCTAGTCCCGGTCGGGGCGCCGGATTCTGTCCCGGTTGCCCCTCTTCCAGGCCAGCTCTCTGCTGTGGCCCAGGAGTGCAGTGGAGGATGGCCCAAGTGCTTGGGCTCTGCACCTGCATGGGAGACCAGGAGATGCACCTGGCTCCTGCCTTTGGTTCAGTACGGTGCACCGGCCGCAGCGCGCCGGCCGCGGTGGCCATTGGAGGGTGAACCAATGGCAAAGAAGACCTTTCTTTCTGTCTCTCTCACTGTCCACTCTGCCTGTCAAAAAAAAAAAAGTTTATTCAAGTGCAAAAATGTTTGCACCCAAATAAATGTATCTTTTAATTCCATTTTCCCACAAACTTCTTTATATTCCTTTAAAATTACATTAATATAAAACATGTACTTTTTAAATTTTCTTTTTAACTCTGTGAAAATGTATCTAATGATCATATGTATATTATTCCTTTTTATTTTTGAAATGCAGTTGGTTTTACAATTCCTTATTAAGTTATTAAAGAAAAATATTTTAAATAACTTGATTGATAGTTGTAAATGGTGTTTATGCCATTAGTATAAATTATTTAACATTTTACCCTCATCATAGAAGAATGATATAATATGCCAGGTGGAAATCTACTCACTTCTTAGGGGTTTAAGAATGCAAATAAAATAGCTGTGCAATAATATGATCCAGCTGTGCTTTGAGTTTAGTAATGTCCCCAATTATGATGTGACATCTGAGAAATTTTTCACAACATATTCTTCCAGCTGAAATTCATCATTTCCAAATACAGAATCTGCCAAATTATAGAAATTTACACAGATGCTAGATTTTAAAAAGAAGGGATTCAACAAGCTAGGAATAGTTCTGTAACCACTCATCCCCTCCACAAAAGCAATCCAACAACTGAAATAAATATTACTAAATTTATCTCCAAAATAATCAGGTCCATTGCTTTAAGAATCTATCATAGGGCTGGTGCTGTGCTGTAGCGGGTAAAGCTGCTGCATGCAGTGCCAGCATCCCATATGGATACTGGTTCGACTCTTGGCTGCTCCACTTCTGATCCAGCTCTCTGCTATGGCCTGGGATAGCAGTAGAAGGTGTCCCATGTCCTTGGGCCCCTGCACCCATGTGGGAGACCTGGAGGAAGCTCCTGGCTCCTGGCTTCGAATCAGCTCAGCTCTAGCCATTGAGGCCATTTGGGGAATGAATCAGAGGATGGAAGACTCTCTCTCTCTCTCTCTCTCCCCCTCTCCTCTCTCTGTGTAACTCTGACTTTCAAATAAATAAATAAATCTTAAAAAAAAAAAAAAAAGAATCCATCATGGGTCTGGGTGCTGTGGCAAGGTAGGCCAAGCCTCTGCCTGAGTTGCAAGCACCCCATATAGGCTCCAGTTTGTGTCCCAGCTCTTTGCTTATGGCCTGGGAAAGCAGTGAAAGATGGCCCAAGTACTTGGGTCCCTGCACCTGCATGGGAGACCTGGAGGAAGCTTCTGGTTCCTGGCTTTGGATCGGCCCAGCCTCAGCCATTGCGTCCATCTGGGGAATGAGCCAGCAGATGGAAGACCTTTCTTTCTGTTTTTCCCTCTCTGTCTGTAACTCTGCCTCTCAAATAAATAAATAAAATCCTTTAAAGTTCATCATTATATATTTACATGAAATGCACCAAAAACTCCTGCTAGAGAGTGCTTACATCTGTGTGTTTATGTGTGTAGTAGTAGATGCATGTGTATGTGTGCCTAAGTTGTGTGCATGTGTATTTTCAAAAAATGAATTAATATTGGATAAACCAAAAGTGTTTAGAAGATATATACTCAATATTTTCACTACTATTCAAAAGTTTCTCACATCTGCTTGTTCTGCTTCATTGAGTTTTTCACATTACCCACGCAGATAATTGGCGTAGTAACGAGTGCTATGACATGAGTCAAGCAAACTGAATTCACGTCCAGGCTCATCCAGAGTCATCCAGGAGAACAGTCATTAAACTTTCTGAACTTGCATTTCTAAAATGAACAAATATATGTATAGAGAATCTTTGGGTGCCATGTGAACTCTGAAATGCCTTGAAACTTACCACTCTAATCATACAATTCAAATATCCTTGGTTTACACTGGGAAAAAAATCATATATTTATATATATTTAATTTAGTAGACTTTTTTCTAATAGTTTTAAGTCAAAGAAAAATTACACAGAAATTTCCCATATACTCTCTTTCCTTCCTCATAATTTCTATTAGCATGGGTTTTGACAGATGTGAAATGTTATGCATCTACCAGTATAATATCAGACAGAGTAGTTTCAACACTGTAAAAGTTGTTGCCCTTGTATGACTCTTTGGAAACTTCTGATTTTTCTGATGTCTCTGTAGTTTTGGCTTTTCCATAATGTCTTATGATTGGAATCACATAGTATATCACCTTTTCATAATAATGTCCTTCTCTTAGCAATGTGCACTGAAAGTTCCTCCACGTCTTTGTTGTCTTGATGACTCATGTATTTATTTATTTTGACAGGCAGAGTGGACAGTGAGAGAGAGAGAGACGGAGAGAAAGGTCTTCCTTTACCGTTGGTTCACACTCCAATGGCCGCCGCGGCCGGCACACAGTGCTGATCCGAAGCCAGGAGCCAGGTGCTTTTCCTTATCTCCCATGCAGGTGCAGGGCCCAAGGACTTGGGCCATCCTCCAGTGTACTCCTGGGCCACAGCAGAGAGCTAGCCTGGAAGAGGAGCGACCAGGACAGAATCCGATGCCGCGACTGGGACTAGAACCCGGTGTGCCAGCACTGCAGGCGGAGGATTAGCCCAGTGAGCCGCGGCGCCGGCTCATTTACTTTTAATGTTGAATAATAATCCCTTCAGTGGATGCACCCACCACATGGTGTGTATCCTTATCATATTTAATATTGTGTCTACTTTTAATAATTGGTGATTATAAATAAAACTGATATATACATTTGTGGGAAGTTTTTTTTTAACTTATCAGTCGATACCCAGAAGTATTATTGCTGGATTGCATGTGAAACCTATGTTTATCTTTGTAGAAGATTGTCAAACTAGTTTACAAAGCTGTGAGACAATTTTTATTCATGCCAGCAGTGAATGAAAATTTCTATTAACAGTTTTATATTTTATTTTATTTTAAAGATTTATTTACTTATTTGAAAGTCAGAATTACACAGAGAGGGAAGGCAGAGAGAGAGGTCTTCCATCTGATGGTTCACTCTCCAATTGTCCGCAACAGCCGGAGCTGTGCTGATCCAAAGTCAGGAGCCAGGAGCTTCTTCCTGGTCTCCCACACGGGTGCAGGGGCTCAAGGACTTGGGCCATCTTCTACTGCTATCCCAGGCCACAGCAGAGAGCTGGACTGGAAAAGAAGCTACCGGGACTAGAACCCAGGGTGTTGGAGCCCCAGGCGGAGGATTAGCCAATTGAGCCACGATGCCAGCCAGGATCCCATTTTGTAAGAAAGAACGTTTTCAAGTCTAAATTCCAAACTTGTGAACATGATACATTTTTCATAATATAATCCTTGATTTTATTTTAGCTCATGTATATATTTTTACCCCTCCTCCAATCCAAGGCTCCAAAATAAATACTTGCTTGACTCCATTTACAGTGTGTTTGCTGTAGTGTTGAAGTTGGAGATGCCAGAAACTAGAATAGATTCAAATGGGAGAGCAAGAATCAGAGTGCTTGTTTGAGTTCCCAGATGTACAACTTCTTTGATACTTGAAATTGAGAAGCTATTTAATTTTTATTAGGCTGTATTTTCCCATTTATCAAAGTTCTTACACATGACTTCACATAACTGTAGGCATTAAAGGAGACAGCATATGCAAATATTTAAGCACAACAGTGAAATAGCGAGGGGTGAATGTTAACAAATATTATTATCATTGGTAATGTTGGCGCTGTTTGTTTTGACTGACTGCTCCTCACTTTTCTGTTTCACTCATTTATCGAAGGCACCTCGGTGTCATTTCCTGCCATGTAATTTTCCCTAGCAGTTTTTCACTCTTCTCTAATAGTAGAGTGAATTCTTGCTGGGTAGACTCTTATCCTTCCTTTTTTTTTTTTTAATTCATCACAATATATAATTTGAGGGTTTCTTTTCTTAATGTATTTGTTTTGTCCACTAACATGTAAGTTCCTTGATAAAACAAAACTCTTGTGTCATTCCTTTGCTGTTTCTAGCCCCCGGCATATAGTTGTTGTGTCACAAAGGAATCTTTAGTTAAAATAGCAGAAAACTTATCTCAACCTCAGGCTTAAACAACAGAACTTAATGGAGTAAGTAACTGAAGACTAGACCTATGTTAGGCCTGAGGCAAGATGTGACCCAATGTCTCCAAGACATCACAAAAGACTCAGTTTCCTTTTTTCTTTCTTTTTTTTTTTTTTAGAAAGCTTTTATTTAATAAATAGAAATTACATATGTACAGCTTTAGGAATATAGCAGTTCTTCCCCCATAGCCACTGTCCCATCGCAACTCCTGTCCCACCTCCTACTCCCTCTCCCATCCCATTCTTCATTAAGATTCATTTTTATTTATTTGGACCATGTTAATTACACTTACGATGTATTTTGGTTCCACATCACAATGATTTGTTCCCAATGACCCTATTATCCTTTCTAGGCACATTTTTTTGTTGATGTCATTGCAGTTTCCCTTTGCATTGTATTGCTTTGACAACTGTAATTTGAATCAGATCTGAAAGAGGTCCAGAATAAAATACATTTTGATATTAAAAAAAGATTCATTTTAATTATCTCTATTTACAGAAGACCAACTCTATACTAAGTAAAGATTTCAACAGTTTGCACCCACACACAAACACTAAGTTAAAATAGTGTTTGAAGACAACTTTTACTGTTATTTCTCATAGTATAACTCATTAAAGACAGAGGTCCTACATGAGGAGCAAGTACACAGTGACTCCTGTTGTTGATTTAAAAACTGACACTCTTATTTATGATGCCAGTGATTACCCGAGGCTCTTGTCATGAGCTGCCAAGGCTCTGGAAGACTTTTGAGACCATAAATTCCATTGGTATTCAGACAAGGCCTCCTTTCAAAGAAAAGTACCTCCTTCTTTGATGGCCTCTTCCCACTCCCATTTCACTCAGTTTCTTTCTACATCTCCTTGACACCCTTCTCACTATAGTTTCTTTTTTTAAAAAAAAAGTTTATTGATTTACTTATTTATTTTTGAAAGACTACCCTGATGATTTCTTTTTTTAAAGATGTATTTATTTATTTGAAAGTCTGAGTTACACAGAGAGAGGAGAGGCAGAGAGAGAGAGAGAAGAGAGGTCTTTCATCTGCTGGTTCCCTCCCCCACATGCCTGCAACAGCTGGAGCTGCACCGATCTGAAGCCATGAGCTGCTTCCAGGACTCCCACACGGGTGCAGGGGCCCAAGGACTTGGGCCATCTTCTACTGCTTTCCAGGCCATATCAGAGAGCTGGATTGGAAGTGGAGCAGTTGGGACTTGAATCAGCACCCATATGGGATGCTGGTACTGCAGGCAGGCGGCTTTACCCACATGCTACAGTGCTGGCCTCCTCACTATAGTTTCAATCTAAGGAAGCTTTTACTGGGTTATAAAATGGCTGCCCTGGTTACCATCATCTGCTAGTAGCAGAATATGATTCCCTGAGGAGCTCTCCTGGGAGAATAAGAAGGCTCTGTCTCTGAAGCCCTCAGAAGGCATCTCCCATTCCTGACCTGCATCTGGTCAAGTACTCATTTCTAAAGGCTATGGGCATGGCTTGTGCTGGTTGACTTACTGCATTTGAAACATACCTGGAAAAATGATTATCGTCCCTCCATTTGCATGACCTCCACAGAGAAGAATAGAAACCAAGATAAAACTCGAATTACTTTTAGTAAGAAGTAGGAAGGATGAATGTGCTCAGAATAAAAGTTCTCCATTCAAGAGATACAAGACTGGACCTAAAATATCTTGTGACCTCGGATGCCATGGCGTCTATGAATGACAGTCTTGTTCTTAAGGGTGATTTCTTCCATTTCTTTCTCTGAAATAAGATGCAAATTATGTGTGTGTGTGTCTGTATGTGTGTGCACTGATAGCTGGCTTTCACAAGTGTATATTGCATAATATGAACTTCGTGAGAGCAGGGACTTGGTTTATTTTGTTGAATACTGGGTTCCCAAGACATAGAATAGTGCATGACTCATAGAAGAAATGTAATAAACATGTTTAATTAATTAACATTTCCAGTATTTGGGACTTAACAACGAAGAGCTCACAGATGGAGAACTTGGAGTAAAACTTCACATTTGTTCTCTGTCAGTTGTTAGTGTGTTCAAAAGCTCCTTCTTCTTACTAGTTTCCATGGCATTAGAAGAGAAGATGCAAATAAAGACCAGGTGTTCCAAAGAACTTTTTCAAATCATGTGAGCAGTTGCATCGTAGTTGAGTTAATGAAGGAATTAAGAGTAGTAAAGCAGGGAGTTGACATTAAAATCTTGGAAGATGTCTGGGTTAAACCATGGTAGACTGCTCTTAGTGCAACAATGTGAGTGTTAAAACCAAATTCACAACATGGCACTTCTGTACCCAAATCCAGCTGTGGCTCCTCATTTCCATTGGAAAGCACAGTCAAAACTCTTGAAAAGCCACAAGGCTTTCTGAAACAACCTCAACCACCACTATCACTATAATGTTTCTGATTTATTTTATATTACTCCATTTGCTCCTGTCCCACCATAGCTACTTCCTTGGTGTTGCCCAAACCATCCAAGTATTCTCCTGCCTCTTTGCATGTGACTGAAATATTTCCCTTTATTGAACAACTCTTTGCTCAGGGTTAACTCCCTACGTGGCTTAGCCACCGTCCTACTAATGCTACATCTTATTCTTTCCTTCTGCTTTGATGCTAACTGCCTTTAAGGTGTTCTACTATTATTTCCATAGCATTTATCACCTACTCACATGCTATATGAGGTTCTGTTACCCTTATCATTCTCTTCCATTTCCCCCAGCAGAATGTTAGCTTCAATGAGGTAGTAATTATATTGTTCACTGATTTGTTCTGAATGAATAGAATAGGATAATGTGAATAATAATCTCAATACATACTTATTAAATTAATGATATGCTATCATAATTACTTATTCCAATCAGTGTTTCAGATTTATCCTATATAGAACAGTAACCTGAAAAGACAGATTTCGTTTAGTCTCATTTACTTTCCCAGAGGCTGGCTACTGTTTACCCAGGTGTCTTGTTTGTTAGAAAGTGTTGATGCCAAACAAAATGTATTTTGAGAATGTCTAACACTCTGATTTTTCCTGAATTTTAATGAAGTCCAACTGTCAGATGGAATTAAACAAGGATATAATAGGCTACTTAATACCCAGTTTGGGGTTTCTGAACTTTTGCCCAAGGTCCAGTCATATAAACAATTGTAAACAGAAGCTCAAATACTTGTATATGCTCAATTATTTTATTGTGCACTGTTAGGGCTGAAACTTGAGTTTTCCCAGCAGGGCCCTGCTGGGCAGTGAGGTTTGTGTGTTTGACCTTAGAATGACATCTGTCTTTATCTGAAGAACAAGAATCTCTTAAAAACTATGATGCTATGCTTCAACTATTTTTAAAAGCAATGCCCAATAAATAATTCCTCCTTCAATGGAATCTTAATCGTACAGAAAGTAAAGTATGTAGAGAAGAGTCAAATGCTCCTTTGGTGCTTTTTCCCTAATTGGAGCCTCTATTTTCAAGTGTGTTAATTGAAACCAATAATATCCACTTGCTTGGAATAGAGTCAACTGTTTTCATGGATGGTGATCATTTGAATATTTTGTTTTGCAGTGTATCATTGAAGAAGTTGGGTGTTTTATCCTGCTTTTCAGACTTCTTGCTTTAATTCATATCTGCTTACCATATGTTGAGAGACAGATGATTAGTGGTTGAAGTCTCAAATGTCATAACTTTAAATTGCTTAGTTTAATTTTCTTTAGACTAGGCCACATATTTTTCTGGGTCAGATTCTCTGAGAGCTTACTGTTTTCCTTATAACGTCCTGTATATTTCTCAGAACTCTCTCACCTGAATTCATCTAGGCTTTGCTCTCAACATGGGAAATTTTATATTGTGTTATGTTGGGCCTATATGTGATCTCTGCATCTGTAATCAATCAAAACCTGCTTTATTCCTCAAATAATTTCTCCATTGCTTTACCAATAATTTCAATACATATTTGGAGAAAAAGTTTAAATGAAAGTAATCATGTAAGCAACAACTATGCATAGAAATGGTATCCATTTTCATAATACATTATTTTCACCTACTCACACATACTTCCATTTATTTTTATTAATTCAATATTATTTTAATAATACTTGAGCATGAAATACATAAATGAATGAAACTGATATATTTTACAGAAACTGTGAAAGATTGCATATTTATAGTGTTACACTGCTGAATTGTGAAATTTATCTCCGCTGATGGTGATGTTAGCTACAATGGCTCATTTGCGGGGTACCACATGCACATCAGTTTCCAATTTACATGGTTTCTTTCATGTAACTTGATTGTCTCTCTCCTAGTGTGGTTGTTGCAGAGTATGCCAAAGCCTTACATAGTGAATAGCTTTCTGCATAGAAAAATAGAATCTCCCATACTTCATTAGCTTTCAGGCCAATGCTGCATAGCAGGTACTACCTCTATGGCTTCCAGTCATTTGTTACACAGCAATAGAAAACTAACACAGCAGGAGCTCTATTCCCAACTCCCCACCCCTCATCATGAAACACATTGCTGCTATTTTCTGGGCCCACAAACAACTTACTTGCATATCAAACTGGAAGCCTGAAATATAGTAGAGTTCATTTCTAGTATTAGATGCATAGCTTCCAAATCATATATTCTTGATCAAGCCAATGGACAGTTTTGAGCCATGTTTCTTTTTTAAAGATTTATTTGTTTTAAAGCTAGAGTTACAGAGAGGCAGAGGGAGAGACAGAGAGGTAGAGAAAGAGAGAGAGAGAATCTTCCATCTGCTGGTTCACTCCCCACATGTCTGCAATGTCAGAGCTGAACTAATCTGAAGCCAGAGCCAGGAGCTTCTTCCAGGTCTCCCACATGGATACAGGACTTGGGCCATCTCTTACTGCTTCCCCAGGCCATAGCAGGAAACTGGATCAGAAGTGGAGCAGCTGGTACTTGAACCATATAGGATGCCAGCATCGCAAGTGGAGGATTTACCCACTAAGCCAGAGTACCAGCTCTGAGTCATGTTTCTTTGTTTCAGCAAAGTAGGGTTAATGACGTTTATTTCCTATAGAGTTGTGAGAGTTAAGTGAGAAAATAATAAGAAATGTAAGTTTCATTTCCATTCTGCATACTTCACCACATATCCCTTTAGAAGAAATTCTCTAATGTTCTAATTCCTGCTAAGTTGTGAGCGAAATTTGGGAATGGGGATCAAGAACTGATATAGGAAGATATGTATTTGACTGCTTTGGAAACCATTGCAAGTTATGATGTTGGCTTATGGAAAGAAAGAGTAATATAAAACATGCTGGGAAAGTAAAAGGGACAGCTACTCTTCTTGGTGACATCAACTGATAGGTTTAAAAACGTTCACATTCCCCTTAATCAGGTTCTAGATCTCTAAGATAAGGATTTCTATTTCTGATAGATATTCATCACATATGATTGTGTGTTACTTTTGGTAAATAGATTTTAGTCAACCTAAATCCTAAATGGATATACTCAGAATTGACATAAATGGTCCAAACATTTAGTAACCAGTACACAGAGAGAGTTTCATCTGCCATTCTGGATCTACCTATAGCATAACCCCTTGGTAATGAAGTCATGAGCTACTGAATGTACTGCTGCTGGGTCATGGCCCCTTAAGTTTTGCTGGTGAATTTTGTTGACTACACACGCATGAAGGTCTCCCATTTACCATTAATCAGTTTTATTTTTGTGCACTTGCCATCTCCTCACTTTATGAAAACCTTGTTGGATTTTTTTTTTTTTAGTACAGATTTTACACACAATTATTTGTTCTCTTCTTTACAATGTCCCTTTATTTTCAACATACTTAATTTTATTAAAAATGAGAACTAAATACTACCTAGCCTTTATCTTCATGGGGATATAGAGGTATTTAGGTATAACGCTATCAGAATAAAAACTGTATTTGAACATATGTAAAAACCATTTCATTAAGTCTAAACCAAATAACCACGATTCAAATGAATATTTATTTTTCATTCACATGATATACTGATTCTAAATGCATTCATTCATTCATAATTTGTGTGCATGTGTGTGTGTCTGTGTATGTGTGTGCCTGCTCTATACTCTGCTAAGTACTGAGGATAAAACAATAAACACAGTCAACAAAGTCTGTGACACCAAAGGATTAATGAAAAGCAAACAATGGCAACTTGTGACATGAGCATAGTTCCACTTCACTGAGTGAATTTTTCCATGGTTCTGCATGTGTAATCATTTTAATTGTTGATTGATTACAACATCATCACATTAAAATAACCTTTAGAACATTTTGTTCTGCTGAGACAGAATCATTAATGTTTATAATTTTGGTCTTTATTTTAAATGCAATGAGCCTATTTCAGAATGTTTTATTTTTCGGCATTCTTATTGTCAGTTTTGTTTCTATTGATTTCATATTTATATAAAATAGTGAATCAATTTAAATTTAACATTTTTCTTTTTTTGTCTATCAGCATTTATTTTTTAGGTGCTGGCATCATTATAATGATTATGTAAATGTGGTCAAAGGAACTATTTCATTGTAAGTTCTACTTTCTCTTTAAAATTGGTTATAATTTTGCCTTTGTGGCTTAGGTAGATTATATCCAAGTTTCTATTTAGAAAGAGAAAGGTCATTGAAGATGTAGAGTGTGCTCAGTGGATTCCACTGACCCAAAATAATCTATGACAATTTAGGATATAAAACAGGATCGTAAAAGGAGCCTAAGGAGATCTGGTAACCTACGCCCACTGTTGTATGTGGGGTGAGTTATGGGAACACTAGAGAGCTTCTTCAAAGTAGAGCAAAGACTTGGACCTAGATTTTTGCTTCATATTAAGTAGTATTTCTGCCGTTTAAGGTTTATAGTAAGAATGAATAGAATGAACTGTGTGAGTAGGTATAGAAAAAAATAAGATTTGCTGTGCACTACTATCAGGTAATAGTTTCATGGAATTACTTATGCCATTCTCAACTGTGGTCTATATTTGGAAGTACCACATACAAGGTTTAAAATAAAGGTAGAAAGGTGGGCTAGTTGTTGGGCCTGGTTAGGAAATGGTGTCCATATATTAGAACCTTATTAGTACCGGAGTTCTAGTCCCTGCTCCAGCTCCTGTTTCCAGCTTCCTGCTAATGCACATTCTGTGAATATTCAAGTAGATGCACTCCTCCCACTCTCCATGGAGAACTAGACTGAGTTCCTGGCTTCATCCCAGCCCTGATTGCTGTGGAGAGTCTGGGAGTTAATCAGCAAATGAGAATGCTCTCTTTCTTTATTTCTTCCTCTCTCTTTCCCTCTTCCTCTCTTCCTTTCAAAATAAATAACTAATTTTAAAATCTAAGTACAAAGACTTGATTTATCAATCAGTACACTTTCTAATTTGTAATGGACAGGTAAAACAGTATTATGAAGGATCTTCAAAATATTTAGCAAAGTAGTTTCCTGTTTTTTAAAAAAATTACATGGATCTCAAAGCTTTTTTTGCACCAAAATAAACTTAACTCTAAAAAAAGGATTTATTTTGTTTATTTGAAAGGCAGAATTAGAGAAAGAGAAAAGCAGAGAGAGAGAGAGAGAGAGAGAGATCTTCCATCTGATAGTTCATCCCACAAATGGCTGCAACAGCCAGGTCTGGTCCAGGATGAAGCTAGGAACCAGGAGCTTCCAGGTATCCTACATGAGTGCAGGGGCCCAAGTACTTGGGGCATCTTCTACTGCTTTCCCAGGCACATTTAGCAGGGAGCTGGATCAGAAGTAGAGCAGCCACGACTTGAACAGGAATCCATATGGCATGCTGGAGCTGCAGGTGGTGGCTTAACTCACTATACCACAGCACCGGCCCCATAAACTTGTCTTCTAATTACTTTTTTCAAGAATTTTTGAGGTTACCATTGTATATATTTTTCAGTAAAATAAGTACAGACTACAAAATGTTTGAAAATTGGAAACATCTAAGTAGTCATTCTAGCATTAAAACACTAGAAGCTATTCTAGAAAAATCAGCATACTTATAGGGTTACCACTTTTGTTTTTGTAGAACTTTTTTTTTGTTTGTTTTTTTCTATGATGATGGAATCTCCATAGTATTAATAAAGTATTATTTATATGAAGTCCAAAATATGAATATGTGTGATTTTTACATTCTATATGAGTTCACTTTATGCTCAACGTAGGAAAATAGTAATCCAAAATAATTAGGTAATTGGGATCCCACTTCAGCATCTTTTCCAGTTACCTGAGAAAAAGTAGAATAAGCCCAAATATTTTTACTTAAAAACATGTAGTCGCTGAAAAGTAAAGTCTAGAATATGTCTTTTTTTTTTTTTTTTTTTTTTTTGACAGGCAGAGTTAGACAGTGAGAGAGAGAGAGAGGAGAGAAAAAGAGACAGAGAGAAAGGTCTTCCTTTTTCCGTTGGTTCACCCTCCCAAGTGGCTGCTACAGCTGGCGCGTTGCACTGATCCGAAGCCAGGAACCAGGTGCTTCCTCCTGGTCTCCCATGGGGTGCAGGGCCCAAGGACCTGGGCCATCCTCCACTGCACTCCCGGGCCACAGCAGAGAGCTGGCCTGGAAGAGGGGCAACGGGGACAGAACCGGCGCCCCAACCAGGACTAGAACCCGGTGTGCCGGCGCTGCAGGGGGAGGATTAGCCTAGTGAGCCTCGGCGCCAGCCTTGAATATGTCTTACAATTTCTAAGTATTTGCTATAGCCCTTACAAAAATTTTTAAGAGTTTATTGAAAGTGAGATAGTCCTGAGACACATAGGATTCCACATGTTTAACAAAAGAGATTGCTAGTTACATTAACTGCAATAACATCACATCATATATTTTTAACACATTTTAGCAAGTTGCTAATACAAAGGTAAAAAACAGACCAAAAAAGGCTTTTTTATACATCATAAGTGGCTAAAAATTTAATAAACAGAATCACTCATTCTCCATGAATTAGGATCACTCAATAAGTTTCAGGCTTGAATAAAATTCATGACTCAAACAAATCCAAGCTGATAACTGTCCTGAGTGCAATAATGTTAACAGAGCTTTCCTGATAGCTTATCCAGTGTCTATGGCTGAGAATAAAGGAATGGAAATGTTTTGCCAACAACTCTAAAGATAGTGAATTGTAAACTATCTATTCCCAGAATCAGGACTATTCTGATGGTCTAAGACACTAGTAGTTTGTATTATTTTGACTGTTTATTTTTAAGGAGAGCATGATGTGTCATACTCTTAACTTGTGGCTTTAGCTTTGAAGATATATTTTTTCCCCAGAGTTTACAAAATGAGCAATAAATATACTAAGCCAATGAGCTGGGCTGACTTGGACTTTCTGGATTTCTCCTTCAGAACCAAAATCTCTTTTTGGACAACGTCTAAAATGATGCAAAGTTTGCTTATCCAATACACACAACCCTAAATTCCCAGTCTGAGCAAACACAGACATTTGATTATGAGCCAAACTCAGGACAGTACTCCTGGGCATTTTGAACATGGAATTATTTGAAATTAAACTTGATTCAGTTAGGGACCCTAAATCATGTTATAATCTTTCACGTTTTGGATTCTGCAACATACAAGAGAATTACTGTTTTTTTTAATCCATTTATTTGTTCATTCATTTAACAAGATCTTATTGAGCACCTCTTGTAAGATGGGTATAAGTAAATGACAGATACATGGAATAAATCAAGGTCCCTTGCCTTCATAGATTGTGAATTCTAATGGATGTGACAAAATAAACATGTGAAAAAATAAACAAGATTTCAATTAGCCATAGGCAAAAATGTAATCCCAGCTTTTCATGTGCTGTGTAACTTGGTAATGTTTCTAGACCTTTTTGATGAATTTTTTAAAACATGTTTTAAATGTTTATTTTTTATTTATTTTTGTCCACCCTAAAAGCACTGTGACAGAAACAGAGAGATAGTCATTCACTGTTTCCTTACCCACAGATACAGCAGACGCTAAAGCTGGGCCAAGACAAAGTCAGGAGCCTGGAACTCCATCCAGACTCCCAACGTGGATATCAAGGGCATAAGCATTTGCGCCATCATCCATTGCCTCCCAGGTTGCATTAGCAGGAAGCTGGATTGGAAGAAGAGGCAGGACTTGATCCCAGATGTTCAGATTCGGGCTACAGGCATCGCAAGTGGCAACTTAATCAGCTTCACAAAACTACCCATCCCTGGTGACTTAATTGCTTAAATATCAATAAAACAAAATTATCCTAGGCTTTCTCTGAGAAATAGATTATAGGGCAAAGTGTTTGGAAATCAATGCTTTACTTGCACATTTGTGTATAAGAGGTGCTAGAATGTTGCCAGTGCTATTTTTAATGGAGGAAAAAACTGGAAATAATCCAATAACTCAATTCCCTAAGAGGGAAAGGGATAAATAGTATATATTGCATTCACATGGAGCAGTGATTAAAAATATATATACTTTGAGTTTTAAAAAAGTGGCAGAAAATCTATAGTGTGCAACTATTAATAATATTACATTCATGAGCTAATATATTTGTGAACAAAAATATTTTAAAGAGATACAAAACACATATATCAAGTTTATGAAATAAATGTACCCTCAAGGAAGGAGTAAGATATGTGACAGGGAAGGGATAGGAAGATTCAAAGAGTACTACAACTTTATCTGTAGTATATTGTTTATTTTGTTTTAAAATGTGAAGCAGGGGCAAGCTTTTGGCACAGCAATTAAGTTGCTACTTGTCATGCCTACATCCCATACCAGAGTGCCTGGTTCAAGTCCTGGCTTCATTACTTCTGATTTCGGCTTCTTTCTAATGTACACCCTGGGAGGCAGCAGGTGATGATCAAATACTTGAGTCCCTGCCAACCATGTGGGAGACCTAGACTGAGTTCCTGGCTCCTAAATTTGACCTGGCTCTAGCACTTGGGAAGTGAACCAGCAGATGCAAGACCCATTCTCTCTCTCTCTCTCTTCCTCTCTCTCTCTCTCATTTTGAAATAAAAATGGAGACAAATATAATTTTAGAAACAGAAGCACTTGATAAATAAAATTAAAATAAAGGAGAATGCGCTGAAGAGAAAATATTCATCATATAGATAATGAAGATTTTACATGAAAAAATGGTCTTATAAAAGGAAAGTCCTTTGTATATTTGTGCTTGTCTTTCTTAAATAGCAGTAACTTTAAGTGTGACAGTATGCTTTCCTGGTTTCGTGGAATGACTGTGTTATTGAATGATTGTGCTATTAGCACCTGTGACTGAGATAAAACACATTTACTTAGGAAAATGAAGTGAGGGCCAGTGCCATGGCTCAACAGGCTAATAATCCTCCACCTTGCGGCGCCGGCACACCGGGTTCTAGTCCCGGTCGGGGCGCCGGATTCTGTCCCGGTTGCCCCTCTTCCAGGCCAGCTCTCTGCTGTGGCCCGGGAGTGCAGTGGAGGATGGCCCAAGTGCTTGGGCCCTGCACCCGCATGGGAGACCAGGAGAAGCACCTGGCTCCTGGCTTCGGATCAGCACAGCATGCCAGCCGTGGTGGCCATTGGTTGGTGAACCAACAGCAAAAGGAAGACCTTTCTCTCTGTCTCTCTCTCTCACTGTCCATTCTGCCTGTCAAAAAAAAAAAAAAGAAAAGAAAAGAAAAGAAAAGAAAATGAAGTGGTAGTGAGTTTTTTCAATATTTTATGGCATTCATTTTTCTATTTCATGTTTTGTTTTTTCCCAGCCAACGACTTCACATCTGGAATACAGAACAAAATTCCTGACTGTTAGACTTGAGCTGCATTCAACAGTTCCAGAACATTGTCAGAGAAAAGTTAACTTGATTTCTCCCTGCCTTACCTATTACCAAGATTTGATTGGCTTCTGTAGATTCCAACTGATTCATTTTTGTGGACTGTTCATATTATTAAATATCCATATTCGTCTAACTTTGTCAGCAGAAACTCTCTCCAGCTCTGATTTTTTTTAAACTATCACTGAATATGCACAGTTCATGCACACTGTCACCAAATGAGGTGCTAAGCTTCCATTTTCCATCTCTCATAAATAGCTACTCCAGCAAAAGAATTTGGAAGGGGTATCCCTCGAGCCAGTGCTGTTTGGCAGATACGTCTTTTCTTCCGCAAGCAGAGGGAAAGGCTGACATCTTCATGCTCTGTATTGACTTCATGAAAACAAGAAGGCACTGGAAACAGGAGTTGCTATTGGAGTCATGTCTCCCTGTAGTTCAAAAGTCTAATGAAAGGAAACAAAATAATCTGAGATTTATTGCAACATGTGTTCCTTGATGTGATCCTTTTTTTAAGATTTATTTATTTATTTGAAAGTCAGAGAGTGAGAGAGAGAGAATTCTTCCATCCTCTGGTTCATTTCCTAGATGGCTGCAATGGCCAGTGATGGGCCAGACAGAAGCCAGGAGCCAGGAACTTCTTCCAGGTCTCTAATATAGGTAATAGGGGCCAAAGCACCTAGGCCATCTTTTGCTGCTTTTCCCAGGCTGTTAGCAGGGAGCTGGATTGGAAGTGGAACAGCTGGGACATGAACCATCACCCTCATGGGATGCTGGCATCACAGGTGGCAACTTTACCTGTTATGCCACAATGCCAGTTCCCCTAGCTGTGTTTTTATAAGGACCCAATGGAACTTATATTCTTGTTTTCTTTGGGGACACATTGTTAAGATATTTTTGATCTATCTCACCAGAATCCAGGACAAACAGGAACTTCGGTAGAGTTCAATTTCAACGGGGGAGAAAAACTCATCTTCCCAGTTTTCTTGCATGACCAGATAATGGTTTCAGAACCCTGACTCTATGAGATTGTTGGCAGAAGTTTTGAGGCAGTGTTTAAAAGAATGAGGTCTATGTGCCAGCAAGGATTTTCATTTTTCCTCATCAAATTAACATTGTCTACCCACGACCCAAGGTGCCGGTATTACAATCACTTAACTCCTTCTATATCCTCAAGGAAGTTCCCAGAGAATTCTAGGATGCCAGCAATACTTTAGGCACTGATATAGTTATTGTAAAATAAGCAGGACTCTAATTTCTAGACGTTTTCAAAAAATCCTTCTACTGAATGCTCATTTCACTTGGAGTCATGGCTTCTCTCATGCTAAAGTATTCTGCCCTTTTCCTGATAACTCTTCCTGTATTACTTTCCTTTGCGTCATAAAGTCTCATGGAATTCCCTCTTTATATTTTTCCAGTAATTCTGATTCAAGAGAAGGTACCAAACTCATGCCTTATAGGAAACTTCCTTAACTTCCATTCCCCTGTTACATTATTTGTTTTACATAACCTCAGTGTTTCATAGGTACAGGTTTCACTATACTAGTAATATGTCTTCCTCTTTTCCTTGTTAATTGCACTTTAGGCTTGAGTAAAGCCTTACATCCTCACATTCACCATCTGCTTGAGACAGATATCATATCCTTTTTCTTGTATCATGCCATTCAAATCATAATTATTGAACCTGACAATGTGTGGGAAAATTAAAACAAGACAGTATTGATGAAAGTCATCACAAATTCAAAATTTTACAAGCTAATTGAAAAAATGATGCAATATTTACTTTAAAGTCACAAAATAAAATGTTTAAATAATTTCTAAGACATATAAAGATATACACAACATTGTCCAACAATGTCCCTCAAAAATAATTGCTTGAGGGACCCAAGGTGGTAAAAATTATATCTAGTTGTGGATTAAGACATTCATATGAAAAAAGTAGAATTTGACTTGAAATTAGTTTTAATTAATTCATTCAATGCACATTATTAAGTTATCAACATTCACCAGGCACTGTGATTAACACTGGACTAAACATAATTTTACCAGTGAGGCGAAATGGATGGAAGGTTTGAGCGAACAAATGGTTACAATGGTGCTTGAGCAACAGTAATGGAGTTAGTTTAGTATTAATTTATATATCAAATTTTGGCAAATGGTCATTGTCCTAGTTCTCTGTATTGAGTATTAGGTTAAGTTCTGGGAATGTAGAAACAATACAGAATTACCTCCTAAGATTTCAAACTGTGGTAAAATGCAAGTCAACAATTTTCAGGGAGAAAAAATGATAACTGATGTAACCAAGTCACCTAACCTATGTTTTGAGGACTAAAAGATAGAGAAAATAAAACCTATTTCTGCCCTAAAAAGATATGGACAAATAAAATAATTAATATGACAAGTGTTATGGCCAAAAATAGACATAGCAGGCTTTCTAGTTTTGAGAAATTATCAAATATGGCTTAAAGGCTGAAATTATATTAGAAAGAAAATATTGTTAGAATTTAAAGAAGAACATGAGGACCAGGTAAATAAGGCTTTGTGTGATAGCCCAGGGAACAAGAACTTCATGCTATTTCTAATGGTTGTCTCTGAAGAACTTTAAAGTGGTCCGAGATTGGATCAGAATGGTCATTTGTGATGGCCAACTTTACCTTTAAAGTGACAATGGTGAAAGATGGGACAAGTAGAAGTCCAGGGTTCAAATGGCTGGCTTCAAACTGAGGCTGAAATGCAACATAAGTTAGCACAAACTTTGGAATACACACAGAGGTAATAAAATCTTGCTGAGTAAGTAATTCAATAATTCTTTACTGATTTCTTGTCTTGAAAGTGAAAATGATGAAACTTGGAATATTGTGTCTGCATCCAAGATTCTCTGAGGAGGATCAGTGAGACAGCAGACAGGAAAGGCTCCTGGTCATAACACATGGGCACCTGCTGTTTGTAAAACCATGTCCATCTCCTCAAAGGGGAAGTAAGTGAGCCTGAAGTTCGTATAAATAAATGGGCCTTAGAACTATTAATGTTATGTAACTATTAGATTTGGGGAAATTTACCTGTTATTATATCAAAAAGTAGGTAAGTTCTGCATGTACTGGCTCATAACTTCACAGTGAAAAGTTCTGCTTGGTGTTCCAGAAAATTCTGCATTACTTCTCCAGTACTTCCATTATAAATAATGCTTAATGATAATTGACAGTAGGGAAATGTGCATACTGTAATTGTCACTTCTTTTGATTTGTTATGAAAACATTGGCATCATAGACTCTGGTCCCTTTCCTTATCTGGAAACTTCTGTCTCCTTTTTAAAAATATTATTTTATTGATTTGACAAGGATGGCTACAGAAGGAGAGAGACAGGGAGAAAGTGCCCATCTTCGGGTTCACCCCCTAAATGTCTGAGATTTGGGAACTCAATCCAGGTCTCCCACATGGGCAACAGGGGCCCATGCTCTGCAGTTATTTGCCCATTTCCTTTTTTTAATATTGAGTTCACTAACAAACGCTTCTGATCATTTAGCATATGCTGGCTTAGATTCCAAATCATTCCATTCTTGTTTTTTTAAATCCTGGTGAAAGTGTTTCCTCCTATGGATGCTCTGTAATTTTGTATCATCATGCAGAACTACCTACCAAATATTCTGTCTGAATTCATTCAACTTGCCCTAGTTAGGTTTAATGTATTATTCAATTCATTCTATAATCTAAGATGTACACACACACTGAGAGAGAAATATCTGATATAAATTTACTCATTGTCTTATTCATTTACTGAGAAATTAGCTATTTAATGAAAGAGATTATACCTAACCTAATTATATTAAAATAATGTAGCAATAATATAGATCTACATTTCCTATAGATGGGAACTAAATATAGGACAATGGTGGTGCCATACCTTGATATAAGATTTGTATTCCATTCTCAGAATTATTGAATTAGCTAAGCTTTTGTCATGTTTTTCCTGTAAGCATAAGGATATATGACTACATTTATGAAGGAGAAACACAGACTCAGAGAAATAAATATAAGAATCCCTGGGGCTGGCGCTGGACACAGCAGGTTAAAGCCATGGCCTGTAGTGCCAATATCCCATATGGGCAATGGTTCAAGTCCCAGCTACTCCATTTCCCATCCAGCTCCTTGTTAATTCAGCAACAGAGGATGGCCTCCAATGTGGGAGACCCAGAAAAGGCTGCTGGCTCCTCGCTTGGGGTCAGCTCAGCTCTGGCCATTGTAGCCATTTGGGGAGTGAATCAGCAGATGGAAGACCTCTCTCTCTGTCTATACCTTCCTCTGTAACTGTCTTTCAAATAAATAATAAAATAAATCTTTAAAACAATCCCCAAAATTATCCTTTCAAAATTCAACATCATTTTTTTCCAAGGAGAATAGTATATTTTAAAGGTATATATCTGATGAATACATATTGAATGAGACATAAACACCCATTTTAGCATTTTGTGTAAGTATTATTGCACTAAACAACTAAACAAAGTTTTAATTTTAACATTCATTTGAAGAAATGTTGTTCTTTAACGATGTCCCAGGAGTTGATGGCTAAGATGGGAATACATATTAAAATCTTGTGCCAGAGATAAACCTTTCCCACTAAAAGTAGGTCAGTAGAACTCTACAGAAGCATCTATCCTCAGCTACAGATTCAATCCATTTTATTTGTTTCTTTTTTTGTCTTTTGGACGATAAGGTTGTTATTGACCCTTAGATAAGTATACATTATTGGGGCTTGGTTTATCCAAAACAGCATATGCTAAACTATGCTAAGTAGGGGGTTTAAATTTGAAAATGATGTGGAAAGGCCACTTTGGTTATAGACATGTAGAGAAAAAAAAAAAAGCTTTGTTTCTTGCCTGCCAATGTCTTCCACATCAATGGGACTAGGTTCACACACATTACTGATGGATTCCTTTCTCATGTTAATTTTTAAAAATGTATTTGAAAGGCTGGAATACAGAGAGAGAGAGAGAAAGAGAGGAAGGTCTTCTATCCACTGGTTTACTCCCCAAATGCCCACAAGATCCAGGGATAGTACAGACCAAAGTCAGGAGCCAGGAACTCCCTCCAGGTCTCCTACGTCGGTGAGAGGAACCCACCATCATCTATTTTCTCCCAGGGTGCCATGAGCAAGAAGATGGGGTTTTAAAGCACAGGCAGGCCTCAAAAGCTTGGCTTTAAATACATAATACATTTTGTGCACTTAAGTTGGTACAATCTACTGGGTAGTAAATATCAAATATACATGCTGACTAATTAATTTTAAGAGTCTGCCTGAGGAGTGGACGTTGTGGTTCAGTGGTTTAAGCCACTACTTGGCATGCCTGGTTTTTATGTGAGTTAACATAATAACTTCTGGTTTCATCCATGCTGTCACTAATGGCAAGACTTCATCCATTTTATGGCTGAATAATTTTTGTAATATTTGAGTCTTAACTGGATAAATGAAAATGTGTCAGTGTTTGAGTTCTTGAAGAAGTAGAACATTTTTGAGTCTGTTGTTAGCTTAGGCATCAAGCTATGTGAAATACTTTTCACTCTTGGCAAAAACAATGGGAAAAAAAACATTAGTTTCTCCAGTGTGATTTTTGGTACCTCCTACTCCAGGGAAGTCCAGAAACACAAAGTGAGAACAGAATTTTTCACTAATTTCTGGCCCTCTGTTTCCTCTCCAATTTGGCAGTGAAATATGGAAAACATATTTGTTCAAGGGCAATGTGAACTTTTCCTGAACTTCTGAAGACATCTACTCTTAGTCATGGAAAAGTAGAACTTTTTGGTACTTGTTTTAACATCAACTATTGAAGGCACTCTTGAATCATACAGTAACTTCTCCATACGAACCAAGGCAAAATTCATTCTACTTTCTTTACTTATTTCTTTGTAGCTAATATTATGCCAAAATCGGATTTATAGAACATTTATAGAAGACATGGATGAAATCAGTGTTTTTGTTTTGACAGAGTGAGATGCTTAATATTCTTGGTCTGCCTTCCAAACTACTTAAGCCAAAAATATATAGAAACAGAATAATGCCTAATTGACGGAGTGGGATGAATTATTTTTAAAAGGTCAGCATCTATTATCAGATTTATCTTTTTTAGCCTCCAAATTTATTTGAGGGTGACCATGTGCAGAAGTTATTTGAGAGATTGTTTATTTTAATTTATAAATGGAACAAACTTGAAATGAAGAGAGAAGGTGGTGTTTCTTTGGATAAGTGTTTCATTGTATTTGATAGAGTCCCAAGGGCTTCTTCTAATACAATGCTTCTCTAGACCAAGTTTTGTTAATAAAAATGATATCTGAATAATATTGAATTTGAAAATAATTTACTCACAAACAAAACAGAAAGATTCCTCTTGAAAACCTAATACACTAAAAAGCTTTAAATAGTGTCTCTGATATGAAAGAAATAATGGAGAAATCACAGAGAATTATTCTTCATTCGTCTCTCCCCAAACTCTACTTCATTGCTTTAAAGAAACAAACCATTTTCCAGGAAGTATCTCTTGTTGTTGTGTCTGCTCAACTAAGGATGTCAGCATGGGCTGGCACAGACACACCTAGGTACAAGAACTTCTATTTCTTTCTACTCAAGTCTTCTGTAAAAGCCTTGATTATTCATTTTAAGAAAGTGATGGGATGATAGCACCACTGTCAATGTATTAATTTCTTTGAAATCTTTTCATATAAATTCTCCTGAGATTTTTATGATTCTTTGATTTTTTATGGTTAATTTAGAACTTAACATAGAACACAAAAGGTGAGCTATATGAGTTAGGCAGGCATTGATCCATATAATTTCTTCTGCCCAGTTTATGCAAGTATGTAATGTAGGTTCCTTACTATTTCTATTGAGCTGTAACTTGAGACACATTAGGTTTCCATTCCAGTTTTCTTATATATATTTCGAGTGCTTAAAAGTACAAAGAATAATTGCTTTAGAGGTGTTTTTTTTTTTAAGTTATCAAGTTCCTTTCCAATCTTCAAGATAGCTCTAAATTCATCATATGCTGACAGAGGAGTATATATTCTGATTTACAACCCGTCAGAGAAGATTTCTCCACTTCCTAGAAGATTATAAGATTGAATTTTCTCTGTACAGTTTTTCATTGCATGGAATACCCTAGTGCAGGAGTTATTAAAATCTATAAAAATGTTTTAGTATTTACTATTTAGCACATATAGTCTCTGTTAAAACTAGTCAATTATTTGACTATACAACTTTGCATTTCATGAAACATCACTCTCTTTAAAAAAAATTTTAACCTTGAAATGAATAGTTAATGGTTCATACAGAAACAGCCTGAAGCTGGATTTTTCTGTGGGTATTAAATTGCCAACCTCTGAGCTGGTACATTGGTTCAAAACTCAGTGCTTGGAATTTGCCATTCTTGATAAGAAACTCAAATCCTCCCATTTATTATGCAACTTTGGGGAAAATGCAATCCCTTTCCCCACACACACCCAAACCTCCAGGTTTCCTTTTTAATCAATACAGAAATGTCATTTAATAATGCAAAGGTTAAAGTTAAGTTCTTCTTGTATATACATTTAAATAGATTTACTATTGGGCTAAAACTTTTTCTGATAGAGAAATAAAACTGTGTCACTTTGCCTCATTCTCTGTGTAAATAAACAGTAGAAAATTAC
Organism: Lepus europaeus; assembly: GCF_033115175.1. Taxonomy (NCBI): domain Eukaryota; kingdom Metazoa; phylum Chordata; class Mammalia; order Lagomorpha; family Leporidae; genus Lepus; species Lepus europaeus. The sequence goes on along the minus strand of NC_084836.1, from coordinate 29,546,560 downwards.
TATCTTTGGTAAATAACCTGAAAAACTTGAAGCCATTCACATCATTCTCTTCTACCTCAAACTATTGCTGATTCTTCTAGCTTTGACTTAGGTTTTTTTTTTTCCTCCAACTCTGTAATCATGTTCTGAAATTCTTTTAAACTCTCTTTAAAAATTCATAATCCTCTGAAATTATGATGCCAAGAATGGACTGATCTTTATGACAAAGTCTGAAGCCACATTTTGAGTCTCAGCACAACCACATGAAACATTCCTAGAATAAGAATTGTGGGTTGGTATTTTCTGGAAATATGAGTATCATGTCTAGTGTTTTCTCTATTCAAAGGAAGTAAGGTGCTTTGCATATTATTAAATATTCATCTTGTTACTTATTATTTTATATTAACTCAAAGTTATGCTAATGTTTTATAGGGCTCATTGTTTCTTCAACGAGTTATCTCAGAAATATTCTTAAGATTGTTCCTAAGAGGCAGCAAGATGGCGGAATAGGCAGGAAGCACACTTAGTCCGGGGGGAGAGAAAGTTTAATATAAGTGGAGATACTGCAGGGTCAAGGAAGAGTAGGGGATGAAACAGCAGAGGAAACTCTTCCGGAACTAGTGATTCACAGTGGACCTGCGTGGAGAGCGTGGGAGCCCAAGTTCGGGACACCCGCGGCAGACTCAACGCACCAGCGCTGGAACGCGAGGTGAGCCGAACCTCCATAGCCCGAGATACCAGCAGGCAAGCGGAAAGAGGAGGCTAGAGGGAACGAGGCTTGAAACTCCGTGGGGAAAAGTTCACCAGGCTAACTAGAAGAGAGAGAAAAAAAAATTTAAAAAGTGACTGATACGGACACAAGTTTCTCTCTCTCCGCTCACCTCTCACAGGCGAGCAAGACAGAGCAGGCGCCATTTTGGACATACGTCATAAGCAGGGCGACCTCAGGTCTGCACCAGCCCTGAGCCTAGCAAAAAAACCTGACTCTGTGGGGAGGGGTGAAATAACAGGAGATTAGCATCTAACTTGGCAACCCAGTGGGAGACTGCAGGAGAATTGGAGCCCACACTGAGGACAGCAGAGATTCCCTGTGTGGTCCTTGGGAAAGAGCTTCTGATCTCTGGCTCCTGTGGGTATATCATTTGCCTGCTAACTACCTCCAATTACGTTCAGCTGTGCGGAATTACTTCCCTTTTAAATCAAAAAAAGAGAGATTTACCACACCTAACCTGGGAGTGTCATCCTTGACACACCCTCAACCCTGAGGAACCAAACACAGCTCTCAGTCCACACTCATCTCAAGCCTCTAAGGCTCCACTGAAAGCAGACAGTCCACTTAATATAGAGCCATAGTGTAACAAGAAAAAACACCACAGTGAAGAAACCAAATATCTCCAACATGCCAAACAACACACGCAAAAACCAAGCTAACAAGAACAAGGAAGAAACTATGACGCCCCCAAATGAAAAAGACACCCCAATTCAAGATTATGAAGTTGATGAGATCGAAGAAATGCAAGAAGCGGATCTCAAAAAATTGATAAGAACATTAAGAAGTTCTCAAAAACAAATTCTTGAACTACAGAAATCCTTCATGGACAAGATAGAAAATCTCTCTCGTGAAAGTGAAATATTAAGGAGGAATCAAAATGAAATGAAACAACTAGTGGAACAAGAAACTCTGATAGTGACTAGAAATCATAATGAAATGAAGAGTTCAATAGATCAAATGACAAACACATTAGAGAGCCTTAAAAACAGAATGGGCGAAGCAGAAGAGAGAATATCAGACTTAGAAGACAGAGAACAGGAAAGGAAACAGGCAAACCAAAGAAAAGAAGAAGAAATTAGAAATCTAAAAAATATTGTCGGGAATCTACAGGATACTATTAAAAAACCCAACATTCGGGTTCTAGGAGTTCCTGAAGGCATGGAGAGGGAGAAAGGATTAGAAGGCATTTTCAGTGAGATACTAGCAGAAAATTTCCCAGGTTTGGAGAAGGACAGAGGCATCTTAGTACAGGAAGCTTATAGAACCCCTAATAAACATGACCAAAAGAGATCCTCACCACGACATGTTGTAATCAAACTCACCACAGTGAAACATAAAGAAAAGATCCTAAAAGGTGCAAGAGAGAAACGTCAGATCACTCTTAGAGGATCTCCAATTAGACTCACAGCAGACTTCTCATCAGAAACCCTACAAGCTAGAAGGGAATGGCGAGACATAGCCCAGGTACTAAGAGAGAAAAACTGCCAGCCCAGAATACTATATCCTGCAAAGCTCTCATTTGTGAATGAAGGTGAAATTAAGACTTTTCATAGCAAACAGAAACTGAAAGAATTTGTTGCCACTCATCCTGCCCTGCAAAAGATGCTTAAAGATGTGTTACACACAGAAACACAGAAACATGGTCACCAATATGAAAGAAGGTAAAGGAAGGAAACCTCACAGCAAAAGATCACTGGAAGCTCAATTTCTCTTTGACATAGAATTAAACTCTGATGCTCTGTTAAAGCAATGCGTTAAAGTAATCTATTATGTTCTCTTGATGTCTGTTCAATTCTAATTGTTCAAAAACAGCTGAATTTTTATTAAGAGCTATGGGTTATTTAAATATGTGCTTTTTTCAAAAATTTGAATAATCACCTTGTAACAATGATCAAATTTGGTCTATGTTATGTCATGATTTTAAGAAATCTTATTTCAACCAGATATTTTGGATTTTGAGCCTTCTTGGCATTCTTGACAGGCATTCAAAAAATCAAAGTTTCAAACAATCTGGTCTCTAAAATTTCCAGTAAATCCTGGACTTTGGTTTTTCCAGTTTGGGCCCAACTGAAAAAATTGAAGGACCTATGTCTCTCATCTTATAGAGACACCAACTAATCAGTCTATGTGGAGTATATTAGAAGTACTGTCAAGATGTGATGTGGTACCAGACTTTAAGTTTCTATAATGGAAAATGCTATTAATACAAATGTTTGAGAATTAAAAAGTCTAATGATCTTGTGTTACTAGACATGATAGTTATCTTAATGAGGAAGCCCCAGAGGCCTAAAGGGTTAAATACTTGTAAAATCCTACAGGTACTTTCAAAAATACTGTGAAGTAAGCAAGTGCCTCTTGTTGGTTGAGGAGTTTATAATTTTAAACATGGCGACTTAAAGTCTTTTGTCATCCACAGTTATATATGATCTGCTGCTCATAAAACTAAAGCGTAGTTGGTTCTGTGTTTAGCTGTCCTCCTATAGGTTCCTATGGACTTTTTCCAGCCACTTTTATTGTATTCAGTACTTTGGGATGGCTCTGTAAACAGATGAAGCCAATAATGTATTAACAGTACCAACCGAGAGAAAGTATGGTTAACTGAGGTTACTAAAAAGAAAAAGCAATTCAAATCAATTGGCAATCTACAAAAAGAGTTAAAGATTTTAAAAGCTATTATTAAAATTGCTATATTGGTCTATTATGCTATATTATATGTGTGTACATATTGTATGTCCACATGGGGAAATTTTATTAAGAGTTTTATTTTAAATGGCTTATAGATAAGATTGTCCATAAATTTAAGCTGCTAAAATCAATCAAAGATACATTTTAATTTGTGTGACCTGAATCTGTGTATCATATGTTTTAAACTGGTTGGTAGAAAGAAACTAAAAACATTTTAGATGGTTGTGCTTAAGTTTACTGGCTAAACAAACTACACCATGTTAGATATTTAAGAGGTGTTTTCAAATACATGATTCTTAAAATTTATAGAAGGCATTGGACCTTCTGGTAAATGTTTTCTTAATTTGTTATCTAATGGTTGAAACGGTTTGCTAAGTATTCATGTGATATTGCTATTGTCAGCAAGCGATCTAGGACTTGCTCCTTCATTTCTCTATTCTAAGCCCAACTTCTTCTTTCATTTCTCTATTCTCTTCAAGGTAGGAAACTAATTCTATTATGAAGGAATCTGTAGGATGCACAATTTAATCTTTAGACCTTATAAAAGAGATGGCTAACATTTTTCTGCAATAGCACAGCCAAAATAAGAACTCAAATAATAATCTCATAGCTAGATTCACTTCGCCATCAGCGAAGTAAACAGTAAGTAGAAAAAACCTCCCTTTCAGACCAAAGGGAAAGAAAGTTTTAAAGTGAGAATATAATTTTTCTCATGGGCATTGTCTACCTTAGAAAAACTACTACAGAACATGCCTGTGACTATAGACTTGTAGTTCAGGCCACCGAAGATTAGAGATGGGACATGGGCACTCCCTTGACTTGCATCCTCTGGTCTGCTTTAACACAAACCAGGAGGAAAAGAAAGCTCGGCATCAGAAGCAATGGGTGGCAGGCCTATTAATGGCTGATCTGTACAGTGATCTGCCCTCAAGGAGACCCAACAGGCCAGTCCACTGCAGTGGCTTTCAATGTGGTAAGCCTGGGCTTCAGCAGAAGTCAGCTTGTGAAGAGCCCTGGCAGCTCTGCCAAGAGTTGGATCACTGGAAATGGACCTGCCCTGGAGTCGAAGGATGCCCAGGTCAGAGCCACAGATCTTATTGGCTCTAAGCTGAAAAGCCCTTCACTCAGCCCAACTTCCAAAGTGACCACTGCAGCTGAGGGGATGGTCAAGTAGGGTCAGCAACATTGCAGGCAGAACTGTAAATTTCTTGTTAGAGATGCCACCTGCCTTTACCTGGCCAGCTCTCCTCCCAGGCCAGCCAAGTAATGAAAGTCAACAGAGTGCCTTCCCCTAGGAGGTTCACACCTCCCTTAGGATATACCCCATGTGAAGAGATAGATAGGTCTGGGCCTCTGAATTTACAAGGCCTAAAGCCCACCAGATTATTATCAAGCCCCTTCTGTGAGGTTCTATTTGCCTCTCAATCAGAAAACTTAATTGTAGCTTAGACAGCACCTTTCTTAGCTCCTCTAATAATGACTCTGTCCTTTGTTCTAGGCCCTGTCTAGTGCACTTGGGCCTCATTCCTTTGTAATCATAACCTCTACTCTACCACCAATGGCTCTACTCCCAACATGTGTGTACTGATGGTCCTCTTCCCCACTTAATGCTGTATAATTGTTCAAACCTGGTAAATGCCACTCTTAGGATCATTGGTTACTATCCTCACTCTGTCTTTTATGACCTTGTCTAAATATGATCAGAGTCGGCAAACTTGGAAGGCTTCCATAGCCTTGGCAACTCCTGACGACAGCCTAGGATGGTTACTGGCGCCATAAACTAGAGTGTCAATTTGTTGGGTCAACAACAGGAGCCACTGTGCACTTGCTCCTCATGTGGGATCTCTGTCCTTAATGTGCTGTACATTGTGATTTAATGCTATAACTAGTACTCAAAAAGTATGTTTCACTTTGTGTTGCTATGTGGGTGCAAACTGTTGAAATCTTTATACTAAATTGATCTTCTGTATATAAAGAGAATTGAAAATGAATCTTGATGCAAATGGAAGAGGAGAGGGAGTGGGAGGGGGGAGGGTTGCGGGTGGGAGGGAAGTTATGGGGGGGGGGAAGCCATTGTAATCCATAAGCTGTACACTGGAAATTTATATTCATTAAATAAAAGTTAAAAAAAAAAAAAAAGATTGTTCCTAAATGGTATGGGTATTATGGTGTATCAGGTTAAGCTACCACTTAAGACACCTGCACTTTATATCAGAGCACCTGGATTCACACCCTGCCTCTGCTTCCAATCCAGCTCCCTGCCAATGTACAACTTGAGAAGCCACAGATGATGGCTCATTTATGCAGGTCCCAGCCAACCTTGTGAAGACCCCAAGTGAATTCCTGACTCCCACTTTCAACCCAGCCCAGCCCCAGCTATTGTTGGCATTTGGATTTGGATAACAGATCTCTCTCTCTTGCTCTTTCAAAGAAATAAACATTTCAAAAAAGAATTGCTTCCATATGTGTGTATAATTATTATGCATCAATCACAAATAAAATACTAAACAATTAAAATTTATTTTATTGAAGACATAATTGATTTTATTATTTTTGAAAAGAATTATAAAAGTATAATTTATTTATGTGTTATCAGTATAATAATACCCCTCATAATACTTTACTAATAGCCTATTACCTTCCTTTATCCATTCCTCAGATCCATTACACTGAGCAGGTGCTAATCTGTTTTCCAGTTCTGCAACTTTGGCAATTCAGGACTGTTAAATGAATGGGATCATGCTATATACAACATGCTTACACTGGCTTTTTTCACTAAGCATAGTTCCCTTGATATTAATCGAATTGTTGTCTCTATCAGCACCACAGTTTATTCCTTCCTATTACCGAGTAGTATTCTATGGCATGGATGCATCATTCTCTTTAACCTAATTAAGTTATTTTTCATCTTTACCTGTTGATATGGTGGATTATTACACTGGTGTATTTTTAAATTTTGAACCAGCTTCTCACAATTTGAAAGAAACTTCCTTTAGAAATGGTAGACATTCTTTTTATATATTGTTGTATTCACTTTGCTAAAGATGCTTGTGTATACAGTCATGAGGGATATTGGACTATAACTTTCCTTTGTTGCACTATAGTTGGTTTTGGTATCAAATTAACTTTGGCTTCATAAAATGATTCGAGATGCTTTCCCTTGTTTTCTTTTATTCTTAAAATTCATTCTTTAAGTGTTTGGTAGAATTCAAAGAAATTTTCTTCTCTGGAACTTTAGCAGGGAGCTGGATCAAAAACAGAGCACCTAGGATTGGAATCTGCACTATAGGGTAGTTCTTCTGGTCCTCTGTAATATGCATATTTGAAATGAAATTGCATAATATTCATGTATAGGCAAGCTGAGTTTTTGTGTTATGTATTGAGTAAGTTTTACAAGGATGTATGGTGAAGCAGAGACTAACAATGATGTGAATGAAACCTAGTTAATCTTTTGTACTTTGTTTTATAGGCTCACTGACCTAACACACATATAAATCTACTTTTACCATTTCATTACAAATTTTCTATTAAATGTTAAATGAGAAAGTATTTTTCTTAGTGTGTGCTTTTGTGGTCTACAACCAGCAAAGACCTATTACCAAAGGATAACTTAGAGAGCATTCTTCCTGATAGTGTTATTATCTAATGAATCACAGCTGATTTTGCTGGCTAAAGAACCTCAAAAGAAAGCCTTCTAGCGTGTCCAGGGCCCAATAATTGCTGACTCAGTATATCTTTATATAACAAGAAAATAAGAAAACTCTGCAGCAAGCATGTTGAACAAGGTTTTAATTAAAAGCAGTTCTACAGCTGGCAGCAGACTGTCCCAACTGTGTTTTTACAAAATTCTCCAAAACATTTTAAAGTTATCTCTTCCTTTGCTTACTACAAAGATCGTTATATACTTCTGACTGACACGAACAAAAATCATTTTCAGCTCATATAATTAATAGGGTAACAGTTTTACTTATATGCTAGAGTCAGCCAGCAATGGGTGTGTATGAAATAAAATACTCACCCCCATCTCCCTAGTGTATGACCTCAACTTTGGAGAAGATAATAAGAAATGGCTTATGTAAGAGATTAGTTCCTGATGTTTATGGACTTAAAATTCACAGAATGTGTCATTTCTTCAAAAACAAAAATAATAGTTGCTCTTAGAGTGTATGCCTTATTTACAAGTACACATAATGTCATGTTTTTAAAAATGACCTCAAGTATAAGCTCTGTTAGTAGCGTCTAACTTTTGCCATCTGTGTATTGTATTCTGAAAACATTTTCTTTTTCATCATCTCCTTCTCCTGCTTACAGCAAGTGGCAATCTGACATTATGAAGAAGCGAATCCAAAAAGCCTGCAGCATTTTCAATTTCCATAGGGAGAGCACTAAGTTTGAGATTTTACAAGCCATGTTAAATGTCTTCAGTTCTTGGGTGACTTTGATAAATTACTTTAACGGAGTTTTGGTATAAAGAAACAAATCCCCAGGATATATAGTTCTCTCATTGCCTCATATCCTTATTTTTCACATGATTGCCCTGAGACGCTGAGAACATCTGGGAGAGCTCTGATTACAAAATCTGAACTGTTCTGAGTACAGAGCAGTTTGTAATTTGGATTTTCTTTCATGCTGATCTTGTGCTTTCACCCCTTTTTCACTCCATTTGGATAGGGATCCTGTTCCAAGACCTCTTAAATGGGTTAAGTAAACTTCAGTTTCATGTAGACAGGCTTTCTCATCACTTCAAGGAAAGTCTGAGTAACAGTTTGCATTGGTTTTCAATTGGTATGATATAAGGTGAGGCAATTTAATAGAGAGAAAGACAGGGATGTACTAGAGGGATCATGGGTTGCAAAGGCAACTCCTTTATTTTTACTTTATTAATTTGTTTTATTGAGGCAGGAACAATGAGATCTACTCATTAATGTTGACAATAGGTGTCTTTTGTATAACAGATCTCTAAAGTTCATTCATCTTGCCTAACTGTACACTTATGCCCATCTAGGCAATGATCATTCTACTCTTTCATTTTATAAATTTGAGTCTTTTAGAGATACTTCATATAAATGAAATCATGTAATATGTGTCTTCAGGTGATGGTCTTATTTCACTCATGTTGTAGCACACTGCAGAAATTCCTGCTTTTTAAAGGCCAAATACTAATCCATTACAGGAATATACCACATTTTCCTTATCCATTCATCTTCTCATGGTTAGATTTTTTCCACACCTTGGTATTAAGACTACCACTGCTATGACCGTGAGATTGCCAACTTCTCATCTAATCTTGGTTTCACTTATTTTGGATACATAGTCAGAAATGTGGTTGCTAGAACATATCATAGTTCTATTTTTAATTTTTTTAACTTTCATATTGTTTTCTCTAATAGCTATACAAGTTTTAATTCCCATTCACAAGTATGTAAGTGTTCCAATTTCTCTACATCCTTGACAATACTTGTTGTTGTGTGTGCTTAACGATAGCCATCCTGATAGGTTATGTGAAGATATCTCATTAAAATTTTTATTTGCATTTCCCTGATGATTACTGATTTTAAGCATTTTTCAATATACTTGTTAGACATTTGTCTTTTGCAGGAAATGAGAACTCACGGAAAAGGCAATTTTCAATTTCAATATTATAGCACAAGAAATGCTTTCTGTAGGGATTGGTTTACACATCTATTAGAGTCTTTGGCTCAAAATCTGACTTTTCAACTTATCAAAGTTAGAGCAGATCAATTTCTGTCTGGATGCCCAGTGTTTGACACAGAGACTAGAACATAATATTCAGTAAATACTTCTTAAATTCACAGATCACTGATGAACAAGGAGATAGATTAACTCATGAGTAATTTTTTACATTATTTTTACATTATGAGCCTTATCCCATGTTCAAGATATTTTGTAAGATTAGTGCACCAAACATTAAACAAATAGGCATAATTCTAAAAATCTATTTTTGTCTATTAATATGATACTAAGGTAAAATTACAATTACCATCTTGATACAGTACAATCGTTTACTCAGGGATAAAATAGCAATGACAGTTGTCATAGATTTATATTTATCTCTTTTTTACTGTGTGCTTAGAGTTTTACAATCATTACCTCGTAATGGCAAAACAATCTATGAGTCAAGGCATTATTTAGATATTTAAGAAAGGAAGTATCACTTTGTTCCTAAATATGCACATATGAAATACATAAAACTTGTATAACTTAAAATTTAAAAAAAAAGAAATGAAGAAAATAACATGGGCAAGAAGAAATCTAAAAATTCATCCTTGATTTTACAAATAAGGGAATTTTTGGTCTAAAGAATTTACAGCTCGCCTAAAGACATGCAGCTGTTTTGTTGTCAGTCATTGGACTCCATCCAAAGTTTTAGCACAGCATTCTTTCTACCATAAAACATTATTGATTTCCTTCCATGAAGATCTGAAAGTTCAAAAGGAAGAATAGAAGCATAAATGGTGGTGCACCAAAACACTAACACTGAGAAATCAGCATCCCAAAACAATTCACTTCATTTGTTTATTCAGCCAAAAAAACTTTCACTAACAAAATCTCAAGATGGCTTGCACAGAACAGGATTGCTAACAAAAGCATCCCTTTTAGTGGAGGAAGCAAACAAATAAATAGACTGTTAACAAACAATTATATAGCAAATTCTGTGATAGAAGGAAACATAATTACTTCAAAATGGCATCCCTTACCCAGATTGGGTGGGCTAAGCATTGATCTCTAAACTTTTTGCTCATTTAGCCTATAGAAATATTTTAATAATCATGTACACCCTCACTTATTTTAAGTTTGATAACTAGAACTTTTCATCAGCATTATGTATGTTTCCAAAGGATTTTATATCTAATGTAATACAAATATTTTGTTTTTTTAAATGCTTTTTTTAAAAAGTTTTAAATGCTTTTTTTTAAATGTTTTTTTTAATGCTGTTGTCTCTGTCTTTGAATATACATCATGAAATTTAAATTGTGGGAGCCAGCACCTTTGCTCAGTAGGTTAATCCTCCGCCTGCGGCTCTGGCATCCTATATGGGCACCAGTATTGGTCCTGGCTGCCCCCCTTCCAATCCAGCTCTTTGCTATGGCCTGGGAAAGCAGAAGAAGATGGCCCAAGTGCTTGGACCCCTGCACCCACGTGGGAGACCTGGAAGAAGCTCCTGGCTTCTGGCTTTGGATTGGTGCAGCTCTGGCCCTTGCAGCCATCTGGGGAGTGAACCAACAGAAGGAAGACCTTTCTCTCTGTCTCTCCCTCTCATTTGTAACTCTACCTCTCAAATAAATATGATACCCCTCCCCCTGATATTTGATTAAAATGCACATAAACAAACTCTTCTTTGGCAGTCAGAAATTATCCTTCCTAGTAAGTGTGCAGTTTGCAAAAGTTGAATCAGTGACTGTTCATTGTATTAACAGTAGGATCTACAATATTCTACAAATAATTAGTAAAATGGATAACATGCAAATGTATGTACGTGTGTGTATGTGATTATAAAGAATTTGGAAAATGTAAAATTTTGCCCAAATTATACAAATAAAAACATTAAGTGTATGCTTAACTGTATGAAAAAGTGTCAAACTTTTCTCTACACAGAACATTTGCACTTTTCATTCCCACTAGTAGTTCAGTAAAGTTCTGATTGATCCAAATCCTTGCCAATATTTGATGTCATCATCATTTTAAATTAGAAATTTTAACCGAATTTTAATGTTTATTGTATGTGTTTTCATTTATATTTTCCTGATGACTAGTTGTTTAGCATTTTTTCATGGTTTATTTGCCAATCATATATCTTTGATCAAGTATATATTAAATAATTTTCCCCTTAAAAAAACAAATTGTCTTATTTCGAGTCATAAGAATTACTTATATATTATGGATGGTTCTTTATCAGATGTATTATTTACCTCATCTCCCAGTTTGTGAGGTGCCTTTTTATATGCTTTCAAGTATCTTTCAAAGAACAAAATATTATTAATTTTTCATGAAATTTAGTTCACCATATTTTAGCAGTCTACTCTTAACTATTTACCCAGGAACTATGTGTGTGTGTGTGTGTGTGTATTCTTACAATGACTTGTATTTCAATGTTTATAGCAGTTTTTCATACTAGCAACCATATATCTATTTTCTAGCAGATGAATGAATAAAATATTATGTATCCATACAATTAAATACTCCCTAGCAAAAAATAAATAAATAAATAAGCTACTGATACACACTAATGACATATATGGATCTGAAGTGCATTATACTATGTAAAGAAGAAGAGAAATCTATCTATCTTCTATGTGCTGATTCACGCCCCAAGTGTCTGCAAAGGCCAGGGCAGAGCCAAATTGAAGCCAGGAGTCATGAGCTTCGTCCAGGACTTCCACATGGATGGCAGGGGCCTGAACACATGAGCCATCTTCCATTGCTCTTCCCAGACCATTAGCAGGGGACTGGATTGGAATTGGAGCAGCCAGGACATGGATCAACACTCATATGGGATGCCAGCATTGCAGGTGGCAGTTTTTTTGTTTTTGTTTTTTTTTTTTTTTCATTTTCAATTCTCTTTATATACCGAAGATCAATTTAGTATATATTAAGTAAAGATTTCAATAGTTTGCACCCACATAGAAACACAAAGTGGAACATACTGTTTGAGTACTAGTTATAGCATTAAATTAAAATGTACAGCACATTAAGAACAGAGATCCCACATGAGGAGCAAGTGCACAGTGACTCCTGTTGTTGACCCAACAAATTGACACTCTAGTTTATGGAGCCAGTAACCACCCTAGGCTGTCGTCATGAGTTGCCAAGGCTATGGAAGCCTTCCAAGTTCGCAGGCGGCAATTTTACCAGCTACACCACAACACTAGTCTCAATGCAGTTTTCTAACAGTCAGCACACTCTATTCTTTATGTTCATTAAATGTGATTATTTTCCTTAGAAATCTGTCTTAAGGGGCTTAAACAGCATGGTGTTCCTCCTATTCTTTCATAGGTTTAACAGCTTGTACTATGATTACTCCTTACATCTTTGTATGTTGCACATTATCAGGATGTAAGTCAATCTTTTTCCAACTTGAATCTTTCTCAGTTGAATACCCTGAGGATAAAGGTCACTTGTAATTAACCAATTTCATGCTGCTCTTCCCTCCACGTGGTAGCCTGCTCTGTGAACATAAGCTCAGTGACTTCACTTCAGGGAGATGCTTTGCCACTCCGTACCTAAGAATTGCATTTGAATCTTCTTATGTCTTCATTTATGCTCCGGGACTAGCTTACTTATTTTTCATCAAATAATAGTTTTCTGATGATTTTTGTTTCCAATGAAGATTAAAATTCATGAAGTTTTAAATGCTCAAATATTCACTAAGCATATCACAGATCCACAGTTCTTGGGATAAACACCGCCCTTGACATGAAAATAAGTAAGATGACATTCTAAACTTCAGGGAATCATCTGGTAAAAATAATTAAATTAATGAATTAAAAATAATTCTAGTTTGAAGATATGATTAGTAAGAGAAAGGTCAAATGCTGTGAAAGCACCAGAACTGAAGGCATAAAAGGATTTTAAACCACATTATGGAGGAGGAGCCTTGGACATTGCCTCTTCCAGTGGTCCTCAGTCTTCAGTGAAAATCAGTCACCTAGAGGATTTGTCAAAACCATGGATTTCTTGGAACCCTCATCAGAATTCCTGGCTCAGTAAAGCTGGGATGGGGTAGGGAGCCCAAGAATTTGCATTTCTAGCAAGTCCTTGATGATACCGATGCTGCTGGTGCAGGGATCACTAAGGTAGTCCATGCCTTCCCATTTTTCAGAAGAGGAAACTGAGGCAGAAGGAGGTGAGCGCTTGCTAAGATGTGCATAGCTTGTCACCAGCAGACGCAGGATTAAAATCCAAGTCCCTCAATTACAGTTCAGTTATCATTTTCTTCATATTTCCCTGAAGCAAGACCTGGAATGAGTGGAAAACACTGAAGATTTAAGTCAAGAGGAAGGGAGCCACTTTCAAAGGAGCAAGATCCCAGATGAAGGTTATCACATGATTCAGTTTGACTGAAGAGAGCAGAGTACATCAGTGAGACGTGGAGGTGGATCATGAGCTACAAAAGATTCATCACTGCAGTAGCTATATATTAAGTGGACTACTTGGAGAACAAGGCTCCAGGCAGCAAGAACGTTGAGGTAAAAAAAGCATTAAAGGATTAACAATGAAGGAACAAATTGTCTTCTGTGGTTAGGAACATAATCAGGGTTTCTGCTTTTTGAAATAGAAAGGATCCTTAAACATGAATTCAAAATAAAAGGGGACATTCCCAATCTCAAAAGACCATAAGTATAAAGGATAGAAAAATATATATTCAACCGTTTTTTAAATATTAGAATTAACTTCTTAATGTTACATCAGAAACACACTCAATATTCTAAGATGACAATGAGTTAGAATAATCAATAATTAGAATAGAAATATTAATTTCATAAGCTAGTTCTTGAATCTTTTCTATTAATAGCACTCAATGGATGTTAATCATATTAATATCTTCTGATTCCTGATATACACTTTAATAATTTTTTTGATAAGATAAAAAATTTAATTAAGGCTGGGTTTAGAAATCTAAGTATATTCTTTTTAAGAAGTTGAAGGTTTTAAACCTCAGAGACAGTTTTCAGTGAATATATAAATCTTTAAGTTTATGCTTTGGCCAAAACTATACAAAAGATTTTATTTGAGGGGAAATTAAAGGAGGATTTTGTGTAAGAATTTAATTTCCTAAATCTGCCTTTTATTCATTATTTTTACCCACAGAAGGTTAGCACAAGACTTCAGAATTAAACTCATCTGGCATTATTTTCTACAGAAATATTAAAAAACTAAAGTATTCACTGTGTAACTAAAACTTGTTTACTTATTGGACTTGAATTCATGCCTGTGGGGTGGTTCCTTGATATTCTATCCTGTGTTTTGAAAGAAATCAAGGATTCATGGGAAATCATGAGGTTGAAATAAGTATCTCTAATGTTTCTGAATTTAATTGTTTTCAACTTTTCAGCAAAATTAGTACAATTTCTAGTTCAGTGACACAGGAAAGATTTCAGAGTTACCTTCTCTGTCAGTTAAGGCCTTCCAGATAGAAGATGCCAGCAAGCAAGTTTTGGAGGAAAGTCCCTCTGAGTGACAAAGGGTAGAGTCAGCAAGACTAGGTTTGATATCTGAGAAAGGAGAAAGCAGGAGCCCCAGACCACACTGCAGATCCAAGGAAGTCTCAGCCACGTGGGGAGCTTCAAAGCAAATAGTTTCCATCAGAAGAATCCTTCATTCAACAGAAATGCCCTGGCACCTGCCCTGCTCTATCACTGATAGGCTCTAACCTTGACTGAGCTTAGTGTGAACATGGTCTTGGTGTGATCCTTGTGAGTAATCAAGATACAGCAGCTGAAGCTACCAATGTCCCTCTCATATCAGGATGCCTCCAGGGCTGCCCTGGTGCACAACCCCCCCCACCCCCCCCACCCCCCCGCTTCACACAAGTCCTCTTCTCTACACATTTTTAAAGAGAAGTTCCTCCACAGTCCTTCTGAGACTCTATTTTCTTCTTTCTCTTCTCTCTCGCTCTCCTCTCTCTTCTCTTCTCCACTACACAAGTGTAGTATCTTTTTTTGTTAAAAGATACATGTATTTATTTCAAAGGAAAAATTACAGAGAGGCAGAGGCAAATGCAGAGAGAGAAGTCTTCCAGCCACTGGTTCACTCCTCAAATGGTTGCAATGGCCAGAGCTGAGCCAATCCAAAGCCAGGAGCCAGGAGCCTCCTCTAGATCTCCCATGTGGGTGCAGGAGCCCAAGGACTTGGGCCATCTTCTACTGCTTTCCCAGACCACAGCAGAGAGCTGCATCAGAAGTAGAACAGCCAAGTCTCGAAATGGTGTCCATATGGGATGTTGGCACTGCAGGCGGCAGCTTTACTTGCTGCGCCACAGTACCAGCCCCTACACTTGATCTTAATCAAAAGGCTGAGAAATGGTATTTCTGCTCTACTATCTCTCTCCTCCTCTGGAAGAAGCTGTGGAGGTAACTACAGCTTCTGCCGTGATATCAGAGTCCAGCTAATATTTCTCATTGTTTGTCTCCTCCAGTATCCATTCTACATACACAGCAGTCGTTGCCTGGACAAGTTCCAGATGCCGGAACACTGGAACGGATAAGTTAAGGAACAGTTGAAGCACTAGCTTGAATAAAATAGTCTGTAAGAATAGGATGTGCCCTGCAGGGATGCCATCTACACACTAAATCAGAGTGCTGGGTATGGTGTTATGTCCCCACTAGGGGAAACATATGTCAGTCTAGGAACCAAGAGATAGTTCAGAGGAGTGACCTCTCTAAATATCCTTCTCAAATAGCACTTGGGGAACTTCGGGTACCTTGTCTCCATAATTCTTGGTCCTACAGGATAGAAATTGTAGTTCCCAAAGGAGGTATATTTTACCAGAGCTTATAGTGTTGTTCAATTGGATAATAAGAGGTAGCTCCCACCTGGGAATTTTGGAAAAGTTTGTGCAGCATCCCATAGGTGAAAAGATGGGGCACCATCTTGGCATAGATAATCCATCAACAGAAGAAGTAAAATCTTCTTAAATACAGTGAAGGCAGAGTAAAATACATATGGAATTGAGATGAATCATTTAGTCACTCTTAGTATTCATGTCTAATTGTAACTGTGAATGAACACTTACAGCAGTCTTAACCAGAGACTACCAGAGGTTCAGCATTTCCAGGAATGAGGACATAAGTCATACCACCAGGAAGCCACTACACCTGTCCTTTCAGCCTATTTAGTATCCACCATTGATAAACTCCTTCAGAACATTGTATTTCTTTCTATCTCTCATTTCGAAAAATAAAAAATCTTCACTTGCTTCTTTTATTCACATAATATTATTTAATCAACATTAACAGAGATGATAAATAATCTGACAACTTCTTAATTATTCCCTTTGTACCCTGGATTTCTATGAAGTTTACTTTTGATTATCTTCCTACATTCAGATTTACTGGCTTGAAAATCTTCACCTACTCTTTAATTTTTTTAAGATTTATTTATTTATCTGAATGTCAAGTTTACAGAGAGAGAAGGAGAGACAGAGACAGAGATCTTCCATCTGCTGGTTCACTCCCCCGAGTGGCCACAAAAGCCAGAACTGAGCCAGGAGCTTTATCAGGATCTCCCACGTGAGCAGCAGGAGCCCAAGTACTTGGGCCATCTTCTGCTGCTTTTCTCATGTCATTAATAATGTGTTGGGTCAGAAGTGGAGCAGCTGGGACAAGAAGCAGCACCCATATGGGATGCCAGCGTCACAATCGATGGCTTTACCCACTACGCCACAATGCTGGCTCCACCTGCTGTTTAAATTTATATTTCTGAATTGCAGATCTCTTCTGAATCGATCCCTTCTCCCTTAGGAAAGCTCAATTTCAAAACCTATAGGGTGATAACCTTCAACATTGCATCTCTACTTTAGAGATTTCTTAAAAGCACCTGACCCATGCATTTATTGCCTTCTAGGTATTAACAATAAAACACCTCACTGGAAGTTTTGTTTTTTCTACTTATCACTGAAATTTTGCCTCTTGTTTCCTTTCTTCATTAGGGGCATGTGTTCTCCCAAGCAAAAAAATAAAAATCTCTACCTCCATACCTATCTTCAGTTAGTTACTACGTTTTTATCGTCTCTTTCATGTTCTAACACAATAGCATCTTATTCAACTGATCTTCTTACTTCCAGTGCTACCTTCCTCCACCCGTGGCCAAAGGGGATCTCTCTAATACATGTAAAATCTAAGTCTGATCATGTCATGTTCCCATTCAGCATTCCCCAGCAGCTTCCCATTACCTGCAGGATTAAAGCTAAATTACTGCTAAACATTTTTGGCATGCATGCAAGAACATACATGCTTTCTTCTGTACATACTCTTTCAACCACATCTAGCTTACTAAGTAAATTGCCTAAAATTCTCTTTAACCACTGAAACCCTTTTCAAGCCATAGACAAGAGTGTCAAATTGTTAAATCAACAACAGGAGTCACTGTGTGCTTACATCTCATGTGGGGTCTGTCCTTAATGTGTTGTCCAATGTGAAGTAATGCTATAACTAGTACTGAAACAGTATTTTTACACTTTGTGTTTCTGTGTGGGTGCAAACTGATGAAATCTTTATTTAGTATATACTGAATCGGTCTTCGGTATATAAAGATAATTGAAAATAAAAAAAAAACTTGGTTTTAAATTGGACATTGCATAGAAAATTAATCAATTTTTAAAAAATATCATGTAGGATCTCTGTCCTTAATGTGCTGTACATTGTGATTTAATGCTATAACTAGTACTCCAACAATATTTTTCACTTTGTGTTGCTATGTGGGTGCAAACTGTTGAAATCTTTACTTAATATATACTAAACTGATCTTCTGTATATAAAGAGAATTGAAAATGAATCTTGATGTGAATGGAAGGGGAAAGGGAGCGGGAAAGGGGAGGGTTGCTGGTGGGAGGGAAGTTATGGGTGGGGGAAGCCATTGTAATCCATAAGCTGTACTTTGGAAATTTATATTCATTAAATAAAAGTTAAAAAAAAAAGAGATAGCAGAACAAAACTAATTAGATTGAAGTAAGGATTGCTCAGAAGATGAAGAGGAAAATGCTTTTGCTAAGAACCAACACACAACTGGGTAGAGTTGTTATCACTGGCTACAGAAAAATAGTTAAATTAAATTTATGGCCTGAATACATATTTCCTCTATTTTAAATAAAATACTGATGATACTCAGAACTGAAATATTACACTCAATACCAGCAGTGTAATACTACGATGATTAAAACTTTGCTTTCTTTGGCTTGAAGATGCTATGAAGAATACACTGAACTATCATTGTGAAGATTCTGGTGCTAGACCACCCAGGAGCTAATTGAGCTCAGTACAGGGTGTGTTCTGCTTGGACGTTATGTGTATATTTTCTGAGAGCAAGTTTTTAGAGTGCGGCGTACTCATCTATATACATATGCCCTGCAGCTTCCAGTAGGTCCAAACATGTTTATTCACTCTTTGATGCCGAACCAAGGAGGGAAAACACTTCTAAATCTTCTTTAAAACAACAAATTCAGATGTTTCTTGGGAAAGACCTTTTGTAGACTGGTGATCTAGAGTGCTAGATTAGCACCCAGCAACTGTGTAAAACTAGCTGTGAATTAACTCATTTTCTCCCTGTGCATTCTAAGTTATAATTCTACTAAACTCCAGAAGAAGCTAGTAGACTAAAATGTAAGCATCAGAAAGAAAGTGTACTGAAAAGACATTCATGATAAGCAGGAATAAGTTATATTAGTCTTCTTGTGATATTGCATTTGTGTGTGTATATGTGAGAGTATTTATTTATGTGCTTAATTGATGCTTTCCATATATTTCCAAGCAATGTGTTAATCACAAAGTCCCTGTTTTCTAGTAGGTATTAGACTGCAGTAACTGTTACAGAGGAAATCAACTGGCTGATACCATAGTACATGGGAAAATGTTTTCTCTATTTAAATATTTTATTTAACTTAATTTAATTTTATCTTCTTTATAAAAAGGTTGCAAGAGAAGCCCTTTCCAAAGAGGTATTGTTAGTACTGAATGTGGTGAAAAGTTTTAGAGAAAGAATAGTTCAGGTAGTGGATTGGTGCATACAAAGCTCTGATCAGGAAGCACTCTGATGTAGCTGGGAGAAGACAACAGAATACAGTGAGTCAGGAAGCAAGGCAGGGCTGCGTGAGGGGGACATAGACAGTCCAGCAGGGGTCAGGCCATACATGATCTTTCGGGCCATGATATGGGCGTTGTTTTGATTCTAAGAATATTTGGAAGACACTTAATGTTATAATGGGTAAATTAAATATCTTAGTTGGCTTTGTAAAAGAACATGTTGGTTGCTGTATGTAGAGCAGACCATGATAGGAAAACACAACCGAGCAGAGAAATCAACTAGAAGTTTCAGCTGCAGGCCCAGTAAGAGGCAGCGGTGGTTTGGATGGGGTGTAGAGGTACAGCGAGAAGAGCTATTCACAAAGTATGTTGGAGATGAGAGTCACAGAATTTCTTATAGTCCCTATGTGGCAGATGGGATTGGGAAGTCACCAGGAGAAGGGAAGGGCTCTAGAATGACCACAGGTTTTGACTTAAACAACTATGTATATTGAGCTTTCTTTTACTGAAATGAGAAAAGGAGAAAAAAGGTTTCTGGAAGAAATCAAACGTTTTGTGTTAGGTATGAAGATGTTTCTGAAACATTTAAGTCAAGATATTTGATATACAAATATAGATATCCAAGCGATATGCAGCAAATGCATTACACAAAGGCATCCAGCAACATCTTCACAGAGGGGGTCCTTTTAAAAATGCCACAGAGGAGCCAGTGCTTTGGTGTAGCAGGTAAATCTGCTGCCTGCAGTGCCAGCATCCCATATGGGTGCCAGTTTGAGTCCTGGCTGCTCCTCTTCTGCTCCTCTTCTGCCTATGGCCTGGGAAAGCAGTGGAAGATGGCCCAAGTCCATGGACCCCTGTATCCGCATGGGACACCCAGAAGAAGCTCCTGGCTCCTGGCTTTGGATCTGCACAGCTTGGGCTGTTGCTACCATCTTGGGAATGAACCAGCGGACTGAAGACTTTCTCTCTCTCTCTCTCTCATCTCTATCTCTATCTCTATCTCTATCTCTATCTCTATCTCTGCCTCTCTGTAACTCTGCCTTTCAAATAAATAAATACATCTTTAATAAATAAATAAACTTACAGTAGCAATGTACATTTTAAAAAAATGCCACACAAAGATTCAGTGTATGTTAGATGCAATGCTGTTGTGATTTGGGGCCCAGATTTTAGCTCTCTATACCTAAGGTGTCTTCCAAGCACTTGTAGTCTGCAAAATTTATAAGCCCTAACATTTACCTGCCTTACAGCAATCTCATCTATAACATGTAGCATATTCCCATTAAGTCCAGTTGGAGAGATTTTATTCCTCACTCTTCACCTCAGGTGGCCGGCCGGCTGTTATTTTCAAAAAATTAATCCTGGGGGTTATATTGCATAAGACTGTTCTTTATTTGACCTGAAACATTCCTTTGCTCCCGACAGACAGACAGGATGTGGCCTAATAGGAAAGGGTTCCTGAAGCTCCAACCCTCACACACCTGGCACCCAGTCTCTGCCTGTCCCTGCCAACAGGATTGGGAGATGCTCATCTGCTCCTCTACATGTGCTGGGTCTTGCAGCTGGGAAGGGGCAGTTCTCGGGGAGCAGCCTGAGATGGGCCCCTACAGTGGGTGGCATGTTTATCTTTCCCCTGGAAAAACAAAAGGTCAACTTGGAACACATGTTTCTATGACAACAATACATTCAAAGAAGAGGGAAGTTGGCCCAATTTGAGAAGGAGTGGCTTGGTAGTACACTGAGTCTCTTTTCAACTTAATTCCCATCTGAAGTTACATGGGAAGAAAGACTTCGGTGAAGAAAACATGTACAAAAACAAAACAAAACAAAAACACTCCAAAGAATGTAGTCTGTACACCACTTAACAGAAAAGTTTTAATTTAGTACAATAAACTACTGGTTTTCTGTCAGTAAATGATACTGTCAATTTTCAAAATAGATATTTTTTGTTACTATTAGAAATTACTTCATCTCATCTGTTATCCCTTAATAAAAAAATCACATTCACATTTGTAAATATCCTATGCAGAAATAAATGTGTTTTGTCATTTGTGTTTTAAATGTGTAATCCTTTTTTATCTTGTCATAATCTTGCTATTTTTCAGTATATCTGCACCAATGTATGATGATGTGGAAAGATTTTATTGAAATTACAGAGTAACATGGGAGACGGAGGGAAAAAGACACAAAGAATAAGAAAATCAAGTAGAAAGTAAAACCCTGCTCATAAAAGTCTGATGCTAACAAGCAGCAGAGAGTGGGGGAGTTACAATTGTGCAGAAGAGTAACACCCCCAGAGCAGCATATGGTGCTCTTTCAATGTTTAAAAATGGAAAGAGATACTTCACAGAGTAGAAAATATTCTCTAAACTGTCTTATGAACAGCAAGGAAAGACACCAAATAGAAATTTTTTGTCTTATTTTAGACACTACAAATCCAATGTGTTCTTGTGAATTCTTTGAGGAATACAAGAATGTAGAACAATGAAATTACTTTCATTGCCTCATCTCCTCAATCCCATCGTAGGGAAGTGATCTCTGCAGAACTTTGCTGTGAATTTTACAGAGAGCCTTCGAGTGCACTTTAAAAAAAAAAAAAAAAAAGATTGACTTCTTTATTTGAAAATCAGGGTTACAGTGAGAGAGGAAGAGGCAGAGAGACATCTTCCATCCACTGGTTCACTCCCTAAATAGCCACAATGGCCAGGGTTGGGCTAGAACCAAAGCTGGGAGCCAGGAACTTCATCAGAGTCTCCTGTGTGGGTGACAGGGGCCCAAACTCCTGAGCAGCCAGGGGACATATGGGATGCCGAGTCACAGGTGGTGGCTTTACCTGCCACACCACAGCACCAGCCCCTCTCCAATTGTACTTTAAAGGGTCTTGGAAAGAACCAGCATGAAGTATTGGAAAAGCGCCAACATGGAAGAGCATCTTTCCAGGTCTGTTACTCTGGCTTTTGAAGGCCTCCCTGGGACTCTGACCCTGATACATGTACAATGAAGTGGCTCAGAAAAAGTGGATTAAGATTTACAACCAGCCTGAGGGATACTGGAAATGTGTCGGGATATTCCGGCAACACGCTTGTCTTAATGACCCGAAAA
The DNA here is from genome assembly GCF_033115175.1 of Lepus europaeus. Lineage (NCBI taxonomy): Eukaryota > Metazoa > Chordata > Mammalia > Lagomorpha > Leporidae > Lepus > Lepus europaeus. The sequence goes on along the minus strand of NC_084836.1, from coordinate 29,524,264 downwards.
GCTGCCTGATGTGTTTCCCTGAATACAAGGATCAAGCATCACCAAAGCAAAATGAAGAATTCTCCTACCCCAAAAGTCAGAAACATCCATACCCCCGGGAAACACTGTGCATCCCTGAGGTCTCTTCCAATTAGCCAAGTCTGGGATAGGAAAGTTATCAGTGCTTATTGACCATTATTGCAACATGTTGATTTAGAAAGTGAACTATTAGAAACAAAATTTTTGTGCATCCCTTAAAAGATTTATTTACATTAAAATGTTTCTCTTTGTGTTCTAATTCAATAAAGAAGGTATTTAAGTCTAAGAGTAGCTTGTTATTTTGAAAATTTCTCAGTTTACATTTTATTATTAAAATATTCTCTCATCGAACTAATTTTAATGACTCCTCCCTCTTCATTTTATTTCAAGAAAGACAGGTTTATAATTTGATATAATAGCACTGTAATAAATTACATTTTGCATATGTATAATATAAATGGAAATCTAGAGTTTATCTCTTCTATGCTTTAATAAAAGCCATCTGTGGTCCTGTAAGCCGACTATTGTTATTTTCATTTTGTAGATAAGGAAGGGAAGGAAACTGCAAAGTTACCTTGACTTCCAGAGCATCCTAGAACACACTCATTTTCTTCAGAGGTTGAAAAACAGCACTGTGAACTTTATTTTTTTTTTCCAAATACTCTTAATCTGGCAAGGTTCTTTCACACAGCAATAAATAGCATTTGCTATCTTTGACGGCAAGCCAGCTGGGCTCCTTCCTCGTCCTGAGGTGAACAGAAGCCTGCCTGCCTGCTTGCTTTCTGAGTCTGCTCTTGCTAATTAGGAAATGTGTGAGCTGTTTCACTCGAAGGGCCTTCTGGAAGATGGTAGTTCCCCTCTTCCCTCAACCCTGCATGAAGTTCAGTGCTAGAATTTTCTCCTTGTGTGCCCTTTCCTCCTTCATGGGGATGGCAGTGAGAAAATCCCTAAAATCAACAGAGCAAAAACAAAAGAATCATTGGATAACAAATCAGTCTATATATGGAATGAGAGACATGAAGAGTTTTCATTTCTAAAGCAAATGTCTAGGAAAATCCTTAGACTTTAAAGGCTAAATGTAAATATATTTTACTAGTTTTTTAATGGAAAATCTTGAAGAACAAATAAAGACCTCTCTTCCTCACTCATTTCCTCTCAGCCTCCACTACAACTTATTTGGCCAGGACTAAGACATAAGTTTGAGCTTTCACAAGCCAATTTCCTCCCATTTCAGCTAAAGAAGAGTCAATTTGCCAGATTTCTGAATGTTTCCTGTGTAAATGAAGGTTGCAGGAGATCAGTGGATAGAGCAATGGCCATGAAGAAAAACATGTAAAATCAACACCAAGGTTCAAAGAGAGTTTGAAGTATCTAAGAAATAAAGGAGATCTGGGAAACAATTTATTTGCGGGAGATACGTTAAAACAAGAACTGCGATGAAAACACATTTATTAGAGGTTTGTGTAAGTGTTAAGAGTATGTTCTCTATGTGACCTAACTCAGTAATTTCAAGAAAGAGCTCAGCAAAGCTTTAACTTGCTTTTATCTACTCAGTTGACAGGCTGTTGGTTTGAAAGTACTATTGGCGCTAGACCATGAGCAAGCTAATTTGAAGGTTGAAATTTTTCTTTGTGGAACAGTCATCCTACATTCAAAAATGTTAACTGTCTGCTCTTCAGAGTTGAATTCTTTCCTTTCAAGCAAGACTAACAAGGAAAAGAAAGACAAGGGAGAGCTGCAAACCACATACAGGCTCATATTTATTTTTGCTTGTTTTTACTTAACTTCTTTTGAATACTTCATTTTTTCTTTGACCTCTGAAGCTTGGTAATTACTCATGTATTTTAAAAAAAACAGAAAATTTGAAAAACCTAAAGGTTTTAATTCATCAAGTTAATCTAATTCTTGAATATCCAGCCTTTTTCAGAATATGCAGGATACTAGGGTTGTGAGAGACATTCTTGCCTTTGATACGGAAATATTATACAAATCCCCAAGTGCACAGAAGATGAAATAGTGAAATGCCTGTGACATACAGGAATGTAAATCAACACAGAGAAAAGAGCTCAAATAGTGGGCTTACAAACATACTAACTCATGGTGTTGCTTCCACTTATTCCTCACTGGGTCCTAAAGGAAGTAGGGAAAACAAGACCCATGTCCATTTTCATCTTACCGTATGACTTTACTACAGAGTCATCCTTATGTAATTAGGATTTGTCAAAATATGAATTATTTATTTCTCCCTGAGGTCACATATGCAGACCAGAAGTTCCTATTGTCCCAGAAATGAAGTGGTTTTCAATCACCGTCATTTCTCCTGAGAAAGCTTCCTGGAATTTAGTAAAAGTATGTAAAAATTCTTCAAATTGCTCTTAGGATCATTTCTTGTCCTGACCAGATGTATAGTCTTGACCAATTTTTTTTTTTTTTACATCTTTCCCATCAAACAATTTAATAAGTTGATGCTTTTATCCCTGTTCATGGCTCATGTTCTGAAAAATGAAATGGAAATTAAAGGGATACTAGGGGCTGGCACTGTGGCATAGTTGGTAAAGCTGCCACCTGCAGTGCCCACATCCCATATGGGTGCTGGTTCGAGTCCCAGCTGCTCTACTTCTGACCAGCTCCTTACTAATGAGCTGGGAAAGCAGCAGAAGATGGCCCAAGTCCTTGGGCCCCTGCACCCACATGGTAGGCTGGAAAGAGGCTCCTGGCTCCTGTTTCAGTCTGGCCCAGCCCTGGCCATTTGCAGCCATAAGGGGAGTGAATCAGCAAATGAAGATTTCTGTCTCTCCCTCTCTCTTTCTGTCACTCTGCCTCTCAAACAAATAAAATAAATTGTTAAAATTAAAGGGATATTCAACAATTATTTCTGTAATTGAAGCACAGTCAAGGTTCTTTGTATCTTACATTCAGCCTTGTTAAAAATCCTGGCATCATTTGTGTCTCTAAATCCGAACAAATACAATACATGATTCATGTGTATGGTTTTCAAAATAAAGTGTTGGTGGCCAAAGCAGAAAATATCTTTTTTGAGGTTGACAAATCATCAGGCATTTTGTAACGGATTCATGATCAGCCACTGACAAAATTCCCTACTTTTGACTCCGACTCTGTCCCTTCGTTTTGTTGCTTCCTTTGAATCCTATCTCAACCCTGAGGACACCGCTTCCCACTGCTCCCTCTGCAGCCCCTCCACGGTGACTGCTTCCTGTCTACATCACTGACATTGCAACAGGCGTCCTCTCCACTCCTCAAGAAAGCACTCACCCCAGGCCGCCCTTCCCTCTCGTGTCCTACGGACACTTTTTTTTTTTTTATAAGTTTTTAAGCTTTTATTCAGTGGGGGAAATGCATAGGAGAGTGAGGGCTTTATCTGAAAGAGAGAAATCTGGGTTCATACCGAGTGCCAGGAGCAAGCCACGTGGAGCCACATGAAGGCCAGGAAGCATGGGGCAGGTGGCCCAAAAGCCACACGCCCTGGAGGCAAAAGGCCAAACAGAAGGGCTGGGCCCACCATGTCCCTGGCATTTAATCCACTTCCAAAGAGGGGTGGTTAATTAGCCTGATTGGCCGGTGGACACATAGGTGTGGCCAGGTAGTGGCATGAGGTTACACAGGGGAGTGATGATGGTGTGGTCTTCCAGCTCACAAACCTGATCAATTCTATCCTATATGTCTGCTTACAACATTCCCCCATCAGAGACTCCATTCCCTTAATCCTAAGGGATATAGAACACTTTCCTTTGAATGTTGTGTTATAAGACTATACCAGCTATACACCTGTCAAGCCTTAAGTCACTCCATGCATTTCTTAAACAGTTTAACACCGAGATCACCCACTGTTTCCAACACTGCTCAAGTTGTAAGCAAACTCAAGGGGTCTGTTCAGTTTATAATGGGGGCATATAGCAAAATAATCAGTCTCAAGTTGGAGTTGCCCACCAGAAACCTTATTCACCTATGACAAGAAAAGGAGACCAGGGCTGGGGGTGGATAGGGGAGGTGCTGTGGCACAGTGGGTAAAGCTGCGCCTGCAGTGCCAGCATCTCATGTGGTCGCCGGTTCTAGTCCCGGCTGCTCCTCTTCCGCTCCAGCTCTCTGCTATGGCTGGGAAAGCAGTAGAACATGGTCCAAGTGTTTGGGCCCCTGTACCTGTGTAGGAAACCCAGAAGAAGCTCCTGGCTCCTGGCTTTAGATCTGCCCAGCTCTGGGAGTTGCACTTAACTGGGGAGTGAACCAGCGGATGGAAGATCTCTCTGCCTCTGCCTCGGCTTCTCTGTAACTCTGCCTTTCAAATAAATAAATAAATCGTAAAAATAGATAAATAAATAAAATAAATAAGAACACCACATGTTTATAAAAAATTAACATTGATGAATGAAAGAGCACATTAACTTTAAAAAATAATTGCACATAGTGTAGCTATAAAATATATTTGGTGTATAAATTATTTCCCCTCCTTCAAAAAGTGTGGTATAATATATCTTCATAATTAAATTAATTATGTATTTTTTGACTGATCTAAAGATGTGATAATTGTGAAAAGTTCCAAATTGGGATTATGAGTTACGATCAAGGTATCATTTACTCAGATTCAATTGAATGTGTATATTTTGTTGCCAGATTTAAGAGTGCTGTTTCAATAGTGTCAGATATTATGATTTCAACCTATTTTCCCAGTTCCTTTGTTTCTAAAATAACTAAAAGTCTTTCAGGGTTTTTTTTATTCATTTGATGTTTGTTTCAAAGCATTGCCTTCTTAAAGAAAAAGACAGTTTGTCTCAGAAGAACCTCAACCAGGAGCCATTGTCCATAGGACTGTAATCTCTTGTCAGTCAGTACAACAGTATTTTGCTCTGAGGGTGTTTCTCAAGTGAAAAAAGAATGGATTCCAAAATAAAGCTGCAGTCCCCACTGTGCAATCAAATCCTCACTGTGTACCCCATCTCCCCTCATCCATGTGTTCTCAGAAGAACCCACCACTGATGTCTTTCTGAGCACCAGATGTGCACATCACAGCAGGAAAAAACAGCAACCGATGCCCTCCTTATTTATTTCACCCTTTCTTGCTTGACTTCTCCCTTTGTTCCTCTTCTTTGCTTTTCCCACTTTCTCTTTTCCTTCATCTCCTCTTTCTTCCCATATATTTCAATGAAGCACAAGAAGTGTCACGAATACATTCGAGAAATCTTCTCTGAACACTTGCTCCATAGATGGCGCTCTGCTGGGCCCTGGGAAAGCCTGCTCAGTGAGACAGACATGAGTCAATCCCTCCTGAAACAGCCTGGTGGGGAAGCTTAGTGCGCTCAGGAGACTGAAATAAACACAGTGTCACCTGAAGTTCAGACTAGGGAAATGGGAGCAGACATTTGGCGCAACTGCAAAGAGGCCACTTGAGGTGCCTGCATGCCAAACCCAAGGGCTTAGAATCAAGTCCCAGCTCTGCCCCTGATTCTGTCTTCCTGCTAATGCACACCATAGGGGGCAGTAAGTGATAGGCCCTGCTGCACACAGGAGAGACCCCTAGTGAGTTCCATGCTCCTATTCCAGCCTTAAAATAATGTAGGGAAGGGTCACAAGATGATGAGGACAATGCAGAAAGTGGGGATATATCACAGAAGAGTATTGTGAACTGGAGAAAATAATCAGTCTTTATGCTAAGAGTAATGGACAGACATTAAAATATTTGAAGCACATGGATGAGACAAGTTATATTTATGAAAGATCACACTGACTTTGTGTGAAAAATCAATTAGTAGAAGAGAAGAATGGATAAGAAGAGATCAATAAGTAACCTATTGTTATACACCTTGTTTAGAATAAAAAGAAGATGGCAACTTGAAATAAGAATCTTGTAATGGTGATAATGAGGATAGTGTTACAGGTGGTGATGGAGACCGATGGGGCAGGGTGCGGTGCTGTGGCCTAGTAGGTAAATCTGCCTCCTGCAGCGCCAGCATCCCATATGGGTGCCAGTTCAAGTCCTGGCTTCTTCACTTCTGGTGCAGCTCTCTGCTATGGCCTGGGAGAGCAGTAGAAGATGATTCAAGTGCTTGGGTCCTTGCACCCACGTAGGAGACCAGGAAAAAGCTCCTGGCTCCTGGTTTTGGATCTCTCTCTCTGCCTCTGCCTCTCTGTAAACCTGCCTTTCAAATATGTAAATAAGTCTTAAAAAAAGAAAGAGAGAGAGAAAGGAGAAAGAGAGAGAGATAGAGAAAGAGAGGGGCTGGTGCTGTGGCATAGCAGGTAAAGTTGCTATCTGCAGTGCCAGCATCTCATATGGGTTCTGGTTCATGTCCTGGCTGCTTCACTTCTGATCCAGCTCATTTCTATGGCCTAGGAAAGCAGTAGAAGATGGCCCAAGCCCTTGGACCCCTGCACCCATGTGGAAAGACCTGGAGGAAGCTCCTGGCTCCTGGCTTCGAATCAGCTCAGCTCTAGCCATTGAGGCCATTTGGGGAATGAATCAGAGGATGGAAGACCTCTCTCTTTCTCTCTGCCTCTTTTTCTCTCTCTGTGTAACTCTGACTTTCAAATAAATAAATAAATCTTTTAAAAAAAGGAAAAGAAAAGAAAGAAAAAGAGGAGACAGAGACAAGATAATCTATTTGCAAGAAACTTAAGAGGTAAGCTCATTTTAAGTTGTGGTTTTATTTTATCCATAAAAATATATTTAAAAAAGCACTTCCACTCCCTGCATTAACTTATCCTTCTCTCCTTCACAATATAATTTCCAGAAGAGTAGCTAACGTATTGTTTTTAAATATTCCTCTCTTCTTCACCTTCTCCAATGTGGTTTCCATTCCTCTGTGCCACTAAAATGGCTTTTAATGTGTACTCAAATAACCTCAGTAACACTCAAACTACTGGACAGTTTCCACTCTTCACTTCTCAGCATTGTAAATTGCCACTTTCCAGAACTCTCTATTCTGTTGACTTCCATGACACCTGTAACTTCTGTGGCCACATTTGCCTGTTTTCTTGGCCAGCTTGGCTCACACTCCTCTGCCTGGCCTTTAAATATTAAAGCTAGTGATGGTTCAACCCCAGGCCCTCACCTGTAACCACTCCACTCTACATTTCCATGTCATCTTATCCAGGGGCTTGTCTCATAACTTAATACCTCTATACAATTTTTTGAATGTAGACTCAAATCTAAGCACATTTTAGAGCTCCGTTTAAAATCACCAAAGGCACCTCACAATCAGTGTCTATTTATACACAGGAAAGAACAGAGGAGGATCAGGTTGGGGGTAGATGGATCTATGTAATTATAAGGGTCATATGTTAAGATAGAGAAGGGAAGAGTCTTTGGAAATAAGGTCAAAAAATTGGGAAGCCAGGATTAAAATCCCTTTTCCTTCAGAACACTGAAGTTACCTAGAAAATTAACATGAATTAGGTATTTAAGAAGTCTTTGAGCTAGGGACAAAATATGATATTTTCCATTTTCCATATTTTGAGATGAGAAAAAAAGCATATATGGCTTATGAAGAAATAAAATAGATTAAAACAAATGAAGGCGGCCGGCGCCGCGGCTCACTAGGCTAATCCTCCACCTGCAGCGCCGACACCCCGGGTTCTAGTACCGGTTGAGGTGCCGGATTCTGTCCCGGTTGCTCCTCTTCCAGGCCAGCTCTCTGCTGTGGCCTGGGAAGGCAGTGGAGGATGGCCCAAGTCCTTGGGCCCTGCACCCACATGGGAGACCAGGAGGAAGCACCTGGCTCCTGGCTTTGAATCAGCGCAGCGTGCCGGCCATAGCGGCCACTTGAGGGGTGAACCAACAGAAAAAGCAAGACCACCTTTCTCTCTCTCTCTCACCGTCTAACTCTGCCTGTCAAAAAAAAAAAAAGAAAGAAAGAAAAAAAAAAAAGAAAAACAAATGAAGGCACAAACTAAAAATAGAACACTAAAATCATGGGACATAGAGCAACAAAGTGATCACACTATTTAAATGAATATTTTAATATCAGTATCATCCATTGAATGGAGACAATTCATTTAAAATATGAAGTTTAGGGCCATACTATGATAAGAATAAATTTTAAAATTTAGAGAAAGTAGCTGATTTAATGAAAATATAATATGCAATTTTTAATCCAGGCAGCAGAAAACTTAAATTAAATCAATGACCCTTGAAAAGGCTAGAAAAGACATTGGAGAACAATTTTTTTGAAAAAAAAAATACACCTTGTTCAACTGGCTTTATTTCTCACTTATTAATAACTGAAGCAGTCATTTTTTTTTTTTTTTTGACAGGCAGAGTGGATAGTGAGAGAGAGAGAGAGAGAGAGAGAGAGAGAGAAAGGTCTTCCTTTTTGCCGTTGGTTCACCCTCCAATGGCCGCTGCAGACGGCGCATCTTGCTGATCCGAAGCCAGGAGCCAGGTACTTCTCCTGGTCTCCCATGCGGGTGCAGGGCCCAAGGACCTGGGCCATCCTCCACTGCCTTCCCGGGCCATAGCAGAGAGCTGGCCTGGAAGGGGGCAACCGGGATAGAATCCGGCGCCCCGACCGGGACTAGAACCCGGTATGCTGGCGCCGCAAGGTGGAGGATTAGCCTGTTTAGCCACGGCGCCGGCTGAAGCAGTCATTTAATCTGGCAGTTAAACCACTGATTGGGATGCCTGCATCTCATAGCAGAGTGCCTTGGTTCCTGGTCCCAGTGCTAGCTAGCTTCCTGTTAATCTGCACCCTGTGAGGCAGTAGGTTATAATTCTAGTAGTTGGGTCCCTGACACCCACTGTGGGATCCAGATTGAGTTTCTGGTTCTCATCTTTGGCTTTGCCCAGTTCTAGTTGTTGTGTATACATATAATATTTCTCTGGCACTTGTTATTTAGCACTTTACTATATACAGATTTACATCAATAAAAATTGTTTTGAAAATATAATAATATAATTTGGAAATTAAGAACCCAAACTGCCTTTTTGATTGTTATGGATTATGTTGTGTGGTATATAATCAAATAACATATAGATAAAACATGAAAATGAATAAGTTTAAGGAATGAGTTGGTTATAAGATCAATACACAAAAATTTATCATTTTTCTAAAAATAAGTGTCACAACAACATAAAGATAGCAAGTATCTAAAAAAATGAAACCAAGATGATTAGGCTTCATAAAGTAAAATAGAATCTCAATGAGTTCAATTAAAGAAGACTGAGATAAATATATGGATATGCTATGATGATGAATCTGAAAAATCAATGTTTTAAAAATTTCATTTTTTCTCAAATTGATCTATATGTGCAATGCTGTTCAAATAAAAGCCTCAAGTTTGTGTGTTGGGCAAGATTTGAAAACCTCATTCTAAAATACATATGACTCTAAAATATAATGTGGGGGCCGGTGCTGTGGTGTAGTGGGTAAAGCCGCCGCCTGCTGTGCTGGCATCTCACATGGGCAACGGTTCAAGTCCCAGCTGCTCCACTTCCAATCCAGCTCTCTGCTGTGGCCTGGGAAAGCAATGGAAGATGCCCCAAGTCCTTGGGCCCCTGCACCAGCCTGGGAGACCTGGAAGAAGCTTCTGGCTCTTAGCTTCAGAAGCTTCTGGCTCCTGGCTTTGGATTGGCGCAACTCCGGCTGTTGCAGACAGCTGGGGAGTGAACCAGCAGCTGAAGACCAATCTCTCTCTCTCTCTTCTCTCTCTCTATCTCTCTCTCTCTCTGCCTCTCCTTCTCTTTCTGTGTAACTCTGACTTTCAAACAAATAAATAAATCTTTTAAAAAAACACATTGTTACTCATAATCAGACACAAAGTATTGCACATTGTATTTGTTAATTTATATATTATCCAATTAAAAGTAAATATATAAAAAACAAAACTGTATAGTATTTTGTTAGGAAAGTGTCTACTTTTACAGAGTAAGGAGGAGTAGCAATTTAAAGATGGCATGGCTGAGAATTTCTTGGGGTGCTGGAAATGGCCTATTTTCGGACATAAAAGGGACTTCTTGGCTATGAACCTGGTGCTGATTCTTTGCAGTGTATTGTATATTCTTACTCTTTTCTTCAGGTATACCTTACTCCTGAATTAAAAAGAAAACTTTAAAAAAATATTTATACGAGAAAGAGAGAGAGGTCTTCCATCTGCTGGTTCACTCCCCAATGGGCCATAACTGGTGCCCATATGGGATGCTGGAACTGCTGGTGGTGGCTTTACCAACTACGTCACAGCGCCAGCCCCCAAAAAACATTTTAATTGCAATAAAACAACAAACACACAGTAACAGAATTGATAAATTGCCTACAGGGGAAAAACTCACACAAACTGATAGATAACCTAGACTCCAGAATATATAAAGAAATGATATAAATTGATGAAAAACAGCAGCAACAATAGTTCATGAAAATTGGCAAAAGAGAGAGAGAGGCAATTAACAAGATGCACCATGTGAAGAATGAACAAAATATTTTAAAGGTTACCTACCACACCTCAAAATTACAAAATTCAGAAAAGTGCAAATTAAAATAACAACGAAACATTCCATTCATCATATTTGAGAAATTTTATGGGATGGTTATAAGATTTAGGTTTAGCTATGTAAGAACACTTTCTTAAACACATTCTCAGCAGAAGAATGAATGGCTAAAATTAGTCTTGAAAACGATATGGCCATGTCTACAGTATTTAAAATTCCATACATGTTATGGTTTCTATTTAAATGACAGCATCATAATAACATACATAAAGTATTTGTGGGTTTTTTTCTTTGTTTTCACCATTGCTTATGTGACAAACATGGGAAACAATACTTGATAGAATGATTTTTTGTCCTCTTCTTTGAAGACCTGTCCAAAAGGCATTGCAAAATGAAAAAGGGAAAGCTGCAGAAAAATATCGCCATTGGGCCGGCACCGTGGCTCAACAGGCTAATCCTCCGCCTAGCGGCACCAGCACACCAGGCTCTAGTCCCGGTCGGGGCGCCGGATTCTGTCCCGGTTGCCCCTCTTCCAGGCCAGCTCTCTGCTGTGGCCAGGGAGTGCAGTGGATGATGGCCCAAGTACTTGGGTCTTGCACCCCATGGGAGACCAGGAGAAGTACCTGGCTCCCGCCTTCGGATCAGCACAGTGCGCCGGCCGCAGCGGCCATTGGAGGGTGAACCAACGGTAAAAGGAAGACCTTTCTCTCTGTCTCTCTCTCTCACTATCCACTCTGCCTGTCAAAAAAAAAAAAAAGAAAAAGAAAAAAAAAGAAAAAAAAATGGCCATAATTTTTCTTTGCTAAAACATTGCCACACAAACCTAATGTATCCTTATAATAGTTGGTAAAAGACATTATTAATCTGTTACTCTCAGAATAAGAGTAGAGGAGACTGGAGGTCAGCTGGAAATATTTTTAATTTGCTTCATTATTCTTTATATCATTTCATCTATTACAATGAGTGTGTATTTATATTTTTAAAATCTAAGAAATTTAAAACAAAAAAAAATGTTTCATGTGTCAAGTTTATGGCACTTCTTTCTCTTTCCAATGGAGCTTCTTCCTTTTAGGATCACCCATTTAGATCTCCAATTCCAGTTGTTTCTTGTCCACATTCATTAACTTGAGACTAGCTATGCCAGCTTTTCTTTTATTGCAGGTTATTTACATCCTACAAGCATTCACAGTGTGTGAAGATGGCTCTGCAGCCCAAGTTGAAAAGAGGATTCTGGTAAACCCTTTCCACTTACAGCACTTTTATCTATTAATTTGCTGCAGTTCATTGCTCTCCTTTTGTTTACTTAAAGATTTTGTCTAGATTCTTTATATTTTGCCAGCACCTGAAGGCACATTTTTCTTTTTATACATTCCAGTTTCCATCATACTGTACTATTTGCTGGCTTGATTCTCTAAGAGACAATCCATTTATTGAATTACAGAGGCTCTAGATTTAACCTAAGATAAATGTTGAATATTGCTTTGGGTCCTGGAAAGCATTAGACACTCTGTGAAAGAGTGGCCCTACCTCTAAGTTAAAAGCAGCCTCTTTCAGTTTCCAAGTGCACATTCCACTTCGGCGTACTCTGTCGCTATATGACTTCTATACTCTGGGCTCACCTTGACAACCCAAATGCTATTTTTGGGGGGGATCAGTTTCTTTCCTCTGGTAATTCAAATGGAACACAGACTCTAAAGATCACCCATTTTTATCTCTCTAAAAGTGATATTCGTATTATAAATTCCAGGCTTTCAAAGTGACATTTGAACCAAGCGTCCTCATGTTCCAGGCCATACTCTTTCCGTGGCTCTCCAGGTATACAGATATTTAAGCTAGCAAACCTCCATCCAAAAATTTCAATCTGACCAATCACCCAATCAAGCCTGCCTCATAGCACTGATCCCCCAACAGTCAATGGTTGGAAGAATTCTATAGAAAATTGTACATCTAAACCCTGCTTTCCGACTCTCCTCAAGGTCCTCTAGTATGCTTGATATTTTTTATTTTCATGTCTTTTCTGATTAATACAGTAGCCCTCTCTCTCTGAGCTTTATTATCTCTTATTTGCTTAACACACTAATCTTTCCATTACATTGTTGCCAGTCATTTTTTAAAAGTAAGAACACAGTTTTCTTAATTTCCTTAAGAAAATTGATGTTTTCTCATTGATAAATGGCATTCCTGTTGTGAAATAATTGAGTCTCTCTGACTTCATCTCTGCCTATCTGACCTTGATATCTGTATTCTCCAGTGTTGCTCTCTCCTGAAGATGGCAGGCTCCGTTGTGCCTCTTGTCATTGGATATACAATTTGCTTTGTGAAAAATGCCCTTCTTGCTCTATTCTGCTTGGTGGAGTCCTTTATTTTTAAAGATTTATTTATTATGTTTTGAAAGTAAGAGTTATTGGGGGTGGGGATGTAGAGACAGAGACAGAAAGAGAGACAGAGAGAGAGAGAAATCTTCCATGTGCTGATTCACTCCCCAGATAGCCACAACAGGGGCTGGGCCAGGCCAAAGCCAGGAGCCAGGGGCTTCTTCCCAGTCTCTCGTATGAGTGGCAGGGGCCCAAGCATTTGAGCCATCTTCTGCTGGTTTCTCAGGCCATTGGCAAGGAGTTGGATGGAAAGTGGAGGAGCAGGGACTGGAACCAGCATCTGTATGGGAAGCCAGTGCTACAAACAGAGGCTTAACCTACTATGCCACAGTGCCAGCCCCTGCTTGCTAGGTTCTAACTCATCATTAAGACTGTACTCAAGGGTTTAAACTGTAAAAACCTTCATAATTCTTGAGGCAAACAGTTTTCATTCTTCTCCATAGCACACTGACCATAGTTCTATTTAGCAAACATCAGACTATATTCTCACCATCTGATTGCATATCTGATATTTCTCTTAAACCTAGAGTTTCTCAGGATAGGGATGATGATCAGGTCATTTCCTGACATGGAGGAATCCAGTATGTGCTTATGTTAGGGACCCGAGAACAATCAGGTAAATGGAGTTCTTTCACAAGAATCAGGAGTCTGATCGCTTCATAAAGCCTCTTGATAAAACTTGACTAAGTAAGATCAGGAAATGAACCAGGGAGATGGCTCTGTTATTTTGTTTAAAGAACAGCGTCCCATAAAGCTCTGGTAAGATTCAGTGGAAAATGACATCAATTTCCCTCATTTCAGTAGTGGACTGCACAGTATTGCTAAAACAGTCCACTCTTAACAACTGAAAATTTCGTTTGCAGACTTCAAAATATTTCAAACCCTTGATTCCCTTAACTATTACTTAAATCAAAGATACACATTGTTTTCCACTTAAAATTGGATTTTACTTGGAGAGTTCGTGGAGAAACTACTTGTATTTTTTTTTTTCAAAGTTCAAATTCTTCTGCTGAATTTGTCATATTTTTTCTTCCTCATTAGAGTTTAACTGTTTGATTCATGGTGTTTTATAGTTATTATGGTAGAATACAGATAAATGCTTTGAATATATCTGAAAATATTTGTGAAAATAAAAATGAAAAGATAAGTTTAGGGATGAGTATTTGTGAAAAATAAAAATGAAAAGATAAGTTTAGGGATGGGTATTTAGCCTCTTGGTTAAGATGCCAACCTCTTCTATCAATGTGCTTGGTTTGATTCTCTTCACCAGTTCTCAGCTCCAGCTTCCTGCCATTTCAAACCCCAGTGATAGCTCGAGTGATTGGGTCCCTGTTACGTGATAGATCTAGATTGAGTTCCTGGCTCCTAGATCCTGGTTCTGGTCATGACCCAGCCTTAACTATTGGAGGCATTTGGGGAGTGAACGAACAGATAGGAGCTTTTTCTGTTTGTCTGTCTCTCAAATAATTTCTTTTAAAATTAAAAAATAGAAAATATGAGTCACTAATTAGGTTGGACATCTCTCCTGGTTTGCCCAATATAAAGAGGGTGCAAGACTTTCAGTTTTAAAAATATGAAAAACCCAAGTAAATCAAGAGAAATAGTTTGCTCTATCTCTCATTAAAGGTCACACAATTAACAGCAGATACAAATTTCAAATTTCAAATTTGATCCTATACATGCCTCCAAATTTCATAATTATTCTTTATGTTGTCTGATTTGGATTTTATATCACATTGTGCAAATGAAGTTTTCATGAGAAATATGAAATGAGAATATGCTAGTGAAATATTTAATGGAGTTTTAAATTACGAATTAGTAGCATAGTTTGCATTCAGCTACAGATGTTCATCTTCTAATTGCATGCCAAATTGCTAGCTAATAGATTTATCTTGCATACTGCTATGTTACAAAACTTATTTAGAGACTAGCTATTAGCACTCCCAAATTAGACTATTACTCTACTTCCACTGTGAAAATAACTAGTTCTTACTTTTTTGTGAATGTTCATAAAGCTTTTAATATCTGTCAGTCTGCTTTCATTTCTTCTCCCAACCATGTCCCTCCAGTATAAATTTTAGAGATATTTACAACATATGGAGTAGAGAGGGTGAAATGATAACATTTATATTGACTTGAGAGAAAAGACATAAGCTAGTGGGTAGGTTATAGGGAATAGTGTCTAGACAATTGAGAAAATAAGACATTAAAAGACTAGAGGATGATATGTATCACTAAATAGCCCTGGTAATATTTTGCAAAAGATATATATTGGCCTAATGTACATTTCCATCACACAATATTGTATCAATTTGTATGTGTTGATAAATAAATATGATATTCTTTCAACCATCTGATTTTTTAAAAGATTGATTTACTTGAAAGGCAGAGCTACAGAGAGAGAGGATGAGAGAGAGAGAGAGAGAGAGAGAGAGAGATCTTCCATTCACTGATGCAATCCCTAAAAGGCCACAATATTTAGGGCAGGGATAGTTGGAAGTCAAGAGCCACAAACTATACATGGATAGCAGAGGCCCAAGTTCCAGAGCCATCATATTCTGCCTTCCCAGGGATATTAGCATGAAGCTGGATTGGAAGTGGAGTAACTGGGACTTGAATCAGAACTCCATATGGGATGCCGTCTTAACATGCTGTGCCACAGAGCCAGCCCTGTATAAGATTCCTACAACATCACTTTCTTTTGATCATCTTTTCTCAAGGTATACTTGAAAAAATGCTTCAGATGTGATATTTCCAATGAGTCTTTGACATTAATCTGGAACTCAGGTGTCTGAATACTAGAAAATACTGACATAAATGATAAAAGTAACATTTGTCACATTATGCGTTCATTCCACAAACAACAGCATGGTAATATAGTGTAGATCAAGGCTTGGAGAGTTTGAGTGCATGTTTTCATTCTCCTTATGATTAGCTGGATGACACTAAGGAAATCATGCAATTTCTATTTTTGTTTTTACATTAGTAAGATGAGAAATACTTGTCGTACCTTGCCCAGAGAGAAAAAGCTTCATCTATGTGACCACAGTGTATGCTGGGAAGAACAGTGTTTGGTAAAGTGAATGATCTGAAAGAGTGTAAGAACCGCAATAGTTCATGAACAGCTAGTCCAAGAGAAATTTATATATGTGAATTCCAAGAGTCACTGGGAGGTCTTGAGAAAGCATGATTTGGGCACAGGTTACAAAACCCTTGGGCTTCTCAGGTGATTCTTATGTTTGTGTGTATGTAGTACCCTGGAGCTGCTCATAGTTTACCATTAATACTCATACATATTGCCTAGTACCTTGTTAAAATGTAGATTATAATTCAGATTTGCCATTCATCTTGAGTATTTCCATTCCAACAAGCTCCCGGGTGATGTTAATAATGCTGGTCCAGGAACTGCACGAGGGGTAGTGCGGTAAAAGACTTCAGTTTCCACAGTCAGTGATAATGATGAAATGCCAGCAGTGAGTGACAGACAAGCAGCATTCTGCCACGCCTGAAATTACGGTGAGAGACTGATCCGGAATCTGCATAGGTGGGATTTTAGTCCACTCAAGCTGCTGTAAAACAATGCCGTAAACTATTTTTTCCTCATAGGTTCGTAGGGTGGGAAGTCCAAGATCCAGGGGACAGCAGATTTGGTTTCTAGTGAGAACCCACTTTCTGGCTCACTGCTGATACCTTCTAGTTAGTTGTGTCTTCACATGGTAGAAGTGGGGACCCTCTGTATCCTCCTTGTTTTATAAGGACACTAATCCTAAAAACAAGAGCTCTGGCTGCTAAATAATATTTTTTAAGAGACATTGGGTTTGTATGGGGTACTTGAACTGGGCCCACCCAACCAAACCAGTATATAATTTAATCACAATAGCCTTGATTAGTAGCAGAGTCATACAGTTAACTGATTAGACTGTAACCAACTAGTTGTCAATCTAGCATAAAAGTTTCACTAGTTAATTGACTAGACTGCAGACAATTAACTTGTTTTCTATTTCTCACTTCTACTTTTCTATAAATACTGTCTGATCAGTTTGTTCATTAATATTCAAAGAATCTGCTTTTTTTCTGGGAATTACCTAATTTGAACTATTTTTGTTTTGTCTTTCTCAAATATACTCTAAGTTTAATTTGTTTAGGGAATTTTCTTTCTAATAGCTCCCATGTCCTACTAACCTCTGAAATGTCCCACTTCCTAATAGCATCACTTTGAAAGTGAAGGTTTCAATGTATGAATTTTAGGAGGACCAAAGCATTCAGACTGCAGCAGGAGGATATTAATCTGAAATAGTTATATGATGGGGAAAGGCAACAACAAAAACCTAAAGGATTGTCAAGAACAATTTGGAAAAAAAAAAAACTTCAGGTAACTGTGGTGGAGAAAAGTTTAGGGTGTACAGAGCACAAAGGCAAACTGTATTAAAAAACCCACGAAAACAGGATTGTGGTGCCTATAATCTATGTGGCCAAGAACAAATCTGAGCAAACTTGCCAATAATAAATCAAAAAGAGTGGAGACAGATGCAGCAACGCCAGCCTCAAGGACTCTGGATAAAAGAGAAACTTTAAAAACCAACTGGTCGGCGCTGGCACACCCGGTTCTAGTCCCGGTCGGGGCACCGATCCTGTCCCGCTTGCCCCTCTTCCAGGCCAGCTCTCTGCTGTGGCCAGGGAGTGCAGTGGAGGATGGCCCAAGTGCTTGGGCCCTGCACCCCATGGGAGACCAGGAGAAGCACCTGGCTCCTGCCATCGGATCAGCGCGGTGCGCCGGCCGCAGCGCGCCAGCCGCGGCGGCCATTGGAGGGTGAACCAACGGCAAAAGGAAGACCTTTCTCTCTGTCTCTCTCTCTCACTGTCCACTCTGCCTGTCAAAAAAAAAAAAAAAGGTTTTATCTTCACAATGTACAGAAGACAAAAAGAGAAAGAAAGAATGAAAGAAAGGAAGGAAGGAAGGAAGGAAGGAAGGAAGGAAGGAAGGAAGGAAGGAAGGAAGGAAGGAAGGGAAAGGAAAGAAAGGGAAAGGAAAGGAAAGGAAAGGAAAGGAAAGGAAAGGAAAGGAAAGGAAAGGAAAGGAAAGGAAATTATTAAGAAAAAGAGACACATGGGCTGGCGCCATGTGTTAATTCACTCTGTTAATCATCCGCCTGCAGCACCAGCATCCCATATGGGCACCGGGTTCTAGTCCCGGTTGCTCCTCTTCCAGTCCAGCTCTCTGCTGTGGCCTGGAGGGCAGTGGAGGATGGCCCAAATGCTTGGGCCCTGCACCCGCATGGGAGACCAGGAAGAAGCACCTGGCTCCTGGCTTCGGATTGGTGCAGCGCCGGCCATGGAGGCCATTTGGGGAGTGAACCAATGGAAGGAAGACCTCTCTCTCTGTCTCTCTCTCATTGTCTAACTCTATCTGTCAAATTAAAAAAAAAAAAAAAAGAAAGAAGAAAAAGGGACACAGGATAAAAATAAAAGACATGAAAGACATGGGGCAAAATTAATTCTCAAGAGAAAAGGAAATTTAAGATGTTTTTCAGATGGTAGCATGGCACAAAAGGCAAAGGCAAACAGTCATTCTGAGAGTTCTATGTCATTTCTTTGGAGAAAGTTTTTTTTGCTGAGAATAGAAGAAAAAAAAAAAATGGAAGTACATCCAAATCCTCATGGAAGGAAAAAGAAAAGGAGGAGTTACCTAGAGAAGCAATTAGTAGGAAAGCTGCAGGAAATGGGATGATACTTCTTGTATTTGGAACTAAAGTGACTGGATAAGTCAGTGTAGGAATTGAGAGTAGATCCTGAATTCAAGCAGAAATGAAGAAAGAGAAGAAAGGAATCAGAAGGGAAAGAAAATAGCATTTAACAGATGCCTTTACAAATTAAAATCAGTTGCTCTTATGATTCACCATTAAGAAGGAAGAAGATGACATCGGATTAGGTTTTGGCAAATTTTAATGAACCGTGTTAAAGACTGATGGGAAAGGATTGCATCACATGAATAAAATTTATTTTTAAGAGCTGGAAAGAGCAACGTAAGTAAGAAAAACATGGTAAAATAAAGTGGTAGGGTAAACACTGAAGACCAATGACCAACCAGTAGGAAAGCTTGATACAGAGAACAGAGTGACAGGAAAGAAGTGTGCAGAGGTCAAAATAAGAAATGCATTCATCTGCGGAAGGTTGGGAAGTCTCCACTCAGCTACAGCACAGACGTGTGGGAACATAGCTACTTCTTTCCCTGGTGTCCACAAATAGACCCTCACCTCTCCGTTGGTTCTGTGTTCACCCTTGCACCCTTGCTTGTTTGTGCATTTATTTATATTTTTAATAATATCTTACAGATTTTTAGAATTTTAATGGACTCATCATTGTACATATCTATGAGGTACAGTGTGATGATTTTATACATGTATACAATGTATAAATATTTAACCAAGGTGATTAGCATTTCCACCTCCTTAAATATTTATCATTTCTTCTTGTTAGGAATTTTGAAACTCCTTTGTTCTAGTTCTTTATAAAATATTTAATTATAAATTACAGTCACCTTGCTGCATTATACAAAACCGGAACTTATTCCTCCTACTTGATTCAATTTGACTCCCATTACTTACTGTCTCCATCCTCCTTCCCCCTGTTTCCCAGTCTCCAGTGATGAGTATTCTACTCCCGACTTCTGTGAAATCAGCTTTTCTTGGCTTCCAAATGACTGATGATAGAATATGTAGTATTTCTCTTTCTGTGCCATTTCACTTAACATAAAGTGTGTGTGCATACATTTTCTTACTTCTTTCACCCATCAATAGATACCTAAGTTAATCCCATATCTTGGGGGCCAGTGCTGTGGCTTAGTGAGTTACATTGCTGCCAGCATTCCATATCAGTGTCTGCTCAAATTCCAACTGATCCAGCTCCCGCCTAATGTGCCTGGGAAAACAGTGGAGGATGGCTTAAATATTTGGATGGGGTTCCAGATTTTGGGCTTCAGCCTGGCCCAGTCTTGCTCATTACAGACATTTGCGGAGTAAATCAACAGATAGAATATCTTCCTCTCTGTGTCTCTGCTTCTAGAACTTTGTCACTTTGCCCTTCAAATAAATAATCTTTTTTTAAAAATTTAGTCATTTTATTTGAAAGTCAGGATTACAGAGAGAGAAAGACAGAGACAGAGAGAGAGAGCAAGAGAGAGAGAGGTATCTTCCATCCACTGGTTCACTCAACAAATGGCTGCAACAGTCAGAGCTGGACCACACCAAAGCCAGGAGCCAGGAGCTTCATCCAGGTCTCCTACATAGGTGCAGGGGCCGAAAGACTTGGGCCATCTTCAGCTGGTTTCCCAGGTGCATAATCAGGGAGCTGGATGGGAAATAGAACAGCCAGGGCTAGAACTGGCACCATATGGAATGCTGTGGCAGCAGCTTAACTAACTGGGCCACAATGCCAGCCCTAAAATAATATTTTAATCTCATATCTTGGATATTGTGAATTGTGCCACAATAAGCAAAAGAGTAAAGATATATTTTGAAATTTGGATTTTCTTTCCTTTGAATCCATACCCAGTAGTGGGATAATTATATGGTAATTCTATTTTTAGTTTTATGAGGAACCTCCATACTGCTTTCCATGATGATTGTACTAATTTATATCCCACCAAAAGTGAATGAGAATTTCCCTTTCTTGACATTCTAGCTCCTCTATGTTATTTTTTGTCTTTGTGATTATAGCCTTTCTACCTGGAAATGATATCCCATTGTAGTTTTAATTTGCATTTCTCTGGTGATTAATGTGTTGAGTATTGTTTCATTTACTTGTTGGCCACTTGTATGACTTCTTTTTTATTGCTTTTTCTTTATTTATATGAAAGGAATCAATTTCATGCATTTCTTGTATACAGTTTTAAGACTATAATGATACTTCCCATCCTACCCTACCTCCCTCTCTGACTCCTACCCTTCCACCTCTTTCTTTCCTGATTTTTCGTTAAGTTTTTACAACAGCATGCCTTTAATTGACTTTATAATCACAGCCTTAACTCTTCACTAAATAAAGGATTTCACAAATAGAAAAATCTCTGTTCCTCAAGAGTATAGACAGGGGCTATAAACAATGATCAGATCTTAAAATGTCAATTTAGCTCACATACGATACTTTTTTTGTACTCTTAGTTACCACAAATCAGGTAACATGATATTTGTCTTTTTGGCAGTGGTTATTTAACTAAGATAATGGTCTCCAGGTGCGTCCATTTTGTTGCAAAAGGCAGAATTTCATTTTTTTGTCTAAGTAGTATTTCATCATGTAAATATATCACAATTTATTTGATGGACATCTGGGTTTATTCTATATCTTAGCTATTGTGATTTGATCTACTATAAACATAGAGGTACAGATAACTCTTTCATAAATGCCTATTTAGGTCATTTGTCCATTTTAAAATCAGAATCTTTCTTGTCTTGCTGTTGAGTGTGTTTCGATTAATTATATAATGTAGATTTATCTTGGTCAGATGAATCATTCACAAATATTTTCCTTCATTCTACAGATTATTTCTTCACTTTTATACTGTTTTCTTTGCTATGAAAAAACTCCTTAGTTTGATATAATATTATGTGTATATTTTTGCTTTTGCTGCCTCGTGATTTAAAGTCTTATCCAAAAAAAAAGAAAAAAAGAAAAAAACATTTTCTTTACCAATCACTCTTGCTCATTTATTAGGGATTTATTTTCCTATCTTCTTTTAAAAAATATTTGAGGCAGTTAAAAAAAAAAAGAGAGAGGAGGGGCCAGCACTGTGACATAACAGGTGAAGCCACCGCCTGCAGTGCCAGCATCCCACATGGGTGCCAGTTCGGGTCCCAGCTGCTCCACTTCTGATCCAGCTCTCTGCTATGGCCTGGGAAAGCAGTGGAAGATGGCCCAAGTACTTGGGCCCCTGTGCCCATGTGGGCGACCTAGAAGAGGCTCCTGTCTCCTGGCTTCAGATCGGAACAGCTCTAGCCATTGCAGTCATTTGGGGAGTGAACCGGTGGATGGACTCTCTCTCTCTCTCTCTCTATCTCTCTCTCTCTTTCTCTCTCTCTACCTCTGCCTCTCTGTAACTCTACCTTTCAAATAAATAAATAAGTAACTTTAAAAAACTGAGCAAGATAAGTAAATAAGTAAAAAAAGAATAGATGTTATGGAGGAACTACTTCAACAGGGGAAAGAGATTACAGTATAGAACTGGGCTCCATTTGGAATATAGGAAAGAGAAGAAAAGGCTTAGAGCCAAAAAGTAGGATGGGGAAGAGATGGGAGGAAGGGTGTCTGTGTATCAGTGGATGGAAAATTCTGACACAGAAACATTAAGGGTAGAGAGAATTCTGGTCAAAGCTGATGTAACAGGATTCTCACTGAAGGCAAGCCAGTGTTATTTGATGTCACCAGAGATATCAGGGGAGAAGAAGAATTTAATTACACATTGAGGTTAGGGATTTTTACTAACTTGATATACAAGATTTTGGTAAACCTGTGGGCTTTGCAGAGTTGAGGACATGACCCAAGGACAATGCAAGGCTGTATCCTGGTCACACAGAGGAGCCTGACTAAAGTTTGTTAAAGGAGACAATCTTTGTCGTTAAGACAGATAAACTACTTGTACTCTACCATTGCTCTAACACTTTTTAATTATTGCCAACAAGCCATTAAGGGCTTTATCATTCCTCTGTCTACCAGTTCCTGCTAGATGACTGATAAATGAATTTAGTTATGAAAGTATTGCTTGACTCATAGAATGACAATCACTTTAGATAGCACTCTGGGGGACAGTGCTGTGGCGTGGAGGGTAAAGCTGCCGCCTGCAGTGCCAGCATCCCATATGGGCGCTGGTTCATGGCCTGGGTGCTCCACTTCTGATCTAGCTCTCTGCCATGACCAGGGAAAGCAGTAGAAGATGGCCCAAGTCCTTGGACCCCTGCACCCACGTAGGAGATCCGGAAGAAGCTCCTGGCTCCTGGCTTCCAATTGGCACAGTTCCGGCCATCGTGGCCAACTAGGGAGTGAACCAGCAGATGGAAGATCTCTGTCTCTCTCTCTCTCTCTCTCTCTCTCTGCCTCTCCTTCTCTCTGTGTAACTCTGACTTCAAGTAAATAAATAAATCTTCTTTTTTTTTTATTTTTGACAGACAGTGTGGACAGTGAGAGAGAGAGACAGAGAGAAAGGTCTTCCTTTGCCGTTGGTTCACCCTCCAATGGCTGCCGCGGCTGGCGCACCATGCTGATCCGAATTCAGGAGCCAGGTGCTTATCCTGGTCTCCCATGAGGTGCAGGGCCCAAGCACTTGGGCCATCCTCCTCTGCACTCCCGGGCCATAGCAGAGAGCTGGCCTGGAAGAGGGGCAATCAGGACAGAATCCAGCACCCCTACCGGGACTAGAACCCGGTGTGCTGGCGCCGCTAGGCGGAGGATTAGCCTGTTGAGCCACGGCGCCGACCATAAATAAATCTTTAAAAAAAAAAGTTAGCATTCTGACCTCTGAATCAGCCCTTAAGGCATTCTGGTGTGGCTGAAAAGCCTATGAGAGCATTTCATGCGTTGAAAGCCAAGACACTGGCAGAATGTCCTACGTGAAGGACCTTGGTGGGTGAGACCCCAGGGGAAAGAAGTGGTCATCAAAGAAGGAGGTACTTTTCTCTGAAGAGAGGAGAGAACTTCCACTTTGTTTATGGCCTTGTCTAAAAATGTGGATTCAAAAGCCTTCCATAGCCTAGGCAGCTGATGTTAAGAGCCTTGGGTGATCACTGACGTCATACATAAGAGTGTTAATTGTTAAATTAACAACAGGGGTCACTGTGCACTAAGTTCCCATGCAGGACCTCTGTCCTCAAATATTGGGATTATGCGAGTTAATAGTAAAACTTGTTTGCAAAGATTTATTTCATTTTAATATATTAAGTGGAGGATATTTTTATGTCTCGTAAGCTATAGTTATGTCTAAATATGTACCATTCTTGAGTTCTTCTTCAAATTTTATTGTTTCTCAAAAAAAATGTGTGTAAGTTAAATCTCAGAAAGGTTTACTTTTATTGAATTAAAAAAATACTTTTTTTTCTCATTGCAAATAATCCTTTTGGTGTTCTATTGCACAGTAAGTATTTTTCTAAATAGCTAGAACAAAGACTTTTGAATATTTACAGTACAAAGAAATCTTGAATATATGAAGTGGTGGAAGCTAATTATCCTAATTTGATCATTAAAATGTATCAAAATATTACATTGTACCCATAAATATGTACAATTATTGTTTGTCAATAAATACAAAAAATCTAAAAAAAAAAGAGAAAATACTCTTAACAGAAATTTCTATCTCATTCCTTCCAGATATGTTGATAAGAACAAACAATATTTGTTTCTAAGTTATAAACACCAAATCAAGTTTCCAGAATCATAAGCAGAATAACTTGATTTTGAGGGTATTTCCAGCTATGTGTACTCACTGAAAAGATGAATCTTGTGTAATATTCAGCACTATAATTTTTGAACATCTAATTGGACTTGGTTCATATACAATTCTGCTATTACTTAATGTTCTCAAATTCTTTTTGGAGTTTATCAAAGGAAGAAAGGGGAAATCATCCAAAAGCAAATAACCATTTGAATCAATACTGATTTTAGTATATCTCATTAAAGAAACTTTTGAAAAATTCCAAGAAATAGATCAAAGATACAATAGCTATTAAGTTTAGGTTATAGGCAATATGATCAAATATTGGGTATACTTTTAAAAACACAAATTTTAATGGGATATACACTTGGAAGTGGTTGATATCTTTCATGATAGTCATCATCAGAGATATCACATAATGATATTGTTATTGCTCAAAACATTTTGGAAACACCGCCTGGGAGTTTTCATGAGGATCAGTTATTAAGTCATACAAGAAAACTATTCCCATAAAGTTATTATTGCCTGCATATTTGTATATTTCCACCATTGCATCTGGATCTTTGGTTTTATAAAACAAAGAAATAAAAATATCCACTGTTGAAAAAGTGTATTTGAATAAATATAGGTGGAGGAATCAGTTTGCAGTGATGTAATTAAAACTCTGTCACACTGGACACAGTATTCAATTTGAACTGTTCAAAGACCCAGTTTCCTAACTTCTGAGTGGGAGTATTTTGTTTTGGCAGAAGTTTTACAAAACATGGGAGAGAATAAAACTTGATTCATTATTCTTTTGGAATAAACAGGATAATATAGTCCCTTTGTGATTTCTTAGGACATGAAAACAAAATTATTCTGCAAAAGGTTAACTTATGACAACATGCTAATACAGTCACCACTGTCAAAACAGCGAGTTGTGTAGTAAACTAAATTTCTTGAAGTTTTAAAGGATTGTTATTCAAAGTGGGGATCACAGGGGGCCGGTGCTATGGCTCACTTGGTTGGTCATCCGCCTGTGGTTCCGGCATCCCATATGGGCACGGGGTTCTAGTCCCGGTTGCTCCTCTTCCAGTCCAGCTCTCTGCTGTGGCCTGGGGAGGGCAATGGAGGATGGCCCAGGTGCTTGGGCCCCTGCACCTGCATGGGAGACCAGGAGGAGGCGCCTGGCTCCTGGCTTCAGATCGGTGTAGCTCGGGCCGTGGCAGCCACTTAGGGGGATGAACCAACAGAGGGAAGATCTCTCTCTCTCTCTCTCACTCTCTCTCTCTCTCATTGTCTATCTGTCAAATAAAGTAAAAAAAAAAAAATAATGTGGGGATCACAGTCTGTTTCTCTACCAGCATGAACAGGAAGCAATACTTATACAGATAGGCTTTTGTTCTGATGTTGTTTAGTAGAATTTGGGTATCATGTTGTATGCTTGCTATTATGTTCACTATTACACAATATTTTGTGTTCCATCTTTAAATCATTCTATGTTAAATTATTTTCCTTAGTAAAAGGAATATTAATTATAACCACACATGTAGGTGATTATTTTTATTGGGATTTTTAAAATTATAAATTCTCTTGTTAGAAACTGTTCAGAAATTATAAGCTCAAATAAGAAAATGTCAAGGGGCCAGCACTGGTGTATTGGGTAAAGCCACCGCCTCCAGTGCAGACATTCCATACGTCACTGGTTTGAGTCCACACTGTTTCACTTTCAATCCAGCTCTCTGCTATGGCCTGGGAAAGCAGTACAAGATGGCCCAAATCTTTGGGCCCCTGCACCCATGTGTGAGACCAGGAAGAAACTCCTGGCTCCTGGCTTCAGATTGGCGCAGCTCCAGCCATTGCAGCCAATTGGGGAGTAAACCAGTAGATGGAAGACCTCTCCCTTGCTCTCTCTCTCTCTCTCTTTCTCTGCCTCTACTTTTCTCGCTGTGTAACTTTTTCAAATAAATAGATCTTTAAAAAAAAAAAAAGATGTCAATATAAAGTTTATTTCTTCAACAACTACTCCTTAAATATTCATAGTAAATGTCTTCTCGTGTTGTATTTTATAATTAAAAGATCTTTAGTAATTGTTCTGGGGCAAGATAAACAGAAGAGTCACTATGTTTGAACAAGACTACCATCTTTGCCTTCCATGGACACAGAGTCTACATAAAGTCCTACTTTGGCAAAGAAGTTTACATTCTAGGAAAGAAAAAAAAAACACAGAAAACAAATCTGTGTGTAGGTATGACCTGCAGGAATACAAAGAGGTATGTGTTGTCTTTGTGAGGAAGTAGTATAACCCTGTGGTTAAGGTTGGGGGATTTGGATTTAGAGACCTGGTATCAGGTCAGGCTTTTCATATTGACCAGCACTGCCACTTACACTCTTTCAGCCTCATTTCTCAAATATCAAATGTGGATAGTAGTACCCTTTTCAAACTGCACTTACAAAGAAGTATTAAATTAATACCGTAGTATTGTATCTAAAAGCCTTGTAATTCAGAAATATTGCTTAATATGATTTATCACCATAGACAAAGCCTCTCAAAAACTGATTCCAGGGTCTTCCGAGGGACAGGACATTATATCCCCCATAGTTTTATTTCCTCTTTAGTAAAATACTGGCCTGCAAACAATCACTTGGTGATTTGTTATAAACACCAAATATTCCGACTGCAGGATTCACAC
The DNA here is from genome assembly GCF_033115175.1 of Lepus europaeus. NCBI lineage: Eukaryota > Metazoa > Chordata > Mammalia > Lagomorpha > Leporidae > Lepus > Lepus europaeus. Next base: position 29,497,354 of record NC_084836.1, on the reverse strand, counting down.
ATTCAACAGAGAGAAGTATAGGTAAGATTTTTATCCCATGCAAAGGAGAAGTCATATTATATTTTATATGGAAACTAACAAAGGATTTTAGGTAGTCAAAGGAATTACATGGCCGGCGCCGCGGCTTACTAGGCTAATTCTCTGCCTGCGGCGCCAATACTCCGGGTTCTAGTTGCGGTTGGAGCACCGGATTCTGTCCCAGTTGCTCCTCTTCCAGTCCAGCTCTCTGCTGTGGCCCGGGAGTGCAGTGGAGGATGGCCCAAGTCCCTGGGCCCTGCACCTGCATGGGAGACCAGGAAGAAGCACCTGGCTCCTGGCTTCGGATGGGCGTAGTGCGCTAGCCGTAGCGGTCATTTGGGGGGTGAACCAACGGAAGGAAGACCTTTCTCTCTCACTGTATAACTCTGCCTGTTAAAAAAAAAAAAAGGAATTACATGTTTAAAATAAGCACTTTGGCTGCCATGTGTAGAAATATTTGAAAGCATCTAGACCAGAAAGAGCAAGGTCACTTGGGAAACTATGACAGTGACTGAGGCAGAACAAGAAGGTAGTGAGCAGAGATGGATTAGAATACGTTATGGATGTGGGGTTGACAGAAGTTATTGGTGACTAAATATCAGTGGACGAAAACTATGAGAATCCTCCGGTAACTCTTTAAACTTTAGCTGCATCCACTGAGATAGATAATGACGCTATTTAATGAAATGGAGGTGACAGAAACAGGTGAAAAATATATGAATTAAGTGTTCTTTGGCCATGTGAAGTCTCAGCTCTTTCCTAGTCACCCAAATGGGATGTCAAAGAGGTAATTGAACATACAATTCTGATATGAAGAAAAAAGAACAAGTTAGAAATAAAAATAATAGAGTTATCTTTATGTGGCTGGCATTTACAGTCATTCAAGTGGATTAGCTTAACCAGGTAGAACAGAAACAAAGAAAACTCAAAAAGTGCTCACATAATGAATACACTGGAGTCAACAAAAAGAAATTAGGGTCTGGCGCTGTGGCGTATCCGGTAAAGCTGCCACCTGCAGCACCAGCATGGATGCCGGTTCGAGACCTGGCTGCTCCACTTCTGATCCAGCTCTCTGCTATGACCTGGGAAAGCAGTAAAAGATGGCCCAAGTCCTTGGGCCCCTGCACCTGCGTGGGAGACCCGGAGGAAGCTCCTGTCTCCTGGATTTGGATCGGTGCATCTCCGGCCGTTGCAGCCACTGGGGAGTGAACCAGCAGATGGAAGACCTCTCACTTTCTCTCTGCCTCTCCTTCTCTCTCTGTGTAACTCTGACTTTCAAATAAATAAATAAATCTTTAAAAAAAATTAAACAAAGCATAGGGACAGATGGAGGCATAAAAACCTGAAAAGGATTGTATTTCTCAAACAGGAAACTGACAACCATGTCTAGGGCTGCTAAAACAGCAATAAATGAGACACTGAGGGGTGAAAGCATCTACTGCAATTCCCGACACACAGCAGGTACTCAATAACTATTTCCCTTTACTGCTTGATTCCTTTCCAAGAGGAAGTAGTGTTTCCTGGTTAAGAGTGTAGGATTAGTGTTAAATTAACAGCAGGAGTCACTGTGCACTTACTTCCCATGAAGGACCTCTGTCCTCAATGAGTTGCATCAGAATTACGTTTAAGTGCTCGCAAAATATGTATCATTCTTGGGTGCTTCCTTAAAGTTAATTAAGTGTCTGAAAAATTAAAAATTTGAAATTAACTTCAAGATGCAATGAGGTTGAATAGCCCTTGTCTTGACTGTTGAGGAATACTTTGTGTGTGTGTGTGTGTGTGCAAATTGTTGAACCCTTTACTTACTATAAAGTTGGTCTTGTATGTATAAAGTTAATCAAAAATGGATCTTAGTGGAAAATGGGACTGGGAATAGCAGAGGGACTAGGAGGAGAGTTTGGAATGTGGGTGGGAGGATGGTATGGTGGGAAGAATCACTATATTCCTAAAGTTGTACTTATGAAATGCAGGAAGGTTGTATTCCTTAAATAAAAAGTTTCTTTGGGGAAAAATAAAAAAGAAAATGCATTTAATAAACATATCTACTGAATGTCAGAGCTTGGCAATATAGTACTCTGTAGAATATCAATTATTTACTCTCACATTTGAGGATATCATAGCATATACCACTAGCCTAGGGAAAGATCAAAGCATGAAGCGTGGTTTCTACTGAATGCATATTGATTTCCCAGTTGAACCAGTTTAAGCTGTAACAGAAATTTATTTCTCATAGTTTTGGAGGGTAAGAACTTTAACATCAAAGCACCAGCAGGTTTAGTGGTTGGTGAGAGCTAGTCTCTGTTTCTAAGATAGTGCATTGTTGCTGTGTCCACTTGTGGCAGGAAACAAAGGTGAAATGGGTTGAATGCTCTGTGAATCCCCTATTAAAAAGAACTTCAGGGGCTAGCACTGTGGCATAGTAGGCTAAGCCTCCACCTGCTATGCCAGCATCTCAAGTGGGCACTGGTTCATGTCTCAGCTGCTTTCCTTCCAACCAGCTCTCTGCTATGGCTTGGGAAAGCAGTGAAAGATAACCCAAATCCTTGGGGCTCTGCACTCACATGGGAAGACCTGGAAGAAGCTCCTAGCTTTGGATCCACCCAGCTCTAGATGTTGCATCACTTGAGGAGTGAACCAGTGGGTGGAAGGCCTTTTTCTCTCTCTCTCTCTAACTCTACCTCTCAAATAAATAAAATCTTAAAAAAAAAAAAAAAGAAGAAGAAGAAGAAAAGAAAATACCCTTCATGAGGGAGGAGCCCTCACAGTTTAACACCTAAAGGCCCCACCCCTTAATATTATCTCATTTAAGATTAAATTTCACCACAAGGAGTTTGGGGAACATTCAGATTATAACCATTTTCTTTGTTCATATTTTAATTGAATTATTTGTTTTCTTCCTATAGAGTTCTTTTTTTAAAAGTTTTTTTATTTATTTGAGTCAGACTTACACAGAGAGAGGAGAGGTCTTTCATCTGCTGATTCACTCCCCAACTGGCTGCAATGGGCAGAGCTGGGCCAATCTGAAGCCAGGAGCCAGGAGCTTCTTCCAGGTCTTCCCACGTGAATGCAGGACCCCAAAGACTTGAGCTATCTTTCACTGCTTTCCCCGGCCATAGCAGAGAGCTGGATTGGAAGTGGAGCAGCCAGGACTTGAACTGGTACCCAATGAGATGCCGGCACTGCAAGCAGCAGCTTTACCTGCCATGCCACAGCACCAGCCCCTCCTACAGAGTTTTGTAAGTTCTTTATATGTGAGCATTCTAGATATTAGCCTTTAATAAATGTATGGTTTGCAAATATTTTCTTGTAATCCATGGTTGTCTCCTTGCTCTGAAGACTATTTCCTATAAGATGTAGAGCTTTCTAGTTTGATACAATTTCATTTGTCTATTTTCACTTTTGCTGTCTGTACTTTTGGAATCAAATCCAAGAAATCATTGCCCAGACCAATATTGTAGAAATTTTCCCTGTCTTCTTCTGGTAGTTTTACATTTTCAGGTCTTGAGTCTTTGGTTTATTTGAGTTAATTTTTGTATATTGAATGTGATAAGGATCCAATCTTATTCTCCTTCTACTTTTAATATTACTATTAAATAACACCGCCAGAGCTGGGCGTTCTGCATAGTGGTTAAGACACTGCTTAGAATGTCTTCATCCCATTTTGACAGGACTGAGTTTCAGTCCTGGTTGTGTTCCTTATTGCAGCTTCCCACTGATGCATACCCTAGATGATTCAAGTGGCTGGGTCTCCATTACCCACATGAGAGATCAGAATTGAGTTCTCAGCTTCTGACTTTGTCCTGACTCCTTCTGGACTTTGTGAGTGAACCAACAGACAGGAAAACTCTCTCTCTCTTTCTCTCAATTTCATATAAATTAAATACATAAGTAAATAATTTTGAAGAATACCTCCATCTTCCTGATAACTCAGTCCCTGGTAGACAGTGGTGACAGCTCAAGTGATTAAGGTCCCTGCTACCCATGTGGGAGACCCAGATTGAGTTCTTAGCTGTTAGTTTCAGCCTTACCTGAGCAACAATCTTTGTGGGTATTTGGAGAGCAAATCATGGATAGCTCTCTCACACTCTTTCTCTCTGTCTCTCAAATAAACATTTTTTAAAAAGTTATTTTACATTTTAGAAGTCATTCCAGATACTTCTATGGAAAGACATTTCAGATGCTTCTTGAGATAGAGAAACATTAAAAAAAAAAAAAAAAAGCAAAAAAGTATGATAGGACACCAGAGACTAGAAACTGGAAAGTCATTTCCACCCATAGAATCAAAGAGACAAAAGGAAGAAATGGTAAACCCAGTGTTCACTAAGAATTCAGATTGCAAAGGAGTGGCTTTCTTGTGGGAAAAGAAAATAGCACTATTATCAGGGATAACTTGCTGATAAAGGAAGAATGGTAGAAATGCATAACTTCTGCTCCTTTCAATCTCCTATCTCAGTCCACCAGGACTGCTTTGATTGTAAGCATGGTGAGGCAGTTGGTAGACATTAACCTTCATGACCCAGGTGGGGCAGGGAATGATTCTTCCAAGTCTCATCCTATTCCAGTGCTGGTACTCCACCCACAGTCACCACCACCACCTTCTATGTTGAGCTTTATGTTAGCAAGATTTTTACAGCAATCAAAAGACATGGTATCTCCTTAGTACTTCTAATTTAAGAAAACACAACACACACACACACACACAGGATCTTCAAAAACTTCATGGAAATGCATCTTATGAAAAAATTGTGCATAGGTTTCAAGTATTTTGCCAGAAACTATACTAATCTTTTAATTCCATTTTCCATGAACTTTTTGAAATTCAACACTTGGAGTGTTGTTTGTAAATTATAAGAATTAAATGCATGATACTTCTTTGGAAAATAAGCCAGGACTTTCATTTGCTTCCAAGATTCAGATAGAATTCCATTATTTGAGGACATTCCACAAGAATGCCTTCATTCCTGGTATTTACTGGAAATTTTTAAACTGTTGACACCACGGTTTAAAATATAAGCAGATGCATATGGCTCTATGCCTTCATTTCCTGTTGAGAATGCAAATATGCAGAGAGATAAAAGACAATGTTACTACTTTTTAATGTTTGTAAATAAAAGAACTATAAATGTCATTTTAGACATCCATTGCCTGTTTGGCTTTTTTTTTTTTTTAACCTTAGTAAGTCTCCAGATATAGTGGAAAATTGTCCAATCATCAGTTATCTAGGTAAATTGGAGTTTTTTTAACAAATAAAAATAAAAATAAATTGACAAAGTCTCTGAGGTCAAGATACTTAAAAATGTGAGGCTAGTGATTTTTTTCACAATCATGGCAAAAAGAATACTTTTGCATAAAAATATTTTTTATAAAGGACCCTTTTACTCACTTTGTAAGCAAAATAAAATGGTACTTGGCACAGAGAGAGTGGTACTGGACTTTAGCCAGAGGAGAGTTTGTTCAGAACTTTTCCCCTCCTTTAATTTGAACAAGTTCAAGCTGTAGCAGAATTACAGCTCCCTGATTTCCTTTTAATTTCCAATGATTTTTGTTGAAAAGAAACCTCAGAAAATACTGACTCCACACTCCTAAATTTGAAACAAGGATGATTAGAAGTATCTCTTATTTAAATAATATCAGAAAAACTATTTTATCCTTCTCTTAACACTACATTTGTGATTTACAGAATGTATCTGGAAGTGGAAAAAATTCACTATTTCTGAGTTAAAATAATTTAAAAAATGGAAATCATTTGCTTTCATACAATGAGCTTTTAGACACTATGTTGTCCTTTTCAAGTGGGATCAATTCTATTATAGTTCATTTATTTTATTTTACTTTTTAAAGATTTATTTATTTATTTGAAAGGCAGAGTTACAGAGAGGCAGAGAGTAAGAGAGAAGTCTTCCATCTGCTGGTTCACTCCTCAAATGGCTACAATGGCCAGAGCTGGGCTGATCAGGAGCCAGGGACTTCTTCCAGGTCTCCCATGTTGGGGAAGGGACCAAATTGCTTTCCCAGGCCAAAGCAGAGAACTGGATCGCAAGTGGAGCAGCCAGGACTCGAACCAGCGCCCATCTTGGAATGTGAAACTACAGGCAGCAGCTTTATCCACTAAGCCACAGAGCTGGCCCATAATTTACTTATTTTAAATGGATACTCTATTGATTCATTTATTTTAAATGGATACTTACATTTATCACAAAATGGATAATTACAAATTGCATTTTTGCAAACATAGAATCAGAAAGAGAACTTTCATGTTGCATGAATAATGATTACATACCAGTTGAGAATAAAATCATATGGTCAATAATTCATGACAATGTTTTACTTTTTTCTATTTCTCATTGTTTTCTATTTATCCACAAATAATTTGTCCAAAGTAATAGTTGTCCAATCTAATTTGATTAAATTTATATTTGGAGAAGTCCACAGGTTACACTCTGCTTGGTGCTTGCTGAGTTAAAGACATAACTAGTAAATAAATAAATAATTTTATGATTTCACCTTTTCTCTATAGAGCATAGAGCCATGTTAAAACAATATGTAATGAGACAAAGATTACTATGACAACAGTCAATTAACTAATATGAGACCATATAGTAATCATGGATTCTTGAAGTAGCTGAGACTTGAGTTGAGCCCACCTATGTTTGGGTTACTCATTGTTTAAACTGCATAAGTAAATTTATTTGGAAGGATTGTCTGTAAAGTGTAAAGTATTCAGTGTTGGTCTGAATACTTTTTCTAGAATATTTTACTTTATTTTATAGACAGAAATACACACACACACACACACACGGCTCCCATATGCTGATTCACTTCCCAAATGCCCACAGCAGCCAGGGTTGGGCCAGGGCCAAAGGCTGGATCAGAATCCAGGTCTCACGTAGTTAGCAGGAATCAAATTACAGTAGCCATCACCTCTGCTTCCCAGGGTCTGCATTGGCAAGGAGCTGGAGTCAGAAGCCAGAGCAGGAAATTGAATCCAGGCATTCTACACAGAATGTGGGTCTCTTACCTGCTAGACTAAATCCAACTCCCCTAAAATATTTTTAAAGATTTATTTATGTATTTGAAAGGCAGAGCTACAGAGAGGCAGAGGCAGAAAGAGAGAGAGAGAAAGAAAGAGAGAGAGGTCTTCCATCCACTGGTTCACTCCCCATATGGCCTCAATGGCTGGAGCTGCACTGATCCGAAGCCAAGAGACAGGAGCTTCTTCCACGTTTCTCACGTGGGTGCAGGGGCCCAAGGACTTGGGCCATCTTCTACTATTTTCCCAGGCCATAGCAGAGAGCTGGATTGGAAGTGGAGCAGCCAGCCAGGATTTGAACCAGTGCTCATATGGGAGGCTGGCACAGCAGGCAGCAGCTTTACCCACCACACCACGGCGCCAGATGCCCATAAAATATTTTTAAAGTAATTACTCAAATTTAGAACTTGTACATTGTATACAAAATATTCTTTAAGTATTAAAGTTATGTATCTTAACGTAATCAAGGAACTTCTTAAAAATGTGAAGTTAGCCAGTTAAAATGTTTTGTGTGTGTGTGTGTGTGTGTGTGTGTGAGAGAGAGAGAGAGAGAGAGAGAGAGAGGGGAGAGAGAGAGGGAGAGAGAGAAATGTGATTGGAAGCTTGATCTGGACAAAGTTTGCTCTTATTTTTCACTCTATGGAGAAATTCCAAAGCCACAGAGACAAATAAAAATGATTCCAGCTGAACTGATTACATATAACTATTCATCCAACTTCCAGAACAGAATTATTTAAAGTATTATGGTCTTTTCTAAAGCCCAGAAATACAGGTTAGGGTTCATTTTAATGGTATAATTTCACCCTTCAGCTGAACAGATAAGGATTTTCCCTCATTTTCTGTAACTGGTATCAAAATTTATTTATTTTGCAAAATTTCCAGAAATAGTATTTTGCAGAGTCATAAGAACCTTCCAGAATATGAAAAATTTTATCTTTGGACGAAAGCTTTTGTTTGTTTTCCAAAATCATTTTCACAAATGGTAGAATAGCCTAGAAAATCTGATTATACTAAGCAGAATAAACTATGCAGTGCATGAATACATTTTTGTTATGCATAATATTATATCTGATGGAGCTTTTGGTTATGAAAACCCTTGAGTTCTAAGACGCTACAAGAAGATCTTCAAAGAGTGAAAAAAAGAATTGCGCACATGAAGGGAAGATTCTCCAAATAAAACAGATGGATTGATGAGAAAGGGGAACCACTAAAAGTAGGAAAGGGCTTACATTTTCATTTTCAGCTTGTTTTCATTTGCATTTGTTTGTCTTGCCGGGAGACTATGACAAAGTGGGAAGGATGCTGAGATTAGGCAGTGCTCCCTGAAGATCGGGGGAAATTTTCCCCAAACACTGTAATAGATTAAATCCTGTATGGTAAATGTGAATACTGAGATAAGAAAACCTGGCAGTGCTACCTGAAGAATCAATTGATGAATATTAGGCAATGTCTAGGTAGATGCAGTACCAGCTGAGTTTCCGACACTCAGTCAATACACAAAAATTTACATTTGACTGATAATTTATGTGAGCCCAGTTACTATCCTAGCCTTCTTAAGAGGCCCTGTGGAATGGAGTGGCATGTGGTGTGGGTGGAGCACTTGCAGATAATATGGTGCAGAGAAAGTAATGGGCTTAGTTAAATCCCTTGACTGATGGGGTGGTGCCGCCAAATTTCCAAGCAAGGGCTGCTGTAAAGAGAAAATCTGTATGACCTAGAGTTAGGATAACATCTGGATTTAGGTGTGTCTAAATGAATCATGCTATTATACAGAAAGGCATGGGAAATGCCCAAACTGAAATGTTGCAGGCTCCTTATGATGTCCTTGGTGTGTGTAATAAGCAGTGTGATTTTATTGATCTGACAATTGGCAAGAATTAGGCCTATTCTTAAAGACACACACACAGACACACACACATACATACACACATGCAAGTGTACTTCAACAATTCATAGGAGATGGAATTAAAAGCTAAGCCTATTCTGGTGCAAAAAGGTCTTGAAATTCATGCATAGCTTTTTCATAGCACACATTTTCTCATGAATTTCTTGAGTGTGTATATGTGTGTGTAAAGAGAGAGAGAAAGGGAATTCATTTAATCTTCATTTAGGCTCTGTGAGCCCCTAAAAAATTGTAGTGTGGATAGAAAATCAAGCACAGATCAAATCAACACAGTGACCTTCTACTCCTTAGCTTAGAGCTGGAGAGAGAAGCTTGCTTTGTGTTGCAGCAGGTTAGTACCCTGACACCCCATATCTGAATGCTTATTTGAGTTCTGGCTGCTCTGCTTCTGATTCTTCTTCCTGCTTCTGCTCCTGGAAAACAGCAAAAGATAGCCTAAGTCCTGGATGCTGTCACCCACGTGGGAGACCAGGATGAAGTTTGTGTCTCCTGTCCTTAGCCTGGCCCTGCCATGGCTATTGTGGTGATTTGGAAAGTGAACCAACAAATAAAAAAAGCCTCTCTCTCTCTCTCTCTCCTTCTCTCTCTCCTTCTCCCTCTCTCTCTCCTCCCTCTCTCTCCTTCTCTCTGTCTTTCAAATAATCAATGAATCTTTTAAGAAACACACAAATAAAATCCTGTGTTTACTAAAGAAATTCTTAAATTTTGACTTAAAAAAAGAGAATATCGATACATGTAAGGCACAACACATTTGATGTGTTTTGTTTTGTTTTTTGACAAATGTTGAAAGAAATTTGGAAATTGGCCTAAACCAATCTTTACTTTGAGGTTGGTAATAGAAAGATTAGAAAATGTGCTGGATTTAGAGTTAAAAACATGGATCCCAGCCTGAGGATATCTTTTGTTTTCATCTGTATTATTTTAAGCAAGGCATTAAACTCCTCAGAACAAGCCTCTGTCTCTTAATCTACACAACTGTAGATTTTTTTTTTTTTTTTTTTTTTTTTGCTTTTTGCTATTTCAAATAGCCTGAGGAGCTCATTTCCTACCCTGCTCGGGTTCTGGAAATGTGTGTGTGTCCCTGCCCAACTGATTCATTCTCATAGAACATCTGAATCCGCCTTTCTCTTCGCCTGATGCAGCAACCCTTGCGCATACCAGTCACTCACAGACATTGTGAAATACACTAATAACCACAAGAGGAAATAAATGGGGTACCAAGACTTATTGAACTCTCAGAAATGGAAAATTTTAGAGGAGAAACTAGAGGGAGAAAGAGCATCAGAATATATTAACCTGAGAAATTTCTATAGTTTATTTTAAATTAACTTATGAACCTATGTGAATTATGAAGCAGTTTTAGCTGTTATACACTGGACTAGCCTACAGTGCTGTGTAGCAGACTTTGTGATGTACTCTCTCTTCATACTCTACAGTTAGTAATCTACAATAGAGCTGTCCAATACGCCTTTCAGCAATGATGGGAAGTTCCATATACTCCTTGTCCAATATAATAGTCACTAGCTACATGCAGCAGTTGAGCACTGGAAATGTGGCTAGTGCGATGAAGAACTAATATTCTTAATGTTCAATTTTAGTAAGTTTAAAAATCAACCAAGGGGCTGGCTCTGTGGTGTAGTGAGTAAAGCCGCTGCCTGCAGTGCCGGTATCCATATGGACACTGGTTCGAGTCCTAGCTGCTCCGCTTCTGGTCCAGCTCTCTGCTATGGCCTGAGAAAGCAGTGGAACTTGGCCCAAGTCCTTGGGCCCCTGTACCCACATGGGAGGCCTGGAAGAAACTCCTGGCTCCTGGCTTCAGATGAGCACAGCTCTGACTGTTGTGGCCAAATGGGAAGTGAACCAGTGGATGGAAGACCTCTCTCTCTCTGCCTCTCCTTCTCTCTCTGTGTAACTCTGACTTTCAAATAAATAAATCAATCTTAAAAAAAAGTCAATCAAATAGCCACATGTGGTTAATGGCTATTGTATTTGATAGAACAGACCTATGATTTACATAGTTAATGATGAATATTTATCCTTGAAACAGTGAAAGGTTTTGAAGACAACACTCAGGCCCAACATATCATCTGCCTGAGAAAGAAGTGTTGTTGAAGAGACCAACAACTTTCAGACCTATCCAAGATTCTGCTTTCTATGATTGTGGTTTAACACATCTCGCTTACAGATCATTGCATTCTTTCACCAGAAATGGGAAGAGAATTCCGTTGTATTCCATTGAACACACTGCTTCCTCTTCCTTAGACTCAGTTTCTTCGTCTGTAAAATGAAGTGATTGGACTTCATGTATGAAATTCTCCCCACCTCCTGCAGAGAGACTGAGAGTGAATTTCCATGAATGGCTGGGAAGACCCGCATACTTGATTTTAAGTCTCATCATCAGAATTCTTCCCTCTGTGCCTCCTTTATCTCTTTATCTGTCCGTAGTTTAAAGGATTTCTCTTGTCTGATGGACTAATCCTTCTGGGTTTGTGCTGTCAGAAGGGTTTGTTTAGACACACTCCAGACACACTTGTGTGTTACTTATGCAGTTGAATTAAGAAAGACAACTCTAAATGGATCAGAGTTATCTTAAAAGAAGAAGAATCAGAACTTTAGTCAAAGATCAGAAGGGAAAAAGAACATTATAAAATAAATTTCAGTAAGGGCTCCAAAGACTAAACCGAAGTAAGAGGGGAAGTCTGTTTTTCTTTCACAAAATCAGATAAATTCTAATTTGAAGGATTCCTTTGAGTATAGAGGAGCTGCAGCTGCAACAATGCACATTTCTGACTTGGCCACCTGGAGTTTGTTGAACAAAAACAACTCAGAAAAACCACTGGGGTCCCTCTGGCTCCCCTGGTTCTTTTCACCCTGGTAAAGAAGAAGATTACACAAGTGCCACCTTTTGGAGAAAAGAGAAATAGCAGCGAGGAGGCCAGCGTTAAAGACCATTAACTGTTTCTCTCTGAAAAGGAAAAACAGAATGTCAAGCATCCCTGAAGCCTGATTATAACGTTTAGAAATTATATACCACAGATATTTAAAGTTATTAGATTTGAAACTGTAAGTCAAGGTTAAATTATTTGATTTCCCTCTTTTTAAAGAAGCAAGTACACTATTTAATTTTGTTTAAAAATAAATCTAAATTAGCCACAAAAGAAAACACTTCATCAAATCCTCATGTCATGGTTTCCTTTTAACTTTGGTTATGAATGTAGATCTTCTGGAAATACTGATAATTTGATTCCATTTTCTTCACCTTTGTTAAGATCACTCTTAATTTTCAAGGAAAGTGTCTGTTTTTAGTATTTAGAATGCAAAGCCAGAGACACAAATACTTTATTTTGTTAGATAGAAAAATTCTTATTTATTTTATCCAGAACCAGGAAAAAAATGGTGCATGGATCTGATAAGGTTTTTTGTATTTGGAGAAAATAGTGAAAGGCTTTGGAAATCCCACATAGCTTGACAGAAAATGTAAACAAAATTACAGTTTACCCCTGTAGGCCATTAAGAGATGCCCAGTACTGTTGTAAGATTCACTGGAGAAGATTCAGTGACTGAACAACAGACAATGCTGACTTTTAACACACTTCAAGATGGAGATGGACTCAGTATGCAGCCACAATCATAATGCATTTATTTAATGCCTTTAAGTTCTTCTCTCTGGAGACTTCTCTGCACAAAACAGACTAAAAGCATGGAGGCAAAGCTGATGAATAACTGATTGCTTCCAAGCTTCTCTGAGCTTATTATTCCAACATTTTTGTTGTGCAACCATCTACAAGCACTAAGTGGTTTATAATGTCTAACACACATCGTACTCCAAATCAGATTCCTGAACATTCCCTAAATGGCGTCATAAAAGCTGCATGTATTTTAAAGGTTGAAATGCAAGCTTCCCTTGAAAACTGCCATCCTGGTAGTTTAGAGAACAATCTTCACTGAAGACACAAGGGGAGATCAAAAAGTTCACAGGAAAATAGAAGGAGAGGATAAGTGTATTTTGGTACAAAATATTTTTGAAATTTATACAAATATTTTATAATATCATTTTCCATGAGTATTTTGAAGGCCCCACATAGATGTCCTGTATTGGCTTTTATATCATTCCCTTCCTCATTTCACACAGTAAATTTTAAGAAAATTATTTGCTTTTAATCTAAATACACAAGAGAATGATTACTAAAGTAGCATTCTGTGTTTCATGCTCTGCCAACATGGGGATGATAGAGTTGGAGTTAAAATTCCTTAGCATGCCCAGCTGTGGTTGTCACTCAAGGCACTCTCATTCCCCAAACCTCAAAACAGTTTATAATGCCACGTACTGAATGTGGCATAATGATTGGGCTTACCAGGATATTCACTGTTGGACAATCCCTCTGGCACACACAGACTCCATAAAGTCCAACTTTTTACACAGTTACCTAGCTTTTTTTGAATGTTTTAAAGATCATAACTGTAATATCGCTTGACAACTTGGCATGATCAAACTGACTAGCAGACCCTTTCGAGTATGGAGATTTATGCATTGTGTTTTTCTTTCAGGACATCTACCAGTTTTTCCCTTTGGGGAAGTCAAATTAAAAGTATAAATTTACAGTCACTGAATCATGCAAATTAAGTCAGGGTAGATACTTTGATGGGATCACTTAAATTGTGTTATTACAAAAACAACTTAATTCCAAATGAAAATATGAAGATCAGCCAAAGAAATTTAACATTTTGAATGAGTTCCCAGGACCTCAGAGAAAATATCCTATTATTTTCCTAATTAGAATTCTTATATAGGGTCTGTTTTTTGGATGCATACAACCTCTGCATTTTGGCTACAAACCCACTCTGTTTGGGGTTGCTCTGATGCACCCTAAATGCATCAAAAACATATGTCCTCACTTCAGGTTTTTTTTCCTCTCTTGAAAGGCCCCTTCCATGCCACTCTGGCTGGGGGTCTTTGACTCTAATAAACCTTGTTTTTAAATTTCAAAAAACAAACAAACAAAAAGCATATGTCCTCAGCTTCTGCCACACTCAGTATAAAGTAGAGGAATGATTGAAAATGGGGAAAGGAAACAGAGATTTAAATACAAGGGATTTCATTTTGCACCAAAATAAACTTATCTTAATTCCATACAAAGAATCCTCATATTTATAGAATGAAATCAAGATGACTCAATCAAGATGACTTTTTAGGTCAAAAAAATAAGGTATGTCTTCAAAGTCTCCATTCTGTGCTATCACACAAACACACATACACACACATACACACACAATAAAACATGTTTATTCATATTAACAAGTCCACAACAAGGTACTGCAGGACTGTAAGACCTTGATGGTGCTTTGCAGAAAATAAGAAAAAATTGTCTGTGATTTTGGATAAACTCATTTTCTCTGACCTATTGCTTCCAACAAATTCTTGTTTCTTCTAATACACATTTAATTAAAATTCACAAAGAATGTGTCAAGAAGCATAAATATATATATATAGCACAGTGAACCCATGTACTCAGAATGTTCCTGCTTGTTTTTGGCTCAGTTCACAAAATATAAATTACTTTTATGGACTTTAGCTTACATATGTTTATGTACTAGATGAAGCAATCACCTAAACTTAATTTTTTTTTCTAAATTTCTTGTTCTGTCTTTTAAGAAGTGAGATATGTGCACATGTACTTATATATGTGTGTATGCAAATGTGTGCAGAATGTGTATGTGCATGTGTGTGTGTGTATAATTTGGAATCCTCATGCTGCCATTATGTGTGGGAAGGGTAGAGAGTCTTGTGGCCATTGTCATGAAATAGATAGTCTTTTTTGGCCACACTAAAATATCTTAAATCAATGAAGATTATTTATTTTCAAAGAAAAATGAATAGAATACAGAGGTTCTTTATCTACTTATACCTTTACAAAATGGAAAAGATATGTTGATACCTAAATTATATAGTAGGAATACATTGGTATAAAATCAGAGAGTTTGAGGTTTGACTCTGATTTCTAACATCTTGTGTAATATTGAAGATCTTGTGATCTTGGAACTTAGTCAACTCTTGAAATCCCAGTTTCATAATCGCACATTTTATTCCTTCCAAAATTTTGCAAAAAAACACTTCCTCCAGAGGATTCTTACTGATAACTCCTCTCAGCTCAATTAATCACATTCATCCCAACATATAGTTCATAAATATAAAGTCTTCAAAAGAACAAGTCACTTATAAGTTTCTACCCACTCAAGATACTTCATGATAGCATATGGCTGGATTGGAATCTCTTTTTTCTTCCCATCCATTCACTCACTCATTCATTCATTTACCCATCATTTATTTGGTCATTTATTCAAGACATAATCATTACACCTTGAATGTGGAGGAACGCTAGATTTCTCTAGAAAACGTGGATAAGTGTAGAGGACCTTGAGAATCTCAAAACCTTGACCTGTGTTCTCCATTCCTTTGACACTACTACACAGAACTAGGCAGTCAGTGACAAAGAGGATGTCATCCCCCATGGCTGTAGGGTCTTTTAATGGATTATGAAGACCTTTACCATGTTTGATCTTGGCAACTCCATAAGGTCATTACTCTCAACCCAGAAAGGCCCAGAAACTTGTCCAGGCTGATAGGAAGTGAATGTTTATGCCTCAGAAATGAATTCATTTTGAAGGCATTGTTTCTAAATCTGTATTTGTAATTTTTTTTTACTTTATTCTGTAAAGATAGGTCCAATTTTATAGAAATCAAGCCATGCAAATTCAGTTTGCTCTTACTGGCCCATGCAGTTACTTTTTATTTTGCTTTATTTTGTTTTTTATGCTGTACTATGAATCTATTCTTAATAGCTATCTGGAGAGACTCAAAAACATTTGATTCCCAATTTTTCACCCTGAAGAGCTTCTGTTACAGTTTTTGAGTTTGCAGTCTTAAATATGAGGATACTGCATGGAAAAGAAGCTAGAGGAGTAGAGAACTAGAACTAGAGTAGAACAGTTTCTTTCAGAGTAGGCCTATGCACAGACATTTGGAGGAAATGATTATATTCATTGTCAAATCTGATAGTAGAATTTTGATATTAAACCTCAGTTCCAATTTCACAGAGACCACAATAAAAATTGAAATCATACAAATAGAGCCCTAAATAAAATTTAGATGATCGTTACATTTCCACTTTGTGGGTTCTAATACACAGCACTTTGATTGTTGTTGCTAACTCATTCAATTTCTTTTTAACTTTTGTCTCAATTTATCCTGCATTCCTTCCATAGGAACCCTAATGCCTGGTAGCCAGTTAGTTCTACCTCATCACAGCAGTTCCCGAGCCCTTGTACCCACACTTCTCCACTCCATCTGCCGTAAAGCTGGCTGTGAAAATCAGCTGCTAAAGTCTTTAGCGATGCGCTCAGCTGCTTAGTATTGCCTGTGAGCCGTCCGAGGAAATACAACCTTTCACATTGTGTGGCCTGGGACCTCTGAAAACCTGGCTCAAATAATTTAACATGATGATTTTTATCATGGCCAGGGAACAATATTTATATATGATTATGCCAATAGAAACAATGAGTTTCTTAAATATCTATCTATTTTTATCTATTTGAAAGGTTGAGTGATGAGACAGAAAGAGAGAGAGAGAGAATCTTTCATCTGCTGGTTCAATCCCTAAATGTCTACAACATCCAGGGCTGAGCCCGGTGGAAGCCAGGAGCCCAGAATTCCATCTGGGTCTCCCATCTAGGTGGCTCCAAGAACTTGCTGAGCCATCACTTGCTACCTCCCAGGTGCAATAGCAGGAAGCTGGACTGGAAGCCGAGTAGCCAAAACTCAAATCAACATTCCAAGATGGGATGTAGGCAACCTAAGTCATGGCTTTACACACTGTGCCACAACATTCACCTGGAAAAAATGGATTTTACAACAGTAAACTTTTACAACTTGCCTTTCTCTTTATCCTGTCCCACCATCCAACAAAACCCAGGCTTCATAGATTCGGGAAGACACTACGCACCGTCTTTAAATTTTGCTTCATGCTGAAACATAGATGAAACTCAAAATAAATTATTTAGTATTACCAAATATGGTTGAATAACAATTTAGACAGATGAATAGCTGAAAATAATCCTGAACTGTAGGGTTAGTAGAAAATAATTAAAGATAAACATTGTACTCAGCTAGGAATTTCTTGAAGGAGTAAAAATTGTATTTTTCTGCTCTTATTCCACTAAATGAAAAAGATTTTTTAAACTTTACTATAGAATCATTACGTTATAATTACCACTTAGAGTATGTTTTATATAAATATTTAATTCTCAGTATTAAATCTTAATTTTACTAAAATACATCTTAAAATGATAGAAATAATTGTATGAATTCCAGACTGTTTAAGTAACACTCATGTCCTGTGTTTTATGCGTGTGTCTGTGTGTGTGTATATATATATATGTATATGTATATATTTATTCATTTTTTCTTCTGAAAGATTTAGGAATATGTAATATTTTTCAAATAATATAAGATTACATAATGAATTTTATTATAAAAGTAAGTCTTAACAGGATAATATAAATAGTTCTGAAAACAAAATACATATTATATGTTACTTTCAACAATGCAGTAGTATTAAATATTAAATATTAAAACTTGATAGAATAACTCAGCACCACCACCTGCTGTTTGAAACAAAAAATTCAATTTAGGGTAGAAATGGGAGCTCAAAGCTTAGTACTAGTAGTCAATCACCATGAGGCTAAAACAAAATTATTATCGTTATCTCTCAGTTATCAAAGCTTTTAAATAGTTAATTTTGAAGCATGTAAGTGGACTTTTAAATATACTGATATTTCAAAGGAAAGAGGCAAGTGGAAGAAAACAAGTAAAGCGAGGTTGAATAAACACTCTCAAGTTGAGTGCTGTTCTATACTTTAAAAATAAGGAAACTTCATTTTTCTGTCATAGAATTCCTACAGTTTTTACTCTTACTGATTTCAGAGATTATATATATTTATTATTCTGTTTATTTTAATAAGCATATTATCCTGGAATACAGAGGGAAAGCACAGCCTTTTCAATTAGGACAAACTTGAATTTGAATTCTAACCCTTCCACTTGTTAGCTTTGAGCTCAGTCCAACTGTTTAGTTTGCTGAACCCCAGGCTGAAGATTTTTATTTTCTAAGTTTTATTTATTGATTTATTTTTTATTTTAAAGGGAAAGTGATGGAGATAGAGAGAGAAACAGAGAAAGAGTGAGAGAAAGGGAAAGAGAAACAGAGAGAAATCTTCCAACTACTGGTTCACTCCTCAAGTGACTGAAATATCTGGGACAGGGCCAGGAGCCCAGAACTCAATCCAGGTCCCCCATTTGTGCAACAGGGATCCGAGTACTTGAGCCATCATCTGCTGCCTCCCAGGATACACATTAGGGAAGCGAATCAGAAATTGATCAGGGACTCAAACCTAAGCACTCCTCTGTGGAAAGAAAACATCTCAAGTGACATCTTAATTGTTGAACCAAACACAGGCCCCCACGCTAACGATTTTTTTAAGTTGGACTTTCCACATGGACTTTTAAGCACTGAATAAAATGCATCTGTGATTATATTATTTTTACTCCATAATTTTTGTGTGTTAGAAAAAATTTTAAATCTGCAGCTCTTCTACATTTCCAAATGAATGTTTATTTACATTTCTGCTTCTGCAATGTGCTTAGATCGACTTGACTGAGTTAATTTCATCTGTGATGTGGTTTTTCGCATGTACTCTGGTGGACAGTGGAGGCTATCACTAAAATCCAAAATCTGGGCAGTTCAAATCAAATCAGACCATGAAAAGATATCAGGAGGATTGTGACATGGCATAAGGAATCTTATCTTTGAAATAAATGTGGACAGTGGACTTGAGTCAAACAGCCAGTCAATCCCAATAGAGATATCAAATCTGGGATTATCCTGACTAGGAGACTAGTAGAGAAGTGCAAACAGTCCAAAATTACTTGTGAATAAATGTGGATTCATCTGAGGATGTGGATCGCTTTGGAAAGATGAATCTCCTTCATGGACATGTCTCCAACACATGTTGAAGAGCGGATGTTATCCTCATTTCCTGGTGTAATTTACTTATCAATCATGTGAAAATGGGTAATTTTAAAAAGACCTCATGCATATTTAGTGATATTTAGAGAACTAGTCTTATGAGCAGAACCATCACCAGGAATCTTCCATAAAAATATAATTAGGTGAGAAAAAACAAATAGGACTATATCATGGGAATATTCAGTTGTAGTTGTATATAAAATGATAAAAAGATGAGTGGACAGTTGTATGGATGATATATAAATAAAGAGAGTTTATCAGGGAGAAGAAGCCAAGCATTTTTGTAACATAAAATTCCAACTAATAAAGGTAGAGGTAAGGCTAGAAATGGAAACATGACTACTGAGAAACCACTATTTGGAATCAAGTACTAATCAAGAATCATCAATACGCCAGTAGGTAAAAGTATGGTGAGAAACAGGATGATTATATAATCTTAAAATTATTCCAAACAAGATGGTTGTTATTATGAAGACAAAATGAAATGGTAACTCTACATTCAAAGAAATTGGCAGATGCTATCCTTACCAAGCAGACTGGCTCAAAATACCATCTCCCTAATGGATTAGCATGAGTTAGACGGACATGTCATTCTTGTATGTCTGACAAAAATGAGTCAATTTGAATATAGTAATAAACAAACACCAGACAAATCCAAACTGAGTGCAAAAGAACTGCTCTGTACTCATGAAAAATATCTGAGTCATGAAGGGCAAAAATTTTTCAAACAAAATTTGATCTGAACTAAAGGAAGATAAGAGACATGGCAAGGACATGAATTATGAGTTCCTAGATTGGTTCAGGACATGAGGGAACTAAACGGCTGATGTTGACTAGAGCCTCAGGTTTGACGATAGATCAGACTGCAGTGTAATTAATGTTTCTCTCTTGATTTTGTTTATGGTGATGTAAGTAAGTAATTTAAAATGTACAGTGATGCATTCAGATATAAAGGGTGTCATGTCCACAAATTTTTTCAAGTGTTTATATTTTATACAGCTAGAGTTACATTTGCAACTATAATCATGTCTATAAGCATTGCTAAGTCTATGGAGATAGACGTTAGTTGAATGGATGGATGATAGATAGATAGATAGATAGATAGAATGATAAAGAAAGCAGGAGTACAGTTGAATACTCTGGGTTAGGGTAGACGGAAATGTTTTGTACAAATTGTGCAACTTTTTGGTACATCTGAAATTATTTCAAAATTAAAAATTGGAAATGATGGAGAAGGAGCAGAAGGACAGATAAAACGAAAGCAGAGGAGGAGGAGATGTTTACTCACAGAACATTTGATACCAAAATTGCCACATTTCTAGATATTTCATAAGTAGTAATATGAGTAATATGAGTCAAGTGAGACTAATTTATATAGGAAAAAGGAGAAAAAAGAACCAGGAGCTGGAGTTTGAGATGAACTAAACAACTAAATCAGTGTTTTCCCTGGACTATAATCTCTCTGATGGTAAGAAACATCCAAGTTTTGCTCATTGTTTTTCATCCAGTTCCAACAGGAGATCTGGAGCACAAGAAATCCTATGGAGGTGTTTTACTGAGATAGTGTACAATACCGCCTTTGTAATTTGTTTAAATCTTATTAACCCCTTTAACAACTATCTTCCTTGTTATAATCTGTCCTCTAAACATCTAGGTACCTTCAATACATAATTATTCAACCTGAGCAACACTTTAAGAAAGGAAAATGAAATTTTGTGAGACAAAGCTGAAATCTCAGTATTATGTGAAAGCTTTCAACCTTAAGTTGCACTTTAAGACACATTGTCTATTCCTTTGATGTGAACATGTCAGAAAAGGTCAATGAAACTTCTGAAATTTACACACTATTAATTCTTGTTGCTCTTCTCATTTTATGTGGATAATTCCTGGAGACATAAAAATGAGGGACTCCCCACCAATAGCAACCGATGTCACCTGCAATCAAATATGTCAGGAGATTAAAACGCCCACACATGGTTGGTCCATCAAAGCCTGCATCAGCAAAAGGGCTCTTGTGCAGCATAGACACTTTGAGATGCCCATTGGTTGTAAAGCACAGGAGATTTTCAAACAACCAATATACTTTAAAATCTTAATTAAGACATCAAGGTACAGCAAGGGACCTAGTAAAGTTCAATATTAAAATACAAATTCTCTACACCAAAATTGTTTTTGGATTACCCAGAGAGAATGAACTATAATGAGAAGAAAGACATCATGTCTTTTTTTAAGCATCCATTTTATTTATTTAAAAGCAGAATGGTAGAGAGGGGAGGAAGTGAGACAGAGATCTTCCATCCACGGATTAGCTCCACAAATGGCTGCAATGACCGGAGCTGTTAGACCAAGCCAGAACTGGGAGTCAAAAACTCCATTCAGGCTCCCATGGGTAGGGCAGGGGCTCAAAGTGCTTGGGCCATCTTCTGCTGCTTTCCCAGACACATTAAATGAGAGATGGTTGAGAAGTGGAGTAGTCAGGACTCAAACGAATGCTGATGCGCCACAACACTGGACACAAGACATCCCTGTATTTTTAAGACAGAGACGTTCAAAAAATTATTTTTTCATTTTGAAAGCTTCTATCAAATGTCCTTCAAAACCATCCTGTTCCACTTATTCTAATGAAATAATAAGTACCATTGTAATGTTGAGACACACTGACGAGTTTTCCCTGTAATACATATAAAGGCTCAAAAAATGTTTTTATTATTTGTCTACTGAACACACATATGTGAGTCTCCATAGAGGTCTTGAAGTTGTTCTAAACACTGGGGATATGGAACTGAGCGAAATGTATGATAGATGGTGATAAAAGTTGTGAAGGGGAAAACAGCAAAGGAGGTAAGAAATGAGTGGAGGACGTACAATTTAAATAAGATGGAAGGACACTTATTAAACGAGGTGGCCTCTGAAGAAACATCTATACAAAGTGATAGAATGGGGCATATGAAAGTCTGGGGGGGAAAAAGTATTTTCCAGGTATGGGGAATATTAAGTGCTAAAACTCAAAAGCAGGAAGATGCTTACGTGATAGCGAGGTGGCTGGTGTGCGCTAGATGGGAGCATGTTAAGGACCAGACTTGCACAACGGGGATCTCTTGTCCTCTATCTTCCATCAAATATACCTTGTTTCTTTTTAAATTCAATAACCTACTTGCAAAATAAATTATTTTAACTTCTTATTCCCCCAAATACCTACTTGTCATCAGTGGATTTTCAGTTACGCTCTATGAGTTTCAACATATCTCTAATCATTGAGGACTTTTAATACCACAGGAAAAATTACTTTGTATTTGCTCTAGGCTTTGTTTTCCCTTTTTCTTTCTTGATGTCTATGTGGATGTGTCCATCTGGGAAAGTCAAGGGCAGGGAGGACTGACAGAACAGAGCTCTGGTCTGTTCAATGTTACTCCAGAAACTTCAAGGGCTTATATTTTGACTTCCTATCACCCACTCATAAACCTAAGGAAGATAAAAAGGACAAGCGAAATTTCAGTATAAGAAAGAGAAAAGGATATACTCAGAAAGTCTTCCTGGGAGTCAGCTTAGAAGGGTTAGCAATATTTGTCCTTGTAAAAATAAAGAGAGTGGTGAACTTTATATGCTGAAATAGTCTACCATAAACATAAGTGCTAAGAAACATTGTCAAGAATTTCCTTTTTACAAGTTGTTCTCTCTAATACACTTTTAGCTTTTCCTCTGTTTATAAAAGCTATTGTAATATTTTGTTCTCAATGTTTTTCAGGGAAAATAGAAATCAAAACACACACACACACACCATGCAAATTGTTTGTATTAACTGAAATGTTTGTTTATGCAAAGCAATCAGCGCTCATTAAGAGGATGCAACAATTTCTAAACATAAATTTGTTAACATTAGGTTTTCACAAATATGAGGAACCAAGATTCTTCTGTTCTGTTTCTGGTATTCCAGACACTTCATTGGTCAAATATGAGCCTTATCCTAAGGTGATTTTATATCTACAGTTGCATAGGAATGCCTGTAATTTAATTCAACCAAATCCTATGATAAGTAATGTGGACCGGTTTTATCTTGAGAGACAAAAGAAATGATGCCTCAGCCTCTTTAGTCACAAATTTTGGGAATAGAAGATTAAAGCACGAGTTTGTGGGAAACAAAACAATCTCCATTCAGAGATGAAGCTAGTAAAATAAAGGGGTAGATAGAATTAATCACATTTCTTGGCTTACTTCATGAAGACACCTAGGCTTTGAAGAATTTTCCACTTGGCATATCTTAAAAAAAAAAAAAAAAGCCGACTAAAAGTACATTGTGGGAGTAAACACAAAAAAACTGGAATTCACAGCCCAGACAATAAATGAGTTGTGTCTCCTAGAGAAATGAACAAATTCTCCACATTGCCTTTCATGGGTGTTGTTTTACAAATTCACTGCAAAAATGTTATTCAGTCAAGATTAAATGGAAGGTGCGTACTACACACAAATTCCTAGGAAAGCCTGGCCTGCTGTTTTCAAAATTACTGTGGAATATTTACAAAATTGAATGGACCTTAAAAATTCACTTTAGACATAACACAAATAATTGGTCTTTGTATTACTCAGAAATTAACCCTTCTCACTGGAGAGGGTGAAATGTGGCTTAATCTACAAAATTAAAAATAAGCTCATTTCAATATCATATTTAAGTTAACATATCTGTTAGAATTCAGTTTTCTACATATAAGGAATAAAACATAACTAGAATTGTGTTATCTTCTATCCACAGAATTCAAGGATATGTATTTCCCTGTGAAAAATAGCTCCTTTGGATTCTGCATGCCCAAGCATTTTCCTTGCTGTCTTATTGCAGATAACTCCAATCTGCAGGGAATTCATGAATCAAAAACTTAAGACATTCTTTCCATATTATAGAACATTTCTATCACTAAACATAACTCAATGCCAATTTCTGCAGTCTCCATCCATTTTACAAAAGGCCCAGTGAAAACTGGAGCTGGAAACATTTCGAAGTTCTTGAGAGAGTTCTGATGTTTACTTGGCAAAAATCACAAAATATTAAACTTGTCAAAGACAAACATTTAATAGAATTGGAATGAACTCAATCATGGCCTGTTGGCATGCGTATAAACAGAAAGATTTATTTTCGTCTTTTTTTTCTTTTAATTTAAAAATTGTATTCAAGAAGCAGAGAAAGAGAGAGGTAGACAGAGAGAGAGAGAGAGGCACAGACAGACAGAGATACTATCCATTGGTTCACTCCCCAAACAGCTGCAATAGACAAGACCAGTCCAGATCAAAGTCAAGACCCAGGAAGGCAACAGTGGGTGGCAGGGATCCAGGCATTTAAGCCATATCCTGCTGCTTCCCAGGGTGCACATAGGCAGGAAGCTGGAATCAGGAGCAGAGCTAGGACTTAAACCCGGGCACTTCAATATGGCATGCAGTCTTCTTAACTATTAGATCGAATAACTACCTCGTTTTTTAAGTGACATAAACATAGATTATCTTTTCATGTTTCTAGGCTATAAAGTTTTTTATCTTAAACTGATGAATATAATACAGCTAATATTTTCTGTTATATTGTTTTCTCTTGTCCATAGTTTCTCCAAACATATCTTTATTGCTTTACTAGGATTATTTTTTTAACATACAACACCTTTCTGTTCCACATATGCTATTTCTATCCCATTTCTGGGCATTTTCCAGTGTGTATCAACCTCCTACATTTGATTAGGCTTTTACTAAATCTCTAGAATGCTACATGACTGAACTGTAGGCAATATTAGGGCCTAAACTATATTTGAAGCCAGTGCTATGTTTTAAAATTAGTTGTTAGAGGGCAACAGTGTGTTGGCTGGCTGCCTGCAATGCCAGTATCCCATCTCAGTGATGGTTCAAGTCTCCAGTGCTGTGTTTCTTATCCAGATCCCTGTTAATGTGTCTGGGAAAGCAGCGGAAGATGGCCAAAGTACTTCTGCCCCTGCCACCCACATGGAAGACATGAATGAAGTTGCAAGTTCTTGGTTTTGTCCTGGCCCAGCCCATGGCTATTACAGCCATTTGGGGAGTGAACCAGCAGATGAAAGATCTCTTTCTCTGTCTCTCCCTCTCCTCCGTAACTCTGCCTTTCAAATGAATAAATAAATCTTTTAAAATATAGTCAATTGATAAAATATTTTAAATAAAGTCCTCATTAGTAATAGATCATTTAATTAGCAAGAACTTAAAAGATTCTGGGACAAAGTAATAACTCTAGGGAAAATAGATCACTATAAATCCAACCTTGTTTTTAGAAGGCAGTTTATTTTCATTATTTTTAAACTTTTTTAGAGTGATACATGTGCCACAGCAGGTTAATTCTCTGCTTTTCTTTCTTTTTTTTTTTTTTTTACATTTTATTTATTTATTTGAGATATAGAGCTATAGACAGAGAGAAATTTTCCATCTACTGGTTTATTCCCCAAATGGCCACAATGCCTGGAGCGGGGCCTATCTGAAGCCAGGAGCTAGGAGCTTCTTCCAGGTCTCCCATGTGAGTGCAGGGGTCCAAGCATGTCAGGCCATCTTTCACTACTTTATCAGGAATAATAATATGATGGAGGAAAGAAGAAAATAAATTTCACCCTAACTTTTTTCATTACCATGAGTATACTCCCAAAAACATATACTTAGAAACATGTATTTTATAAATTAATTAATATAACATAAATTAAAATGATTAGATATGACTATTTGAAAATAAAAAAAACTACTGCTTATATTTAATCAGTGGCAAATGGCCAATATATATTTGAGATATAGTTTATAAGATCATTTTAATTGTTTTTGAAAAGCAGTATCTGAAAATATGACATGTAAGATGTTTTGCCCACTATCATAGTCATTTAGGGTGTGGCCTGTAGTTTGCAGAGCATTGAAGTTGACCAGAAAAAGAGCAGATGAAAGAACAGGTAGCCCATAGTCAATTTAAGTTTCTGAAAAGAAAAATATTCTCTACTGTCCTATGTCTGAAATTGCCAGTTTTGTAAACCGGATGATCTACAAATGAGAAGATACAGATTTGTTGGCAAGCTACTGTGTACATGTCACCTAAAAATTACATGTAGTGCTTAGACCACCTCTCAACCAGCTTCCCCATGACTATTTTACTAGTGAGTCATCAATACATAATAGCTTACAGAAATTAGGCGATTTTTCAAAAATCCTCCATCAAACAAGTGATGAACCAGGATTCATCAGTCTTTGTCTTATATTCTGTTGCCTTGATTTCATAAAGTTAAGGTTTTCTGTACCTTGGAAAGCTGATCTTGACCACTGAGGTAGCTATGAGATGGGAACGGCTAAATAACCTTCCACGACACTAGATAACATTCCATTTTATTCCAGGGAGAAGGATAGGGATGTTTCTGCAGTGATACTCAAAGCAGCTGTGATGCACTTAACGTAGGGCAGAGTGGGAAATTGTTAGGAGGAGAGGCTGCTCAGAGCAGTGTATGATTGACAGTTTGGAGGAATCCAAGGGCAACAACCCAGAGTTAGGCTTGGTTTCTATTATTTTAATTTATTCATTTATTTTCATTCATATTAAAGAAAGAGAGATGGAGAGAAACAGGGAGAGAGACTTTCCATCTGCTACTTCACTTTCAAGATGCCCACAATAGCCAGGGCTGGACCAGGTCAAAGCTAGGAGCCTGAACCTCAAATTGGGTCTGTCACATGGGTAGCAGGGACTCGAGCACCTGAACCATCACCTGCTGCCTTCCAGGGAGCACATTGGCAGGAAGTTGGAATCAGAAGCAGAGTTAATTCTAGCAAGGATTTGGGCATCCCAACCAGCACCTTATAAATCTTTTTTTTTTTTTTTTTTTTTTTTTTTTTGACAGGCAGAGTGGACAGTGAGAGAGAGACAGAGAGAAAGGTCTTCCTTTTGCCCTTGGTTCACCCTCCAATGGCCGCCGCGGTAGGTGCGCTGCGACCTGCGCATCGCGCTGATCCGATGGCAGGAGCCAGGTGCTTCTCCTGGTCTCCCATGGGGTGCAGGGCCCAAGCACTTGGGCCATCCTCCACTGCACTCCCTGGCCACAGCAGAGAGCTGGCCTGGAAGAGGGGCAACTGGGACAGGATCGGTGCCCCGACCGGGACTAGAACCCGGTGTGCCGGCGCCGCAAGGCGGAGGATTAGCCTAGTGAGCCGCGGCTCTGGCCCCAACCAGCATCTTAACCCTTGTGTCAATCATCTTCCCCCAGATCTGGTTTCGGGTCTGTTTGTCTCTGTTATATGTAATTGTCACTGGACAGTTGTGTAGCTTGTCTGCCTTATTGTTTATCCTCAGTAACATCTAAGGGCTGAGATGGAAGTTAAAGTCTCTCCTTTTTATAAAAAGCTTTGAGAGAGACAGAGGTCAGATGAAGCTGGCCAGTTGTCTAAAACTTCAAGAAGGCATAATAACACAGAAAGAAATGGTTTGTGAATGCACGCATTAACTGACACAGCAAGAATCTCCTTTTATAGACACAGGGTAGACCATTGAGGGCTGATGGGCACGACCTGCCCATCCCTGGGTGAAAAAAGCCAAAAGGGCAACAATCGTGTGTCTCTGTAGTCCTGTGTGCAGGGGGATTCTTTACTTTATGAGGAATGCTGAATCTGACTTTGTTGCTCTCTAGGAGGGTAAATGAAGGGTTTGAGCAGGGAACCAGGGCCACTCTTTGGTATTCTTTGCCATTATTTATCCTATGCATTGTTTGTAGACTCAATAGTAAATCAAATCTGTCCCAAGTCATGACTCCTTCCAACACTCAAATCAATGCCAGCTTTGCTGGTATCTCTAGCACAGAAGGACATGAAATTGTTGGTATTTACTGTAATATGCTTTAGAATTCCCAGGATTCTATCATATATCTATTCAATTGTATTTTCTGTATATTCTCAAGAGAAGGGGAACATTGTTATTTCCCAGTATTCAAGATATGGAAACCGAGGACTAAACCTGTTATCATTCTTTGTAAAATGCATCACTGCTCAAGTTAGGGCCTACATCTAAGTCTCTTCACTCCCACTTCCTTCTGAATAATAACTAATAAATATTATAGGTAGGATAAATGACCTATAAGAAAGTTAACTGGGCTCTCTTTTTGCAGCCCAGTTATTTCCCCCAGTACTGGGAAATTTTGTCTTCTCAATTACTTTTAGCACATTCCAGAGCAAATGTAAAAGAGGATATGATTTGACCACAGGGATAACTTGAATGGAAACTTGAATAGATTTCTCTTCAAGTTTAAAAATGCGAGTAACCAGAAAATTGTCTTGGAAGGCATTCTAAAGAGGAAGTTGGAAGACAAAATCGATCTAATTAGAAAAGTGTAAAGAAAATATTCAAAAAACAAACCATATGTCATGTAATAGTCTGGAGGTAAACAAAGAAAAGCTGCTTTGGTATTTAGAAATGAGAAAAATTACATAACAATTGGCATGAACGTACTGACCACTTTAACTCATAAAACAGACATTAAGCCTAAGCTGACTCAAAGGAGATAGGTTAAGGGCAAAGATCTGATGCTTGGTCACATCTTATTCAATGGTAACTAAATGGATAAATGAATGGAACTATTGCCATAGACACAGTTGAGACAGCAGAGAGGGGTGCTTCCTCCTAAAACAGATCTCATTGTGTGCCATTCCATAACTAGTCCTCACAATTTCTTTTTGTTTGGTTTGTAACTTTTTCTGTATTCTTGTTCCTGGGTCTAAAGGACTCATCTAGCCCTGAACAAGTAGAAGAAAATTCCAGCTGAACTGAGGATTTGGATGTGCAATGATGGTAGCAGAACAGGTGCAGAGGAGAGATTTGTGGAGACACAGCAGTATTAAACTGATAATACAGTATAGGTGCTAATGGCTGCCACTTCTCCATATGTCCTGAGTCTTATCTGTACTAATGCATTTATTCTCATAATTTTGGAAGGTGATCCTACCCCTAACTCATTATCAAAAAATAAAGGCAGAAGTACTCTCAGAGAAGGCAGCAGAGCTAAAACTCTAACCCATGTCTATCTTCACTAAACCACTAAACCACTCTAGGACCACAGGAGTAATCCTGTGCATTTTGCACGTGAACATCAAGTGGTGATATGACTAGTGTCTGAAGATTTAAAAGTAGCTATGGGCCTAGATACAATGACTCCTTTGGAACTTCTTTTCATTATACCAAGGCTAGCCTTCAGTTTATTGTTGAAGATGCAGGCAAAACCGTATTATACACAGATTTAGCCTTCTTAACAAAACCACTGGTTGCATGAGAAAAAAAGCCAATTAAATTACCTCTACAGAGTCCTGTTTTTAATAGTTTTACACTATGGGAGATAACTGCTGCTTCCACAAAACTTCTGGAAGGACCCACTCCTGAAAAATCGTGGCTGGAGGCTCTCGGCCCCTGGTGTCTCTCATTTAATAACTGGTGACTTCATGGGCTGGAACCATCAGTTTCAGAAGGTTGCAAATCATGCACAAGTCTTGAATCAATGTACTAAATCATGCACACAAGTCTTGAATCAATGTATTGTTTCTCTTTCCTATCTCTACGAATATAATATTATAGTAAAAAACATATAGAATCCTGTTTTAAATACCCTATATTCCACCTAAATCTACAGGGAATGTCAAATTATTCAATACCTTTTTAAGCAGTTTTTTAAAAATTTACATAACTCCTTTGTGGGTCTTCACATGTTTACTGGTATAAATTTGATATCAAAAATATAAGTATTTTCATTCACTTAGAGCAAGAAAATAATTTCTACATTAGTTATTTAAGTAATCTTGAAAAGGTTGCTCTCAAAATAGTCATAAATAGCTATATTGTAATGCCAATTTGGGATCTTCCTATTGAAAATGAAAAAGAAAAATGAAAAATCCTTAGAGACTTACAAACACAAATTGTGGATCTGTGTTGCTGACTATTCCCCAAAAAGCAGTAGAACATTCTTTCCTTTGAAATAACAAAATAATTGCATTAACAGCCTGTAGTCACAGTGAGATACTGGAATAACAAGAAAAAAAAATTCCAAGGTGAATGCCAAAATGCCAAAGTAAAATGCAAAGAATGATGATAGTTCCTCACTTTTCAAAGATGAGTTTTCCGATGCTGTTGAGGATAAGTATGGGAGTGAGTTACCCTAGAAGAATGCCATACTTTGCCACATTTAAGTTCCTGAGAAGAACAGTTACAAATTCCTAAATGGTAGTTACTCTTGAATCTTGTTCTCAAATCTCAGACC
The DNA here is from genome assembly GCF_033115175.1 of Lepus europaeus. Classification (NCBI taxonomy): domain Eukaryota; kingdom Metazoa; phylum Chordata; class Mammalia; order Lagomorpha; family Leporidae; genus Lepus; species Lepus europaeus. The sequence continues at coordinate 29,467,063 of NC_084836.1, read as the reverse complement.
AGGACACTGCAGTTAGTCGCTACAATGAAAGGGTTTTCTGGTTCTCAGAAACTGCTGTGAAATCCTAGACTCCTGGAATTTAAATAAATGACACTCTTGAGAAATCAAACATAGAGCTATCCTTGTCAGTAGGAAGAGTTAGAAACCCTTTGCTGGCTTTGGGAAGATGAGAGTTATTGCTTTGACACCTGCCTGCCTTCTTGCATGCTGAAAAATTTCACTTTTAGAGTTCCTTGTGTCTGAAAAGTGTCCTTATTAAAAGGAAATACTACTGGAGCCACTGTAAACCTAATAGAATTCATCTCTCATTGTGTGTTGACTGTTAACAACAGCATTGCCTAGAGGATGGATTGAGAAGGATTGTGAGAACAAGTCAAATCTTTTTGGCTAATGGCAAGGTAAAAGGGAGGATTTGGAGAGCAAAGTCACATACAAAGAATGCTGTTTCCAGCTCTACTTTTCAGGATTATTTGTTGATAATTATTAGGACTATCAAGACTGAGATATAAGTTGTTAGGTCTAATTTTAGCTACTTACATCACTAAAGAAAAATAGTCATAACATTTGTTAAGGATTGGTAAGGAAAAATTTATTCAGGACCATCATGATAGCTGTACTAGTACAATGGGTTCTTAAAATAAGGGATGAGCTTTAGCTCCATTCCAAATACAAAAGAAGTGGGAATTTGTAGCCAAGGAGTAGTGTTAAGCGAATGGTTAATGGATACAAAGTTGCCAAGAGGAAACTTCATGGTTAAGGGAGGATTCCGGCTAAGCCCATGTATCAGGATTTGGCTGATGGTAGGCCTCAGTGATCAGATATCACCTAGAGGATGGTGGAGGAAGAGAACTCAATTAAATTTGGAAAGTGAACAGATATTGAAGGTAAAGAATTTTGGCTAAATTCATTTAGCAGCCTTCTTGTTAAAACTGAACAAAAGGTGGATATATGGGGGCCAGCACTGTGGCATAGTGGGTAGCGTCTGGTTCAAGTCCTGGCTGCTCCACTTCCAATCCAGCTCTCTACTATGGCCTAGGAAAGCAGTAGAAGATGGCCTAAGTACTTGGGCCACTGCACCTGTGTGGGAGACCTGGAAGAAGCTCCTGTCCCTTATCTTCAGATCAGCCATTTGGGGAGTGATAGAAGATCTCTCTCTCTCTTTCTTTATCTCTCTCTCCCTCTCTCTCTGCCTCTGTAACTCTGCCTTTCAAATAAATGCATAAACCTTAAAAAAAAGAGATAGAGAGAACGGTGGATATTAAGAAATTGCTAGGGATGCCTACATTCCATAGTGGAGGCCCTCAGTTCGTTTAGCTTCCTGCTAGTGTGTACCCTGGGATTAAGCACTTGGATCCCTGCCATTCACCTGGGAGACCAAACTAAGTTCTAGGCTTCCGTCTTGGGCCAGGCCTGGCCAGTCCAGGGTTTTGTGAGCATTTGAGAAGAGAAACAGTGGTTGGAAGGTCTCTCTCCTCTCTCTCTCTCTATCTCTCTCTCGCTGCCTTTCAAGTAAATAAAAATAAATCAAGAAATAAATTTTAAAATTAAGCAATACAGAAATGAACATGGATGCTCAAAACTCAGAGTTAGTTTAGAGAAAAATTTAGTGATGCCCTACTTGAATTTCATTAAGAAGAGAACCTGTCAACATACATGAAAGAAATGTATCTTCATATTTACTATGTTAATGAAAGCAGAAAGTACTTTCCTAACACTCAATTATATCACATTTGCACACCATGTTAGAAACACATTTTAGTTTAATAGTAGTGGAGCTGAACATTCATTAGAAAGACATATATGTCAGATATTTTTTTTGATGGGGAATGAGTGGTACTTTCTTTCACATATTTAAAGGAGATTTTTTAAAAATTTATTTGACAGGTAGAGTTATAAACAGAGAGAGAGAGAGAGAGACAGAGAGAAAGGTCTTCCTTCCGTTGGTTCACCCCCTAAATGGCTGCCACGGCCGGCGCAGCGCGCCGATCCGAAGCCAGGAGCCGGGTGCTTTTCCTGGTCTCCCATGCAAGTGCAGGAACCCAAGCACTTGGGCCATCCTCCATTGCCTTCCCAGGCCACAGCAGAGAGCTGGACTGGAAGAGGAGCAACCAGGACTAGATCCCGGCGTCCATATGGGATACCAGCGCTGCAGGCAGAGGATTAACCGAGTGAGCCACGGCGCTGGCCCCTCACATAATATTTAAATAAACAGTGAACCAGAAAACAAGCTCTAGTTCAGCCATGTAAAATTGAGCAACTCATTTCTCTTTTCCTTCAACTGTTCCCCTAAAGTTAGCTATGCCTATTTGTCAACAAAATTCCTACTTCAAGGGTTCACAAGCAATACTACTACCCAATGTTTTGCCACACTACAACAAAGGTCACCATGTCTCCAGGCTGCAATAAATATTTGTCATTCACTGCCTTACTGGTAATCAATTGTCACATTTTTATTATAAATTATTGATATCTAGGCACTAATTTCTGAATTTTCTAGGTATTGTAGCACACAAAAAGGCAAAATCTAGTAGCTGACATAAGACAGTAGTCCATTAGTCACTCTCACAAGCAGAGGTGAGTTGTCAGAGGTTGGAAGTGGCTGCTTTTCTTCAGTGTTTGCATCCAAGGAAAAAGTGTGATGTGGAAGCTGGGCACACAACCTGCATGCACATTCCTCTGGAGGGAAGGAATTCAGTCACAAGACTGTGCTTAAAACGAAGGACTTATTGTTAAGAGGACTCAAAGAAGAAAAACACTGAGAGAAAATTAGCAGTCTTTTCCACATTCAACTTCAAATCCAACAAGCAAAGCTTAAACACAATGTTTGTAGTTTTAAGGATGTTTGTTTCCTAGATTCTGGTATAAGTGCTCTGCCTCAGCTTTTCGCTCTCCGCTTTGGCCATAGCATCAGGACTCTTAGGAGTAATTGCTGCTACCTATTTGTGTGTAGTGAGTGTCACCTTATATGGAGTGGAGGTCATTTACTTAGATTGTTCCTCTTACATTCATGGTTTATGATAAAAATAATTGTTTGTTTTCACTGGTTCAATGCTCCATGTTTGGGACTCTTTGTTGATTTTAAATTTTAAGCCATGGGGAAAAGTACCTGTTTTTGTTTTCTCCTTCTTTGCTTCCAGAAATGCTTCCTTGTAATTAGGCTTGCCAGAAAAAACACAAAATGTCCAGTTATATTTGAAGTTCATAAAACAAAAATTTTTATGAGTATGTCCCACGTAATATTTGACAGATATTCATATTTTCTAAAAAAGTAGTCATTACTGGTCTGAAATTCTCATTTTGTTAGGTATACTTTGTTTTTATTTGCTAAGCCTGATAACCCTACTTCTAAAACAAAGTTGAAGGGGTTAGTGTTGTGGCTTAGTGGATAAAACTGCTACCTGTTATGCCAGCAACCCATAGGGGCACCAGTTAATATCCTGGCTGGTCCATTTCTGATCCAGCTCCCGGTTAATTGCTAGAAAAAGCAGTGGAAGATGATCCAAGTTCTTTTTTAAAAAGATTTTTTATTTATTTGTTTGACAGTTAGAGTTAGACAGTGAGAGAGAGACAGAGAGAGAAGTCTTCCCTCCCTTGGTTCACCCCCAAATGGCCGCAACAGCTGGAACTATGCCAATCCAAACCAGGAGCCAGGTGCCTCTTCCTGGTCTCCCATGCAGGGTGCAGGGGCCCAAGCACTTGAGCCATCCTCCACTGCTTTCCCAGGCCACAGCAGAGAGCTGGACTGGAAGAGGAGCAACTGGGACTAGAACCCAGTGCCCATATGGGATGCCAGCATCACAGGCAGAGGATTAATCTAGTGTGCCACGGTGCCAGCCCCCGATCCATGTTCTTGGACTCCTGTCACCCACTTGGGAGACTCAGAAGAAGCTCCTAGCTCTGAGCTTTGGGCTGGCAGCTTTTGAAAGGGGACACGAACATTCAGATAATAACAAGTTGTCAATTGGTAAATTAAAATAAAAACAACAATGAAATAAACTATGTATCTACTGAATGGCCAAATCCAGAACAGTAACAATATTATTAATTAACAATATTATATGAGCCATGGCTCACTTGGTTAATCCTCTGCCTGCTGTGCCAGCATTCCATATGGACGCCTGGTTCTAGTCCCGGCTGCTCCTCTTCTAGTCCAGCTCTCTGCTATGGCCCGGAGTGCAGTGGAGGATGGCCCAAGTGCTTGGGCCCTGCACCCGCATGGGAGACCAGAGGGAAGCACCTGGCTCCTGGCTTCGGATCGGCGCGCTACGCCAGCCGTGGCAGCCATTTAGGGGGTGAACCAATGGAAGGAAGACCTTTCTCTCTGTCTCTCTCACTGTCTAACTCTTATCTGTCAAATAATAATTTTAAAAAAGGCTAATCTTTACCTAATATATACTAATCTGATCTTCTGTATATAAAGAGAATTGAAAATGAATCTTGACGTGAACAGAAGGGGAGAGGGAGCGGGAGAGGGGAGGGTTGCGGGTGGGAGGGAAGTTATAGGAGGGGGGAAGCCATTGTAACCCATAAGCTGTACTTTGGAAATTTATATTCATTAAACAAAAATTTAATAAATGAAAAAAAAGAAAATATACAAATTTTAAATACAGAAAAAAGGCTAAATATACTCTTAGCTATTGTGATTCAGCAGTCACACTCCTAGATATATGCACTTTGTCAACAATAGATTTACCTCAAACATATCCACAAAGAAACCTACACATGAATGTTTGTAGTAGATTTATTCATGATTATCAAAATGAAAGCAATTAAGATGTTCTAGAGGTGAAGAGAGAAACTGTGGTAATCCATACACTGAAATATTCTGTACTATAAAGAAATGAACCATCAAGCCATGAAAAAGATATGATGGAAACTTAAATGTATACTAACAAGTAAAAGAAGCAAATATGAGGTGATATATATTGTCTGATTCCAATGGTACAACAATCTGGAAAAGGCAAAATTAGAGACAGTAAAAATATCAATGGTGGACAGTGGGTGGGTGAGGTGATAGATAAATTTATAGAGCACAGAGCATTTCAGGGTAGTGAAAATACTCTACATGATATGTAATGATGGGTACAGGTCAGTATATATTTTTCCTCAACTCATAGAATGTATATATCTCAAAGCACAGAATGTATACCATCAAAAGTGAACTCCAATGTGAACTGTGGATTTAGAATGATTATGATGTTTCCATGCAGGTTCATCAGTTGTAACTTGAGGAGGGGAAGATATTGATAATGAATAGATCTTAATCAGCCCTTTTCAAACCCAATAAATAATACCATTGACTGCCAGAAGCACAAAAATAAATGTTCAGAAGATATCCACCAATATATGAGTTGGTTATGCATCAAAATCCATGGTCATTATTTCAGCAAAATTTGGTTGATTTCACAATTAAATAAAGACATGGGTTATATTTGTCTGTTCTTGGTGTATTCAGTAGGTTGCTATGAAAATGAGAAAGAAGAATTGAAACTGATTTTATCAAACAAGAAGATAACATAGGATTCTGGATAAGTTCTTTCACCATTTTGAGCCTTAAGTCCTTCATGTGTGTAGTAATACAAAAAGTTCCTGTATTCCCCTCACTATATTTATTCTATTAACATCTCATGTTAGTGTCTTTGTCACAATTAATGAACCACATATAGCTTTCCCTATTTTTTTTCAAGAAGATTTATTATTTATTTGAAAGTCAGAGTTATAGAAAGGGCAGGAGAAACAGAGCTCTTCCAACTGCTGGCTCACTCCCCAGATGGCTGCAATGGTCAGGACTGGGCCAAGCCAAAGCCAGGAGCCAGGAGCTGCAGCTTCCCCTACTTTTTTACCCCTTCCACTCCTCCTTGCCTCTAGTAATCAACTTTCTGTGTTCAGGATTGAGATTTTTAAAAAGCATTTTAGCTCCCACATGCAAGGGAGAATATGTGATGTTTATCTTTCTGTTTCTGGCTTATTTCACTCATCAGACTGAACTCCAGATCCATCCATTTTGCTGCAAATGACAGAACTTCACTCTTTTTTATAGCTGAATATTTTTCCATTGTATACACATACCACATTTTGTTTATCTATTTATGAATTAGATATGAAACTCCCTGAGCTACAGGAATGGATTTTTAACTAAACAGAACATGTAAGATAGATTCCACTTATCTAGATATTTTTATGATAATTTTATCTTCTAACAAATAATGCAATTTACTAATCTATTATTATTCCTCTCAATTGTCTTCCACTTCTTGGAATTTCAGAAGGGATTTTTTTTTTTTTTGTCTGCTGTGCTTAGTAATTTTCACTTAAACATAGTGACTCCTTGTTGCCTGTGTAAATGAGTCATTGTTATCTTAAAGATGATGATACTAATGCACAAAAACCATAAGCATATTGCTCAACATCACCCATAAAATATGCAGCAGGGCTGGGATTAGAGTCTAGAAAGTATGATAACAGAGTTGACCTCTGTGCCATATTGCCCACACTGTAGTGGGCTGCTGGCTAAACAGATTTATGTGGTACAAACCAAATTGTGGGAAAAAAGCAATAAATATGATACTTCAAGAAAATACAGATAGCTAAAAACTAAAAGAACCATAATAAGGGTGTGAGAAAGTAGAATATTTGACATGAAATAAAAACCTTTGGGATCTATAGTTCCTTGTTAAAGAATATTAAAATTCATATTAGAGCTGAGCTATCTCACAGACTTACCTAATGTTTAAGTTAATCTCATACAGAATGTAGTTTAATTTACACCAGATTTATAAGTACTCTGTGTGCCTTGGTTGAAGGGATATAAATTTTTAAAAATTATCATATGTTAACAGAGAAGTAAGTGAAGCCTGGAATGAGGGAGACTGTTACAGTGTCCTGGGAACTTATCTTTTCTCTAGGTTCTGCATAAGAACTTTGGCTATGAAATTGCATTTACTAGAGTACAGGCAGAGTAGCAATGGTTCAAATTAGTTAATGACATTTTCTGGTCTGAGAATCTCCAAGTGGACCAGCACATGGATCCACAGCCACAAGCGGATGTGTAGTCAATGGTTATTGTGAGATGAATCAGAAATCCCACTTTTTCCCTTTTCTGAAATACTGGAAGTAAATTTCAAGAATTACAGAAAGGAATAATTCTTATTCTCTAAATATGACTCTGTGTACTCTAGTTAGTGTCTGGAAAAAAAAAAAAAAAAACACTTGTTGGTACATGCCTCTCCTATTTCACCGCTGTCCTCTTTGTCTTTCCATTATTGTAAAAACAGAAATCAGTAACCTTGGTAGTAATCTTAGGAAATTGCCTTAGCCTCTCTGAACCTCCCTTTCATTACTATAAAAGAGGACTAATAACCCATACTGGGATGGTTTCATAAGAATTTAATTAATTAAGTGCTTAGAGTGTTGAGCAGTTTCCAATAGTTAACAACAGCTAAATAATAATGATTATTATTACTGCTATTTCTCTGAGACTTAACACATGAACCTGGTACATAACAAGTGCTTTTTAAACACATAAGGTGGGGCTGGCACTGTGGTATAGCAGGTAAAGCTGCCGTCTGCAGTGCTGGCATCACATATGGGTGCCGGTTCAAGTCCCTGCTGCTCCACTTCTGATCCAGCTCTCTGCTATGGCCTGGGAAAGCAACAGAAGATGACCCAAGTCCTTGGGCCCCTGCACCCACATGGGAAGACCTGGAAGAAGCTCTTGACTCCTGGCTTCAGATGGGCCCAACTCTACCCATTGTGGCCATTTGGGGAGTGACCAGCGAGTGGAAGCCCTCTCTCTCTCTCTCTCTACCTCTGCCTCTATGTAACTCTGCCTTTCAAATAAATAAATAAATAAATCTTTTTTTAAAAAAACACATAAGGTTGGTTGTCAACTCTTGCAGAAGAGTGACAACCTCTTCTCTACTCCATTTACTCCTACTAGGTGCTTAGCATGTTTATTGACCCTGAATAGTATGAAGATTCAACAATGAACAAATTCAGTGCTCAGAGTCCAAATTCTGAAATTTGGTATTTTTACAGTAGGTAGGATTGTCATGGCATGGACTTTACACTTTGCTGTAAGTCATTTAAATGAGCTCCTTTCTTAATCTCTACTGTAGCCTCGCCTCAAGTTTACTGTTCCCCTCCTTGCTCTTTAGGGATGCCTGATATCCTAAAATATTTCCTCCATAAGGAAAATCCAGGAAGTCACACTTGAAATAGAAAGTGGTGAATTCTCAGCTATAATAGAATGTCTATATTTCAAAAATTTTCTGAGAAATTGCCTTTCTTTAGACCCTAGGGTTACAGACCCCAGTACTGAGTTAAACTGTGTCGCCATCTAGTGGTCAGATAGCATGGCGGCAGATGCAGAGTTTTTAATGACTAGACCAGTGGGAAGACAGGAGTCACCTGTCTACCTCTTTTATTTACACAGATAAAACAATGAAGCCAAAAAAAGAAGTGACCCAACACTTATCTCAGACAGCTAACTGAAGAATTTCCTGTTTATTTAATTGCTATTTTTCTCAACAGTATGCAATTTACACTTAATGGCTATAGCTAAGGGTGTAAGTTTTTATGTAACTACATAATAATCTTATGTACCTGAGTGTTCTGGCTTTTAAAATGGGCTGACATGATTGTTGTGAGTATCCACTGAATAGTAATAATGATGTGAAAGTGCTTCATAAATAATAAATTATTAAAGAAAGATATCTAAGTTAATGAAGGTTTTTTGTTTGTTTGTTTGTTTGTTTTTAAAAAGCATTTTGGTGTGGAAACAGATGCATCCCAATCAAAGCTGCCTCTGGGGACCAGTGTTGTGGCATAGTGGGTAGAACCACTGCCTGTGATGCTGGCACCCCATATGGGCACTGCTTCAAATCCCAGTTGCTCCACTTCCTATTCAGCTCTCAGCTAATGGCCTGGGAAAGCAGCAAAAGATTATGTAGATGATTGAGCCCTTGCCACCCATGTGGCCCCAGTGCTTGGGTCCTTGTCACCCACGTGGGAGACCTGGGAGAAGCTCATAACTCCTGGCTTTGGCATGGCCCAGCTCTGGCCCTTACAGCTATTTGGGGAGTGACCCAGTGGATGGAAGACCCACATATCCCAACAACTTCCCCCACCAACTCTACCTTTCAAATGGATAAATAAAACATTAAAAAAAAAAAGCTGCCTCTGCAGTTGAAAGATACTCACTTATTTATTCATAGCTTACTTCCATGAGTCTGTACTGTACTGGGCAGTAGCTATCTTATTGCTGAAGGCAGGGAGGACACAAAGACTATGAAAACAAACTTTTCTGTTAAAGAAATCACAGCCCGCTGATGAAGACAGACATCAATCCTGCTCTTGTGATAACAGATATCAGAGTAGCAACGAGAAACTGGTACCAGCTTGAGTGTGTACACATAAGAGAACTGTGCTCCATTCTGCCAAGCTGGGGTGGAGAGAGGCTGTTGAAACAGTCTATGCTTCACTAGAAGAAAGTAACCTTGATTTGCATCTCAGATAAACACTGGGGGTATGCCAAGGAAGTAAAGGGGATGGCTGGAAGGAGGAAATTCTAGATGTGGAGTGCTAAAAACTCTGAAAAGTGCTAGTAAAAAGAACAATATCAAACTATAGTTATGAATATATCCCAGTTTGGCAACCTATGCCTTTAGAAATTCATGTCTCTCATTCCAAACAAGCAACAAAATAATTTGGCTTGGGGCCATGGTTTCATAACTTATAACAAAATATGATATTTTGTTTGCAGTTACAAAAACGAAGATCATTTAAAATTGTGAGATATTGTATAATCTGGAGGGTCAGGGCTAGCTGGTGAGAACTGAGTTGTTTCCTGAAAGCTCATCTAGACTAACGGTTCTACCCAGTTTTGTACTGCATACCTGTCCTTTAGTTCCATCTTTAATGACTACTGAGATTTTCTTCTCTCTCCCTATCATCATATTTAGTGTTTAAAAAAATCTTAGTGGTCTAAAAGTCATACAATTTATTTTCCAATTGCTTCTAGCCTTCCTTATCATCTTCTGGTATTACGAGAATTGGTTTTTGTACAGAATGATTGACAGCCATCTATCCATACATTATTCATTCTAAATCTTCCCTTCTGGACTATCTCAGAAAAGAAGTTTTCATTGTCCTTCAAAACATAATAGTAAGGACATCTCTGTCCACAAAAGACATTTCTGTTCACTGTGGAAGTTGAAAATTATATTCTTCCAGGATGTGTTTTTCTATGCCTGTACACGTCAAGGAGAACAGAATATGTTAAGGTTGTAGGTAAATAACTAGGTAGAATAATTGAAAAAGCAAGCAAGCAAACTCTTGGCTAAGGGAATGGGAAAATTCCAAAATTCACAAAACACTATGTTTTTAAAAATTTATTTATTTATTTGACAGGTAGAATTACAGACAGTGAGAGAGACAGAGAGAAAGGTCTTCCTTCTGTTGGTTCACCCCCCACATAGCCACAATGGCTGGAGCTGCGCCAATCCGAAGCCAGGAGCCAGGTGTTTCTTCCTGGTCTCCCATGTGGGAAAACACTGACTATGTTTTAAGAACTCATTTTGAGCCTCTGTCATTCTTCATTTCTCCAGCACAAGCACTGTAATTTTCAAAAAGGTGCAGTGTTCTGACTTGGTGCTTACTTAAGTTACTCTTTCTGCCTTGGACTGCCTTCCCTCCCCCTGACTCTCATCCACACTTTTTCAATGACAATTATCATTGAAGAGTGAGTCCAGGGCCTGCCTCTGTGGCCCAGCATAATGGGTTAAGCAGCATCCCATTTGAGTGTTGATTGGACTCACTGCACCTACTTCTAATCCAGCTCCCTGCTCATGCACCTGGGAAGGCAGTAGATGATGGTCCAAGTACGTGTAACCCTGCTTCCCACGTGGGAGACCAAGATGGAGTTCCCAGCTCTTGGTTTCAGCCCCAGCATTGTGACCCTTTGGGGAGTAAACTAGTGGATGGAAGATCTCTCTCTCTATGTGTCTATCCCTCTCTCTCTTGGTCACCCTGCCTTTTAAATAAATAAAATAAGTATTATAAAAAAAAGAGAAAGCCCAGAAATGAATAATCTGGGAAAGATCTGTCAATTTCCTTGGCTGGAATACATGTACTCTTGAATCCATACACTCTCTTACCTCTTGTGCTGTTGTGCTATGGCGGTCTGATTGATTGCAAGCATGGCTCTAGTTGTTCCTGCCTCCCTGTTTTAGATGCTTTTTAGTGAAACTTTGGACTGCCTCCTATCAAGAGACTATTTTCTCATTCCCTGAAATCTGGGTTAGCTGTGGGTCTTACTCAAGCCATTAGAGTGTTGAAGAATTTCAGCTTGCTAGCTTCAAGCTAGAACTAAGAAAGATTATTTCACCTAAAAACAAAGATTTCTGAAATCTTAATGCAAGGATATTACTTAAGTGGTGCCTCATAAAGAAGATAACAAAAGAAAAATGTATTGAGACATACCTGCACTGAAAACTGTCATGGATACAGAACACTGCGTCCTTAGCACAAATGGCCTTGGACAGTGTCTTTTAGGGCACTGTGAAAGCCAACCTTAAGAAATGAGATTTATCCAACAGGCATGGTGGGAGAGAGCAAAACAAAAGCACATTTCTTAGAAATATATCTTGTGGGATTATCTCAAACTTAAAAAAAATTGCTAATTATTTCTCTGACTTCTGTCAGTTTTCATTAATTAGCAGATAAGATTATTGGGGGATGTGAGTTATTGTGTAGTGTTAGTCTATGTAGTGACATAATTATTTTTGGCAGGACTCAGAAGGCACATAAGTAACAACAGCTCAAGGTACCAGCTGCCTTCTACTGAAAGCTTGACATTGTCTTTTGATGATTGCCAATTCTGCCAAAACTGTGTAAAATTCTGGGCATATAGTGTCCCTACAAGAAAAAATTACCCCATATAAGAAAATATCTATGATCACCAATGTACTTGGACCCATTAATCATAAAGAACTAAATGATTTCTATGGATTTCATGACTTCAATAGGAGATTTTATTGACTTCTCAGAGTAAACTGGACATTCGGTTCAAGGAAAGACAAAGCTAATATGCAACAGGAGTACCTTCCTGCTTCCTCACCTTCTTCTCTGAAGCCTCTGATTCATCCTTCATTTGTGTACTGTGTTGTTCAGACTCCAGCCTTCAGTTCAGAAGCGGAGCTTGAGTGTGCGTATGGCTGTCATCACTTTTACTGAATGTCAGGTGTACCATTCTCTTCACCAGCCAACATCCCTGGTCTAAAGTTTACCACCACAGAAAAAGTAGTCTGGAGTTCCTTTTGAATTACACCATAACAGCAATTCCTCTGGATGCTCACCTACCAGTTCTTCATTAGATTCCAAGTGACAAGGACAGGCATTCATAGCAGTGGCCTATGCACTTTACTGAAAATATGCTATTTGGGAGAGGAATATTATTCTCAGGAAAGAGTTCAGGAAAGTCTGCGTTTGTAAATGCACAATATACATTACTAAGGGTGAAACATGATTCTAAAGAGTTCTGTAACGGAAGTTTGAGATGCTTCCCACTCATACCCATGGAGATTGCCTCTCAGTAGATGAAATCTACAGCTACATCCTCTCAGTATAGAAGTTATGAATTGTATTAGCAGCTTGCAACAGATATTGATGAAATAATACTTATCTATCAAGAAAGAAATTTATTTTTTCCCCTTGCAAAACACATCCAGAGATATAAAATCTAGGGTTACTAAATTATCTCCATGGGCTCTTCCTCTTTCTGCTTTACTGTATTTTGCATATAGTTTCTGTCTTCAAGGTCACCCCAGTCCAAAATGGCTAATGGAGGTCCAGGCATCACATTATACCTCACATAGAAAAATGGAAAAGTAGAAGGGACAATGAGAGTTTTTTTTTTTTTTAACTTACCTGTCACTTTTTAAAGAACCTTCTCTAAAAACTGTTACCAAAAACCTCCACTTATTACTACTGGCTAGAAGTTAGTCCCGCGTCTGTATCTGTTGAAATGAATGCTGGATGATGTAGACTGTTAGCTGGGTGCTTTGTTGTCTTGAGTTCATTAGGGATTCTACTACTAAGAAATAAGTAGAAAATGGATATTCAGAAGACAATCAGCTAAATGTGTTCTACTAAGTTAAAGATATGGAAGAGAGAAGTTTTGCAAAGGTCTGACCCTGAACTAATAGAAATGACAAGGGCAGAGTCCAAAATTTTGCCTCTAGACTCAATAAACCCAGAAGTCATTGGTGAACTCCCCTGTTAGGGCAATTTGGGCTTGAATAAGAAAGGTGGGAGGGAACTCTGTTGTTCTGTAAATACCACTTTTGGCCATCTGTGGAGGAAGAGTGTTTCAGGATATATCTCAACCATATTTTTGGTCCCAAATGACAGAAGGTACCAATCAAGACCAAATGTAAGATCTCTATATTCACATCCAGTAGATCTTGCTCTCAATATATTTATCTGGCCTGGAATTTATTCGCTGTAACAAACCCCTGGAATCTGTTGTGCACATATTACTAATCCTTGGAGCTGGGAAGTTTTTTTTTTTTTTTTTAACTTTTATTTAATGAATATAAATTTCCAGTGTACAGCTTATGGATTACAATGGCTTCAGTTTTAATGATGGAGTAAGTATACTATTAGAAACAAGTGCTAGGCCGGCGCCGCGGCTCACTAGGCTAATCCTCCGCCTTGCGGCGCCGGCACACCGGGTTCTAGTCCTGGTCGGGGCACCGATCCTGTCCCGGTTGCCCCTCTTCCAGGCCAGCTCTCTGCTGTGGCCAGGGAGTGCAGTGGAGGATGGCCCAAGTGCTTGGGCCCTGCACCCTATGGAAGACCAGGAGAAGCATCTGGCTCCTGCCATCAGATCAGAGTGGTGCGCCGGCCGCAGCGCGCCAACCACGGCGGCCATTGGAGGGTGAACCAAGGGCAAAAGGAAGACCTTTCTCTCTGTCTCTCTCTCTCACTGTCCACTCTGCCTGTCAAAAAAAAAAAAAAAAAAAAAAAAGAAAAGAAAAAAAAAGAAAAAAGAAACAAGTGCTGCTAAACTTGTAAACACTTTTCCATTTGCATCTTGCTCTCCTGGTATGTTCCTGTGATATCAGGGATAATGCCACTGCATTTCCTTTTGTTTAATTATTATTCAGGAAGATGTTGGTTTACTCTTTATCTCTGCTTCAAGATGGCCAAAAGAGTACAAAATGTGTGGTAAGTTTTTTCAATATTCAGTTGACTTGAAGACTGTATTGTGCAAGTTGAACTGGGCCTATACTAGCTTTTCTTTTCCCTAGCATTGGAGGAAGATGTCCCTTTGCAATAGTTAGATGTAGAAGGAGAGTTCCTGTGCCATGACACTGATGAAAATATTCACATTACATAAAGGGAAAGACTACACAGCAGTCTTCCCCCTTACCAACCTACTTTGTCTGTTACATTTAATTCCACAACTCTTTTCCTCTTGTCCCTGATTGTGCATTTCTCCCTCCTATTACAGTGTAATGGCACACACTTGCCCAGCTTTCCAGAGCAACGCCCTCATTTGCTCACGTTCCTCTGACACTCACTTCCCTAAATCCAAGTGGTTAGATTATATTTTTCCTTCAGAGTTCAGTTGAACCAGCACATTCTCAAAGGAGCAGTGAACTCTGAAGAATCTATTCAATCACCACTCAATATCCCTGGGGGATTGGTCGAGGATCCTCAGAGGATACAAAAATACATATAGGATAAGTCCATTATGTAAAACGACAAGAGTATTTGCATATTTTAAGTCATCTTTAGATTACCCATAGTGCCTACTACAATTGAAATACTATTAAAATGTCAATATTATAATGCTTATAAAATCTATACATATTCAGAACAGATGAAATTTTCTCCCAATATTTATGATTCACAATGGGTTGAATCCACAGATGTGGAACTCTATGGATATGGAGGACAACTTTATATGTACTTGAACTGCCTCTCCTATTACGTATATCTCAACTTGTGTTTATGTAGATATCACTGTTAATGTGATTTTCTGATTAATGTTCTTCCATCCTATTTAACTTTAGCCACATTGATTGCCAGGAGCAAAGTGTTTTGCCAATTGTTGTACCATCAACATCCAATGTGTGCATAGTTAATACTACATGTTCTGTAAATATTTTGTGAATGAATATATGAGCCCTTTTCTAACACTGTTCCTGACATATAAAAGTCATACTCACATACCTTTTTTTCCCATATAAAAATGGCAGTTTATTTACAAGTATCCGTACAGTTTGAATGACAAGTCAGGACCTCACAGAAACAAACAAAAAAGCATTCTTTTTGAAGAGAAGTTGCAACATTCTGCATCCGTCAGAAGCAAGATGAACAGACCTATATACACCATGAGCTAGGCACACGGACACTGGCCTTTTTGATTCTTGGAACTGAAAAATGTGTAAGTAAGCTTGGGTGTGGCACCCTTCTACACTGAAACCACGCGTGGATGAGGGCACACAAGAAATACTGGGAAGCACCAGGAAGCTTGAGCCGGTGGGACAAAGCCAGTGTCTCTCTCGTGCCTGGCCAAAATCCTGGGGCACAGGCCCTGCCCCGGCTGAGACTGGAGACAAGTCCTTAGTCTTGACCCCAATCCTCAAGATACATACACACATACCTTTAAAAAGTATATCAACTGAACAGATTAATATACATTCAATAAACAAATTTATGACCGAATTGTTTAAGACTGTGTGTGTTAGTATATAATGAATGCCCACTTTACTGCACTGATAGGTTTTTATTGCAAGTCTTCAGTTAACTGCTTGTCTGAATTTGGGCAAGTCACCTAATATTTCTGGGTGTGTTTCCTCATTTGAGGAACAGGATAAAAATTTTGAATTTTGAATTTTGTTGTCAAAGTTAAATGAAATTACATAAAAACTGCCTAGCCAAATGCCTTGTCTGAGCTAAGATCTCAAATGGTAGCTACTGGCATGACTGAATTTGTGTATAAAATCTGTTAAATCAGGATGTAGAATTCAGTTTGTTTGAATTCCACACACAAAGAAACAATTGTATACACAGATATAGTCAATAAATAATTGTAAAATAGACAGATTAATCATTCCATTTTGAGAATGGCTTCAAATCTCTATTGTGGGGAATAAGCCAAAGCAATGCAGACTGTGGCCACTAGGTGTCGATAAATATACACTCTTAAAAAGCCTGGATTCTGGGATTGATTCTGATGTTAAATGTTCTTGTACAAAGTGAAATTAGAACACTGCAACTCTCTATAAGTAAAATTATGTGCTTAGTAATTATTCAAACATTTTCAATTTCAACTATATAGGCATGGCTATCGAATAATCAAATTTTCACACTCTTCCTATTTTTTTCTTTCTATTATACTAACAGGGAACAAATAACAAAGCCTTTGACTTTCACCAAAACTTTAGGCACACACATAAACAAAGAAGCTAAGGTTCATATAGCAAACACATGGCCGAGCTGAAATACAGAACTTTACACTTATAGCTTAGCTCTCTTCAGCCCACACCAACCAAAACAAAGGCCAGTCAATGTTTTTACCTTTTTGATTCTACTTGTTGACATGTCCCCCAGCATTCATGATTCAGATTACTTCTATTTCAGGAGTTTGCCTACAACTTCTGCCAGGAGATTTCCTACCCCATTCCATCTCATTCAATGCCCTGGTTGTCCAGGTAATGACTGATTTCCCCCTCGAGTCTCCAAAACATGTTAGCCTCCCCTCACTGCATGGAGTTTCTCTGTTATATACTGTATTGGTCTGCTAAGACTGTTGTAATAAAACACCACAGACTGGGTGGCTTAAGCTATAGAAATCTGTTTCTCTAAGTTCTGGGGGCCAGAAGTTTATTAGCAAGGTTTCAGCAGTTGCTTTCTTTGGTTTCTCTTCTTGGCTTATACATGACCACTTTCTTCCTGTGTGCTCAACTTGTCTCTTCTCCCAGCATGTCTACGTCCTAACCTCTTCTTATAAGGGCACAGGTCAGAGTAGATCAGATCTTGACCTAATGACCTAATTTTAACTTAACTAACTCTTTAAATACCCCATCTCCAAATGGAGTCATATTCTCAGTTTTTAGAGGCTAGCATTTGGAGGGGTATGCATCTCAATCCATAGTATACCTTATCAGAGGACCCCCAAATTTCTCAGTGACACTTACCACAGATTATTAACATGCAAAATCCATTGCCTGAAGGCTCTCAACGTCTTTACATTCCAGAACCATGTCTGTTTGCCACCTCAGTATCTGCACCTGAGCCTGACTGACATATAGTCCATAGTAGGTTGCCGTCTTATTGCCATCAATGTCAACCTCTTTATTACTCTTTCCTGCATTACTCCAGTGTCTGGAACAATGTGGCTCAGTAAGTATGTAATTATATTTAAGGCTAAGGAGAATTTCTTGAGTACTATTTTTTTTTCTTTTCATTTAAGCCAATTGCCTACTTTCTTTAGTAAGACAACCCCCTGAGGTAATACCCCCTCATCACATGTATGTGTATTTTAGCATTAGCAAACATATATGTGCGTTAGCAATAGCAAACTAAGGCAGGCTGTTTCCTGCCCTGAAGCGTGCTTTATAACCTCACATTGGTCATGGCCCAGGTTGACCAGCTGCACTCTTGGAGGCTCACTGCTGACTAAGTAGTGTGAGCTCTGGACACGGGCAACAGATGGTGCCCTATTCAGCATTCCCCTGAGTCCAGGCACTGGGGCCTCTGCCGTGGCCTGGACTGTTCCCCTGCAAACCACAGCTCTCGCCCATTCACAGATGAGAAGTCTGTGAAGCAAGGGTTCACAAGCATCTGAACCCACATTCCGCATTTTTCTAGATCTCTCTCTCTCAGTCCTCAGAACCCTGAACTGCCCTTTCAAATGGCCAGAAGCTGGCTGCTGGGGCTTGCAGATGCCTTTTTCCCCAGACTCATCCTCTGGGGCCATGCCAGGCCCAAGAGCTGGCAGAGGATTCCTGGTGATATGGGAAAGAGTCTGGTGCAAAACAGAAGGAAGGGCGGGACAGGCATGGGTCAGAAGACTTTTTGGTCTGATGGCTCTCTTCTCCCAAATATACAGAAAAGCCGGGCTGCCTTTGTATGTTTTACATTCTGCTGTTTCACCTAACAAAGTATACTAAACCCACAGAAAAATTACTCAAAAAACACTTCCCTGGGACATCACCTCTGTAGAGTCAGAGCTTCTGAACAAATATAATACGTGGAACCAGGCGAGCCTGAAGCTGAACACCAGCTCTACCACCACCATCTGTGTGATGCTGGACAAGCCACTTCCACTTTCTCAGTTTCAGTTTCCCCAACTGAAAAATAGATTTGAAGAAAGTTAAATAAAATCACATGTTTTCGATAAGATCTTGAGTGTGATCTTTCCTGTTAATCTCAAACTGATTGCCAGGACTCAAAGCAGGGGTTGAAACATTAGGTAGTCAAATGTGACACCTGTTAAGTATTCATCAGCAGCGGGACCAGACACTCCCAGCAGGAAATACAAAAGACAGTCAAAGTCTCTCTGCTACCTGGTCATGAATTTAACTTTCTCTCTCGGTCTGTATATTCAGAGTCCTGAGAAGAGTAATTAAAGATGCATGACAAGTGCAAGAGGCAAAGAACAGCAATTTAAAAATATGTACCCTGCAGAAAAGCAATAGGCGAAACACGGGCATGAAATACAGAAAACAACAGAGCTCGCATTCTTAATAAGTCACAAAGAAAATGGCAGTGACACTCAGTGTTTACATTTAAGCTTTGCTTTTTAGTCATGCATTAAGAGATTTGGACAGGGGCCAGCGCTGTGGCATAGTGAGCTAAGCAGCCGCCTCAGGCACTAGCATCCCATATGGGCACTGGTTTGAGTCCCAACTGCTCCACTTCACCTCCATCTCTCTGATTTGGCCTGGAAAAGCAGTTTAAGATGGTCCAAGTCCTGGGTCCCTGCACCTGTGTGGGAGACCCAGAAGAATCACCTGGCTCCTGGCTTTGAATTGGCCCGGCTCCGGCCATTGCGGCCATTTGTGGGGTGAACCAGCTGATGGAAGACCTTTCTCTCTGTCTCTCCCCTTCTTTGTCTGTAACTCTACCTCTTAAATAAATAAATGTTTAAGAGAGAGGGAGAGAGGCCCATTTTTATCCCCTTATTGAGAAAACTTAAAGAAAAGGGAAAGAAATCATCACTAAACAAGGGAATGCCTCTGAAGAAGAATGAAATAGTATTCAAGGAAAGGGGGGAAAAAGAGGAACAGAAAAGAATTTTCTTCTTTTATTAATGATCTGAAAGTATGATTTTTCAGGATCCCATTGTACAGTCTGAAAAAGACAACACTGGAGACATTGTTTGTAACACTAGTAGGGTTTGGGTCAATGACACACTTAGTAACCAGCAAGCTCTGAACATCTAAAAGAATCTTTATCATTCTATTCTTCTAGCACTTTCCGTGACACTCTTGTCTATGAGCCAAATTGAAGAACAATCTATCTTTTCTAAAAAAGATTTATTTATTTATTTAAAAAGCAAAGTTATAGAGTGAGGGAGAGACAGAGAGCAGGAAAGATGTCTATGTGCTTGTTCACTCCCCAAATGGTCACAGCAGCCAGGGTTGGGCCAGGCTGGAGCCAGGAGCCAGGAGCTTCATCCAGTCTCCCACATTAGGTGGCACAGGTCCAAGGATTTGGGCCACCTCCCATTGCTTTCCCAGGAGCACTAGCAGGGAGATGGATCAGAAGTAGAACAGCCGGGACATGAACAAGCACCCATATGGGATGCTGACATCCCAGGCGGCAGCTTAACTCACTTATCCCACATTGCTGGCCCCTAGAAAGCTATCTTCTTACCATGATGAACTGGCTGGAAAAAGTTCTCATTTTAATTAGTTTATCCAGAATACATAGGTAGTATATACCTACGAGAAGACTGAAATAGAGCAAGACATTTGATTATCGTGGGAATATTTTGTCTTCAAATCCTGGCTCTTCTTACCAACTACACAACCTTAGGATAGTTCATCTAAAGCTCAGGCTTCAATTCCTTCCTAGAAGAAAGGGGAGATCACAGGGGAGCCCAGTAGATATGTTGGGGGAGTTAAAAGTGATTTCATATGTGAAGGATCCAGATTGCATCTCACAAGGTAAAAATGTTCTGTCTCTGCAAGTTACTGCTGCCCCAGTAAGGCTGGACTTCTGTGCAACCAATAAAATGAGGAATAGTTAAATACCAATCATATAACGGTCTTCAGAAATTCATGAAAAATGCTTAATATGCAAAAATATTCCTATACTTCACACATTTTTCAACCAAAGTGAACTTATCTTTTAATCACATTTTCCTACAAACTTTTTGAAGTACTTCTGTAAAAGCAATAATAATTCCTAACATGTTAATATTTACCTTTAAGGAATTCAAATTGCTAATTTTTACACCCTCAAATGTTGCCATAATTTTACTTACTAATTGAAGAAAATGGGTCCTATAAAAGTCATTACTTATTTATTTATTTATTTGTTTATTTGGTACTACAGATAGGATGAGATGAAATCCAGCTCTCACTAGTAGGCAAAAGTGGGTTCTTCTTTTTATTTGATTTATACATAAACAAAAGAAAAATAGCTTTGTCACAAATGCTGTATAATTTTTGTTTAACCCAGAAGTCAATAATTAAATGTTCTGGTTATTTGTATGGATAGGCCCACTTCACCAGCTATGCCTCCTGGCCCCACTTGGTGCGATTATAAAGACCATTTGCCATATCATAGCCTTTAGATTTATTTTAAACAACAACAGTGTTATGATAAAATATTTTATTCATTTTTCTTCCCCCTCTTCCTACCCCCAAACCCTTAAACCTCTTGTTTTCCATGTTTGGTGAGAACAATTGTTATATCAAGTGGCCAATAAGGCAATTTTGAGTAAAAATTCCCAAATAAAAATCACAGGGATACTTACCATCCTAATACATATATTATTTAATAAATATTAATAATAATAATAGTGTTATATATATATATATTCATTTTTGTAGCCTGGGTGTTTTGGACATGTGTTGATATACTATAAAAGGTTTCAGAATGCAAATATTCTCTTTTTGATTACAAGACTAAAACATTTAGAACACTATCCACAGTACTTAAACCAACCAAGATCACTCCAAAGTGGCATGGGATTTCAAGCCTGCAGAGAATGACAGAATCAAATGAGAGAAATAAAGTTCTTAGCATACTAAATTACATGATTTCCAGTTCCTATGATGTTTTATCATCAGATTGAAAAATATTTTTAAACACTATTACCTTTCAACATGGACAGTAACTCACGACTCATCTGTCCATCTATATATGTAGTACATATATGTGTATATGTGTCTTTCTTTCAAACAAAATGAAAATAACATCTTAAAAAAAAATAAAACAACTCTGAGAAAGTTTCAGGGGATGGGAGGGACCACAGGATGAATAACAAGGTTAGACAGCACTAATGAAGGGTTCTGCAAATCTTAGGACACTGGCTGAGCTTGGGTAACTAGATCTGCCTCTTTGCCCTAAAGGACACCAAGCCTGCCTCTTCAACAAGTCCAGCCAGGTTCAGACAACCTAAACTGACAGAAGGAAACTAGAAGAGAAGATAAACTGGCTAACCCCAAATCACATTTTGCTGCTGTTGAATCTTCTTCCTGTTCGGATTTTAGGGAGTTGAGGATACCAGCAAATAGGTGCTTTAAGTTATCATGGGTCAAAAAGGTTTCTTCAAGCTAAAATTAATGTATTGTTTCTAGTCTCTTTTTATTTCACAAGTGAAGAGAAAATCTATTAATTAATTCCTTATTGTCGAAAGGACTATGGTAGAAGAGACACTCTTATAAATTAGCTGATTTTGTATGATTTTTCTGGCAGGAAGCATTTGATCAGTTGATGGTCGACTCCAGACTTCCACTGGCCAAATACTGTTCATCTTCTTTGAGGGGTTTGGCAGGTTTTCTGTCCTTAGGAAATGAGTTGGAAAACATCAGCAAGACTTCAAAGCCGTGGCTTGAGGTTATCAGCTGATTTATGAATATTTCCATCATTTATCAGAACACTAAGTCCTTCCTGTGGAATTGTAATCTTAATATGTAAATAGAATCAGGGAACTGCTGGTTATCAAATCGGAAACGACTGAAGCAAAATGTCCAACCAAAATAATAGCGGTCTTAACATCTGTGCAAGGCACAGGGGAGTGTTTGACAAGTATGAAATTTTGGACACTAGAAACACAATTTCTTTAATTTATGTTCAGTGCTATATTTTTTTTTACACTTTTCCAAATGAGGGCATTAACTGTATCCCTAAAGTTTTCATTGATTGACCCCCCCCCTCCCCCTGCCATTTCTCAGTTCCCCTCACTCTCAACAATTCTAAGTCAGGAGCAGCAGATGTCATTTTAATTGTTTCACTGTCTTGTTTCCTGAGTTTGGGGAAGTTGCAGGACCTCTGTAAATCCTTAGTATTCATAGATTCATAGAATAGGAAACCTAAAAATAATACTAAAGAAGAGAAAATCCTAGATGCTGTCCCAGAGATTCTTTTTCAGGAGGTAGGCTTTAGGAAATAAATAAATGAGTAGGCTTCAAGTAGTTCATGAACAAATCAAATTAAAAGATAATGCAGAATCTCCATGAACATTTTTCAGTCCCTGAATATATGTCTATGGAGCTATCTAGATGATTTTCACTCGGGGCCAGTTTTTGACCCGAAGGGACAGTGATAGATAATCTATGAGGACTTTCACAGATTTAGGAGCCATGGGGTCTGTTCTTTGATAATAGAAAATATTGATGTGAGTTAATGTCCTCACCTCAAGATACCAGTTCTTGGAATGGCAACTTCTGAATCATTCTGGGTATCTTTGGTAAGTTAAGCATCCACTCATCTCAATAGGAAAGAAGAAGTGGAACAGAGGGAAAATGGTCAACTAATCGAACCTAGCTTTGGAGGACTGTCCAGGCCCTAGAGTGAATTTTTTATTTTTTTCTCAGTTTTGTTGATATGGAGTCAACTCTTTTTCAGTGTAGGAAATTTGAGAAGCCCTGAGATGAGACTTGATGTATTATTGTGACAAACACTAGGTTATCTTTCTACATACATTATTAGTCTTTAGTTCCAGTTATGAGATTCTTTTTCTTTTCTTTCTTTCTTTATTTTGAAGGGCAGACACATACACACACACAGAGCAAGAGAGACTGAGACAGACAGAGGTCTCCCATCCACTAGTTAATTCTCCAAATACCCACAGAACTCAGGGCTGGGCCACACCGAAGCTGGGAGCCGGGGACTCAGTTGAGGGCTCTCTTGTGGATAGCAGGGGCCCAGTAACTTAAGCCAACACCTACAGACCTGCAGGTGTACATTAGCAAGGAGATGGAATCCTTAGCAAGAAGATGGAATTCAAAGCAGATCAGGGACTTCAGCCCAGGTATTCCCACATGGGGATGTAAATGTCCCAAGACAGGTCTTAAATGCTGTCCCAAATGTCTGCCACTAGCTACAAGATTCTTCAATTCTCTTGGCAAGCAACAACCTCCCTGGGTCCATGACTTAATTAACTGCTAAGAATTTCACTTCTTATGAGCTCCGTGATCTTGCTCCTTGTTGCCATTTCTTGTGGGCTGAACTGTGTTCTCCCCTCCCCCAAATTTGAAAGGGTGACTGTGTTTGGACAAATGGCTTTAATGGGGGTAATTAAGTTAAAATGAGACCATTAAGGTGGGATGTCTGAGTCTGATGAAGCTGTTATTACACCATTGACTGGGAAGTTGATAAACAACAGACATGTATTTCTCACTGCTTTGCAGGCTGTAAAGTCCTAAATCAAGACACTGGCCAGTTCAGAGTCTGGTGAAGCCTAACTCCTGCTTGGTGAACAGCCATCTTTTGGCTATATTCTCATGTGGTGAAAAGGATGAGATATTTCTCTGGGGCTTCATTTAGAAAGGAACTAATCTCCTTCACCAAGGCTGTCATTTCACTTCTTCAAGGCCCCGCTTCCAAATATTCTGAAATTGAGGATTAGATTCACCCAATGAATTTGGAAAGACTGCAGATACTCAGACTGGACCAGTGGAGCTAGTGTAATCTGACTGACAAACTTCTGGAAGAAGAGATTAAGACATGCAGAGGGACCCTGGGTAGGAGCAACCAAGGAAAGACCATGTGAGGACAGAGAGAGAGGGCAGCTATCTTTGCACTTTACAGCGAGGCCTTAAAGAAACCAATCCAGACGACACCTTGATCTTGGACTTCTACCTCGCAAAACTGTAAGAAAGCAAATTTTTGTGGAGTCACCCATCTGTGGTGTTTTGTTATGGCAGCCCTATCAAACTGAGTCACCATTTCCTTGAGGAAAGTCCTAATCTGAGGTCTCATGTCTTCTGGATTGTCTGTTTTGTTGACTGCCTCTCTGACTGTCTGCTTAGACCTTCCCCAGATGAGCACCTATGGGTCACCTTGGACAATAGGTGTTGCCTACAGATGTGACAGATGGTACCCTTTGCTTGATGCTTGGTAAGAGATGTGGAAAGTTCCCCACCTTGCACCAACTGCACTTCCAGCCACCTTGAATTCCTCCTGAATACTGAAAAAATTTTTCATCTCCAGCCTGATTCTGTGCATGCTCTAATTTCTACTCACCTGCATCTTCATTGACCTGGCCAATTCCTGCAAATTCTTCAATCTTCCACTTAGAAGTGACTTTGAGAAGTTTTCTTTGACCTCTCACTCAACACTTCTGCCTATCATTTTGTATCTCAGAGGTCCCAAACATGGGTGTGGGTCAGAATCAACCAGCAGGCTTGTTAAAGTGAAGACTGATAGGTACCCACACGCAGTTTTAGTTTCGGTAGATTTGGGGAGCTGACATTGTGGCACAATGGGTTAAGCTGTTGCTTGCAGAGCTGGTATTCCATATGTGAGTACCAGTAGTGCTAGTCCTGGCTGCCCCAATTCCAATCCAGCTCTCTGCTGATACAGCTGATAAACCAGTAGAAAATGGCCCAAATACATGTGCCTTTATCACCCATGAGGGAGACCAAGGTGGAGTTCCTGGCTTTTGGCTTCTGGTTTCTGCTTGGCCCAGCCTAGGCCTTGACAGTCCTGACAGTCATTTGGCAAGTGAACCAACAGATGGAAGATGGCTCTCTCTCTCTGTCATTTTGCCTTTCAAATAAATAAATCTTTTTTAAAAATAGATTTTGAATGGGTTCAATAATTCAAAAATTAAGATTTATTTATGTGAAAGGCAGAGTTACAGAGAAAGAGGAAGAGACAGAGAAATCTTTCTTCCGCTGGTCCATTCCCCAAACGGCTGCCAACAGTTAGAACTGGGACTGGCTGAAGTCAAGAACCAGGAACTTCTTCCGGATCTCCCACGTGGGTACAGGGGCCCAAATACTTGCTCCATCCTCTGCTGCTTTCCCAAGTGCATTAGCAGGGAGCTGGAATGGAAGTGGATCTGCAGCAAATTGAACTGGCATCCATATGGGAAGCCAGCATGGCAGGCAGCAGCTTAACCTGCTACTCCACAACACCAGCCCTAATAGTTCAATTTTTTAATAAGTTCCCTGATGATACAGGTGCTTGCAGTTGATACTGGGACCACACTCTGAGACCTCTACTGATACATAGCCCATTTACATATGTTAATTTTCCTCTCATCTTTTTAAAAAATATTTTATTTATTTCTTTGAGAGGTAGAGCTCTAGAGAGAGAGGGAGAGACAGAGTAAAAAGGTCTCACATGGGCAAACTGTTGAAATCTTTACTTTACATATACTAAACTGATTTTCTGTATATAAAGAGAATTGAAAATGAATCTTGATGTGAATGGAAGGGAAGAGGGAGCGGGAAAGGGGAGGGTTGCGGGCGGGAGGGAAGTTGGGGGGGGGGGAAGCCATTGTAATCCATAAGCTATATTTTGGAAATTTATATCCATTAAATAAAAGATAAAAAAAAAAAAGGTCTCACATCTGCTAGTTCACCCTCCAAATTGCTGCAATGGCCGGAGCTGTTTCCATCTGAAGCCAAGAGCCAGGAACTTCTTCCGGGTTTCTCGGTGCAGGGGCCCAAGTATTTGGGCCATCTTCCACTGCTTTCCCAGGCAATAATTAGAGAGCTATATTGAGGAGGAGCAGCTGTGATACAAACCCATACCCATATGGGATGTAAGCACTGCATTTGGAGGCTAAGCCTGCTATACCACAGGGCAGACTCCAATTTTCCTCATCTTAGCATCAAAAATTGCAAACTCTTTAAGTACAAGATCTTGTCTTTCAAACTGCTGTGCCCAATATTTTTGCAAGCAATAGATATTCAATAAATAATTGTTGAAAGTGTGAGTGAATGAAAATAGAAAGTCTTTACACAGAGAAAATACATTTTAGAATAAGAGGATCCTTTAAAAGATTTTGTTGCACTAAGGCTAATTTAAAATACATAAACAAGAGAGTCAGTACTTATGTAGAAAGAATTCAGTGTCTAAAGCCATAATGTTGTTTATGCTGATTTGATTTATATACAAAGCCATTTTATAGGTACTTGGCTAGGGTTATTTGACCTCAGGGAGATGTTGTAAAATGTATAGCTGAAAAAGAGAAATGTAAAATAAGATGTGAACGTGAGGTGTTAGGAAAACCAGTCATTATCTAATGAACACAGAAGGAGCTACAATGAACTTGTAAAATAAAGGAGGCCCCAAGACCCTTTATTCCTCCTCTGGTAAAACTTAAAATCACAAATCAGAGTTGAAGAGGCAGAAGAAACAAAACTGAAGGACACTTGTGCAGACTGTGCCTGCTTGAAACACTGGGCAAAGAGTACAAACTCTGCTGCTTAGTGAGTTCCCTAACATTTTCCTGTGCCCTGCAGCCCTCCAAGCCTCCTTCCCACCCTCTACCTCGTGGTCTCATCAACCCATTAGGACAAGGAGTCCCATGCAGGGACCCAGTGGGCTGTGAGCTATTGACTCAGCTGCTGTTACACAAATATTTGTACTCAGGGACCACTGAGAATGAAAGAGTGATAGCAATTCACCAATCCCCAACATTTTTCTTTGGCTTTCATTAAATGATAAAGCAATCAGGTAGAAAGCCCCATTTGCTGACCAGCTCACTAACAATGCTTTATGTTATGAATCAAAAGAGCAAAGCAACTTCCCATCTTGAACATCCAAGAGGGGATTGCAATGAACAGAACATGCATGTCCCCCAAAGTTCGTTGGTTGGAAGTTGACCCCCCATAGTAATGGTTTGATGGTGGTGCTGTCACATATGGAAATTTCTGTGACAACTCTTACCCCTTCCACAATGTGAGAACACAGCCATTCCTGAGCCACGGAGCAGGCCTTCATCAGATCTTGAAGCTGCCCGTGCCTTGATCTTGTACTACCTAACCCCCAGAACTATGAAAAATATGTTTCCTTGGTTTTAAAACCATTCCATTTAAAATAGTTTTGCTATAGCAGCCCAAGCTGATGCAGGTGGGGCTGCAAGGGTCTCCTTGACTTCACTCACCCTAGTGAGTGTATATGTAGCCCAGGAAAAGGAGGGTTCTCAGGTTCAAGTAGTAGCAAAAGGTTCTTTCTCAACTCCGGTTCTATATCTGGAAATCTAAACTGGCTTTGTTTCTGGTATTAGATTTATCAACCTAACATTCACAAACCAGATAACTACTTTTCTCCTCAAAACTCTTCACTGTTACTCCTTTGCCTCTAGCTAGGGTAACAATATGTCTTTGTTCAACAAAGAAATTCCTAGTTCATATGTTTGTAGGGTAATTATTTTTGCATCTCTCAAAAGCTTCCTGGTCTAGACAAGTATATGATCGCCAATTCATTATATGCAAGACTTTTACAATCTGGTCCCATCATTTTGTATGGTTTCACTTTGTGCCATTTCTGCTCTCCTGCAACTAAACAATGCTAATTAGTTATTTTTTTCTGAATATTATTCTTCTGTGCCCTTGTACATGCTATTTCCTCTGCTGGATTTGTCTTCTTTTTCCCTATTCAACCATCTCATTCCCTTGTTAGGTGACTACTCAACATTCAGGCTGAAGCTTACAGGCTTTGCAATGTCTTCTCTAACTTAAAGAATCCTCTGCAATCTCCTGTTGCATAGCAAACATGTTCACTAAGCCATCTGATGCCCTATTTTGTAAATGTCTTTACATCAATTTATATCCCAGTCATAAATAACTTTCAATAAAACAAATAATTCTCATTTTTGCATGTCATCTCAGTGCTGCATGAGTGAATTATTATAAAGAATATACCTACAAGGATCTAAGGGAAATAAGAAATAGTTTCAAAAGAATATCCACTTATGTATACTCTCAATATTATCCTTTCAGTCCAAGGGCCTAACCCGAGCTGGAGCAACACGGGCAGTACAAAAGAAATCCCCATGTTCACAGTTTGTAGGAAAAGACACATACTTCCTATTTGGGCAGGTTCTGTGGTCACTGCCTTGCATGATCTTTGTAACCCATGAGATTTCTTACTGTATGAGGTAGATAACTTAACCTCATCAAGAGCTATCCTACTACTCTGTCAGACCCTGTCTTTTTTTCCTCCTAAAAAGTGAAAGAAGGAAGGAAGGAAGGAAGGAAGGAAGGAAGGAAGGAAGGAAGACCCTCTAAGTATCTGTGATAAGTTCTCTTCAAGTTTGATTTACTTGACAGGCAGAGTTACAGAGAGAGAGGGAGAGACAAAGAGGAAGAGAGAGTTCTTCCACTGCTAGTTCACTCTCTACTTAGTCACCACAGCTGGAACTTGGCCATGCCAAAGCCAGGGGCCTGGAACTCTACCCAGTTCTCCCATATAAGGGCCTAAGCACTTGGGCCATTTTCTACTGCCTTCCCAGGCACATCAGCAGGAGCTGGATTGGAAGTAGAGCAACTGGGACTAGAACTGTTGCTCATATAAGACGCTGCTGTCACGGGTTGGCAGCATAACCATCCGCACCACAATGCCTGCCCCATCCCTCTCCAAGTCTGAGGGATTCCATTAGCCTTGTGCTATTAGTGTGAGAGAGTGACAGAAAAATTCATGACCTCAAATCCAGTTTGCAAACATATTATATGACTCCTCATACTTCTGGGAAATAATATTAAATGAAGAAAGAGAAAATGCCAAGTGTGGAATTCTAAAATCTGTTTCATCTTTTTCTCTTCTATAGCTCTTATTCTAAGTCTGTCTTACAAATTCTATCAGGGAAAAAGGTTGCGGATCAACGTGAATATCTTCATTTCCTAGTTGTCAGTACGTAGAGTACCCACTCTTTGTATTTTTTTTGGTCAGAAAATGCTTCATGATCAGTTTCCCATATTGTCTCATTGTCTTTTGATACCAAAGACATTTTTAGCAGTTTGCAGCACGTCAGGGATGATTTTTATGGAGATTTGGTCCCAAAGGTTAATGGAGTTATCCATTGTGTAAAGAACAATAATGTCTTTCAATCGTGAACAAGTAGTGTTCAACAGCTTCAGAGCTATTGCATCCATCATCAGTTTGGGTTATGGTTTTGCTATTGATGTGAAGTTTAAAATAGAAGTCTTTCACAGAGCATCATAACTCCTGTTCCCATAACCTCACTGGCACAAGTCAGCCAAAATCTGTGTCCCACAGCTGTAAGATTTCTCAGAAGCATGTGTAGGTACCTCTTTTCAGGGCTGATTTGCTGAAGAGCCCATATTCTCATGTGACAGGTGCACAGTGGCACTACAGGTGCTGCTCATAGACTGATGGGTCCTATAAAATACCCAATGATCTACTTTATTATATTAATCAAAGGGAACACAGCATCGACATTTCAATGAATAAATGAAAAAGCAAAGCTCTACTCTGCTGCAGACATCAGTACTCACCCGAATGGAGAACACACTGATTAACGAAGGAGCTTTCCAGAACAAACCTAAGTCATTATGTGTCGAGACAAGTTGTCATTCTACTTTCCAAACATCCCACTGAAGGTTGGAAGTATTCTACCCCCACCCCTCAAAAAAAAAAAAAAACAAAACAGTTATAGGATTTTCATGGCAATTTTCAAATAGTCTTGTGTTTAAATGGACGTTTAAAAGCATTCTTTTGTCGTTCCGTCAGTAGTAACCAACAAATCATCCTCACTGAGGAATTACAGAGGCTTTTAAGATGCATGTAGGAGGGAAGGTTAGCACTGGGAGAGTTAGCTATAAGTAAGAGCCCTTAGGCATGCAGCAATGATGGCGACGATTTCCAGCACCGCCGTAGGCCTTCGCTTTCTGCTAATCCTGAGCCCATTACTTAGGAGCTCTATAATTGTTTGGGCTTCAAAAATTCAGTGAAGTGGCCAATACCCACCCAACCCCTCTCTGCATTGCTCTACATGTATCTATACGATGAGCTACTGCATGATTGGTTTTGAATGTCAAACAAAAGGCATGTTTAGCTAGGATTTACAGAATTCCTCAGTTAAAGATGCTGGAACCATATGCTTATATTTCAAGTTTTTATATTGTTTGAACTCTGCCCCACTTGACGCTTTCCTCCTTATATATGTTCTTTTGATATTTTTCCTTGTTGTATAAGCCATAATAATAAGCTCTAGTGTTTTGTTAATAACATAAGGAATGTTGAAGTTTCATTCTATTATTCTGCAATGTATTATTATACTCTCCAGTATCTACCATTTAAATCTAATCAAGTTTATACATTAAATGTAGCATATACGATTATTTTCTCATTTGGAGAATATATTTTAGAGTAGCTATTAATAATATACAATAATTTTTTCTACCTCTCTCTCTCTCTCTCTCTGTAACTCTGACTTTCAAAATAAATGTATAAATCTTCAAAAAAAATGGGGGAGGAGGCCTACCGCTGAAGCATAGTGGGTTAAGCTGCTGCCAGCATCCCATATGGGCACCAGTTCCAGGCCCAGATATTCTATTTCAGATCCAGCACCCTGCTAATGCAGGCTTCACTGAACGCGGAACACTAAAATTTACCAGTATCAGCCATCCAGCATCACTCTTTCTCCTCAAACTTTCTGGTATTTCAACTTGGAATAGCTTCAACCAATAAAAATTTCGATTTCCTTCAGGTCCTCAATTTTGTAGAAATGCACTTTCCTTTACTCATTGCTAACCTAGTAAAATTATGCACATGATTTTAATTTTCTTCTCATGTTTTGAACTTTTCATGTTATTATTACACAAATGGTCTATCCAAGGATGAACGTTTCCCAAGATTAAAACAGGCCAAGGGACAGTAACTATTAAGCCTAATAAGGAGGAATTGTTAAGCCTAGAAGAATATTTAGACAGACTGACTTCCTGAACAATAGGCTCAGCAAAGCTAATGTAATTCACAAAGGAGGGGTCAGCACTGTGGCACAGCAGATTCAGCCTCTACCTGCAGTGCCAGCATCCTATATGGGTGCCAGGTTTGAATCCCGACTGCTTCACTTACAACCCAGCTCCCTGCTAATGTGCCTTGGAAAGCAGCAGAAGAGGGCCCAATGCTCGGGCCCCTGCACACATGTGGGAGACCAGAAGAAGCTCCAGGCTGCTGGCTTCAGCCTCGCCCAGCCCTGGCTGTTGCAGCCATTTGGAGAGTGAACCAGTGGATGGAAGTTATCTCTCTTTTTCTATCCCTGTCTCATCTCTCTCTCCTTTGCTCTGTGTATCTCTGCCTTTCAAATAAATAAATCTTTAAAAATGAAACTCACACAGGACATATTCTATGGGACTATAAATTAATCAGATTGAAAACATGACAACCCAGGAGCTCAATGAACATATTAAGGCACCCTTCTTACACTTAAATTATGTGGTTCTGTAAGACACACACATAACAGATAAAGAATGGATAATTCTATGAAAGCTACTGTGTTTTTAGTTTCATTGAGAGAGAGAGAGAGAGAGAGAGAGAGAGAGAGAGGTCTCATATTCACTTCTAACAGCTAATTTAGATGATGGGGTATGGGGGAGACTGGGTATCACAGAAGAGGGAACTGAAACGGAACTTGAAAACAAGCACCTCAAGGTGAGACCAGGCAGGAGATGCCAACGGATGTGGTTTACTCACAGCTTTGCCACAGAAGTGTTACTTCTGAGAAAAACCTACTTCACCATCAGAATGCTGTAATTAATTCAGCCTGTCATGGCTTCCTGGTTCTACAGATTGGTAAGTAGGTGAGAGTGCTAAAGTCTACTCTCTCCAAATGTTTTCCTGTTTTCAATTAGTGAACATGCAGCTTTTTCCAAAGACTATCACAGGTAATGGGATAGTTGGTAGACATAAAAAGTGAAAAAAATCAAAGCCAAGCTTTGGTGTTTATAGCCACTCAGTATTTCCCCATCCTTCAGGAACCTAGCAAGTTCACTTTGCCTTTTCTGGTCACTAATCCCATTGAGATGTAACCTAGTGCAAATCTGTGCATCTCATTTCTCACAGGTACCTCAGCTACTACTGAAAACAAAAGGTACATACACGCTGTGGATTTAAGAGGACCAAATGCTAGGTAAAGGGACATGATACACAAGGGTTAACAGGCCCATTTCACCTTATTTATTTTTTGCCTTCCTTACAAACACAGCGGGCTGACATTGTGGCTCAGCAGGTTAAGTAACTGCTTAAGGCATCTGGGGCATCCCATATTAAAGTGCTAGTTTCAATTCTGGCTGCTCTGCTTTCGATCCATCTCCCTGTTAACAGGCTTGAAAAAGCAGCAGAAAGTGGCCCAAGTTCTAGGACCCTACAATCTATGTGGGAGTTCCTGGCTCCTACCTTCACCCTGGCTCAGACTTGACTGTTGAGGCCATTTGGGGAGTGAATCAACAAATGGAAGAGCTCTTTCTCTGTTGCCTCTCCCTGTCTCTATTCTTCAAATCAATCAATTAGTTAATTAATTAAAAATAAATAAAAACAAAAAAATCAGGAAAGAAATATGATTCTAAAGATTTTATTACGATTACATATTTATTTTTTAATAAGACAAGCACAAAACCAAGGAAATTCTCAGATGGCTAAATCAGGATCAAAAACACCTGACAAAAGGAAGTGACAAAATGAAACAGGGCACTTTAATAGAAAAATCGTCATAGGTTAATTTTTGCTGGGGTTCAACGTGGTATGCCATAGCAAACATGTAAGAATGGTTCTGGGTCTCAATTTATCAGATTCCTCTAATTTATTAGGACTGCACATATTAAAGTAAATTGCTAGCAGCTGGTTGCCTACCTAAACCTAGCTGAACTCCTGGGAGCTATTACACAGCTTCTTAAAATCTGTCCTGGTGTGCACCAAGCTGATGTTGGAAAGAACAAAGATACCTCTTCTCAAAGCGCCTTATTTCAAATTCACCTGGAAGTCCAGGGGATATTTCTCCTAAACACCATATTGCCCAAAACTTTCTTGTGCTCCCTGTACTCTGGTAGACTTTTCCACAATTTCTTGGCCTATACACACCATATATTTGGCCATTGTGGCTTTCAGAAGACCACAGCAAGTCAATTCTGCAGTGCCAAGATGTATATACTATATATATATATATATGCACACACACACATACATATATACATAGTATAGTACCCCTTCTCCTTCTTGAAGTCCTCCAGCTTTTCCATTCTGCCCAAGATCTGGATTTCCTGCTAGCCTGTCTACATGGCACCACTAATGATTTTCAAAGAGAGAGAGAAAGAAAGGGATTTTTCTTCAACAAACCATAACAAATGAAGTCATATTTGAAAAATAAATATTGGTAAGACTTACAACTTGAAACATATTTTAAAAATTAGACATAGAGTTGGTCTTTTAAAAATTATTATTATTCTTTCTTTTCATGAAGAGGCCCCCTTCCTTGCCCATAAACTTTGCTTTGCTGAAACATCTGGGTTCAGCCTGGGCTTTCCTCTTTTTAAACAGACTGCTGAGGCAAATCAAGTTCAGGGTCTGACTTTTTCCATTTGGAAACTTTCATTTCCTGGAAATATGGGGTAATTAACAAATTGTCTGCTTTAATACCCCGTCACTTGCTGTGCATTTGGTAGCGAGATGATTCTCATGCTTGCTGAGTTAAATGAAGGGATATACTCAAAGAATGCTTTATGTCACCACAGAAAACACAGGGACTATTTATGATTTTAATCGCTTCACATCATATACACCCATGTGTATATTTATATACGTATTTAAAGGGTAAGGGTAAAAGATAGCTTGCAAATCGTTGAAAATTTCTATTAATCCATGATAAAAATAAATACTTAAATTCCTTTGGGAAAAAAAATCCCTATATGAAAGCAGGCATTTATGCATGTTTTCAAAGTAACTAGATACTATCGTGCATAGCTTTTGGTTTAAAAAGGGAATTCTGTCTTAGACTTTCTGCTTCTTTACTAAATGGATAATTCAAAACTGGGAGACGCAGCTCTAAGTTTGCTGTTTACAGAAAACACATGCTAATGTAACAGTGTACGAGGAATTAAAGGGAAAATGTCAAACACGCCATGAGATCCAAAATGAATTCAGCTGTTTGCTTTTACTACGGGGACTTTCATTCTCCAGCCCACCCCTTCTAAGACCGAGTGTTTTTGTGTTAGGCTAAAAATAGCCAGCCAAGCCTAACAACTAGCTTCTGATTGGCTCGGAGCAAGAACCACTCAGCCAATGAGAGCTTCTGGGAACAAAAGCAATTCTTTTGTGTGTGAGATGCTCAACCCACGTCAAAACAGCTTCAGGCTGTAGAAATGATTTTGGTTGCGATTTAACAAGGTAATAATGCATTTCAGCCCTCTGAAAGGTTTGAAGCAGAACAAAGGGGCGAGCGAAATCTACAAAACAAATGGAGCGCTCAGGCTTTCAGCGATGAATCATCCCGGTGCCTGAGCTACAAACATGTGCAAGCCCAGAGAAAAGAAAAGAAAGAACGCCAGATTTTTTTTTTTTCCTCCTGTTTTCTGCCTGAGATTTTTAACTTATTTCCCAAGAGTTTTCTTTACTCAAGCAAAAGGCAGCCAAAAGCATTTTATGTTGACTATGCACAAGTTGGTATGATTTCGCCGAGTTGAAAGCCACTTGTCCACGATTTCTTTTAACTCTTTCAAAACAAAGACTTATGCGTGGTAGGAAGTAGGTAGCAAAGCTCCGGAGACACTGGGCTGTGGTGGCTGCGCATTAAAAACAGCGCAAGTTCTCAAAGTAAAGACAGTTCTTGATGAGTGCCTGATTGCTCCCAGGATAAGCAGAATAAAGCGGACTTTGATTGCGGAGGAGCACCGAGCTTGGAGAGGTCTGCCCCACCGTCACGGCTTTGCGCCTCTAGGGGTCACTGTTGCACAGCGGACGGATGTCTTCGCCACCCACACCTCCATCCTCCTCCCCCTTTAATCTTAAATGAAAGAAAATGGGCTTGGTAGGTGCCTTCCAGGTAGGACAAAAGGGAGTGGGGAGTCAGTGTTTGAAGCCCTTAAGCATGGTTTATGGTCTTCACTATAGGACAAAGCATCCCATAACAATACAGATTACTTCACAAGAAATTGAAATTCCATAAAGGAAAAAATGTTGCTACAGTAACCACTGGAAATGTTACATAAGGGCACTCGTAAACCATTTCATGCCTTTAAAGTAGCTGTATTGTGGAGGTGATCATTAAAGATGGCAGGAGGCTTTATGGGGAACCTACAAGGACACACACTTTAACCTCATACACAGGAAACAGCTCCGGTTACCAAGTCTAGAATACTAGTAGCTCAGAAGTGCAGAAAAGAGATTGTTTACATTTTCACCTTCCAAAAAACCATGGGTGCAACATAATTTATTGTTCTCCTGAATATAGCTTTCATGACCAACAGTTAGAAAGTGAAAAGTTAATTAACTTTATTTCTGATGTGGCATACAAAAGCTAAAAAATCAAACATCTCAGCAAAATAGAATCATATTATTTTTGTCTGATGAGGTGTAATTAAGGAGCCATACTTTGGTTAGAGTTACCTCTTTAGGGAAATGCATAATTTGTCATAAAACATGTATTTGTTTGTTTTTGGTCCAAACTGCATTTATGAGCTTTTAATACACCTTTGGCCATAAGCCATGGATATGGGCAAGAGGGACTGTGGACAGGAGTATCCTATTTGCCTAGCAAATCATGGACAACTAGAGTGATAGTACACCATTTTTTTTTTCTATTGCATTCAGTTTATAATAAATTCTTTTAAAAATAAGAAGAAAAAAAATAAGGAAGAACCCACCCAGTATTTACATTTATAAATAATTAAATCCCAAGAGGATGTGTATATATTTACTTTTCAACATGTGATGTCCTGAAATAAAGTGAGTTCTGGCCCCTTGCAGAACTTCTGTAGGCTATGTTGTCTTCAGTTCATCATGCTGACCTGTAGCCAGTTGTAGAAATTTATCACCAGTTGTGTAGTGCACCAAGTCATGTGGGAGAGTTCAAGAGTTTGCTAAGAAGTAGGATGGGCTGGTTGCAGCAGAAGAGGCCCCAGCTATGAGACATGCAGTTGCCTTTTCTCCCCTGCACCTGCTCAGTTGTTCAAGGTCCGGCCCCAACAGCTGCTCTTGTGCCATGATGGGGTGCTATGAAAGAAGAGAAAGGAGAAAAAGGCAGGCAAACATCCTCTCCCGTAAGCTGGTGCAGTTCTAAAGCTCAAGTCAAGAGTGTGCAGAAAGCTGCTCTTCTCAGTTTTTTTTTTTCTTTTGATTTTTAGTTGTTTTTTTTTTCCCTCACTTTCTTAGAGGCCTCGCATGTAAGAAATCAAAGGTGATTTATTTCCACAGACAGTCATTGCTATTGTAAAGGTTTTACATTATTATCTACGTAAGATATATGTTTTAAAATGTCCTTGTTCTTTTTGTTTGTCCCTGCTTTCCCTTCTGTTTATCATCTATGCTTTTTAATCCAGAGGGAAGCAGGGAGACGTTGTGTATCAAGTTCATCCCTTCAGAGACAGAAGTGCTGAGGCAAGATGCAGACAGAAAGTGTTCTTCGCTTTGGTTCTCAGCCTACAGAAACAAATGAGGGAGAATAAAGAATGGTTTGTGAAAACCTAGGGACAGAGAGCCTTCCCTAGAGAAGACCATAACCCCCAGAGTGGTGGAGCCACAGCCTTGGTCCCAGATGATGGCGGGAGAGACAGGACGACTCCATAGTTCAACAACAGGTGTCATCAGCCTAGAGAAGTGAGAGAAGGTTCCAGGGAGATGACTCCACTGACATTCCCAACGCAACCAGAGGCTCCTACCCAAACATATCATACAAGCAAGCACTTGAGAGCTGCTCAACCACAAGCGATCTCTTGGACTGTGAGAAAATCAGATGGGATCACGTCCACTCTGAGATAATGGCCTCTTCTCTGTTGTCAGGAGGGTTTTAGGCTCTCACCATCTGGTGAGTATGGTGAAATTGGATCTTGAAGTTAAAAGTATGTTCATTTAAGGAAAAGGGTAAAAGGACATTTCTTACGTATCTAAGATTCAAGCCTCATTCAAAACATATTTTCCAGCTACTATGTTATTCATTACTGCATTGGAACTTCAGTGCAATCCTATAATGGAGTTAGTACAGGTATTTATCATTTTGCATTAACAAAACAAGTCATTCTCATCTTTTATTATTCTTCACAATACTCTCTGGGAATTGTCATTACTATAATCTCCATTTAATACACATTTTAAAGGGTTTATAAACATGAAGTGGAGGGATTTGGCAAAGATAATCCAGGCTCTGTCTCCAATGCCAAAACAAAATTTATAATTGAGGTACTTTCCAGGGTAATTGTGCTGCAAAATCCTTCTCTTGTCAGAATTACCTGTATCACTCACGTTGTTCATTTTGGAAATAGCATTGTAGGCTCTGGGAAGTTCACTAGCTTGGAAGTGAGATGTTGAGATTAACTGTGACACGAGAATTTGGGATTTAGCTAGTTATAGGTTCCAGGAAGAAACTGGTCATAGTTAGGAAGCTAAGAGATGGAAGCCAAAGAATATAAAACACCCCACAGTGCTGCACTGCATAAACAGGGGAGGTCACAGAACCAGAGCAGAGTGATATATTGTTAGTTGTAAAAATCCTACAATAAAAATCCTGCAATTAAGACTTTAGGGATAGACAAGGAATCTAGTTGTGTGAAAAGCACAAATTTATTAAACTATAGGTAGTAAATCTGAAATTAGAGAATCACGGGTAGTCACAGTTAGCCGGAAGTCTTCATTTCAAATGGTGTGAATTGTTAGGAATCTAGAACCTCACAAAGAGACTCTGGCCACCAACAATGCAGAAGGAGCCAGTTATCAAGGAAAAATCCTTTTTCTGGGAACTAGTGTCTAACTGCCAACAGCTGTGGATTCTCAACTCTAGCTCAGGAACTGTGAGTAAAGGGCACTTCTACCACCCTTATTTCATTCATATTTCTCAGCTGCCAAACATCACTAATTGACAACAGCACTCTTTTCTCTGAAATCCAGAAGACCCTGAGAATCCTCAATGCAGTTCCCCCAGAGCCCAGTGGTCATCCATGGGCATTCCATTATTGGGTCTGTATTAAACAGACAAATTAATGCAGCCTATTGGAGAAAAAGAATTATAGTTCTATAGGGCAGAATGACTATACACCTCAGATTTTCCAGATTGGCCCTTGTTTACATCTCATAATTATTACGTCACTTATTTAATATAAAAGTAATTTTACAAAAAGTAAAAAAAAATGTGGCTTTCTGGAGACACAAAGATGAATAATACCTATATGTACTTCATCAATGAATGGTTGGCCTATATGTGCTCCACTGTTGAAAGCATGCTAGTATGGACTATGTGTTATATTGTCACTCTGTTATTAGACACAAGCCCTATTTCTGACTGACTGTGTAAACTTAAAGCAGTGTAAGAATTAACTGTTACTTAATCACAAGAAAAGAGACAACCTGGGTATTTAGTATTGTGGAGACAGCTCTTTTTTATGTGCATGCAGAAGTCTGTATGGATTCTGCCTCAAATTTCCTTCTCACAGAAATGAATATCTACAGCAAAAAGGAAAGTGAGGGGAGCAGTGACAGAAAATATTCAATGTGTTTTGTGCTCCTTAGGACCAGAGCCTCTGAAATAATTTAAAAAGTATTCTAATATTTCTGTATAAATTTCAGGTGCCATTACTATTAGATTTGTTGCTGCTTTTGTTGTCTGAACAGGTACATATGCCAGTGTTAAAGAGCAAATGTATGGTACATGGGCTACCACTGTTTCCTGCTTCCACGGAAGCCATCATTAATTGATCACAAAATTCATTCCTTTCAGTACAGGCTCCATATTAGAATCTTCCTGCGTAAGTGCTGCTGGCAGCAGCACCAGGTTAACAGATC
The DNA here is from genome assembly GCF_033115175.1 of Lepus europaeus. NCBI lineage: Eukaryota > Metazoa > Chordata > Mammalia > Lagomorpha > Leporidae > Lepus > Lepus europaeus. Next base: position 29,427,631 of record NC_084836.1, on the reverse strand, counting down.
TTAACACTGAACTGAAACCAAGTGTCTGAAAGGCTTAGGCTCTTCTATGTCAGATTCTGTACTTGCAGGTGAAAATACAGAAAAGTATAAGAAACAACAATTGCTTTTGAGAAGCTCCCAGGTTCCTGAAGGAGGCAGGTAAGAGCACCATTAGATGCCAGTGCTGTGGCAGATTAAGCATCCGCCTGCAAAGCTTTCATCCCATATGGGTGTCAGTTCGAGTCCTGGCTGCTCCATTTCCCATTCAGCTCCCTGCTGATGACCAGGGGTAGCAGTAGAAGATGGCCCAAGTGGTTGGGCCCCTGAACCCACTTGGGAGACCTGAAAGAAGCTCCTGGCTCCTGGCTTTGGGTCAGCTCCTACCATTGTGGCCATTTGGGCAATGAACTGGAAGACCTCTCTCTCTGTCTCTCCCTCTCTTTGTCTATAACTCTGCCTCTCCAGTAAATAAATAAACTGTAAAAAAAAAAAAAAAGCGCACCATTAATTGCCTGCATAGAAGGACTCAATGATGCTTGTATAGCAGGTACCAATTCCACTCGTGTCTACTGATGAGAGACCTATATAAAAATGCTGGAATTCTCAGCATAGGGTCAGATGGGACCTTAGTGTAGTCCAAGTACAATTCATCTTCTCCACAGATAAAGATCTTTAAATTTACAAACTGAATGATAAAGAGGAACGAACAAGAAGTTCAACACAGAGAAAACAGCTTATGCCAAGTCCTTGAGGAACAAGGCGAAGGGGAGTAAAATAAGGTGGGATATGAGGGTGGTGGCAGCAGAGGTAGCATTTTGGTTCAAAGGAGTTTTCCTTAAGGGTTAATGTGAAATACAATTAGAGCTCTGTCCACATGGAAAACAACCCACTAGGAGTAAGGCATTTACCAATTAACTGCCTACACACAAAACTGTTTTGATGAAGCCCTTTTAAAAAATTAATTAAAAGGTAAAGAGTTCATTAAATCAACTTGCCTCCCTCCCTTTTTGGCTTATTGTAGCCACCATGCAAATTCCATTATTTCTTGTTTAGTCTTTTGCTGAATTTTCCTAACCTCGCTCCTTAAATTAAGAACAAACAGCCTGGTCTCTGCTGATACACCCGTCAGGTTTTTATGTTTGTTTTTTATTTTGTGTTTTTCCAACCATGGCCATACCACCTTTCGTTGCCATGTCTGTGTCTGAAATATAAAACGTGCCATTGTCTCCAAACAGAAATTTCTTTATTATTTCAGCATATGGAAGGCAAACTCAAGCTTTTCTGGTGCATAAATATTATTGGAAATAGAATAAATTGCAAAATTTTCCTATCCACAAATTCACTAACTTTCCAGATCCATCTTCAAAGTGTTTTTATCTAGGAGTATTCTTTAAGATAATTCTGTGGTAGTGTCTACCTTTCTTGGTAAAGTTTAATTAACTCGGTAGGCTGGCCTTTCATTTATTTTAAGCCATACTTGATAATATGTATTTATATTCCTGGAACAGGTAGCATTAATTCTTTGCTGTGTATTCCTCTGCTCAACCACCAGAATTATTTTAAAAACCTGGAGAAGCATATTTCATCTTTTATATCACAAATCCTATCCTAAGTACTATGCACTTTCCTCTTCCTTACATTAAAATTGTACTCTTTTTAGAAATCATTTTAGTCTTATAGATCATAAATATCCCGAAATCACTGGGTGTATGCCTTTATGCAGAAGACTGTTCATTATTTTAGGCACAAAAAGTTTACACAGCTCTTCCATTAAGACAAAAATATATTTCTGATATATTTATATATGTGATATAATTTGTAAATCTAGAAGTAGTTTTTTTTCTCAAGATGAATATTACAAATAAACCTCAGTTCCATTTTTTCAGTCAAAAGACTTTCTCTTCCAGCTACAGTTCTCTGATGGCTATAACTGATATGAAAACTTCAAAATATTTTGGGTTTGGTTCAGATAAGCATCTGTGACTTTGAATGTTATTCCAAACTTCTGAGTCCATAAATTAAAAATGTATGAGCAAAAAAGCCTATGCCAGATTTTTGCTCTCAGATACAATCAGCTCAAGTAACAAAGCATGTGAGTGACAAATACAATATAAATTTTATCTGACCTACAGGCAGTCTCACGCTTATAAAGAGGCTCTTTTGCAAGAGTTTATTTGTAAGTTGTGTAGAACCCAAGATCAGTTGCTCGCTGAATCAATGCTACACTGTGTTTTGGGGAACCTAGACCAGTCTATCCGAGCCCCTCCATGGAGGCTTCTAAAGACTTTGTGTTTTACAGTTTCAGTCAGACAACAGTAATAACAGTAATAATCATCATTAATTACTGTATGTGCTTTGCATGCATTAGCTCATGTAGCAACAACCCTGAGACATACAGAACTCTCATCAAGTGTTTATGAGGACAAATAGGTTGAGTCATTTGCACCGAATACTCAACTTATAGAAGCAGAAATTGAAATCAGGCATTCTGGCTCCAGGGCCAGTGTTCTTAACTGCCAGTTGCAGAAATGACTGAGGAGGGCTGGAGAAAGAAATTGCTTGAGAAAACTGCAGGGGTGAGGGGCAGAGCTGATGGGGAGGAGTTGAGAACAGCCAGCTGTGGCGAGGGGGGTACTAATTATTAACAGGGTAGAATTTGACACCTAATTGCTTTTTATCCTTTATTATTTCTCACTTTCACGTCCTCACTTTTTCTCTTTCTATAGCACCACAGTTTCTATTATTGAAACTGAAGTAGGCAATAGGAAAAATGGGAGAATGTAACTACAATGGCTCAGCCTGAACAGCTGTCTTTGTTCATACCGAAGGGTTTCTGGGCACATCAATACTTAGCTTCAAGATCAGGGAAGTCCCTGGAAAAGCTGAACTAGACTGGTTACCTTGGTGCAAGAGTGGCAGGAGCAATACCCTCTATAGAAGTGAGGAGGAAGGGAACTAAGAACCGAGAGAATTCCTCAGGAGCAGTGACCATGGGAAATTTGTGTGAGCTGAACTTTCATCAACCGCAGTGGATTTTCAGCTTTAGATTCCCAGGTCATTGAGAAAATTAAGCAAAAGTTTCTGCTTGATCATTTCTGCCTTGTTCTTAAGTAGTCTTTAGACATATTGAATTTGGCCCCAACCTAGGTTAGGAGGTTTTAAAAGAGTGTGGGAGAGAGTGGGAAGCAGCTTTCATCAGATGAAAGCAACTGGAAAAACGACACTGTGCTAAAAGTTACTTGTCCCTACAGGAAAGAAATGGCTACCTCTGATTACTCAGTGACTTTTTATATTGTTTTTCTTGTTTTGTGATTGAAGGAATAAATAACATTGCTGTCAACTTAAATTTTATTATAGAGAATGAGTAGGTTTTTGATAATTATCAAATTTATCTATTATTGAGAAACAAGTTAAAATATTTGTGCAAATTCTATGCTGACTACTATGTTCTGATTTGCTCTACTAGATTTTTTGAGTTACTATGCTTATCTCCTTAAAGTCATAACTAGCACAGTTTATTTTTTAGCATTATAAAATATTACTAAATGAATAAACACTTGCTTACCATGTTGATTTTAAGCGAGTGTTTTCTTTTATGAAATTACATTTTGAAGAGTCTTATAATCAAAAATAATTCCCAAAGCAGCAAATATAAAAGTCTGAGGTGCTTTGTTGCTTTTCCAAGCCTGCTTATTACATATATTTTAAATTGTTTTTAGAAATATTATGTTTTAAATAGATACATTTTATAGATCATTATTTATGAAATGTTTTTAAAGTTGGAAATATCATGGCTTTGTAATATAGTCTGGGTAAAACAATAAAAGGAACTCAACCATTTCATTATGTACAAAGCATATCAAAATATGTTATACACCTTAAATATATAGAATAAAAAATACTTTTCTCCTACAAAAACTTGAAATGCTGATTAATCCTAAGTTTTAGAATTACAACCCTGACTTATATGAAGCAAAGACCAGTTCTCTACTGATTTCTTCCTTCTGAGAGAAACAATACTAACATGAACACAAGTAATACATAAAGAAATCTATGTAACTTGACTCAGACCTTAATGTACTCATCAAATAACAGCACAGTAAGAAACAACTCAAACATATCAGTGGTTTATGACAAGTTAGCCAGTTCACGCTGCTGTAACAGAATATAATAGATGGCATGGCTTATAAACAGCAGAAATTATTTCTCACAGTCCTGGAGAAGCACAGTCTAAGCGCAGGGTGTCAGCAGGGTTGGGTTCCTGTGGGTGCCCTCATCCTCATGGACAGCCTTCTCACTCCTCAAGCAGGAAAGGGTGAAGGAGAGCTCTGGGGGGCACCGATCCCAATCATGAGAACTCTATCCTCATGACCTAATCATCTCCCACAGGTCCCACCTGCAAATACCGTGACATTGGGAGTGACAATTTCAGCATATGAATTTGGGTGACATTAACATTGAGACCACAGTGTGACACAACATTTTGTCTTTGTTTCCACTACACAGGGGAGACAGGGAACTTGGGCTGGCCTTACTCCTGCTGGATTCAACAGCTTTCAGCTGGATCTCACTCCTAAGATCTTATCATTCTGGGCTCTAGATTGATGAGGCCACCATTCACTGAGACGTTCTGTTTTCATGTGGAAAGCAAAAACTCCAGAATGAACAGAGACTATTGTAAACATCTGGTTTTATATGTCACCACACCTTAGTCCATTTCTGCCAGCATCATAACACAAGTACTGCCCGTGTGACCCCCAGTTTTTCTGCCTTAAGGCTTTCCTCACAGCCTTTCACTCAGTAGTCCACCCAGCCTGCCCAAAGTCTTTGCAGAGCATAGCTTCCAAGCTGGGGCTTCATTGTTAGCCGTCAGTAGGTTGTTCCAATGCTCTGGCACTCCAGCAGTTTCCCAACAGTGTGGCATATGATACCTGTCAGTGTATCCTGTCATCATAGCTCACTCCTGCTATGGCTTTCATTGTGAAGTAAACTGTCTTTCATTATGTTGTGCAGAGTTCCAATTAATACTGCTTTTTAAAATTTACTTATTTATTTGTTTGAAAGAGTGAGAGACAAAGAGAGATAAATCTTCAGTTTCACTCCTCAGATGGCTGCAACAGCCAGGGCTGGGCCAGGCCAGGAGTCCAGAAATCTATGTAACTTGACTCTACAGGGGCCTCTGACATGGGTTGGAGGGGCCCGAGTACTTGGCCAGACTCTGCTGCTTTCCCAGGCAAATTAGCCGGGAGCTAGATGGAAACAGAGCAGCTGGAACTTGAACTGGTGCTCTGATAGGGTATGCCAGCATGGGCCAAGCGGTTGGTTTAACCTGCCACATCACGATGCTGGCCCCCATCTCATACTCAAACCTTTCTGCAGTGGTGCTGACTGATGATCCGCAGCCAAGGAGGCAAATCCACCCAGAACGTGTGTCTGTCCCTGGAGTAAAAAACCTCTGGCTGTTTGTGGACAGCAGGGGTCCCGTCTAGTTCGCTTTCAGTCAAGTGGAAAGTGCATTTTCTCAAGGATTAATGCTCAATGTTGTCTCTTCACTCATGGGTTGGGCATTTAGAAGTGGCAGCGGTCAGACTGGCTTTAGTGGGTGACAATCCATGCTGTTGGGCCCAGATGTCTCCATGTCAGTCATTGTGATGACTGTTGTGCCCATTGTAACTGCTTCAATGTTAACTAAGACAGTTTATAAAAATTTGATTGATCTGTGAGTCTAAGGAGGAATGTTTTCTAATTGGAAATTGATATGTGACAAAATAAGTTTTACACTTATTATCCACTGTCATAAATTAATATTCTTCCACAACCAAAACCAAAAACCTTTACTTTTTTAAAAAAATATTTATTTTATTTATTTGAAAGTCAGACTTACAGAGAGAGAGAGGGAGACACAAAGGGGGGGAGAGGGAGGGAGAGAGCTAGAGAGAGGTATCTTCCATCTGTTTGTTCGTTTCCCAAATGGCTGCAATGGCCAGAGCTTGGCCAGACTGAAGCTAGGAGCCAGGAGCTTCTTCCTGGTCTCTTATGTGGGTGTAGGGGCCAAGGACTTGGGCCATCCTCTACTGCTTTCCCAGGTGAATTAGCAGGGAGCTGGATCAGAAGTGGAACAGCCAGGACTCAAACCCATGCCCAGATGGGATACCGGCCTTTCAATGCCAGACCCTATCTTATTTTATCCCATTTTGACAAAAATGTGCCTTGCATCTTTGTATGTCTTTGAAATAAGTTTAAGTCATTATATTTGTCTTTTAGCTATAATATTGTTTTATATAAAATCCATGCTTTTGATTAATCTTTCTTGTAAGAGAAAGCTAAAGCCAGCATGAAAAGTTTCACACAAACACACACACACACAAACGTGTTCATGCTTAATTTTTGCAAATGTGTGCATGAATTTTTAACTTTGTAAGACATTGAATTATGAAAGATAAGAGAGTAGTTGCTATTCTTCAAAAAAGCTCACAACTAGCTAAGCCAGAGGTTGCCTTTTTCCACCCTTGCCCTTTCTATCTCACATCATCATCAAACATAACAATACCCTTGTGGAAGATAAAGACAGCATTCTATTTCCAGTTTCCTTCTAGTTCCTGCTAAGAGAGATTAATTTGCCAGAATGAGAGGATGTTGATCTTCATGAAAGCTAGTCTCTTGTCTAATTAGGTAAAGTTTTCTCATTCATATTACTAGCAGGCTTCCTGTTTGTTCTTAATGATAAATAATTTTGTGCTAAATGAAAAAGTTGTTCATTCAATTGTTAGTAAAGCAAGCATTCCAATCAGAAAATATAGTTTGTGATGAAGAACACTTATCTTCTAAATTCCTAACTATACATTCTGTCTCAAAGCACAAATATAAATTAACATTATAGCACTTTAAAAATATGTTTAAACGGAATTCTCAAAAGATTTTTCAATAAAGTGATGTCAAGTATGTGGTTTTCTTTTTCTTTAAATTAACTCTTGAGTGCTATTTTAGAGTCCTGACTGGCTTCCTAATAAAATAATGGTCTTGTCCATGTGTACAATGGCTCCAAATAATGAAATATATTTATTATGATAACCATGTATTTGTGTAGGTCTTTAATATTATATGCTAAACATTGAGTTAAGTACTCTGAAATTTACATACCAGAAATATTAACTGAATCTATGACCTTGAAATATGTAGAGGATGCCATTCATCGATTCAATCAGTTGTTTCTGAAGCAGAGAGGGAGAGGAAGAGGAAGAGGGAGAGGGAGAGGGAGAGGGGGAGAGAGAGAGAGCGAGAGCTAACCAAAAAAATTCTTGACATTTCAGAATACAAATGAGCAGTTCATTTTGTACTAAGTAGGTAGCTATTATATATGGCTGATCATAGAAAATGCAAAAGCTGAACGATATGGCCTCATTCCACTTGGCTTTACAAGTTTGCCTTTGCACCTTTGATCTACATATCTCACATAGAACAAGTTAGTGAGTACAACCACTCCTCCTATGTTTTATCTCTACCCCAACCTGGCTCCTCTTCCAAAATAGAACATGACTAATGTGCTTCAGCTGGGAATGTGTGCAATTATATTGGTCCTCAAAGTTTGTTCCTTTGGAACATTGTGTAACAGAAGACTATTCACTGTGGAACACTCCTCCATTTGAAATATGAAATAAGATTCTTCCATTGAAGTACTGAGATACACAATGAAATCAGAAGACATTTCCCCAGATTCTCTTTCTCTAATGCGTGATATTGACTAATTTGGCAAGTGATCAAAGCTCGAGATGACTCAAGCCTTAAATTCAAACTATCAATGGAAATAACAGAGAAAATAATGATATATGTTTGGAATGTTAGCTCCTTGAGAATAAGGAGATTTTATATGTGGAAAGAGATATCATGCATAAGTTAAGATAAATGACTATGGAGTCGTATTAATGTTGAGGATTTTCAGTTTACTTAACTTTTCCAAGTGTCAATTTCCCAATCTGATTACAATATCAATAATACTTTCTTTATGTGGTTGTTTCCAAAGTCAAAATGGGGGCTGGCACTGTGGCGTAGTGATTAAAGCCACCACCTGCAATGCCAACATCCCATATGGGTGATGGTTTGAGTCTCAGTTGCTCCACTTTCCATCCAGCTTCCTACTGATGTGCCAGGGAAAGCAATAGAGGATGGTCCAAGTCCTTGGACCCCTACTCCCATGTGGGAGACCTGGAAGAGGTTCCAGGCTTCTGGATTTGGATCAGCCCAGCTCTGGCCCTTGTGGCCATTTGGGGAATGAATCAGAAGATGAAAAAACTCTCTCTCTCTGCCTCTGCCTCTCTGTAACTCTGCCTTTCAAATAAATAAATAAATCTTTAAAAAATGAAAGGAGAACAGTGTTGTGGGATAGTGGTTAAAGCCACCACCTTCAACATCAGCATCCCATATGGACAACTGGTTTGAATCCTGGCTGCTCCACTTCAGCTCTAATTCTCTGCTAGTGGCCTGGGAAAAGCAGTGGAAGATACCCCAAGTGTTTGGGCCCCTGCCACCTATGTGGAAGACCCGGATGAAGCTCCTGGCTCCTGGCTTTGGCCTGGCTCAGCCCCAGCTGTTGTGGCTATCTAGGGAATGAACCAGCGAATGGAAGATTCTCTCTCTCTCTCTCTCTAACTCTGACTTTCAAATAAATAAACAATTTTTTTTAAAAATCGAAATGAATTGTTTATGTAAGCACTGTGTTATATATGAAACTCTTCTCTATACATAGTAAGTGGTCAGTAAATTATTACTAATTTTTGTAGCATTAACTGACAGATATCTCCAGAATATTACATTTATTGATACAAAAATTCTTGACATAAAGTGATTCCATGATACTAATATCCTTTTGAAATATATCAAATTCAAGTAAAGTTATTTTAGTGGATTAGAACAGATAATATTTGCTACAAATATGATAAAGGCAAGATTCATTAGAATTCTGGGGCTTATTTTGTAATAAACAAAATATAATTAAATAATATCCAAAGCAATCAAATGAAATAAAGTATTTCTAAATTACTACATAGAATGAAAGCACATGACAATTCCAGGAAGTCATAAAAACATCTGACAGTTTCTTTGTCATAAATTTTCTTTCTGAAGATGTATATGAGAAATTTTTAACATTTTGAAATATATAACATATATGCAGCAATTTGTTCAAAATATTTTGGTGCAGGAGTCCATTAAAAGACTCAGAAATGATTTGTGGGTAGTCTTTTCATCCTAAGTAGTTGCTTCTGAATTGATACTAAGGTACTAAGGTCCTGGGTCTTGTCTTTGGCCAGAAGAACTCTGGAAGAGACTTGTGAACTGGACACAGAACTTCTGTCCCTGGAGACCTGGATGATTTCTCAATGCATTTGAATCTCTTGTGGTTTTCAGGGTGTGGTCTGATGTTAATACTGGCTTTTCATTTGGAGTAAGACATAACCTTACTAACTGTGTAAATGTTATTTCTCATGACCTTCTCTGCTGACTGCAGACTGTAATCCCATGAAATCATGGACTATATCTGTCCCTTCACAGCTGTTTTTTCCTGTTATGCTAACGCCAAACAAGAGAAAGCTTTAGTGTATATGTAGACTGTTATTCCTTTCTTTTGTGGAAGCTAACTGCCTCATCCAGGTATAAAGACTTCAACTCAGGTGGTTGACAATTGGATACTCTACTTCTAATGGGGTTCTCAGTCCATTCCAGAAAACCTACTTCTCAGGCTTCTCTCTGGAGCCAGCTCCCTTTGCAGCCCTGACTGCATGACATTTCTGAGATACAAGTCCAGTGGATGATGAGAACCTATTCAGTTCTGATCTGGGTTACAGCTCCACATACTATTTGGAAACTTCTCTAATTGGTTATTGAAGACCACTCCATCCTATCCCCTCCATCTACACAAAAGGAATGGTCTTTGCAAAGTTACATCATGTATAAATCACAAAAATGTAGATAAAATTTATATCTTCCCAATGCAAATATTAAAGCAATCTCTATGCCTAGCTAAACTCAATTCATGAATTTACTATGTGCTACCACAGACATAAAATCTATTGATAAAGACAACTAAAGAAGGTGGTAGAAAGGAAGTAGTTATATTTATCTTAAACTAGGCCTATAGTTTCATTAATTCTGGCTTAAAGCTTAGAGAAACTACCAACTCAGATTGCTAAATCTGATGATTAGGTAAATATTTACATATGGGTTTTGCTTTATAAATTTGTTATTATCTTCATCATTGTCATCATCATTTCTATCTTCTAATTTATCTACCATATATTTTCTTTGCATAAACAAACATCTATTTAACTCATTTGCTTGTTTTTTAAGTTTATTTTTTCTTTTCAGTAATTGAATTTTGGAAGCTCTTTATGTATTCTGGAAACAAATCCTTTAACAAGTATGTTGTTTGCAAGTATTTTCTCCTAGTCTGTTGCTTATTTTTCATTCCTCCAAGAGGGGAAGGGATCCTTGACTTTCATCATGTTTATATCCCCTCCACAGGACAATCTCCTCTTTGACTTTTATATTGAAAAAGTTGTTTGTTCATTCTGAAGATTTTGATAAAGTTCAATTTATAACATTTTAATCATGAGTTTAGTATTATATCTAAAAATATTTGCCTGAGACATTTTGTAGTTTTAAATCATAAACTTGTATCTATGATCCTTTTTCACATTATTTTTTGCTTAAGTTGCAAGGTATACAAAGTGTTCTTTTTTTCCATATGAATATCCAGTGATTCAGCCTCAATTTTTGAAGAGACTGTCCTTTTCCATAAAATTATTTTTGGATTTTGCTCAAATAATATGTATATATGCTTGAGTCTATTTCTAGACTACTCTACTATATTTCTCTATATAAGAGGACTTCAAAACACTGGTGAAGAAGCAGACTTGATGTATAAAGAACCAATAACCTCACCAAATTGGAAGTTCCTGAGCTCCCCATGGGAGCACAGCCTGACTGATGAGCAGAGGACCAAGCTAAGCCACGCCCAAAGTGTTTTCTTACAGAACTGTGAGATAGTTAATGTGAATCATTTTAAGACATTACTTTGCTGTAATTTGTTATGCAACAATAGATAAGTAATAGAGAAATATATACTTGTTCAGGCATATTTCTGTGCTGTCATAAAGATGGAAGGTTGCCCATAGAACTTCAAGTGACAAAGCTCTGGGACTTCCATTATCGATTAGGTCATTCTGTCAAACCCAGTAGACTTAGAGGTGGAGTGATTTAGTAATTGTTCAGTGTCACATACAGGTAGTACCCCCAGAATAAAGCCCAAGTTGGACTGCAAAGCATGGATAAGCTACATTAGCAGGTGGCCTAAGTTTACATGTCATATACAACAGTTGACCTGGTGTTCTTCCTTCTCAGCACTTACCTATTGCCATTTTGAGACAGGATGGAGGTAAACCTTCTAAAGGAAGAGGAAAAGGTTCTGGGGTCTGTAAGTATGTTGCCTTGGTAGATGGGTATAAGCCAAAAATAGATGGATTCTTCATTATAGCAACAATCATGGGTGTCTTAAACGATAGTAGAAAAGGAAAATTTTTCTAGTGGCAAAGCAGTGAATAGACAATCTAGTCACCACTTGAGTTTTGAAAGCAACATGGCCCAAGATAAGAATATATAGCAATATCTAGGCAGTTTCCAATGACCTGGTTATCTGGTCGGGAACTAGGAAGGAAAAAGATTATAGGGTCTGGGTCGAGTCAATAGGGTGGATACATAGTTGAAATGAAATGCAGAGTCTTATGATATGACAATGTCTATTGGAGACCATTTTCATGGAAATGACACTGAATAATCAAGTAAGCAAAGTGACTCAGCCAGTTAACATTAGTTAACTTTTATCATTGTCTATGCTGGAACTGGCATTATGGTAAATAATTGGAATGAACATAGTGTCAAAGATGCAAATTATATAGAGTCTAGGAGCGACGTTTCCACTTTCTAAGTCCATTCAGGTCCATTCGAATACCTGCTCTTGAGTGACAAGCAGAGATTAACACTAAGCACATGCTCTGGCCCTGTCCTTTGAAGAAGTCAACCAGGGACTTAGTTGCAATTTGACCATGTTACACTCTGTGGTTCACCCTAACAGGGATAGCTATTTACCACAGATCATCTTAGTCCATTTCTCACGGTTTTAGCAAAATAGTACAGATTGATTAGTTTATAATAAACAGAAATTTGTTGTCTTACAGTTCTTAGAGGCACAGAACTTCAACATTGAGGAACCAGCATATGGCAAGAGCCTTCTTGCCACGTCATCCCATAGCAAAATGGCCAACATAATGCAAGAAAGATCAAGAGGGGCTTGAATTTTTCCTTTTATAAGGTACCTACTTCAATGATAATGAGATAATTTCTGGGATAATACTTTAGTCTATTACTAAGAGCAGAGGTTCACATCTCATTAGTCCTTACCTCCCAACACTGTTGCATTGGTAATAAAGCTTCCAACACATTTTTTGGGTGGAGGGAATATATTTAAATCACAGCACAAATATTGTTTAACTTTCAAGGTATAGCCAGCTCAACTTTCGAAAATTTATGGAATGCCCGATCCACGAGCATTGAAACCCAAACCATAAATCACCGAACAAATGGACTGACTTCACAGCAATGAACTGTAATCATGCTACACAACCCAAATGTAACTGAATTCACAGAGCTGTAACATGCTTCTACAGATCTAGCTGAAGCAGCAGCTCAGGAGAAATGACCTAAAAGGATGATGCACAGTCCTTCACAATGCAGCATAGGCACTAACACAGAACTTTCTGTGCTGCGTGAGTTCCCCATAAGAAGAAAATGAGGAGTTGGAAATCCAAGAAACAAAACTCCACTTACCATCCCAGTTGGGGAGGAGAATACTGGTAGCTACAAGGTAGGGGCCAGTGGTGCTGCTGAACATCCTATAATGCACAAGACAACCTTCCTACCATAAAGTTTCATCCAGCCTCAAATGTCAATGGTGCTAAAGCTGAGAAAACCTGCCCTGGAGGAGGACGTGCTTTTGACAGAATAGCAAGGTAGTATTGGATCACATAATATCATAATATTGCAAACTTTGGACTCCTTATGGCAAGAAAAATAGTTGTCACCCTGGAGAAGTAATTGACCTTATTAGTTGAAGGATATATTGCTGCTTTTACATAGTGGGACAGGAAAAACATGCATGGAATTCCCATATTTTCTCATACCCCCTGTGTCATGAATGAATGTGAGTAATAATTATAAATGAACATAAGTAGCAATTCCTGCTAAGAAAGAGATAGTTTCCAAGAGCTCAGAATGATGGTTTAGGTCAAGCCACCAGGCAGGCCACCCAGAACTGCTGGCATGATAGCTGAGAATGAGGGGAATGTAGAATGGGTAGTGGAGGAGAGATTGGAAGAGCAATAGTTGATTCAAGATTGGCTGTAGAGATGGAAATTTACCTCAGTGATCTCCTTCTAAGCTTTCTTTCAGGAAGAGAGGCCTACAGGGACCTTGGAGGAGCTACTCAACTCGGGAGAAGCGGCACAAGGTGTGGCAGTGATGGCTTGGAGGATGAAGGGGTCAGATCTCCCTTGAAGAAAAAATTTGTCACAAGCAATGCAGTCAGATGGCTGCCTTTGGCTGCCATGTTGGTAGGATCTGTTTCAGTTTCCAGTTGCTGGTTTTGGTTTCTCTCTACTTAATAGAAAGTGCTAGGCATACAAGTAGAGTTGAAGAAACAAACAGGCTGATTTATTATTAACAAGAAATTTAACATATAATAGGTAGTAACTTGCCAGTTGCTATGGTTCCTATTAGCATAAAACATGCAGCTTGCTACTTAATGGCTTCCTTTTCCCTTTCATAAAAATGATATTAATTTACATTTCACTTTACATTTTTATACACTTAGTGACAGAAAGTCAATGCATACTTAATTGTGACTTTTACCTATAGAACTTTGTTGATTAATCAGTGGAGATGAAATTAATATGGTAACCTTATTTGGAGGGACTTGTTCTCTGTATCTTACGTCTGTCACATGTCTCACATACCGTATCTCTACTCTGAGGTTTATAAGTTTGTGTCCAGAAAGTATGTGGGGTTGAGGAAGGCATGCATTTTGGTTTAGCAGGTTTTGCTGCAGCTTGGGACAGCTGTGTCCCAGGTTAGAGTGCCTAGTTAAGTGGCAGGTACTACAGGCTCCTGGCTGAGCTTCTTGCTAATACATCTGGGAGGCAGAAGCTGATGGCCCAAGTGATTGGGTTTCTGCCATCCATGTTGGAGACTCAGATGGGGTTCCTGGATTCTGGCTTTGAATTAGCCCAGCCCTGGCTGTTGGAACTCTTTGGGGAATGAACTGGTAGATGGAAGATTTCTCTCTCTCTGCTTCTTTTATTATTATTATTTGTTTATTTGAAATTCAGAACTACACAGAGAGAGGGGAGGCAGAGAGAGAGAGAGAGAGAGAGAGAGAGAGAGAGAGAAAGAGAGAGATCTTCCCTCTGCTGGTTCACTACCAGATGGCTGCAACAGCTGGAGATGCACTTACCCGAAGCCAGGAGCCAGGAGCTTCCACTGGATCTCCCACACTGATGCAGAGGCCCAAGGACTTGGGCCAACTTCTATTGCTTTCGCAGGCCATAGAAGAGAGCTAGATGGGAAATAGAGCAGCCGAGGCTTGAACTGGCACCCATATGGGATGCTGGCACTGCAGGCGGCAGCTTTACCTGCTATGCCACAATGCCGTCCCCTCTCTCTGCTTCTTTTTCTCTATGTGTTACTCTGCCTTTCAACTAAATAAATACTTATTTTTAAAAGTTCATAGAAATGTATAAAAAATCTCATGGATTTAAAAATTATTTGCATCAAAATAAGTTTAAATTTTATGTTAAAATATTATTTAATTATTTTTCTTGATTTGAACACAAAGACAGGTAGACAGAAAGAGCTCTTCTATCCACTGGTTTACTCCCCAGATGCTCACAACAGCTGAGGCCATATCAGGCTGAAGCCAGGAGGCCAGAACAAAATGCAGATCTCTCACATGGATGGCAGGAATCAAGTATGTAAGCCATTATCTGCTTCCTCCCAGAGTATCATTAGCAGGAAGCTGGATCAGAAGCAGAGTCAGAACTCAAACTCAGGCACTTGGATAGGGGATGCAGTTATCCCAGGTGGTGTCCTAACCACTGCACTAAACACCTGCTCCAAGTTTACTTTGTAGCTACTTCTGTAGTTCTTTACTGAACTTCTAGTTAATCTTGCTCATTAACTATTCCTGAGTTGTTTCTTACTCTTTTTAGTATTATAGCAAACTTGATTTGTGATGTAGCTTTATGCACTTGGATATACATGTTTTTAAGTGTTGGGACATATGCTTTCCATATGATGTTTTCTTTCATCTAAAAATTATTTCTTTTTTTGCTGAGAAGGGGCATTTGGCCTAACAGTTAAGACATCTGTATTGCACATTGGAATACCTGAGTGAGACTCGCACCTCTGGCTCTTGAATCCAGCTTCCTACCAGTGCAGACCATGGAAAGTAATGGTAATGGGTAGATTGTGTTCCCAGCTTCAAGATTCAGTGAGGCACAGCCCCAGCCACTTCAACCATTTGAGGAGGAGGTCCCGTTCTTTCTCACTGTCTCTTTCTTGGCCTTTCAAATAATTTTTTTCAAATCTATTTTTGTTGAACATATTTTCAGCACATCTGCTTAGAGTTATTTTCTTTTAAAATTGTTTATCAAATTTTACTAGTCTTCCTCCCCCTACCTCTTTCCTTCTTTCCTTAATATATACATTTAACTGTTGCCTAAAATGTTTGCATTTTCTTTTGTTTGACTGTCTTATGGCTGTTAGTCTCAAAGATTTGATTATATGCTTGCTTGGGTACTATTATATATAATTAAATGGTTTTTTTTCCTTCTTTTCTTTCTTTAGAAATTATAAATAAAGCCTTAAGAAGTAGAACTGTTTCAGTATGTAATAATAGACTTATCTCCAATTAATTTTTCCCTGAAGGGCAGAAAATTGAAAAATATATGTGTATGTAAGAGAAACATATATACAAACTAAGAAAATAAACAAAAGAATAGGGGACATTTAACTCTGGGAAGTAATTAGTTGCAGTTGACATAAATTACAAAATAGTAAAATTTTAGGGAATAGGGGAATTAATGCTTGATTTTTTATGATAAATATATTAATTAAATTGCCACAAATTAATGACCTTATACATGTTACAGGCAAAATCAATCAGTGATAAGCCAATCTGTTGGCTTGAGAAACATTGTTTTCCCTAATAAATTTTTGCTTTTTTTTTAATCCACAGGAAACTGACCTGATTAAAGGATTAGCATCCCTAAGAGGGTTTTTAAAGAGGAAATAACTTTGGGAATGAGAATCAAGATAAATATAATCTGCCATTTTGTCTCATTTGTGAACTAAAACTACCCACATCCACATATCTTCATTATTACCACTGAAAACTGAGCTCACCTGTGTCAATAACACATACACATTTATTCTGGGAACATTCTCACCCAGGTAGATAAGAACATAACCAATAAATAATTTCATACATTGTTTCATGAAACTTGTACAAACCAATATGGACAGTTTGCTCATCTAGGCAAATAGTTTTATCGGGATAATAGATTACTCACCTGTCAAACAGCTCACTTATCAAAGAATATTTTACTGGACTGCTTCAAAACCCTTTATTTGCCATGTCTGCCAATTTTATGCCACAAGCTTTGTTAGTCCTAATCAGTTTCCAATATGAACTCCCCCACTCTCAAACCAATCATGACAGGACTTCAGACTCAACATATGTCTGGCTCTAACATTCCCCTTCAGAGAGAAAACTGACAGTCCAGCTGAATTTCCCCCTTACTACATCAGGTCTCATATATTGAGATTTGCCAGACATCTTTTCTGTGGGGTATATTTAGGGGGTGGATATTGATAGTGATAGCTGCAGCATCCCAGCCTCTCTTCCATCGTTACCCATGCCATTCAAAAACATCTCAGTTCCATCATACTTCACTGATTCCAACTGGACTTGTGAGAGGAAAAAATACATATATATATATATATATATATATATATGATCAAATTAAGAACGTTATTATTCTTCTGTATAAGGTTTGTTTGAGAAAATAGATGTTTATTCTAAAGGTATTGCTAATTGGATTAAAGCATTGGATTATGAACAAAATATTGGCAATAATGATATCAGTACTGAATTACCTTAGGCCCACTATCTGCTTCAAACTTTCAGCTACTTCATCCATAAAATAAAGACAATAAAATAATTATAATTGCTAAAACATATTTGGCACTTACTCCATCTGATGTGAAAAGTGAAATCAATACACTATCCTGGTTTATACTAAACAATACAGGCATCTGACAAAAAACAATAGAAATATTGAGCAGGCAATAATTGCTCCTATAAGGTAAACAGTTAAAGCAACTTACTTAACACGACTAATCACTTATTCATCAATACTTGTACCAATCCCCTTGCTTGGCTGTGCCTTTCAATCTATAACTTTAATGTTGTAAACTGCCCAGACCCAATTACTCTGCTGTTTTTCAAGACTTCTCATAAAACATGTTCTATATAGTCCACATGGTAATATCAGGCAAATGTATGTGTTTATATATGATCAGTGATATATATATATTGATATATATAACCATCTGTTTAATGATATGGATCTATTCTGGGGAGGTGTCATTGACAATTTTGTTGCTGTGCGACTGTCACTGACTGTATCCAAAGTAAGATGGCTAGGGGATATAACCTTAGGAGATCTTTTCTTTTTCTCCTGACTTCCCCTCTTCTGAGAGTACCCTAAGACTATAGAAGAGTATGTCCCTGTACTGCAGTAGGCTAAATAAGTTGAGTTCTTCTGGCTTTTAATGGGTTATTTTGGACTTTGTCCTAAGTATACCTTACATGTATTAATTTATTTCATTCTCAAAATAGCCCTGTGAGGTAGGACATACTATTATTCCCATTTTACAAAAGAGAAAACTGAAATCTCTAGTATTAAAGTAACTTTGGTAAATGCTTTTATGAAAATTGAATATAATCAAGCATGAAAATAGCCCAGCATAGATGCCAGCACAGAGTAAAGTTTATGAAATGGAATTCATATTTTTCTGTTATACTAATAAAGGAGGGCAGATAATTACCTCAACAAAGAGACATCCAACATGAATGTTTTAGAACTGCAAGTATTATGTACACTTTCAAATTTTCAAAATATTTAGTAATAGAACAAATAGACTTTGGGAAATTTTTAGAAAATGTCCATTTCTTATTTATATGGACATTAGTATATAATTATAGGACATATGTTTATTTTTAATAATATCTTCTTTTCTCAAACAATAAATAGCCCCTTTTTAAAAGATTTGTTTATTTGAAAGTCAGAGTTACAGAGAGGCAGAGACAGGGGCAGAGAGAGAGAAAAAGAGACTTTCTATCTGCTGGTTCACTCCCCAAGTGGCCAAAATGGCTTGAGTTGTGCTGATCCGAAACCAGGAGCCAGGAGCTTCTTCTGGGTCTCCCACACTGGTGCGGGAAACACTTGAGTCATCTTCTGTTGCTTTCCCAGGCCTTAGCAGAGGGACTCGAATCAGCGTCCATATGGGATGCTGGCAATGCAGGTGGTGGCTTTACCCACTATGCTACAGTGCTGGCCTGTAAATAGCTCCTTTTAAAAGAAATGTCTTTTTAGTCCTTTAATCTAGAGTGAGAATATGACATTCTGATATATTTTCTACCATTGCTGGAGCTGCGAAGGTAAGGGTTACACATTAGCTACCTGTCGTCTTGGTCAAGAGTCAGTAACCTTTATATATGAATTGCTAGGTGGTAAGTATTTTAGGCTTTGCCCACCAAATGGTTTTTGCCACAACTGTTCAACTTGTCACTGCAAAGCAAAAGCAGTCAGGCAATAAGTAGGTGAACGGGTATAACTGTGTTCTTTAAGACATTATTTATAAGAGCGGTGGGCAGGCTGATCTCAACGTGTGGGCCTAGTTTGCTGACTGCTCTTCTGACTTTGAGAGTCACAAAAGGATGATGTATTTTCCTTCGTCCTTGATTTCCTACACTGATCTGACAGTCGTGGGAGTTGCTCATTTATAGATATTAGAGTGTTTCTACCCCATTCACATGCCCTATCACAAACTTCTCTGAGTCATCATGATATGTAATGCTGTGCTTTGGTGGCCTCTGTGACAAAATCAAGATAAGTAAACCCAGGCTGGGAAACACCAACTGAGTTAGTTGCTGTAATGTGCAATATCTGAAAGTCTGGATGGTGCAACGCTAACATAGCCTGGGGCTTCGCTTTGGAAAAAAGGCAGTCTCTGTATGAGCTTAGACAAAATTTCACCAACGATGAAAGAACTATTTTGTCAAATTCAGCACCCAATCCAGTTTCATTATTTTAGAATATAAAGCTGTTTGGTGATTAACTGTGTTTACACTTGGCAAAGGATTGCTTCCTTTTCTGAGAGAGAAAAAGACAAAATAGCTCATAAAACTTTCAAAAAGCTTTTGACTTCAAATAGTTCCTACAAAACTGCATTTGGATGAGATAAGTGTGGAGGAATCAAATCCATATGGATTATACTTCTTTTAAAGTAAACACTGATTTAAAAATTGAGGGGAATTCTTGGAAAAATAGACTTTAGTCTTCCCAGACTCCAAATAGTCAAAAGGCAACTCTAAGAAATTTGATAAACCCCAAGCGCAGCTGGGTTTACCCATGCTTAATTATGGTGTTTTCACTGTATATCATATAAAAATAAACAGCCTCAGGAGTGGCCTACATTCAAATATTTAAAAAGAGCACAGGGATTTTCATTTATCTCTAGAGTAAACTTTTGCCCAGATTCTTGATTTTAAGGTAAATCACATTATAGTATTTGAAATGTTAAAATCATACTTGTCACTTGTCATTTTATTTTTAAAAGTCTGGTCTTTGCCCCAAATCAGAACTAAAAATGTTCAGAAATACCCACACATGATTCCTACAAGGTGACTTATCCTGATTAGATTTCCATCTAAATGTTTACTCATCAAAAAATGAGAACCTGATGCCCTTATTCAGTTAAATTATGTGACCTTTTGGATGGGGATTAATGCTTACCACAAACAATCGAAAGCAAATTTTCTTAACCATAATCTCAATTCAAATTAAATCAATTCAGCTAGGCATTTATCCATTCCCTACCAGGTTTCAGGAGAATTGCTAAGCACTGAAAGTTCAAAAAGAAGACATGGTCTCTTAGAGGAGCTCCAGGAACAAGTGGTGATAACTCCAAAGGACAAATGATTAGTTTCATGAAGGAGAAGGTGAAGGCTTCTTAGACAAAGGACATTTGAATTGGGTCAAGGCAGGTCAGTAAGGAATTTGCCTGATGCAAAACAGAAGCAAAGCATTTCATGTAAAGGGAGCTGCATGTACAAAAAGTGGGATAATTTAGGAGAATCTGGAGCAACTTTCTATGGATCGAGTATAACACAGTGGGGGAAATGAGCAGAGATGTGACTACAATGTCAGACAGCAGCACATATAGAACCTTGTAGGACATTCTATGGACTCTGGAACCAATGGAGGATTCCATGGTCACTATCAGATACAGTGAGAGAGAGAATCCTGAGAGCAGTCTGCAGAAGAGTTCTAGGGGTCTGTGTGAATATACATGTGTGCATGTGTGTGTCAGTAAGGGAGAGAGCAAAAATGCTGAAAAAAGAACTTTTTGGGACAATCCCAATGAAAACGCAAAATATGTATAACAAATCATTTAGGCAAGTATACTTCCTACACTGTCACTTGAGAGGCTCTGTGAGAGCAGAGACTGGCTTGCCTACTCAGTGTTTGTCCCAATGTCTATTTTAGCACTTGGTACATATGTATGAACAGCATAATCTCATTTAGTAAGTGAATGAAGGAAAAATGTACTGATCATGTTCTATTGATATGACTCAATATAATAATAAGTCATTAGTGGATCTCAGGAAGCAGGAGATTCATGGAAAGAGTGAAAGAGAAACAAATCTGAAAGGGAGCTTGAGATTTTCCAATCTCTTTCCACGTGTCTCCTCAAAACTCAGTCTGTGACTCTGTGGAGCAGTCCCTTACTCCTTGTAATTCTCTTGCCTCTTATAGGTTGCTTCCCCTGGTTCCTGTGAGCTCACCAGTGATACTGTGCCAAGAACTCTCAAACTGGCTTTATAGTTAAAGGAAGTAGCATTGATCTAGGGAAAATAAAAGATGAAATTCTCTCTTGTGAACCATTAATCTCTCCCTGTCCCCCTTTCCTATATCCCCTCCATCCTACAGATCTAGCAGCAGCATGGGACAGAGGACGAAAAACAACCTGTATTGATTTTGAACCATTCATCTTAACTGTATGAGATCCACTAAGCCTCAGATTCTACATTAGCAAAATAGGCATAAAAATAATGACCAGGGGTGGGTATTTGATCTAGTCATTAAGACACTACTGGGGGCCGGCGCTGCGGCTCAATAGGCTAATCCTCTGCCTGCGGCACCGGCACACCGGGTTCTAGTCCCGGTTGGGGCACTGGATTCTGATCCAGTTGCTCCTCTTCCAGGCCAGCTCTCTGCTATGGCCCGGGAGTGCAGTGGAGGATGGCCCAAGTCCTTGGGCCCTGCTTCCACATGGGAGACCAGGAGAAGCACCTGGCTCCTGGCTTCGGATCAGCGTGATACGTGGGCCGCAGCGTGCTGGCCGTGGCAGCAATTGGAGGGTTAACCAATGGCAAAAGGAAGACCTTTCTCTCTGTCTCTCTCTCTCTCACTGTCCACTCTGCCTCAAAAAAAAAAAAAAAAAAAAAAAAAAAAGACACTACTGGGGACACCTATGTTCCATATTGGAGTGCCTGTATTCAAGTTCCAGATCTATTTCTGCACCCTTTGGAAGTCAGCAGGTGATGGCTGACTTGGGTTCCTGCCATCCATGTAAGATACCTCGATAGAATTCATGGCTCTTAGCTTCTGCCTGGCCCAGCCTTGGCTGTCACATGGATTTGGAGAACAAACCAGTGGATGAAAGATCTTTCTCTATGTCTTTGTATGTCACTTTCTCTAACCCTACCTTTCATATAAAGTATAAATATAATTTTTAAAGATTTATTTATTTATTTGAAAGAATTAGAGAGAGAGAGAAAGAGAGTGAGAGAGATTTCATATGCTGCTTTACTCTCCAAATGGCCCCAATGGCTGGGCCTGGGGCAGGCCAAATTCAGGAACCAGGAACTTCTTCCATGTCTCCCACATGGGTGCACGGGTCCAAGCACTTGGGCCATCCTCCTCTGCTTTTGCAGGCACATTAGTAGAGAGCTGGATCATAGGTGGAACAGCCAGAACTTGAACCAGCACCCACATGGGATGCTGGTGATGCAGGTGGCAGCTTTACTAACTAAGCCACAATGCTGGACCCTATAAATATGATTTTTAAAGATAACGAGCAATTTGAAAAGATGTAATTTGGTAAGAATGTAACCTTCACAAGGCATCAGTTCCTTCTCCAATTTTAATCTTTCATCCCCCAGGACTTCTCTGTGCTAGCTCATATTTTCCTTTCAAAATAGAAGAATACATCTTCTGTTACAGGTATTGAAAAGGAAACTCACACCCAGCTTTTCACAGTGAGAGAACACTGTGTATGATTATGAAATGAACTTGGTAGCTTTAGTTTTTTGTTGAGGAATAATTGCATGAAACATCAGTTGTCACTCCCCAATCAAGGGATCATTGAGGACATTCTAATCTAATGCCCAAGTGAGGGCATAAAACACGTTGATTGTGAGAATGTACAGGTACCTGATGCATGTGAGACTGGGCCTTGCACACCTTTGAGAGGCACTATTGGCCTAGGGGTTCAGATGCTGCTTCGCCATGCCGTTGACCACAGGCCTTGGCAGGGAGCCCAAGGTGGGCCTTCCTGGAAGACTGAAGGCTCCTTTGTTGGCCAACTTTCACCCAAACACTCCTGATAGCCTGAATATTCCTCAGACAGCCTGAATATTCCTCCACTTTAGGAAGTTCTGCTTGATCTCGCTTCCCTCTCTTCTTTGCCAAAGGTTAGACCTACACTGTGTTCCTTCAGATCTGCAAGTCTAGTTCTGCCATATCCCCATTTCCTCTCACAACTCTACTCCCAAATAAAATCCTTGGATACTGAAACCCACCTTTGTGTCTGCTTCTTGAAGGAGTGGAATAATTTACTTAAAAAAAACTCCAGGAGAGTTTGTTTTCAGCTCCAAAGATAGTTCTTCATTTCTCCACTTTCACAGATTAATCTTGCTAACAGTTTTCAAATGAAAGTTTGCATTTTCAATATAAAACAAGTACAAAGCATGGCCTAGCATGGTTGTCACAGCTATACACAGGATTAAGTTCAGAGTTCACGTCCATGTCATCCATAGTCCATGTCCTATTTATTCCCTTGCCACCCATAAACCTCACATTCTAAAAGGACTCAATTTTTCATTGTTGATAAACTACTCACAACCTGCAAATGCTTATGTCTTTGTATTTTCATTAATCATCACAATCAGCTCCACAACTCGGTGTCAAGTCTTCTCTCCCTCTGACATCTCCTGATCTCTCAAGCAGGAGGACCACTGCATTCAACTGCTTCATCTATGGAGTACACATGGCAGAGTAACAGGGTTAACGTATCCTTCTGATAACATGGATGTGATTCGTTTTTGTGTTCTCTACAATGTTTAATTGAGAGCCTGATACACTATGGTTGCTAAATTCAAAAAGGCCTAATCAGGCCACATAAAAAAAAAAAAAAGAGAATGGACTTTGGAAATAGGATAATTTGAGTATAAATCTCATACCAATCACCTACTAAATGAGTGATTTGAGGCAAAGTATTAATTTCTCTGAGATTTGTAAGGGAGGGAAAATAGATTTTACATTATAGGGGTTTTGTGAAGACTCAGCAAGATAATCCATTTATTTTGCTTTCCTTCTACAAACTGAGAACCTCTAAGCCAGGCATAGACTGTATGCCACTAGCCCCTCAGGAGTTATGTTTTAAATATTTATTTATTTATTTATTTGGAAAGCAAAGTGTGTGTGTGTGTATGTGTGTGCATGAGAGAGAGAGAGAGAGAGAGAGAGAGAGAGAGAGAGAATCTCCCATTTGCTGGTTCATTCCCTAAACAGTTGCAAAAGCTGATGCTGGACCAGCCTGAGGCCAGGAGCCTGGAACTCCATCCAGGTCTCCCACATGGGTGACATGGGCCCAAGCACTTGGGCCATCTTCCACTGCTTTCCCAGTCAAATTAGCAGGGAGCTGGAGAGTAAATGGAACAGCCAGGATTTGGACTGCAATGCAAGCAGCCTCCAAATCTGCTGCCCCACAGTGCTGGCCCTTCTCCATTGCTTAATAAAGTCGATTGACTGTGCCTGCTAAACACATGAGGGTTTTACTGAATAGCGGAGTACTATGGCCTATCCAAGCTGATCATTATGTCTCTAAAATGTTAATTCCGAAGCCAACTTTTCTTGTCTTAAAGACTACTTTTGAGGATTTGGAATTTATCAGTTCTCCAGTGAAAATCTCCCCCTCCAGGACTTTTAGAACATCTCTCATATTAAAATCACAGTACATAAGGATTTTTAAAAGAAAGATGGCTTGTTTTCTGCTATGTTGTAAGATTCTATACTATGATAGCTGAATAGCCTGAATTCCAGGCCATTCATTGTGGCTAAATATGCAAAAAAGAAAGGAAAAAATATTTTATTGTTCTGAAATACTCAGCAGGCAGCACAAATATTGAATATCTAAATAATTTAATAAGAAAAAACTACATTTCCTTATGTGTTGTACCTCATATTTTTATCCTAGATAAATATGTTACTAATATCCACTTAATACTGATTAAAGACTCAAGTTTTTCATATTAAAACTAAATTGAAAACATATTCATTTTGTTAGTAAATATTAAGCTTTATGTGCATTGAGAAGCCCAAGTTAAAAAGCAATATAGGAATGTGGCTAAATAAATAACCTATAAAATGAACACAAAATATGAACCATTATCCTTCTTTATCAAGCAGAAATGGTCTTGTGCTTTATTTTCTTTAAATATTATATATCTATTAATATAATAGATATTATTCTTTAAGAAAAATCTTCAATTAGTGAAAGCTTGTCTGCCTCTCCACCATTGGTTCTAAATTTCCAAACAATAGTGTCTAAGCTCTTCACTGTGGATTCTCATGCTTATTGCATGAAAGACTTCTCTCCCCCTCCCTCTCACTCTCTCTCTTTCTCCCTGCCTCTACCTCTTTGTAACTCTACCTTTCAAATATAAATAAATAAATATTTATTTTCCCTGGACATCAGGGAGCATCACTTTCGGCAAAGTTCCATAAACATGTCAGATACTACGTTGATCAAGGAAAGCAGAATCTATCCTGGATTCATTGCAATTTATTATTGATTAGGTCACTTTGTCATATTAACTGGAAACTAATGATATCAGTAAAGTATGAAGGCATCGTTCCTCCAGGTGGAGGAGTTTGGCTTAAGTCAACTGTTGAAGCATTTTTAAATTCATATGTTGGGAGGGTGGTTATGGGGGAAGAACTGCTATAATACAAAAGTTGTAATTTCAAAATCTATATTTATTAAATAAAAGTTTTCTAGAAAAAAGTAAAAAAAAAAAATTCATAGGTCACTCCACGTCCGAGCAGTGTTCCGCATCTTGGTGCAGGGCACTTTCACCCATCTTGAGCGTGCTGGTTCCCACCCACTGTTGGTACTCTGAGGTGCAGTGCTCCTGCTGACCATAGAGTGGGAGGCTGAAACGTTTCTGTAACTCAGAGTTGTCATTCCATCTAAAGAGATTTTGCTTTCTTAACACTACTTCCATCTGTTCTCCCTCTTCTACATTAATTTTAAACACCTGTTAAACTAAGTTAATCCTGTCAGCTGCCCAGAGTAAAATATCTGTTGTGATAAGGAATAGGATGCTGAAATTTTAAGATGGCTTTTACTATTACGAAGGTGAATAGTGCAGATGAAAAAATCATGAGTTAGGATTTTATTGAAATATAATGTAATTCCAAAAATGAAATATGAGAAATGTACATAAACAAAACAGATGTGGAAACTGAACTAGAAGATACCAGACAATTTTCAATACCTTTTAAAAATATTTATTTATTTATATTTGAAAGGTAGAGTTACAAAGAGGTAGAGGCAGGGAGAAAGAGAGAGAGTGAGAGGGAGGGGGAGAGAAGTCTTTCATCTGTTGGTTTATTCAGAAATAGCCTTAATGGCCGGAGCTGGACCAATCTGAAGCCAGGAGCCAGGAGCTTCTTCTGGGTCTCCCTCACGGGTGCAGGGGCCCAAGGAGTTGGGCCATCTTATACTGTTTTTCCAGGCCATAGCAGAGAGCTGGATTGGAAGTGGAGCAGATGGGATTCGAAGTGGTGTCCATATGAGATGGCGGCACTGTAGGCAGTAGCCCTTTTGGTGCCTTTTGTTACTTGCTCAGATATCACCATCCTGGTGTTCTTGAAAGCCTAGTCTGAAAGCCTCTGCAATATTCTCCATAGAAAGGTTTTTTTTTTAAAAAAACATTTTATTTATTTGTTTGTTTTTTAAAGTTTTATTTAATAAATTTAAATTTCCAAAGTACAACTTTTGAGTTATAGTGGCTTTTTCCCCCCATAACCTCCTGCCCACCAGGAACCCTCCCATCTCCTGCCCCTCTCCTATCCCATTCACATCAAGATTCATTTTCAATTATCTTTATACACAGAAGAAGATCAATTTAGTATATACTAAGTAAAGATTTCAACAGCTTGCACCCACACAGAAACACAAAGTATAATGTACTGTTTGAGTACTAGTTATAGCATTAATTCACATAGTACAACACATTAAGGACAGAGATCCTACATGGGGAGCAAGTCTACAGTGACTCCTGTTGTTGATTTAACAATTGACACTCTAGTTTATGACGTCAGTAATCACCCAAGGCTCTTGTCATGAGCTGCCAAGGCTATGGAAGCCTCTTGAATTCGCCAACTCCGATCTTATTTAGACAAGGCCATAGTCAAAGTGGAAGTTCTTCTCCTCCCTTCAGAAAAAGGTACCTCCTTCTTTGATGGCCCGTTCTGGAAAGGGTTTTTTATACATGCATGTTTGAGGGCCAGCACTGTGGCGTAGCAGCTAAAGCTGCTGCCTGCAGTGCCCGCATCCCATATGGGTGCCTGTTTGAGTTCCGGCTTCTCCACTTCCAATCCAGCTCTCTGCTATGGCCTGGGAAAGCAATAGAAGATGGCCCAAGTCTTAGGCCCCTGCACCCGTGAGGGAGACCCAGAAGAAGCTCCTGGCTCCTGGTTTGGATCGGCGCAGCTCCGGCCGTTGTAGTCAGTTAGGGAGTGAACCAGCAGAAGGAAGACCGATCTCTCTCTCTCTTTATCTCTGCCTCTCCTTATTTCTCTGTGTAAATCTTTCAAATAAATAAATAAATATTTAAAATAAAAAAATGCATGTTTGGTGAATGTCTTTTTACACTTTTTTTTTTTTTTTTTGACAGGCAGAGTGGACAGTTTGCCGTTGGTTCATCCTCCAATGGCCGCCGTGGCTGGTGCTCTACGACCGGCGCACTGCGCTGATCCAAAGCCAGGAGCCAGGTGCTTCTTCTGGTCTCCCATTGGGTGCAGGGCCCAAGCACTTGGGCCATCCTCCACTGCACTCCCTGGCCACAGCAGAGAGCTGGCCTGGAAGAGAAGCAACCAGGACCGGGACTAGAACCCAGTGTGCCTGCGCCGCAAGGCGGAGGATTAGCCTGTTGAGCCACGGAGCCGGCTTGGTAAATGTCTTGTAGCAAAATGGCTTCCAGGTACTGCATGATGCACATTAGCATGCTGAAGAGTCCATGGTAAAGAGCTGGAGCTGGTGTTGCCTAAACCAATCTCACTTTCTTATTTTATTTTTATTTGTTGCCATTTAATAATTAGAGAAGCTGCAGCTCCCTGAACTACATTTGAAGAAACACAGAAATATGCTAGATCTCATAGTTTGCAGAAAAGAATGGGGCGGGCCTATGAAAATGTTACCCAAGGAATTCAATGTAGAAAAGAAGTTTTGAATAAAAAAGATTAGAAAAGAAATTTTGAAGGAGGGAAAGACAGTGGTGAAACCCACAAAAAAAAAAAATAAAAATAAAAAGTGGGAGGACTAGAGCCAGCACTGTTGTGCAGTGGGTTAACGCCCTGGCCTGAAGCCATATGGACGCCAGTTCGAGACCTGGCTGCTCCACTTCTGATCCAGCTCTCTGCTGTGGCCTGGGAAAGCAGTAGAGGATGGCCGAACTCCTTGGGCCCCTGTACCCATGTGGGAGACCCAGAAGGGGCTCCTGGCTCCTGGCTTTGGATCGGCGTAGCTCCAGCCATTGTGGCTAATTGGAGAGTAAACCGTCGGATGGAAAACCTCTCTCTCTCTCTCTCTCTCTCTCTCTCTGCCTCTCCTCTCTCTGTGTAACTCTGTGTTTCAAATAAATAAATAAATCTTTAAAAAAACAAGTGGGAGGACTGAGAAAAGGAACATTAACTCCTGGTTGGAAAGGTAGCACTGGGGCTGGTTATAAAGTTGGAAGCAAAACGAAATCTCAGGGATATTGAAAGTGGGACATATCAATGCTGCAAATGTCTCCGCGGCATGTTGGCTCCATTCATTTGGTTGTGGAACAAAACACAGAAAGAGTTAGGAAAGAGAAGTATGTGCTGTGAATTGTGTATTATTCCATATAACAACAGTTGGAATTTTGATTAGAAGTTAGAGGGCAAGGCTGAGTTGAGAGAAAAAAATTAAAGGCCATAAACAAAACTTCTAATCAAGAGATCAGATAAAATCACATAGGTTTATCTAGTTTCCCCAAATCCAAAATCTAATGTTGTTAAGATTGGATCAGCAGTGGAGGATGGCCCAAGTGCTTTGGTCCTGCACCCCATGGGAGACCAGGATAAGCACCTGGCTCCTGCCTTCGGATCAGTGCGGTGTGCCGGCCGCAGCGCGCCGGCCGTGGCGGCCATGGAGGGTGAACTGATGGCAAAGGAAGACCTTTCTCTCTGTCTCTCTCACTGTCCACTCTGCCTGTCAAAAAAAAAAATAGATAAAATAAAAAAAGAAGACTCATTGCTGTTAAGATATTAAGTCTCCCCAAATTGATCTATAAATTTAGCAAAATCCCTAAGAAAATCTTTTTTTCTGAAAAGTTGACTTTAAATTTTATAAAAACAGCAAAAGAGCTAGAAATTTCCAAGACCATCTTGAAATACAAAAATCAGAATTGGAGAAACAATGCTTACAGAATTATGGATTTATACTACCTGACTTCAAGATTATTTAGTGATTGAGACTTAGCATAGTATTGGTGCCTTGGTAGACAAATATGCCAATAGTCTAGAGATACAAGGAAACTTGAATCTTTATTTGGTGAAACTCCTTCAGTATTCAACACTTTCCATATTTATATAAAAATTGCAAAATTCCTAACAGTTGAACACAGTATCAAGATCCAACAATATCACATCTGGGAATTCTAAAATGTCCTAAATGTTTATCTATAAATCCTGTTAAGAAATGTATTAGTTAACATCAGAGGAAAAGTATAAACTCTCCCTTTCTTTCAAGGCTGTAGAAAAAAAATTATAAAATAAATGATCTGTAGAAAGACAGGAACATGTGAATCAGCCTCTGCTCCCTCAAAGGGGAAGGTTTGATAGAGACTTTGTGGTGGACATCAGTTTCAATGAAAAGTAGATGCCATCCTAGTTGCAAGTAAATATGCTAAAATGGAGGAGCCAGCGCTGTGGCATAGCGGTTAAGCTGTCACCTGCAGTGCTGGCATCCCATATGGGTACCGGTTAGAGACCCCATTGCTCCACTTCTGATCCAGCTCTCTGCTGTGGCCTGGGAAAGCAGTAGAAGATGGCCTAAGTCTTTAGGCCCTTGCACCCACCTGGGAAGACCCGGAGGAAGCTCCTGGCTCCTGGCTTCGGATCGGCGCAGCTCCAACCCTTGGGGCCATCTGGGGAGTAAATCAGCGCATGGAAGACCTCTCTCTCTCTCTCTCTCTCTCTCTCTCTGCCTCTCCTTCTCTGTGTAACTCTGACTTTTCAAATAAATAAATAAATATTTAAAAAATACTAAAATGGAAACATAAATATATGCACGTTCTTTCAGTTTGAAAGACAGAGATAGATCTCTCACCCATCTGCTGGTTCTTTCTTGTAATGCAACACCCAGGGCTGAGCCAGGCCAAGGTGGGAACTCAATCTAAGACTTCCATGTGGGCAGCAGGGACTTGATTACTTGAGTCATCTCCTGCAGCCTCCCCAAGTGTGCATTAACAAGAGGCTGGAATCAGCAGTGGAACCAGAACTTGAACTCAGACAGTTCAACATGGGATGCAGACATCCCAAGTTCATCCTTGACCACCGTGCCAAATGCCTGTCCCTAAAGTGGAAATGCAGGAAAAAAAAAGAGGTGACCTCACAAGGCCATCAGAAGAGACAAGTCAAATACTCCGAATACAAATTTCTTAGGCTAATTATAATGTGTTTCATCTGTGACATTTCATGTCGCACAGGCATTGAATGATCAAAATTAAAGTAAATAATTGCTTCTCACCCTGTGAGGGAAAAAAAGTCAAGTAGTTTGTCTCTTTATGGGCAAGATTAACTGAAGCTTCTGATTTTCTGGACTCTTTGGGTGTAAAGTGGTATGCTGTTAGACAGCAGACAGAGAGATGGAATGGCAGCTCAGGGAGTTCTGCACCCTGCCCTCATGAGAGCAGGAAGCAGCCTAGACAAACAATGTTCTGCTTCATGTACCAGCTCAGTGTGTAGCACAAGGACAGCAGGTTGAGTTCTGCTTCGAAATCAGGGCCTGGGAGGCTTCTGTTTCATTGTTTTCATAAGGCCATCACATATTCTAGGAATTGTGTGCAATGTTGATGTTTATCTTAATTAGCACAAGTCCTAGGTATTCTTGTAATCCTTAATTGCTGACATTTCCTAGAATTTTGCTCTCTTTATGTATTGGAAGACTTTTTAAAACTCTGCTGTTGTGAAAGATCTACAAATCTTCTCATTATGAAAGACTTTTTTTCTTTTTGCACAGGAATTACATAACATTCTGTCTCATGGCATAAATTGTATTCAAAAAGAAAAAAATTGTTAAGTACAGACCCCATAGAACTCCATATTTTTGGAGCAGAGTTCTCTTACTAGTTCAAATGTTATATCAGAGACTAACTTCCTCTTCAGAAGAAAATGATTCATGAATATATAAAATACACACATTCTTATTAATCAGGATTCACTGAAGAGGCACCAAAATGGGCTTCAAAATATGTGGTATTCTGGAAGAGGCACAAGAAAGACTAACAAGTTATACATATACAACAGAATATTTGAAATAACGTAGACCAACTAGGGGTACACAGAGGTGTTCCTCAGACAATGATCATGAATTGTTTCCTCAGGACAAATAGAAGTTTAACTGAGAAAATGTAGAATACCAGACAAACAGAAAGTTAAGATTTTTAAGATTTCTAGAATACAAGGAGTTTAGTGACCTTGAGACACAGGCTTACCTAGGCAGGTAGGGGTGCAGTTACATGAAGTGAGATGGTGGGTTCATGATAACAGTATAAAAGCAAACAAGCAAAATCATTTTGCTTAACACTAAAAGACACCAGAGCATCCTTTAGGACTAGCAAGATTCAGCAGACTGATTAACAGAAATATTACAGTGGTAGGGTGACCCAGATGGTCTGGAAGGAGCAGAGAACAGTGGCAAGTAAATAAAAAACATCCATCTCTGACTGAATATTTCCCTTACTCTAAATATTTGTGATTCTGGAAAGGCAAGAGTCTTGCAGTTCAGAGAAAATTCTTTAGGCGTCTGCAAATCCAGAGATGGTGATAAATGTATCTATTGGATACTCCTTATCTACAGGAACATGTCAGCACCCGTGGGGTTTGGAGAGAGCTGGTAGCACAGAAGTGAAGAGAAATGATTCTTCCCAGAGTCATACAAGAGAATGGGTCTGAGGGCCAGCATTGTGGTAGACCAGGTTGAGCCTCCACCTGTGATGCTGGCCTCCCTTATGGGTGCTGGTTTGAGACCCAGCTGCTCCACTTCAGATCCAACTCCCTGCTAACGCACCTGGGAAACCAGTAGAAGATGGCCCAAGTGCTTGGGCCCCTGTACCCATGTGGGAGACCTGGGAGAACCTTCAGCTTGGCCATTGAGGCCATTAGGGATGTGAATCAGTGTAGCTTGTCTTTACAGTTGAGAAACAGTGTTTTTTTTCTTTTATTTGTTGCACTCTTTATTTAGTGTAGGGTTAATCTTATGATTATAAAGTAAGCTGAAGTAGATCATTGGAAAAATTAGGAGAGGGAATAAGAGGAAGAAGGGTGGGAGTGTGGGCAGGAAGGAGGGTGGAGTGGGAAATCTATGTTCCTAAATCTGTATATACAAATTATATGAAATTTACTTAACTTAAATTAAAAAAATTCAAAAACTGTAAATAAAAAAGACCTCTCTCTGTCTCTCCTCTTCTCTCTATAACTCTGCCTTTCAAATAAAAAGAAACTTTTTTTAAAAATGAGAGAAATTGGGCAGTATTTTTACAAGTAAACCATGAAAATTCTGGAAGCTAAATTTGTTTTGTGTTAGACCAAGAAAAATTTGCTCTCCGAGACATGTTCCAAGAAAAGGTCTGATACTGTTTGGACAAACATCTTCAAAGGCTAATTAGGAAAGATTTCTATTGTTCTAAGGCCTTATGAGATAGGAAAAAAATGTTATAATTGTCAAAAAAGCAGAAGTAGACTTTAGCTGATGAGCTTTATGTTTACAGTAAAATTTTGCAAGTAGAATTGACCAAATGTGTGTTCAACTGATTGTACAGACATGGCTCTTTAAGTACCTGGGGTTCCCACTGCTCTGTGACATGCAGATCTTGTTTAAGTTAGACGTCTACTCAAACTGAGCTCCAAATGCCTTATGTGAGAAAACCTCACATTTTTGTGTTAAAATTTATTTTTATGTGACTGCTCACTGAACACTCTTTAGAACTCTTTAGAAGTTGTTATTTTGGTTTTTCTTCTTGAGGTGATGTTTTTACTTGAAAAATTCAATTAAAAAATTAATATTAGGACTTAGACACAATGCTGGACACTAAACCAAGGATGAATAAGACATACCAAGAAATCCTCTGTAGTTGGTGGGTATGGGGATGGCACATCATCTTGGAGAACCCTTAGGCAATAGTAGTCCATCACCTCTTAACTGTAATTCTGAACTCCAGAAAACCCTAAAAACAAATTTGCTTGCTCTGAAATGTTAGAAATGAGATTATCTATGCTCTTCATACCATTTAATATGAAATGAACATTCACACATTCTGCTCTATTGATGTGCTTAATTACTGGGAGCCCAAGATACAGCTATCAGTGTTGCATGATATACTTGTATTGTCTATATCCTATTTATTATCTTATTAATATCTGAAAACTTCTGAATTCCAAAACATATCAGATTTTGATAATTTTGGATAAGAGATTGTGGATCTAAGTTCCTTCTGCCAATGTTGTTAAACTCTGTCATTTGTGAAATTGGTTGTGTAAATAAAACTACCAACATCACCCAAAATCTTTTATTGCAGACTACACAGATCACTTGTTAATGCTACAAATAAAAACAGACTCATTTTGCTTTATGATAAAACTCCCCATAGGTTTTCAAGTTAACATCTCTATAATGCAAAACATGCATTTAAAAACAGTCTTTTGTTCCCTGTGACTTGTATTCTGTACTATTGTGCAGATGTCTGTGAAGGACCTACCTTCAGGGAATACCAGCAAACTGGAGACCCATGATGAGAACCATTGTTTCCAAGGATTGGTTTAGATTGTAGAGTGAATAGCACAAAAGCATAAGTCAATGCTGCTCCCCACTTTTGTATATGGCATGGGCACTGGATTCTCCTTCACTCTTAATTGGATCCCAAGTTAAATTAGTTCCTTATGCACCTGATGTTTTTCAGTTTTGCAGTTCATCTTGCACAGCCATACAAATGAATAATA
This sequence comes from Lepus europaeus, assembly GCF_033115175.1. Lineage (NCBI taxonomy): Eukaryota > Metazoa > Chordata > Mammalia > Lagomorpha > Leporidae > Lepus > Lepus europaeus. The sequence goes on along the minus strand of NC_084836.1, from coordinate 29,393,447 downwards.
AAAGCTGAACTAAGCCTAACCAGAAAAACACAACAGAATTCAAAAGGAGATAATTAAATCCCTCAACTGTTGCGAAGCCAATATTAAAAAAATATGAAGAGCCTGGTCTCCCTTTTATATTTTAACATAGTTCTATTATTTTCACAAGTCTTTCTTCATCAGATCTTATTTAATCAGATGACAAAACTACTTAGAGATTTGGTTCAAGGACTTAGCTATAGTTTTTAATTTAAGTCACAGGAAGAAACAAACAAACAAACTTATAGGAAAATATGCTTCCTATTGAATCAAAGTTTGTGGTTTCCATGACTGGATTGCGCTTAAAATAATGTGTGTGTGTGTCTGTGTGTGTGTGTGTGTGTATGACTGTTGGAGGTAACATTTCTATTTTGGCATTCTCTTTCACTAAGAAATGTTTTCATGGAAAAAATAAAAGATGGATAATTTTGGTACCATTATCCAGGATTACAAATATTGAACATTAACCCTGAATTCACCATGTGATTTGTGTGTTGTCTATTTCCCATTTTAATCATGTTATTTTTTCAAATAAATTTTCTATTCCAAGTTGGTGGAGTAGGAAGGGAGCTTACTGCTCCAGTTTAGAAGATAGTTTTAAAAAAGTGGAGAGAGTTCAGTCTCAGGAGTTAGGGAGAAAATGGCAGAGGAAACTCTACGCAAATTAGAGGGACACAGTGGACCTTTGTGGAGGGCGTGAACATCCACAGCTCAGGACCCCAGCAGACAACAGCTTCCACACCAGTGTTGGAGTGTGAGGGGAGAACAGACTGCAACAGCCCAAGCCACTGTCAATAAAGCTGAAAGAAGACCCTAAAGGGAACATGGCTTGGGGCTCCTTGGGGGATAGTGTATCTGCCAAATTAGAAGAGAAATAATAAAAGGAGGGGCATATTTCTCTCACCCTAATCACCCTGCAATGGCGTCCTGTAACAAGCATATAAAGCAGGCACCATTTTGGACATATGTAACAGCTGCGCCAGCTCATGTCCGCACCCAGCAACCAGCTGGGTAGAGACTCCTGACTGTGGTGGGCAGAACTAACAGGGGGCTGGGTGCTCATAACTCTGCTAGGCTTGAGTGCTGTGACTGTGAAAACACTGAGGCTGCATGAGAGGTGTCACAGTGTGGCTAGGATTTTGGGCAGTCATTGTGGGAGACTCCATGCACTCAGGGCTCCCTGGTTGCCTGGTGAGGGGCACTGCTGGGGAATCTGAGCTTACACTGAGGAAGGACTGCATAGATCTATTGTGTGGTCCTTGGGGCAGAGTGGACAAATATTACGCCCACTGGGGCTATTGCTCAGCACTGGTCTCCTTTGAGAAGAGGAGCTCAGCTGAGTAGAATAAACCTCCCTTCTGATAAAAAAAAAAAAATTGGAGATTTAGTATGCCAAACCTGGGTGCTTCACCTTAGACATGCACTTTACCCTAGAGAACTGAACAGAGCTTCCTGGCCGCATCTACTGTATGCCTCTAGATATTCACTAAAAGCAGACATCCACTAATCTACAGACATAGTACAAAGATAAAAATCACCACAGTGAAAAAACAAAGAAGAAACCAACAAATATCTCTACAAATGCTGAATAACAAATGCACCAATTCAATAAATAAGAATAAGGAAGACAACATGATGACCCAAAAAGAACACAACACTTCAATACTAGATTGTGAAGAAGCTTAGAATGAAGAACTGTCAGAAATGGAATTCAAAAAGTTGATCATAAGATTACCTGGAAGTAATCAGAAGCAATTGCAGGAAATACTGAAATCAGTACATGACATGAAAGGAAATTTCTCTCACAAAATTGAACTCTTAAAAAGAAATCAAAATGAAATGAAGAATTCAATAAAACAAGTAAAAAACACAGTGGAAAGCCTTAACGACAGAATCAGTGAAACAGAAGAAAGAATATCTGACTTAGTAGATAAAGCACTGAAAATTATACAGTCAGACCAAAGACAAGAAGAAATTAGAAAACTAAAAAACACTGTTGGTAATCTACAGGATATTATCAAAGGACCCAAATACAGATTCTTGGAGTTCCTGAAGGCATGGAAAGATAGAAAGGATTAGAAGGACTTTTTAGTGAAACAATAACAGAAAACTTCCCTAATTTGGAGAAAGAAAGGGACATCCAAGTACAGTAAGCACATAGAATCCCTAATAGACATGACCAGAGAAGATCTTCACCTCAACACGTTGTAATCAAACTCACCACAGTAAAACATAAAGAAAATATTCTAAAATGTGCAAGAAAGAAATGCTTATAGGCAAAGGACTTAAACAGACATTTTTCAAAAGAGGAAATCCAAATGGCCAACAGACAGATGAAAAAATGTGCAGGATCACTAGCTGTCAGGGAAATGCAAATCAAAACCACAATGGGGTATATTCTCACCGCAGTTAGAATGGCTTTCATACAGAAATCAGCAAACAACAAATGCTGGTGAGGATGTGGGAAAAAGGTACCCTAATCCATTGCTGGTGGGAATGTAAACTGATAAAGCCACTATGGAAGACAATATGGAGATAACTCAGAAATCTGAATATAGACTTACCATATGACCCAGCCATCCCACTCCTGGGAATTTACTCAATGGAAATGAAATCAGTAAACAAAAGATTTTATCTGCACCTCCATGTTTATTGCAGCTGAATTCATAGCTAAGACATGGAATCAACCCAAATGCCCATCAACTGAAGATTGGATAAAGAAACTATGGGATATGTACAGTATGGAATACTACACAGAGGTAAAAATAAAATGATGTCTGGTCATTTGCAACAAAATGTATGAATCTGGAACACATCATACTTAGTGAAATAAGACAATCCCAAAGGGACAAATACCGTATGTTCTCTCTGATCTGTGAGAACTAACAGAGCACCTGAAACGAAATCTGTAGAAGTGAAATTGACACTTTGAGATGGGATGACTTGAGGGATCCTTGTCTTGACTATTAAGAAATAATTTTTTTTTCTTTTTTTTATTTATAAAATTTGTTGAACTCTTAACATACAGTTAATCATATGTTTATAAAGTCATTTGAAGATTGATCTCATTAAAAATAAGAGTAGGAATAACAGAGGGTGGAGGAAGTTTGTAACTGTAAAGCTGTATAGTTCTACATACATTCCTACAGATGTACTTCTAAGGGTACAGTTTAAAAACTTGCCATGGGACCCCAAATCTCATTAAGCTGGGTGGTAGAAATGCCATCTTAACATTAACATGATCATATTAAGCGTTAAAGTGAACATATAGATAGGATTAAATTTTAAAGTGATCATATAACTAGTATCAAGTGTCTGGTATAATAATAGAATTCAAAAGGAGAGAGTGTTCCAACATGGGAAGCAGTCCACACAGCAGACTTAGAATGACAATTTCTTTATGTAGTACTCTGACCTCAGAATCAGCCATTAAGTCATCCTGGTCTGGCTGAGAAGCCCATGAGAGCATTTAGGCATGGAAAGCCAAGAAACTGTGGCAAAAAAAAAAAAGAATGTTCTACATGAAAGATCTCTGCGAGAGAGACCCCAGTGGAAAGAAGTGGTTGTCAAAAAAGGATGTAATTTTCTCCAAAGAGAGGAGAGAATTTCTACTTTGCTTATGGCCTTTTCTAAGTACTGGCAGAGTTTGTGGATTCAAAAGGCTTCCATAGCCTAGGCAGCTCATATCAAGAGGGTGGTCACTAATGTCATACAAAAGAGTGTTAATTGTTAAATTAACAATGGGATTCACTGTGAACTAACTTCCCATGCAGGGCCTCTGTCCTCAATGACTTGTATTATGAGAGGTAATTGTAAAATTAGTTCTCAGTTTGTGTGTGTGTGTGTATGCAAATTGTTGAAATCTTTACTTAGTATAGAGTTGGTCTTCTGTGTATAAAGTTAGTTGAAAATGAATCTTAATAGTGAATGTGACTGGGAAAGGGAGAAGGAGCAGGAGGAGGGGTAGAAGTGTGGGTGGGAGGGCAGGTATGGTGGGAAGAATAACTACATTTCTAAAGCTGTACCTATGAAATTTGTATTCACTAAATAAAAGGTTTCTTTGGGGAAAAAGATTTTCTATTCCATATAAAATTCTTTTTTTCCATATAAAATTCTTAACAATCATGAGCATAGGCCAATCACGAACCACTGGATCATAGTTTTCTCTAAAACCACAGAATTAAAACATATTTGACACACGAGAAATATATTTGGAGTATGTGCTATAGATTATTTAGAGGAATAAGCAGGTACATGTGTTAATGTGTGTACTCACTTCATTTTCTCTGATGCTTTCCAAGTGTCTGAAGTGAAGATGTGTAGGTTAGTCCTAAATTAGAAAGGATTATAGAACTTTAGGGTGTTTTAGCTGAGGCCATGATGTTTTTAGAAGTGATTTTGAAGCTGGTTTCTATGGAGCCATAGTTCTTAAAGGTGTTTTGAGAGGTCCACAGACATTTGCTTCCAATTTAATATCTCAACTATAATAATTGCTAAGCCACACATTCAAATGTGCTTTATACTACATTTTAACACACTGTAGACCACCGACATATTGACTTCTGCTGCCAGGTTAACTCATGTGTGTAGACCATAACACAAAATCTTACTATATCTGGGACTATATTTGAACTTGAAAACACATGTCAGTGATTTAAGATGATTTTAATTCTGTGCACTTTTTAAAATTTTTTGTAACACATTAGTGTAGGCCTACACAAACACGCATACAAACCAAATACAAGGCTGTATTTTCCTGTTTTTAAGAGTCATGATGTTCTATTTCCTAAATAACCCAGTAAATTAAAAAAAAAAAATTGAATGTCTAGGCTGATCTGACTTAACAGTCACCTAAATTACTGTCTGCAAGTGTTTTGTGTGTCAAACAGAACTTTCTTTTTCTTTTTTTACATTTCCAAGCTGTTTGAATGTTTACAAAGTCTTTTCATTGTTATTATCAAAAAATGTTTCTAAAAATTGTACTTACTGCACATTATTTTTAACTGTAAATAATTCCGTTAGTAAGTTAACTCCATCCCTCACTAGATTTGGGTACCTGGGTTCTGCTCTCTTACTTCCTCAATAGTGAAAGAAAGTTAATAATAATCCCTTTCCTGATAAACTAGAACACTTAGCACAGTTCCTAGCTCACAAAGTCTTCAAGATATGGTGTTTTTATTATAAAATGTGATGAAAATATTAAATGTATTAACATTATTTTGTTCAATCACTCAGAAATGTACAATTTTTATGTCTGTTAATTTTTTTTAATTAAGAGAACCCAAATAAACTTTAATTATATTATAGTTAGATAAGAATTAAAAATTTCTAGTGCTCTATTGCCCAGTATGGTGACTATACATAATATATATATGTCTAAAAGAAAAAAAAATAGCAGATAGGGTTTTGAATGTTTTCATCATAAATGAAAGCTAAATGTTTGTAAAAAGAAGCATGTTTTCCCTGATTGGAAAGTTTGCAAGGTATACATGTATCACATAAATATGTATATTTTTGTGTCAGTTAAACTTACAATAATTATTTTTAAAATCCAAATCAATTTAAAATATATAAAGTTTGATTGATACTGTAATATATTGTAAAATATATTTTTAAAGATATAAGAGTCAAGAGCTAGGTTCTATTGGAAAAATGCTACCATCAATTATATTTCACATTTTTCTCAACTTCTATAAAGTTTCCAGCTTGCAGATGGCATTAAGCTTTCTGTGAGTAGCGAAATGCCAGGCTGGTGGTGGGGTAGGGAGTGCACAATGTTATTGTGAGAAAGTGGAAAGGACTTGGATGAATTGCAGGGTAGAATGTAACCACTGAGGGAGGGGGCAGTGGTGCACTACAGGATGCTCATGAAATGATACTTCTTGAGCAATCTTTTGCTAAGCAGAAATGGAAAAGGTAGCCATTGTGAGATGTTACCCAATGAAACGATCTCACAGAATTGGTGACAGTAAAATGACAGGTGTCAACAAGTTTCCTGTATGCAAACCCTGGCGATTCTACAGCTGGAGCACAATTTGCAAAGCAAGCAAATCCCCAAGGAACTGGCACTCCAAAGGGATCACATGCCTAAGGGGAAGCTAAGAGCCTGGAATTCCGTCTGGGTCTTCAACCTGGGTGCAGGGGCCCAATACTTAGGCCATCCTCTGCTGCTTCTGAGTGCATTAGCAGGGAGTTGTATTGGAAGTGAAGTAACGGGGACTCAAACTGGCAGTCATATGGGATGACAGTGTTGCGAACAGCACAGTAACCAGTGTGACACAATGGTAGGCCCCTATGTTATAAGTTTCTTAAAGAATGTTTTCCCCGGGGCCGTTGCTGTGGCATAGCAGGTAAAGCCGCCGCCTGCAGTGCCGGTATCCCATATGGGTGCCGGTTCAAGACCCGGCTGCTCCACTTCCAATCCATCTCTCTGCTATGGCCTGGGAAAGCAGTAGAAGATGGCCCAAGTCCTTGGGCCCTTGCATCCGCTTGGGAGACCTGGAAAAATCTCCTGGCTCCTGGCTTCAGATCGGTGCAGCTACGGCCGTTGCGATCATCTGGGGAGTGAACCAGCAGATGGAAGACCTCTCTCTCTTTCTCTCCCTGCCTCTCCTTCTCTGTATAACTCTGAGTTTCAGATAAAATAAATAAATTAAAAAAAAAGAATGTTTTCTCCTAAATATATATCATTATATGCTGCCTTTATTTTAATTATTTTTAATTTCTTAAATGCAAACACAAATTAACTTCTTATTACAATTACTTGTTTTTTATCTTTTCACTAATTTTTCAGCATTTTTTTTTCCTGGATTGAAATTTGAACTTAGGAAACTCTTTTCTCTCCTTTAATACTAAGCTAAAAAAGATAAGCTCCATATATCTGAGGTTTTCCACTTCCTTTTATTGTCAGAGAATATTCAGGATGCCCAGTAATAAAAATTTCCATAGAACCAGCTCATTTTTATATTTTACTTTTGGTAGTTCTGTGTGATGGATCCAAACTGAAGTTGAAATTAACTAAACTTGGAGAACTTGTGATGCAAATCATAACTTTCTAATATGGGACACAATGCCCATAATTCTTATTTATTTTGATTTAAATAATATCTGAATATTCCTTTTTATAACAGATTGATAGAATCCAGGTGGAACAAGCTGTTCATATTGACTAAAATCCTTTGATTTTATTTGAAGCAGTTATACTAACAGCACGAAAATAGATATTTTCTGGCATCAAATATGTCCAGGAATATTTTATCAGGGTGCAGCAATGCCTGAGGTACCAACCTCATGTAGGTGGGTAAACCAGATTCTCTATGGCCTTCTTTCAAAGTTCTCCTCTCAATTGTCAGAACTGTACTGGAAATTCTCTTTATTCCACACTGGCCAATGCAGTAATTGCTATAAGTGAATGCTTGATGGTGGTGAAAAATACTACCGGGGACAGGTGTTGGGTTAAGCTGTTGAGACACCTGTATCCCGTATCAATGTGCCTGGGTTTGACTACCAGCTCTAGCTCCTGACTCCAGCTTCCTGATAATTCATACCCTAGGAAACTACAGGTGGTGGCTCAAGTAGTTGAGCTTCTGCCATTGATGCGGGAGACCTAGATTTTGTTCCTGGCTTCCAGCTTCAGCCTGTCCCCAGACCGCTGCTTCCCACCCTCGCCTGTTTCAAGCATGTGACATTTGGGGAGTGAATCAACAGATGACAGATATTTCTCTCTCTATCTCTCTAAAATAAATTTTGAAAAGCGGTAGCACATGGGGCCAGAGTTTTCAGCCAAGTAGTAAAAGCTGCTGCCTGCAATAACATATTGGCGCTGGCTCCTGTTTTTTGCTGCTCCACTTCCGGTCCAGCTCCCTGCTAATGGCCTGGGGAAAGTAGTGGAAGACGGCCCAAGTGTTTGGACCCCTGCACCAATGTGGAAGACCAGGATGAAGTTCCTGGATCCTGGGTTTGGCCTAGCCCAGCGGTGGCCATTGTGGCTATTTGGGTAATAAACAAAGAGATGGAAGATCTCTCTCTCTCTCTCTCTCTCTGCCTCTCCCTCTTACTTTGTAATTCTGATTTCTAAATAAATAAATAAATAAATCATAAATAAATGCTAGCATATGAACAAAAACATAAAAAAGCCAAGATCAGTAACAAAAATATCCAATCTTTTTAATGAAAAAAAAAAAAACACTCATTTTCCTTAACTTATTTTTATCTGAGATTATCACACCTATTTTTAGAATTTTTGACCAAGTTTTCACATTCTAAATCCTAAAACATTCTATTTGCTAAGCAGCCTCTTTCACATGACCAGCAAACTATGAGAAGTAGATTTCAAGCAAAAAATGAAAAAAGCATTTAAAAAGAGAAAAAAAGGAGACCCATGTACAGCTGATCAAAATGGTGTATTCTGTGTTGGGGATTTAGGAAGTGTTGCATTTACTATTTTGATTATGAAGTGGTCTGCAGAACTACTTGTCTCTCTGAGGCTTCCAGCTCATGTTAAAGGTATAAGGACAGGCTCTGTCAAAGGAAACCCAGACTGGTTCTGTGTACTGAGGGTATTAATTCTTTCTCATTCTTGAAACCAAGCACAGCAATAAATAATGCATGCACACTTTTGGATAAAGCATCATTTAATTAGAAAAAAATGAATTTTGTGTCTTTCTCTAAATGAAGAATACTCTGTAATATACAGAGTATGTATTATTAATTGCCTATTTGGGGATAAAATTAATTTCATTCAGAACATTATTTTTCCTCTTAAGTCAGCAGAAAATATACTTATGCACATTTTGAATAAAGGTATATATTTGTTATGCCCATCGAGTGTTTTAAATGATGAAAATGATAAAATATTAACATATAAGATGAATAAATAGCATGACAATATAACTGAAAGTATTCAAAATGCCTGGTGAATAAGTATTTATGAAAAGTGTGACTGCAGCCCTCCTTCTGCATTGACTAAGGAAGTTGCATGGAGGAGGTAGCTGCAATGGATCTTGATCACAAGTGCAGGTAATCTGGCTGAAGGAGTAAAAGGGCCATTTTCAGCTTCAAGATGAAATATTGAGGAAAATGTGAATGAGAGATTTCAGAGCACTAATCTGTCTATTTCTCTTTTTCTGAGCGAGCCTTGTATTTTCCCACCTATGCACACTTCCTATTTTTTTATTTTAAAGACATTTATTTTTTAAAAAGATTTATTTTATTTGTTATTTGAAAGGCAGAGTTACAGAAAGGCAGAGAGAGAGAGGGGGGGGGGGAGAGGTCTTCCATCTACTGGTTCACTCCCCAGATGGCCGCAACAACTGGAGCCAGGAGATTGGAGCTTCTTCTGGGTCTCCCTCATGGGTGCAGGGGCCCAAGGATTTGGGTTATCTTCCACTGCCTTCCCAGGCCGTAGTACAGAGCTGGGTTGGAAGTGGAATAGCTAGGACCTAAACCAGCACCCATATGGGATGCTGGCACTGCAGGCTGGAACTTTAACTCACTGCGCTACAGGGCCAGTGAGAAGGAGTAACAAAGTGAGAGGTCTTCTATCAACTCACTCTCCAAATGCCTGCAATAGCCAGGGCTGCGCCACACCAAAACCAAGATCTAGGTTTCCCTCCAGGGTGCCAGGAACCCAAGTTCTTGGGCCATCATCCACTGTCACGCAGGTGATTAGCGGGAACCTGTGCTGGAAACATGGAGTAGCCAAGATGCAAGCCAGGCACCCTAAGATGGCATGTGGATTTCCCCAGCTGTGACTTTCCTAACCCTGCACACTTTCTGAAAACAATCCTGTATGCCTCCGATGCTTGTTGCTGTCTCCTAGAGAATTCTCACATTGAAATTCTGTCCAGATATTGAATTCAAGATAAATTCCACATTTCCCACAAAGAATTTCTAATCCTTCAAGCTATGATCCTATCATCCTTAAACTTTGACAACACTTTATAAAATGCCACACTTTCACTAGTCATAGTTCTATACTAGGTAAGACCTGTACATTATTTCATAGAATTTTGGCCAAAAGCCTTTTAAGTCCATTATTCTTTTTTTAAAGGAGGTGAACTAGGCTTAGTCAAGTTAATGATCTGCTGAAAATCATAGAGCTAGGAAATAGAGGATTTGGATTCCAACCAAGATCCATTTTATTTTATTTGCATTGAATTCTTCTTTATATAACTAGTTGTTATATTTTAATAGTAGTATGTGGTTATGTAACAGATAAAGAGTAGGGACAGCAACGGAATCTCAAGAAGAGCTGGTATGAGAAGCTGACTAATTAAAAGGTGGGTTGTTATCTCTTGATCTGAGATTAATATCCTGAATTTCTTCCACCTCTATCATAAAGTGGTTTGACATCAAAGGGAAAGGGCCTAATTGGCATAGACCTGAATCCTAGATTCAAGATGTGTCTAGTAATCTTAGTCCTAGGTCTTGTACAATCAACCTTCCCTTTCCACATTGAATACATTACCCACTTGGGTCAAATAAAAATGACATCTGGAACTTACTCTGATGGTTGGGAAAAGAGAAGTCTATTCTTTTGATGGATGAGTTCTAGATATTTGGCTTGGAATGAGTGTCCATTTACTGCCATGAGAAAAGCTTATCTGAGGTCAAACTCATAAATGGAGGAAGGAAGAGCCTCACAGGGAAATGAACACACTGTACCTGAACTTTGTGTCATAGATTACATTATTGTTCCTACCTATCCCTCTAAGAATTGTACTTAATCACCTCATTGACGTCAGGCTTTGCTATGCAACCTATTTCGGCCAGATATGTGAGTTAGGAAAAGGCATGTGACTTTTGAGAAGCTTTAAAAGCCCATATATCATTCAGCTATTTCCATCAATGCCTTTCACTTTGTGTTACTCAGGGGCTTCTCCATCAACCCTGACCTCAGAATGAAAAAGACATGTGGAGCACAACAGTGGCCTCTACCAGTACATGACATGAATCACAAACATTTGCTGTGAGGCATAACAATTTTGAATTTCTTTCTATATATTAACACTGATATTATCACCTCTGAACTGCCCCATTAAAAATCCAATGAATACCCTTCATTGTGGAAGCCACTATAAGGTTTCTATTATTTTCTTTTGAAGATCTTCTAACTGATTCTTGTCAATTGAATGTTTGTCAACCATCTGTAGAATCAGGAAAGCCTTTTGATACGAAAACTTCCCCAGGCTAGTGCTGTGGTGTAGCAGGTAAAGCCACCACCTGCTATGCTGGCATCCCATATGGACACTGGTTTGAGTCCTGGCTGCTCCACATCTGATCCAGCTCTCTGCTTATGGCCTGGGAAAGCAGTGGAAGATGGCCAAAGTGCTTTGGCCCCTGCACTACATGGGAGACCTGGAAGAAGCTCCAGGCCTGGCCCAGCCTTGGTTGTTGTGGCCATTTGGGGAATGAACCAGAGGATGGAAGATCTCTTCTATTTTTCCCCTCCTCTCTCTCTAACTGACTTTCAAATAAATAAAATAAATCTTTAAAAAATGTCCCAAGATACATCATAATATAATCCTGCATCTGTAATGTCAGATATTTGTTAGGGTTGGTGGTAGCTGCAAGGATGGAGCTCACCATCTCTGTGATCATCTCTGTAGTCACCCATGTAAATTGGAAAGGTAGGTGCCTTTCCAGTGTCTGTGATGATCTTAACAACATAAAAATGAATTTAACACTTATATAATGCAGAAAAATTCACTATCATACTATGAAGACTTTTCTTGTCCCATACAAAATATGTTCCTCTCATTAACAAATAAAATCAAAAGCTGAAGCACACAAGTTAATTTCTTTGATGTTTATTTCAAAGCCTTTCAGAAGAACTAATTACTGTAACACTCTGAGAAATGTTTAAGTGCTATTACTTCTTTTCCTTACATGGAGAGGTGGAAACCCTGCAAGTTTAACAGTCTTTCCTGTCTTTCGACCACACAGCAAGTCACTGGCAGAACTCAGTGTTCCTAACCTCATTGACCTTTACAATCTCAGTGTGGTCTGTAAACATTTTATACCAGAACATTCACAGGAAGAGTAGACATTTTACCAAAACACTCTACCAACGGTAAAGCGTGGGACATCTTTTAGCACTAATAGTCATGAATAGCCTGTTTTAAGCTGATGTTGGATCAACAAGATATTGGAACAAATTTACTACAAGTTCTACACACCATGTAGTGTTTATTTTAAAGGTCTTCTAGGCAGCAACATGAGCAGAATGATGGGGCGACTGAGTGTCCTATAGATACACTTCTGCTCCCTCTAATCAATTGAATTTCCACAGTGGAGCAAGAGAATGAGATTTAGAGAAACAAAAAGAACTACTAGGGAAATATATCTTTCCCCAAAAGAATGTATTGCCTCTACCAAAATAATACTGATCCTATAATAATAATGAAATTATTCTCATATCTTTTAACATTACTTAAATTTTTGCATCTTTAAAATGTCATTTACATAGAGGAATTCAAAAAGTTGTAGAAAAATGGGATTAAAAGATAATGTGCATTTGCCATGAATATTTTGAAGACCTTCATATTACCCAATTGTCATAATACACTATGAAAATAATGCATGCTTAGTTATCAGAGAAAATTGGGTTCAATAAAATATGAGTTTATGGAGACTACATCCCATGTATTAAGGTTACACTAACACTTATAAACTTTCAGAGCAAGCTTTCAGTTGGCTTTGTAAACTATATCATTTTTTTTAGAAATTTTTAGTTTTTAAAAATTTATTTGAAAGAGTTACAGAGAAAGAGGAGGAGAGAAAGAGAAAGAGTGAGAGTGAGAGTGAGAGCGAGCGAGCGAGAGAGAATCTTTGATCTACTGTTTCACTCCCCAAGTGTCTGCAATGGTTGGAGTTAGGCCAGGCTGAAGCCTGTTAAGTCAACAACAGGAGTCACTGTGTACTTACTCCTTATGTGGGATCTCTGTCCTTAATGTGTTGTCCAATGTGAATTAATGCTATAACTAGTGATAAAACAGTATTTTACACTTTATGTTCTGTGTGGGTGCAAACTGATGAAACCTTTACTTAATATATACTAAATCAATCTTCTGTATATAAAGATAATTGAAAATGAATCTTGATGTGAATGGAATGGGAGAGGGAGCTGGAGATAAGAGGGGTGCGGGTGGGAGGGAAGTTATGGAGGGGCAAAAGCCACTGTAATCCATAAACTGTACTTTGGAAAATTATATTTACTAAATAAAAGTTTAAAAAAAAGAATCTAAAAAATGCATTCTATTTTGCTTTGGTAAATTTTTCCAAGAACATGGATACTTTATACAAGTATATATTTAACACTGAAATTGCTGTAGTGTTTTAAAATTTGAGAACTTCATCTTAAATGAAAGAATATTTTTATCATTTTTTTTCTATTTTCTAAAAATGTCAGAATTATAGACTGTACCTATTTTAATGTACCAAAAAAGTTGTACTTTTGAATTCAAGAAAAATACACTGTTACTAATTCTTAGATCTTCTTGAGGAAAGCCAGCAATGTTTGTTAACTCTCATTAATTCTGTGGAAGAGTTCGTGCAAACATATTTGAGTCTTGCTTTATTTTTCTCATTGTGCTCATTTTATAACAAAGTATATTTTGCCGACATCTTTATAGATACTCTGATAATCTAGTAAAGTTGGAAAATCAGAGAATCTACACATGTGTACACAGAAACAGAAGCCCAAACTTTCGAAATTAGCATCCACTGTGAACTCCCCACAATAGTGTATCTATCCAGCAAAAAGTAAATTGTCCAGATATCATTATTCCTTTCTAATACTAATAGCAAATAAGCAAGACAGGGATAGATGATACAAATACCTCTATTGTTCTGTCATTAAATTTCAATGTTTATGTTTTAAAAAAACAATCATCATTCTTTTGTCCATTTATATGTACAAACATTTTAGACCATGAAAAATTTTCAGTCTGAATATAAGCTCTTGTTGTTGAAATGTCATTTTTGAAAGAGCTAGATATTGCATAATACCTTATTCACTTCACCTAACTCATCCATTATTTATAATCTTTTAAATAAAAATCCAAGCAAAGAGCTCCAGCTTTGCGGAAATGAGGACTAAGTAACAAATGTGAATTTTCGAGGAGGCAAGAGGCTTGCTGTCCCACAGCTTTGTCAGTAGTTGCTTGGAGAATTCAAAATGTTATGAACTTGGACTTTTGTTTATACATTCTGTGAACTGCATAGAATTGGATAAATTATAATGTGGATTTATGGTATGAAGACAGTTCCCTGACAATAGAAGCCAGGAGAAAATACTGGCCTTTAAGTTGGAAAAAAGAACCTATGATATTTATAAAAGACATCGTCAAAATTCCATGTGTTTTTTTTCAAAATATAATACTAGCTATAGCAATTGTGAATACAGCTGGGAATACCGTTCTTTCAGTTCTTTTGAAATATTTACCACAGAAAACAATGGAAATTTCTAACATTCACCTTTCAGTGAGCTTGAGACACTACTGTTTATATATATTTCAAAACAAAGATCATGACAAATTCTCTTGGAAAAAAGAAATCCTGATGTGAAATTCAATTTCAAAATAACCATCTTGTGAACCCCGAGAAAAGAGAGCGTGACAGAGAGATTTTCCCACATTTATTAAAGGCACTGATTCTTCCAATGTCTGAAGTTGATAATGTTTCTGAAATTCTACATCTTAAAGACATTTTTCATGATTTTCTAAGAAAGATGAAGGTAAGGGATTGAATGAATGCATTCATTCAATCAACAATTAATACAGTGCACGCTGTGTGCCAAGTCCTGGGGATAGAAAATGAAATAACACAGGGCCCTTGGGTTTGGAGATTTTTTTGGGGGGAGACAGATAAGTCACAATAAAGGTTACTGTAGGAAAAGTGCTATCTCTGGGGTTTCTAAACATTTCTGAAGAAGACCAGAAAAGTAAAAATCTTAACCGAATCTGTGTTTGGGGGAATTATTTGAAGAAAAGACATTTTAAAGCTGGTTTCCCAAGCAGTTGCTGTTGTGTATTAAAGAGGTCTGGGAAGGTTAGCAGGAGAGGCTTCCAAGCACGCGTAAGATGTGCAATAGCCCAAAATGGTTGAGCAAGTACAAAATGACAGTGGCTACAGTGGCTAGAAATTGAGGCTGAAAGGGAAGCAGCAGCCGTCACCTGCAAAGGTTAAGGGGACAAGGCAATAGACATGCAGTGACAGGCTCTCAGTCACAGGATTTGTGTTTGTGAAGGTTACCCTGGAAGAGGAAGAATAGAGAGACCACAAGCTGACCAGCCAGCAGGCACCTCTCTATTATTCTGATTTTTCTATCATACTAGCTGCACACCCGATTAATGAGCCAATCTATGAAAGTCAGGTCTTTTTCATTTACTCAGATTTGGCCTTCTGTAGCATTCATAACCACCTCTTTGAACAGCAGTGTCAAGGGCTTCATTCCTGAAATCCCTTTCATTAACACCAATCTGGAAGGTTAATTTCCAGAAACTGAGTTAAGGTAGCACGATGTCTAGGCGAGCTGTAAATGAGTTAATTATCACGTGTGTGCCCTTGCAAGGTTCCAGAGATCGACCCTTGTGGGAAGAGACTTTAGAGTTCATGCTGGCTCACTGAACTTGCCAAGGAACACAAAGCAGTTGCAGAAGAGAACACGGGAAAGCCGACAGCAGAGTCCTGAAGTCTCACCAGCGATGGGGCATGAAGGGGGCCAGGACAGGAGGAGTTGGTGTGAGCCCCGAAAAAAGAGTTGGAGCAGGCTCTAAAGGCAAGCCTGACTGGTGGTGTGGGAACAGCTAGACATCGAAAGTTGGATTTTTATTTAAGAATTATCTTTTTTACCTTGAAAAAGCACTTAATTCTCCTGATCTATTTGCTTCTGAAACAAACAAAATGATGCAGGATTAAAGAATCTCTGAAATTCCTGAAAGTTTAAAAATTCTAGTGTCCAACTCTGACAATTTTGCCTAAGACTGCTCCTAATATATGTAGTCTATTCTAGGTCTTCCTTCATGTACCACCCACCTCACCCCACCAAACTTCTTTCATTTTGTTCTCACTTGAAACAACAGAGTAATTTAAAGAAAAAAAAAAAAGCTCATGTAGTGAATATTTTTGTGATGTGTGTATATAAAATTAAATTTGCTTGTAAAAGGAGGATTGTTGCATAACAAAGAATTTCTTTTTGTCCCAGCTTCCTTAGAGGTAGTTTTTACATCTCTGAAATTTCCTAAGAGATGGTGGACCTCTGAGAGCACATCCAAGTTTATGCTAACAAAGTAACTGAGGGCAAACCCTTAAGACAGTTTCAAGAAGGGAGTTGACCACCCCAGAAAGACCAACCACAGTGGGAATAGTGAGTTGGAGCACTAAGTTAGAGTGATCAGTCCGTTCTAGCCTCTGGGGAGGGAATATGGGCAGAGATTGAGTTCAATCAGGATGTCAATGATTTAAACTTGCCTATGTAATGAAAACCCAATAAAACTCTCGCACTGGGGCTCAAGGGAGTTTTCCTGGTTAGCAATCAATGAGCTATGAAAGTGATACATTCTGAGGATGCCAAAGTTCACCTCTCAGTCCTTACCCTATGTGTCTCTATCTTCAGTTGGTTCAAATTTGTACCTTTTTACTATGAAAAAGTATATTCATACATTCAGACTTAAAGTGAGTTATTTGTTTAAAAGATTTATTTCATTTATTTGAAATGCAAAATGGACAGAGGGGCCAGTGCTGTGGGTAGTGGGTAGAGCCACTGCCTGCTGTGCCAGCGTCCCATATGGGTGCCGGTTTGAGTCTCAGCTGCTCCACTTCTGATCCAGCTCTCTGTTATGGCCTGGGAAAGCAGTAAAAGATAGCCCAAGCCCTTGGGCCCCTGCACCCATGTGGGAGACCTGGAAGAAGCTCCTGGCTCCTGGCTTCGGATCAGCACAGCTCCGGCTGTTGCTGCCAATTGGGGTGTGGACCAGTGGATGGAAGACCTCTCTCTCTCTCTCTCGCCTTCTCTCTGTGTGTAAATCTGACTTTCAAGTAAAATAAATAAATCTAAAAAAAAAAAAGAAATGGGCAGAAATTAACAAAGCCTAAGCGTCTCTAAACTTATGGCTAGTATTTGACATAAGAACAGTTTTGCCAGGGACTGTTTTTTACCAGCAAGATCAGTGAGTTGGCATCAGAATTGCACAGTAAGGGCTTATTGAATATTTAGCAGATTGCCAAAATTAAATTGCCAAGAAAAATTTAGTGATACATTCCTACAAGTCAACTCTGTGTAGGACTGCTGCTTCATTACAACATCCAGGAAAGAGTTAAATGTGGATGCAAGGGAAGCACTGAGCCTCCCTTCCTTTCTTCCCTCTTTTCAAAGGAAAGAATTAATGTCATTCAGTTGTGGCAGAATGATTAAAGAAATGATTAAATGAGGAGACAGTGTCTTTTGAAACTGCCAACCAGGAAAAAATGACAGAGGAAAATGTTTTTAAAAACAGTATCAATGTTGGTGAAAGTTTTGTTTTAAAGAAATGGTGCATGGTAAAAACAAAACAATAAGCAAGATTTATTAATATATTACACATGGTCAAGTATGAGAGAAGTTTATGGTAAACCTTACAGGAAAAAAAAATCAATTATTTCTGAAAAATCTGATAAAAGGTACAATGAGGGCTAATGAGGGATATCAATGATTTATCAACTCATAAAAAATCTTGGAATTGGGGCCGGCGCCGTCGCTCACTTGGTTAATCCTCCGCCTGCGGTGCTGGCATCCCATATGGGCACCGGGTTCTAGTCCTGATTGCTCCTCTTCTAGTCCAGCTCTCTGCTGTGGCCCGGGAAGGCAATGGAGGATGGCCCAAGTGTTTGGGCTCCTGCACCTGCATGGGAGACCAGGAAGAAGCACCTGGTTCCTGGCTTCTGATTGGAGCAGCGCTGGCCGTGGTGGCCATTTGGGGAGTGAACCAAAGGAAGAAAGACCTTTCTCTCTTTCTCTCTCACTCACTCACTGTCTATAACTCTTCCTGTCAAATAAATTTTTAAAAAATCTTGGAATTAATTACAGTGAGATGTAATTGAGACTCATCTAAAAATATATTTTAGAATATATGTTTTTTGAAGAAAAATGATGCCAAACTAAGCTGATTTTTCCCACATAACAAATATTTTCAGCAATGCAAATAAACTTGACATGATGCATATTTTTTCTTTTTTATTAATACACAGAGAACAGTTACCATATATTTCATAGAATTTTAAGAAAATAATGATACTTCTTCCTCCTTTCTTTCCCTTTTAACTTTAATTTTTGTAATAACATATTTCCAACCTACTTTATAATCACAGGATTAATGCTCCGCTGAAAAGATCAACAAGTAAAAAGTGGAAATATCACTGTTCTGCAGGAATACAGCCAAGGGCTATAAATAATCATCAAATCACAAGATGTGAATTTCACTTATATAAATAAAAGGTTTTTTTCATATTCTATGTATTAGAATTAGAGAAAACATTTAATATTTGTCTTTTGGTGTCTGGCTTATTTCACTAAGCATAACGGTCTCTAGTTGCATCCATTTTGTTGCAAAAGACAGAATTTCATTCTTTTTTTTCTATAGCTGAGTATTATTCCATCATTTAGTTCACCACATTTTCTTTATCCAGTCAACAGTTGATGGACATCTGGGCTGATTTCATATCTTAGCTATTGTGAATTGAGCTATTATAAACATGGAGGTACAGGTAACTCTTTCATATACTGATTTCATCTCCTGGGGATATATTACTTGGAATGGGATGGCTGGGTCATATGGTAGGTCTTTTATTGAGATTTCTATTTTCCATATTGATTTTTATAAGGCAGTTTGAATTTGACTTAAGAATGCATATTTGAATCATTTGTCCTTTTCATAGGTATATTCTTCAATGTTATTTCCTGGGTGAAAATTATACACGTTTTACAGGGAAGGATGTAATTCAGAAAAGAAGGTCTGGGCCAGCACTGTGGTATAGTGGGTAAACGCTGCCGCCTGCAGTGCTGGCATCCCATATGGGCGCCGGTTCAAGTCCCGGCTACTCCACTTAAAATCCAGCTCTCTGCTATGGCTTGGGAAAGTAATAGAAGATGGCTCAAGTCCTTGGGCCCCTGCACCTGCATGGGAGACCTGGAAAAAGCTCCTGGCTCCTGGCTCCTGACTGTGTAGCTCTGGCCATTGTGACCAACTGGGGAGGGAACCAGTGGATGGAAAACTCTCTCTCTCTCTCTCTCTCTTTCTCTGCCTCTCCTTCTCTCTCTGTGTAACTCTTTCAAGTAAAATAAATACATCTTAAAAAAAAGAGGGTCATCATCCATTTGACACACAGTGAAAACATTGGTAAATATGAGACAAAGATGAATCTGTGAGTTTCAGATTCTACAAAAGTTTCTTTCAAAGACTCACTACCTGGAGCCCTTTTAACCAAAACAGTCAGTATTCAGGTGAGTCATTTGTCTACTAAAGACTTGTCGTCGTTTCAGAAGTCTGCTGATCACAGGGTGTGATGTGGGCGTGCAGTTAAGTCATTTGACTGAAAGATGACATCCACGTGACTCAGCTGGTAGCTGTTGCTATCTGTATTGCTGCCACTACCTCTCTATGACAGCCTTTGAAGATCTGAAACCAAGAACAGGTGCTTCCTTGTTTATTAATCTTTCTGAGAAATTCTTACACATCATTTCAGGCCCAGAAGCCTCATTGGCAGAATGAACCACTCCATAATCCATAATCTAGGCTTCTACAGCTCTTTAGGAGATATTCTAACAAGGATGACATCTGTTTATCCTTTCAAAATGTTTGCCCAACCAAAATTTTGCACTTTCCTCATATATGTGTATAAAGCTTGCGTGATAGTTAATGTTATGTGTCAACTTGATTAAGGGATGCCCATACAGCTGGCAAAACATTATTTCTGAGAGTGTGTGTCTGTGAGGTTATTTGAGGAAGAGATTAGCATTTGAATTGGTAGAATGGATGATGAAGATGGCCTTCACTAAGGCAGTCATCATCTACTTCTTGAAGGGCCTGAACAAAACAGAGGTGGAGGATGGGTGACTTCAACCTCTGCTTGAACTGGGACATTCATCCTGTCTAACCCTTGAATATCAGTTCCCTGGGTTCTTGGGCTTTTGAACTGTTTGCTTCACTGATAGAACCCTGTTGGCCACTATTGTCTGGAGAGTTTACTCAGGGGAATTCCAGGTTAAGGCAGGGAAATTCTAGACCTATGGTAAAAGGTAACTACCATTTGTGTCTAAATCCAATAAAAAATAATGCCCACCTTGCCATCATAAAAATTCTTTAATGAGCATGGCATCACCAACCAATCAAAGGTAGATCACAAGCACAACTACCAACCAGAAACTCGGACATGAGCTGAACATGCACCTCTTAGTCCCAATTTCAACCTATAGGAACCTTTATCTCTAATTCCTCCAGTAGCCTGGGAATTAGACAATAGCTGCCTAGCTCCTTGCTCTTTATTTTGTAAATAAATACCTATTTTATTTCACTGAAAGTAGACAATGGACTCAAGTTTGGATGTTGTATAGCAACACCTCCAACTACTTTGGGGAGTTGTTTTGCAAGACATCGACCTACACCATTGGCTTTTCTTGTTCTAAGCCTTCATTTGGACTGGAACTACACTGCCAGCTTTCCTCAGTCTCCAGGAAAAAATAAATCTTTATGCCAGATCATGGACCTGCTCAGCCTCCATCATCAGGTGAAATCATAACTCATAAGAAATCTCTTTTTGTCTATTCTATGCTCTTTCTCTCTGTCTCTTTCTCTCCTATCAATCTTCCCATAGAGTTCTATTGCTCTAGAGAACCCTAATACTGTGTGTATAAGAGGGAACTTCAAAAAATTCATAGAAAATGCATCTCATGAAAAACCTATGAATGGATTAAAAAAAAACATTTTGCCAAAAACAAACAAATAAAAAAAACTTTCACTTCATTTTTCCATGAACTTTTTTAAGTACCTTCATAGGAAATAGACATGTGTCTGGAATTTTACATATATTCTATATTCTATATATGTTCGGAGTAAAGGCTGAATTTCTATAACAAAAAAGATACTAGAACACAGAGGTTTAAATTAAATACAAGATTTTATCCCTTACACATAAGAATCTCAAGGCAAATGGTTGATGAGGCTACTCTCTTCCACAAAGCAATTTGTGGAATTTGTCATTGACAAAGTAATCCTATCCTGGTTTCCTGTCTGCTGGGTTATTGACCTTACATTGTTAGAGCTGGGTCATACCTGTCCCTATTTCAGATCACAGTAGAAAGGAAAGGGGAAGTAGGGAGAGAGTATGGTCTCTAGGTCTCTATTTTAATGCCAATGCCTTAAAGTACCACTCAGCTTCACTAACTTGGTTACTAAATGGAGCCACATGGCCACATCTACCTGCAGGAGGCTGGGATATGTAGTCTCTAGAGGATTGATAATTTGCTCAATTAACCCTCTTTATCACCATGGAAGGAGAGAATGTTTTTCAGAAGTTTACCCACTTGCCACTTTCTCTGTTAGGTAGAATAAAAAAGGCAAATCCAATCAGTAACAACAACAACAACAAAAAAAACCATGAACCTGAGTGCTTCATGGAACTTTCTTAACCAGGGGCATTTTGGCTCCCAGGGAATGTGTGGTAATGGCTGAAGACCTGTTTGCTTCAACTGGGGATGAGCTAGTGGCATATAGTTTATAGAGGCTAAAAATCCTACTCATCATGTTACAACACACAGGAGGGCAGCCTTCACCACAAAGAGTTATCTGTATCAAAAATGTCAATTCAGAAAATTTACTTTATATAGATTTTTCATATTTTCAAAATATTGTGTGTGTAACAATGTTAGAGGTATTTATGCCTCTTTTGTTAACTTACTTTTGTCATACCAGCTTGACATTAAAAACCTGACATTAGAAATCATATTTTGTTCTTGTTTGCACTATAGTTACTCAATCAGTTCATCATCTTGAATGAATGATAATCAGCATGAAACATGTTTTCTGTGTTTTGTCCCATGGCAGCCTCTGTAGTAATTGCTATAAAACATTATGGACTTTGTTCTCATGGTCTTTGTCACTGCTGTTATTTGTCCTCATATATCCCCCTTCCCAAAATCCCTACTCATTTGTCATATTTGCAAAGATGTTTATAGAGTGAGATGATAGATGCCACCGAGTCTTAGCCTTCCAGCCTCCCTCCCTTAGCTTAAGGAGTCCTTGGCCTGTTTTTGATTGTAAAATCAACCTCTTATTAGTACTAAAAATTACTTATCACCACAGTCATAAGGTCATTTGTTTCTCCAAAAATCAACATCTTGCTGGTAGTTATTGTCTCAAAGGGTTTCTTTAGGGGGAAATTCTGGACCCTGGGCAGGAAGTAATACTACTGAATGTAACCCCCCAGCCTGACTGAAGCCCACTTTTCCATCATAAAGAATACAGTATCACCAACCAATCCAGGAAGTCAGGAGCACAGCTGACCAACCAGGAACCCAGACAATGTGCTGAAACTGGCCTTTTCATTCCAACTCCAATCCATGATCACTTTAGCTGTAACCCCACAGAAAGCCTGGAAATTAACCAATAGCTGCCTGGCTCCTTGCTCTGCATACTGCAACACATTCCTCCTTCCTGCACTACTCTGAGGTCAGTAATTGTCTTTCTGCACCACGAGGTGAGCACATACAGCTTTGGGAGTTCTATACAACTCCTCAAACCAGTTTTGGGGTTTGTCCTATAGTGTGCTCATCCCATTAAGAAATCCGTTGCCTCAGATGATTTCTGTCAAAGAGTAAACGAGTTAAAGTAGGAAGCAGCTCTAAATCATTAACTTCTTAACACTTTGGCTCAGATGGAAACACAATGAAAATTTGCAGGACTGTAAAGGGGATGGTTGTTATTTAATCATTCAAAATGGGAAATATAGAAAACCCAGGCTTTACAACATGCTGTGGCATGGGCAGCATAATCAAATGTGAGGGAAATGAGTACTTGAGCTGAACTTCATCTGACCTTTCGATCTTCTCAAGGGTAGAAAAGTGGCTTTTCTAACTCATGAATCAGCCTCCCACACAATTTCAACTTTTTTTTTTCCTTCTGTCCCCCTGTATCTGTCTCTCCACCTCCCCCCTCTACTTACCCTCTCCCCTCCTCTCTCCCTCTCTCCATTTGCCTCCCTTTCTCACTTTTCCAACTCTCCTCCCTTTTCTTTCTAGGCCTTTAATCCAAACTGGCCAGGATCTGATCCAGTGATCTTTCTGGAAACTTTCTCAATCCACATCACAGATCATAAAAGGAGAAGGCTCATCTCTCAATCAGCAAATGTCCTCTAATTTACACAAAAACAAAGTTTGATTGTTCAGCATTGCCTCTGTGTTCTCCACTGGGAGAGAGAAGCATGGTGATCATTATCAACTGCACCATAAGGAATCACATGAAAGGCCACATTGTGCTTGCAGCTTATTGAATTGCAAACAGCTTTCTCAGAAATCAAGGCCGCCCCCTGATGCAAATCAGATGCTTACATAATGCTATTTCCTTGGAGGGTGACAAAGGAATGATGGGATTAAGATGCCCCTTTGTGGTGTGGCAAAGCTTTTCTGTCTTCTCTCTTGAAGCAGAACATTTTGACATATTAACTGGATCGGCACAAAATGTATCTAAAGCTTTTGAGTGCACCTATTTTTCTTGATAGAATTTATACCAAACCTCTTTCCAAGGGATTTGAAGCAGCTGGAAGCTACTATGATTTTTCTACCCTTTTCTCCCTCCCTCTTCTCTCTCTTATTCCTCTCCTTTTCATAATCCTTAGATAAGAAATTTGAAAACAGTGCTGGTCACAGCATAAATGAAAAAAAAAAAATCCACACCTTTCCTTTCTCACTGGATTTCATAATTTAGCATCACGTCATCATATTAATTGCACACACATGTGCTACTGCATTTTTTTTTTTTTTACAGATGGCACACTGAATTAGGACCCATGATCCAGCAAGTCATTTTGTTTCAAGCCAGATTCCAATTTGACATGTGCTATGCATCAGCATACATCCTTAAGAGAAATGCTCACTGTGTTTACACGTGTCTCCCCAGCAGCTGATTTCTGAATATGGGCAGTGATGCATGGCATGTATTAGAAATTGGAGTCTGTCTCCTGCCGTGCAAACCAAATGAAGCTAACTGTAGTTCCTACAGATGGCCCTTCTTGCCTTTCTTCTCTCCTTTCATGTTTACTGCCTTGGCTCTGCCCTATTTCCTCCCTTTCCTCCTTCATCATTTCTTCCCTTAGTATTTTCCTCTTTTGATCATATTCTTTTTCCCCTTTTTATTAGAGACTCCATGAATAGCACCTTAATACCTTAGTCTCATATCTTAGTCTTCAGGGTCTATGAAAAGATTTCAATAAGTGCTTATGAAAAAACTAATGATGCTGTAT
The DNA here is from genome assembly GCF_033115175.1 of Lepus europaeus. NCBI lineage: Eukaryota > Metazoa > Chordata > Mammalia > Lagomorpha > Leporidae > Lepus > Lepus europaeus. The sequence goes on along the minus strand of NC_084836.1, from coordinate 29,368,937 downwards.
TTGTAATGGCTAAATTTATGTTCATGCAGAGAAATGTTATCTTTCTCATTGTTATCACCATCACCACTGCTGTCACTGTGGACATGATCATTACCATCCTGAGTGCTCTCTCCCCACATCAAGGGTCTTATAATTATTACTTCATTTAATTCTTTAGTGGGAATATTAGTGCCCTCATCTGTAAAGAGGAGATAATAATTGTACCTTCTCCATGGCCTTCTTGTCAGACTAAAATAGAATGTTATTCAGGAAGCATCAGAGTATTACCTGAATGTTAAGTAGTCTATAAGTTATTGATATAATGACCATTATTTTAATTTCCATATTATAGTTGAAGAAATGGGACCAGAGAGACTAGGTGATTTTCTAAGAGTCACTCAGAGGGCAGGCATAGTGGGGCAGTGGGCTGCTGCTTGGGATCTCCTCATCCCATATTGAACTGCCTGGGTTCATGTTCTGCATCCCTTGCCATCCAGTTTCTAGCTAATGCACACCCTGGGAAGCAGTAGATGTTGATATAAGTAGTTGGGGCCTTGCCACCCACGTGGGAGGCCCAAGTGCAGTTCCTGGCTCCTGATTTGGGCCTGGCTTACCCCTGGTGTTATGGGTATTTGAAGAATAAACCAGATAAATGAAAATCCCTCTCTGTGACTCTGCCTTTCAAATAAATACAAAGAAATAAGTAGTTAAATAAATGAAAGTTACTCAGCTACTAAGTGGCAGAAATTAGAAGCAAACTCTAATTTTGGTTTCAAAACCAAAGCCATATCTATATTGCCTCTTATTATCAGAGAGTCTCTAACATTTTGAAAACTAGTCTTCAAACAGTACTTTGTGTGTCTGTGTGAGTGCAAACTGTTCACATCTTAACTTAGTATATACTAAGTTGATCTTCTGTATATAAAGATAATCAAAAATGAATCTTAATGAAGAATAGGATGGGAGAGGGAGTAGGAGATGGGATGGTTTGCGGGTGGGAGGGCAGTTATGGGGGGAAAAACGCTATAATCCAAAAGTTGTACTTTCAAAATTTATATTTATTAAATAAAAGTTTTCTAAAAAAAGAGTAACAATTGTAAGTCAAATGAATAGCTAATGAATATTTAGAGAAGGAAGACTTTTTCTCAAAAAAAGGAAGTTACACAAAATTCTAAAGGAAAAGAGTTTTAAAAGGTTATATTTTTACCATTAAATTGAAAAAAATTTTTTTAATTCTAGCCTGGAAGCATGGTGTAATTATGCTTATAGCAGGAATTATCTATGCAGTTACTCTTTTTCTGATGAAGTGATAATATTACATGTTTACAGTTTCATATTTTGAAATCAAAGTTGAATAGTTCATGAATATTACCACTATGGTGATGGCTAAACAGTGAAACTTGCTCTAAAGAAAAAAAAAATAGCTTTCTTTATTCCTGTCTTCATTTCTTCTTTCCTGCTTTGATGGTCTCTGATTTTGCCTAATGTTTCTTATAATTAATTTTAAACTTTTAACTTATGACAGAGACAAAAAATTAGATATTATAGGTTAAAGTAAAGATTTAAAGATTTAAGTAAGTACTTAGATGGGGGTTGGGAAATTAATTTTTTTTAAATAGAAGTTTTCATTTTTTTAAAGATTATTTATTTGAAAGGCTGAGTTTTCTATATATACACACATATATGTGTGTATATATATATATATATATATATAGAGAGAGAGAGAGAGAGAGAGAGAGAGATGAGAGACTGAGAGGCAGAGAGAAAGAGATCTTCCATCCGCTGGTTCACTCCCCACATGGCTGCAACAGCCAGCGCTGGGCTGGTCCGAAGCCAGGAGCCAGGAGCCTCTTCTTGGGCTCCCTCCTGGGTCTGGGGCCCCAAGCACTTGGGCCATCCTCTGCTGCTTTCCCAGCCCATTAGCAGGGGGCTGAATGGGAGGCAAAGCACCTGGGACATGAACAGGCAGCCACATGAAATGCTGACGCTGTACAGCAGCTTTACCTTCTATGACAGCACTAGACCCACAATTAGCACATTTTTAAAAAATGCAATAAATTAACTTCAAATCTAAAAATGTTTTTAGATGGATTTAGAAAAAATTGATAATATTTACTTTAAATCTGCACAGATACAAAATCTATTAACTATTGGTTCAGGGTTCAGGTGTTTCTCAAGTGTCTGTATGTTCAGAATCTGAGTTTCCTTAATCATATTTTTGAGTTGGAGTCCTCAGTATTTGTTTTACCCCATGATTTTATCCCCTGTACTAGAAGAATGTTTGTAATATATCGTGTTTCTTATCATAGTTCATGTAGGAAATTAATATTAATGCTGGTGAGCTATCTGAACTATGATAAAGAGACTAAACTCTCATTTACAATAGCACTAAAAAGGGGAAAATATTTAATAATAAATAAACCAGGAATTGAAAAATCTCTACACTGAAAATATATAACAGTGATAAAAGAAATTAAAGAATTTAAAAATAAATGAAAAGCTAATCTATGTTTATGGATTGGTGGAATCAATATTGTTAAAGGATCTATATTGTCCAAAGTGATTTTATTAAAATGTTGATGGCATTTTTGCAGAAATAGAAAAAAAATCCTAAAATTCTAACGGAACCATGTAAGACTTAATCACCAAAGTAATCCTGAGAAATAATAAGGGCAAAAGCGTTATATTTCTTGACATCAAATTGTATGATCAGGCTATAGTTATCAAAACAGTATGGTATGGTATAAAAATGGAAATAAAGACTAAAAGAACAGAATAGAAAACCAAGAAATAAACCCATACATATATGCTCTACTAAACTTTGACAAGAGTGATAAGAATACACAATAGATAAAGGAATCTTGCTTCAATAAATGATGTGGAGAAGCCTGGATATCCACATGTGAAAACTGAATACTCACATTTGAAACTGTTTATCTACATGCAAAAGAATGAACTTTGACTCTTACACTCAAAATGTATTTGTCTTAAATGTGAAACTTGAAGCCATAAAACTCCAAAAGAAAACATGAGAAAAGCTTAACATTGGTGTAGGCAATACATTTTTGGCTATAAACCTTAAAGTTTAGGCAACAGAAGTCCAAGTATTTGAATTCCTGTTACCCACATGGGAGATCTGGAAGGAGTTCCAAGGTCCTGGCTTTGAATTGATCTAGTCCTGGCTGTTGCAGGCATTTGGGAGAGTGAACCAGCAGATTCTCTTTCTCTCTCTTTCTTTCTCTCTCACTCTCCTTTTCAAATAAACACATAAACTTAAAAATTTAAAAATGGGAAAGACAGATGCATATATATATGTAAATGTAGGAACACAATGAGTATAAAATAGCAAGGCAATGTGTTGGATCAAAGGCACACAATAACAATTTAGTAACAAACTGCAAAGTAAAGAAAATTGAGAATGTTTGATAAAGATACCTGGTAGAAAATCCAAAATAAGGGCCAGCACTGGGCACAGTGGTTAAAACCCTGGCCTACAGTGTTGACATCCCAATGGGATCCTGTTTAAGTCCCAGCTGCTCCACTTCCTATCCAGCTCCCTGTTGATTGTGCCTGGGAAAGCAACAGAGAACCGCCTAAGCCCTTGGGCCCCTTCAGCTATGTGGGAGACCAGGAAGAAGATCCTGGCTCCTGGCTTTGGATTGTCTCAGCTCCACCCATTGCAGCCATCTAGGGAGTGAACTAGCAGAAGGAAGCTCCCTCTCTCACTCTTTCTCTCTCTCTGTCTCAAAAATGACCAATCAGCACATGAAAAAATGCTCAATATCACTAATCATCAGAGAAATATAAATAAAAACTAAAGATAGGTATCATTTCACCCCGTTAATTGATTCATGTGATGACTTTGATGATTGCTCATAAAATAGGAATAGAATTATCATATGACCTAATTATCCTGCTACTGGATATAATGCTAAATATAAAAAAGTAATAAATGCTGGTGAGGATGAAGAGAAAGGGGAACTTTCGTTGACTATAGGAATGTAAACTAGTACATCCACTTTGGAAAACAGTATGGAGGTTCCTAAAAACAATTAGAAATAGAACTATCATATGGTCCAGTTATGTCACCACTGGCTGTGTATTCAAAGGAATTGAATTCCATCTGTTGAAGAGACATTTGCACTCACATGTTTATGCAGCAACAACCAAGATATGGGTTCAACCTAGGTATTCATTGATGGAGTAATGAATAATAAATATATGCTATATAAACACAATTGAATCTTATTCAGCCATAGAAAACAATGAAATTATGTACCTTGTAGCAACATAGATGGAACTGGAAGACATTAAGCTAAATTAAATAACTGAGGCACAGAAAGACAAACACTGCATATACTTACATATACATTTTTATGTATTTGTGTATATGTGTATGTATATGTACATGTATGTGGGTGTGTATATATATGTGTGTATATGTTTAAACATATATTCTTTACTAGATCCTAGGAAGAATGTAAGGAAACGAGCAATGGAGAGAGGATGTTTAGTAAATACAGTTGAATAGGAGGAATATCTTCTAATGTTTTATTCACAGCAGAATAAATATGGCTGACAGATATTAATTAAATCATTTAAAATAGCTAGCAGAGAAGATTTTTGAATTTCCCAATACAAAGACATGATTACCATGGATATATCAATTACCATGATCTGATCATTATACATTGTATGCATGTTTTGAAATGTCACACCGTGCCATATAAATATGCACACTTTGTGTCAGTTAAAAATAATTAATATTTAGATGTGGTTTTGAAATTAATAGAAATTGGTTTGCCCATTTTTTTTTTCATTTTCATCATGTTCAGCAAATGTTGAACAGAGCCTCACAGTAATATTGTTTTACATTCTTTTTTTGACTTGTGTTCAATTTTTCAGGAAACACTTCAGATAAAAAATGATGTAGATTCATGATTGTGTGAAGTTTTTGCAAATGTTGCACACTGATTTTGATCACATACTATCTTCCAAAGAATATTTATTATTATATTAAAAAAATCATTAATATATATACATATATATATATGTATGTATAAAGCCCCACCTTGGAACATCTCTGTGCCCAGTTTCCTCATTCATAAAATGAGGATAATAGTAGAATCTTCCTCATAGTATTGTTGCAAAAATTACTTGAGTAAACCACTTAGAAAACTATTTCTGGCACACAGACAGTGCTGTGTATATTAGTGGCAATTAATATGGTGTCCAATTGCATCTTCACCTCAGTTCTCACCATGACAACCTAGTGAGGCTTCCTGCATTCAGAGCCCTTCTCCCCTCTTTCATCTATCTGTGGCACCCTGCTTTCTTTATCTGCCTAACTTGTGATTGACTTCATCAGAAGCATTATGTGCTTAGGGAAGATGTTTGCAGACCCAATTCTATGTTGTCTGTAATAATTATCACAAAAAGTTTGTTTTCTTTTTCACTACACCTGTTTTCTATCTCACTATACAGAGTAACTTAAAGACTTTCCTTGTTCCTTGTTACTATTGTATTTGCACCTTCTACAATTCAATGTTTGGCATTGAATTAGGTGTTCACATGCATATTTAACAGATGGGTGGCTCAATTAAGAGTATCCTCCAAGGGAAAATCTGATCAAGACAGCCATAGAACAGATGAATACTTAGCTCGTTTATATTTTATGAATTAAAGCTCCAAAACAATGGCCTCTAATTAAAAAATACTTCAGATTGAAAAGAAAAAAAAAAAAACTTCAAAAATATAGTCCTGTGCTCTGCGGTAATGACTGAATTAGGAACTCTGATCACAGATATTTAGAAACAAACCCTTTGTGGTCTTTCTAACATAGTTAATAACCTCTGATCTAAATTAGCTTTCTTTATATGATTTGAAGAGTTCTACACTTTCACTCTTAGCATTATGCAAAACTCTCATTAGAAAAACCTATAGTATAATCTACTATTTTGGATTTTTAAGTTGAAACACTTTATCAATGACAAAGCAGAACTGTGTAGACTTATCCTGAGATATTTCCCGGGTACAAACTTTACTATGTTTTCCTTTTTCCTACCAATTACCATTTTATTTCCCCCCACCCCAGCCCTTTAAAGTAAGTATAAAATATTTCCAAATTTAAAATGTGACCTTCCCATGAACCACTCCAAAGTGAAAGAATCAAGTGAATTCAATGATTTCTTACCAGTGTAATTGCCTTTCTTTCATACTAATAAAAGTGGTCTCTCATGCCCATTTTCCTTGGTTTGTCCATATAACACAGGCAACTGTGTCAACATTTAACAACTATAAATGAATGCCACATACTAAGGTACACATAATAAATGTTTCTGTTTTCAATAACCATCTTATAAATGTTTCTGTGCTCAACGTGCATATGAAAATGCCCATTTTCCCTTCTCAACAATGACGTGTTGAAAAGAGGATAAATACTGAGTGTCTGTTATATATGTTGGCAAATGATAAAACATTAAATAGGCTGCTCTTAGTGAAGTCTAATGAAAAGACCATTTCACACCAAGTTCTTTGCACCATTAGCATGCTCTAACCTTCATTCTGAAAAGACATGACCACTGGGTGGGAAAGGAAAAATATCACAGCTGGAAGACGATGGTAAAAGGAATCTATAAAGAATGATATAGAGGGCATTCATTCTAAAATTGAGATGTAAATGGTATTTTCCCTCTTCAATTTTAATTAGAGATTATGTATGCAGAGTTGGCAATAAATAGACTCTAGTGGTGAAGGTAATTCAGGGTATACAGAGCCATTTTCATTGATGAGAAAGGTGGTTATCATTTCTGTAATGTGAAGAATGGTAAAGTGCTCTTAGTTTAAAAAATTAATCAGTACAAGATTGTATAAAATAGAAAGTGGATGTCTTACTTTTGAATACTAGTATAATAAAGACAGCTAATTTTTTTCCAAAATTATACATTTATAAACACATATACAGACAGATGTATCACTGTATACAAAGGGCCTAGAAAAGCAATATACATATATATGGGTGTGTGTGTTTTATGTGTGTGTATGTGTGTGTGTGTGTGAATGAAAAGTGCTCCATATAGAAATTCTAATGGTTTCCATAAATTTGGAAGAGCCTTTCTGCCAGTATGTAATAGAGATATTCACATCACTGAAGGGAGAATAGAGACACTCCTAATTGCCTATCACATTACTTTTGGGCTAAATGGATGTTACATTATTCAGGATTAAGGGATCCATTTCCAAAGCATCCAGCAAGATGGATGCTTTGGAATCCCTTCATTGGCTCCAAACGCTGTTCATTGTTTGCCTTTTCATTGCTTTGTCATTGCCACCGTGAAGGATACCTTTGGTGCACAATGCTGTTTGCAGGACAATTTTTGCCACAAAAAAGGATTAATTTTTTTCTGCCATTTTCCATTTTCATCACCAATTTCCAACTGTCATGAAAGTGAGCTCTGTTTTTACACGACATTCCACTCTTATTACCATCTTCGTCCTGAGAATGAAAGTCTGTAATGAGAGCAAAGCCATAGCTGGCATCTGAGGGCTGTTATAATTCACTCTCATGACAAAGATAGTAATGAGAAATGACAGTGGCACAAAATGAATCCTTTCCGATCCCAGCCCCTTGGATGATAATGAAAACAGAAGATGGCACCAACTTTATTCATCTTCATGACACCTATTGTGACAGGACTGAAAGCTGCAGCAACAAACTCATCTGAGGTTACAATTTCCCAGTCTCATTCCCATCGTGTGTGTGTATGTGTTTTGAAAACACCATACCACCGTTTCTCCTGGGAATCCGGTTATGGGAAGGCTCTCAGAGGTTGTAGAATTTTCTTTACTGTCCACAACTGAAAGCGTTTAAGGGAGATGAAGTGCTTCTAGTTCTTGAAACTCTTGTTTTCTTTTTTATTATGAAGTCAGCTTAAAATTGCTTCAAGAAGAAATGATGGAAAAGCGGAAGGAGAGCATATGGAAATTAAGCCACCTTTTGAAGTTCAAATTCAATTCTCTAAAAATTGCAAATTGGAGGTGTAGAATATCCCATGGATGCAATTAATGCAGGATCTTACTCACCCATGAATACATGCTTCTCTTGTCGTCTCTCCTTCCCACCATCCCTTCTCGTCCCCAACTCTCTGTCATTTTATAAAACCTGACGAGGAATTTCAAATTAAGTTGACCCAAACTCTTTCATTTTCCTTTTTTTACAACCCACTTCTCAAAAGATTTTTAAATTTTATTTGAAAGGCAGAATTACAGAGAGGCAGAGGCAGAGAGACAGAGAGAGAGAGAGGTCTTCCATCCACTGGTTCACTCCCCAGATGGCTACAACAGCCAGAGCTGCACCAATCTGAAGCCGGGAACCAGGAGTTTCTTCTGGGTCTCCCACCTGGGTGCAGGGGCCCAAGGACTTGTTCCATCTTTTACTACTTTCCCAGGCCATAGCAGAGAGCTGGATTGGAAGTGGAGCAGCCAGAACTTGAACCAGCACCCATATGGGATGCAAGCACTGCAGGCACCAGTTTTACCTCCTACGCCACAGGCCAGTCCCTCTTTGTTTTCATAGATTGACAAAAAGAAGGCTCAGATGGTAAGGCTACTTATCCAAAATCACCCAGTTTTTCAATCTGATCTTTCTATGATATAAATTGGTAGCATATAATTAAATGTTGTGCTCCATTTCTTTGCAGCCCCTCTATGGAGAGAAGGAGGCATTCTCTATAGGAATTCATTTTAGAATCACAAAATTCCTAATTTTGTCACATCCTAACTCAGAGTCTCTTAGTCAATCATCTTTTACAGTTTTCTGTAACTAAAATGATGAGCATTCTATTTTCAAGACGATACCAAAGTGACTATTTCTTCTTCCAATTGACTTCCAGTATGACTTTATTTCCTCTGAACCTAACCAAAGCTCAGATAAACCAGAAGAAAGGAAAGCTCATCTCCTCTGTTTTGATCACTTCGTGAAATCTCTTCCTTTTGCCTCCTCTTCACTCTACTTCCACCTATTCTGTGGCCAGCAGCTAACTAGGAGTACGAAACAAAGTGGTGAAGACATGACTTCCCTTGCTGCGTGCATTGCACTGCACCTTCTCATGACATAGTCAGTGGATGACTTCTTACAATGCACGCTTCTTTCCTTGCTTTGGAAGTACTCAAACCTACCTATTTTTTGGGGTGTATCCAGGTGGTTCACATGACCCTGTCGTGCCTCCAGCGTGAGGCAAATTCACAGCATCCTTTGTTCTTGCCCTGCCATTGTGGCCTGCTCTCGGAAACTTCAGAATTCTTCAGGCAGGAGATGAGCACTACATTCTCTGCCTCTGCAAACATCAGGGAACACGTTACAAGCTAGAGCTATCTGTTCTCTAAGTTTACATGGACAAACTTATGTAGTTTTGTAGTTGACAGCATCTAGAAATTTCTAGAATTGTTTTGTAGTTAATAGCATCTAGCAAAAAATTTCACCTTTTGACATGCTTTCCAACCTCTGGTTGCCTGTTGGGAGGCATCCCTACTTGACTAGAGAGAAAAGGAAGCATTATAGTCATATACAAGCATATATTTTTTAAGCCTCTTCGTTAACTGCACCCTCCAACTAATCTCTAACCTTCTCTTACCTTGGCTTTTGGGAATGATGAGAGCTAGACCAGTTTGGCCATTGGAGGATTCAGTAGGTTACTTACCTACTTCTTAGGTAAGTAACAATACTTCCTCTTTATTGTCTCAATTTAGATCTTCTCTATGGATCTCACATGGTTGTTGTAATAAGCCCAACGTTTTCATATTGTTGTTATTTATTTTGTTTTTATTTTTATTAAATGCTCTTGTGTTATTGGATAACTAACTGTGGAGAAGGGAATTGTCTTTTGATATGGGAAATCAGTGCTCCAGGCAAATCAGATATTTTAAATTAAATAAAGTAAGAACATACTGCTGCAATATACTGCAGTTTTCAAGACCTTATAATATCTAGGAGTCCTTGAACTTCCAGAGTTTCTCATGCCTGATAATTTCTGAGACATTATAGAACTCAACTGTAATGTACATTCTGTATCCTCTGAACTGAGGATCCACAATACTTTTGGCTTGGTCTAGCACTGGCTAGAGCTCTTGTTCTTGGGAAATTCCTTTTCTATAAATATCCCTGCTACCCTGAGATGCAGACACCAAGAAGCATTCATGTTTCCAAGGGCAACCAGAGGTGCACCAGATCTGTGTAGCAGTGGTCAGTGGTACTGGGACCATATTGTTTGTAGCCCTCTCAGGACACTATGCTGAGCTTTCCTTCCAATGCTTAAGTTCCTTGGCCTACCTGCAGGTTTTCACCACATTGTTCTCCTTTTACATCTTTTTTTAATTCTCCTGGGCAAATGAAGAGAACATCCTATTAAAACAATAATAGTAATTTTGATGCTTCAGAATTATAGGTCTGGCTCAATCATGAATTAATACAGCATCAACCTCAGCATACATTTTGAGACCTACTATATATGAAAAGCTTTGTTTTCTGTAATCTTGGACAAGTTTCTTCATTTATGTAGGTTTTTGTGGAATTGTCTGTAATATGAGAGAGATTAGAATTGCAGTCTGTTCTGAGGATCATTTTGTTCTGTTGTGAGTCTCAACTGAACTATAAAGAAAGATGAGATAGGGCAATTGAATTGTTGGGGCTGTTCAGCAGCCTTTAACCCAAATAATAAAGGGGCTATGTATACACAAACACACAGACACACACACACACACACAGAGAACATTCAGCTTCAACACAATATCAGTATTTGAAAAAAGGACTTAAACTCCAAAACCACTGGTTTAGGATTTCCTCTGTCTCTACTTATCTGTGATGCTATGAAATAAACAGCAAATGATTGTAAAAAGCCAGGTCAGCAGAAGTTAATTCACATTGCCTTTCATGACAGGGGGTGAGGTCAGAGTCATATGAATTTTCTCTGATGCTCACTTGATATCATCCACTTTACTTTGTTTAGCGAGCAAATAATGGTATAAAACAGAGTCCCTTGCCATCCTCATCTAATGGAAGAAAATGCTTTATTTAAAATACATATCATGGGGCTCACAGTAATCTTGAAAATTGGCATAAACTTGCCCAGGGGGAAAACAAATAATTTTTAGATTCTGCCGTAGGAAGACAGAGAAAGAAGTGAGCCATGATGCAACTGGATAGTGTCATATTCTCAGCAGAAACTATTCTCACAGTTTCTGATCATAGGCCCTTTAAGAAAGGTCTATTCTATAAGAAGCATTAATTTATTTTAGCTTAATGTTAACAGTATTTTTCCAATCATGCAAACACAGATGAAAATTATGCTAACTTAAAATGCTATGGATGTTTTCTATGGTCATTCAAACTATGTAGATTTAATAGCAAAGAATAACAGAAGGGAGAACATAGATTAAATGCATATAAAAATCTTTTATTCTATTCCTAAATATATTTTAGAATCAAATAAAACATCTGCAAGAGGGATATCTTTCATGTCATTCCTAATGCTTATTTTTTTTCCCATTTGTATTTTGTAGGATTTGTTAGAAAGTATATGATATCTTCTTTTGATAAATTAATCTTAATTTTGGCGATTAAGGTATCTGTAAGATTAAAAAGATGTTTTAAAAATCCCAATCATGGTGATCTAGAGTAAAATCACAATGACTACTCATCTTTCTGCTTGGTTAAATGCACTGTTCCTACTACATTTGGTTTGCTTAAGCCAAGCTTAAGAAAAGTGCATACGCAGAAACTTGCCTACAATTACCTTGCCTGACATTTGTGCAAAATGTAATTAAAAGGTTTGAATTGTACAGGAGATAAAAAAAACACATACTAGAAAATAAGCAAACCATAATGTCAGAAAACCCAGATTGGTTATTAACATGTTATGATCTTAATTATGACATTCCAGCATTATAATTCCAGGTCTACTGCTAAGGAGAAAAGGTTATAAAAGTAGGTTGTCAAAATCTTTATCAGAGAGTTGCCTTAACATCATTTTGAAATGAAATTTACTGTTTAATTATAAAGGTAATATAACTACAATCTAGAAAACATGTAAAGTGATGAAAAGAAAAATAACTGCCTATTATTCCAGTACTCAAACTACCATTATTATTATTTTTTAGAGTTCCTTCCAGGCTTTCTTCATAAGCTTTAATTAATTATTTTGCTTACCGTTCTAATTTGTGCCTATCACATTTTGTATTCAGATTTTTCACTTTATTGTGTTTAGTTAATAGAGTTTTATATTTTCAAAATGATTCTGGTTCATACCCTGGGACATGACTAGATAAGAAAAAGTGGTCAGTGTGGCACTAAGCCTCAGTCCTGGTCCAGGAAGTAATTCCATTTTTGCTGGGAGGCTTGAAACAGCTAGGTCATTTTCATCCCCTGGAACCATTTCATGAGAAATGCTTTGCTCTATGCTGAATACTAAATACAGGACAAAGTCTCCATCAATTAAGGTTTGGAATGAGGCCAGACCTAAATCACTAGGGGTAGAATCTTTGCATCTCAGCTTCACGGGAATGGCTGTATAAAGAGACCAGAGGATACCGGACACCGTAATTGGCTGCACATGGAAGCCAAAGGAGGACATTTGAATACACAGAGATGGAAGTACTTCTTTCAAGGACACCTGAAGGCAAGTTGTGAATCTAAGAGCAGCTATAAAGTAAAAATTACTTAGAAAACTATCTGCAAAGCACAGACCGTACTATGAGTGTGTGGCTTGATTTTATATAGAGATAGAGATGATAGAGATAGAGATTGATAGATACACACACACACACATATATATATATATGTGTGTGTAATGCAAAATGAAACTCTGAGAACCTCTGCAATTTTATTCTTTGAGAGAGAACAGTGAATATGCAGACCTATAAAATCAACATTATGTATAGACCTAATTTAGTAAATAGTTTACATGGGAAGTTTACTTAAGTAACGTCTAAAGAAAAGCTGCAAATAAGTTTGCCCCCCAAAAATGGTCAAAATCCATGAAAACTTTCACAACTCTACAAAATTCCAACAGTTTCCTTCCTTCACAATTCAGAAACTATAATACATTAAAAAGCTCTAAAGATTCTACCATGTAGATCCGGCTCCCTGCTAATGTTCCTGGGAAGGCACCAGACGCTGATCTGAGTACTTGGGCCCCTGCCACCCTTGAAGAAGCCTGGGATGGAGTTCTTGGCTCCTGCCTTTGGCCTAATGCCTTGACTGAAAATTTGGGAAGTGAACCTGCAGGTGGAAGATCTCTTTTTCTCTCTCTCCCACTCTCCATCATCTCTATGTTACTCTGCCTTTCAAATAAAATATTTTTTAGAAAAGAAAAAGAATATCAAAGTCACAAAAGAATGTTGTGCAACAGCATTTTCAAGGATATGAAGAAATGCTGCAGAATTTCTGGAGAGTAGATTAATAAGTCACATCCAAATCTTTAAATTCATAAACTCTTTGACCCTGTAATTTTTCGTCTTGAAAGCTTTTGTCTTTCCCAATGTCTGCTTTTTAAGAAATTGTCTAGGGACAGCGCTGTGGTGTAGTGGATAAAGCTGCTGCCTACAGTGCCGGCATCTCATATGGGTGCCAGTTTAAGTCCCAACTGCTCCATTTCCAGCTCTCTGCTATGGCCTGGGAAAGCAATAGAAGATGACCCAATTGCTTTGGTCCCTGCACCCATCTGGGTGACCTGGAAGAAGCTCCTGGCTCCTGGCTTTGGATCAGCTTAGCTGCAGCAATTGGGGCCATTTGCGGGGGAAGACATCTACCTCTCTCTCTGCCTCTGCCTCTTTGTAACTCTGCCTTTAAAATAAGTAAATAACTCTTTAAAGAAGATACTTCTATCTTTGGGTTTTGGTGGTTTAATTGTGATGTCCCTAAGTATGATTATATTTATACTATGTAGGGTGTAGATCTCTTTTTGAATTTGTAACTTGCTATTTTTAATCAAGTCTGGGAAATTCTCCGTTGATTTTTCTCAGCAATTGTGTCTTTGGTCAAGCATCAACTGGACATCTCCCCTGTGATTTACACATCTCATGCGTTTATTTACTTTCTGTGCATTGTTCTGGATACTTTCTCCTGCTCTATCAAATTATGTACATGTTATTTTATATTATACTTTTTTTAAAAAAAGCTTTACCTGTATGTTTGATAGACAGAATGACAGAAACAGATGGAGAGACAGAGAGAGAACTACCACTCACTTATATACTCTGCAAATGCCTGCAACAACTGGAGCCGAGGCAGGCTGAAGCCAGGAATCAGAACTCCATCCAGGACTCCCACATGGGGGGCCAGGAATCCAAGGACTTGGGCCATTATGCACTGTCTCCTGGGCATATTAGCAAGAAGCTGGATGAGAAGCACTAAGTAGCCAAAACTCAAACCAGCACTTTAATAGCACATGTGGAAATCTCAAGGCCAGTCTCAACATTCTGTTTTGTTTTATTATTTTTAGTCTGCTAAAGACTACTTTTGTGAATTTCTTATCTGGGGCATTACATTTTTGAATGTAGAATATTCATTTAATAACTTTTTTGAGATTTTAAGTATCTCCTATAATTTCCCAATATTTCCTCAATTTTCTAGAATTATATAAATTGTATTTAAAATCTCTGGTAACTCCAATATCAGATTCACTCAGGGGTTTGTTTCAATTGTCCTTATATCTCCTGATTTTGTTCAATTGGTCTTGCATTTTAGTGTGCCCCCAATTTTTTATTTGTTGCTAGAAATGACAGATTTTTAAAAATTACACAATCTGTGGATACTCTTTTTCCTCCAAACAGGATTAAGTATTCTTGTGAAAGCTAGATAGAGTATCAGATCACTTTAATACTTTTTTAATGGATGTTAGTTTTTATAAAAGGTTATCATGTTTCTATTTTGTCTTTATATAATACTCAAATGGCTTTTTTAGCAACTGAGTGAAAAGCTGAGTATTTAACAGATCCTTTGGATCTGGTGGAACTTGAACTACAATCTCTTTTTTAGCAATAAGTAGATACCAAAAATCTGTTTCATTCTTTTTCTTCCAGCTACTGCTTTCTGTTGGTTTTCTTGCATGTATGATTAGGAATCTATAAACATCTGGAATGATATCTGTGGAAGATTTGAGATTGCTCTGCAGCTTGGGGGATATGACCAGGCAATCTGCACCTTTTATTTCAATCTTGAACTGATTTCCACCTCCTTAGTCCTATAAGATTTTTGTTTTCTACTTGGGTTCCATTCCCTATCGAAGCAGAAAATTTCTGCTTACCCTCTGCAGGAAAGCCAGCTACACGTGAACTTACTAGGGCTCTTTCTTCCATTTGATTGTAGTCTCTGTCTCTGGCTAATTTGGTTGTATTTCAAGGCCTTCAAATAACTGTGCCAACAAGAAACTTAGTCAAATAAAGTCTCTCCATGAGATTTCTAATTCTAGGAAAGAAATTAAAGGAAATAATGATGAATGTGGCAAAGATTTAGCTAAATTGCATAATATATAATAGCAATTTTCCATTTGTGTAAAACTAGACACAAATTATAGTTATTAGAATTGGCATATTTAAATAAAGGTATCATCTATACTTCTCAAATGTGTCTCTGTGTGTGCTCTCTCTAGTCACATTTAGTCCACAGGTGCAAGTATCGATAAGTCAATATTTGGTATCAGATTTGCCATACTGACCTCCAAACCTTGATTAATACCAATTTCTTTGTAATCTAAGAAAGACAGAATGTGTTCAAGAATGTTAGGTGGCCCACAGAATTGTGAACAGTCTAGAACAATTTGTATGGGGCTACGCTGTGAGAAGTGGCTTCAACAATGAGGCAGTACTGTTTCCATGAAGAAAACACAGCTGACATCTCTTGGCAGAGATACTGTTGCTTGTGCCTTTGATGCCATTCATGCTGGACCCTGCATATTCCTGCTAGAAGCATCATCATTGTTGCCTTAGGAAACTGGAAGCAGCTTTGATCACTGTGCCACCTATTCCTGGAGATGTTCTGTAATCATTCCCTAATGGCTATGACTCATTTTTAAATCAATTATTTGCAGCAGGTAGATGATGTAATGGGGAGAGCAGCAGCCTGTCAGGAATATGGGCAGGCCTCCTTGTAATGCAGGGTTGTGCATATAAATTATGTAGCTTTTGATTCTCTGAGTCCCTTGAAACTGTTCTGCAAGGACGCTCACGTGCAGTGTTCCTCCCACCACCACACCTGCATGGAGCTCTAACCTCCTGCAGAGGTGACCGTCTGAGCATGGCCTCCACACTTAGCCCAACCTTCTCTGCTCCTTATGTTTCCGGCTAACTCGAGTGCAAACACTGAGTTGTGAGAATCTCCCCTCAGTCTAGGGTTAGGCTACTTATGTTGGTGAATGAGTCCTCTTTTTCTGAAATATGCAGCCATGGACATTATCTCCTAAAAACCTTGTACTTCCTTTAACTAAATTTAGCAGCCCTTTCCAAGACTTTGGCTATCTGTCTACTGTCATACATCTCACCGCTGTAACAGCACTTGGAGTTTATAACATGCTTCACACATTTTAATAGCATTTTTTGCAACATTTTGTATAATTGATGAGCAAATCAGATAGTTCTCTACTTTCTTTAGAGATTCCATTTTTGATTTTCTTATTTTCTTGGGCACCTGGAGCATTTTGTGAGGACTGGCAGAGATGGAGAAGGGTTGGGAGGTTTAATCAGAATCCTGCTTCTGGATTTTAGCCCTGGTGCAAGTTTTTTTCATCAGACAGGAAACTTACTCTTATATAGCAATTAATATAATAATTTTCACAGAGGATTTGGAGTTAGCCTAGGAAAGGGTCATGAGTTAAGCAGAGCTTTATCAAGGTTTGTGGTAGCCTTGGGAAATCTAGAAGTGACCGGTGGGGCCGCAAGCGATATGGCGGGCTTCTTCTGTTGTGGTAACAGGGACTGCCCTAGCTGTCCTACTGCCCTTCACGTCCTTCACGGAGCTCGTGTGCCAGGACAGATCTGTTAGTGCTATTGTAATGCGGTGACTACTATAAAAGAGATGAAGCAACTCCTCAATGTGGGTAAGTGTTCTTGTCTAATTTTGTTCATAATTGGACTTCCTGGCATGCATTATACATGGTACAAGGGAAGAAAAAAAGGAAGAGAGGGGGAAAGGAAGGAAGGAAGGAGAGAAGAGTGGAAAATTCTCACTTGTGTTCAAGAGTACCGGCAATTTTAAAGCATCAACTCTAATATTTGTTACTGGGAAAGGACAGTAGAAAAGAGAATCTGAATTGCAAGTCTTTATTTTCACTGAATTCTGCATACCAATTAAATGCTTTTGCTTAGTACTGATAAAGGAGTTTTTTTCCTTCTTTTTTACTTTTCAATAGCAGCTATGTTATGACTTCAGAGGCCATTCTGAGACTTTTCTGGTCAAGCAGGAAATTGCTAATTTACTTAATAAAATCAGGATTTCAAAACATAATTTTCTTTTCCATACTTTGAGGCCTAGAATTCCAGCATACCTAAAGAGTACTTCACACCAATACTTGAGCAGATTTAAAGGTCCCAATAATCCTCCAATCCCTACTTCCTCCCCTCCCCCTGTCTCCACCCACACACAAATCCACACCTGTCTCCTACAGGCTACCATTATGCTTTCTGGAAATTACATGGCTTTCCATCTGGGTGAGAATGCAAAGCAGGCTCCTGACATTCCAGCAGATTTTACAGACTCTGCCATCTGCACATCTGGTAGGAGAGATGCCTCTAGTGCTCTTTAATCAGCAACACAGATATATGTGCTTTGGGCTCTTGTCAGAGAGTTACTCCACAGATTGACTGCAAATAACCAGGTCTTGTCAAAACTTTCCTTGAACAGGGGATGATTTAAAGAGACAAGCTAACCACCTACACTTAGATTTTCTCCAAGCTCTGACCTATGTTAAGAAATCCCAGAAAACAACATTGCTGAACAATGCCATTCATCTTCCTAAAGTTAAAATTGATGTTTGGTTCCTAACTTTAAATATGTGTAATAAAATATAAATTCATCTTTACAAAGGTTTTTAAAATTGTTTTGAGAATTATGCTTTTACTTGTCCAATTATCATGCTAACAACTTTACATAATGATCTATGAGATGAATTTATCCTAAAAAATCAGAAGCAAAAGCAAAAAAGTATTTCCAAATACCTTATTATGTTTTATTTAGTGAATAATCAAATTATGTAATTTAATTTCTCTTTATCTACATTGTCAAAAAGCTCAGAGAGCAATTTAGTATTAAAATTTCATATACTATAATTTAGCTAATAGAGAAGGAGCAATAAAAATAAGAAAGATACTCTGCTGAGTGCTGCAGGAGAGACTGGATCAGTTCACACATTAGGCAAGGGAACATCCAGCATTCTTTTTGCAGGGAGAGGAGCTAAGAGACCTGAATAAACAAAACTGAGTAGGACAACACCACTGATGACCCCAAAAGATATTGCAGAAAAGGAAATTCCTAGATCTGGGATTCTACAGTCTATGCAAAGGAGATCAGCATTTTGATGTGGCTTTTAGTAATGTTTTGAAGAAAAGGAGAAAATATTCCATATAGAAAGAAAATAAATGAAATATATAAGGTTATTCAAATGGCCTGGTTTAATTGAAACTGAAGACGTGTGTGATAGGGAAGTATGAAATAAGTATGTATGGACAGGCAGAGTGTTTTGTTTATAGTGCATGACTTTGAAAGCTATGGGGAAGAGCTTTAGTTATTGATTTATACCAATTATTTTCTTATTCTAGAGAGATTTGCTTTGTATATTAATTTAAAAATTTAATGTGTTTCATATATTTTTAACAATATAAGTCACCTCAGATTCATTTTTATGGTAGGAAGAAATAAAGAATGCAATGTTATAAATGCTAGTCAGAAGAAACTCCAATAAGATTCATTTAAAAATCATTCAAAATAGCTATCTGATGTAGAATAGAAAAGGAATAAAATGACAATTCGATTTGCCTAGACTATCAAGAAGTCAACGTGCAATGAATTTTTCCATATTGTATTTAACCAACATAAAAATTTAGCTAATAGGCATTTTTGTCTCAATTTGTAGGAGATATCATGAATCCAAAAAAAAATTAAATGACTTTCCCAGAGACCCAGAACTCATAAGTATTCAAATTCAGATTGTAAGGTAGATCTGTCTTGAAAGTTCATTTTTCCCCATGAACTGTGCCATAATCAGCCTAACCAAATGATCAGTTCCCACTATTTTTTATATTTCAGTTGATGATTTTGTTATACTCTTGTGTAAACAGAACTTCAGTAATACATGTTCAAATTTTTGGAAAAATGAGTAAGAGGTAACAAGCAGAAAGGAAAATCTAGAATGTGAAACCAATGTTTGTTTTTATCTTAAGTGTGTTCAACACAGATAAAATTTTCCACAGATTCAACTGATACAGAATGGAAACTTGGATGATAATTGTTTTAACTATTTTACTTTAAAAATATTTTGTCTGTTTATTTTCATTTGCATGAGAAGCAGAAGAAAAGAGAAAAAGAAAATGAGAGAAGAGAGAGGAAGAAAGACATTCTGTCTCCATCTAGTCCTACTGATATCTTCCCCCTACAATTTTTCATAAACCAAGGATACCACCTACATTTCAATATTTGATATTTTCCCAAACATCCATGCATCGTCTAATTATGAATAATAATTTAATCAGGTTTGGCCCTGCTCCCAAGGGGCTTACGTTTCATCTCACTAGGGTTGCCAGTCTGTGAATGTAAGTGGAATGGGACTGTAGCAGTAATAACCCTATTATTCGTCTCTGCTAACTAGCAGAGTAGTGAGCTCCCAAGTCTCCACTAGTTCTGTCTGAGGGAGTCTAAGGAGGTTGTCATTTGAACTCATGCATAGTCATATTAGCCATCTTCTTTGACCTTAATTTGGTCCCACAAATTTGTCATATTGTTTTTTTTTTTATTACCTCTTATTTTCCCAAAGCTGCAAGCAATCCCTCTGCCAAAACAGCCCTGCATTTCCCTTAATTTTTATGGCCCACACAGAAACAGGAAAAAAAGCTCCTTCCCCACTCTGTGTCACCCTTTTCCAGCTAAGCAGGAAAAGTGTGTAACTTCTGAACACATACCTGGTGGGATTCCTCAGAAAATCCGGCTTTTCCCTTTCCTGGGCACAGCTCCTGTCTCTGCATAGCTGAAGTGATTGTTTTTTGATAATGAGAACAGACAGTATTCTCCCTAGAAGCATATTTCTGATTCCAATGGGACAGTACTCAATAGAGACAGTTTCCCTAAAATTACTCTGCTTTGGTTAGGACTTGTCTGTTCAGCCTTTATAGTGGATATGTTCATGTGTCAGGCAAATTATTTCATTTTTCTTAACTAATCTGGGAATAATTGTGAGAACAAAACCCAGAGAGACTTCCCTTTAAGGAGAAGATCTAGTAGAAAATTTATGAAGTCATTGGAATGTGGTAGACTCTTGATAAATCAAATACTCAACTCATTAACTTTTTTAAAGGGTCAATCTTGGGGACCAGTCTCTGAGATGGACTCCAAACTGCTTTCCCAGCTCTATTTTTCTCCATGTCTTCCAGACACAATATGAGATCCTGCATTGACTCCTCTAGGTTCTATCAACCCAAACTGTTCAAGTCAATGGGTGCAAAGTAAGTCCTGTTAATTCATTCTAACTTCCTTAAGGAAGTCTGAACTGCAGTAGAAAGCAGAAGGTAGGCCTTGCCTGGGACCCTTATTTTCGATTTTTACAAGCTTTTCACCCTTTCTAGTTTTAGAATATTTAGAAGAAAGAATGTGGTTTCAAGCCTGACTGTGTCTCCTAGGATTCTTTATAGGGAGCATACATTGAAAAATGATTATTGAGTTGATTCCTTTTGGTCATATTATAACCACTAAATCCAATCTGTTCTAAATTAAACAGCGCTATACACATTTCAAATCAAACCCAATCACTTAGGAAGGTGCATAAACTCATAAATAATTGCAAAATAGAAAGCTGATTTTTCTTTTATATTTAAATGGATTTTCCAACTCTATTCAGGTGTATGATGTTGTATAGGCATTGCCTTAAAGGAGGTGTTTCATGTTACAAAGCCATCTGATAGAAGAACAATCACATTAGTGTAATTCAAATAATATTGGACAAGAAGTGATTTAAACCATCAGTTCTATGGAGCTGCTTCTGAACTACTGCTACTAGATAGCTACAAAGAAAATATTTTTTCCACTTTTAAAATTGCATTTATTGCATGTCAGGGACCGTGCAAAGAATTTATATGTAGCTACACATATGTTGATTTACACAAAACAGCAATCAATATTTCTGCTGGCATTTCACATTTAGGAAATTGAGGCATGGAAGGTCAAAGCAGTCTGGCTGCAGGGCCAATTTCTTTCTTTCTTTTTTAAAATTTTATTTAAATTATACAAGTTTCATGTATTTCATATATATATATATATATATATATATATATATATATATATTTAGGGACATAGTGACAATCAAAAGCCAAAAGCCCCCCATCCTCCCTTCTGCCCATGCTCCAACCCATCCTCCTCTTCCTCAAATTCCCACTCTCAATTTTTACAAAGATCTATTTTCAGTTTACTTAATGATCAGATAGTTAACTCTACACTAAGTGAAAGAGTTCAACAAATAGTATAAAGAAAAAAAAAACTGTTTCTCAACAGAAGAGACAAGGGCTGCAAATAATCAAGGAATCTCAAAATGTCTATTTTTCTCCAATACATTACATTTCAGGTACCATTACCTCAGATCAGGGAAAACATATGATATCTATATTTTTGGGACTGGCTTATTACACTAAGTATAGTGGTTTTCTGTTGCATCCATCTTGTTGAAGAAGACAGGATTTCTTTTTAATTTTTTTTTTTACAGCTGAATATACTCCATAGTATATATATCTCATAATTTATTTACCCAGTCAATATTTCTTGAACATCTGGGTTGATTCTATATCTTAGCTATTGTGAATTGTGCTGCAATGAACATGGGCGTACAGATAACTCTTTCAGATGTTGATTTCTTTTGGTTTGGATAAATTCCCAGGAGTAGGATGGGTTGATCATTTGGTAGGTCTATAGTTAGATTTCTGAGCTAACTTCCACTTTCTTCCACAGAGCTGTACCAGTTTACATTCCCACCAACAGTGAACCAGGGTACCTTTTCCGCTACATTCTCACCAGCATTTGTCATTTGTTGATAGCTGCATGAGAGCCATTCTAGCTGGAGTGTGGTGAGATCTCATTGTGGTTTTGATTTAGGTTTCCCTGATAGCTAGTGATTCTGAGCATTTTTTGATTTGTTTCTTGGCTAGTTGAATTCTCTCTCTTGAAAAATGCCTGTTCAAGTCCTTTTCCCATTTCTTAACTGAATTGTTTGATTTATTGTTATTGAATTTCTTGAGCTCTTTATAGATTCTGGATGTTAACCCTTTACTAGTAGCATAGTTTGCAAATATTTTTCCCATTCTGTTGGTTTCTTCCTAACTTTGCTGAGTGTTTCTTTTGCAGTGCAGAAGCTTCTCAGGTTGATGTGATCTCATTTTTCAATTTTGGCTTTGATTGACTGTGCTTCTGGGGACTTTTCCAAGAAGTCTTTGCCTATGCCAATGTCTTGCAGAGTTTTCCCAATGTTCTCTAATACTTTGAGGGCATCACATCATCGATTTAGTTATTTGATCTATTTTGAGTGGATTTTTGTATGAGGTGTAAGGTAGGAGTCTAGTTTCATACTTCTGCAGGTGGAGATCCAGTTTCCCCAGCACCCATTTGTTGAAGATTATGTCCTTTTTCCATGGATTGATTTTAGTTCCTGTGTCAAAGGTAAGTTGGTTATAGATGTTTGGATTGATTTCTGGCATCTCTATACTGTTCCAGTGGTCTACGTGTCTGTTTTGTGTCAGTACCAGCATGTTTTGATTATCGTTGCCCTGTAGTATCTCTTGAAATCTGATATTGTGATGCCTCCAGCTTTGTTTTTGTTGTATAAGGTTGCTTTAGCTATTGGTGTTCTCTTGTGTTTCCATATGAATTTTAGCATCATTTTTTTCCTAGATCTGTGAAGAATATCATTGATATTTTGATTGGGATCACATTGAATCTGTAAATTACTTTTGATAGTATGGACGTTTTGATGATGTTGATTCTTTCAATCTATGAACATGGAAGATTTTTCCATTTTTAATGTCTTCTTCCATTTCTTTCTTTAGTGTTTGATACAAAGAAAATATAACAGTGCCTATTTTATACAATAGTTGGATTCATTTTGGTGGGGATGTTTCAAGAAAATTAAATTTAAAACATTCTCCTCCTCCTCAGAAATTAAAATAAAAAACCCAAACAAGGATGTAGCTAGCAAATTAAACTGAGACTCAGAACTCTGAGAGCAACAAAAAAGCTTCAGTATCACTGTCTTTGCAAAATTTTGCAGAATATATTTGAAGACAACAAAGTTCCTAGTAGCAATCAAAATATACAACTTTTGTTCTTAGAGATGAACTTTTATGATTAGGCATAAGGAAAGAGGCAGACTCAGGAGGAAATACTCTGCATTGGAAAGCTGACATTCTGGGAAAGATGTAAACTGAGACAAAGTAGGCTGCAAGTCATAGGAAAATTCTCCCAACCTACATGACATGATCTGTGACCATTCTGGCCATGTGTTGCCCCCAACTTCCCACTCTTACCAAAGAGGGAGTGTAGAAGGATCTCTGGAAACAAGGCATGTATTCCATGTATATTTATTATTGTAGTACCTGGGTTCAGTTTTTTTTTTTTTTTAACAAATGCCGTTGTTCACTGCAGAAAGCCCTCATCTGGCAAAGCCCATTGGTTATTGTTAGACACATCATGAACTAGACGGACCCATGGGTGTTTTTACAGTTAAGGTTAGTCTGGAAGGAGTTAAATATTCACCTTTAAAAAATTTTACTGGGATGAGTTTTTTTTTCTGTAAAATGTAACATATTTTAAAATTTAACACTAGTTATGATATGGAATCAACAAAGATGTCCATCAACTGAAGATTGGATGAAGAAATTATAGTATATATACACTATGGAATAGTACACAGTAGTGAAAAAATGAAATCCTGTCATTTGCAAAAAAATGGATGTAACTGGAAACCATTATACTTAGTGTAATAAGCCAATCCAAAAAGACAAATACCATATGTTCCCCCTGATTAGTGGTAACTCATGGAGTACCTAAAAGGTAATATACAGAATTGAAATTAACACTTTAAGATGTGATAGTTTTGAACAGCCCTTGCCTCCACTGTTGAGGGACAGTTTTTTTTCTCTTTCTTCATATTATTTGTTGAAGTCTTTACTTGGTGTAGGGTTAATCTTATGAGTATAAAATTAATGGAAATATATCTTTGTGAAAAGTAAGAATGTGAATAGGAGAGGGAGGAGGAAGAAGGGTGGGAATGTAGGAAGGAAGGAAGCTAAGGTGGGATTCACTGTGTTCCTAAATGTGTATACATGAAATGCATGAAGTCTGTATACTTTAAATAAAAGGCTTCTAGGTTAAAAAATTCACACTAAAGCTTCTTGTTATCCATAGTTGATCCCTCAGTCCTTCCCTCAATGATGTGGGTAAGAAGAGATCATTCTGTGACGAGTCTGAAGCAGCATAAAGTGCGCAGGTGTTCCAACTAGTCAGAACAAAAGAGTTATATAAAGTGTCACTTAGAGGCAATGTGCTATGCAGAAGGAAAGTCTGAGAGGGAGCAAATCTCGAGTTTCCAGCTTGGATCCTCTCTCCTTCGGCATTAGTTAAATCCCTACACCTTTGGTAGAAATAATCCTGTGCTTTACATTTACTGGTCAGAACAAGTCAGTGCTGAGGGCCTGGTAAGAAAGTTCTGGTTGTTAACCTTAAAACTTGCATTGTGGAACATTCTTGACAGTTGCTGGTGCCTCTGGGGCAATTCCCTGCTATTCTCTGGGCTGCAGAGGATCTGTTTTTTATCCGTAGACTGTGGTGAGAACTGAGATAAGGCAGTAATGGGCTAAAGGGCTCTTGATGAACACCTCTGCACCTCAGTCCCCCATGGAGCTCCACCCTGCATGAGGTTAACAAAGGTTAGACAGAGCCTTGAAAGTAAAACAAAAACTGCTGTCTTTATATAGCACCTCTGAGCCTCTGGTCTCCTGTAGCCTAATTTGAACTTGTTCCAAAACATTTCAGATGGAAAAATAGTGGTAACACTTCAGAAAGGACAACTGTTGAAATGATGACTCATAATTCCAAGAGCAGGGGATTAGTAGTGGTCCCAAATGCGTAAACAAGTATTATGCAAAATTAATTTTTTTGTTTCAGCATTAAAAATATTCATCTGGGTGCTATATAAAAATAATTGTTTTCTAAAACAAATCCTAGGGTTTTTTTTTTTTTTTCCAAAAGCTGACCCTAGATACCAACACATCTGAAAGGCATCTGTTTATTTTAAAGTTCTTTATTCTGTGAATATTTAACTTTGGGGACATTTAATAATAAATTAAAAGCTCTTGACATGGAATTAAGAAGGAATAAAAGGTGATCTTATTTAGTCATTGATATTATAGTGTAAGGAATATAAGCTCAGAAAAAAATTACAATGTCTTTCTTGAAAGATTTTTAATCCAAATATATAATATGTATTGATATTTGGATTTTCCAGAATTTTTTGAAAAGTTCTTTAATGTAATAATAGCACTTATTTCAAAAACACCTGATGTGTAGCCTTTAGTAATGGAATATAACTGGGGAATAATAATTCTGAAAAGAAAATAGTTAAAAAAAATCTTTGATGAACCCAAGTTGATTCATTAAATTTTGATACTAAACCACCTTCATTTTACTCATCCATGATTTCTTAGTTGCTCCCTAAAGAAATGATTACAATAGTTTTAGACCTATCAACACTACTTCCACTTTTCAAATTTTGCAAATCACATCAAACTCAAAACAGCAAAGATCAGTTAAGTACATACTGTGAGAAAGGCATGCACTGGTGAGCACAACTTATAAGAGCAGTGATTGCTCCTGTTTTCACAGAGCTTTCAGTACCGGAGAGGAACAGAGAGCCCTGAATCAACAAGAAGACTGACATTAGGAAGAGAACATCTGCAGACAGGCAGGGTCAAAGAGGGCGAAAAATCAGAAAAATTAATGCAAGATTCCCAGTAGCATCATTTTCTGGACTCATTTAATGTAAGGTCACACTGCCCTGTACTTATCAGGAATTTCTGGGCACATCATTACAGTACAAGATTTTGTAGTATTTGACATACTCAATAATAAACTTGCCCATCAAGAAAATACTCAAAAGGCTCTATCTTAAAAGGCAGAAAAATGTGGGTACATTGTAGATTTTGACTTAGGTCTATGTCTACTGATAGAGATTCAAGGGTATGAGAAATGATTGAGAAGTTCCACATGTCAGCTCATTGGAATAAATGTCATGAAGGGAGCTCACTAGAAAGAAAAATATGGCCGGGTACAACAAACAGGCCCAATAAGATTTAATGTCTATAATGTTCAGCCTTTGCTTTAGTTACCTTCTGGTTGTATCTTATTTCAAAGAAATATAGAATGATTGAAATTCACCTTGCAAGAATCAAAGGCATTTCTATACTAGCAATAACTAACTGAATAACATAGAAATGTGCTATCACAATAGCCACAGAACCAATAGTATGAATTGTGAAAAAGCTGACCAAAGGGACTGGCGTTGTGATGTAGCAGGTTAAGCCACCACCTGCAGCCCTGACATCCCGTATAGGTTCCAGTTGGATGCTTGCTGCTCCATTTCCAATCCAGCTTCCTGTTAATGCACCCCAGAAAGCACTGGAGGATGGCCAAATCATTGCTCCCCTGCACGCATGTGGGAGACCTTGGAGAAGCTCCTGATTTAGGGCTTCAGCCTGACCCCACCCTGGCTGTTGCAGCCATTTGAGGAGTGAACCAGCAGATGGATGATCTTTCTCTCTCTCTCTACAGCTCTGCCTTTCAAATAAATAAAAATAAATATTTAAAAAGAAAAATGAAAATAAATCGACAACCGAAGTTTAACAAAAACCACCCATGAAGATTTCACTAGTCTTTCTTGTATTTTTTGGTTTGTTTTAAGATTTATTTATTTATTTGAAAGGCAAAGTTACAGAAGGAGGAGAGGCAGAGAGAGTTTCCATCCTCTGGTTTATTCCTCAAATGTCTGCAATAGCTAGGGCAGGCCAGGCTGAAGCCAGGAGCCAGTAGCTTCAACCAGATCTCTCACAGTGTGTAAGGGCCTAAGGACTAGGACCATTTTCTGCTGCTTTCCTAGGTGCATAAAAAAGGAGCTGGATTGAAAGTAGAGCAGTTAGAACTCAAACTGGCACCCACATGGGATGCAGGCTGTGGCTTTACCTGCTAAACACAATGCCAGCCCTCCAGAGAGTCTTTCATCACCATGAAAAGGCTCTTGCTCATTCCTTTGTTTATACAAGGGCAATTTTGCTAGAGTTTCCAGGGGAAATCATTAGGTACCCATCTTACAGCCATAATCTGACTGCTTTTTATTTTCTAATCTGAAAGAAGTCTCTAAAGGCACCCATTTTTCTTCAGTTAATAATGTAAAAAAAAGGCTGCATTGACTTGGTTCCAATCTCAGGACCCTCAGTTCTCTAGGGAGGAATCAAATGGCTGGTATCTTTACTTACCAAACTTTCTTGAACTTCATGGAGTTTAGGTTGAGAAATAGTGTGTAGAGTTTTTTTTAATCTTTGAGGATTTTTTTAAAGATTATTTATTTATTTGTTTGAGAGACAGTGAGAGTGAGAGTGAGAGAGAGAGATATATATATTTTCGCCATCTACTGTTTCATTCCCCAATGCCTGCAACAGCCAGGGTTGGGTTAGGTAACAGTCAGGAGACAGGAACTCCATCCTGGTCTCCTATGTGAATGACAAAAGCCCAAGTATTTGGACCATCATCTTATGTCTCCCAGGTACATTAATAGAAAGCTGAATCAGAAGCAGAGTGGGGCTAGAGTCCCAGCAACAGTTTAACACACCGTACCTCAATGCTCACTTCCTTTAAAAACTTTACTGGGGCTGGTGCTGTGGCACAGTGGGTGTAAAACTCCATCTGCAGTGCTGGCATCCCATCTGAGTGCCGGTTCAAGTCCCTGTTGCTCCACTTCCAGTCCAGATTCCTGCTAATGTCTCTGGGAAAACTCAGAAGATGGCCCAAGTGCTTGGGCCTCTGCACCTTTGTGAAAAACCCAGAAGAAGCTCCTATTCCTGGCTTCAGCCAGGCCTAGCCCCAGCCATTGCAGCCATTAGAGGAGTGAACCAGCAGATAGAAGATCTCTCTCTCTCTTTCTCTTTCTCTTTCTCTTTCTCTTTCTCTTTCTCTCTCTCTCTCTCTCTCTCTCTCTCTCTCTCTCCTACTCTCTCTCTCGCCTACTTTCTCTTTCTCTCTTTCCTACTCTCTCTCTGTAACTGTCTTTCAAAGTAGAAAATAAATCTTACAAGAAAACCTTTATGTATATATGTGTGTGTGTGTTTTGAAAAGGAAAAAAAGAAGAAGGAGAAAGAGACGGAGAGGGAAAGGGATAGAGAGAAGGAAAGAAACAGATCTCTAACTAAACATCACTGCCTTAAGATTACCCAGGCTGTCATGGGATAGCTTTTGTCTTTGGGACAATGAATATGCAGGCAGCTATTAATGAATTCCTGGAAGAACAGCAATAAAGATACAAATACTCAAAAGAGCAGCATGGAGTACTGGGGGGTTTCCTAATGGAGTGGAAGCATTTTGCAGTGACTGAGGCCAAGGAGAAGAGTGAAAGCAAAATCGTGTTTTGTCCCGTGCTGGCAACAGCATACTCGTGTCACCACCTGGCCAAAAGCTTGGATGTTGGTGAAGCAGGATCCAGAGAAGAGCCAGTCATGGGGTCAGAAGAGAATGGAAGTTTCCAGAATTCAGGGGAGTCTCCACTGGGAGACTGAGAATTCTCTGGTAGGTCCCTCTACAGATATGTGGAAATAATTGCCAAAGCCACAGGAATGGAGGTGGGATGCCAGCAGGAGGGAATAAGAGAGTCTATAAAACTCAAGGATCATATTAAAGCACTATGTCTCATCCTAATAACTTGGGGTCGTTTGGGTTACAAATAGTTAAAAAATGGCACACAAAAATATATTCGGGTCTTCAGAAAATCCCTTACATAAATAAAATTCATTTTATGATGATGTGCTGAGTATAAATGAGGCATTAATGCAATTGAGCAAATGCTTCAATTAAATCATCTTAACCTTTTCAATTGGATGTGAATATGTGGTCATTATCGAAACCTGAGCAATCAGTTTGCTGAAGACTGCAATAATAGGAGAGGATGGGTGGAATCTTTTCCTGAGAGCATAAATATATGCAAACGGGGTGTCTATCTCCAGATTAGGACTTCAGAGAGCAAAGAGAGAGAGAGAGCGGGCATCAGGCAACACTGTAAGAAAGATAATTGGATTAATTCCATTCTGTATGTCAAAAGGAATTAAGAAAAGGTCTCAAAATCACACTGAGGCTGAAATCTTCAGTGACAGGAAGAATAGTGCCATCATTAACATTAACATGGAAACAAAGAAGAGAGGCTGCTCAGAAAGAAATATAATAATTTTTTTTGAAAAAAGAGGTCCAGAGTATTTATAAATCAGAGAGACAAATGAAAACACAAGAGAGTAGTGTCAGAGGGGCAGGCTTCACTTTGAAATGATGAGCTCTAGTCCTTGGACATTGCTACCACAGGTTCTCGTATCATAGTCAGAAAATAAAGCCTCCAATTTGCCAATAGGTAATTACACATGTAATTAAGTATGTAATATGAGTATATGCCCCTACAAATTCTGTGTAAGAGGCTCTCATTTTTATATGAAGAGTTGTGAAGTGGTAGAAGGAAGAGATATGAAGCAGAAGATATGGATTTTACCACGGGCCAAACATGCTGTTTAGATGTCCTTTGGCAACCACTTTGCCTATAGCCTTCAATTTCTTGGGTGACTCCCAAAATCATTAGCCATTCAAATGAATTTACATATTAAGTGACTTCTTACTAGAATTAGGCAATGCATTTTATTTTTATGGCTACCCTTCTAAAATGTCCTTATAAGGTAGGCATTGTGGTGCAGTGAATTGGGCCGTTGTTTTGTATACCCACATCTCCTATCAGGGTGCCAGTTCTAGTCCCTGCTGCTCTGTTTTTAATCCAGCTCCCTGGGAGGTAGCAGATAATGGTTCAGGTAACTTAAGTTCCTACCACCTATGGGTCACATGGAAGACCTAGCTGGAGTGTCTGTCTCCTGGTTCAGCCTGGACTAGCCCTGGATGTTGCAACTTTGTGGGGAACAAACCAGCAGATGGAATAATCTCTCCTCCCCTCACTTGCTTCTGTCATTCTGCCTTTCAAATAAATAAATACATGTTTTTAAAAAATAAAATAAAATAAATCTTTATTTTTTCCTATGAATTGCATTTAGTATGACTGTCAAATCTGGGCCTGCCCACTGTGTAGGCTAGAGAACATGAATAACTCAACTCTTATGTAATATACTATCATTGATGTTACCTATAACTATGGCAGAAATTGTTCCTGTTAAAGAGAACATTGAAAAGAAGGAAAAGGGCAAGTGAGGACGTATGTGTACACTTTTCCAGAGGCAAATAGAAGCTGAGATGTTCTGATTCTTGAGCCAACACATAATCATAAAAGAAAGTTTTAGAAACTTTTTTACAAAGTCTGATGCATTCAGTTTTTTTTTAAAACAAGATTTATTTGATAGGCAGAGTTACAGAGAGAGAGAGAAAGAGAGAGAGAGAAAGGAAGAGAAAGATAAAGATCTCTTTCTGCTGGTTCACTCCCTAAATTACCACAAGGACCAGTGCTGGGCCAGGCCAAAGCCAGGAACCAAGAGCCTCTTGAGGGTTTACCATGTGAGTGCAGGAACCCAAGCACTAGAGCCATCCTCTGCTGCTTTTTCAAGGCCTTTATCAGGGAGCTGGACCAGAAATGGATCAGCCAGGACACAAACAGATGCCCATGTCAGAGCCCGTGGGAAGCTGGAGCTGCAGGTGGCAGCTGAACCTACTAGACCACAGCGCTGACCCCAGTGCATTTAATTTTGAACTTTTCACTCTAAACTTAAAACCCTAAATATAATTAACATTGATCATTTACATTTCAATAGATTTTTTTATATCCTGGATATGCTGGAAAGTATTACATTTAAAAAATGTACATACTTGCTAAAAACTTTTTTTTAAAAAAGACACCATTTGCTGATTAAGCCCTATGTCCTGGAATGAAAAATTAGTAGAACAAGTGATTTTGACAACAATCTACAGAATTAACTGTGCAGTTTGGCAAATTGTTTAGAAACTGGTAATAATAAAAATAATAATAATTCAATTAAAGCTACTTGAATTTTTGACATACTGATCACATCACATACTTCACGTCAAATAAGATGTAACTGAGACACCTGGTATCTTTAATCCATTATGCTCTACCTATATAAAAGTCTCACTGTGACCCATAGGGTGCTGTTGCCTCATCACTCATCCATAGCACATTTTCACTCTCAACCCCGTCTTTCTCTGCCTTCACTCAGACTTCGAGCGTATTCCGGCATATTCCTTCCCCTGGCTTCACCTCGCTTTAACTACGCTTCACATTTCATCTCAAGGTCATTTAGTCATCCCTAGCTCTCTAGACTTGGCTGGATTTTCTTCTCATGCTGTTCCATTGTTTCTTCCTGGCAGTTATTTTATGGTTATTAATGTCTGTCCTTACCTCAAAATAATAAATTTCATGAGAATAGAGACCATGCATGTTTTTCTCACTATCATATCCCTTAATCAAAATTTTCACTGTAGTAGGTTATCTATCCATATTTATTAGATGAAAGGCTAAATATTTAACTCCATATCTTCAACTCACAAGTAAATTCACTCCATCCATTACTTATATTTCATTATGTAGGGCCAGGCATTAGGCATAGCAGTTAAGAAGCCCTGTGGGACATCTGTGTCATACATCAAAATGCTTGGGTTTGAGTACCATTTTCACTTCAGATCCTAGCATTATACAGATGTACATTCCCAGAAGCAAAAGGTGATGGCTCAAGTAATTGTGTGTGCCCACCCCATCACCCATGTGGGAAATCTGGATAAAGTTCCCAGTTCCTGAATTCTACTTGGCCCACTCCTGGTTGTTATGACCACTTGGGAAGTAAACCAGCCAATGGATGCTCTCTCACTCCCTCTCTCTCTCTCTCTCTCTCTCCCTGTCTCCTCCCTTTCCCTTTCAAAAACATAAAATCAGTATTTTTAAAAAACTGAACTAAACT
This sequence comes from Lepus europaeus, assembly GCF_033115175.1. NCBI lineage: Eukaryota > Metazoa > Chordata > Mammalia > Lagomorpha > Leporidae > Lepus > Lepus europaeus. Next base: position 29,336,513 of record NC_084836.1, on the reverse strand, counting down.
AAAAATAATTATGTAATATTTATTTTGGTAACCCCGTGGGATCAGCTATCCTAAATCAATAGTAGAAGAAAATTTACGTTCAAGAGAACATTTAACTTAGTTTGGAGAGCTCACAAGGGCAGGGTGCCCCATTTTCTGTCCACTCTACTCCCTGTTGTGATCTTGTGGTGAGTATTCCTGTTCACAAGCAGAGGGCAAAGTTGTCTAGTAAGTGTTTCAGCTCACTGTGTGCATGTGTGCCATGCAACACATAGGTAAACAAATCATCTATATAAAGCCCTCACTAGGTTTCCAAGAACAATTTGTATTTTCATTCATGTGAAACTCAGAAATTCCCACAGCAATCAGTACATAAGAACCAATCAATACCTGGCTTCCCTCCCAGTATCTGCCAGGGTTTTACTATCCTGTAGAGCCATGTGGTCAGTCAGGGAAGTTGCCAAATTTATGGATAGGCTCTGGTTTTCAAGCTATACTGGCCTAGCTGGTACATGATCTTCAGAGAACAGACTGCTAGTACTATAGCTTCAGCATCGTGTTTCAGCATGATCATTCACATGTTTTCATAAGGGGGAGAGTCTTTCTAAAATTATGGAGTATTAAAAATGTAACATATGAAGTAAGTTATAAAGTATTTCCCCGAGCATAGTCTCTTATGGTAAGAAAACAAATACAGGTAGGCAGCCTGGTGAAGTAGATTTTACTTGGAATCAATCTAATCTAATCCCTATGTCTACTTCCTAAGTACTGCAAGACTTCAAGTATGTTTGTTACCTCCTTGAGATTTCCTGTTTTCTTGTGTTAAATGTAGAATATAGAAATTCCCTTAAGATGTTGTACTAAAAAAAATTAATGTCTTCTATTTGTGGAGTCCTAGATAGTAGATTTCCACCAAAATTCCTGAATAGAGGTATAAACTTACAGTGAGGTTCAGAGGTTCAGAGAGGTTATTCTCACAATAATAAACACCAGAGTGAATGGCAGTGAATGAGGCTCCTATCAAAGGGGCTCCTATCAAAGCTATGAAACCCTGTTTTAGTGTTGCCACAGCTATTGACCTTATGGGGAAAATCTCAGCCACACTTTACCAAGAAATGATTCTAGATATTATCTGACCTTGACCAACAACATTGCTTGCTTTAGTTTGTACACCACTATGGTTGTTTATCATAGGAAGTTCCTATGTGATTTCTTAACCACCAATTCCAAGTTCAATTTCCCTAAACATCAAATAAATTGGAATGGACTTTCTTTACATATTGATATTATGATAGTCAAAGTTGTTGCTGATATACAGTGTAGATTTGCCTGCTTATTGGGGAACTTGCAAATTTTAATATTTTAAAAACTTTTCACAAACATTTATTTATTTATTTATTTATTTGAAAGGCAGTGAGAGAGGATGGGGGAGAGAATCTTCTACCTACTGATTTCTAACACATGCAATGGTTGGGGTTGAGTTAGACTGAAATTAGGGGGCTGAAACGCCATCTGTGTCTTCCACTTGGGTGGCAGAGTTCCATGTACTTGGCCATCATCTGCTGCCTTCCCAGTGCAATAGCAGGGAGCTTAGTTGGAAGTGGAGCAGCCAGGACTTGAATCAGTGCTCTAATTTGGGATGGTGGAGTCACAAACAGCAGTTTAACTCACTGTGTCACCATGTCAGCCCCAGAAATTAATTTTTGAAAAACATATTTTACATTAAAGTCATGGATGCCCTTGGGATCTTGATAGCCTGAACTCATCACGTTCAAAACGCTTGAGTCTCAGCTTGCCTTTTCCCAAAGCCTGTCACCTGAAGATTCACTTGTCCAGCCCAGTAGAGACAACATGACAGGTAGTAGCACAGAGTGGGAGAACAATGAGATAAATTCCATCTGTGGGAAAATACAACGTGATTGTAAAAATCTGAACCACAAAGCCCTTTACACAGAGAGTGCTTGTCAGACATTTGGCTACTGTTTTTGGAGGAAAGCAGGTGTTTAGCAGCGAAACGCCAAGCCTGGCCATCATAACACCTGGTTGCAGATCCTGGTTCTATTGTTAGGGGCTGCGCAATGTTTTCCGCTGTCACAAAACTTCAGCCTGCTTCCTTTTGGTGAGACAGCCACAACAATGTCTTCCTAGGCCACCTTCCAGAGTATAGGAAAAGTTCAAGTGCAATAGGAGGAAAGAGTGGGGAAAGAGTATATCTCTCATATTATTGTTATGACTTTATGCAATAAACTTTTTTTTTACATAAGCAATATTTTCCAAAAGGTGTTCTGCACAGCAGAAGTTTTGTAAGGAAAGTGGGCACAGTTACGTTTGTAAGGATTTTTCTACTCAAATGTGTTTGGAAAATTATATAAATATAGTTAAATAAAGTTAACCTTTTACCTCGGGATTTCCCAAAACCTCTAATGAGCTAAAGTAAATCTCCAGAAAGGAATAAATACATTCACTACTTTATTAAACTTATTTAATTTCATAGCTTTCGGGATTGAGAAACTTAGCTCTTCTGAAAATACATGTGTTTGAACCGAAGTTTAAATTCTCAGAAAAAGCTTTTTCTATTCATTATAATAATGACTATGATATATTCTTTTCTATGTGCTAAGAGCTGAGCTAAATGTTTTAAGCCTTGTTACATGGATATAAACATGATTTAAAGCATTTAGCAATCATAAGAGTTGCATGCTTTATTACTATTTTATAAATGAAAGACAAAAAAGTCAAAAGTAGTACCCTATTTGGAGAGTAATCATGATTTCATCAGAGTACAATGAAACACAGCAGAACTTCAAACAGAATATTGAGATAAAGATTAATCTTTCAAAAATATGTACATAATTCAATTCAAAATCAATTTATACAGAATTTCAAGATTTTATTTACGAGGATCTATTTTTACATGAAAATTTATCTAATTTTATTTTCTACAAACCACACTTATTATTTATGTCTTAAAATATTTGAGGAAATTTATATGATCTATAAAATAGGATGCATTCATATTATCAAATCTCCAACAACATGTCAAACTTGTACATCTTTGATTTTGTTATAAAATCAAAAGTTGCTACGTTTATCCTATATGAAAGACACTCAGTGGAGGCATTGAGTGCAGAATTACTGCATTATCAAGGATGATCCATGCTTGTCAAACAGCTTTGGTCAACAGTTTTCATTTTTTTTTTTAAGATTTATTTATTTGAAAGGCAGTTACACAGAGAGGCAGAGAGAGAGAGAGAGAAAGGTCTTCCATCTGATGGTTCACTCCCCAAGTGGCCACAACGGCTGGAGCTGCGCTGATTCGAAGCCAGGAGCCAGGAACTTCTTCTGGGTCTCCTGGCAGGGGCCCAAGGACTTGGGCTATCTTCTACTGCTTTCCCAGGCCATAGCAGAAAGCTGGATCGGAAGAGGAGCAGCCGGGACTAGAACCGGAGCCCATTTGGGGTGCCGGCACTTCAGCACAGGGTGCTATCCTGCTGAGCCATAGCTCCAGCCCCTCATATTTTTTTGAAATTGAAAAATACTTGCTTCAAACCATACTTTACAAAGAGCTTAGTCTATTGAACACAAAGCCATAGGACCTGCCTGTGAGAAGCAACATAAGAGTTCTGCCTGCTCAGACCTCTCCTTCTGAGGCTGCACCAATCCCTGAAACGCACCAGAGGATTGCCATTGACCCAGATCATGTTTCAGACAGGAACTGGAGAAACATGATTTTGCTTTCTGTAAGCACATGCATAAGGTCACAAGAAAGAATTCTACAGCTGGAAGGGAACTTGATAATCATGAGGCTCCATGTCCCCTGCTTTTAGACATGAGGAAACAGATTTAGAGAATTTTACTGACTTGGTAAGACCAGAAAGCTCAACAGTGGCAGAGTTGGAAATAGAATAAAATAGGATTTCTGCCTCGTGACATGGTCTGATGCTCCCCTTTACACACTGCATGAGTGTGCATAAACCATTTCAAGGTAGCATAGTAGCCTAAAGTGCTTTATCACGAGAAAGAACGTACAAAACATATAAAGTATGTATCAGACCAATCTTTCAATTTGAGGCATAAACACAATTCCTTTAGTGAATCAGCACTGTAATTAACATATATTTATGTGTTCTGAAATCTCCTCCTGGTGCTATACCACTTCTCTGCTCTGAAAAAGACCAATGGGTAGCTACATTTTTGTCAACCTCTCTACTGCAGTGAGGAATCTGGTGCGTCGCTGACTGTTTGGTGATTAGTCTTCACCTTCCAGAGCACTGAATAACAACTACCCCACAGATAATCCCTTAGTAGTTCTAAAGATTTACCTTCAAGTTCACATAAATCCAAAAATCAATTATCATAACAATTTAATATTCTGATTATTCCAGAATGTTCCTAATTATTAGAAAATATTCTAATATTCCCCTTTCACGTATCGTAGTTTTAAACTACTTCAGTGAATGTGAACATTCACAAGCATGTTCTCATTGTCTCATCTACCCTTCCTCCACAGTTTGTTCCTGAAGAAGTAAGGTCCTTATTGAAAAGTCAATGAAGATCTGCTGCCTACGTGAGGATTAAATTTCCTCCTTTAAAAGCAAGGCATGACCTGAAATTTCATGACAGATGCTGCAGTGACTTGACTTTTTTTTAGCCTCTTCTGTTCTAACCATATGCCAATGATGGATAAAATGTAAGAAAGATACGGCAGGACTCAAATTCAAGATAAACAGCTCAATGACAAGAAATGAAACAGGTACACAGCCTGTCCAGTGGAATAATTGAGTTTCATGTACAGAAAGATCAGGAGCCGGGAGCTTGACTCCTCCAAGGGAGAGGAGATTACAAGCATTCTGTGTGGCCACTGGAGCTGAAGCCTGCCTTTCTCAATGAAGCCAGGGTCCCCACTTTCTGCAAAGGACAAGAAATACGTGCTAATGCAGGGGCTGTGCACCAGCTGAGAGGTAGGCCTTGGGTGTGGTGGTGGTGGTGGTGGGGGAGGCAGGAAGTTGTAGACCACCTTGAGCTGAACCAACCCATACCAGCTCTGTAGCTGAATTTGTGTTTTCCCGCATAAGCTTTAGAGCATTAGAAAAATGGCTTTGAATTGAGCCCCTGGAAGGAAGCTTCTTCTAAAGAAAGAGAAATGAATATAGAAAACAGAAGAAAAAAAGAAGATAAAAACAAAACAAGCTCTCCACCTCCCATACCCACACTTTACAAATGATTTTGTAAAACTCAAGTCCAAAGCACTTACTTCCAAAGTTAATAAAAAATGAGGGTGACTATGTTCTAGCAAAATACAAGTGGTAGACTGGATTTACCTCACAAGCAGAGGTTTGTTAACCTCTGTCATAGAAAATTATAGCAAAAGCCCCAGGAAGAAAATGCTGAAACCTTGCAGGGTACATTGGGCATCGTGCTCTCAAAATTTATTCTCAATTACAAAATATCTGAAAAATACTACACAAAAAACTTTAACTTTTTTTTTCTAACTGTACAACTAAATTTGCAGTGAAATAAGCTAACTCCTCAGAGGTTTACAAAAAATAGGAACAGATATCTAGAGAGGTAAGAAAGTAGAAAAACAAGTCCTTGCTAATCTCAAGTGATTTTTATTTTAAATGATCATGCCATAAAAGCAAGCAAAGCCTTAAATCTGTGCCTTCATGTTTTGAAATTGTCAGAAAGATAATATACTTGATATTACTAAAGAAATAAAAGATGAAACTGGATGCATAGGTGTAGAGCAATGATCAATACAAATAATTATAAAAAGAACAAAACTATATACATAGTTAAATAGATACAGAAGTAGATATATGTATATAGCTCTTTCTCTGTCTACCTGTCTAGCTAGCTATGGAGCTATTTCAACTTTACCCTATTTATTGCTGATAACAAGGCCTATGGTTGAGAAGCTGGTAAGTTTTGAAGAGGAGCTGCTGGCAGTCATATGAAGAGGCAAAAATCAATATTTAAATATCTATAAGAAATAGTCTGTTACTTGGAAACTTAAAGGTCTAAACTCCAAAATATGGGTGAACTGGAAGAAAATGATTCCTCCCTAACACTCTCAAAGCCCAATGTCATAGCCTTTCAATCATTAGAAAGAAATTCTCATCAGGAAAATTTCTCTTGATAAAGACAATGTTCTCCAACTTTCACATTAGTTCATATTTTTCTAATAGTGGCCAGTAGTGAAAATAATTATGCTGAAAACATGGTTGTGCAAAACTGCTTTATGTTTTTGTCAAATCAATGGTTAGGAATGATATATTTCTATAGTTTTAATGATCTGTAATATTTTAAAATTTACTATGTATGAGTGAAAAGTATATCTTTTCACTTGATTACTTTTCATGGTCCTTTTTTTTTTTACATTTTTTAAATTTATTTGAAAGACAGAGTTACAGAAAGAGGTAGAGACAAAGAGAGAGTTCTTCTACCCATTGGTTCACTCCCCAGGTGGCCGAAACAGCCAGAGCTGCACCGATCTGAAGCCAGGAGCCAGGAGATTCTTCAAGGTCTCCCACGTGGGTGCCAGCACACAAGCACTTGGGCCATCTTCTACTGCCTTCCCAGGCCATAGCAGTGAGCTGGATCGGAAGAGAGCAGCTGAGACTAGAACTGGCGACCATATGGGATGCCGGCGCTTCAGGCCAGGGCTTTAACCTGCTGCGCCACAGCGCTGGCCCCGGTCCTTGTCTTTATTCCTGCTGACCTACACTGTTCTTACTTTTTTAAATTCTATTCAGTGGAGTGTTAAATCTTTGACTACGATGTAAATTAAAAATGTTATCTCAGAAATAGAAAGAGAAAGAAAGAGAAAGGGAGGGAAGGAGAGAGGAAGGGAATCTCATTCTCTTATAATTGTATCTAGGAAATACACTGAATCTGTTATTTTTATATTAGTATCACATTAACATGAGAATTGTTGAGAAAAATAAAATGAATTTTTAAAAGATTTATTTGTTTATTTGAAAGGCAGAGTTACAGGCAGAGGCAGAGGAAGAGGAAGAGAGAGAGGTCTTCCATCCGCTGGTTCACTCACCAGCTGGCCGAAACAGCTGGAGTTGCACTGATACAAAACCAGGAGCCAGGAGCTTCCTCCGGGTCTCCCACGTGCGTGCAGGGGCCCAAGGACTTGGGCCATATTCCACTGCTATCCCAGGCCATAGCAGAGAACTGGATCGGAAGAGGAGCAGCCGAGACTCGAACTGGCGTCCATTTAGGATGTGAGCACTGCTGGCGGTGGCTTTACCTGCTAGGCCACAGCGCCAGCCCCAGATGAAATTTTTATAAATGAAAAAGGAATCAGGTAAATAAGAAGTAAGTCTTCAACGAAAACTAAGAGGGAAAAAAGTTTTAGGAATGAATCCAGATGTTTATATTATTAACCACAGATTTTATTGTTTTTTTAAAGAAAACTATGATCCATTCACTAAAGGAATCAAATGACATGGACAATCATGGTGAAGAATAGGGAACTATTGGGGCCGACATTGTGACAGAGCAGGTGAGGCTGCCTGCAATGCTGGCATCCCATATGGGTGCTGGTTCGAGTCCTGGCTGCTCTGCTTCTGATCTGGCTCTCTGCTGTGGCCTGGGAAGGCGGAGGAGGATGGCCAATGTTGGAGACCTTGAGGAAGCTCCTGGCTTCTGTCTTTGGATTGGCCTAGCTCCCCAATTTGGGGACATTTGGGGAGTGAACCTGCTGATGGAAGAACTCTCTCTCTCTCTCTTTCTCTCTCTCTGTCTCTCTGCCTCTGCTTCTCTGTAGCTCTGTCTTTCAAACAAACAAACAAACAAGCCTTTTTTAAAAAAGAATATGGAGCTATCAAATGAATCAAATGGAATTCTACAACTGAAGTACAATATCTAAAATTAAGTACTTGATAGATCAGTGTAACCATAGTTAAGACATAGCTAGAGAAGCAATCAGTTAAATGGAGAGACAGAGAAGAAGGAGAAGAGGAAAATATTCAAAAAAAGAACCTACACATGATGGAAAATACAGAAAAGGGTACCATGACCATATGGGCTGTGATAAATTGAAAATGTCTTAATTACTGATACACAAAGAAGTTCCCAACATATTTGTGAATGTAAGAGAAATTCACATAAACTAGTTATCACATTATTTATTTATGTTGTAAAGATGTAAAACTGAAAAATGTACTTTTGAGAGTATATTATTACAGTGAAATTGTAAGCAAAGAAAATAACATATACAAAATTCAGGACAGAGGTAGGGAAAGTGAGGTTATCATGATCAGTCACACAGGGAGCCAGAACAGTATTGTAACACTGTATGGGTACATAATTTCTTTGATTAAATGTTGAATTATTTAAATTTCCTGTAATATATGAACTACCACATGCTACATACTATATAAAATATTCAAGTCAATAATAAAATTTTTTAGATAAATAACTTAAAAAAGACTTTATAATAAAAATTACTAGTGTGCCCAAAAAGCAATAAAAACAAAAATCTTATCAAAAGAAGTGTTTGGTACAGTGGTTAAGATGTCATTCAAGATGCTCACATCCCATACCAAGGTATTGTCCAGCCTCAGTTCCCAACACCAGTTTCCAGTCAATGTAGACCCTGGGAGGCAGCAGGTGATGATTCAAATAGTTGGGTCCCTTCCATTCATGTAGGAGAGATGAATTGAGTTGGCTCCTGGGCGTTTGGAGACTGAATCAGTATATGGGTGGGTGGGATCTCCCTCTCCCCCTCTCTCTCTTGTTCAAATAAAAAAAAAAATAATAGCAATGATAATCCAACTGACAAGGCAATAAAACATGGACTTTAGTATAGAAAAAATGATCCAGAGGTAACATGTGAGAAAGAAGAAACATATGGAACATAGAGTTTGACAAATATTTTGATAGGTTCAATTAACTATTGACTTAATAACTACTGTTTTCAAAAGAACAAACCCAGCATTGTAAACAAGATGATTGTTTATTGTTTAACAGATAAAGCATGAGAAGACCTTTGTCATGGTTAGAAAAGGACTAGAATTATCAAGAACAGTATAATTGATTTGAAAGCATTCATCTAAAGAACAAACATGAAAAGAATAGAAATATAATGTGCACTGTACAAGTTGGGTATGTATCCAAACAACCTTTGAAATAACAGACATCAAATTAATAATTTTCATTGAGTTCATGTAGAGTGGAAAATACGCAATGGGGGTAGATATACTATATCTATGATGTTTATTTTTAGAACTATCTATAGCAAATATGGTTTAATCTTACATTTAATGAAGGTAAATAGAGGGTATAGTTATTAATGGTGTTATCTACTTTGGTCTGTAGAATTGAAATATCTTATTATGAAATATTATTTAAAGGTAGAACATAAAGAAATGCAAGAAAAATGGAAACATGGGAAACTCATTGTTATAGGTGGAATGTTTCCTCCCAAATGTTGGAGTCCACTGAATGCAAACTTATTTGGAAATTGAATAATTTGAATTAACATGAGTCCCTAATCTAGTATTTTGGGTCTACAAATATCATAACATCATATTTGTAATCTATAAATAGAAGTGATTTTTTGTTGATCAAAAATAAAAACTTTAAATAGTGTTATAAAGGGGTAAATTGTGTGAATATACAGAGAATATCATGAGAATATTAGGGCTGAGACTGTGATGACTTCTATTAGCCAAGCAATGCCAAAGATGCTCAGCATACCAGCAGAAGCTAGGAAAGAAGCACAAAACGGATTTTTCTTCATAGCTCTCAGATGCCAATAAACCTGCCAACACCTTAACCATGGACTTTTAGTCTCCTTGAGTTTCTCCCCAAAGATTCATATGGTGGAAGCTTGGTCCCCGCTAAAGCAATATTGGGAGAAGGTGGAACCTTTCAGAAGCACGACCTGGTGGAAGATAACGAAGTTATGTGGCACATGGCCCTCAGAAGGGATTGACGCTAGTTTCTGGCAGAGTAATCTCATGAAAGTGAGTTGTTACAAAAAGAGCAAGACTGGTTAGGGCGCCGGATTCTGTCCCGGTTGCTCCTCTTCCAGTCCAGCTCTCTGCTGTGGCCCAGGAAGGCAGTGGAGGATGGCCCACGTGCTTAGGACCTGCACCCCATGGGAGACCAGAAGCACCTGGCTCCTGCCTTCGGATCGGTGCAGCATGCCGGCCGCAGCACACCAGCCGTAGCAGCCATTTGGGGAGTGAACCAATGGAAGGAAGACCTTTCTCTCTGTCTCTGTCTCTGTCTCTCTCTCTCTCACTGTCTAACTCTGCCTGTCAAAAAAAAAAAAAAGTAAATTAAAAAAAAAAAAAAGAGCAAGTCTGGATTTGGCCTGCTCCCTTACTTTCTGTCTCCTTTGTAATCTCTTCCTCTCATATGTTCACACACCACGATGCCAACCACACTGTGACATAGACAAGGGGGCCCTCAGCAGAGGTCAAGTTGAAGGAGCCAATCTGATCTTGGATTTTCAGCATCCAAAACTTTGAGCTATAAGCCCATTTTCTTTTCAAGTTTGCGGCCTCAGGCATTCTTTTGAACCAACAGAAAATGAACTGTTTATACAAGAATTTTGAGATAGTAAATGTCTACAATTTAATCCACCAACTTTTTGATATTTTGTTCCAATATACAATGACTTAGCTTGCTTGATTTAAATAATGGCTGTCTAATAAGGATAACGAATGCATAAAGGTTTTACAGTGTGAGGAAAAGAAAAATAACACTTCCTTAGTTCTTCTTACATAAGGATATTTGGAAATGTAAAATTTCCTCTCTTATTTCACTCTCTAGTTTTTGTTTTTTTGTTTTTTTTTTTTGTTGTTTGTTTGTTTGTTTTTTTTAAGTATCTGGGCTGTTCAGCTTCATAGAAATTCTTTTATAATTCCATAATGGATTTATCTCATTTTATTTACTTATTTATTTGAGAGGTAGAGTTACAGAGAGGGATAGACAGAGAGAAAAGTCTTCCATCCGCTGGTTCATTCCTCAAACGGCCGAAACAGCCAGAGCTGGGCCAACACAAAACCAAGAGTCAGGAGCTTCTTCCGGGTCTCCCACGTGAGTGCAGGGGCCCAAGGACTTGGGCCATCTTCTGCAGTTTTCCCAGGCCATAGCAAAGAGCTGGATTGGAAGAGGAGCAGCTGGGACTTGAACCAGTGCCTTTATGGGGCGCTGGCAGTTTTATCCACTATACCACAGTTCTAGCCCCAATCTAATGGATTTATTTCTAAGCCACGTGTCTTTAACAATCCCATACAAAGAAAATGTGTTTTCCTATTTTTTCTAGATATTACCTTAGGGCTGATCACTGATGATTGATTTGCCTTCTCACCACTTTTTTCAATTATCCTGTTTTTGAAAAATTGGAAAATGTGTTCATTGATGATAATCTGGTATACTGTGGTGTTCAACTATTGAGAGCCTTATAGTATACAAAACGAAATCACGGAGTAAAGTGATCTGCAGATGTGTAATTAGTAAGGAATAAAGACCTCAAAACATGACTACCACTGCAGAATTTCTGTAGGAGAGTAAGGTTGGTAATACATACGCAACTGTAACTCCCAAAGAGAAAATGAGAGAGGTTTGCATAGACCATATTGTTACAGCTCAAAACAGGTTACTGCTCCTAGTAGTGATGCAAAAAAATTTTGTAATATTCAGTTAACCAGCTGCAAATTAAACTGGGCTTTGAATAAATGAAACAGAAACTGGGACACTCATTCATTAATATTTATTATTCACTGATAAAAATGAAGGCCATTTAAGTCATTTTCCTAAGATTTGCTGAAATACTTTTTTTTTTAAAGTGACATATTCCATAAAACCTATTTCAAAGAGTAACAAAACTTAGGTTAAAGACATTTTCTTTGTCTCATATAATTCCCTCCAGCTGCAATTTAAGCTTCTTTTAGTCAATCTGTTCTTTCTCATATTTTAATTGGTGCTCACAAAGGATATTCTTTTACCATGGATTTCCAAGGGACCAAACTTCCACTCAAGAAAGCTTGGTAGCCTGAATGGAAAGGAGAACTCTAAAGTAACTGAAAATGGCAAGATTGCATTTGTGTCAGAAGATTAGAAGCAGGAAGAAAGAACAAGTGATCATAAGCATCAAGTGGAAGAATCAGAACATTTCTCATGAACTTTGTACAAAATGTTTTCTATTTTTAAAGCATATTTTCTCCACGATATCTTAACAAAGAAAATCACTTAAACTTTTGTGTAAATGCATAAAATTGGGAAAATCTTAAGTCTACAAAACAACCTATAAAGTGTGCATTTTTAAAGTCTATTTGAACACAGAAGTGACTGTGATTCTACAACTTGCCAGGGAAGGAGATAACTTTGTGAAGTCACAACGTTCAATATAAAATGTTGATAAGGATGGAAGCTGGGTTTGGTTTATTAAGTGTGACACATACAACATACTAGTATAAGATATCAATAATAAGAGAAGGAATGCATTGAGTATAAGGTAACTCTTTGTTACTACTTCACAATTTTTGTTTAGAACATATACAACTGTTCTGAAATCGAAACTTGATTTTAAAATGTTTTAAGATTAGTAAAAAATACAAAGTAGAATAAAGAATCTGCAGGAAGATAAAGCCTTCATTTTTCTAAAATAACGGGCACATTTATAAAACAGAATTATGCTTTTGTAGATCATTCACTTGCAGTGAAAGCAGTCTGTGTGTTAAATCTCCCCAACGCAGCCTTGAAGAGAGACTGGCAAGCAGTCTGTGCTGAAACAACACGGGAGTAAAAAATCAGGTTCCAGAAAGTTTTAAAAATATTTTTTGATTTTTCTGTAAATATTATATATTTCTTCCTAAAACTCGATGGAACCTGGCCAAGTACTGAAGTCTTCAGAAACCAAGTAATTAGTTCAAGAAAATAGGAAAAAATAATAAAACCAGCAAAATTAAGGTTTGGGGAAAGAAGTGAAATTTATATTTTTTGAAAAATGGTTCAGGAATGGAATTTCTGAAGAATAAATATTTCGGGAAATTTTAGCCTATAGAATAATAGAAAGATTTTTACTTAAAGAATTCTACTCCAAAGTGGTGCTATGACTACTTCATAAACATTTAAATATCATATGTAAAATGGCATTATTAATACTTTCAATGTCCAAGATGTGTGTACATGCACTTTAAAAATCTTAACTTTCACTAATTGCAAGAAGCAGGCATTCTCATAATCATTTAAAGGATGAGAAATTGCAAGATCATAGAAATTAAGTAACTTGACCACATTTACAAAGACAATGAGTAACCAAACAAGGATTTATATCCCTATGAATTTGTCCCATTCCCACTCTATGAGCACCAACATACTTGGATTAAATTAGGTTTCCAGAAATATAGACTCCTATAATGTTATATAAACATATTTAAATATAATTAGCTTTGAGTAAGAATGCATTAGTCTTGTCCCTTGAAATCTTTATTATTAAGGTCTTCTGTTTTGCAATGAATGGAGTATTTTCACTGTCAATATTACAAAAGCTTAATTTAATTCTCATTATGCTAATTTACCTAGTAATTTTATTGCAGCTTCTATTTTGCTTAATTTGACAAGAAAATTCTAGTAGAAGTAAAATTTGCATTAGAACTCATTGAGGAACAGAACTCACTATATTGATAGCCTCAGGCATCTACTGATATGAGAAAGCATAGTTCTAAACAAGTATTAGAAATATAATTTAGGTTTTATATCATATTGAATGATGCTAACAGGCTGTGTTCATTTATTGCTGAGAAAAATTGTTGTATTTTGTAAAATTAAATATTAGGAAGAAAAACAAAGAATGTTGTAGTGACTTGAATAAATAAACTATAAAAAGTTATCCTTACAAGTATAAATGTGTTTGTGGGGGAGTGTATATGTATGTGAGGATGTGTATATGATGATAACAGTCAACTCTCATGAGCAGATAGAAATATCAATATTCTAAATACTGTCAATGAGACAATGTTTTAGCATCAATGAAAATTTAGGATCCTATATTACATACACAAGACATGTAAACATTTGCCAATAGTCTTAACAATATTTAAATCCTTTGACTAGATGATTTCTAAGATTCTCCAAGAATGCAAGTAACCAATGTACAAAAAGAATTTGTGCACAATATTGATCATGCTATTATTTTACATAAGGAAAAAGGTGACAACAATTTTATTTCTTGTGATAGGGTACAGACCCAACATATTGTAAATTGAATTCATGGGTGACTATATAACAATTAAATTATATTTTTACAAATTATTTGATGGTATGATAAAGAGTAGATTATAATGTTGTCTACAGAGGGAGTTCAATTATATGTGCATGTATGCTCATTGAGAAAATAGAAAAATAGACCAAAATGCTAATAATGGCTACCTCTAGTAAAGTTTATATCTCCTTTATCATTGCTATGGTTTGAATATAGTTTGGATGTCAGATGTCCTCCAAATGCCTGTGTGTTAAGTTTGGTCCCAAAGTGTAACGTTAATGGTATTAAGAAGTTGGAAACATAATCCAGTTATCGTGTTTGGAAGTGGGGCCTTTGAGATGTGATTAGATTGGAATTGGTCTAAGGTGAAGCTTTCATGATTAAACCCTATTGGCTTTATACTAGACAGCATAGACATAGACACATACACATGTTCCATACTGCCTTAGTGTCCTACCAGCAGGAACTTCATCACCAGATTGCCAAATCAATAGGACTGCCCAATCTTGCACTGTGAAACTCCAGGACTGTCAGTCAAAGCATTACCTAACTTCCTCAGGTATTGCATTGTAGTGGTAAAAGCTGACTAATACAATTCGCATCCATTTTTATTTCAAACAATTATATAGTGACTATCTGGTATGATTTTACAGAGATCATCTTCAGAAATACATAGGTTCTTGAGAAGTATTGCCTGGAAAACCTAGAACGGGGCCCTCCTCTGCCCTACTGCAGGGTGATTCCAAGAAAACCAGTACCCTATATAAATACAAATCTCTCATGTGAATGTAGCTTCTTGGATCCGCATTCAACATCATCGCTTTCTGCCAATCGGATAGTGTTTGAACACTTTTCACATGCCTCTATTTTGGGTACTTATATAGTACCTAATGCTTTAAATGACGTTCCAAATAGTTCCCTTCTTATTTATTTCTGAAAGATTTTAGATGTAAGCATTGTAATTCACCAGACACAGCTATTAGACTGGAAAGAGTGGCTCTAAGAGAACTTTTCCTTTTTCTAGTTTGAGATAAATGTCTTACATATATTCTCTTTTTAAAATTTATACAACAACCTATTTTACAGAATAAGAAGCTGAAGCTCTTGGAGACTATGTAATCTGTCCTTGTAACCATGGTGAATTAAAGCAAACAGAATAAGTCTGTAGCCTTTCCACTAAGCATACTTCAAAACTGCTTTGTCAGAAATTACCACAGCATTATCTACATTTGTAATTGTATGAGGAATATAATCATTCTGCTGTATAAATTTTGGGACAAACTGAATTGAGAAAGACAAATCTAACAGGGTAAAATTAGTTAAACCATGCTTTCTGCAGACAAAATTTACACTCTCAAAACAGTGATTATAGAATGTGCTGAGCTTAAGTGTGTACTGGAAGAGATTCTGAACTCATTTATATACTAGACTGAATCGACACAGCTTTGATTGTTGTGTTTTTCTTTTGTTTCATACATGCAAATAATTTTAACTCAGTGTACTTTACCTTTACAAATCCAGACAGGCCTTAATATAAAGCTATATAAATATATGGCTTATGTTTATTTGTGCCTATAAATTTATAGTAGAAATACAGATAAGTTCTAAGTCATTGCATTTAATAAGAGAAATGATACACACAATTGACAGTGAAGGTAGAAATATACTTTGGAGAGAAACCTGCTTATTTTTCTATATATAGTGGGTTCATTCCAGATAGCAGTTCAAAGCTGTATTTATCATTTTGGAAAAATCACAACAAAACCTTTGCTTGCCATTCTTTTGTGTTATTTTTTTTTAAAAAGTTGGTTCCATATATTTCTTTGTACCAAATAAGTGAACATAGACCGCATTAAAAACCCAGCAGGTCTAAATCCTAGTTACCATTTTAATCAATGCTGAGCAGCGGCACTGGGCTGCTTCCAAGGAACATATGGTTATAGTCGAAAACCTTCTCCAACTATTCCAGAATGCTTTCCAGGAGGCCTCAGAAATTAACAGTAAAACAAATGCCTAAAGCCTTTTCTAGCCTCTGTGTCAGGTGCCTCACCTCCTGAGCATTATGGAGACATGCATTTGGTGGAGTTTGAAAATATCTCTTTAATGTAAACACCCAGAGAAACTATGATTGGGGGCTGGAGCTGTGTCACAGTGGATTAAAGCCCTGCCCTGAAGCACTGGCATTCCATATGGGCGCTTGTTCTAGTCCCGGCTGCGTCTCTTCCAATCCAGCTCTCTGCTATGGCCTGGGATAGCAGTAGAAGATGGCTCAAGTCCTTGGGTCCCTGCACCCACATGGGAGACCCGAAAGAAGCTCCTAGTTACTGGCTTTGGATTAGTGCAGTTCCGGCCATTGCGGCCATCTGGAGAGTGAACCAGCGGATAGAAGACCTCTCCTTCTGTCTCTACCTCTCTCTGTAACTCTGAATTTCAAATAAATAAAATAAATCTTTAAAAAAAAAGAAAAACCATGATTGAACAATGCTAAATAACTGTCCTCTGAAGATTACAAAAAAAAGTGTCATTTAATCAGTCGTATCCATTCTAAAGGAGAAAGTGGCCTTATATATTTAAAAGTATATGTACTACTTTAAAAATATAATTGGATATATGCAGTCTTAAGAAGGAGTAAGATTAAGTCTCCATTTCTCCTTTAATATTCATTTAATAGAACAAATTAAAGCAAAACATGACCCATCTCAACCAACAATTTTCATTAACTTTTCAAGATCTGTTGTTTATTTATTTATTTTTAAAAAGATTTATTTATTTACACAGAGAGAGAAGGAGAGGCAGAGAGAGAGAGAGAGAGAGAGAGAGAGAGAGAGTTCTTCCATCCGCTGGTTCACTCCCCATTGGCTGCAAGGGCCAGAGGTGTGTCAATCTGAAGCCAGGAACCAGGAACTTCTTCCAGGTCTCCCACGTGAGTGCAGGGGCCCAAGGCCTTGGGCCATCTTCTACTGCGTTCTCAAGCCAAACCAGAGAGTTGGATCAGAAGTGGAGCAGCCGGGACTCTCACTGGCCCCCATTATGGGATGCTAGCACTGCAAGCAACAGCTTTACCCACTATGCCACAGCGCCTGCCCCAGATCTGTTGTTTAGAAAAAGAAAATTGTGCACAGTTTGCTTTCCTTTGATAGGATTCTAGACATTTAGGTAAGTATAAGTGTTAGGTTTTATATTAAAAGATTAACATAACAGAAATCCGAAATGCTCAATTTGTATCAAGAATAAAGATCCTAGCCGGCGCCGTGGCTCAACAGGCTAATCCTCCGCCTTGCGGCGCCGGCACACCGGGTTCTAGTCCCGGTCGGGGCACCGATCCTGTCCCGGTTGCCCCTCTTCCAGGCCAGCTCTCTGCTGTGGCCAGGGAGTGCAGTGGAGGATAGCCCAAGTGTTTGGGCTCTGCACCCCATGGGAGACCAGGAGAAGCACCTGGCTCCTGCCATCGGAACAGCGCGGTGCGCCGGCCGCAGCGCGCTACCGCGGCGGCCATTGGAGGGTGAACCAACGGCAAAAGGAAGACCTTTCTCTCTGTCTCTCTCTCTCTCTCACTGTCCACTCTGCCTGTCAAAAATTAAAAAAAAAAAAAAAAAAGAAAAAAAAAAAGAATAAAGATCCTGGAGGTTCTCTGATACTTTTCCTGTCTTAAAGTTTGATATTTCAAATAATTGGATTTTAAATATTTTTATTCGAGCACTTAGTGTAAAGCGTTGAATGTGGAGATGGTTTGGACCATTCCATTGCTTAAAGATGAGGATGCTGAAGGCTATTTGTGACAAATAAAAGAATACTTAAACAAATTAGTGGAAGGGGCCGGCACTGTGGCGTAGTGGTTAAAGCCTCCTCCTGCAGTGCTGGCATCCCATATGGACGCTGGCATATGAGGCTCCTGGCTCCTGACTTCGGATGGGCTCAGCTCCGGCCACTGCGGTCAATTGGGGAGTGAACCAGGAGATGGAAGACCTCTCTGCCTCTCCTTCTCTCTCTCTTATCTCTGACTTTCAAATAAATAAATCAATATTTTTTTAAAAATTAGTGGAACATGGAGTTAAACAGTGTTTATTATGTTGTAAAACACTCTAAATCTATGCATAATTGTTTTATAATACATTTTTTCATGAACTTTTTGAAGACACCTGTATACATAGGTTTAATTTTTTTGCATCAAAGTAAATATGTCTTTTAATTCCATTTTCCATCAATTTTTGGGAGCACCCTCATTCAAGAATGGAATATCAGGATCCTGTCATTCCACCTACCAAACTTTCACCATCTATGGAATAATTACTAAGGAAAATACTAGCTCAAATGATTCCATTTTTTGATACAAATATTCTAAAACTTCAGAAGCACAACCTTTTTATTGACTTCCTTATCATCTCTTATCTTGCCATATAGGGACAAACTACGAAGAAGATTTAATAATGCATGGTCATTAGGCATCCTGTAAATCAGGAAGGAGTAATTATGAGTTTGTTTTTTTTCTGGGATTTGAGTTCAAGATAAAACTAAAAGGCACCAATGTTTTTTAATCTTTATTCATTATAATGACATACTGAAATAATAGAGGTCAAAATGGAAACACTTCTACAAGATATTTTTAAAGGTGTGTATAAAATTGATATTTCAAGGCTGGTAAAATATGAAATTGTTCTTGTCCACATGGGGAACAATAATATTTTTACAGCATTTTAAAAAATCTGGATAGGCTGTAAGTCAAGGTGATAATTTCAATAGAGTACCTAGGAAACTACTTAGTGTTTTGAATTTTCAATTATAATTAGTGAGATTTGGGGACTGTTTCAGTCTCAACCTGCAGGGTTGGTGTCCCCTAAAGGCTGCTCCTGGCTGTCGCACTTCCAATCCAGTTCCCACTAATGTGCCTAGGAAAGCAGCAGAGGATGGCCCAAGTCCTTGGGCCCCTGCATCCATGTGAGAGACCTGGAAGAAGCTCCTGGCTTCAAAACTCCTCAGCTCCAGTCGTTGCAGCCATTTGGAGAGTGAACCAGTGGATGGAAGACCTTTCTCTCTCTCTAACTCTCGTTCAAATACATAAAACAAATCTTTAAAAAAATTAACAAGACTTTTCTGTTAGAGTTAGACATTATTCAGTGGTATCATGGCAATGCAAATATTAACCCATTTGTTCTGCTCTATTGATGCACCTGATCAGGTAACAATGGCTTATCTAGCCTCAGATAGAAAACTTTCAGCAAGAAGAATCTAGGATATTAAACATTTGTTTTCATGTTTAATTCTTAATGAGCAGCATGGAAAATTAACTTTGTATTATTGTTTGGAGAGAACTTTTTAGAGGAGAGTTATTTGTGCTCCTAACACAGGAAGCTCCATTTGGCTCTTTTCCTCTTTCTATTTTTTCCATGAAAAGAGGCTAATTGTAGGAGTTGAAATAATAGCACAGAACTTCATAGAGCTCTAATTTTAAAGAAAATCTTAAGAAAAGCTCTAATATGTAATGCAAGTAAGTGTTGGGCTTTATCTCTGAAGTGGATTTACAGAGCTCCAGCCCTTCATCTATCTCCTGCCTTGGCGTCTTTACAGAGCACTGTAGACCTCAGTTCTAAAATCACTGCTGTGAATGATAGAAAATCTAGGAAGATAAGTGAAGGAGTTATTCTACGAAGTGTCATTACTTTGCTAGGTTAATAAAGATTGTTTATGATAGAGAAATCCATAGGAGGTCCAGTAGATGGAAATAGAAATTTGAACTCAAATAGCTAACAGCTATTAACTAGTCCTAGAACTGAAAATAAATTTACAAGAAACATTCTAAATGAAGTATATATGTATCATGGTTGGATTAAGTTTAGAAGGAAAAAATGAGAATAGAAATCATTAGCCACTCTAATAGTTGCTCAATAACAGTCCTCTAGTAATCAAAAAGTACAACTTGTTTTAAAAACTAATTACTTGTGTCTTTGGAAATTTGCACATTTATGTGTCTAAAGATAATTGACAGGGGAAAAAAGCTGAACTTTTTAGTATTTGCAAATACTTTACATTAGTTGCCTTACAAACAGCCAAATTATAGAAAGAAAAACATTGTGTGTGGCTAAAGAAGCAGTCTTAGTACTCATTTTAAAATAATTGATATAAATATGAAGTCCTTCACATTAAGAAGAGAAAATATTTTCCACACTAAAAAAATGACTTAGGAGATGAATGCCTGACTTAGCATTAAGATGCTGCTTGAGGGCCAGCGCTGTGGCTCAACAGGTTAATCCTCCACCTTGTGGTGCTGGCACACCAGGTTCTAGTTCCAGTTGGGGCACCGGATTCTGTCCTGGTTGCCCCTCTTCCAGGCCAGCTCTCTGCTATGGCCTGGGAGTGCAGTGGAGGATGGCTCAAGTGCTTGGGCCCTGCACCCAATGGGAGACCAGGATAAGCACCTGGCTCCTGCCTTCGGATCAGCGCGGTGCACCGGCTGCAGCGCGCCGGCTGCGGCGGCCATTGGAGGGTGAACCAATGGCAAAGGAAGACCTTTCTCTCTGTCTCTCTCTCTCACTGTCCACTCTGCCTGTCAAAGAAAAAAAAAAAAAAAAAAAAAAAAGATGCTGCTTGGGATGCCTGAATCCAATATCAGAGTGCCTGAGTTTGAGTTCTGTCTCTGCTTTCGATTCCAGCATCCTGCTAATGCACAGGCTTAGAGGTGGCAGCTGATAGCTCAAGTGGTTGGGTCTCTGTTATCCATGTGGGAACCCTGGATTGAGTTCCTGGCTCTTAGATTCAGTTTGCTGTTTGACTAGCCTGCAGGAATTTGGGAACTAAAAAAATGGGTGGGATATATTTCTCTGTCTCTCAAATAAATAAATGAAACTAAAAATATATTAATTGGAATGAAAAAACTCATTAGACAATCAAAATATTGTATAAACCCACATATTTAGAATTTTTAATGTTCAATTTCTTTTAATGATTCTCATCTCCCTAAAGGGCCAATACAGACATCTAGGTTATGGCAAGACATGTTCACTTGAAGACTTTGGCCTGCCTGAAGGCTTTGCTCACATTTTTGGAAGTTTTCTCTCATAAAAAGTACTCCTGAATCAGTGTCTGTGTCTCTTCACTGCTAGGACCCAGTTTCATGGATTCATATTCATATTTCCTATGATTCATAGTCTAACTGCCAATGTGGACTCAAGTTCTTGTGCCTCAGAAGACCCAATTCCAGAAGATCCTTGGAACAGTCAAGTGATGAGGTTGCAACTCCTGAATGTTTGCATGTGAATTCTTTAGGGAAATAGTACTTCACACACTACAGGGACCAACCATCCTTTTCAAAGTGCTCGCAAAATACAACAGCACTGTAGAGAGTGTGTCATTGTTGGAGTGCTTGCAATTAAATGCATACAACACAAAGGTGCTCTTGGGCAGTAAAGGCATCCTTTGTCCTGGGTTCACCCATTAGTGCCCACTTACATTTGTCCATCTCTTCTTCAAGAGCTGAGGAAGCTGTCTTTTTCACCTCTTTCTGGTGAGCTTGGGGCTTCTGCTTCTCTTCCCATGTTCCCCTCTATTTCTGTGGGGCATCCTTTTTAATCTGGCTCTCTGCAAACTTTCTAGCATCAGATTAGGCTATCCTCTCAAATGGTTTCACCTCCCCCAAGACAGTCAAGAACAGTGTTACTAAATGTAGTTGAGGAACCCACAGTTGGTATTAGGTAAACTTTGCCAGAATGAAGGCTCCAATACCTGTATGTAGAGTCACAACAGGGTGTGGACAACTGTGATGTTAGCCAATGTCACTTTTTCACACACCAGAAAGTGTTCACCTTGACAAGAGCATCCAGTAGCCCCAGAATTTGCCTCCCCTCCTCCTTTGTATGCTCAGTGTCCTGGTTGTTGTGATTCATGGTGTCCTAGATATGGCACACACAAGTACTGGCTAGAAGCATTGTCACTGTCAGCAAAACTCACTGCACCACCTCTGGAGTACTTCCCTCAGCTCCTCATTGCTCACATAGTAGGCGATGACATTGCTCTTGAACACACAACATCCATCATCATTCTCAAATACTGAAACCTTGCCAGCAGGAAATTTGCAGAGAAATTCAGGGGTATCGTTGGTTTTGCCAAAGTGGAAGCTTGGTGGTGGAGAAAGCACATGGACCTGAGCTCCACTGTACTGAGCTCTGTACCATGGTGATTCCACAAAGAAAGCCAAATTTAGGTTTTAATAGGCATTTGTTATTTTTTTTTAAAAATGATGCCGAAGAAGTTATGTCCTCCAAGGTTTATTATCTATATTTCTTTGTCTGAATTTACTTTGCTGACCAAGATATATGGTTATTTAGGGAAAAAAAAAAGTTTTCCTATCCTCCCTTATGATCACTGACTATATTTGCACCAATGGGGTACTGCAAAACTATGTGCAATTTCTAAATTATCTCCTTAAAGATAAAGCTGCTGGCCTAATACATTCTAGTTTCTCATGATCTTGGCCAAGAATAGCAGCTGCAGCAGATCTTAGATCCAAAGATGGAAGCCACATGTTGAAGATGATATAGCCAACTAATCAATCAACATTCTTAGGGACCACACACTTATCATAAGACAGAAATAATAATCCATCTATTTTAAGGTCCTGTATTTTCAAGTTTCTTTATGATATTTAGTGTATGTTTCAGCAAATAAACAACTTGGTACTAATGAACATATTACCAGAAAATATACATGACATTGCCTAGCAGTTGAGTTGCAGAGTACAAGGACATGACCACTGCGGGCTGGGAAGCTATGACTTTTGTTATGGCATGTCAGAATATTTAGTAAAACTGTTGGCTGTAATGAGAGGAAGTTTATGCCTCTGAATTTGGTTGCTCTAAAGATTATTAACAAAAGGCTGAGTGGTGTCTATGTTAACTGCCCTTGATAATTTTAGCCAAACACTCTAAGAGAGAAAAGCTTGATTAATGATTGCCACTGAGCAAATAGATATAGAAAAGAATAGACCTCGTCTAGGAAGTCTGAGTCTAACAGAAGGCTGAACTCCAAACTTGACCAAAATTGAAAGTTCTTATATATAGGAAATCCTTTGCTTGTGTTTCTCCATCAGTATAAAAAAACTTTTGCTCAGAAACTCTCTCAAAAGTCTCCCATTTGTACTTCTTAGTCAAAGGATCAGAGCTCTGCTTGGTCACAAAGATGACACAAAATTATGATAGGGATAAGTGTCTGTCACATCTGTCTGGTGCAATGGTTAAGTCACTTCTGGGTGCCTGGTTTTGAGTGTTGACTTAGCACTCCATTTGAGCTTTCTGCTAATGAGCCATGTGGGAGGCAGCAGATTATACTTAGGTAATTGCTTTCCTTTCACCCACATGATAGACCAGTACTCAGTTCCTGAATCCCAGCTTTGCTGAATCCTGGTTTTGACCTGACTCAGTCCTGGCTATTGCAAGAAAAATATTTTTAAATGTGCCTACTTAAATCATTGCTATTCAATAAAGGAGGAAATAAAATTATCCTTATTTGAAGATGATATGATTCTATATATAGAAGAACCAAAAGACTACTGCAACTCATGAAAGAGTTTGATAAATGGCAGGATATAAAATTAACACACAAAAATCAATAGCCTTTGTTTACAAAGACAATGCCATGGCTGAGAAAGAAATTCAAAGGTAAATCCCATTCACAACAGTTAAAAAAACCAACAAAACAAAAACCTTGGAATAAATTTAGTAAAAGGAGGTAAAAGATCCTCACAATGAAAATTATAAAACATTAAAAAAGAAATAAAAGATATAAGCAAATGGGAAAATCTTCCATGTTCATGGAATGGAAGAATTAATGTCCTTAAAAATGTCCATACTACCAAAAGCAATTTACAGATACAATGTGAACCCAATTAAAATACCAGTGACATTCTTCTCAGATATAGGAAAATGATGCTAAAATTCATATGAAAATACAAGAGACCCCAAATAGCTAAAGCAATCTTAAACAACAAAAGTAAAGCCAGGGGCATCACAATACCAGATTTCAAGGCATACTACAGGGCAGTTGTAATAAAAAACAGCCTAGTAATGGCACAAAAAGAGGTAAGTAGATCAAAGGAACAGAATAGATATTCCAGAAATCAATCCGTGCAATTACACTAACTAATCTTTGACAAAGGAGCTAAAATGAATCTCTGGTGAAAGGACAGGTTCTTCAACAAATGATGCTGGGAAAATTGGATCTCTGCATACAGAAGTATGAAACAAGATCCCTACCTTACACCTTACACAAAAGTCAACTGAAATGGATTAAGGATCTAAATCTATGACCTGACATCATCAAATTTCTAGAGATATAAACATTGTGGAAACTCTGCAAGACACTGGCTTAGGCAAAGACTTCTTGAAAAATACCTCAGAAACACAAGCAATCAAAGTCAAAATATACAAGTGAGGTTACATCAAGCTAATAAGCTTCTGTGCTGCAAAGGAAATACTCAGCAAAGAGAAGAGGCAACCATCAGAATGGGAGAAAATATTTACAAACTGTGAAACTGATAAAGGATTAATGTCCAGAATCTACAAAGGGCTCAAGAAACTCAACAATAATAAAACAAACAATCCAGTTAAGAAGTGGGCAAATGACTTGAACAGGCATTTTTGAAAAGAGGAAATTCAAATGGCAAACAGACACATGAAAAAATGATTAGGATCACTAGCCACCATGGAAACGTAAATCAAAACCATAATGAGGTTTCACCTCAATCCAGTTAGAATGTCTCTCATACAGAAATCAACAAACAATAAATGCTGGTGAGGTTGTGGGGAAAGGTACTTTATCCACATTGGTGGGAATGTAAACTGGTACAGCCATTGTGGAAAACAGCATGGAGATACCTCAGAAATCTGAAAATATATCTACCGTATGACCCAGCAATCCCAGTCTTGGGGATTTACCCAAAAGAAGTGAAATCAGCATAGGGAAGACTTTTCTATACTTTTACATTTATTGCTTCTCAATTCACAATAACTAAGATATGCAATCAACCTAAATGTCCATCAACTGATGACTGCATAAAGAAATTGTGGTATGTATATAGTATGAAATACTACTATGCCATAATTGAATGAAATCTTGTCTTTTGCAATAAAATGGTTGCAACTGGAAACCATTATACTAGTGAAATAAGCCAGTCACAAACAGAGAGATGCTATATGTCTTCCCTAATCTTCCAAGATTTTGATTATACTATGAAATTTTCAATAAAATGTCATCAAATTTCCAAAGAGAACAAGCAATCAGAAGATAATTTAGTAGTAACTAATAGAGTACAAAAAAGGTAATGTGTATGAGTGAAATTGACATTTTGAGATTTGATGACAGTTTTAAGGCCTTGTCTCTATGGTTGAGAAACAGTGTTTTTTTTTTTTTTTCTTATTATTTGTTTAACTCTTTATTTAGTGTAGGGTTAATCTTATGAGTACAAAGTAAGCTGAAAGTAGATAATTGTAGAAATTAAGAGAGGGGAAAAAGAAAGAAGAAGGATGAAGGGTGAGAATGTGGGTGGAAGGGAAGTTTTCGTAGGAAATACCATTATATTTCTAGATTGGTATATATATTAGTTACATAAAATTTTTTATCTTAATTAAAAGCAACTAAAAAAGATAAAAGAAAATTATGCAGCCCCAAAACATAGTACATTTCCTAAAACTTACCCAGAATGTATAACATGCCAAGGAAAACTTTCAGAGATTTCTAGAAGTCATGGAGGGAAATGATCAAAGGCATCATCCAAAGAAACAAAATCCAGGGTGAATTATTCAAACACTGGCATAGTACAAAGTCCCTGTACAATGGGTACTCTACATTCTCTATTTTTATCTGTATGAATGAATATTTTTAATTCCATCATTATAAATTAATGAGTGAGATGAGAGGGAAAGATAACATGTCTCTTAGTTTATAAAAGAAAAACATATATTGGTAAGAGATTCTGGACTTCAACTGGATGTAGAAAATGTATAGGGTGTGTGTGACTCCATTGTGAATGATGAATATGTTCCATCTGTGCAAAAAAAGAATATGCAAAGCAGAAGCCTGTTTGTAAATAACCCCCTATGACTATTCTGTTTTTATCTCTTTTATTAACAATGCTTGTATACTTAAGCCCTTAGAGGGTGCGGAATGTCTCTCAAAAGTTCATGGAAAATGTATTTTGTTAAAAAAAAAACTATTCATGGCTTTCAAAAAATTTTACACCAAAGTAAAATTATCTTTTAATTTCATTTTCCATACAGTTTTTTGAAATTTCCTTCTATTTCCTGACATTGCTAGCAACCAGGATCACCATGCAATTAACTTTGGGGCAATGTAATGTGAATTGTTGTTATATGTAAATGAATGAATGACTGAAATTTGAGGGCTGTATCTAATTGCCTAAAATGAGAAAAGAATGGTGTATGAATTAAAATTATGATACGTTGGAAAGAATCACAGGTTGCCACTCAACATTTCGATTATACTATTAAATTTTCAATAAAATGTCATCAAATTTCCAAAGAGAACAAGCAGTCAGGTGATAATTTAGTTTAGTCCATGTGATTTGAGTTATTCTGCATTTTGAACTTCAATGCAATAAGAAGGAAATTTATTGGATTTGGAATTTAACATTTTTATTGTTTCTATCTCTTCATGCTTCACCAATTGAATGCAAATTAGAAAAAATGCATATTAACCACTAGGTAGTCTAGTCAAATTAGTTTTTGTTATGTCAACTTTTTTTACATCTATTCTAAATGTTAATTTTCAAATTTTTACTTATTTTTAGAACTAATCAATATACTTTTTTATTCCACTTGACATGGCTTATTTAATTATATGTTTCTGCATTTTAAATTGCAAAACTTGCTCAGTATGTTCTTTTTAAATTTCATAGAAAACCACAGGTACAGATGGTCCATTAATAGCAATAAAAAAGGCAAATTAAAATTATGCAAAAATCCTTTGGAAAGCAATTCATTCCTTACCTATTTCCAGGAAAGTGTCTGTGTTTAAAATCTAATGTAATAAGACTTCCTGCTGATACAACAAGCCATCTTAAAAGGACTATTGGATCATCTGAATTATTTGCTTTTGGAAAAAAGGACAGGCTAACTAATTGATTTTAATAAACAATAGCTGTAAGTAGGATTCCAATCTGTCAGGATTAGGTCCTAATACTCCATATGACTTGATAGACAATGACATTCAAAACCACAAATTTCTGATTCTGTTACTACTATCAACTAATTTCTCTACTGATATGGTAGACTGCTTTTATTATATAGAAGTTTTATGCTCATTAATATTTCTTTAAGAGTTATGATTTATAACTTTGGAATTAGATGCACATAGTTTCAAATCCCCCCTTTACTCTGTTATTCATATCTGTTTAGTATATTTCTTAATCCTATTTTTCACCTATGATTATTATAATACTTAGCAATAATTCTTTAAAAAGTATTGCAAAAGCTATTTTATTGATGCGGGGGTATGCCATATATTTTAAGGTCCAAACAAATATTAGTGTTGTACATCTAAATAGGAGAGACAGGAAACATGGAAAACTAAAAACTGAAGTTTATGATTTCATGCAAATAGCTGCATTTGAGTTAATTCTCTTAGAGGTATGAGCAATGACATGAAGAAAAAATTTCTGTGAATGACCCAAGGGATGACAACAAATTTCTGAAAAGGAATAGAAGGGACAAATGGAGTAGGAAATGAAAATCTCCACTGATGCCGTTATAATGTTAACATAAGGGGAAAGACGACCACAGTAAAGAATTCTGATAAATTTCTCTCCCATAGAAATTTATTTTACCGATTACCCCCAATTGTGACCTTATCTACATTAGTGAAAGGATTAGGTTAAAGTCATGCAAAGCAGACCCCATTCTTACAGTAATTAGTCAGTAGATATGGAAATGTCGGACTTCAATAAGAATTTCTCTTTGGAAATTGAAGGATCAGAGATATTGCATGCATGGAGCATAATCAGATTACATTTGATCAACAAAGAGGAAAGCAGGCTACCTCCAAATTTCTAGAGCAGCTGTGCAATAATTATGCCATAATTAATTTTGATTGTAAGTGTGTTTGTGTGTGTGTTTTCTTCTTGGGATTATTTCTTCATCTTTCCCAGCAAGTTTAAAGAATCTTATATTCCTTGAAGTTGTTTGAGGTATATTATTTACAAGAATGCTGAGATGTTGAGTTTAAAAACAACTTCATGTATTATTTCTTATAATGTTATGGCTGAGTTGAGTTCCTTGCACACACACATACATACACACACAAATAGAGGTAAACAAAATTAAGGAAAAGTCTTTCTGTATTCAAAGTATAATAGAAACTATAAACCGAGCATTCTCATTTATGATATGAATATTGAATTTTGGTGTTTTTCCTGGGGTTCATTTTCTCTTAGCTTATCACTTGAAATCCTTTGAAATGCTTCACAGGGATGAATGATCAACACCCAGAGAGGAATTGGGGTTGGTTTAGCATTCTGAGCCGGGCTGAAACAAGATTTCATTCTTCAGCTTTCTGGGGAACCAAGAATACATTTTTAGACTTTATCACCACCCTGAGATGAAAGTCCCTTGACGTCTTTGGGAAATTCATTTTAAAATTAGTTCTGTAGGAAGCAGAGTAATTTGAGAAATGGGGCTGTAGATAATATTTGAGAGAGGTTGACACACATAATGCCAACTTTGTTATTTAAACTTTAGTCTTGGTGTGTGTGTGTATGCACACACATACAAGAGACATTGTGGGAAATGTACACCTGAGCCCTTTGTTTCAGTAACTTCAATAGTTCAGAAGGCCTCTCATTAAGTGTAAAAATACCATCATGCACATATTGGATAAATGTCAAAACCAAAGTTCAAGAAAGTCAAATTGAGAATAAGCTCTCTGTATATTTACAACATTTTAATATGGCTAATATATATAGTTTATGGAATGGTCCTCATTGGAGGTGGTTAGTATGCCAAAAGGGGTCTTTTGAGACTAGATTATAAAAAGCTGAACTGAAACAAAAATAGAGGATGGTAAGCATTGGGAAGAAATCAGGACTTGTTCATCTTATGGCACAAACTTTCAGCAATAGCTAAGTTAAATAGAAATATCAGAAGTTCATTCACTACACAGTTCTCCTGCTATACTGCAAGAAACAAATGTAAAAAAATTCTGAAATACCCCAGTCATTGTTTTGTCATAGAAAATATGAGAAATTCATTATTTTAGTCAGGCATCCCACAGTTGGTCACTCTGCTTTTACAAAGCTGTATAGCCCTGCCTCCCAGAGCTAGTTTAGTCTTTGCAGCAGGGAATTCTCTAGGTTAGCCCTTGAAGAAGGGAAAACTCTGGAGGGAACTAAAATCAGCAATGGAGATTTTGGGGAAGACTGAAATGAGAGGCAATCTCACAGTCGCTTACTATGAAAAACAAACAAAGGAGGGTCATGCAGAAAACCTGTGAGTCTCCACCAACCAGACTGGCACACTGCAGATCATTTTTTAATATCTAACCTGATGTCCCAGGGTTGGAGTTAGCTTACTCTGAAAAAAGGAACAAATTAAAACTCTAGCATTAGTGTGACTATGTGTCATGTGTTTCCCCAGGCAGCGGTTCTTGGAGGTTGTGAGTCCACAGGAATATTTAAAGATAAAAGAGAGTTACTTTGAGAAGAATGAATTCATTGTTTAGGGCTTTGGAGTTAAAATAGGTGGTATATGCACACACAGAGGAAATAGAGCAATTAAGTAATTCATTGGTAATATCTGGATATGGCCACCAATTCAGCTAGAAAGACAGAAATCTGATTAAATATCACATGTATAGCTATAGAAATGAGATAAGCATAGGTATTTAAGTGACTTAAATATGTGGGCATACAAATTTTAACTTTAGTTCTCACTTTCCCTTGCATGCCAGTTCTTCCAACAGGAGCAGCATGATTTATTTCCACTTGGCATCTCTTCCACAGCTCCTCTCAGTGGAGTTTCCATCAAGATGTGTTTACTAAGGCTGCGACCAAAATATTTCCTAACCATTCAGATTTCAGCTTTGAGGACATGAACTGGCACAACAAAATGATGAAGAAAAATCAGAATCATCAACCTCTCCAATAGGTTACATCCACAATTAGCCAACTATGTGACTTGACTCCTGCAATGGGGCAGGGGCAGGGCTGAGTTCCTTGTATCCTTATCTCATTTCCTATTCATCAGTCTATTATTTAGAAGATAACCTGATTTGCATGTAGAAGCAAATGAATACATTTAGCACACTAAGGAACAATGTGAAAAAGAAAAAAAAAAAACTATGAAATCTGGATTCACGTAGAGTGAGCCAGGTTTGGAGAGAGTAGGCACATATAAATACTGCATGAATATATGATAAATAGAAATAAATAAGTGCTATTGTTACAATGAATCCAGTTTTCTCTAATAGGGTCCTGGGTACTGGGACAGATGGATTATATATATCAAAACAATCAAAATCTTTAAGAAAAATTATACTATAATACACCTGCCATGTCATATAACCTTTCCCTGAAGATGAAATCCCAAAAGGCCTTCATTGATTTATTCTTTAAGCAAAGGTGGCAGAATAAATAAATTGTAATGTTAACAGCTGGCTCAGAGTTCCCCTTAGGGAAAAAACTATCTTTGTTTAGAAAAACACCCTGTGATTCTGCTTTAAATGTGTGAGTCCAGAGGGCATGTTCTGGAAAGATCTTGGAAGAATGAAGAAAAAACATAGGGATATATTTGTCTGCCCAAAAATCTATAGGGATTTAAAAAGAAAACATGAAATAGGAGAGGGTAAAAAGCCAAACCTTACCTGTTCCCAAATAGGTAGAGATAGAGATGAGAGAAAGAAGAGGGGGGATAGAGACAGAGACAGAATGAGACAACAAAGCAACATAGCAAGATGCTAGAGATGTTGGAACTCTCTTAACTGGGAAATTTCTGAGAGTGGTGGTGACCAAAGTATCAGGGCCATCTAATACTCTATTAAACAGTTTGTAAATTATTGCTGCTGTGCAATCACTTCTTGGTAAAATCTGCTACACCTACAGAGGACTTGTGTGATGACACTGGAGATATCAGACATGGATAGTGCAGGGGATGGTCATTTGGCACCATGGTTAAGGCAATGTTTGGAAGACCCACATTCCATAGAGTGTACCTGGTTTTGCATCTCAGCTTGATTCTTTATCCTAGCTTTCTGCTAATATATACCCTGGAGGGGAGCAGGAAATGGTAAAGTCATTGGATCCCTGCCTCACATGAGACTGGATTACTGATTCCTGGCTTTGGCCTGGCATCACCTGACTGTTGAGGACATTTGGCAAATGAACTGGTAGACTGAAGATCTCTCTCTCTCTCTCTTTCTCCATTTCTTTCTGTCTCTCACTCTCTCACTGTCTCTCTATCTCCCTGCCTTTGAAATAAATAAAATTTAAAAATGGACAAATGGATAAGTCACACGTAGGACAGTATAGGGCAGAGAGTCATGAACAAATACAGAAGGTGAGGTACTCATGAAAAGAGTTTAGTCATTCATAACGCTCTTACAGTGCAATCAGAGTATCATATCCACTCATTCTCAGTGCATAGGGAACTCTTCTCTTCCCTACATATGATCTGATGCTATAGCCCTGTGGAAGAACTGCTCTGTACATAAGTGGCTAGAGATAGAGTTAATGTGTAATTCTATATAAAATATTCAACCTCTGACATGTACAATACAACATGTTCCACATAAATCTCTTTCAATTGTCCCATACTTATCAGCCTATTTAAAATATGATTGTGGTTATTTTGGTAAAACAGCGACAACAATCACACATATTAAGGACTTTGCTTATGTTTCTAATTTGCCTTTATTTGTTTTAGGAATAGTTTGGAATGCAGCTTATTTTTTTTTTTTTAATCCTTGACTGCCTGTGAGAATTAGTATCACTTTTTATTACCCTCAGAAGTGTTCTTCTGTTGACCAACAAGAGATAGCTTAGGCTAAATTTATAAGACATTTGGATTGTTCTGAATAGATTAAGTTCCATGCTTTCTGAGCATAATACAATGACAAAATATTTATTTCATGTAAGTGCTATATTTATTGTTCAATTTAAGTTTTTATAGGTGTCCTGTATTTGGGATGATAGGGCATAATGGGTCATATAAAAATGATCAAAGGAAGAAGAAATCAGAAACAAAGACAGCTGTAGGTTTTCCCAGTCTGTATTATTTGGAGTTCATTTGTCTTACCTTTTTCCTCACCAATCCTAATAGTTGGGTTCAGTTATAATAGCTTTTCTGTTATTTCCCTTTTCTATATTTTTCTTGTATATTTCTTTTTCCTCATCACTTTTTCATGACTGTAATTATCAAAGTAGCTAACTAGAAATTATCTATCTAGTACAAGTACCTGATCTTGTCCTAAACAACCCATACTAGTGTCACTCCAAAACAAGTTAATATGCACCATAAGCTGTTCTAAAATTTACAGCAGTTTCTCTGCATAGATGATCAATCTGAGATTCCCTACAAGATTCCAACGGCTGATATCTTCATGGTGGCATCTCATACTGAATTCATTCTCCCACTGCACTTTTGTTCTCATGGTTACTGTTTGACTTTGACCAACATTTCATGTAATTCTTCATCCTGGCTGCTTATCACGCTAACCAACAACGCCTCTAGGACTAAAGACAGATGCATAACAGATAAGCTCAAACACACCTCTCCACAAACATCTCTTTCACAGTCACTCTTCAGTGGCAGAACTTGTCCTGCTTTGCAGACTCACCATATAATCTCCAACCTGTTCTCCTCTATCAGTGCTTCTGGAAAACTGGTTAAACATTATTTTTCTGATCCTTTAACTAATTGCTCAAGACTATTTTCCCCAACTCCTCCAAAAATTATAGAAGATCTCATTCTTTTTTTTTTTTTTTTTAAGATTTATTTGTTTATCTGAAAGGCAGAGTTAGAGAGAGAGGAGAGACCAAGACCATCCATCTGTTGATTTACTCCCCAGATGGTCAAAATGGCCTAGGCTGAGACAGACTGAAGCCAAGAGCCCGGAGTTTCACCCACTCCCACGTGGGTAGCAAGAGACCCAAACACTTGGGCCAACCTCCACTGCTTTTCACAGGCCATTAGCAAGGAGCTGGATTGAAAGTGGAGCAGCTACAACATAAACTAGCACCCATGTGGGATGCTAGCTTTGTAGGCAGTGGCTTTACCAGTTACACCACAATGCCTGCCCCTAAGATCTACTTCTTAAAGTAAACCTCTTAATACTTAACACTAAAAATGGTTGTGCCTTGGATAACTCAGTACTTAGAAGTGGGATGTTTTCATCTCAAAAACTTGAAACATGTGGTAATGGCTTGGAAATTAGTTGCAGGCAGAGGTTGAAAGGGCAGCAAGAAATCTACTAGGAAAGGCTGGGGGAATGGCCAAGACGCAACTCATATTTTGTTGCAGAGAAAAAATGTCAAAACACTTTCCTGCAATAATGTGAAAAACAGAAAATGAGCATAATGAATCTGTGGACCTGGCTATCTACTCCACCCCTACATAGGATATTGACAGTGACAACTGGCTTCTTCTGGCTGCACATGATCCATGAAGGTATAAATACATTAAAGAAGGAGCTGTTCTGTTTCTAAGCAGAATTTAGAGGAAATGTAGAAAGAACAGGACTTTCTGGGCTGAAAAATAAAAGTATAATTCATCTCAAGTATGTTCAGTCAGTAACAAATTGTCAAGGTCATCTGAGGCATGGAACCAAAGATCAAATCAGGGTTCAATTTAAGGCCCCCTAATAAGACCTCTGAAAAATTTAAGACATAACACATGTTGAAACCTAGCAAATATATAGACAAACCACTCTGTTCATCTACATGATTGTGAGAAATAGCTATCATGTTCTTAATCTTCTCAAAGTTTTGGAGCAATTTTCTAGACAACTCAAAATTTAGAAGTTATCTAATAATTAATTTTCACAATGTAGTAATTTTTGAATCAAAACATGAATTTAAACATGAGTGCTTGACTTGCTTTCACTTTACTCCAGATAATTAAATAATTTATGGTTCATTAATGTATTATTCGTAATTATAACTCAATTTCTGACAGATAACACTATGAAATTCTTCCTAATGATGTATTCTTTACATTTAATGCATATTTGCATTGTCAGGGGAGCTGTCTAGATGTAGTAATGGTTGAATAAATCATTACTGAATACGACAGCTTGAATTCAATTGAAAAAATTACTTCTCTGAACTTTATTTTCTTTATCTATATAGTTAACAACACCTGCCTATCTTTTAGTAATACTTACTATATGTCAGCTATTAGTTCTCAGACATGATTTATCCTGTAGAGTTGAGGATAAAGCAGAATCAGGCATCAGGCCAGGACCAGAAGACAAGCCCTGTCCTGATCACTGACCGAAGGATGAGTACATAGCTGTGAGTCCACTATTGGTCCTATGAAAGCAATCCAGAGGTTAGATTGCTAAGAGATATTGTCCTTATCCCTAGTCATCTAACAATAAAGATATATTTAATGTCGATATTGAAAAGCCTAGTTATTTATCAGATGGCTTACAAAGATCTGAGCTGAGTATGCAAAACATCTAATAATTATTAGTTCAGGCATTATATAGGTTGAGGTGAAAACCTGCTTCTCATTCAATTTTAGATTTTAATATTTTGTATAAAAATTGTTTGACTTTGCTTTTCTTATGCCTCTACATTTTTAGATTATTTTTAAAGTAATGCAGTTATTTACCTAAAATATCAATATTTATTCATTTTGTCCTATTCATTGAATAAATATTTATTAAATGTTTGCTATGCTCTTGTTATTATGTTAGATATGGAAATACAACAGTGAAGAAACAACATAGTTCTTGTATTCTGGGCATTTTCTGCTTAGTTATACATACAGAGGAATGCACAGGAAATCACTATACAGTGTTGCAATGATTGCAATAGAAGAATTAGGATATGCTGCTATTGAAGATCATGATTCCAACATGAGTACAGGGACAGTGAAGTGCCCTGTGAGAACTAAAGGCTAAGTAAGAGCCCAAAATGAGGAGGAGATCCTGGAGGCAACGAAAAGGAAATGCATAAGAAAATGTTTCAAGGTAGGAAGAAACGAAATCTGAGTGGGCAAAGAAGCAATGGCGCAGCTGCCTGGTAGATAAATAATAAACTATAACCTTATTAAAGTCTCCTTTGCACTTAGAGAGAAAGGATGACCTCCTACTGGGTTTTGAGCAGGAATTTATATATTTAAATAATCATCCTGGGGTATAGCAGATGGCTTGAAGGAGAAGAAGAAAACCTGAGAGATGGAAAGCTTTGTAAAGAATTTCTTCAGGATCTAGGCAAGTTGACTATGCCATAGCATTTAGTGAAGACATTGAAAAGTGGGTAGATTAGACTTAGAAATTTATAATGTAGAAATTATAGAACTTGTTGCTTAATTATGAAACACAATAAAGATGAAGGAATCAAATTTAAGGCTTGAGCAACTGTATACTTTTTTGAGACAAGGAATATAATATAGGAGCAACAGAGGCGAAGCATATATTCAGGATGAGATGATTATTTTTGAGTTTGGTGCTCAGGTTTATATGTTCAGCAAGCAGTTGACTATCATTGCATTTCCGGGAGAGATTTGGCCACCAGAAGAGGAGGGATGCTGCTATTATCATTACCTAAAGTAAATTTCCAGAATTATTTTAGCTAAAAACGATTTAAATAATGGGATATCTACAGTTTTAAAAATATATATGGTCATAGACTAGAGAAAAGAATGGGAAAGGATTGGAGAAGATGAAAGAGGTACTAATAAAGTGGTGAAATGAAATAGTTTCATGAAACATGCATTCTGGGAGGCTCAGCCTATCTTTCTAAAAGTATCAAGGATGCTCCCAACAATGACAGAACACTTTTATGAACTGTAGGCCAAGTGGTTAAGGACATTCTAGCACTGTGCTATGGTGTAAATGTGTCCCTGTTGAAACTTAATCAGCAATGTGATGGTGCTAAGAAGTGATTATGTCATTAGGGCAAAATTAGAGCCCTTAGAAAAAGGATTGAGGGAGTGAAGTGTACCATTCGTCCCTTCCACCATATGAGGACACAGTGTTTGTCAGTCCTAAAGATGCAGCATCAAAGTGCAGAAAGAAACTTCACCAGACCTGGAACCTGCTGGCTCCTTGAATTGTGAAGAATAAATTTCTGTTATTTATGAATTTTCCAGTTGCAAGTATTTTGTAACAGAACTCCAAGGATTGTGATACTTTGTCTAAAAAAAATGGAATTCATGATCACAATAAAATATTTTATTTTGAATACACCAGCTGTGAAATTATAGACAAATCTCCTAACTTCTCTGAATAAATTTCATGATCTGAAATATGAAATACCCACAGTCACATCTCAGGATGATGGTCAGTAGTAGGATACATCATTTTATGGGGCCGGCACCATGGCTTACTTGGCTAATCCTCTGCCTGCGGTGTCGGCACCCCGGGTTCTAGTCCCAGTTGGGGCGCTGGGTTCTAGTCCCAGTTGCTCCTCTTCCAGTCCAGCTCTCTGCTGTGGCCCGGGAGGGCAGTGAAGGATGGTCCTAGTGCTTGGGCCCCTGCACCTGCGTGGGAGACCGGGAAGAGGCAACTGGCTCCTGGCTTCAGATTGGCATAGCTCCAGCTGTAGCAGCCATTTGGGGAGTGAACCAACAACAGAAAGACCTTTCTCTCTGTCTCTCTCTCTCACTGTCTATGACTCTACCTGTCAAATAAATAAATAATTTTTTTAAATAAAAAAGGATACATAATTTTGTCTATACTTCTTAAAGTGAATAATGTCTTACATGTCCAGCACTACTCAAAGTCACCTAATAAACAGGGCACAAGAATCAATGGCAAATAATCTTAAAAATATTTTGAAAATGTATATTTAAAGTCCAATGTAAGATAAAGCCTGAGACTACAAAGTTAATTTAAGCTTGCAGTGGCCTCTTCATGCCACCCCAACTCTAAGGACGTGGGATAATTATTCTTATTTATAAAGTAATTTTAGATGGAAAAATAAGAAGTATTGTATCTGTACCTGATAAACAGTATATTGTCCATGATTTTTAATAATAAAAACTGAATTATCAGGAAGAAGATATTTAGTGTACACTTAGCACATATAAGTATACTTAGTACACATGGATTAGCGCATTGAATTTTCAAAATAGCCCAGAAAGTAAGAACAACTCCTATAGCCACTTCATAGATGAAGAAATTGAGGAAAGAATAAAAAATAATATATCTAAGTTCTGGAAGCTAGTGAGTAAGAAAATCAAGAATCAAGGCCGACGCTGAGGTTCACTAGGCTAATCCTCCGCCTGCGGTGCCGGCACCCTGGGTTCTAGACCCGGTTGGGGCGCAGGGTTCTGTCCCGGTTGCTCCTCTTCCAGTCCAGCTCTCTGCAGTGGCCTGGGAGGGCAGCAGAGGATGGCCCAAGCGCTTGGGCCCTGCACCTGCATGGGAGACCAGGAGGAAGCACCTGGCTCCTGGCTTCGGATCGGCGCAGCGCCGGCCGTGCAGGCCATTTGGGGGGTGAAGGAAGACCTTTCTCTGTGTCTCTCTCTCTAAAAAATAAAAAAAAAAAAAAAAAAAAAAAAGAAAGAAAAGAAAATCAAGAACTGAACTCAGGCCGTTTGGCTTCTAAACATATGACTTAGCAACAATGTTGTAGTAACAGATGGCATTATGGGTCTACGGAACATGTGAAAATCAAGGCCTCTTGTTTGGGGCCGACACTGAGGCTCACTGGCTAATCCTCAGCCTGCGGCGCTGGCACACCGGGTTCTAGTCCCGGTTGGGGCGCTGGATTCTTTTTATTTTTTTTTTATTTTTTTTTTTTTTGACAGGCAGAGTGGACAGTGAGAGAGAGAGAGAGACACAGAGAAAGGTCTTCCTTTGCCATTGGTTCACCCTCTAATGGCCACCGCGCTGCGGCCGGCGCACCGCGCTGTTCCGATGGCAGGAGCCAGGTGCTTATCCTGGTCTCCCATGCGGGTACAGGGCCCAAGCACTTGGGCCATCCTCCACTGCACTCCCTGGCCACAGCAGAGAGCTGGCCTGGAAGAGGGGCAACCGGGACAGAATCCGGCGGCCCCGACCGGGACTAGAACCCGGTGTGCCGGCGCCGCAAGGCGGAGGATTAGCCTGTTGAGCCACGGCGCCGGCCTTGGGGCGCTGGATTCTGTCCCGGTTGCCCCTCTTCCAGGCCAGCTCTCTGCTGTGGCCCAGGAGTGTAGTGGAGGATGGCCCAAGTGCTTGGGCCCTGCTCCCCATGGGAGACCAGGAGAAGCACCTGGCTCCTGCCTTCGGATTAGCGTGGTGCGCCGGCCGCGGCAGCCATTGGAGGGTGAACCAACGGCAAAGAAAGACCTTTAAAAAAAAAAAAAAAAGGCCTGGAATACCTGCAGCTAGAAAGTGAGCCTAAGAAACAGCAATATAGCAACATCATAATCCAGAAGTTCTCTGGTGAGAACGACACAGCAAGTGCAAGGTCACTGCGGAATCTCCCTCTTACATCCCTCAAGGCCACTTCTGGGAACATTTTAAAACATTCCAAACATTCCTGTATGTAATTTACTGAGTCCTGGGAAGACAAATATGATCGTCCCCAATCTGAGTTCCATGTCTGGATCCTGGCTTTCAGGATGCATATTTTTTAATTCTTTGGAATTCAGCCCATGGAAGCTGAATCCTACCTTCCATTGAATCCCATAATTTGAGGTATTTCTGCAAGATGGGATGGAACAATTGACACTAAGCAGTTAAAATGTTTAAACAATTTTTTTCCATCTAACTTGAAGAAAATAATTTTGAACAGCTACGTACAGACCCACTTGTTTCCCAAAATAAATCTTTTCTCTACCTCTGTCATATCTCCCTTAAATATACTATAACCTCTGACCTACACTTCCCAATATGGTAGCCACAAGTCACAGGAGGCAGGCACTTAACATTTTGTAGTAGGGCTAATATGAATTGAGATGAGATTTTAGTGTAAAATATACAATTAATTTTGAAGACATATGAGCTAAAATGGTAATATTTTAAATATATTTAATTTAAATTATGTAAAAATAATTCTAAACATAATTTTACCTTTTACTTTTTACTTCTTTAATGTGCAAGTATTTGCAATTTAAAAATTATGAGTATTATGCAATGTTTATATTGGACAATGCTATTCCAGGTTAAATAGTAGAGTCAAGCGCTAATGCCACTGTGCTCTATGCACTGTATTTTCAAATGCAGATATAAAAATATGGAAATTACTTGAAATATGCAAATATATTGGCTACATCTGCCAATGGCCATGGGTAGCACCTTGTTTAAACTAGCATCTTCAGGGAGACTGACTATGCATTTTGGACAAATGCATAAAAGAACAGATTAAAACATTAGTGAAAACTACACTTGCAGGGACTTGAAAGAGCCAAAATGTTAGAGAGAAGTAAAATATATTGAAGTAACCTCAATATTCTGCTGTCCCTTTTCCCTGAAGGCAATTGCCAACTCCTAAATTGCAATGTGAAACTGGGACATTGAAAGAAAAAGCAAAAGACAGCTGTTATAAGGTTAAAGAGACAAGCAAAATAAGCAGAATTTTGTGTTTTTGTTTTGTTTTTGTGTTGTCCAACTTTTTACTGATGCTAGAGAGACAAAAATTAGAGCTCCAAGCTCAGGTAAGAACTCAGGCATGCAGATGAAAATGAAAAGGTAACACCTTTCAGGACAAACTGGAAGCTTACTAGCCTCAACTGCACTACTATGCTTACCAGATAAAAGAATCCTTTACAAAGTGAGTAACAGTAATCATAAGCACATATATCTGTGCCTAATGTGCAGAATATGATAAACAAATGATCAGACATGACAAAAGAAAAATAATCAGATGACTAAAAAACAATGGGGAAGAAAGCAAGACAAATTAGTTAACAGGTGATCCAAATGTTGGCATTACAGGATCCAGACTTCTAAAGAAATTTCCAACCATATATTCTTATTATAAACAAGGAAATACATTAAAAGAGGAGAATTTCAATGAAGAACTAAAATCTTTCTCAAATCAAATGTAAATCATGGTGTGGGAAAAAGTAAAACTAACAATGTAACATTGGTTATAACTGCAAATTAAACATGGCAGAACAGAACATTAGTGAACTGAAAGATAAATCAATGAAAAAAATCCAGAGTTCAGTAAAAAAGATAACAATATTAGAAAGTAATAATTTGAAAAGGAGCTCAATAACATGTCATAATGTATGATAATTAGGTGTTTGAGGAACATGAAGATGGTGCAAAAGCAGTAGAAAGACTTAAAATGGCTGAGAATTTTCCAAATCTGATGAAAAAAATATGGTCACACTTTCAAAATATTCTATAAATTCTAAGCAGAAAAATGCATATGAAATTGTATCTAGGTACATTATAGTAAAGTTCTCAGAAACCAAAGATGATCCAAAAATAGTCACACGAAGGCAGAAAAAACAATAGACACAGATTTAGTTGGGTAAATGAAATCAGACGCAAGAGTATTGTTTACAACTTGTTGTTTATATATAATTCAAAAATATACAAAACTAATTTAAGATGATTGAAATCAGAAGAGTAATTACAATTGGCAGGGCTCAATGCCTGGGTAGAATCCCAAATGAGACTTCTGGGGTGCTGGTGATAGTCTATATCTTGACCTTCTGATGGTTATGCAGATGTATTTACTTTTTAAATTATATCAA
This sequence comes from Lepus europaeus, assembly GCF_033115175.1. NCBI lineage: Eukaryota > Metazoa > Chordata > Mammalia > Lagomorpha > Leporidae > Lepus > Lepus europaeus. The sequence goes on along the minus strand of NC_084836.1, from coordinate 29,295,443 downwards.
TATGTACATTTTACTATAAGTATGTCATGTTTCATACTTCAACAAAAAGTTCCTTTCATCAAAATGAAAGAATATGAAGGCAATTGCTGCTCAACTTTTTGTTCCCCAAATTAGTCAACCATTAAATGGTACTTAAAACATTATTTTTCTACTTTGTTTTTTTCACCTTCTTCCCTTCAAGTAGTGCCAATGTGATAAGACAAACCCCTTTCCTGAAAGTATTTATTTCTTGGTCATTCAGCTGATTTTGTGTTTCAAAAGTCTGCCATCAACTTCCACTTTCAGGCATGACGTAGAGTAAGGAATTTTTAGTTCATCTTGCTTCCCCTTCTCTACCTTCCTTTCCTCCTTCCTTCTTTTGTTCCTTCCTTCCTTCCTTCTTTCCTTCTTTCTTTCCTTCCTTCTCTTCTTAGCTCCCTCCTTTCTTCCATCCATCCATCATTCCTCTCTCTCTTTTGGTAACGCTTGAACTTAAACAGAAACTCTTAATAATTAACTAGAGAGAGAGAGAGAGAGAGAGAGAATGAGAGAAGAACTCTCATCTGCTGGGTCACTCCCCAAATATCCACAATGACCAGTTCTGGGCCATGCTGAAACTTGGAGCCAGAAACTCAATCAGTCTCTTGTGCAGCCATCAAGAACCCAACCACTTGAGCCAACACTGCTGCCTCTCAGGATCTCCATTAGCAGGAAACTAAAGCTGGAGGCAGATTATGACCCTAGGTAGCTGCCATCTTAACCACTATTAATGTTCATCCTACCAAGGACTTATTAAGAAGCAATTATTTTTCTTTTGATTGCTAAAAATGATCAGCTTCACCAACACAATAGACCTCCCTCCTTTTTTGAGAAAACTTTTATTTAATAAATATAAATTTTAAAAGTATCTTTTGGATTATAGCAGTTTTTACCCCCATAACCACCCTCCCATCCACAAACCATCCCATCTCCTACTCCCTCCTCCATCCCATTCTTCATTAAGATTTATTTTAAATTATCTTTATATACAGAAGATCAACTTAGTATATACTAAGTAAAGGTTTCAACAGATTGCACCCACACAGACACACAAAGTATAAAGTACTGTTTAAATACTAGTTTTACCATTAATTTGCATAGTACAACACATTAAGGACAGAGATCCTGCATGTGGAGTAAGTGCACAGTGATTCCTGTTGTTTATTTAACAATTGACACTCATATATGATGTCCGTAATCACCTGAGGCTCTTGTCATGAGCTGCCAAGGCTATAAAAGCCTCTTGAGTTTGCCAACTCTGATCTTATTTAGACAAGGCCATAGTCAAAGTGGAAGTTCTCTCCTTCCTTCAGAGAAAGGTACCTCCTTATTTGACAGCCTGTTCTTTCCACTGGGATCTCACTCACAGAGATCTTAACAATTAGGTCATTTTTTGCTACAGTGTCTTGGCTTCCCATGCCTGAGAAACTCTCATGGGGTTTTTAGCCAGATCCGAATGCCTTAAGGGCTAATTCTGAGGACAGAGTGCTATTTAGGGCATCTGCTGTTCTAAGAGTCTGCTGTGTATCTTGCTTCCTGTGTTGGGTTGTTCTCTCCTTTTTAATTCTATCAATTATTATTAGCAGAAACTGGTCTTATTTATGTGATCCGTTTGACACTTAATCCTATCTTTATGATCAATTATAAACTTACACTGATCATTTTAACTAGTAAGATAGCATTGGTACATGCCAACTTCATGGGATTTGGAGTCCCATGCACTTTTTTTAGCTCCTTTTTCCTGAGTGCCCAATGTTTCAGGCTCATCTTCTTGCTGGAGCAAATAGTCACAACAGTCTAGCAGAACATGTACCCACAATTTCTGAAAATGGATCTTTACCTCACTTTTAAGTCCTAAACACAGGGTCTGCCATATATCACAATGTTTGATGCAGAAGGCTACAGACAACAATAGTATTATTATATACGTAGCATTTGGTCCCATTACTAGCTGCTAGGCTGTCCAGACAACTTCATCATTGAGTTTATGAAAACAGGTATTGAGAGTTGAGTGGTGGGGTATAAAAATATCCTTTTGTAGGCCGGTGCCGTGGCTCAATAGGCTAATCCTCCGCCTTGCGGCGCCAGCACCCCAAGTTCTAGTCCCGGTCGGGATGCCGGATTCTGTCCCGGTTGCCCCTCTTCCAGGCCAGCTCTCTGCTGTGGCCTGGGAGTGCAATGGAGGATGGCCCAAGTGCTTGGGCCCTGCACCCCATGGGAGACCAGGAAAAGCACCTGGCTCCTGCCTTCGGATCAGCGTGGTGCGCCGGCCGCAGCGCACCGGCCGCGGTGGCCATTGGAGGGTGAACCAATGGCAAAGGAAGACCTTTCTCTCTGTCTCTCTCTGTCACTGTCTACTCTGCCTGTCCAAAAAAAAAAAAAAAATCCTTTTGTTCTGAGAATTCTGCCCCATGTTTTCTATTACAATGTTTGAGCACGGTTTTAGGACTTTTAAACTGAATTATCTCTGTAGTCAACCCTGGTTCACACTATAAATACACACACACACACACACACACAATATTCCTTTCTTATTACTAGAGATCACTCAGTCATTATGTTTAGTAATTTTGATCCTAATGACTTTTGCTCTAGTGAGAAGTAGATTAAATAATAAAATGTAGATTGTAAGTTTCTAAGTAAAATGCAGTATTAACACTCAGAGTAATAGATCTAAAATTTAAAATCATTCTTCTTCAAGAAAGAATCTTTCTGTTGAGAGGCTCCTTAAACAACTTTTTTGGTATATACTCCAAGATGATTAGTAGAGTACATTAAGCAACCCATTTCTGCTACATATTAAGATGATCCTTTTGGATCTTTCTGCTGCCCTGAGGTTGCTACAATTTTCTCCAGGGCTAAAATCTGCAAAAAACAAATCTTGACCTCTCTAATGAATTGCTGTATATTTAAACTTGGAAGTCCTTAGATGAAAGAAACTGCAAAATTTCTATTTTTTCCCTGTAGCTCTTTTACTAAATTAAATTAGAATAGAACTGTGAAGAATAATGCTTTTGCTGCTCCTTTTTCTACAAAGAGAAGCATACGTGTTAAACTTGGAGAAGATTAAGCAACAAAGCAGAAGTAGGTCTTATCGTCTATACCATCAGTTGGCAGGTTGCCTGGGCTTGTCCCAGTCATTTAGTGGTAAAGGGAATTTACTCTTTAATTTTACTTCATCTAAAACCAAAAAAAGCACACTCAGGTTCCCTAGAATATAATTCTTTTCATGCATCAAATAGATCCAAGCGTCTCTATCGTAAATGAAGCGTTATTTGCCCCTGCAGCCTCTCTTCCTGGAAACTCCCCTGTTTAGAAGATAATAGATAGTATCTTCAAAAGCATGATCCTCCATGAAATTCCCTTTGCGCTCCAATCTTTCCTGTGATTTCTTCTTAACTAAATTGCTCTTAATTACATTTCTGTTTGCTCTTCAGTCTCATTTTCTGAATTAAATTTAGCATTAATATAATGTGTCCAAGCAAGCCATATGATTTTCTTACTTTTACACTCTGAATGTTTTCAACAGTGAGAAACTTTATTGACTCATATTTCTTCCTATCCTCACTGTCATCAATGAACATTTCAAACTCAGCCTGAATACATAAATCAGAACAGTATCTGGCATACATAGAAGTTTCCCACACTAGCTAAAGGTTAAAACATTTAAAGCTGGTATTAAAGCAAAATGTACTTCTCAAAATTGTAGATATTCAAAGAATAGAAAAAAGATTAGTGTCCAAAACAATGAATTAAGTTGATATTTTCAATTTAAATATTGCTTAGCATAATGCTACTATATACCACTTAAATCAACAATAAAAACAAATACATCTAACAATAGTTGCTTGTTCAAGGTGCACATTTGTGAGCACAAGGGACACCTAACCCAAGGGGATGATACTGGTAAAATCTTCCTAGTGAAGATGGAGGGAACAGGAGGAGTGTTAATTTCCTATTGCTATGGGGCCAGTGCTGTGGCATAGCAGGTAAATCCAATGACTACAATGCCATCATCCCATATGGGCACCGGTTTGAGTCCCAGTTGCTCCACTTCTAATCCAGCTCTATGCTATGGCATGGAATAGCAGTAGAAAATGGCCCAAGTCATTGGGCCCTTGTACCCACATGAGAGACAACAGAAAAAACTCCTGGTTCCTGGCTTCAGATTGGTGCAGCTCTGGCCGTAGCGGCCATCTAGGGAATGAACCAGCAGATGGAAAATTTCTCTCTCTCTCTCTCTCTCTCTGCCTCCTATTTTCTATCTATGTAACTCTGACTTTCAAATAAATAAATAAATCTTTAAAAAAATTTTCTACTGCTGGATAACAAACCCACAAAATTAGCAATACAAAATAATACCTGTTTATTAGTTCACAGTTTTGTAGATCAGAAGTGTGGTATCACATCCTGGTTCTCTTATCAGGGTATTGTAAAACAAAATCATGGTGTTACAAGACAAATTTCTTGTCTGGAGGGAAGACCACCTTCAAGACTATTCTTAGAGTTGGCTCAATTCAGTCCCTTCTTTTTGTAAGACTGAAGTCTATATTTTCTTGCTGACTGCTAGCCAAGGACCACTGTCAGCTCCTACAGATCCTTTGCATTCATTCCTAGGAATGCAGCCCCAGTTATCTTTACATTAACAACTGCACCTTGAATCCTTGCTATGCATCTCTGACTCTTTCCATCTCTGCCTATATTTGTGTAAAACCAATGTGATTAATAAGGTCCAACTGGAAACTCTGTTTTCAGGTCAACTGATTTCGGGACTTAATTTTATCAATTATAGCTGCTAAATCCCTTATCAATAATGTAACATAATCATTTGAGTGATAGTTCCCAATAATCATAGGAAAGATTAAACAAGAGAGAGGGTCATTGAAAATCATTTTAGAATTCTGCATAACACAGGGGAAATATTTTGTCTTTGACATTACATTCTTTTCCCTTTGGACAATGTCAAAATGATCCTTTAGTATAATGAATTTTGCCAAAAAACTGGAAAACCTAGAAAAGATGGATAGATTCCTGGACACATACAACCTACCTAAATTGAGCCATGAGACACAGAAAACCTAAACAGACTCATTACCAAGGCAGAAACTGAATCAGTAACAAAGGCCCTCCCAAGGAAAAAAAAAAGCACAGGATCGAAAGGCTTCATTGCTGAATTTAAAGAAGAACTAACTTCAATACTTCTCAAGTTATTCACAACAATTAAAAGGAAGGGAATCCTCCCAAATTCCTTCTATGAGGCCAGCATCACCTTAATTCCTAAACCAGGAAAAGATGCAACAGAGAAAGAGAACTACAGACCAATTTCCCAGATGAATATAGTTGCAAAAATCCTCAACAAAATTCTACCGAATTGAATCCAACAACACATCAAAAAGATCATTTACCTGGATCAACTGGCAATTATTCCTCATATGCAGGGATGGTTCAGCATTCGAAAATCAATCAATTTGATACATCACAGTAAAAAACTGTAGGGAAAAAAAAACATGATTATCTCAATAGATGAAAAGAAAGCATTTGATAAAATACAACACCCTTTCATGATGAAAATGCTAAACAAATTGGATATAGAAGGAACATTCCTCAATACAATCAAGGCAATTTATCAATCAAGACAAACCTACAGCCATCATCACATTGGATGGAGAAAAGTTGGAAGTATTCTCAGTGAGATTCAGAACCAAAGATGCCCACACTCACCATTGCTATTCGATATAGTTCTGGAAGTTTTAGCTAGAGATATTAGGCAAGAAAAGAAATCAAAGGGATACAAATTGAGAAAGAGAAAGTCAAACTAGCCTTATTTGCAGATATCATGATTCTATATATAGGGGATCCAAAAGACTCCACAAAGAGACTCTTAGAACTCAGAAGAGTTTGGTAAAGTAACAGGATATAAAAATTAGTACACAAAAATCAACAGCCTTTGTATACACAACAATGCTACGACTGAGAAAGAACTTCTAAGATAAAGCTCATTCATAATAGCTACAAAAAACATCAAATACCTTGGAATAAATTTAGCCAAGAATGCCAAAGATCTCTATGATGAGATTTATGAAACATTAAGGAAATAACTAGAAAAAGATGCAAAAAATGCAAAAATATTCCATGTTCATGGATTGGAAGAATCAATATCATCAAAATGTCCATTATTCTGAAAGCAATTTAAAGATTCAATGCAATACCAATCAAAATACCAAAGACATTCTTCTCAGAGGAATTCTTCAAAAGAGGAAATCCAAATGGCCAACAGACACATGAAAAATTGTTCAGGATCACTAGCCATCAGGGAAATGTAAATCAAAACCACAATGAGGTTTCACCTCGCCCTAGTTAGAATGGCTTTCATACAGAAATCAAGTTAACAATAAGTGCTGGAGAGGATGTAGGTAAAAAGGTATCCTAATCCACTGTTAGTTGGAATGCAAGCTGGCAAAGTCACTAAGGAAGACAGTATGGAGATACCTCAAAAACCTGAATATAGGTCTACCATATTATCCAGCCATCCCACTCATGGGAATTTACCCAAGGGAAAAGAAATCAGCAAATGAAAGAGTTACATATCCTCCCATGTTTATTGCAGCTCAATTCACAATAGCTAAGACATGGAACCAATCTAAATGCCCGTCAACAGAAGACTGGATAAAGAAATTAAGGGATATGTACTCTATGGAATACTACACAGTGCTAAAAATATAATCCGATCATTTGCAACAAAATGGATGACTCTGGAAAACATCATATTTAGTGAAATAAGTCAGTCACAAAGGAACAAATACCATATGTTCTCCCTGATCTGTGATAACTAATGGAGCACCTAAAAGGAAATCTGAAGAAATGAAATTAACACTCGGAGAAGCAATGACTTGAATAGCCCTTGTCTTGACTGTTTTTTTTTTTTTTCTCTTCTTCATACTATTTATTGAACTCTTTACTGAACATATACTTAATCATATGTATATAAAGTCAATTGAAAATAGATCTTAGTAAAACATAAGAGTGGGAATAAGAGAGAGAGGATGAGGTTTATAACTATAAAGATGTATAGGTCTGCATATATTTCTACAACTTACTTCTAAAGTTACAGTTTAAAAACATGTCATGGAACCCCACATCCCATTAAGCTGGGTGGTAAGAATGCCATCTTAAGTGTTTAAGTGACCATATTAAGTGTTAAAGTGATCATATAGGTAGGATTAAGTGTTAAAGGGATCATATAAATAAGATCAAATGTCTGGGCCGGAGCCGTGGCTTAACAGGCTAATCCTCCGCCTTGCGGCGCTGGCACACCGGGTTCTAGTCCCGGTTGGGGCGCCGGATTCTATCCCGGTTGCCCCTCTTCCAGGCCAGCTCTCTGCTATGGCCCGGGAAGGCAGTGGAGGATGGCCCAAGTCCTTGGGCTCTGCACCCGCATGGGAGACCAGGAGAAGCAACTGGCTCCTAGCTTCGGATCAGCGCGATGCGCCGGCCGCAGCGGCCATTGGAGGGTAAACCAACGGCAAAAAGGAAGACCTCTCTCTCTGTCTCTGTCTCTCTCACTATCCACTCTACCTGTCAAAAAAAAAAAAAAAAAAAAAAAAAGAAAAAAAAAAGAAAAAAGAAGAAATAAATAAAAAAAAGAGGTTATTCAAGAAACTGGGGCAGAATTAAAAAAAAAAAAAAGATCAGACGAGATCGGGCGCGTTGAGGGTGGTATGGCCAAGTGATGCTATGACTGGTACTGAAACAGTATTTTTATACTTTGCGTTTCTGTGTGGGCGCAGACTGATGAGGTCTTTGCTAATTATATACTGAAGTGATCTTTTGTATAGAAAGAGAATTGGAAATGAAAAAAAAAAAACAACCTGGTGTTAAAATGGAAATGGCATAGAAAATTAATTAATTTGAAAAAAAATTATGTAGGATCTCTGTCTTTAATGTGCTGTACATTGCTATTTAATGCTATAATTAGTAATCCAATGGTAGTTTTTTCACTTGATGTTGCTATATGGGCAAAATGTTGAAATCTTTACCTAATATACACTAAACTGATCTTCTGTATACAAAGAGAATTGAAAATGAATCTTTACATGAATGGAAGGGGAAAGGGAGCGGGAAAGGGGAGGGTTGCGGGCGGGAGGGAAGTTATGGGAGGGGGGAAGCCATTGTAACCCATAAGCTATACTTTGGAAATTTATATTCATTAAATAAAAGTTTAATTAAAAAAAAAGATCAAATGTCTGGTAATAATAATAGATTGAATTAAATTGGAGTCATCTTCAAGATGGTGGGATAGGGGATAGGGAAGGAGCTCACTGATAGTCCAGGAAAAGATAGTTTAATAAAAATGGAGATAGTGTAGTCTCGGGGAAAAGTTAGGGAAAAAACTGCAGAGGAAACTCATCTGGAATTAGAGGGACACAGAGGATCTACATGGAGGACACGGGCACCCATGGCTCAGGATCCCAGCTACAGAGAGCCTCCACACCAATGCTGGAAAGAGAGGTGGAGCAAAACCACAATAGACCCAGACACTGGTGGAAAAGCGGCAGGAAGAGCCTGGAGGGAACGAGGCTTGAAGCCCAGTGGGGGAAGTACACCAGCCTAACTAGAAGAGAGAAAAAAATAAAAGGGATGGTACAGACATGATTCTCTCTATCCACACACCTCACGAAGGTGTGCGAGAAAATAGAGCAGGTGCCATTTTGGACATACAAAACAGCTCTGCCAGCTCAGGGCTGTGCCTGCTCTCAGCCAAGCAGAAAAAACCAACTCTGGTGGGGAGAAATAACAAGAGACTAAGACCTAGTGAAAGTGTGGAGTTTATGAATCGGGACTGTGGGAAAAAAAAAAAAAACAAACTGAAGGTGTGTGGTAGAACTCACAGTGTGGCTGAGTTGTGAGTAGTCTCAGTGGCACATGCCACAAATTCGGGCGGCCTTGGCTAACTGGTGAGAGACACTGTAGGGGAATCTGAGCTCATAATCTGAGGATTGCACGGATCATTTGTGTGGTCCTTGGGACAGAGTGGATGAATATTATACCCACTGGGGCTAGCGCTCAGGCACTGATTGCCATCAAGGAGAAGAGCTCAGCTGAGCGGAATTACTTCCCTTCTGAATTAAAAAAAAGAGAGAGAGTGAGAGAGGGATTTACCATGCCAAACCTGGATGTGTCACCATTGGCACACCCTTAACACTGAAGAACTGAACAGAGCTCTCTGGCCACACCTACCACAAGCCTCTAGATATTCACCAAATGCAGACAGTCCACTTAACCTAGAGTCATAGTATAATGAGAAAAGCCACCACAGCGAAAAAAAAGAAGAAATCAAAGAATATCTCCACAATGCCAAACAACAAATGCAAAAACAAGGAAGACATCATGATGTTCCCAAATGAACATGACACTCCAATACAAGATTATGAAGATGATGAGATAGAAGAAATGCAAGAAATGGAACTCAAAAAATTTATGATAAGAACATTTAGAAGTTATCAAAAACAAAAGCATGAACTACAGAAATCCATACAGGATAGGTCAGAAAATCTCTCTCATGAAAATGAAATTTAAGGAGGAATCAAAATGAAAATGAGGAATTCAATAGGAGAAATAAAAAACACAATTGTCAGCCTTAAAAACAGAATCAGTGAGGCAAAAGAGAGAATATCGGACTTAGAAAATAGAGCACAGGAAAGTATACAGTCAAACCAAAGAAAAGAAGAGGAAATGAGAAATCTAAAAAATATTGCTGGGAATATACAGGATACTATTTAAAAACCAAACATTCAGGTGCTAGGAGTGCTTGAAGGCATGGAGAGAGAGCAAGGATTAGAAGGCCTTTTTAGTGAGATACTAGCAGAAAACTTCCAGGGTTTGGAGAAAGAAAGAGACATCCAAGTACAGGAACCACATAGAACCCCCAATAAACATGACCAAAAGAGATCCTCACCACGACATGTTGTAATCAAACTCAACACAGTGAAACATGAAGAAAAGATTCTAAAATGTGCAAGAGAGAAACGTCAGATTACTCTCAGAGGATCTCCAATTAGACTCACAGCAGACTTCTCATCAGAAACCCTACAGGCTAGGAGGGAATGTCGAGATATAGCTCAGGTACTAAGAGAGAAAAACTGCCAGCCCAGAATATTATATCCTGCAAATCTCTCATTTGTGAATGAAGGTGAAATAAAGACCTTTCATAGCAAACATAAATTGAAAGAATTTGTCATCACTTGTCCAGCCTTGCAAAAGATTCTTAAAGATGTGTTACACACAGAAACACAGAAAAATGGCCATCAATATGAAAGAAGGTAAAGGAAGAAAATCTCCCAGTAAAAGATCACAAGAAGTTCAAAGCATATATTAGAAATATCTTTGGAAAAATGGCTGGGCATAGTCACTACTTATCAATAGTCACATTGAATGTTACTGGCCTCAACTCTCCAGTTAAAAGACACAGACTGGCTGAATGGATTAAGGAACAAAACCCATCTGTTTGCTGCTTACAAGAAACACATTTTTCTAACAAAGATGCATGTAGACTGAAATTGCAAGGCTGCAAAAAGATATTCCATGCCAACGGAAACCAAAAAGGAGCTGGCGAAGCCATGTTAATATCAGACAAAATTAACTTTCACATTAAAACAGTTAAGAGAGACAAAATAATGATTAAAGGATTAATTCAACAGGAAGATATAACTGTTATAAACGTATATGCACCTAACTACAGGGAATCGGGTTATTTAAAAGATATGTTAAGGGACTTAAAGGGAGACTTAGACTCCAATACAATAGTATTGGGGGACTTCAATACTCTACTTTCAAGAAGAGACAGATCAACCTGACAGAAGATCCACAAGGAAACAGCAGATTTAATTGACACTATGGACTAAAGGGATCTAACAGATATCTACAGAACTTTTCATCCTACACTTAAAGAATTTACATTCTTCTCAGCAGTACATGGACCTACTCTAGGATTGACCACATACTAGGCCATAAAACAAGTTTCAGCAAATTCAAAATAATTGAAATCATACCATGCATCTTCTCAGACTACAGTGGAATGAAACTGGAAATTAGCAACTCAGGAATCCCTAGAGCATAAGCAAACACATGGAGACTGAACAACATGCTCCTGAATGAACAGTGGGTCATAGAAGAAATCAAAAGAGAAATCAAAAACTTTCTGGAAGTAAATGAGGAAAACAATACATCATACCAAAACTTACGGGATACAGCAAAAGCAGTGTTAAGAGGAAAGTTTATAGCAATTGGAGCCTGCATCAAGAAATTGGAAAGGCACCAAATTAATGAGCTATCAATGCAACTCAAGGATCTAGAAAAACTGCAGTAAACCAGACCCAAAACTAGTAGGAGAAGAGAAATAATTAAAATCAAAGAAGAAATCAACAGAATTGAATCCAAAAAAATTACAGAAAATCAGCCAAAACAAGAGCTGGTTTTTGAAAAAATAAACAAAATTAACACACCATTGGCCCAACTAACTAAAAAAAGAAAAGACCCAAATTAATAAAATCAGAGGTGAAAAATGGAATGTAACAACAGATACCACAGAAATAAAAAGAGTCATCAGAAATTACTATGAAGAGTTGTATGCCAGCAAACAGGGGAATCTATCAGAAATGGATAGATTCCTGGACACATACAACCTACCTAAACTGAACTATTAAGACATAGAAATCTGGCCGGCGCCGTGGCTTAACAGGCTAATCCTCCGCCTTGCGGCGCCGGCACACCGGGTTCTAGTCCCGGTCGGGGCACCGGATTCTGTCCCGGTTGCCCCTCTTCCAGGCCAGCTCTCTGCTATGGCCTGGGAAGGCAGTGGAGGATGGCCCAAGTGCTTGGGCCCTGCACCCGCATGGGAGACCAGGAGAAGCACCTGGCTCCTGGCTTCGGATCAGCGAGATGCGCTGGCCGCAGCGGCCACTGGAGGGTGAACCAACGGCAAAAAGGAAGACCTTTCTCTCTGTCTCTCTCTCTCACTATCCACTCTGCCTGTTAAAAAAAAAAAAAAAAAGACATAGAAATCATAAACAGATACATAACTGAGTCAGAAATTGAATCAGAAATAAAGGCCCTCTCAACACAGAAAAGCCCAGGACACTGCTGAATTCTACCAGACATCTAAAGAAAAACTAACTCCAATTTTTCTCAACTATTCAGAACAATCGAAAGAGAGGGAATTCTCCCAAATTCTTTCTATGAAGCCAGCATCACCTTAATTCCTAAGCTGGAGAAAGATGCAGCATTGAAAGAGAATTACAGACCAATTTCCTGGGTGAACATAGACGCAAAAATCCTCAATACAATTCTGGCCAATAGAATGCAACAACACATGAGAAAGGTCATCCACCCAGACCAAGTGGGATTCATCCCTGTTTTGCAGCGATGGTTCAACATTCACAAATCAATCAACGTGATACACCACATTAACAAACTGCAGAAGATAAAACATATGATTACCTCAATAGATGCAGAGAAAGCATTCGATAAAATACAACACCCTATCATGATGAAAACTCTAAGCAAATTGGGTATAGAAGGAATATTCCTCAACACAATCAAGGCATTTTATGAAAAACCCACGGCCAGCATCCTATTTATGGGGGAAAACTTGGAAGCATTTCCACTGAGATCTGGTACCAGAAAGGTTTGCCCACTCTTACCATTGCTATTCAGTATAGGACTGGAATTTTTAGCCATAACCATTATGTAAGAAAGGACATTAAATGGATACAAATGGGGAAGGAAGAAGTCAAAGTATCCCTCTTTGCAGATGATATGATTCTTTATTTAGGGGATCCAAAGGACTCTACTAAGAGACTATTGGAAGTCATAGAAGAGTTTGGCAAAGTAGCAGGATATAAAATCAATGCACAAAAATCAACAGTCTTTGTGTACAAGAGCAATACCACATCTGAGAAAGAACTTCTAAGATCAATTCCATTTATAATAGCTATACATACAATCAAATACCTTGGAATAAACTTAACCAAGGATGTCACAGATCCCTACAATGAGAATTACAAAATATTAAAGAAAGAAATAGAAGAGGATATCAAAAAATGGAAAAATCTTCCATGTTCTTGGATTGGAAGAATCAACATCATCAAAATGTCCATTCTCCCAAAAGCAATTTATAGATTCAATGTGATACCAATCAAAACACCAAAGACATTTTTCTCATATCTGGAAAAAAATAATGCTGAAATTCATAGGGAGGCACTGGAGACCTCGAATAGCTAAAGCAATCTTGTACAACAAAAACAAAGCAAGAAGCATCACAATACCAGAATTCAAGACATACTACAGGGCAGTTGTAATCAAAACAGCATGGTATTGGTACAGAAACAGATGGATAGACCATTGGAACAGAATAGAAACACCAGAAATCAATCCAAACATCTACAGCCAACTCATATTTGATCAAGGATCTAAAACCAATTCCTGGAGCAAGGACATTTTTCAACAAATGGTGCCAGGAAAACTTGATTTCCACATGCAGAAGCATGAAGCAAGACTCCTACCTTGCACCTTACACAAAAATCCACTCAACATGGATTAAATACCTAAATTTATGACCTGACACCATCAAATTATTAGAGAACATCGGTCAAACCCTGCAAGATATAGGCACAGGCAAATACTTCTTGGAAAAACCCCAGAGGCACAGGTAGTCAAAGCCAAAATTCACAATTGCGATTACATCAAATTAAGAAGTTTCTATACTGCAAAAGAAACAGTCAGGAAAGTGAAGAGGCAACCAACTGAATGGGAAGAAATATCTGCAAACTATGCAACCAATAAAGGATTAATAACCAGAATCCACAAAGAGATCAAGAAACTCCACAACAACAAAGCAAACAACCCACTTAGGAGATGGGCCAAGGACCTAAACAGACATTTTTCAAAAGAAGAAACTTAAATGGCCAACAGACACATGAAAAATTGTTCAAGATCACTAGCCATCAGGGAAATGCAAATCAAAACTACAATGAGGTTTCACCTCACCCCAGTTAGAATGGCTTTCATACAGAAATCAACAAACAACAGATGCTGGCGAGGAAGCGGGGAAAAAGGGACACTAACCCACTGTTGGTGGGAATGCAAACTGCTAAAGCCACTATGGAAGATAGTTTGGAGATTCCTCAGAAACCTAAATATAGCCCTACCATACAACCCAGCCATCCCAATCCTTGGAATTTACCCAAAGGAAATTAAATTGGCAAATAAAAGAGCTGTCTGCACCTCAATGTTTATTGTGGCTCAATTCACAATAGCTAAGACCTGGAATCAACCTAAATGCCTATCAACAGAAGACTGGATAAAGAAATTATGGGATATGTACTCTATAGAATACTAAACAGCAGTAAAAAAGAATGAAATCCAGTCATTTGCAGCAAGATGGAGGAATCTGGAAAACATCATGCTGAGTGAAATAAGCCAGTCCCAAAGGGACAAATATCATATGTTCTCCATGATCTGTGACAACTAACTGAGCACCTAAAATGAAACCTGTTGAAGTGAAACAGACACTATGAGAAATAATGTCTTGATCAGCCCTTGTCCTGACTTTTGAGGAACAACTTACTATTTTATTCCTTTTAGTATTTTTTTTGTTCTACTTAATACCATTGGTTGAACTCTTTAATTAACACACAATTATTCTTAGGCATTTAAAATTAACTGAAAAGTGATCCCAGTTAAATATAAGAGTGGGAATAAGAGAGGGAGATGTGCAGTTCGGCACATGCTCTTTTGGACTTATCCCTAATGGTAGAGTTAGCAACATGCCAGGGGATTCCAATTCAATCCCATCAAGGTGGCATGTCACCAATGCCATCTTGTTAAAATGATCAGTTTAGGTTCATAATTGATCATAAAGATAGGATTAAGTGTCAAAGGGATTACATAAATAAGACCAGTGTCTGCAAATAATAATTTATAGTTAAGAAGGACAGAATGATCCTACATGGGAAGCAGGATACACAGCAGACTCATAGAATGGCAAATGCCCTAAATTGCACGCTGGCCTCACAATCAGCCCTTACAGCATTCAGATCTAGCTAAAAATCCCATGAGAGTTTCGCAGGCATGGGAAGCCAACACTCTGTGGTAAAAAATGACCTAAATGAAAGATCTCTGTGAGTGAGATCCCAGTGGAAAGAACGGGCCATCAAAGAAGGAGGTATCTTTCTCTGAAGAGAGGAGAGAACTTCCACTTTGAACATGGCCTTGTCTAAATAAGACCGGAGTTGTTGAACCAAGAGGCTTCCGTAGCCTTGGTGGCTTATAACAAGAGCCTTGGGTGATTACTGACGTCATAAATATGAGTGTCAATTGTTAAATCAACAACGGGAGTCACTGTGCACCTGCTCCCCATTAGGACCTCTGTCCTTAATGTGTTGTACTATGCAAATTAACAGTAAAACTACTACTCAAGCAGTACTCTACACTTTGTGTGTCTGTGTAGGTGCATTCCGTTGAAATCTTTACTTAGTATATACTAAGTTGAACTTTCGTATATAAATACAATTGAAAATGCATCTTGATGAGGAATGGGATGTGAGATGGAGTGGGAGATGGGATGGTTTGTGGGTGGGAGGGATGTTATGGGGGGAAAAGCCACTATAATTCAAAAGTTGTATTTGGAAATTTGTATTTATTAAATAAAAGTTGATAAAAAGAATTAAAAAGGAGAGAATATTTCAAGATAGTAAGGAGTCCACACAGCAGACTCATAGAATGACATTTGCTTAGACAGCATTATTACCTCAGAATCAGCCCTAAAGGCATTCTGGTCTGCCTGAAAAGCCCACGAGAGCATTTGTGGCATGGAAATCCAGGGCATCATGGCAAAAAATGTCCTACATGAGGGATCTCTGTGAGAGAGACCCCAGTGGAAAGAAGTGGCCATCCAAGAAGGATGTGCTTTTCTCTGAAGGGAGAAGGGAATTTCCACTTTGCTTATGGCCTTGTATAAATACTGACAGATTTTGTGGATTCAAAAGGCTTCAATAGACTTGGCAACTCATGTCAAGGGCCTTGGGTCGTCACTGACGTCATGCATAAGAGTGTTGACTGTTAAATTAACAATAGGAATTATTGTGTGTTTATTTTCCATGCAGGACTTCTTTCCTCAATGAGCTGTATTATGAGAATTAACTGTAAAATTTGTTCTCAAATCTCCGTGTATGTGTGCAAACTGTTGAAATCTTTTTTTTTTTGTATAACATTTTTTAAACTTTTATTTAGTAAATATGTGATTTCTCCCCAGTAAGCAAGTGTTTCAGAAAGACAAGCCACAACATAGCAAAACAGTAATTCATAGTATCATAGTAGACACAGTAGTATTTTCGAAAAAAGTATTTAAACCAAACAATTTTCAACACTAAATATTTCCCGAGGGAAAACATCCTACTTTAGAAAAGTAATAACCTGTGTCTCAGAAACTAGAGTTGGTCAACTGTGTATAAAGTTAATTGAAAATGAATCTTAGTAAAGAATTGGACTGGGAAGGAGAGAAGGAGCCGGAGGAGAGGTGGAAGTGTGGGTGGGAGGGTGGATATGGTGGGAAGAATCACTATATTCCTAAAATTGTACTTACGAAATTTGTACTCATTAAATAGAGGTTTTCTTTGAGAAAAAAAAAAAAGAACTACGGTCAATATTGATATTTACATATATACTGTATACTAAAATGAATGTTTGATTTTGTGTATGGGAGATAAAAATCATAAAAATCTTCAAAGCTATGTAACCAAAATGTCCCTGAGAATCAACTTCTTTTTAACTTTTTCTATGTATGTTTCAGTCTATTTAAATCATACTCTGTTTGGTCTGTCTTGCATAGAAATAAAGAGCTTGACAGCTAAGTAGCTAATGAATGCAATAGTACTTTTAGCAGCTTGTCACTTGCTGCCATCTCTGCCACCACCTCTGCACCCTAGGGAATTAGCTATCCGAAGAAGGGTCAAAGGACCCGAAATGGTGCTGGAGCTTGCATGTGAAATGACACCATCTTGACTCAGTGCTAACCATGCTGGGAAAGAGTAAACACCCAGCAGTAATTGGCAGTTCAAAATGATACATTTTAAAAAGGATGCAAGGTTTGAGAACTGCATTGTGTTAGTAAAGATATAAAGTAAATAATTATAACACCATAAGATTTATTTAAAGAAATAAGAAAAAAATTACCAATAAGTTATGGATACTTCATATGAAAATTCAAATTTTATTTACTAAAAGTCACCCCACACCTGTATTTTTAATTTTTTAGTGAGAAAAGTGAAAAAGCATTTAATTCAGTAGTTTCCAATTATATATATATATATATATATATATATGTATTTTTTTTAAACAGGCAGAGTGGACAGTGAGAGAGACAGAGAGAAAGGTCTTCCTTTTGACATTGGTTCACCCTCCAATGGCCACCGCGGCCGGCGCGCTGCGGCCGGTGCACCGCGCTGATCCGATGGCAGGAGCCAGGTGCTTCTCCTGGTCTCCCATGGGGTGCAGGGCCCAAGGATCTGGGCTATCCTCCACTGCACTCCCTGGCCACAGTACAGAGCTGGCCTGGAAGAGGGGCAACTGGGACAGAATCCGGCACCCCGACCGGGACTAGAACCTGGTGTGCCAGCGCCGCAAGGCGGAGGATTAGCCTATTGAGCCGCGGCGCCAGCCTTCCAATTATATTTTCTGTATGAACATTTCAAACTTTCTTTCATATTTCCAAACTTGTTTTAATTTATAAATTTTATACCTTAAACTTGTTTTAATTTAAAATTTTTCATACCATGCCATAAGAACATAGTATCAACATCACTTGGCTAATATGACATAGACATCATAGCAAGGCAAATACTTTGACAGAACTAAAAGATTTAATATTCATAGCACAACCTCTTGCGTACGTTTCTTTGGTGTGTCTGTATAGATACAAGAATTTTTAGTTAGCTTGCAAACTATTAGGTATTTAAAAAGTAGCAAAAATGTATATAAATATTCTCCTGTACTTAAAATAATTTTCTTCCTTCCACTAGAAATTGTTTATTTTCCCCCCATTTCTTTAGATTCCTATGAAACTCCTCAGTGGTTTGGGACTGTTGATTCTTAGTTCACAAGCTAAGCACTATAATGATGGCTGCTACTGACTGACTATTATTGTGTGCCAAAGACTTTATTCATAATTTTCTTTTCAAAAACAATAAAAGTATTATCCTTTATAACAGATGAAAGACTAAAATCGGAATTATTTAATAAAATGGTAAGTGGCACAGTGGTAATTATTTGAATTCAGAACTCCCTAAAATTTAAGTTAACCAGAGTGAAAACAGGAAGGCTCAAAACAGAAGATCAACTCATCTATGGTATTAGGACAAGCTGTCTTTTTATAGTGAACATTTTAAGCTTCTCAGTAGCCACTCAGTGTCTATTTTTTGTCTTCTTCAAAAGTAGTTGGGGTTTGTTTTGTAGCTACTGGCTCAATAAGTATAGTATATTTCAGATTTAGAACAGGAAACTATCTTTATGGATTAACCAATAATATTTGAAACAGTTATTAAAATAGAAATAGAGCACTCTAGAAGCAAGGGGCAAAGCCCGTTGTCTCTACTTTAGAGCAGCTGGACATTATGCAGAGAAAATTGTGAGCATAAAGGAGTATTTGAGAAGAGGTAAGAGCAATCCCTGTGAACTGTGATGAGTTTTACCGTCAATCTATATTTGTTTTGTAGCTTATGTGATTCTGAAATTAAGCATCACAGATTTACTAATCTGAAGTATCAGTAAAAGTTTAGTCCCATTTCAATCACAGGTCGATGATGATCATTGCCATGATTATTATCACGACTGTGCCATTTTACTCCAGGGAAAATCTAGGTAACTCCCTTAGGTTAATAAATTATTTTACTTTATAGTGAGAGTGTAACCCTCTCTTCTGACTCTGCTTTTCCATTTCCCTGTAAAGTTAGCTTGCAGTCATAGCTGAGTACTAGATAATAGCTTTAACACAGATTGAACTTCTAGACAATGAATGGTCATCTTTTTACAATTTTTTACAAATAAATAAAACAATAAAATAAAAATGAAGTAAAATAAAGTAAATTTTATATGATTCAATAGCATTTATACAGGTTCTCAAAAGAAGAAAATCCATAATTCTCCCTATGACTATCTGCTATGCATGAGCTTAAAGCATCATTATGATTTTCTACTCAGTAAAATAGCAAAGGACTTTAATAATAAAAGTTTACTTTCTAATTCAATTATAGAACAAAAATAAAATAAGTGATCTGTAAGTTAAGAGACTTTTCTGTTACTGTGTCACACATGAGAAACAGAAATCTCAACAAAATCTTTTTCCTTTACCAGTTGTACAATTTTTTATGCAGTTTCAATAAATAACATTTTCAGTTAAGGAAATGGCATATTGAAAATTATTTCAATGAAATATTATATTTAGTTCACCAGATTAGGTAAGTTTTAAAAATTATAAAACTTAGTCATCACAATAGTGCACAGAAATGAGTATTTTATCCCTTATATTAACACTTCCAGCTTAAATTACAGCATTTCAAGAATGTTTGGTTTTTACCCAGCAATTTCTTCCTAGAGATGTTTTTGAATTTGTCCACTTAGATAAAACAAAGTGGGGCCGGCACCGTGGCTCAATAGGCTAATCCTCCACCTGCAGCGCCGGCACACCGGGGTTCTAGTTCCTGTCGGGCGCCGGATTCTGTCCCGGTTGCCCCTCTTCCAGGCCAGCTCTCTGCTGTGGCCCGGGATTGCAGTGGAGGATGGCCCAAGTGCTTGGGCCCTGCACCTGCATGGGAGTCCAGGAGAAGCACCTGGCTCCTGGGTACGGATCAGCGTGGTACGCAGACCATTGGAGTGTGAACCAACGGCAAAGGAAGACCTTTCTCTCTGTCTCTCTCTCTCACTGTCCACTCTGCCTGTCCAAAAAAAAAAAAAAAAAAAAAAAAGTGGAACATTTCAGCATGGTTTTGCAATTTGCAAAAAATCAAGAATTTATCAAAAGAGCAAATATATAAAACATTACCTTGTATCTATAGAAGTAAACTCTTTGCAGTAAGACTTAACTACTTTGCAATCTTTTTAAGGGAAAAGTTATATCTGTTGATACCAACACAGAAAGTTTTTCAAATGCATGTTGAGTAAATACAAGCAACATACAGAAAAGAATGCATGCATGATCTCATTGGTTTTAAATATTGTAACTGCTTTTATTTGCAAATGTAGAGCATGAAAATCAGCAAGAGTCACACTAGACAGATAATAGTGGTCATGTCTAATGTGAGATTTGGAAGTTAAAAAAAGGAACATGAGTAATGTCACTTCTTAATTTTATACACTCCTATACCATTTGACTTTAGAACTAGAGCATATGCTTTTTGTTCTTTCTAAAATAACAATATGACTGTGATTATAGATTCTAAATATAGTTTCTAATTAGAAATGGAAAAATTCAATTGATAGGATCATCATTGAATTTATTGGGCTTTTCAATTAAGTATTGATATTTCATCACTGGTGATATTGCCATTTTTATTCTCTACTCTCAGCCGTAAGTTTTTATGTTTAAAATTAATTTGACTGATCAGTCTTGTGATTCTATTAATGAAGTTGTTTTTGCACTGATTGCTATTTCTGAAGAATGAGAAAATTCAGGTAATTAATGAGTGTGTATGCTTTTTTTTCAGATTGCTATAGATATTTCAAAATGTA
This sequence comes from Lepus europaeus, assembly GCF_033115175.1. Classification (NCBI taxonomy): domain Eukaryota; kingdom Metazoa; phylum Chordata; class Mammalia; order Lagomorpha; family Leporidae; genus Lepus; species Lepus europaeus. The sequence continues at coordinate 29,274,647 of NC_084836.1, read as the reverse complement.
AAATTTTAAGTACTGGGGCCGGCACTGTGGCACAGCAGGTTAACGCCCTGGCCTCAAGCGCTGGCATCCCTTATGGGTGCCGGTTCGAGGCCTGGCTGCTCCACTTCTGATCCAGCTCTCTACTATAGCCTGGGAAAGCAGTAGAAGATGGCCCAAGAATTTGGGCCCCTCTACCTGCATAGGAGACCTGGAAGAATCTCCTGACTCCTGGCTTCGGATTGGAACATTTCCGGCCATTGCAGCCATCTGGGGAGTTAACTAATGGACAGAAGACCTCTCTCTCTCTCTCTGCCTCTCCTCTCTCTGTGTAACTGACTTACAAATAAATAAATAAATCTTTAAAAATATTTTAAGTACTAACAATATCTTTTATACATATCAGAGTTCTTCAAAAAGTTTATGAAAAATGTTTATTAAGAAAACTATGTATGAATTTCAACGATTTTTGTATGAAATAAAATTATCTTTGAATTTAATTTTTCCATAAAATTTTAGAACTTTTAGACTTCTATATATATGTACATGTATATACATATATACAAAACCTTCAAAAAGCTCAAAAAGCTAGAAACAGTTTAATCATCATCAATAGAAGAATGGATTTTAAAAAACTATGATATATGGTGGGGCTGGCGCTGTGGCATGGTGGGTTAATGCCCTGGTGTGAAGTGCTGGCATCCCATACGGGCGCCAGTTCGAGATCCAGCTGCTCCACTTCCGATCCAGCTCTCTGCTATGGCCTGGGAAAGCAATAGAAGATGGCCCAAGTCCTTGGGCCCCTGCACCCACGTGGGAGACACAGAGAAGCTCCTGGTTCCTAGCTTCAGATTGGCACAGCTCCGGTTGTTGCGGCCAATTGGGAAGTGAACCCTCAGATGGAAGACCTCTCTTTCTCTCTCTCCCTCTCTCTTCCTCTCTCTCTTCCCCTCTCTCTCTGTCTCTCTGTCTTCCTCTCCTCTCTTTGTGCAACTCTGACTTTCAAATTAATAAATAAATCTTTAAAAAAAAAACAAGAATATAATGGTTTGTGTAGGATATTTATTTATTTGTTTGTTTTTGAAAGGAAGAGAGACAGACATATAGACAGATCTCCCATTCATTGTTTACATTTCAAATGCCCACAACATCCAGAGCTGGGCCAGGCTGAATCCAAGAGGCCAGAACTCAATCTTAGTCTCCATTATGGGTGGCAGGGACATCACCTCCTGCTTCTAAGGCTATACATTACCAGGAAGCTAGAATTGTAAGAGGAGATGGGACTTGAACCCAGGTACTCTGATATGGGATGTTGACATCCCAGATATAGTCTAAACCACTTTGCCAAGCAGCCATACTCATTTGAGCAGGATTTAAAAAAATAAGACATTATGAAAATGTCTTTTAATGTTAAATCAAGTAATTACATAGTGCAATAATCAAATCACTTATGTTCAGGCTTTAGTATTTTCTGTGGAATATTTACTTTAATTCTTTTCATAATATCTTTTTCAAGATATATTCACTGACATCTACCAGAAGAAAGCACAGTCCTGACACACTATAGGTCCTGAATGAATATTTTTTGTTTTTTCTTTTTTACTGACCATACATAAGAAACTGCCTTTGACAACCTTTGAATTAATGGAAAGAAACATACTTCATTAGAGATGGTGAAAGCATTATAATCAAAATAATAAAAATAGAAATCTTTTCCAGTGATAAAATATAGGTCTTGAAAAATAATGATGAAGATTTATTCTGCTTTTACCAATGCATAGCTCTAATGCCTATGATTTAGAACTCATTAAAAATTAAATAGGTAGTACACTAGGACTTTAATCCAGTAGCTGATGTGGTAGTACACTAAGGCATTAATCCAGGGTTTTATATTCTTTTGTTTAAAGATCTTAAATTTCATTGACTTCCCATTGTCATTAATAAAGGTCAAACTCTTTGGTATACCAACCAGTGTGAACGCAGTATATGAGCCTTGCAAACTCTTTAGTCCTATTTGATATGAACACCTTGCTAGCTGCCATCCATACTTGGGTATTTCTGGATCATTTACCTAGGCGCACTGAACACCAAACTTAAGTAATTAGAAAAAAAAATCAAATTCATATCCATGCCATCCCACAGTCACTAAATAATAGACTAGTTTGGATGAAGTCATTCAAAACATGGCCCAGAGAAAAATCTAGAAAAATGTGATTTTAATTTCAGCAGGCACATATATCTTGTATTATTTAAGAAAATAAAGTTTTCTGTTGAAATTCCTTCTTAAGGTCTTTATTTAGCATACCTCATGGATGTGCTTCTCTTTCTTACTAAAAATGGCTGTCATTCATCCAACCATATTCTCCCTCCTTTGGCTACTCTTCACCTCGCCCTTTACCCAATTTACTGTGGTTCATTCATGAAAATGTTGCTGCTGGCATCATCTTCACTAGGAAGTTTTTCCCAGTATCATCCCTTGGGTTAGGTGTCCTTTGTGCTCCCAAATGTGCACCTTGAACATGCAATTATTGTTACATGTATTCATTTTATTGTAGTAATTTATTTGTATGACTCTCTTCCTACTTTATCTGACCTTTTTTAATGAATGAATGAATGAGTGAATGAGTGAACAAGCTAGTGGAAGAATTTTTATTTCAATTTTCCTTACATCTCAAAATATTTAAGAATTGTTTATCTAATCTTTACATGTATGAGTATTTTTTTACATTTTAGCCAGTCAGCTAAAGGACCAAATAGAATAAATTATGGTCACTCTTATAGTAGAAGGCTATTAATTTATCTTTCTGAAAATGCCATTGCTGAGGTCAAAATTGCCAAAAGGAAGAGTGGCATTGAACAATGTTCACCACTAAGTACTCTTTACTTAATTGGCATTTAAGACATTTTCAAAGCATGGCTAGTCAAAGAGATGTATAGTAGCCTTATGCCAAGCAATATTTAATTATTTCAGTTCTCATCTGTCACATTAGCACTCTCCTGTCTCATTTTCAGTGCCCCCAAAGCAATGCAGTGATGGATTATGGAAAATAAATCTAGTGTGGAAATACTTATAATTTGCTCTAGGTTAAAAAAAATAGGCAAGAGCAATTTGCAAGTAGTAAATTGCTAGATACAGTGTTTTGGCTCCCTGCTTTGTAAAAGAAGGGAGGGATGTTTGACAAGGGTCAAGACTCTTTAGAGAAAAAAGCAAATCAAAAATTTACCACCTTTCTAAACCATTTTAATTCAACAGTTAATCTCAACAACGACCTACTTTTCAGAACATTGAATATGCTTGGCTATCTAATCACATTATCTTATTTCTCTTCTTCAAACCTTGAAATAGGAAAGATATATGTATAAATGAAAACACTGGCAAAGCACAGCTGCTTGTCATATTCCTAATCTTCTCAGGAAAACAAATGATTTATAGCATGATGAGATCAAATTTTCCTCCATGGCATACTAATGGCTGTATTTTAAAACTCTGTTAGTAGAATTCATCCAATAGACCAGACTGATGACATTAACAGCCAATCTTTGAACAAATCTAGTTAATGTGAAAGCAGAAGAGAAAGATGATCTCATTTTGGAAACAACAATAAAAATGATATTGTTCAGTGAGGAATTGAGACTATGAGCAGTCAGTGCTTCATCTTTCAGTTCGTCTTTATTAGCCAACTTTCCACTATAAAATACATTAAAATTTGTGGAGAATATAGCTCGGGCTTATAATGTGTATGCTTTGCTGAGTGAAACATCATTTCATGATTAGCTGGTAACAGTCTTTATAACCACAAGTGTTTGCTGAAGACCTGTTACGTTCATAGTTTTAGGAAAAGGGCTATATAAATTCTACAAACAATAAGGAAGAGTTTATCATATCTGCAAGGATTAAGTGGGCAAGCAGGGAACACAAGATGTATGATATTAACATATATTGTTTAATATACATGCATATTAAATATATGTAGATGTTTATGACTAAATAGATGATATGATGGTGAATGTCTTAATTAAGTATTCTTAGAAGTAGAAGTTAACATGGCATTCTTATTCAACTAATTTATCGGGGACCTCTTTCCAGACAGGAGTGATGGAAGTAAGATAGAGCAGGGTGCAAAAAAACAAGAAAGTATTATTAGATAGAAACAACTTTGAGTATAGTAACACAGGCAAGTGTTTTTGGCGTGTATTTATAGGACTAATTAATTAACTGAAAAGCAGAGACATGGAGAGATGCAGAGAGACAGACAAGTATTCTCCATGTGCTGGTTCACTCCCTAAATGCCTGCAACAGTTGGGACAGGGCCAGGCCAAAGCTAGGAGCCAAGAACTCAATCTGGGTGTTCCAAGTGAGTTCAGGGACTCAACTACTTGAGCCATAATCTGCTGTCTCTCAAGGTACATAAATGAGACAAAGCCATCTCAAGTGGTATTTTCAGCTCTCTGTCCAATGCCTGTTGCTATGGGTGAGTTTCAGGATAAAGATTGGACCACAGGATTGTTCCCGCTTTGAGAGGAGGAGGTCAGTCTTTTGAAACTCATGCTAGTAAGTTGCAGACTAAGATCTGGCTTCACGGGTGTATGAATGGGAAAGGTAACTCCTGATTGGCTGAGGGAAAAGCTCTAGTACAACACAACAATAAGAATGAGAGTTCTATCTCTGTAAGGGTGAATCAAGGTGAGGCATTTCTTAGTCTTTTTGTGATGCTATACACAATATATACTTAAGGTGGGGTAACTTATAAAATAAAAAAGTTTATGTGGTTCATGATTCTGGTGGCTCTAATGTCCAAATAGCATAGCACTTGTGTACTGATGAAAGTCCCTTGGCTGCATCACAACATGGTGGAGAAGCAGAAAGGGAAACAGTAGTACACATAGAATGAGTGTGTGTGTAAGCAAGGAAGCGAGAGATGGGGAGGGGACAGGTTCAGTCTTTCTGATTGCAACTCACTCCCCTGGAAATTAGTCTACTTCTACTAAACCTGACCCACCCCTGAGAGATAGTCTAGAATACAGCCTCCATCACCTAAGTACCATCTCCTAGGCCCTAATTTTTAAAGGTTGCACCACCTTAACACTGATACACTGGGGACAAATGCCCAGTAAAGGAACCTCTAGGCCATGAACCACATCCAAACTATAGCAAGCACCAAGATCACAGATTATAATTTACCTGTTTCATCACTCAGATTCCTAGCTTTTCATATTAAGTTCAGTGCATCAGGGAGCAACTTATTTGAAATATTTGAGATATTACTGGTCACAATTTCCGGGAAAACTTCCCAGAGGAGAGTTATTAGGATGAACTAAAAACTTCACTCATTTGGTCCTTAGGCCATAATTGATAACTACTCATAATGTCCCTCCTCCATCACTCATCCTAGATTTCCTTCTTTCATAGCTAGCACTTTTATTATTCTGTGTAGCTTACCTGATGGATTTATTTATACTGACATCCCTGAGGGACTTGAGCTCATGTTTACAATGCTGCAAAATGGCATGGTTGGTGTACATATACATTTGAAATTATAACTGGAAATGTGTGTACCACTATCCCAGCAGTGGACCACATAAATGGATTGATCTCTCATCTATGCCATCTTTTAGAAGTAGCATCACTGTTTCTCTGTGATGATCAGGATTAGATACCCATGTCACTATGGTAACTCTTTTCTCTCTGATTGACTGGCACAAAGATCCCAAGACAATCAGGTAGCAATCAAAGCTTTTTACTTAGTGTGACTTGCTGTGTCTACTGGTAGATTCTCTTTTCTTTGGGAACCAGAAATTCTAGAACTACAGAGCTTAAATTAGCAGAGAAAGGAAGTAATGGTGGATGCTTCTACTCCCTTAACTCTCAGACCCAACCGTCTGTCTATTGTTGATGATATAGCACCATATAATAATCCATTGGCTAAACACTATGCTGTTCTACAAATGATAGAGCGTAATCATAGCATTATATTATCGCCAAGTTGAAACATCATCTGCTCCCTCAGGACATCAGTCAGGTCAGAAAGCTTTGGATAGTGCAACACGTGATAGGGTGAATGAATCCTGTGGCCATATGCCTATTGTCACACTTCTTTTGTAGTAAAATGTACACCTTGATCTGAAACTATGCTTGCTAGAATTCCATGTCAATGAATCAATTACTCTGAAATTTTGGGCAGTGTTGCTATCTTAAATACTGTAGGCAAGAGAGACAAAGGGCAAATATGTACACATATATCAACTCTGTTGTGACAGAAAGAATGATGCCCTTCAAAGACGTCTGTGTCTTAATCCTCAGAACACAGGAATATGTTTCTTTGCATGGCGAAAGCAGCTCTGCAGATAAGAGGAAAATGAGAATTTTGGAATAGGGAGATTATCCTGGGTCAGCCAGATGGGTACACTATAACATAAAGACTCTTAAAATACAAAAGAGGGGAACAAAAGAATGGGAGTCTGAGAAGATGTGACTCTGGATTCAAATGTAAAAGTGATCACTTACTTTGGAGGTGAAGTTATCATGGGGTATGAATCAGAGATTGTCTCTAGAAACTGGAACAGAAAACAAAAAAGACTTTCCTGGGGAATTTCCTGAAGGAACAATACTTCCTTGATTGTGATTTTAATCCAGTGATATCCGTTTCTAATTTATGACCTCCAGACATAAATATGTGCTCTTTTCTGGGCCCTACATTTGTGACCACCTGCTACAACAGATACAGGAATTTTGTGACTTTTAGGATCAAAGGGTTCTGACGTAACCTACTTACCAACATAGGACTGACTTTCTCAAAGCATGTTAATCCATTTGGGACTTAGTGAGTCTCTGTTGCTGGCAGATCAGAGTATCTGCAGCAGCAATCATTAGGTCTACCTTAGTGAGAGGGAGCATGAGCTACGAGTCCGTTCATGCTCCATCTCACTGTCCAAGGTTGTGATACTCATGAATGCATTTTTCTAGTACTTAGAATGCTGAGGACAGAAGCAGGCTGTCATTAACTAGTCAAATGATCCTCTCCATTTAATTTAATGCCTCTTGTACAGTGGCTTCAACAAGCAATATTATGATGGCCCTACTTTGTGTCCACTCCTATAAGTCCATACATGTCTCTTCCTCAAATCTTGTTGGATATTTAATGTCTCTCATTGCAAGCCTTTAGCAAGCCAGCTAAGGCGACCATTATTGCCCAGAAATCTATGTAGACCCTTACTTCAAGCCAATTTTTCTCTGCTTAATTGGATAGTCAGATGTACTTCCTAATACCATCTTAATGCAAAAGATTTTTCTTTACCAGTATCTACCAGGAATACTTCTGATAACAACTTTGTTGAAAGGACAATCCATTTCCATCTTTCACCTGTTTATCAAATAGGCTCATTCACAAATTCAGTTTGAGTCTTTTTTTCAACTGTTGCCTGGTCATAGTTCATGAAGTTGTATATGTGAGCCGAAGAAGTAGTTTAATACAATTGATGACATGAATATCTGACTCATCTCTTTGTTCAGATTATTGTACTTTCTGGGCTACTCAATTCCAACTCCATACATGTAATATCCATCTCATGAAAATTTACTGATCAGCCAGTGTCACCTTAATTCTGGGTGGGTCTTATGATAATCAGCACCAGCGAGGGTGACTTCATTTTCCACAAATACTTACTTTCTGCCATGGCCCTTTAGCACATGCCAAGCTGCTTTTCAAATACGGTATAAAAAATGACAGTGAAAATAAGATATTTTGGTACAAAAAAATGAAATCCATGCATATGAATGGGTCTTCAAAACTTTCATGAAAACACATATTATGAAAATCTATGCATGGATTTCAAAATATTTTACACTGAAATAAATTTATCTCTTAACTCCATTTTCCAGGAACCTTTTGAAGTACGTTTGTATAGATTTTCTGCTGCTGATGCATGACCTAGTTCCAGAACCTTGGAGGTCTGTGCTATGATTTTCCCATTGGAGTTTTCCAGAGACTTTGATTGGAATCTTTCTCTACCACAAGTTCCTTTGGTACTATGGCATACCAAATTATGAGCTTCATGTGATTTGTTACAGTGGCATTTCTCCTCTGGACTCACTCAAAATGTGTGGTAGTATTTATTGCACAGTAAATGTAGAACAATAGTTACAAGTTTGAAATATGGCATGCACTAATTGAAGCATAAGTGAATGGACAATAGTTTAAGAAAAAATGGTATATTATCATAATCACAAAATATCTCTCCCAAAATATTTATTCATTTAAAGATAATCATTGTAAAATTAGGGTGGAAACAGTCATCAGATTCCACCTTTACCAAGGATCAGGGTGAACAAATTTTTGTAAAATATACAGAAATCTTGTACTTCTAAACACAATGCACTGAGAACATAACACTTTATTGATGTTCTTGCCAAAAAGAAAAGTGGATAATCTCAATCGGATGATGAGGACACCTCAGAAAATCCTAATATGTATGATAAAATGTAACTGATCAATGATCATCAAAATTGTCAAAGTCATGAAACAAAAGGAAAGATTTAGAAATTCTCACAGATTGGAAGAGGCAAAGGAAGCATAACAGTGAAAAGCAGTATTCAATTGGATCCTGAGGAGCTAGAGAGCACTAGGTAAAAACTAGTGAAGTTCTAATAAGACCAATAGCTTAGTCAATTCATTTAGTATTCCATCATTGTTAAGTTTCTGGTTTTGGTAGTTGTAATGTGGTTATATAAGTTAATTAACATCAGGAGAATCAGAGCATAGAGTAGTAAACTCACTATACTTCTGTAATTTATGTAAATGTAAAATATTTAAAAACTGAATAGTAAAATTAAATTAAACAAAATATAACTATATCAAATATTGTATGTTTAATCAAAATTGCATTAAAAAAAACTCAACCATATGCTGCTTGTCAGAAACACACTAGATACAAATAGGTTCAAATCAAAATTATTTAACAGTAAGAACAAGAAAGCTGATATAGATAAATAAATATCAGAAAAAGTAGACTTTATGACAGGGAATATTACCAGAGACAAAAAGGGATATTTCACAATGTTAAAAGGGTAAATTTGTTAAGAAGCCATAGAAAGCCTAAATGTGTACCCCCCAAAAAATTCTTCAATATACATATAGAAAATACATACTAGAATAGTGGAGATTTTATTTATTTTTTTTACAAGAGAACAAATGTATTTTTATTTATTACTCTGAAATGCTTTAAATCCTTGATGGGTACAGCATCACATGGATTCTGTATCCAGTGGCCTTTGCAGGAAGGTTGCTTTGAAATTTGGCATGAACCATGTCACTGTTTACATGACAACAGTGATCTTTCCCCATATTATGATGGTTTTGTTAGATTTGCCACCAACTGTGTTGCTCTCTGCTTTGTACACATAAGTGCATCTCTTGCCCAAGTAGAATTCAGTTTCATTTCTTGTATAAACACCTTCAATTTTAAGAAAGCACTGTGTGTTCCCTTTTTTTCTGGAGACCTTGCTTATAACCATCAAAAATGGCCTTGCACCACAGCCTTCCAGACGTAGTTGATTCTAGAAGTCTTGTCCCCAGGAGGCCTCTACAGTTTCCAAGATGGTGGAAAACCTTAAGAGTAATTTTTAGAAAAAGTGTCTGCTATGGCTTAAATGTGTTCCCCCAAAGCTCAAGTATTGGAAACTGAATTCCAAAAAGAGTAATGTGAAAATGTGAGACCTATAGGAGATTAGGACATGAGGTCCTCATCCTTGTGAATGGATCAAGAGTTGTGAGAGTGGGTAGATTATTCAGAGACTAAGTCCATAAGGAAATGATAAATTCATTCCCCTTCCTTCTCTTTTGCTGACTGTTTCTTGATCTCTGTCTTCTTCCATGAGATGATGCAGAATCATGAGTTGATAAATTTCTATTCCTTTTAAATTACCCAGTCTCTGGTATTCTGCTATAGCAACACAAAATTAACTTAAGACAGTGGGTCAAAATAACAGTAAAAATATGACCCTATTAAACAAGTGATTCTTTTGACACTTAGAATACAACATTCAATAACACATGCTTACAGGTATTGAAAGAAAATAAAAAACTAAAATGGAAAAAAAACATAAGATCACGTAGACCTTTCGTATCAAGATAAAAAATTTATATTTAATCCAATGAGCAATGAGAAGACATTGAAGAATTTTAGCAGGGAAGTGAATGGCATAAACCTGATAATGAATTACATGTTTCTGTTTATAAAAATCTACTTCAAATACCATCAAGTGAATGCTAAGAAAAGCATTTAAACGGATTTGGGCCATGAAGTTTCTAAAAACAAAACAAAATCAAATCAAAAAACAAAACTGTTAACAACACCAAATTATTTTTGAGATGTAAAATTTACAGAAGGAAGGAAACAGATTTTTGGATAATGCACAGGCATGCATTAGACCTAACAATGAATGAACAACAAAGAAATGAGTTTTACCTTAGTGCCACTCACAAAACACACACCCACACAGCTGAGTCAGCAGGAAGAACTTATTCTAGCTCAAAATCTTCCAAGATTTTCTTATGGGATGAATGTAATTTCCTAAATCTATTGGTCTTCTCTGACCACAAATTCTACAATTTAATCACTCTATGATTTTGCAAACATTTTAGCCTTTTGTATATGAAAGGAACATGCCAGAATATATTATATGCATTGTAAGTGTTTTCAGATTTGTATTTTAGAGTAGCAGATATTTCTAGAGCATCAATCAGGCAATCCCATAAATCACTGTGTATCCAAGAGTCAGATGCTTAGACCACATACATTTAGAAGATAAAGGATTTGAAAACCCAGAGATTTAACAACAACAGATTAAAGTAAATTTTCTCATCCTTTTGGTTTCATAAATTTAAGGGCAGACTGAGATCACACAAAACATTACTCCTTCCCTGTAATGTTTCTTGCCTCTATCTGGGTCTCACAGTTTCTTGGGGCTACACAGAGGGATCCATTTCATGGCTTACTTACCTCATGCTTGAAATAATCTTTTAACCTTTAGATTTCCAGTCCAAAGAAACTGACAAAGCAAAATCTAACTTGACTTGAAATGTAAATGTTGACCCAGTTTTCTCTTTCATGTTGATCATTCAGTACTGATTTGTGGGAAATGGGAACAGATGGTAATGTACTACTTGTGGGGAAAAAAAAAATCTTTACCTCTAAGTTGCTCCCTTCATTCAGTAACATAATACTATCAATAAATGTTTGCTTCATTTTATTACTCTCGCCTAGGATCCTTGGACCAGGCAAATCAAATAAAAACTCAAAATAGATGATGTTATTCCAGAAAGAACATGAAAAAATAATGATAACACAAACCCTTTTGATGGAGAAATATTAGAGACTGTATGCTTTGTGTCTCACGCTGAAGGCGGATGGAAGAGATGGTCTCTGGAGAAATTTTCCAAATAAGCTGTGGAATTAATAACATACAACTCTGTGTGGTCAACAGCCAACACAAAGCAGGCTTGAAATAAACTGAGGAAGGAATTACACAGTAATTCAGTAGATGGAAAGTGTGCAAATGTTGTCTAACCAACACAGATCCCAGAGTGGGTTGAGATGAGTATAAAAGGGTTTATTAAAAACAATCTTAATATTTCAAATTCTCAAATAGGAGTGAAAACAAAAAGTTGAACTGCAAAATAAAGGAGTTCTCTGGAATAAGAGAAGAGTTCCCACAGGGTCTGACTAAAGGAAATCATCAGCTGCTTCTATTTAAAGACTCCCTTGTGTGTATGGTTTCTCCACCAGAGAAAGGGCATGAAGAGAGAATTTAAATCTCCAGTTCCCCAGTGGGCACACTGGGATAGGAAATTGACTTTCTTCCTTTCTTCTTTCCCTTCCCTTCCCCTTCCTTCCTTCCTTCCTTCCTTCCTTCCTTCCTTCCTTCCTTCCTTCCTTCCTCCCTTCCTTCCTTCCTTCCCTCCCACTTTTGAGGTTTATAAGTAAGCCCCTGCCTAGACAAATCAAATTAAGAAGCAGTATCTCTTGAGATTCCAAAATGGTGGGTTAGAAAAATAACATAATGTTCTAGTCTGGGGATAAATAGAAAAAAAAAAAAAAGAAAGAAAAGAAAAGAAAAAGTGAAGGAACTGCACTTTCAGGGAAAATTGGAGAGAAAAGCACATTGGAAATCTGACAAGAGGAAGTAGAACACCATGGACCTGTGTGGAGGGTGCAGACACACAGCAAGGACATGAACGCAATGCACAATTGCAGCAGCCAAGAGCAAGAGCAGATGGCAGATTGGAAATGGGGGTGAAACTGGACTGCAGCAACCCACGGTAATACAGCCTGAGGGAGAGGGTGGCATGAGCCTACACTGGAGCCCTGAGGGCTATGGTCACTAGCAGTTGCCTGCAGACCCAGTGGAAGTAGAGCAGGTACATTTATCTCACCCCTACTTCCTTCCCCACAACAGCACCTGCTGCCTGGCTTAGAAAGGGCAGATGCCATTTTGGGTTTGGGTGGGAGCTGCGGAATTCTTTGTGGACACACACAACAATTGACTGGAGACAGGACACCGTCTTCTGGGCAGTGCTGGCAGCAGAGTAACATTTGGCCAGTGGCTCTTATATGTGATCCAGAGATTCTAGCAGAGGGAACAATCCTCAATCTCTAGTGACTTTGAACCTGGCTGGGAAGTGGCTGGGCAACCATGTAGGATGGTGAGGCACCCACAGCCTCCCAGGGTCAAGACGCCTAAACACAGCTGTCTCAGGGAACATCTGCCTCTCTGTTGAATGGACAGGCTGACAGGACAGAGAGAAACCTCTGCACCAAGCAACTGTGGGAGCTTCCTGTGCTGAGATCATGGAAGTGGCTATGTGAGAAGGTGCAGGATGTAACTGGGTCTCTGGGCAATCACTGTGTGCGGCTCTACATGCTTGGAGCTCCTTGGCTGCCTAGAACAGGTCATTGCAGCAGAAACTGTGCTCACAGCGAGGATTGTGCAGGTCATTTGTGTGGTTCATATGGTGGCCCAGAAGACACTGGGGGCTAACACCTGGGCATTGAGGTTTACCAGCCAAACTTAAGTGTTACCCTGGATACTCACCCCACCCTGGAGCACTGACCAGAGCCCCTGGCCATAGCCACCACATACCTCTTGGTATTCACCGAAAGTACAGACATTCCACTAAGCCACAGAGGAATAGCTCGAAGATAAAAAGGTACTGGAGGAAAAAAAAAATCAACTCACCAAATGCATAAAAGTAAATGAAGAAATTCAAGAAACAAGAATAAAGAAGACACCATGACCCTCCTCCCCACAAGAATACAACAACATTTCAGTATTGGAATGTGAAGATGAGAAGATTGAGGAAATGCCAGAAACAGGATTCAAAAAGCTAATCATAGGATTACTCAAAGGCAATCAGAAGCAAATCCATAAACGAAAGTAAAGCATATATGACATGAATGAAAATTTTTCCCATGATTGATTTTAAAGAGAAATCAAAGTGAAATATTAGAAATGAGACATTCAACAGATCAATAAAAAATGTGATGGAAAGCCTAAACAGCAGACATGGTAAGGCAGGAGAAAGAATATCCAAACTAAAAGACAAATCTTTGGAAATCTTATAGTCAGACCAAAACAAAAATAAACTAAAACAAACAAATAAACAACCAAAAAAAAAAAAAACAGTGCTGGATATTTATGGGATACTTTCAAATGACTCAACCTATGAGACTTAGGAGTTCCTGAAGGTGTGGAAGGAGAGAATGGATTAGAATGTCTATTTAGTGAAATAATTACAGAAAACTTCCCCAATTTGAAGAAAGAGATGTCCAAGTAGAAGAAGCACATAGAACTCCTAACAGCCTTGACCAGAAAAGATCTTTACCACAACACATTATAATCAAACTTTCCATAGTAAAACATAAAGACGAGATCGGGCATGTTCAGGGTGGTACGGCCGTAGACAGTAAAACATAAAGAAAAGATTCTAAAATGTGAATGAGAGAAATGCCAGTTACTTTCAGAGGATTTCTAATTAGACTCACAGCTGGTTTCTTATCAGAAGCCCTGCAGGCTAGAAGAGAATGGTGTGATATAGTCCAAGTATTAAAAGAAAAAAAAAAAAAACAAAAACCTGTCAACTCAGAATACTGTACTCCGCAAAGCTCTCATTCATGAATGAAGCTGAAATAAAGAATTGTATAACAAACATAAATTGAAAGAATCTGTTGCCACTCATCCAGCCTTGCAAAACATGCTTTAGGATGTGCCACACAGAGAAATGCAGGAAGAAAGCCATCATTATGGAAAAATGTGAAGGCAGAAAAACCTCTGGTAGAATTAAAAGAAATAAGAAGTAAACAAGATGAATATTTTTGTTTTGTTTTGTTTTGTTTTGTTTTTGACAGGCAGAGTGGATAGTGAGAGAGAGAGAGACACAGAGGGAAAGGTCTTCCTTTGCCGTTGGTTCACCCTCCAATGGCCGCTGCGGCAGGCGCAATTCGCTGATCCGAAGCCAGGAGCCAGGCACTTCTCCTGGTCTCCCATGCGGGTGCAGGGCCCAAGCACTTGGGCCTTCCTCCACTGCCTTCCCGGGCCATAGCAGAGAGCTGGCCTGGAAGAGGGGCAACCGGGATAGAATCCGGCACCCCAACAGGGACTAGAACCCGGTGTGCCGGCGCCGCAAGGCAGAGGATTAGCCTGTTAAGCCACGGCACCGGCCAAGATGAATATTTTTGGAAAGATTGCAGAGCCAAGATATTATTTATCAATAATCACCTTTAATGTAAATGGCCTCAACTCTACATTTAAAAAATATAGTCTGGCTGAATTGATTTAAAAACAAACACATCTATTTGCTGCCTACAAGAAACACATCTAACCAACAAAGAGGCATGCAGACTGAAAGTGAAAGGATGGAAAAGATATTCCATGCTAACGGAAAGCAAAAAAGGTGTCGCCATCCTAATATAAGACAAGATAAACTTTAACATAAAAACTGTTAAAAGAGATGAAGAAGGTCATAATGATTAAGGGATCAATTCAACAGGAAGAAGTGACTAAAATAAATGTATATGCACCCAATTACAGGACACCTGGCTATTTAAAAGAATTGTTAACAGATCTAAAAGGAGACATATTCTCCAATACAATAGTAATGGGGACTTAAACACCTCATTTTCATCAATGGACAGATCACCTAGACAGAAAATCAACCAAAAAACAACAGAGCTACTCAACACTATGGATCAAAATGACCCAGTGGATATTCACAGAACTTTTCACCCCATAGTTGCGGAATATACATTCTTCTCATAGGTGTCTGGAACTTTCTCCAGGATAGACCATATGCAAGGTCATTAAGCAAGTCTCAACAAATTAAAATAAATGGAAATTGTACCACGCATCTTTTATGACCACAATGGAATGAAGCTGGAATTCTGAAGGATTTCTAGATCATATGCAAACTCATGGAGACTGAACAACATGTTTCTGATGAATAGCGGGTCACAGAATAAATCAAAAGAAAAATTAAAAAATTCTGGAAATAAGATGATACATCATATTAAAACTTGTGGGATACAGCAAAAGAAGTGTTAATAGTGAAGTTTATAGATGAAGAAATTGGAAAGGAACCAAATAAATGAGCTATCAATGCATCTCAAGGACCTAGAACAACAACAACAACCAACCAAACACAAAATTAGTACGAGGAAAAAAAATTAAAATTAGAGAAGAAATAAACAAAACTGAAACAAAAAACACAAAAGATCAGTGAAATGAAGAGCTGTTTTTTGAAAAAATAAACAAAATTGATACACCACTGACCCAACTTAAAAAAAAAAGAGAGAAGACCAAAATCAATAAAATCAGAGATGAAAAATGAAACCTAACAACAGATACCACTGAAATAAAAAGAATTGTCAGGAATTACTACAAAGAGCTGATTGTCAATAAATTCAGAAATCTAGAAGAAATGGATAGATTCCTAGACACATACATTCTACCAAAAATTGAGTCAGGAAGACATAAAAAACCTAAACAGACCAATAACCAAGACAGAAATTGAATCAGTAATAATGACACTCACAAAAAAGAAAATCCCAGGAGCAGATGTCTTCACTGCTGAATTCTACCACTTAAAAAAGAAATAATTGCGATTCTTCTCAAGCTATTCAAAACAATTGAAAGGAGAGAATCTTCCCAGGCTCCTTCTGTGAAGCCTGTATCGTGTTAATTCCTAAGTGAGAAAAAGACGCAACAGAGAAAGAGAACTACAGATTAGTATCCCTGAGGAACATAGATGCAAACACCCTCAGTGAAATACTAGCCAATAGAATCCAACAACAAATCAGAAAGATCATTCACCCGGCTAAGTGAGATTTATCCCTCATATACAGGGATGGTTCAACATTTACAAATCAATGGATGTGATGCATTACATTAATAAACTGGAAAACAAAAACCATATGGTTGGGGCTGGTGGTGTGGCCTAGCAGGTAAAGCTGTCACCTACAGTGCCAGAATCCCAAACAGGCATGGGCCCAAGTCCCAGCTGTTCCACTTCTGATCCAACTCTCTGTTATGGCCTAGGAAAGCAGTGGAAGACGGCCCAGGTGCTTGGGAGATCAGGAAGAAGTTCCTGGCTCCTGGCTTCGGTTTGGCCCTGCTCTGGCCACTGTGGCCATTTAGGGAGTGAAGCAGCACATGGAAGTTCTCTCTTTCTTCCTATGCCTAGACCTCTGCCTCTGCATCTCTGTGGATTTGCCTTTCAAATACATACATAAATTTAAAAAAAAACTATATGGTTATTTAAATAGGTGGAGAGAAAACATTTGATAAAATACAACATCTTTTCATGATAAAAACTTTAAAATTTGTGTATTGAAGGAACATTCCTCAACACAATCAAGGCAATTTATGATAAACCCACAGTGAACATCCTACTGAATGGGGAAAAGCTGGAAGCATTCCCCGTAAGATCCGGAACCAGACAAGGACACAGCCTCTCATCTTCGCTATTTGATATAGTCCAGAAAGTTTTAGCCAGAGCCATTAGACAAGAAAAAGAAATCAAAGGAGTACAAACTGGAAAGGAGGATATCAAACTATCCCTATTGGCAGATGACATGATTCTATATATAGGGAATCCAAAAGACTCCACTGAGAGATTATTGTTAACTCATAAAAGAATTTGGTAAGCTCAAAGGACATAAAATCAACATGAAAAAATCAGCAGCCTTTGTATACACAGACAATGCCATGGCTGAGAAAGAACTTTTAAGATCAGTCCCATTCACAATAGCTCCCAAAATAATTAAATATCTTGGAATAAGTTTAACTTAGGATGTCAAAGATCTCTACAATGAAAATTACAAAACACTAAAGAAAGAAATAGAAGAAGATACTAAAAAATGGAAAAACCTTTCATGTTCATGGATTGGAAGAATAAACAACATCAAAATGCCAATACTACCAAAAGTAATGTATAGATTCAATGTGATCCCAATCAAAATACCAATGACATTCTTTGCAGATCTAGAAAAATTATGCTAAAATTCATATGGAAAAACAACAGACCCCAAAGAGCTAAAACAATCTTATACAACAAAAACAAAGCTGGAGGCATCAAAATACCTTATTTCAAAACAGATTACAGGGAAGTTATAATTAAAACAGCCTGATACTGGGACAAAAACAGTCTTGTAGACTAATGGGACAGAATAGAAACTCCAGAAATCATCTCACACACCTAAACCATTTATTTTTGAAAAAGGAGCTAATATCAAACTAGCTATTCTTTAAATTATAATTTTTACCCATTTTTTCCATAGTAAATTCATAAATTTCTGTGTGCATGTAGCTGTTTGCATATTTAGACATCCACGAAGATATAGATATACACACACACACACATGTAAAACTCCTATTCTACATTCAGTGTTGTGCTTTTGGGCTTTTTAAAAAAAATTTATTTGACAAATAGAGTTAGACAGTGAGAGAGAGAGAGAGACAGAGAGAAAGGTCTTCCTTCCATTGGTTCAGCCCCCAAATGGCCGCTACGGCCAGTGCTGAGCCGATCCGAAACCAGGAGCCAGGTGCTTCTCCCTGGTCTCCCATGCAGGTGCAGGTGCCCAGGCACTTGGGCCATCCTCCACTGCCTTCCCAGGCCACAGCAGAGAGCTGGACTGGAAGAGGAGCACCCGGGGCTAGAACCCAGTGCCCATATGGGATGCCGGCACTGCAGGCGGAGGATTAACCTAGTGAGCCACAGTGCTGGCCCCTGTGCGTCTTAGTATTGTCACTAAATTTGTGATTGAAAGTTTTCCCAATGACCTTCCAGGGAAAAAATTAAAGACATATCCCTCACAAAAGCATATGCTGTATTTTAATAGAAAATGAAAATAAAATCATTGTACATTTTGAATAACTATATATAGGGGATAGAGGAAAGGGTAGCATCATATTACTAACATTAGTTCACACAGAGAAATTAAGGGTGACAAGAAAATGACTCAGTTTTTTTTTTTTAATTTCTGTATTGCTTAAATTTTATAATACCTATGTATGTACTAATCAGATTTAAATAATTCTACTTTATCATTTGTAGCAAGAGGAAAATTTGAATTTAGCACATTTATTTCATGCCTACCACCCCAAGTGTGGTGCTGAGAACACAATGAGTAAGATTCAATGTCAGTCCTCAATGACTCTTAATGTAATACAGTGTGAGGAAAATACACAAAGTGCAGTCGCAATTAATATGCATGGTTATTGAGAGCATGAACTCTTTTCTCAGTATGACAGCACCTAGCACATATTATTTAATAAGTGATGGATCACTGAATTAACAAATGATATGTGTGGTACCATGGGTCACAAGAGAAAAACAGACAATTCTACATGGCGGGAGGAGAGGAGAGAGCTAGGGATACATACAGGATACGGTTCAGTCAACTTTTTTGAGTTGTAGATGTTCATCAGGACTGCTAAGGAACAGACATAGAGAAATGCGGACAAAATAAGTCACATATGGCAAAATAGAATCCTCTGGCATGATTAAGGAATGGAAGTTAGTCAACACAATTGCAGCACACAGTAAAAAAGCGATGGCTGGATTTGGAAAGCAGGCAGGAAAAGACATAAACTGTAGCTTTGTTCACTGTGATAAAACATTTAGGTTGGAATTAGATCAAAAAAGGACAGAAAAAGGGCTCGTGCAATCAAAGGAATATTTCTGTCTCTGAATGAATTTATGTATTTTGTTATACAGTCTAGTGTGAGTCTATATCACTCATGTGTCATTGAGTGATAAGACTATGCTTTCAGAAATTAGTTGCAAGGCAACATCCTTGCTGTGTGAAAGCCGTAGAGTATACTTAAAGAGACCTATGATATCACTAGACAATATCATCTTATGAGACTCCATTATGCAGCACATGACTGTGTAGGTTGTTGGTCATACTCTTCCTCTCTGAAACTGGAGAAAAGGAGTGTGTCCTACACCAGTAGGTAAAGGGGAGAGCCGACTGAGCTAAGTTGCTTAAAAAGAATAGAGAGGAGTTTACTTAATATATTCATTGTATGATTCTCTTGAGACTTCAGGAAGTGGCGTCAAAGAAATCAAATCTCCATGAAATTGCTTAGTATTTATCCTGCTGTCTGTCCATGAAGAGTGTAATATGTTAGTTATCTGACAAAGCCGTGTCATGGCTACCCTTTGAACCCCAAACTTTTCAGATATTACCAACTCTCTTATTGAACTGGAAGCCATTTCCTACAGAATGTTAACCCTTCTGAGTAAACATGAATGTGTAGATAGCAGTAACTAGAATCCTTTTTTATTTATTTTATACAATTTCACTTAATTTTAAGTGAGGACACATTTTGAGCCTGTTAATCTAAGGAAGTAATTTAGTGATAAATTCTACTGACTCTGCAGTTTCAAAATAAGAATGAAGAAACTGGGAAATCTTGTTGAACTGCTTCTCTTTTTTCATTTCAAAGTTGACTCAATTACCTCTTCACCTCTTCCTTCTGTTTGTTTAGACATGTTAAGATTCATGAATGAGAGTCCATTTCTTTCCCCAAATTTCTGAAACAAGTATTAATCTCAATCCATAAATACAATTAAGTAGAAAAACTCAGTTTATTTTCTATAATTCAACTCAATTCCTTTTTTAATATTTACTTATTTATCTGGAAGACCAAGTCACAGAGAGAGAGAAGGAGAGACAGATAGAGAGAGAGAGGTGTCTTCCATCCACTGTTTCACTCCTGAAATGGCCACATTGGCCAGTGCTGGGCCAGTTAAGAGGCAGGAGCCGAGAACTTCATTCCTATATCCCAAATAGGTACAGACGGCAAGCGATGGGTCATCTTCTACTGCTTTCACAGGCACAATAGCAGAGAATTGGATTGGAAGTAGAGCTGCTGGGTCACGCATCAGTACCCATATGGGATGCCAGCATTGAAGGTGGAAGCTTAACCTACCACACCACATGCTGGCACCTCAACTTAATTTCTTACACAGAATGCTTGTTCCACCATTGATGATAACATAAACTTCATAAACATTCAGGATTTCTTCTTTGTGATTATTCTACAGCTTCAGTTCCATGATCTTATACAAGAAAGGGAAGTTGGAAGAATGGAGCATGCAGGTTGGAGAGAGGGAGCAATCTGCTTTCAGTCAGTTGTCCACACTGATTTTCACTGGAACATCCATTATTCCCTTCTGCCTGGTTCCCTTCACATTCAGGGATGCTTTGCTATTCTGAGCCATGATTCAGGCATGGAAATTTTTAACCATACTGCATATGGGGGCCATCTGCCATATATACTCACAATCATTTTTTCTTGGGTCTTGTGCCTTTCAGCAGTACTGCAATATAGAGTTTTCATGTGCCTTTGGGACACATAGACTTCTATGTTTCATTTCCCATTTCTCCTTCATGCAGCCCAGAGGTCTCTTTATGAGGCAAGCTGGTATAGGGTTGCATTTTGTGTGCTAGTTTATTTCCAGGTAATCTGTCTTTCTTTGAAATTTTTTTCTTCCAAGTATTTATATTTTTTTGGTAAACAAAAATTCAGAAGGACTTGTGGGGAGTTAAAGGAAACAAAAAAGATAATATTTCAAAATGTTTACCCACTATGTTTTTATATATCATGAGATCATCCTTTTTTGCTAGAGAACAGTGAAATTGGTAAAGAACTTTGCAATTTATAAATATCCTTTCATTGGGCAGGGGCTGGGAAACGGGCTTATAATATACACCCATAGACTCAAAATCAGATGGATTTGACCAATGTTTACTGAACATTTCCTGTTAGGGAAATATTTTGCAAAATGCAATGTTAAAAATTAAGATTGCTATCCTAGATGAATTTCCAGTCTAGTGAAGAAGATTAAGGCATAAACAAATAACAGTAATGCAAAACCTAAACATGATTCATCTGCCCACATGAGTCATAAACACAGAGCTTTTAGAGCACTGAGAAGGTGATTAATTTTAATCAAGAGACTGGGGAAGACTTGACTTAGAATTGAATGACTGCCTACTTGTAAGAGAATGTTAACAACTCTCTGGGCATTCTCTTTATTCTCTGAGCAATTTGGGCTAAGGGTAGAGAATTGCTCAATGCTTCTTCAACCCCTGACAGAAGCATTTGTGTGCCTAGCAGTGTTGAGAACTTAAAGATAGATTATTTTTCTATTTTTCTAGATAGATTTATTTGCTTAATTAATTCCTAATTCTAAGGAATTCTTCACATTAGCTTATGCTTAGATGTCTCCATCACCCCCACAACATCACTCTTGGTGGTTATCCACTATTCTAATTTTATGTGTGCCATATCCAGGTCCTATATCTTCTTGCATTGTAGGGGTGATGATTCTGTCTGTTTCTATCAATCTTTTTTTAATATTTTCATTTGCCCTTCTTTTTTTTAACATCTGAAATACTGATTTCAAATTTTATACAACTGGGGCCAGTGCTGTGTTGTAGAAAGTTAAGCCTCCTCCTGCAGTGCCAGCAACCCATGTGAGTGCTGATTCAGGTCCCAGCTGCTCCACTTCTGATCCAGCTCCCTGCTAATGAGCCTAGGAAGGCAGTAGAAGATGGCCCAAGTATTTGGGTCACTGTACCCACATGGGAGAACTGGAAGAAGCTCCTGGTCATTTGGGAGTGAACCAGCTGATGAAGATCGATCTCTTCTTCTTCTCTTTATTCTCCCTCTCCTTTTACTTCTCTTTCTTTTTCTTTTTAAGATTTATTCATTTATTTTAAAGGCAGAATTACAGAGAGAGAGAAGGAGAGACAGAGAAATCTTCCATCTGCTGGTTCACTCCCCAAATGGTCGCAATGGTCAGAGCTGAGCTGATCCAATGCCAGGAGCCAGGAGTTTCTTCTGAGTCTCCCACATGGGTGCTCAGGGACTTACATCATCTTCCACTGCTTTCCCAGGAGCATTAGAGGGAGCTGGATCCAAAGTGGAGCAGCTGGGACTCATACTGGCACCCATATGGGATGCCAGTGTGCAGATGGCAACTTAATCTGCTACGCCACAGTGCCGGCTCCAGGAAAGTCAATTTTTCTCTTTCTTCTTCTCTCTCTGTATCCTTGTCTTTCAAATAAATTAATAAATATTTGTTTTTTAAATTTAAGCGATTTCATGTTTGGAATTCCCTGATTAGATACACTATGTTCAGAAGCCATAGAAAAATCTAATGAGCAACATGATAAAAGAGGAAATGATATTTCCTTAAAAAAAAAAAAAAAACCTTTAAAACCTTAAATATATATCCCCTAAGTGAATAATCGAGCATGAAAATGCTACACACACTGACTGTTTCCAACAATAAGGCTTTCTGGAAAAGAAAAAACTATGGAGATAGTAAAATGATCAGTGACTGGCGAGGGTAAAGAGAATGGAGGGATGAATAGATGGAACACAAAGACTTTTAGGGCAGTGGGACTGTTTTGCATAGTTCTACAATGGTGGATCAATGTCAGTTTACATTTGTACAGATGCATAGGATGTATCACATGAACAGTGAGCCTAATCTGTGGACTTTAGAGGATAATGATGTGTCAACCACACCACTCTAGTGGGGATATCCGTTCAGCAGGCTGTGGAGAAGCTGGGAATATGTGGAAACTCTGCATTTTCTGTGCAATTTTGCTAGATCCTAAAATTGTTCTAAAACAATAGTCTAGTTTTAAAAAGCTAAAGATATTTCTATGCACTGCTTTCTCTACCCCAGCACCCTTCAGTACTGTTGTTAGATTAGTCACAGTCACTGCCTTCTGATTGTCTTTGGCTGTGTTGTCCGTCAGCCTTGGTGAGTGATGTTGTATTTCACTTAACAGAACATAAATTTTAGATAAGACATTTATTATTCTAGTCCATATTAATAATAACAAAAAAGTTTCACTCTCTTTTGCTTCTTGTAGTAAGCATTGTGCCTTGATGTGTACTTCAAAGAGACATGGCATAGATGTAGAAAGGGCAAAAAGAAAGGGAAAAATCAATATGGGGAAATATCATTTCTGATTGCTGTGAACAATTTCAGTGTTCCCTGTTTGTTTTATCACTCAAAGAAAAACTCTGATAAAATACAGGCTTATTTAGCACCATACAAAATGTGTATTTATGATGTGAGAGAAGATAGCTTATCTTGACCAGTCACCATGGTAACTTCTAAAAGCAAAGATTATATCTGATTAGGTTGCCCTTCTCAGAAGAAATTGACCAGAAAAAAAGAAATCTTTTGAAAAATTTAAAATGGAGGTAAGAAGATACTGGCACTAATTATACCCAGCTGCTCTCCTTCCTGACTCTCCTAATAAGAGTGACTCAGGTTGTTTTCTAGAACTTTTTCAGATTCACAGAGAGCTTTTCAGAGAGTACTCCCTGGTTGGAAAGGTACCCCAGTTTTTCCACAGTTACTGACCCCCAGCCCATCATCAGAATTCTAAATACCTTTGCTATTGTGTGTAAAGATGTTAATGAATTTCCTAAAGAAAAAAAAATAAAAGAAGCAAAACATAATCTGCTCTAAGAATCTGTGGCAAGAAGTAAAGCATTCCTCAATGTTCTGAGGACTGACAGGTGTCAGAAAGCAGGGAAAATTTAAGAAGCCAGATTACTTTGTGGTAGAATTACCTTTCTGGAAGTTGTTAGTGTTTTTGGCATTAAGAAATCTTCCTAAGCAAAATTTGGTGTTTTTTCCTAAGTTTATACTGCCAGCATTAGTGTATGTAAAACACAATGTCTATTCTGCTCTTCCTATTTCATTTTCTAAATAATGTAATAATCAAGTGAATTCATTGGAGGCTTGCTTAATGAAAGAAGAATATCAAGTAGAGGAAATGATAGCTTTACTCCTACTTAACTGAGATGGTAAGATATTATTATAATGATAAAGTAATCTGTAGTTCTGGGTTTAGAAATAATTCCCATAAGGCCTGCAAAATATTTTCAAACATTTTGGTGCTTAATAAACCTGAAAACTGGGTGTTATTAATGCTATTCCAACTACCTGCAGATGAACAATGAGATTGTTTTCTCAACTTAATATAAGGAGAAAAAAAAGAGCCTTTCCATTGAACAAAAGATAAAAAGTAAGAGTCATTCTTTCCTTTTTATTGAAAGGAAGTAGATTTTATTTTGTGACTATACATATAACAAATTTTGGGGGACAACGTGGTAATATACATCAAATTGAAACTGCACAACCCCTTTCCCTATAGATAGATTTCCACTGTATATACAGAAATGTGTTTGAAGATTCTCAACGAAGCAAAAGAAGGGAAGAAATCTAAATGCACTCTGTGTGCGCCAACTTAAGAAATGATGATTTATCCATGTATAGTAATATTACATGTTGTTTTCACAAAGAATAAGGACATGCTTTATGGGCCAACAAGGAATAATCTCCACATATATTTTTAAATAATAGTACTGCAAACACATACACAACATTTAGGGTTTGTTGGGTGTACTCTAAATGCTTTTTAAATATTAACTTAATTCATCCTTATAGCAATTCCATTAAGTAGACTCTCTTTGATTCCTATGTGAATGAATAGTAGCATTGAAAAGTTAGGTAATTTACAATGTCATGATTTTGAGTCCAGAGAGTCTGACTTAAGTCTGAACTATCAGTAACTGAGCAATAAAATAAGGCAGCGTTCAGGATGGTATATATAATGCACGATTAGTATGACAGAAAAGATGTAACACACAAACACAGGCACACACACACATACACACACGCGGTGAATTCAAGAAGGTCATAGTAATTCATATGACAAAACTGTTCATGATTTCACAATTCTTCCCCCCTAAATAAATTTGCCTCCTAATTCCATTTTTCTGTGAACTTTTAAAAATGCCTTTGGATATACAGTTGATCCTCATTATGCACAAATTTGTCTACTTGAAAAAATTGGTAACTCCAAAATCAGTACTTGCAGAATTTTCTAGGTCACACAATGCCCTCTTGTTTCAGCTCCATATCATACAGAAGCTTTCTTTTTTGTGGTCTACCTAGTGCCTGGTCTTTTTCTCAAATTTATATTTCTTGTTGATTACTTTTTTAATGATTTTTGTATGATGACCCCCAAGTAAAGTGCTGAAGTTCTGTTCAGTGTTTATAAGCACAAAGCCACTGTGATGTGCCTTACAGAGACAATGTGTAAATCACATAAACTTTGCTCAAGCATGAGTTACAGTACTGTTAGCAGTGAATTCATTGTTGATTAATCATAAATAAGATTTATTTAAATAGAAACAGACATGCAAGATTATGTGCTGATCAGTTGATGGCTGTGTTGTGACTACAGGCTTTTGGGAACCCAACTGTATTTCTTATAGGAGCAGTGGAACACTAGTTGCTAACTAAGTGTTCATGGAGACAATAGAACACACATACTGAATATACAGAGAAGAAATGTGTGTGTGTATCATGTTTAGGAAAATTTTAAAAATATAATATATTAAATTTATTCAGTGGACCTTAGGCATAGAAACTAACATAATGGACTTTAGAAGTGGGAGTAATATTTACTTTGAACCTCACGAAATTTTACCATATCACTTATTGAAATGTTTTCATGCTAACAGTACAGAGAAGGGAAACGTTTTCAAAAGTTCTCCTTAATCATAGCTTCTTGCAAATGATTTTCTAAATAACTTTCTAGACTTTAAAAACACAGAATAGACATTACTATGCCAGATCTTGCTTTTGTAAGCTTTATAAGCTAAACTTCTTTCTGGGTCAAAACATGAGGAGATATCTGTTCCTCCCTTTCTGTGTATATCCCACAAATACGGCCCCACAGCCTCACTCCGCAAGTCACAAATTTCTCTTTCCAGACTGTCCACCCACACCTGGAATTTCTGCAAGAGTCTTACAATAACATTTTTAAGACAAAATCATGCTACAACTTCCGAGATTTAACACAAGAGTATAGAAGGGCGTATGTAAAGACATGAGGGAAAATCTGAAAGATTTTGCTAATTT
Organism: Lepus europaeus; assembly: GCF_033115175.1. Taxonomy (NCBI): domain Eukaryota; kingdom Metazoa; phylum Chordata; class Mammalia; order Lagomorpha; family Leporidae; genus Lepus; species Lepus europaeus. The sequence continues at coordinate 29,248,146 of NC_084836.1, read as the reverse complement.
TTATTTCTCAGCTGCAATCATAAAATTTTTATTACAAAAAATGGAAGAGGAAAAGAATCAACCTTGAGTCAGTTACAAATTGGGCATTTTGCATTTTTATTTGATCTCACGCTACTGGAGGGAGAGATGATTATTCCCACTTTACCAATAGAGAAGAGAGCCTCAAAGTGATTAGGCAGCTTCCACATATCAAGCCATTTTGCCTCTAGAAAACAAGAAAGGAAACCCTTTCCAACTCTCATCTTTGGGCTGAATGCTTATGAATATTTCTGTCTAAATCCAAACACTTGATTATTCTATCCACAGGTGATTGGGCCACTTTATATCGAGATGTCTAATTTGTACAACACCAAATGATTTTCAGCACCTCCAAAAACCACATAGCAGAAGTAATGTGAACCCCAGAATACACCAGTCAGACTGTGGAGGTCTCAAATGCATACCACTCATTCTGTTAGAAACTGAAATTTTAACTTTTTCCATTTATCCATCTTTCCTAATGAAACTGCACTTCAACAGAGTTAAGATTTTGCTTCGTTGTTCAAGAAAATACCATTTTTCTACTGACAGATTAAGGGAAAAAAAGCTGCTGCAAAGTTAGAGCTACTGAAGATAATGGCTCCTAGGATTTAGTTAACTTGAATTTAAATCAAGTCAAGGAATTTTTCTTGTGATTATACTTAAATTAGACCTACTTATGTGCAACATTATATGTAATTATTAGTTTGAGTTGTAATGCCCACTGATTTCCTCTAGAGGGAGAATGAAACAAGAATAGACATAGTATTTATGAAGTGAGTGAATTAGAATAATTCTGAAGATTTTTTTTTTTTTTTGGCAGAAAGAAATCCTTCTGCTAAAGCTGTCATAAACAAAAGCATAGAATGTCTAGTTTAATTTTGGCATATTTTTAAGTAGCTGAATCAGCATCTGTAATAAATGAGATTTAGTTTGCTTTTAATTTTCAAATATGAGAAAAAATACTATGCATTCACACAGTTTAAGTCATTTTACTCCTAGTAAATTGCAAAAATGTCTATATTAAAATATAGATGATGAGTTGCTGCACCATTTTTTACACCTGTGCATGTAATTCTTAGGATTCATGAAATAAACATGATGCCCATCTACTCAAATATACATGCAAAGCAGCCCAAGAAGTGGAGCAGTTCTGGAAAGCAAATTATCAAATACTCTATAAGACAGTGCAAAATATTAAATTTCAAGATCACCTGGCCTCCCCCAGCATTTCCTTAAGTTGGTCAATATTCTGTTAAAATGATCCATTCTTTTAAAGTTTAGAGACCTAGAGAAAACATAGCCAAACAAGTGTTTATGTATATTGCAGCAGAACTGAAATCCAGGTAGTTTCATTGTTACAAAATCTTAAGAAATAAACATTCAAGGGAGATGAGATCACTATCTTCAGAAATAAAGCTTTCCAGGAGAAAAACAGCCATGAAAGGAAATTATCCTCTCTCCCAACAATACAGTGATCAGCCTTTCCCACTTTCTTCCGATGAGAAGGTGATGTCACTGGTCAGAAGCACTGGCCTATTTTCTGTTCTGCCTATGGAGGGTTGAATTGGATGAAAATAAACATCTTATATAACAGGCCGGCTGGGCTTTCTGCCTTTTCTTTTCCCAAGGAGATTTTCCCAGCATGTATTCTGCATGTACAATTAACATTGGCTAAATTTCAGCTGAAAAATCTGTTAGGTTTATAAGCAGATTAACAAATACAGCCCATGGATGCTGCCTGCCACCCTTTGCCACTCCTCCCTCACACACACGCACACACACACGCACATCACCACCACCACCATCACCGCTAGTATCACTGCCACCGCAGCCACCGCCACTACCACTACCACCACCTCACCTCCTCTTCTGTAATCAAAACAGCTTCGCACCGAAAGAGAAGGGAAACGGACAAGTTATAATTAAAATTGGTCTTCCAACAGTTGAAACAAAATAGCAGATTGCAGATTAGAGCAATTGACCTGTTCCAGGGATGTAAGCCACACATCCTCCCCTCAGGGCTTATTTTCTCAGAACTGGAGAAAATGAATCAACGATTGTGAACCTAACCAGAAAGATGCATCCCTACGCCTTGAGTGGTGACCCTTACTCTTACGAACGGAGTAAACCCAGAAAGGGACATTTTTCAACTGTGACTTGGGAATAATTAACAAAAACTCTGGACCTTTTTGTCCTAAATCCTGTTGTGTGTGGAGGGGTTTATCAATCTTTAGGCTTTGGCATTTACTGTAGAGGCTTCTTGCACAGAGAATACGTAAAACTGAACAATCAACTTGAGTTTCGTCATTCCTGAAGGTGCAATAAAACTGGAAATGCCAAAGAGCTGAAAAAGAAAACATGTGCCTGAGCAGCCTGGATGGAGTGCAGAGATCAGAAATGCAGTTCTAGTGGTTTGGATGAGCATTTTAACCGACCTTCCGATCATAGTTTCAGAGAAAACCTCAAATGCTAATATTCGCTCAGTAAATATCTGAATACCTGCCATGTACCCCACAGCTGCCAAATATTGAATAATTTAGTATAGAACTGAACTTAGACTATAAGATAATTTTTGTATTGCTAAACATAAATATAAATATTATCCATTGTAGTTCAAGAAAAGAAAACTGGGTGAACAAAACGGGGTAAATGAATTAAGATTATCTGACTATCTAATCCTTCCAGTGATAAAAGATAATCACCATTTTTCTATCCCAGGTAGGAACCACTTTAGAAAGGGCTAAAGAGAAACTCTATTTTACTTGATGTGTATCCGTGGTGTCAAGTCATGAAAGCCAGGCCTGTGCCTATGTGTGCATCACTGTGTATTCATGCAGAAGTAGTTAGCTAGGTTCACAGGCCACCCCACCTCATATAATGTTATGAACATATATAACAACACCAGTAATTTTTTGTTTGGAGGTAAAATATGCTTTTGAAAATCAGCTCATTTGGAAAGATCATTGAATTTGTGGTGTTTATTCTAAAGATCAGCATTGAAATCTCAACTTTGGATTTTATTGCCTGTAAGAACTTAGACAATTAAGTATACTTCTTTAAGCCTCAATTTTCTCATTTATGATGTGAAGACAATGGTGCTTTTAAGAGATACTGTGAGCAATGAAAAAGAGAACATGTGCTAATGTAACTAACAGCACGCAGCAAATGTTTGGCAATATTTGAGTGTGTATATATTTGACTTTGTTCAAAGCCATACATTTTCTTCCAGGAACTACCCAAAGAATCAGGTTTCAATTATTTAATACTAACAGAAAAAGAAATTAAACTTTTTGATTTCTTAGAACAATTATTTATTTACTTGGCTTAAGGATTTATAACAATTCACTCATGCCTTTTGATATATAAATATACAGTGATATTTGCATTGAATGAGTGTATTCACATTAATTTGCTATTGTTGACTCAAAAAACACTTTTTGAATGCTTATTTTATGTTTAATAGAAAGAAGAAAAACTGCTTTGGTAGTTTATTGTCTTCAGGGAGATCTCACAGTTCTTGGGGCAATGATAAATTAAAGATTAACAGTTAGAAGACATTTAATAATTATTTTATTATGTAAGATAAAAGTGCTCCGAGTGCTGTGTGGCAATGTAATTGAATTATAAACAGTGATTGCTTTCATATGTGTTTCCAAGATGGCAGAAATATTTTTGAACATGGAAGAAAATTGTTTATGAGAATTTAATATAGAATTTTTATCTTCTCAAATATTTCTATGAATTTAAAAAATATCTTTAACAATTTTAAAGAACTCCAATCTAGGAAGATTTACAGCTATTACTTCAGAAAACTTAAAAAGAGCATCTTCAGATAAATAATAATAACCACATGTATTTTTTTTTAAATGTACAAAAGAGTAAGTTGCAAAAATATTTTCATGCTATAGTTCTGTAAGATAATTTTAAAAAATGAAATTGTGGTCCCTTTCTAGAAGATTTGAGTCACAAATGATGATGATAAAAGTTGATGATAAAAGCTTATTGACTTTACATTTTGAGTTTCATTTTGCTATTTCCTAGGAAACTCTGAAGGAAATTTAGGTTTTATAGACTAGGAAAGGAAGGAGAAACCCAGGTTTCTTTGTGCAGAATCGCAAGTCCAGATGCTGACTTTTTTCTTCATGAAAATTCATAATGTATCTATTATGGCTCCCTAATTAAAGTCACACATGTATGAATAATGTTTTAAAAATCAGTCACTATCCACTTTACATATGTTAACAAATATTATATTTTAGAGTCTTTTTTTGCCAAGTAGCTCAGTGTGCTACATAACTTACAATGAAGTAGGTATACTAGCTATTTTTTTTTTGCATTGATTACTTTTGGAGATTTTATAACGTTAAGAAATAAAAAAGCTACAGCTACACAGTTTCTAAAACCCAATTAAAATTTATGACTAAAAATACATGTTTTATTTTCTTGTGCTTCCAAGGAGCTGTAACCTTTAATTCATTCAACAACTTTATTTATTTATTTATTTATTTATTTATTTATTTTAAATATCTACTTAATGCTAGTCACTCTTGGAAGCATCTGCAATGTGTTTGTGAACAAAGCTGAGAAAATAATGTCTCAACTTTGGTTAACATTCTGAATCAACACTAATCTAGAAATACAAGTTAACCTTATAACACATTAGAAAATAGCAGATGCTGTGGAGAGCATTGGAACAGGGTGCTTGGTTGGAGAAAGGATTGTTTTCGATGCAATAGTTAGGGTTGTCCTTATTGCCACTTAAACAAAGATGTGAAGGAGGTAAGGGAGATGAAATTTGAGCACAACACCAATTATCTAGAGTCTGACTCTACTGTTAAGTTGGTGATTCTAGCCAAGTATTTTGTTTTCTATCTGTAAATTAAGAATAAGATAAATATTTGCTCGAGAGTGTGATAAGGAACAATAAGATCACTTATTCCACGAATACATTGCTCAGTACCAACCAAGGGCAAAGCACTAAATATGAATAGCACACAATCTTCCTGGGGGAACTAGGTTCATTCCAATAAGGAGTCCATTCTAGCAATGAACAATGACACTACATTTCAGGGCTTTCTGAGGATTGTTGCCATGTAGTCTGCAAGCAAATAGATATCATAACACAGACTTGCCTTGCCTTTCTCACCTTCTTCAGCCTCTGTGCCATTGCACTTGGCTGAATCCATTTTCCCAAAGCCTTGTCTTGTCTTTTCCTTGATTTTTGCTGTCAACTATCCTTCTGTATCTTTTCCTTCTCAGTCTTTCATTCTCACCTGTTCATTTTCTCCTTAAGATGCTTTATAAATTATGTGGGTTTTTCAAATTTATTTTTTGTTTACTTGAAAGAGTTACAGAGAAAGAGAGAGAGAGAGAGACCCTCCCTCCGCTGGTTCACTCTCCACATGTCCGCAATGGCCAGGGCTGGTCTAGGACAAAGCCAGGAGCCAGGAATTTCATCGGAGTCTCCCAAATGGGTGCAGGGGCCCAAGCACTAGGGGTTGTCTTCTACTGCTTTCTCAGGTGCATTAACATTATCAGGGAGCTGGATCAGAATTGGAGCATCTGGGACTAGAATCAATATCCGTATATGATTCTGGCATTGCAGGCAGTGGCTTAACCTGTTACACAACCACGCTGCCCCTAAACAATGTAGTTTTAAGAATTGTAAGTCTTTTTTGTCTTTCTCTGTTCATTCTTTCCAAAGACAATGTAAGTATAACTGATTTTAAACATCACCTCTAAAGAGACTTCTACCGCATTACCTTACACAAATCTAAATTGGTAAGATATAACAGTATGCGCATGGAGAACAAAATAACTTTTATATTGATGAACATTAAAAAGGAAAACAAGCTTTACAGGGACTACAATATGCCAGCTAACTGGACCTCATGATTCCTTGTCCACCCACTGCCATCATGGACTGTGACAAATTTCGCCTTGAATATCCTCCTGGGATTATGATAGGAAATGTAAATTAGAACCATGGTTTCTGTCGCTAAGGCTAAAGTTTTATTCCCTAATCTTTAGTCTATCCCAAATTATATAAGCAGTCAAATTGTTCAATATTACATTTAAGCAATTCTCCAGTAAAACTAAAGTACATTAGGAAACACACATAATAAAAAGCATGAAGACTCCAATGAAAAATTCAACCAGTTTTAAATGACTCAGAGAAACATTGAAGATTAAATGAAATTTCAAGTTGAATTCTAAAAATCAAAAGAATTAAAATAAAAACAAAATGCCATATGAATGAATAGGTCACAAAAAGAAGAGCCAAAAATTCATTCCCTTCATTCTCTTCATTTTGTTTTCTTCTTAGTCTTGGATAGAGAAGTTTTTGATGCCTGTGTGGAGTAGAGTTCCTTTAGAGTCAAGTCTAAGCTATCGCTTGAGGAGTGAGTATGTTTCTTTCAAACATCAGAATTTTATGCCTCATTTTTAAGAAGAAATTTTACTTGTTATCTACATACACTTTCTTTTTTTCATAGAGAGCTTTTATTTAAAAAAACATAAATTTTGAAAGTACAAATTTGGGATTATAGTAGTTCTTACCCCCATAACCTCCCTCCCACCCACAAGCCATCCCATCTCCTACTCCCTCTCCTATAACATTCTTCATTAAGATTCATTTTTAATTACCTTTATATGCAGAAGATCAACTCTATACTCAGAAAAGATTTCAATAGTTAGCACCCACACAGACACACAAAGTATAAAGTACTGTTTGAAGACTAGTTTTACCGTTAATTCTCATAGTACACACATTAAAGACAGAGGTCCTGCATGAGGAGCAAGAGCACAGTGACTCCTGTTGTTGATTTAACAATTGACACTCCTGTTTATGGTGTCAGTAATAACCTGAGGTTCTTGTCATGAGCTGCCAAGGCTATGGAAGCCTCTTGAGTTCACAAACTCCAACTTCATTTAGACAATGCCATAATCAAAGTGGAAGTTCTCTCCTCCCTTCAGAGAAAGGTACCTCCTTTTTTGATGGGCTGTTCTTTCTATGGGGATCTCACTCCCAGAGATCTTTCATTTAGGTCATTTTTTGCCACTGTGTCTTGGCTTTCCATGCCTGAAATACTCTCATGGGCTTTTGAGCCAGATTGAATGCCCTCAGGCCTGATTCTGAGGCCAGAGCATTTGTCATTCCTTGAGTCTGCTGTGTATCCCACTTCCCATGTTTGATCACTCTCTCCTTTTTAATTCTACCAATTATTATTAGCAAACACTGTTCTTATTTATGTGATCCCCTTGACACTTTATCCTATCTTTATGATAAGTTATGAACTTAAACTGTTCACTTTAACTAGTAAGATGGCATTGGTACCTGCCAACTTAAACATACAGTTTCAATTGAGAACAATTTGTACCTAGTGAAATATACAGATCTTAACTATAGAGTTCAACCAGCCTTGACAAATGATGTATCTACTGTTCCTCAAGAAGCAATCATGGTGACTGCTGTTGTGACTTGTTTCAGCATATTTTTGAAATTCATCCATGTTATCATGTGTATTAGTAGCTCATTTTCTTTTCATTACTGAGTAGGATTCTACTATATAATTGTACTAGAGTGATCTTTTTAAAAATTGATTAATTAAAATTTAAAAGAGAATTACAGAGAGAGAGGGAGAGGAGAGACAGAGATGATAGAGAGAAAGAAAGAGAGAGAGAGAGAATGAGAGAGACAAAGGATCTTCCATCCACTGGTTTACTCCTCAAATGGCTGCAGTGGCCAGAGCTGAGCCAATCTGAACCCAGGAGCTAGGAGCTTCTTCTGGGTCTCTCACATGGATGCAGGGGCCCAAGGATTTGGGCCATCTTCCATTGCTTTCCCAGGTGTATCAACAGAGAGCTGGATTAGAAGTAGAGCAGCCAGGTCTCAAACAGGTACCCATATGGGATGCCAGCATCACAGGTGGCTACTTTAACTAGTATGCCACAGTGCCAGTTACACTACAGTTGAGCCTTTATTCAACTGATGGATGCCTGAGATGTTGCTATCATTTGGAGGTTGAAGGGCAGGAGGAGAGAATAGGGGATGGAGAGAGAGAAAAAGAGAAAACATATATAAAACATATCACAGGACAAGGAAACATGTATTTTTATTTTTACTGAATGAACATTTAAGAGTAGAAATTCTTGGTCACAAGATATAATAATGCTTAATTTTATATAAAATGGTCAAATAATTTTCCAGAGTGGAAAATACATATACTCCCAGGGTAATATTGAGAGTTCCATATAATATTCTATATTCCAACCAATGTGTGACAATCTTTTTTCATTTTATCCTATTCTAAGTGCACGGTGTACTCTTGCTGAGGTTTTAATACTTTTGCCTCACAGGATTGTCATACATCCACCCAAGATTATTACAGCATTGGCTTCACATCAGTTAATGTTTCGCAGACAACATTGTTCCCGACACAAGAAGAATTTTTCTCTTATATTACTTATGAATTCAGTATTCAGAAATACTAAAAAAATACTAAAATAGCAGAAACTTGGTATGTGAGTGAAGGAGACAGTAGATGGAGAATAAATTATATATGTGTTCAACCTCATTAGGATGTTAGTCAGTCTAATCTCCCTATAATCCATAACCTAAGGACTTAATCTCCACTGAAAGAAATTAAAGCCTAATAATTTACTATTTGGAGGGCAACAGGGTCTATACATGTGTAATATCACTTTGTTTTAATTTTCCTTCTTAGTCTCACCATGTTTAATAGGTAGCTTCCAAGGTCACCTTGTTCATTATGCTTGTGGAAAGGAATAAAACAGAGAGGATTACATAATCAAGATTTATATGAGATAGGCCTGAAAATAAAACAGCTAAAACTCAATCACATGGATGTAGCTAACTGCAAGAGATCCTAGGAAACAAGATCCTGGAAGCAGAAGAAATGAGCTGAAAACAGCCATAGGTCCTATGGTGCCTGCATCATGTTCTTCACTGAGCCACACATGGAAACTGCCTGTACCTGAAAAGTAGTTTTAAGTTTGTGAAATTCTTTGCTGGAGTCCTCTGACACTATCTAAAAAGTTCTCAAAACTTCCCGGAGGCTCCTCTGTCTATGTTCTCCATCCAAGTACATTTTAAAATAATTTAGTAATTAATTAATTTTTCAAGGAATACAAATTTCATATGTACAACTTTAGGAATATAGTTATTCTTCCCACCTTACTCGACCTCCCACCCACACTGCCATTCCTCCTCCTTCTTATCCCCTTCCCAGTTACAATTCTCCATTAAGATTCATTTCCAATTAACTTTATACATAAAAGACCAACTCTATACTAAGTAAAGATTTCAACAATTTGCACACATGCACACACACAGACAAACTGTTTGAGAACAAGTATCACAGTTAACTCTCATAATACAACTCATTGAGGACAGAGGTCCTGCATAGGGAGTTAGTGCACAGTGATTCCTATTGTTAATTTAACAATTAACACTCTGAATGTATGATGTTAGTGACAACCTGAAGCTCTTGACATGAGCTGCCAAGGCTGTGAAAGCCTTTTGAATTCACAAACTCTGTCAGTATTTAGACAAGGACATAAAAAAAGTGAAAGTTCTCTCCTCCCTTCAGAGAGAAGTACATCATTCTTTGATGGCCACTTCTTTCCATTGGGATCTCACTCACAGAGATCCTTCATGTAATACATTTTTTTTCCACAGTGTCTTGGCTTTCCATGCCTGAAATGCTCTCATTTCAGCCATGACCAGGAATTTTAAGGGCTGATTATGAGGTCAGGATGTTACTTAAGGCAATGGTCATTCTATGAGTTTGCTGTGTGGACTGCTTCTCATGTTGGAACTTTCTCTCCTTTGTAATTCTATCTATATAAGTTAAAAATTCAGTTTTTTAGTCACACTGGGAATATTTCAAGTGCCCAATAATCACTGGCTAGTTGCTATCACACTGTACAGTTTAAATAGAAGAGTATTTATGTCATAGAAAGAAATTTTACTGGACTACACTGGTTGAGGCAGCTTCTTTAGAGGACTATGCCTTCCCACTGTCTCCTTGACTTGTCACCAGTAAATAAAGCTTTTCTTTGAGCAACTCTTGCTTGAGGCTGATTATATTACAACATCTCAAGTAGGCAGACTTTCTGAGTCTACTTAAAATTGGTCACCCAGATGAGATTGTGCTTATCCTGGGACTAGGGGTAGCTGGGCACCAGTGAATGAAGCAATTGGCAGCTCATCCATAGCTCATCCACAGCTTATACACTCTTGGGATACAGTTGTTTTGTCCCATCAACATAGGTTCTTTGATTTGGTGCCTGGCCAAGCTGAGTGGAGGATTCAAGAGGTGAAGTGGCCACCTGACTCATTTCAGTCCAGGGTCTCATGGAATTAAGAAGTGAGTAGTTTGGGACTGCCACTCTGATAAGTGTTTATGGGTTGCTAAAAGTGGAACTCAGGATAGGAACAGGCATGTAAAAGGACAGGCTTTCTGAGACACCAGAATAAACGTGTCAGGTTTTGCTCTGGGAGACTGAGATTCATAAAAGGAGTGGTCCAAGAGATTCCTGACTCTGGTTTCTAGAGTGTTTGACCTTGATCCACAGATGTGGTTAATTCAGATTTGGAGATCACCACAGGAAACAGATAGAAAATGACAAGGAATTTCATGTTTTAGAGTTAATAATAAGAATTGTGATTCCTTTATTCATCTCCACCATACTTTTTTGTCTTATTTTAATCTTCTTTGTTCATGAATTCTCAAGTGGTTTGCAAGCTTTGCTGATTTTCTATGCCTCCATCAGGGTTTCTGGAGCACCATTGCTGGTTTCTGGCAAACTTCTTCTGTGGGACACTGTCCTCATCTTGGTGGGAGGTAGAATTTACTTTGCATTTATTGTTTGGTCCTTTGTATGACCCAGGTTGAAGAGAAAAACTGAATGACAAATAAAGTCTAAACTTTCTGAAAACCCCCTATAGGAAAAAACAAATGACTTGAAAGAATCTTTTCAGATCTATAAAGCTAGCCCTCTGTTTATAGGAGTGACTTGGCTTGGACCAAATCTATCCCTTTGCAATGGCATGATTAGTATTACCTGCATGGCACCTGGGACTGGGAACAGTTCAATTACCAAGACATAGCAGAAGTTGAGAAGACTGGGGCTGGTGCTGTGGCACAGTGAGTGAAGTTGCTGCCTGAGGTGCTGACATCCCACATGAGCTCCACTTCAAGTCCCAGCTGCTCCACTTCCAATCTAGATCTCTGTTAATGTGCCTGGCCACTGTACCCATGTGGGAGATGCGGATGAAGCTACTGGCTTACGGCTTCAGATCAGCCCACGTCCAGCAACTGTAGCCACTTGGGAAGTAATCCAGCAGATGGAAGAGCTCTCTGTCTCTGAATCTCTCTCTGTAACTCTGCCTCCCAAATAAATAAATAAATAAATGTTTTTAAAAAGTTGAAAAGACCAAAAGAAAGATGCCAAGATAAGGTGGCTTTGTTGACCACTGTCCTTCATACTACTCCAGGTAACCGGGGAGGAGGAGGGAAGCCAACATAAGTGAGTAACCTTTGTGTCCAACATGGACCAACGTCAGGCCTCCACCTAAGTTAGGGCCTAACCAGTATGTACACTGCAAAGCAAGAGGAACATTGGACTGGAATGTTCAAGCCACCCTCAGAGAGGAAGGGCCTAGGGCAAACCCAATTCCTTCCAATTCCTCTTAATAGAAGATTGAGGGGAGCAGGAGGTTTCCTCATGACAAAATCCAAATATCTCCCAAGGATCCCCTGGTACCCTAGAGATAGAAGGAGCAAAAGTCAAGTTTTGCTGAACACTAGACCCGCATACTCTGTATGGACTACTGAAAAAGGGGCTCGCTCACTAACAGGGAGAGTCAAGTTAAATGAGTGCCAGGAAAAAGAGAAGTAAAAAGTGTTCTGGAGATTCTGACCTGTAAATTAGGTTCTAAAGCTCTAACTCATTGTTGCATGTTCCTGAATGTTCCATTGCACTCTCAGGGAGAGGCTTGCTAACTAAATTGGCTGCTCCTGTGTATTTAATTCAAGGCCAAGTGAAAAGTGAAGTCCCAAGGGGCTGGGGGCAGCATTCTGGTTCTCCTGTATGAGGCATCTAACTATCCTGAAACCACTCCATAAGTTATTTCAGCTTGGGTTAACACAGGATTATGGGCTCAGGGTCAGGGGGATGGGCTGCCAATGCCTAATCTGTAGAGATGATCCTAAAGCAGATTGATCACTGGCCCAAAGCTAAGCAATATCCTCTGAGACTCAAACAGCTGGAATTCTCTCAGTTTCAAACATATTCATTAGCCAGAGATTGATCAGGCCTTGTAGATATCCCTGTAACACCCATTCTGATGAATACAAGTTGGTACAGGACTTGAGGGCTATGAATGAAGAAGTTCAGGACATTTCTTCTATAGAATCCAGTTCTTATACTCTGTTGGCCAATTTGTCATGGGATAGCAAATAAAGTGCCTCAGAATTAAAGGATGTATTCTTTTGCTTTCCCTTGGACCTGAGTCTCTAGAGCTATTTGCCTTTTAGTGGGAGGATCCAAAAACTTACTGAATGTTGCAGTATTGCAGGATTGTTCTACTATACGGATTGAAAAACTCTTCTTCAATTTTCAGGGGAGTTTTGAGTAGACCTCAGGGAGTACAATTAAAGAAGGGAACAGTCTTATAATATGTGGATGATATTCTTGTTTTAAAGATTTATTTATTTGAAAGAGTTACAGAGAGAGAAAGAGAGATAGCTACAGAAAGAGAAATCTCCCATCTGCTGTTTCACTCCCCAAATGGCTGCAACAACTGGGGCTGGGCCAGGCTGAAGTCAGGAGCCAAGAGCATCTTCTGGGTCTCCTACATGGATGCAGGGGCCCAGGAACTTGGGCTATCTTTCACTGCTTTCCCAGGAGCATTAGCAAGGAGCTGGATTGAAGTGGAGTAGCTGGGACTTGAACTGGCGCCATATGGGACACTGGTGTTGCAGGTGGTGGCTTAAGCTGCTGGGTCACAGCAACGGCCCTGGATGATTTCTTATCATCGCCCTCTCAAATGAGGCTTCTGATAAGACCATAAAAGCCTTGAATTTTCCAGCAGAGAAAGGATAGAAAGTATCAAAAGAAAAGGCATGATATTTTAAAAAGATTTAAGTAGTTGAAAAGCAGATAGAGAGACAGAGAGAGGGAGAAAGAGAGAGTGAGAGAGATCTACCTGCTGTTAACTCTCTAAATAGCCGCAAGAGCCAGATGTGGGCCTAGCAAAAACCAGGAGCAGGAGCTCCATCCTGATCGCTCTCTTGGGTGACAGGAGCCCAAGTACTTAGCTATCTTCAACTACCTTCCTAGTCATATTAGCAGAACGCTATTAGCAGACATGGAGCAGCTGGGACTCAAACCATCACTCCCACATGGCATGCTGACTTAACCTGCTGTACAACACCAATGGCCCCTGAAGGCACAAATTTCCAAAAAGTGTGCAGTATCCAGGCTCTATAATATTCTAGTGACCATAGAGCCTGTCATAAGAATGTAAACTGGCCTTGTTAACTTGGCTCCACCCAAGACCAGGAGGTAATTATAGAGATTTCTCGGATTTGAATATGCAAAGTTCAGCTCATAACAAAACTCTTCTATGACATGCTAAAGGAAAAGAAATCAGCCCTTTTATTGGAATAAACAATGTCATCAGGCCTTTGCAAAGCTAAAGGAGCTTCTGCTGAGGGCCTCTCCTTTATTCTACCTGATCTATAAAAGCCCTTTGACCTGTTTGTACAGTAAAGTCTGCCAATTGTAGTGGGAATCCTAACCCACATGCTGGGCTTATTAGAATGAGTTGTGGCTTATTTTTCTGAACATAGTGTCCTGAGGATGTTGCCTTGCCTACAATGAGTTGAAGTCACCTGTTTGTTCATTAGAGGAGCAGTAAAACTATGGAACAATCTCTACCTGCAGTTAACACCAGATGGCAAATGTTCTGGAAACAAAAGGGCACTTGGTTGACAGGTGGCCAGATGCTGCAGTCAAGCCTTATCACTGGAAACTCCAAACATCACTCAGAATCCCTATCAGAAATGCCACTACATTTCTGCCATCGTCCCATGACCCCTTAACACATGATTGCTCTGAACTAATAGGGCTGATGTACACAAGTAAGAGAGGTCTTAGAAGTGAACATCTGCTTAATGCAGAAGAAATATGGTTTGTAGACAGTAGCAATTTGATGGTGAATCATCAGTGGAGAGAGTATTTGCTGCTGTGTATTTACATGGAACTACTGAAGCTAAGAGTATCACTGCATGTATGTCTTCACAAAACACAGGAATAAAACACCTGAGTGGGGCACTGGATCCAGTAATAAGAAAGACTTTGGCCATCCATGCTGATTCCAGGTACCCTTAACTATGCTCATTATTCTACCCAGTTTGGTAAAAGCACAATGTATAACTGGCTACTTAAGGTAATCAAAACCCCATGAATGAAAAAAATTGGTAGACAAAATAGCAAAATAATGCACTCATTGCCTGAAAAAGAGAGGAGAGACCAGGCATTCCACACCCCTGCTAGCCACAGCAGTGCAGATGAGGAACACGTTGCCCAGAGAAAATTGGCAGATTGACTTCACAGTAAGGCCTAGGGCCCCAGAATGATTTAGAAATCACTCTAATGTGTGTACATGCTTTCTGTGAGTATGTAGAAGCCCTTTCCTGCTGAACTGAAAAGCCTGGAAAAGTCATTAAAAATCAAATAAGAGAGATCATCTCATGATTTGTTCTGCCTAGGACTATACAAAGTGATAATTGGTTGGATTTTGCTTCAAAGGTGGTGACTGGAAAGCTCTGGAATTTGGGGGTACATTGGAAATTATGTGTTTACTGGAAATCCAGGCATCTGGAAAGACTGAAAGAAACAACTGGACCCTCAAGATACCCTTAGCTATACTCCAGGAAACTCACGAAAATTGGTTAAGGCTCCTGCCTGCCACCTTGATCCATGTTAGAGTAGTCACAAAAGGAAAACTGGACCTTAGCTCATTTGAATTGCTACATGTAGGACTCTTTTTAATATGGCTAATCTTTTGAACTATCCAGATGTGGAAATGGAGAGAGTAACACAATATTTAGTATATATATATTAATATAGCATGCATAATAAATATAACATATAATACTATAGCAGATAGTGACCATGGTCAACCAATATTCAAATGTGAATCTACCCCCATTTATCAAGATAAAGCTCCACCCATATGAATTAGGAGACTGGGCCTACTTAAAGATTTAGAAATCTGACTCTCCTGGGGATCAGCTAACTGGTTAGGCTTTATTGCCTTGTTAGCCATCAATCTTCTCTTAATTTGGAAGGCGTGACTCCTTGGATTCACCACACCTAAATACAGAAAGCTCCTGCGCCTACCCTGAACCCTAATGAGAGACACTCCTGTGAGCTGGTGTCAGACCTAAGGCTGCTCTTCAAAAGAAACCAACTTCTAAATGTCTGGTCATGCTGCTTTCAGTTTTTGTGGGCCACTCCTGGAGATGTGAGCCATAATGTAGCATGAAAATTTCAATCCTCTAACCTCTGGAATGCCAACATCACCATTCAACAGGAAGCAGTTACAGAAGAATGGCCATCTTCCTTACTCCTGAAGAATGAGGAGTGAAATGACTTGGGGAGATTTTGTAACCAGGAGTACGGGATTTAGGCAAGAGGAGGCATAGGAAGAGGGAACAGAGAATCTGAAACAATTTACTCATCAGTGCCGGTTTTCCAGTGGATATTATGGGAAGCACCTATCTTGCAATGTCTTGGGTACGTTTTACTCAGAGGAGGATAGACCATTAGTCAACCAATGTAAGTTTCAAGAAACCATTGCGTTAAGCATACAGTACATGAAGATTTATGTTGCTTGGATAGGAAGGGGCCTCCCATTTGCTTTTTCTACATCCTGGCTGAGTCCTTCAGCCTTCTCTGTTCTACAGCCTGGTACTGCCCACCCTTGCTGTTAAAACCCTGCAAAGCTGTTTCTCAGGCAGGTAATTTCTTTAGGAAAATAGACTTTTGCACTGTCTCCTTCACTTGTCAAAGTAAGACAGACTTTCCTTTGAACAACTCACAATTGAGACTGATTATTATTATTATTATTAGCAGAGAGATCCCTCACGTCTGCTCATGGCTGTGGAAACTTAGCAGAACATGCCCTGGTGAAAATGTTGAAGATGCTCCTGACTTCACTGTGAAGGATACATGTGTGTGTGCAGGTGTTCAAGGAAACATGCATTCTGTTTGGTCCACATGATTTGTCTGAATGCAGCTTATCTGTAATATCAGTAGTGCCCACAAAACAGCTGAGCAAGGGGTGAAGCAATATTCAGATCAGGTAAAAACTATCTTCCAGAAAAGATTAGTATTGAAATCAGCTTGGAGAGAACCTTCACAGACTCCACAGCAGTTGCTTCATTTCCTATTTTGGCTCCTATAGTGGTGTGGCAAGCAAAACAGGACAGATAGGACTCTGCCCCAGCAACAGGAAAAACCCATGCAGTTGGCACCTTTTAAACTCAAAATCTTGGATATGGCTCAGAATCTGCAACTGGACGAAAATTCTCTTAGCAGAAAGCGAAAGCTTGAGAACAGAGTGAATCAAGATCCTAAAGGTAGTTCAGCAGGCTACAGAAGACTTTATGAAAAGAGAGAAGAGGTAACTATGTTTCTTCCCAGAAATGGAGGTCAAAAATAAAATCATTTGTGTGTGTTTTGGGAGAGAGGTTGAGGGAGGATGAGGATGCACTTTTTACTTCCTGGGAATAAGTGACATAAAAACTATACAGAATTTATTTTTTTCTGAAGTAGTGATCCCGAAATTCTCTTAGGATTGCTTGACATGCCAGTAAATGAATAACTATGAAACAAATTAACTAGAGCATGTAGATGTCTGGTAGATTCTTAACAATTCATTTAGCTCCAGGTAAACAAAATGTTCAGAGTAGAGTGGAGATGATTGTTTAGCCAACAATGGTTTGCAAATGCTTCCAAATAGAAAGGGAACACCAAACACTTCTCCCTGTGATTGTTTTGGTTTTTGGCTTAATCCCCCAACTACACACACATGCACGCACACACACACATATATCCACAAAGGGACATACACACATGGCAAATATATATAAGTGCATTTGTTTTTAAATATATTACATATTTGAGTGAGAGTATTATTTGTAGATATTTGAAACACAGTTCATAGAAATGATTTTTTAAAATGCTGTGATAAGTGACCAGCATTGTGGAGTGGCAGGTTAAGCCACAGCAGGTTAAGCCATCAATTGGCACACAGCCGTAACAATTGGAATATGGGTTAAACTCCTTGCTGATTGCTTCTGGTCCAGCTTCCTGCTAATGTATAAGGGAAGGCAGAAGAAGATGGCCCAAGTATTCATAAGGACCCCTGTCACCCATGTAGGAGACCAGGGTGGAGTTCCTAATTCCTGCCTTCAGCCTGGCCTAGACTTGGTTATTGAAGCCATTTGGGAAGTGAACTAGCAGATGAAAGACCTCTTTCTCTCAGTCTCTCTCTGTCATTCTGCCTTTCAAATAATAGAAAAATACTTCAATAGCTGGTGATAATTTCTCAGACTTGGTGAAATCTCTGAGTTATAACAATCTACTGAAAGTTAGCCACTTGTCTGAAATATGTACAAATCCTACATAACAGGAAAAGTTAATTAAATAAGCCATAGATGTCACAGTGTGTCTATGCATATGTACAACACACATGTGCATGTAATAGCTGTATATGTAGATATCTGCATGTTGGGCATATATATATATACACACACACATATACCTACATACATATATATATATATATATATATGTATATATATACCTATATACACAGACACATGCATACTGAGTTATTATTAATAAAAACAGTTCTAGCCACAATGGTAAACAATGCTTCTGGTGACAAACATACTCATAATTTTAAGTTGTCAATTAGGAATATATTTCCCCTAAAACAAAAACCCCTCTCATCACTTTCTTCCTCTCACTCTCAATTGAATTTTTTCTTTTCTTTCATCCTTTTTTCCTACCTGCCTGGCAACTATTTCCCTTATTTCCATTCAGTTCATGTGTTTTGATTGAGCTGACCCTAATCCCAACCCCTAGGAAGATAATATGACATAGAACTAAACCAATCAGCATATTCTGTTATTAGCAACAGTGACTCAGAGATTGGTTCACAACCCTGTTTGGTACCATGCATTCCAAACCCTAGATTGGGGTCAAACTGTTGCTATTGGAGAAAATGCCTCTCTTCAACTATGAGAATATAAACCTGCAGCTCCTGGCAGCCATTCTTTGTCTGCAGAGGAAGAAAGTGCTGGTAATGGCTTCAGTATTGAGGGACGCACAGCCACAATTTAGAAGAGGCAAAGGAGCAGATGCAGAGCCTTTAGTGTGGGTGTCCACAAGGACATTAAAGGAACATTCACCTCTGGAAATGCGTGCTTCTCAAACCAACTTGTAAAGAATATCAGCCCGGCGAGGGCTGTAGGCTGAGAGGCAGTTTAGACCCATATTAGTGACTGAGCAGGGATCAATACATATCTGAGCAGCTCAGTGCTCATGCGTGGTTGGCCATGGCATAATGATGAGTGACTGGTTTCTTTTTAAGGGACTGGGGAATAATTGAATTATATTGTCCATATCCTTTTATCCTTTAAACTTTCTTCCAAAGGCAGAGTTCTATTTAATGTCATATAATGAAGCTGTCAAAGAAATGAAAAGACTCAGAGGGGACAATAAAGTTTCATCATTTTTCTCCTCCTCTAAAAGGTAGCAGAGCCTAAGGGAGCAGAGCCTCCCGTGAAGAAGCAGGGAGGGGTTAAATGCCTCTCACTGCCTGAAGTCCTTTCACTGCCTGGTCTCCTACATGGGTGACAGACATTTCCAGTTATAGACAATATTAAAGAGGCAGCACCACCAGAGCTGGCATTTGAGGTGCAGATGTCCTGTTTTGAGAAGGATATTTTGTCCTTAAAACACAGTAGTGGCTTGCGGTAGACTCTGGACAGTATGCTTTAAGAAAGAAAAATAAAAATGATATATTTCCTTTCTATCTTTTTGACTGTATGTAACAAGATAGGAAACCATCTCAAGAATTACTCATTGTGTTATTTTAAATATATTTGATTGCAGTTAATGAAACTAGACAATGACTAACTTAAACCACAACGAGATACATTGGAAGCATGTTTGGATAGCTCCTGGAATTCAATTAAATTCTGAACTAAATCTCTAGAGGAATGTAAACTAGAATAGTTTAAGAGGCCTTAGAAAGAGAAATCTGTAAAACCTGTCTCTAGAGAGCTGGCATTAAGGTGAATTAGAGCTACCCTTCCATTCAAGAATGTAGATTTTTAAGAGAAAGGGCTCAATTAGCCTTGCAACCATGGAAGGAAGTGAAAGTCACCTTGAGGGGCCAGCGCTGTGGCAAAGTAGATTAATCCTCTGCCTGCAGCGCTGGCATCCCATATGGGCGTCAGTTCTAGTCCTGGCTGCTCTTCTTCCAATCCAGCTCTCTGCTATGGCCTGGGAAAGCGGTAGAAGATGGCCCAAGTGCTTGGGCCCCTGCACCCATGTGAGAGACCAAGAAGAAGCTCCTAGCTCTTGGCTTCAGATCAACGAAGCTCTGGCTGTTGTGGCCATTTGGGGAGTGAATCAGCAGAAGACCTTTCTCTGTCTCCTCTCCCTCTCACTGTCTGTAACTCCACCTCTCAAATAAGTAAATAAAATCTTTAAAAAAAAAAGAAAGAAAGAAAGTCACCTTGGACCCAGGTTTGATTATCAGAAATGGATGCACAGGTGAGAAATTGTAAACAAGACAAAAATGGTTTAGATGATAAAAGAGTGGAGTTGACTAAGGTGGGGATAGGGGTGGAGAATGTACATCTGGCCTGAACAATCCTGTTTTATATCAAGAAAACTTGAATGAAGTAGTCTGAGTGGGTAACCCATCCCTTCCCCACTGACAGTGAAAAATAAAATATCCATGAGCTGGTCTTCAGAAACACAAACTATTGGGAAAATCTTGGGTTGAATTTTCTCATTCTATATGCATTTTTGAGTGAGGAAAGTCTACAAACAATAGAAAAGGGCTTAAAGAAAAGAAATCGACTTTAGTCCTTAAGTGTAGTGAAGTAAGAAAACAAAGGATAGACTAAGTGAGAGGCTTTGTATTAAGTTATAATTTAATGAATCAAAAACTCCTGACTATGGGCTCGCTTTGTGGTTTAGTGAGTAAAGCCACTGCCTGCGACTCTGGAATCCCATATGAGCACCAGTTTAAGTCCCGACTGCCCCACTTCCGATCCATCTTTCTACTCATGTACCTAGGAAAGAAGCAGAATATGGCCCAAGTACTTGGGATCCTGACCTGTCTCCCTATGGGAGGCCTGGATGAAGCTCCTAGCTTCTACCCGACTTAGTCTTGGCCATTGCAGCCATTTGGGGAGTGACCGATCTGATGGAAGATCTGTTTCTCTCTCTCTCTTTCTCTCTGTCTCTCGTTCTTGCTCTCTTTCTGTAATTCTTCCATTCTAATAAATAAATAAACTTTTAAAAATGAATGCATTTTCTGCTTAACTTAAAAACAAAAATAACTCCTGACTCAATTATTATCGTATCGATCAAAACATCTTAGGATACAGAGCAAATCCCTGGGTTTTTTTAGACTCTGGTTGAGTCATTCTCAAAGATAATATGGACCTCTTTTCTGGATTCCTACACTTACCTCAAAATTCCAGATGACTAATTCTATTTCAGGTGAGAAAATGCTAGAAAGGGAATGCCATGGGCCTACTGAACTGTACTCTGAACTGTGTTCATTGCTTGAGAATTCAATAAGATAATATACATGCAAATTTCTGCAAATGGGGCCAGTGCTATGGTGTAGCAGGTGAAGCCCCCACCTGCAGTGCTGGCATCCTATGTGAGCACCGATATGAGTCCCAGCTGCTCCAGTTCTGATCCAGCTCTCTGCTCTGGCGTTGGAAAGCAGTAGGAGATAGCCCAGGTCCTTGGGCCCCTGCCCCTGAATGAGAGACCCAGAGGAAGCTCCTGGCTCCTGGCTTCAGATCGGCTCAGCTCCGGCCATTGCGGCCATTTGGGGAGTGAACCAGCAGATGGTTCTCTGTCTCTACCTCTCTCTGTCTCTGCCTGTCCATAACTCTGCCTTTCAAATAAATAAACTTTAAAAAAATTCTGTAAACGTACTAAGATCTCAGCAAATATAATTTTGTTTTCTTTGACTTGCCCCTTTGTACTGCAAAGTCTGACCCTGGTCTTTGGAGAGGCTTATTGTCCATTGTATTTATAAAATTTTGTGGTAAGTTTGTGGAGAAATGCTTCCAGAATTTACCTACCATGAGTCAGTTTTGCAAAATATCTGATTATACGCAAGAACTCAGAGTATCCAGTTTCTGGATGCTAGCAAAACTAAGATCATTCCTTATTCTTTGTGTTTGCACAAAAGTTTTTTTTCCATAAAAGAAGCAGCAAAAACCTCTCCTTAAAAAAAAAAAAAAAAAAAAAAAAAACTCTAAATACAGTCTAAGAGGCATACATAGTCTTGGATCATGGATTCCCTGGAATCACTGATGAGGTCATTTGAAACCTAAGGAAGGCAGCTCCCCCTAGTAGAAGGCCTGATGGTTTTTTTAGCTCAAGTCAGAAGTAACTTGGCTTCTCACAGCAAATGGTTAGTAATGAACAGGATTAGAGGATCCTGGGTACTGGAGGCACCCAAAGAGTCCTGTATGCATACCATGCAGTAGGCAGCTGTTATGCACTTAAACTTCTGCTAAGACATTTAGGGGGAGGTGATATTAAATTCATTGGAAATGCACTGGGGGAAGTTTATTATTTGAAGAAACCAGAAATAAACCTTTTTATAGGATGGTGCTTATAAACAGATTTTTCTAACATTGGATTTTCTATAATATGTTACTCAAGCCTTAGGTGATTCTCTAAAATCTGGTATCAAAGGGAGAGTGGCTCCCTGGTGACCTTCAGTATACACAGCTACACTCATTCTCCAAATATCCACATAGAATTAACAAATGAAAGCCTCAGCAATTTTTGTGGCCACTAGGGAAGAAGTTTTGTTCTTTTACGTCAAATAAATACAACTAAATTCCTGCCAGGCACTGCATCAGACAAACAATAACAACCCTGTCTCTTGACTGTGGACTTGGCCAGGATAGACAGAGGTCTGTGAGACTTCTGGAGCCAAGCAGAAGGAGCTCTTCACCGAGCCATGGCTCTGGCCCCAGAAAGCATCTTTGTTATGACACATGGCAGCTTCAATCCCTCAAACCTCACTTCTAGTGGGAAGAGAAAGAGTTCCATCCCTATCACTTAAAAAGCTAAAAATTTAAACCGGAAGGAATCTCATAGAGTATCGCACCTCATGCTTTTCTGACTTCTGAATTTCACAGACACGCAACATTTAAAAATATAACTGCATTAAAAATAAAATAAAGTAGAGAGAGGAAGGGAAGATATTGACATTGGATCTTTATATAATGACAATGGGTCTAAAAACTATCAGGAGCTGTTTGATTGGCAGCTAAGGCTTTGAAACTCCTTATTTTTTTTCCTTAGAAATCCTGTGCAGAAAGGAGACCACGAGATAAAGCTACAAAACACTGGGGGACAGCTAGAGCCCCCTATTTTGGAATAGGTGAGGGGTTTCCCAGAGCAGTGGCAAAGGAGCAGGGCTGTGGTGCACAGAATGAAAGCTCTGATCTCAGGGAGACAGAGAATTCTCTTTATCCTCCAGTATCAAGAGTAGATCCTGCATCAAGCACACAAACTCACCGAGTTCCAGTTTTGTAAGAAGAAACAGGGAAACTCAATGACTGCCTATGGTTGAAAGAAGTCTATAACCCTGGAAACAAAAGGAAAGTCTATTTTGTTTATTTATTTATTTATTTATTTAAAAAGAAGGAAAGAGGAGAGAGAGAGAGAGAGAGAAGAGGTATCTTCCATTTTTGTTTCACTCCCCAAAGGCCAGTAAAAGCTAGGATTGGGCCAGGCTAAAGACAAAATCCCTGAATTCCATCTGGGTCTTCCATATGGGTGGCAGGGATCCAAGTACCTGGGCCAAGTACCTGCTGCCTCCCACCTGCTGCCTTGCATTAGCAGGAAGCTGGATTGGAAGTAGTGGAGCTGGGACTTGGATGCCAGAGCTACTATTCTCATTTTGTTGGAGACATGTATAGAGTAAATGAATGTTCAGCCCAAATTCTGAGTCTAATTAAAACAAAGCCTACTTTCTCCTTATGAATATGTACAAATAAACAGTATACAAATTGTACACTAATACATAAAATGTTACCCCAAAGTGATCGATGTAAATATGCTACAAAAATGAACAAAGAACCATGAAACCATGAATAAAATAGAATGAACCCATACAAGGAAATTGTTTTCATGAAGTATCTTCATTTTGAGGCTAAAGTTTTTGCCATCATTAAAAAGACATATGGAAGTAATTCTCCCTGTAAAATAGGAATCCAAAGAAGAGAAGTAATAGCTCAAGGAGGATATGCCAATAAAAAAGAACAGAAAATAGATGTTAAGATTTTGGGAATAAAGTAAAATTTTAAAAAAAAGAGACAAATAAAAATGAACTTGGAAGATCAGATATATACATAATTGAAGCATTGAAATTAAAATGTAATTGTACACACACCAAACATATTAACAATTTATTCACTTGATGTGTGAAAAAGTGCACATGATTATTGGTAACTAGAGTTTAAGTTAAAACTTCAATCAGATACTACTACATACACAATAGGATAGTTAAATTTAAGGACTGAAACTTCAAATATTGGAATGGTGTAGAGCACTCAGGCTCATACATTGTTTGTGGCAATGCAAGTGATCCCACCACTTCGAGAAAAGGTTACAGAATTCCTTAGAAAAGAACATATATATACCTTAGACTCAAAAATATTCCTTCTAGGTATTGATCCAATAGATATGAAAATAAAAGCCTATTAATATTTTTATAGAAAAATGTTTACACAGCTTTATTAATAATTCACAAAAGAGAGAGTATACAAAAATATTATACTGTGGACAGATAGTAAGCCATCAAAAGGAGAAAATTGAAAACTCATCCAGTATTATAAATAAATACTACAGATAAAATGATGGCTGAAAGAAGTTGGATGTAAAACATCATATATTTTATGATTCTGCTTATTTGAAGCTTCAGAAAAGACAAACCTAACTATATATATATATATATATGTATATATATATATAGTTGTATATTGTATATAAACTACTATATATATTTAGTTGTATATAGTATATACTGTATGTATAGTTGTATGTAGTATTTAAACAACTATATAACTATAACTAACTATATAGTTATTTATCTCTCTATATATTTATATTATATTATATAGTTATTTATATATCTATGTAGCAGTATATAGATGTAGCAGTTGACTCTGGGGGAGCAGACATTGAAAAGCACATAAAATAAATTTCTTGGGAGTAGATAATGTATTGCAGTGTGTTAAGCTGCTATTTGGGAAGCTTGCATCCCATATGAGCATGCCTGGTATCCAGTCCTGACTCCGCTTCTGAACTAGCTTCCTGCTAATGCTTTTGGGAGTCAGCAGATTATGGCCCAAGGACTTGGATCCATGCCTCCCATGTGGAAGATCCAGGTGGAACTCAGGACTCTTGTCTTCAATCATTGCCCAATCCAGGCTATTGCTGGCCTTTGGGGAGTGAAAAAAAAAAAATGATCTCTCTCTCTCTCTCTCTCTTTCTCTCCCTCTCTCATTTTGCCTTTCAAATTAATAAATAAATCTTTTTCTTCAAAAAGAACTTTCTGGAGTGATAGAAATATATAATATCAGAGAGAACGAGAGAGAGAGAGAGAGAGAGATCATCTCCTATTCACTGGTTCATGCTTCAAATGCCCACACCAATGGGGACAGGGACAGGTCAAATCCAGGAGCTAAGAACTCAATCTGGGTCTCCCTTTGGGTAACAGAGTCATCATTTGCATTTTCCAGGGTTCATGGAACAGGAAGCTGGAATCAGGATTGAAGCTGGGTCTCAAACCCAGGCAATGCATTATGGTATAAGGATGACCCAAGTGGCATCTTCACTGTTGAACCTAATGCCTACCTGAAATGTATTGTATCTTGATTTGAAGTAGATAAAAAAGGGTGTCCATATGTCAAAGCCATACAGTTAATATGTGAGTTGAAATATATACATATATACATTTATTGTATAATTATATTTGTTATTGTACAAGTATATTGACTGAAATAAATTTACCTTAAAGAAAACCAATACTAATGAATACTCAGTGAGAGTAGGGGAGTGAATGGAAGTATGCACAAAACAAAAAAGAAGTAAAGTAAACTACAAAATAAAAACTGAATTTAGGCTGGTGCTGCAGCTCACTAGGCTAATCCTCCGCCTGGTTCTAGTCCCGGTTGGGGCACCGGATTCTGTCCCGGTTGCCCCTCTTCCAGGCCAGCTCTCTGCTGTGGCCTGGGAGTGCAGTGGAGGATGGCCCAAGTGCTTGGGCCCTGAACCCACATGGGAGACCAGGAGAAGCACCTGGCTCCTGGCTTCGGATCAGCACGGTGCGCCGGCTGCAGCGCGCCAGCCGCGGCGGCCATTGTAGGGTGAACCAATGGCAAAGGAAGACCTTTCTCTCTGTCTCTTTCTCTCACTGTCCACTCTGCCTGTCAAAAAAAAAAAAAAAAAAAAAAAACTGAATTTTTATAATTGTTAAAGGTGAAAGATGACTACATGGGATTCGTTTACTCATCCTTTTTGATATAGGTTTGAATCTTTCTCAAATAGTTAAAAATTCTAAAATAAAATAAGACTTTATTCTACATGTAGAATTAACATAAGTATTCAAGAAAAAATATCTTCTTTTTTGCCTGAATCTTATTTTTTCTATTATTAACATCATGATTCATGGTTTTTTTTTTTGGTAGTTGCATTTGCCTGCTATTTCTTTGCCAATTCTGTTAATTTTAACCATCTAAATTATTTCTTGTTTTAAATATATCCTTTTATGTAGCCTTCCTTGAGTTATAGTTTGCTTTGCTGGCCAAGATGAAAAAAAAAATCTTTTCCTTTTTAATAGTTACCATAAACCTACAGTGTGAGACTGACAGGTTTAATCTTAAGTCCACAATACATTTTTAAAATGTCTTTTACATTGAGATTTAATTCATCTGTGGTTTTAGCATTTCTTTTAATATTTATAAGACATGTATTTTCTATAGTTGTTATCTTCATGTTAATAACTTTATATGATAACTGATAACTCAATTGATTGGGTTCCTGCCAATCAACTGGGACCAGGATTGAGTTCTAGCTATTGGCTTCAGCCTGTCCCAGACCTGCTCATTAAAGGAAATTGTGGTGAGGATCAGTGGATGGGAGTGCTCTCTTTCTCTCTCTCTCTTTCTCTCTCTCTTTCTATTTCTCTCTCCTTGTCAAATAAATAAATACTAAAATGCACACATGTTTTACTATTTTTCTGTTTATTATTGAAGTAAAAAAGTGTATGCACTAACATTTATCAAATTCATACTTTTTAGTGTATGGTTCTGAATTTTGCAAACACATATGGTGGTCAGAACCGAGTTCCAGGTAGAAACAGGACTGAAGTGACCTGTTTCTGTTTGCTGTGGACTAACAGTTCACAAAGTTTCTAGACACTCCTGGATGCCTTGGCTCATGTTATCTTCCTCCACCTTCACAGCCAGCGAGGGCTGACCAAGTCCTCCCTGCTCTTCCAATCTCCCTGCCCTCTCTTGCTGTCTGTTTTGTCTTCCTTTCTTCTCTGACTTTAAGGACTCTATGGTTAGTTTGGGCCCACTCAGATAATCTAGGATAATCTTCCTATTTTAAGGTGAGTTGATCAGTAACTTCAATCACATCGCAAAATTATTTCACAACAGTACCCAATTAGTGCTTGAATCTATTATCTTTATGACAAGAATGAGAATTTTAGAGGGGCACCTTTATAATTCTGTCACTTGATTGCACTCCCAAGGGAAATAAAAATTAAGCATCCACAGAGGTATCATTTTTCACATTGAATTTAAGCAATGATCAAAGATTGGGATAACTTACTGATGAAGGCAGAAAGGTACCAAGAACTTGGGTATATGGCTGGTAGGAGTTTTCACTGACATAACATTCATAGAGGGTCAAATGGAAAAACCTAGCACAATTACATACATAAACACCTGTTCACCCAGAAATTCTACTTTTACAGTTGCTGAATATCATCCTGTTAACAGAGAAAAACAGATTCTCTTTATGACAACAGGTTCAGCCTGATAACTGGTATTGAGTAGGCAGTCATATATAATCCTTGATATTTTTCACATTTGCAACTAAAGTTTCCAGAGAGAAGGGGGACCAGAAAGCAGGGAGAGAGCAAGATCAGGCATTCCTTGCCTTAAGGAGAAGATTTTAAATTATACCTATTCCATTTAATTTCTTTCAGAGTCATATCATTAAAGAAAATTAGGAAGCTAAATTTAGAGCATTAAATTGGACAAAGTGAGATGTAGTTAAAAATGGAAAAAAGAAACATAAAAAAGAACCTAAAATATATACAAGTCTGATTTTTCATTGATGATATATTACTGAAGCTCCAGGATTTTCACACTAAATATTTTAAATACTTCATCACCACTTACATTTCAGACCACTCAAAAATGTCAACAGATAGTGAACGTTTATTGCGGCAAATTGTACACCAGGAACTGCTAACAAGGACTTTCAATAAACCATACACTTTTTCTTCACAATCACCTTATCATGTGGATATTATATTCTCTCCACTTTTAGAAATGAGGAAATTGAGGCCTGAGGGTATTGAATAATTTACCCAAGATCACAGAACAAATGATCAGTATTACTTATCAAAGCCAAGAAGTTCAGTTTTGGAACAAATAACATCCTGTCAATTATATAATCAATCTGCAAGGAATCAT
Organism: Lepus europaeus; assembly: GCF_033115175.1. Lineage (NCBI taxonomy): Eukaryota > Metazoa > Chordata > Mammalia > Lagomorpha > Leporidae > Lepus > Lepus europaeus. Next base: position 29,220,025 of record NC_084836.1, on the reverse strand, counting down.
GTGTGCTTGCTTGAGTTTCTTCTTTAAAAAGGTAAAAATATTGAAATACAGATATATGAAGAATCAATAATGGCTACAGACTAGGAAAAAGTTGTATTGTAAGTAGGCAAAAAATCAGGGAAAAGAGACTGGGTTTGAATTTAACTCTGCTGCTTCCCTAGAGTGACCTCATGAGCAAGTGGTCTGATCCAACGTAAGCCAGAGTTTCTTTGTTGATGAAATAAAGGTAACAGTATTTCCTTTAAAGGACTCTTCCCAAGAACAAATGTGTTAATATATGTAAATTGCTTCACAGTGCTGGACACATAGTATGCACTTAATAAATGATGGCTATTATATTATTATTATAGTCAACTTTGAGTCATGACACCGGAGGGAGCTTATGCCTAGTAAATTCAATTTTCCCCCTCAGTGAAGTTGCTCATGTCCCTAACCTCCACTTGTGCCTAATTCAGGAATGTGTGCTCAATAATTAATCATAGATTATATTTTATTGCATTAGCTAATGTTGCTTTCCACTTTTAGCTGTTTCATAACTTCATAGGAAATTTGTCATTTTTTTCATTAAGTGAAAGAAAATGTAAAATAGGAAATCTAGAGAATATTCTTTCTGCCATTTCTAAATTAAAGGGTACTTTTCCTTCCATGGTTGTTCATTTATCATTTATTATGAAGTCCATCAAATGTCTCCAACAATGCCATGCCAGTTGCTGTGGCTAGAGAGCAAATATAGTTTAGGATAAAAATTCAAAGAGTATGTAGGTGAGCACTTGAGATAGTCCTGGGGCTTTTTATCAATGTAAAATTATCATACACAGAAAGGAAATAAAGAATTAGTTCAAAATGGAGTTTATTGTTTTATCATTTATTTCGAGAGAGAGGGAGAATCTTCCATCCACAAGTTCATTTTCCAAATACCTGCAACAACTGGGGCTGGACCAGGTCAAAGCCAGAGTTCTAGAGCTCAGTAAGAGTCTCCTAAGTGAGTGACAGGGACCCAAGTATTCCAGACATCACCTGATGCCTCCCAGAGTGTGCATTAGCAGAAAGCTGGAAACATGAGCAGAGCTGGGATGCAAACCTAGGCACTCTGGTATGGGATGTAGGAATCCTAACTAACATCTTAACAGCTAGACCAAACACCCACCCCCTGCATTAAAGCATCAGAAGGTAGCAAGAAATGTGTTGAGTGTCACAGGTCTTTAATCAAATAAATATGCTACTGAAAAGTCACTTCACTAAAGTCACTAACAAGTCAATCTGCAGATAGTTATTACATTTATTGACTATTAGGAGTAAGACAATAGTAATCCTCATTAACTGCAGTAAAAACAGATGTGGAAAAGCATCCCGGAATGTAGCTAGGATTTCTTTAAAAAAAGTTTTCACTAATATGTGAAATAGATGTTGTGATTAGTACTTTTTCCTAGATATAACATTGTGTTGTAACTGAAACCTGTTTCTTTTCTATTTATATATAAAGAATTGCCACCACTGATACATAAATTGAAGGTGCATTCTCCAGCTAAAATAAATGAGATGACAGTTCACTTCAACAAACATACATCCAACACAGCTGGATGCCAGCCATTGTGATATGCAGTGGTAATGCAGGCATCAAAAGACTTGTCTCCACTGAGGAATGCCGCAGATGCACCCTCATGCTAGTGCTTATTATGGTTTTTTATCTTAAACTGGAATGGTTAAATCTTCTGGGTAACTATTGTGAGAATGGCATTTTTACAGCAATTGTGCTAAAAATAAAGTTATTCTGAGTGCTCTTCAACATTTGCATGAACAAAATAAAACATAAGTAGGTACTTAGATCAAATATCATCAGTTTTGTGATGGTAGGTGCTGTTTCCACTTTATTTAATATTATATTTAAAAATTTATCTCATTATCTTAAAAAGGGTGGAGATCCACTGAACTAATGATAGAATATATGAATTCATATATTATGCTATGTGGGCCTATCAATGTAGCTATATATTCAAAATTTTGTCTTTCACAGAAATTAAATACATGGTAATAATTCCCTTTCACCTTTTTTAAACATAAACTGGTCTTTTCATTCTTTTCAGCCCCAAATTCTATGGTTCTATTGGAGAATTCATTGGCATTATCAGTAATGCAAAAAAAAAAAAATCCACTAAAGCAACAACAACAACAAAAAACAACAAAAAATCTTTTTTAAGTGAAATGTTCTACTCATTGTTTTGCTGAGCTCCACTTCTATGTAAGAATGAACTCATCTCTGGGGAAGATGTCAGACACTAAACTTTCACAATTCTTCCCCTCCCCAAGTCTGATAATAAATTCAATTCAACTGGAAAATTATTCTTTTACATCTGCCATGCACCTGGTACTTTCAGGTTGTTGGGAAATAAAGTGGATAAAATGAGGAATAAATTCAAACATTTCTCAGTTTTGTTGGGGAGAAAGAGGAGTAAGCAAATACTGAATCTGCGGTATGCTACATACTTAAAGGAATGGTATCAGAGCACACAAAGAAGCGTGTTTAGAGTCAACTCTGGCTGATGTAATGGAATACCATATTCAAGGTGGCTTAAACGACAGGCAGAGTCCTTTCACAGTTCTGCAGGCTGGAATGTTCAATATCCAGTTTCCATGATGGTTTTGCTCCTAGTGAGGGCTGTCTTCCTAACTGGCAGACAGCTGCCCTCTCACTGTCCACATGGCCAATAAAGAGCAAGCCCTTGTCTTTCTCCCTGTTCTCTAAAGACAACAGTCTTAGCAGATTATAGCCCCATTTCATAACTTCATTTAATTATTATTATTTCCTTAAAGGCCCTGTCTCCAGCTATAGTTGGGTTCAAGGTTAGGGCTTCAACATAAGAATGGTGAGCAACACAATTCAGTGCATAGCAAGATGCAGAAAGCAGAAAAAGGCTAAGGAACACCACGGAGAAACAGCAACTAGGAGCAGTCCTGTGAATGAGGGAATAGGTACCACGTTCTACATGGAGGGGACAGTGTGAGCATTGGCTGGCAGAGGTGGAGGAAAGAAATTTCATGGGTATTGGCAGCATATAAAATGCGAATCAGAGTGCTGAGGCCACTGCTGAGGCCTGGAGTTGTGCATTGTGGAGTCATCAGCAGTGTTAAATTGAAGGAGAGCATCAAGGCAGTGAGTGCAGATGGAGTCGAGTTGCAGTGACTAAGCCCTGGAGTGGCAGGTGGCTGAAGGGAAGCCCATCCAGTAAAGACAGGGTACTGACCAGTGAGGTGGGTGGGGAGAAATCTAGGATACAAACACACACACACACACACACAAAAAAACAACAACAACAACAACAACAACAACAAAAAAGAAGACAAAACAAAACCCCAGATTCCAAAACCAACCTGATGATCAAGGAGGACAGTAAAATATCAAGTTTGCTAAAAATGCCTGATAAGCCTAGGAGGATGCGCACTGAGCACTGGGTTTGGGTTGGCAGAGTAGAAATTATTTTCAGTAACTTAGACCACAGTAATTTGCCTGAAGTTGTAGCACAAACAGCTGGTTTGAAGTAGAGTCAAGAAAGACAGGCATGAGAGAGCAAGTATAGACAGCCTCCAAGGAATTTTGCTATAAATGGAAACAGAGGAGGGATATAAAACAAGGGCTGATCCAGACAGAAATAGAGTCTGACTCTGTACCCCAAAGCATGGACCTACCCGAAAAACCAAACTCTGTTCTTCAAGTGTAGTTTATATTCATGGGTAACATCAGCTGGAAGGGGTGAACACAAAAAGATTGGCTGAAAGCAGCTGAACAAGCCCACACAGTGAAATATGGACTATACATACTTTTCTAAACAGTTTCCTAAAGCTGATAAAAAATACACATTTTGGGTTTTATTTTTGACTTGTAATTTCTATTTTAGCTAAAAACCAGCAAACTCTTTATCTATATTAAATTAGGGGAACCAACTCTGCTTTGATTCTACTAAAATCCACTTTTTTAATATGGATATTCTGAGGATCCAGTATGGACTTGTTTTCACTTTTTATTCTCCTTACCATACCAGTTAGACCACTTTTCATGATAGTGCCCTCTTCTTTATTTTTTTTTTTTGTGATTGCTTCTGCTATTGTAACTTTACTTCTAATTATTTAACCCTATTTATTTCTTTATTTTTTTTAAACTTACTAGTATCTATATTTTGCCACTAAGATGACAAGTATTTTGCATATTGCTATGTCAGTTTGGTATTTCCTCTGCTATTATTTTGATAATATGTAGAATTTTAATCGGCAATAAACTTAACCAACTCAACTTGACATAACATCTCCTAAATAGATTGATCAATGAGAATTTCCTTTGAAAGTGTATTTTTTTTTAAACGAAAGATTTACTTATTTACTTGAAAGTCAGAATTAGAGAGACAGACAGAGAGAGAAAGAGAGAGAGAGAGAGATCTTCCATCCACTGGTCTACTTCCCAGATGGCTTCATTAGCCAGCACTGGGCCAGGCTGAAGCCAGGAAACAGGAGCTTCATCTGGGGCTCCCACGTGGGTGGCAGTGGCCCAAACACTTAGACCATCTTCCACTGCCTATCGCAGGCCTTTGCAGGGAGCTGCATCTTAAGGGGAGCAGCTGGGACACAAACCAGTACCTATGTGGTGCCACTTTACCTATTAAGCCACAACGCTGACTCCTGAAAGTGTTTTTATTTGAGTCCAGCAAAGACTATGGGGTCACATATACCTGCAAAATTATTGTACCTTCATTTTGGAATACCAATTTTGTTGGTTATAAATTTGGTTCACGGCTTCTTTCCTGTCAAAACTTAAAAATGTTAGGGTGGATATTTGTCCTCGTGGTTAAGATGCTCCTTTCCATATTAGAGTGCCTGGGCCCAAATCCCAGCTCCATTTCCTGACTTTTGCTTCCTGCCATTGCAGACCATGGAAGGCAACAGTCTTTCTGTTTCTCTACCTGCCAAGTAAGAAACAAACAAACAAACAAAAAACAGTAACAGAATAACAAAAAAAAGGCCTTTAAAATTGTTGCTCCATTATTGTCTAGATTACATTGCTCCTATTGAAAAGTCTGAATCTAATTTCTATTCTTCCTTACAAAACCTACTTGTCCTTTCTGAAAGCTTCTAGGATTTCCTTTTAGCCTTTGATGTTCCTAAGTGTTACATACATGAGGAATTATTATTATCATATACCTAGAAGTAGGCTTTCCCATTGTCCTTCTTTGGTATTTTCTCAAATATATTCTTATCTTCCTTTTTGGTTTTGTCTCCTTGCACTCCTGTTAGTCTGGTGTCAGCCCTTCTAGCCCTATTCCCCAGATCTCTCAGCTTTCATTTACCCTTGGCAGCTGGCTCTGAGCTGCAACTCAACATTCTCTTTTCAAGGTAAGACCACCCTCTAAAATCTTACCGACTGTTTTCTCCAATTCTATTTTATATTGTTCATTCTTAATATTTGTACTTGCTTTCTTATGATTTTCTTTATATGCCTTATAATGCCTTAAGCATCTCTTGTATTCTTTCGTACTCATCATGACAATTTTAATTGTTGGTACATCTATTTCACTAGCTCTTCTTCAGGTGCTTTACTAATTCTATTTAAGATAGTAGAGGTAGTACCTGCTGTTCAGTTTCCCCCTTTTGTTTACAATGCTATATAGTATTATTTCTCAAATATTAATTTTTTTATCTCATGACCTCAAAGTTATCTTCTCTCTTTGCATCTTGTGTTAGAAATGGGTCTAAGGTCCTTGTGTGTGACAGTAACACTAAATGTAGAGACCTAGGGGATGCTGAAGACCACATACAGAGAACTCCTAGTCCCATTAACCTACTTCCTCAGGGAAGTTCTCTGGCCCTGACTTTACCTTTAAATATTTTTAGTCTGGGGAGATGAAATCTCCTTAGGTTATAATCCATCAGCCTGGGAAGTTTGGAAGAGTGGAAGTCAAAGAGGAAATGCTCAGGGAAGTTTCTTTTTTCTTTTTTTTTTTTTTTTTATTAACCCCATGCTCCAGAAAGGTTTTACCTTGCTCTGTTAGTATCTTGTGGAACCCTGCAGCAACTGCCTGATAGAGGGTTCTAAAAACTACATGGCAGTCAATGACTGCCATAGACCATGGACCAGACCAAGATCCAAAAACCAACGGTCTGTCTGCAGCCTGAAGTAAACCTCTCTTCTTCCACTCTCATTACTCCTCAAACAGCACCTTCAAAAAGCACCAGCTCGAATAGCTCCCAGGGCTGGCTCTAAGGGAAAGTCATTAGCTCACGCTGGCTCACCAGCTTCTTGTGCTCTACGCAGTCTCAGGTCGATTTCTATATTATCTCTGAGCTTCAGCAGAGAGGACTTTCCTGGAAAGAAGGGAAAATCTTCTATATTTCCTAGCACTGGAGTCTGCTAATCTCATGAAGCTCATGAACATTAATATTTTGGTACCACAGCATCAAAACTATTATGATAGCTCTAGCTACCTGTGTTGTTACTTTTAAATTAATTTTCCTGTACTTATTTATTTTAACAGACCATTCCTATCCACCTCCACCAATGTGCATGAAATCCAGAAAGTCCTAGGAAATGGTGGTGTGACTCATTCATTCAGTTAGTCAAAAAACATTCAAGGAGTATTTTCTACATGCCAGTCCCTAGGTAACAGAAACAAAATGACTAAGATGAAGTATTTGTTGTTAAAAGATCTTTGGTGAGAGAATTCTAAGTGGAATAAACAGCGAATGAAATAGTTACAATTAAATGCATTCATGAAGAGTGTAAAAAGTCCTACTGGAGCATAGAGAAGGGAGTGCCTAACTTGCTGAGAAGGAGTACAAAGATTCCTCAGAGACAAGTTACCTAAGGAGGTGGCACAAAATCAAGGTCATGGTGTTCCGGACTCTCAGCAAACATCTTGCTAAGAAAGTCCATCCCCAGCTACTGCAGAATCTCTACACAAGGACTCAAACCTGCCATTGCAAATAAGTAATTAGATAAAAATTGGGCCGGGTATTGCTTCCCGTGCCTATAAATGGTTTACTACATCAGTTTAGTATATATCAGTTTTGGACTCTCAAAATGTATTTTTGAGCTAAGTCATTTCCTAGCTATACAAACATGGGCTTGCATGCATACTGAGCATTGGGCAGCTAAGCTTTTGAAGCACTGGTATCTGGTCATATGCATATTCCAGATAAGGATGTAAAACCATGAGAAGTTTATACCCTCTCTTGTTACTTACTTTATTATTTTTTCCATGTAGAATTACTGAATACATCAGCTCTTTAAGCAATTAGAGGTCAGAGCTCTTAACCTTCCAGAGTATGCCTTAATATCAAGTCTACGTGGGTCCTATAATGATGGAGCAGGGTATATGTCACCTATGTCATTTCTTACTCTGAGCCTATTTAGAAAAAAAAAAATCCAAATTAAATGCATTAATTATTTAATATGTTTGTATTTGGTGCAACTGTTTTCTAGTTATTTGGGTGATGCTAGAGATATGTAAACAACCAACATGCAGAATTCCTACTTTGTGGAATGTATTTCTTTTTAAAAATATTTTATTTATTTATTTGAGAGGTAGAGTTACAGAGAGAGGGAGAGACAGAGAGAGAGGTCTTCCATCCACTGGTTCACTCTCCAAATGGCTGCAATGGCTGGAACTGGTCTGATCGAAAGCCTGGAGCCAGGAACATCTTTGGGGTCCCCCACACGGGTGTTGGGACTCAAGCACTTGGGCATCCTCTACTGCTTTCCCAGACCATAGCAGAGAGCTGGATCAGAAGAGGAGCAGCTAAGACTCAAACAATGCCCACATGGGATGCCAGCACCACAAATAGAGGCTTAGCTCACTACACCATAACACCGGCCCCTAGAAGTTAATTTTATAAAGCAGAGAGTCATTGAACATGTAATTATAAAATTGAAGAATGCTGCAGGGGCTGACATTGTGGTGTAGTAGATTAAGCCACCACTTGTGATGTCAGCATCCTCTATCAGGGTGCTGGTTCATTCTTAGCTGCTCTGCTTCTTAACCAGTTTCCTGCTAATGCACCTGGAAAAACAAGAGATTGTGGCCCAAGTATTTGGGTCCCTGTCGCCCATATGGGAGACCTGGTTGCAGTTCCTGACTCCTGGCTTCCTACTAGTAGAAACCTGGCTATTGTGCCCATTTGGGGAGCGAACTAGCAGGTGAAAGATCTCTCCTTCCCCCTATTCCTTCTGCCACTCTGTATTTTGAATAAATAAATAAATAAATCTTTAAGAAACAATGTTGTAAAGGGAAGTACAGTACTATGGATGCAAGAAGCAGATGTTTTAAAAGGCGACCTCTAAAGAACCCCTTTCAGAAATTGAGATTCCACATTGAAATCAACAGGGTTAGAATTGTATGCCTCAGTTTTTGAAGAGAGACTATTGTGAAGAGCTGTGATTCTTACACAAGGGTACCCATGGGGAAATCTAGAAGCCAAAGGATAAACGCAATGCATATTTCTGGGTTTTCAGTTTCACCCAAAGATTTGGGAAAACAAACATTTTGTATTAGGACAAATATAGATATATTATGGAGTAGACTGTATGCGTGTTAAAGATAAACGATGAAACTTCAAAGAAATTTCACACTTGCTCTAATTCCCTTTGAACTATACCCCTAGATTCCCCAAGGGTGTATATTCACTCTCTTCTTCCTTTAGGGGTATTTTATTTTAAAAATTAATATTTAGCAAGTGCTAGAAAGAGCATGTAGTCAAACAGACTTGGATTTGGGGCAAACTTCATGAAGCTAAGTAACCTCTGTAACTCAGTTTCCTTAGGGATGACTTAGAAAAGAATAACAGAGGGACAATAATGCCTATTACTCAACATCACTGCAAAACTTTTACTAGAAAGCCAAAAGAAAATTCTCAGGGCAGTGTTTGCTACAAATAAGTACTCAATAAATATTATCAACCAGGTCCCAATGTTAGTGAAATAAATAATTGTCCCACAATCTTATTATTTAAACTCAGCACAGCTAGAACTACAGAAGGAACAACCAAAGAAAGCAGGTTTTAGAAAGCCCCGTGTTATGTTCCCATCTGTTTATCCATTAGCATAATAGCTACTATAATAACAGCTAACAAATGTGAGTGGATGTGTGGTGAATCTGAAACACTTGTAAACTGTAATTTAAGGAAGCAAAACAAACAAACCTACCCATTTTCCATATGTTGATATATTTTTACTCTATTGCTATTTTTAACCATTTTATATTATGAGAGGAAAAAAATGCTTAAACCCATAGTAATTCATCCCTCTCATGACTGTAATATAGGATTAAGAAGTATAAAAGCCTTTGAAAAGTCTAAATTGGTATACAATTGTGGGAAAGTGTGATTATAATTATGATTATAAGGATACAGTATTAAAGAGTTCTGTGATTCTTAATACCAGATACTCTCAGATCTGGGCAGCTAGCATACTTGTTTTTTAATAACTCAATTTTAACTGAAATTTCCTCTCTGTCAATATGCTAAGCCCCAATGAATGAGGCAAACTGAAAATTTTAGCAAAAACAGCTAATTATATCTTGATACTTTTCACATTTGGAGATATATAGATAGAGAGCGAGAGCAAGAGCGAGAGCGAGAGCAAGAGAGAGAGAGAGAGAGAGAGAGAGAGAGAGACCTGATCCAATTATACTAAATGTTTCATACCTATAATGGAATTTAATGTTTTAATATTGTAACAAGCTAATTAGTTTCTACCTATTTTACTTAATGAGGCCAAGAATAAAATAAAACATTTCAGAGTTATGTTTTTTCTCAAATCTGTATTACTTCAAATATATTATTTTATAATTAAACTGCCATAACATGGGTTTGGGTTGTTAATTATAGAGACTGAACAGGAGCATGGTGGGCTTGAGCCACACTGCCAGGGAGAAGGTCAAGATCAGTTCAGCAGGTGTAAAGCATACAAGGAGCATCACCTGCATCAGAGAAGTGATGTGCAGTGAAGAAGAGCACCCGTGTGTCACTGCCTGCCTGCCTGCTGAGTTCTAAATGGTACAAAAAGAAGCATAAGTTCATAATAGTTTTCAAGATTGAGGGGATGTAATGGTTGTCTTCCCAGTGTCAATAGAACCAGGAATTCTAGTTGCATCCAAGAGCAGAGGATTCAGGCAAGAGAAGGGGCAGAGGAGGGTGACCAAAGGCTCTGAAGCCATTGACTTGGTTGAACTCATTTTTCATTGTACTCAGGGTGGGGGGGCAGATCATCCCAAACAAGGAAAGCTGCCAGAGACCTCTCATTAAGACTTTTGAACATACAAGGTATGAAGATGCGCATTGCCTGAGCAGGAAGGACTCCTTCCTCTCTTTCTTTTCTGTATCCAGGGTGCACTCCCCCAATCTCTGTTACAGAAACCCTGACAAACTGCTTCTCTGGGAGGCAATTTATGTAGAAACTATGCTAGCCCACTGTCTCCTTTACTTGTCACAAGTAAATAAAGCTTTCCTCTGTGCAACTCCTACTTGATGATTATTTGGTGACACCCAATTGAATGGACCTCTTATGTCTGCCAACATCCTTGCCTTAAGCAAAACAATAAATGTCTCTGCAGTGTGAATGGATGGGTGTCTGGCATTTCCTTAGTCTCTGACAGTGGCCATTCCATATTTCCTACATGCAAGACTAGATTGCTCTTACCAACAGTTGGTGTGGGGACAATAGTCCTTGCCTGATTTCCTCACTCACAAACATGCTAAAAAATGAGTTTCTGACCACACTTAGCAAATGTAAACAGAAATTACTGTCAGTGTCTTTCTTGTTTTAATGCCATATGGTCAGCCCTTTCCTTTTGTCTGGGGCTCATGGACAAGTGGCATCTCACCACATGTCCCATAAGCTTCCTGTTGACACGGATCATGCTAACATAATCTGCCTCTTCCCCTGGTTCACAAGCTCCAGTGGAGGCCCCAGGCTCATAGAGAAAGGCAGAACTTCTCTTGTTGAAACTGCAGAGACAGGAAATCTTGCATTCTTATACCTTATATTTCTGCAACTGCTTTCTCTATCAATTTTTTGTGGTTATGTGGAGAATCAAGACTTTTCTTCTGTAAAACACGACTTCTTGGATTTATAACAGCCTTTGAATCTATTTCATAGCACTAAGAAGAGTCTCAAATGAAGACTATGTGAAAATATCTCAAAAAGTTCATGAAGAATGCAAATTAAAGGATGAGTTTAGTGAAAAAAGTTTTTGAAATCTGCGCACACCTTTTTCATAATACATACTTTCCAGGAACTTTTTGAAGACCTCGCATGTGTTTGCTCATGTAAGTCTAGGAGTCAAAGTCAGTATCTTGTAGATAACAGCTGCTTAATATGTGCCTTTAGTGATACAAAGATTCTCCTCTGAATGAAAATATTCAGAGACCAACATGTTATTCTTTACCTCTGTGCATTTATTATAATGAAATTGCTCTGCATGGATAAAAGGTGGTAAGTATATTTTCATGCTGAAGCTCAAATAATTCTGAATCCACCTCTTTCCACAAAACTTACTATAAAAAATCAGTTAGGGTTTTTGGTTGCAAACAACAGGAACCAATTCTAAGAAACTAACAAGAAAGAACATCAAGGAGACAGCACAATCAAAGAGAAGTCTGAGCAACAGCCCTTAGAAATAACAAAAGACAGCCTCTCAATGGGAAACAAGGCACCTGGATATATCATGTCACCATAGAAATTTTCCTGCAAGAAATAAGTGTGCTGTCAGGGAGAAGAAGTAGTATGTTAGCACACATATTTTACTTATTTTAGATATTATAATAACTCTGCCATTGTAAAATAGATTTTTTATACTCTCAACCATTTTACCAAAGTATTGCACAATAATTATTGATATTAAAAGGTTTTATTAGTATTTACCTTTAACTGCTCTCGTTTGTAAGGTTTGGGATCCTTGATATCAAGAGTATGCCATATTTCTCTCTATTTTGTGAAGTAGCTCCAGAAAAATTATTTTTGAAAAGAATCTTTGCTTTCTCAGAGCCACAGGAAAGGATCTAAAACTTCATTTAAAACCCAGGATATTCATCAGAATAGTGAATTAAATAAATGCCCTGACTGTGACATTAAGATACTTGATATGAAATTTCATATAAGCAACACAAGTAAACTCAAAAGCTGCAGCAACATCCTTTGGCCACATGGTGCAGTGCCTGTTCTTGTAAGACTGACTCATTCCTTGAATACCTCTGGTCTCTAGGCTCTGAGATTCTTCAAAATTGATGGGCACATGTCTACATTTTCGATTACACTTGCTATGTGTCCCAAATGAAAGCTGTTCCTTTTCACTTACATTTTCTCCTCATTTATTTTCTCATTCAGAAAAGGGCCCCAGAGAACAGCACAATCGAAATTATGTCTGGTTAATTTGCAGTTCTTACGTTGTTCTCATTCAGTATGGGCAGTAATAAATCTTTTAAGTCTTTGTTCTGACATGGTTTGATCGGTAAGACATGTGGAAATTTCACTTCTTTTTAAGGTAGGTTTGGAATGTACTGAGTGATATCGTTGAATTTGAACGTCAGTCCAACTATGGGGAAAGCTTTGGGACGAATAGTCCATAAAGGAAATAAACCTGGACATTGTGCCAACAGTCCTGGATGTGTGAAAAACCATGAGTGATTTTAGAAACCTTATTTCCCAAGCTTGAAATTACAAAGATGACGCTCCTCATCTTACAAGTTGTTTGCACAAATTACCAGCTATAATCTATGTACTAATTTATTCATCCATTCAACAACTATTGTTTGAGCTCCTACTATGTGGTAATGCCCCTGCTGGGAACCAAAAACATGGAAATAAATAAAACAGACAAGGTCCATGTCTCACAAAGCTTACATTCTATTGGAAGAAAGAAGAAAGCTTTTAAACATGTAAAATGCATATCAAAGCAGTTTCAGATAATGATAGGTGATATGAAGAAAGTAAAATAGAGTGATGGCATGGGCAATGATGGTAGTATTTAGTTAAAATAGTTAAGGGAGATGTATCTAATAAGATAACGTTTGAACACTGTGGTGATGAGAAAAACTTGCCAGGCAAAGGGCTTGGAGAGTAGCTTGCAAGGCAGAGAGATCAGCTGATGTAGGGCTTAGGAGGAAGAGCTTGGCATGTTGGAAGATTATCTGCCTAAAGCAAGATGGACAAGGTGACAAATGGTAAAACTTAACCTGGGAGAGGTAAGCCGGGACCAAATACTGCAGGATTCTTTGTCAAAATAAGAAATTTGAATTTTATTTTAATTGCAATGAGAAACCCTTGAAGGGTTTCAATCATAAGCTTTACATATTAGGATATTACATTTTGCTACTTTACAGTTGGTTCTAAGAGGTAAAGTAGAAACTGGGAGACAACTTAGGATGTTATTGCTCAAAGATTTGAATTAATTATCATGAAAATACTAAGAAATGTTGAGATCCAGGATATATTTTGAAGATATCCCTGACAGGATGTGCTGATAGATTGGATTTGGGGAGAAGGTGCTGAAGATAGGAACTTCGGATGATGCATCAGCTTTTGGACTGGAAAGAAAGTTAAATGAATGTTGATGCCAAGTTCTATTATGTGCAATACTAGAGAAGTAAATGTGAAGAGTGGTGGGAGCAGAGGGAAACAGAAGAATGGGTTGAGCATGTTAAGTCTAAGACGTCATCCAAGTGGAAAGACCTATATGAATCTAGGATGCTGAGGAAGGAAGGAGAGTTGGAGATGCAACAAAAGGACATTATTGTCTGTGTGTGAGTAAATGAGTGTAAATTCCATTCTCCCATCCCTCTGTGATATTTTAAGTATTTACCTTTTAATTACCTATCTATATAACTATTTATTAGACACTCAATAAACTAGTGGGACCTGAGTAATAAAATTTTATGAAATACGAATTTACTCATATTTCTAACATGTACTCCTTCTTTGTGAAATCTCAAGTCAACAAATTGAGAAACAATTTTATATTCATGAATATTTAATTTGATGAGGAACATCACAGAGTATTATATAAGCTTTTTTCTCCATTCAAATGATTTCAGTTAACCCTCAGTTTTTCTTAATATTTCCAGGAGAATTCAAATATAAACAATTGAGGAGTAGCTATAAACTGAAATTCATTAAAATTAATTTACATAAAAATATAGGTTAGGTTGGTCTTAACACTAGCTTAAATTTTTTTTTCTTTCTCTTAGAATTTCTTTAACTTACTTATGGAATTTACATTTTGGGAAATGGACTTTGGAATTTGCTTAGGAAAGAGAAAAAGAAATAAAAACAGCTGTCATTTACAAAAAGAAAAAACTATACTTGAGAAATCCAAAGAAGATTTCCTATCAAGTTCACATTATATGTATTCCAAGGCATCAGACTATTGATGGTACTACACAATAAATGCTTTGCAATATGTTTTACTTCTGAGACAGAGAACTGAGCCTGGGGAAGAATTAATGTGACATGATTAAATGCATCCAGAAGATTCTAACTACAGAAAGAACAATAGAATCTTGTGCTGATAAGCCAGGGAGATCTTGGTTAACAAAACATGGAATACAGGCTGGCATTTTGTCTCAGCAACATAAGCTGCTGCTTTGGATGCCTGCATGCCATATCAGAATGTCTGGGTTCATATCCTGCCTCTGCTTCTAATCCACCCTCTTGATAATGCACACCCTGTAGGGCTGCACCTGATGTCTTGGATGCCACACACCAAATTTGGAAAACTGCATGGAATTCTGGGCTCCTGGCTTCAGCCTGGCCCAATCCTGGCTGTTACAGGCATTTAGGGAGTGATCCAGAGGATGGAACGTGGAACACCTTCATCCCATATAGGAGTGTCTATCTGAGTTTAGCTCCTCAACTTCCAAGCCAAATCCAGCTTCCTGCTAATGCATCCTGGAAGGCAACAGGTTCAAGTGCTTGGGGTACTGTCACCCATGTGGGAGACCTGGATGGAGTGCCTGGGTTCTAGCTTCAGCCTGGCCCACTCTGACTGTTTTGTAGCCATTTGGGGAATGAATTGGAAGAGAAGAGCTCTCTATCTCTCTCTCTCATATATATAATAGATAAATAAACAAGCATATTTTTAAAAAGAGACACAAGTTGTTCAAAAAATGCAGTACTTACTGGAATTTTATTCATCTACAAAATGTCAGACTTCTTGGATTCAAAGAACATAGCACTGACTAATCACTTAAACCATAACATAACAATTTAATGAGTATTATATAATTTCACTGGAAGGGAAAATGTCCTTAAGCCTCCAGTAGAAATTGACGGATTGTACTTTAAATTGTCTGACATGTGCTAAAATTTGAACCAAGATTCCACACTGAGTCATCAATGTCTGGCCCTGTTTTATTTGTCAGAATTTTTGTCTTTTAGAATTGCATTATTCCATGTTGGAAGACTTGATTTTTTTGTGTGTGTAGTCCCCCTTCATCACATTGGAAGAAAGGGAGACTACATTATTGGAAGTAGTAGAGTCAGAGATAATCTTTCACACTTTTCTCACACAGCCTGAGCCCCACAGGCAGCCGCTGTGGTGGTGCCGCTTGCACGTGCACGGTGTTCTCAGGCTGCTTATCAGACTGTGAAAAGCTTTTTACAGAACAGGAGCAAAGAGCAAGGCAGGGTGAGAATGTGCTAGACAAGGCACGTCAAGGGTGAAAGAGCAGACAAATGTACAACCACAGAAACCTTCAAAAGTGCGGCTAGCAGTCAGGTCATTATGGAAACAGCAACAATGAAGAAATGAGAGGATGGAATCTCAGAGGTAGTTAAAGAGATTAAGAACTCTGGCTCTGGCACCAGGCAGACCTCTCCCACCCTGGCTCTGCCCCTGAGGCAAGTGTGACCTTGGGCAAGTGGCTTAAGCCCTCTGTGTTTCATTTTTCCCATTGCTGCAATGAAGATAACAATAGCATCTACCTCATAAGTTGCTCTGAGGTTTAAATGAGTTCATATGTGTAATAGATTTACAGGGTACTGAGCAAAAACCTCTTGGTGAACATCTGGCATTTATTTTCAAACTTTAGGAAAACATGAGTTCAAAAATTATGTGAGCTTTGGACTAAAATTCACCATAATCATTATCCTTATCCAAGGACATCTTTATCAGGCCATACAGACACGCACACATGCACACACCTGCAGGCACACACACAGTTAAGCCCATTGTGGCCAGGGGTGAGATGGGAAGAAGAATACTGAATAGAGTAGCCTGGTATGTTTCAACTGAAATATAATAATCAGAGATTAAAGGACTTTGTTATGGCTCCAATGGGGGAGAAAAGGTAGAGAATTCTTCATGGCAGGTTATTGATATTTTATGAGAATTTGATAAAGTAGAGCATTAGAGAGTGAGTGTTACATTTGCACAGGGTAATAAAGGCCTCAGAAGGTAATAAGAATCTTGGACTCTGCACACAGAAGGTGTTCTGAGAGGCTCAGTAATTACCTAAATGAAAGGACATTGCCATTTCCATAATCACCATTCAAATCCAGGGGTCACTTATGGTTGACCACATTATTGATGCTGTTCCAGCTTCTGTACTACAAGAGGCTTGTAGGTGAAACACTCTCAGCTGTTGCCTGTATCTCATTTCAGCATCATTTCAATGAAATACTTTAGCTTTGTTTATGAAACATTTTAAATATGCAGTATACCCTTAACATGGAAAAACTTTGTGGTGTGAATATAATAAAAAATATGAATGCAGGGATGGGCATTTTGAGTCTGGTTAAGACATCACATGGGATACTCACATCCCATATTGAACTGCATGGGTTCAAATCTCGGCTCTGCTCTTGACTCTAACTTCCTGCTACTGCACACTCTAGGAGACAGTGGTATGGATCAAGTATGGCACAAATAGCTGAGTCCCTTTCACCAACTTGGGCGACTCAGATTGAGTTCCCAGCTCCCAGCTTTGATGTGGTCCAGCCCTAATCACGGCAAGCATTAGAAGAGTAAAGTAATGGATGGATGATATCTGTCTCTCTGCATTTGCCTCCTGCTGTCTCTCTTTCTGCCATTCAAATAAAACAAATAAATAAAAATTATAAAACACATATGAATTCAGAAAGCATACTATTAGCCTAAAAGTCAACACACTCCCATACACATCAGAGTACCTGGGTTCGCTCTCTGACTCCTGTTCCTGACTCTAGCTTCCTGCTAATGTAGACCCTGGAAGAGAGTAGTGATAGTTCAAAGATTTGGGTTCCTGCCACTCTTGTGAGAAACCTGGACTGAGTTCCCAGCTCCCAATTCTGGCACTGGCTCACTTCTAGTTGTTGCAGTAATTTGGGAGAGTGAACGGGGGTGAGTTCTCTCTCCCCCTGTCTTTGTCTATATATCTCAATCTATCATCTACCTATCTACTAATTATTAGCTATCTATATCTATATCTTATATCTATATCTTCCTTTGTCTCTCTCTGCCTCTCAAATAAAATTTTAAAATTTTTAAAAAGCAACAAATTAATGCAAATAAAATTCAAAGGACTTACATTAGTAACATCTTCGTTTTCATACTCCCAGAGATAATTTATGTAAACTTTTGAGTCTAATCATTCTTCCATCTTCTTCGGGGGAATCTGTAAAATTCAAGATTTTTTTTTATTTGACAGGTAGAGTTATAGATAGTGAGAGAGACAGAGAGAAAGGTCTTCCTTCCATTGGTTCACCCCCCAAATGACCATTACGGTCGGAGCTATGCCGATCCGAAGCCAGGAGCCAGGTATTTCTTTCTGGTCTCCCACACAGGTGCAGGTGCCCAAGCACTTGGGCCATCCTCCACTGCCCTCCCAGGTCACAGCAGAGAGCTGGACTGGAAGAGGAGCAACTGGGACAAGAACCCAGCACCCATATGGGATGCCGGCGCCACAGGTGGAGGATTAACCAAGTGAACCATGGCGCCGGCCCACATTCAAGATATTTAAAAATGAGTTTCTACTTGAAATTCTACTTAAAAAATCACAAAAATTACGTGACAAGATCATTACTCTCATAGATGATTATATTGGTAATCCATGCTCTTTTCTCCCCCACAGGAATAATTTGGTGTTAGCAAGACAATGTAATCCAATATTTTATTGTATCAAGGATCTCAAAGATTACCATGAGGTTTGATTCCCTTTGAGAACTTGTTGGATTCAGCCTATAGTGCTACTCATGACAAAGATTTATTACAGTTACATCAAAATCATCAAAGGGAGAAGACATACAGGGGCAGAATTCAGACGAAACCAAGAGAAGCTCTCAAGAGTAGTCTCTGAGTGGAGTCACATAGGACCTTTCTTAATTCCCTTATCCAATAATTTGTAGCAATAATTTGTAGGGGTTTTTAAAAAGTTCATGAAAAATACATGGTATAAAGTATTTGTGGATTTCAAATTTTTTGTAGCAAAAAAAAAAAAAAACCTGTATTTTAATTCCATTTTCTAGGAACTTTTTGAAATAACCTCATGTGAAATGTTATCTATCAGAAAATCTCGTTTTTTAGTTTGTTTTGTGCTGCTATTACAGAATGTCTTGAGACTCGATGATTTTTAATGAACAGAACTGTATCATTTCATAGTTCTAGAGGATGAAATGTCCAAGATGAAGTGAGCATTTAGTAAGGGTATTACAGTTGCATCATCACATTGCAGAAGGTGGAAGACAGAAGTAAGAGACAAAACTCATTTTCATGATCCCCTGTTAAAGTAGCATTTATCTATGCATGAGGGTAGAATTCTAATGACCATACCGCCCAACACTGTTCCCTTGGGAATTATGCTTCCACCTTATAAATTCTGAGATACATATTTGAACTGCAGCAGCTTGTTAGAAACAAGCTTTTGAAAAAATTACACTCACTCCTCCTTTTCTTCAAAATTATATTCCAAAATCGTACACAGGATCATAGCATTTTTGGCACCACCTCCTTCTTAACATTTATATTGTCAATCACTGTCAATGTTAGTTTCTAAACTATTTCCAATTCTGTCTACCTCTCTCTACTTTCCCTCAGCAACTCCAGCCCAAGCTACCATTTACTGCTTTATGATACACTAATACAGACCCTCAACTGGCCCTTCTGTATTCCACCTTGATCATGTCTAATCAATTCTCCATCTTAATGAGAGAGTGATTACTTCTTTTTGTTGTTGTTGTTGTTTGACAGGCAGAGTGGACAGTGAGAGAGAGAGAGACAGAGAGAAAGGTCTTCCTTTGTCATTGGTTCACCCTCCAATGGCCGCCGCAGCCGGCATGCTGCAGCCGGCGCACAGCGCTGATCCAAAGGCAGGAGCCAGGTGCTTCTCCTGGTCTCCCATGCGGGTGCAGGGCCCAAGCACTTGGGCCATCCTCCACTGCCTTCCTGGGCCATAGCAGAGAGCTGGCCTGGAAGAGGGGCAACAGGGATAGAATCTGACGCCCCGACCGGGACTAGAACCCGGTGTGCCGGCGCCGCTAGGCGGAGGATTAGCCTGTTGAGCCACGGCGCCGGCCGAGAGTGATTACTTCTTAAGATTTATTATTTATTTAGGGGCCGGTGTTGTGGCACAGTGGGTTAAAGCCATAGCCTGAAGTGCCAGCATCCCATATGGGCGCAGGTTTGGGTCCCAGCTGCTCCTCTTCCCATCCAGCTCTCTGCTATGGTCTGGGAAAACAGTAGAGGATGGCTCAAGTTATTTGGCCCCTGTACCCTTGTGGAGACCTGGGAGAGGTTCCTGGCTCCTGGCTCCTGGTTTTGGATCAGCTCAGCTCTGGCCATTGCAGTCATTTGGGGAGTGAACCAGCAGAATGGAAGACCTCTCTCTCTCTCTCTCTCTCTCTCTCTCTCTCTCTCTCTCTCTCGTTCTACATCTCTCTGTAACTCTGTCTTTGAAATCAATGAAATAATTATCTTTAAAATTTAAAGTTTAAAGAGAGATGGAGGTAAAGATATTAGTCTTCTATCCTCTGGTTCAATCCCCAAATGACTGCAATGGCCAGGGCTTGGCTGGGCAGAAGCCAGGAGCCAGAAGCTTCATCCAGGCCATGTTGGTGCAGAGGCCTAAGTGCTAGGCCCATTTTCAGTTGCTTTCCCAGGTGCAGTAGAGAGAGCTGGACTGGAAGCAGAGCAGTAAGGACTGGAACCAGCACCAGTATTGCAGACAGCAACTTAACACACTATACCACAATGATGACCCCCAGAGTGATCTTTTCAAGACAGCAATCTTCTCAGGCTAACCTTGATGATTTTACATGTATTGTTGAAAGAAAACCACTCGGGTTACCCAAAAATTCTGGTTTCTACATTATCTGGCCCAGGCCAAACTTAGTTCCCTTTCTGTATGCCTCTATGCCTCTTGCTTTCTGAGCTCCACCCAGAGATCGTTATGCAACCTTCATATCTGCCTACCAGGTACTCTTGACATCTCTCTTTCTTCACTGAATTTCCTCTCAGCCTCCTAGCCTTGACTTATCATATCACCTCCTTAGGAAAGTCTTTTCTAATTACATCTTCCTTCCGAACTACACAGGTGTACATACACACACATACACATATAAACACACACTCTTGGTTACATTTCCCCACTCAATATTCTGTAGAATCTTGTAATTCTCCTTCAAAGATATGTTAGAATTATAATTAGTCATCTGCATACATGGTTTGGTGCATGTTATAAATCTCTATCTCTAGAACATAAGCTATCTGAAGGAGGCCAGGACTCTCTTGGTCTTCTTTACTGCTCTGTCCCCCGTTACTAGCACAGTACCTGCACATGCTACATGTTGAACAAAGATAGATTGAATGAATCATCCATCAAGATCTCTTTAGTTCCGATACCTCACAGGATGTGTTTTTCTACACTTTTTCCCAAATGCTTAGATGAGTTTCGTTTCTCTTCCCTAATGAGCCACTTTTGCCATATGAATCAGACACCTAGTATGCACCTGTGACTTCTCCTTGGCCATCTGAAAAAACATAAAAGGCATAGTTCTCGCTTTTGATAATAAATCTTATTTTATTTAGAACTTATTCATAGATTTTGAACTTTGAGTGCTCTCCTTATGTCTCTGTCCACCTTATTCCCTTGTTTATTCTTTCCTAAGAGGCATTCAGAAATTCTCTCCCTGTTGACTTGAGTAAAGCTAAGTTAAAAATTTTTGACTTTATCACTCATCCAAACAAAATACATGAATCAAAGCATTACCAACTATAAAGCAACAGATTTTTATATGTGTTAAAATTAAAAGAGCATTTTCCTAGATGTAATAATTCATCAAAATTGAGGTTGCACAAATATAAATAAAATTTCCTCTCTTCTCTATCTCTCTTTCCACCTCTTTCTTCTTCCCACTCTCATTCAGTTAAATGGTAAGCACATAACATATAATTACCAATTTGACAATGCAACATTGGCATAGTGCTGAAAATTTGACGTTTCTGTTACCCAAACTCCCTTCCCAGGACTTTCCTAACTGACACTGCATCCAATAATAGCGTGCTGCTAGCACAGAATTTTGAAAGATTTTGAAGTTTATTTAGGACTTGAGTTCTCATTCATGTAAATGACAATTAACTGAATGCCATTATCACTTGTTTTTTGCTCCTGAAAACCTTTTGATTTTTTAAAATAATATGAATGACCCATCTCCCAACTGTAATAACACTGGATACAGTTGATTTACAGAAACTATTCACTGAATATCACACAGCAATAGCATAGCAATGTCTACGCTATTATGTCAATTGTTCTGGACTTTGTTGCTTTGCTTAAGCTTGATAAATTATGTAGAAAATGGATTACATTGTTTTCCTGGAATTATCATAATGTAGTACCTTTGCACTGGAAATGCCTCTAAGCATCTGTGTAGTAAAAAGAAAATTGGTTTCACTCAAAGAATTCTGGATGGGTGGGCAATGTGGCAAGGCAGGATAAGCTGCCACCTGGGATACCTGCATCCCTTACTGGAGTACTGGGATTGAGTTCTCCTTCCTCTTCTACTCCAGCTTATGCTAATGCACACCATGGAAGTCAGTAGTTGATGTCCCCAAGTAGTTGGGGTTGCTGCCACCCACATGAGAGACCCAGATGTAGTTCTTGTCTCATGGCTTTGGTCTTGCCCAGCACTGGGTATTGCAGGCATTTGGGGAGTAAACCAAAGAAATCTCTCTCTCTCTCTCTCTCTCTCTCAAATAAACAAACAGTAAAAGACAAGAGAGTGGATCTGGTGTTTGTCTCTGATTCTAGGGAGGCCATCACTAAACACTTAAAATTTCTTGACTGCAACAGGAGTTGTCTTGTTATTTAAGGTGAGACTTTCAGACTGTGTCTGATAGTTCAGGCTAACAAGGTGCCTCATGGATGTGAACCCTCTGGCCATGTAGTATTAGCCTCACCTCTGGGAAGTATCAGAGGTGGAGGCAGATTGAGTTCAGTCCTGTTGTTGAGTAGCCCCTGGCTAGGCTTAGTCCAGGTTCTTTTCTTCATTGCAAGAAAGAAAAAAAAAATTTCAAGAAATGTAGATTAAGGAGTGCAGAAAAGCAAGATTTATTTACAGGCAAAGCTAAGTACACAAGCAGGAAAGCGTACAAACAAACTCAGGAGAAAGCTGCCCACAATCACATTTGGGGGCTGTCCCTTTCTATGATCTGGAGGCATAGTGAGTAGTATCTGGGGCAAGGATTAACTTAATATTCAAAGGGCACAGAATTTGGAGAGGGGCCTGAGTACCACCCATTTTTTTTGGTCCTGATTTTCAAATCTTGGAAATATCATAGCAGCTGGTGCATGATGGGAGTGGGAATGTTGGCTACAATAATTTTGTTACAATGGCATTATAATGACCAAGGTCATTGCAGGACTGCAGCCTGCAGCTATATTGGACCCTTCTAGCTGGCTCTGGTTCTAAGCAGCAAAATAGTGGAAGTTGCAGCTTTCTGCTACATGGAAAGGGAGAGGGGTTGGGTGATGCATGCAAGGGAGGTTAGGCATGCATAGAAAGGGGGCTCGGGTGGTACACATTGAGGAGTGGATTGAGATAGTTCAGGGAAGCAGGGGCTTTGAGTATATGGACCCACCATGTGGGGAAGCAGAGCAGCTGCACAGGTCAGTGGGCAGGGCAGCAAGGCCAAACTTTCAAACCTCAGCTCCTCTTGCTAGCACTACCTCTCCACCTAAAGAAAGTGAGCAGTCGAACAATTATGCCTATGTAATGAAACTCCAACAAAAACTCTGGACATCAGGAGCATTCAGTCTGGGAGGTAAGGGGCCTGTGTCCTTTGTCAGCTGTTCCTGGGCTTCAATTCTGACTTTGGCTCCTGAGTCCAGCTTCCCACCACTGCAGACCCCGAGAGGCAGTAGTGACAGCTCAAGTAATTGTGTTCTCGCTTTCTATGTGGGAGATCTGGATTGAGTTCCTGATTCCTGGCTCTACCTTCTGTGTAGCCATGGCCTTTGTGGACCTTTGGAGTGAAGAAAGGGATGAGAGCTCTCTCGCAATCTGCTTATCTATCTATCTATCTATCATCTATTTCTCTAAGGAATAAATTAAAAACAATATACCTCTGGATATCAAAGTGATATTTTGCATATTATTATAAAGCCATGCTGGAAGTATAACACCTACACAGAAAACAGAAGCTTCATAGTTGGAATACTCCTAAACTCTGCTTCCTACATGTCTTCTTTTACCTGATTTTGATTTGTATTCTTCCCGAGTAATGAGTCCTAACTGTGAGTACAATAGTGTTTAGTGAGTTCTGTGAGTCCTGCTAGTGAATTATCCAATCTGAGGGTGGATTTGGGACCCCTCCCCGGTAAAGGTGCAGTTGCTGTCAGAAGTGAAGCAGACCTTGGGGCTGTGCTTTTAGCGCTGTAACATGTTCCTCATAGAAATCCCTATCATGTAGCCTTTTCCAATGTATACTTTAAGTTTCACATGTTAATTAATTTCATTTTTTCACAATATTTTTACTGTATTTTACTGTATTTTATTAAAATACAGTATATATACATACCAAGAAATGCACATAAGTGTATAGATCAATAACTGTTTTGTCATCCAGTTACACTCATAAGCAACGCCCAAATTAAGAAAAAAACATTACTGGTACCCCAAGAGTCCTCATGCTAGCCCCCATTTCTACTTTTAAGTTTGAAAGAAAGGTATGTTGTCATTTATATGGTATGATTCAGTGAAGCAAAATTTATAACTACATACCAAATGATCTGACATCATCCCAATTTTTATCCTGTGTCTATATATTAATTACCATAAGTAAGAGAAAACATGATATTTTTCTCTTTGGGTCTGGCTTATTTCACTTACCACAATGATCGCCCATCTCATGATATTTTTTAAGCATAATATATTATCTAGGGCAATGCCTGCATGGCCTAGTTCAGTTTCTAAACCCACCCTAACATTGTTTCCCTTTGAGAACATGAAGCCTTGCTGTCAATAGTTTCCCAAGCTGACAGGCCAGGACCAGCCATATGCAATCTGACTGCCTAAGCAAAATTCAGAAGAAGTCAGACTTCATTATAATCTAATTTCCAGGCTACCTGACATTCCCACTAGCACCATGACAGTTCATAATCACTGTGTTAGTCAATGCAAGAGACCAATGAAAGACCCAAAGCAGGCAACCTACTGGTTCTGAGAATTATGCTGGCCCTTTACCATAAAAGCCACAAATACTTCTCCCGCTCTGTGCTTCTCCCCATTCCTGCTTCCCTTTATCTGTGCCTCCTGGGCCCCAAGAAGGTTGATTAACTGATTTGTGAGCTGGGCTTGTAAGTCTCCATTCTTTGACCACATGACAAAGCTCGTGCTGGTTTCAGTTTTGTGATTGGCTTCCCAAACACCACATGGACAAAGGACCAAATTATGGGTTCGCTCTCCACATAATGGGAACCCCCATAAAAGGGAGTAATAAATGTACTAATACAAGAGACTGAGAACCAAATATTTAATGTCTGAAATCTTAAAAAAAATCATACCTATTAGCATTTTCACTTCAATATCTCGGTTGCAGTAATATCCTAGGTTTTTTCTTTACAGGCATTCCTGATGTCACTGGCTATATAGTGCTTTCTTATTTCACTACTTCACTGCTATTTGTCTTTTTTCTGACATAATTATCCTTGCTACTCTGTGTCAAACAGCCACTAATCTTTAAAGTTTCAGTCAAATTAAATAATTATTCACATTTCCTTTATTAGATTTATGGAAATTTGTAATTATATACATATGTGTGAATATATACATATATATGTTTAATATATTTGGTGAAAAATTTGGTCTGCTTCTGTTCACAAATTACAATAATAATTATTATTCAGAAATTTTATTTTTAGAGAAGTTTTAGATTCAGAGCAAATTGAGCAGAAAGAAGTTTCCTTGTATCCTCAGTTCCTACATAAACACAAATCCCTCAGTACCAACTTCCTGGCCCTGTCAGTACAATTGGTGCAACACATGAATTTGTTTGGATTCATCAGCAGTTCCCAAAGCCCAGGTTTACTTTACTGCTCATTCTTGCTGTTGTGTATTGTATGGGTTTGGATAAACATATGTATGATGACATGCATGTACCTGTGCAGTATCACACAGAACACTTTTACTCCACTAAAATTCCCCTAATCTCTGGCAACCTCTGATCATTCTGGTGTTTACATGGTTTTGTCTTTTCCAAAATGCCACATATGTATCCTTTCCACATTGGCTTCTTTCACTTAGTATTGTCCACTGAAGTTTGCTGCGTCTCTACCATGGCTTGATAGCTCATTTCTTTTTAGCAAGGAATTATCATCTGTTGTCTGTATGTACCACAGTTTATTTATCCAGTCAATTATAAAGGATATCTCAGTTGCTTCCAAGTTTTGACAATCATGAATAAAGATGTTCTAAACACTCCTGTGCAGATTTTTGTTTAGCCATAATTTTTCAACTTAGTTGTGTAAATGCAAAGGAGTACAATTGCTAGATCATACTATACGAATGTGAAGGTACCTAAGAAGTTAATGGAATGGTGAGATTAAAAAGTAAGTTTTATTTTAATGTAAAAAGAATTTGAAATATTTCCATAGATTTTTCATAATACACATTATGAATGAAATTTCTAAAGTCTCTTCATGTGTTTAGTTTTGTCAGACTGTCAGACTGTCTACCAAAGTGGGCTGTGCTGTTTTTCAATTCCCATCAGCAATGAATGAGACTTCCTGTTGCTCCACATTCTCACCAGCATTTGGTGTTGTCAGTGGTTTGGCTATTAGTATGTGTGTAGTGTTATCTCATTGTAATTTTAATTTGCAACTCCCTAATGTCATATAATGTTGGCCATCTGTTCATATGCGTACCGAAGAGCTATGTATTTCCTTTACTATGGTATCTGTTCAGGGTTATTGCCATTTTTAAATTCAGGTTTTTTATTTTTTATTGTTGAGCTTTAAGAGTTCTTTCTACATTTTGAATGACAATCCTTTGTCAGGTGAGTTTCTGAGCTAAAAATCTGTGATAAAGCAGCTCAAGGTGAGGCAAAATTGGCATAATCATTCCATTTAGATCCAAACTATGGTGATTCATTTAACCATCAATCTTTCCTAAGGCTTGGGGCTGCAGGGAAGTCTGTCGTGAGCACAAATCCAGATGAGACTTTTGTTTAAGCCAGCACAAGTTAAATTCTATGACATAATATGTGCACTTATCCTTTGCCACCTGTTTGTTATTTGTGCCCCAAGATTAATTATGTAAAAGACGCTTATTTTTAACCCACTCAGACCATCTGTCAGTTTTCTAATGGCACCAAGCTCATTACCACCCAAGAACTTGCACATGCTCTTCACTGTGTGTGGAAAATTCCCCCCACTTTATTCAATTAATTCATATTTAACTTTTATGTTCCACATTCAATATAATAATTTTTAAGAGACTTTCTGAATTCTACCCACTTGAAATAAGTGCACTGCTGACTTCGTAACATAAAGTCACAATCTGACACATGTTCATTATTCTTTTTTTTTTTTTTTTTTTTGACAGGCAGAGTGGACAGTGAGAGAGAGAGACAGAGAGAAATATCTTCCTTTGCTGTTGGTTCACCCTCCAATGGCCGCCGCGGCCAGCTCACCGCGCTGATCCGAAGCCAGGAGCCAGGTGCTTCTCCTGGTCTCCCATGGGGTGCAGGGCCCAAGCACTTGGGCCATCCTCCACTGCACTCCCTGGCCACAGCAGAGAGCTGGCCTGGAAGAAGGGCAACCGGGACAGAATCCGGCGCCCCGACCCGGACTAGGACCCGGTGTGCCAGCGCCGCTAGGCGGAGGATTAGCCTGTTGAGCCACAGCGTTGGCTGTTAATTATTCTTATATATAAATAGAAATTATTCTCATATAAATATTCCCATATATATCCACGAAAATTTATATACATTGTTGTGTATCCACTTGTTGATCAAATCACCCAGGGTTAGACTATTAATGTTAAAATTGTAAGATTAGACCTACCTATGTTGTTACAGCTGTATCTTCACACTTATTAGCACATCGACCTGAACAGTGACTAATAAATATTGATTGTATACATGATTGCTCGATTGCATCCATGTGTACTAGGACAACAATTCTGTATGGAAAAGGAATAGAGAACTAGCACAAAGTCTGAGCACAAAGTCTCAAATTCCTATGGAAAATCCCTACTAAATGTGAAGTTGTGAGATAATCAAGCCTGAGTACCTTTCTATTGTGGGTGCCTTGACGGTTTCATTATAACTTATTTATAGGCTGTTTTCTTTGAGACCTAATATCTTTCAAGGCTATGGATTCTGGATTCTTGTTAACTAGTCTGATTGTAAGTTAGTAAATGCGTTATGTCATTTTAATAATGTACTCTTCAAGGAAAGAAGTCTAGCAGGTAGAAATAAATGTAAATTTAATTAATTCCACTAAATAAAATCAGATGATCCACAAAAAGTCATGCTCTGAAAGAAGTTCCATTCATGAAGAATAAACAAATTGCCCTAAACACATCCACTAATTTCATGAACAGAAGAAAAATAAAAGACAGCAAGGATATATGAAACTGGATGATTAAATCAGATACTTCAAAAGAAATGGGCTGAATATGTACAATAAACTTGAGCCTCCTTTTTTTCTTAAATAACCACATATCAGTTATCTGTTTGAGACACCCTGTTGTCATCAGATACACATAAATTTCTACCAACGTTGGTGAACAGCCTATGTAGGTAGGACTAATGGGGCCCTACCTTCTGTAATTAGGGATGCCATCTAACTTTGTTACTGCTTTAGATTAGTTCCTAACTGAAATCACTTATATGTAACTGTTGTTGTTAATGAGAAAGGTTATTAAATATGGATTATGTATTTCATAGTCTAGCTGGCTGGCCATCTTGAACTTAATTCTCCCCATCTGCGACCCTTTACAATACATTAAGCACACCTTTGCAGCAGCAGCCCTATTACAGTTAATCATGCTGAGGAAGAGATTGCACTAAACGTATTATCAAGACACTGACATGAACCAAATGCCTGTTAGATGAGTTAGAGAACAAAGAGCTAAATCGAGGCTCTGTGTTTTCAGTGGACTTTGAGTTTTTACATCAATTGTATCTGTTTCTTTCATCAATATTAGGATTGCTAGTTTCTGCAATTACAGTGATACATGGCCACAGGTTTTCTTACTAAAACTAATAATAGTCAATTCATTCACTTGGTTGGGAAATTTACATGCAAATTTTCTGTTTACTTATCCGTAATGTGCATACTCTTTCAGCAAAAAGAATAAGTAATAAGCACATGGAGTTCTAGCAAAGGACATAAGACTTTTAAATTGTTTAGAAAAAAAGTTGATATAAAGAGAATTGAAAATGAATCTTGATGTGAATGGAGAGGGAGCGGGAGAGGGGAGGGTTGCGGGTGAGACGGAAGTTATGGGAGGGGGAAGCCATTGTAATCCATAAGCTGTACACTGGAAATTTATGTTCATTAAATAAAAGTTAAAAAAAAAAGAAAAAAAGTTGATATCAGATAGTAGAAAGTATGATGATCTTAGAACATGCACACTGCTATATTGATAGTTTTCATTTTTGGAAACTCCTTTGCCTCCTGTAAACATTCTATCAATGCTACAGCCTTGGGGTAAGAATGGAAATGTCGATGGGAGATAGCCAATGACTGGAGGAGACTGCACTGAGAGCCTTGAAACATGGAGAGGAGACTCAGTTCCTGTGCAGGAGCCACGGAACTGGCTCCTCTGTGTATCGAGGGGGTTTGTTAAGTGGCGGAAAATGATGACAAGTCTGAAGGACAAGGCTAACAGATAGGAGTCGGAGATCAAGAAATAAGCTTCTAACAAGGGACAAATATTCCCTCGGTTTTGTGTGGGGCATAAGCTAGAGTATTATGTGGGAAGAAAGTTATCATGGAAAGACACTAACCTGTCCACACATGGCTGAGGAAGTCATCAATTCCCAAGTAAACTAGTAAAATCCACATAGTAGCTTTAACTCCCAGGGAATCTTTCATTTAAAAATGCAATTCAGTTTTGATTTCATGTATTTACAGCCTTAATATTTGCATGCCTTTCAGTCAAAAATTCTACTCTCAGGAATAGTTATTTTTAAATCATGAATATTAGCTAGTACATATATGATACTTATTGTGAGTTGGACAATTTCACATTTTATATGCATATAAAGTATCAACTAATTCACACAATGACTTGATGCAGTAGTTACTAAGATAGAAGACAAGGCCGGCACCTTGGCTCAATAGGCTAATCCTCCGCCTAGTGGCGCCGGCACCCCGGGTTCTAGTCCCGGTCGGGGCTCCAGATTCTGTCCTGGTTGCCCCTCTTCCAGGCCAGCCCTCTGCTGTGGCCTGGGAGTGCGGTGGAGGATGGCCCAAGTGCTTGGGCCCTGCACCCCATGGGAGACCAGGAGAAGCACCTGGATCCTGGCTTCGGATCAGCGCAGTGCGCTGGCCGTAGTGCGCCAGCCGCAGCTGCCATTCGAGGGTGAACCAACGGCAAAAGGAAGATCTTTCTCTCTGTCTCTCTCTCTCACACTGTCCACTCTGCCTGTCAAAAAAAAAAAAAAAAAAAAAAGAAGACAAGTAGCTAACCTCAGGTCACATAGCTATTGGCACAAAAGGCTTACACTCAGAGGGTCTGGTTCCTGGGAATAGTGTTCTTAACCATTGAAGAACACTGAGGATCCTCTGAGTCTGCAGGTTCTGCACCATACTCAATAATCACAGATCAAAAATACTCAAAATGATCACTTCTGTCCTGAATGTGCAGTTTTTCTTGCCATTTCTACCTAAGCAATACAATAATTACATAGCATTTGCATTGTATAAGGGACTATAAATAATCTACAGATGACTTAAAGTACATGGGAGTATATGAGTAGGTAATATGCAGATTTTCTATAAGGGACTTGAGCACCACATAGTAGGGTATCTATGGGAAGGGAGTGTCCTGAAGCCATCTCCTCATGAATATGGATGGTTAATTGTAATTCTTCTCATAGTGATGGGGATATTAGCTAACATTATGAACTTTTCTTAGACGCACTATTGGGGATTTAATAAGAAAGTTATGGTATATCTATATAACAGAAGACATGCAATATTATTTGTATGGATTAAGCAGAAAAGTAACCTTAGTCATGGATCATGGATGTTGTGGAGTAGAATTTCCAATCGATCAAAGAAAGACTTGGACTATGAACAGAAATAAAGCTCTGTTGCTTTCAATCATTGAAATTGTGACTTTATTATTACTGCAGTGTAATTTGGCCATTCTCATTAACACAATTAATAGTTGGCATAAACTCTAAATTTAAAGACAGAATCTGAAGAAATAATATAAGCCTAGGGATGACCACGAATTGTAACCACCTAGCAAATTACGCTGGGACTAAATAAAACACAGAAGAACTCTAATTCAATTACCGTGACCATTGAAATTAGACACATCCAGGGCTAGTGCTGTGGCACAGCAGGTTAAATCCCGGGCCTGAAGCACTGGCATCCCATATGGGCATTGGTTCTAGCCCCGGCTGCTCCTCTTCCAATCCAGCTCTCTACTATGGCCTGGGAAAGCAGTAGAAAATGGCCCCTGCACCCACATGGGAGACCCGGAAGAAGCTCCTGGCTCCTGGTTTCGGATCGGCTCAGCTCTGGCCGTTGCGGCCATCTGGGGAATAAAACAGCAGATGAAAGACCTCTCTTTCTGTCTCTACCTCTCTGTAACTCTGTCTTTCAAATAAATAAAATAAAATCTTGAAAAAAATAAATTGGGCATCCATTTTAATCAAATTCTTTTAACTACTACTAATACTAAAACTTCAGTCACCTCATCTGAAAATGTGAAAAATTTGCTGTGGGAATTCAATGAAGTAAAAAATCTAAGACATTTGGCACTAAGCTTTGCACAAGATAATAAATCAAACCACAGTAGCTTTTACTATTTATGGAGTGCCCATCTCAGCATCAGGATAGAGCCACAAGTTAGAGCTTACAGTTGTTGGTGAGAGGAGATCTAATTTGTGTTGTCAGGCAACAACTCACTTTTCTTCATGGTTTAATCACATTTAGAATCTGAACGAGGATAGGGAGGGTTTGCTCCACACCTCATCTACTATTTAGGGTCCAGTGACTATAATTGTTGCAAATAAAAACCCAATGTTCCTTAAATAAATTCAAAAGTGAGTAAACAAGTAAAATAGGTGTGAATTTCTTTGTAAGTTCTCACACTGTGGGACATTTTTGTTTGACACCTGATCTCATGGACTCAGGGAGTCACAATGACCTGCCTGGGAGCTGAACACCCTGACACCTCACTGAACAATCATGGGAAACATCCACGGAGCTTCATCAGGGCGGTGGCAGTGTTTTGAACATTAAATAAGAGCTGAAATTAAAGTATATAGTTTTTAAAAATGTTGGTTTTTTATTTTTAAGGGATTTATTAATGCATTAGATTCTCAGAGTCACAGAATTAATTACTACAATCCAGTTCTCATCCATTCTCATGTTAATGTGATATTAATACAAAGAAAACAGATTCCATGTAGTTCATAGTTACAATTTTAAGAATATAATGATACTTCCATTCCTCCCTCTCTCCCTCTCTCCCTCTCTCTCTTTCTTTCTTTGATAACGTATTTTTCATTTACTTTATATTCAACTGCTTAGTGCTCCACTACATAAGGAGTTCAATAAGCAAAAGATCAAAGTTCAGCAGTAATATAGAAAAGGGCTGTAAACAATAATCAAATGAAAATGTGTTCATTTGTATATAGTAAATTGTAAAATTATCATGAATCATTAAAACTACAGTGGTATAGCATTGTTAGCCATTAGTTTGACAAAGATATAAAACAAAGTTTCACAAAACTATATTTGCAACAATACTGATGTACACAAGGTTTTTTGTTGTTGTTGTTGTTGTTCTTTTAGTTTTTTAAAAATCAGGAATCATTTCCACAATTTGTAATGGAGCTTTTGTTTTAGTGTTGATTGTTGCTATTAATTTTTATTTATTTGAGAGACAACGAGACAGAGTTACTCCCATCCCATTTTACCCTTTAAATGCACACGGCAGCCTCAAGGGAGGCCAGGGACCGAAAACTAGGAGTCAGGAGCTCAGTCCAAGTCTCCTGTGTGTGTGACAGGAATAAATCGCTTGAGTCATCATCAGTGCTGCCTCTCAGGGTCTGCATTAACAGGAAACT
The DNA here is from genome assembly GCF_033115175.1 of Lepus europaeus. Classification (NCBI taxonomy): domain Eukaryota; kingdom Metazoa; phylum Chordata; class Mammalia; order Lagomorpha; family Leporidae; genus Lepus; species Lepus europaeus. Next base: position 29,187,260 of record NC_084836.1, on the reverse strand, counting down.
GAGGTGAGGAGCAGGAGCCAGGACTCTAATCCAGACTCTCTGGTGTGACACACAGGCACCCTAACAGGCAGCTTCCAGGTCTGTTTTTTGATTGGCCACAGACATTAAGTGTGTGTTATAGAGAGATGAGGTTTAGTTTGAACAAAGCTGGGGCCAGCTCTGTGGCATAGTGGGTAAAGTGGCCGCCTGCAGTGCTGCCACCCCATATAGGTGCTGGTTCTAGTCTCGGCTGCTCCACTTTCAATCCAGCTCTCTGCTGTGACCTGGGAAAGCAGTAGAAGATGCCCCAAGTCCTTGGACCCCTGCATCCATGTGGGAAACTCGGAAGAAGCTCCTGGCTCCTGATCAGCGCAACTCTGGTCATGGATGGAAGACCTCTGCCTCTCAGCCTCTGCTCTCTCCGTGTAACTCTGACTTTCAAGTAAATAAATAAATCTTTAAAAAAAGAAATAAATAAAGCTGAAATCTCAGATTCTTACTGACTTCACTGTTCCATACGACTAAAAATATACAGAATAACCTTGGATAACTGGAACAGACGCAGCAAAGATGAAGAGGAATAAATGCTTTATAGAACAGAAAACAATGAAAAAAGAAGAAAACACACAGCAGTAGTGATGGTGATAGTAATATAAATTAATGACATAATATTAGAATACAAGGGGTATCAAAATGCTCTTAAAATGGAATTAAAATGAAAGTTTACGTTTGTGCAAATAAACTTTTGAATTCCATGCACAGCTTTTTCATAATGCACATTTTTATGAACATTTTGAAAACATTTCATACACTCCCTTCTATTAAATTTAACAAGTCTTAACCTACATGAGCTCTGAACAATCTGATGAAAATGTGTTCCATGATTATAGAGCAAGGAACAAAATGTTGGCAAATTCTGCTTTTAACAAGGTTTGTATTACCATGTTTCTTCAAGAAAAATTTTCCTTTTATAGGTTTTTAAAAATTTTTTTGTTTATTTTCATTTTATTTGAAAGGCAGAGAGATGGATGTAGAGAAATTTTCCATCTGTTGGTTTACTTCCCAGATGCCTGCAACATGGAGGGCTGGGCTGGGCTAGGCTGAAGCCAGGAGCCCAGAGCTCAATTCAGGTCTCCCCAGTTGGTGGCAGGGACTCAACTTGCTGAGTCATCATTTGCTGCCTCTCAGGATGTGCATTGGTAGGAAGGTGGAGTCAAGGTAGAGCAGCTGGGACTTAAACAAGTGCTCTGATGTGGGATGTGGACATCCCAAGTGACACATTTATGCTGCACCGCACATCTACTCTGAAAGAAGTTTCTTTTAATTTTGAATGTTCACTTATCATTGAACATTAATGAGGAGAAAAATCATGTTTTATGATTTTTAGAGACAGATTTTCTCTAGAAGTCATTAGAAAAAAACCCTTAGATATCCGGGGGAAGAAATAAGAGATCAATATCAACTCATGCTCATCTACTGAAAATGTTTTCTAACTCTTCAACAGTTCCTTCCTAACTGCTGTTTTAATCTTAATAGCCTGAAGTCCTATAAAGTTCAAGGAGATTATGTCCTTTTTTGTGCATTTGTCCATTGTTTTGTAAGATAACTAATATTTCAGGCAGGTGTTATGAAGAATTTAGTTATATTTAGCCAAAAGTCCAAATGGCATGACACAGGCTCTGAGAGGGTGTCTTAGCTATGCTATCCCATGGCAGATGGCAATCGTGGGAACTGGTGTAAGAAGAAAGATTAGATCTTGATACAGGAAACTAGAAACAGGCAAGGCTCCCACAATCCCTTCCAAGGCCACCCTCAAGTGACTTAAGGCCCTCCTAATAGACCTCACCTCTTAAAATCCCCATCTCCCCAAGTTACCACACTGAGTATTGAGGTTCCAACATATAAACTTTTCAGGGAGGTACTTGAACCACATCCAATCCATAGCACATTGTTTACTTTTAAAGTAAATCCTAGTAGTCCTAACACTTTTTTTAAAGGCTTATATGCAAGGAAAAACTATTGACAAATAAATCAAAATATTATTTAAATTATTGGGCAAAACAATGCAAGTGACATCTTTTATGTATTTTTAGACTGAAATTGAATTCAATATCTATATTTTGGTATTATATATCTAGCTGGTAATTATTACAGAAAACAGTTCTCATGAATGGCATTTTTAGATATTTATTATTAGATTAATAAGCACAGATTCTTCTCTGACTTTATAGGATTTTGAATAATCTCACATTTGCCTTTTCCTATGTATTCTAAACTTTGCTACTTGAAACCTTTAAATTTTAAGGAAATACAAATTACCCAAAGACAGGATATATTAAAATCTTATGGCATTGTCCAATTGCCATTGTTTGTACCTTTCTTATGCTATAGGAATAGATTTTATTCTGTGACATTTGATCTTAAGTTGATCAATCTAATGCATATTTGAGCATGTATGTAGGTACTTCAAAAGGCTTATGAAAAATGGAATTAAGAAATATATTTATTTTGCTGCCAAAATTTGAAATCCATTTATAATCTATTCATAAAATGTTTTCCACATACTATGAAAAAATTACTTTGAATTTTTTGCACCAAAATAAAGTCATATTTCTAGTTCAATTTTTCACAGTTTTTTGAAATACACTCATAAACATCACTGAATTCTAGTTATTCTGTTGAAATAATATTTTTTAGGAAGTAGAAGGTAGAAGCCAGTCCCAGATATTAGTTATCTCTGCATCTCATGATCTTCTAATTTTCAAGAATGTCTCATATCTGTGTTTATAATATTACCAAGACTTTCCTCTTTCTATTTAATGTATATATATGTATATATATATATATATAAAACATAATTTTTTAAACTCCATGATATTGGTTAAAAACACATTTTAAATCAGAGCAACAAAAGTCTAACATTTATTTTATTGTATCAATACAAAAATATTAGGAAAATGTTTATTTAAGTGATTTTTCAAACTTTAATTTAGGGTTCACAGATTGTGTTGTGAACCATTTATTTAATAAAAATGTTTATATTTTCCTTAACAAGGCATCTTTTCTGGCACTGTTAATATACAACCTTAGAAGTTTATTATAAGTAAAACAAACATGCAATCTCAAAACAGTAGACAGGATTTTCTTCTCCTAAATTTCAAATTGTTGTCTACTTACGTTGGGATGCAGATAGACAGAGATAGAGACAGAGAGAACTCCCATCCCCTGGTCCACTCCCCAAATGCCTACACTGACAGGGCATCAGCTGGATCTGAAACTGGGAGTCAGGAACTCAATCCAGCTCTAGAACCATCACTGCTGCCTCCCCGGTCTGCATTAGCAGGAAGCTGGAGTCAGAGGCCACAGCTGGGTACCAGACTCAAGTACTCCAGTGTGGACCATGGGAATCTTAAGCTCTACACTAAGTGGCTTCTCCAAGAAGGGATTTTTATTTTTTGAAAGACAGACTTACAAGGAGAGGGGTGTGCGAGGTGGGGGAGACAGAATCTTCCATCAATTGGTTTAGTCCTTAGACAGTGGTAGTAGCCAGGGCTGGGTCAGGCTGAAGCCAGGAGTCAGCGGCTTCATCTGGTTCTCCCACATGGGTGGCAGGGCCCCAAGCAATTGGGTCCTCTTCCACTGCTTTCCTGGGTGCATTAGCAGAGAGGTGAATTGTAAGTGGAGCAGCTCGGAATCAAATCAGCACCCAAATGGGATGCTGGAGTCCCAGGCAACAGGTTTACTCACTACACCACAATACTGGCACCAACAGCGGATTTTTGAATGTTCCCACCACAAAGAAGTCATAAATGTCCAAGTTGGTGGATAAACAATTTTCCTGATCTGATCATTACACGTTGTGTAAATGTAACCTGTTAGTATATATAATTGCTGTGTTTCAATTTTAAAATTTAACACATAGATACACATGCAGATGATACTCAGACATAAGATATTTATAAAGTAAATATTTCCAAATCGACACTTATAGCTAATGATTTTTATTTTCATCCACATATTTTATTATCTATAAATAGGGAATATACTAAAAATGGAAATTCAAGGAATATACAGAAATGGAAATTCAATCATGTTGTTAAGATACATAATTCTAATGTGAAAGATTTGGTCATAGCACGTAGGAAAATAAAAACAAGAAAAGTGCAACTATTTTCCAGATGGCCCCTCACCAAAGCTGTTGAGAACTTTAACTACATAGTTTGTCAGGAACAATTTTACAGGCCCAGCATTCACATTGCTGTTTCTCCTTTCTCTTTTCCAACAAAGAACTCTTGGCCGGCTAATCCTCTGCCTTGCAGCGCCGGCACACTGGGTTCTAGTCCCGGTTGGGGCGCCGGATTCTATCCCGGTTGCCCCTCTTCCAGGCCAGCTCTCTGCTCTGGCCCGGGAGTGCAGTGGAGGATGGCCCAAGTACTTGGGCCCTGCACCTGCATGGGAGATCAGGAGAAGCACCTGGCTCCTGCCTTTGGATCGGCACGATGCGCCGGCCGCAGCGGCCATTGGAGGGTGAACCAATGGCAAAAAGAAGACCTTTCTCTCTCTCTCTCTCACTATCCACTCTGCCTGTCAAAAAACAAACAAACAAACAAACAAACAAAAAAAACCACTCTTATACCTATCTTCATTCTGACTCTGAGGAAGGTTGGCAATTCCTCATTCTTTTGCGTATTTGACTTCCCATATTTCCTAGAAATGCATTTTTTAAAGATTTATTTTATTTACTTATCCAAAAGTCAGAGTTTCAGAGAGAGATGGAGAAAAGAGAGAGAGAGACAGAGACAGAGAGAGAGAGGAAGAAAAAGAGAAAGCTTCTGTCTGTGGATTCACTTCTCAAATGGCTGCTTGGCAGGCCTGGGCCAAGCTGAAGCCAGGAACCTGGAATTGGGTCTCCCACAGGGGGGCAGGGACCAAAGCACTGGGCTAGCAATGTTCTGCTGCCTTCCCTGGAGCAAGGAGCTGGATCAGAAGTGGAGAAGCTGAGACTCCAACCAGTGCCCATATGCGATGCTCACATCCCAGGCAGTGGTTTAAGCTGGTGAGCCATACAGGCCCCAGCAATACATTTTAATTTTGCTTTTACTCAGTGATGTTTCTAGCATATTTGACACCTGGGGCATATAATTTTTAATACCCTCTTATTTGAAAACTATACCCAGTAATAATCAAAAAGCAAAACAAATACTTATTTTATCTGTGAACTAAAATCTGTTCTTCCCAATTGGAAATATGATACCTATCTAATCTAAGTCACTGTCTTAGGTTTTAAGTACAAATGAAAATTCCAACTGGCTACACAGAAATAAGACCCTGTTAACTCAAGTTCTGTTTCTTCATATTTACAGTATATTTGGAAACAGTTGTTTAAATAAGGGAATGTACAGTATCACAAGGGTTAGAGGCACACATGGGTGCATAACTATGGAACTTGGAGTTTTCCAAATTCATTTGTATGTGGATTAATGTCAAATGAATTATTAAAGGGTAAACAATCACAAATGTGAAACATGTACATGTGCTTATGTGTTACAAAAACTCAACAGTAGTTGCAGCAGTTATTTAAAATATTTATGCCAACAGTGTATTGGGAATGAGGTGGATTATTTGTCACTGACTTTGTTTACAATTGCCCATATATAATAACAAAAAGAAGACTGGACTTTAGTTGTCTTTATTATTGTCTTCAAATTGTTCAGGGACAACACATCCCTAACTGCTTGCACTGGGGGCAGACCATTCCCAACACCAATCTTTGGGGACCACTCATTCCTTTTATGCCCATGTCTAGACTCTGTCTGTTAATATCTTCTATGTTAAGTAAATTTTTGATGAATGGATTACTAAGCCGATTATTTTGCTTTTCTAGACTTTAAGGAAATACCATCAAGCACATGAAAACCACAATATGGATCTTGTTCTTTATATAATTGTTTTCTGTTATAACTAAAACCCCCTAAAGCATGCACTTTCTTTCCTATAGTTTTAGACTATGTGGCATGGGACATCAAATGTGATCTACTCATTATAGTTTGCACAGCAGTTTTTGGTACGCCAAATAATATATTTCAAAATAAAATAAATAGGACAATATTAGTGAACCACTAGCAGAATGCCTGAAACCCAATGCACATGGAAGATGTATAAATTCCCTCTTTCTGAATTATGATGCCAGCCATTTGAAAAGCGGAGAAGGGGCCAGCGCTGTGGTGTAGCAGGTAAAGCCGCCACCTGCAGAGCCGGCATCCCATGTGGGTGCCGGTTCTAGTCCCAAATGCTCCACTTCCAATCCAGCTCTCTGCGATGGCCTGGGAAATCAGTAGTAGATGGCCCAGGTCTTTGTGCCACTGCCCTCATGTGGGAGACCTGGAAGAAGCTCCTGGCTCCTGGCTTTAGATTGGTGCAGCTCCAGCCATTGCTGCCAATTGGAGAGTGAACCAGCAGATAGAAGACTTCTCTCTCTGCCTCTCTTCCTCTCTGTGTAACTCTGACTTTCAAATAAATAAATAAATTCTAAAAAAAAAAAAAAAAAAAAAAGGTAAAGAAGAGCGGAAGAAGAATAGAGAGGAGAAGCCACCATACTCTAGAGACCAGTTTTCAGTCCCTATTTATTAAAATAGGCTTTAAATGTGTTATTGGGAGAGTGGAGACTCATAAATAAAAGTTTGTATTCCAATTTTAACTGCTGAAACAACTAGAAAAGCACAAATATTGTAAAATTGGAAATATAATTTTTACTGCATATTCCTTCATGCTTGTTTTACTATATAAAAGCAAAAACTGTTTGGAGCTTCCCCTTGCCATCTTGAGAATTTCATATTCCTCATATTTTCATAGTATAAATGAGGAAAAATAAGTGTGATCCTAAATTTCTCAGGATTTATTAAGAAAATATTGAAAAATATATTTTTAAATGCTATCTTTTCTCATTTTACAATTTTCTTCAATCTGATTTGTAAATTATAGGTATATCCAGCAGAAAAGAAAGGAGGGGGTACTTACTAATAGAGAGTCAACACTGTAGGACTTTTGAAAAATAAATACTTTGGCCATAATAATTCATTATTTTAATCAAATATGCATACTCTATTTAATAAATAGTATTTGATGGATTGACCAATTCTGATAAGTACACACGTATGCTTGTGGTTGAGTTTCTGCAAAACAGCTGCCATCATTTCTATTTTTTTTTTTCTTTATCAAGAGCTCTGGGTAGATGGCATGAGTGCTTCTCCTACTGAGTCTGGACTCAGCCTTATTAATCATAATTGACTTGTCAATATGATATCAAATGTGAATCAGGCGTCTTTGTGTGTGCACTGGGGATTGCTTTCTCAATGCTGTTTTGGCGAGACTACCAGCTCCACTATGTTAAGAAGCTCAGACAAGCCTGCTGGCTAATGAGATCAAGGCCTTTTCATTCCAGTTATTTCTGCCACCATGCTCAACAGCCTGCCCAGTGCCAGATATGTGAGGAGCTACGACCGCTTAACTAGATATGAACATGGAAAAGAGCTTAACAGAAGTCAGCTAGCCCTGCTTAGACCAGACCAACTGCTCAGCTAACCCACACAGCTATGGGCTAAATAATATGCTTGTGGTTGTTAAATCAACAACAGGAGTCACTGTGCACTTTCTCCCCATGTAGGATCTCTGTCCTTAATGTGTTGTATTATGCGAATTAATGGTAAAACTAATATTCAAACAGTACTTTGCACTTTGTATGTCTGTGTGGGTGCAAACTGTTGAAATCTTTACTTAGTATATACTAAGTTGATCTTCTGTATATAAAGATAATTAAAAATTAATCTTAATGAAGAATGGGATGGGAGAGGGAGTAAGAGATGGGATGGTTTGCGGGTGGGAGGGTGGTAATGGGGGGGAAAACTGCTGTAATCCAAAAGTTGTACTTTCGAAATTTATATTTATTAAATAAAATTTAAAAAAATAATATGCTTGTGTTTTTTTACCAATAAATTTGGAAGTCATTTATTACATAGTGAAATTTCTCAAATGATATTGGCAGAAAATTTGCAAACATGAAGCCAATACTATTGGAGCTACCAATTCCATTCAAAGACAAAGTTTGTTTTAAACTTAAAAAAAAAAAAAACAAAAACAAAAAACCTCAATGTAGAGACACAGGTTGTCCTGATACTGCCACCTGTAGTTGTTGTTCTTTTTGCTAATAAAATACATAGATCATATCCTATTTGCCAATATGATGACTGCAATGGAAAGCAAACTGCTGACTTTTTGGACTCTTTGGGAAAATGTACAGCATGACACATTCCTATATCTACTTATTGTATATTTTAAAGTTTTGCCAATCAGTATTAACTCATTCATTCTTTTTTTTTTTATTTTTTAATTTTTTTTTTTTTTTTTGACAGGCAGAGTGGATAGTGAGAGAGACAGAGACAGAGAGAAAGGTCTTCCTCTTTGCCGTTGGTTCACCCTCCAATGGCCGCTGCGGCCGGCGCATTGCGCTGATCCGAAGCCAGGAGCCAGGCGCTTCTCCTGGTCTCCCATGCAGGTGCAGGGCCCAAGCACTTGGGCCATCCTCCACTGCTTTCCCGGGCCATAGCAGAGAGCTGGCCTGGAAGAGGGGCAACCGAGATAGAATCCGGCTCCCCAACCGGGACTAGAACCCAGTGTGCCGGCGCCACAAGGTGGAGGATTAGCCTGTTAAGCCACGGCACTGGCCAACTCATTCATTCTTTAAAGAATACTATATTTTAATCCAAATCATAAAGGCAAAAATACATTGAGACAAAGAGTCTAGATTATAAGTCTAAAATTATCCAAGTAGTAAATTGATGAATTAAGATGCAAATGTGTGTTCTTCTGTCTCAAAAATCATTTAAATATTTCTCAGTCTGCAAAATATTTTTACAATTTTTATAAACATGAAAGACTACTAGAACTTAGAGATTTTAGAAATATTTATCATCACTTGTAAAGATGAGGAAGCAGTGATCTGGAGAAGTTAAGTCAATGTTTCACAGCATCAGAGGGGCAGCATGGGAACCTGAACCTTCATTACAACAAAGAAGAGTTTCAATTCTAACACAGTAACTATGGGCTCTGTACACTGTGTACTGCAGGTCTCAGCCTTTGTGCAACCAAGATAGAATGTGAAAGTAGATTAATTGCAGGTAGGCATGGCAAAGATGTACAAAACATTGCATCAAAACTTCTGAGGTTGGTAACTGCTAATGTTCCAACATCACATGATTGTGTATCTATGCAAACCTCAAATTTCTTGGCTTTCTAACTTGAAGAATTTTCAAGAAGACAATTCAATGAGCAGTTATATAAATCTACCAATATGCTTCCCTTGTTTGGGATGAAAATATAATTGGTATTTTGACTTGCAAGTTTCAAGCAAATTCAAGCGGGATTCTCTTTAATCAATTCAATAAGACCTATAGCCAGAATTATCTATTTTAAAGAAAACATCTGAAAGGACTCTTTTAAAAGCATTACAGAAAATGAGATGTCAGTCATGGTGTTTTGGCACCAGAAAGTCTCCAATTAAGGAGCAAATGTAAACAGCTCCTTATCTGATTTTCAGTCACCTATTCCAGATTTCTACGTTACCTCTGATCTTGTGTCCTTAAATTTTTTTCTCATTATATGGTCCCTATTTGTAATATCATGTTTGATAGTATAATTCAATTTAAGAAAGTAGAAGAATTGCATGCTTCAGAATTTTCAACATTTGGAAAAGAATTCGCTTCCTGATCTTATCCACAACAGATTATTTTACATTCTCAGTCAAACACACCATGACTGAGACATTATTGTAATCAGCAGGTTGTATAGTCTTTGGAGTCATAAATATATAATGATTGTATATTATATTCAGGCACTGAGGGATCAACTATTGATTAACCATATATATTCCAAAAGCCTGACCAGTCTCTTTAACAGTGAGAATTTCTTTATTATAAAATAACATGATTTACTCTATCCTGCCCTCCTCCATTCTCTATCCCAATCTGTTCCATTTTGCTCTGTTTTATCTACCTTCATCTGATATAATATAGATTAACTTGTTTTTTAATTGTTGTTTCACATAAGCTCCATGAGATCAGTGACATTCTCTCTCAATTTCTGTACCCTCCTTTCTGAAAATGGTTCCTAAACCTAGTAAGTGCTCAATATATATTTTTGAATGGATGATTTAAAATTTTTCCTGTCTTTTCTAGTTATATAAAATCTTGTGAAGGCACTTACCCTTTTGAAACTTCAGTTTTCAGAACAACAGCTAGAAGTTTGAGTTGTGTTCCCCAGCTCCTATTGTACATCTAGTCAAAGTAGCTTCTCCTTACCCCCTTGCCTCTTCAAATTTACTTTGGGGTTTCTCATGGTATATCTATGTGAAATATGAATAAGCACACCACATGTATCTATTCACTGTCTCTCCTCTTTCATCCCTCTTTTACCTTTCTTCTCCCCTCCTCTTCCTTCTTCTCTGCCTCCATTTCTCACTTTGCCCATCTAGACTCCCTCAGCCTTTAGTACCCACAGGTAAGCTGCTAATTACAGGTGTTGATATCTCCCACAAGGCACCTACTTTTTTCTGAGAATGGCTCTGAGTTCCCAACACAAATAGCTGAAGTTTTATATTTGGGCTATGAGGATAAATTCTCTTCCAGAAGATGTCCATTGTGCCAATTCAAATAGAATCCCAGTGGACTTGATTGATCTTCTCGTTACACACTCTTCAGCTAAATGAGGGAACCAATTTAAGCTAATAAACTCTCACTGCATTTTTGCCATACATCCCTTGGAGAAATTAGGCAGCAAATGAGTATTAGTTTCTGTTCAGAATCTAGAATGGAATTACAGTTTATTATTAATGGATCTACAATGGATTTAAAGATTATTCATTCTAATTTTCTAATTTAATGTATGAGAAAGCTAACCCACAAGAGACCAAGTGAGCTGAATTAGTGACTAGTAAGGAGTAAGGGTAGTTGAGACCAAATATGCCAAGGAAAAAGTATAGGGAGAGTGGTTTTGAAACTACAGTCATCGCTTGCACGCACTTGTGTTTGTGTTCACTTTGTTAAAAGTGTTGTTTCACCCCTAGGCTTTACTCTGTTATTAGTCAGCAACACAGTCAACACTTACTTGGTTCAGGCAGAAAATCACATGGCAGCAGCAGAGACTGAGAGGGAATAAATGTGTAGCTTTTGTACCTTAGAGCCTAATGACGAGGCCTGGGGAATGAACGTGTTTAGGCAGGGGTACTCTCTCCTGTACATAGGAGAGAAACACTGAGAAGCAGATTGGCCTGAGGACAGAGAGGTCTGTGGGCCCAGAATGAAGGAATAGGAGATTAAGGAACCATGCAGGAGAAAGGAAGAATCCAGAGAAGGTGAGAGCACCCTCTATTTCATATGCCTCAACTACTCCTTTGGGATGAAATGTCCCAAATTTCCAATGGACACAAACATAGTTGGGCTCAGAACCTAGAACTTCCCTCATATTGACATTTAGATTCAGCTTTAAACTTTGACTATTGGGCATCATGGCCATCCTTGCTTCTTTCTCTGAATACCTACATAAAACTCTCTTTGGCAAAGGGGATGTTGCTGTAGTATAGCTGGTTCAGCCACCACCTGCAACATCAGCATCCCATAAGGATGCTGGTTCAAGACCTGGCTGCTCCACTTCCAGTCCAGTTCCCTCCTAATGTGCTTGGGGAAACAGCAGAAGATGGCCCGAGTGCTTGGCCTTTACATCCACGTGGGAGACCCAGACACAGCTCTTGACTCCTGGCTTTGGATTGGCCCAGCTCCAGCAGTTGCAGTCATTTAAGGAGTGAACCAGCAGATGGGAGGTATTACTCTCTCTCTCTTTCCTTGTGTCTCTGTCTCTTTCTGTAACCCTGCCTTTCAAACAAATAAATCTTTAAATCTTTTTTAAAAAACCTCTTTGGCAAAACCATCAAATCAACTTCACAAGCCCACCTCCTTTTTTTTTTTTTACTTTTATTTAATGAATATAAATTTCTGAAGTACAGTTTATGGATTACAATGGCTTTCCCCGCCCATAACTTCCCTCCCACCCGCAACCCTCCCCTTTCCCGCTCCCTCTCCCCTTCCATTCACATCAAGATTCATTTTCAATTCTCTTTATATACAGAAGATCAATTTAGCATATATTAAGTAAAGATTTCATCAGTTTGCACCCACACAGACACACAAAGTGTAAAATACTGTTTGAGTACTAGTTATAGCATTAAATCACAATGTACAGCACATTTAGGACAGAGATCCTACATGAGGAGTAAGTGCACAGTGACGCCTGTTGTTGACTTAACAAATTGACACTCTTGTTTATGGTGTCAGTAATCATCCTAGGATCTTGTTATGAGTTGCCAAGGCTATGGAGGTCTTTTGAGTTCGCCGACTCTGATCTTATTTAGACAATGTCTTAGTCAAAGTGGAAGTTCTCTCCTCCCTTCAGAGAAAGGTACCCCCTTCTTTGATGACCTGTTACATGCCCACCTCCTTATCCATCTATTTTCCTTCATTACTACAACACTTTGGTACAATGCACCTTCACATACCCATGTTTCTAACTAGTTTCTTTTTTTTAAAGATTTTATTTATTGATTTGTGAGGTAGAGTTACAGACAGTGAGAGGAAGAGACAGAGAGAAAGGTCTTCCATCTGCTGGTTCATTCCCCAGGTAGCCCCAACGGCTAGAGCTGCGCCAATCTGAAGCCAGGAGCCAGGTGCTTCCTCCAGGTCTCCCTTATGGGTGCAGGGGCCCAAGGGGTTGGGCCATCCTCCACTGCTTTCCCAGGCCACAGCAGAGAGCTGGATTGAAAGAAGAGCAGCCGGGACTAGAATCTGGCACCCATATGGGATGCTGGCATTGGAGGCGGGGGATTGACCAAGTGAGCCAAGGTGCCGGCCCCCCTAACTAGTTTCTTAGTAGTTTATTTCCTCGCTTGTCCTGATAAAATGCATGACTTACATAGGATCCCAGGTGATCGAATAGTTAGCAATATCATTTCCCTCCCTTCAGTGATGTCTCATGTCACTCACCGTGGTGTCTAACATGGTTTCCTGGCTTACCAAGCTATTGTTAAGTTGGTCCCCATATACTTCTCCGAGCTTCTTTCCTACCGCTTCACTTTCTTATTATGCCACAGTCATCCTGGCATTCTCAAACGTTCCTCTAAAATTCTGAGATTTTCCTATGTTAGGTTATTTTTTCTCTCTTCCCTCTTCTCAGACTGCGGTTTTCCTTAATGTTTGGATAGTTACTTATTTCTTTTCAGTCAGACCTCAGTGTAAGTCTTCAGAATAGAATTTTCTGATGGCTAGATGCAATGGAGCCACCCAGTCATTCTTCACCCCACAAATCTCACTCCTCACGCTAACATTTATGTGTAATTTTTGCTTGGTGTTGTTTGTCTTCTTCAGTTGGGTATACACTTCATGACAGCACACTTTTGCTGTTTTTCAGTGCCAGCACCACACACTCCCAACACCAGGTACTTAGTGGACAGTCAATTTGGTCATGAAGGAGTGAGTGAATAAAAGGAAATTCTACAGAAGGAAGAGAGATGCCGTGGAGCACCATGGCAGGTGCCAACATGCAGCAATGAATGAGGACTCCACACATGACCCCCACGTCTGGAAATGGGAGGATAGGCCAGCTTTGGAGAGCAAGGGGAGAGCAGACTGTGGCAGCCCATGCCGCTGGTGAAATTGCTGGAGGGAGAGCCTTGCAGACCACACTGTCTTTGAGTCTGGACTGCAGCCCTAGTGGGGGGCAGGGTACTCATCACATTCAGTGAAAGTAAAGCATGTTTCTTTTTCCCCGTCCCCCGACAAGGGCTCTTGGTCACTGCTAGGGAGAAGGCACCATTTTGACACAAGAGCTAATATGTAGTATACAGAATTTAACAAAACAAGAAGTAAAACTTGACATTTAACAAAATAATTATTTCCTTAAAAACATGAGAAAATATTATAGCACTTTAAATACAATAAAATATACTTTATTACTCTATCTAGTAAATTATTTGTGTCATTCCTAAATGTTAGTGTGTTAATAACAACCTGGAAGTTTGTTTAAAATGTAGACTCCTAGACCCTCATTAGAGTTTTTGACCCTGCAGATTTGGGAAAGGGTTTAGGAAATTGCCATTAAAGCCCTTTTAGCAAGCACCATTAGAGCATACTAAACAAAAATACTACCTATATTTATATTTTCCACTCTTGAAAGGAAATCTTATTTTCACTGAATGTTTACTATGTGCCATTATCAATCTTACAAGCTCAATATTATTATGCATGTTATTCTATGAGCCATATAGAATTTTATTCTTCCCCAGTTTATCACCAAGAAATTAACCAAGGACGTTAAAGGTCGCTACAATATTTTCAATTAGTAGATTAGAGGAAGTTGTATTTCAAACTTTTATATATTTGGAATATATTTTGATATTATTCAAAGTTACATTCAAAGCCTGATAGTCATTTTATTTTCTTATGATTGTTGACAGGATTTGTTACCATTTTATGCCAGTGACACAAATGTGGAAACTCTGTAGTGAATGCTTCTTGATTCAAAATTAACTTACTATAATCAGAATAATATTAGACTCTATGAAAATTGGGAACTTCTTCCTACATGAAGTTCGTAATATCATGGACAGTGAACTATAATGAACAAAATGTAGATATGGCTTATATTTGTGCATATTTTTAAATGTGAGCATTTTCTTCTGCATATCTACCTCTCAGGTTAATGGGAAAGAATAGCATTGTGCATTGAAAGGTAAACCAGAGGAATTTTTTTCAGAATTAATTAACTGAAACATGTAAAATTTAAAACAAGCTTTCAAAGAAAATCCCCAGCTCTAATTAGTCCCAGAGAGAAAGAAGGAGACAGAGATTACAATGGACTAGAATACAACTTTCTTTTCTCACTCCTTGCTTTCATCTTTCTGTTTTCATTCCCTGAACAAGCTAAAATCAAAAATTAAAAAAAAAGTACAATATGACCACACATTTAGAATACCAGAGTTACCAATAACTTAAAAGATTTTGTATTTTATACAATCAAATTGCTACCAGAGATGGCTGGAACAGAGATTCTCATCCTCCAGCTAAGAAAATAATTTCAGATGTGAGATAATTATTGGCAGTAAGAAAGCTAGCGAAGTTTAATGAAGCAGAAAACCCTATAGGCTGCTTAGGTAACTTGGCAAGGAACCTATCCTTTGTTTATTTTTTAAATATTTAGTTATTTATTTTAAAGGCAGAGTTAAAGAGAGAGAGAGAGCAAGAGAGAGATATCTTTCACCTCTTGGTTTACTCCTCAAACGGCCATAACAGCCAAGACTGAACCAGGCTGAAGCCCAGGGCCAGGAGGTTCTTCTGAGTCTCTCATGTGGGTGCATGACCCAAGTACTTGGGTCATGATCTGCTGCATCAGCAGTGAGCTGGATAGGAAGTACAGCACCCAAGGCATGAACTGGTGCCCGTATGGGATGCTGGTACGGTAGGCAGCAGCTTAACTTGCTACACCACAGCACTGCCCCACCCCTAGTCTGCAATTAGACTGGGGTGTATATTGGTATAAAGTCCAATTCTTCCCCACCATTTCTTATTCTACCTCCTTCTGTTTCTGGGATATTGCTGGGGCAAAAGGGCTTTCAGTTTGTGAAAATGGTGAAATTCCCCCTAAGCCTTTATTACAGTGTTATCAGACCTAATAGCCACTTTGGCATCAGGCCAGGAAGATTCTTCTAGGATGTCTCCAACAAGGAAGTGGAGGATATTGAGATGCACTAAAAGTTTAATAGATATGAGTGAGACTTTTGATAACATAAATACTGGGCTACTCCCACAGCATGCATCTAAAGTTGCTATGTTCTTTCCTGGACAAACTTCTTGTCTTTTCCATTCAGCCCCTTTCACATACATAAGCAAATGTCTATGTTCCTAGCTAACAATTCTCCCTCACAGAAGTATCCCATAAATCTTATGTGGGCATAAATAGTGTAGATCTATCTTCAGTAGTTTCTTTGAGCTAACATGTGGGCATTGAGCTGGTTTTGGGTGTTCTTTTGATATCTGTACCCTGATTTTTGAAGGTAACCTGGGAAGAGATTGTCCTGCACAATCCAAAGGACCGGTCATACCATCTGATGGGATAGGCTGGAAGTCCTTACTCATGACCACCTGGAGCTGGACAGCTTGTATTATTTTAGAGACAAAAGGAATGAGGGCATTAAAGACATGATCCAAAGAGAAGTAGTGAGTGTTTGGAAGTCCTAAAGCCAAGGAGGGAAAACAACCAAGATTTCCATGACCAGATGTAAGGCTAAAAATTCTAACCCTGTTTTTCCTGGTCTTGGAGTTGTCTAGCCTTGTCCAGTAAATATCAGATATCATTTTGTAACTATCCAGGTGATCCCAAAGAACATTCTTCTTGGAGCATAACACAGACAACTACTTAGGTAGAGGTTAGTGTATATAAACCCAGTCTGTTTTGAAGGACAACGGAAGCCAGTGAGTTATTCTGATTTTGGAGGATGAAGAGGTTGGCTGTGATCAGAGTGTCAAGTCCAGCTAATTCAGTGGACAAATTAGCAAAGATCTGGTTTACTGAAACTGTCCCAATTGTTCCTACAACCCTGCTACTAGATTGGAGTGATAACTCCCACGAAGATGGGAAATGGAGGGTTACTCTTTTAGAAACCTGAGAAGTGGTATATAAGAGTTGGTGTGGAGGCTGAGGCATTGCCAACAAATATGGCAGATAAGACATAGGCCCCTGTGCAGAACCCTATCCAATTAGTGGGTCAGCTTTGGTAAGTGAAAGTCCCAAAGGGCAGCAATTAATGTTATATTTGAAGAAACATATTGTAGCAAAGGCTGATGCAAACAGTGAACTCAAACAAGGGGTGCTACTATGGGAGGTGTTATTTGACTTGTATCCCCAGAACATTATATGCTGGATGGGGTCAATGTCAGTCCAGGTCATTTTCCCATCCTTGTGAATGAAAGAGCAATTATATATCCCTATGCTGCCCCAATAGGAGTTGGCCATCAGAGATAGGTGTCCACATGACAGAGGATTTCCCTGACAAAAGCTCCCACTAAACTTACATTGATGTGCCATGAAAAGTATTGGTAGGGATGAGGGATGAGAGAAGAGGAAGTAGGGTTTGAGGAAGAGTGTCTGATTATTAGTGTGTATAGTGACTATGAATTTGAAGGAAGAATTATTTAGAGAACTCATATGATACCATGGAAAAACTCAGGAAAAATTGGGGTAGTGATGTGGCCTTTTGGTTGAACTTTGTATAAATGGGCCCCAAGAGAGGGAATGAGAGGTCATCTCTCTTGAGTGACACATGTGTACCTTGATGCCTGACGTCAATCCATCAGAGAAGTTGGCCATGCCTCTCCAGAAAACATCCACACTTCTAAACAAATCCAGTGAGAATGGATGTAGGAAATGGTGGCTAATAAATCAACTACTGCCTGAAGTGGCCTGATAGAAACATTAACTCGTAGCATGGGTTTTAACCATATTAGCAGGAGAGAAAAAGAACTCTGTATGAGGACATTTTTACTTATATTGGCTCTTTTTAAAGAATAGGCACAAGTCTTCCAAGGATTACATTGACTAAGTCCCCTTCGATATGGAGTCTTGGTATTCAGATAATTGGCATATTTGAAGCACAAGGTCCCATATCGCCTTTTGAAATTAAACTAAAGAAATACAGTATTCTCTATCTACCACAATGACTGAATGAGGGAAAGATCTTCCATAGAGAGCCTCAAAGGAGTTTAGGGAGAGCTGAGAGATGGGCCCTGTCTTACTGCCGAGCAGGACAATTGGGGAAACAAAAAGTTACTCGTTGTTTCCTCACAAAGTTTTCAGATATTCTTCTTTAGGATCTGATTGGCCCTTTCTACTTTACCAGAAGACTTTGCTTTCCATATGGAGGGAAAATAGTAGGTGATCCCTAAAGACTTGGAAATCCCTTGTAGAACCTAGGAAATGAAATGAGAGTTTGTTATCACTTTTCATTGATCGTAAGAGACCAAAGGGAGGAATAACTTCCTTTAGGAGTATTTTGGCCACTTCCTGAGCTCTTTCATCCCTGGATAGGAAATCCTCTACCTATCCAGTAGAGGTATCTATGAGAACCAGAAGATATTTATGGCTGAGTATAGAGGTCAGGACCCTGGGAATTACTCAATTATTTATAGTGCACAAATGCAATTTTAGCAGACTTTGTTTTGTTTTGTATAGCCATTCACAGAGGGAAAAAAAAAAACTTTTAACACAGCTCATTGTTTGTCTCTCTAAGTGGCAGGAATTGTATAAACTCTTTGTAATTTTACATTTTAAAGCATGAGGAAGGTATGTTATCGCCTCAATGACACTATCCTCCCATTGTTTCATTGATTTATCTGGGTTTGACAGTGACCCTAGTGCAGAGGCCCTAGTCGTAGCAGCCTTTAACTGGACAACATCTATATTTTCTTCTCTTTTCTAAAGGAGAAGACCTTGTTATGTCTCATCCTATAGCCTGATAGAAGAGCTATGCTATTTCACTGGGCCAAGGGATTCCAAATCTGTAATATCCTATTAGTCTGAGAATTCCCAGAGATATTTTATGGTTGTAGAGGTGGGAGTTTGTTGTACAGCCTTTATCCCCTTGGCATCAGAATCCATGCTCTGGTAGTGAGGATAAACCCCAACTAGTTACTTCCTTGTGGACCAACTGTACATTTTCCCTGGACACCCTGTGGTCATGTTTTGCTAGGAAGTTAAGAGTGCTAGAGTCTCAGGTGGGTGAACAAATGAGCAAACAAACCAGTCTCAGGTGGGGGTACAAATGTGGAAGTCACCTATGCATTGGATTATCTTTCTATCTCCATTACAAGATACATCCTTGAGATCCTCTGTGTGGGCCTGGCAAATAGATAAGGACTGCCCCTAAATCCCTGCGGCAACATTGTCCAAGTTAGCTGTGGCTTTAAGCCTTGTATGCTAACCTATTCAAGGAAAAATACAGGAGGGGTCTGAAGAATACAGAAAAGAGCATCCTCTAATATTCTAGACTGAAAATCACTTAGTACAAAGGTACATTCCCTTAAGATCATGTCAGGGTTCAGCACAATGGAATCAATATTATGACTGCCTTATTAATGGCCCATAAATCTTGTACCAATCTATTGTACCTCTTTTCCTTTTGTACTTGTATAAAAGGTATATTTCAAGAGGAATTGTAGGATGCTAGCAATCTTTGCTGGAGAAATTTATTGATTCAGGGTCACAGGCTCTCTCTGACTTCTGGCTTTATAAGGTACTGTTTCCAATCTGAAAAACCATTAGGGTCTTTAAGTTAATCACAATCACATGGTCTTTTAAGGCTTGGCCAGACCTGTGGGTTGACATGTAGATCTATTTCTTCATGTGGGGTACTGGAAGGTCTGGAATGACATGTGTAAAAGGGTGAGAATTTGGCTGTCTTCATATGTGGAGAAGGTTACCTAGGTTTCTAAATTGCTTATAAAGTCTCTTCCCAGCAAGGACAGGGGACATTCAGTCGTTAACAAGAACTAGTGAGAAAATATGGTCTGGGCCCAGAGATAATATAAGGGGGGCATGAATCTCCTTAAGAAATGTGCACATTAGGCCGGCACTGCGGCTCAATAGGCTAATCCTCCACCTAGCGGCGCCAGCACACCGGGTTCTAGTCCCGGTCGGGGCGCCGGATTCTGTCCCGGTTGCCCCTCTTCCAGGCCAGCTCTCTGCTATGGCCCGGGAGTGCAGTGGAGGATGGCCCAAGTGCTTGGGCCCTGCACCCGCATGGGAGACCAGGAGAAGCACCTGGCTCCTGCCTTTGGATCAGCGCAGTGTACTGGCCGCAGCGCGCCGGCCGCAGCGGCCATTGGAGGGTGAACCAATGGCAAAGGAAGATCTTTCTCTCTGTCTCTCTCACTGTCCACTCTGCCTGTCAAAAAAAAAAAAAAAGAAAGAAAAGAAAGAAAGAAATGTGCACATTGACTCATCATTATTTGGCTGAAGTGGAAAGAGAGCAGATATTAACAGGAGATTAGAACAGAACAGGCAGCCCCCATATCTAAAAGAAAATTCATGGTCCTATCTTCAATGTCAAAATGACCTTATTGTCTGTCTTCTCAGTAGCAAAGATTAACCTAGGAGCTGGGCAGAGTGAAGGGCTTCTTCAGCTTAGGGCAATAGGGTTATCGTATGCTACCATAGAGTCCTTCAATTCTCAGGGAAATTTTGTTTCCAGTAGCCTTATTTTTAGCAGAATGGGCAAGACATTCATGGAAGCCAATATTCATCACAGCAGCTATTTGCCCAATTCCCTGGCTTCCCACATCCATGGAAGGTGCTCTTCAGGCATGCACTGGCCTTATTGAGTTTTTCTGAGGGCAGGTAACCATGTAAGACAGCAATCAGCTGGACCTGGGGCCTATCTTTTCATTGCTTCTTTTGCCTACCTCTCTTCTCTTAATGGTGGTCTCTGTTAAAGTAGACTGTGGATACAGGCTTCATTATGTCAGTCAAGGATATGCTTGGTCCCAGGCCCAATTTTGAAGCGTACCTCTAACATCACAGGTGTTTGGATTTTCCCTGGACTCCTGTTCTATGGCTGCTAGTTAAAGTTTATTGGCTACATCTTGCTGGCCTAAGATCCTGTCAGTATTGAGTCAACATATGTTCCTTGCTACTTCATCTGGCAGAAGTATTATAATCCTGTTTAGGGTCATCTATTGCTGGGCTGTGTTGGCAGCTGAGTTCCTTTCAGTTTGCAGATGTAAGGCATTCGTATAATCATGGACACATTTTTGTCTTTGCCTGTGAGTTAAGATGCTGTTTATGAGGAGAACTATATCCTTCCTGGTAATGTCAAACATGGAAGTCACCTTATACCATTGATTAATGAATATTTAGGGTAATTAATGGAACTCTCCTTCACCCTTTAATTTCATTTAGGTCCTGAATTGAAAAGGGGACTTGTATTTTGATGGAGTCAATTGATTGTACTGCCTCCTGAAGAGGATACATTCCAATGACTTTTATACTTGGACTGGACGGTCCCGTCCCTGAGTAAGGGAGAGCACCCCCATTTCAGGAAGGGGAGGGTATAGAGACTTATTTATTCTTGAAAGAGTTTTCCTGTGATGGAAGTTCTTTTGGCTCTGCTTCAAGGTAGGATCTTATGGTTGATTAAAAGTAAAACTGACATGGCCAGGTCTAGCCTGCAAACCTTGCAGAATTCATGATAGTCTCTTAGTACCAAAAAAGCCTGAACATAAGGAACTTCTGTCCATTTACTGTGCTAATCTTTCTTGCCTTATCACATTTTTTAAATGTACTATTATTTGTCCAAAGAATTATGTAACAGTTTGACTGTTTTTGTAACTCTTCTTTTTCTTATGATGGTTTTTGAGTCACATAAAACTTATATTAAGTAATTTTGTATATTTTACTCACATTAATCTGTCTTGTGTCAATTTAATTTGCAGGCACAGTCAGAAATCCTAAGAGGGTAGTTCTAAAATTGTGTCAAGCCTATATACAGTTTAGGCACTTTACAAGTAAAAATGTCATACTCAAACTCATCTTATCATGCAAATATTATCATTAACCCCATTTTATAAATTATGAAAATTATGCCATAAAGGTTAATTAGCTCCTTATAGCTACACAACTAATATATACTTAGTAGATATGAGATTTAGAGCTGGACAATCAGGTGCACTTTGTAGAGAGGAGCTAAAATTACTTATTCAATAAATAGATTTTAGTAAGAATTGAGTACTACAATATGAAGAGGCAAAGTAATGAAAAAATGAATGAGACTTGATTCTTGTCCTCAAATGACTCATAATCTGGCCGGCGCTGTGGCTTAACAGGCTAATCCTCCGCCTTGCGGTGCCGGCACACCGGGTTCTAGTCCCGGTCGGGGCACTGGATTCTATCCCAGTTGTCCCTCTTCCAGACCAGCTCTCTGCTATGGCCCGGGAAGGCAGTGGAGGATGGCCCAAGTCCTTGGGCCCTGCACCCTCTCCTGGCTCCTGACTTCGGATCAGCGCGATGCACCGGCTGCAGCGGCCATTGGAGGGTGAACCAACGGCAAAGAGGAAGACCTTTCTCTCTGTCTCTCTCTCTCTCTCACTATCCACTCTGCCTGTCAAAAAAAAAAAATGACTCATAATCTAATAGCAAAGTTAAGGAAAGGTAGTGACACTGGTGGAAACAACAATGGGAATTAAGTCATTGCTGGTCTCCCTTAACTTCTTCACTTATCACCCTCTCCCCACAATATAACTCTCTTTAGGGTTATTTCCAGCCTATCCATCTGGTAGTAACTCCCTGAGAGGGTGCCACTTAATATCTAAAACTTCAGCATAATGGAGATTAACAATACCATTCTCTGCTAGTAGTGTTTGCCATCCAATTAAGACTTACATAGATTAACATATTTCATAAATCCCCCCAAATGAGTCTTGTATTAATGGAATGAAGGATAATATTTTGGACAGTATGTTTGCTGGAAAACCTTGCACAAAGAAACAGTGAGATGTGTGCTTCTCAAATCTTACTGAGGTTCAATGGTCATTCTGCCCCTAAACAATTTGCCACTAGAAACATCTGGACATCTGTCTCAGAACACAGATTTACTGGGTTGTACTAAATAATATCTAAGTTCCATTCTGTGAATCTCTGAATTTTGTAACTGTGAAGTATTCTTACCTGGATTATTCCACAACATTTATATGAAAGGAAATAGTTAAATTTGTGTTGGGGTTTGTTTCAGGATTTAAAATCTCTAAATAATTATTTTATAATTTAAATATTTGAAAATTCTTCTATATTCATCCTTCAACTTTCTCCTATGAGCCAAAAACAATGATATAATCCAAGGACACTCAGTTAATGACAGCTCAGTGTTGATTTTAACAGCTACTGGGAAAAAGTTCCATAGTCCATGGAACAGTTTATATGCTTGGAATATTTTAGTACAGTCCTTTTGAGCAATTTTTATAAGAAATTTGATATCTCCCTTATGTTTTGAATGAGAAAACAATAGAAGAATAACAACTTCAAAGACTAGTTTGAGGTCAACTAGCAAAGTAGACAAAACAATGGAATGAAATGTTCGGACCTGACACATTTCAACAGTCATTTTACCAATAACAATAGAGAAAAGTGCTTTTATTCTCTGAGTTTTATTTTATCAAATTTATGAAACCCATTGATTTGCCAATTTAAATCCATTTTTGCTAAGATCATTAAATTTATTATGACCGTAATCACAATAAGAAAAGTCAACAAGAAACTAATCTATTTACTTGTTTTCAATCTGTTCTGGAGACACATTAAATTTCTAATTCTCCACGGACTGCCATCTTAAGAACCACATCTGAACAAAACAAAGAATAAAGATAATCCTCTAATTTTTAGTTCTCTTTTCATGCATTAAAAATGTACATTTGAATAAAGGTAGACAAACAAAATATGTCAGAAGGCAGTAAGACCTCAACTCTGTATAAAAACATGCTATATAGAAAAGATCTTTTCTTTAAAATGTGTGAACTCAGTTTCTCAAGTATATTTAGATTGTGGTCAAGGTTATTGAATACCCTACAATAATGGCTTTTAAAGAGGAAACAGAGAAACTTTTCCTTTAAATCTTGAATAATGCTACCCTATCTATTTCCATTTTTTAAGATGATTTTATTGTCAGTTTCATACACTGCCTTTTTTTTTTTTTTTTTTTTGACAGGCAGAGTGGATAGTGAGAGAGAGAGAGACAGGTCTTTCTTTTTGCTGTTGGTTCACCCTCCAATGGCCGCTGCAGCCGGCGCATCTCGCCAATCCAAAGCCAGGAGCCAGGTGCTTCTCCTGGTCTCCCATGCGGGCGCAGGGCCCAAGGACCTGGGCCATCCTCCACTGCCTTCCCGGGCCATAGCAGAGAGCTGGCCTGGAAGAGGGGCAACCGCGACAGAATCCGGTGCCCCAACCAGGACTAGAACCCAGTGTGCCGGCACTGCAAGGCGGAGGATTAGCCTGTTAAGCCATGGCGCCGGCCTCATACATTGCCTTTTAAACTAAAATAACATGTAAAGCCATATTATTATGGCGTATACATTTTGTCTACATATATGTAAGACAAAATATTTTTGTCTTGACAATAACTTTCCGTATCTCTAATATAATAAGTACCTAATATGAATATATTTATTTCCTGTTGTTACTGTAACAAATTATTACAAATTAAGTGGTTGAAACAACACTAGTTTATTACCTCACCTCTCTCGAGGTCACAAGTTCAAAAATGGTTCCTGCAGGGCAAAAATACAAGGTGTCAAGCAAGCTGTGTTCCGGGGACTGCAGAGCACGAATCCCCCTTTGCCCTTCCCTGCTTCCAAAAACTGCCTCCATGTTTTGGCTAGTGGCTCCATCCAGCAATGGCATTCCTCCATCCTCTGCTTCCCTTTGCCACATTCCCTTTACTGAGTATATTCTTTCCGCCTTGCTTTTCTTTTCTTTTCTTTTTCTTTTTTTTTTTTTTTTTTGACAGGCAGAGTGGACAGTGAGAGAGAGAGACAGAGAGAAAGGTCTTCCTTTTGCCGTTGGTTGGTTCACCCTACAATGGCCGCCGCGGTAGGCGCGCGCGCTGCTGCCGGCACACCGCGCTGATCCGAAGCCAGGAGCCAGGTGCTTCTCCTGGTCTCCCATGGGGTGCAGGGCCATCCTCCACTGCCTTCCCGGGCCATAGCAGAGAGCTGGCCTGGAAGAGGGGCAACTGGCACAGGATCGGTGCCCTGACCGGGACTAGAACCCGGTGTGCCGGTGCCGCAAGGTGGAGGATTAGCCTAGTGAGCCACGGCACCGGCCCGCCTTGCTTTTCTAAAATCTCTTGAGAATACATTGGGGCTACCCCGCTAATCCAAGAAATATTCCCATCTCGAGATCCTTTACTTCATCACATCTGCAAAGTGCCATGTTTGGCAATAAATTCACAGATCTGGGGAGCAGGAAATGGACTTCTTCAGAAAGGGACGTTCCTTCGTTTACCACTATGCTTTACTATTTTCTACTTATTATGTGTTTTGGTATGTAGGACTTAAAGACACATGGTTACATGTATGTAGTCTATGTAATAAGCAATAGGAAAGCTAGAATATGATGATGAAGAAAATTAACATGTAAATTCTCAAGAGAATTTTAAAATGATATCATATGAAAAATATCATTTTTTCTGAAAAAGGTACTGTCCAAGACAGAATATAATGCAACCCTAAAAATCTCTTTAGGCCACTATGAAGGTACCTTGCCAATATGTAAGTCTGAAAAAGAAAGTTCTTAAACCATAAGTGTAAGATATATTAGCAAGGGACTAAAATCATTTAGAAGCCAGGTTCTTTTATATGGAAAACACAAAACTATGCTCTGATCTGTTAATTATCCACAGCGCCACTATTATGTTAATAATAAAGATTAATAATGGACTTTTACTATAGGCAAACATCCATGTAACACACTTTACATGCATTTTTTTACTATGTAGGGTATGTACCATGTACTATTATGATTCCCCTTTATAGATGCAGAAATTAGTCTTAGAAAAGCAAGTGAACTTGCCTATTATCACACCTGTGGAACTGGCATTCAATTCAGTTCTGCTTACAATAATTTGATGATGAAGATGGCTTTGGTTACCACAGAACTGTCATAAAACTACTGATATTCCCAACTTGCCCTACAGCTATTGTTTTTCATGTATTCTTCACAGCACCCATTTAAATTACATTTTAATCAATTCTGTTTAACTTTCTGAGTATTAATATAAAACTTCTTAAAATAATGAACTAAACTTAAAGTCAGATTCTAAATACAAAATGTAGACTTCCTTTTATCTATAGTAAATATGGGGATTTTTAAAATTTGAAATTGGTCACTTCTTCAGGAAAGACCATGAATTTGGGATAAAATACAAATTGAACTTTAGAGTGTATTTTGCAACTTTCCTTTAGAAAATAACTTCCCAGGACCTTATTTGTCTTATCTTTAAAATAGGGAAAATAATGACGGCCTCATTGGGATAGTTACAAATTCTCAAGAAAGCTAGAATCTTTCTCTAAGGGACTACTATTTATATAATATTCTCGATTATATAATGATTATATAGTAATCTCCCTGATCATTTTGCCATTTTAATGATATTTGGAAGTCTTTGGATTTGTGGATGGAAGAAAGCCATTTTTCTCGTTAAGTTAGTTTCACAAATATTGCTTTGTTCTTGTTTTTGTTGTCTTTAAAAGTCATTCTATTTTCAGTTACTTTGAGCAGAGTTGGTCATTATTCCATTATAAATGATTCTTGAACATTTATCAATGAACAAGCTGCAATGATTTTTATCAGGAATTTACAAGTTTGAAGCTGTTCTTGGCATTCTGTCTCTGCAGTCTGCAGATCCCAACGTATTTATTATGAAGAAAAAGCCCAGATACCTCTGACTTATTGACCCAACACCATGCAGAACATGTGCAAAGCCAATAATGAATAACTTTGTTAATGCTGCCTTCTGCGAAAATGCAATTTCACTTTTCAGCAAACCACCTTAGGGTCTTTTCTGACAACCAAGGATAACTGAAACTTTTGACTCTATAGAGCTCCAGATCTGCCTGAGCTCCAAGTCAGGGAAGACACAATCACAAGGGGAATTTTAGAAACATTTTCTTGAACTTCCAAACCCTTCTAGGAACATTTACTTCATCTCCCAATTGTTTGGTGTGGAAAAGCAATTACTCTGTGGTGATGGTGCCATCAGATCTGTAAACAGTTATTACATTTCAATTAGAGCTGCATGAAACTCTATATATTTGGTTTGCAGGAAATTAATGCAAACCTTTTTGATGTTCCAGTTCACAAGGGGTCCTATCCCACACATTTGGCTCTCAGTGTAACACTCAGATCTATTCAAACATCAAAGACTATTTTCCCAGCATAAAGCATTTGGCCTGGGGTTAAATTCTCCTAAAGGATTGATTGATCTGTAATCAAACTCCCAAGTGTTTGAGCTACACAGTAAGTTTTGCCAAGAGAAGTCAACATTGGCTTTCTAGTGCAGAAGAAAATTTCTGGTATACCTTCTGCCAGAAAACATGTGCATCATCAGCTTTCTAGACTTGTTTGAGTATGCATGGGTCACTAAATCACAAATATAAATGTTCATCATGGACACAGGAATGACAGTGAAATGGAAAGAAGAAATTAAAGACATTAGCATTTATTAAACACCTACTGTGTCTAAGTACTGTTTTTTGGATTTCTCAATAAATTGTCAGAACATTGCAAAGTTATAGTCTATCATTCTCTAGAAGAGAAAATTCAGACTTAAATTAAGAAATCTGTGTGTGGCTGGTGCCGTGGCTCACTAGGCTAATCCTCCGCCTGCGGCGCCAGCACCCCAGGTTCTAGTCCCAGCTGGGGCGCCAGATTCTTTCCCGGTTAGTCCTCTTCCATTCCAGCTCTCTGCTGTGGCCCGGGAAGGCAGTGGAGGATGGCCCAAGTGCTTGGGCCCTGCCACCCGCATGGGAGACCAGGAGGAAGCATCTGGCTCCTGGCTTTGGATCAGTGCAGCACGCCGGCAGTAGCGGCCATTTGGGAGGTGAACCAACGGAAAAAAGAAGACCTTTCTCTCTGTCTCTCTCTCTCTCTCTCACTGTCTAACTCTGCCTGTCAAAAAAAGAAAAGAAAAAGAAAAAGAAAAAAGAAATCTGTGTAGACCACATAGGTAGCTGGAATGCTACAAATAAACCCAGACCATTCTGCTTCAAAAGTCCATATTGATTTTTCTATCTCTATTCAAAATTTGGGGGATTATAGTAAATGTGCACAACTTTCACATCTTTGTTTCTTTCCATCATGTATCATTTCTCACCAGCATCCATCAAAACAGCTGAATTGGCCTGCCCACTCTTTGTACTAGTATCTCTTACTTCCTTCTAATTATGTGCATAACTTGAAGAAGAATGCAGGCAACAAACATCAAATGTCAAAGGAATTGTTCTCCCCACTCCCAAAATATATTACATATGGTGGGGGTAGGGGGAGGGAGGAAGAACAAAACCACTACCAGAATTTATTGAGGAGGACTTCACACTTACACCAGTTACTATGAAAAATAACATATGGACTGAACATTTATTCCAAGGAACAGATTTGTTTCTAGTTACTCTCTAGCAGCTGAAGAGAAAGAAAAAAACCTTTTAACAGTCATCTGAAAATACTCCCCAAATGAGAGAAATAAGGTTGATCTTTTTTCAGACTGCAAATTTAACATTAAAGAAACTTGAGTCATAATGATTCAATTTGAATGCACTGACTGAATTACTTACACCATAATGGGGTAAAATGCTGCCCGCCCGTCCGAAAAGCTTAACTTTGGGGTAGGTGATTAGCCAAGCAATTAAGTGGGTATTTACATATTTATATATAATGTTTAAATATAGGTGCATATAATTATATAATATGAAATAATATAGTTTCACACTATATATAATTAAGTTGTGATGTATGTATACACATTTTCAAAATATTCATTTTATTTATTTGAAAGACAAAGTTACAGAGAGAGAAAGAAAGAGAGAAAGAGAGACATACACATAGAGATCTTCAACCCGCTGATTTACTCCCCAAATGACCACGATGGCCAGGGCTGGGCCAGGCCAAAGCCAGGAACTAAGAGCTTCTCCTGGGTCTCCCACATGGGTGGCAGGATCCCAGGGAACTGGGCCATCTTCTTCTGCTTTCTCAGGTGCATTAGAAGAAAGTCTGATTGGAAGGGGAGCATGTGGGACTTGAACCAGAACTCATATGGGATACTTGCACTGCAGGCAGCTGCTTAACCCACTGTGCCACAAAGCTGGCCTCTAACTCATTCTATTAAGATGCCAAAGTCCCACAAACCAGTATCTAAGCACCTAGGCTCAATACCTGACTCCAGCTTCTTGCTAATGCAAACTTTGGGAGACAGCAATGATGATCAAGTGATTGGATTTCTGCCACCCACCTGGGAGCCCTGGATTAAGTGGTTCCTGGCTTTGACCTTGGCCCAGTCCTGGATTTCATGGGGATTTGTACCATAAACCAGTGGCTGGGAGCTGTTCTCTCTGTTTCTTACTCTTTCTCTCTGCCTCTCAAATAAAAAGCATATCTTTCTAAAAAAAAAATTTCTTTTTTTGTAGAAAAGGCATCTTGATATACATTTTTGGTACTATTTACAAATGATTACCATTAATCTATTTTAATTATTATCTTACATTTTGTCTACCTTTTCAAAATCATGTTGAAGACTCTCCAAAATTTTTGCCTATAAATTACGGTACTTTTTTGTACCACACCATTTTTTTTTTCATAATCAATCATTTGCATCACATCACCCCAATTATTGGTTTGAGTCTCAAACAATACATAACTTCTGGCATTGTGAAATTCCTAAAGCTCAGAAAAAGTCATTGTCAGCAAGCCAAAATTAAAAACTTAAGTTTAAAATGGTTTCTATCCATTTATTCAAATAGATATTTTATATACAATACACAAAAACATTAGCAACATATGCCTATGTTAGATTTTTAAACCACCTAAGAATTAAGTAGGATGAGCCTCTTGGATATATTGTACTTTTTGACAATTGAAAACAAAAGAAAATGAGCAAGGAAGCCTGTACACATGTAAGCTTTTCTCATCCATCCAGACACAGATCTTATAAACAGGCCTTCCTTTTATGTTAGCCACTACTTTTTTAAAGCTAAATTGAGCATTCTTTGCCTTCAAGAAACGATCTCTGACAAATTCATTCCTTTTCCCTCTTAAGACTTTCCTCCTTCTCCAGTCATTGTCAGTTTGTGTACATGAGGTTCCATCTCGCTTAGTAATTGCTCCTTTAAATAGTTATTTATCAGATTTTTTGGAAAAAAAAAGTTTATTGTGGAAATTCTTATCAGTGAGAGTTAATCACATGAAAAAAGACTATAAAATATGTGTTTTAATTATCATCAAAAACATAAAATAAATTTGGGATGAATGTGAAATGATCATTAAATCTTATTATTAAAAGAAAATAAAGTTTTCCTTTAGAGTGCAGTCAGGAGTCTGGCATTATGGTGCAGTGAGCTAACTCACCTCTGCCATTATCCCATATGAGTGCTAATTTGAGTTGCAGCTGCTCCAATTCCAATCCAACTACCTTCTAATGTGCCTAGTGAACCAGCATATGATGGCCCAAGTACTTGGGCCCCCTGCCACCTACATGAGAGATCTGGGTGGAATTCCAGGCTCCCGGCTTTGACCTTGCCAAGCCCTAGGTGTTGAGGCCATTTGGGAAGAAAATCAGTGGATAGAAGGACCTCTCTGTCTCTCTCTCTCTCTTTCTTTCTTTCTCTCTAACTCTGCCTTTCAAATAAATACACTAAATCTTTAAAAAAATAAATTGCAGTCAGGAGGAGAGGAAAAATTTCATTTTTAAGATATAAATATTTTTAGAGCTTTGTGATTCAATGTGAATTTTCAAATGCCGGTGATAATTTTGGAAACAGTCCCTAATCTTAAGGTTGGAATTTTTTTCTTTTTAAAATTAATTATTTTTTTAAAATTTTATTTAGACAAGTTAGACAAGTTTCATGTATTTCATATAAACAGATTTAGGAACATAGTGATACTTCCACCCTACCCTCCCTCCCGCCAACATTCCAACCTTTCCTCCTCCTCCTTCTCCCATTCCCACTCTTACTTTTTACAAAGATCTACTTTCAGTTTACTTAATGATCATGAAATTAACGCTACACTAACTAAAGAGTTCAACAAATAGTATGAAAAAAAAAAAAAAAACACTGTTCCTCAATAGAAGAGACAAGGGCTGTAAATAATCATTGAATCTCAAAATGTCCATATCACTCCAATAGATTACATTTTGGGTACTGTGTTAGTTGTCTTGGATCAAGGAGGAGAACATATGGTATCTGTCTTTTTTGGAATGGCTTATTTCACTAAGTGTAATGGTCTCCTGTTGTATCCATCTTGTTGCAAAAAACGTGATTTTGTTTTTTATGACTGAGTAGTACTCCATAGTGTATATGTACCAAAAAGCTCAGTTTTCCTATGTTATGCCCATAATCTCCCTGAGATTGTATCATGGCTCTCATATACAGAGGTTTTATTCCTATGTGTTGTTTTAGACATACAGCTCTATTTACTAAAGCCACATTTTTTCTATAGCCTCTTTTAATTTTATATTATACAAGTTGTTTGTGGATATTCAAACCTAACATTCTAAGCCAAACCTAAACTCCTGATTTTCCATCTCAAACCTCTTTCTGCTATAAGGGAATTTCCCTCTTTATAGCTGCTCATACTAAAGTGTTGGGAGTTTCGATTGACTTCTCTTTCTTTCACACCACTTATGAAATGGCGAAGAAAATCCTGAAACTCAGTGTGTAAACATCTCTACTATCTAACAACTTTTCACCACCTCCAGATGAACCATGCAGGATCAAAACCACTGTTGAGTCTCTCTGAGCCACCTTTTAACTCTTCTGCTAGCTTCTACCTTTGCCTCTGTTATTCTCCATTTAGTAGGTAACACAGTTGTTTTGAAAGCTAAGATGTCACCTCACTCCTCTGCTCCAAACATCCTAAAGTTTCCCACCCCACTACGGTAAAAAGGGAAATTCCTTATAGTGGACCAAAGACTTCAACATGATTTATACTCTCATCCTATAACTCTCTCTCTCTCTCTCTCTCTCTGTCTCTCTCTCTCTCTCTCTCTCTCTCCTCTCTCTCTCTCTCTCTCTGTCTCTCTCTCTCTCTCTCTCTCTCTCTCTAATCATCTACTGTTCTTCTGGGACCACTTGGCTCAAATCACTCTATTTACTCTAATTACTTCTATTTATTTCTTCACACAAAACATTCACAGTCTTTGTTCAGGACCTTGAATTTACTTTTTTTCCTTGCTTGGAAAGTGCATCACCCATAAATGCACACAGAGTTTTCTCACATCTTCTATACACTGTTCATCAACTGTCACCTTATCAGAGATTGATGCCTATCACTCTACTTAAAATTGTTATCCCCCTGACTCTTTTCAGCCTTTTCTTATTCATTTTTCCACATCACCTTCCAACCAACTACACAGTTTTGCTTGTTTTCTTGCAAACTAGATAATAAGATCTATGAAAATAGGACTGAAAATAGGACTATTTTATTCATCACTGTGGTCCTGATATCTAGAACTGGGACTGGTGCAGCATGATTGCTGTGCACTGAAATAATGAATGAAGAATTGTGATGTTATACATTTGGTGAAGAAAATCTCTTGGTGTATGTAATTCCAAATGTTAGAATTCTGGAAAAACTAAAAAATTTATGAGACCAGCATCGTTGCCCAGCAGATTAAGCCACTGTCTGTGATGCTGGCATCATACATGATATCCAGTTTGAGTCCCAGCTGCCCAACTTCTGATCCAGCTCCCTGCTAGGGTGCTTGTGAAAGCAGCAGATGATGGTCTAAATGCTTGGGCTCCTGCTATACATTTGGGAGACCTGGATGAAGTTCGAGGCTCCTGGCGTTATCTGCCAAGTCCTAGCTGTTCTATCCATTTGACAAGTGAAGTAGCAGATGGAAGATCTCTCTCTCTCTCTCTCTCTCTCTCTCTCTCTCTTTCTGTAATTCTGCCTTTCAAATAAGTAAGATATATGTTTTTAAAAAATCAATCAAAAATATACATAAAAGGTCATATAGTTCAGGGCCAGCATTATGGGTAGGAGTTTAAGCCTCTGCCTATGACATCAGCATCCCATATGGGTGCTGGTTTGAGTCCTGGCTGCTCTACTTACAATCCAGCTCCCTGCTAATGCACTTGGGAAAGCAATGGAAGATGATCCAAGTGCGTGGACCCCTGCCATCTGTGAGGAAACAGAAGAAGCTCCTGGCTCCTGTTTTCAACCTGACCCAGGGGCTGCTACTGCATCCATTTGGGGACTGAACAAGAAGATGGAAGATTTCTGTCTGTCTCTCTCTGTGTGTCCCTCCTTCTTTCTGTAAGTCTGCCTTTCAAATAATTTTTTTGAAGTCATGGACTTCTATTATTTAGACTCAACTTATTAAATATGTGATTATATATAAATTATATGTAGAATATATTACATATAACATTATATAAACTGCATATATATTATCTGTGTAACAAGGCTAACAAAACCTACCTCCTTACCATCTTGAAGATAAGATGAAAATGAGGAATATAGTGTGTCTAATAGGGTGCCTGACATATAGCAGAAGGTTCAAATACACACCTTCATTTGCTGACTGTCTGTAGCATGGGCCTAGAAGCAATGATATCTGAGGGCAAATGACCACAACAAATGTTCACAACTTGGCTTCCAAAAATAATTTTATCAAGAGATACTTTAAGAAGAAACTGATTCTAGGACTAGAGTAGGACATTCTCAAGACAAGCCTAGAAAGTACATGTGAAAAAAAAAAAGTGCAGGAGGGTGTCACATTCAAAGAACACAGTCAGCAACTTGAAATCCATGCAGTAATCAAGACTGGATTATTTTGAACATTAAAATAAATGATGATAGAGGCATGGTGGGTTAAGCCACTGCTTGAGATGCTGGCATTCCATACTGGAGGGCTGATTTGAGTCCTGGCTGCTCCAGTTCCAATCTAACCTCCTGCTAATGCTCCAGGGAAGGAAGCAGAGGATGCTCCAAGTGCTTGGGTCCCTGCCACCCAACTGGGAGACCATGATGGTGTTCCTGATCCTGGCAAAGTCAGGGCTCTTTTGACCATTTGAAGTGAACCAGCAGATGAAAGAGCCCTTCTTTTTCCTCTCAGTCTCTCCCTCTTTCTCTATTGCTCTGCCTTTTGAATAAATAAATCTTAAAATAAAAGAGTAAGCAAATAAAGATGTAATTTTATATTGCAAATCATAAGACGAATATCCATCGATGCATGTTAATTTAAATGGATGGCTAAATCAATAACTAAAATGGAGGAGGAGGGAGAGATCTTCCTAAGAGAGCATTTCCAGTGAGTCAATGTAGATGAAAGGAGGGGACTAGAGAGTCCCAACAAGATACACTGATAGATATGTAAATTAGTGAATATTCTTTTGGGAGAACCAAGATATTCAGCTTGACTCAAAGCATCTCACCCAAAATATTCAATTATGACCATGATGATTTTAATTTATGTCTACAGAACCTTTGGGACTCCTCCCTCCAGGAAGTAAATCTTAATTCTTCCCTCATTTGAGTAGAATTGAATTTAATGATTCACTTTTAAGAAAAAAATTTAGAAAATGAAAAATTCCCACCAGAGAATATGTTAATGAAGTAACCATGGCTAATGTCAAAAATAATAATAAGGAATATTAATACCATGAAAAACCTGAATCACTACTGATAGTGTATCCTCCAAATGCATCACCTCAGGTTAATCACAGAAAATATCAGAAAAACCCAAACTGAGACCGGCGCTGTGGCTCAAAAGTCTAATCCTCTGCCTGTGGCGCCGGCACACCTGGTTCTAGTCCCGGTCGGGGTGCCGGATTCTTTCCCGGTTGTTCCTCTTCCAGTTCAGCTCCCTGCTGTGGCCCGGGAAGGCAGTGGAGGATGGCCCAAGTCCTTGGGCCCTGCACCCACATGGGAGACCAGGAGAAGCACCTGGCTCCTGGCTTCGGATCAGTGCGGTGCACTGGCCACAGTGCACCAGCTAGAGCGGCCACTGGGGGGGTGAACCAATGGAAAAGGAAGACTTTTCTCTCTGTCTCTCTCTCTCTCACTGTCCACTCTGCCTGTCAAAAAACAAACAAACAAAAAAACAAAAAACTGAGAAACATTCTACAAAATATCTTATCAGTACTCTTCATAATAGTCAAGATCAAGAATGACAAAGAAAAACTGAAGAACAGTCACAGATCAGAGGAAACTAATGAATATGGTAATTAAATGCAATGTGATAACTTGGATTAGAATCTAGAACAGAATATGGGTATCAATTAAAAATACTGTAGAAATCTCAATAAAGTCTATAGTTCACTGTATGCTAGCAATAGTAATTTCTTATTTTTCACAATTATCTTATGGTTATGGAAAATATAATCACCATAGGAAACTGAACAAGCTATCTTTGCAATTCTTAGGCAAATCCACAGTCAATTTTTTTCATGAAACTATATTCGAAATGAAGCTGGCTAGCTAAGACATGAAATCAACCTAAACTCCTGTCAACTGAAGACTGAATAAAGAAATTATGGGAAATGTACTCTATGGAATACTACACAACAATAAAAAATGAAATCCAGTCATTTGCAACAAAATGGACTAATCTGGAAAACATCATACTTAGTGAAATAAGCCAGTCCCAAAGGGACAAACACCATATGTTCTCCCTGATCTGTGATAACTAACAGAGCACCTAAAAAGAAACCTGTAGAAGTGAAATTGACATTTTGAGAAGCAATGACTTGAATAGCCCTTGTCTTGAGTGTCCAGGAACAGTTTTTCTCTTTCTTTCTTAATGGAGAATCGGACTGGGAATGGGAAAGGGAAGAGGAGGTGGGGTGGGAGGGTGGGTATGATCAAAGACTAAAGTTGTACTTATGAAATCTGTACTCATTAAGTAAATGGTTTCTTTGGGGGACAAAAAGGGAGAAAGAAATGGAGCTGGCATTGTAGCACAGTGAGGTAGGCCACCACTTGCTCTGCTGGCATTTCATATTAGATTGCCAGTTGAAATCCTGGCTGCTCCACTTCCAATCCAGCTCCCTGCTAATGCACTTGGGAAATAGCAGAAATAGCCCAAGTAATGGGGCCCCTGCCACTCATGTGGGAGACTGAGTCTGAGCTTTTATCTTCTGCCTGGCCCACCCCCAGCAATTGTGGCCAACTGAGAAGTGAACCAGTGCCTGGAAGGTGACTCTCTCTCTCTCTCTACCCCGACCTGTTACTCTGGTTTTCAAATAAATAAGCACATCTGTAAAAATGTTATAAGAAATAAAAATTGCGATAAAATAATATAATGCTTGTGAAAATATTTATAAGTTATGCAGTGCTATCACTATGTTAGGCACTATTATTATGTGAATAACAATCAAAAGCAGTACTTTAGATAGTCATGGTGTGCTCAAAGGAGCCAATAAATGGGTGATTTGAGTTGACTAGCACACTTAGCCAGGTCAGCTTTTCTATGTAGACACAGTGTAAGTGTACGTGACATTCCTCCGCTGAGAATTGGAGCAGAAAGGATTTAAATTTGGGATTTAATATTCCTGCTACTGTTTTTGCTAGCTCCAGGTTTTCATTGGTAAGATGAGGGTGTATAAAATAGTTGGTTTTTTAAATTTTCTGAAGCTCCCAAAGTTCTCAGAATTACTTCAAAAAATTAAAGTGTCATGTAGCTTCCTTCTTGAGCTTCATTGGCTCCTTTAATTCAGGTAAAAGGCACAGGTGTCCCAGAGTCATCACTTATAGAAAACAAGCAGGTGCCAGTGTTGTGGCATAACAGGTTGAACTGCTGCTTGAAACACCAGCATCCCATATGGGTGCCGGTTCAAGTCCTGGCTGCTCCACTTCCAATCCAGCTCTCAGCTAACACTCCTGTGAAAGCAGTGGAGGGTGGTCCAAGTCCTTGAACTTCTGCACCCACATGGGACACCCAGAAGAAGCTCTTGATTCCTGTCTTCAGCCTGGCTCTCAGTCTTGGCTATTGTGGCCATTTGGGGAGTGAACCAACAGATGGAAGACCTCTCTCTCTCTCTCTCTCTCTCTCTCTCTCTCTCTCTCTCAAATAAATAAAATACATCATATATATATGTGTGTGTGTGTGTATGTGTATATATATATATATATATATATATACATACACATATACATATACATATATAAACAGGCATGGCCACAAAACTGTCAGCAACACAAATCAACAGCACAGAGATGTCAACGGAATGTGTGTTTGGTGGCAGCAGAAATAAATCTTTGTTTCACTGAATAGCCACTGTTTTATGATGCTGAGGTTCTACATTTTATCCTATATAATTCTTCCTGGAATTGATATTTTAAAATTGAGAATCCATTTAGTGTGCCGCCTAGTCCTGCTCTATTAGCCCAGGCCAACACTAATGACACATTTTAATAGAAAAATGGGCAGTTGGGCACCTACACTGTCCCCTGCCGTGGATCATTTTTGGCAGCTGTGCTTTTTATTCATCAGTCTGATTGAAACTCCTTTCCTGACAGAGCAAAGATACTCTTCTTTGTTCAGGATTTCCATAAAAGGCAAAATGGAAGCCTTTGCAGACAGACTGGCATGCCTGAATAAATTTATCTTCCAAGGCTTCTAGCCACAACAGTGAGCAAACAAATGCCTCTTACCTACATCTTTATGTACACCCTAGGATAGCAAATTTACAGGATTAAATAATGCTCATCTGCTTTGACTTCTTTGTTCCCTGTTTTAAATCATTGCCCAAAATGTGCATTTAAAAAATTTTTTCCTTTATAATC
This sequence comes from Lepus europaeus, assembly GCF_033115175.1. NCBI lineage: Eukaryota > Metazoa > Chordata > Mammalia > Lagomorpha > Leporidae > Lepus > Lepus europaeus. The sequence goes on along the minus strand of NC_084836.1, from coordinate 29,149,643 downwards.
TTCAACCTTTAGCCCTGGGCTGTTTGAGCTATATATATATATAGCAGTATATATGTTTGCCTCTGTATGTGTACACATAGATTGTGTATGATGTCAGAGGAGGAACTGGCTTTCATTTTAATCCTCTTTCTTTATAGGGAACAGACCTCAAAGGGTTTCCTTTCCTAGCTTCTTAACTTCTCTTCCAAACATAATGATTCTAGACAGACTGAACAACTGACCAGTGATCCATCGTGTTTTTAATCATTTACAGTCTGATTCCTGCACGGTGGTGCTTGATATTTGGTTTTGAAGAATGCTTTCCTGGGGAACACATTTAATCCAATATTTCTGAGCAATAAATTACCCTTGTTTGGGGACCCTGGATAGCCTGTGTTATTTTTTTCTCTTGTTGAAAATAATTGATGATTTGGAACAATGCTCTCTTTTGAGTTAAAATATAAAGGTTAGATTTTTTAGTTCAAGATAATGAGTAGGCCTTCATCAAACAGATGAGACACAAATTCCAAAAGAGTAAAGATTTGTGAGGGTGGGACAGTGGAAATACAGAGGAGAGGAGTGAAAACACAGGCATTTGTTAAGACACATTACTTTCTTTTTCAGGGTTGGGAAAACCATTTTTGTACTCTGCACTGTCCCAGATGCTCATTCAGCTATACAGCTACAGTTATACTAACAGAAGGCAGAGCAGAGCCTCATGCAATGATTATGATCATGTAAAAGAAATCCTTGGTCTCCTATCAATTGATGAGCTAACCTCTATGAATCCCCGAGTTGGAAGACTGGGGTGAGTGGGCGGTAATTCTTGGCCCTATCAATTGATCATGGGAGAAGCAATGTTTAGCTAAAAATGTATCTGTATGTTGTTACAAAAAATTATAACACTAGTGTTTAAATTCTTGTCCAAGAAAAAAAATGCTTGTTTTCATATGTGAGCATGTATGTCCTCAAAACAGAACCAAAAAATCCCAAAGTGAGGCTATGAATTAGTAAGAGGAATATATTTTGCAAAATAGATGATGTTGTAAATAATGATTAGGTTTTCAGGTGAAACAAAGTTAATTTGAACTCCCAGATTAATTATACTATATTCTAAGTTTCGAGGTTAAAATGAGAATGAAGATAACTGTCCAAGAGATATTATACCAAAAAAGGCAAAGGATCAGAGGTGTTTACTTTTTAGTGAATACCTGTCATTTGGGGCAACACCTTAGAAAAGTTTTATGTCATTTCTGAATGCACTGGCATACTAAATTGTACACTGCTGGGATCAGAAAACTGTTCTCAAGAAAAAACTTGGCCCACAATCTGTTTTGTTATGACTTGCAAGCTAGGAATAATTTTTCAAATATTTGCAAATGCTAAGAAATCAAGGGAAGAATAGCTTTTCAAGACATGTGAATACGATATGAAATTTAAATTTTGTGGTTAATAAATACAGTTTTACTAGAACATAGTCATACTCATTTGTTTGCATACCATCTCTACCTGCTTTCTATGCGGCTTTCACATTATACTAGAAGAGAACTATGAGATGGACCCTATGGCCCATGGAGCCCAAGATCTTTAATCTGTGGAACTACACAGAATGCAGTTTGTCCACCCCTCTCTGGGATACCTACTTAGCAGCATTGTCATGAGGACTGGATAGTGCATAAAGTGCTTGGCACAGGGAATTGCAATGAGGAAGTGCTGAGATAGTGCTATTCCCGAAACTGAATGTGTGACTGTATGGCCAGACTTCATCAAGGCATAAAAGAGACACAGCTGGGAAATAACCTTAACACACCAGCATATCGCTTCAATTTATAAGAATGCATGTTGATGTCACAAGGTATTTACAGAAAAAAGAAAATGCCCTAATTTTGTCAATCTGTTTTGAGCTATCCACAACTGTTCTATAACTCCCACTAGACAATTCAGCATTCATTTGAATAAGAAGTGAAATGTTGCAACATAACAGTACTACCTTGCTATATGTTATTGTCGTTCTTACTATTATTGAATATTCATGATAGGTGATCACTATTAAACAAACAGAAGCCACATCAATATGCCTAATAATGAAAAAAATGCATTCTAAAGACAGACTTCATGGTCAAATGCTTCCCTATTGAATTACAGAAGATGAATGGAATGTAAAAACACATTCAGAAAGAAGTCTCTTTCCTTCTCTTATTAACAACAATGAAAGCTACTGAATGCTGCCTCTGTCAGGTGCTATATAGGGATTTTTTTTTTCATTTTCTAACAGTCTTGTGAAATAAGTAGGGAAATGGGACTAAGAACAGCCAATTCCATTGACATGAACATCTCACACTGATACAGGCAAGGGAGCATGTATTGGAACTCTTTGGAAACCCCATCCCTTTAGTGTGGCCACAAGGGATTATTCCCAACCAAGGCAAGTTACTCATCTCTAATGGAAATATTTTGCTTTGTTTCTAAATAATTTCTACTGTAATTTCAGTTGTTATTAAGTCAATTACCATAGTAATAATGGCATGAATACCACTACTAGCAATAATGTTCATTTATTAGTTAATCCACAGGTATTTATGGTCCATCAGATACTGTGTTAGGCCCTAGAAATGCAGTGGGAATCAAAACAACGGCCCCTGTCCACTGAATTTTATATTTTAAGGAGCAGAGGCAAGTGAAATGCATTTTAAAGAAACTAAGAAATACCAGAAATATGTATTAAGTCATATGTATTGAGGGGCGAGGAGCACTTTTAATTGGGTGGTCAGAGACAATCTTTCCAGGGGGTGGTGCTTAAGCTGATATTCAATTGGTGAGGGCTCATCTATATAAATATCTGGAAGAACATCCCAAGGAGAGGAAATGGGTAATGACTTTAAAGCATTTAAAGCAGTAAAGAATTGGGTATGTTCAAGGAAATGAGTGCAGGGCAATAGGGCTAACGCTTAGGGAATAATATAAAGCCAGGGGATCAGAATGAAAAACAGAGGAAGTCATACTGGGCTTTGTAAATCATTTTAAAATATTATATAAAGCCACAGAATAACTTTAAGCATAGGAGGGACGTTATCTGATCTGTATTTTTAAAAAATGTCAGGGTACTATGTAGAGAACAGATTAGAGGGTGACAGAATCATAGGTCCAAGAGAGTCTCCAGATACATTGTTGGGTTAAATATGTCAGTCCTGTATATTGGTGGTTGCCAGTAGATCAGGTTTCAGGTTTCCTGATATTTCTTCCTATTTATGGTGTCCTCCTTTTTTTAAAAAAAAAAATCATTTATCCATTTGAAAGGCAGAGTGGCAGAGAGTGAGAGAGGGGAAGAGAGAAAGAGAGGACTTCTATCTGCTGTTTCACTCCTCAAATGGCCAAATGGTTCCAAAACCTGGAATCTGGAACTCAATCAAGGTCTCCCAGGTAGGTTTCCTCCTTTTAATTTTGGGGTCTCCTTACATTATGACTTGTTGAAACCAGCAGATCTGACCAAAATGATGTGTTATCAGTTACAAGGACTCAAAAGGACTGAAAGTGTCCATTTTTGCCCTCTTGGGATTCCTTAACTATTATATAAGAAAGACGGGCAGAGATGTCCTGGGGAATGGCCTCTTGCTGGTATTGGTCCAGGTTCTAGTCTCCATGTAAGAAAAATTCAAGGAGGAGATGTATGTAAATGTCAGTGTACAGGGAAAGTACACACTCAGGAGGGAGTGTGGGCAACCCAGAAACACAGAATGTTACCATTAACAGGTTTGGTGCTGCCCTATTTTACTATCTGGGGGCAAGGGATGTGGTGTTTGAGATGTGACATAATTGAATGTTCAAAAGTTTCAGATTTAGGGTGGGATTTGATTACTGTACATTTCCATGACCATTTTTGGAAATCTTGCAAGTGTCATGACATCAGGTGAATGATGGAAGAGGGGTGTGGGCGGTGCACAGGGTTGTGGTTCACATGGGGCTGCATTGCAGGTTTTGGAATTTTTAGTTCTTTTTTGTTCACTACCTCCCTACACACATCCAAGAGACCACAAAGAAAGGGATAGAGTAGAACAGGGAGAGAGAGAAAGAGAAAGAATTTCCTAGCTATCTAAATCAACCCATAGCAGACTCTTAGAAGAATGCAAATGTGTGATTATACAGAGCAAGACTATCAGATTAACATTTAAACTTGGATTATTGTTTATTGCAGAGCTTTGAGCAAGTGAAAAGATTGTTGATCTAAGCCATTAGATGCTGGGGTTAACTGTCAATAAAACATGCCAAAAAATAATAACAGTACTTTAAAATCAGGTAATGCTATAATCAAAACTCCAAATCAGTGGAATTTATTTGCTGTTCAACAGGCGAATTATTTTTCATAATTTTTTTTACCTTTCATACTAGTAGTGACTGGAAAAGCAATTAAAAAGTTATTGGGGACTAGAGATAAGATGATGTAAATTATGTACCAGTAGACTCACTAGTGAGATTGTCCTCTGTAGTAATGAGAAAGAAAAAATATACCTAAGGAAGTTGTGAATATGACTAAGGAAATTCCTAAGCAGAAAGTTGAAAGTACCAACTGAGTTCATTTATCTGCTTAGAATAATTGTGAGAGGAACACGATGGCCTAAGTGGGGAACTGCTTCATATTTAGGCTGAACATTTTTCCAAATATAAAAGGATCTGATCTTAATTAGTTAAAAATTAAAAATTATTTCTCATCTTAATCTTTTCTGCAAAAGACTGTAAAAGTAAGAAATAGTCTCAAGGCAAAGATCACTACAAGGAATCTTCCATTAAAATATAGCCTTAGGGTAAAATCATAGCATAGGTAGGTGTAAGACCCCTTGTTAGATCTGAGAGATAGAAGATTGCATCTTACAGAACTTCTCATGTGGACAAAGGGCCGTAAGGATCTTAAAGGCCTTATCCAGAAGAGCTTTGTACTCAACCCCCAAATAGAGAGGGAATGGCTTTGCTTGATGAAGTCTACTACAATAACATTTTATAAGAAACTCAAAAGCCTTTAAAGATGATTATACTTGTGTAAGTACCTCGAGCTTTTGCTGACTTGGATAGAAATCATTTACATTGAAAAGAAGTGTCTGGCCTCCTAACTTTTATGAGCTGGAAGTAGATTGAGAAGATCATTCTGTCACAAGTCAATGTATAAAGAAAAGGAATATGACTCACCAAGAGATACAAAGAGTCACCTGCAGAAAGTAGCACTGAGCTCTACTCAAGGACTAGAAATGGGTGCACAGGTTGATATCATAATTGTTCTTGACCAGTGACATTTATGGGCCTCCCATTTACCTCATTTTCTGAACTGCAATTATCCAATCATTTTGTGTATGAAGGATGCCATGGCAGATTATCAGATAATTTATCTCTTAGTTCACAAGACTGCAGCTTAAGAGAAAATAATCTCAAAAAGTTGTTATTGAAGAACTTTTATTGAGATATCTCCTCCTAACCCCTTAAATGATGAAATATTATAGACTTCAGTCTGAATCTGACTACATAATTCAGGGAATTTGGGGAAAGGGTAAGTTCATTCTGCATGTGGGAAAACTGTCTATAATTCAACAGATGTTTACCTGGATGAGTGGAAAAATTTTCTTCTTACAAAGTCCCACACATGAATGTTTAGAAGAAATTTATTCATAATCACCAAAAAAAACAAAAACCTGGAAACAACCAAAATGACATTCAAAAAGTGAGTAGACAAATGAACTATAATACATTTCTACAAAAGGGTATTATTCAGCCATAAAAATAAATGAACTATCAAATCATGAATAGGCATAGAGAAAACTTCAATGCATATTGTTTAATCTGGGGCTGGTACTGTGGTGCAGTGGGTTAAAACCCAGGCCTGCAGCACTGGCATCCCATATCAGCACTGGTTTCAAGTCCCAGCTGCTTCACTTCTGATCCAGCTCCCTGCTAATGCACCTGGGAAAAAAAACAGAGGATGGCTCAGGTCTTGGGACCATTGCACCCATGTGGGAGACCCTGAAGAAGCTCCTGGCTCCTGGCTTCAACCTTGCTCAGTCATGGCTGTTGTTGCCATATGGGGAGTGAACTAGCAGATGGAAGATCTCTCTCTTTCTTTCTCTCTCTCTCTCTCTAATTATGTCTTTCAAATAAATAAAATAAATCAATCTGAAAAGCCTACAATTGCTGAATCATATGATGTGACAAAGCTCAGCTTTGTAAGAAACTGCTAAACTGTTTTCCAAAGTGGCTATGCCAATCTGGATCTTATCAGAAATGAATGTTTTTGTTGCTCTGTATCCTCATTAATATTTAATATCATATGTTTTGTTGTTGTTCATTCTTTGGGATGTTCTGCATAGACAATCATGTCATCTATGAAAAAAAGATAGTTTTATTTTATCCTTCCTAAACTGTACAGATTTTCTTTTATTATCTTATTGCATAAGCTGGACTTTTACTGTATTGTTAAACAGAAGTTTAACTGAAGGGCATCTTCATCTTGTTTCTGATCTTAGGGAAAGTCATCTAGTTTCTTACTAGATGTTAGGTGTAGGTTTTGTGTTAACATTCATGTGAAGTTGAGGAAGTCTCCTTTTATACATACTTTTCTAAGGGTTTTGTTTAGTTTTGCTTTAAATTGTGAATGACTGTTGGATATTTTATACAACCATTTACATGATCTTATGATTTTTCTCCTTTAGCCTATGTATAGTATGGATTATTTTAATTGATTTTCAAATGTTTATATAACCTTGATCATATAGGAAAAATCACTTGATTGCATTGCATAATTCTTTTTTAAGAGATTTATTTATTAACTTGAAAAGCATAGTTATAGAGAGGCAAAGGCAGAGAGACACAGAGAGGGAGCAGTCTTCCATCCACTGGTTCACACCTCAAATGACCCCAATGGCTGAAGCCCAGAGTTAGGAGCTTCTTTTGGGTCTCCCACGAGGGCCCAGGTACTTGGGCCAGCTTCCACTGCTTTCCCAGGCCATAGCAGAGAGCTGGACTGGAAGTGTAGCAGACGGGATTGAACCAGCACCCACATGGGATACCGGCATCTCAGGCAGTGGCTTTACCTGGTACACCACAGTGCCGGCCCCATGTATAATTCTTTTTACATATAGTTTTATTTCAATTACTAAATTTTTGTGGAGGACTTTTGCCTCCATTGAAATGAAAAACATTGGTCTCTAGTTTTCCTTTGTTATAATGCCCTTTTCTAATTTTGAAAGGTTCAAAGTTTTAAGCCCATTTCTTTCTTGATTTCTGGTTTTGAGTATTTCTCTTGAGATATCCAATTTTATTCTGAATTATTTTCATTCATATCCAAACTTTTCAGTTTTGTTATCTGAAAATATTTGCAAATGTTCATTATTGTCAATATTCTGAAATCTCACCATGATGGACCTTCATGTGATAATATTTGCTAATCTGTTAGTATTTGGAAACCAGTGTGCTTAAGCTTTAGAATTTTTTATTTACTATTTCTTTACTAATTTCCTTTCTCTCTCTCCTTCATGCTCTTGCTCTCTGAACTTCATTTGATCAGTATTTGGACTTCCTGGATCCTGGATCCTCTATGACTATTCTTACTTCTTTAGTTTTCATTTCATTTTGTTCTGCTCTCTATGAGGTTATCATGGCTTTATTATGTAGTCCTTCCAATAAATGTTTCATTTCGATTTTATTAGTTTAGTGTTATCTATGTGATCATTAAGTAATAGTTTGTAAATTTTGTAAAAATTAAGAGTGGGAATGTGAGAAGGGGGAGGAGGAAGGGTTAGAACATGGGCAGGAGGGAGGGTAAAGGGAGAAGTGTCACTATGTTTCTAAATATGTATATATGAAACACATAAAACTTGTATAACTTCAATAAAATTTAAAAAATATTTGATTATCAAGGGCTCCATCTGAATAACCTGACAGTTCCATTTATATACTGCCCTAGTGGATGCAATGACTTCTCATTTATCTGAGAATATACATTACAATTTTAATTTTAGGTTTCATCAGCTCTTTGCAATACTTGTTTTCTATAGTTTCCTCTTTCCCTCTTTGGTCTTTTGTGTTTTTATTTCTCAACTGGTACTTCCTCAGTGGGGAAGGATTTTGATTATACATTCATTTTTAAATAGTCATGTAAGTCCTGAGTGGCAGCTCTATTTGAAGTATGGAATCTTCTAGTCTTCCCCTTCCTAATGATCTATTTGCAACATTTTTATTTCATATTGGAGCCCTACCCTATCCCCATTTTTGCCAGAGAAGAACTCTCCAATCTCCTGCTGTGGTGAATGTCACACAATAGCAGGCGACTTGCTTCACTTTGGATGTTTTTTGTTCAGCTTGGCTCTCCTCTCTTGCAGTCTGTTCTACCTATTGCCCCTAAGCCTATAGCCTCGTGTTTCGCTTCAGAATAAACCTACAAGGGTTTGGTGTTCAGACTAGCTGTTAAGATGCTGCTTGGTTCACTTGTACCCCATATCAGAATGTTTGGCAGCAGGTGATGGCTCAAATAGTTGTCATTGTGCCTTATATGGGAGACCTGGACTGGCTTTCTCATGCCCAGCTTTAGTCTCTCTCAGTCCTGGCTGTTGTGAGCATTTAAGGAGGGAACCAGAAGTTAAAAGAGCTCACTCTCTCACCTGTGCTCTCTCTCTCTCTCTCTCTCCCATTCCCTCTCCCTCTCCCATTTCATTGTCTTTCAAATAAATATTTACAAATAATAAGCCTCCTTCCAGCATTGGATAGCTGTGTCTGTTGGCTGCACACTGAGGGAAGATCTTGTAATCAGCTTTCTGATTGGATCCTCGCACATTTCTCTACTTTTTGTGATGCCTATTTCCAGAGCCTGTCCAGAGTTCTGGAGAGAGATTTAAGCAAAATTTCCCCAGCCAATGCTGTAACCAAACTTTGTCTCTGCTAATTCCTCCATTCACTTTCTATTTCCTGTGAATGTTTTCCATTTCAGTCTACTATAGACTAATCTTTCATTCTTTGTGTCTGAATGTGTTTGCCATATTTTATTTCATTATTCTCATTTGAATGAGGTTTTGGGAGAGAACAAATGAAAAGCATACTTTTAATCTATGTTTAATCAGAAAATTCTAAAAAATATTTTGCTACTTGGTTCCACATAGGAGAGTATTTCTTTTTTTTTTTTTTAATATTTTTTTTTGACAGGCAGAGAGGACAGTGAGAGAGAGAGAGAGACAGAGAGAAAGGTCTTCCTTTGCCATTGGTTCACCCTCCAATGGCCGCCGTGGCCGGCGCGCTGCGGCCGGCGCATCGTGCTGATCCGATGGCAGGAGCCAGGTGCTTCTCCTGGTCTCCCATGGGGTGCAGGGCCCAAGCACCTGGGCCATCCTCCACTGCACTCCCTGGCCACAGCAGAGAGCTCGCCTGGAAGAGGGGCAACCGGGACAGAATCCGGCTCCCTGACCGGGAGTAGAACCCGGTGTGCCGGCACTGCTAGGCGGAGGATTAGCCTATTGAGCCACGGCGCCGGCCAGGAGAGTATTTCAAAAAGTTCATGGATAACTGGAATTAAAAGATTACTTTGGTGCAAAAAATTTTTTGTAATCAATGCAGTTTTTTCATAATATGTACTTTACACATCGAAGACCTCTCATTTGCACTGATTTTCATATTTTCCAATAGAAGACAACTTGCATATATGTATTTCAAACATTTTTGTGCCAACTTATTTTTCAATTCTGCTTCCACAAAATTTTTCAAGTACCCTTGAATACCAGTAGCATATTATCACTAATCTGGAAATGCTGTTTATTTAAACAAAACCAAACTCTGTTCAAGGCATTCATGTTGTCAGACATCATAATTCCTAAATTGCATAACTTGTATAACTATAACTCCCTAGATATACTCTATTCAGTACCAAAAAAAAAAAAAACAACATTGTCTTAATTGTTCTTAGTTGTTAGCCCAATTTATCCTTTTCCTGTTATATCAATTATATGAGGCACCGCCAAAGTCAAAGGAAGTGACTGATCAAAGCCTGCATAATGGGTGGTGAAAGAATTCACCAGAGCACATAAAGAGAAGCCCTGGATTGAGCACACTGAAAGGAAGAAGTAGAGAAGCAGGTTAGGTAGGAGCTGATGACTACTATAACATGGGCCATAACTGGAGGGGTACACCAGGAGTGGCAGCCCCTTCCCAGTTACGTGATTGTTGCCACAGGCTTGCAAGAGAGCATTGGGCAGGATGGCCATCCACTGCACAAAGTGTAAAATACTGTTTTAGTACTAGTTATAGCATTACTTCACATTGGACAACACATTAAGGACAGATCCCACATGAGATGTAAGTACACAGTGACTCCTGTTGTTGATTTAACAATTTGACACTCTTGTTTATGTCATCAGTAATCTCCCTAGGCAATAGTCATGAGTTGCCAAGGCTATGGAAGCCTTTAGGGCTCGCCAACTTCGATCTTATTCCAACAGGGCCATAGTCAAAGTGGAAGTTCTCTCCTCCCTTCAGAGAAAGGTACCTCCTTCTTTGATGGCCCCGTTCTTTCCACTGGGCTCTCACTCGCAGAGATCTTTCATTTAGGTCCTTTTTTTTTTTCATGGTATCTTGGCTTTCCATGCCTAAAATACTCTCATGGGCTCTTCAGCCAGATCCGAATGCCTTAAGGGCTGATTCTGAGGCCAGAGTGTTATTTAGGACATCTGCCATTCTATGAGTCTGCTGTGTCTCCCACTTCCCATGTTGGATCATTCTCTCCCTTTTTGGTTCTATCAGTTTGTATTAGTAGACACTAGTTTTGTTTGTGTGCTCCCTTTGATTCTTAGACCGATCAGTGTGATCAATTGTGAACTAGTGAGATGGCATTGGTACATGCCACCTTGAAGGAATTGTATTGGAATCCCCTGGCAAGTTTCTAACTCCACCACTTGGGGGAAGTCTGATTGAGCATGTCCCAAATTGTACATCTCCTCCCTCTCTTATTCCCACTCTTATATTTAACAGGGATCACTTTTCAGTTAAAATTTAAAGAGCTAAGAATAACTGTGTGTTAATTACAGAGTTCAACCACTAGTACTAGAACAAAAAAAAATACTAAAATGGATAAAGATTTACATTGTACATCAACAGTCAGGACAAGAGCTGATCAAGTCACTGTTTCTCATAGTGCCCATTTCACTTCAACAGGTTTCCCCTTTGGTGCTCTCTTAGTTGTCGCCAATCAGGGAAAACAAATGATATTTGTCTGTTTGGGACTGGCTTAATTCACTCAGCATGATGTTTTCCAGATTCCTCCATCTTGTTGCAAATGATCGGATTTTATTGTTTTGACTGCTGTATAGTATTCTGGATTTCCATGTGCAGAATCATGAAGCAAGATCCCTACCTTTCACCTTACACAAAAATTCACTCAACATGGATTAAAGACTTAAATCTATGACCCGACACCATCAAATTATTAGAGAGCATTGGAGAAACTCTGGAAGATATAGGTACTGGGAAATACTTCTTGGAAAATACCCCAGGAGCACAGGCAGTCAAAGTAAAATTAACTATTGGGATTGCATCAAATTGAGAAGTTTCTGTACTTCAAAAGAAATAGTCAGGAAAGTAAAGAGGCAACCGACAGAATGGGAAAAAATATTTGCAAACTACACAACAGATAAAGGGTTGATAACCAGAATCTACAAAGAAATCAAGAAACTCCACAACATCAAAACAAACAACCCACTTAAGAGATGGGCCAAGGACCTCAATAGACATTTTTCAAAAGAGGAAATCCAAATGGCCAACAGACACATGAAAAAATGTTCAAGATCACTAGCAATCAGGGAAATGCAAATCAAAACCATAATGAGGTTTCACCTCACCCCAGTGAGAATGGCTCACATTCAGAAATCTACCAACAATAGATGCTGGAGAGGATGTGGGGAAAAAGGGACACTAACCCACTGTTGGTGGGAATGCAAACTGGTTAAGCCACTATGGAAGTCAGTCTGGAGATTCCTCAGAAACCTGAATATAACCCTACCATACAACCCAGCCATCCCACTCCTTGGAATTTACCCAAAAGAAATTAAACTGGCAAATAAAAAAGCCATCTGCACATTAATGTTTATTGCAGCTCAATTCACAATAGCTAAGACCTAGAACCAACCCAAATGCCAATCAACAGTAGACTGGATAAAGAAATTATGGGACATGTACTCTATAGAAAACTTCAGTTTCTAACAAGGAGAAGTCTCTCTTCAGAAGTGGCAACATGGCCAGTGCCGCAGCTCACTAGGCTAATCTACCACCTGCGGCGTCAGCATCCCAGGTTCTAGTCCCGGTTGGGACGCCGGATTCTGTCCCAGTTGCTCCTCTTCCAGTCCAGCTCTCTGCTGTGGCCCAGGAATGCAGTGGAGGATGGCCCAAGTGCTTGGGCCTGCACCCTTTTGGGAGACCAGGAGGAAGCACCTGGCTCCTAGCTTCGGATCGGCGCAGCACGCCAGCCATAGCAACCATTTGGGGGGTGAACCAACGGAAGGAAGACCTTTCTGTCTCTCTGTCTCTCTCTCTCACTGTCTAACTCTGCCTGTCAAAAAAAAAAAAAAAAAAGAAGAAGAAGAAGAAGAAGTGGCAACACATAGTGACCTGATTGCACTGTGATGGACTGCCCAAGAGTGAATAGTCTATTTCCTGCTGTACCTCACAAGTGCCTATTATCTAAGCCAGCCTTTGGTGACAATATCCTAGCATCATGTATGAGAATAGCAAGTATCATACCTAGTTAACATCTCTGTTTTGAAATGGCTGTCCTCTCCTAAAGGTTCTGTAGATATGAGTCATCATCTCAAAATGCCGGTTGAGCATGATCTTGTTGGGAATTGTAACAAAATCAACAATAACATCAAGTCAGAAAGACTAAAATTAATGACCAAAGTTGCAATCTAAAAGCCTGTGTGTTTTAGTTTGTTGATTGACTATTTCCATTACATAGAGTAACAAAAGTTTCTTTCCTATATAATGATTTCAGAAAGCCAATCCAAAGTGGATCTGATTTTTAATTATAGTATCTAATATTTTGAAATTTCAGGGCCTGCTAAGAAATGACATCTCCATTTACTCATTTACTCACTGCAAGGCTTGTAATCCTTGAAAGCCAAGTTCTCTGTGCATAAATGCTAGATGTGTCAATGTTTCCAACTATATCCTGTATGAGAACAGATTGTAACTGAACTCGTACAGATCATCATATTCTCTCTCTCTTTCTCTCTCTCTCTTTTTCACACACACAGAGAGAAAGAGAGAGAGAAGACAAGACAAGACAAAAACTCAAGAGTATTTGGCCCTCATGCGTACTAAAACTATTTTATTACTTCTACATCCAAGAAAAGGTGAGGTTCAGCCATGGATACAGAAAATATAAGTTAGCATCCTTTGGAACCTTTTCTTTTTTTTTTGACAAGCAGAGTGGACAGAGAGAGAGAGAGAGAGAGAGAGAGAGAGAGAGAAAGGTCTTCCTTTTCCGTTGGTTCACCCCCCAAATGGCCGCTTTTAACTCTTTTAAGACTCAGCTTCCTCAAGCAGACAGAACCTAACAAAGACAGCAGAGAACATGAAAGATTTCCCCAAGAAGTCATAAGTTAACAGACACCAGAAAACATAAGAGACTGTCTTACTGGCTGTGACTGAGAGATCAAGCTGAAAGACAGCATTGCAGCTTCTGTTCAAGGGCTGGGTATTGTCATTCTGGAAGTTTAAATGAGGGATAGACAAAGGAAAACCAAATGCTTCCTTTGGGGTCTGGGCATTAAAAGGATCCCAGTTAAGGTGATTGTCCCATTCTTCCAAATGATCTGCTTGAGAGGCAGGGGTATCCCATCCCCTGAAGGGGAATTACGGGCACTTCTTCAACTAAAATAAGACCTTATAGGTCCTCAGTAATGACCTCTGTTGCTGGGTAGCCTATCCAGGTCCAAAAGGAAAGAACTTTTCAGTTCTGCCGGAGAGTTGCCCTGGCCAGAAGTCTTCCGTTGCTCCTGCACTGGCAAACGATTCTCTAAGGATCAGAGATAGAAGACAAAGGAGGGCTAAAAGTGAACAGGAGTGAACAGGCTAAAAGTGAACAGTGTATGTGAGTTCACCTGGAAATGTTTCTGCTGCCGGCTATGTCACATGGTGGTGGTTGGCTCCCTATGATCAGAGAAGTCCCCATATGAACCAGAAAAATGTCATGGAAAGAGACCAATTGGGGCTGGCATTGTGGGTGGTGCAAGAATTTACCAGAACACATAGAGAGCAGACCTAGATTTACTGAACACATTGCAAGGAAGCAGCAGGTAGGCACTGACTACTGCTGCAATATGGTCTGTAGTATGAAGAGGACACCTATAGTGGCAACCCATTCTTAACTATGATGACTGTTGCCATATGCTGGCAAGGAAGCTGTGGGCAGGACACCCAGAGGCTATTACAATGTAGACTACAATCCAAGAAACATATTTGCAACTGCAGTTTTTCCTGTTAGGGTGATTTTTTTGTGGTCCAAGAGATTTTCAGCTCTGGTTGGAGCTGAGGAGTATGTATATCCCTTTTACCTTAGGGATTCCATCAAACACCCTGGGGCCACCTTCCACACTGAGGGATGGTGGAGCCTATAAAAATCATAAAGTAGGGAGATTCTTTTCAACCTCAGCCATATCCAAGCCTGTAAGCATTTTTCATTCAAGAGGAAAAGGAAAGCACTAATAAGCCACAAAGGACACCTTTGGTTTCCTGGACATGCAGTGGATCTGATACCATATTTTTCCAATGTTTAAACTCCTTTTCAATTACCAGCCCTCTCTTTTTTGAGGAATTTACCACAGTGTGTATTGCTTACCTTCTAATCACACCATCAGAGGAAGGACTGGGCAGACTATGCCCTATTTACAAGGGAAATATCAATAAGACCAATGAAGAATACAATTCATCTGGGCTGTGCTTGCCAAACGTGTACTTACAGGGCTGCCTCTCTGCCGATGAGCTGTCATTTTCTAATTCACACACAAACTCTGTATCTATTAGAATGTGGCCACTCAGATCTTGATCCTGGAGCTTTGCATCTGAAGTTGTCATTATGTGCATCTCAGCTACAGCAACTCTGGACCAATAGATAAGAATCACCTTGTGCTTCCTACTGCTCAGCCTTCAAGGAATTGCAGGTCTTATCATTTATCTGCACATGGCTCCCATTCATATTGTAAGCCTCAATAACAGCTCAGAAAATTTCACAATAGCTGAAGACAGACAGAGTGGATGACCATTGCTTGCCACCAAAACTGACAGAGAGTATATAAAAACATGAATGAAACTGCAATGTTTATTTGGGGGAAGGAGGAAGTAGAGAAGAAAAGGAAATTGATGAACTTTTGAAAAATGTGAATCTTGTTCTTTGTAGTTTTCTCTGTGACATACTTTCCTCCATCATCTCCCTACCTCATCTACGTTCCCTTCAGTGCTCTGATTCTATAGACTAATGACAAAAATGCAAAGCTATTCAATGCTTTAGAACTATGATTATTGTTTTGGTTGGCTTTGGAGGGGTGGCAGTATGGGTGGGAGGGCTGGTATGGTGAGAAGAATAACTACATTTTTAAAGTTGTACTTATGAAATTTGTATTCCTTAAAACATAAATTAAAAAAATAAATTTTAAAAAAGGTGAATACAAGCAGACAACAGCAATAACATCATACATGGTGGCAGGGAAATGAGCATCAAGGCAGAGAACAGCATCCACTTAAAACAAGGTCACTTGCTAGTGGTCTATTGGGAGACAGACCTCAGTCAACAAATTTTTAAATGAACCAGAAACTAAATAACAATATAAATTTTTAATTTTCTCTTTGGCAGAAGTCAAATAGAATGAGAGCTTGCAAAGTGACATAAATTTAATTTTCCTGTAAGTCTGAGACACCACAGAAACTGAAAAGTCTGATAAAAATGTACCATTTCACCAGATTTGTAGCCTACTTTTTTTTTTTTTTTTTTTTTTTTTTTTTTTTTGGACAGGCAGAGTGGACAGTGAGAGAGAGAGACAGAGAGAAAGGTCTTCCTTTTGCCGTTGGTTCACCCTCCAATGGCCGCCGCGGTTGGCGCACTGCGGCCGGCGCACCGCGCTGATCCGATGGCAGGAGCCAGGGACTTATCCTGGTCTCCCGTGGGGTGCAGGACCCAAGGACTTGGGCCATCCTCCACTGCACTCCCTGGCCACAGCAGAGAGCTGGCCTGGAAGAGGGGCAACCGGGACAGAATCCGGTGCCCCGACCGGGACTAGAACCCGGTGTGCCGGCGCCGCAAGGCGGAGGATTAGCCTAGTGAGCCATGGCGCCGGCTGTAGCCTACTTTTATTAATTCCAGTGGCTGGTAGTCAAAAGGAAGAGAAACAGTTCAGATGAGCACTTTTAAAAGCAGTGTGAGCTGCACAGAGTTATCCATAAAGGGAAGAGCAGATGAAACAATTCAATTTAGAAATAATAACCCATACCATGAACTGGGCCCATGTGACAAGCTCTCGATACCAACTACATAGAAATCTATCATCAAGGCTTATGGAACTGGAAGCTTTCAAGATGATAAAATACCTACTGTTTTGTTTTGTTGGCTTTTTTGTTTTCACCCAAGTCCATAAGCCTTGTCAGACTGTAACATACAGTATGGAATTCATTAACAAAAAAAAAATTCAACATAGAAGTAACAGCTGCCTATGCTTTCTTTTGGAGGATGAAAGCATACTGCTTGTGACAGGAACAGAAGGTAAGGTATATACAGAAGTTAGGTACATCAGAGGTTCTCCTTCATTAATTAATTGTACTAGGAAAATCCTGTGAAAATTCACACTGAGGCCCCCTGCAATTTTCCCTACATTATTCAGGTCGATTATAATCTATTTGCGGTCCTACTGATGGATACATATGAAGCCAGGTAAGTATATAAATTCAGAAGATGCTAGAAAAATGTGTTGGTGGACTATGTGAGAATGAAACTGATGACCTATAACATATGGTGATTTATTTTGCTGTGGCACATATTTAAACCATGGGCTCTATACAACTGGAGAGCCCAGGAAGTCATTTCATACATTTTTCTTCTTTACATGTCCTTAAATAAACAGTACCTCTTACCTTTACATAAAAGCAATATTTTATTTCACTCCAGGAAAACAGCTGGATGGTAAACGCCTGCATTTACAAAATGAATTTGGAATGACAGGATTTCAATTAGGGGTCCTTTGGGGGTAGTTCAAAGAGGTGAGTTTGTATCCTCTAGACCAGATGAAACTAAGGACAGATTTTGCACCAAAATTTAAAAGTAACATTGGTCGAGCTTTAAAATACTGACTCCTTACACACGAAATTCATTTAATGGGGTGACAGCACCAAATATAGATACCTATCCTGCAGAGGAGCTGGCCCTATGAGAATCCTGCAGACTAGAAGACATGGTAAACACACGGTGAATTAACTTTGTAGATTTGATTGGCAGAGTTGCAGCTTGTCACATGAGGAACTTCTGGTAAGCATGTTCCAGTGTTGAGTAGCAATTGCATGTAGGCTATCTTACAAAGCAATAAAAAGTGCTTGATCTTTTCTTAGAAATGGTCCAGAAAATAAAAGAGCATAGCTAGTTTTGCTTTTGGTAGCTACAGAAAGTGAAATTAAAGGTATAATTCTGAAAGCAATAGGATCTCACCTCTGTAGTGTGATGAATTATACTAAAAGTGCTATTAGAAATGAGAAATTAAGAGGAAGTTATTTGTGTGCTTGCAGACTATTCTGTGGGACTACCACAGTGTAAACTGTTAGGAAAAGAATTGCAGATTGGTGCCTCCTCACACAGGGCACCAAAATGTTAGGAAAAGGGGCGCAGAATAGAGAGGAGGCAGTGTACGAATTTACAACCAGAACCAAATTTATTCAGAGAAAATAAATCTGTAGAGGTGGGTTACCAGCTGCCCACGTGCACATGATGGAACATGTGGCAGAAGGCCCCGACCCCCAGGGGCTGGACATTTTTATATTTTAGGAAGGCTGGGGATGGGGGTGGCAGTAGAGGGCAGCAGGCAGAGGGAAATTCCTGGAACTGGGCTTTCAAATGGTTGTGCGTGGTGGGGTATGAAAGCAAAAGGGTGTGAGATCCAGTTGAGATTCAGGGGCAAGGGGCAAGGAATACATTCCAATGTTTATCTTTTGGGCAATGAGCAAGAATGGCTGAGGCTTATGTCTTTGTTCCATCATAAACAAGACTTGAAATGGAATTATTCAGCTACTTACGGAATCTAGTGGATTTCAGGCATTAAAGTTCATGGGCCTGACCTTACCATCCAGAATCTCTGCTAGCAGTCTTCCATAGAACCCTCAGCTAATTATTTCATATCTCTGAGCTTCAGTCCTTCAGCAGTAACACAGAGTTCAAATATGTTTCTTATCAGACTTAGAAGATGGCTCAGATTACTAAAACAACATCCAAGACACTTGAAGCAAGAATTGTTGAAGAGGGACACTCATAACCAGAACCCATTCTTCTGTACTGTACTATAAATAGCCTGATTCCAAGCCTCTCCGATCAGAACGTGCCTCTCCCTAGTTTCTGCATGTGAGCTTTTCCTACCTAATCCCTAAAACTTCCCCCACACCCTAGATTGAGGAGGCAGATTTGGGTCACAGCCCCTGCCTCCTTTGCTAACTGGCCATCAAATAAAGCCATTCTCCTCCCTAAGACCTGGTGTCTTACATCTGTCTTTGTGTGGAGCAAGCGGAGACCCTACATGGAGTGATGTGGGGTTATGAGTCAAGGAACATGGCAAGGCTCTAGAAACTAGACAGGGGAAGAATATGGGTTCTTCTCCAGGTCCTCCTGAAGAAATATTTCCCTGCTGATGTATTTTTATATTCCAAACTCCAGAATTACATGTGAAAAACTGGTGCTGCTCTAAGCCATTGAGTTTGTGGTAATTTCTACAACAGAAAGTGAGTTTTACCTTTTTTGAAGGAGGGATGATGATGTTGGTGTAGGTGGTATAGGTTTTATAATTGAGTCAAGAAACCAAAAGCATAGAAAATGCCAGAAGAAATTCCCCAAACAGAAAGCAGCATCGCAGCTTCCAAACTTCTCATATAAATTAGTAACAATAGACAAGAAATTGGCAAATTTAGAGACTCAAAAAACCTGAGAAATAATAAAACAATTATTTTAACAGTTGGGTCTAGTGTTGTGGTACAACTGCTTTGGCCACTGCCTACAATGCCTGCATCCCATAAGAGCGCAGGTCCAAGTCCTGGATGCTCCACTTTTGATCCAGCTCCCTGCTAATGCACATGGAAAAGGAGCAGAAGATGGCTCATGTATTTTAGCCCATATCACCCACATGGGAAACACAGACGGAGTTTCAGGTTCCCGGCTTCTCTATGGCCCAACCCTGGGCATTGTAGCCATTTTGAGGAGTGAGCCAGCAGATGGAAGATCTCTCTCTCTCTCTCTCTCTCGCTCTCGCTCTCGCTCTCTCTTTCTTTTTCCTTTTTTCTCTCTGTAACTCTTTCATACAAAAAAAAAAAAAAAACCTGAAATATTTTAGTAGTTGCTAAAATATTTTGTAGCTGAGAAATTTAGGGAAGGGTAGGTATAAATGATGTCTAAATATTGTGAATGATGGTATTTAAAACCTTAGTTTTGTTTTTTATTTGTTTGCTTGCTCTCCCATTTGTTTCACAATGTAAAACTTCTGTTCATACCCAACAGCCATATATTACTTAACTTGTAAAACAACTCTGGAGGTATATATTGTTACTATCCTTTAATAGGGAAACTCAGGAGTGACAGGATATGTAAATTATCTAGGCCTCATAGATAATAAGTATTATAAGCTTTAATTATAGCAAATTGAAATTGTACTTTTTAAATATGCACCATATCCTTGTCTTCATGAATTCTTTTTCTGTTTTGTGACTCCAGCGCTTAGGATAGTCACCACTATATAAGAAACAATCGATTTGCTGGTAGAATAAATAGATGACATTTGTATTCTGTTGTTAATATTTAGATTGAAGAATGAACAATTAAGTTGGTCTTTGGGCCCTCACTACAGCATCTCACCTAAGAATTATCAAATAATCTTTCAACCTTCATTCTACAAGATCCATGGAAATACAAAAAGATCTTTGTTGAGATTATTTTGTAAATGAATCACCAAGTGTATAATAAAACACATAGCTATTTAGTTTAAACAGATTCTGGAGGTCACCATTAAGTTAAATAATATAATAACAATGACTCTAAAAAGAAAATAACAGAAGTTTCTTTAACAATGTGGTAAAATATTCATAGGAATTATATATTTAATTAAAAACTTTTAATAAAAGTAGAATTGTTCTTGAAATCCAGGTTACATTTGTGGAAGATTAACTGGACAGATTCCACAAACATTTGTCTAAGCCATTTTCTGGAAAATCACTTTCAACTCTAATACAATGAAAATATATTATCCATGTTAATAACAATGTCCCATCTGTTTACCCATTTTACAACCCACGGAAAGCCTTACCTGCAGAGAGCCTTATGGCTCTGAATTCAAAAACAGTTGCAAGTTGAATGCATGTGACAGCATTACTGGTAAATAGGCCCTGTGATTTTCCTTTAAAAGTCCTTAAATGGCTCTGTGAACCAAACTTTCAAAATAAACCACTCTGAATCAGCCAGGGGCAAGTTTTATAGAGCAATGGTCTATCTCCAGACAATGATTAGTGAAGATATTTTAGTGGAACTGCTACTTCAGGACTGAATCTATCTAATATGAACACCAAAAAGGTTAAGCAAACTGTGGAACCTAAAATAAAGTCCATTTATAGCTCTGAATATTAGAACAGCTATCAACCCATCCAGGTAATCCATGAATGCAAACACATGAAGCATTTTTTCAGCTTTAAATCACTTTGAGGAAAGTGGG
This sequence comes from Lepus europaeus, assembly GCF_033115175.1. Taxonomy (NCBI): domain Eukaryota; kingdom Metazoa; phylum Chordata; class Mammalia; order Lagomorpha; family Leporidae; genus Lepus; species Lepus europaeus. The sequence continues at coordinate 29,128,713 of NC_084836.1, read as the reverse complement.
TATGCATTTATTTCCACATTGGGTAAAGATTGGGACAAATATTATAATATGACAGCAAACCGGGAATAAACCAATGCAAAAATATACATGGTATAAATTAATTAAATGATTTATGATTAATTAAATGCAATATGATTCTTGTAACTGTATTTGGTAGATAGTTTAGAATCACCTTCAGTTTACAAATGAGAAAACTGAAGCTCAGGGTGACTTATTTCATGCCTAAAGTTAAACCAAAATTAAGAGTCAAAGTAGAGACTTTTGGTTCTAAATCTAGGGTTTTCTGTTTTTCTTGTTTTCAATATTTGCCTCTTCATAATCTCCACCAATTGGAAATTACCTACATATTCTAATCCATCAAAAAAGTAAAAGTCTTAGTATTAAAGCCACTAAGTTCTACAAATCTTGCCTATATCAAACTCAAAAACATTCTGAGACCCTCTTAGATACAAACAGGTGCTTGCTATGTTAGATGGTAATTTTCTTACACTAGAATAAAACTGTGACTTGAGGAATTTTCCAAGGCTATCTAAAAGAAAGCAGTACAAAGGTGATATGCTAGATTATTTAGTCAGTGTCCAATTCATTAAATATATGTATACAAGTTGCGATACCTTTTGAAGATGGGAATGTACAATCAAGAACATCTTAGCAAAAATGTTGATAAATTATTGAAAAGCAGAAAAAGTGAAAAACCAAAGAAGTGTCAGGGTGAGGAAAGGATAGTTTTGGTAGTGAAATTTATAGACAGAACGTAGAAGCGTGGATGCCAGGGGCTGTTGGAAAGAGGTAAAGGAGGAATTGTTATTTAATTGGTATAGAGTTTTAATTTTACAAGATGAAGAGTTTTAGATATTGGTTGTACAACAATATGAATGTACTTAGTACTACCTCAGCATACATTAAAAATCAATTGAAGGGCAAGAATTTGGCCTCAATGCTAAGATTTCACCTGGGACACTGGTGTCCCATGTTGTGAAATGTGGCTCAGTTCTTAGCTCTGGCCTGGTGTCTCCAGTTTCCCGCTAATATACATCCTGGGAGGCAGCAGTGAGAGTTCAAGCATGGGTTTCTGCCATGCATGTAGGAAACTTGCCTCGAATTCCTCATTCTAGCTTGACCCTGCTCTTGCCTGGCCCAGCCCTAGCTGATGTGGGCATTTGAAAAGTGAACCAGCAGATGGGAGTTCTCTCTGTCCCTCGAAAAGATAATTGAGATGGTTATAAAAGTAATTTAAAGTTGAATTCATCATACAGAAATAGTTTTTGAGATTTCTGGGGCTGTGTAAGTCTACAAGTGCTGTAGTAGTTGTGTACTCATTTTTCTAGCCATGGTTTAAAAATATCACTTTAATTTTTAATGATTTTTTCTATGTAAACATTATCACTATAAAATAAGTGTCATAGAAAATGAAAAAATAAAAAGAGCACTGAGAAATATTGCCCAGCATCTTACCTCACCTAACAGTTTAATACCATAATGAAAATACTACTAATACAGTTATATACTGATTTGAAATAAAAATTATTACCTAGAAATAGATTCAAAACAAATTCTAGTTATAATCTACTTGGCTGGTGACAAGAATTAACAAGCATCTAAAGCAGAAATGAATTATTTTCAAAGGGGCTTTGAAAAAAAAAAATGTGTACAGGAAGGGGGATAGAGAGACCAGTGTTTTAGGGAGAAGAAATAGTATATGCAGAATTATAGAAACATGAGACATCATGACCTTGCATAATATGAATACAATACAGCATGAAGAGTTGTCGAGATACATATGAAAGAATTGATGGAAATAAGAGCATAAAGAGAAGCAGAGATGTTGATTGCTTGCTATGTGCCACCAGGTATATGGATTTTTTACAATTAATCATTTCAATTCCTCTGTGAGTCCTGTATTCATTTTACACATAAACAAAGTAAAACATGATGAGCTAAAGTAGCTGCTCCATTTCTGATCCAGCTCTCTGCTATGTCCTGGGAAAGCAGTAGAAGATGACCCAAGTACTCGGGCCTCTGCACCTGCATGGGAGACCTGGAAGAAGCTCCTGACTCCTGACTTCAGATAGGTGCAGCTCTAGCTGTTACAGCCAATCGGAGAGTGAACCAGTGGATGGAAGACCTGTCTCTCTCTCTCTGCCTTTCCATTTCTCTCTGTGTAAGTCTGACTTTCAAATAAATAAATAAATCTTAAAAAAAAAAAGTCCAGGCCGGCGCCGCGGCTCACTAGGCTAATCCTCCGCCTTGCGGTGCCGGCACACCGGGTTCTAGTCCCTGTCGGGGCACCAATCCTGTACTGGTTGCCCCTCTTCCAGGCCAGCTCTCTGCTGTGGCCCAGGAGTGCAGTGGAGGACGGCCCAAGTGCTTGGGCCCTGCACCCCATGGGAGACCAGGAGAAGCACCTGGCTCCTGCCATTGGATCAGCGCGGTGCGCCGGCCACAGCGCGCCTACCGCGGCGGCCATTGGAGGGTGAACCAACGGCAAAAGGAAGACCTTTCTCTCTGTCTCTCTCTCACTGTCCACTCTGCCTATCAAAAATAAAATAAAATTTAAAAAGTCCACATTTGACCATTCCAAAACCAAAATTAACATTCAATGTAAATTGATGGGATTACAGACACTTCTTAAAAATGATGTGAAGCATCTATTACAAACAATTTCACTATACCTGCTTGATCTCAGAACCTTCCGAGAGTAAATGCATTCTTTATCAAGTCCTAAAGTTGGGTACCTGTGACACATTCCACCGTCCACAAAGAGTCTTTAATCTGCCTTTGAAAATGCACCAAAGCACGACAAAACCTCAACATGGAATTAAATTGTCTTCAAGCTGCAGAGCAGACTAAAGTATGTGCTGATCAATGTCATGTTAATACAAGCCTATTCTTTTAAATACTAGCCTATAATAGAATTGTGTATTGAAGGGTTTCTTCCCATTTTTAAATGATCTCCATGCTGTTCAAATGCAACTTTAGTCCATGAACAAACACTTTTCTTCTTATTTGAGTATTTCATGCTATTATTGTGAGCTACAAATGTCTGTAAATTAGAGCGCTGTGCCCGTCTCTCCTCCCCACCCCGCCTTGTAAAACTGCCACGAATCACAAGTCACAACTTCCCTCTGCCCACAAGATAATGAGCTGGCACCAGGAGGAAGGATCAATGTCACACAAATGGGAGAGATAGTTCTGAAGCTATCACTTTCACTTTCCATTTAATTTCATTTGCAGAAAACATTCTCCTCCTCCTTGACAAGTCTGAGGGTGTTATCACCACAGTTGCAGTGCATTGAACAAGCAAGCACTACCTTTCACTCAGTAGTACATTTCTCATCAGAATGAAATGGAAATAGAATGTCTTTGCAGTGTGTGAAGGGGAACCAGAAAGAAATCTATCGTCTATGTGGGAATGGAGAATGTATTGCTGTCCTTGTGTGCTTGCCATGTGCGACTACAGAGTAGAGACTCACATGTATAAAAATTGCTACAAAGCTGATGGCATTAACACTTATTCCTGAAAAACTCCATGAACTGTGACAACGAAGGTAACTGTAACTGGATCATAGCCTAATGTGTAAATATGCACAAACGTATGCATGTGGATGATGGAGGTCAATTTTTGGTTCCACTTTCTAATACAAGGAGTAGTTAAAAAGTCCAACATCTATCACTTATGCTTGAAATTATAAGAAAGACTTTATATTTTCAAAAGGAAAGTTGCACAGAGATCTGAAACTGAATAGTACTCCAAACATAATAATGATGCTGTATGCAAGCATCTTAGCTATTGAACCTGGCAAGTATTGATGCCCAAATAATAGAATGTAATCAACACTTGAAGGATCAGTGTTGGAGAAGTCAATGGATCTGGTCTGTTGTAAGTTCGGATCCTGAACACATTGGGGCAGAGAATAAGGACTAATGTGCACATTGGAAAGGCCCTCAGAAAGAAAGAAAAAAAAAAAAAAAACACCTGTGATTAGAAAAGGGATTGAGAATGACTTGGGAAATAAAACATTGATATAGTAGAAGGTCAGACCAAAATGGTGTAATGATGGATAAAAACAAGAAGGCAAGAAGAAAGCATGAACCTTGGATATGTATTATCAAGTTCCAACTATAATTGGGAAACATCACAATGGGGAAGATGACAGATTATTTCTTGTGACTTCCTTGAAAATTTGATGTTTTCAACTCACAGAGATAAATGCACACCTTCGTTTTCTTAAACTGCTCCCCAGCTGACCAAGGCACAGGGTTGTGTGTATCCTTGTTCTAACTTGTTTTAGTAACAGGCTCAACAGGCTGAACACACAGCAACAGACAGATACCACTGCCAACAGTTTTTCAGCCGCCTAGGCTCACAATCCAGGAGAGGAGAATACCGCATATGGAGGGCTTGCATTGTGAAACACAGTGAGCCACACAGTGAACAACAATGGTCCATACAGGAGGACTTTGTAGTGAAAAAAGGTAATTGGGTGACTCTTATTTCCATGGGAGAATGTGATTGGCTGTGTGGATAACTCCATGGTGGGGAATTGAAACCCACTGCTCAGGATAAGCAGGCAATTGTGCTTGGTCCCTTTGACAAGAAGCATTGTTTGGCTAAGGGATCTTATCTGTGAGAATAAAGAGGGAAGGGCAATAGTGATTAGGTTGTTTTCAGTACCCTATGTTACCAGACGCCAAGCCAATACTTAGGATTGGGCCTTGGTTTTAGGTTTTACATTACATATCTGTAGAGGGATTGGAAAGCTACAAAATGTACCACTCTTGCTCTTCTACTCAGAGCTTCTTTGTTACTTAACCGTGCTGGGAATATAGAACCTGTCTGGCTGAGGAAAATTATCTGCCTAATCACAACTTTTTCTCCCTACAGTTACAGTTTCCAGGAGGGCACCAGAAACTATTAAACTTTAGTTTCAAGAAGCTTTCAAGGCTATACGTGAAGCGCAAATTGACAAAAGTGGGACAAGAAATCAACAAAACTCTTAATTAAGTAGTGTACTAATAACAACAGCAAACATTTGAAAATAAGATTTGGGAATATGCATTGCCAAGAAACTACCAGGAAGATGGGGGGCACATATTGCTGTTTTTAAAGTATACCTTGAAAAATTCTCTCTTTCCTAGACAATGATAACAGAGATGGAAAGGAAACTGATGTCTACTGAATTACTCATTAGATGATGTTGCACCCCCTCCCTCCAAAAGTGATAAAACTGATCAGACAAAACTCGACACATGAGAAATGTTCTACTTTCAGCACGGGCAGTGCATTGATTCTCCTATTTGTCTCCTATTATGTTGGGAATACTTCTTCATGGTGGCATTCTGAAGATCTTAAGCTTAGCTTTCAGAGGTCTCACGTACATTTACAAGATTATTCTCAGAAATTTACTCCAGCAACTTGGCATCATATTTGTACTAAAGATAAAATACTATCAACTTCACAATTTTAGCAACTCTGAAAATGTCACTCCATTCTAAGTCCTTTACAAATTTTGTTAAGCAGAAATGATCATGCTATCGTCTGATATTTAAAGTGTTCTGTTTCATTCCTTTTTAAAAATTTTATTTATTTGAAAGGTACAGTTACAGAGACAGAGAGGAGGAGACACATTAACACACACATACTCACAAGGAGAGAGAGAGAGAGAGAAGAGAAAGAGAGGTCTTACATCTGCAAGTTCATTCTTTAAATTGTCACAATGGCAGGGCCTAGGCCAAGCCAAAGCCAGAAGCCAGGTCTCCCACATGGTTCCAAGAACCCAAGCACTTGGGCCATCTTCTGCTGCTTTCCCAGGCACATTAGCAGGGAGCTGGATTGGAAAGTAGAGCAGCAAACAGCAGCTTAATTCACTATGCTACAATACTGGCCTCATATTGCTCCTTTTTATAGAACTTACGGCACTGTAGAGTTATTAAACATTTAAATGTTAGTTTTATTTGTAAAAAGTGAACATTTTAAAGAAAGTGATGACCTTATTTATTTTTATATCAAAATTCCTATCATGAACAATGTTACAAAACATAATAGCTATTTAAAGTAAGTTTTTGTGGAATGAGTGGATGAATTAATGAGTGATTTCCCTCTAAAACCTGCATTTACACTGTGTTCTCTTATGCTTGGTATCCAGTGCAAGTGGGGGGTTGATTCTGGAACCCTCAAGGATAGCAAAATGTATAGGTGCTCAAATTCCTTATCTAAAGTGGTACAGTATTTGTATATAAACTGTACACATCTTTCTTTGTGCTTGAAATCATCTCTATATTATATATAATATCTGATACAGTGTAAAAGCTACATAGTCACTGTGCCATATTGTTAAAGGAATTTGTGCAAGAAAAAAATCACACATATTTAATGCAGATGCAATTTTTTTCATTATTTTTGTTTCTCAGTTGAATCTGTGAATACAGAACCCATAAATACAGAGCATTGACTGTATATATAAATGTCAATTTGGCATTTCCACTGGAACCCGTTCGATACTTCACACATACAATAATCAAATCATTTTAATTTTGCATTCTCTGGAATCTTTTTGCTTAGTACTTCCTATCTCGGGAAATGGCAGCATTGTACACAGCTGCTGTTGCCAAAATGCAGAAGTTAACTGTAGTGAAATTCTCCCAGCAACATAATCCATCCCAATAACATGTTGAATCTATGTCCAGAGCACATGTAACCGATGTCCATTCACTGATCTCCACTTTCGCCCTGGTCTAAACCAAGATTTTTCACGAGTTCACTTGCTTCTACTATTGCTCAAGTTTAGCACATAAATTCTATAATGTTATTTTCCTACTTGATGTCATCTCTCAAATACTGAAGGACCTTGGCTTAAAGTGCCCAATACATGGATTCTTTTTTTTTTTCAAAGATTTATTTATTTATTTGAAATTCAGGGTTACACAGAGAGAGGAGAGGCAGAACGAGATCTTCTATCCGATGATTCACTCCCCAATTGGTCGCAAGGGCTGGAGCTGTGCCAATCCGAAGCCAGGAGCCAGGATCTTCTTCTGGGTCTCCCATTTGGGTGCAGGTGCCCAAGTACTTGGGCCATCTTCTACTGCTTTCCCAAGCCATAACAGAGAGCTGGATTGGAAGTGGAGCAGCCGGGTCTTGAACTGGCGCCCCTATGAGATGCTAGTGCTTCATGCCAGGGCATTAACCCACTGCACCACAGCACCGGCCCCTTCTTTTTACTTTTCATTATCTCTACTGACTCTAGTTCACTCAATCTGCTCCAGCCTCACATGTTTCAGTGATCTTCTGATAGCCCCAGCTTATCCAATCTTCCTTTCACAAGTCGTTACCTTTATATGAATTAATTGACTCCTAAATGTGTTTGTGGCAAGTTTCTTTTCCTTCCTTAAGTATCAGCTGGATTCTTTCTTCATCTTAACACCTTTGTGACCTCTACGTTGAAAGCAGTCTCCCAATCATTCTGTTTCACATCATATGGCTTTGTTTTTATGCAATATGTCACCTGCAAACTCAAGGTCACTTGATGTTTTCCCAGTTGTTTTCTTACTGTTGTCTTTATTCTTTACAGATAAATTTCTTGGGCCTCAAACAGTGCCTGGAACGTAAAATACCTTCAGTAAATGATGACTGAGAATGAGTAAGTTCATAAATGCATTAAGAAAACTGGTCATTGAGCATATAAATGAGTTTCCGGGGGAAAGAAGCATGAAGAAACAATTTCTAAAATGGAACTTCAAAATATTCATAGAAAATGAAATTAAAAGATAAGTTTACTTTGATGCAACAATATTGTTAAATCCATGGATAGTGTTTTCATGACAGACATGTTCCGTGACTTTTATATTATCTTGATTACATTGATGCTAATGTAGAATGTTATGTATTATTAATCATGAGCTATCTATCTTAGTAAAGCATGTATGACATATGTGAATTTATGAAGTCTGATAAGAATCAACCTTATGAACTTAATGGGATCTATGTAAAACTCTTGACATACTTTCACTGCCATAATTCAAAAAAATAAAAATAAAAACTTATTGCAATTAGCCTGATTCTATCCTTCTGTTCTCTTTCCTTTATCTCTTTCAAATGTTTTAGAGCTAAGAAATTTTTTTTTTCAATTTCCTTCAGAACAGTCTATCAGTTGGGCTGTGAAATAGTATAATTCAAATCTTCTTGGCTAATCTGAACAGTCCTGTATTTATTTATTGAAGAAATTGAGTTTCAACTTGAAATCTTCACAGAAAGGTTACTGCTAGCCCAGATAGCTACATTGGTTAAGCCCATTACACATGTAACAAAGAAAGAAACAAATTCTATGCAAAGTCCTCTAGAAAATTTTAGAGAAGAAATGTCCAAGTTCCATTATGAAGCAATAATTACTCTAATATCAAATTCAGACAAAGATATTATAAAAAACAGACCAATGTATTTTGTGAACAAAGATACAGAAATTCCAACAAATTGTCAGCTAAGTGAATCTCTCTCTTTTTTTAAGATTTATTTTATTTATTTGAAAGTCAGAGTTACACAGAGAGAGGAGACGCAGAGAAAGAGAGAGAGAGGTCTTCTATCCTATGGCTAAGTCCCAAATTGGCCACAATGGCCAGAGCTGCACTGATCCGGAGCTGGGAGCTTCTTCCGGGTCTCCAACACTGGTGCAGGGGCCCAAGGACTTGGGCCATCTTCTTCTGCTTTCCCAGACCATAGCAGAGAGCTAGATCAGAAAGGAGCAGCCAGGACTAGAACCGGCACCCATATGGGATGCTGACACTTCAGGTCAGGGCTTTATCCTGCTGTGCCACAGTGCCGACGCCTGAATCTCTTAATATATAGGAGAGATAATATATTAAGACTAAGTGAAGGGTTTAATCCCACTAGTGGAAGGTTCCTTTTAAACTAGAAAGTAAATCAGTATAGCCTGCTATATTAACAGTTCAAAAAAAGCAAAAATACTGATAGATACAGAAAAAGCGTTTGATAAAATCCTCTATTTATTCTTTATTTTTTTTTAAAAAAAATGCATCAGTGAACTAAGAATAGAAACAGATTTTCCAATATAGTAATGGAGATCTAATAAAAATAAGGTACTTGCATAAAAACCAACACATAGGCCAATGGATTGGAATAGAAAACCTAGAAATAAATCAAAACATCTATACTCCATAATGTTAAACAAAGGCACAAAAAACATACCCTTGAGAGAGGACAGTCTCTTCAATAAACAGTGTTAAGAAACTGGATATCTATCTATCTATGAATGAAACTATACCCTGTCTCTTATCATATAAAATGTCAACTCACAGTATCAAAGGTCAAAATATAAGATTTGGAACTATGAAAGTACTACAAGAAAAAGTAAACACTTTAAGATCTTCTATATAGGCAATGATTATTTTCAAATAACACCTCAAAAACAGTCAATAAGAACAAAAAGTGACAAATAAGGTTATAGCAAACAAAAAAGTCCTACATAGCAAAGAAAAAAAATCAACAGAATGAAAAGACAACCTGTAAAATGTGAGAAACTATTTTCAGGGGATTGATATCTAGAATTTACAAGGAATCAAAAACTTTAATTAGCAAAATAGAAAATAATCTAATTTTAAAATGGGCCAATTTTCTGAAAAGTAGATGTATATATGCTACAAATATGAAAAACATGCAACATGACTGGCTAGAACAAGGCATGTCAAAACTACCATGGTATATCACCTCATCCTAGTTAGAATGGCTATAATTATAAACACAAAAAATACCAGACTAGAAAGATAGTACAGACATTATGAAAAACAGTACAAAGGTTCATTATAAAACTAAAAGAAGACTACCATATGATCCTGCTACTCTTTATATATCCAAAGAAAGGGATCTCATACAGTAAAGAGATCCCCATACTCCCACGTTTAGTACAAAACCATTCACAAAAGCCAAGATATTGAATTAACTGAGGTATCAATGACAGATGAATGGATTTTTAAAAAAATGGTATGTGCAGATAAAGGATTAATAACGAGAATCTATAAAGAGATCAAGAAACTCCACAACATCAAAACGAACAAGCCAATTAAGAGATGGGCCAAGGACCTCAATAGACATTTTTCAGAAGAGGAAATCCAAATGACCAACAGACACATGAAAAAATGTTCAAGATCACTAGCAATCAGGGAAATGCAAATCAAAACCATAATGAGGTTTCACCTCACCCCAGTGAGAATGGTTCACATTCAGAAATCCACCAACAACAGATGCTGGAGAGGATGTGGGGAAAAAGGGACACTAACCCACTGTTGGTGGGAATGTAAACTAGTAAAGCCACTATGGAAGTCAGTTTGGAGATTCCTCAGAAACCTGAATATAACCCTACGATTCAAACCAGCCATCCCACTCCTTGGAATTTACCCAAAGGAAATTAAACTGGCAAACAAAAAAGCCGTCTGCACCTTAATGTTACTTGCAGCTCAATTCACAATAGCTAAGACCTGGAATCAACATAATTGCCCAAAAACAGTAGACTGCATAAAGAAATTATGGGATATGTATTCTATAGAATAATATATAGCAGTAAAAAAACAATGAAATCTGGTCATTTGCAACAAAATGGAGAAATCTGGAAAACATCATGCTGAGTGAAATAAGCCAGTCCCAAAGGGACAAATATATGTTCTCCCTGATCGGTGACAACTAACCAAGCACCAAAAAGGAAACCTGTTGAAGTGAAATGGACACTATGAGAAATGGTGACTTCATCAGCCCTTGCCCTGACTGTTGATGAACAACTTAATACTTTATCCCTCCTAGTATTTTTGTTTGTTTGTTCTACTTAATACTATTGGTTGAATTCTGTAATTAATACACAGTTATTATTAAGTGTTGAAACTTAACTGAAAAGTGATCCCTGTTAAATATAAGAGTAGGAATAAGAGAGGGAAGAGATGTACAATTTGGGACATGCTCAAGCTGACTTGCCCCAAACGGTAGAGTTAGAAACATACCAGGGGATTCCAATTCAATCCCATCAAGGTGGCATGTACCAATGCCATTTCATTAGTCCAAGTGATCAATTTCTGTTCACAGTTGATCATAATGATAGGACTAAGAGACAAAGGGATCACAAAAACAAGACTAGTGTCTGCTAATACTAACTGATAGAATCAAAAAGGGAAAGTACAATCCAACATGGGAAGCGGGATACACAGCAGACTCATAGAACGGTGGGTGTCCTAAACAGCACTCTGGCCTCAGGATCAGCCCTTAAGGCATTCAGATCCGGCTGAAAAGCCCATGAGAGTATTTCAGTCATGGAAAGCCAAGACATTCTGGAAAAAAAAAAGAAAAAAAACCTAAATGAAAGATCTCTGTGAGTGAGATCCCAGTGGAAAGAATGGGGCCATCAAAGAAGGAGGTACCTTTCTCTGAAGGGAGGAGAGAACTTGCACTTTGACTATGACTTTGTCTAAATATGATCAGAGTCGGTGAACTCAAAAGGCTTCCATAGCCTTGGCAACTCATGACAAGAGCCTAGGGTGATTACTGATGCCATAAACAAGAGTGTCAATTTGTTAAGTCAACAACAGGAGTCACTGTGTACTTACTCCTCATGTAGGATCTCTGTCCTTAATGTGCTGTACATTGTGATTTAATGCTATAACTAGTACTCAAACAGTATTTTATACTTGTGTTTCTGTGTGGATGCAAACTGTTGACATCTTTACTTAATATATACTAAACTGATCTTCTGTATATAAAGAGAATTGAAAATGAATCTTTTTTGGGGGGGGGGCAGGCAGAGTGGACAGTGAGAGAGAGAGAGACTGAGAGAAAGGTCTTCCTTTGCCATTGGTTCACCCTCCAGTGCCACCGCGGCCTGATGGCAGGAGCCAGGTGCTTCTCCTGGTCTCCCATGGGGTGCAGGGCCCAAGCACTTGGGCCATCCTCCACTGCACTCCCGGGCCATAGCAGAGAGATGGCCTGGAAGAGGGACAACTGGGACAGAATCAGGGGCCCCGACCAGGACTAGAACCTGGTGTGTGGGTGCCGCTAGGTGGAGGATTAGCCTGTTAAGCCAAGGCGCTGGCCGAAAATGAATCTTGATGTGAATGGAAGGGGAGAGGGAACAGGAAAGGGTAGGGTTGTGGGTGGGAGGGAAGTTATGGATGGGAAAGCCATTGTAATCCATAAGCTATACTTTGGAAATTTATATTCGTTAAATAAAAGTTAAAAAAAAAGTGGTATGTGGGGTCTGGTGTTGTGGAACAGCAGGTTAGATAAACAATGGATTGTGAAGCTGGCATCCCATATAAGCACAGATTCAATTCCCACCTGTTCCACTTCTGATCCAGCACCCTGTTAATATGCCTGAAAAAGCAGAAGATAATGGTGTGAATGCTTGTTCTCCTCACACTCATGTGGGAAATGTCTATGGAGTTCTAGGCTCCTAGATTTGCTATCGGTCCAGTTCTGGCCATTCTGATCATTTGGGGAATGAACCTGTGGATGGAGGATCTCTCATTCACTCTCTTACTTGCTCACTCTTGCTGTCACTTCTCCTCTCTTTATAGTTATATTTCTTTTTTTAAGATTTATTTATTTATTCAAAAGTCAGAGTTACACAGAAAGAGGAAAGACAGAGAGAGAGAAAGTGAAAGAAAGAGAGAGAGAGAGAGAGAGAGAGAGAGAGAGAGAGAGGTCTTCTACCCTATGGTTCACTCCCCAGTTGGCTGCAACCACCGGAGGTGTGCCAATACGAAGCCAGGAGCCAGGAGCCTGTTCTGGGTCTCCCACATGGGTGCAGGGGCCCAAGGATTTGGGCCATCTTCCACTGCTTTCCCAGGCCATAGCAGAGCTGGATCAGAAGAGGAGCAGCCTTCAAGAGGGTCTTGAACCGGCACCCATATGGGATGCCGGCACTTCAGGGCAGGGCATTAACCAACTGCGCCACAGCACCAGTCCCTATAGTTATATTTCAAATAAATAAATAATACTTTAAAACTAACCAAAGTAAAATTTAAATAGCAGTATATATGTATACAATGGAATTTGTTTCAGCCACTAAAACACACAAAATGCAATCCTGTCAGTTGCAACAACATGGATGGAACTGGAAGATATTATATTAAGTGAAATAAGCCAGGCAATGAAAGAAAAGCACCACATGTTCTTAGCTGTGGAAACTAAAAGTTGATTTTATGTAAGCAGAGAGTAAAATAGAGGTCACCAGATGCTAAGATGGGTAGGAATGAGAGAGGTGAGATGGAGGTCAGATAACAGATACCAAAATACAGTTAGGAGAAAATAATATGAGTGTCCTATAGCATAATAGAGTGACTTTGATTTATTAAGAATTCATTTTAGATAGATAGATAGGTAGATAGATAGATAGATAGATACATTTATCTATTTGAAAGGCAAACTTGCAGAGAAAGAGAGAGGTAGAGAGATTAATCCTCCACTCCTCAAAAGACCTCAGGGCTGGGCTGACAAGAAGTCAAGAGCCCAGAACTCTATCCAGGTCTCCCACATGGGTGGAAGTGATCCAACCACTTGGGCCATCTTCTGCTGCTTTCCCAGGCACACTAGCAGGAGGTAGTATTGAAGAGTAGCAGCTGAGAGTCAATACATGGTATTCACATGGGAAGCCAGCATCATAAGCCACGATTTAATACATTGTGTTCCAACACCAGTCCCTGATTATATAATTTATAAAAAATTAAAAGAGGGAGTTGGAACACAAAACACAGAAATTACAAAGGTTTACGGAAATGGAAATATTAATTATCCTGATTTTATCATTATGCATTATATACATGTATCAAAGTATCACATGATACCCCATGCATAATATGTACAATTAAAAAATAAAATGAAGTAAGGGAATCTATAATAAATTTATGATTAATGTAATTCTTAAGTATGAAGAATGAATTTCTTAAGATTAATAATAAGGCAAAGGTATCCATTCATTGTCTTGGAGTCTGTAGCCAAGGCAATAAGGCAAGAAAAATAAATAAATAATAATCAAATTTGAAAGAAATATGTCATACTCTTTTAAGTTGTAAGCAACATGATTGTCCAGATAGAAATTTCAAGGGATTCTACTGAAGAGTTGTTAGTATCAAATATTTTTTGCCAGTTTTACAAGTTACAAAATTAATATAGAAAATTTTATTGTATTTCTTAGCACTTTCATTGAACAACCAGAAATTGAAATTTTAAAAATGTGATATTGATTCAGGAATTGTGGCACAATAGGTTAAGCTGCCTCTTGGGGCTCCCCCATCCCATATAAAATTGCTGATTTGAGTCTCAGCTACTCTGCTTTTAATCCAGCTTCCTGCTAATGAATTCTGGGAGGCAGCAGATGACAGCTCAAGTGCATATATCCCTGCTACCCACATGAGAGAAATGGATAGAGTTCTGGGATCTGGACTTTGGTCTTGCGCAGAACTGGTTGTTGTGGACATTTGGAAAGTGAACCAGCCGAGGGAAGTTCTCTCTGTCTCTCCCTTTCTCTCTCTCTTTCTTTGCTCTTCAAATATATACAAATAAATAAACATAAAATATGTTTTATAATGGCATTAAAACATAAAACACCTATGAATACATCTGACAAGATATATGCAATACCTGCCAATTACAAATTACAAATTAATGCTTAGAAAAATTACAGAAAGCTAAATAAGTGAAAGATATTGAATACACGGATTATGAATCTTAATATTAATAAGATGTCAAATATCTCCAAACTGATGCAGAAATTCAAAGCAATCCCAGTCAAATACCCATATAAGAATGCAAAAGGCTTGGAATAGCTTAACCATCTCTGAAAATAAAGAAAGTTGAAAGGCTGATAGCACCTGATTTTATGTGTTTGGCATGAAGATAGACAAACAAATAAATGTGACAAAGTAAAGTCAAGAAATAGGGCCACATAAATACAGTAATTGTATTTTCAACAGAGAATATAATTTATTGAGAAAATGATTATCTTTTCAACATATGACAATGAAATAATTGGATTTCTAAATGACAAGAAAAATGAAATCTGACCTACACATGATACTAAAATTAACTCATAATCCATTGCAATCTAGTTGTAAAACTAAAAACTATAAAACTTATAGAAGAAAATATGACAGAAAGTCTTCGTGATTTGGGGATAGGAGAACATGAAGAAAAACATCTAAGGACCAATGGTTCTTATTTTTTAGTGCAGAATTTAAAATCAGGACAATAGATTTTCCGTTAGAATAAAATTATAGATTTTAATGATTCTCATAAATAAAACATTGGACATACTTGGGCTTAACAATAATTCTGTTGTAATACTAATTAATAAATGTTTCCTATTTTTAATAATTTTTATGACTTTCATTTCATTAAAGTTAGTTGTATATATGTTAAATAAGGAATAGAAAGAAGTAAAACTCATTTGTTGAGCAGAAGTCAACTGTTTTCAATGGATTCTACCTACATCATTTTGTTCACCTTTGCTCCTTGCATTCTCTAGAAATTCCTGGGTCCTTCTCAATACTATCTATGACATGTCTCTTTCAGCTCACAGCTTCCCCCAGTGATAATCAGAACATTTAGGAAAAAAGAAAACTGAGACAATTGATTCGTATTAGCTATAAGAAATGCACCTTTGAACAAGGCAACAGCACCACTGAGAAGCTTGCCATCTGGTGGTAGAAAATGTTGTTCCAGAACAGACATCAATAGGGCATTATAAGATCACAAAATAATAGAAGCCAGATGGTGGTATTTAACTGAGAAGGCAGGTGGTTGCAATTATAAAAATAAGCAGCAACATCTGAAAGGCAGCCAGAAAATTGGGGTGGTGTTGACCTTCAGGGAGCTATGGAGATGTATATAGAGACAAGATGGATGTGCAGCCCACAAGGGTTATGTCTGGTGCTATACAATCAAAATAATTCAAAGATGGATGATCAGGAAGCCGAGTAACAACTATGACCACTTTTCACTTTCTAGATCTGAGTCAGATTTTAGACCCAGCATCAAATAATTGACGGAGAGGCCAGTTGTTGAAAGGAAGGATTCTGCAATGCTTCAGGTATATATTATTCCCTTTGTCCTTCTCCAAAGGTTATGATCATTGACTCAAGTAACAGCACACTGGGAAAGTAGAGTGCTCAGAATTCTTGGACATTTGAAAACATGTTGGACATACCATCTATGCTGGTCTTGATACTGGAGTATGTGGAGTAAAATTATGATGACCTTGTCAGAATGGGGAGAGCTGGCATCTAAGTAATAGAATTCCAGTCTAGTTTCATCCTATAGTGGGTTTGTTGAACTGTACACCCAGCCAGTGGTAATTTATGCAGCCACTAAATGAATAATTAGAATAGACAGGCTTATTAGTTGGCAGAACTGCTGTATTAGGTCTTTTGTCTGTGGGGTAAGAGCCATCATATTGGAGAAAGTGAAAGAAGACAAATTCTTCCTTCTTCAACTCTTCCAAGAAAATAATTCCAATGCAATCCTATATATTAGGAATTAAAAGAGACTGCTCCAACTCTTACAGAAATAAATAAAACAAGAATGATGGTTTTTTATCAGATAACCATTTAATTTACTGGTTTGATTTCTTAAAAAAAAAAAAAAAAGCAGACTTCATAGGATTATAGTAGACTATCCAAAGTCTACTAAGTAGTAAGTAGTGTTAAAGCTATGGTGAAAGTTACTGGAGCAGATTAACACATAACCTTGGTGCAAGGTAGGCAGCCATCTTTTTTATTAACTACATATCTATTTGTTAACTACATTCATTTCTGTCCTTACTGGGAGCCAGAACCAGGAGCAGGATCAGAAGTAGATGGTCTTCACATTAAATGGGCAACATTATTTTAATTCTTCCATCTTCTGTCATAATAGATGCTGAGAACACATTTTACAAAATTTTATAATAGTGTTTTCTATCAATAACATTATCATAATCAGACTGCATGATAAAAATTGGTAAAGACCTTGCAGGACTTGGTAAGACACTTGCTCTGGAAGTCATGAACCTACCACATAAATAAAGGCTTTAGGAAAATTCATGCTGGAACATTTCTTGCAAAATAAGGGAGGAGACTTGATTGAATATCATATTTCCTATCACTAAAAAAGAGACATAAAGACCCACCAAGTGACACTACTGTCAAATTTAAATTGAGCTCGGAGGAAGATTGGACTGCTTCAAGTTCAAGCTACAGAAGAAACATCTCTGTCTCTAGGGCCATGAAAATTGGAAAAATATCTGGTATTTTAGAGGTTATAAGACTCACCAGTGAGAGGTTCTGAAGCAAGACCATGTCCTCTATAACAAGAAAGTACACACTAGCTGAAGGACAGCTCCTGGAGTGCAGCTGGGCTCAACAGAGCTGGGCACTTAGTGAAGGTACACCAAGGGGCTGTGCAGCAAAACTGCCCTACATGAACTGGGCTCTGTCAGGTCCACGTTATAAGACCATGTGAACTCAGCAGCCACTCATTGTCTGGGATAGGAAGTGGTACATAAATTTTGGTTTGGACCCTGGCTGCAAAGAAGGCATGAATAAGTCACCAGTACCCCAGACTTTCAGGTCACCCATGATAGCTACCCCTGCACTTCCTTCTTGCTAACAACAATTTCTAATGTGAGAAGAGAAGCTTAGAACTAGTTGTTAGAGAAAGAAAAGTTTGAACTTGATTTATAGATTGCTTGTCTCAATATAATGATGAAAGCCAATAATGCACTGTACTTACACTACAATCATTTTCCCTTTTGACCTTCAGAGACAGAAATGAAGAGAAATCCTGCTTGTGGCGCAGAGTTTTGGATAATGAATAAGAACTGGTATAATTAACATATTTAAATGTATTTCAATTTGTTTGGAATGAAAGCTAGTATAAAATATATTTTGACTTATGGAGAGTAATGAATGGTCTAGAAGCTTCATTGAGACACTGAAATGAAAAAATATATATATTGACATAGCTCAACAAGGAGGCTTTGAGAAGAGGCACATGGATAGACACATAAAGGTTGTCATGAAGCACCAGGACTTGTGCATGATGTGTTAGTGCCTTCCAAAGACTTTTCATCATGGAAGTTGAATTAAACAACTAAACATCTTGGCTAATTGATATCAATAGTCTATGCATCAATTCTAATGTTCTCACAATGATATCCATGGTAAGGATAGAAGTCATCCATGACCCAAAATATAGTCCCCCTTACCAAATCTAAGTATTGTTAATGAAGGATGTCTAAATCCTCATATTAAGCTGCAATTAGTAATGCCTCATGGAAACCAACCAGAAAATGTCAGCAAATAAATTAATTACATTGAACCCCTTTGACTTTAAAAGGGACAGCAAATATCTGGTTTATTGACATATTTTTTCCTGTGAATTTGACTCTTGCCACAGACACTCAGCTCACATCCCTATCTGAAGACTTACACAGTTGATTCTATCAACAATACACTTCAAACAGTACTAACTCAGCAGAAAGGATTCATTTTACAGCAAAGCCACTGCACTAGTAGTATATTGTCATGAGATTCACTGGTCCCACCACATACTATACCACCTACAAACTGAGGTATCAGTTTGGGGATAATATTTAAAAGGGAAAGGATCTCATCTCCCAAGACACAGAATATACTGTAAATCAGCAATAGTTATTTGGCAGCACGAATACAGAAATTCAAGAAGCAAAGGATAGAAATAGGACCTTACCATCATGTCTAGTGATCCACTTGGAGAATATATGATTCCTATCTTTCAACTCTATGCTCTTGGATCTATAGTTCTGATTCTCAGGATGAAACGTTTCACCATGGTATGACATGGTACTGCTATGAAATTTTAAACTGGTTCTCCCCCAAGTCACTTCAAGGTCCCCATTTTAAAAGACTAGAAAACCTAGAAAGGAGACACCACCCTAGTAGGTAAATTTGACCTCAGTCATCAGAATTACTTTGGGCTGTTGTTACAATTTGTAAATATAAGAGAATACATTTGATACAAAGTGATCTACTGTAGCATTTCTTTTTACTGATATCATTAATTCTGACAATAAGTAAAGCATTATAGCAGTCATAATAACCATTATTAACTAAGATCTACTCAGAGACTAGGTTCCACATCGATGTTAGTGTCATCTAAACAGATACATATACTAGATTAATTTGAAGGGGATGTAGGTTATACATTAAATCATAAGTATCAGTTTTGGTCACAGATTAACTATAGTGTCATGGACCATAGTTCATCCTACCAGCCTTTATTTTGTAAGTTTCCCCAGGAAAGAGACCAACTAGATTCTGGTGACAGTATTCTTAGACGAAGAAACATACTTCACAAAGCAAGTGATGCTGTGTGCCTCAAGGTGTAGGTTGTATTGTAAATTGGGCTAAACTCCCCATTCCCACAGTTCAGGAATAAGAAGTACATTCCCTCAGTTGCTAGCAGTGTTGTTACTCTAGGGCTCACAGTTGAGTCTTTGTCCAGGGATTAGTCTTGGCCAAAAGGAGCTACTTTACTCAAGGTTATGTTACCTCTCAAATTTTTTTTTAAACATTTACTTATTTATTTGAGAGGCAGAATTACAGGCAGAGAGAGGGAGACCATCCTCTGCTGTATTTCCAGAACATTAATAGAAAACTGAATCAGAAGCAGAGCAGCTGGGACTTGAATTAGCACTATGATATGGGCTGCCAGCATCATAAATAATGCCCTGACACACTGCATCACAATGCTGTCCCCTACTTACACTTCTTGTTACCTACACCTTTGCTCAACTAGACATTATCCTACTAGCCCATCCCCAACCTGAAACATCACTACTACTTTTCTGTTTTGCATCAGTTACCAGTTGGGCAATGATATTTCCAAGGCAGTATTGGTGAGAATCATGAGAGGTAGAGATATAGAGAATTTTATACAAAATCTATATTTATTTCTCTCCCATTCATTATACTTGGAACTCTGCTGCTTTGGAAAACTGCTGTCTTTTCACAATAAAGCATAACCAACTTTTTTTCCTCAAGATTTGTTTGTGGTACATGTTTACCCCATCAAAGTAAAAAGTGTTGAATATTTACTAGGTTGTACAATGCAAATATTGTACTTAGCTCCATCAACCTCTTTTCTGCTTCCATGGGCTAAAGAGAAGCCTTAACAGCCTATTTTGGCTTATCGCTTTATTCATTATCATTTTATCTGTACCATTTAAACACTTTCCTCAAAAAAAATTTTTTTTCTGTAAAGAGCTCTTATTCCTATTTAAGATTCTTTTCTTTTTCTATCTAAAGATGACATAGCTTCACACTATGTATCTTATTTAACAGAAATAAGGACTCAAAATAACAGCAACAACAAAACAACCTGAAGCTAATTAAGCATAGAGCACTTTGGGCTTTGATTCTGGCACTATTTCAATTTACAGTTCGTTGTTTTTGATTCACATAATATTTTGCTTTAGACAAATTAATTAGTTGTATGTGTCAAGCTAGTTAAACGCATGCTAAGTATTTTCCCAAGAGAACTAAGTTGAAACTGGGTGCTGTTAAAACCTTCAAATGAACAAAATCTGTTTTTAACAAGTCACACATTATTAATTGGAACTCGGTGGTGAGGCATATTTTTGGATGCTTGCCGAGAATAATTATGGAACTCCTTTTCTTACTGGGACAAGATGAGTTAATCAAGAAAAGCTAATCTGGCTCACTATGGCCAAAGCTTGAAAACATGGCTATAAATTAACTCACCTGATCACTTTAGGTTCGAATCACAAAAGGAAGAATGGTTTCAGGGATCATTAACAGGCTGTAGCTCACACTTTAAAGAAATATTTGCCTAATTTATTCATTTAAATAGATATAAAATTGCATATAGATAATGGTAATATTATTGACCCAAAGTCAAGTAGCTAGCTGGTGGCAGAATAAGAACTACTAAGCAAAAATTTTTCCTATTGTGCCTTTAAAAGGCTAGAAATACTGTTTATTCAGTAAGCTTTACTATAAATCATTCTACTTTAAACCTAATGGTACATTATTGTTTTAACTATAAAATATGTATACCGTTTTATTTTATATTTTTGTAAGAATGTGTTTCCAAATAATTGAGTCATTTCAAAGAAAGACTCATTGTCTTCCATAATGGATACTTGTATTTTTCTGATTTGTGATTGCTTAGAATCTACTCTCTTTTCTTTGCCTTTTTGGTAATTTAAAGAAGTATCTGGCACACGGTCATGATGGAGCTCTATCAATGTATATTGCCCACTCACTACCCTCTAATGCAAGCTAGTTCAGATTCTCATTTTCAGGACTCTAAATCTTCTTTTCTTAAGTCTTATTTATTTACTCAAAGAACAGAGCAACAGAGAGTGAAAGAGAGAAAAGGAGATCTTCCATCCACTAGTTTACTCCCCCAATGGCTGCAATGGCCAGGGCTGGTCCAGTCCTAAGTCCGGAGCCTGGAACTCCATCCAAGCTACTCACACGGTGGGGAAGGTGGGGGAAAGGGACCCAAGTACTTGAAACACCATCTACTGCCTTCCCAGAGGCATCAGTTGGAAGCAGATCTGTGAGGACTCTAACTGGTGTTCTGATATGGGATGCTGGAGTTACAAGCAGCACTACATCACACCAGTCCCAGGACTCTGAATATTGAGAATCACAATAGAAGGATAGAAAAAAAAATCAGTTGAAACTTATTTATTCTCATTCTCTAAACCCACGGATCTTCCTGGATTCACATCATTTTGGAGCTTGATGCTCTTTCTTATGACCTTCTAATGATCTTGTCCAATGTTCTTCTTATCTTCCAGCCAAGTGAAGTCATTTTTCCCTCCCACATAGATTATTTAGAATCAGTTACTGTTTCTTGCAGTCACAGGAGTCTAACAGGCATATTTTCTATCTGTGTGCCTGAGGGAAGGCACAATCTTGACCAGATTGTGTTTGACCAGGCATAGTGTTTTTCTCAATAAAGAATTGAATTGATACTCTTCATGGGTCCCACTGGTTACTTTGTTATATTGAGAAGAAACACAAATATATTGACATAACTTTTTCCTGTTAGCAAAAACTCTGTGATTACTGGATACCTAACACCTGCTTTAACTCAGCATCCCAATGAAAAGAACAAACTGCCCTTAGATTTGAGGCGCAACAGAAGCTAACTGAATTAATAAGACTTTCTAAAGAACACTAATAAGTATAAAAGTTTTGGGGCAGATATTGTGGCATAGCAGGTTTAAGTCACTGCTGGGGATGCCACATTAATGTGTCAGTTTGAGTATCAGCTACTCCACTCCCAGTGCAGCTCCCAGTTGATAAATCTTCAAGCACCCAAATGCTTGAAGCACTGCCATCCACATGAGAGCCCTGGATGGAATTCTGGGCTCCTAGCTTTAGCCTGGCCCAGTACTAGCTGTTGTAAGCATTTGGGAGTGAACCAGATGATGAAAGATTCCCTCTCACTCTCTCTTTCTTTCTCTGCCTTCTCCCCACCATTCAAGTCAATGAAAAATAAAAATAAATAAATCTTTAAAAACATAAATATATTGAGCCTACAGAGCTCTACTATATTATGCTGCACTATTGAATATTAGAATTTGATTCCTCTGATTATATATGCTTTGAAGAAATAGAGAACTGAATACATCTGTTACAAGAAGATTTTTACATATGCCTAGACTAACCAGGGAGCAGTAAAAACACTATATGAAACATATAAAATTTTTTAAAATTATTTTGTCTTAGTTTGTATTTGATCGACACATAAAATTTTATGTAGTCGGGGTCACAATGTAATTGTTCTATGCAGGCATGTACTGAGTAATGATTAAGTTGCATTAATTAGCATATCTTTCTCCTTCAATTGATGATTTCATTATGATGCAACGATTCAAAATGCTCCTTTCAAGCTCTTTCAAAACATATATTCTCTCTTGTCAACTATGGTCCTCCAGCATTTAACCTACTGTGCAACAAAGTGCCAGAATTCCTTCCTCATATTTAACTTACAGTACATAAGTCAAATCAATAATTACTTTGGACATTGGAAGTAATCAATATGAGAAATATAGAACCAGCATGCTGGTATTGGAGGGTAAAGAATGCTTCCAGAAACTGTCAGACATCCTGCTTTTCCCATTGTAATGGAAAATGTTGGATGACAAAACAGAAAGAAAAGAGGAAACTAACACTAAGAATGCTTTATGTACAGGTACACTCTAGGTGATTACACTAATCATCTCATTTCTTCCTATCATTCAAGGTAGTTATCATTATGTTCATTTTATTATTAAAGAAAAGATAAATTTAATTTCCAAAAAGTCACACAAACTACTGAGTGGAAGACCCAGCTTTTGGAGGCAGATATATATCTGATTGCTCTTTCTAATCTAGTTCTGCTACTCTTGCTATTACTAGTATATTATCATTACTATTAAAAATCTAGAACGTCTCCATAAAGAGCGAGACGGGGTGTTTTAGAAAGTTTTCCGCATTTGTCTTCATTCCAAATGCCTTAGATGCTTATTGAGTTTTATTCTTGTGTTGGAATCTGAAATACTCTAGTTGAAGTCTTGAGCCAAGTTCCTTTGTTGTCTTCTCACTCTCTAATCAAGAAGGAAAATATTTTTATTTCAAATTATTTAATTACAGCCCATTTTTACAAGGTAGTATTTGCTACCAAACTCTAACCCAGTCTGGGGATGGAGACCATTGTTGCGCTTCATCTTCAAATGAATGAAATCAATAGAAAGCAGATTTATTTTTCTGAAAAGTTTTAAAGATTAATTTATTTGCTTGAAAGCCAGAGTTACAGAGAGAGAGAAATAGACACAGAGAGATCCTCCAGCTGCTGGTTCACTGCCTAAATAGTAGCAATGGCTAAGGCTGGGCCAGACCTAAGCAGGAGCTTCTTCCAGGACTTCTACATGCGTTCATGGGCCCAAATGGTTCTTGGGCCATCTTCCAATGTCTTCCCAGGAGCATTAGCAGGGAGTTGCATTGGAAGTGAAGCAGCTGGGACTCAAACCCATGTCCTTATCGAATGCTGGCATTTCAGGTGGCAGCTTTACCTGCTACACAACACTAGCCCCAAAACTGAGCCTTGAGAGAAGCATTAGGAAGGAGAAGCATAACATATGCTAGTTTCACTTAAGGGTATTTATCTCCTGGAAACATGGTGGGCAGTGAATCCTGTGTAATTTAAAACAAACTGCTATCTTCTTGCACAACACATTGATTAAGAGGAGTAAACCAACCTATTGGTTAAAATCCACGTGATCTCAGCCAAGATTTTAGGCTATCTATGCCTCAATTTTCTCACCTCAAAATAAGATATGTATGATAAAATAGGTCAGTGCATGTGTTTGTGCCTGACATATATTAACTCCTTAATATTTTTATTTTTAAATTGTGCTATGATAAAGTCTGTAATTCTTCCTCTGGGGAACCCATAATCAACCTGTAGGAGAAAGTGAGAAGAGCTGGCCTCCACTGCATCTATATCTTCTGAGGTCTTCTGTTGGGCTCAATGTGAGATCTAATTCTTTATTTTAGGCTACATATTTACCACTTGTCAAAACATGGTAAACCAAATTAAAAATGTGAATTCATGGAATAGATTAAAAGGGAAGAGAAGGTAATCTAATAACACATTTGAGTAAAGAAAAACAAATCAAATCAAATCTGCATAGATAATGTTTTAAATGATTCTTTAAAATGGTTCCACACTTTTATCCATTCTTGACATCAGAAGATCTTGAAAGATAAAAGGACATACTAGCAATTTATATGAGCAGTATGCCTGTACAGGGAGGCCTTGATGATTCAATTAACACAGGCTTTGAAGTAGCTTAATACAGAGCACAAACACTGTCTATAGATAAAGCCTACATTTAGAAAATACTCTAATAAAGTTGATTTTATTCATTCCAAAGAAAATAGTCTACTAATGAATAAAAAGTCCTTTAAAAACATATCAAGATATTTAGTATCTGTGTTTGCTTTCACAAACTTGAAAATATCATTGAAAAGAAGTCTAAGTCTTTGTATAATCAAAACTCTCTATGAAATACATCAGTAGAACTTGCTCAAGTGGAATAAAATCAATAATCTAGTAACAGCAATTTGCCATGTTTTTTTAATTAAATTTATTTTTTATTTTTTATTTATTTATTTTTTTTGACAGGCAGAGTGGACAGTGAAAGAGAGAGACAGAGAGAAAGGTCTTCCTTTGCCGTTGGTTCACCCTCCAATGGCCACCGCGGCTGGTGCGCTGCGGCTGACGCACCACGCTGATCCGATGGCAGGAGCCAGGTGCCTATCCTGGTCTCCCATGGGGTGCAGGGCCCAAGGACTTGGGCCATCCCCCACTGCACTCCCGGGCCACAGCAGAGAGCTGGCCTGGAAGAGGGGCAGCCGGGACAGAACCGGTGCCCCGACCGGGACTAGAACCCGGTGTGCCGGCGCCGCAAGGCGGAGGATTAGCCTAGTGAGCCGCAGCACCAGCTTAAATTAAATTTTAAATTAAGGTTAAAAAGTCAAGTAACTGAAAATTATTGGTTACCATGGATCAAGTAAAAACTAACAAAAATTATTTCCAAGAAAAACATATGGCTATATCTGACAAGTTTTGCACTATGATAACTAAAACAAACAAACAAAAAACATGAAAAGTAACAGTAATATCCAAGATTACCTAGGGTACAGGGAAACAATCTTATGAATAGTGGTGGAATAAATAAATAGATAAGTTTTTTGGGGAAAATTCAACATTTGCAATGTGTCTATCTTTTGACTGAGCAAATGTTTCCCTGGAAAGTTGTTCCTATAGGAAGCATTTGTGGAAAGATTCAAGGTGAAGTTTTCATGTAAGATTTCTCTGAATTCAGTCCTACCTCTGTAATTAAAAGTTTGTGAGGCCCGGCACCGCAGCTCATTAGGCTAATCTTCCACCTGCGGCGCCAGCACCCCCGGGTTCTAGTCCTGGTTGGGGCGCTGGGTTCTGTCCCAGTTGCTCCTCTGCCAGTCCAGCCCTCTGCTGGACACTGTACTGGGAGTACATTGGAGGATGAGGATGGCCCAAGTGCTTGGGCCCTGCACCCGC
Source organism: Lepus europaeus (assembly GCF_033115175.1). NCBI lineage: Eukaryota > Metazoa > Chordata > Mammalia > Lagomorpha > Leporidae > Lepus > Lepus europaeus. The sequence continues at coordinate 29,102,585 of NC_084836.1, read as the reverse complement.
ATGGGAGACCAGGAGGAAGCACCTGGCTCTTGGCTTTGGATCGGCGAAGTGCGCCGGCTGTAGCAGCCATTTGAGGGGTGACCCAAGGAAGGAAGACTTTTCTCTCTGTCTCTCTCTCTCTCACTGTCTAACTCTGCCTGTCAAAAAAAAAAAAAAAAAGTTAGTGAGACCCTTAGGTCACTCCTAGCCCATAAAATACCCTGGTATAAAGTAGAAAAAGCCGCTTCCTCTGAATAAAAGGGGCATAGGGGCCCGCATGTAGCACAGCAAATTAAGCTGCTGCATGCCCTGCCACTATTTCATTTGATTCCTGCTGTTCCATTTCTGATCAAACTTCCTGCTAATGTGCCCAGGAAAACAACAGATGATGGGAGGAAGGAAAAGCTATAGCTATTTTCAGCAAAAAAAAAAAAAAAAGAAAAGAAAAGAAAGGAAAAAGCAAGACTGGAGGCATTATAGCACCTGATTTCAAAACATACTCAAAGTTATAGCAATCAAAAAGCATCATGGAGGGCCGGCATGGTGGCACAGTAGGTTAATCCTCCACCTGAGGTGCCGGCATCCCATAAGGTCTCGGGTTCTAGTCCCAGCTGCTCCTCTTCCAACCCACCTCTCGGCTATGACCTGGGAAAGCAGATGTCCCAAGTCCTTAGGCCCCTGCACCCACATGAGAGACCAGCAGGAGGCTCCTGGCTCCTGGTTTCAGATCGGCGTAGCTTTGGCCATTGCAGCCATTTGGCGAGTGAACCAACAGAAGGAAGACCTTTCTCTCTGTCTCTCACTCTCACTGTCTGTAACTCTACCTGTCAAATAAATAAATAAAAATCTTTTTTAAAAAAAGCATCATGGTATTTTTGTAAAAATAGGTATATATCAATGGAATAGAGAGCCTAGAAATAAATCCACACGTTTGTTCCATTTTCCCCTTACTTGTTGAATTCTTTATTTAGTGGAGAGTTAAGCTTGTGATTATAAAGTAAATTGAAATTACATATTTTCAAAAATTAAAAGAAAAACAGGAAGAGAAAGAGCAGGGAGAGTGGGAGGGAGGGGAGGACAATAAGGTGGGAAGTATTATTATGTTCTTAAAACTTTATATATGGGCCGGCGCCGCGGCTCACTAGGCTAATCCTCCACCTTGCAGCGCCGGCACACCGGGTTCAAGTCCCAGTCGGGGCACCGATCCTGTCCCGGTTGCCCCTCTTCCAGGCCAGCTCTCTGCTGTGGCCAGGGAGTGCATTGGAGGATGGCCCAAGTCCTTGGGCCCTGCATCCCATGGGAGACCAGGAGAAGCACCTGGCTCCTGCCATCGGAACAGCGCGGTGCGCCAGCCGCAGCACGCTACCGCGGCGGCCATTGGAGGGTGAACCCACGGCAAAAAGGAAGATCTTTCTCTCTATCTCCCTCTACTGTCCACTCTGCCTGTCCAAAAAAAAAAAAAAATATATATATATATATATATATATATATGACCCTAAAAACAAAGCAAAAAAAAAAATAGGCAAATGAAATTTCATCAAACCATAAACTGCAAAGCTAAAGAAACAAGTAGGTGAAGAGACAGCTTAATAATTGGGAGAAAATATTTGCAAAGCATATATGTGATGGGAATAATATCTTAATTATTTAAGAAAGAACTCAATAGCAAAAAAAATTAAAAATAGGTGAAAGATTTAAGTAGACATTTCTGAAAAAAATACAAATGGCTAATAGCTATACGAAAAAATTACAGTATCACAAGTCACAGGAAAATGCTACCATGAGATATCGCCTCATCACCTCATAGCTATTATACAAAAGACAAAGATAACAAGTGTCATAGAGAAAAGGAAATCTTTATACACTGTTGATGGGAACATAAATTTATGCAACCACTATGGAAAATAGCATGGGGGTGATTCGCTAGAATTATACATAGAAACAATCTATGATTCAGCAGCCCTATTTCTGGATATGTATCCAAAAGAAACAAAATCAGTACCTGGAAAAGATTTTACCTGCATTTTCATGCTCATTGTAGAATTATTCACAATCACCAAAATATAGAAACAATAGAACTGTTTATCAATGAATGATGGATGACTGGATAAAGAAAACATGGACACACACACATGCTAAGTGGAATACTATTCAGCCTTTTAAAAAGAAATCTTTTCATTTGAGATAGTACAGATAGACTGGAGGACACTATATTAAGTAAAATAAGTCAAGCACGGAAAAACAAGTACTTTGTCATCTCATTTATAATAAAATCATAAATCAAATTCAGGGTTGGGGTTGTTGCCACTGCCTGTGTTGCCGGCATCCTGTATGTTCACCAGTTCGGGTCCCCTCTGCTCCACTGCTCCACTTCCAATACAGTCCCTGCTAACATGCCTGAAAAGCAGAGGAAGATGGCCCAAATACTTGGTACCCAGCCACCCACGTGAGAGACCCTGATGAAGATCCTGACTCCTGGCTTCGGCCTGGCTAAGCCCTGGCCATTGTAACCACTTGGAGGTGCCCCAGCCAATGAAGATCTCTCTCTCTCTCTCTCTCTCTCTCCGTCTCTCCCTCTCTCTGTAACTCTGACTTTCAAATAAACACACAATACTTTTAAGTGTCAAATTTGTAGAGAATATAATGGTTGTTGCCGGTGGCTATGGGAGTGAGATGGTACCAAATGCTGAGAAGTTTCAGTTAGACAGGAGGAATAAATTTAGGCGATCTAAAGTACAGCATTGAGATGATTATTATTAATTATGTGTTGTATAGTTGAAAATTGTTGAGAGATCTAAAATATTCTCACTGCAAGAAAATGATAAATACATGAAGTGATGCATATGTTGACATGTTTGATTTAGTCATTTCACAATATACATGTATTAAAAACATTGTAAGTATATATAATTTTATTTGTCAATTGTTCTTTAATAAAGCTGAGAGTTATACAGGAAGAAAACTTCGCTACAACACCAACTCCAAAAAAGAAAAAAAAATCAGGCTACATGCTAGCTCCAATGTGTCACCTAAAATAGGTGTCCCTGTACAAGGCAGGAACTCTGTAATGGGGAGAACTTGAGTAAAGGGGATAAAATCTGTAGGATTCATATAAGGTTCAAATGAGATGATGTGTTCAAATACATAGCACATAATACTTGAGGTAGTGCCTGAAACAGAACAAAAACTCACGAAACATTGGCTGTGATTGCATTGCATACTCTACAGAAAGTAGATGTTCAAAGAAAAGTATTGTATTCATTGAAACATTGTTTACAAAAATAAAGATTCTAAAATAACCAAAATATTCTTCAATAGAAGATGGTTTAAACAAATTCCAGTGTAGAATTATGATTCTATAGTCTTTAAAAATAACGAGGCAAATCTGTGTGGATAATAAAATAGAAAGATGACTACTGATACATTACTAGCAGAAAAGTTGGAAAGTGGCAGTATAATCATTTTTCAGTGACAAGGAAAGAGAAAGAATCAATGGGATTATCTTGTCAGCAGCAATTTTCTGGAATTTGTATGTCTTCTCATTCATTGGATGATGTAAAAGCTTCCCTGTTAGAACAATGTGACAAATATAATAACAGTTTCTATTTCATTGTAATTCTGATTAAATGTATTAATACATGTATGGCAGTTAAAATACTGCTGGGCATTTATTAATTGCCAAAGAAATGTTTTCTACTCTTGACACGATGCAGGCTAGGAGAAATCTTTTCAATATGTGTCCTCTAAAAAAGATATGCAAAAACTTCCACTGAGAAACTAACCTTTTAGTTACCCTAATTTTACAAAATTTCTGTTATTACTGACTTAGGCTGATAATAATAATGATATAGTTACAAAAACAATGACGGAAGTAATAACTAATATTTCTTGAATACATCCTTTATGGAAGTACTGTTCTGATGCTTAGCTAGCACTATCTTATATAGTTTTCAACAGCTTAGTACTAGTACAATTTCTTCCTGTCACTATTGTTTTTAGCAACTAAATTATCATAATAAAATACCAGATAAAGTTTTTTTTCTGGGGGGTGAGAGATTTTTTGTTTTGATCTATGAAGCAAAGGTACCTCTTTACAGGTGAAATTACATATTTAGGGGGATTTAACAATAGATTTGGTTAGGCCCAATCTCAGAGGTTTCTGTAGGAGTCACTTTATCACTAACCTTTGTGTGTGTGGAGTAGAGAGTGGAGGTAGGATTATTAGTTATATACTTTAGAAGCAGGTGTGGGATACTCCAACAATCTTGGGGAAGATGCTCTTACCTAAGAAGACATTCATCAGAACAAGGTAGAGATCCTTCCTTTGCTGTTTATATAATAAATGGGTGACATCAGGCCTCTGAGGGCATACATTTTCATGGTGCATCAATCTTCCCTTGCTTTTGCTCTTACTCACAAGCAATACATAATTGGCCTTTTGTCTTGCATGAAGCTTTATCATTGTGAGATTTTGGATTTCAGTAATAAGATATTTGATCGATGGGGGGTGGAAACTAGATTTTGAGGGAACCACATAATGGACCATCCAAGATGAGGAATCATCCAGTATTTTCTACCAAAATATGATGGGGCCCTTCAGTATATTCAAACCAGGAAGAGACATTATTAAATAATATTAAATATTGCAATGGAGTTTGGGATACTAAGGTTGATTAGGCTATTTGTTTTGTGATGTTCCCAGAGGTTATTTTATTGAGAGTTTTGTCATTAAGTGGTCTAATTGTGTCAGTGGATGGGGGCCTTTTCAATTTGCATAATTTCCTCAAGGGACTGCATCTGCTAATTTGGTGATTAATTATCCATATTACACATTGTTTATTTGACCATGCCTAGATTAATTTCTTTTTCCCAACAATTCACATTTAGATATGAATTTGCATATCTTGATTACATTTTAATGTCTGGGCTATCATTGTCTCTTCCCTGGACACCTCATGAGATTACAGAAGAGTGCTCAAGCAGAGAATGATGGAATGTCTTAAATGACATTGCACATCAGTGGACAGATAATGCACATGACTTGCCTTTAATGGAGAATGTGTTCTTTCATAATCAAGTGAGTTATGGCATCTAATATACAATATATTTTGTGCTCTTACCATTTCTATGTTGCCATTATCAATCAATTTCAAAACATAGACTTTATTAACACTTGGAATGTTGTCATATGTATATCACTTGGTATGTCCAAATATCTTATCTTTTGTATCAATAATCTTACATACTATTGTCAAGTACTTATAAGCTGTGTTAATGTTCAAAGTCTCCAGTCAACTAATCTGACATCCAGCTTCTCATAGACTTGAAAACCACCAGGAATCTGGTGGCACTATGACCATAAATTCCTGGCAGTAAGGGACTGTGTCTCAATTTAAATTTTATTGCACGTATCTAAAATAGCATCTTTTCTGTGAACAATTTTGCAAAAGTAAATAATTAATATTCATAGCTACAGTTCATTACCTAGGTTTCAGATAGTGTTAAGAACATTATCTACATAGCCCCTTTAATTATTGTGAGAAAAGTATTATTTTTCTCTTGCTTTATGATGATACCATAAATTTTGGAGACAGAAAGAAATTTATTCAAGGTAACAGAACTAAGAAATAGTAGAGCCAGGCCAGCGCCGTGGCTCAACAGGCTAATCCTCCGCCTTGTGGCACCAGCACACCGGGTTCTAGTCCCGGTTGGGGCGCCGGATTCTATCCCGGTTGCCCCTCTTGCAGGCCAGCTCTCTGCTATGGCCCGGGAAGGCAGTGGAGGATGGCCCAAGTGCTTGGGCCCTGCACCCCATGGGAGACCAGGAGAAGCACCTGGCTCCTGCCTTCGGATCAGCAAGATGCATTTGGCGAGTGAACCAACGGAAGGAAGACCTTTCTCTCTGTCTCTCTCTCTCTCTCACTATCCACTCTGCCTGTCAAAAAAAAAAAAAAAAGAAATAGTAGAGTCAAAATTATAAGATTATAGTAAAGTCTGTGCTCTTAACCAACTCTGTAAATGCAGATTGCTAAATAATTCATCTAGAATGAATTACTATGCCTACTGAATGGGCACAGAATGATGAGTGAGTTAATGTTCTCAATCACTCATGAATGCATGCATTTCTCTAACTATATAAACACAAAATGCTGAGTGAATGGTAAGATTCTTCTATACCAGGGATGCAATAATATATATAAATGCAGTTTCCACCTTCGTCCAAATGTCCTGGTAGCACAGTGAGGGTCAGAGATCCCACAATGAGTGGGAAAACTATGTTAAGTCTACTAAGGTAGACCCCAAGTACAGTTTACCTCTCTGTGCTGCATTCCCCTAGCCTCTGACTTCCAGTCACAACACAGAAAACAGGCATTCAAGAGACCTGCATAAAATGTGCCTTTGTCAATATTTTAACTTTGATACCAGCAAGTAAAGAACATCAACTACCAATTAAACCTGCTGCTTGCCATGGGGAGGAATATTGTACTACACCGGAATTTTACTCTCTTCTTTCCAGAAATGATATGCTATGGGCACCAGCAGGCTTGTTGCCACCCAATGGAGAATGGTAGGGCTGTATAAGTTGGTCTTGGAACCTATATATTTAATCACTTTACCGGGGTCATTTGCATCATGTCCTGGTTGTGATACGATATTGGGCAAACTATGGATCACAATGTTATAGACAATAATACAGCTTAGTTGTTTGACTTTACATTGGCGCAAAACTGACCATGTATACCATAGAAAATATACTTTTAATTTTGATGTTTTTCTGGGCTAGTCATATGCATCATAATAGTCTGCAATGCTGGGTAGTGGCAACAATTCACAGCTGCCAGTCAGCCACATAGTCCCAGGGTGAACAACTGGTATCCTACAGTGTACTATATTGCTAAGCTAGCATATCCACTGGGTGATATAGAATATTTTCAGCTTAGAATGGGTTTATTTTTTTTCTTTTTTTTCATTTATTAAACTTTTATTTAATGAATATAAATTTCCAAAGTACAGCTTATGGGTTACAATGGCTTCCCCCTCCCACAACTTCCCTGCCACCCGCAACCCTCCCCTTTCCGCTCCCTCTCCCCTTCCAATCACATCAAAGGGTTTATTTTTATACAGCACCATCATAAGTCAAGAAAAACCCACATTTAACTTCTCTGTATTTTAACCTATAAAATAAAAAACTAACATATTTTAGATGTGCTAATATATATGCAATTATATATCATCATATACTTAATAATACATAGATAATTAAAATACTGATAAAATAATTAATAATAATTTTAATATTATAGTTATTAAAACAAATGGAATCAACTTCTTATCAACTATTTAGAACTTTGCTAAGCACTAAATATGTTAGATGCTGTCACCACCAAACTCTAATCTGTTTGTTGTATGCTTGGGCTAACCTGAAGCTCTTGTAATTTTTTTATTGGTAACCAAATGTTTGTCTTTTTAAAAAAGATTTATTTATTTGAAATTCAGAGTTACAGAGAGAGAGGGAGAGAGAGAGAGATCTTCCATCTACTGTTTCATTCCTAAGATGACTGAAATGGCCAGGGTTGGGCCCAACTGAAGCCAAGAACCAGAGCTTCATCTGGGTGTGCCACATGGATGCAGGGGCTCAAACCCTTGGCTCATCTTCTGCTGCTTTTTTTCATGCAATTAGCTGGGAGTTTGTTTACAAGTGGAGCAGCTGGGACATATCCAGTTCCCATACTGGATGCTGGCATCTCAGGCTAGGACTTTATCCGCTATCCCACAAACGCTGGACCTGGTAGCCAGTTTTCAAAAATTAATCATATTTACTTCCTGCTCTTTCTGGAATTTATTACTCCTTTCCATCATAGAAAACAATACTGTTTATAAATATTTATAAACATTTTCTATATGTGGAAAACTTCAATCCTCAGTATTTTTCTTTTGATAGAGTGGACAGTGAGAGAGACAGAGAGAAAGGTCTTCCTTTTCTGTTGGTTCACCCCCCAATGGCTGCTGGGGCCGGCACACTGCGGCCAGCTCACCGTGCTGATCCGAAGCCAGGAGCCAGGTGCTTCTCCTGGTCTCCCATGTGGGTGCAGGGCCTAGGGACTTAGGCCATCCTCCACTGCACTCCTGAGCCTCAGCAGAGAGCTGAACTGGAAAGAGAAGCAAACCGGACCGAATCTGGTGCCCTGACTGGGACTAGAACCCGGTGTGCTGGTGCCACAGGCGGAGGATTAACCTATTGAGCTGCGGCACTGGCCTCAATCCTCAGTATTAAGAAAAAAATATGTAGATTCAATATTTTAAAACAAATAAATACAGGTGATACTTGGAATGGAGAATTTTATGTGTCAACATTAGCGAACTAGGGGAATGCCAGATAGCATCTAATTACTGATTGTATTTGTGTTTATATTTCTGGAAAAGATTATCATCTGTTTGTTTATTTATTTATTGTCATATATTTGAAAACCAGAGAGAGAGAGAACATTTCATCACCTGGTTCACTTCCGAAATGCCTACAACAGTAGGGACTATGTCAGCCAGAAGCCAGGAGCCCAGAACTCCATCCAGGACTCCCACATGAGTGTCAGGGACCCAAGATTTGAGCCATCACCTGGCTTCTCCAAAGGCGCTCATTATCAGGTAGCTGTATCAAATGGAGGAGCTGGGAGTCAAATCAGGCACTCTGACATGGGAAAGAGGTATCCCAAGCAACTGTTTACCTGCTTAGCCACAATACCTGTCCCAAGATTGGCTGTTGAACAGGTGAACTGAGTCAAGATCTGTCCTCACCTGTGTGATTGGGCATCATCCAATCCATGGAGAGCCTGGATAGAGCAAAAAGGCAGGAAAAGGATCAAGTCACTTTCCTTAAGCTGAAACATTCTTTTTCTCTTTCCCTTAGACATCAGTTCTCCTGGTTCTTGGGCTTTTGGACTCCAGAACTTACACTAGTATCCTTCTCAGGCCTTCATACTCAGGCTACGAGCTCCATCAGTTGCCTACCTGGTTCTTAGACTTGGACTGGAATTTATGAAAAGTCCCACTGAGGTACAGGTAAATGTTGATTGTGTTTGTGTTTACAGGAAAGTCTCATCTTTTAAATTTGACAAGTGGTCCCACTTATGCTTTTAATTTTTAAAAACAGATTGTTGTAAGAATTATACATTCCTATTGAATGTATGCCAGTCTTCTGAGAGGATCTTGCAAATGAGGAGTCCCACAATCTCTCTGCTTCTTCCATGTATTTCCTGGGCATGTTGGCAAATAGCATTAAGTTGAGGAGGGTGAAAGAAGCCAACAAATCATCTCCAAGTCATCTCAGGAGCGAATGAAAGACCAAGGGTTACAGCCACAGACTGAATTTATTGCTAAAGGAACTATTCCATTTGTTCTGGCTTACCGGATGTAGCTGAAGGACAGTGTGAGGGGGTTTAAAGTAGTTATCTTAGTGAGCTTCCGAATAAGGCACAATGTGTATTTCTCCATAAGAAAAATTTTGCCCTATATGATCTGAAAAGAATGTCTAACTTTCTTTGAATTTCAAAATTTGCTCTCTGTTTTCCTGTTTTTATACAAGACTACTGAGTAGTCTTGTGCCAATTTCATTATATTTTCATATTCATCAAATTTTTATCATATTCATCAAAAGTGAAGTTCAATAAAATAAGTTTCCATTCAGAGTTTTATGTAAAGATAATATGCAAAAGCCTCTGATGCAATACCTGGTACTGCTGTGGGTATGGATGGAGCATGACATGTGTATCGGATTCCACTGCATATCATGGCTGAAAGGATCATCAACTGATATCCATAGACATGGGTTTCATTTAATTTGTATAAATTAAATCACCTCTTTGATCTTCAATTTGTTCACCTCTTGAATAGAGCTAAGAAACATCCCTTCACAGACTTATTTTAAAGAAACAGCAAATTATTATGCAAAAACGCTCTGTAATCACTAAAGCCTAAATAAAAACAAAATGTGAAACTGTACAAAGAACCATTCATACTGATTGGAAGTGTGCATGGTGAAATTGCTTTGGTGTTGGTAGATATTCAAAGTGAATCTTGGTTCTAGGGCTTTTTTTTTTTAAACTTTTATTTATTTTTAAGTTAAGTTAGCTCTTTTGTATAAAAATGGATCATTTTAGTGAGGATTAAATAAAATGTAGATGCAAGCATCGTGTATACAGCATTGGGTTTAGAGTAGGTGTCCTCCAAATTGTTCCTATCCACACTGTCTCTCTTCTTCACTTCCTCCACCTTCTCTCCCTTCCTCTCTCCCTCTTTCCCTGCTATCCTTTCTCCTTTATACCCCCCTTTTCCTTCATCCTACCATCTATTCAAAAATTTACAAAAATTATTGAAAATAATATCTGACCACTAATCATATTTTATTTAATATTTTCCCATCATATTTACATATCTGAAAAAATTTATTATATTTCTCAAATACCTTTTAACCATTGATTCAGGCTACACCCCCATAGTCTTTCAAATACTCTCAATAAGACTATAGCTTTCACATTACAGAATCAGGGCAGCCTCATTTTCAACAGTTTCAACACTACCAAGTACCTGGGGTTGGTCAGCACAGCTGGAGGGTGTCACAGAATTATGATGTATCCTTCATGTTTTTCTTACTTTTTATGTTCACTTAAATCTCATAGCTACTTATAAATTTTTGTACACTTCCTGTAAAAGAGTCACAGTGACTTTTTATTATCTTGCAACTTATATTTAGGGTGCCATTTAGGATATTGTACCTGTGTTTTGTGAGTGTGTGTGTGCATGCATGTGTGTGTATGTAATTCTTGATTGTATATCCTTGAGGTCATTCCTAAGTTTTACAAAATGTTTGCAGCCCCTAAACCTATATTTATATATTTACCAGCAATTTCTTGAATGAGGTCTATGTTTTAGACATGCTGCTTGCATATGGAATTCTGCAATACCACAAATGAACATGCTTCTTGCTCTCATGGAACTTATATTCTATCAAAGAATTTAAAATATATAAGAAATAGCAGGCAGTGACCAAATTAGTATCCTCTCAAGACTGTGGTTTCTGCTTTGAGAAGTAGTAAAAACTAAATCCCTTCTTTCAGCCTTTTGGAGCTATTTCAGAAGCAATGGGACTATATTTGGCTATGTCTATGGACATACAAAATTTTTAACATTCCTGATAATAAAAGTGGGAGGAATCTTTGACTGTGTGGTAGGGGACTACATTTTTAGCCACAACTTTGACATGCATGAGGTTGCATCAACTGCTCTCCTTCAGCCTCAGTGAAATCTCCTGTAAAAAGACAGGAGTTGGTGTAGATGATTTTAAAGCTTCCTTCCAGCTCAATACAGCATGTTTCTATGATCTTTGATGTTGCTGTTCATATATATAGGCTCCAATTGAGCCATCAAAGCATTCCGAATATCTTCAAAAAAGACACTATAAATGTCTTCTGGGAAGGCTTTCATTTTAATAACTATTAGGACAACAGGAACATTGTGTCTTTTATTAAATTTGTCTGTTCCCTGGTGCTGATAGTATCTTCTGAATATAAATTGCACAATATAATATAATAAAACACAGTTTAGAATTGTTTTCATAATAGTGCATGCCATAGGACTAGGCCATAAAATAAGAGCTGAAAGTACATCCTGTTCTGTAAACTCATAATTTTCAGCTGTCTAAAAACTGAGTATAAATAAGGAAATTCAAAAGAGAAAAACATCTCACAGCATGCACACATAGCTTAAGAAAAAAGATCATGTTCTTGGTAGAAAAATTCGGAACATCCTTCTTGTGGAATTTGATAATGTATAAAAGACATAATTTTAAGTCTTTGTTTTTGCTAATAATCATCACTACTACATTCATTTATTCACTCATTTATTCTTTGATTCTATTAGGTACTTGTTGAGCAGGCACTGTCTTCATGACTTAGATTCAGACACCAAGATTAATTAGACAGTGAAAGAAAAGGAAGCCCCAGAAACTTGGAGAGTATAAGATGGTACAGTGAAGATAAATAAATACCTGACATTAGATACCTTTAATTTGAGTTTTACCAACATGTAGAATTAGTTTGAAAGTGATTTATTCTAGTAGTGTTGTTCAATTATCTTTGGGAGATCATTAGCTCTCATGGGCATATGAAAAATATAAGAACTAAATTAGATGCAAAATTTCTATGGCAGCACAAAATTGTTAATCAACTTTTCTTGTCCTTGAGATCAAAGTCATGGGTTTGGTTTTTGTGTGTGTAGATAATAATGGAATTAATAATGTTATAATTTGTTGTACACTTAATTGTGCCATTATGTTGCCATATTCTTTAGACAAAACAGGCAAACAGCAATGCTATTTTTCTCAATATGTTAATGCAGGAGACTAACAGCTACAAGGGAGTGTGATATATGCCTTGCAGCATGGGAGGAAAGCATGTACTAACAGTAACCAGCCAAGCTTTCCAGAAGGTAAGTGGAAGACTACATGTCATGTATCTTGACTGCTTAAAAACCTTTTATAGTACATATGACAATCTGCACTGCACAGATAAAGAGAATGAGGCCAGAAATGATAACTGATGAGCCCAAGGTCATGTGGTAGAAGTTGCAAGAGCTAAAGTTTTAACTCAAAGAGCTCCAAACCAGAGATTTCAACCATTGTCTCCTTGCCAATATTTGCTTCTTGACGATCATGGGGAAAATTATTAAGAGAATGCATATAAATCTATTAAAAGCACAAAAACAATGTAACACCAACAAAAATATAAAAACAAATACGTGCATAAATATACATACACAGACACAAAATTTTACTTTTTTGAATCAGTGGAAAATAACACAACATCAACAAATATTTACATATATACACAAATATACATACATATAAACACACACGTACATATTCTGCTTTTTTGAATCAATGAATTCATTCTCACAAAAAAAAACAGCAAAATAATATAACAGGAAAAATAGACTTTTCGAGGCAAATGACAGGATTTATGACTTTTAAAAATTTATTTATTTCAAAGGCAGAGTGACAGAAAGAGAGATAGGGAGAAACAGAGAACATTTTCTATCCTTTGGCTTACTCCCCAGATAGCCACAATGGCTGGCGCTGGGTCGGCTGAAGCCAAGAACCTGCAACTACATTCAGGTTTCACATATGGGTGACAGGTGTCCAATTACTTTGGCCATCTTCTGCTGCTGTCTCAGGCACATTAGGGAGTTGGATGAGAAAGAAGAGTACGTGGGGCTTCATAGGCTCTCTGATTTAGGTGATCTGATATAAGCATCACAACTGGTGGTTTAACCCTCTGTGCCACAATATTGGTTCACATAACAGGATTAAGATTACATTTCCAATATGTGCAAAGTGAAACTGATCACTGGACCCTTGTAAAATTCACTGTCCACATTTGTAAAGTGACATTGATAACAATATTTACAGTTCCCACATATTGAATATTATTCATTAAGTAATACATTTGCAAATCATTTACAAGCTTTAAATATTCTATAAAAATCAATAGTTTATAATAAAGGTGGTGATTTAAATGAAATTGTCTGATGCCGATGTTAATCAATCAGCCATTGTGCTCAGAGGCCAATGTAGGTACATTTGATTCAACAGTGAACATAACAAAAATTGACTAAGTGTTTACGTTTCTCTTATATAATTCTTATGGAAGTTAATTTTATAACAATACTTGGAGTTACCTGGATAAACAATCTTTTTTATACTAAATATTATATGTTACCATATAGGGTTATATTTATAGGAAAGATCTATTTTACCAGATCTGATTTTCCCTACTTAAACACCTAATTATCTATCATCAGTTCTCTTTAAAATTTATTTATTTATTTATGGATTTGAACAGGAGGAAGTGAGGGGGGCGGAGGGAGTGAGAAAGAGAGAGAGACTTCCAGCCACTAAGTCAAATGGCTGGGCCAGGATAGAGCCAGGAGCCAAGTATTCCATCTTGGTCACCCATTTGTGTGGTATTGGCCCAAGTATTTTGGCCATCTTCTGCCTTTCCACACTCATTAGCAGGAAACTGGATCAGAAACAGAGTAGTTGTGACTTAAATTAGCATTGTGATATGGAATATTGGATCCCAAGTACTGGCTTAATTTGCTGTGCCACACAAAACCCCCTACCCTCAGCTTTAACAAAGTGATCACAACCTGCCAGAAAATGTATGAACTACATTCCTTACCACTATAGATAGTCCTCAAATCTCTTTTAGTGCTTTTTCATCATTTGCTTTTCAATTAAAGGTTACAGGGTGCCCCTGATCAATTAATTAATGGACCTCTTTCATTCCCAATCTATATTCACATCTTGGGTGAGCTCATCTATTGACATGAATGGGATTAATGCCCTTATGAAAGAATTCCAAGGAAGCTTGTTCACAGCTTCTGCCATGAGAAGATACATAGAAGCTGCCACCTATGAAAAACAAATCATCTCCAGACACTGAATCTGCTACCACTTCCTTTTTTTACTTCCCAGTCTCCAGAATTATGAGGAATAAATTTATATTTTTTAATTACCCATTGATCCTAGGATCCTCTGAAGCACACCAAAATTCTTCAATGTTCAAATCTCATATGAAAATTCAGAGTATTTGTATAGTCTACACAATCCTCCCATACATTATAAATTGTACCTAGATTACTCTTGGTACCGGAATGATATAAACACCAGCAGTTGGCATTCAGTTGTTACACTGTATGACCAATATCTCATATCAGAGTTACTGAGTTTGATTCCTGGCTCCAGTTCCTGACTCAGGCTTCCTCTTGGTGCAGAAATGCACAGCAGTAAAGTCTTAAATGCTTGTGTTTCTGCCGTCTACGCAGGAGATTGGGCTAGGTTCCTGGTTCCTGACTTTAGGCTGACCCAGCCTTGGTCTTTGGGAGCATTTTGGGTGTGGACTAGCAGATGAGAGTGCCCTCTCTTTCTCTCTCTTTCTCTGTCTCTGCCTCTCAATAAATAAAAAAATTAAAATTTTGTGTCTGTTCAGTAGAGATGCCATTTTTTCCAATATTTTTGACCTGAGGTTGACTAAAACTATGAATACAGCTGACACAGAGAGCCAACTATATTTTGTCATAGCAGCTTAAATGAACTAAGGCAGTAGAAAAATAAGGCAGGAGACAGAAAAATGAAAAGTGTCTTTCTCTTAACTTTTATGGGGTTGAATAAAATATTTTCTTTGAGAAGACTGAAGAAGTAATATGGTGGGATTGTCCTTTTGGCAATCTAGGAAAGAACCCTCTAGGTAGAAGTAAGATGATTCTGGGACAATGAGGAAGGGAGTGTGTGTTTTATATGCTTCAGAACAGCAGATTGATGTGGGTGGTGCTGAAAAGGAGCACAGCATGTAGGGTTTTTTAAATTTTTTTTTTACTTAGTAAATATAAATTTCCAAAGTACAGTTTATGGATTACAATGGCTCCCCCCCCCAATAATTTCCCTCCCACTCGCACCCCTCCCATCTCCCGCTCCCTCTCCCATCCCATTCACATCAAGATTCATTTTCAATTATCTTTATATAAGAAGATCGATTTAGTATACATTAAGTAAAGATTTCATCAGTTTGCACCCACACAGAAACACAAAGTGTAAAATACTGTTTGAGTACTAGTTATAGCATTACTTCACATTGGACAACACATTAAGGACAGATCCCACATGAGAAGTAAGTACACAGTGACTCCTGTTGTTGACTTAACAATTTGACACTCTTGTTTATGGTGTCAGTAATGTCCCTAGGCTCTAGTCATGAGTTGCCAAGGCTATGGAAGCCTTTTGAGTTTGCCGACTTCGATCTTATTCCAATAGGGTCATAGTCAAAGTGGAAGTTCTCTCCTCCCTTCAGAGAAAGGTACTTCCTTCTTTGGTGGCCCCATTCTTTCCACTGGGATCTCACTCACAGAGATCTTTCATTTAGGTCTTCTTTTTTTTCATGGTATCTTGGCTTTCCATGCCTAAAATACTCTCCTGGGCTCTTCAGCCAGATCTGAATGCCTTAAGGGCTGATTCTGAGGCCAGAGTGCTGTTCAGGACATCTGCCATTCTGTGAGTCTGCTGTGTATCCCACTTCCCATGATGGATCATTCTCTCCCTTTTTGATTCTATCAATTAGTATTTGCAGACACTAGTCTTGTTTGTGTGCTCCCTTTGACTCTTAGACCTATCAGAGTGATCAATTGTGAACTGAAATTGGTCACTTGGACTAGTGAGATGGCATTGGTACATGCCACCTTGATGAGATTGTATTGGAATCCCCTGGCACGTTTCTAACTCCACCATTTGGGGCAAGTCCGATTGAGTATGTCCCAAACTCTGCCTGTCCAAAAAAAAAAAAAAAAAGAATCTGCACCGGCCACAACATGTAGTGTTTTATAAGCCCTTGAACTGAATTTTAAATAATACAGAAAGCATTGTGGTAGGACGCTGTGGTTACCAATGATCATATTTTCAAAGACCATTCCAGCTATTGTATGGCAAATGCACTCTAAAGTATACAAAGGACAATTGGAAAGCTGATTAGGAAGTTATTTCAGTGGTACAGGGATAACATGAAACGGGCTTGCACCATGTGCGATGGAGAATCAGAAAGCGTTTCAACATAACTTGAAGACAGAGCCTCTACAATGTGATGGCAGATTTGTATGGAGGTGACAGATACAGAAGATCAAAAATGCCATCTGTCTGTGAAACCTAACCCATTTGCTGAGGTAGAAAACACCTGAGGAGGTTAGCCTGAAAATGTTGAAATACAAATTTCATTTTGAACATGTTTTGTTATTTGTTTGTTTTGAGAAGGAAAGAAAGATTAAGATAGAGTCAACTCTTATCACTTGTGCCTTTCCAATGCTGGAAATCATCAGGGGACAAAGCTGGATGCTAGGAACTCAATCAATATAGATCTCCCAGAGGAGACCTACAGGAGTAGCAGTGATCCAAGTACTTGAACCATTACCTACTGCCTTCTAGAGTGAGCATTAGCAAGAAGCTAGAAACAATAGTGGAACCAGGACTTGAACACAAGGTACTCAGATAAGGATACATAAGCTTAATCATTAGGCCAAATCCCTGTCTCTTGACCTGGTGATTTTGTTATTAGATGTTAAGGAAGAATAGTGAATGGGCAATTCAGACGTGACAATCAAAGGTGTGGACTACAGATAAAATGTTTGAAAATATCAGCATAAGAAGAAGAGAGAACTAGGTGCACCTTCCAGGCACCAGATCCACCAGAAAGTACTGTAAGAGCAAGAAGATATGTCAGGAACACTGGAATACAGGTGTGACACGATGAGGCTCTCTTGCAGGCTAGATGTGTGAGTCCTTATCAACACTCATACACACACTGGCACAGGGCAGCAAACTGCTTCCAGTTCACTCACAGTATCTCATAATGCATGAGATTCTTGGATTTGAACTGCTAAATTTTGCTGACAATACCACAGGTTTAGGGCAAGCAAAAATATTAGACAGCACTATGCACATGGAGAAATGGGACATGATTGAGTGAATTAATTAATAATAGAAGCTTTCCTTTGCAGAACTAAGACTCAGTGTTCTCAGAGTCCTCTGAATATTTGAAAATACTGATTCATATACAAAGGCCTTTAACTTACAACATAAATAGTTCCTGAGCATTGGCTGCAAGTCCAGCTTTGATGAGTGATTGGGACGGCATTTTCGGTGCTAGCAATGTGTGCTAAACTTTTATGCTATGAAAATCAATTTCCTTCCATGAAAGAAGAAAACAGTTTACTTTGAGACCTCAATGTTCCTTTTCTTCAATTTTAAATAATGAACATCTATATGGTTCACATCCACGTGGTGATGCTTGGTTTTGTTCTACATTTATGCAATCAAAAATTTCCCCATTTTCTCATCACTCATGATTGCTTTGAGGCAATACTTACTGTCTTAATGTGATGGCAATGTCAGCTGGAATTTGCTGTCATCAAAGAGATTATAAGTTTGAGTCATTTATGTTAAAGGTCTTGCTTATCAATGAACTGCAGTTCATAGAAGAAATCAAAAGAAATATAAAAAAAATTCTGGAAATGAAGATTACAGTACATAATATCAAAATTTATGGAATACAGCAAAAGTAGTGTTAAAAGGGAAGTTTGTAGCAATTGGTGACTACATGAAGAAATTGGAAAGATACCCAATAAATGAGCTATGAATGCATCTCAAGAACCTAGAAAAACAACAACAACAAAAAAAACCCCAAATTTAGTAAGAGGAAAGAAATAATTAAAACCAGAGAAGAAATAAAGAAAATTGAAACCAAAAAACAATTTAAAAAGGTCAGTGAAAAGAAATGCTGGGTTTTTTAAAAAAATAAACAAAATTGATACACCATTGGCCCAATTAATCAAGAAAAAAAAAGAGGGAGAAGACCCAAATCATTAAATCAGAGATTGAAAAGGTAATAAAACAACAGAAAACAACAGATACCACAGAAATAGAAAGAAACATCAGGAATTCCTACAAAGAAATGTATGCCAACAAATTGAGAAATCTAGAAAAAAAATCAATAGATTCCTGAACACATACAATCTACCAAAATTGAGTCATGAAGATATCGGAAAACTTAAACAGACCAATAACCAAGACGACTATTGAATCAGTAATAAAGACCCTCCCAGCAAAGAAAAGCCCAGGACCGGATGGCTTCACTTCTAAATTCTACCAGACATTTAAAGAAGAACTAATTCAAACCCTTCTTAAGCTATTCAAAAACAATTGAAAGGGAGGGAATCCTCCCAGACTCCTTCTATGAAGCCAGAATCTACTTAATTCCTAAACCAGAAAAAGATACAACAGAGAAAGAGAACTATAGAGTAATATCTGTGATGAATATAGATGTAAAAATCCTCAACAAAATAATAGCTGATTGAATCCAACAAAACATCAGGAAGATCATTCACCCAGACCAAGTGGGATTTATCCCTGGTATGCAGTGATGGTTCAGCATTCACAAATCAATCGATCTGATACATCACTAAAAAACTTCAGAACAAAAAACATATGATTATCACAATAGATACAGAGAAAGCATTTGATAAAATACAACATCCTTTCATGATGAAAACTCTAAGCATATTAGGTATAGAAGGAACATTCCTCAATACAATCAAGGTAATTTATGATAAACACACACCCAGCATCTTATTGAATGGGGAAAAGTTGGAGGCATTCCCACTAAGATCCAGAACTATACAAAGATGTCCACTCTCACCACTGCTATTTAAGATATTCCTGAGAGTTTTAGCCAGAGCCATTAGGCAAGAAAAAGAAATCAAGGGAATGCAAATTTTAAAGGAGGGAGTCAAACTATCACTACATGCAGAATGCATGAGAGACACTAATGGAACTCATAAAAAGTTTGGTAAAGTGGCAAGATATAAAATTAACACACAAAAATCAATAGCCATGGACCAGTGCTGAGGCATAGCAGGTAAAGCTTCAGCCTACAGTGCCAGCATCTGTTATGGGAACTGGTTCAAGTCCCACCTGCACCACTTCTGATCCTACTAATGCACACTGGAAAGCAGTGAAGGATGGCCCAAGTGCTTGGGCCCCAGCACCCAAATGGAGACCTGGAAGAATCTCCTACATCCTGGTTTTGGATCTGCCCAGCTCTGGCCATTGTGGCCATTTCAGGAGTGAACTTGTGGACAGAAGATTTCTCTCTCTCCCTCCCTCTCTCTCTCTCTGAAATGCTGTCTCTCAAATAAGTTAATTAATTTAAAAAAATCAATAGTCTGTCAACAAAGACAATGCCATGATTAAGAAAGAACTTCTAAAATCGATCCCATTCAAAATAGCTACAAAAACTTAAATACTTTGGAATAAATTTAACCAAGGTTGTCAAAGATTTTTACAATGAAGATTATAAAACATTAAAGAAACAAGCAGAATAAGACACAGAAAAATGAAAAATCTTCCATGTTCATGGATTGGAAGAATAAATATCATCAAAATGTCCATAGTATCTAAAGCAATTTACAGATTCAATGTGATCCCAATCAAAATACCAATGACATTCTTTTCAGATCTAAAAAAAAATTATGCTAAAATTTATATGGAACACACGAGACCCTGAAGAGCTGAAGTAATCTTCTACAACAAAAACAAAGCCAGTGGAATCAAAATACCAGATTTCAAGATATACTACAGGGCAGTTATAATCAAAACAGCTTGGTACTGGCACAAAAAACAGATGGTAAACCAACGTAACAGAGTAGAAACTCCAGAAATTAATCTACACAGATACAACCAACTTATCTTTGATAAAGGAGCTAAAATCAATACCTAGAGCAAGGACAGTGTCTTCAACAAATGGTGTTAGGAAAACAATCTCTGCATACAGAAGTATGAAAAAAGACCCATATCTTACACCTTATACAAAAATACACTCAAAATTGATCAAAGACCTAAATCTATAAGCCAATACCATTAAATTACTAGAGAACATTGGAGAAACTCTTCAAGACATTGCTATTGGCAAAGACTTCTTGGAAAACACTCCAGAAGTACAGGCAATCAAAATCAAAGTTGACAAATGGGATTACATCAAGCTGAGAAGCTCCTGCACTGCAAAGAAACACTCATCAAAGTGAAGAGGCAACCAAAAGAATAGGAGAAAATATTTGCAAGTTACGTAAGTGATAAAAGATTAATATCCAGAATTTATAAGGAGCTCAAGAAATGCAACAACAAAATAAACATGCCAGTTAAGAAATGTGAAATGGACATGAACAGGTATTTCTTAAGGGAGAAAATTCAAATGGCCAGCAGACACTTGAAAAAATGCTCAAAATCACTAGCCATCAGGTAAATGCAAATCCAAACTACAGTGAGGTTTCACCTCACCCAACTAGAATGGCTTTCACACAGAAATCAACAAACAACAAATGCTGGTGAGTATGTGTGTGGGGGGGGGAAGGTACCCTAATCCACTGTTGGTGGGAATATAAACTAGTGCAGCACCTTTGGAAGACATCATGGAGATACCTTAGAAATGTGAATATAGACCTACCATATGATCCAGCCATCCCATTATTAGGAATTTACCCAAACAAAAATAAATCAGCATATGAAACTGTTATCTGTACCCCCATATTATTAGCAGCTCAATTCACAATAGCTAAGATATGGAATCAACTCAGATGTCCATCACCTGTTGACTGGATAATGAAATTATTATATTTATACACTATGGAGTACTACTCATCTGTAAAAAAAAAAAAAAAAAAAAAGCAAAGAATGAAATCCTGTCTTTTGCAACAAAATGGATGCAACTAGAAACCACTATATTTACTGAAATAAACCAGTCCCCAAAAGAAAAATATCATATGTTCTCCCTGATCTGTGGTAAATAATAGAGTACTCAGAATGTAATGTATTGGAGTGAAACGTACATTTTGAGATTCAATGATTATTATAGCCCTTGTCTCTTCCATTGACAACAATGATTTTTTTTTCTTATACTATTTGTTGAACTCTGCTTATTGTAGAGTTTACCTTATTAGTATAAAGTAAATAGAAAATAGATCTTTGTAAAACTTAAGAATGGAAATTGGTATGGGAGGAAGAAGAATGTTTGGCTCATGGGCGGGAGTGGAGGATGACCTGACACCATCAAATTATTAGAGAACATCAGATAAACGCTGCAAGATATAGACACAGGGAAAGACTTTTTGGAAAAGACCCCAGAAGCACAGGTAGTCAAAGCCAAAATTCACAATTAGGATTACATCAAAATGAGAAGTTTCTGTACTGCAAAAGAAACAGTCAGGAAAGTTATTGGAAAAAATTATGCAACAGATAAAGGATTAATAACCATAATCTACAAAGAATTCAAGAAACTCCAAAACAACAAAGCAAACAACCCACTTAAGAGATGGGCCAAGGACCTAAACAGACATTTTTCCAAAGAGGAAATCCAAATGTCCAACAGACACATGAAAAAATGTTCAGGATCACTAGCCATTAGGAAAAAGGAAATCAAAATCACAATGAGGTTTCACCTCACCCAAGTTAGAATGGCTCACATACAGAAATCAACTAACAACAGATGCTGGCAAGGATATGGAGAAAAGGGACACTAATCCACTGTTGGTGGGAATGCAAACTGGTAAAGCCACTTTGGAATTCAGTTTGGAGATTAATCAGAAACCTGAATATAACCCTACTATTCAACCCATCCATCCCACTCCTTGGAATTTACCCAAAGGAAATTAAATTGGCAAATACAAGCGCTGTCTGCACCTCAATGTTTATTGAGGCTCAATTCGCAATAGCTAAGACATGGAATCAACCTAAATGCCCATCAACAGTAGACTGGATAAAGAAATTATGGGATATGTATTCTATAGAATACTAAACAGCAGTAAAAAAAACAATGAAATCTGGTCATTTGCAACAAAATGGAGGAATCTGGATGAGATCATGCTGAGTGAAATAAGCCAGTCCCAAAGGGACAAATATCATATGTTCTCCCTGATTGGTGACAACTAACCAAGCACCAAAAAGGAAACGTTTTGAAGTGAAATGGACACTATGAGAAACAGTGACTTGATCAGCCCTTGTCCTGACTGTCAATGATCAACTTACTACTTTATTACTTTTAGTATTTTTTGTTCTATTTAATACCATTGGTTGAACACTTTAATTAACAACCAATTATTCTTAGGCATTTAAAATTAACTGAAAAGTGATCCCAGCTAAACGTAAGAGTGGGAATAAGAGAGGGAGGAGATGTACTGTTCGGTACATGCTCACTTGGACTTACCCCTAATGGTAAAGCTAGAAAAGTGCCAGGGAATTCTAATTCAATCCCATCAAGGTGGCATGTACCAATGCCATCTTACTTGGTACAGTGATCAGTTTAAGTTCATAATTGATCAAAAAGATAGGATTAAGTTTCAAAGGGATTACATAAATAAGAACCAGTGTCTGCAAATAATAATTGATAGAATTAAGAAGAATAGAATGATCCTACATGGGAAGCAGGATACACAGCAGACTCATAGAATGGCAAAAACCCCAAAAAGTACTTATGGCATACGGAGCTGGCTAAAAAGCCCATGAGAGTTTCTCAGGCATGGAAAGCCAAGACACTCTGGCAAAAAAAAAAAAAATGAACTAAATGAAAGATATCTGTGAGTGAGATCCCAGTGGAAAGAATGGGGCCATCAAAGAAGGAGGTACCTTTCTCTGAAGGGAGGAGAGAACTTCCACTTTGAATATGGTTTTGTCTAAATAAGATTGAAGTTGGTGAACTCAAGAGGCTTCCATAGCCTTGGAAGCTCATGACAAGAGCCTCGGGTGATTACTGACATCATAAATAAGAGTGTCAATTGGTAAATCAACAACGGGAGTCACTGTGCACCTACTCTGTATGTAGGACCTCTGTCCTTATGTGTTGTACTATGCGAATTACCAGTAAAACTACTACTCAAACAGTACTCTATACTTTTTTTCTGTGTGGTTGCAAACTTTTGAAATCTTTACTTAGTATATACTAAGTTGATCTTCTGTATATACAGATAATTGAAAATGAATCTTGATGAAAAATGGGATGGAAGAGGGAGTGGAAGATGGGATGGTTGCGGATGGGAGGGAGTTATGGGGGGAAAAGCCACTATAATTCAAAAGTTGTACTTTGGAAATTTATATTTATTTAATAAAAGTTGAAAAAAATATTTAAAATTTAATATCAATTGATGTGTTATATAATAATATATTCCCTCTGAGCTTTATCCTTAATTCTATCTTAGAGATTATTAATTTGCTCATTATTTCTACAGAACCTGCATATTGTTAAAAGAATAAAATATTGAACCATAGTAGGAACCTAACAGATTTCACAGTCAAAAGAGTTGGTTGGGCGTTCATTGCTGTCTATTTAGCTGTATGACTTTTGTCATGTAAGCTTTCTGAACCTCAGTTTCCTAAGCAATAAAACAAGGAAGAATACATTTGACTTTCCTTAATCAGATAATATTAAGAGTTAGATGAGATGATACATGTTACATGTTTATCATAGACTATGGGCTCAAAAATAGGAGTTACTATTTTATCTTTCTATTTCTGTTGATTCTCAATTTTACTAAGCTATTGGCTTTGTTGTATCTGTCATTATAGATACCATTTGTATATTTAGTGCTATCACTTACATGACTTCCTGAAGTACCCTAACAAGTCCAAAATCAGAAAACTAAGAATTAGCAAACCTGGCTGCAGACTCCAGGTCTCCAGGTGACATGCTAAATACCATGTGAACTATTATGTCAAATTATACACTCAAGATCCTACCTGAAGGAAATAACCATATTGGGAATAAAATATAGCTGTTTCATCTGATTTTAGCTTCTCCATGTCCAGAAATCCATACCTGCTATGATAGCAGATGCTACTGACACCGCCAATACCCAATTTCCTGCAGTCTCTGGAGGATAAAATTGGACCTCCCTAGATGGCAATGAATTGTATGACCCAGACACGAAGGAACTGAAGCTTTGACAAGTATTTTTGCCTTCATTGCCTAATGCATCCCCAAACTTAACCCAGATGGGAAATAGGATCTGTTTCCCTACATGATATTTAAGGAGCTGTAGACAGACATAAACTAGAGGAATCACATACACTTTCTACCCTCATTAATCAAATGTGAAAATCTGCATCTTGAATCACAGTCCACTAGAATTTTTAACAATGGAACTGAGATCAGAAATCATCCTACATAACGATTTTCAAATAACACTCTGCAGATCGTGATGATTCTGAAATGTACCTCGGGGTCCACTGTGGAAGTGGGAAGGAGAGTAGAGGACTCTGGGGCCCTTATCCAAGCTTCAACCAAAGCAATCCCACCTCCACCACTTGTAGAGATTGGGTATCCATAAACAATATCCGCTATGGTTTTAAATATTGTTTGTCCTCCTCCCTGCAAAACTCATGTTGAAATTTGGTTATTTTTGAGGTAGGGTTCAGAAGTAGGGCCTTTAAAGGATGATGAAGTCACTAAGAAGGTGATGAAGTCATTAAGATGGGAGAGGATTTGTTCTCCTGAGAGCGGGCTGTGATAAAGTAAGGCTAACCCTCTTGTTTTGTCTCTTCTGTATGTGCCCACTTGTCCATCCACATTTCTGTCATGTAAAATGCAGCATGAACTTCTCCTGAGGCACAGCCATGATCCTGGACTCCAGCCTCCAGAGTCTTGATCTCAATAAACTTACTTTCTTTATAAGTTACATAGTCTCAGGTACTTTATTATGACAACAGAAAATGGACTAAAACAATATCTTTTGAAGAGGGACTTCATGACCAAAAGCATTTTGTTAAAGTCCTTCCTACTCAAACTTTCTCAATTTATCTAAGAATCACTGTGCTATTGTGAAATAAGAAGTGTGTATTTCAGTCTTTGTGCCCTGCTCTTAGCCAGAGCTCTTAAAACCTTGTAATATCCTCTGTGGTAAAAACAGAGCAATAGGAACATTTTTTGTTATAATATTTGGTTTTATCCACAGTTCCTGAAATAGTTTCAGAGCTACCAAGATGAAAGAAATGCCTTTTGGCATTCATAACAAGCTCCTGTCAACCACACCCAAGTTTATGATAATGAGGTGACTGTTCAGAAAGTCCCTAAGAATGGGGTCTGGTTGTCAAATGAAACTGACCACGTGATTAAAGGATTGGGACTTTTCAGCCTCATCCCTCTCCCACCTTTGTGGAGGGAACAGTGACTGGAGATTGAATCCACTTATTAATAGCCAATGATGAAATCAACCTTGCCAATGTGTTGGTCCTCCATAAAAATCCTAAACAATGGGGTTTGGGAAATTTAGGGGTTGGTGAATAGATCTCATGCTAGGGAAGAGGTGCACCCCTAATTCCATGGGAACAGAAGCTCCAGACCTGACCTCATGTATCTCTTCCACCTGATTGTTCACTTGTATCCTTGTTATCCTTTGTAGTAAATTCATATCAATAGGTCAACTTTCCCTGGGTTCTGTGAGCTGTTCTAGCAAACCAAACGTGAGGAAAGGGTCATGAGCACCTCTGATTTTTAGCTAAATTAATCAGAAGTTGTAGGCAAATTAGAGACACACTACTTGAGACAAGCATCTGAACTTGGGGACAACTTTGTAGGCCTGAGTCCTTAACCTAAAGAAAGTACACTAAAACTGGGCAATTAATGTCAGAATTAAAGTAATTTGTAGCATATCTGGTTAGTATCAACTGAGAACTGTAAAATTGGTTGGTGTGGGGAAAACACATTGGGTGTCAGAAGTATTCTCTGAGTGACTACAGAAAAACAGTGTCTTTCCTTGGTAATCACCCTATGTAAGTTGGTTCTTCAAGATCACACCTGAGTGGCCAGTGTTCCAGCACTAACAGTGCCTATTGTCCCCTCCTATTAAAATCTTGAAGTCCCATCCCTGAGTCACCAGCATTCCTCCATTCCCAGTTTTTATGTTTTAGAGATATGTAATCAGTCAGGGTCAAACGTCGATTTGACAAAGTAAATCTGATGACCAAGTTTTCTTCTTTTCAAATTCCAGAAATTCTATGTAGAGAGACAGCATTTTCCATTCTGACCTTGTACTTTACAATACTATCACTTATTAATTCAGCACAACCCTAATTCAGAACCCTTACTACTTTTCTCTGTGTCCCAGAATTCTCCTGCTTGCTTGAGTTACTCTAATCATATTATTAGATCTCTTTGACCAATTACTCCATTACCCATTTAAAGTTTCACTCTAGTTCTTTGGGCCTTATGTGTTTATCTGGTTTCTCCAGTTTCTTCATGCCCATTCTTACTGAAGAAGTTTAACTAAAAATTTCAGAGTTCTGGTTCTGCTTCTTTCTACCTGTATAAACTTGGACTGACACTTTTTGAAACACACTAGATTATATAATTCCTAATCATATTGTCACTTCTAGAATGCTCATAATTTTGTTGTTGATTAGGATGAAAATATACACACCACCTTTCTTAGGGGTTGCTCTAAATATAACATGAGTTCACTATAAATGCTTTTTGTTAAATTCATATGCTACCAAAGAAATATATTGTGATTGCTGGACCTGGTCTAAGTTATAATCCTTATGTGACAATGTAAAGTTGCAAGAAATACCAGTCTACTCAGTGTTGTGTTACTAATATGTATCTTTTAAATTTTCATGAACTTCACAACCTTGAATTTCATGTACACTAAGAAATGAAATCCCTGGGCTTTGTGACATTTCTTTGATCAAAGAGAAGAAAATAATACGAGAAATCCCATCTAAGAAAGGAGTCAGAAACATCAAAGCAAATAAGTAAAATATGAGCAAAAATGTTGACTGAAATTTGTAGTGTTACAAAATAGGGTATAAATCACATGCTTTCAGAACAAAGTCTACAAATTAAAAAAGAAAGAAAAAGAAACACGTTGAGTAGGAATATTGGGAAAGTTCATTGGAAAGTTGATTGTGTCTAACTTTAAAGCTTGTTTTATAACAGCCTCCTTACATACAAACATGTATGTCAACAAATACACACCTACATATACCTTGTTACTCTCCCACATTGGTCTATAGATTAATAAGATGAAAACTATGGGTCCTTTTTTCCAAGAGAATCTGGAAGAAAACAGGAAAGTTCAATTTCTCCACACAACCTCAAACATAAGTCTTATTTATGTCACTTAATTGGCTAAATCTATCACTTTTTTATATCTATGAAAAGATAGACTAGAAGGTAACAGCTGCAGTTAAATTACTGAAGAGATATCCACCTCAGTCCAGCTGCTGGCTTGTGCCATGGTGGCCCCCAAGCAACTGATCCACTTCTGAGAGTTGGGGAGGAACCTCATCTGTGCTTGTGTGGGGAGGAGCTCCACAGATAACATCAAGGAAATGCACAGTCTGGTGCTAAGTGAGCCAGGGCTCTTCCTGAAGCCTATTTAGCCAAGGGCTTGGCTACCCTCTCCCACCCTACACCCACAGCCTGCACCATGAGCTGGAGATGGGCATGGTGATGGCAATACAGTCATGCTGTCCCCGAGGCCATTGCCATGGACTACATGGCTGGTTATGCCCTGTGCCTGGACATAACCTCCAGAGATGTTCAGGACAAGTGCAAAAAGAAGGGGCTGATTTGGACTCTGGACAATAGCTTCTAGACCTCCTGTCCTGTCAGCACATTCCTGTCCAAAGAGAATATCCTTGATTTTCACAACCTGAAGCTCTGGCTGGTTTAAGGCCAAAGGTAAACTCAGGCAAGGAGGGTGAGACATCCTCCATGATTTTTTTCCATTCCCTACATCATCAGCTTCTAAAATAATGGCCTTGGAAGAAGCAGATATTATCTTGACTGAAACATCAAAGGGAATTGGACCACCTAAAGAAAACAATGGCAATCTTTTTAATAAGATACAAAGCCTAAAAAATTATTTGATTGGATTGCTATATCTCAATGCAAGGGAGATGGACCTTCCAGGAAACCATGTTCTAGGGTATCTGGGACAGAATGGAGACAAATTAGAGAATTTTCATCTTTTGAAGAGAATTTCTCAAACCAAATATTCTTAAAATTTGTTTTCTTTCGGTAAAATCGGACATGGTAAGACTTTTCAGTGGATCATTCTGGGTAACACAAGACTTAAAAACTGCAAAGGAAAGTGAAAGTCACATTCCAGATCAGTATTTCTCAAACTTCTTCAGATTTATCATCAGATAGCATTTGTAAAAATAAAAATTTCCAAATTACTGTCCCATCCTACGTCCACTAGATTAACTACTAATATTAATCTCCAGGAATCTGTATGTGTACAACACTCTGAATGATTATTATCAGGGAAATATGGAAGAAAAACACTATTCTACATAATCACTTAGCTTAAATATTTACTTAATAACTGAACAATTGATGAAGATCTTTACTATTTACTTAAGAGTGTCACCCTACCCCACAGATTCTGAGTTTGGAAGATAATTTTGAAATTATTGCTTTCCAAATAAATTTGTCTTTTGTGTGGCCTGAAAAAAAAGAGAACTACTGGAGAACAGAAAAGTAAAAAGACCTCAGACATCAGTTAATTAATTGGGATAAAATCCTATCAATTTTCTTTTCTGACAGTGTGAATCTTTAATTGTTCTTCTTTTGTTCCATTTTTCTAGGAGTTCACCCATTCTCTCAACTGTGGCAGCTCAGCAAACTTATTATTAGTATTACTATTATGTAGTTGTATTTGGTTCTAGAAGATAAGCAAGCACTATTCAAGGATGCCCAGTGTCTGGATAAATCTTAGAGTACAGGGAGGAAGAGTCTTCAAGGATGAAATTCAACTTGATTCCTACAATTTTACAGCTGACCCATGGATATTTTGCTGGAGATAGTAAACAGAAGCATTGTGAAGGACAGATTAACTCTACCTAGTACAACTTTGTGTTTGGTTAATCTCCAAAGCTGTTTGTTCTGGAAGAGGACTATTTCATGAAGGGGCTTACAGGAGAGTAGAGTCCACGCTGAACTGTGAACTGATAACGGATATCCTGGATCACTTTATGAAGTTAGTATATACACTACTATGAAAATGTCTGAGAATCCCCAAGGAGAAGATCATTATGAATAGGCCAGGGTTGGTCAGGGGAAATCAACCGGAGAGCTGTCCAAAACTGAGGCATAAAACCAGCAGTTTCTTTTCTTTTTTTGTCTGTTCCACTTGGACTAATAACATAGGATTCATTTACAACTAAACACTGCCTCATACGACCCAAGAATGTCTGTTTGGTTTTCTGTCTTTGACACAATTAATTGCTGTAGCCTTCTATATCGTCTTTACAATTCTAAAAATTCATCTATTGTATTCAGATGTTCATGAAACATTCTATCTGTTTTGTTCTGTGTCTTTCTGAAACTCCTGTCAGACCCTTCAGGAATGAGGGTTCAGGTCATCCACCAGATAAAGAAGCATGACTAGCTGAGGTGCTTGCTGAAGGCAAAGGGAGTACAGAATGGGAAGTAGAACAAGGTAGTTTTAAATACCAGCTATGTCCAAGAGACTAGATATAGAAATGAGGACTGTAATTATTATGAATATCCACTCCTTATCTTGTTATGAATATGAGTGTATGAAGAGAACATCCCTGTCTTCTTCCCTCTGTTATTGGAAGAAGGGAAATGTGACATATTGACTTTATATGTTATATAACTTTACATAATTGTATTTAAGTTATAGGATATCAGATATCAAGAAGAAATTACACAAGGACTTCAACTCCACTTCATTAGTATATATTCAGTAATCATGCTAAACAGAATTATGACTTTGTTATTAACTTCACTTGAAGGTTAAGTATGAGAGAAATGTATGGAGGCCCAGTCAACAAAGGGTTGGTGGGGTGATTACTTGTTTGGTTAACTGGGCCACACAATGCCCATGTTTTTGGACAAAATCATCATCGGGTTTGTTTTTTGTTTTTTGTTTTTGTTTTTTTCCTGACAGGCAGAGTGGACAGTAAGAGAGAGAGACAGAGAGAAAGGTCTTCCTTTGCTATTGTTTCACCCTCCAATGGCTGCCGCGGCTGGCGTGCTGCGGCTGGCGCATCGCGCTGATCCGAAGCCAGGAGCCAGGTGCTTCTCCTGGTCTCCCATGCGGGTGCAGGGCCCAAGGACTTGGGCCATCCTCCACTGCACTCCCGGGCCATAGCAGAGAGCTGGCCTGGAAGAGGGGCAACCGGGACAGAATCCGGCGCCCCGACCGGGACTAGAACCCAGTGTGCTGGCGCTGCAGGCTGAGTATTAGCCTAGTGAGCCTCAGCACCGGCCATGGGTGTTTTTCTGAGTGTATTTTTTAATGAGATTAACATAAACTGATAAACTGAGTGAAGTATATTGCCTTTCCTAATGTGAGTATTATTCAAGCACCTGAAAGCTAGAACCTACCAGAAAGGATAATCCTATGTTAAGTAAGAAAATTCTCCCTGCTTGATTGCCTTCTGATTAGGATACTGTCTGTCCAGCTTTTGAAGTGGAACTATACCACTGGCTTTCCTGGATCTCTAGTTTTTTGATTCACCCAGCAGATTTTAGGATTTTCCCATCTCATAATTATGTCAGCCAAGTTTTCATAACAAATCCACAGGCATCCCCCTCTACTCTCTTTCCTCTTATTGGCTCTCATTTGCTATCATTCTTTTTAATCACAGATGTATAACTTCTATTGGTCTATGCATCTGAAGAACTCTGACTGATACAGATTATGATATCTTGAGTAGGGTGTTTCCTCTGTCTTTCCCTTTTTTAGCTTCAGTAAACATGGAAGTCATGATCTCCAAGTCATGATGCTCAAAATAGAAGACATCCAGTCTATACCAAACCTCATGTGACTGAGAAACACACCATTATATGCCCTGCTACTCAAACAGCAGATACCTGGGATCTTACAGCAATGACATCTTAGGATCTAAGCTTTGTTCTGATCATGTCCAGGCCCAAACTATCAAGGTGTATCATCAGAGGGGTACAAATTAACCCACAATAAAGCCTGTATTCTTTTTGTCACCTGTACATGCAGAGCTGTTGTGGGATGGGGGCTCCTGGCAAAGCTTATCACAGGTTCTTCCCTCCACATGTGTAAGAATTTTAAGGCATGAGAGTATACAGGGAAGCAGGATTTACTAGAGCAAAGCAAAAGTACAAACTCAAGAACTAAGTCTGGCCAGTGAGAGCATGAACAAATAGCCCAAAACACAAAAATCACAACAATGAAAAATCCCTTGCCAAGGAAAGACCATCAACAAATAAAAAGCCCTCAACCAAGAAAAATCCCCTCCAAAAGAGAGACTTCTCCTTATGCCATCTAGAAGCATAGAGAAAGATGTCCAGGATGAAGTCTAATAGAATATTCAAAAAAGAAGCAAAGTTTGAGGCAAGGCCCTGTTTGGAAATCTTGGAAGTGTCATGGCATCAGGTAAATGATAGGAATAGTGGGGAGGGGCGTGGTGGTGCATGGAAGGCAGGCATAGACCGTGCACAGTTTACAAAAAAGGAGTTGCCATGAGGGCAGGGCCAGGCTGAAATACGGGCTCGCTGCAGCTGTCTCATGGTGAGAAAACTGAATATCAAACTGCTGATATCTTGACGCTATCAATAAGCAACCTACCAGGAGAGGCTAGGGCGGTCAGTCAGTAACATGCACTGATCCCTGTGTTGGTGGGGAACTGTCCCACAGTAATTTAGAGCTGGGACTGTCAGACAACAACTCCTTTCCCCAGCTACCTACATCCCCACAACAGAAGCACCAGGTTCTTTATGATTCCCGCATGTGTTTCAGGAAATTTCACAAGTTCTTTTAGTGTGTTTACAGCCCACATTCTCAACTAAGGCACATGCATGGTACCCATCACATTCTGCTTCTTTCTGACTTTCCCTTTTGAAAATTGGTGCCAAGCAAGTCAGTTGAGAGGCCTGGTTATTGCAGATACCTCTAATAGCCGCCAAGAGGGCTGTTTCTCAATGCTTTCAAAGCCACAACATTATTGAGGTGAATACTATCTTCCACAAATTTTTTCTTGCTTTTGTCATCTGGACTCAAAACAAAATGTGCTCTGTACAAATTTCAATATTCTCCCATCAAAATAACTCCTCTAGCATTAAGTGATAAAAAACAAAAATAAGATCAGAAACATTTCAAGTAACAAAATCTATGCTATCCCTTTCCACTAATTTCTCTGTCCATCTCAACACACTTTTCTTCTTGAAAGGATAAAAAAATAAAAGCCCATATACAATTCAATGCATGCACAAAAATACTACGGTATAATACAGATAGATATAAGGAAGAAAATAATTCTTAAAATTCTTTTATACAATGCCAAAAAGTAGTATTAGTTTTTATTAAATTTGTGACAGGAAACATGACTCCCCCAACCAATTTCTCTATGTTTATATAATATTCTTCATATCTGAGTCTTATCACGATAAGGTAACACTTCTACATGAGCAAAATATGTCACTGGATTTGTCATCTCTTCCACTGATTATCTGTGACATGTTAGAATATGCTTAACTCTGTAAACACTAAAATAAATGCAAATTACAAAAACATCAAGAACGAAGTCCCACAGCAATATTTAATAACTCCAAACCCCAGTAGGCAGCACAATTCTAATTATGTCCCTCAATAGTTATCCATAATCCATATTTCCAAATAAAAAAATCTACAACAGAAACTAATTCTGTGTACAATCTATAATAGATTAGTCCATGACACAATTACAGTGACTGCATTTAAATCTATTTGAGAGAGAGAGAGAAAGAGCTCTCATCCACAGATTCACTCACTAAATGTCTGAAACAGCTAAGGCTAGGCTAAAACCAGAAGCTAAGAACTCAATCCAGATCTCCCATGAGTTGTGCCAACTACTTGAGTCATCACCTGATGCCTCCCAGGGTGCACATTAGCAGGAAGCTGGAATGGGCAGGGAGTGGAGCTGGTACTCAAACTCAAGTACACCAATGTTGGATGTGGGCATTTTAACTGCTAGACTAAATGCCTGAGCCAATGATTTCACTTGTGTCTAATTGTTACGGAAAAGATAATGGCATGCAAGGTTTGACAGCATTAAATTATTTGAAAGTGAGCCTCTTCAGAAAAAAAAAAATTAACTAAGTTAAAATGTCTGGGACTGATTTTGTGGTACAGTGGGTTAAACTGCTACCTGTGACACTGGCATCCCATACCAGAGCACTGGTTTGAGTCCCAGGTGTTTCACTTTCCATCCAGCCCCCTGCGAACGTGCCTGGGAAAGCAGTGGAAGATTATCCAAGTATTTGGGTCCCCACCACTCAAGTGGTAGATCCAGATAAAGTTCAGGGCTCCTGGCTTCAGTCCTGACCAGCCTCTCCCATTCTGGTCATTTGGGGAGTGAACCATAAGATGGAAGATGTCTTGTTCTCCCTCTTCCTCTCTCTCTCTCATCTCTCTATCTCTCTCTCCCTCTGTCTTTTTAAAAAAGATCTATTTTATTTGAAAGGCAGAGTTACAGAGAGGCAGAGAGAGGGAGAGAGAGAGGTCTTCCATCCACTGGTTCACTCCCCAGATGGCCATAATGGCTGAAGCTGCACCAATCTGAAGCCAGGATCCAGGAGCATCCTTCAGGTCTCCCATGCAGGTGCAGGGGCCCAAGGACTTGGGCCATCTTCTACTGCTTTTCCAGGCCATAGCAGAGAGCTGGATTTGAAGTAGAGCCCCAGTAAATAAATCTTTTAAAAAAGATAAAATTGCTTTATATTTCCCAAAACTTCTGAATAACATTGTAGACTAATGATATATATAGGCACTTTCCAAAACATATGGTTATATTAAAAAAACATTATAGTTAATTATCATTAGTCATCATGAACTGAAACTCACATTTAGAATATTGATATTTTGTTTTATGTACTACTCACCAGTGACACATGTATGGATGGGAATAGCAATGTGAATATCAACATTTCTCAAATGTTATTTTTCTTGAAGGACTTACTTCATAGACTAAAGCATACATATATTTTTTCTTGGTTTTCTTCCATTTAATATTAAGCATCATCCAACATCAGCATCTGCAGAAAGAGATTAGACATAATATAGTATCTAGAAGCTGACTGAGCAGGAAAGCAAAATGACAAGACAGTAGTGATTTCTTTTTCTTGGTGCTTTCTTAATTGGTTCCAATTTATTTAGATTACGTTCTCCGTGCTGCCATATTGCTATTCCTCAAAGCCCATGCCCACAGCTTCCACTTTCAACAGACAGATGGTCATGAAGAATAAATCTTGTATATAATTTTGATGATGCATTAATGTTGGAATCTACAAATGCTCTTTGACTTACAGTGGGGTTACATTTCAATAAATGCATCATAAATTGAAAATATATTGAAAATCTAAATAGATCTACATTTTGATTACTAAATACTATAGCATAGCCACACATCACACTGTAGAGTATCAGTGATTTACCCTAACGGTAGTGTGGTTGACTGGTAGCTGTAGTTGTTGCCATTTCCCAGTATTGAGAGACAACCTCGTGCTGGATAGCTGGTCCAGGAAAAATTCTAAATCTAAAATTCAAAGTATAGTTTTTACTGACTGTGTATCAATTTTGTGTTACCATAAATCTGAGGAACATTAATTGAATCATCACAAAGGTAATGTCTGTATTGTAGGAAATCTAGTTACTCTGGCTACAGTCAATTCTAATACTCCACATTCAACAAATAAGTAGGTGTTTCCTTGAAGTATAGAATATTCTCAAATGTTATATTCGTGTATGTGTATACAATTCATTCAAATGCTTTTTTGGAATTCCTCTCATTTTAAAATACTATGAAGTCTAAGAGTGACCTTTCTTGTATTTTATCAAATTTATTTTGCTTGATTTTCCTTGTCTCAGCCTCCTTTTCCGCTCACCAAGATATAACACACCTATAGTAAATTTCTATTTATGCTCTAAACTGAAGAATTTGATTTTTATTCTGAATTGCACTGAAAGGAATATTCTACTGGGAAAATGAATTACTGCTTTGAGGGAAGCCATTTTCAGATTTCACCTAAAATGGCTACTGTATGATTTTCTCAGGATGTGCTAAAAATTGCATGGCAGCAGAGTTCAATATTTTCACTAGTAAGTGGTAGTATCTTTAAAATTAACAGGCATGTTGTGAAAGTATTGATAAGCATTTTTAAGAAATAGAATGAAAATAGAAATTTGAAATGAGTACATAAAGCTGGAATTCAGAGATTTGTTAAGTCAGTCCTTTAAAGAAATGGAAAATTTAAACATATTGATTTTCTTTGCTCAACATAACTTATGAGAACATGACATGGAGAGGTTTGTTTTTATTCCCCGTATCAAATAAAGTAGAGTAGCCTTAGATAGTTAAGAGGCTGCTAAAAGTTGAACATCTACATAAAAAACCTAACCAAAGCATCAAACTTTCAAACACCACTGGCTACTGAGCACAACACTGGCTGGCTTAGGAAGATCAGGGTATAAAAGTTAATTCTCTGAAAATAGTAGAACTTTGAATTATACACCAGGCATCTTCAAATAGTTTGTGGGAAATTTGTACTATGGAAAAGCTATGCATGGACTTCAAAATTTTTCACACTAGAATAAATTTATCTTTCTATACCATTTCCACAAAACTTTGAAGCCCTCGTGTGTGTGTGTGTGTGTGTGTTGTTGTTGAGAGTAGAGAAAATGCACTAATCTATCCCTACTCAACTGCAATCCTTCAAATCTGTCCACTTTTGTCTTTTTCTGACACCTTTCCTTTACAGCTTACTTCAATAAATATTTATGCTGAATATTTTATTTGGAAATCTTGTGTTTCTAGAAAAACACATTTTATATTGAAAGTATCTATTTGTAAGTGTTGCTTTCCAATCTATGATTAGGCAAAGAATAGTGACAGTTACCTCATTTTCCCAAATGGTAATAACAATTTGAATTTCAGCTATAGTTCCAAGACTTTGTTTGAAAAAACAAAGTCATAAATTTGTTTAAACAATTTAACATGTAAATACAGACATATCACAAAGCCATCTCCCATACCAAAGAAAAACAAAATACATGCTGGAATAGCTCATCGTTCAATATAGAGTGGGAAAAGCCTCCAGAGAAACAACATATGAATGAGTAGTCAGAAACTTAGAAGAGCAACATGGCACATAACATCCTGGGTCAAAGTCAAACTAAGTTTCTAATATTGAAAAAATAAAATGAGGTAAGCATAGATAGTGCATGCTTTAAGTTGAAATCTAAATGTTGTAGGAAGTTTTTTGTTTTTTTTTTGTTTGTTTGTTTGTTTGTTTGGCTTTTTGGCAGTAGTAAGGATGTATCTACCTTAATATAGCCAATACACAGCAATTATAAAGTGTGTGCTACTGATGGTTTTGTTCTACGCCAGTACAGAGAATCCTGTCTATGGAAATGTGATTTGGGGATCACAAACTGATGTAAGTTTCACTAAGTTCTTATCCTGTCTGAGGAACCCATTACAATTCAAGATAACTTTTGTTAGCACAGTAGAAACACATCTTTAACACACACTACCTAGAGCGACTAAGTGTTGAATGAACAATGTATCCACTTGCCATCCTCCCACACAGGCTCATTTCAAGAGCAGAACCCCAAGGCCTCTTGGGTTTGTTCCTTTAGAATCAGAGACAGACAGTTGGGGTGAATTCAGTCTTGAATTTCAATGTTCCTTCTACCCATCAAATGGTTCCCGTTGTCATGATATTTTAGGAGCCATAAAATATAAAGTGTTGTGATCTGAATTCTCTTTGTCCAGAAAACCATGTGTAACCAGTGTTTTTCCTAGATACGAAAACTTTTGAAATAAGGTAGGAGAAAATGTCAGTTATGAAGCATGCATGCTCACCAGTCTTGAAAAAACTAATATTCTTTAAGTTGTCCTGAATGGTTTCAAAAATTCCATCCAGGTTTATTGTTATTGGAGCACCCATTGCAGTGAGTTGAAGTTATCTCTTTCTGTAATGCCTTTCATTACATTATGAGCTCTTTAATGGAAATGTGTCATATTTAATGTCTTTTGTTGTTGCTCAAACCTTACATCTGACTTATGAGAATGTCCCATCCTTTCTACTTCTAGTACATATATGTGTTATAACTGCTCACCAATTGCCCTACTAACCCCACCCCACCCACAGAGTCTCATTATCTTTTGTTCAGATTCTTACAGGAGCCACCCAGGTGGTCTTCGTGATTCTGTTCTGATGCTTAATGTGGCTATGAGCCAAGGAACACCAGATTACCAACACCAGACGGTAAGAGAAATGCATGGAAAAACTCTGAGTGCTCTCTAAAAGCAGCCAATCTTGCTGATGCCTTTGTTTCAAACAAAATACATTTGTTTTTTCAGGCACTCAGTTTGTTATGTTATGGGGCAACCAAAGGAAACTAACTCATGTGCAGAGACAAAAAAAAAGTCAGGAAGACAAGGAAGGAGTAAAATATGAGATGCCAATTTCTTTTACTATCTTTGTCATTTTGAGATGTAAACAAGTTTGTCAGTTTTATTTACTAGTCTTGTGACTTGAACATACTTTTAACTTCTCTAAACTTGTATATTACACACATTCTGTAGGGTTTTTGTGATATCAAAATAGTTAATTTATGTAATACACTTAGGACAATGTGCAATATGTAGATAATATTCAATAAATGCTAGCAATTGTTCTTATTTATGGCTGAAGTAACTGTGTCTGTGGGTGAAGATCGGTGCAATAGCTATTAACTTTAAATTCTGCATTTCACACTACCATTTGTTCTTTCAGTAAACATTTCTGAGTAATGAATTTAATGCTTGTCTCTCTTCATTCAAGATGCCAGTTGGGCTCTTCAGCAGAGTTTTTTTTTTTTTTTCCGAATTTTCTCTTTTCAATGAATCTGGAGTTAGACGTTGGCTTACACAGACCTGTATATAACATATAGAAATTATTTCTGCCTGTATGGACAGAGATACTCATGAGGTGATGAGTTGACTGAGACTGCAGAAGGATGTGGATGAGATATATAAATGGATTTGGAAGAACAGGTAACTTCCACGTGTAGCACGCACTGTCATCCCATTAAGGACTGAGAAACAAAATTCACTTGCTGCTAAGAGTGCTTCTGACTATCAGTGAATCCTGGGAATTGGTCTTATCTGCAGAAGAGCCTACTTCTTTAAAAGCCATGCCATCCATCTGGAACACCTATATCCAAGACTGGTTGATACAGAACGCCAGTGCCCAGTCCTTTCTTCCTCACCTGAAATAATTCTGAAGAACCATATGAAGAATCATCCCACTTTAGAGTTCTCCTTGAGACCAGCTGAGGCTTTTTCTGAGTCTTCTCTCTGTTCAATCCTACAACCCCTTCCTGCACAGGTGCTAGGTCCAAGAAAATGCCCTAATAAGAGACCTACATTTAATCTCTGCCTCAAAGGCTTCTTTCTAACCTAGTCCCTTTTAAAATCAGCCAAATAACTTTTATACAAATTAACTAACTCACATGAACTTTTAGAGCCCATATACTTGGGGTCTTTCAGATACTAATGGATGACCCATGCGATGAATAAAATATGCATGAATTTCAAAAATTTTTGAACCATATAAATTTCTTTCATCTTTTAATGAATTTTTAAAACATTTAATTTTTTCATTATTTTGGAGGCAGAAACAGACATAAAGTGCTCATTGAGGTTACTCTCCCAAATGCCTGTAACAGACAAGGTTGGACTGTGCTGATGCCAGGAGCCAGAAACTCAATAGGGTTTACTGCATGGATTGCAGAGACCAAAGTACTTGAGCCATCACCTGTTGCTTCTCAGAAAGCTACAATCAAAAGCAGAGTTGGTACTCCAACCCCAAGCACTCCAATACGAGATGTGAGTGTTCTAAGAGGTATCTTAATTGTTGTGATAAATTCGTTCCCCTCCATGAATCTTTTAAAGTACCTTCATACTTGCCAGCAATTTGAAATTTTGGCCTAAATATGAATGAAACCCTCTGCTAGTTTTCCATAAGTTATTCACTTAGAATAACATGTGAATGCATCATCATCCTTTTGTTGTTTTATCATTCCATAGTAGAGTCTAAACAATAAATTTACAATTCAAAAAATTATTGAATGCTATGTTGATAGACCCATAAAAATGGATGAATAAAAAGGAAGCAGAAGATGTCATAATCCTTGCTTAAAACGCCTTACATTGTGGCAGGCGTGGAGGGTCAAGCCGCTGCCTACAGTGCCAGCATCCCATATGGGCGCTGCTTCAAGCCCCGGCTGCTCTACTTCCCATCCAGCTCCCTGTTATGGCCTGAGAAAGCAGTACAAAATGGCCCAAATCCTTGGACCTGGAGGAAGCTCCTGGCTTCAGATTGTTGCAGCTGTGGCTGTTGCAGCAAACTGGGGAGTGAACAAGCGGATGGAAGATCTTTCTCTCTCTCTCTCTCTCTCTCTCTCTCTCTCTCTCCCTCTCCTCTCTCTGTGTAACTCTGACTTTCAAGTAAATAAATAAATCTTTAAAAAAAAAAGCCTTATATTTCTGTGACACATTGATGTTTATAAAGCCTTTTATATTCTTGCTTTCATTTGAGTTCTATTCTAGTACTGACAGGAACAAATAATAGATATTATCATTAACTTTTTAGAAATAAGAAAGTTGAGATTCTAGAATTTTATTCCTTAAAGTCCATTGGAACAACTACGAACCCATATTGGTCTTAAAAGAGTCTATTGCTCCTTTACTTTCTCCTACTATCTAAAGCAAGCCAAACAGTAGAGATAATCTTTTAATTTATTTATTTGACAGGTAGAGTTACAGAAAGTGAGAGAGAGAGACAGAGAGAAAGGTCTTCCTTCCGTTGGTTCACTCCCCAAATGGTTGCTACGGCCAGCGCTGCGCTGATCCGAAGCCAGGAGCCAGGTGCTTCCTCCTGGTCTCCCATGCGGGTGCAGGGGTCCAAGCACTTGGGCCATCCTCCACTACACTCCCAGGCCACAGCAGAGAGCTGGACTGGAAGAGGAGTAACCGGGACTAGAACCCAGCACCCATATGGGATGCTGGTGCCGCAGGCGGAGGATTAACCAAGTGAGCCATGGTGCTGGCCCCGAGATAATCTTTTTATTCATGAAATAATTAGGAGACAATTAGAGGTTTCAATTATATAGGTAGATACCTGTTAGATGGCATTGACTCTGAATTCATTAGCACTGAAAGAAAGTGAGGAAAATTTTGGAGGAGGCTTAATAAACAGCTTACCTAAAGAGTCTATGTTGCTGTTACTGTGACTGCACCCAGTTGCTAAAGCTAGCATCTATTTTCAGGTATTTGTGCTACATGTTTTACAAGCAGTATATAAATTCACTTCAGAACAATTTTATGAGGCACTTGCTAATTATCATTGTATGGGTCAGTGCTATAAACAAGGCTGAGAGCAATGGAGAGCTTGTTTTCAAATCCTTCCTTCATGACTTGTGTGACCCTTGGTAGTACTTGCCATCTCTAAGCAACAGTTACTTCATCATTCAGGAAATGATGGTTGTATAATTATTCCTGCTTCCAAGTATTATCATGAAGATAAAGAGGGTAAATTATGAACAGTGTATAGCTCATAATGTAATCTCAATAATAGGTAGTTGTATCCATTTTAGAGGAAGAAATTTGGGCAAGAAAAAATGATAACTTATCTTAGATCATTTAGCTTATTAGTGACCATGGATTTTTGAAACCATCATATTTTCTTATTCTAACATTTGTTTTGTGACTGAATTTGCTATCAGTTAACTTTCCTGATGTCATTGAGTAAGACATGATTGGGACACGTAGGGTAGTCCTTGTGCCCATGTTATGAATGGTAACTGACTAAACAAGAAGTATCAATTAATTGAATTTTCAGAAACTCAGCAAAGATCCTGCCTTCTCCAGGGCCCCTTCCTGTGAAGTTCTAGGATTTTAGCTGGCAAAGACTGTTGCAAATCCTTGATACCACAAATGTATGTAAAGGCAAAGTGAAACTGGGCAAGAGGGAGGGCAGAGTCCTTTGTTGAATGACATATGAATTCAGACTCAAAGACAGAAATCTAGTTTTTGAAGGATGATTTGTTTAGGAGGGGTTTAATGTCCAACATATTCACTTTCTAGTCACCCTAGCTTTTCAAAATAAAAATGTAGTACACAAATGAAACATTTTTCAAAAAATTTTCCAAAAACACCACTATTAAACTGATCTTAATTAACACATTTTCCATTAAGTAGAATGACCTGAAATTCCAAATCCATCATGCAACACATGAACAGAATTTGGCTGCACACTAAAAATGTACACACTTCAATGTTGTACATTTGCCTAGATCACCTTTAAAAACAATTAAATGGTGCACATAATGGTGCACTAAATCACCATACTGTGTTCTCTGCATAATTTCAAGGTTGAAGTGTCTTCCTACACAAAAGTGGGTAAAATCCTAGAATGCTGGGGGGGATATAATGGGAATTAATGGCTCTTTCTGTTGTTTTGATTTCCTCAAATTTGATGGCTTTGTGTAATTTGAATAATTGTAACCTTCCAGCATGCTGATAATGTTCACCTACATTATTCATTTGCATGAAATTTTGATCAATTAAAGCTTCTCTCTAAAAAAAAATACAATTTATAATAAGGCATTCTGGCTGCCTCCCATTCTGCATCAGCAAAGCTTAGGTTACTACTGTATTTACTCTTCATTCTCTTTGCCTCAGAATCTCATTAGTAAATTCTTCTCAACATTTGCCTTTCTATTATTTTAAGCCTGACCTAGTTTATGTTCTTACCCTTCATCTCTTCCTCTTCATCTTGTTCCTCCTTGTCTCAGTACTACATCTTTACTGTGAATTTCATTATTAATAAATGTGAATATTATTAGGAGTCTGTTAATTTCATAGTTGTTGAGTTAGTGGCAGCACCAAGAGTGTATAACCAAACTCATTTGTGGTAAGATATAGAAAATTCTCCTTCTTAAATAGGAAAATAGAGTTTTCTTCCTTTGTCTCATTCTTTAAGAAAAGTCATCATGGTTCATTTTATGTGTCAGCCTGGCTGGGCCACAGAACACAGGGAAATGACAAATAATGTTCTGATGTTCCCTTGAGGATACTTTGAATGGGAATGAGATTAACATTTAAGTAAGTAGGCTTTCAACAAAACTGTTGTCCTCCATGAGGTAGGTGAGCTTCTGCCAATCCATTGAAGACCTGAACAAAAGACTGACCCTCCTTGAACAAGGGAACTCTTCTATATGATCTCTCTCCACCCCACCCATAGCATATATACAGAAGAGACTTCAAAAAATTTGCAGAAACATGGAATTAAAAAATAATGATAAAAATATCAACATAAGTTCCTTCAAGTTCAATATACTTTTGTAAGTGAGGATATCTGTCATTTTGTTGATGCCTAAAGAACTGAGAGTTCTGGGAATTTAACCAAGTTCATGGATTGATCATTACATTATTAACTGAAGAAAAGCAAACACCATTTAAAGTTGTTTTTTAATAACAGGAAACAGGCGCTGGTTTTGTGGCATAGAAGGTTAAACCACCACCCGTGACACTGAGTGCCAGGTTGAGTCATCAAAGCTTCTGATCCAGCTCCCTGCTAACAGCCTGTGAAAAGCAGCAGAAGATGGCTCCTGCCAATCACATGGAAGACCTGGATGAAGATCTTGACATCTGGCTTTGATCTGGCCCAGCCCTGGCCACTGTGGCCATCTAGGGTGTGAACCAGCAGATTGGAGATCTCTCTTTCTCTGTCTCTCCTTCTCTTTCTGTAACTCTGACTTTCAAATAAATAATAAATTAATAAATCCTTAAAAAAATAAAATTTCCTTTGAAAATAATGCTCTTGCCCGCAACTGATCTGGGCACCGCAGTTTTGACATGTGCTGAGCAGAAAGTTTGTTTCACTTTTAATTTGTTTTCATTTTAATTTAATTGTGACAGCTGTATTAGTTGAGATGCCTAAGAATTGACTATAGTGTTTCTACTGTTAATCATCAGTCTTAAATTAGGTCACAAGCAAAATCATGTCAATTTCTTGGAAACTGATATGATTATCCACCAGCCACTGTGAATTTCATCTTCATTTCAGCATCATCTTATCTCTTCTTTTTTAAAAAAGAATTTATTTATTTATTACTTGAAAGATAGAGTTACAGAGAGGCAGAGAGAAAGAGAGAAGAAGGAAGGAAGGAAGGAAGGAAGGAAGGAAGGAAGGAAGGAAGGAGGAAGGAAGGAAGGAAGGAAGGAAGGAAGAGTTCTTTCATCCACTGGTTTACTCCCCAAATGGTTGCAATGGTCAGAGCTGGGTCATTTTGAAGCCAGGAGCCAGGAGCTTCCTCCAAGTCTCTCACTTGGATGCTGGGGCCCAAGAACTTTGGTCATCTTCTACTGCTTTCCCAGGCCATAGCAGAGAATTGGATGAGGAATGGAGTAGCCAGGACCCAAACTGGCACCCAAGTGGGATGCAGGCACCACAGGCTTTACCCTCTATGCCACAGTGCCAGCCCCATCTTTTCTCTTCCTAAAGTGAGCTACTCATTTACAAACTGCTGATTTCCCTGGGAACTTTTCTCTATAAAGTTGTTTTTGCAATTCTTTTACCCAGACTTCAGTATCATTTGATGTTCTAGCTTTAGTTTTAGCAGTATGTTCATCTGATAGGGACTCATCTCAAACTGATGTCTTATCCTTCTTAGTGTCTCAAAGTAGATCCTGCTTCTCCACTGTGCCATGATACAGCCAGAGGGCCTTCACCAGAGTCTGAACAGATGGAGATGGCTGATCTTGGAATTTCATCCTCAAATCTCTGATCTTTATAAGGGAGTCACCACCAGGTATTCTGTTGTAGCAACAGAAAGCACACTAATAACACAGTATATAGATGTCTGTTCTGTTTTGCTTCTCGAAAACCCTGATTACCATAAAATGATACCACTTTACACCTGGAGAAAGAGGAACTTGAGTAGCTTAAATAAAGATCTGGGATGTTTTCTCCAAGTAATAGAATTTTTAAAAACTCTATAAATAAGTTTGAGAAACGTCAAATGAAACAGTTAGGCATGATTTCTTTACATTACAAATCTCGATTCAAAAAGGAGCAAGATGAGTTAGGAAAACTGGGAGAATTAGGGAAAGTAATCCAGGAAGAAAATACCATACAATAAGCTAATAGGAACACACA
Source organism: Lepus europaeus (assembly GCF_033115175.1). Classification (NCBI taxonomy): domain Eukaryota; kingdom Metazoa; phylum Chordata; class Mammalia; order Lagomorpha; family Leporidae; genus Lepus; species Lepus europaeus. The sequence goes on along the minus strand of NC_084836.1, from coordinate 29,057,775 downwards.
ATGTAAGGGAAGCTGTAATTAATTCAGTCATTCCAGAACCTGGACAGAGAGAAGATGGATTAGTGTGTATTCCTCCCTTTGAAGTCCTATCCAACCACTTCTATTACACTTAAGGGTTACCTCTTCCTTCTTATCATGGAGTAGACGATACCATGGGCAGCTCCCCTTGCCTGCATCACCAACCTTTCCTCCAGCACACTGTCCTCTCCAGAGGCTTCTTTCTGTCCTCCCTGGCCTTTAAGTTCATTCTCACCTCATAGTCTTTGCATCTTGTGTTTTCATGTTCTTCCTCCAGATAATCTCAAACACTTGATTCCTTCCCATTATTAAAGTTTTTTCCTTCTTCATAGAGGTGTTCCCTCTGTGTCCCCTCTGTGCTGTGGTGTAGTGAGTAAAGCCACCGCCTGCAGTGCCAGCATCCCATATGGGTGCCAGTTCGAGTCTTGGCTGCTCCACATCTGATCCAGCTATCTACTATGGCCTGGGAAAGCAGTAGAAGATGGTCCACGTCCTGTGGGAGCCCCGGAGGAAGCTCCTGGATCCTGGCTTCGGATTGGCGCAGCTCTGACTGTTGTGGCCAATTGAGGAGTGACCCATTGGATGGAAGATTTCTCTCTCTCTCTCTTTCTCTCTCCCACTCCTTCTCTTTCTGTGTAACTCTGACTTTCAAATAAATAAATAAATCTTTTAAAAATCACATTTATTAGGACCAGTGTTGTGGTGTAGTGGGTTAAGTCACCACCTGTGATGCTGTGCCCATATGGGTGCCAGTTCCAAATCTGGTGGCTCTACTTCCAATCCAGCTCCCTACTAGTTGTCTGGGAAATCAGCAGAGAATGACCCAAGTGCTTGGTCCCTTACACCCATGTGGAAGACCTGAAGGATGCTCTTAGTTCCAGGCTTTAGCCTGGCCCAGCTCTGGCCATTGCAGCCATTTGGGGAGTGAACCAGTGAATGGAAGATCTCTCTCTGTCTCCCCCTCCCTCTCTCTGTAACTCTGACTTTCAGATAAATAAATAATTTTTTTAAAAAAATCATATTTACTTATTCATTTTCAATCCCTGTCATAAGATTGATTAAAAGCCAGCCAACCATTTAATAGTATTAATTTGTTAATTGATTATTATTTTACTGATACCATGTCAGTAGAAGCATGCAACCGAAAGCTATTCATAAGATGCTCAGGTTTATCAGAAGAAGGAAGTTGATTTGAGCCTCTTCACAGGACGACTAAAGGTATGGAGTCTCAAATTTCATGGGTAAAATTCTGCTAGAAATATGACCTAGAAGAGAAATTCAGCACCATGAAAAGAAGGACAGGTGGAGTCACTGAAGAGTGACTCAGGCTACATCACTGATAACATAATGCTGAACAAGCCAATCTGAAAAAAAAATGATGGTGTTAGATAACGAGGACTCCTATCAGACAAGGAGGTACCAGGGGGTGATGAAAGAGGCATTAATTTAGAACAGATGAGAAGACTGATAAAAACACCATATCCAGGGTGCAGTAGGTATACAACCACTGGCAAAATGATTTTAAGTAACATACACATAAATTTTTAAATAGATGTTTCAATGAATAATTGCTAAGGTGTAGTAGAAAAATTTAATATATCAAAATGATGATTCCATGATATAATACATTAAAATGTATCAATTTAACAAGAAAAGTTGAATACATAATTTTACAGTAAATACACATTGATGTAACAAAATCTATGAATGGGATTTTGAAAGTCACACATATTTTTTGCATACTATACATTTCCAGTAAACTTTCTGAAGACCTATATGTGAATTTCTACAACTTTATGCACCAAAATAAATTTATCTCTGAATTTTATTTCCACAAACATCTTGAAGTACCCTCATGTAACCAATGCAAAGCCTGGATCCCAAGTCATGTTGCTTTCTACATACCATAACCTGCAATCTAAACTCTAGTATTTCCCTATTCATAGTAATTTAAGTTTGGAACACAGAAAAACCAGATCCTTAGAAGCTCTAAGTATAAACAATGACTCTGCCACTTATTAGATAGATTGCTTATAGGGAGCTACTGCACTCCTCTGACTCATAGTCCTCTTACTGTTAAGTGCGGAATACGTGCCTATTGAACCTGACATCAATCCACTGGCTCCCAGCCACTTTTTATGGCTTGTTACTGCCGTTCCATTCTTTCTACTCTCCACTTCCTCTACTCTAGTCATTCTCAGATGTCAACATTTGTTGAAAACATGTAAAATCTTGGCAAAATGCAGCTTCCTAAGCCACATGCTCAGGAAGGAAGTGTTCCCCTAAGTTTGTGATGGAACCTAAAAGTCTGCATTCTAGCAAGCACCCTAATGTTTTTGAAACAGAAGTCCCATTTTAGGCAATACTTCAGCGGACAGTATCAGCATAAGAATATGAAAAAGGTATGTGTAGGTATCGAGTTGTTAATGTTAACTCACCTCTGCATCACTGGCCTCTCCTGTTCTGTCCTCTCCATCTCTTACCTCTCTATTCCTACCTGTTTTATCCCCCATGTTCTTTTTTCTGTCCATGCTTTTGTCCAGCCACATTGAGCCTCCCCAGCTCAGCTACCACACCCTCAACCCAGGGACTACCTTTACTCTTCCCTCCAAATCAATAGACTTAAAAGAGAAAGAAAGGCCATTGCCATAGAAAAAGACACAGTCCATTTCCAGCCCCAGATGGAGCAATGACAGACTTCCTTGAACTGAAGAGCTAGTCTGTGCACTTTGTTTCCAGAGTCAGGACCAAATCCACCAACCCTAGATAATTTTTTTAGCTGCCCACTGCACCTGCTCTCAAAGCTTGTCTGTCAGTAACCAGTAATACACTGTTATAAAAGCTAATAAGGTTAATGTCTACTTTTAGGGGGAGGAAATATAAGGAGAGAGAAGCAGAGAAGCACCATAATTGAGGAACTGGAAGAATTTTTTTGTTTCTTTCTCCATGACATAATCTGAAATTGATTAGGGAATCCTTGGTAAGTGTAGGTTGAGCTTCTGGGTGTTCAGCAGTTATAATTTAGGACACAAAGAAGGAGACAACCTCTCTTTTGCCTCCCCTTTGTTGAAGCGTTTTCTCCTCCCCCAGATCCACACGGATCTGAGCACAAGCTCTTTCTGGGCACACATATCATGTTGAAGACTACAGTCAACAAACAGCCCTGGAATACCACACCCAACACACAATAAGCTCATTGTTTTGATTGAGACATTGAAATTTGAAATGCATTTATTTCTGCCTCTTGTAAATACTCCTCCACAGTGGGAAAAAAATAATAACAAATGCATTGTAAATAGAGATTCAGACATCTTACACTTAAATTGCAGTCACGTCATCCCGGTTCTATCCCATCTTTCAATTACAGTCATTAATTGAGGATGTAACCCAGAAACAATTACATCCATGAAATTCTAATGAGTCTCCTGTAGTTAATATAAAAAGAAAACAATAGGAAATGCATGCTGATGTGGGAGTCTAATCCAATTCTGCTGATTAAAATAAAGCGCAGCATTTTTGTGGCATGTAAATCTGAGTCTTTTCCTCTGCCCAGTTTTCCTCTCTCAGGGAGTGACAGACCTTTTGCATAGATTTGCTTATCTAACAAGTTCATCGAGCTGCCCTCTCTCAATTATGTCCAGAGCACATCTTGAGAACACACCAGTGGGGAATATATTTTGCTCAGAGATCCATCTTTTAAAGAGTCTCTGATTTCCATATGAAAAGTCCATTTTTTATTTACCTGACTTAAGTGGGAATGTGCTTCATATTTCACTACAACAAAAATAATTACATTACATTCATTATGTTTCAGAAAAGACATAGTGTCTGATTCTTTCTACTTCTCTTGGAAATAGAGCAATAAGATAATGAACAGAAAATGACTTTAAAAAATAAAAAACTCCATTTTCACATAAAATAAGAAACAAAGAAAACCCACACACTTTAAATTATGTGTATGCATTGCCAAGAGCAACTGAGACCAGCAGAACCAGACAGAAAGGCCCCAAAGCAACCATGATGCCATGGTCGGGAAGATTAAGGAGTACTGGTACTGCAGAGATAAACCAAGACACCAACAGATAAATACACATTCTCAAAAAAGTGAGAGTTCCACACTGAGGGAAAACTGCAGTGAACAATGAGAGTGGGTGGGGAATGAGCCCTGAAATTAGAAGTGTCTAATCCTGGAGGCTGGCATTTGGCACAGCAGGTTAAGCAGCCACTGCAACGCCAGTAACCAATATGTGTGCTACTCCCCGCTGCTCCACTTCTGATCCAGCTCCCAGCTTTCCCACACACCTGAGAAAGTGATGGAGTATGACCCAAGTACTTGGGCCCCTGCCAATCATGTGAGAGACTCAGATGGAGTTCTGGCTTTAGCCTGGCTGGTGTGGCCATTTGAGAAGTGAAACATCAGATGGAAGATCTTACCCACTCCCCACACACTGTCTCTCTCTCTCTCTCTCTCTCTCTCTCTCTCTCTCTCTCTCTTTGCTTTTCAAAGAAATACATAAAACTCTTTTTAAAAAATGAGCTCAAATCATGGCTTCATTTCCAATTCCAGGTAACAGTTAATGTACTCCCTGGGAGACAACAGGTGATGACTCAAGTGATTGAGTCCCTGTTTCCCACCCAGGTGACCTAGTTAGAGATCTTGGCTGCTGGCTTTGGCCGGGTCAAGTCACAGCTGCTGTGGACATTTAAAAAGTGAATCAGTGGGTGAGAACTCTTTCTCTGACCTCTGCCTTTCAAATGAAATAAAAAAGTAAACTTATAAACAAAAAAAAATTATCTAGACAAATGTACAGGAGATGACATTTGTGGTTTTGTTTTTCAGTTCCCTGATTAATGGCATTGAACACTTTTTCATATTTTTGTTGACTATTTCAGTGTCTTGTTTGGAAAATGTCTAATCAGTTTTTGTCCATTCTTTAATTGGGAGTGTTTTTTTGTGATTGTTATTTGAATTCCTGGTAAATTTCATATGATACATGGCATAAAATATTTTCTCTTATTCCATAGATTGCCTTTCAATTGCTTTCTCTGATGTGCAGAAACCTTTTAGTTTAGTTTAATGTAGTCTAATTTGTTTTTTGTTGCCTGTGCTTTTGGTGTCATATTCAAAAGTCATTGCCAAGATCAATATCAAGAAATTTTTGCCTTGTGTTTTCTTCTAAAAGTTCTTTGACTTCAGGTCTTATATTTAAATCTTTAGTTCATTCTGAACTGATTTTTGCATGTGGTTTAAGAAAGGGTCTTATTTATTTCTTTTGTGTTTTCTTTCTTTCTTTCTTTCTTTCTTTCTTTCTTTCTTTCTTTCTTTCTTTCTTTCTTTTTTTGACAGGCAGTTAGACAGTGAGAGAGAAAGACAGAGAGAAAGGTCTTCCTTCTGTTGGTTCACCCCCCAAATGACCAGGAGCCAGGTGCTTCCTCCTGGTCTCCCATGCGGGTGCAGGGCCCAAGCACTTGGGCCATCTCCACTGCACTCCTGGGCCACAGTAGAGAGCTGGATAGGAAGAGGAGCAGCCAGGACAGAACTGGCACCCCAAACTGGACTAGAACCTGGTGTGCCGGCACCACAGGCAGAGGATTAGCCTAGTGAGCCACAGCACCGGCCTTGTGTGTTCTTTCAAACCCATTTGTGGAAGAGTCTAATTGTGCATTAATGATATCCATGATGAAGAGCTGTTGACCATACACGAATGGTCTTATTTCTGGGCTCTCTATTTTATTCCATTTGTCTATATTATGTCTGGTTTTAAGCCAGTACCATACTCTCTTGATCACTGTAGCTTTTTAATGTGTTTTGAAATAAAGAATTATTGTGATGCTTCCAGTTTTCTTCTTGCTCAGAGGTTCTTTGGTTATTCTGGGTCTTTGTAGTTTCATATAAAATTTAAGATTTTTTTATATTTCTATAAAAATGCCGTTAGGATTTTGAGAGAAATTGCATTGATTGAATCTGTACATCACTTTGAATAGTGTGGATATTTTAACAATAATTATTCCATTAGATATTTTTGTGTGTATGAATTGAAATTCTGCTATACCAAGTAACTTTCCTTCCTTTAATAGTGATGGTTAGGGGCTGGCACTGTGGTGTAGCAGGTAAAGTCGCCACCTATGGTGCCGGCATCCCATATGGGTGCCTGTTCGAGGCGCGGCTGCTCCACTTCCAATCCAGCTCTCTGCTATGGTCTGGGAAAGCAGTTGAAGATGGCCCAAGACCTTGGACCCCTGCACCTGTGTGGGAAATCCAGAAGAAGCTCCTGGCTCCTGGCTTCGGATAGATGCAGCTCCGGGAGTTGCCGCCATCTGGGGAGTGAACCAGCAGATGAAAGACCTCTCTCTCTCTCTCTCTCTCTCTGCCTCTCCTTCTCTCTGTGTAACTCTGATTTTCAAATAAAATAAATAAACCTTAAAAAAATAGTAATGGTTAAACAAATTTTACACTGAGGAGTTTAAGTGCTATTCCTTTTCTTTTATATATTTTCATAATTGAGATTTATAGTCAGACAACCATCAGAAATAAGGACTTTCTGAAGATCATTATGGGCTCTTGCAGGTTTATGTATTTACGGTTTCTCAATTAATTGTAGACAGCTTTTTTCAATGTCAAATTTTTAAAAAATTTTTGGCCAGTGAGAGTCCTTTCAACTTGTTTTATGACAGATCTCCTTAGACTTTGAGAGTTTCCCTGCTCTCTGGAATAAAATGACCAAACTTCATTCTATTAATTTATATGTTTCATCTCAGACCTAAAACCAGCCTTCAGTGGGGTAAATGAATGTTGTAGATGTGTCTTAAGAAAATAGTATTTAGAAACTACAAGTGCCCATAATATCTGTCACTGCCTTTAGGTCTTTCCATATATAGATACATATGTATGTCTATATATACATATATAGAGACATATATACATATATATGTCAATGTTAATGTCATTTTTACAGTAATATTTTCAGTTAACATCAAATTAATTTTAAAATTTAATTTGGATTTTATAATGTTTCAGGTACTGAAAATATTGATTCATATAAGAATAATAGTATTTCTAAAATAATGATAATAGAACTACTAAAAGACAACTATTGCATTCATTCAGGTATTTTATTTCATTTTTTGTTAAGATTTATTTTGTTTATTTGAGAGCAGAGTGACAGAGAGAGAGAGAGGCAGAGATAGAGAAAAAGAGATCCTTTATCCATTTGGTTCAATCCCCAAATGGCCACAACAACTGGGGCTGGATCAGATCAAAGCCAGAGGTCAGGAACTTCATCTGGGTCTCCCACATGGGTGGCAAGGACTGATTTTCTAGGCATATTAGCAGGAGACTGGATCAGAAGCAGAGCAGCTGGGACTCAAACCAGTACTCTTATGGGTGGTTTAACCCATTGTGCCACAACGCTGGCTCCAATCAAGTGTTTTAACATAGTTTGTTTTGTTTTTTTTGTTTGTTTGTTTTTTTAAGTTAGGATATTTCTTATCAGAGTAAAAACAGTATATCAAAGTCATATGAAATAATTATTTTCTGTATGACTATCATACACACTTGATATAAAATTTATATTACAATTTTCATTTTGACCTAATTTAATTTTGTAAAACAACAAGAGTCCCAAATAAAACCATGATACAGTCTATACCTTGAGACATCCTGCTTCCATTCAGTTTCCTCCATCTTTTATCCTCTCTTTATACACTTATATTTTAAACGTTTTCTGCATTTTGGTTTCTGTGGGTATTTCTTTTCCATGTGGGCCTATTATAACTTATTGCCTGAGTTCGCAAAGGATAGACGTTTAGATCACTCCTAGGTTTTTGCTATTTTAAATAGTGTCATAGTCAATATCCTTTTACATACATCATTTTGTGCCTTTTCAAGGGTAGCTTCAGGTAGATTCCTAGGGAGGATTGCCAGATAAAAGAATGAAGACATTTATTTTATGGATATTTCTAAATTCCCTTAGTAAGACATTTTGCTTTCCTATAGCAATAAATGAAAATGTCTCTTTCCCCCCAGAGACTTGCCACAAAGATCATGATGAGAAATTCTTGATTTTTGGAAATCTTATCAGACTCATGTTTTTTATTGGAAAATTATCATTATGAATGAATTTTAGCATCCTGCTTATGTGTTTGGGGCCATTTGCAGTATTTTTGTCAAGCTGTCAATTACTGGTATTTTTCTTCTTTTAAAAATTCCTTTATAAATTAAGGATGATAATTTTGTGTTATAAGTGAAACAGTTTTCTAATTTGTTATTAATCTTCATATGTTATTTATTGCATTTTATTTACTTTTTGTATAAAGCTTTAAAACATTTTTGATAGACTTTTCAAATCCTTAGAAAGAATCACAGCAATTACAGTATGTGAAGGAAATTGAAGCAAATAAAGCAGTCTCTAGTATAATTTAATAAATTAAACCAAGATGCCTGAAACTGCAAAATTCATACCCCTAGAACATCATCTCCTTCATGGTAGGAACTTAGTAAACCTCCTCAATGGTATTCTGTTACTGTTCAAAACCGTGTTCAGAATGATAAATAGTTGTCAAGGTAATTAATTATTAACATCCTGTCAGTGTTTTATTTAGTTAAAATAATCTTTTGCCAATTCATCTTGTATACATTAATTGTTAAAAAAAAATCAGAGTAAATTTAATTCTAACTCTACTATTAGTGGAAGCACAAACTGTAACCATTGTTATGGAAAAAATTGGGAACTATCAGCTAAACATTTCCTGTGCATTTCTAGCAACTTGGATTATCAATGTTGACTCTAGAGTACTTCTCCCAAATATGAAGGTATTTCATAAAATTCATGTGACGTGAACCTAAAAGATAAGCTTATTTTGGTGCAAAGACTTTTGAAATCCATGCATATGTGCCGTCATCTAAAATTCATTTAAAATGTATATTATGGGGAGGCTTCCAAGATGGCAATGTAGGGAAGGAGCTTACTGCTATAGTCTAGAAGATATTTTAATAAAAAGTGGAGAGAGTGCAGTCCCAGGGAAAAGTTAGGGAGAAAACAGTAGAGGAAACTCTATGCAAATTAGAGGGACACAGTGGACCTACGTGAAGGGCCTGGATGCACACAGCTCAGGAACCTAACAGCCAAGAGCTTCCGCACCAGCATTGGAGAGGGAGGTGAGACCAGACTGCAATACCCCAAGCCACTGGTGAAAAAGCTGAAGGAAGAACCTAGTGGGAACTCAGCTTGGAGCCCCATGGGGGATACTGTACCTGCCAAACTAGAGGAGAAAATAAAAAGGAGGGGCATGTTTCTCTCTCCCCAATCGCCCTGCAATGGCATCCTGTAAAAGGCTGATAGAGTGAGCACCATTTTGGACATATGTAACAACTGCGCGAGCTCATGTCTATGCCCAGCAACTACCCAAGTTGAGACTCCTGACTCGTGGGGAGAACTAACATGAGGCTAAGTGCTCATGATGGTGGGAGGCTTGTGTGCTGGGACTGTGAAAAAACTGAGATTATGTGGGAGGGCTCACGGTGTGGCTGTGACTTTGTGCAGTCAATGTGGGAGACTCCATACGCTCAAGGCTCCGTGGTTACCTGGTGAGGGATATTGCTGGAGAATCTGAGCTTACACAGAATACCGCACAGATCCTTTGTGTGGTCCTTGTGGCAGAGCGGACAAATATTATACCCACTGGGGCTAGCATTCAGGCACTTGTCTCCTTTGAGGAGAGGAGCTCAGCTGAGTAGAATAACACCCCCCCCCCCATAATAAAAAGAAAAAACAGGATATTTACCACTCAAAACCTGGGTGTGTCACCGTAACACACCTTTCACCCTGGAGAACTGAACAGAGCTCCCTGGTCATACCTACTATATACCTTTCACTGAAAGCAGACACTCCATTAATCTACAAATGCATAGTGCAAAGATAAAAGCAGTCACAGAAAAAACAACAACAACAACAAAAAAAAAAAAACTAAGGAATCCAACAAGTATCTCCACAAATGCCAACTAACAAATGCACCAATTCAAGAAACAAGATTAAGGAAGACAACATGATGCCCCCAAAAGAACACAACACTTCAATACTAGATTGTGAAGATGATGAGACTGAAGAAAATCCAGAAATGGAATTCAAAAAATTCATCATAAGAATATGTAGAAAAAAAAAAAGAATACGTAGAATTAGGGTCCGGTGCTGTGGCACAGTAGGTTAATGCCCTGGCCTGAAATGCTGGCATCTCATATGGGCGCTAGTTCGAGACCCAGATGCTCCACTTCCAATTCAGCTCTCTGCTATGGCCTGGGAAAGCAGCAGAAACTGGCCCAAGTCATTGGGCCCCTGTACCCACGTGGAAGACCTGAAGGAAGCTCCTGGCTCCTGGATTCAGATCAGCTCAGCTCCAGCCATTGCGGCCATCTGGGGAGTGAACCAGTGGATGGAAGAACTCTCTCTTTCTCTTTTTCTCTCTCTCTGCCTCTCCTCTCTCTGTGTAACTCTGACTTTCAAATAAATAAATAAATCTTTTTTTTTTAAAAAAAAAAGAAAGAATACACAGAATTAGTCAGAAACAAATTCACTAACTACTGAAATCCATACATGACATGAAAGAAAATTTCTCCCATAAAATTGAGGTCTAAACGGGAAATCAAAATAAAATGAAGAATTCAATAGAACATAAAAAATGCAGTGGAAGGCCTTAACAATAGAATCAGTGAAGCAGAAGAAAGAATATCCACTTTAGAAGACAAAGCACAGGAAATTATACAGTCAAATTGAAAACAAGAAGAGGAAATTAGGAAATTAAAAATATACTGTTGGGAATCTATAGGATTCTATCAAATGACCCAACATATGGGTCCTAGGAGTTCCTGAAGGTGTGGAAAGAGAGAAAAGATTACAAGGCTTTTTTTAGTGAAATAATAACAGAAAAGTTCCCTAATTTGAAGAAAGGACATCCACGTACAGGAAGCACATTAGAACCCCTAGTAGACATGACCAGAAAAGATCTTCACCACGACACATTGTAATCAAATTCACCACAGTAAAACATAAAGAAAAGATGCTAAAATGTGCATAAGAGAAACACCAGATATCTTTTAGAGCTCTCTAATTAGACTCTCAGTGGACTTCTCATCAGAAACCTTATAGGCTATGAGAGAATGGTGAGATATATTTTAAGTCTTAAGATAAAAAAAAAAAAAGTCAGTCCAAAATACTATACCCTGCAAAGCTTTCATTTATAAATGAAGGTAAAAAAAAAAAAGACCTTCCATAACAAACAGAAATTGAAAGAATTTGTCACCACATGTCCAGCCCTGCAAAAGATGCTTAATGTATTGCACACAGAAACACAGAAACAAGGTCATCACTACAAAAGAAAGTAAAGGAAGAAAATATCTCAGCAAAAGTACAAAGGAAATCCAAAGTAGAAATAGGAATATTTTTGGAAAAATGGCAGGGCAAAGTTGTTATTTAGCAATAGGCACTTTGAATGTAAATGGCCTCAGCTCTCCAGTTAAAAGACAGACTGGCTAAATGGACTAAAAACAAAATCCATCTATTTGCTGCCTACAAGAAACACATCTCACTAACAAAGTTGCACACAAACTGAAAATGAAAGGATGAAAAAAGATATTCCAGGGGCTGGAACTGTGGTGCAGTAGGTTAATCCTCTGCCTGCAATGCTGGCATCCTATACAGCCTCCGGTTCAAGTCCCAGCTGCTCTTCTTCTGATCAGCTTTCTGCTATGGCCTGAGAAAGCAGTAGAAGATGGCCCAAGCACTTGGGCCCTTGAACTCGCAGAGGGTACCTGGAAGAAGCTCCTGGTTCCTGGCTTTATATCAGCTCAGCATGGGTGGTTGCAGCCATTTGGGTAGTGAACCAGCAGATGGAAGACCTTTCTCTCTGTCTCACCCTATCTCTGTTTATAACTCTACCTCTCAAACAAATAAATAAATTTTAAAAAAGATATTACATGCCAAAAGAATCCAAAAAAGAGCTGGTGTAGCCATCTTACAATCAAATAAAATAGACCTTAACACAAAAACTGTTAAAAGAGACAAAGGGCATTATGTAATGATCAAGGGAAAAATTAAATAGGAAGATGCTACTGTTATAAACATATATGCAACTATTTACAGGGCACCTGACTATATAAAAGAAATGTTAAGGGATCTAAAGAGAGCCATAGATTCAAATATAATAGTAGTGGGAACTTTAATATCCCACTTTCAGCCAAAAAAGTCAAAATCATAGCATGCATCTTCTTGGAGCACAATGGCGTCAAACTGGAAATCAGCAACTCAGGAATCCCAACAGCATATGCAAATACATGGAGACTGAGAGCACGCTCCTGAATGAACAGTGGGTCATAGAAGAAATCAATAGAGAAATCAAAAACTTTTTGGAAACAAATAAAGATGACAACATAACATATCAAAACTTATGGGATAGAGCAAAAGCAGTATTAAGAGGAAAGTTTATAGCAATTGATGCCTACATCAAGAAATTGGAAAGGCACCAAATAAATGAGCTATCAATGCATCTCAAGGATCTAGAAAAACAATAACAAACCAAACTTAAAACTAGTAGGAGAAAATAAATAATTAAAATTAAAGAAGAAATCAAGAAAAACAAAAAAATAGAGAAGGAACCAAAAAAAATACAAAAAATTAGCAAAACAAAGAGCTGGATTTTTGAAAAAATAAACAAAATTGACACACCATTGGCTCAAGTAACCCAAAAAAGGAGAGAAAAGATCAAAGTCAATAAAATTAGAGATGAAAAAGGAAATGTAACAGCAGATACCACAGAAATAAAAAGAATCATAAGAAATTACTACAAAAAGCTGCATGCCAACAAAATGGGAACCCTAGCAGAAATGGATAGATTGCTAGACATATACAGCCTATGTAAATTGAGCCATGAAGACATAGAAAACCTAAACATACCCATAACCAAGACGGAAATTGAATCCGTAATAAAGATCCTCCCAACAAAGAAAAGCCCAGGACCAGATGGCTTCACTGCTGAATTCTACCAGACATTTAAAGAACTCCAATTCTTCTCAAGTTACTGAAAACAACTGAAAGGGAGGGAATCCTCCCAAATTCTTTCTCTGAAGCCAGCATCACCTTAATCTCTAAACCCCGAAAAGATGCAACAGAGACAAGAAGTACAGACCAATTTCCCTGATGATCATAGATGCAAAAATCCTGAACAAAATTCTAACCATCGAATCCACAAAGACAGATATGATATGTTTCCCCTGATCAGGAGTAACTAATAGAGTACCTAAAATGTAATGCATTGGAGTGAAATGGACATTTTGAGATTCAATATTTGTTTATAGTCCTTGTCTCTTCTGTTGAGGAACAGTGTTGTTTTTTTTTTCTTCATACTATTTGTTGAACTCTTTATTTACTGTAGGGTTAACTTTATGATAATTAAGTAAACTGAAGGTAGATCTCTGTAAAAATTAAGAGTTGGAATGGGAGAGGGAGGCTGGAACATGTGCAGGAGGGAGGGAAGAATCACTATGTCTCTAAATTTATATATATATGAATATTTATTTATATATTATATAATAATATATAAATATATTATTACATATATTATATATTATAATATAAATAATATATAAATATAATATAATATATAAATAAATATATAAATATGGATATATATGTAATACATGAAATTTCTATATCTTAAATTATTTTTAAAACTGAAAAAAATTTAAAAAACAGAAAAAAGGAAAAGCATGCATATTAAACTAAAAAATAAGTACTAACAGGTTGATATAAAAGAAATTTCAAAAAACATATGGACAAAATTTTCTTCTGATGAAGAAAATATATCAAGCTACATAATTTCAAGTGGAAGAATATTACTCTTAGACATATCATATTCAAAATGTTGAAGACCAATGGAAAACAGAACATCTTAAAAGCAGCCAGAAGGGGTCACGAATACATTGGTTTCATAGGAACAACAAAACAAAGCCCATAAGAAAATGAAATGAAGTTTAAAAGCACAGCACAGGGAGGGGCAGGTGGCATCCTGCCAATGTAGAATTCTATGAATTCCTGGAAAATGTTTGCTTCATAAGTAAGGGCAAAATAGTAACACTTTCAGAAAAACAAAAACTATATATATATATATATATATATATATATATATATATATCTCACTTGATCTACAGTAGATGAAATACTGAAGGTAAAGAAAAATAGTCCCCAGGTAGAAATATATATACAGCTGAGATGACCAAACAAAATCATGAAGGTGTGGACTGATTTATTCTTGTTGTTTAGAGTAAAATGTGAGTGTGAACAAATAAATTGAAGAAAGACTATTTAGTAAAATAAGAAACAGCATTTGATGATTGAAGAAAGTCACATCTATTCAGATAGAAAACTGCTAACAAAGGGATAAAGCTAAGTTTGACAAACTATATTGAACCTGTTAAAAAATTTAAAATAAAAAATTTTGTTCTGGAAACAAGGCTAGGAACAAATAGGACTGGAAAACTTTTGGCTGAAGAGATTGTGTGACACATATGAGTTCCACCAATCATGTCATTAAAATCCAAGAATAGAAATGGAGCTATTTAGGAAAGACTTGTGGGAGAATCCTTTTAGCTAATGGAATAGACCCTTGTGACATATGTGGGAGACCCACAGGATTTGAGAGGATGTTGTATCAGAAGAAACACTTCCAGCTTAACTGAAAAGGAAAAAGGCAGAACACAGTGGAAAAAAGGTTGCCAGACTTTCAAAACTCTATTGGGAAGGAAGAACTCAAACTATCCCTCTTTGCAGAGGATATGATTCTTTATTTAGGGGACCCAAAGAACTCTACTAAGAGACTATTGGAACTCATAGAAGAGTTTGGCAAAGTAGCAGGATATAAAATCAATGCACAAAAATCAATAGCCTTTGTATACACAGGCAATGCCACGGCTGAGGAAGAACTTCTAAGATCAATCCCATTCACAATAGCTACAAAAACAATCAAATACCTTGGAATAAACTTAACCAAGGACATTAAAGATCTGTACGATGAAAATTACAAAACCTTAAAGAAAGAAATAGAAGAGGATACCAAAAAATGGAAAAATCTTCCTTGCTCATGGATTGGAAGAATCAACATCATCAAAATGTCCATTATCCCAAAAGCAATTTACAGATTCAATGCAATACCAATCAAAATACCAAAGGCATTCTTCTCAGATCTGGAAAAAATGATGCTGAAATTCATATGGAGATACAGGAGACCTCGAATAGCTAAAGCAATCTTGTACAACAAAAACAAAGCTAGAGGCATAACAATACCAGATCTCAGGACATACTACAGGGCAGTAGTTATCAAAACAGCATGGTACTGGCCGGCGCCGTGGCTCAACAGGCTAATCCTCCGCCTTGCGGCGCCGGCACACCAGCTTCTAGTCCCGGTCGGGGCACCGATCCTGTCCCGGTTGCCCCTCTTCCAGGCCAGCTCTCTGCTGTGGCCAGGGAGTACAGTGGAGGATGGCCCAAGTGTTTGGGCTCTGCACCCCATGGGAGACCAGGATAAGCACCTGGCTCCTGCCATCGGAACAGCGCGGTGCGCCAGCCGCAGCGCACCTACCGCGGTGGCCATTGGAGGGTGAACCAACGGCAAAAGGAAGACCTTTCTCTCTGTCTCTCTCTCACTGTCCATTCTGCCTGTCAAAAATAAAAATAAAAAAAAATAAAATAAAAACAGCATGGTACTGGTACAGAAACAGGTGGATAGACCAATGGAACAGAATAGAAACACCAGAAATCAACCCAAACATCTACAGCCAACTCATATTTGATCAAGGATCCAAAACCAATCCCTGAAGTAAGGACAGTCTATTCAATAAATGGTGCTGGCAAAACTGGATTTCCACATGCAGAATCATGAAGCAAGATCCCTACCTTTCACCTTACACAAAAAATTCACTCAACATGGATTAAAGACTTAAATCTACGACCTGACACCATCAATTTATTAGAGAGCACTGGAGAAACTCTGCAAGATATAGGTACTGGCAAAGACTTCTTGGAAAATACCCCAGGAGCACAGGCAGTCAAAGCCAAAATTAACTATTGGGATTGCATCAAATTGAGAAGTTTCTGTGGAAGTGAAATGGACACTATGAGAAACAGTGACTTGATCAGATCTTCTGCTGACTGTTGATGTACAATGTAATACTTTATCCATCTTAGTATTTTTTTTTGTTCTAGTACTAATGCTTGAACTCTGTAATTAACACACAATTATTCTTAGGTATTTAAATCTTAACTGAAAAGTGATCCCGGTTAAATATAAGAATGAGAAAAAGAGAGGGAGGAGATGTACAATTGGGGACATGCAAAATCGGACTTGCCCCGAATGATGGAGTTAGAATCGTGCCAGGGGATTCTAATACAATCCCATCAAGATGGCATGTACCAATGCCATCTCACTAGTTCAGGTGATCAATTTCAGTTCACAATTGATCACACTGATAGATCTAAGAGTCAAAGGGATCACACAAATAAGATTAGTGTCTCCTAATACTAACTGATAAAACCAAAAAGGGAGAGAACGATCCAACATGGGAAGGGGTAGACACAGTAGACTCATAGAATGGCAGATGTCCTAAATAGCACTCTGGCCTCAGAATCAGCCCTTAAGGCATTTGGATCTGGCTGAAGAGCTATGAGAGTATTTTAAGCATGGGAAGCCAAGACACTCTGGAAAAAAGAAGAAGAAGAAGAAGAAGGAGAAGGAGAAGGAGAAGGAGAAGGAGAAGGAGAAGGAGAAGGAGAAGGAGAAGAGGAAGAGGAAGAGGAAGAAGAAGAAGAGGAAGAAGAAGAAGAAGAAGAGGAAGAAGAAGAAGAAGAAGAAGAAGAAGAAGAAGAAGAAGAAGAAGAGGAAGAGGAAGAGGAAGAGGAAGAAGAAGAAGAAGAAGAGGAAGAGGAAGAGGAAGAAGACCTAAATGAAGGATCTCAGCGAGTGTGATCCCAGTGGAAAGAACGGGGCCATCAAGGTAGGAGGTACCTTTCTCTGAAGGGAGGAGAGAACTTCCACTTTGACTATGACCCTGTCGGAATAAGATCGAAGTTGGCGAACCCTAAAGGCTTCCATAGCCTCCGCAACTCATGACTAGAGCCTAGGGAGATTACTGACGCCATAAACAAGAGTGTTAAATTGTTAAATCAACATCAAGAGTCACTGTGTACTTACGTCCCATGTGGGATCTGTCCTTAATGGACTGTCCAATGTGAAGTAATGATATAGCTAGTACTGAAACAGTATTTTTACACTTTGTGTTTACGTGTGGGTGCAAACTGATGAAATCTTTACTTAGTATATACTGAATCGATCTTCTGTATATAAAGATAATTGAAAATGAAAAAAAAACTTGGTGTTAAATTGGAAATTACATAGAAAATTAATCATTTTTTTAAAAAAATATCATGTAGGATCTCTGTCATTAATGTGCTGTACACTGTTATTTAATGCTATAACTAGTACTCCAACAGTATTTTTTCACTTTGTGTTGCTATGTGAGGGCAGACTGTTGAAATCTTTATATACACTAAACTGATTTTCCGTATATAAAGAGAATTGAAAATGAATCTTGATGTGAATGGAAGGGGAGAGCGAGCAGGAAAGGGGAGGGTTGCGGGTGGGAGGGAAGTTATGGGGGGGGGGGAGCCATTGTAATCCATAAGCTGTACTTTGGAAATTTATATTCATTAAATAAAAGATTAAAAAAAAAGAAATGAACTTAGAACTATGCAGCCGCTGACATGTGCCACTTTTCAATAGCAAGGTAGAATTACTCTGAGGCTAGTGATGCAGGAGCAGAGGCAGGGGCCACCAGAGCAGCCATGGGTGCGGAGGCTGAGCCATGAAGCGAGTGTCCAGAGCGGAGAGCGTCAAACCACAAAGGGTATTCTCAGGCCTTGAAACATAATAGAGTTTGGTCTGTCAGACTCCAACTTTCTTAAAAATAGTGGCCCTTTTACTTTCAATTTCTTTCTCTTGGGAAGTTATTGTATCACCATTATGGAAACATATAATTTGCTTTCAGATTTCACATACAACAATGGAAAAGAATTTTTCCTTAGGATAAATCACATCTAGAATCTCAGTCATACTGACTCAGATGATTGAAAATATGAAATTTAAACTTTTGAGCTGGCATCATTTAGATGATAGTTTTGAACTTGGCATAGCTGCTGTAAAAGGTTCAAACTTTGGGGGATGTGTGGCTAGGATGAACATATTTTACATATTGCATGGACTTGAATATTTAGAGTGCCAAAAAGTGAGCTGTTATGTGTTGAATTTTCTCCTCCAAAATTTATATTCTCATTTCTTTCCTTACCCATTTTATGGTGATCTCATCCATTCTTTTTTTAAAAAAAAATTTGCAAGATTTATTTTATTTATTTGAAAGGCAGAGTTACTTTTAGCGAGATCTTCCATATGCTGGATCATTCCCCAAATGACCACAATGGACAGTGCTGCGCCTGCCCATAACCAGAGACTAGGAGCCTCATCTGGCTCTCCCACATGGGTGCAGGAGCCCAAGCACTTGTACCATCCTGCTCTGCTTCCCCAGGTGCATTATGAGAGCTGGATCGAAAGTGAAGCATCCAGGATCCAAACCAGCACTCATCGCTGAGAGGGACCAGTGTTAATTGTTCTGGGTTAAGCCACCATCTGCAATGCTGGCATCCCTTATGAGCGCCTAACCTGAGCTTTATATATGTAGATGCAACTGCCTATTCGATATCCTCACTTGCCTAAAATAGGCTACTTAATTCTCACTTCCCACCTTTAGTCTCCCTAAACAGCTAAATGCAACTCCATCCTTCTAGTACCCCCAAATTAATTTTTTTTAAATGGCTCTATCTTCCCTCGTTCTCCACATCTAATTTGTCAACAATCCCTTTTTTCTTTGGTTACAAAATATATTCTGAATCTGTAAATTTTTACAGTCTGTGTTATATCTTCATTCAAGTGCACACAATCTCCTAATTGTATTATTGCAAAAGCCTCCTAAATGTTTCTGCTTTGTCCTCCCTAGGGCACATTCTCATGACAGTATGTAAACTGATGTTGCCAAAATGTTGATCAGATCATCTCATACTCCTGCAAAAAACCTTTAAATGTCTTTCTATCTCATCACAAGTGAAGGCAGAAATCATTCAAGTGACCCAGGAATGACCGATGCACTCCCACACACTCTGACTTCCTCTCCTCCTACTTTTCTTGTATAGCTGCTTCCTTAATGATACCGAAAATACTAGGTAGTGTTCCTCTTAAGGCTCTTAGCAATTGTTCCTTACTCTATTGGCTATCTTCTCCAAAGACTCTAACACGACTCATTCTCTCACCTCTTTCTTAACTTCATTCTAAATTCACAATATAAGTGCGGCATCCCTTGTTTATATAAAGAGGGGAAGTTATACCCCCCAACTCCATTTTTTTTTTCTCTCGGAGATACTTTCTCCTTAAAATGAATTACCTGCATGGATTCAAACTGATGTATATTTTGCTGACGATTAACTTTGACAAACATACTCCTACACAAACACACAACATCCACAACACACACACAGTCCTAGGCATTGTGGAAGGCTGTGATTTCTATTTACTTTATCCAGTCTATACTTGCTGCACCTAAAGTAGTGCCTGCCACAGAGCCAGGGCTCAATATGTGTTGTTGATCAAATTAATTAATTAATAAAATAAGTAGAAGAAGCAAATTAATCTCTTTTTTTTTCTGGAAAGACCTACTATTCTGAAAAATTATTTCTCTATTACCTCTTCTAGCCCCAAAGCCTTTTAATTTCACATGTATTGCTTAACTTGTGAATTCATATTCTTTAGCTCTTAAATTACAGTTACTGATTCTTTTTCTCTTAAACAAACCACAGTGAGATGCAAACAAAAACTCATTTACTTCAAGAAATAAAATAATACTCTTGCTCAATGAAAATAACTGACATTTGTTTTGAGCACTTTCTAAATCCCAGGTGCTGCTCTAAGTGCTTTATAATTATCAACAATCAAATCCTCACAACCTTGAGGAAAGTCAGATAGCTATTAAATGGTAGAGCCTGGCTTCAAATACACAAAGGCCAGCGTAGTTAGCACCATCATTTTAGCACCTCTTTATTTTTAAGATATAGAAAGTATTATTATTCTAATCTTAAAGATGAGGAAAACTCCCACTTTCATAAACCAAATAAATATAACCCAAGCTGAATCGAGACTTTTTTTTTTCCACAGTGTATACCAACTCTTACTACATTATTCCCTAGGAAAACATGAACACTATACTGCACTTTTGTCTAGATAAATCCATCATCTATGGATCCATCTATCTGTTGTTCCAGGTAGTCATCCTATATTTACTGAGCATCTATTATGGCAGCAGACTCAATGCTTGCTGCTGGAAATTCAAAAATGAACAGAACAGAATTCCCACCTTCTGAGTGTCCGTAATATAAGATGGCTATATCTGTGGTGTGGGGTGAGGAGGGGAAACTTGGGAAGTTAAGGACATGACAAATGCTCAAGCATCTAAGTAAGTGATTTATCATAACAGCACATTTTGGTGCCCAACAGACTTATTCACTTTATAGTTCTCCTATAGTGTTTAATTCTTTTTTACATAAGCAGTTATACAAATAACACATTTTGCAAAAGACTAGCTGCCTTTTGATACTTACAGATCAAGGATTAACATTAAAAGGGAACAAGACAGTAACTAGGAAAAACAATATATCATTTTTATTTCTTGTTAAAAAAAATAATGCCTAACTGGAAACCAGAGCAGATTTCTGAGAAACTGCATTTTCAAGTCCTGAGTACATCTATTTTCAGAGCATTTGCACTCATGGAAAATCAGCTGCCTTTCTTTAGTAGCCTCTGAGAATGGAGATTATAAATATAGTAGAATGACAAGATTCCAATGAAAAGAAAAACAAATAAATAATTCCTCTTCATCTTAGGGCCAGTAAACAGTTGACATAAAACTGTGCAATTATAGATCTTCCGATATTTTGGAATTCTTCTAAATGTTTATGTTTTTGCAAGGGTCACGAGTAGAACAGGAATTACATATGCTATCCTACTCCATAATCGTATTGAGGCAGTGTAATTTCTAATACTGTCCTACAGTGGGTGAAATGTGGAGGCTCACCATCTGTCATCAATAATGCTGTCAAGAAGATTTGGAAAGCACTTGATCGGTTTTTGGCAGCACGCTCTCTGTTAAAATATTGTTGGAGGCAAACCTGGGAAGTCCTGATGCATTTAAAGGAGACACAAATGTCTCAGCACATGGGAGGCCTGATATTGGGAGAGCAGAGTGTTTTATTTAGCTAAGGCACAGATTTCAGTGCAAGTCAATAAAGAAGAGAAGGATTGCTGTGTTTGTATATTCAAGCATATACGCTAGGCTCCACAATAGAGTGCTTTTCTGTATTCTTAAAAGCTGGCATTGGGAAGGAGCATCTGTTGAGCATATTAGGAAAAACTCCTTTTGCACTGAAGGAAACACTGGAGCATAAGAGAGATTTGAGGAAAGACAAGATTAACAATTGGGCATAAGGGGATTTGGGAGGAAGATTTTGCCTATCCGCCACAGAAAAAGAGCTTAGGCATAATTATGCTATTTCAGACAGGAGGGTGTTAATATGAGGTCAGAGAAAAAAGGGAGAAAAGTTGGGATGAGGTTGGAGTAGGGACAAAAAGGAGCGACCTGAAAGGGTGAAGAGTCTAATTAAAGGTGAGATGTGGGTCTTTTACAAGAAGGGGTTGATGGTTCTATCTGGGCATGTCTGTCATCCAAGGCTCTGAACAGCAGGCAAACTGAACAATCATGGAGATAAGACAAGCCCCCCACCCCCCGGGGTCTACTGAGCTCTGCTTTCAGTGGGTTTCTGGGTTTGTTTCTCAAGTCCTCTGGAAGTTGTGAAAATTCATCAGGTGCATCTGCATTATCAGCAAGCCTAGCAAGTACCCTGGCATAGAGATTTCAAAACAAACTGATTTTTCCGAAAAGAAATCCTGCCAGTGAGGGCAAAAAGTTAATCTTCGGTTATCATATTGTACCAATGCAGTGTGATTATAAACAATTTTAGTGAAAATATTAGGGTTCCTTTTTAGTGGAGGAAAAGATAAGGTATGATAGAAAAATATACTATGTCACCAGTATTCCTCCATGCATAAAAGTTGTGTGAGAAATTATTTAGACTTACTAAAAAAAAGCCTTTGATTATAATGTAATTTTAAAATGTTATTTCAAAAATTGAAAGAAAAGGAAAGAAGGGACAGGAGGGAGGGAGAGACAGAGAGAGAAAGTTTTATTAAATTCTTAAATGTTATCTCTGAACTACATGGAATCTGTTCTCTTTGTATTAATATCGCATTCACATGAAAATTGAAAAAAAAAAACTTGGACTAAAGCAAAGGATCCTGATATTAAATAAAATAAAAAGCAACCACCACCATCACCCTTTTTTGGTTAATTGTGAAATGCATGCAAGTCAAGTCAGTGCTTCATTTTATTTGCTCTGCTGTAAAATGAGGATCACATGAATTTCAGCAGATTGTAGTGAGGATGTCCTATGAGAAGTGAAAAAACAGCAAATATTTAATTCAAGTTAAAACTCAATTTGAATGTTCTTAAATAGCACACATATGCATATACATACATAAATGTACATATATAGGTAATGATTATCCTTTAAATGAGGCATCTTCTTTCCTGGAAATTTACAAGAAAGAGATAAACACTCATCAATCTGTGTTGATTTAATGAAGCCTGATTGGAAGACAGAAGATGACTTAAATTAGTTCTGGTACATGAGACCTTCTAGTTGACATTGCTTTATTCTCAGCTTATCATTTATACTTATGCGTATATGCCTTTTAGAGAGTTACTAATGCATTTTAGGGAAGTGTGTATGTATTTCTTGACCCATTTGTAAATCAGGAATTCTTTTGCCGCTGATAAAAAGAATGGAGATTGTTTCATCTATGTCTTTCAACTGCATTTGATTGCCAAATTATTAGTAATGATCTAAAGACCGAACTATATGAGAACAGAGGGAAAGTGTTCCCATCATCAATCTTTCACAAACTCAAAGGGAGAGAAAAAGAATGTTTTCTTTCAACATTAGCGTATGCCTCGGGGACAAGATGCTTTATCAAGAAAAGGCAAGACAAATTTAATACTGCTAGTGAGAAACAGAAAGTAATGAGGAAAAAGCAATGTCTGATGGGATCTGTGGGCGAAACACACCCATGCATTCTTCCCTACCCGAGTGCCTCCCCTTTCTTTTCACATAATTTTGAAACACCTTCTTAAATAATGAGAAGGGAGTGTGCTAAGAAATAAAGATTGATTTTATGCTTGCTTTAGATTAAGGGTTAATACACCCACAAGACTCACAAAAGAAATCCACAAGTTCCCCAAAATCACTTGGTACACTGCCAACCGAAATAAAAATTGCTCCGTGATTTATTTTTCAAACTACTGTTTTCTTTGAAAGGTAAGGGAAACAGCGTTTGCTCTAATTATGTACGTACTTCCAAATGTTATAAATAAAGACAGAATTCTAGCAATGGCTTGGCAAGGAAGAATAGTTAACAAACTCAAAAACAACATTTGTATTCCCTGAAGTAATTACTTAATGCCTTCTGTCTTGATTATAGCTTTAGTAAATGAAAATATCTTTCATTTTTACCAGTATATTTGAACTTTTCACATTTCTTATGTCCTAGCATCAAAGTAGACAGTTTTGTTTAAATAATAAATATTTAAAGAACATCAACCTGGGAATAGGCTTAAAATATCACTACAACAAACAGTATAAACCATTCAAAATAGTGAAATAGTTGAATTTTACCATAATGAGTATATTTATTTATTTATATATATGGATTATAGCCAATTTTGAGACTGTAGGAGCTGAAGGCAAGCAAACATAATTCATATTTTTCTCAGTAGTTAATTAACAAGGGGAAATGAGTGAACTGAAGCAATTAGACCAACAGGAGAAGCTTCTTATACATGACAGCTGACATGCAGTGAGCTCCTACTGTGTGCCAGGCATGTTATAAGCACTTTGCATGTTTTCATCGCTTTAATCCTCACAGCAATCATATCAGAGAAATTCATTAACCCTATTCTAAAATGAATTCACAGAAAAACAAGAGAGCAGTAACTTGATCAGGGTTCCTTTGCTGCTGGAACCAGCCTAGAATTTTTTTGGCTCATGGTGACTGCATGGTTGCTGGGCCACAAATACACCTTCACAGAGGTGTCCACATTCAAGCTTCCGCATTTTAGTCACAATTTGTTGTGTTTTATTGTGTTTTTAGAAGCTTTTGTGTAAAGACAGAATCAATGAAATGTTGCAGGTGAGCAGTATTTTTGACTGTTGTATTAGAATTACCCAGAGAAACAAAGCAAATTGTATGGGCTTGTGTATAGAAAGATTTATCCAAAAGCATGGACTCATGCATTTGTGGAGGCTGCCAAGTCCAAAATCTGGAGGGAAGATCAACAGTCTGAGATCTAGGGAAGAATTATAGTGGGAGTTCAAATACAGTCTACCAGCAAACTCCCTGTTTTTCTAGGAAGGTCAGTCTTTTCCAGTCAAGTCCTTCAACTGATTAGATAAGCCCATTAAAATTATGAAGCTCCTTCTGCTTTTTGAAAAAAACTCCTGTGCTGGTCCAAAGCCAGGAGCCAGGAGCTTCCTCCTGGTCTCCCATGCGGGTGCAGGGGCCCAAGCACTTGGGCCATCCTCCACTGCCTTCCCGGGCCACAGCAGAGAGCTGGACTGGAAGAGGGGCAACCGGGACAGAATCCCATATGGGATGCCGGCACCACAGGTGGAGGAATAACCAAGTGAGACACGATGCTGGCCCCTGACCAACTATATTGGTACGATGTCCCAGCCAAGTTGACACATAAAATTAGCCATCACAAGTGTCACAGGTGTGTGCACTATTGTTTCTTATGACAAGAAACAAATTAACAAACCCCCGCTTAACTCTTTTCAAGGCAGTGTGTTAGATAGCTGGACTGCAAAAAAGTCAGATGTTTCAAGGTTCTAACCATCTAAGTGGAGACAGAAGAACCAGGGAAAGATAAATATGCACACAATCAACTGTGTTGCAGTTCTTTTGAACCAAAATATCTTTAACTGTTTTTACATAAATTTTTGAAATATCCATATCCATATACTTTCTCATGCCAACCCCAAGAGCCGGAAAATAATTTCTAAGAGGAAGTGGTGCTTGAAGCCCATGAAGGAAGAATAAAATTCCCCCAGGATAAAAAGCAGCAGACCAAAAATAGGAAGCCGAAACCATTGATAAGGTTTTAAGGATGTGTATAAAATCTAGGGAAATCAGAGCACAGCATTTTTGATGGAGCTAGAAAGATTCGGACAACTTTAAGATTCACGTTATAAATATTAGGCTTTATTCTGAAGCTAAAGGGAAATTATTGAAGTTTCCATCCCTGGGAACGGCATTATCATAGACCAGTCTGAGAAATATGTTATTAATTTCAGAAAGAAAAAATAAAATAGAAAGATTATGTGAGGGAACAAAGAAACTATTTAGGAGAAATTATCACTGGAATCAAGACAGTAAAAATGAAAGAAAAGACTCAAAGATGATTTTTAAATTAAAATTAACACACAATTAATTATGTATTAATATAAGGGAGAAGGAAATCTTTCATTCACTATTGAGTCCCTGTCATCTGTTTGACCCTCCACCAAAATAGAACTGGACTCCAAAGAGTGTGACGAATATAACAGTGAAAAATTTAACATGGCAGACAGGAGTCAAATAGGACCATATAGAGGAAGTGACATCTGTGCTGAGTTGCGATGGTTGACCAATAACATGAGCTGAATGCTGATAATATTCCAAGCAGAAAAGCAGAATTCAGAGAAGACTTAGGTGTGGGACAAAACTCATGTTCTGAAGTCACAGGTAATCAGAAATATAAAAAGCATAGGAAAAGAATAAGGAAAGGAAGAGAAGCCAGGTTAAGGAAGAAACTTATCTGTGTTTTATTAATCAGAGACTTGGTATGGTCAAAGAGTTCTGATGGAACCATAAGAGATGAGTTGACTAGGAAAATTTGCTGGGGGTATGATAACAAATTATCACAAATTTTGTGATTTAAGCCAAAAGAAATGTGCTCAAAGTGTCAGCAGGGCCATACTATCCCATGAAGGCCCCAGGGGGAGAATATGTACCCATTGCAGGTCTGGCAGCCCCTACCATTCCTTGTCTCTCTGAAGCATCACTCCCATCTCTGTCCATCTTCACATAACCTTTACTGCTGTGTCTCTGCATGTCCTTTTCTGTAGAGCTCACTGGATCTAAGGCCCTCCCTAATTCAGTATAACTTCATCTTGTTCCTTAGCTTAAGATCATCTGCAAAGACTATTTTCAAATAAGGTCAAATTCTGAAGTTCTGAGTAGATGCACATTCTTGTGAGATATTATTCAACAGGAGATCATTGCGATAATACAGGCAAGGGATGATAAGATCTGAGATAAAACAGAGCAGAGGGGATAAAAATCACTAACCTACTTACTGATTTATCTACAGGGACTTACCCTACTTAATTTTGTATCAATTTCTTGCTGTATACAGTTGCAAACAGGGAAATATAGGTACAGAGAAATGAGGCTACTTGGCCAAAGTCACACAGCTGGCATGTGATGGAGCCAAAATTCAAAACCACAATCTAACTGCAGAAGCTGCTCACTTAAGCGTCCATCATTCCAGCATTTTCCCTGAAAGTGCTGGGAGTGTGAATGGTGTTTATTTCTTTTCTTATATACCTCTTTAGCACTTTGTAACATATTCTACATTAATTTTATAATAACAAAGATTCAAGAAGTATATATTTTTAAATTAAAAAATTAATTTGAGAAGCAGAAACAGGGATGCTACAGAGAACTCCTTTCTTCTGGTTCTCTCCAAATGCCCATGTTGCCAGGGAGGGCTGAGGACAGGAACCAGGAACTCAATCCCACATGGTTATCAGGAACCCAACTACTTGGCTGTCGCCTCCCAGAATCTACATCAGCAGGAAGCAAGGGTCAGGAGCCAGAGTTGGGAGTCAAACTCAGCCACTCTTCACTGTGAGACCAAATTGCTTCCACCCAGGAATATATTTTTAAAGTAAAGGGTGCTAAAGAGTGTACATGGATAGAACAGAAAATTGGACTAACATAACATTTATAGAAAGTAATGGAGTTTTTTTCTTAGGGTTGCATATCTGTTTGAGAGCTAAGAAGAATACAGAGCCAGTGGAGATGAAGGAATCACAGATAACAGGAAGGAAAATGTATGTTATGGATTTTGATATTTGGTAATGGTTTGTGCAGGACAAAGTAGAAGAACATTCTAGATTGAATGGGAGAATTCAGAGAAGCACAAGGGTTTGAAAGAGCCTGGCTGTTCCAAGGATTACCAGGAGCTGGGTGTATAAACAAAAGAGATGAAAATAAGAAAATGGATGATTAGCCTTGCAAAGGGATAAGGGCAACATCAAAACAAAGAAACTGTGTAAAGTTCGTGTAAGATCTAAATTTTTAGATGGATAGATAGAAATTGAGGAAATTATTACTAGGGAGACAGGAGCCCTGTGTTCGAGAGAAACACACACACACACAAATGAGAAGTTCATGTGGTTAAATGAGGGGAAGAGCATAGATAACTTGAAAGCAACCCAGCATTTTCACATCAAATTCCTACCACATGCCTAGGAATCTTCCTGTCCCACCACATTATAGGGGAAGTTCCACACCCAGGAATCTTCCTGTCTGATAACACTTTATGGGGGCCCCTGCTCTGGGAAGCTTCCCCCCTGTTAACATTCCAGAGAGGAGGAGGGGAGTAGTTGGTGGGAAGATAGTGCCAGTACCCACAAAATCGTCAGTCTAAATGCACATGGGGCACTCAGTTTTTAGCTGAGCTGCCCACCTGGTCTGTCAGGTGTATGCCTTCATTTAACTGCACTAATTTGCTTACCACAGATCTGTCAATCATCTGAATTCTTTTCTTAGGAGGAGACAAAGAACGATCATTGATCATCTTTCCAGCTGTGCTGGTAAAGTTATTAGCCATTGGTCTGCCTTCCCTGGGAAAGATTAGGGACTTTCCCAGCAGCTTCCAAGAGTCAATTCTGCTCTAACAGGGATTAGTTCACTTCTATGCAGGTTCCCCAACCAGATTATAGGTGCCCTCAAGGTAGAAGTTCTGCCTTCTTCGCCCCAGAGACCTGATGCTTAAAACACAGTCTAGAACAAAATAATTGCTATTAATTATAAAAGCATGGGGTGGAATTTCTCCAACCAATATCAGTTTACAGATAAAATGAGGCAGACCTAGTTTCCTGGCTCTCACTCTCGGATGCTGAATTGAACTCCTAGCTAAAAGTATTCAGATTATAGGAGTCATGAAGTGCTCCAAGAAAGTAGGCTTGATATCTACAGAAGCTTTAGGTTCAACAAGTATTCCTGCCACTGTTCTCAAGGCAAAAGGCTGGGCTAACATTTCTTGATATTTGATCACCAACTGTGTTTGCAGGCCTACTAAATAGGATGACTAGTCTAATTTGATTTTCTGCTTCTTTTCCCCTGTACCATAGAATCAGTTTCAAGAGAAACATGAAACTCTATCCGATGCACCTGTATCCAATTCCACTGCCACCAATCTTGCTAGAAATGGTTGAAAGGGCCAAAATAATATTTGATTGCAATATTGATTTGTCATGAAGTCAACACAGGCAGCTTTATTTATATTGTTTTGTGGCAGGAATGGGGACAGAGGCACATTAGTCAAATAGTTTTATTGTTCTTTTTTTCAACTGAAGAGATGAAACCACCAATATAATCACCCTAGGGTGCACTGGAAAGGGAGCTTAAATAGAGAAACGGAATTCTGAGCATTCTCTGCTACACAGTTTAGCTTATTTCAAAGGCAATTGTGAGTTCAATATCTACTTAAACTGTAGACCATGACCTTCTGAACAATGTGGAATCCTTTTATTGAATGTTTTGTTTCAGAATAGTTTTATATTTACTAAACAAAAAAAGTGAAATGGTACAGTGTCCCCATGTACCCTGTACTCAGCTTTCCTTATTATTCATATCGCATACTAGTACATTTGTCACAATTAATGAACCACATTCAGGTTCCCCAGATTTTATCTGCATTGCCTCTATCCCTCCCATGCCTCCCAGCCTGTAGTGTTCAGTGTTTTGTGTTCAGATTGTTTTTTTTTTCTTCTAGCTCCACATTTGAAAGAGAACATATAGTATATGTCATTCTGTGTCTGAATTATTTCACTTAATAAGATGTTCTCCTGTTCCATCCATTTTACTACAAATGCCAGGATTTCATTCTTTTTGATGGCTGAATAGTATTTATTGTGAACATAAAACATGTTTTCTTTATCAGCCCATCTGATGATAGACACCCTGGTTGATTGCATAACTTGGCTATTGTGAACAGGACTGCAATAAGCACTGTAGAGCAGGTACGTCTTTGATGAAATGGTTTTATGGATTGCTGGATCAAACGGAAGATCTATTTCTCGTTTTTAAAGCAATCTCCATACTGTTTTCCATAGCATCTTTACTAATCTACATTTCCACCAACAGTGTATAAGAGTTCCCCTTTCTCACTTCCTTGCCAGCATCTACTACTCTCAGTCTTTATTATGATAGCCATTCTAACAGGTGTGAGGTGATATTTTATTGTGGTTTTGATTTTCATTTTCCTGATGGCTAATGATATTGAGCATTTTCTCATATACTCGTTGGCCATTTGTATTTCTTCTTTGAAGAATTGTCTGTTTAGGTCTTTTGCCCAATGCTTAATTGGACTTGTTAATTTTGTTGTTTTGTTGGGAATTTTTCATATAGGTTAAGGTATTATTTTCTAGTAAATAGCCACAAAAGCTTTCTGCTAGTAATGGTTCATAATGTTTGACTTAATCTGAACTGGTAACCAAGGCCTTGACTCTCAATTCTAAGACTTTATGGGAAGTTCTATAAAAGATATTCCAATTACACAGACCACTTGAAGAGTGTGTTACAATGCACCTCCAGGAATGCTTGCTTCTAAGGCTTAAGAAGTCCCCGAGATAGAGCAGTGTCTTGAGCATGCCATGACTCCATATCAGGTGTATATGAATCCATCTCCAAAAATAAATTCAATTTCTTAAAATTGCAATGTCATTAGAAAAAAATCAGTGTATTCTAGACCTACAGCACTGATTTATGCCTCTTTTCTTTTTCAAAAAGCTGGAGGTGAGTGGGGCTGAGCAGGGAGGGTTTAACTCTGGAATTGCACCCAATTCCCAGCTGTCACATTTGTTTCTTTCTCAGTCTGAATTCTGTGGCCAGTGGTAAAAGGTACAGTCAACCCATCCTAAATAACTGATGCTGAAACATTTATTACACCTTGCTCCTTAAATTATGAAAATGACAAGTACATAAAATATCCTAAGCAAGCGCCTCTGTGATTTACTTAGCAAGCATCCTGAGCTAAGTAAGGAGCTGAATGAGTTCTACTGCTGAGTTATACACATATCAAAATTTAATTAAGTTTCTGACTTAACCTTCCCCTGGTTTCATTGATTAGGGAAGTCAGAGGTGGACCATGTCATTCTCAAGAAGGCTATGCAATTGTGAAATCACACACACACACACACATATGTGTGTATATATGTGTGTGTGTGTGTGTGTATACACATTTATCCACAGTGTTCTTTTCAAGTCTCATTAGATTATTATGGGTGTTACAGCTGTGCTAATCTTTTTCTAAGAAATGAACTTTTAAAATTGCACATTTTTAAAGTGACTTCTAGAGTTACCATGGCAGCTTCATTATAATCCACAGAGATGAACATTATCACAGCTATGCCTGATCTACCCAGGGCTGTCAGGAAATGAGAATTCCGCCTAAAGAGCGTTCTCTGGTAGGATTCATAAAACTTGCTAGATCAAGTGCAGAGACTTTTGGTTTCACGGTTTTAAATGAAAAGCTTTCTATCATGTACTGCACCTATCTCAGTTTCCTTAAATGTGTTCTTTTTTGATTTATTTAAAATTTTAATTAGTTTTTAGCAGATTCAATATAGTTCATAGATACAATTCTAAGAATACAGTGCACAGCTTATTGTATCTAGAGGTTCACATAGTGATTATTTTCATCTTCATTTTCATCTCAGTTTGTCAGCAGCTTGTGATGATCTGGGACACTAAGGGTCATTTCAGAGCCTGAGTTAGTAGATTTTACTGCATACTTCTCAATTAGGATAGAGTTATATATTCATGCCACCTAGACAGTCCAGATCCCTAGCTGGGTTCTTGGCGATCATAAATGCCAGATGGGTACTGAAATTCATTGCAATTGGTCCTGGATCGTCTTTCCAGAAACCCAGGATTGATGTATCTTATTGGCTTTCTGATTCTCATGGTCTTAGACCACTCTCTGCTCACCGCTTAGATTTATTATGTTCTTTTGGTTATTCCTTAACTTTCCTGGTCTGAGTTCTTTAAGTTTTTCTTTGGATAACAGTGTCTAGGTATGAACAAGGGGCTATAATTTAACATTCTTCCTGGTAAATAGGTCACAGATTCTATTCAATACTTTTACACCTCAGTTTTCTCATCTCTAAAATATTTTTTTTTCAGATGGCATGCAATTGCTATGTGGAAGTTATAGTAAAGTATCTAATTCATATAAATGCCTCAATAAATAACAACCAGAGGAAAGAATTTTAAAAGGATTTGGAAAATAAAATTAAAAGCTAGCTTATTTTGGTGAAAAATTCTTGAAACACATGTATAACTCTTTTTCATTATGCACATTTTTGTAAACTTTCAAAAAGGATTTATGTGTCTATTTGAATGGCAAAGTAACATAGAGAGAGGGAAATACAGAGGGAGAACTTCCATCCATTGGTTCACACCCCAAATCTTCAACAGCCAGATCTAGGTCAGGCTGAAACCAAGGGCCATGAACTCCATCAGGGTCTTCCATAAAGGTGGCAGGGGCCCAAGCATTTGAGGCATCTTATCCTGCCTTCCCAAGCACACTAGCAGGAAGCTGGATCAAAAGCAAAGCCACTGGGGCTCAAAGCAGCACTGCTCCGTGAGAAGCTGGCATCACAAGCAGCAGCTTAACACACTGTGCCTCAATGCTAGCCCTTCCATGAACTTTTTGAAGACTTCCTCATATATGAGGAACTTGATAAATATTGTTGATGGAAATTCTTTTGAAATGTTTTGAAGAGTGACTATTTGAGGTATTTAGATTTGCCTCTTCTGTTCCAAGGAGGAGCACTGAAGCTCAGTAGGAGAATAGCAGAAACTCAGTAGGACATGGAGACCTGGGAAAGCAACAGAGAAAAACAAAGCACCTGAGACCCAGCTAATTTGCCTTAGCAGTCAGTTGCTGCATGAAGGATCCCAAAGCACAGCAGACTAGGAGCTCAGTAAGGACAGCTGCCTGGACAGCTCATAAGAGCTCCAATTCAATTCCCTGCTGTTCCATTTCTAATCCAGCTCCCTGTTAATACTCCTAGGAAAACTGCAGAAGATGGCCCAAGTACTTGGGTCCCCGCCATCCACATGGGAAACCTAGATGGAATTCCATGCTTCTAGTTTCTGCCTGGCCCAGTCCTGGCTATTGCAACCACTTGGGGAGTTAATCAGAGGATGGAAAAATCTCTCTCTCTCTCTCCATGTAAATCTGTCAAATAAGTAAAATAAATCTTGTAAAAAAATTAAAAGTAATAAAAGCAATATATCTTCTAGATGCACAAAAATCAATGTAAGGACACAGAGGTACAAAATACCAAGGTAATATCTTGCTCAAAAGGAACAAAATAATGCTTTAGTATCAAACTATAAAAAAAACGAGATTTGCCCTAATACATGATAAGTAATTCAAAAGAATGATTATGGATATACTCAAAGATATACAAGAGAATACAGTTAAATAAAATTAGGAAAGCAAGGCTTGATATGAATGAGAAATTCAGCAAAGAGATAAAACTCTGGGAAAAGAAACAAATAAAAAGCTTATAAATGAAAAACTCAGCAAGTCAAATAAAAAATTTAAATGAAAGTCTCAACAACAGACTAGATAAGGTAGAAGGAAGTATATATGAACTTACAAATGGTGTTTTAAAATATCTAAGTCAGATCAAAAATAGAAAAAGAGTAAGAAAAACACATCATCTAGTCTCTGATATTTTGGAAGGACATTATCAAATTAACTTATATGCAGATAATATGAATTCCTGAAAGAAAGGAGAAAAATATAGGCCCATACACACACAAAAAGCCTATTCCATAAAATAATAACAGAAAACTTCCCAAATCTGGAGAAAGATGTAAGCACCCAAATACAGGAGGCCCAAATGATCCCAGACAGAAATATCCAGAATAAAAGTCTCATCACAACACAATATCTTTAAACTCAGAAGAAATCATGTAGACCAGGAGATATATGCCAAGTTATGAAAGAAAAGAACTGCCATTTGAGAATAATTTACCCAGCAAAAGTATCTTTTATAAATGCAAGAGAAACAAGGACTTGTCAAGACGAGCAAAAACTGAAAGAATTCATTCCCACTAAGCCAGCTTTATAAAAGATGTTTAAGGGTGCCATACATACTGAAACAAAGAAAAATAATTTCTGCTTTAAAATGTTTTTAAAAGTATAAAACCAACTAGAAAGGGACAAAGGATATTTAAAAATACAAAGAATGAATATTAAAGAAAAAGTTACAAGACTAAACTGTTCCCTATTGTTAATAACTCTGAATGCAAACATACTACATTAGCCAGTTGAACACTCCTGAATGGATGAAAAAAAGATCCAATGATATCTTGCCTAAAAGAAACTCACTTCATCAGTAAAGATGCACAGATAATGCAAATATTGTAAAAGGTATTCAATGCAAACTGAAACCAAAAGAAAACAGGAGTGGCTATACTGATAATCAGACAAAATAGACTTTAAGATAAAAGCTGTAAAAAGAGACAAAGATGGTTACTGCACAATGACCAATGGATCAATTCAACAAGATATGATTATTATAAATGCATGTGAACATAAAGCTGGAGGTCCCAATTTTATCAAAGCAAACAATATTAGATCTAATGGAGAGGTAAGCTTCAATACAATAATAGAGGGCTTCAACATCCAATTTTCATCAATGGACAAATCACCGAGACAAAAACAATCAACCAATAAACATTGGCGTTCAGCTTCATTATAGACCAAACAGGGCTAAATGATAGTTTTAGAACAATACATCCTACAGCTGCAGACTGTACATTCTTATAATCAGTGCATGAAATATTCCCAAAGATAGAACAGATATTAAGCCACAAAACAAGTCTTAAATAAAAAAAAAAACCCTGAAATTATATCATGTATATTTTCTGGCTACAATGGAATACAATTAGAAATCAACAAAAAAAAATTTTAGAAAGTATACAGGAGAATAAATAATATTCTCCTGAGTGAAAAATGGTTTATTGAAGATATCACAAAGAAAGTTTTAAAAAATCCTTTGAAACTAATGAAAATGCAAACACAACATACCAAAACTTATGGGGGCACAGTAAAAGCTGCAGTAAGAGGAAAGTTTATAGCAGCATAACAATTTACCTCAAGGAAGATCATATGAAAACTAGAATAATCAAGTTCAAAATCAGTTGAAGGAAAGAAATAACAAAAATTAGAATAACAAAGAATTTGGTTTTGGCAAAGATAAATAAAATTGATCAATCTTTAGCTAATAAGAAACAAAAAAGAGCTATCACAGAGATATAGATGATAATTAAAAACTATTGTGAACAATTATATACCAACAAATTAGAAAACCAAGAAGAAATGGATAAATTTCTGGATATTTATATATACCAAAATTGAACTCTGGAGATATAGAACACCTGAACAGATCAATCAGTAAAGAGACTGAACCAATAATAAATCACTAAACAAAGAAAAGTCCAGGACCAGATATTTTCACTTTCAAATTCTACCAGACTTTTAAGAAAGAACACCAATTATTCTCAAGCTATTCAAAAAAAAAATTAAAAGGGCTGAAATTCTTCCAAACTTTATTAAAAAACCAAAGACACAATAAAAAAAAAAAGGAGACTGTAAACCGATATCCCTCATGAATATAGAGGCAAAAATTCTCAATAAACTACAAGCAAAATTGATTTCAACAATACATGAAAAAGATCATTCACCCTGGCCAAGTAGGATTTATCTCAAGGATCCAAGGATGGTTCATCATAGAAAAATCAGTAAGTGTAATACATTGCATCATCAGAATGAAGGATAAAAAAGCCATAGGATCATCACAATAGATGCAGAAAAAGCATTTGATAAAATTAAAAACCATTCATGTAAAAAAAAAAACTTTAGAAAATCAGGTATACAAGCAACACACTTCAACATAATAAAAGCTATATTGAAGGAAAAAATCTGAAAGCATTTCCTCTAAGGTCTAGAACCAGACATGGATGTCTACTCTCACCTCTCAATATACTACTGGAAGTATTAATGAGTGCTGTTAGATGACAGAATGAAATAAAAGCACACATAGGGAAAGAGGAAATCAAACTATTTCTGTTTGAAGACAAAATGGTTCTGTATAGAGAGAAATTGAAGGACTCCACCAAGAGAGTAAAGTCACGGGATTCAAAATCAACATGCCAGAATCAGTAGCATTTCCTATGACAATAAGGAACTTGCAGAAAAAGAAATTATAACATCAGTCCCATCCACAATAACTACCAAAAAGTAAAATATCTTGGAATATTTTAATTAAGGATGTGAAAGAGCTCCACAATGAAAATTACAGAAAACTAGTAAAAGAAAACAGAAGAAGAGACACAAAAATAAAAGACTTCCCATGTTCATGGATTAAAAGACAACATCATCAAAATGTTCATGTTACCCAGAAAGATTTATAGATTTTACACAATCTCCATCATCAAAATGTTCATGTTACCCAGAAAGATTTATAGATTTTACACAATCTCCATCAAAATACCAATGATATTCTTCACAGAATTGAAAAACAAAACTAAACTTCAGATGGAAACAATTAAGACCTCAAAAAAGCTAGAGTTATCACAATACCAGATTTTTAGAGATGCTACAAGCAAAATAGCATGGTACTGATATAAAAACAGAGACATAGACAAATAAAACCATCTAAAATTCCCAGAAATGAATTTGCACATATACAGCCAACTTTTCTTTGACAGAAGAGTAGAAATATACTCTAGAGAAGAGACAATCTATTCAATACATAGAGCTGAAAAATGTGGTATCTATATGCAGGAGCCTGAGGGTTACCAAAGCCCTATAGTTTTCACTCTATAAAAATCAATTCAAAATAGAGCAGAGGTTGAAACATAAAACCTGAAACTAAATAAAAGCAGTGTAAATATTTCAAGACATTGGCCTAGGTAACTATTGTTTTAATAAGACCCCAAAAGTACAGGTAATAAAAGCAAAAATAGATAATTGATGCTGTTTCAAATTAAGAAGCTTCTTCACAACAGAAGAAATTATCAAAGAGTGGCTGGCGTCGTGGCTCAATAGGCTAATCCTCCACCTGCGGCGCCGGCACCCCAGGTTCTAGTCCCGGTCGGGGCGCTGGATTCTGTCCCGGTTGCTCCTCTTCCAGTCCAACTCTCTGCTGTGGCCCAGGAGTGCAGTGGAGGATGGCCCAAGTGCTTGGGCCTGTACCCGCATGGGAGAACAGGAGAAGCTCCTGGCTTCGGATCAGCGCAGTACACTGGCTGGCGCACTGCAGCCGCAGCGGCCATTGGGGGGTGAACCAACGGAAAAGGAAGACCTTTCTCTCTGTCTCTCTCTCTCTCACTGTCCACTCTGCCTGTCAAAAAAAAAAAATTATCAAAGAGTGGAAAAACAATTTAAAGAATGGGAGAAAATATCAGCAACCTACTCATCTGACAAAAGATTAATATCCAGAATATATAGAGAACTTAAAAAACTCAACAACAAAAATACAATAAATATGGGAAAAGGATTTGAATAGAAATTTCTCAAATTTATGTGTCAAGAGACACATAAAAAATGCCGAATATTGACAGCTATCAGAGAATTGCAAATCAAAACAACAATGATGTATAATCTCACTCTAGTGAGAACGGCTATTATCAAAAAGTCAAAAATTGGGGCTGGCACCGTGGCTCACTTGGTTAATCCTCCGCCTGTGGTGCTAGCATCCCATTTGGGTGCTGGGTTCTAGTCCCGGCTGCTTCTCTTCCAATCCACCTCTCTGCTGTGGCCCGGGAAGGCAGTGAAGGATGGCCTAAGTGCTTGGGCCCCTGCACCTGCATGGGAGACCAGGAGGAAGCACCTGGCTTCTGGCTTCAGATCCACGCAGCGCCAGCCATGGCGGCCTTTTGGGGGGTGAACCAACGGAAGGAAGACCTTTCTCTCCATCTCTCTTTCTCACTGTCTATAACTCTACCTGTCAAATAAATTTTTTAAAAAAGTCAAAAATTAACAAATGAACAAATGCTGGCACAAGTGAGGAGGAAATAAAATCATTAAATACTTGATATGAGTAGAAACTAGTATAGTCATCATGGAAAACAGTATGGAGTTTACTTAAAAAAGGTGAAAAGTAGATTTACCATATGACCCAGCGATCATTCTTCAGGGTATATATCCAATGAAAACGAAATCAGCATATGAAAGTGATATTTGCACTCCCATTTTTATTGCATCGCTATTCACAAGAGCTGAGATAGAGAATCAACCTGGATATCCATCAATGGATGAATACAAATAGAAAAGTGGTAGAGATGCACACTGAAATATTATTCTGTCATAAAAAAGAGTCATTCTCAGCAAAATGGACCTAACTGGGGATTACTATATTAAGTGAAATGAAGCAGACACAGAAATGGAAATACTTTATTTCTCTCTCATATGTGGAAGTTAAAAATACATGTGTATTTGATCTAAATTTGAAATAGTGATTACTAAAGGCTGGAGAAGTAGGAGAGGGAGATGTGGGGAGGTTGGGTAATTGGTACCAAAATATAGTAGGGTGAATATAATGTGTTCTGGTGTTTTGTTGCATCATGGTGTGACTATAGTTCAGGATGATCTATTATATTCTATATGAAGAACTGGAACAGAGGAGCTAGTAATCTCCAATCACAGAAAATGATAACAGAGCAAAATTTTTCTCCTGCTGTTTGACTTCCCAGATGGCCACAAGGGCTAGGGCTAAGCCAGGCTGAATTCAGGAGCCAGGAACTCTATCCAGATCTAACATGTGGGTGACAGAGACCAAGTACTTAGGGACATCTGCTGCTGCTTTTGTAGGTGCATTACCAGGGAATTGGATCAGAAGCAGAGCAGCTAGGACTGCAGTGCTTCAAAATGGGATGTCAGTGTTCCAAGTTATGGCTTAAAATGTTGTACCTCATAACTAGGACTGAAACAGTATTTTACACTTCATGTTCTGTGTGGTGCAAACTGGATGAAATCTTTACTTAGTATATACTAAATTGATCTTCTGTATATAAAGATAATTGAAAATGAATCTTGATGTGAATGGGATGGGAGAGGGAGCGGGAGATGGGGCAGTTGCGAGTGGGAAGGAGGTTATGGGGGTGGGGATAAAAGCCACTATAATCCAAAAGTTGTACTTTGGAAATTTATATTTATTAAATAAAAGTTTAAAAAATGTTGTACCTCAATGTTGGCCCCATATTAGATTTTAAATAATCTTGAGAAAATTTAAAGGATACAGGAGAATGTATGTAGGTTTTATACAAACTACCATTTTGTAAAAGAGACTTAAGAATCTGTGAATTTTCATTTTTCAGGGGTCCTAGAACTGATTCCTTCAATATACAGGGAGATGATTGTAAAAAAAACTCAACATTCCATTTAAAGATTTAAAAACAAATATTTGTTTGCCCAGAATCCAGGTTAGGCACTGGAGCAATCATTTTGGAAGCTATCTGTATGTTCCCTCCTGGTATTGCATCAGTCCTCCCACATATTTCAATGCTCAGAGATTATCAGTCACCAATCTGAGGCTTGAAGAAACAATTCCCTTGCTATTTTTTAAAAATATCTTTTATTACAAAGACTGTTTTAGGATCCTAAGTTTTATTTTATATAAATACTGAACGATCATGAAATTTTAGATAGCTGTTTGGACAGCATCCTGTGTGTTTATTGGTACTGTGTGAAGTCAGTAAGAAAGGAGTGTAATTTCTCTGTAAACGAACATGTCAGGAAACGAGAGATTGTGTGTGTCTAACTGAATGCACTGAGCAGAAACTGTAGGGGAGAATTAGTACAAATGTTGTAACTTTGAGGTTGGTGTTGTGGTACCACAGGATGCCAGCATCTCTTATGACTGCTGGTTTGACTCCTGGCTATTCTACTTCTGATCTAGTTCCCTTATTAATGTACCTAGGGAAGTGGTGGAAGATGGCACAAATGCTTGAGCCTTTGCCAGTCATGTGGAAGACCTGGATGGAATTTTGGCTCTTAGCTTCTGCCCCCTTGCACCCATTTGGGGTTGGGGAGTGAACCAGCAGATGGAAGATTCTCTCTCTCTCTCTCTCTCTCTCTCTCTCACACACACACACACACAGAGAGAGAGAGAGAGAGAGAGAGAAAGAGAGAGAGAGAATGTCCCTCTTTCCATGAAACTCTGCACTTCGAATAGGTAAATAAGTCTTTGCCTTCAGAGAAAACCAAGTTCAAAGCCTGCCTGAATCACAAGCGTAGCTCACTAACCTAGTGGTCTGGCCCTTGTGAACTGAGATGGCATTTTCTCATCTTTAAAAGAAGGCTAAGAATACATTCTTCCAGGACTGCAAAGGGAATAAAGAACGAATTGTACATAATAATCACATATAAAGTTACTGTTAGGGACTTAATTTTTGGGTGCAATTACATTTTAAAATAAGAAGGTCCCTCTTGTGAATTTACATGCGATGGAATGATCAAAATCTGAATTCGCATCTGGCTGAATATGTGGCTCACCAGAATGAATAACATACAAAATTCCCAAGTAGAGTTATCCAGTGTGGCTGAAGCAGTGGATCATCACCATGAGTTAGGAGAAGACCACTTCCCTCTCCCCTGCTCTTCCTTAGGTGTAGAAAAAGTAAATACATAGAAGAGATTCTTATTGATCGCGCACTGGCTGAGAGATTAGATCCTTCCTTGCTTTCTCTTGCTTTTCTCACTTCTTCAGGTCTCTCCGTAACGGCACCTCTGCAACTGACCACTCTTTAAATAGCAAACCTCTACTCTTTTTCAACCCCACTCTCTACAGCACTTGTCACTTGCAACCTAACATACAATCTCCTCTATATCTATTCTTGTGTTCCCCTGCAAAAATGTAAGCCACTCAAGGTAGAGACTTTTATTCATTGATATGTTTCAAACAACTAAAACAGTGCCCAATATTGAATAAAATTTATTAAAGATATGAATAGGATTTTAGTATTGCTTTGTAGACACTCCATTTAGAGAAAAAATATGGAAAACAATAGCAAATCGATAATAATTTTTCAGACTAATTTATAAAATTTATTAAAGATTAATTTTAAATAGTAATAAAAGTAAATTGACCATTAACATATATTAAGGTAAAACAAAGTGAGTCAGTTTTAATTCTTTGTTTTGAGCCTTCGGTTGTTCTTTCAGCTAAAACCTTTTATGTTATTTGAATCATCTTCTGTCTTCATTTGGTCATTCTGCATAATGTCTTCTGCACTTGGGTGTTAATATAGTTAGGACAAACTTGGACATGCATTTGACATTAGTTTTCAATTAGGTTTCCTCAAGGACATGCCCCTCCACACCTGCTCTTCTTGGAGAATTAACTTGGAGTTCTGCAATCCAGAGGACTATAAATACTTGTAGCAGTTGCTGCCAGTCATGTTGTATATTTTAAGGGATAAAATATTCCTAAATCTCTAGGAAGCTTCACAAAGGTTGTGGCTTAGGTCAGTGTTCCTCAAATTTTAATGTGCATGCATGTCATGTCATCTGGAAATCTCACTGAAATGTGTGTCATGATTAGCAGATCTGATGTAGAGCCCTACATTCTGCATTTCTGGTCATTTTTAAGGTGATGCTAATGCTATTGGTACCAAATATATCCATTTGGTTGATACTGCCTAGATTAAAAAAATTCTATTGGAATTATTCATCACTCTGTTTCTTCCATAGAAAAGATTGTTTGATATTGGAAAGGGCAGTAGGGAGAGAATTTACACTTTTTTTCTTTCATGGTTTAAAACTCAAGTCTGGTAACATTTTTACTCAGTAATATTAAATATGGATTTCAAGTTTGCATACAGTAGCTTTTAGTACAAAATAAGAGAATAAACCAAATATCTAAATAAGAATGATCCAAAGGCAGGTGTAGACTACATTCTTTCATGAGGTTCAAATTTAGCACTGTAATGAACTTCACT
The DNA here is from genome assembly GCF_033115175.1 of Lepus europaeus. NCBI lineage: Eukaryota > Metazoa > Chordata > Mammalia > Lagomorpha > Leporidae > Lepus > Lepus europaeus. The sequence continues at coordinate 29,016,153 of NC_084836.1, read as the reverse complement.
GAAAAAGTAAAGCAGGAAATGGCAGATTTGTTTTGATAGAGACCAAGAATTTTAAGTGTTTGTTGGCTTTACACTGTCTTTGATTCTCTGCTATGAAAACACAAGAACCAGGAAATGAGCCCAGCCAAGTGATTCCACTCTCTAAAGATGTCAAAGTGGATTCTCTTCAGTATCCAAATGTTCCTCTTTCCAAAGTGAAATTAGGAAAGACTTCTATCATTTGTAGCTGAGCAAACCAAGAGAACTTTATTCTCTTGTAAATCAGTTACAGCTCCTTAAATAAAAGCATCCTCTTTCCTAAAGGTGCTTATTCTAACTCCAGTTTTATTTTTTCTGAAAATGGACAAAGGAATCAATGGATTTTCCTGTGTTCCTTTAGGGAAGATTAACTAGTTAGTATAGAGAACTGAAGAATTAGGGTTTATATGTGGAAGAAAGTGACATTGCACTTTCTCATTTTGACTTCAGAATTCGAAAACAGTAACGACTTTGATCCACAACTCTTTAGAAGAGTGATATGAGTTCTCTATTGGTCACTAGAAGATCACGTTCTGTTTGTCTGCTGACCAGACATTCTGCTCACTGTAATTGTCTTTTGAAATTCTTTTGTAACTTAATGAAGCCCTCCTACATGGGCTGGATAAAATTAAAGTTCTTGATTCAAACTGATGCAACCAGTAAGAAAGAAACATTTTGTTTCCACTTTTCTAAAAATTTTGGTAGCATCACTGTGACTGCAACATTTCAGGAAACTTAAAATGAGAAAATGATAGCTTGAGTTATAATTTTGATGTGGCAGAATATGAAGGTTCTTAAGTGTTATGGATATGGCAGGACTTGTCTCTGTGAAACTCATGCAAGATGTTTAAACTCTGATGTGTTAATGTCAACAGTTGATGGATTAAGGGTGGAGACTTGATCTAATTATGGTGTCTGAGAGGTGAGTCCTGTGGGAAGTGTTTAGGTCATTAAATGCGTGCCTTCAGAGAGTGGTTCTCAGGAGGGTGTTAACTATTGGAATTCAAGTTCAGCATAAATTCTCTGCTTACTGGCTCAACACATGATTGTTCTTCACCCAGCACAGACACAACTCCACAGATGTCGGGCTATGGGGCTAACCAACCCTGAGCTGTCACCTCCAAACTCTAAGCAGAAATAAACTTTCTGTTTCCCAAGAAGCTCCTCTGAAGTTTTTATGTAAAGTAATGAAAGCAGACTAATACATTAAAGTAACATTACTGCACTGACAGTGAATTATTTCCCTTCGAAATTGGGTAGACTGAGCTTAAAATTTACATGAGACTAATTAGATACAATACCTTCACATCTCATAATTGTCGTTTCCTAGAGCATCTGCTTTCTGAAGGAAAGCTGGCACACTATTATGCAACTGGAAGCTGAGACTATGATGAACTCAACTTTAGCAGTTAACACTCTAAGGAAGGATTCTGGACCTAGCAGTCATGACTACTATTCTCTAAAATTATATAGGACTTTGGTATAATTTACTAGAAGAGGGTTATATTAACTTGTATCAGCTTGTCAAATGGTGAAATATCATTTCATTGATATGTATCCATATTCAAAACATCCATGGAGGCCAGCATTGTGGCCTGCAACGTTGGCATCCCATATGGGCACCTGTTTGTGTCCTAGCTACTGCACTTCCAATCCAGCTCCCTGGTAATGGCCTGGGAAAAGCAGCAGAAGATGGGCCTACCACTCACATGGGAGATCTGGAATAAGCTCCTAGATCCTGTTGTGGCCTGGTCCAGCCCTGGCATTTGCAGCTATTTGGAGAATGAGGCAGCAGATAAAAGTTCTCTTTCTCTTTCTTTCTCTCCTTCCCTCCTTCTCTCTCTCTCTCACTTTCTGTCTCTTTCTCTCCCTCCCTCCTTCTCTCTCTCTCTCTCTCTCTCTCTCTCTCTCTCTCTCTCTCTGTGTGTGTGTGTGTGTGTGTGTAATGCTTTCAAATGAATAAACAAATATTCTTAAAAGTTTATGACTTTGGGGGCCAGCGTTATGGCGTAGTGGATAAAGCTGCTGCCTGGGATGCTGGCATCCCATATGGATGCAGGTTGGAGTCCTGGCTGCTCCACTTCCTATCCAGCTCCCTGATAATGTACCTGGGAAATCAGTAGAAGAGGACCCAAGTTCTTGGGTCCCTACACCCATGTGGGAGACCCAGAAGAAGTTTCTGGCTCCTGGCTTTGGACTAGCCCAGCTTTGGCCATTGCAGCCATTTTGGTAGTGAACCAGTGGGTGGAATATCTCTCTCTGTCTCTCCTTCTGTCTCTCTGTAGCTCTGCCTTTCAAATAAATAAATTAATTTTAAAAATCCTGCAAATGTTTTATACAGAATCTAACCAATAATACATGCCCTTGGTGACTTTTTTCTGCTATGTATTCAATTCTTTGGATTTTTTAACTCTAAAGCTACAGTCTAATATTTGAGTAACAAAGTACATCAAAAAGCTTGTGGCTGAGGTAATATGGAACAATCAAAATAAACTAAAAGTTTGTGGAAATGCAATTAAAAGACAAGAAAATTTTAAATTTATGCATATGTTTTTGTAACATAACATTTTATATGAACTTATGGAAGACCCACACTAGTTATTACTATTGTGGTTTACTAATAGAAGACTTTGTGGGACGGTCTCTAAAAATCCTGTGTCTATGTTGTGATCATATCATTCCTATCCTCTTCCTTGAAAGCAGAGCAGATGAATTTGATTAGGGGAATTAGGAACCAAGACAGAGGAGTTGGAGTGGAAAAGTCCAAGATTGGCATTTGAGCATTACCTTAAAAATACGTACAACAAACTGAAAGAATGTCATTGTAAAAACTGAAAGGAGGAATAAGAAACGAAGGAAGAGTGTGGATGGGATGGAGTATAGGTTGGGAAGCATCACTATGTTCCTAAATCAGTATATATGAAATTTGTTCAGCTTATATAAATTTTAAAACTGGGGGGGGGGGGGGAACCAATGGAAGGAAGCCCTTTCTCTTTGTCTCTCTCTCTGTCTCACTCTGCCTGTCAAAAAACAAAAAACAAACAAAAAATACATAAAAAGCACATGAGAAACATTTTTCTTGCATGTTACTCCAGAGATAGAAATTCCTAACAACCATATCTAGTTCTACCCTCCTGGGACACCACAGTTTCACACATTCCAGGCCCCTTGCAATTTGGTGGAGCTTCATGCTGGTTCTGGCCAATGAACCATGTGTGAACTAATGTACACCAATTCTAATCCAAAACATTTAAGGGTTGAGAGAAAAACTTTCTCTTTTGCCCTTCCATGAGGATACTTGCAAGCTACCTATTTTTTGTAAGTTGAAACTGCATAAAAGCACTTTTGTCAGCCTGGATCTCTGGGTAGCCTCTGGATACCAGATACCTTAGTGACCTAGACCATGGGTCTAAGAAATAGGCCTGAGACAGTTAACTAGTGAAATTATAGTAGAGTTTAATCTTGATGTATAACCCAGCCTGTTCCAATTTACACAGCCATGCCTACATTCAATTAAATTTGATTTAATTATTTTTAAAATGTGATTTTTAAGAGCATGATATATACTGCTAGAAAAACAAAGATGAACAGTATTTAAACTGAAGGAGCATTAGAATCACTACAAAATACTAATAAAAAAAATCCTTACAACTGAAAATAGATTTTAGAGACTGTGTAGGCATGGGGAATAATGAGTTTCTTAGGTAACTCTTGACACCTTGGGAGTTGGCACTGATCTAGTGGTATGCAAGGCCAAAAAGGTTATTTTGATTTACTCTTGTAGATAGGAAGGTAGGGTGTTACAGGTACCTTCTAAGGTGCCTGAGTCACCTGGTAGAGTTCCACTTAACGAAGCAGACTGCAGTGACACCATTTAGCCACATGTTCTGGGAGGGGCTATTTCAATAATCATACATGACAACTTTGCTTAAAGCAAAAGTCGGAGATTCCTTTCCAAAATGAACGGAAAGACAGAAGGAATCTTTCACTGTCATGGACCTTTTGCTAATTGCATTTTTAAAACCACTAATTTTTACATGAATAGAAATTTATAATCTTAATTCATAAATTTTAAATACTAATAGTAGGTTTTGGCCCAGTGGCTGAGGTAGTATAAATATTTTAAAAGGAGCATCTTAAATCTGGATTTGAGTAGGGAAACCAGAAACCCCTAACTTTTACAGGTCCACATATTTTAAAAAATTGAAACAAAAGAAAGTCTTGCCATTCTATAAAGAATATTTATAAACCTGATTTATATTAAGAAGAGATTTATGTCCAGATTGTTCACAATATTATTATTATGAGCTTTTAACACATTCACGCCTTTGTTCTAGTACAAATCCAAGCAGAATGTACCTTGCAGATCAATAAATAATCATACACAAAATTTATCTGAACAATTCTCATCATTTAACTCTACACAATCTATAAACTGCATTTGGGCAGAATTGATAATTCAAATGAACATAATTGCTAATGTATTTTCATGACCTGTAAAGGATTTTATGAGGTGGGAAACTGTCTCTACCAAACTTATGACAGCAGAAACTAGAATTCTCTGGAAAATAAACAAAAATTTAGTGCAACAGTCTCTATTTCCACAACCATTGTATATTGATTTTCTGCCAAGAAGATGTACAGCTCTTGGAACATGCTGCCTGTATTCTTATTTATTTATATATTTATTTCTCATTCATTCATTTTGCAGTAGGGTAGTTGTGGCTACCAAACAGAAAAGGCTTCTGGAGCAGTAGAATATATCAAAGCCTTTAAAATGTGTACCCAATATGGGGGAAAACACTGTATGAAGAATGAGAAATAAAAAATCATTATTTCTGAAGTATGTGTTTCCTGCCTGCTGTTAGCATCACTTGGGGTTAAATATTTATACCAAGTGTACATTTAAAAAATGAACATTTTGGAATTAAGCAGGATTCTGCAGTGGGCACGCTACACCATTGCTACTGTCTATTGGAAATACACCAACAAATCATAAGTTAGTGCCACCTAAATCCCACTTGATTTCGTCCTCCATACCATTGTTTTCTCTAGGTCCTATTGTGAAAGGGGATCTCAACTCCAGCTTCCTAGGGACAGTTTAACAAAGCACAATAGCAAAACCATAGTGTATTTCAGGAACTGTAAACGTTATTGATTTGTAATGACCATTGAGTAAAGACTCTTGGAAGTCTTGAAGTGATAGCACAAGTTCTCTAAATTTATTTGACTATTCTTTTCTTGTTTATTACTTCCTACACACAAAAAATGAGTAGCTGTCCAGCTTCATCGTTCACTACTCAGTCTTCACCTTTTAATAGAGTTCACACACACACACACACACACAACACACCTTAATCTGCAAGGTTCTTACACACCATTCTATCTAGACTTTTATTTTGGTCTTTTTAAAATTAATTTTTATTATTTATTTATTTATTTATTTAAGAGACAAAGAGATACAAAGGAAGAGAAAGCTCCCATATGCTGGTTCACTCTACAAATCCTATAGGGCCTGGGGGATGGGCCCAACAAGGCCAGGAGTCAAAAATTCAACCCAGCTCTCCCATGTGGGTAACTGGACCCCTTGAGCTATCCCTTGCTATCTCCGAATGTCTACATTAGCAGGGAGAAGCTGAAATCAGGACCAAGAGCCAGATGTGAAACCCAGGCACCCCCAAATGTGATGTGAGTGTCTTATCCTGAATCTTAACCACTGGGTCAAACACCCATTGCTATTTTTCTCCTTTCTCTCATGCCCTTGTGGCTGCCTAAATAGAATAAACCTTACCCAGGGTCTGGGTCACAGCTTGACTATCACTTTGCCTGGAGAGTTTTCTCAAACACTCCAATTATGCTCACCTGTGTTCAGGTTCGCCACTGCCTCCAGCTTTCCATCATAGCTAGAATCACTCCTCACTGTAATTGTATGTTTAATGATCTCACTTTCTTCTTGAATAAGAAACTCATATATCTGCAAGCCCAACAGTCTTATTCAGTATTTTAGCTCCAGCATCTAGTGTGGTTTCTTGGCACAATGAATACTAGAGATATTTATTACACTGAAATGAATATCTTGAGTCATTGGTTTCAAGTAATAGTCTTAGAGCTTCTAGGTTAAGAAAGCCACAGGCTCTGGGTTAATTACTGTGTTTTTGACCTAAGAAAGTTACATTAGGCTATATCAATTGCTCTATTTTACTTCACTTCAATTTTATTTTAATTTGTACCTATGTTGAGGTCACAGCCTAGTTCACCAGCTAAAGCCAGATGCTTCAGATTGTGGGAATTTTCAATGCCTTCTTCTACTTGATGTAAATCCACAGCGTGCTCATCTCTTTCTAAAAAGGTTATGTGATATTTACTTCACTTTTAAATTTAAATGAATTTCCATAGTATATATACGCATGTATATTAATGCACTACCCTTGAGAAATTCACTACTCTGGTGTAACTCAGGAGCCTACTGGAAAACTTTCAAGCACACTAAGGTTGGTTCCTCATTCTTATACTAAATCCAACACTTATTTTATTTTATTCTAAAAACTTTATTTTATTCTAAAATCCAGGAAACACTTTATTATAACTCAGTTCCCCTCTGAAGACATCGAATCTTTCCAGATCATGATTTTCCTCGCCAGAAGCAGGAAGCATCATCTTCATGTATTGGAATCGCATTAATTGATGTTTCTTAGCTATAATAATGGGATCATGGCTGATGTCCTGATCAGTATTTGCTCATGGAACTCTTTGGTAACTACATATGGATGGAATAGTTCATCACAGTGCTTCTTGCTCTGGACCATGCTTTATAGAATTGCACCTCCTATAAAACCACATTTATTCACTCAGTGACTAATTTTAAGCTCCTGTGGAGCACACTTTGCTCTTCTCTCAGAAGGATGGCTATAGAGCTCTCAAAAAGAGCAAAGTGGTAGGTCTGTGAAAATGGCATGGAAGAAAGGAGAGGTGACATGTGGCAACTAGACTTCTTAGATTACAGTTGCAAAATAATTCTTGTCCTTTAACATAAAGCAAAGCCATGTATGTATTTGGGAGTCAGTAGAAATTTCCTCCCTTAGAACAGGCCTCTTTTAACACTCTCCAGCAGTTACATCTCCATGACTGCTTCTGCATGGTGAGAGACAATTTCTAGCATGTTTTAAACTTTTTAAATACTTCATTCATTTTTATTTTTATTTGAGAGACAGAGGGTGGAAGAGGGGAAGAAAGAGCAACAGAGAGAAAGCTCCCATCCTCTGGTTCATTCCCCAAATGTTTGCAACAGCAAGGGCTGGGGCGAGTCTAAGCTGGGAGTCTGGATCTCAAACCATGTCTCCTACATGGTTAGCAGGGACCCAATTACTTGAGCCATTATGGCTGCCTCCCGGAGTCTGAATGAGCAGAGAGCCAGAATCAGGCATAGAGGTGGGACTTGAATCCAGACCCTCTGATATGGGATGCAGGCATCCCAACTAGAGTGTCAAGACAAATGTTCAACCCACAAAATATTTTTATAGGATTTAGAGAAAGAGATGTTTTGTGTGGGCCATCTAGAGCCCAAGTCTCCTAAGTGGGTATGAAAATCAAATTGATTTAAAAGCGAAATAAACAAAAATCACAAACCTAAATTTAGAACAAGTCTATAGTATAGCTTAGAATAAAATAAAAAAATAGTTGAAGATAAAAGGCATTAAATTGTGCTGAGAGCTTCTTGTAAATGTTTACCGTTGACTGCCCAAGCTGTGCCTACCCCCACACCTGACACACACATACACTCTGGGCACTGCTATCTCATAAAAACCTCTCTCACTCAGTAATCTTCCCTATCATCTCCACAGCCTTGCCCATAAAACTACCTTCCTCCTCTTTTAAACCACTCTCTTGGCACACGTAAAGAGACTCAGCAACATATAATTTTCACCCTTAATAATAAGGCACACTGCTGTTGGTGGTAGTATCCACATGCATGTATCTGATAATCTCTCACTATGAAACAGCCCACTCACTTAGTATAAACAATAGGCAAATGATTTATTCTGCTTATTCCCCATATTCATATTTTATTTATTATTGCAATTAGCTTGATGCACATCAGAATGATAGCATGCCATTTGCATTTTCTGAGGATAAGTGTCTGGCTTTTTCGCATTACCTTTAGTTATTCGTTAATAAAGTTCACTAAAATGTAAGAGTGGGGCTAGGTTAAAGGTAGAATCTGTGTACTATCTACACAAATCTTCTGTAACTGTAAAAATTATGTAAAATGGAAGAGAAAGGGAAAGGAAAAACAGAAGGGGGACACGAGGAGGGAAAAGAGAAAGTGAAGGAAAAATGTGTGGTTTGAGTACCAAGAGACAACAAACCTTCATACATTAATGGTGCGATCATTATGTTTGCATTTGTGTGTGTGTCTGATGGTCTGTAGCAATTCGTTTTAAGTACTGAGGTATATTGTTAATTAGGACTTATGCACCTCCAAGTCAATTAAATTTGGTTTATTAATGCATAATTCAATATTGTTATGTATAGCAGAACACTTAAAAGGATTTTAGAGTTCTGTCTTCTGATGTGGCCTGAAATATTGCAAGGAAACACCCACTGTCAAGTGAGTGAAAATGAATAATTATGGGAGCCCTAAAACCCCACAGTTGAGCAGACAAGACAGCTGCTATTATTAAGCACTCCAAATTGAAAGTATGGATTCTATCATTACAGGAACAAAGACAGTGCTGTGATAATTATGGAAATGCTATAGCTTCCATTTTTGCTAATGTTTCTGGCAGAATATTTAAAGCCACAAAAGGTTAAGATATAGAGCTCAATTTCTGTATCTTGTTACTCATTTAGATGGATGCATTTTTCTACCATAACAGAGCTTGCAATCCCTGTGACATCCTGATAAGAAAGCACCGATTTGAGCAAGAAATTAAATGATAATAAACATAGTGTAGAGTCAGTGGGGGTGATATTGTTTAATGTCAGTAGTGATTGAAACTACCTTCTAGATGACTGAAGCTTTGTTGGCCTCCTCTGTTTATATTAATTTCTCCTTTTCAAAGGCCATTATCTTAAATTGCATGTTATGTAACTTGTGCCGCCTCCCTCCAGCCCACAGCACCACTTCTGAAGCAACTTGATGATGCATATTACAGCAAAAAAAAAAAAAAAAATTCATTCCTAGGCTCAGCATCCAAAGAGATTACAATCTTGAGACTGTAATGGGAATGGATTAAACTTTGTACAATTTCCTTTTGTCATGTGAATTGAATCCCGTTGTGCTATTTTCTATACTCTTTTCAATCTTTGTCACAAAAATGATCTATGAAAGTGTTAGCCCTGCTTAAGCCTCCCCGGCCTGGTTTTAACTCAGCCAGAATCTTACAGTTTGATTGGCTCTGAATTTTCTTTTGCTGAGAAAACAAAGGAAGAAGACTAGGACAAACTCACTCGACAAATGACAGAACATGACAAATGTCATTATTCTTTGACTCAAGCAGACTTAACAAGGGCATTCAATGATCTTTATGTTGATCTCATGCAAAAAAAAATTGAAAGGAAAAGGAAAACTTTGCAATATAAATAAAATCTTGTGACAGCAATTGCACCCCCTCTGCAAGAGGAAAAGCATAACCTTAGGAAGGTCCTGCACTCTCAGTGCAGCTTCAGGTTTTCGGATTTCAATCGCAGATTTTTTAATCAGATGTTAGACTTTCCACATTTTCATTATCTCTGTTTAAGATAGAGTCATTCAAATTTTGATGTTGTCCACTGACTTTGATATTGCCTTGAATTGACCAACACCAAGAGAGAAAACATAAACATGCTTATTAAGAAGGAGAATAAGAGAATCACTTCCTCAGAACTTGATTTTGTTTTGATCTCTAGAGTGTCTTTGATGTCGGGCAGAGCTGCTGCATGCAATGCAATCTTTGGTACTTTGGTTGCATGCAAATTAAACTGACTTAGTTGAAGTTTAAAAGCAAAATTTTTTGCTACTTATTTTTATAACTATTTCAGGAAATCCCATGACCACAGATAAATAACTAATTTCCCCAAATAAAATGCATAAAATTTGCTACATTATAGTATGCCAAGTTTTATTTTTAAAAGACCTACATGTTTTGACTTAAATGAAACCTAAAGTTGTTTATCTTTTGTTATGTGGCCTTCAGTGGCTTGGTCTATCCTGATTTAGAATAATTCATTTGTAGGTACGTGCATTTCGAGTGCAAAGTGCATAAGATTAGGGATCAGGAAACCAAGGCTAGAAATGATAAAATCTTGACTTGGTGAACTATTTTCAACACATGTTATCAGAGATCAACATTATCTATCAGATCAAAGTTTTGCTTGTGCTTTTTTTCTCATGGCCAACTCCAAAAGAGCCCATGAGACTTTGGTCCTATAACAAATCACTAGATGGATTGCTGAGTGTTCCTGAACAGAGAGCTTGGTTGTATACTTACATACTGCTTTTGATGACTTAAAATCTGAAATAGGTACAGGCTATTCAATTAAATGGTATCCCAACCAATGATCACAAATTGACCTAAAGGGTATTCCATTCAGAACTCATTACTATCCCTATGGGATTTTCCCTAAAAATAAAAATTAGTAGGATTTACAGAGCCAACTAAGAAAATTAACTGAAGTTTACAGGTTGCTTGTTCTGTGTTATGTGCTTAATGAGCACTTTACATGTGAACCTCCTTATAGCTCTGTGCCATAGAGGTAAAGGGAATACTATTATCATAGTATTTTATAGAAAACTGAGGCTTAGAGAAAAGTACATATTTTACCCATCTTGGCAAAGCTAGAAAGTAGGCCATCTGGGTCTAGAACTTCTGCTTAGCCGCTAATTGTGTAGCTTCTCTTCACTAGCCCACCACTTTATATCAGTTTACCTTATTAACTAACAGGATTAGTGATTCAGAGCCTTCTGGAACTTTAATTGATTTTGACTAAACCTTCATCTAAACAGCTATATTGGGGCTACCAATTTGTTCGCAAGTATAGATTCCTATTAATGTGCACTCCTGGAGGCAGCAGGTGATGGCTCAATAAAAGTACCTGCCACCAATATGGGAGAACTGGATTGAGTTTTTCGTTCCTGGCTTTGATCTGACCTAGCCCCAGCTGTTGCAGGCATTTAGAGAAATTGCAGATTGGAGGTATCATCTGTCTGTTTCTCTTTCTCTACTTCAAATTAATTGACTCATTTAAAAATTTAACTTATGTTCTTGATAGGTATTGAAACAGCATGATTCAGTGCAGTTGCTATATCTCTGCAAAAGGTTTAGTCACTTTTATTTATTTCAGGCACCAAGGCATCACATGTACTGCCACAGTAAAAGAAAAAAAAACAGGTAGCTTTAAAAATAGGTAGAGATATTGATATAGATATGGGTATTAGATCTACCATCTAAACAAGAAGGTGGAAAATTGCTTTTTTTCCAATACTAAGTCAGAATCTGAAAAACAATTTTAATTTAAATTCACATCTCTCAATCTTACAGCTAACCTACTCACTGTGCTCCATCATTTTGGGTTGTAATGCCTAGCATCTTCTCGGACACCTGGGACAGTCTCCTTTTAATAACATTCTGATCCTATATATTGTTGAGAGTTTTTTCTTGGTGTGTGGACTTCCCTGGTGCATTGTGTGACTTTCTGGTTCATCAAGATTATCTGGAAACAGAAACACATCAATGCATAGAAGCCCTTTGGAAACCAATGTTTCCATTAAATTGTTTCTTCACTTCAGAAATTTCCATAACTTTTGAGGTACATTGCCACTTCAGTAATTTCCAAAAATCTGCAACAGAGATTAGCATTTTCTCGTGCTCTGGCTTAAAATGAAGTTACATCTCAACAGGCTCATCCTAAGTTTATAATAACATCCACTTGAAAACATATTTAGTTCACCTAGCCCACCAAACACCACAAGTTAGCAACACAGTGCACCGTACAGTTCTTGACCCTCATGATCACCTGGCTGACTGGGAGGTCCTGTTCCTTACCACTGTCCAGCATAAGGAAAGAATATTGTAAAGTATATTTTGGCTTATTAAAAGGTCAAAATTCAAAATATTATTGTTGTTGAATGCATATTTTGTTTTCATATGATCATACAGTTCAATTGTCATAAATTAGGAACTGTCTATATTTCAAAACAGGGTAGTATAATATTAGTAGTCAATATGCATAATAAATATAAATAAATAGACTAAGATGTTGTCACTTAGAGACATTATTTATTCCTCTTTAGAAGTGGGAAGTGATGGTTAGTATTGAGAATGGTACTGGCTACTTAGGGTAGTTTTAGAATTTATAGAGGACATTTTCTGATTATATCAGTGATAAGTGTGTCCAGGTATTTAGTCAGTGATGGACCATGAATGCTAAGTATCTTTGCCAGTACACAGACTTTCTCATGCAACTTTTAAATATCTTCCTGGGCCTTTAGGTGCAGGTATCAAATGGAATCTTCTACTCTAGCTATGCAAGTTGTTTTCATAAAATTTCTTTAATTTTTATTTCTTGACATTATTAATTTTAGAATATTGTGCTGATTTTTAAAATTTACATTACTTGTTTTGTCATCTATTAAGTTCACTTTAGAAAATTAAAAATTATATTAAAAATATTGGTTATAATTTTTTTATCTGATAGAGCTGAGATCCATAAAGTGAGAAATGAAGGCATTAGAGTCAGTATAAAAGAATTAATACTAAGTCTCAGAGAACTCTAATCTACAGCATGTCCAACAGAGTGTTAGGAATATTTATAAGGGTGAAAGTTTCTGATGTCGTGTTTCAGTGCCCAGGTTTTATTTTAACACCTTAACCTTCTTAGCTGTCTTTGTGAACCAGAGAGGTGGATGTTAATTTCAGTAGTGTTTTCATAGTTTCTAAGAGTACAGTTAGAATTGTTCAGGGAAAAGTTTGTCCCTAATGTTTGTCTATGCCAAGTTTTTGTTGTATATTGAACATAATGTCACAGCCTCTTGAGAATTATTCACAAAAAGTTCCAAGTTAGAATAACATCTAAGAAATCAATTGAGAAACCCTTGCTTTAATAGCTATAACTTCGAAGGATTTATATTCCTTTTCATTTCAGTCCATCTGGGCTCTATGAGTGAAGCCTTGCCCAAAAATGTGACCTTTGAATAAGTTTCAAATACTCAGTGGGCCAGTGGGAACAAATGTTCATAAGCTTCAAAGAACTCTCTTTTTAGGGAACAATCAAGATGAAGGCACATGTCACCATCCCTAGTGGGACTCTGTCCATCTTCTTAATAATTCAACCACTTGTGTAATTATAACTTAAAATGTACTCACCTTTTGTGTCCTGCTTTCTTTTTAAACAAATATGGGCATCTAGCTATATACTACGACACTGCCTTCAAAGAACATCTTTTTATCAGTCCTATTTTCTTAAAAGCCAAGGGATGATTAATGCAGATAAAATGTAGCTCAAGAGAAAATATCTTACTAATTAAAATACTAAACTCAACCCCACAATAAGATTATTTATGAATAGTAGCATAATAGAAATGGATTTATGAAATGTTCAATAACTTATTTTTTAAAAGAATAAGTGAAATAATTAAGAAATGAATGTACCTCTAGAGTGATTGCAAACACTAGTAAAAACTATATTTTGGCAACAGAAGTTGGGATAAAACATAAAGAAGTTTCCAAATATAATTTTTCTTATAAAAATATCATAATTAATTATACAAATGTATATAAATCACCATAAAGCTTAAATGTATTTAGTGTTTTCCATGTGCCAAGCACTATTTATATTATATTAAACTCATTCAATTCTCACAAATATGAGTTGAGGATCTCATTTTACTGATGAAAAATCTTGTTATATCACTTGCCTAGGTCACATATGAATTTCAGAGTCAGTAAAATATAAATTCTATCAATTGAGCTAATGAGTGAGATCAGATATATTGATGAAAATGCAGAATTACAGCCTTGTAATGAGTAAGACTTTTCAGAAAATACTAACCAAATTTTACAAAGGCTGTGATGATTTTGAACTGTACTACAGACCCCAGGGATAGGATGATGGCCATACCTGTGGGAGGACCAGAATCAAGAATAAGGAAGCTGGGGCTGGAGCTATGGCATAGCAGGTAAAGCTACCTCCTGCAGCACCAGCATCCCATCTGGGTACCATTGTGAGTCCCTGATGCTCCACTTCCAATCCAGCTCACTGCTAATGACCTAGGAAATCAATAGAAGATGTCCCAAGTCCTTGGGCCCCTGCACCCATGTGTGAGAGCCAGAAGAAACTCCTGGCTCCTGACTTTTGATTAGAGCAGCTCTGGCTGTTGCAGCCATTTGGGGAGTGAAAAGCACGTGGAAGACCTCTCTCTCTCTCTTTCTCTACCTCCATCTCTCTGCAACTCTGCCTTTCAAATAAATAATAAATAAAAAATTTTTTAAAAATAAGTAAGTTTCCAGGAATCCAATAGGATTTTTTTCTGTTTCTTATATTTGCCTGTGGCTGCTTGGCTACAACATTCCTTTTTTTCTGTTCCACAGTTTATGTGACCACCCACAGCTTGCAACACAATTTACTATCATTCCAGTCACAAAAGGCAGTTAACATTCAGTTCAACTTTCAAATTCCTGGAGAAGGACCTCTAATCGTCCAGATTCAGTCAAGTGACCACTGATGTTCCCGTCAACTGTGGGTGGTCGTGAGAGTCTGTAAATCTTACGTTTCGGCTATCTGCTATATGGCTGTAAGCCACATGGAACCAATACGGTCTCTGGGGCTGCTTCTTTAACCATGTGGAACAACAGTCTCCAGACTTTCAGAGAGATACCTCGTGGGCATCTATTTAAGAATGGTGCATTCGGGATGGGTGTTTGATGCAGCAGTTAAGATGTCGCTTGGAATGCCCACTTCCCATAGTGGGGGGGCTGTGTTCAAGGCCAGCTCTGGTTTGTATTCCAGTTTCCTGCTAATGTAAGTCTGGAAGACAGAAGGAGATGGTTCAAGTGCTTGGGTCCCTGTCATCTATGTGAGAGACCAGAATCGAGTTCTTAGCTCTCAGGTTTGACCTCCTCTAGTCCTGGCTATTGCAATCATTGGAGGAGTGAACCAGTGGATGGAAGATATCTCTCTCTTTCTCTCTCTCTCTCTCTTGCTTTCTCTTTGTCTTTCAAACACATTTAAATAATGGCACATTTAAGACATCAAATATTCAAGTGATAGACTTTTTCTTGTGCTAAGGTATGTCCTATCTATACCTTGTGCACACAAACACACATGCACACACACACACTGTTCTATTGTGTGTAAAATTATTTTAATGAATTTGGGTCAGATTGTCAGGTTTTTTTTTTTTTTTTCAGGAACTATACTTGATCAGCTTATCAATATAGTATTGCATTAACATTAAGCCAGCTGATAGGAAATAGGTTACAATGTTGGGGCTCAGAAAACAATACCCTAAAATATGCCACTTTGGACTTTACACTGAGATCATCTGGGGAACAGCAAATGGAGGAAAGGACTTTCTTAGTAGTCCCGTTAATCTACATAAAGATCAGATTCACCAAAGAGGAACACAATTCCTTCAAATCTTCTTACTTCAGTTGTGTTAATCAAGGAAGATTAAATTCATTTCATAGATGAAAAGACCAAAAATCAAACACCACACCAGAGCCCAGAAGAATTGGGGTCTCAACATTGACACTGCTCTGATTTTGTTCATTTACCCCACCCCTGAAAGGGGGCTCCGGATTCCCCTGCTTGCCTCTTTTCTGTGAAGAGGTATTTAAGCCTCAACTACCTGGTCTTTCTTTGAATTTCATATTTTGTACGGATCTTGTGCACATTGATAAATTTGTATGCCTTCCTCTGTTAATCTGTTACTTGTCATTACATGTCAGCAGACTAGGTTACTGAACTTTCAGAGGGAAAAATTTAAATCCCTACAATAACAATAGCAAAAACAAACAAATAAAGACCCCCACAAACCTTAGCTCCAGTTCATTACAATGGAAAATTAGATGTGGTCAAGACTCATGACTGATCCTAAATGTAAACTCTCTCAAAAAACTAAGCTATATTGAGGTAGACATTGTGGTGCAGCTGGTTAGGCCACAGCTTGGGATGGTGACATCTCCTTTTGGAGTACTTGGGAATAAGATCCACCTTAGCTTCTGATCCAGGTTTTTGTTAATGTGCTTAAGAGGAACCAGATGATGGCTCAAGTACTTGAGTCCCTGCCACCCACGTGAGAGACCCAAAAGTTTTTGGCTTCTGTCTTTACCTGAACCAGCCCTGGTTGTTGTAGGCATTTGGGAAGTGAACCAGAATGGTAGATTCCTCTCTCTCTCTCTCTCTCTCTCTCTCTCTCTCTCTCTGTTTTTCTCTCTCTCTTCCCTGACCCCCATATGTATTGTTCTACCTTTCAAAAAACTAAAAATGAATAAATGTTTTTAAAAACAGGCAAAATTACATAATAAAATCATAAGCAAAGAACATTTCTTTCTAAATGAAGCAGATCTTGGACATGGGAGCAATCTCTACTAAGTTGTGTAAGACAAAAATGGAAAATTCTTGTTCATCTGTCTCTTGTATGCAATTGTCTTTTTCTGAGTAAAAGTTGCCTTAGATCAAAGATGCCATTGTGATCTAATTAGAGTATTTCATACTTGTCCTCAATAAAATATTTGCAAATCTCTCTTTATTTAAATAATTTTTCAAAAGGACCTTCTCCTTTATTCTGATTTTTATCATCAAATAATGACCTTTCATGTTCATGTGTGGGTGTTTGTGCATATGTGACATGTGAATTGTGGCTTAATTACTGTAAAAATATATTGTAAATGAAGACCTAAATAAGAGATGGAATGATGGAATCAAGAACCAGAAACTGGATAGAAATCAGAAGATCAGAAATACTTGGGGCCAGTGCTATGGCATAGAAGATTAAGCCACTATCTGTTTTTCTGGCATCCCTACAGGCATCAACTTGAGTCCTGGTTGCTCCACTTCTGGTCCAGATCCCTGCTAATGTGCCTGGGAAAGAAGTAGAAGATGACCAAGGTCCTTGGAACCCTGCATCCATGTGGGAGACATGAAGCAAGTTCCTGGTCCAGGCCAGGCCATTGTGGCCATCTGGGGAGTGGGCCAGCAAATTAAAAGTCTCTCTCTCTCTCTCTTTGTCTCTCCCTCTCTCTCTGTAATGCTTTCAAATCAACAAATCTTAAAGCACTAGAAGGAACATAAGGACATAAGGAACATAAGGACATAAGGACAATGGGACAATATATCTCCCACATTACTACTGGTATCAGAGTTCTCAGTTCAAGTGCAAACTGGTATGTCTAGAGGTGTCAGCCTGGATGCAAATACAACATCAAGATGTACCTATGTGAATACAGCATGGTGTGGGATTGCCAAGAACCCATCCCTTAGAATCAGGAAGAAATGACCATGCACAACCCAGTAAAATAGTTGTGTAATGATATAAGAGTAATAATTCACAGATCTAATAAGCAAGTTACATGTTACTGATAACAGATTTATATATTGTTATACTTTTATGGCAAATAATAATAGCATATCAAAGGAAGGGGTGCCTTCCTCCAATTTATGTAAAGTTACCATGTAGTGTAAAGTGATACCAACTATCACGTTTGTAGGTAGTATGAAAAAGCTAAAATCTCTCAAAGGAAGGTTAGTTACTTAATCACTGACCAATGTTACCAACTATATTTTTCAAGGACAGATAATGTATTATGTACTGATCAGGAAATCAGATATTTTAATCTGTTGCTCATAATCAATGCAGACCACCAAGTTATCTTCATAGTGTTGACTTGACTACTTATAATTTGTTTAAATAGATTTTGAGTCCACAACCTGATTCACAATAGCTAAAATTGTCATTTTCATGATAAAAAGCCTTACGATTTCATTCAAAATTCTAAAGAAATCCAATTGGACATCCTGTGAGATTCTTGAATTTCTTTGAATTCCTTTAAATGTGTAACTGGTATGCTAGAGAGAAACTAAGGAGAGAGATTCACAGAATTGTAGGTTTTAGTAATTGGACTTAAGCTGTTGAAGAGGGGAAGCTGAGGATGCCTTCATTAATAGTGCTTCAGGCACTCGGTTCCTATCAACCCTGTTATGGGATTCATTAACTAATGGTTTATTTTATAATTTGAAGGCCAAGCTAAAGGTGAAAGAAAACTCCTGTCTTTTCCATAATGCTGGCTTGAAGATGTGCAAATTCCCATGGGAGACATGCAGCAGGTGTGAGAGCCTGGGGCTATTGCTGCTGTCTGTTGATTACTTTCTGTGTAATTTGAAAAGCTCTCTATTCCCACAGCTTTATGTGATATATCAACAGTAATAGATTCATAATCATTATTCAGTTTACTGGAGGTTTGGCCACTGTGACAGATGTCTTCTCAATTTCATGTTTCAGACTCTTGATGTTTTCTCCTTTCTTCTGGAAAATATCTTACATAAAAATCCAGCCTGATGTATCTTCTCAGATGTTTGCATCCAATGGCAACACTACTTATCAATCTCTAACTTCAAATCAGAAGTTAATTAACTATAACAAGCCTAACACACCATCACTGACTCAGATTACTTTATACTCACTAGATTTTATGGCAGATTACTAGATCATGCATGGTTTAACTTTGGGGCATAATTTTGTTTTTGATATTTGGGGTGATGTATTTTTAAGCATCTTATTTTGTCTTAGGGTCTTGGAGGTTTTGTCTTTGTTTTTTGTTCGCTTTAGATTTTTGACTTGGAAATATTTCATCTCTAAATGGAAAATATAGGGAAATACACAAATATCTGCTCTAGTTCCATCAGTAACCACATGATAGAAAAGACTGTACTACTTAGCACTACTGAATTCTTGTAAAAGAAGCCCCACACAAAATTCTCATTCTCCACATTTTTATCTCTTATCCACCAGATTCCTGGTGAATATTGAAAAAAAAAAAAACAAAGAACTATATTTCTGTGTCTATTGTTTGTTTAAGAACTTTATGACAGGCCGGCGCTGTGGCTCAATAGGCTAATCCTCCGCCTGAGGCGCCTGCACATGGGGTTCTAGTCCCGGTCAGGGCGCCGGATTCTGTCCCGGTCGCCCCTCTTCCAGGCCAGCTCTCTGCTATGGCCCTGGAGTGCAGTGGAGGATGGCCCAAGTGCTTGGGCCCTGCACCCCATGGGAGACTAGGAGAAGCACCTGGCTCCTGCCTTTGGATCAGCGCGGTGCGCCAGCTGCAGCGTGCCGGCCACGGTGGCCATTGGAGGATGAACCAATGGCAAAAGAAAGACCTTTCTCTCTGTCTCTCTCTCACTGTCCACTCTGCCTGTCAAAAAAAAAAAAAAAAAAAAAGAACTTTATGACAGGGGCCGGCACCGTGGCTCACTTGGTTAATCCTCCTCCTGCAGCGCTGGCATCCCGTATGGATGCTGGTTCTAGTCCCGGTTGCCCCTCTTCCAGTCCAGCTCTGTGCTGTGGCCCGGGAGGGCAGTGGAGGATGACCCAAGTGCTTGGGCCCCTGTACCCTCATGGGAGATCAGGAGGAGGCACCTGGCTCCTGACTTCAGATTGGCACATCTGGCCATTGCGGCCATTAGGGGAGTGAACCAATGGAAGGAAGACCTTTCTCTCTGTCTCTCTCACTCTCTGTAACTCTACCTGTCAAATAAATAAATAAAAATCTTTAAAAAAATAAAGGACCTCAATAGACATTTTTCGAAAGAGGAAATCCAAATGGCCAACAGACACATGAAAAAATGTTCAAAATCACTGGCAATCAGAGAAATGCAAATCAAAACCACAATGAGGTTCCATCTCACCCCGGTGAGAATGGCTCACATTCAGAAATCGACCAACAACAGATGCTGGAGAGGATGTGGGGAAAAAGGGACACTAACCCACTGTTGGTGGGAATGCAAACTGGTTAAGCCACTATGGAAGTCAGTCTGGAGATTCCTCAGAAACCTGAACATAACCCTACCATACAACCCAGCCATTCCACTCCTTGGAATTTACCCAAAGGAAATTAATTTGGCAAATAAAAAAGCCATCTGCACATTAATGTTTATTGCAGCTCAATTCACAATAGCTAAGACCTGGAACCAACCCAAATGCCCATCAACAGTAGACTGGATAAAGAAATTATGGGACATGTACTCCATAGAATACTATACAGCAGTAAGAAACAACGAAACCCAGTCATTTGCAACAAGATGGAGCAATCTGGAAAACATCATGCTGAGTGAATTAAGCCAGTCCCAAAGAGAAAAATATCATTTGTTTTCCCTGATCGGTGACAACTGAGCGCCAAAGGGGAAACCTGTTAAGTGAAATGGACACTATAAGCAACAATGAACTGATCAGCTCCTGTCCTGACTTTAGATGTACAATGTAATACTTTATCCTTTTTAGTATTTGTTGTTGTTGTTGTTGTTCTAGTACTATTGGTTGAACTCAGTAATTAACACACAATTATTCTTAGGTGTTTAAATTTTAACTGAAAAGTGATCCCTGTTAAATCTAAGAGTGGAAAAAGAGAGGGAGGAGATGAACAATTTGGAACATGCTCAATCGGACTGGCCGCAAATGGTGGAGTTAGAAATGTGCCAGGGGATTCCAACACAATCCCATCAAGATGGCATGTACCAATGACATCGCACTAGTCCAAGTGATCAATTTCAGCTCACAATTGATAGTTCTGATAGGTCTAAGAGTCAAAGAGATCACACAAACAAGACAAGTATCTGCTAATACTAACTGATAGAATCAAAAAGGGAGAGAAAGATCCAACATGGGAAGTGGGATACACAGCAGACTCATAGGATGGCAGATGTCCTAAACAACACTCTGGCCTCAGAATCAGCCCTCAAGGCATTCAGATCTGGCTGAAGAGCCCATGAGAGTATAGCAGGCATGGAAAGCCAAGATATCATGGAAAAAAAAAAAGACCTAAATGAATGATCTCTGTGAGTGAGATCCCAGTGGAAAGAACGGGGCCATCAAAGAAGAAGGTACCCTTCTCCGAAGGGAGGAGAGAACTTCCACTTTGACTATGACCCTATCGGAATAAGACCAAAGTCAGCGAACTCTAAAGGCTTCCATAGCCCTGGAAACTCATGACTAGAGCCTAGGGAGATTACTGACGCCATGAACAGGAGTGTCAAATTGTTAAATCAGCAACAGGAGTCACTGTGTACTTACACCCCATGTGGGATCTGTCCCTAATGTGTCGTCTAAAGCGAAGTGATGCTATAACTAGTACTGAAACAGTATTTTTATACTTTGCGTTTCTGTGTGGGCACAAACTGATGAGGTCTTTACTAATTATATACTGAATTGATCTTCTGTATATAAAGAGAATTGGAAATGAAAAAAAAAAACAACCTGGTGTTAAAATGGAAATTCCATAGAAAATTAATTAATTTGAAAAAAAAAATTATGTAGGATCTCTGTCTTTAATGTGCTGTACATTGCTATTTAATGCTATAATTAGTAATCCAATGGTAGTTTTTTCACTTTGTGTTGCTATATGGGCAAAATGTTGAAATCTTTACCTAATATATACTAAACTGATCTTCTGTATACAAAGAGAATTGAAAATGAATCTTTACATGAGTGGAAGGGGAAAGGGAGCGGGAAGGGGGAGGATTGCGGGCGGGAGGGAAGTTGTGGGAGGGGGGAGGCCATTGTGACCCATGGGCTATACTTTGGAAATTTATATTCATTAAATAAAAGTAAAAAAAAAAATAAAGAAAGAAATTTATAACATACATTCTTATAAACATGGATTTCAAACTTTATTGGTATCAAAATAAATTTACCAATTGATTCCATTTCCGATGACCTATATGAAGTGCCTTTGTAAATTTAATATAAATATCCATGACATTAATTGAACTTAAACACCTTTAGGGGGAAGGTGTTTGACATAGCAGTTAAGATGCTGCTTGGGGCATGGAAAGCCAAGATATCATGGAAAAAAAAAAAGACCTAAATGAAAGATCTCTGTGAGTGAGATCCCAGTGGAAAGAACGGGGCCATCAAAGAAGAAGGTACCCTTCTCCGAAGGGAGGAGAGAACCTCCACTTTGACTATGACCCTATCGGAATAAGATCAAAGTCAGCGAACTCTAAAGACTTCCATAGCCCTGGAAACTCATGACTAGAGCCTAGGGAGATTACTGACGCCATGAACAGGAGTGTCAAATTGTTAAATCAGCAACAGGAGTCACTGTGTACTTACACCCCATGTGGGATCTGTCCCTAATGTGTCGTCTAAAGCGAAGTGATGCTATAACTAGTACTGAAACAGTATTTTTATACTATGTGTTTCTGTGTGGGCACAAACTGATGAGGTCTTTACTAATTATATACCGAATTGATCTTCTGTACATAAAGAGAATTGGAAATGAAAAAAAAAAAAAAACAACCTGGTGTTAAAATGGAAATGGCATAGAAAATTAATTAATTTGAAAAAAAAATTATGTAGGATCTCTGTCTTTAATGTGCTGTACATTGCTATTTAATGCTATAATTAGTAATCCAATGGTAGTTTATTCACTTTACGTTGCTATGTGGGCAAAATGTTGAAATCTTTACCTAATATATACTAAACTGATCTTCTGTATATAAAGAGAATTGAAAATGAATCTTTACATGAATGGAAGGGGAGAGGGAGCGGGAAAGGGGAGGGTTGCGGGCGGGAGGGAAGTTATGGGAGGGGGGAAGCCATTGTAACCCATAAGCTATACTTTGGAAATTTATATTCATTAAATAAAAGTTTAAAAAAAAAAAAGATGCTGCTTGGGACATGCACATGTCATGTCAGAGTGTCTGACTTCAAGTCTCAGCTCCAATTTCAACTCTAGTTTACTTTTAACACAAACCCTAGGAGGCAGCAGGTGATGTCTGTAGTAGATAGGTCCTTGCCACCCACACAAGAGACTTGGATAGAGTTCCTGGCTTCTGGCTTCAGATTGGTCCAGTCCTGGCTATTGTAGAATTTTGGGAGTAACCCAATAGATGGAAGATCTCTGTGTATGTATGTATGTGTCTGTGTGTTGCTCTGGCTTTCAAGTAAATAAAAATGCATGCATAAATATTTCTAAAAATATATACATATCATACCAATCATTTCTTTTAAATAATTTTAAGAATATTAAAAGTAGGCTGGCACCGCGGCTCACTAGGCTAATCCTCTGCCTTGTGGCGCCGGCACACCGGGTTCTAGTCCCGGTAGGGGCACCGGATTCTGTCCCAGTTGCCCCTCTTCCAGGCCAGCTCTCTGCTGTGGCCAGGGAGTGCAATGGAGGATGGCCCAAGTGCTTGGGCCCTGCACCCCATGGGAGACCAGGAGAAGCCCCTGGCTCCTGCCATCGGATCAGCGCGGTGCGCCATCCGCAGCGCGCCAACCGCGGCGGCCATTGGAGGGTGAACCATCGGCAAAAGGAAGACCTTTCTCTCTGTCTCTCTCTCTCACTGTCCACTCTGCCTGTCAAAAAAAAAACTTAAAAAAAGAATATTAAAAGTAGATACAAATCAAAATAATGAGTTATATATCAGAAAGAGACTGACTGACTCACAGAAAGCAATCCTTCCCAGATTAAGTATTTTGGCCTTTTTAGTTTATTGCCAGATCATTCAGAAAATTTCAAGCTTTGAAACTTTGAGTTTAAATGTTTCTTGAGGCATCTCCCAGCTGAACACTTGAGCCAGCTGTCTGCTGCCCAGGAACCCGCAGTGGGATGGGTAAGTCCACGTGTGTTCCAGGGCCAGGAGCCATGCAAAGTCCAGGGAGACACAGGCCCCTGCCCCCACACAGGGCTATAGAGGGGAAACTCTAGGGTCTGGCCTTGTGGCATAGCAGGTGAAGCCCCCATCTGTGCCGCCAGCATCCCATGTGGCCAGTTCATGACCCAGCTGCTCCACTTCTGATCCAGCTCCCTGCCATGGCCTGGGAAAACAGCAGGACCTGGCCCAAGTGATTGGGCTGTTGCCACCCATGTGGGAGACCTGGATGAAGCTCCTGGCTCCTGGCTTCAGCCTGGCCCAGCCCTGGCCATTGCAGCCATTGGAGGAGTGAACCAGCAGATGAAAGATCACTGTGTCTCCCTCTTGTAAATCTTTCACATAAATAAATAAATTGTAATTTTAAAATGCTTCTTGGGGAGCTTACAACATTTCTTACTAATTTACATGTTTTCTTATGCCCTAAGAGTAAGTGGGTAGCAAGCTAGAAAGAACTAAGAAAAATACATGCTTGGTATCAATCAGTCTGAAATTTCTATAAGCAATTCCGTTTTCTAGCATCTGAGATTAATTTCTTATAATGATGCTCAGTAAAAACCTGTTATACTATCACCTGCTAAGTTCCAAAGTTGCCTATTCTGGGGCCGATGCTGTGGCGCATAGGGTTAAAGCCCTGGCCTGAAGCGCCAGCATCCCATATGGGTGCCAGTTCTAGTCCTGGCTGCTCCTCTTCCAATCCAGCTCTCTGCTATGGCCTGGGATATCAGCAGAAGATGGCCCAAGTCCTTGGGTCCCTGCACCCACGTGGAAGACCCGGAAGAAGATCCTGGCTCTTGGTTTCGGATCGGCTCAGCTCCAGCCGTTGTAGCCATCTGGGGAGTGAACCAGTGGATGGAAGACCTCTCTCTCTGTCTCTACCTCTCTCTGTAACTCTGTCTTTCAAATAAATAAAATACATCTTTAAAAAAAAAAAACAGTTTCCTATTCTACCAACCATATTTTCCATTATCCTTTACTTCATTAGAAAGTATATCTAACTGTATTAAAAAATTAAAGTAAGAAATATGCCTAAATATTGATTTCCCCTTTTATGTATCAGAGATCTTGGGTCTAACTGGAGAGCTAGAAGCACATTTTGAATAAAAAACTATAGATACCCTGGAAGATGGAGGACTGTCAATCAGTAGACCAAAGGTAGCATGCCTCACGATTACATCCATGGACATTAACAATATCCTCTTGTTATAAGTACCAACTTCTTTATTTAAATTTCATATGGCCTTAGGCAATGCCATTAATCTTTCTAAATGTTGATTTTTCTCATCTGTACAATATGTATAAAATAGTACAAAGTATGAGAGTTTAGTGCCAAGTTCTTGAACAGGAAACACTGAACAGTGTTAGTTACCAAAAAAGATAAGCATATACAGCATTTAGAAAAGTCAGCTTAATCCATTAGGGCCTGGGTTAACTCTACTTCCTACAGCATAGAGAAAGAGTGCTCCAATAATAAACCTGTGCATTAAAAAATGGAATATGAAACTCCATCACCAAAAATCTACACTGAAGTGTGAGAAGACTCTTACTATGGATGATGAGCAGATAAACCCCAAATCAGATGAGTTGTTTTCTAAATGACCAGAAACCCTTTCAACTAGAAGACTTGATTATTTTCCCCAAGTTTTGAATATGTTGGAGGGGAACTGAGAAGACTGCTAAAATAAATTCATAAATAAGGAAAATTACTCAACAATAAATTCTTAAAAAGAGGAAGAATTCCAGTTGTTCAATTCTTTCCCCTCCTAGGAAGTCTAGCTAGAAATAGTTGGTTGTCATAGCAGATTTATAAATAAACCTAGCGGTCAACCTTCCCCCATCCCTCCCTCACTACTCTTTCCTTAGCCTTTGCTGACCATCATTTTATTTATTTATTTATTTATTTTTTTATTTTTGACAGGCAGAGTGGATAGTGAGAGAGAGAGATAGAGAGAAAGGTCTTCCTTTGCCGTTGGTTCACCCTCCAATGGCCGCCGCAGTTGGCACACTGCGGCCGGCGCACCGCGCTGATCCGATGGCAGGAGCCAGGTGCTTCTCCTGGTTCCCCATGGGGTGCAGGGCCCAAGCACTTGGGCCATCCTCCACTGCACTCCCTGGCCACAGTAGAGAGCTGGCCTGGAAGAGGGGCAACCGGGACAGGAGGTGCCCCGACCGGGACTAGAACCCGGTGTGCCGGCGCCACAAGGCGGAGGATTAGCCTATTGAGCTGCGGCGCCGGCTGACCATCATTTTATTTTTAACTTCAATGAAATCACCTATATTTTTAGACTCCACATATGAATGATATGTGCCTTTTTGTGTTTGGTTTATTTCACTTAACATAATCTCCAGTTCCATCCATGTTACTACAAATGGCACGATTTCATGGTTTTTATGGCTGAGTAATATTCCATTGTGAATATGCACCACATTTTATTTATCCATTCGTCAGCTGACGGACTCTTAGATTTTTTGCATTTCCTGGTTACTGTTAATAGATAGGGGAGTGTAAATATGTCTTCCACAGATGATTTTTATTTCCCTTGGATATATATCCAGAAGTGGTATTCCGGGTTCATAATTATAGTTTTAGTTTCCTGGGGAACCTCCATATTGTTGTTCACAATGGCTGTAATAATTTACACTCCACCAACAGTGTGCAAAGGTTCCTTTTTCTCTAAATCCTTGCCAATATTTGTTATCTTTTGTCTTTTGATAATAGCCATTATTACTGGAGTGAGATGATATATCTGTGATTTTGATTTCTTTTTCCCTGATGATTAGTGATGTAGAGCATTTTTTCATGTACTTGTCCATTTGTTTGCCTTCCTTTAAGAAATGTCTGTTTGCATCTAATTCCCATTTTTGAATTGGATTGGTTTTCTTTTGCTTGCTATTGAGTTGTTCAAGTTTTTTTATATTAGCCTGGATACTAGACTCTTGTCGGATGTATGTATTGAAAATGTCTCCTCCCATTCTGTGTGGTGATTGATAAGTAGTAGCTTATATAAGCATCATACGAGTAAAGTTCTGGGGTTCTAGGATGAAGATAATGTTAATTTATTGCATATGTCTCTGTAAAATGAATTAGAAGATAGAATTTTTGGATATTTTTGCTATAAAGAAATGCTAAATTCTTAAAAGGATAAATTTACTTAAAAGAACAAGTTACAGTGTCTACGTGTAACAAAACATCACATTCTGCCATTCTTTTCAGCTACACTAAAAATGCACAGCTTAACTTCTGCTGAAGCTAGGACTTATGTTTGATTAGACACAGTTTGCCCAGAAACAAGATGGTTATTAATGGATCAATGCTTCCCTTAATTTTAAGAAGACTTTTAGGTGACCTATGAGTCTATACTACAAAGGAATAAGATCTCAAAAAGTTTGTGGAAAAATAGAATTAAAACATAAGCTTCTTTCAGTGCAAAAAATTTGCAGACCATTTTTGTTTTCACAATGTATTTTATAACATTCATTTCCATTGAACTATTTGAAGATCCCTTTAGCACTAAAAAGAATATAAGAGGGAGAATGGAAAAGATTTGAAGAAAGGAAAAAGGAATGCTTTAATATAAACACTACCAATCCAAAAGTGCAGAGAACTACTCTTGCTCTATTTTCATCTATATGTGCACATGGTTTATATATACTGTCTAGCATTATTTTTTCTCTAAATGGTATTACAGTCATTTCTTTTAATAAAGAAAAAGAATCTCCTTATTTTTTCCCATTTTAGATTGAATAATTCAGTGTAATGCTTCAAAAAGTGAAATCTAATCTCACATGACCTGTAAGGTCTTTTTGATCTGTACTCTTCAAGATGCTAGGAGTCTATGAAATGCTAAACATGCAACCCAAATCTGCCATGACCAAGTCGATTTCAGATTTCCATTGTTGCCACACTTGTGGACTAGATGGATACGGGCCTCATAGAGTGGTTTATAATTTATCCGGTTGTCTTCCTGTGCTTAATCTGTTTGTGGGAGTGACAGCTTGACATAATCACTAACTTCAAATAAGTAATTCCATTCACTATCAGTTTTTAATTTTATTTCCTCGTTCCTTTATTGATGCAGTAAAATGCTGGTTAATCTGCAGATCCCAGGCAAGCCCAGTGTTGTCAGTATTAATTTCACACTACTGCATCTTCATGTTTGGTCCCATACAGTAATTAAAGGAAATCATTATAAAGTTGAAATTAAGCTGGAAGTATAATCTTTGGTTTCAGTTTGCATGAAGCTAATAGATGATACATACCAATCTTTATGATTTGCTTCACATAGCCAAGATCTTTCTTGTCTGGTAAAAATTTACTTGAATTCTTGTCTTTGTTTCATACATCTATATCTCTCTAATTTTATGATGTGCAACTTTACCCCAAAAATCTGTCTTACAAACAAAAGGTGCTGTTTCAACTTTACTTAGAAGATATGTTTGGTAAGAGCAGTGGTTCTGAAAATGTGGATATCAGAAGAGCAGCAGCAAAATCACATGGAGTCTTGCTAAAATTCAAATTCTAACAAACCAGATATTCTGGAGGTGGGGCCCCAGAGATCTGTATTTTTAATAAGCCTTCTAAGTGACTCTGATGCCTGCTAGAGTTTGAGAACTACTCTCTTAGAGTTTTAAAAGCTTTGCACAGGCTCCACCTACTTTAACCCTCATGACAGACAACAGAGTGGCACCTTCTACTTTTACAAATGAAGGAAAGGAGACTCAGGGAAGTGCAACAACTTGCTCAGATTAGCAAAACTGGTAAATCATCAAGCCAGGATATAAACCTGACATTCCACAGTGTTCTTTCTACCACACTAATAGATTTAAAAAAATTAAAGGTCAAAGAAAATATCATTTGGGTACTCACTATATATGAGAGTATTTCAAAAAGTCCACAGAAAAGGGAATTAAAAGATAAGTTTATTTTGGTGCAAAAATGTGAAATACATGAATGCTAGTGATCTTCAAAACATTAATGAAAATGAATATTATGAAAAATTCTGCATGGATTCCAAAATATTTTTGCACCAAAACAAACTTATCTTTTAATCTATTCTCCCATGAACTTTTAAAAGTATTTTCATTAATTAAATTAAGCCAAATGTTCCTTTTATTGAAATAAAGTTATATAGGAGTACAAACCATGATATGCAGACTCTCCTTTAGATCCTGTCGAGGGGTGAATGCCTTGAATACTGCCATAGTTTGGATATTGGTTTCTGTCTGTCAAAGGCCCATGTGTTGAAAGCTTGCTCATCAAAGGCATGTTAATGGTCAATGGATTAATGATTACTGGATTAAGGTTAGAAACTTTATCTGATTATGGTGTCTAGAACATGGGCCCAGTGGAGGTCATTGTGATGTGCCTCAGAAGGTAGTTGTAAGAGGGTTGATTTTAAAAGTCTAGTTGTGCCTCGGTGATCTCATTGCTTTTGGCTTGCCATGTGATCCTTTCTCTTCACAAATTCCATCCACTTCCATCATTAGATGCCAGACTGATGAGGGCATATAACCTCCAAAACAGTGAGCTGGAAGAGACCTTCTTCCTTCAGAAGTAGATCTCTCAGGTTTTTTTTTTCTGGGTTTTTTTTTTTTTTTTTTTTTTCTTGACAGGCAGAGTTAGACAGTGAGAGAGAAAGACAGAGACAAAGGTCTTCCTTTTTCGGTTGGCTCACCCCCCAAATGGCCGCTACGGCCAGCGCACTGCGCCAATCTGAAACCAGGAGCAAGGTGCTTCTCCTGGTCTCCCATGCAGGTGCAGGGCCCAAGCACTTGGGCCATCCTCCACTGCCTTCCCAGGCCACAGCAGAGAGCTGTACTGGAAGAGGAGCAACCGGGACAGAACCTGGGGTTCTGGTGCCACAGGCAGAGGATTAGCCTAGTGAGCCACAGGGCCAGCCTCTCCATAGTATTAGATCTCTACAATCTATATGCCTCCATCTCCTACCCAAATCCAAATTCAGGGGTTAATTTGCCTTTATTATAAAAATAAATTGTAACTAAATATTTTTTCACCTAAACTGGGACAGTTTTGAGAGTGAAAGAAGGCACTATTAATAATCACGTGGAGATTATGTTCTCACAAACTGAAGCGACCCTAAGCAAATGGGGAGATATAGTGACCCTGGTAATAACCATTGCTTCCCTGCCTCCTGCCTGCCTCATTCGTTACACAATACAGGTGCAATTTATTTGGTTCATGCATATCCCTAGTAATTTCACTGTTTAGCTCAAAGCTCTCATTGTAAGAAACAATAAAATTTAGGCTCTTTACTCCAATATTTAAGTGTCTGAAGGATTTCAAGAATATTAGTTTAATCATCTCCTCCAGTCAAGAACAACTACTTAATTTTCTAGGTGCAGTGCAAAATGTATATGCAAGACCTTTTGTTCAAAAATTATTCCAAATTTCAAGAAGGTAATAGCAGTGTAATAAACCAAATAGGGCCCCATAGAGCTGTACATATCACATGTCCATGAAGCCTAGCCTGGCCTTCAATCAATCCAGAATATTTTCTGGCCCTTAACATGGCTGAAATCTCCCACCTTTACTCAAGCCCTCTCCAAATCCCTTTTCTCAATTTCTACCCTTTGAAACTTGTCATTTAAAGTGTGTCTTAGAAGCCATTTCTTCATTCAAAGCCATCTTGATTCCACTGTTTGAAGTAATAATTTCTTTTTGAAAACCCCAAATCCTGAGCTGTTTGTATACTTCTTGTACATCATGTTACATTTTCTATTGTATTACTGTATTGTATTACCACTCTCACTATCTAGTTTGCTGTTTCATTTAGTTACCAAAAAAGAAGCAAGAAGAAATCTAAGAAAGTTTGCTGAGAGAATGTATTAATAAAATTTTAAAATTCACTTCCTTTCCAAATTTTGTTAATCCCAATTTCATCATATATTTTCTAGTATTGTCTAAGTATATTCCTGTATCCCCACGTAGGGGAAATTCTTCAATTTATCCATGTATATATATATATATATATATAACCTAAAATTCTTCGTGTTTTTGTGCCTCATAGAGTAGTAAAATGCTCTTCACCATGCATGTGTAAAGTGTCAAGTAATATAAGTAATATAACAAGGACATTAAAATATATGACATAATTCTTGCAAAGTCCAAGTATTAATATGTTCATGTTACAAGTGAACAAAGACCCAAAATCACACAGTCAGTGACAGAATCAGGACTCCATAATATCCAAATGTCTCTACCTGTCCCACCATACAATATTGCCTTCCTCAGAGTAGCTTGTCAAACCCTAAATTGTGGCAATCTGCCAATGTATCAATTCAGTAGGACTGTTAAAGTAAATAGGCAGGAGGTCATCGATCTGAGGCTATCTCCATCTTTGAGTTCCTAGGTAATAAATCATGAATTTCACCTGATCACTAACAGCTGCACATCAACAAATCAAAACAGCCAACTGATCAGGCCATACTCAAATAAGGTAAATGCCTCATCACACCATGCCCAAGTAAGGTGAAACCCTGGCTATAACCCTCAGTTTCTCTACTTTCCTTCTGTGTTGGGCAAGTAAAAACTCATTTCTCATGCTGCTGGGCAAGAGCTCTCTTAAACTTCTTTGGTTTTAAGTTCTGCTTGACTCGTGAATCATTTTTTGCCCAAATAAACTATGTCAATTTTAATTAGTCTAAAGTTTTTCTTTCAACAGGACTAATGATAAGGCAATTCCACCAGTGCATCCATCTGGCTGCATCTTTCCCCTACATTCCAGCTAACAAGATCAGACACCCTAGGCATATGGTGGATACCAAGGTCATAGTGGAAAACTGGATACCCACATAATCTTTACCTCCTCCCCTTTGTCAGGAGAAATGAATAAATTAGAACTTTGTGCTGAACCGGTAATGCTCTGTAGTCCTAAATGTTTGTTGGCTGAAAATGAATGGATAGAGATATTATAGAGCTCCTGAATTTCCACAGCTGACTCTAATGAGAAACAAACCTCTAGGAATAACTCCTAGATGGAAATAAACACTCATAGCCCACAGAACTCCTCCACTTGAATCTGACTCTGTAGGCAATGACAATCTTTTTGTAGAACTCCAAAATCCTGATTATAATATATCCTCAATTTGGAGCTCCTTGAAAGATGAATTATATTTACTCTGAACAATAATTCATAATTCTTTCTTTTTAAACTTATTTATTTATTTAAGGCAGAGTTGGGGCCAGCACCATGGCACACTAGGTTAATCCTCCGCCTGCAGCACTGGCATCCCATGTGGGTGCCAGTTCTAGTCCCAGTTGCTCCTTTTCCAGTCCAGCTCTCTGCTGTGGCCTGGGAAAGTGGTGGATTATGGTCCAAGTGCTTGGGCCCCCTACACCCACGTGGGAGACCAGGAAGAAGCACCTGGCTCCTGACTTCGGATTGGCATAGCTCTGACCGTTGTGGCCATTTGGGGAGTGAACCAATGGAGGGAAGACCTTGCTCTCTGTCTCTCTCTCTCTCTCTCACTGTCTGTAACTCTACCTGTCAAATAAATAAATAAAATCTTTAAAAAAAAGGTAGAGTTAAAGAAAGAGACAGACAGACACACACACACACACACACATACAGAGGTCTTCCATCCACTGGTTCACTCTCATTCCCTAGATGCCCACAATGGCCAGGACTGGACCAGCTAAAAGCTGGACCAGTTCGAAACCTGGAGCTTCATCCACTTAACCCATGTGGGTGGCAGGGGCCCAAGGCCATCTTCTGCTGCTTTCCCAGGCTAATTAACAGGGAGCTGGATCAAAAGTGGATGGGCAGTCTACATTGCAGGTATATGCTTAATACACTGTGCCACAATGCCAGCCCCAAGAATTCATAATTATGATTTGCCTAGTAACTGTGATGCCCCAAGAATTGCCCTAAGAATCAACACATTATCATTTGCCTTTGACAATCAGGAATCAACTGAAGCTCAGGAGACAGACAATGAGAAAACATGTTCAGTAATTATAAGATGCTCATTTTAGTATTGTGGGTGGAAGTGAGAGTCTGAGGCCCCTAGGAAAAGGGAACAGGTCAAAACAATCAGAGGAGGAGTCGTTCCTAACTAACTAATTAGACACTTCCATCTCTATAAAGCGTGGAGGTTCTCCTGAGTCAAGCAGTGCCCCTGGAATGAATGGGACTTTTAACTCATTCTTCTGAGATCCGACTTTCTCATTAGGTCCCAGGTTATCATGACACTGATCACCTCATTCTAAGGCAGATCTGAAGACAGCAAAAAAAGTCAGTGAGAGATCATTTCCTTCCTAATTCTTACACTGCCGCATCCTTCCAGTTCCAGTTCCAAAGTCAAATTTCTCTGAAATTTTCTCAATTCCCAAAGAAGGGGATGTAAAGTGTGATAGTAGAAAAAATAATATAGATTTTTGAATGCAGTTCAAATGCTATCTATCTGCTTGCTGCTGACTTTAACATACAACAACTTTTAGGAGTTTCAAATATCAAATGTGATGATTCTCATCCAATCAGATTTGTAGGAGATTGTCCAAGGGTGGTGCTTAATAAATACTGGCTCCTTTCCCAGATTTTACTAATAATAGAATGTGAGTATATATTCCTTTCATCCTCTTCTGTATTAGAAACTGTTTTTTAAGAAGGGGAGATGTGTAAGGGGAGACCCTGTAAGCCCAGTGTATTTTCTACAGTACATGTTCACTGCATGATAATTGCAAGGAATTAAATGAAATTAATTTATATTCATGGAAGAGGAGTGAACATTGCTGCAAAAGGCAAGTAAGTAATCATTAATATAGACAGTTTTCCAAACAAGGCATAGAAATACGTAAGTATGCAGAGATGCTAATATCACTAATCATCTTCAAGAAATCAAAATCAAAATCACAATGAGATACAACCTCACTTCTGTTAGGATGGTCATAATTTTAAAAAATATAGTAAATGTAATTAGGGATGTGAAAGAATTGGAACCCTTTTTTATCCTTTCTGGAAAAACTGTAAATTGATGCAGCTGCTATGTAAATTAAAATTTAAAATAGAACTACCATGTGATCCAGCAATTCCACATCTGGGTTTTATCAAGAAGAACTGAAAACAAGATCTCAAACAGATATTTGCACACTCCTACACACAATGTTCTTTTCAGCATTCTTAACAACAGTCAAGAGGTGAAAATAGCCTAAATGTTTATGGATAAATAAATAGAGTAAAAAATCTGGTCTATAACATACTTACAATAGAATATTAGAGTAAAAAATCTGGTCTATAATATACTTACAATAGAATATTAGTCAGTCTAAAAAAGAGAGAAATTCTACATTGTGAGACTGCATGGAAAACCTTGAGAATATCATGCTAAGTGAAATAAGCAACACGCAGAAGGATAAATACTGCTTGATTCCACTTATATGAGGTATTCAAAGTGGTCAAGCTCATAGAAACCAAAAGTGGATTGATGGTTGCCAGGGGCTGGAGGAAGGTGGAGATGAGAAGTTGCTCTTCGGAAGGTATAGAGTTTCAGTCATGCAAGGTGAAAGAGTTCTGGCAATCTACTAGATAGTGTTGTAGCTAGTAGGTGATTGCAAAAATTGTTGAAATTAAAAGAAAGATTTACTTTAATGTTAAAAATTGAAATGCATGTATAAACTTTCCATAATACACATTTTCTGTGAACTCTTAAAAGGTTGCCCATACATGATTTTTAAATTTTTTGAGTCAAGTTTATCATTTAATGCCATTTTCCACAAACTTTTTGAAGCAGTTCCAAATAGTTAACGATGTACTGGATGGTGAAAAATGGGTTGAGGAAATATATTTCATAGTATATGTTTTTCACCCCAGTAAAAATTAATAATCATTTAGTATCCATTGCTAGATTTCTAGTAAACCTTACATTGAGTATTTTCTTGAAAAAACTCTTGAAGCAAAAGAAATAATTGTAGCTCTCTTGATCTCTCTCTCTTACACTCTCCTCCTCTTTCTCACTCTCTTGCCCTCGCCCCACCCCCCATCCCGGGGCCTGTTGGGCTTCCCCCATCCGACAATAAACCTTTCTTCTAAAGAAAGAAAAAGGAATAATTGTAGTGCTTTGCTATTTTAGTACCTTTGGAGTAAAGAAAGTGAAGTGCCATCTTCTCTTATCGGCACTAGCACCTAGAACATTCTTGACATGATCCAACATGGAAATGTTCCAAACACAAGACCATATAGCTAATGGTTAAGATCTCAAACTCAGGAGGCAACTCTCAGTTTCTACTCTGCCTGGCTGTTTTCCTTTTAGCAAATTACTTGAGATTTCAGTGCATTCATTTATTCAGAAGAAAGCACCCATAAAATAAAGAAAATAGTATTTCTCCACAGTATTATTTTTTTTAATCCGGGGTCCCGAGCCCAGCTGCCTCAGCAACCTTGCTGTGTGACCCTGGACACCTCACTCGACTTCTCTGGGCCTCCGTTTCTTTTCTTTTTCTTTCTTTTTTTTTTGACAGGCAGAGTTAGACAGTGAGAGAGAGAGACAGAGAGAAAGGTCTTCCTTCCGTTGGTTCACCCCTCAAATGGCCACTATAGCCGGAGCTGCACTGATCCGAAGCCAGGAGCCAGCTGTTTCCTCCTCGTCTCCCATGCGGGTGCAGGGCCCAAGCACTTGGGCCATCCTCCACTGCACTCCCGGGCCACAGTAGAGAGCTGGACTGGAAGAGGAGCAACTGGGACAGAACCGGCGCCCCAACCAGGACTAGAACCTGAGGTTCTGGTGCCGCAGGTGGAGGATTAGCCTAGTGAGCCGCGGCGCTGGCCTCTCCATAGTATTATTAAAATGATTAAATGAGGTAACTTATTAAAGAGCTAACATTCAATATGACTATTAGTGTTAATTGATATTCACAATAGGTAAAGGACACAGGTTGCAAAAGATTGCTGTATATGTGTGCATGTAATAGATTTTTCCAACATATAGATTATCCTGAGGCAGCATGACACTTACATTTCTGGCTATGGTCCAAATAAATAGTACACAAAGCATTCATTTCATCAAATTCAAGTGCATTTTTAAAGAGGGTCATTTTTATCTTGTCATCTAGAAATTATAGTCTGTTAGGGTACTTTATATATGCTTTTTGCTGGCACTGTAGGCAGCAGCTTTACCCACTACGTCACAGCGCCGGCCCTGGTGTTGATTGTCTATCATAGGCTGTCTATGAATTTTTTTGAAGGAGTAAATATTTACAAACTTAAATTTTAGGAATGAGGCTATGAATATTTCCTCAAAAGATAATAGGATTGGCTCATTTATTTCCAAGAATTTCAGATTCAGCATCCTGTAACTGGAATGTCTAAGTGAGATCTGCCTTCTGAGAACCGTTGATGGAAGAGATTCTATTTTATAGAACTCTAACAGTCAGGAGGATTATAAAGGAACAGAGAGTTCATTTATTATGA
Organism: Lepus europaeus; assembly: GCF_033115175.1. Taxonomy (NCBI): domain Eukaryota; kingdom Metazoa; phylum Chordata; class Mammalia; order Lagomorpha; family Leporidae; genus Lepus; species Lepus europaeus. The sequence continues at coordinate 28,979,863 of NC_084836.1, read as the reverse complement.
TTTCTTATTTTACCAAATAGGAAACTAAAGCATAAATTGACCTACAGAATTGACTCGCTGAGGACTCAGGCCAGGGTCTTCTGGTTTCTATACAGGCTGCATTTAATCAAAATCCCTGGCATTACTACATCGGGGACCATGGCTAATCTAACACTACGGGGGGGGGGGGGGGGCTAGCAGTGTTTTTATCTATGGGGAAAGAAATATATTAGCATTCATTCCTGTACCCTCTCAAAGTCTCTCCCTTCCTCCTTACTCCCTGTGAAAACATACACACACACACATACACAATTTTACACACAGCCAAGGACAGCTTGTAAAATTCAACTGACCACCAGGGGGCCACCATGGGAGTAGAAAAGCCTAGAACAAACCTGAATATGATACCCCTAATTTTGCTCAGGAAGCAATTCTGTGGATTGCTAGAATATGAAAAATATTGCTTTCTAGAAACTGGGATCTTGGCTTTAACGACAGAGCTATAACAGCTTAAAAGCAATATGTTGATAAAATACAGTGTAGTCCAACTTAGATTCCATACTTTTTCATTCACTAACTGATTTCAGCACTATTTTCTTAACAGCAGCTAACTATTTTATCATTTGAAATAACTATTTTTCAGGGTTGGCATTGTGGCATAGTGGGTAAAGCTGCACCAACAACACTGGCATTTCATATGGGCACCAGTTCCTGTCACACCTACTCCACTACCAATTCAGCTCCTTGCTAGTGACCTGGGAAAAGCAGAGGTGGATGGCCCAAACGCTTGGTCCCCTGCCACTCAAGTGAGAGACCCAGATGAAGCTGCTGGCTATTGGCTTCGGCCTGGTCCAGCCCTGGTCATTGCAGCCAACTAGGGAGTGAACCAGTGGATGGAAGATCTCTCTCTCTCTCTTTTTCTCTCTCTCTCTCTGTCTCTCCTTCTTTCTCTATAACTTTCAAATAAATAAATAAATTTTAAAATCTATATTACTTTTCATTTTTGAAAAGACAAAACAGTACTACATATAGTGTATTTTTTTAAGTCTTAGCATTTAGAAGAGTATTTTGGTTAACTTAAAGATGAAAATGAGACAATATCTGGGAAACAGATTAAAGACATGTGGCCAGGGGAGATCCAAGATGGCTGAATAGGGTCAGCCACACCAACTTCAGTTGCTTTAGGATATGAAAAGAACAAAGGAAGGACTACGTTTCCAGGGACCTGACTGATGGAAATTTTTGATGAGGAAGTGAAAAACAACCAGAAGGACTCAGTGACAAGAGAAGGAGAGAAGACAGAGACAGCACTGCAGCCAGTGCTCAGTGTGGACAACGGCCTGCTGTGAGCCACCATCTTACCATGTTAAGCCACCCACTGAATTTTATTTCAGCCTGCAGAGCTGACTGGGGTCTGAGCGACTGCTGAGTTTGGAGCAGGGAAGCTGCCTTGCTTCCTTCCCTTCCCCCATTCCCACAGGAAACAATACTCCACATCCAAAAGTCACGCAGTGTGCCTCTGTGCTCCCACCAGCATCATAGCCAGAGTCAGGGCAATGTATGGGGCAAAGAGCAGATCCCTTGCATCCTACAACTCTGGGAATTTGGGGGCATTAACCCCAAAGCTACACTCACATACTCTATGTGGGCAAGGGGGATTCATTTTAGCCCTGGGGGCTAACAAGAGAAGCAGCCCATAAAAATATCTAAATATCTGTTCCCACCTTAGAAAATATGGGTAATAACCCCACTGTATGTGTATATGCTGCAACACAAGGACTGTAACAATTTGTTCTAAATTTCTCAGTGCCACTGAGATGTACTCAATGGACATAGGGAAGAACCTACCTGCATCTCAACTCTCTTGACTCATACCCTCCAGAGTAAAATCTCCTGTATACCTTGTATTCACTCTGTAGGACTAGAACAGGGTCCTGTCCACATCCTCGAGTCCTAGGACTAGGGCTGTTTGTATTATAAGCCACAGCACCATTGGACTCTCCTAGCAGGAACTGAGGAAGGCTCCATGCATATGACATAGCCTTAGAGCCACAGAAATTGATGCCACAAAGCCCCTGCAACACTCAGGCTTGCCAGTAGGAGAAGGTGTCAGCCACCAAGAACAAGGCCCTGGCTATCACATTCACCAAGGACACTGACGCTGAGCTCCCTGTGCACCAAAGACACACACCCAAGAAAACCCTCATTCATTTCAAAACCACATTTCTGTCCCTACTAATCTCAACAGACTAGTCCACTGTTGTCAATTATAGACACAAATGGCATAGATTAAGGCAAAAGAAATCACTAAGAGACTACACCCCTGGGCTCACCTAGAACCAAAGCAAAGCAAGAAGCCAAGTGATATCCTGCATTGCAGCTAGACCAGAAACTCTTTTCCAATAAAACCAACTCCATAAATAATAAGGGATAAATACACCACATAAGCAGATATCGATGTAGGGACACAGGAGATGTGAAGAAACAAGGTAGAATGAGCCTCTAAAAAGAATCCAATACTTCTTAAGAATTAGTTCCTGACCCAAAGGAAATCAATGAAGTGACAGATATAGAATGCAAAATAATAACTGTAAACTGAGTGAGATGCAAGAGAATACGGAAAGACAGATTAAAGAAATGAGGAAATCAGTAAGTGACATGAATGTAAATATTACCAAGGATGTACAACTCATTAAGAAGAATCAAATAGGGGCCAGCACTATGGAGGAGAAGGTTAAGCCTCCTTCTGTAGTGCTGGCATCACATATGGGTGCTGGTTCGAATCCTGGCTGCTCCACTTCTGATCAAGCTCCCAGCTAATGCTCCTGGGAAAGCAGACAAAGATGGCCCAAGTACTTGGGCCACCCACATGGAGACCCAGAAGAAGCTCCTGGCTCCTAGCTTTGGCTTGGCCTAGCTCGAGCAGTTGCAGTCAACTTCTACTCTTTATTTCTGCCTTTCAAGCAAATAAATAAATCTGAAGAAGGTGGCGGGGGAAGGAGAGGAGGAGAAGAGGAGGAGGAGGAAAATAGAAATTTGGGAGATGAAATCTTCAATCAGTGAAGTAAAAATCATGAATGAGAGATTTGACAGCAGAATAGACCAAGTGCAAGAAAGAATTTCTGACCTCTGGGACAAGAATTTTGAAATAAAACAACAAAACAAAAATAAAAAGAATTTTAAAAATGTAAAAAGTCTATGAAAAATATGGGATACCATTAAATGACCAAATATTTTCATTCTAGGTATATTCCTGAAGGAGAAGAAAGCAAAAAGCATGGAGAATATACTAAATAAAATAATATTTGAAAAATATCTTGAAAGAAACTTGGACATCCAGATACAAGAAGTTCAAAGAACTCCAAGCAGATTCAAACTAAAAAATCTCCAAGGAATATGGTTGTCAAATTGTCAAAAGCTAGAGACAAGGGTCACTGTGTACCTACTCCCCATGTAGGATCTCTGTCCTTAATGTGTTGTACTATGTGAATTAATGATAAAACTACTACTCAAGCAGTATTCTATACTTTGTGTGGGTGCAGTTAGTTGAAATCTTTACTTATTATATACTAAGTTGATATTCTGTATATAAAGATAATTGAAAATGAATCTTGATGAAGAATGGGATGGGAGAAGGAGTGGGAGATGGGATGGTTGTGGATGGGAGGGAGGTTATGGGGGGAAAGCCGCTATAATCCAAAAGTTGTACTTCGGAAATTTATATTTATTAAATACAAGTTTGGAAAAAAAAGACAGAAAGAGAAAAGTGCCAAGTTACATATAAAGGAAAACCAATTAGATTAATACCAAATTTCTCAGCAGAAATCTTACAGGACAGAAGAGAGTGGGATGATCTATTCAAGGTTTTAATAGAAAAAAATTTCCAACTGCGAATATTATAGCCAATGAAGTGATCCTTTAAAAGTGAAGGAGAGGGGCTGGCACTGTGGCATAGTGGGTTAAATCAGCACCTGTAATGTTGTCATCCCATATGGGTGCCAGTTCAAGTCCGGCAGTGCTAGTTTGAGTCCAGCTGCTCCAGTTCTGATCCAGCTCTCTGCTATGGCCTGGGAAAGCAGTAGAAGATGGCCCAAGTCCTTGGGCCCCTGCAAACACATGGGAGAACCAGAAGAAGCTCCTGGCTACTGGCCTCTGGCTTCAGATCAGCTCACCTCCAGCCATTGTGATCATCTGGGGAGTGACCCAGTGGATGGAAGATCTCTCTCTCTCTCTCTCTCTCTCTCTCTCTCTCTCTCTCTAGCTCTGCCTTTCAAATAAATAAATACATCTTTTCCATGTCAGCAGGAAGTAGCTCTAAAGACAGATCATCCTCCCTCTACCCCTCCTGGACTTTTGGGACTAATGTAATCCCATACAACTCCTGCTTTATAAAAAACAAAAGGGGGCAATGTTAGGAAACTAGCACAGTTTTAGCCAGGTGGCCACATGGCCCAGCTACCTGTGCCAGGCTCAATCCCCATCCTAATGGGATTTGCTGTTCCTGCTTCCCTGCCCGCCCTCAGGAAAAGTTTTAAAAGGGCCTGTTCCTGAACACGTGCTCTCTTGGTTCCTCTTTCTAGCCTCCTCCTCTGGTCTCTTGGCTCTCTCTCTTGGCTCCTCTCATCTCTCTTCTCTCCTTGCTAGCTCCTCTCCTCTCTGTTTCTCTCTTATATTCTCTTTCTCACTCTTTCCCTTCACCGCTCCTTCACTCCGGTCTGTTGGGTATTCCCCAATAAACACCTTCCCTTAAAAAAAAGTGAAAGAGAGATAAAGTATTTTCCAAATAAACAAATGCTGGGATGATTCACCACCACCAGATCAGCCTTACAAAAAAGAAGGAGGAGGAGAAGAGGAAGAGGCAAGAATGAAGGGCATTCTGCATTAGAAGTACACATCATGAAAACACATGACACTACCAAATTCACTAGCAGAGCAGGTAGAATCATTATCCAATCAACAAAATGATAGGTCTTGTTCTCATTTATCAATGTTAACCTGAAATGTAAATGGATTAAATTCACCAACCAAAAGATTTAGGTTGTCTGAGTGGATTAAAAAAAAACAGAACTGCACTATCTGCTGCTTAGAATAAATTTACTTCACAAAGATACACACAGACTTAAAGTAAGGTTTGGAAAAAGATATACCAGGCAAATGCAAACCAAAGGAAAGCAGGTATAGCTATCCTAATATCAAATAAAACAGAATTTATATCAAAAACTATAAAAAGAGGTAAAGAATGAAATTATGTTTTTATAAAGTGGTCAATTCATCAGGGAGACATAACAATCATAAATATATATACACTCAACACAACACCACTCAAATATATACAGAAAATGCTATTAGACTTAAAGGGAGAGAGACACTCCAACACAATAAAAGTGGGTGATTTTAACACTCCACTCTCATCAGTGGATATATTATCCAGGCAAAAATAATCAATGAAGATACATTAGAGTCGAAACATAGTATTGAGCAAATGGACCCAACAGACATTTACAGGACATTTCACCCAGCAGCTACAGAATACACATTCTTCTCCTCAGCACAGGGGATTTTTTCTAGGCTAGACCACATAGTAGGCCTCAAATCAAGTCTCAGCAAATTTAAAAAGATTGAAATCATACCATGTATCTTATCAGATCATAAAGAAACAAAACTAGAAATCAACAACAAGAACTATAGAACACTCATAAATAATTGTAATTTAAACAGCAATACACAGAATGATCAATGGGTCAGAGAAGAAGCTAAAAAGGAAATCAAAAACTTGCTTGAAATAAATGAAAATGAAAACACAGCTTATCAAAATTTGTGAGATTCAGCAAAAGCAGTATTAAGACTGAAGCTTATAATATTAAGTGCTTATATTAAAAAAAGAGAAATACCTCAAATTAAACCTCCAGTGATGAATCTTAAAGACTTAGAAAAACAAGAACGAATTAAACCTCAAATCAGTGAGTTGATAAATAGTAAAGATCAGAAGAGAAATAAATGAAATTGAAACAAAAAAAATAATACAAATGATCAACATAACAAAAAGTTGTTTTTTGGAAAGATAAAGAAAATAGATACATCTCTAGCCAGACTAACAAACAATAAATGATAAAATACGGGGGGCAGCACTGCGGCCCCTGGCCTGAAGCGCCGGCATCCCATATGGGCACTGATTCAAGCCCCAGCTGCTCTGCTTCCTGTCCAGCTCTCTGCTATGGCCTGGGAAAGCAGTAGAAGATGGCCAAAGTCCTTGGGCCCCTGCACCCACATGGGAGACCCAGAAGAAGCTCCTGTATCCTGGTTTTGGATCAGCGCATCTCTAGCCGTTGTGTCCATTTGGGGAGTGAACCATTGGATGAAAGATTTCTCTCTCTCTCTCTCTCTCTCTCTCTCTCTCTGCCTCTCCTCTCTCTGTGTAACTCTGACTTTCAAATAAATAAATAAATATTTAAAAAATAAATAAAAGAAAAATACTCAGGCCGGCGCCACGGCTCACTAGGCTAATCCTCCGCCTTGCGGCGCCGGCACACCGGGTTCTAGTCCTGGTCAGGGCACCGATCCTGTCCCGGTTGCCCCTCTTCCAGGCCAGCTCTCTGCTGTGGCCAGAGAGTGCAGTGGAGGATGGCCCAAGTGCTTGGGCCCTGCACCCCATGGGAGACCAGGAGAAGCACCTGGCTCCTGCCATCAGATCAGCGCGGTGCGCCGGCCGCAGCGCGCCTACCGTGGCGGCCATTGGAGGGTGAACCAACGGCAAAAGGAAGACCTTTCTCTCTGTCTCTCTCTCACTATCCACTCTGCCTGTCAAAAAAAAAAATACTCAAAAAAATAGAGATGAAAAGGAGACATTACAACTGACATTACTGAAATACAAAGGATTATTAGAAACTACTATAAATTATTACTTGCTGATAACAAAAACCTCAAATAAATGGATAAATGGCTGGATTTACATAACATGCCAAGATTAACTCAAGAAGATATATACAATCTAAACAGATATAAAACAAGGAATGAGATTGAAACAGTAATCAAAATCTTCCATTAAGGAAAAATCCAGGACCTGATGGCCTTACTACTGAATTCTACAAAAAATTCAAAGAAGTAACTCCAATGCACTTCAAACTAGTATGAAATACTGAACAGGATGGAATTCTGCCAAACTCCTCTTCTTCTTTTTTTTTTTTTTTTTGACAGGCAGAGTTAGACAGTGAGAGAGAGAGACAGAGAGAAAGGTCCTCCTTCCGTTGGTTCACCCCCCAAATGGCCACTACAGCCGGCCAGTGCATTGCGCTGAACCGAAGCCAGGAGCCAGGTGATTCTCCTGATCTCCCATGCAGGTGCAGGGGCCCAAGCACTTGGGCCATCCTCCACTGCCTTCCCAGGCCACAGCAGTGAGCTGGACTGGAAGAGGAGCAACCAGGACAGAACCGGTGCCCCAACCGGGACTAGAACCCAGGGTACTAGCGCTGCAGGTGGAGGATTAGCCTAGTAAGCCACAGCACTGGCCTGCCAAACTCTTCTTATGAGGCCAGCATTACTTTGATATCAAAACCAAAGACATTACACAAAAAGAAAACTACAGAACTATATCTTTAATGAACATGTATTCAAATATTCTCAATAAAACACTAGCAAATTAAATCCAAAACCATACCAAAAAGATCACATATCACGATCAAGTGGGATTTATTCCAGAAATGCAAGTGTGGTTCAACATTAACAGACCAATAAACATTGTAAATCATGTTAATAGAATGAAGAACAAAAATCACATCATCATCTCAATAGATGCAGAGAAAGCATTTAATAAGACTCAACACCCCTTCATGATAAAAAAACTTTCCACAAATTAGGTATGGAAGGACATTCCTCAAAATTGTCAAAGCTATATATCACAAATCAACAGCCAATATCATACTGAATGGGGAATAACTGAAAGCATTTCCCCTCAGATCCTTAACAAGACAATAATGTCCACTTTCCCACTCCTTTTCAAGAGTGGTGAAGAAGGAAGGAGAAAGAAATAAAGAGCATCAAAATTGGAACAGATAAAGTTAAATTATCCATGTTTCCAGATGACATGATATTGTACATAGAAAAACCTCAACACTCAACCATAAAGCTTTTAGAATTGATAAACCAACTCAGGAAAGTTGCAATATAAACATACAAAAACAGTGGCATTTCGTGTGCTAATGATGAACTCACAGAAAGAAATCAAGAAAGAAACCCCATTCACACTAACCACATAAAATAAAATATTTAGGAATAAATTTAGTGGCAGAAGTGAAAGATCTCTACAATGAAAATTATCAAACATTAATGAAAGAAATCATCAAGGACACAAAAAAGGGAGATATTTCTTGCTCATGGATTGGAATAATCAATATAATTAACATGTCTATACTACCTTAAGCAATTTGCAGATTAAATGAAATCTCTTTCAAAATATCATAGGCATTCTTTACAAAATTAGAAAAAAAATCCTAAAATTTGTATGGAATCATGAAAGACTTCAAATAGCCAAAGCAATCCTGAGCAAGAAAAATCAAGCTGGCAGCATCGCAATACCTGATTTCAAAGCACACTACAAAGCAATAATAATGAAAACAGCTTGGTACTGGCATAAACACCAATATATAGATCAGTGAGTGGAACAAGATAGGGAGCCCAGAAATTAATCTACGTACATAGAATCAACACTCTTTAACAAAAAGTCAACACATTTTGACAAAAGTGCTCCAACACTACAGGGGAGTAAGGATAATCTGTGCAACTAATTTTGCTGGCAAAACTGGATGGAGATATATGTGTGTGTGTGTGTGTGTGTATGTGAAGAGAAGAATGCCATTTACAAAAATCAATTCAAGATGGTTCAAAAACCTAAATTTCAGACCTGAGACTGTGAAGTTGCTGGAAGAAAATGTAAGGGAAATGTTCCAAGACATTGGTGTAGGGGATGACTTCTTGCCCTCAAAGCACAGGCAACAAAAGCAAAACCAAACAAATGGGACTATATCAAACTCAGAAACTTCTGCACAGCTAAGGAAACAATCAATAAAAAGTCATATAATGGAATGGGAAAAAATATTTGCAAATCACCTAACAAAGGATTAATATCCTGAATATACCAGCAACATAAAAACTCAACAACAACAAAAAAACCAGCCAATCCAGTTGAGAAATGGGCAAAGAACTGTAATAGTTTTCAAAAGAAGAAATACAAATGGCCAACAAGTAAATGGAAAAATTTTTCAATGTCACTAGCCATCAGAGAAATGCAAATCAAAACCACAATGAGATATGAGATATCACCTCACCCCTTTCTGAATGGCTAAAATCCAAAACACAAACAATAACAAATGCTGGTGAGGATGCAGACAAAGGGGACATTTATAAATTGTTAGTGGGAATGTGAATTATTGCAGCTGCTGTGGAAAACAGTCTGGAGATTTCTTTAAAAACTAGAAATAGACTTTCCATATGATCCAGCAATTCCACTACTGGGTATATACTGGAAAGACTTGGATACAATGTATCAAAGAGATAACCTGTACGCCATGTTTATAGCAGCAGGGTTCACAACAGCCAAAATTTGCAACTAACCAAGGTACTCATCATCAGATGAAGGGATAAAGAGAATGAGATAAATATACACAATGGAATATTACTCAGCAGTAATTCTACCATTTGCAGCGAAAGGAACTGCAGTAGCTGGAGGACATCATGTTGCGTGAAATAAGCTGGGCCCAGAACAACAAATACCTCATGTTCTCCCTGATATGTGGGAGCTAAAAATTAAAAAACAAAGATGAAAGAAATGTCTGTGTGTATCAGTGCTGCTGCATATAAATATAGTTTTTAAAACTTTGTTTTATACCTCTGTGAAACCAATTTTTAAGGATGTTATACACTATAGTTTTAATGATCTATGATTACTTTTGAATTTACTGTAAATGAAATTATCATTTTTCCATTCAATTATTGTTTATAGTCATTTCCTCTATTCCCACTAAGCTAGGATCCTTTGCTTTTTACTTGTTAAGCTTCTTATTTGGTGAAGTACTAAGCCTTTTTACTGTAATGCAATTTTAAAGTGTGTTATCTCAAAAAACTAAGAAAAAGAACAGGAGAAGGAAAGAGGATAGGTAAGAAAGAGGGGGAGGGGGAAGGATGAGGAAGGGAATAACATTGTGTTCTTAGAATTGGATCTATAAATTACATTGACTCTGTTAAAAACTAAAAATTATTTTTTTAAAACTGAAAAAATAAAAAATGCAAAATATACAATAAAGAAATGTGAATTATTGTAATGATTTAAATGACAAGATTTTGGATACTAATGTGTATTTATTTACATAACATTTATTTATATAATATAACTATAGTTAAATGACTTAAGTAGATGGATAGCTAGATAACAAAAACATTTTTTGATGGATCCCAACTGTAAATAAGAATTAGATTTGTAGAATGTGATTATAATTAATTTTTTTTTTTAAGTGGAGCAGCCAGGACATGAACTGGCGCCCATATGGGATGCAGGAAGCAGCTTATCCCACTATGCCACAATGCCAGCCCACTATAATTAATTTTTTTGATAGGCAGAGTTAGACAGTGAGAGAGAGAGACAGAGAGAAAGGTCTTCCTGCCATTGGTTCATCCCCCAAATGGCCACTATGGCCAGCACGCTGCGCTGATCTGAAGCCAGAAGCCAGGCGCTTCCTCCTGGTCTCCCATGCGGCTGCAGGGCCCAAGCACTTGGGCCATCCTCCACTGCACTCCCGGGCCACAGCAGAGAGTTGGACTGGAAGAGGAGCAACAAGGACAGAATCCGGCACCCCGACCGGGACTAGAACCCTGGGTGCCCGCGCCGCAGGCAGAGAATTAGCCAAGTGAGCCGCGGCGCCAGCCAATTATAATTGATTTTTAGGCCGGCGCCGTGGCTCAACAGGCTAATCCTCCGCCTTACAGCGCCGGCACCCCAGGTTCTAGTCCCAGTTGGGGCGCTGGATTCTGTCCCAGTTGCCCCTCTTCCAGGCCAGCTCTCTGCTATGGCCCGGGGAGTGCAGTGGAGGATGGCCCAAGTGCTTGGGCCCTGCACCCCATGGGAGACCAGGATAAGTACCTGGCTCCTGCATTCGGATCAGCGCGGTGCACCGGCCGCAGCGCGCCGGCCGTAGTGGCCATTGGAGGGTGAACCAATGGCAAAGGAAGACCTTTCTCTCTGTCTCTCTCTCTCACTATCCACTCTGCCTGTCAAAAATAAAAAAAAAAAAAAAATTTCTTTGAGTTCTTCCTGTGTTTTACATAATACATATATGAATACTATAACCAAAAAATATAAACAAAAATGTGCAAAAATAATAAGTTTGAGCTATTAAAATTTAAAAATTTAACGAGTTATTAAAATTTAAAAATGTATTTAAAAAATGCAAACTATGGCTGCGGTATAGAAGATTAAGCCTCCACCTTCAGTACTGGTGTCACATATAGGCACAGGTTCAAGTCCCAGTTGCTCCACTTCAGATCCAGCTTCCTGCTAATGTGCCTGAGAAAGCAGAAGATGGTCCAAGTGCTTTGGGCCCCTGCACCCACGTGGGAGACCTGGAAGAAGCTCTTGGCTCCCAGCTTCAGATCAGCCCAGCTCCAGCCATTGCGGCCATTTGGGGAGTGAACCAGTGGATGGAAGATATTCTCTCTCTTTCTCTCTCTCTCTCTCCCCCTCCCTCCCTTCCTCCCTCCCTCCCTCTCTCTCTCTCCCACTGCTCCCCTCCCTCTCTCCTCCCACTTCTCTATCTCTGTCTTTCAAACAAATCTTTGAAAAAAGAAAAAAAATGTAAAGATGAACACATGTAGAAATAGTTATACACATATTCCCTGCTATATTTTTAGAATGTTATTATATTAAATCACAGCTGAAAATTCAGTGATATATTAGGGTTTTCGTATACAAACTACAGCAGATGCTATCTTTCCTTTAAGTGTACCTATGATTTAGTGACTGTTTAAAACAACAATTGTCACCCAAGGACACTGTTCCTTTGGGGGATATTTGGCAATGTTTGGCAGCCTATTTGGTTGCTACAACTTGAGGGGATAGGGGTACAACTAAAACATAGAGCATAGAGGACAATGATGCTTCTAAGCATCCTACACTGTGCAGGAGAGTCCCAAACCCAAAATTATACAGCCTAAATTATCAATAGTACCAATATTGAGGAATGTCTTAGAGCCATCTTCTTTTACAACTGGAAGGATTTTTAGTTCCATTTAATATGTATCTTCATACTTGAAATCAGAAGGCTGGGAGAGGGGGCTGGCATTGTGTAATACTGGCATCCTTTATGGGCACCAGTTAGAGCACTGGCTGCTCCACTTCTGATCCACCTCCCTGCTAATGTGCCTGGGAAAGCAGTAGAAGATGGCCCAAGTGCTAGGGTCCCTGCACCCACATGGGAGACCAGGAAGAAGCTCTTGGCACCTGACTTCAGATTGGCCCAGACCCAGCCACTGCAGTCATTTGGGGGAGTGGACCAGTGGATGGAAGACTCTCTCTGCTTCCGTCTCTACTGTCTGATATTGAATATACCTGAGCCAATGAAAATTCTATTGAAAGTAGCTCAAAGTAAATATTTTTTGAGACACATACTTTGTGGTATATAGTGTCTTCAAGTGGGAAGAGTCTCAACTCAAAGATAGTGGTGTGGTTAATTTTAGCCTCTCTGTCTTATACAAAATAATGCCCATCAAATATTTTGGGTCTAATGCAGATGGTCCAGACAGTGCAATACAATTAGAAACTTGATTGTTTCCCCCCAGAATTTGGCTCAAAATTCATTATTCTAGCTTGATGCATTGAAAGAGATTTTGCTGGGAATATTTGCTATGAGTGTTCACGACCATCTCTAAACACAGGAGATCAATTTATAAAACCACATTTTTTCAGTGGTTTTAAATTAAACTTTCCCAATAGTATTGAGATAGCACAGAGTCTCCCTAAAACTGTAGAGCAGAATGCAAATAACAAAGCTAACCTACATTAGTTCATGTCAGAGAAATAATATAAATACATCAAAACCGCTGTGATCCCAACCTAGTATTATAACAAGCACACACAGTTTCAGTATGTCAGTGTTTTATACATACATTTGAAACAGTCCCTGACTTAGAAAATCAAGCCTATATTACCTCCAGTAGATTCACAAATCAAGCATGAAGCTCGGTGTTGCCTACAATCCTGAAGACTATTCCTCGCAGGTTCCTGTTGTAGGAATACATCATCACCCATTTAATTCCACTGAACCTCCTCCTAAAAGACCTGAAGTCTAATCAAACCATCCACACACTTTAGAGAAATCCAGGATCCTGGACATTCTTTGGGTCAAATGATCCACAAATAAACCCAATGTTTTATAAGTTTTCAAAAGGTTTGTACACATCTTGAGGGGCAGCAGGTTAAGCTACCAGTTGAGATGCCTGCATCTCATATCCAGGTGCCTGGAATCTGCCTCACTTCTGCTACAGTGCAGCTTCCTGCTAATGTGCACTCTGAGAGGCAGAAGACAATTGCTCAAGTATTTGGTTCACTGCCCCCATATAGGAGCTCAAATGGATTTCCCAGCCCAGTCTTAGTTTGAGGAGTTTGAGGGCATTTGGTGAGTGAGCCAGTAGATGCAAAGATATATATATTTCTCTCAATCTCCTTCTCTCTCTCTCTCTCTCTCTCTTGCTTTTAATTTCAAATAAAAAATTATAAATTTTTTAAAAAGTTTCAAAAACTGAGCAAAGAATGTTTAGATTGAAAAAAAAAAGACTTAAACAATAAGCAGCAAAAACTACATTTTAGGGTATAGGGATGAATACTTGGATGATAAATGTCTGGAGAAAGAAATGAAAATAAAGGATAGAGTTTTCTTTTAGGAAGGGAAGGAGCGCTGTGATTGAGACAGGATACCTGGAGAATTGCTTAGATAACTGTCAAAATTCTGTGCCTTGATCTGAACGATGGATGCATTGTAACAATCCATTAAGTTCCACATTTGCTTTTATGCAATTTCTTGTATATTTTGCAAGTAACTGCTTGAATTTTATCAAAGGTATGCAGTACAATTTTCTATAAAGAATTCCTTTATGGGGCCAGCATTGTGGCATAGAAAGTTAAGCCTCCTCTTACAGTTCCAGTATCCCATTTGGAGTCGTTTTGAGTCCTGGCTGCTCCACTTCCAATCCAGCTCCTTGCTAATGTGCCTGGGAAAAGCAGTGGAAGACGGTTCAAGTGCTTGGGCCCCTGTACCCATGTGGGAGACCTAGAAGAAGCTCCTGGCTCCTGACTTCGGCCTGACCCAGCTCTGGCTGTTTAGGCCATTTGGGGAATGAAGCAGCAGGTGGAAGATCTCTCTTTCTCTCTCATCTTCTCTATATTTCTGCCTTTGAAATAAATAAATAAATCTTTAAAGAATAATAATTACTTAATAAAACCAAGCTATTCGTAGTCTCACACAGAGAAAATGGAGTGAATCACAAACCCCTATGGTGCCATGGGGTAGGCATTACCCACTCAATGGCACTGTGCAAGCAATTTGAGCTGAATGCTCTTAAACCATACTTTCAAGGCACACTCTTCTCACCTTTGCAATCTCTTACCAATTTAACTGACACAAGCAGAGAAAAAATGACTTTCTAATATAAAATGTAGGTGTTCCCATAATTGTAGTGCTTAATCACTATTTCTATGACAGTTTACTACCATTGAAAACTCGTATCTCCAATCCATCATGTGTAATGGTAAGTACTGCATGTTCAGCAAAATTACATTAGCATTTCATTAAATATACACAGTGACATTTCAAAGACCCTAATGATTTGTCATCTGCAGAGATGAGTAAAGTCAGTAACTCCTATCACACTGTTCACTTGCAACCAAGTCTCCATTATCCACAGATAGATTATCCAAAAAAGACATGGCATTAAAATTCAAATCAACAATCATCTCTTCTTGCTTACAGATGTGCATCCAGGAGTAACTTGAAAGTGTATTTGTTTTAGTGTCTAATTTCACAGATGAAAAAAACAAAACTTGGAGATATTAAATGACTTGATCAAGGTAAATCTTCTGGCATTTGGTAAAGATGAGACTACAATTCAGCTTTGTTTTAGGCCATGACAGCATTCTTTACTTTTGAATAACATATGCATTGTGTCATTTTTATATCTGTATGAAAGTCATGGTTTCCTTTTATTTAAGATTGATTTTACAGAGAGAATGGGAGAGACAGAGGTATCTTCCAACTGCTGGTTCACCCCCCAGATGGCCACAATGGCCCAGACTGAGCCACGCTGAAGTCATGAGCCAGGAGCTTCTTGTGGATCTCCTACATGGCTGCAGGGGCTGCAAGAGCCCAAACACTCGGGCCATCTTCCATTGCTTTTCCCAGGTGCATTAGCAGGGGGCTAGATCAGAAATGGAACAGCCAGGACTGGAACCAAAGCCCATATGAGAAGCCAGGCATTGCAGCTTAATCCACTATGCCAGAACTCCAGTCCCATGGTTTCATTTGCTTTTTAAGGTTACTTTTGACAGCGACAGTGCTGTGGCTGATCTGCCACCATCTGCACTGCTGGCATCCCATCTGGGCACCAGTTTGGGTCCCAGCTGCTCAGCTTCCAATCCAGCTCCCTGGTGATATGCTTGGGAGGACAGCAGAGGGTGGCTTGGGTGCTTGGGCCCCTGTACCTACATGGGATGCCCAAATGGGGCTCCTGGCTTCTGGCTTCAGCCTGGCCCAGTCCTGGTTGTTGTGGTGGCCATTTGGGGAATGAACCAGCAGATGGAAGATAATCTCTCCTCTCTCTGTATGTCTCTCCCTCTCTAGCTATAACACTTTCAAATAAATAAACAAATCATTTTTTAAAAAAAGATAAATTACTTTTGACAATGATTACTATACTTCTACTCCTATTACTACTATAACAAATAATATTACTGCTGAGTTACCAAGATGCTAAATATTGAAATATTGCATAAGGTGTGCCTTCATATACCGATCAGAGAGAGTTTCAAAAGAATATTTGTCAGCATTTTCAGGTAATAAAATAATATCTAACTTTCTGACATTATTTCTTGTCTTGTTGATCTTTATGTGTTGCCAGACTGAAAGCCCATCTTTAAACCTTGCATTGTTGTGTTTCTGAAACTTACCAAATTTCTCCATCTTCTCGATTTCCATGGCATTATTTTGTATTTTCTCTCTGAAATTAATGACATTTCACCTTTTTTGTCAGCAGGATCAATTAACCCTGAATCTTGGCCTTCAAGGCCACTTAGCATGAGAACTATACAGTGATCTGGTTGTAAGTCATATCTCCAAGATGAGGAAAACTTTTTTTTTTATTTTTGCTTCTAGATTTATTTTGTATGCTGATTTTCAACCGTATTTGTAGTCATAATTAGTATTCAATTTTTGTGTTCTATCTTTTTGTATTTTTACAAAAGTGGATTTTAAATTGTCTGGATTGTCCTGTGATGCACTGGGAACCAAGGTAATTTCACTGGGTGACTTATTGACTTAACCTGGAAGTAAACAAAGTCTGTCACTTTCAGATCTGAGTTATTGTTATTGTTATTCCTTTCATTTTAGGATCATTTAAATACCATAGCACATTTACCTAGGTAATATATTCTAAGCATTGCGTTAGACATGGCATGTGGAATAATGTATATAATCAGTTATCTAAGTTCAAACCTAAGGAAAATGTTTGATCAGGAAGCAACAAGGTATTGTCATGAAAAGAAAATACTTGGCAGATGACTAATGGCTTGCCCTTTCATTGCTGCTTTCTTTGGATCCTTCCCAGAATTTCCAAGCATGAAGGACCCAGGAAGTAGTCCTTGTCCAGTGCTGTTTATCTCAGTTAAATACAGCCATGTACAAACCGGAATAAAGTTGGTTTTCGGTCTCCTGCTGGTTGCCACTATCTCACTTTGTTTTGGGAATAAGGTGACTATCCAAGATGAAAATAAACCACATTTTGACATATTCATGCATAGTCTAAGAGATAATACAAATCCAGTCAAACCAAAATCATGGCTGCAAAAACATCTACCCAGTTAGTAGACCTGTGGAGTTGCCTTTATTTAGGACTAATCATGTTACTTATTATTTTTAATGAAAAGTCATCCATTCTACAAGTTCAACTGTTTACTAATGAAAATGTCCCTCTGTGGAGAATTAGGACCACTGATTTGAAATACTATGAGGTTGAAGTGATGGAAAACATGAATCTGCAAGTGAGTTGGTCAGTAAGAATGGTAAAGAGAGAGGTTAATGATTTCCATTTCTCTGTTCCCAGATTCATCTATCTGTCTGGCTATCAGGTGAGCATTTATCAGCTACAAGTTCAAAGTGGATTACACATCCTGCAAGGTGCTGTCCTGGAGCATCATTGGAGCATTTTCTAGGGCTGTCTTATTCTTCATGTTCTTTGTACATCAAGTGTGAAACTTTGCCTCCCAAATTTTCTCAAGCTTGGCCTTAGTAACACAACTTGTTTCAAGACGTTATCTTCTGCTTTGATTCTTCAATTGTTTCCAACGGAGCCTTTGCCTCTCATCATTCATCCACTTTCAAAGGTGTCAACAACCATGATCCAAATGAAGTGGACCCTGTGATCTATTTCTGGATCTGCATTTGAATCTGATTCCAGTCCCTATTGGCTTTTTACGTTACCACTCGTTATCTTACCTACAGCTTCAGCTGGCTCCTTAACTTTGAGCACTGGCATCCTTTCTGCTTTCTTTGGCCACATTGGTTTACTGTGTTTCAAAAACTACCTCTGGCTACACTGTCTTAACTATCCTGGCCTGGTCTAGAGCTAGACTGGAACCACTAGGTTTGGACTGTATATAGCTCTCTTGTCAAATGTGCCCTGGACTGCTAAGAAATATCCAGACACTTCTTACCTCTGAACCAGCAATGTTTTACGCTATGGATATTTGAAACATTCTATTCTCTTTGTCTAAATGTCAGTCCCTGCTTCCAACTGGAGAATCACTATTCAAGAATCAGTGCATATATTGCTTCCTCTAACATGCCTCCTCTAGGCACGATAAGAATTCAAATATTCTGATAATACTTGACAGAGAGTAATAGTGTAGTACTTGTGTTAAAAATGATAGTATGGGGCTGGCGCCGTGGCTCAATAGGCTAATCCTCCACCTAGCGGCGCCGGCACACCAGGTTCTAGTCCCGGTCGGGGCACCGGATTCTGTCCCA
This sequence comes from Lepus europaeus, assembly GCF_033115175.1. Taxonomy (NCBI): domain Eukaryota; kingdom Metazoa; phylum Chordata; class Mammalia; order Lagomorpha; family Leporidae; genus Lepus; species Lepus europaeus. The sequence continues at coordinate 28,961,609 of NC_084836.1, read as the reverse complement.
GTTGCCCCTCTTCCAGGCCAGCTCTCTACTGTGGCCAGGGAGTGCAGTGGAGGATGGCCTAGGTGCTCGGGCCCTGCACCCCAGGGGAGACCAGGAGAAGCACCTGGCTCCTGCCATTGGATCAGCGCGGTGCGCCGGCCGCGCCGGCCATTGGAGGGTGAACCAACGGCAAAAGGAAGACCTTTCTCTCTGTCTCTCTCTCTCACTGTCCACTCTGCCTGTCAAAAAAAAAAAAAAAAAAAAGATAGTATGACACAATAATAACACAAAAACATAAGGGTTGTTAATTGCTTATTACCTGATTTTCTCTATGCTAATCACAGGTTATTACATTGGACTCTGAATCAGTCATCTCTATCAGCAGAGAAATCTGTTCTCTTTAGCATCAATCTCTAATGTATAGCTCAATTCAAGTCTTTATGGTTAAGGTTCATATATAGTTAATGAATTGAATTAAATGGAATTATTTTGAATACAGTTTCTTTTTTTAAAGGTTTATTTATTTGAAAGGCAGAGAGAGAGAGAGAGAGAGAGAGAGAGAGAGGGAGAGAGAGAGAATATCTTCTATCCCTAGTTCATTCCTCAAATTGTGCAACAGCCGGAGCTGGGACAGGGCAAAGTCAGGAGCCAGGAGCTTCTTCTTGGCCTCCCACTGGGTGCAGGTGTTTAAGCACTTACACCATCTTCTGTTGCTTACCCAAGGGCATCAGCAAGGGGCTGGATCAGAAGTAGATCAGCTGAGATATGAACCAGCACCCATAAGGGATGCTGGTGCCACAGGAGAGCAACTTTACCCACTATGCCACTGCCCTGGCCCAGGGAATACAGTTTCTTATCCCTCATTAGAGACAGATAACAAAACTGTGATTCTGTTGTAGTATGCCACTTAACACATTGAAATTTGAAACTTAATTTGTGCCTGAGACATATTCTTCCAGATGACCAGCTTCAGTCTTGGAGATTAATTCAATTTACTCAGATTTCTTTGCCTTTTGTCACAATAACAGCTTCCAAGTCAGCAGAGAGAAGTTTAAAACTTGCTATGCCAGTAGGGATTGGTAAAGGTGAGGGCAGAGAGTAGGCAAACGCTCCATCGTGTTTGGAATGCAGTGTTTGCTGTACTTTCTGTTATATGTTCTGGAATCTGTGCTTCGGGTATTGAACAAGCAAAGAATTGCTCAATTCCCTGGGTAGGTGGGTTTCTTCCAGTAGTTGACAGGTAACCCTGTCATTTGGGTGTGATCTGTGCTTGTTGGGAAATCTCTGTATGGCCTATGCACAAAGTCTCTGCTGCTCAGCTGAGAGCATTTACAGGCCTGCCCATGGGAACTAAGACGATGTCTTGCCTTCAGGCATCAAAGCCTGAAACAAATTAAGTTTCCATCTCTTCCCTGGCTTTTTGAGTTTGAACAATCTTGAAAGCAGCATAGTAAACAGGTAGACAAGACTCCACTTGAGTTGCAACTCTGCAAATAACCTAAAGCTGTGGAGTTTATGGAATCACAGGCCAGGCTGGGGCATGTTAGCCTGATAGTGAAACATCAAAGAATTGCAATTTGGAGGTAGAGGCAGGGCAAGGCTGTGCTGTTGAATGAAAATGAGTGCAATTTGTTTTGCTTTCTCAACGTGTCTGTGTGTGAGAAGGTCAGAGAAGCCATGGGAGTGTTCAGAAAGTGATCTGTGTCATGGCAGCGAGGCAATGGGCCTATGTAAATTAAAGGTCTCAGTCAATGTGGAAAACACATTTTCAGCAAGCAAATAATGCCATTTAAGGAGACTGATTGCTAAAGTAACCTCATTGCCTAATGGGAGCCCAGTCATGCCTTCAACAAATATTTACTGCCTGGCCCTGAAACTGGCACTGCAGTACAACAGTGAACCATACCCTTGCCCTACGGTCCTAATATTTTTATATAGAAGAATAACAAAAACAATTTAAAAACTCGTTTTTAGACCTGACAATTTTATAACGAGGAACTGAAGAATAGGGAAGCATGCTATTCTGTTTCTGTTGATACAGTTACTTGGGTAAAGCATGCAAAGAAAGTCATTGCTATTTTGACCTATATCTGTAGAGCGTTCCTTCAATAAAATAAAATCCTCATGTACACAGACACAGACATACACCCATGTCATCACCAAACCTAATCCTTGTGATGCCTTGGGTGCAGTCAGTCCCAACCATGAGCAAAGCTTTCTCATCAGTCAACATGGGAGAGTAGAGGGGTTCAGAAATATTTCTGGAGGACTCAACTGTCAAATGAAATATGGCTCTGTTATTAGAGTTCAGAAGTTTAAATTGCCCAGATTAGGAAAATATCAATTACACAAAGTAAACAACTGACCAGTTTCATTTAGACCAGGTAGTTATGGATCCCGATTGCTTAATAGAGTAATAATTATGTCACCTTCTCCCAGAATGCTTGAACTCCATCAACAGGCTAAAATAAAAAGCATACATGAGAATCAGAATTCTGGTGGACATGGAATGACGTCATAACAAGCCAAATAATCCTGAAAATATACAAACTTAAGAGCACCACATGGCAAGATCAATCTCTTTTGACAGAATGACCAATATATTATGTTACTGAAATGTTATCTATCAGAGGGACTATTTCAGCCATTTTTTTTACCCAAAGCAAAATCCTAATAAAATATAGATTTAGAAGAGTCAGCTACCTAGCTATGTGCCATTCAGTCTGTGACTGTTCATGAATATTTATCAATGACATTACATTGTCAATCCTCCAAACACAAATACCCAATCAGATGTTTGCTTTCATATATTTTAAGTACAAGTATATACAAACAGATCAACCAGATTCTTTATGGCTTTCATCCTTTCAGATCTTTTATTTTATTGGCTTATTGATTCATTGTTTTCAATAAGTAATTAACATCTGTGAATCCAACATCCAGGCCAAGAACTTGCACACTGACAATTCTCTACAAGTATCTGTGTTCCTCCCCATCCTGTCCTCCTACCCTAAGTCTAACCCCCAAGTTATTCATTATCCTGCCTTTTGTATTTTCTTTCCCTTGTGTTATGGAGTAAAAGTTTAACTCCTTCTCTATTCACATGTTGAAATTCTACCCTCTTCATATGATGACATCAGAAGTGGGGCCTTTGAGTGGTAATTAGAATTGAATGAGGTTATGAGGGTGAGCCTTTATGAATGGAATTAGTGCCCTTTTAAGAGTCGAGGGAGGACTTGCCTCGCTGCTCTGCTCTCCACCATGGGAGGGTACTGCAGGGAGTTGGCCATCTACAGCCAGGCAGAAGGCCTTCACCAGAACCTGACCATGCTGGAACTGTGATCTTGGATCAGTCTCCAGAACTGTAAGGAATAAATTTCTGTTATTTATAAGCCATCTAGTCCATGACATTTTTGTTACAGTAGAACAACCTGACAAATACAGGTTGCTTTCTAATAATAGTTTTATCAAGTATAGCATACAATTAAGGAATATTTTTCGTATTTTTCAATAGTAAGCAATATTTTTCCGTGTTTTCATTTTAAAGGATATTATGTTATATATGACTTACGAAATTTTCTTGCCACTTGATAATAGCTATAATTCATTTGTGTTATAATTATTCATGATCACTACTGTGTAATATCATATACATGAATGAGTTTTTAATCCATTCTCCTCTTTGTGGTCATCTGCATTTTATGCAGAATTTTTAATTTCTTTTCCTTGTTCAATTATGCCAGTACTGCTATAAACAGACTTAAACATGTTTTCTGCAGGCTCGCAAACAAGTGTGTCACCTGAGTTTATATCTGAGAAAGAAACTGATATGCCATAGAACATATAAGTTATTTTCAAAAAACAACCCCACATCATTTTCCAAAGTGTCTTTACCATTTTAATCCTCTCATCAAGAAGACATAAGAGATGTTATTGATCCACATGTTTCTCACAATTGGCATTATCAAATTTTTAATTGTTTCGAGAAACTGGATGTCAAATGTCATGCTCTTATAGTCATGATTACTAATTAAATTAGTTATCTCTTCATATGTTTGTTGTCTAATGACTTTCTGATAGGTTTATTAGACAATTGTACTAAGAAAATTAATAATGAACAATTGATTCTGGGTAGGAAAGTGTTTCTGACCAAGTAGTCTAGTTTGGTTTCTAGAATATCAACTTTTGCATAAACATTTATAGATATTCTATTCATTTTGTTTAATCTATATGGGTGATCTCTTTACTTCTGCTGTATACATATAGTTTTACAACCTCCTAACACCAGAAATTCCAGAGTGAAGATAGGTAAATCTCAAAGGCAAAGAATTTTTTCTAAATTTTACTGCTTCTTTATTTTATATGTAGAAATTAGTTCCAACTCATTGAGGTTTAGCATTATAGGAAAATAGAAGTCTTAATTTGGAATTGGATTATATTAAACATAGGATCTGTTCTTTGGTGAGTATAGACAATTAGTTTATGCTTTAAAATATCTCTATTTTTCTTTAGGGATTGACCAAAAGAGATCCTCACCACAACACGTCGTAAACAAACTCACCACAGTGAAACACAAAGAAAAGATCCTAAAATGTGCAAGAGAGAAACGCCAGACTACTCTCAGAGGATCTCCAATTAGACTCACAGCTGACTTCTCTTCAGAAACCCTACAAGCTAGAAGGGAATGGCGAGACATAGCCCAGGTGCTAAGAGAGAAAAACTGCCAGCCAAGAATATTATATCCTTCAAAGCTCTCATTTATGAATGAAGGTGAAATAAAGACCTTTCACAGCAAACAGAAATTGCAAGAATTTGTCGCCACTCGTCCAGCCCTGCAAAAGATGCTTAAAGATGTGTTACATACAGAAACACAGAAACATGGTCACCAATATGAAAGAAGGTAAAGGTAGGAAACCTCACACCAAATGATCACAGGAATCTCAAACCATATATTAGAAAGTATCTTTGGCTAATGGCAGGGCAAAGTTATTCCTTCTCGATAGTCACATTGAATGTTAATGGCTTGAACTGTCCACTTAAAAGACACTGATTGGCTGATTGGGTTAAGGAACAAAACCCATCCTTTTGCTGCTTACAAGAAACCCATCTATCCAACAATGATCCATACAGGCTGAGAGTGAAAGGCTGGAAAAAGATATACCATGCCAACAGAAATGAAAAGAGAGCAGGCGTAGCCATCTTAATATCGGACAACATAAACTTTACCACAAAAACTGTTAGGAGAGACAAAGAGGGGCACTATATAATGATTAAGGGATCCATTCAACAGGAAGATATAACGATTATCAATGTATATGCACCTAATTACAGGGCACCAGCTTATTTAAAAGACTTGTTAAGGGACTTAAAGGGAGACTTAGACCCCAACACAATAGTACTGGGGGACTTCAACACTCCACTCTCAGAGATAGACAGATCAACAGAACAGAAGATCAACAAGGAGACAGTAGATTTAAATGACACTATAGCCCAAATGGATCTAATAGATATCTACAGAACATTTCATCCTACATCTAAGGACTTTACATTCTTCTCAGCAGTACATGGAACCCTCTCTAGGATTGACCACATACTAGGCCATAAAGCAAGTCTCAGCAAATTCAAAAGAATTAGAATCATACCATGCAGCTTCTCAGACCACAAAGGAATGAAATTGGAAATTGGCAACTCAGGAATCCCTAGAGCACGTGCAAACACATGGAGATTGAACAACATGCTCCTGAATGAACAGTGGGTCATAGAAGAAATTAAAAGAGAAATCAAAAATTTTCTGGAAGTAAATGAGGATAACAGCACAACATACCAATACCTATGGGATACAACAAAAGCAGTGTTAAGAGGAAAGTTTATATCAATAGGTGCCTACATCAAGAAATTGGAAAGGCACCAAATAAATGAGCTTTCAAGTCATCTCAAGGATCTAGAAAATCTGCAGCAAACCAAACCCAAACCCAGTAGGAAAAGAGAAATAATTAAAATCAGAGAAGAAATCAACAGGATTGAATCCAAAAAAAAACATTACAAAAAATCAGCCAAACGAGGAGCTGGTTTTTTGAAAAAATAAACAAAATTGACACCCCATTGGCCCAACTAACTAAAAAAAAAAGAAGAGAAAAGGGATTGAAATATATAGATTAATATTAAGGACCTTGAAAATAGATAATTCTGTTTTTCTTTCATGTTGTATTAGGGATTCATTTAATTCCTGGAAGACATAATTTATAAAATAATTCAATCACAGCTGGCGCTGCGGCTCACTAGGCTAATCCTCCACCTTGCGGTGCCAGCACACCGGGTTCTAGTCCCAGTCGGGGCGCCGGATTCTGTCCCGGTTGCCCCTCTTCCAGGCCAGCTCTCTGCTGTGGCCAGAGAGTGCAGTGGAGGATGGCCCAAGTGCTTGGGCTCTGCACCCCATGGGAGACCAGGATAAGCACCTGGCTCCTGCCATCGGATCAGCGCGGTGCGCCGGCCGCAGCGTGCCAACCGCAGCGGCCATTGGAGGGTGAACCAATGGCAAAAGGAAGACCTTTCTCTCTGTCTCTCTCTCTCACTGTCAACTCTGCCTGTCAAAAAAATTTAAAAAAAAAAATTCAATCACTCTGCTCTACTAACATTTCCATATCAGGGGTACCAGAGAACATCTATATGTCATTGCTTACACTCTGTATGAAAATATCAGATACTCTTCACCTGTGAAAAAGGATTCTAGTACATGGTCTGACATACAGCATGTTTTCTTCCTTTGGGTATTGGTAACAAATATCAACAAACACTCCCATCTTTGCTGGGTGTTACAAAAGAGAGAATAAGGAGTCAAGAATCTAAAAGCCAGTGACCAGTGTTGCACCACGGCAGGTAAAGCTGCTAGGATACTGGCATCCCATATTGGTTGGCGTACCAGCTGCTCTGCTTCCAGTTAGGCATTCTGTTAATGCACCTAGGAGAGCAGTAGAGGATAGCCCAAGTTTAAGGGCTTCTGAATACCCGTATGAGAGATCTGGGTGGAGTTTCTGGCTCTTAGCCTTGGCCTCACCTAGGCCTAGTTTGACCATTTGGGGAGTGAATCAGCAGGTGGAAGATTCTCTCTCTCTTTCACATGTAACTCTCAATCTCCCTTCCTCCCTCTCTCTCTCTCTCTCTCTCTCTCTCTCTCTCTGATGCTCTTTCAAATAAATAATTAATCTTAAAAAGAAAGAATTTAAAAGCCAGAATCACAGAATCTTGAGAGACAACTTGCTAGTGCCCTAAATTCTGCATATGTTAACATACTTGGGAGCCTGTGGTGCCTCTTCAGGTAAAATGATGATATATGTTATATACATGATATATGTTATATACATGATGACATAGTGCTTCTGGGGGAAGACATAGAAATTACATAGTCAAAAGTCAGTTACTATCAAAACAAAGAGCTTTTCCTTTTGGTAATTAGAATTTATATGGGGCCTGCGCTGTAGCATAGTGGGTTATGCCTCCCACCAGTAGCAATGGCATCCTATATGGGCACAGGTAAGAGTCTTCACTGCTCCATTGCTAATCCATCTCCCTGCTGATGGCCTGGGAAGACAGTGAAGGGTGGTTCAAGTGCTTGGGTCCCTGCATTCACGTGGGAGACCAGGAGGAAGTTTCTCACTCCTGATTTCAGATCAGCCCAGCTCCAGCCGTTGTGAACATTTGGGGAGTGAATCAGCGAATAGAAGACCCCTCTCTGTCTCTCCCTCTCTCCATCTGTGACTCTGCCTCTCAAATAAATAAATAAATACTTTTTGAAAAAATATTTTCATTTTAGCAAAAAATAGAATTCATTTCAAATGTGTTTTGCAATGTACTAATCAGCACAGAATTGTTTGGCCATTTTTCAGGGGAAACATTGATATTGCAGTTATAAATAATATCTCCTCAAAGATTAACTTTAAGTCAGTTTGAACAAGAAATAACCCTTAGATTCCTTACATCTTTCACTTCATGGTTCTAAAACAGCAAAACAAAAATAAATCAATTTGTATCATTTAGTTGAATATCTCATATCTCTGAATTATCACCAGTGCAGACTGTTGTGATTATTCCCAGTATATGTATGTTGTAATTGGCAGGCAGAAATTAACCCTTTTGTAAATCAAGCGATTTCCACAAACTAAAGTATATGCTTTCATTAGTACCATGCAATTTGTTGTAGGGTATCTTTAATGTATGTGACAAGTTGTCTTTAATAATTGTAAAGGATACATTAGTGCCAGAGTGGTAGATGAAACAAACATCACAGGTTTTCTGTTATTTGTGGAAGTTAATATAGAGTATAAAAATTGTGTGGATGTCATCTCATTTGGCATATAGTTACAAACATTGCTTCATTGAATCATGCCATGTGAATGACAAAATATCCTTCTTTATCCATGTTATCAACGTCATGAATCCCTCACTTTGTGACATTAATATCATTGTTTTCAAGAAAAAATACTACATATGTATGTATATAATGTCTACATTTGAGGTGAATAAGGTAAAATGTTACAAAAATCGTTAAACTTTAACAAAAACCTTATAATAAAAAAAGTTTGATTAGACACAAAACAACAATAACAAAAAACAGTTTACAGCCTAAGTTTCAGTCATTGCTTCAAGTGTAACTTTGGCAACAGAAGAGTAGTACCCTGGAATCATTCAGCAAACTGCTTATTTAATATCACATTTGAAGAATGAAACAATGTGCCTAACACATGGTCTGTTGGGACCATGCAGGAGGTACTCAAAGAATACCTGACACATGGTCTGTTGGGACGTTGCAGGAGGTACTCAAAGAATTCTGCTTTGGAGTTGCATCATTTATCTCTTAGTTTTCCTCTCTCTAGGGTAAATTAGTACTCTGGCAAGTGTTAACCGCATCAACCAACAAATCCAAGGAATCATAAAGTTTATGGAAAATGTGAGTTACAAATAAAAACTGTGCCTGGATTTCAAAACCTTAAAAAATTATTTATCTTCACTTTACTCGATAGAGTGGCAGAAAAGCAGATAGATCTTCCATCTGTTGGTTCACTTTCCAAATGCCCACTACAACAAGGGCTTGGCCAGACCAAAGTCAGAACTAGAAATTCCATCTGTGCCTCCACATGAGTGGCAGGAAACCACACACTTTTTAATTTTCAATCACTAACTCCCTGGGTTACATATTAACAGGGAGTTAGAAATGAGAGCTGAAGTTGATTCTCAAACCCAGGCACTCCAACTTGGGTGGCAGATGTGCCAAATGGCATTGTCACTGTTGCACCAAATGCAGACCCCAAAACTTTTGGAAATAAAAATAAATTAATCTTTTAATTCTATATGTCCATGAACTTTTTGAAGTTCCCTTGTGTGCACTGAGTATCTATCATATCATTAACAGTTTGAGGGAAACTAGAAGCCATAACAAAACAATGCTATCCTCAAAGAACTCACAATTTACAGAGGAAAACATGGTTTCTAAGTGTACAGTTAATAGCTTTTAGCTTCTAAAAATATTATTCATTCTTTTTATTTTCTCTTAATTTGTTGTTCAAAAAACATGTGTTTGTTACCTGCTGAATATAGAAAGTATAAGAAGTCCTATAGGGGTTAAAAAATATAAATGATATAATTCTATCTCCTTAAAAGAGTTTAATGTCTACTGAGGAATGTAAATATAATTGTATAAATAATCACAATGACAGTATTAAGATTGGACTTGGAGAAAAATATATTGACACTTTGAATATGCTTAGAATAGTCTTTGGCACATAGGAAAATTCCTTATTTATTTGTTCTTATTATTTTGTTAGTGTCAGTAGAGCTGGGTCTACATGATATGCAGAGGTTTGTCAAATGGAGGAGAGAGATAAGGGCTTGGCTGCTTCTTCATCTATTGACGACTTCTATTAACATCCCAACTCTGTGTGTTTATAGTTTCCATCTCTCTTCTAAATTTCAAATCTGTGTTCTCAACTATTTATGGCCCCTCTCCATGCATAGCAGCATACAGTCAAAAGTTTAAGAGGAAGGCAAGAGAGGAGATTAAGCTATTAAAAGTTCAAACAAAGAGAAGACTCAGGGATTTAAGTCTGTAGATACCCTAAATTTCAAGGATAAGAGAAGAACAAAAACCAACGAATAAAACACAGCTGAAATACTCAGCAACAGCAAAATATCACAGATGCCAAATTGAAGGCCAAGGTTTAGGCAGAATGGAACATTTATACTGTCAGACAGCTTCTGATGTGTCATAGGATGCAGTATTTATTTCACACTTTGAAGCACACCCAAACAAAAGTGTGATATTTTCTGAAACTCTCTGTAGCTCGAATGTGAGCAACAATAAAGTATTTTTGTACCCCAATCTCTCCTAAACCTATTATATTTAATCACTTTTGGAACTTGTGGGATATTTTAGATATACTTCTCATCAGCACGAGCAGCCACTGTACAGTGATTTAAATTTTGCAAAAAAAAAAATCAACAGCTGGTAAGGGCATTGCTGCTTATATTGCAGAGCTGTGCCATCTGTTCAAGCATTACAATTTGCAAGATTCTTTAGATGACATATTTCACGATCATTTCATACGCGGAGTTCATGATAAAGCCTTCTAGTGGTGTCCTTGGAAGAATCAACATTAGCATTTATTATAGCTTTGAAAAAGGCTTTATCCTATAAATGATATTGCTGTATGTCACTGAAGTTTAAAGAACAATATCTCATATAAATGTCTCCAGCATTCAGGCAAAATTCTTGAATCTGAGAGCTGCTGAAGTAAAATTACATAACCAGAGATACTTTAGATTCATGGTCTCTAACCTTAGCTGTTGCCTGGATATATTTCCTTATGTCCGTCATCATACAGTGGCTATATTACACAATTTTTCTTCTCAAGAGTGGGTATTTAACCTAGCAATTAGGGTGCCTACATTCCACATCAAAGCCCCCGTTTGATTCCTGGCTCCAGCTTCCTACTAAATGAATACTGTGGGATGCAAAAGGAGATGACTCAAGTAATTGGGTTCCTGCCACCCACTTGGAACATGGGGATTTTGTTTCTGGCCCCCCCAACCCGGGACTGGCCTAGTCCCTGCCATTGCAGGCATTTTGGGAATGAACCAGTGGATGGAAGATTTTTCTCTCTCTCACTCTCTTTCTCTCTGATTATGTGTGTCTGTGTGTGTGTATGTGTGTGTGTTTGTGTCTCAAAAACAAAGATGTGTTGTTTTTGCCCTCCATTAAAGTTGGCAGTGGAGAAATGATAATTATGAGTGTATTGAACTAGAGTTTCTTACCATGTGCTATCATTGGTATAAAGAATTCAAAGCAAGGAATAGTTGGAGGAAAAGACAGAAAAGGCAGCCTAGCCATAAAGAACTTTGGATTTTATGACAAGATAGTGACTGTGTGCATTCAAAACAAAGACAAAAATGCATGGAAGTTTTAAAAAGACACACGGCAGGCCTTGTCCCCAGCGATTTTGAATGATTATGTCTGAGTTGAGTGTCAGGGAAAAACTCTCGTGCCTTTCTGAGGAAAATGACAAGTTGAGAGCCATTATGTTAAGAATTTTGGTTTTTAGGGGGAAATTACATAACCAGTATAATTGACATAATTAAAAATCCAGGATCATCAATTTCCACAGGGCTCTCAGTACCACTTAGCAATCTAGCCACATCTCTCCAGTCTGCTCTCCTTCTCTGCAAGCTGAAGCCATCAAATACAGCTCTCTCATTCTGCTCCAACCACATGCACAGATTTTCTTGTCTAGACCTGCCCTTCCTTATTTCCCAAGTGTAACAGAGAATCTATGTCCCTCTACTTTATAAGACTATGCACATGTGCCTACGATTCTCTCCCACTTTTTCAGCAACATTTTTTTCCTTTGCTAATAGCTTCTTATGCTTGGTTCTTCAAATTATTTTTTTTTCCTACTCGATCTTCATTATTAGCATTCAAAAGGCCCAGCTCCTCTTGTAAACTCTAAAAACAAATCAAAATGTTTCATGACCTGATAGCTTTCTCCAGTTACCATTGCTTTCTCTTATCTATCCTTAACAGCACATAACTGAAAAAGTTTCCTGCTTCCTCCAAGGGTTACCTTCAAGTAACTCTTCAACTCATTCCAGTCTCAGTGTCTCAAGTATATTACTGCAAGTATGCTTCTCTGGCTAAGGTTGCCAGATACCACCCTATAGCTAAACACAACAGCAACTTCTCAGTTTAGACTTCTTGGCCGTGTTTGGGCAACATTGATCACTCCTCTCTCAGAAAGAATCCTTCCTCTTGGCATTTGAAATTGGACTCATCCTAGTTTTTCTCCACTTTAGTTCCTCCTACTCCCCTCCTTTTTCCCCCGCATCTTTTTTCTCCCTCTCTCTTTTAAAGATGTGTTTATTCGATAGGCACAGTGACAGCAAGAGAAAGAGATGTTTCCCATCAACTGGTTTACTCCTCAAACGGCTGCAACAGCCAGGTCTGGGCCAGGCTGAAGGAAGAAACTCCATTCAATCGCTGATGTGGGTGGCAGGAACTCAAGTACTTGAGCCATCCTACCGTGCTTTCTAGGCTCATGAACTGGAAGCTGGTTTGGAAACAGAATAGTCTGGACTTGAACAGTTGAGACTTGAACCAGCACTTTGATACAGGACCTGGACGTCCCAAGCATTAACATCTCAGTTAATCTGTACACAGGCTTCTGACCCACAGAAATGGTAATGTAATAAATATCAATTGCTTCAAGCTCCTAATCTTGACCTGCTGCATCACAAACCCCTATACTTCCTTATCCTTTTCTACTTCACATCTAACTGTCAGGACTCCCCATGACTCCACTCTGGGCATTCTGTTTGCTGACTTGTTGATCTCTTGTGTCCTCATCATTTTAAATGTCTCCATGATAGTGAATCCCAAATGTGTGCCTTTACTAGACCTCTATTCTAGGTTCAGACCTAAATATACAGCTGCAATCCCAAACCCAACTACATTCTTGCTCTTCTTTTCAATTTGTTTCTCCATCCACTTTGCCTCATGATTCAAAATCCAAGGCGTTTTGAAAGCCTTATAGCCATTTCATTTACCAGTCAATGTCTGTTCTGTACCCAAATCTATCTTAAATATAGTCACTTCTCCAGATAATGTTGTTACCTCACAGCCTAAGCTACCTCTTTGTCTTAGCTGGAATACAAGATCATAAAATCTCCCCCTTTCTGATCTTCACTATCTAAATGTACTATTTTAAAATTCAGTCAGATTGATTTTAATGGTCTATATTCAGATTCTGTCATTACCCTAGTTAAAATTCAGTGACAGGGATGGGCATTTAGCAGAGCAGTTAAGACAGCCCTGTCCCACACTGGAGTACCTGTGTTTGATTGTACCCCAGCTCCTGACACCTGCTTCCCACCAATGCAAATCCTGGAAGGCAGAGGCAATGGCTCAATTGCTTGGGTTCCTGCCACTCCTCGTGGGAAAACTCCTGAGGGAAAACTGGACAGTATTCTCAATCCCATGCTTTGGCCTCACCCCAGTCCTAGCTCACTCGCTCACTCTTTCTCTCTCTCACTCTCTCTCTTTGTAGTTATGTGTGTCTGTGTGTCTCCTACACTATCTCTCTATCAAATAATTAAATTTTTAAAATTATAAAAAAGAAAATTCAGAGAATAAGAGAATATTCTAAAAAAATAAGAGGGTTAACTTAAAATTATTATAGAAGAATTGAATTTAAAGTCAAGGAACAACTGAAAAGACAAAAATATGTATGAAAGTAGGAGGAAAAAAGATAATCACAAGATCAATTCAGGAGATCTAACAATTGCGTAATAGAAGTTTCATAAAGAGAAAATAAAAGAAACAAAAGGAAATGAAAAAATTTACTAAAAAAATAATCCTTGGAGCAGGTGTGTGGTGTAGTGGTTACCTACCTGGGATGTCCACATCCCATATTGCAGTGCCTGAGTTTGAGTCCCAACTCTGCTTCCTATTCTAGCTTCCTGCTAATGTGCACCGTTGGAGGCAGCAGGTGATGGCTCAATTACTTGGGTCCCTATCGCCGTCTCTCCCTCTCTCTCTCTGTAATTCTGCTTTCAAATAAATAGATAAATATATAAATAGTTAATGGCTGAATATTGTATAATTTTCATAGTTTATACTACCTGGCAGTCATTCTGTTATGAAGAGAAGAATAATTAAAAGTTATCATAGGATTATATAATTAATGGTGTCTAAGAGAAGATCAGAGGGAATGGGATGCAGAGAAGAGGTGGAAGTATGCACATTACACTGAAAAATTCATATGATTTCCACTAAGATGGAAGAGACGCATGTAGATAAGTGAATGTCAGAAAGGACCCCTGAAAAATTAAGAGGTTGAGGTTACAGACTACCTTATTTGCTCAGAATAAGGTAGCTTAATGAAAGTATTGGAATCTTGAAGGAAATTATAAAAGACTTCTTGGGAAAATTATAGAAAACACTACTAAAGACACATAGGATATGAGATAGCAGAGTGTCTAGTAAAATATTGGATTACATTATAGTATTGCTTAACTTCTATCAGTGCTAGGAATATACATACATCTTTGCTTCATAGCACTGGACTTAACCTGCTTTGGACAATCGAACGTGAGCAGAAGGGGTTGTGTGCAGATTTCATTCTAGCACTTAAAGACATTACATATTTTTTCTAAGTTCCTCTGGGAGTTTCTGACCTTCACCAGGAGAAAAACATGCCTCGGGTAGTTGCTACTGAAAAGCCCGAGACTCAGAAGGAGAAAGGACAGAAGAGCCAGGCCTGTTGCCCAGCCAGTCATCATTTGGGCCTGTCCAAATCAACTCATGAATGTCAACCACGAACTCACAGTAATACCCTTGAAGCCTGAGTGAATTGTATCCAGTAATGATTAATTCAGCAGTGTACAAGCAGAGAGGTAATTGGTTAAGTTGATAAAGGAACAGAATTTTGCTGGGGTGAGAGTGAAGGAAAAATGGGAATTGAGAGTCATGGAAAAGAAGCCATTGGAATGATGAACATTATGGTCTTAGCTTAATAAAAAGAATCGGAAGCAGAAAGTAAACACAGGTTAAGACAGAGTCTCACAGCAAGTTGTTTTTACTTCAGAAGAAATCCTCATATAAAGACAACAGAATTAATATTAGTTTTCTTTCTTTCTTTCTTTCTTTTTTGACAGGCAGAGTTAGACAGTGAGAGAGATATAGAAAAAGGTCTTCCTTTCCGTTGGTTCACCCCCAAATGGCTGCTACAGCTGGCACGCTGTGCTGATCTGAAGCCAGGAGCCAGGTGATTCCTCCTGGTCTCCCATGCGGGTGCAGGACCCAAGCACTTGGGCCATCCTCCACTGCCTTCCCAGGCCACAGCAGAGAGCCGGACTGGAACAGGAGCAACCGGGACAGAATCTGGCACCCTAACCGGGACTAGAACCCGGGGTGCCGGCGCCACAGGCAGAGGATTAGCCAAGTGAGCCGCGGCGCTGGCCAAATATCAGTTTTCTTACTTCTCATATGCCTCATTTTCTTCTGTGCAAACTTTATTCCCATAATTCAAGCATTTATTGAGGGTTTGGCATTGGGGATATAATAAAATCAAGCCAACTTCCTTGAACTAGAGTTTTAGAACAATTGACAGGTAAAAATGTAACTCTTTTCTAATAAATGTGAGTGAATATATGTTCACTACCTAGCCACACAATAGTTGTCACCCCACATGATTTTCTGCAATAGGTCCCTGCTATATCCCAGGACACTGCCACACCTTATAAAGAGGCTAATTCTATACACCCACTCCTTGAATATGAGTAAGATTTCGATTGCTTTAACCAATAAATGGATAGAAATGTCACTATGTGACATAGAACGCTCACTGTCCTGGGACCTCTCTCAATGTTCTATCTTCAACATTAGCCACTGCATTATGAGAAACTTAAGAGGCTACAGGAAGGAGTCCTGGTCATCCATCCAAGGTAAGCTCAACATTTGAGTATTTACAGTCCAAGCCTCAGTCATGTGACTGGAAAAGTTTCCATGTGATTCAAGCTCTTCAGACATTTTATTCTTTTCAGCAAGGCCCCAGGCTTTGTGGAATAGACCAAGCCCCGTGTGTGTACCCTGACCAAATACTTGTCCCTCTAAATTGATGAGCACAATAAAAAGATGGTTGCTTTACACTATTAAGTTTGGGTGTTTTTCTGCAGACTAGACTAATGTGATTTGTGCTAGCGTAAAACTTTCTGTAGAATGATCTGACAGAACTGGGAAGGGAATGGATCACTCTAACTGCAAAAAAATGAATATGACAATCCAAGGAGACTTAGAGAGTGAAAGAGACAACTATAGATCTCAGAAAACACCAAGAACATTCAAAAGATTTCATGTTTATTTTATCACCACTCCAATAGCTTCTTCAGGCCCCTGAAACAAATTACAGTTATATGTCATCTAGTGACAGGATACATTCTAGGAAATGTGTTGTTAAGTTATTTTGTTGTTGTGTTAAATCATAAAGAGTACACACACAAACCTAAATTATATAGGCTACTACATAACTAGACTATATGGAATGTGTATATATATATATATATATATATCTGTCTCATATATATATATATATATAATCATAGTATAATGCTCCCAGGGCCATATAAATCAATTCAAATATAAGGGAAAATGACATAACCAAGAAACTCAGTAAAAAACAAATTGTAAAAAAATTTTAAAACTTATTCATAGTTTTTTAATAATATGCATTTTCTATGAATTTGTGAAGACCCTCTCATATGCATGGATTTCAATTTTTTATACTAAAATAAACTTATCTTCTAGTTCCATTTTCCAGAAACATTTTTTAGTATCCTCACACATGCTATAGTACTTTTCAAATTTTATTCATTTATTTTACATAGAGAGAAAAGAGAAAGAAAACTCTCTGCCATCTGATTCATTCTCCAAATGCCCACAATACCTGATACTAGCCAAAGCCAGGAGCTAGGAACGCAATCCAGGCCTCCCATATGCATGGTAGGAACCCAACCACCTGAGCCATGACCTCTGCCTCCTAGAGTCTGCATTACCAGGAAGTTGGAGTTACAAGTCAGAGGTGGGTATCAAACCCAGCATTCTGATATGGTATGCAAGTGTCTTCACCACTAGGCAAACACCTACCCTATGCTATAATCTTATGTGAAGACAGCTTATAGTTTTGTTAACACCAGCATTACCACAAACAGGTGAGTAACACACTGTACTATAATGTTACAGCAGCCATAATATCAGTAGACAACAGAAATTTTAGCTCCACTAAAATCTTATGGGACCACCATTTTATATGAAGTCCATTGTTGAGCATGACTGTCCTATGAAGTTGGTAGTTGAAAAGAGCAGAAATGTAAGCTCTTAAATTACTGGGGATCAGATGGTTGATATCAGTATCACTAGAATGAAATTAAGATATTGCAGGGCCATCTCCCTGTGGAGGTCTTAAGGGATAATTTGTTCCTTGCTTCCTTCGTCTCTTGGTGGCTGCTAACAATCCTTGATTTGTAGCTGCATCACTGCAGTCTTCAAGGACAGCATCTTTAAATCTCCTTCTGCTGCCCTCTTATAAGAATATATGCGACTGCAATTACAGCCCACCTTGATGTTTCAGGGTTATCTCCCCAATTATTTCCATATATGGTAACATTTAGATGTTCTAGGAATTACGATCTAATATCTTTGGGGGATCATTATTCAACCTACCACAACTACTTTTTCTTCATATTTAAGACTATTTCTTTTGATGTACTCTTATTTCAATCTTGACTGCCTAATTCAAGAATTTAAACCATTTTCTAACCATCTCAAGACATTTCTGGTAAGGAATGCTTATTGCCCTTAACCAACATTTAGAATTATGTGCCAGGGCCGGTGCCATGGCTCACTTGGTGATCCTCTGCCTGCGGCGCTGGCATACCATATGGGCACCAGGTTCTAGTCCCGGTTGCTCCTCTTCCAGTCCGGCTCTCTGCTGTGGCCTGGGAGGGCAGTGGAGGATGGCCCAAGTGCTTGGGCCCCTGCACCTGCATGGGAGACCAGGAGGAAGCACCTGGCTCCTGGCTTCGGATCAGTGCAGCGCTGGCCGTGGCAGCCATTTGTGGGGTAAACCAGCAGAGGGAAGACCTTTCTCTCTGTCTCTCTCTCTCACTGTCTGTAACTCTACCTGTCAAATAAATTTAAAAAAAGAACTATGTACCAATAACTCAAGTATTACCCAATCTGTTCTTCCTCTTCCAGCAAATGGTGAGTCTATAAAGAGAATTCAATCCAATCCATTAAAGTTATTCTTATTGCAATTATTGGAAGAAATATAGCATGCTATTACTCAACATATCATTCCATGTTGGGCAATAGGAAATAGGTTTTGTAAATTTTCCTAATGGAATAATGCCCCAAACAAGAAACCTGTCTCAAATGTCTATGAGCACCCTGGTCTCAAATCTATGAAAATAGTATTTTATATGGGTGGCTGTCATGGCCATATCTATACTTGCTCTACTACTATTATTGCTGCTGATATTATTTTAAGTGACAAGAATATGCCACACTAGGATTTAGGAAGTTGAAATAAACAGCAAATTCCTAGGATGAATGTTCAGCATTGCAGTTAAGTCACCTCTTGAGACACCTACATTCCATATTGGGTTTAAATTCTGGCTCTACTTCCAAGCTAGCTTCCTACTGATGTGCACCCTGAAAGACAGAGGATGATGGCTCAAGTGCTTTAGTCCCTACAACCCATGCAGGAGACCTGGAATGAGTTCCAGCCTTCTGTCTTCAGCCTGACCCACCTGACCCAGCATCAACTTTGGGGGGCATTTGGGGAATTAACCAGAAAATGGAAGATCTCTCTCTCTCTCTTTCTCTCTGTGTGTGTGTGTGTGTGTGTCCCATGCCTTTCAAATAAAGAAATAATTTTTTTTTTTAAAAAGAGTGGATTCCTGCTTTGTGATGAAAGTCATAAAGTATAAATTAACAAAGGTTCAGGATGCTGATCAATTACCTAGGAAGCCATTTCAAGTAATCTGGAAGCCATCTTGACAACAGCATTCTCTTGACATTTCACATTATTTTTGTCAATATTGTCACTATATCAACTTTGCAAAATAAAAAGAAAGCAATGATTTTCTGGCTTCTAAACTGAAAAATCACCTCATATTTTAAATTTGATGAGTATAGATCAGAGAATTCCTAGAGGAGACTGATTCAGTGACTCCAAGGTGGCATGAGGGGCAGTAGGACTACCACGATGCTATGATGTTTCACATTTCTAGATTTTCTTTTCTTTCAATTTTAGCCATGTAAACTTTCAAATGTTTCTTTCCTATCACTTTCAATTTCCCAACAGCATAACATCTACTTTCATGAAAGTCTTCTGACCAGCTTTGTAGGGAATAATTTGCAACTCCATGATAAGCTATGCATTTCCCTAGTACACTTTTCTGCATTACAGATTCTGATGCAATTGGAACGGCTTTATAACTTTGTCAGCTGTAGAGGACTGACAGTGAGGTAAAGCCATTTTGTCTATTTGCATATAAATGGGTCTGTCCAATGGAGGGACAGTCATTCTCAATTGCCTCGATTTTCACCTTTATTTTATTATCCTTAATCTACACGTTGATCTCTTGATTAGCCTTCAAACAATTTAGTATCTGCCTGTTTTCTTCCATGAATTTTGAAAGTCTTTAATGTGTTCATTTTTATATGTTGTACCTACTTTGAATTTCCTTAAAATCTGCTCAGGAAGACGAACTTGTGGAATGACAAAGACCTTGATGAACTTGCTTACTCTCCAAAACAATGAAAATAGAGGCAAAACAATTAAAACAAATAATGTTAAAACCCTGAAAACAAGCCCCTCAACAGTGCTTTAAATGCTAGATACCATCAGGCACAGGTTTCCTAGTCTCCATTCCTTAGCTTAATTCATTAAATTGAGGCAGTGGTACAGCCAGCCCTACAAGGTTGTAATCAGTTAACACTTGATGCTGGCAGTGTCTTGAGGGGTTTCATGTAAGGGCATTCCAGGGCTGTACAGGGGAATTCCAGGCCCAGGGCAGAAAGAAGTGAAGCACACCTGGCCATCATAAACATTCCTTGAAGAATACAGGAACTTAGACACAAGCTGAACTTGCAGCCAGACCAGATAACCACCATGACTCCAACCAGTTCCTTATTACTTAGCCAGAGGCCAACTCACAGCTCTCCCTATCCCTTGTTCCCCTTATTTCTGACTCCCCTTTCCTTAAAAGCCCCAAAGCACCTTCATTAGAGGTTTGGAGGTGATGGTAGTTCTGGATACTTGGAAGTCTGCTACCTCCTCATCTATCAGTAGATTAAACTTTGTCTTCCCTTTACCCTCAAACCTTGTCCTCGTTATCTAGACATGGGACCAGGGAAAAGGACTGTGCTTTCATTAACAACCCTGACAATGAACCAAAGAGTGAACTGAAAAGAGTCAATATAAGAGAAAAATTTTTATAGAACTTGCATGAGACTATGGGCTATTTGATATTTCATTTTCATTTTTTATGATACATTTATTAACTTAATTGAAAGGAAGATTGACAGAAAGAGGAGATAACTTTCATCCCTGATAACACTCAAAAAATGCCCATAACTGTTAGGCTTGGGAGAGGCTGAAACTAGGAGTCAGAAACTCCATCTGGGTCTCCCACACAGGTGGCAGAAACCAGAATACTTGGGTCATCACCTGATGCCTCCCAGGATGCATTAACAGGAATCTAGACTGGAAGAATAGGAGCCAAGACTTGAACCAACCCTCCAATATGGAATGTAACTGTTCTAACACACTGTGCCACAATACCCACCCCTTTGACATTTTAACTTGGATTACTCCTCTTTTCAATCACTCCCCATCTCAACAGCATGATAACCTAAAGTTGCTGAAAATGTAGAAAGTGGACTTCTTTTTGTAGTTCCATTAAAATCACTATCCCCAGAAAGCAGTCTAATTGTAGCTCCCTGGAAACGCTCTATTCTCAGAATGTATTGGTTATTTGATTTGACGGAGAGCTTAATTTAACAAGGGGGAAATAAAAAAAAAAAAACAAGCCCCAGGGCATTACCAAAACAATAACAAACTTCTGGCAGCAATATGGCAGCAAGAATCTGGCCAGGAATTTAAAAGGCACTGCTAAAGAACCAGAGATCATAGAGGAGCTTGAAAAGTTGTGACATGTTCCTGAGGATATAAAAAGCCCTGGCCTGCACAAGGGTCTGTGTGTGGCTGGGAAATAAGTTATAAATGAAAATGCACCATTCACTCATCTCCAACTGATATTAAGGCCCTATGCAAGCAGGGCCTTAAGCTAAATCTGTCTTGTAAATTTCATGAACTTTGAAGGAAATCCTTCTTTCACAGATCTCTGTGAAAAAGTGAAAGACATGCAAGCAAGTAAATTATCCTGATTTAGTTGCAATGCCTTGGGAAGCAAGAACTAAAGTAAAAAGAAGTAAAGTTTAAAAAGAAATTTTTTAAAGCCCATGAGAGTTTCATAGGCATGGAAAGCCAAGACACTGTGGCAAAAAAAAAAAAAACAAAACCTAAATGAAAGATCTCTGTGAGTGAGATCCCAGCAGAAAGAATGGGTCATCAAAGAAGGAGGTACCTTTTTCTGAAGGGAGGAGAGAACTTCCACTTTGAAAATGGCCTTGTCTAAATAAGATCGGATTTTGTGAACTCAAGAGGCTTCCATAGCCTTGGCAACTCATGACAAGAGCCTAGGGTGATTGCTGACATCATAAATAAGAGTGTCAATTGGTAAATCAACAACGGGAGTCACTGTGCACCTACTCCCCATGTAGGATCTCTGTCCTTAATGTGTTGTAGTATGTGAATTAATGGTAAAACTACTACTCAAACAGTACTCTATACTTTCTGTGTCTCTATGGGTGCAGTCTGTTGAAATCTTTACTTAGTATATACTAAGTTGATCTTCTATCTTTAAAGATAATTGAAAATGAATCTTGATGAAGAATGGGATGGAGAGGGAGTGGGAGTTGGGATGGTTGTGGGTGGGAGGGAGGTTATAGGGGGAAAAGCCACTATAATCCAAAAGTTGTACTTTGGAAATTTATATTTATTAAATAGAAGTTGAAATAAATAAATAAAAGAATTTTGTTAAACAACCTAAGAGAACTTAATGATCATACACTAATAGGAATATATAACTAGAGAATTAATCCAGGAAAATCACTGGACAAATGAGCAACAACAAGGGATATCTTATATAGATTATACAAAATGTACAGGTTTTACCACTCCAAAAAAAAAAAAAAAAGCAGGTATGCAATAAAACAAAATAGGAAAATATACCACAAACCAAGGTGGTAGGGAAGGAGCCAACATAAAACATAATCCAGAGATCTCAGATTCCAGATTTAGTAGACAAAGACTTTTTAGCAGCTCTTACAAAATAGTTAAGAACTAGAAGAATCCATGTCTAAAGAGTTAAAGAAAACTATGACAACCATTTCCTCCCAAATGGAGACTATCAACCAAACAGAGCTAGCTGGAGTAGAATGAGAAATTATAAAATGGAACTAAATATATACTACTGAGTTGAAACATAAGTTCTAGTAAAACTGATAAAAAAGTCCTCTACACAGGTTCAATAACAGATTTGAGTTGGTAGAGAAAACAATCAGCCAACTATAATAAAGGTAAATAGAATTTATCACACCTAAGGAGCAGAAAGAGAATGACTGCTAAACAATAAAAAACATAAGAGACACATAAGACACCTCCAACCATTCCTATATATGCATAATCAGAGTCTGAAAAAGAACAGAGTAGAACAACATCTGAAAAAAAAATAGCCAAAATCCTCCCAAATTTGAAGAATGACATGAATTCACATACCCATGAAACTTCACAAACCTCAGTACACTAAACTGAGAGACATATCACAATAAAACTGAAAAAAAAAAAATCAAAGGCAAAGAAAGCTTTATAAACAGAAAGAAAAAAATGAATACCTTCCCATAAAAACTGATAGAACCTGAAACAGTGAAGGAAAAAGATGTCTTCATTCAGTCAAACTCTCCTTCAAAAATGGAGAAATTAACTGTTTTCCTGTTAAAAATTTGGGACAATCATGCTAACAGTCCTATCCTACAAGAGATACTGAAGAAAGTTCTTAAATCTGAAATTCGAAGGAAGAGTAGGGGAAGAAACAGCAGAGGAAACTCTTCCGGAACTAGTGATTCACAGTTGACCTGTGTGGAGACCATGGGAGCCCACGGTTTGGGACACTAGCAGCAGAATCAACACACCAGCGCTGGAACGCAAGGTGAGCCGAACCTCAATAGCCCGAGGCACCGGCGGGCAAGTGGAAAGAGGAGACTAGAGCGAACGAGGCTTGAAACCCTGTGGGGAAAAGTTCACCAGGCTATCTAGAAGAGAGAGGGGAAAAAAAAAAAAGTGAATGATACGGACACGAGTTTCTCTCTCTCCACTCACCTCTCAAAGGCGAGCAAGACAAAGAGCAGGCGCCATTTTGGACATACGTCATAAGCAGGGCGACCTCAGGTCTGCACCTGCCCTCAGCCAAGCAGAAAAACCTGACTCGGGGGGTGGGGGGTGGTGGTGGTGGTGAAATAACAGGAGAATAGGACCTAGTGAATGTGTGGTGCTAATGAACTGAGACTGTGAAAAAAGAGGTGGTGTGGGAGAGAACTCACAGAATTCACGTGAGTACTCTCCAGAGATGCTACAATTCGGTAACGTTGGCAACCCAGTGGGAGACTGCAAGAGAATTTGAGCCCACACTGAGGGCAGCAGAGATTCCCTGTGTGGTCCTTGGGAAAGAGCTTCCAATCTCTGGCTCCTGTGGGTATATCATTAGCCTGCTAACTACCACCAATTCCACTCAGCTGTGTGGAATTACTTCCCTTTTGAATCAAAAAAAAAGAGAGAGAGAGATTTACCACACCTAACCTGGGAGTGTCACCATTGGCACAACCTCAACCCTGAGGAACCAAACAGAGCTCTCAGGCCACACCCATCTCAAGCCTCTAAGGCTCCATCAAAAGCAGACAGTCCACTTACTACAGTCATAGTATAACAAGAAAAAACACCACAGTGAGGGAAAAAGAATATCTCTACAATGCCAAGCAACAAACACAGAAACCAAGGAAACAAGAACAAGGAAGACATTATGAGACCCCCAAATGAACAAGACACCAAGCCAAGATTATGAAGATGATGAGGTGGAAGAAACGCAAGATATGGATTTCAAAAAATTTATGATAAGAACAATTAGAAGTGTTCAAAAACAAATGCTTGAACTACGGAATTCCTTACTGGACAGGCTAGAAAATCTCCTTCGCGAAAATGAAATCTTAAGGAGGAATCAAAATGAAACGCAGAAACTAGTAGAACAGGAAAGTGTGATAGTGAAGAGAAATCAAACCGAAATGAAGAACTCAATAGATCAAATGACAAACACATTAGAGAGCCTTAAAAACAGAGTCAGTGAAACAGAAGAGAGTATATCGGACTTGGAAGACAGAGCACAGGAAAGTATACAGTCAAACCAAATAAAAGAAGAGGAAATTAGAAATCTAAAAAATATTGTTGGGAATCTACAGGATACTATTAAAAAACCCAACATTCGGGTTCTAGGAGTTCCTGAAGGCATGGAGAGGAAGAAAGGATTAGAAGGCCTTTTTAGTGAGATACTTGCAGAGAACTTCCCGGGTTTGGAGAAGGACAGAGACATCATAGTACAGGAAGCTCATAGAACCCCTAGTAAACATGACCAAAAGAGATCCTCACCATGAAACATTGTAATCAAACTCACCACAGTGAAACATAAAGGAAAGATTCTAAAATGTGCAAGAGAGAAACGCCAGATTACTCTCAGAGGATCTCCAATTAGACTCACAGCTGACTTCTCATCAGAAACCCTACAAGCTAGAAGGGAATGGCGAGACATAGCCCAGGTACTAAGAGAGAAAAACTGCCAGCCCAGAATATTATATCCTGCAAAGCTCTCATTTGTGAATGAAGGTGAAATAAAGACCTTTCATAGCAAACAGAAATTGAAAGAATTTGTCGCCACTTGTCCAGCCCTGCAAAAGATGCTTAAAGATGTGTTACACACAGAAACACAGAAACGTGGTCATCAATATGAAAGAAGGTAAAGGAAGGAAATCTCACAGCAAAAGATCACAGGAAGCTCAAAGCATATATTAGAAAATATCTTTGGCAAATGGCAGGGCAAAGTTACTACTTATCAATAGTCACATTGAACGTTAATGGCCTGAACTCTCCAGTTAAAAGACACCGATTGGCTGATTGGGTTAAGGAACAAAACCCATCTATTTGCTGCTTACATGAAACACATCTTCCCAAAAAAGATGCATAAAGACTGAAAGTGAAAGGCTGGAAAAAGATATACATGCCAACAGAAATGAAAAAAGAGCGGACATAGCCATCTTAATATCAGACAATATTAACTTTAAGACAAAAACAATTAAGAGAGACAAAGAGGGGCATTGTATAATGATTAAGGGATCAATTCAACAGGAAGATATAACAATTATCAATGTATATGCACCTAATTACAGGGCACCGGTTTATTTAAAAGATTTGTTAAGGGACTTAAAGGGAGACTTAGACTCCAATACAATAGTACTGGGGGACTTCAATACCCCACTCTAAGAAATAGACAGAACAACAGGACAGAAGATCAACAAGGAGACAGTAGATTTAAACGACACTATAGCCCAAATGGATCTAACAGATATCTACAGAACTTTTCATCCTACACATAAAGCATTTACATTCTTCTCAGCAGTACATGGAACCTTATGATTGACCACATACTAGGCCATAAAGCAAGTCTCAGCAAATTCAAAAGAATTAGAATCATATGATGCAGCTTCTCAGACCATAAAGAAATGTAGTTGGAAATTAGCAACTCAGGAACACTAGAGCACATGCAAACACATGGAGATTGAACAACATGCTCCTGAATGAACAATGGGTCATGGAGGAAATCAAAAGAGAAATCAAAAATTTTCTGAAAGTAAATGAGGATAAAAGCACAACATACCAAAACCTATGGGATACAGCAAAAGCAGTGTTAAGAGGAAAGTTTATAGCAATAGGTGCCTACATCAAGAAATTGGAAAGGCATCAAAGAGATGAGCTTTCAATTCATCTCAAGGATCTAGAAAATCTGCAGCAAACTAGACCCAAATCTACTAGGAGAAGAGAAATAATTAAATTCAGAGAAGAAATCAACAGGATTGAATCCAAAAAAAAAAATTACAAAAAATCAGCCAAACGAGGAGCTGGTTTTTTGAAAAAATAAACAAAATTGACACCCCATTGGCCCAACTAACTAAAAAAAGAAGAGAAAAGACCCAAATCAATAGGATCAGAGATGAAAAAGGAAACGTAACAACAGACACCACAGAAATAAAAAGAATCATCAGAAACTACTACAAGGACTTGTATGCCAGCAAACAGGGAAATCTATCAGAAATGGATCGATTCCTGGACACATGCAACCTACCAAAATTGAACCAGGAAAACATAGAAAACCTAAACAGACCCATAAATGAGACCGAAATTGAAACAGTAATAGAGGACCTCCCAACAAAGAAAAGCCCAGGACCAGATGGATTCACTGCTGAGTTCTACCAGACATTTAAAGAAGAACTAACTCCAATTCTTCTCAAACTATTCAGAAAATCGAAAAAGAGGGAATCCTCCCGAATTCTTTTTATGAAGCCAGCATCAACTTAATTCCTAAGCCAGAAAAAGATGCAGCACTGAAATAGAATTACAGACCAACATAGATGGAAAATTCCTCAATAAAATTCTGGCCAATAGAATGCAACAACACATCAGAAAGATCATCCACCCAGAACAAATGGGATTTATCCCAGGTATGCAGTGATGGTTCAATGTTCACAAAACAATCAATGTGATACACCACATTAACAGACTGTAGAAGTAAAAACCACATGATTATCTTAATAGAAGCAGAGAAAGCATTTGATAAAATATGACACCCTTTCATGATGAAAATTCTAAGCAAACTGGGTATGGAAGGAACATTCCTCAATACAATCAAAGCAATTTATGAAAAACCCACAGCCAACATCCTATTGAATGGGGAAAAGTTGGAAGCATTTCCACTGACATCTGGTACCAGACAGGGATGCCCACTCTCACCACTGCCATTTAATATAGTTCTGGAAGTTTTAGCCAGAGCTATTAGGCAAGAAAAAGAAATTAAAGGGATACAAATTGGGAAGGAAGAACTCAAACTATCCCTCTTTGCAGATGATATGATTCTTTATTTAGGGGATCCCAAGAACTCTACTAAGAGACTATTGGAACTCATAGAAGAGTTTGGCAAAGTAGCAGGATATAAAATCAATGCACAAAAATCAACAGCCTTTGTATACACAGGCAATGCCACGGCTGAGGAAGAATGTCTAAGATCAATCCCATTCACAATAGCTACAAAAACAATCAAATACCTTGGAATAAACTTAACCAAGGACGTTAAAGATTTCTACGATGAAAATTACAAAACCTTAAAGAAAGAAATAGAAGAGGATACCAAAAAATGGAAAAATCTTCCATGCTCATGGATTGGAAGAATCAATATCATCAAAATGTCCATTCTCCCAAAAGCAATTTATACATTCAATGCAATACCAATCAAAATACCAAAAACCTTCTTCTCAGATCTGGAATAAATGATGCTGAAATTCATATGGAGACACAGGAGACCTCGAATAGCTAAAGCAATCTTGTACAACAAAAACAAAGCCAGAGGCATCACAATACCTGATTTCAGGACATACTACAGGGCAGTTGTAATCAAAATAGCATGGTACTGGTACAGAAACAGATGGATAGACCAATGGAACAGAATAGAAACACCAGAAATCAATCCAAACATCTACAGCCAACTTATATTTGACCAAAGATCCAAACCAATCCCTGGAGTAAGGACAGTCTATTCAATAAATGGTGCTGGGAAAACTGGATTTCCATGTGCAGAACGATGAAGTAAGACCCATACCTTTCACATTACACAAAAATTCACTCAACGTGGATTAAAGACTTAAATCTACGACCCGACACCATCAAATTATTAGAGAGCATTGGAGAAACCCTGCAAGATATAGGTACTGGCAAAGACTTCTTGGAAAAGACCCCAGAAGCACAGGCAGTCAAAGCAAAAATTGACATTTGGGATTGCATCAAATTGAGAAGTTTCTGTACTTCAAATGAAACAGTCAGGAAAGTGAAGAGGCAACCGACAGAATGGGAAAAAATATTTGCAAATTATTCAACAGATAAAGGGTTGATAACCAGAATCTACAAAGAAATCAAGAAACTCCACAACAACAAAACAAACAACCCACTTAAGAGATGGGCCAAGGACCTCAATAGACATTTTTCAAAAGAGGAAATCCAAATGGCCAACAGACAAATGAAAAAATGTTCAAGATCACTAGCAATCAGGGAAATGCAAATCAAAACCACAATGAGGTTTTCCCTCACCCCTGTTAGAATCGCTCACATTCAGAAATCTACCAACAATAGATGCTGGAGAGGATGTGGGGAAAAAGGGACACTAACCCACTGTTGGTGGGAATGTAAACTGGTTAAGCCACTATGGAAGTCAGTCTGGAGATTCCTCAGAAACCTGAATATAACCCTACCATTCAACCCAGCCATCCCACTCCTTGGAATTTACCCAAAGGAACTTAATTTGGCTAATAAAAAGCCGTCTGCACATTAATGTTTATTGCAGCTCAATTCACAATAGCTAAGACCTAGAACCAACCCAAATGCCATCAACAGTAGACTGGATAAAGAAATTAGGGGACATGTACTCTATAGAATACTATACAGCAGTAAGTAACAAGATGGAGGAATCTGGAAAACATCATGCTGAGTGAATTAAGCCATTCCCAAGGGACAAATATCATATGTTCTCCCTGATTGGTGACAACTAACTGAGCACCAAAGGGGAAACCTGTGGAAATGAAATGGACACTATGAGAAACAGAGACTTGATCAGCTCTTGTCCTGACTGCTGATGTACAATGTAATACTTTATCCATTTTAGTATTTTTTTTTTGTTCCAGCACTATTGGTTGAACTCTGTAATTAACACACAGTTATTCTTAGCTGTTTAAATTTTAACTGAAAAGTGATCCCTGTTAAATATGAGTGGGAATAAGAGAGGGAGGAGATGTACAATTTGGGACATGCTCAATCAGACTTCCCCCAAGTGGTGGAGTTAGAAACTTGCCAGGGGATTCCAATACAATCCCATCAAGGTGGCATGTACCAATGCCATCTCACTAGTCCAAGTGATCAATTTCAGTTCACAATTGATCACATTGATAGGTCTAAGAGTCAAAGGGATCACAAAAACAAGACTAGTGTCTGCTAATACTAACTGATAGAATCAAAAAGGGAGAGAACGATCCATCATGGGAAGCAGGATACACAGCAGACTCATAGAATGGCAGATGTCCTAAATAGCACTCTGGCCTCAGAATCAACCCTTAAGGCATTCGGATCTGGCTGAAGAGCCCAGGAGAGTATTTTAGACATGGAAAGCCAAGATTCTCTGGAAAAAAAAAGAAGAAGAAGAAGAAGACCTAAATGAAAGATCTCTGTTAGTGAGATCCCAGTGGAAAGAACGGGGCCATCAAAGATGGAGGTACCTTTCTCTGAATGGAGGAGAAAACTTCCACTTTGACTATGACCCTGTCGGACTAAGATCAAAGTCGGAGAACTCAAAAGGCTTCCATAGACTTGGCAACTCATGACTAGAGCCTAGGAGATTATTGACGCCATAAACAAGAGTGTCAAATTGTTAAGTCAACAACAGGAGTCACTGAATACTTACTCCTCCTGTGGGATCTGTGCTTAATGTGTTGTCCAATGTGAAGTAATGCTATAACTAGTACTGAAACAGTATTTTACAATTTGTGTTTCTGTGTGGGTACAAACTGATGAAATCTTTACTTAATCTATACTAAATCAATCTTCTGTATATAAAGATAATTGAAAATGAATCTTGATGTGAATGGAATGGGAGTGGGAGCGGGAGATGGGGGGGTGCTAGTGGGAGGGAAGTTATTGGGGGGGGTATCTATTGTAATCCATAACTGTACTTTGGAAATTTATATTTACTAAATAAAAAAAAATCTGAAATGGAAGAAATTCATGGTAAGTGAATCCACCCAAAAAGGTAAAGCACTAGCAATGGCAATTACATCAGTGTTATGAAAGACACTATAGACCCTGTTTGTAATTATTTTTTTCTCCCATGTATAAAGACAGCTGTCTAAAGCAATATAATAAAACTGCATCAATGGACTTATAAAATCAAAACTATTATTTGTATGATAAAAATACTACAAAGGGAACAAAGGTATACAGGAGAAAAATTCTTCTATTTTATTGAAACACAGTTAATATTATTCAAAACTGTATTTTTCCAAGTTCAGTCACTAATTGTAAACCTCAAAGAAATAACTAAAAACACCATTCAAAACAAAGCTATTAAAAGAAACAACAAGGAAACTACAAAGATCACTAGAATAAATGAGAGTTATTTTAAAATTTCATGAGAATATATATTACAAAAAAAAATTATTCATGGACTTAATATTTTTGCACCAAAATAAACATTTTCATCCCATTTTTCACAAGCTTTTTGAGTACCTTCATATCTGTTTGACACAAAATAGGCAGGAAGGAAAGAATAGAGGAACAAAACACATACAAGACATGTAGAAGATAAATAGTAAAATGATAGACTTGAATCCTACCCTGTTAGTAATTATGTTACTTGTGAAGAAATTTAACATCCCAACTTAAATGCAGAATTTGAAGAATGCATAAATTTTTAAACATATAGGTATGTGATATCTAAAAGAGACAACTTTAAATTGAGAGATACAAACTGAAAATAAAAAGATGAATAAAGAAATACTAAAACAGAAAAAAATAAACTTTAAGATAAAAATGGACACAATAATGCACATTTTATAACTAAGTCAGTTACAAAAATTAAATACATTAATAAAATTTATGCACATAACAGCATTATATATCAAAAACACATGAAGCAAAACTGAATTGAAGGGAAAAATAGACATCAAAAATAATAGATTTCAATATCTTACTTTCAAGAAACAATAGAATAGCCAGAAGATGAGCAAGAAGATTCAGAGTTGAATAACATTTAAACAGAATAGACCTAATAAACATCTATAGAGCCTGCTCTCCAACAAGATATGCATTCCTCTCCAGAGTACAGAGAACGTACTCCAGGATAGACCATTCTGGCAGAAAAAAAGCAAGCCTTAACAAATTTAAGAAGACCTGAAAAAGTCTTGACTTGAATAAGACTTGAATAATACTTCCACCTGACTATGACAGAATTAAATTAAAAATCAAAAACAGATGAAAATTTGGGAAATTCACAAAAAGGTAAAATTTTAAAAACACACTTGTAAATAGCTAATATAGCAAATGGAATTTACAGGGGAAATGAGAAAATATGTTGAGACAAGTGAAAAGAAAACACAGCATACCAAAACTTGAGGAATACAGTCAATGCAATGCTTTGGAGAAATTTACAGCTTTAAGTGTCTATAGTAAAAGGGAAGAGGGATCATAGTTGATAATTTTCTACCTTAAGAAACTAGAAAAAACAGGTAAGTAAAATAAATGCAAAAACAAGCAAAGGAAGGAAATAAAGATTATGTCATTAATAAATAGAGAATAGAAAACAGTATAAAAATGAAAACAAAATCTTAGGAGTGGTAATGTTCTATTAAATGTGGTTTGGAAAGGATAAGCAATAAAAGAAAAATCTAGACATATGAAACTTCATCAAAGTTAAACAGAACAGCATCTGGAACATGAAAAGACTATCACAGAATGGGGTAAGATATTTACAAAGCATAAATAACAAAGGTCTTGTATGCAGAATATATAAAGAACTTAATAACTCAAAAATAAAAGAACAATTCAGTGAATAGACAAAAGAATTTGAACAGATTTCCCAAAGATACATAAGTGACCATAATCATATGAAAAGATTATAAGCATCTTTAGTCACTTAGAAAATCCAAATGAAAACAATAGTACAATAAGATACTATTTAATAGTCATAAACATCGCCAAAATGCAAACAAAGACAAGTGCCAACTAGAAACAGGAAAAATAGAAACCCTTAAACACTGTGAGGATGTAAAATAGTGTAGACACATTGGAAGACTGTTTGGCAGTTCTTCAAAATGTTGATCAGGCAATTATTGCAAGATACATCAATGCTAGTCCTAGATATACTCAAGAAAATCCAAACATGTTCACACAAAAACTCATACATTAATGTTCATAGCAGAATTTGGCATGATGTATAATAGGCAAAGAGTGGAAAGTCTATCAACTTATGAGTAGATAAACAAAATATAATGTATACATACAATCAAATATCATTTAGCAATAAAAAGTATGAAATACTGATAGATATTACAACATGAATGAAGCTTGAATGTATTATGTTAAGTGAAAAAAGCTAGCCACAAATGACCACATATTGTATAATTCCTTTTATTTGAAGTGTCTTGATTAGGCAAATCTAGGGAAACAGAAAATAGAATAATGGTTGCCTGGGGTTGGGGTGGTAGGTTGGCAAATACCAATGGGGAATCATTGTAATGAGTATGGGTCAGGTTTTCTTTTGAGGGTTTTGAAAATGTTCTAAAATTAGATGTTGGTGATGGTTGCACAACTCTGAATATACCCCCAAACTACTAAACTGTAAGATAAACAAATAAGTGTGGTTTGTAAGAAATAACAGAAACAATAACAAATGCTTGCAGAAACTCAGCCCAATACCACAAAATTTCAAACAGCTTCAAAAAAAGGCAGCGACTGGATTTCAGGGCTTCAAGCCTGCAATCACTTAATACAGCTCCAAACACCCAGAAAGAGTCCAATAAATCTAAATTGATGATTCCAAGTTCCTTGATGTGACAAGGTCCTCTTGAAATCTTATCATCCATGCCTCCATCCCATAAAATCAAGCCACTGTAAGTGGACTATTTTCAGGGCTGCTTTTAAAACCATTCAAGGAACAATTTCACAAACTCACTCAGTTATGGTCACTTGATCCAGGTGGGATACTGATTGGCAGGGACAAGAGCTCTTTCTCTGAGTCTTTATAATCAAGACATTGATAAGCAGCACTTGGTCAGAGATGGTGGTAGAGTAAAAGAGGAGAAAGTGCAGCTCAGTTCTCCCAGAAGCAGTGGAAGGGAGAGGGCAAGGCCAGCAGCAGGCAGAAAGGCAGTAGGGGCAAGAGAAAATAGGATAAAATAGTAACAGAAAAATAAAAGGGTGTATCATAGACCATGATAAAGCTGGAAAGGTTAGGGAAAGGAGAGTGGAAAAATCAGGAGACTTACAGAAAACAGTGATTGTTTCCTTTTATTTTAACATCCCTACTCTTTTGTCTCCTAAATGTTAATAATTACAGAGCAAAGCAAAACATTTTGGCACTGACACTATTTTTCACTCAACCTAAAGAAGTAGATGTGCTATGGAAAGAATATCTGTGTTCTCTCATCCCAAATTCACATGCTGGAGTGCTAATGTTAGAGTCCTGAGAAGTGGGGCCTTTGGGAGATAAATAGCTCAAGAAGTGTAGCCCTCTTGATGAGATCAGTGTCTACAGAAGAAGGAGGAGGGAGGGGAAGGAGAGGGGATGGAGAAAAAGAGGGAGAGAACTGTTCTGTTCCCACTGTGTAAGGATTCAACAAGGAAACATCTTACTGCCATTTGTAAACCAGGAAGTAGACCCTCACCAGAAGCCAGACTGACTGGCACATTTATCCTGCATCTACCAAACTCCAGGACTGTGAGTAATTGTTGTTTGTGGTTTACTCATCAATGGTGTATCTATATGTAATATATACACGTACAGCTATACTAATGTTCATGGTGTATTTGTTATAGCAGCCCCAGACCAAACTGATCAAATTACCTAAAGTGGTGGGAAAATATATAAAAGAATTGGGTTGCCAGTAATGTTGTTCATTCTTCTACAATGCCACAATGTTGGAATAACAAGTGAATTGCTTGATGTTTTCTCAATAATTAGATGAACATAAATACAAACTATTGTTTTCAAATTTATAAATATTAATGGGACAATAATGATATAAATAAAACAAAAATTACCCATGGTAAATTTGTTATTTACTAAAAATTGAAAGAAACAAAACTTGCTAAAATTTATTTGTTTATTTATTTGAGAGACAGAGCAGAAAAAAAGCTCCCATCCTGTCTGCAACAGGGTGGACCTACAATCAAGGCTGGGCTAAGGCTTAAGTTGGAAGCTGGAGGCTCAATTCAGGTCTCCTATGTGGATAACAAGGACCAAATTACTTGACCCATCACTGCTGCCTCCTGGGTGTGTAATAGAAGGAAGTTAGAGTCAGGATGCAGAGCCAGGTTCAGAATTCAGGCACTCCAATGTGGAACGTGGGCATCTTAACTCCTATGCTATATGCTTACCCGAAAACAAAACTTGATAAAATTTCTATCTGCAATATTTGCTTTGGAATAAATGGATTTTATGGACCTGATGTCCATGCAACAAAATTTCTAATTGCGGATGCTAAAATTATTGATGTGAATAAAAAACCTGATTAGCAAGACTTCATTTTCATTGAAAATTTTACATGGAAAATGATTCCAATGAGAATAATTTCAATGATAATAATAACAATAAAAATGAACACACAAAAATTTTAGGTATGGTTTGAGTGTGCTAAGTAGGAAATTGATTAAGGAATTAAATTGTCTTAAAGGGAAAAAATGCTTCCCAGGAGGGATTTCTTTTCTCTGTGCACACTCTTCTCCATGTGCTCTGGAGATGTTTCTGAACTCTACATTCTGACTGTGTCATGAGCCCCTCTAAACCTATTTCTGAGGAATCTTCATGCAATTGCCCTTCTGAAAAACAGTATAAGTTCAAGAGAACAAGCAACCTCTACTCCCTGGGCTTAGAACAAGGGGAACAGATGATCTAATAGGTTTGATTGCCTCTAATTTGTGTGACTAATACAGAGGTTCTAGTCTAAAAGCACCCAGATCTGGCTCCATTCTCGTTTTCCTAAGATATTCAGAACAAAATGTACTCTTTTCAAGAGCCAGGTCCTCAGAACTCTCCTCAGGATAGTTTTGAAAGACATACGCAAACGAAGAATAGTTCAGAATGACCATGAAGCTTGCCAAAGGCCTAAAGAAAATCTAAGTAGCCTAATTAAATTCAGACAGTGGGATAAAAACAGACCTTAAGGACTCTTTCATTTTCCTGGCTTAAGATTTCTTTAAGGAAGGACCACAACTAGAGAAAGATACATTTCTCTTGCCCATTGCTAAGTTAAAAGAAAGAACATGGAACTTTCTTGTTAGCAGCTTCTTGTTAACTCTTCTGGAAGCCAGTCTACCTCCAGAGAAGAGGAAATCTATGTCTCTTTTTGCTGTAAAATTTGACAGGGGGAGAGGACATTTAGCCTAGTGGTTAAGATACCTGTGTCCCACATCAGAGTAGCTGGGTTCTGTTCCTGTCTCCACCTCCTGACCCCTACTTCCTGCTAATGCATACGCTAGGAGGTAGCAGAGATGGTTTAAGTAATTGGGTCCTGCCACACATGTGGGAGACCTGGATTTGTCCTTGACCCAGCCCTGGTCACTGTGGGAATTTGGAGGAGATAGCAAATGGGAGCATGCTCTCCCTCTCTCAAATAAATTTTAAAAAATCTTTAATTGACTGTAGTACATACTCTTCCCCTGCCACTGTTCTACATCAGAAACAATGATTTCTTTCTACCTCTGCATGGTATAGATTGAAAAATCTGTCCCATCCTGGGCTATAGACTAAATAGATGCATTTTTCTGCATTTGTGCCATGTTCTCCAATAAACTTTTGTATAAAATAAAGCTTATATTTTGATGCCCATCCTGACTTCCATTTCTCAGGTGGTTCCAGACAAGAGAAGGGTATTACTTATCAACTATTCAAGTTCCAACTTGAAGCTCAATTTTTCCTCCCTCTCTTTAGCTATCTTTTTTCATGGAAAATGAAACTTTTAGAATTTTTGTATATAGTTTGCATGTGCATGGGTATGTGAGGGTGTAGTTTTTGTTTGTTTTTATACTTATTTTTATGCAAGAGAAATGAGTAAGTATTTGAGATGCAGCTGTATTTTGGAGATCTTGTAGAATTTAAAAACCAGGAAGCTTCTTTAAATTTGGAGCACATAAAATTCAAAGGAAGAAAAGAGGGATACAGACAATGAAAAGAAGCTGGGGTGGTAGGAGAAGTAGCAGAGAAACATGCCTTTTCCAGGAATAGGCTCCTGTCATGTAGAGAAGACACTGGACACAAATGGGACATATTTTAACATGCAATCTGAGGGTGATATAAAATAATGCTCTTTGGCATATGTCTCTTCTTAAAAATCTCAGAGCACACTCTTGTATTTCTCATGGAACAGATCTGGAAAATTGATTTTGATTCTCATGAAACTTACCTTTTAAACACAATATGTACATTATTAGTAATATAATTACTGTTAAAACAGATTGGTAGATTTTCTGTGTCCCTGGACTATATTGGATTTAGTCAATAATATAATAGAAAATGTTCTAAAAGGGAATTATTTGTACTCCAGAGATTAAATTTCTATTTATGCTTATATTTTCCATTAACTCAAGAGGCACCAAAATTGATACTGCATTTAAGTATAGAAAGCAAAAGAAAACATTTGAGAAATAAAAGGAAAAAACCTCTGAGGCACGAAAATAAAAAATGTTTCTTTGGCTGTACTGAATGGCCCTGAAAGATCGTGAAGGAAGTAAAATTGGTCTTTCACCTTTCACTTCTGAGTTCTCCTTAGGCATCTTCTGGTTTCCTGTCAGTCTTTTGGGGCTTTGAACTTGACCTGGCTTGGCTGAGACAAGAAGAAAGTAATTCTATTCACAGTTTCACAAACATCCAGTCTATTTGTCTTGCTTTCACATGTCCTCAAGAATGAACTGAAATGTTTCCTTCCCTGAGTTAGAATATTTTGCTTCACTGAAATGCTCTTCTATTTCTATACTTTTTTGGTAGACTAGAGGGAAGACTAGATACAATGCCTTAGCCAAAAGGATAAATTTTAGATTTAGCAGAAGTCAGTGAAGGAGTGCCTTCTCATGTCCCCATCATCACCACTGACACATTGGTCTGCCCTGTCTTAGCCTAGGTGTAGCCTTATCATGACTGTTGCAGTCTGACAGAAATTGAGAGACATAAGCCCCATACCTGGGTAGTCCTACCCACAAGAAGATCATCCCTAGTCACAGAAAATCATCCAATTATTTTGACCCATATCTAATGCAAAGTGTTACTGGCATTATTAACAGGCTCTGAGCCAATTAACTGATCAATTTCATTCTCCTCATTGTTGTTGTCAACAGACATTGGTTATCCCTAGAATAATGCACATTGTTCTAAATGCTATGATTTCTTCTTTCTCCTGGAGGACATTTTAATGTATGAAGAATTAGCTAAAATCTAAACATGAAAGAGAAATAGAAAAGAATAAAATTAATTAATAATTGGTTCCTAATATGAAAGCTGTGTGGACTTTTCTCATCCTTTTCTAATGTCAAAAATCACATGTCACTAAAATATGCAGAAACATGTTTATATACACACACTGAAAGGAAAAAAAAAGATGGTGATGATGAAAAATTACATCTAGAAATATATATATATATATATATATATATATATATATATATGGCATCTGTTTTTTAGATCTTTATCCAGACCTATATACATGGACACAAATGTTAAAATTCTTAATAGCAGAGCTTAATATATTCAATATAAGAAATGTGTAATAGGTTTGATTTTATGGAGTCCAATTGATTGAATGTCTTTTAGGACTTTCTTTACGTATCACTTGAAGTTCCAGGTTCACATGTGGATTTTATGTTTGCAGAGTTGCAGCAATCTTAGGTAAAATCCAGACAAGAGCAACAACCTTCACTGAGGTTATTAAGTGAGGAGATTTCAATACTAAACACAAATAGCCTAACTTAATTTGTAAGCCGCAAAGTAATGTGGGATTAGTTAACCTAGTACAAATGAGTTTTCCAAAATGACTTTATCTTTAGCCTGAATAACGGGAAATGAGTAAGCACAGAACATGTTGAGATCTGAATCACTGGTCAATAAAACAGTTTTCTCATGAACTATATTAACACTGAACACATTTTAGACAAATTAGACATTGACGCAGACTGCATTCCTGGGATGCAACCCAGTGTTCCTGGATAGTATAGTATATTGGACAGCTAAGAAAAGCCTCATACCTTATTTGTGATGCATTTGTCTATCCACTTAAGTAGCATACTGTTTTGTTTAAGGTGAAATATACTTAAGTACTATGCAGAGGAAGAAAGGACATTCTTGAAAAAAGAGCAAATACCATTCCATTTGTGTAGGCATTTTCAGAAGATACGTTTTTGGTTTTTATTGTTGTTGTTTTTGTTTGTTTGTTTTGTTTTTGTTTTTGTTTTGTTTTTTTGACAGGCAGAGTAGACAGTGAGAGAGACAGAGAGAAAGGTCTTCCTTTGCCTTTGATTCGCCCTCCAATGGCTGCCGCGGCCGGTGCATCGCGCTGATCTGAAGCCAGGAGCCAGGTTTTTCTCCTGGTCTCCCATGGGGTGCAGGGCCCAAGCACTTGGGCCATCTTCCACTGCACTCCCGGGCCACAGCAGAGAGCTGGCCTGGAAGAGGAGTGACCAGGACTGAATCCGGTGCCCCGACCGGGACTAGAACCCGGGGTGCTGGCACCACAGGCAGAGGATTAGCCTATTAAGCCGCAGTGCCGGCCCAGGAGATACGTTTTAATACACATGTCTACTGACCAAAAGGCATTTGAGAACCTGTCTGGTTTCCAGAGGTTACCTGGAAGCCATGATATGATTTCAAAGGCAAAAAATTCAGCACATGATGATAGAAGGGGGACAAACTTTTGCCATGTTAGTGTAGCTTTGACTCATTGCTTCTGATATACTTACTCTGGTATACAGTCTGGTCCAGATCCTGGAGCCCTAGGGAATCAACCTTCTTCCTAGCTCAATCTTCTATTCCTGGCTTTATGCCTTGATTTCCCTCAAACTCTCAGTTAAGATTCCTGGTTTTTTGTTTGTTTGTTTGTTTGTTAGATTTACTGTATTCATTTGAAAGACAGAGTTACAGACAGAAGTAAAGACAGAGAGAGAGAGAGAGAGAGAGAGAGAGAGAGAGAGAGATGACAGGGGGAGGGGTCTTCCATCCACTGGTTCACTCCCCATATGCCACAACAACCATAGGTATGAGCTGATCCAAAGCCAGAAGCCAGGAGCTTCTTCCATGTCTTCCCACCTGGGTAAAGAGCCCAAGAACTTGGGCCATCCTCTGCTGCTTTCCTAGGCACATTAGCAGGGAGCTGCACTGGAATTAGAGTAGCTGGGGTTCAAACTAGTGCCCATATGGGTTGCTGGTGTTGCAGGCAGGGACTTTTAACCTGCTGCACCACAACACCAACCTGGAGACTCTTAATATTACTGTATAAACTGCAATAAAGATTAAATGAGATAATGAATGTAAGATGTTGTCTTTTTCAAAAGATGAAATTAAAATGGCCAACAGACACATGAAAAAATGCTCAGGATCACTAGCCATCAGGAAAATGCAAATCAAAACCGCAATTAGGCCGGCGCCGTGGCTCAACAGGCTAATCCTCCGCCTTGCGGCGCCGGCACACCGGGTTCTAGTCCCGGTTGGGGCACCGATCCTGTCCCGGTTGCCCCTCTTCCAGGCCAGCTCTCTGCTGTGGCCAGGGAGTGCAGTGGAGGATGGCCCAAGTGTTTGGGCTCTGCACCCCATGGGAGACCAGGATAAGCACCTGGCTCCTGCCATCGGAACAGCGCGGTGCGCCGGCCGCAGCGCACTACCGCGGCGGCCATTGGAGGGTGAACCAACGGCAAAAGGAAGACCTTTCTCTCTGTCTCTCTCTCACTGTCCACTCTGCCTGTCAAAAAAAAAAAAAAAAAAAAAAAAAAAACACCGCAATTAGTTTCACCTCACCCCAGTTAGAATGGTTCTCATACAGAAATCCAAAACAATATATGTTGGCAAGAATGTGGGGAAAAAGTTATCCTAACTCACTATTCATAGGAAGTCAAACTAGTATAGCCATTGTGGAAGAGAGTACAGAGATTCCTCAGAAATCTGAAAAAAGATCTAAAATATGACCCAGGATTTCCACTCCTGGGAATCTAGCCAAACAAAATAAAATCAGCCTCTGAAAGAGTTATATGTACCCTGATGTTTATTGTAGCTCAATTCACAATAACTAAGATATGGAATCAACTCAGATGCCCATCACCCAACGACTGGATAAAGAAAATGTGCTATATATGTACTAGGGAATACTATTCAACCATAAAAAAAAAATGAAATCTTGTCTTTTTCAACAAAATGGATGCAACTGGATACCATTATATTAGTGAAATAAGCCAGTTCCCAAAAGACAAATACTATATGTTTTCCTTTATCTGTGTTAACTAAGAGTACAAAAAAATTTAATGTATATGAGCAAAATTGGCATTTTGAGAATTGATTATTATTTACAGCCCTTGTGCCTACTGTTGAGGAACAATGTTTTTTTCTTTCTAAGGTTTGTTGAGTTCTTTACTTAGTGGAGGGTTAATCTTATGATTATAAAGTAGACTGAAAGTATTTCATTGTAAAAATCAAAAGTAAGAACAAGAAAGGAATGAAGAGAGAAGAGGGTGGGAGTGTGGGCAAGAGGGATGTTAGGGTGGGAAGTG
The DNA here is from genome assembly GCF_033115175.1 of Lepus europaeus. NCBI lineage: Eukaryota > Metazoa > Chordata > Mammalia > Lagomorpha > Leporidae > Lepus > Lepus europaeus. The sequence continues at coordinate 28,920,594 of NC_084836.1, read as the reverse complement.
TCACTATGCTCCTTAATCTATACAGATGAAACACATGAAATTTGTTCAAGTTATGTAAATTTAAAAATATAAATAAAAAAGAAGATACTATGTTAGCCATCAGTGGAAGCATTATAACTTTGTTTTTTTTTTTTCAAAATTGGTTGGTTATTTAAATTTTTATATCATTTCATATATTTTTATATAAATATCTGCAATTATTTTTCCCCAAAGAGACCTTTTATTTAAGGAATGCAAATTTCATAAGTACATGATTAGGAATATAGTGATTCTTCCCACCACACCCTCCCTCCCACCCACACTCCCATCCCTCTTCCTCCTCCTTCTCCCATTCCCAGTCCCATTCTCCATTAAAATTCATTTTCAATTAACTTGTACACCGAAAACCAACTCTATACTAAGTAAAGATTTCAACAATTTGCACACACACACACACACACACACAAACTGTTTCAGAACAAGTTTTACAGTTAACTCTCATAATACAACTCATTGAGGACAGAGGTCCTGCAGGGGAAGTTACTGCACAGTGACGCCTGTTGTAAATTTAACAATTAAAACTCTTATTATGATGTCTGTGATCACTCGAGGCTCTTGACAGGAGCTGCCAAGACTATAGAAGCCTGTTGAGTCCACAATCTCTCTCCATATTTAGACATGGCCATAAGCAAAGTGGAAGTTCTCTCCTCCCTTCAGAGAAAAGTACATCCTTCTTTAATGGCCACTTCTTTCCACTGGGGACTCACAGAGATCCTTCATGTAGAACATTTTTTGCCACAGTGTCTTTGCTTTCCATTCCTGAAATGCTGTCATTGGCTTTTCAGCCAGATAAGGATGTTTTAAGGGCTAATTCTGAGGTCAGAGTGCTACTTAAAGCAATTGTCATTCTATGAGTCTGCTGTGTGGAGTGCTTCCCATGTTGGAACTTTCTCTCCTTTATAATTCTATCTATTATTAACAGACACTTGATCCTATTTGCATGATCTTTAACATTTAATCCTATCTATATGTTCACTTTAACACTTAATATGGTTACTTTAACAATTAAATGGTATTTTTTACCACCCAGCTTAATGGCAAGTTTTTCAACTGTACCCTTAGATGTAAGTCTGTAGAAATATTTGCAGAACTATACAGCTTTACAGTTAAAAACTTCCTCCTCACTCTCACTCCCACTCTTATTTTTTTCTGAGAAGCTCTACAATTTTATATCTTTATATCAATTTTGGAATCAGTTCATCAGTTTCTTTAAAAATGCCTGCTGTGGTTTCAATTGAGATTGCTTTTATTCTCTATGATAATTTAGGAGAGTTGATGTCAAAAAAGTATCATCATCCATGTTCAAAAAAAAAAAAATAAGATGTTTTAGTCCAGTTTAAGTTGCTAAAGCAGAATACCCAAGATTATATAATTGGTAAAGAACAGCAGTTAATTTCTTACAGTTCTGGAGGCTGGGGAGTCTTAGGTCCTGGGGCCCATATCTAATGAGGATTTTCTTTCTGCATCAGCATATGACAGAGGGCAGATAGGCAAGTGACCATGAGAGAAAGAGCTGGGCTGTAATGCCCTGTGCCTTTCCAAAGGTAGTTAACATACTTTGTATAGAACTTAGATTGTAAAACTGGAGGTCAGAGACAGGAGCATCCATTGGACAAGGTTGTGTCCAGTGATGTTTATGCCCATGTAAGTAACAGGCTGGCTACATTACCTAGGGGGCTTTTGTTTACAGCCATTGCATATTGAGTCCAATAAGGAAAGAACCCCAACTGGTTTAATTAGCTGCAGGATTATGTGAGATTCCTTGTGTGGTATTTTCACCTCTACTAACAATGGAAAATTCATTAAAGCCTGAAGATCAGTTGGTAGTCAAAACTCTGCCTTAGTTGTAATGCTACCTTAAAATTTTAAGTCAGAAAAGTTTAAATAATATACCCATGCAAACATAAGCATACTTGAGAAAGCTTAAGGAAATGTAATTAAAAGATAAGTTTATTTTGGTGCAAAAAACTTTTAAACCCAGGCATAGTTTTTTAATAATACATATTTTGCATTAACATTTTGAAGACCCCCACATAACATATCTTACGTAAAAAATCTCCCAAGAAAGATGCCTTCTATTTTTACCAAATTCTTTCTCTCTATCTATGAAGAGACTAACCTTATTATAAACCCCAGGAGTATTCTATCTTTCCCACAGAGGAAGGAGGACAAAAAGATAAATTTCTAGGAATGGTTTTGCACACCAATGACAGGCAGAGATTTCTAAAGGAAGATTTCCAACCTGTTAATAGTTTTCAATACACAACAGCTGCAATCCATGAAAGAGATAAATATTCATGGCACAAAGCATTTATAGGTATCAAATGTATATTCATGAACAAATGTTTTCCCCTGCCTTTAACAGCATTTGCTGGACAGTCACTGAAGAATGGACCAACTTTTCCCTGGCTGCTACTGCTGAGTCTCTACTGCTGTATCTGCTGAATATCAGTTCTGCAGTGATTATAGACAGGACAATAGCCATGGGAAAAAAAAAAAGAAATGTGCCTGGAATCACTCCTCACTTGTTCCAGATATTGGATAGCAACACCTCCCTGCATCAAATATTAATGGCAGATTTTACATGGCTGCCAACTTATTTTTCAGGGAAAGCATTTCATATTCAAGCCTTGTGTAGCCATATGTGCACTGTAATATCCATGGTTGACCCGCCTCTTTCAAATATGCTTTGTCACAGCACCACTCTCCCAAAGGGCTTTACTAAGAATGCTGGAGAGGGAATTTGCATACTTTGAATAGCACTCTCAGGTAATCAGCAGCAGCCAATTGTCATGGCCTCCATCAGAGTGTTCTGTGCAGCATGGAGGCAAAAGAATGACAGGGCAAACTATGCAATGAAAGTCTTTGTGATTCAGTAAGGTTTGTGGATGGTATCTGCTTTTAAAAATTGGTGCATTGTTTAATAAAAGTGTTATTTGCTCCATTAATTTCTCTAGGAGGGAGGCAAGAATAGAAACAAGTGAGAAAATGTGCCTTTTGTTGACAAGAATAAGGAGTCTTTATAAGGTGTTAGGGCAATGAACAAAGCCTGTTAAAAATAATATTTTTTTTAAAAATGATGATAATAAAATGAACTCATTTGAATTGAACACGCAGACAAAGAAGCCCTTGAGCTTTGCAGACAATCTTTCTTGGTTAGCTCTTAGCATCCCTTTACAGTCACAAGAAAATAATTCCATCAGAAATTCCAGTTCTCTCCTTTCTCTCTTTTTGCATTTGCTACTAATCTACTTTAAAAGATGCACTTTTAACATCATTTTTACAAATTGATAATATTATCTAAAACCATTTTCTCTTACAGGTTTTCATAAGCATACCCACTATATCTGAACTTATTTTGTGTCATGGTTTGAACAGGATTTGGCTCCCCAAACTCACAGACATTTAAATCCAAAGTCTCATATTAATGGTTCATGGAGGTGGGCCTAGAGGAAAGATGGTCATGGATGCTTTCTTTTGCAAAAGTTCTTGCAAGAGGGTTGGATACTTAAGCCTTGTTAGGCCTATTTTCCCATTATACTTCCTGTCTCACTGTGTGATTCCTTGCTATCCTTCCATCTCGCCAGATGTCTGAACAAATGGGAACACCATATCCTGGGCTTGGACCTCCAGAACTGTAAGCTAAAATAAGCCTTTTTCCCAAGTAGACTCTCAGATATTTTTAAGGTTTGTTTATATACTTATTTATTCACTTCCCAAGTGGATTAATAAGGAACTGGATTGGAAGTGGGGTAGCTGGGACTCAAACTGGCATTCTGATATGGGATGCAGGTATCCCAAATAGTTATACCACAATTCCCACTCCTTCTCAGGTATTTTAGTTAAAGTAATGAAAAGCTGACTAATATAGTTTCTGAAATTAAGTTGCACCTGATCTTTCTCAGTGGATTATGAAATATACTGCATCAGAATCTAATTTGTAACCTACTATAAAATATGAAATGGTTTTAGGTTCTTTCTATTGTTGAGACTGAGATTGTATATGTTGAATAGTAAGGAGGAAGGACCTTGTTGATCTATCAAGATTCTACAAATATCCTGGATAATAATTGTAGTTGATTAGGGTGAAGTAGTACTTCTTTATAAATGAAATGGTTTCAGTATTTAAAAATATGGTTTTAGAGGCAGACCATTGGTTAAACCACCATTTAAGATGTGTGCCTTCCATATTGATTGAAATGCCTACTTCAAGTCCTAGCTACTCTGTCCTTCCAATCCAGCTTCCTGCTGATGCACCTGGGAGGCAGCAGATGATGGTGCAAGTACTTGGGTTCCCCCCCTTTACATGGGAGACTTGGATGGAGTACCTGGCTTATGGTTTCAGCCTGGCCTAGACCTAGTTGTTGTGGGCATTGAGAAGTGAACAATCATATGGACATCTCTCTGTGACTCTTCCTCTTTCTCTGTCACTCTGACTTTCAAATAAGTAAATGAATCTTTAAAAATAGTTTCAGTATTTAAAACAAATTTTTGTTTTGAATTGTATCTTGAAATTAACTGTTTCATAAGGAAATGCAGGTGATAGATGCCTGCAGATCTACAATTAATACCCTGATCCCTCCCTCTTCTTCTTCTTCTTTTTTTTTAGTTTGTATTTATCTATTTGAAAGACAGAGAAAAATAAAGAGAGAGAGAGAGAGAGTCCTCTTTCACTACCCCATTCCCCAAATTCCCACTAGAGGTCTGGGCCATATTCAAAGATAGGAGTCATGAATTCCATACAGTTCTCCCACATGGGAAGCAGGAATCCAGTTACCTAAACTATCACTGCTGCCTACCATGGTCTGCATTAACAGGAATTCTAGAATGGAACCAGAGCTGTAAAGTGAACTCAGCTACTCTGGTGTGGAATGCAGGCATCTTAACCCCTAGGCCAAATGCCCCACTCCTATCCACTTCTGACTACAGAATTTGGAGGTTGCTGATATCATTTCCTCCTGTCCTAATGAAATCCATAGTATATGGATTCTATTCCTCTGTGTCAAGTTTCTTATACTGTCCTTAATAATGCAGAGCAATCCATATTGTAGTTTCATAGCTTAACTCGATTATCAGCAACTTAATCAAATGTACAAATAAGTTAAAAGGCATAAGAATTGATCTCATCTGATTCATTCATTTACTTAAATTATTTTTTTCATGTTTCACATTCTGGTATGATTTTGCTTACTGTGGACATAGTCTTTTTTCTCTTAGGCTAACAGAGAAAATAAATGAAGTAGCTAACAGAATGTAATATGCTGAATGCTTTAGTAGAAGTAGAAGACAATTTGGGATTCAGAGAGCTTAAGACACTTATCCTAGGTCAGGCAATAAGCAAGTAATAAAGCCTGAATTTAAATGTTTGTCATGCTCTCAATATTCTGTATGCTGCTTATATGAAATACTGACTTAGCTATGTCCAACTTGCATACATAGGAGCACCATCTGAAAACAACCATAGGAATTTCTCCTTGTTAATTGGATTGATAAGAATTATGCTACATGTTTGATCTTAGCTACATAGGAAGCTGAAGCTGGAAAGTAGGGGGGGAAAAAACCTCTTTAACTCACTTGAGTGTTAACTCACTTGAGTGTTAACTCACTTGAGTGGAGTGTCAGTAGCTACAGCAGGGGGTAGGAAGGCTGTGCCTGCAAGTCCGGCTATCTGCTCCCATTAGGTTCCTGAACTTCACTTGGTCCTGCAGCCAGTCTCACAGCTCACTGCTTGAATCCAAGAGTTGGAATGGGGCTCAACCCACCAGGTTAGTACACTGACTCATGGGAAAACTGAAGCCCAATGGTCCCTGAAGCTACACTTGAAGAGAAACTGGTGTCTTGGATAGGGAGGAGGTGATGGCTCAGACCCAGCCTCCTACTAACTACATTGATTTGCATCCTAATATCTATCTGCTGGAGTCCACAATGGAATTCCTATCATCTCCACACCTTCTATGAATTATTGGCTAGTTTTTCAATCAATGTCTAGCTCAATACAGTAGTCTGTCAACCTACAATTTCATTTTCTGCAGTTTCAGTGACCTATGGTCAACCGTGGTCTGAAAATATAAATAAAAAATTCTATAAAGACAATTCATGAATTTTAAAAGTATCACTATTCAGAGAAGTAAAGAAATCTCACACTTACCCCCTCATTCCTACCCAGGATATAAATCATCCCTTTGTTGAGTATATCTATGCTGTATATATTACCCACCTCCGCCACCCCCACCCCCCCAATTCGTGACTTGAGAGTTACCTCAGTTACTGGATCTACTGTCATGGTATTGCAGTGCTTCTGTTCAAGTAATTGCGTGTAGTAGCCTAAAGCTTTATCACAGTGCTTTTGTCATTCACCTTCTTTCATCTTATGTAGATGTATCAACTAAAGTCACTGTAGCAAGAAGGGTGAGTATAGTGCAATGTTTTGATAGAGACTTCATTCATATAACTTTCATAGCATATTGCTATATTTATTCTATCTTATTAGTGATTAGTTATCTTACTGGTAATATGTTAGTAAGCTTAATTTATAAGTTAAACTTCATCATATTTAAGTGTATATAAGAATAAAACATAATATATACTTAAAGAGGATTTGGTATTACCCATGGTTCCAGGCATCCACTGGGAGTCATGGAATATATCCCCAGTAGATAAGAGGGAACTACTATACCAAGCATGATGTCCCAGACCTGGGCGGGGGGAACAAGACAATAAACTAATTATGACATAGAAACTACCACAACATCACACAATGTTTCACAATTGTTGCCAGTCTCAGAACTATCTCCCTCAACACTTGGATGTGAGGACTGACTTCATTCCATTGCCTAATATTTCAAGATTAAGAGAAGGACCAGAAAATAAACTGAAACTAGGATACAAACTAGAGTGAGGAGAAAAAAATGGGACTAACTATACGTCAAATACTGTGCTGGGCACTTTCCAACACTTTATTTGATCAACAACTCAAAATAACCCTAGCAGCCAGGTAATATTAGTTGAAAAAAAGCAAAAATGAGGCTAACCATCATTCTTGAGCTTTAACACCGATTGGTGCCAAATCTAAGATTTAAACACAGTCATATGCCCTTTCCACTAATGGAGTTTCTTCCCAGAGACAGATGTATCCCAGCACTCAGATTGAAAGAGGAAATGAATACAGTTTTCCACAGAAACTAAAAAGTGGCTTAATGTATCTTTTCCGCTCCAAGCACAGAACAATGATAGACCAAATGTTAAGAGGAGAAAAAAAAAAAAAAAGAAAGAAAGAAAAGAGGCATAAAACTACATTAAAAACTACAGAAAGATTTCAGCTCCTCCAAACTAACAGTGCTCCAGGAGTTATGGATCCAGCTTCCAGTAAGACCCTGGGAAAATGCTCCGAGACTACAACTTGAAGGGAAGCCATTGTCTTGGGAAAGCACAGCCCAGACCCAGCTCCTCACTTGCTCTGGACTTGGATTTGTAACATCCTAAAATCTCCCTGGTACATCGTCCCTTTTTAAGTGCTACTTATGGACTGGAAGCCCAGTGGGACAAGGGGAGCAAAAGCCTAGATGGAAAGAGGTGAGCATCTAGAGAAAGGGGAAGAAAAATGTTGTGAAATGTGTGGTCAGTTTCTGTCATGGGTTCAGTACCTGCCACAAGTGGATTATGGGTTAGTGCTAAACTGAAAGTGGGTAGAGACTAATTGTTACACATTCTGAGTTCTAACAATCTGCCTCTATAAGCAAACAATAAATAAATGCACACATACATACATATATATAATAAGTACATAAAATGAACTAGTCTTGGAGAAATTCTAGAGAGAATTTGCAACTCAGAAAGTGTGAAGTGACATAAGAAATTCATATTAGGATATTTATTTGTTATGGTTTCAGCTATCATCTATAAATCCAAATGAAAATCATAGTTTTTCACTGTTGGGCCAGGTGGCTGCTTAGGGTAATTTCAAAATAACTCAGATTATTGTAGCTAAAATAGTGATATCCTGCACCATTGTTAATTGTTCATGCTATACGGACAGCCATTCAAACACCAGCCACTCTATACCAGGGATCCTTGATGCCTGTATGCAGTAGTAGTAATGCTTCCATTTGCAGAAAAATCTTAACATTTTTAAATGTAAATCATCACAGGCCATCGATGACCTGACTGTATTTTCATAGTATATTCATCCTGCTGGTTCACATAACCGATGGACTCAAAATTGTCATCTTGAGCTCAGGATCCCTTCATGATAAAAATCCATCCCCACACAAAATACCTGCGTTTGGTAACTTGGGCTCAGGTTCTCAATGAAACACATCTCTCACTTGTAAAGCTACTGGGTTTATCATGTGTAGAATGATTTACAATAAGGTTTTTTCTTCAGTGAAAGAAGTGACTGAGGAGAGAGAAGTGAATCTATAGTGGATTCAAGCTGATGTTTGTTGTTCCTACAACACGGAATCAGAAAGCAAAAACGTCTGTATGTTTAAAACTCCGTGGAAGTATACAGAACAGCCAAACAAAGCTAAAGCCACAAATTCATGGTCATATTTTGGTCGAAACGACAAATTGTCTTATGGATATGAATGAAACACAGCATTGCTGTGGTTCCCCAGTCTTCTGCAGGAAGGCATGTCCAGCTAGAGATAGCAATGGGCCTTTCGAACAAAAGCTTTTCCGACAAAGCCTGGCACAGGTGTTAACCACAACGGATGTGACCATGACCTTTAAAATTAATGGCTAGAAAAGCCTGTGGGAGCTGATGTCAGCCTCCACGTTCTATCTTGCCACTCCCCATTTTGAAAACTCCATTGTTAGTAAGCACAGTAAGCAGGCAATTCTTCATGTAGACTCGTGCCCCAGTTGGTTTTCCAACTGAGACAGATGTATGAGGTAATCCTGTTAGCTTTGGTGAACAAGATCATCCTCCTTCTGTCTCTTTTCTAATGGGGCTGAATGCCCAGCCTCTGAGGTAGGCAGGCAGGCAGGTGGCAGGTAACAGAGCAAACAGATTGATGCAACAACTTTGATATAGCCAAAGTACTATTTATTGGGCCCATGAAGGCTCTTGTATGCTCACGGTGAGGCAAAACAAAATCAGCTAACTGTTCCATGTCATGGCCCTCTGAGAAATACTGAAAGTCCCACTCCATTGGTAGATTGTGTAGTACTCATAAGATACATGAACCCTAGGGGTCTATTATTTAGAATTCAACTCCCTTCCTCTGACCTTTCATATCTTAGGTGAGTCTGTGTTTCCTCTATGTTTCATTTAGGTTTCAACAACAGCAAAGTCTATTTTCATTCATATAAACTTATTTTCATTTATATAAATGTGTACTTTACAAGAGGAAGTTATAGACATCTCAAAGTTTCCATTCACTGTCATTTGAAATAGGTTTATTCTTCTTCAATGACTCCTGTCAAGAAGGGAGCTAATGTTTTTTTCCCCTTTATGAAGCATGAGCCACTTCGAAGTAGTTGCAGCCAAGTTATCCCCAATATATAAATGACACTCATTTAATCCTTTTGAAAGCCCCAGAGAGGGAAATGGCTGTTGTGTATGTATGAGGTCTTAGACAGTTGGGGGCTTAGGATTAGTCAGTTTGCTGTTGTTGCTCTTGCTATATTGAAATACCTGAGGCAGTCTAATGTTATAAAGGAAAGAGGCTTATTTTGGGTCATAATTCTGAAGGTTCACAGTCCAACATTGTGTGACTCCCATTGGTTTAACCTTTGATGATAGTGTCCTTGTTAGCACAGTTCCAAGGTGGTACAGGGCATATTACTGCAAGAGACTGGGAGCACACATCTCTCCCTACCCCAACTGGATTCAATCATAGGGGCTACACTCAGTGATCTAATCCAATGTAATCACTTCTCCAAGACTCCACCTCTAAACACCATAACTGATTTAAGTTTCCACACTCGCAATACCATGAACATAAGACTTTGGGGTTTACATTTCTGTGTGCATCTAGAAATAAAACCATAGGTGGTTCTTTCATATTATTTCATTTATTCCTCATAAAACCACACAAGAGACTGGCTAGTTTGTTAGCAATTTTTCATATTTAATAATGAAGCACAGAAAAACAAAGGAACAGTACCATCTAGTTAGGGCTGAACCTGAGATTTAAACCCTCTTGATGCTAACATCAATATTCCTTTCATGAAATCATTGTTTTCTTGCATTATACCTGCAGTCTCCCACATGAAGTATACAGTTAGCTAGATAAGGGAAACAGAATCTCAAAGGGGCAAGAAGAGGAAGCAGTGCTAAATAAGAAGCAGAGTTTTGAGATTTAAAAATGTAAATGTGTGCATGCATACACTGAGCTGAGAAAACTTGCAAAGGAGGAACAAGGATGCTAGTGGGGAAGAGGAGAGATGACAAGGAGACAGAGGTTGAGTGCAAAGCACACAGGGTAGGTCCCAATGGACTTTGAAATGAAGGTCAATGGGAACTAATAACATTTCTTTTCAGATTTCATGTAACTTTCCCGCTGGTAGTGATTTTTTGGTTATCATTGTCTTGTAGCTATGAGAATGAGGAAAAAAAAAAAAACCCTGTCAAAGATTAAAGAGTTTTACTGTGGCTACTGGGTAAGGAGCAACTGGAAATTGAATTTGTGGTGCAGTGGGCCTGGCATCTAGCAGTATCACCTAAATGGAATAGCCTAGTAGTAGCAATGGAAATAATAAATAGAAGAGTTACTCTATTTCTTTTTCAATCAAATAATAATAGTTGACATTTTCTTTTTTTTTTTTTTAAACTTTTATTTAATGAATATAAATTTCCAGTGTACAGCTTATGGATTACAGTGGCTTTCCCCTCCCATAACTTCCCTCCCACCCGCAACCCTCCCCTCTCCCGCTCCCTCTCCCCTTCCATTTGCATCAAGATTCATTTTCAATTCTCTTTATATACAGAAGATCAATTTAGTATAAAGGTTTCAACAGTTTGCACCCACATAGACACACAAAGTGAAACATACTGTTTGAGTACTAGTTATAGCATCAAATCAAAATGTACAGCACATTAAGGACAGAGATCCCACATGAGGAGCAAGTGCACAGTGGCTCCTGTTGTTGACCCAACAAATTGACACTCTAGTTTATGGCACCAGTAACCACCCTAGGCTGTCGTCATGAGTTGCCAAGGCTATGGAAGCCTTCCAAGTTTGCCGACTCTGATCATATTTAGACAAGGTCATAAAAGACAGAGTGAGAATAGTAACCAATGATCCTAAGAGTGGCATTAACCAGGTTTGAACAATTATACAGCATTAAGTGGGGAAGAGGACCATCAGTACACACATGTTGGGAGTAGAGCCATTGGTGGTAGAGTAGAGGTTATGATTACAAAGGAATGAGGCCCAAGTGTGCTAGACAGGGTCTAGAACAAAGGACAGAGTCATTCTTAGAGGAGCTAAGAAAGGTGCTGTCTAAGCTACAATTAAGTTTTCTGATTGAGAGGCAAATAGAACCTGATAGAAGGGGCTTGATAATAATCTGGTGGGCTTTAGGCCTTGTAAGTTAAGAGGCCCAGACCTATCTATCTCTTCACATGGGGTATATCCTAAGGGAGGTGTGAACCTCCTAGGGGAAGGCACTCTGTTGACTTTCATTACTTGGCTGGGCTGGGAGGAGAGCTGGCCAGGTAAAGGCAGGTGGCAACTCTAACAAGAAATTTACAGTTCTGCCTGCAATGTTGCTGACCCTACTTGACCTCACCCTCAGCTGCAGTGGTCACTTTGGAAGTTGGGCTGAGTGAAGGGCTTTTCAGCTTAGAGCCAATAAGATCTGTGGCTCTGACCTGGGCATCCTTCGACTCCAGGGCAGGTCCATTTCCAGTGATCCAACTCTTGGCAGAGCTGCCAGGGCTCTTCACAAGCTGACTTCTGCTGAAGCCCAGGCATACCTCATTGAAAGCCACTGCAGTGGACTGGCCTGTTGGGTCTCCTTGAGGGCAGATCACTGTATAGATCAGCCATTAATAGGCCTGCCACCTATTGCTTCTGATGCCTAGCTTTCTTTTCCTCCTGGTTTGTGTTAAAGCAGACCAGAGGATGCAAGTCAAGGGAGTGCCCGTGTCCCATCTCTAATCTTCGGTGGCCTGAACTCCAAGTCTATAGTCACAGGCATGTTCTGTAGTAGTTTTTCTAAGGTAGACAATGCCCATGAGGAAAATTATATTCTCACTTTAAAACTTTCTTTCCCTTTGGTCTGAAAGGGAGGTTTTTTCTACTTACTGTATACTTTGCTGATGGCGAAGTGAATCTAGCTATGAGATTATTATTTAAGTTCTTATTTTGGCTATGCTATTACAGAAAAATGTTAGCCATCTCTTTTATAAGGTCTAAAGATTAAATTGTGCGTCCTACAGATTCCTTCATAATAGATTTAGTTTCCTATCTTGAAGAGAATAGAGAAATGAAAGAACAAGTTGGGCTTAGAATAGAGAAATGAGGGAGCAAGTCCTAGATCGCTTGCTGACAATAGCAATATCACATGAATACTTAGAAAACAGTTTCAACCATTAGATAACAACTTAAGAAAACATTTACCAGAAGGTCCAATGCCTTCTATAAATTTTAAGAATCATGTATTTGAAAACACCTCTTAAATATCTAACATGGTGTAGTTTGTTTAACCAGCAAACTTAAGCACAACCATATAAAATGTTTTTAGTTTCTTTCTACCTACAAGTTTAAAACATATGATACATAGATTCAGGTCACTCAAATTAAAATGTATCTTTGATTGATTTTAGCAGCTTAAATTTATGGACAATCTTATCTATAAGCCATTTAAAATAAGACTCTTAATAAAATTTCCCCATGTGGACATACAATATGTACACACATTTAACATAGCATAATAGACCAATATAGCGTTTTTAATAATAGCTTTTAAAATCTTTAACTCTTTTTGTAGATTGCCAATTGATTTGAATTGCTTTTTTAGTAACCTCAGTTAACCATACTTTCTCTCAGTTGGTACTGTTAATACATTATTGGCTTCATCTGTTTACAGAGCCATCCCAAAGTACTGAATACAATGGAAGTGGCTGGAAAAAGTCCATAGGAACCCATAGGAGGACAGCTACACACAGAACCAACAATGCTTTAGTTTTATGAGCAGCAAATCATATATAACTGTGGATGACAAAAGACTTTAAGTCGCCATGTTTAAAATTATAAACTCATAGACCAAATTTGATCTTGTTACAAGGTGATTATTCAAATCTTTGAAAATAAGCACATATTTACATAACCCATACCTTCTATGTTCACAAAACATAAGTAAATGATATATCTTAATAACTTAATCCTCCCAAATTGTATGGAATAGGCATGATCATCATCCAATTTTATAGATGGAAAAACTAAGACCCAGAGAAGTAACTTGCCTGCAATTATATAAGCCATCTTTCTTGCTCACTTTTTTCTCCTGTGCTCTACTTCCTAAATCATTTCTTAAAGGAGAAATCTGAATTTGCTTATCTTCTACCTACTCTTTAGCCCTATTGTATCAATCAGCTTTTTGGTTATTATAACAAAATATTGGATGCATTTAACTCATATAAACAAAAGGTTTATTTAGCTCAGAATTATAGAGGTTCAACCCAATGGTGTAGTGCAGGCTTTGACTCTTGGTCCATGGCAGATGGCAGAGGGCAGAGGTCATGCAGAGGAAAGATCACATGGTAAGCTAGGAAGCAGAACAGTGAGTAGATCCAAACTTAGGTCTTAGAACAACTCTCACAAGAACTGAAGAGATGACATGAGAGCCACTTTGTAAAGTCAGACCACAAATGACCTAGGGAACTCCCACTAGCCCCCACCTCCTGACGTTACCCAGTGGTAACTCCTAGTGGTACCACTCTCAGACCAAGCCTTTAACACATGGGTTTTTAGGTAGAGTCAACATGCAATCTGCAACACCATTAAAACTTGGTTTTCTCACCTCTCTCTCCTAATAATATGCATAACTGTACCCTTCAGAACCATCACTAATAGCAAATTAACTTCCTGTATCAGTGACATACTTTCATTCCTCTTTCTACTTTCTCATTCTATTGAAGTGTTTCATCATGTTGACACTGCTCTTCCTCTCAAATGCACATGTATCTGCCCTCTTAACTTTGCTCCAACTTTGCTAGCCACTTGTCCTCAATCCTCTTAGCTGTTGCAGCCACTTCTGACACTGTTGGATAGCACTAGTCTCTCTTCTTCACTCTCATTTCTTCTGGCTCTGGTATTAAAGTGTGAGCTTCAATGACAGGAAGTATGGGAAGACATCAATCACATGGAAGATTTTTTTCCTCTTTAAATTTTATTTAGTTGAAAGAGAGATAGAGAGAAGGAGAAGGTCAAAGACAGAGAGAGAGCCACTTGTTCACTACGCATCCACTGGTTCACTACCCAAATGCCAGCAATAGCTGGTACTGGGCCAGGAACCCAGAACTCAATCCCACAGTCTCCACAGAGGTGGCAGATACCCAACTACTTGAGCCATCGCTGTCTTCCTTCCAGGATACACATCAGCAAGAAGCTTTAAACAGAAGCAGAGTTGAGTTTTTATGCTTGGAGCTCTGACGTGGGATGTGTGCATTCTAAGAAGCATCTGAAACAATGTACCAAATGCCTATACCCTGTGAGATTTTTTCCAAGCCATTCACACCGTCTTCCAAGATCCTGGTTGTTCTAATACACCCTCAGACTTTGTTGGCAGCAGAATAAGGGAAAACTACATTATCTCCTACATTAATGCCTAGTGAATTTAACCAAAATATGAGAAGTAAGAGTTCATTCTGCCCTGCAGAACCACCGGAAGACCTATCTCCTGCACTCTTATCTCCTAAATGGATTCAACTCTCATAAATCACTTTTTCATTCTTCCACCTTTTTAAATGGCATTTAAAATAATGAAAACAGGGAATGGTATTGTGGCATAGTGGGTAAAACCACTCCTTATGATGCTAGCACCCCATATGAATGCTGGTTCACGTCCCACCTGCTCCACTTCCAGTTCAGCTCCCTGCTGGTTCCTGGATACAGTCTGGCTCAGCTCTGGCCATTGTGGCTATCCAGAGAGTGAACCAGCAAAGATCTCTCTCTCTCTCTATCTAAATGTCCCTCTCTCTGTAACTCTGACCTTCAAGTTAATAAATTTGCTTTAAAAATAATGAAAACAGGGAACTAGATATTGAGGAAGAGAGCAGAGAGAAGTGGGTGACACAGGCAAGAGATGTTTCTATGAAGCAACATTGGAGATATAAAGGAAGCAGTAGCTTGGGAACTTATGTCTGCCAATCATGGGTGAAAGAGGTTGAAATACACATATAGCCAAATCCAAGCAGTCCAGGATGTCCTGGGAAGAAGTCACCAAGTAGAGAGGAAAGTTTTGTTATGCTTATGTTCAGTGAGAAAGAGGTGTTTGAGATTCTGAACTCCACGTGTACAACAGATTCCCTTCTTGAAATTACTCCATTTAAAAACCTAAATAAGGGGCCAGTGCTGTGGCATAGTAGGTTAACGCCCTGGCCTGAAGCGCCGGCATCCCATATGGGCGCCGGTTCTAGTCCTGGCTGCTCCACTTCCGATCCAGCTCTCTGCTATGGCCTGGGAAAGCAGTAGAAGATGGCCCAAGTTTTTGGGCTCCTGCACCCCCATAGGAGACCTGAAAGAAGCTCCTGGCTCCTGGCTTCAGATCGGCACAGCTCCAGCTGTTGCCGCCAATTGGGGAGTGAACCAGACGATGGAAGACCTCTCTTTCTCTCTCTGCCTCTCCTCTCTCTGTGAACTCTGACTTTCAAATAAGTAAATAAATTTTTAAAAATAAATAAATAAATAATCTAATTGACTATTTTGGTATCAATAGTGTATTTCATTAAATTTAATGAATAGTGGGCCGGCGCCATGGCTCAACAGGCTAATCCCCCACCTAGCGGCGCCAGCACACTGGGTTCTAGTCCCGGTCGGGGCGCTGGATTCTATCCCGGTTGCCCCTCTTCCAGGCCAGCTCTCTGCTATGGCCCGGGAAGGCAGTGGAGGATGGCCCAGGTGCTTGGGCCCTGCACCCCATGGGAGACCAGGAGAAGCACCTGGCTCCTGGCTTCGGATCAGCGCGGTGCGCCGGCCGCAGCAGCCATTGGAGGGTGAACCAGCGGCAAAAAGGAAGACCTTTCTCTCTGTCTCTCTCTCTCGCACTGTCCACTCTGCCTGTCAAAATAAATAAATAAATAAATTTAATGAATAGTAAAACCACCACATATTGAGGTATGCACTTTACTAAGAACTCGACAAATATATGTACTATCTCAATTAAACTTTATAACAATCCCATGTAGCATATACTAGAATTATAACCCTATTGTAAAGAAATCAAGAGTCTTACCTGGCAAGAAGCAGAGTAGGGATTTGAACCACAGTTTTGATCCCATACTAATATGTCTGTTTTTAAGGAAAAATATAATATATGTATATATACATAATGTCTACATTTAAAGTGAATATTGCAAACTGTTAAAAATTTTACAAATTTAAAAGGAAAATACTAAGCTTATCATTAAAAAATTTATGTAATAAATGATGGGAACTCAAACTGGATAGATAAGTGGCAAGGTCTACATAAAATTCAAGTTTTGAACACCTTTTTTTTCCTATACCCAATGGTGTTGGAAGACTTTTAAGATGACCCCAATATTCTGAGTCATTGCATGTCTTCCCTGTTATAATAGTCCCTCTTTGACTATCAGCAGGGCCAGTGAATATGAGGAAATATCATTGATTACTAATCACTTGACTTTGAATCAGTCAAAAGAACATCCCCTGGTAGGCCTGACCTAATCAGGTGAGTGGCTTAAGAGAAGGTGAAGTGTCAGAAAGATGCTCTTCTGATGGCCTCAAAGATTATGCAAACTGGCCTGTGACATCCAGGAGCTCAGTGCAGTCTTTAGTTGACAGCTGGAAAGAAAAAGTGTCCTCAATCACACAGTGTCAAAGAACTGAATTCAGTCAAGAACTGTGATGGCTTCAAAGAGTTGAAAGAGGTCCTTATGGTTCAGCTGTGATTATAACCCAGCCAACTGCATGGTTTCATCTGGTGAGATCCTGAACAGCAACAGAAACTCCAGCTAACTGCACTCAGGTTCTTGAGCCACAAAAATCCTGAGATAGTAACTATGAAAAGACATATGCAATATTATAGAAAAATGAGAGAAGATAATGTTTATTTTGTTGCAAAAACAATTTGGAAACCCATGCATTTTTTCATAGTTTCATAGTTTTTTCATATTGCACATTTTTCATGGGCTTTCAAAAAGACTTCTCCTATGCCAATACTGCAAACTTTTTGCACCTAAACAAATTTTTCCCTTTTTCCATTAACTTTTTGCTCATATGTGCTGTTTTAAGCCACTAGGTATAAAGTAACTTGTTGTGGAGCAATAGAAAAGGAATAGGGTCCTCCTTTCTTCCTTCTCTCCCTGTCTGCCTGTTCGATGTGCCCCATCCCTCAGAACCCCTTTGAATTCCTCCTCTCTTGGAAGACTTGAGACATTGCCTCAGACAGGGTTCATTGCTCTGCTAATTTCAACTTAGTCTCTCTCACTCCCTCCCTGTGCCCTACTTTCTCCCTCTCTCATGACTGAGTTGAAAGTGGGAAGTTGTTAGCCATGTCCCTGTCTCATAGAACTAGGATAGTATTTAGAACATAGTAGCCACTCAGTAAATACTTAATGGGCTCATGGAAAGCCAAGACACTGTGGCAAAAAAAAAAAAAAAATGACCTAAATGAAAGATCTCTGTGAGTGAGATCCCAGCAGAAAGAATGGGCCATCAAAGGAGGAGGTAGCTTTCTCTGAAGGGAGGAGAGAACTTCCACTTTGACTATGGCCTTGTCTAAATAAGATCGGAGTTGGTGAACTTAAGAGGCTTCCATAGCCTTGGCAGCTCATGACAAGAGCCTAGAGTGATTACTGACGTCATAAATAAGAGTGTCAAATTGTTCAATCAACAACAGGAGTCACTGTGCACTTGCTCTCCATGTAGGATTGCTGTCCTTAATGTGCTGTACTATGTGAATTAATGGTATAACTAGTACTCAAACAGTACATTATACTTTGTGTTTCTGTGTGGGTGCAAACTGTTGAAATCTTTACTGAGTATATGCTAAATTGATCTTCTGTATATAAAGATAATTGAAAATGAATCTTGGCTGGTGCCACGGCTCAATAGGCTAATCCTCTGCCTGCGGCACCGGCACCCCGGGTTCTAGTCCTGGTCGGGGCACTGGATTCTGTCCCGGTTGCCCCTCTTCCAGGCCAGCTCTCTGCTGTGGCCCGGGAGTGCAGTGGAGGATGGCCCAGGTGCTTGGGCCCTGCACCTGCATGGGAGACCAGGAGAAGCACCTGGCTCCTGGCTTCGGATCAGCGCAGTACGCTGGCCATAGCATGCCAGGCGCAGCAGCCATTGGGGGGTGAATCAAAGGAAAAGGAAGACCTTTCTCTCTGTCTCTCTCTCTCTCTCTCTCTCTCTCTCTCTCACTGTCCACTCTGCCTGTCAAAAAAAAAGAAAAAAAAAGAAAATGAATCTTGATAGTGAATGGGATGGGAGAGGGAGTGGGAGATGGCATGGTTGCAGGTGGGAGGGTGGTTATGGGGGGAAAAGCCTCTATAATCCAAAAGTTGTACTTTGGAAATTTACATTTATTAAATAAAAGTTAAAAAAATAGTTAATGGGCTAATGCATTTACTGTTTTTCATTAGAATGCTTCTGGAGTTTTTTAAGTTAAACAAATATTTATTTTCAGAGCCTCTTTTAGCTACGTGAACAATAAAAACTTTAGTAGGGCACGTTTCCTATATCAAATGGAGGAGTCAGATTTGCACACAAACAATAATTACAAGATAGAACATGACCTGTGTCACTGAAGAAAGTGAAGCTGGTGTCTGCCAGAGAAAGGGAAATCCTGTCTCTGGGGATGAAGCATCTGCTGCTTCTTCCAACCTCAACTGTTGGAAGTAGAGTGGCATCTCTCTCTCTTTCTCTCCCTGTCGAGGAGGTTGGAACGAGAAAGGAAACAAAATGGCAGGGAGATGGGAGATGAACTCACCTCTCCTAGCAATCTGTTTTTCTTAGCAGAATGGAACATGATGACTGTGAAAACGGTTAAAGGAAAAGGTAGGTCACAGAGACAGAAAGGGCTGTTGACGGTGCCAGCTTCCTTCTGAGACCCTGTGGACAGCAGGGCCATGAGGTACACTGTGACACAATCTTACCTGATGTTGCGGGTTGTGCTACTCATGGGAATGGCTTCCACTGCTGTTGGCATGAAATCCAAGGAAAACGCCCCTACTACCACTGATGTCAACAAGGACCTCACATGGCCAGCTCGCATTGTGAGTCAGACACCCACATCCTGTTGCCTTATACTCATGCTTGTTCTCTCTTTAAGCAATATATTAAAGAGGATATGGCTTTCAAATAAATGCCTGTTATTTTTAAGCAGAAAGGAGATGTGGGTTTGAGCTCTGCAGGAGTCTACCATATGTGGCAAAGCCTATTTCCTCCATCACACTTGGAAGCTCATGTCATAAATGGTAATTCAACACACCAAACAATTTGGTGCCAATTAAACATACTCTTCTTTGAAAAAAAAATCTCATTTATGTGGCCTGCACCATTCAGATAAACCTGAAGAAAATTACATAGAATGTTTGTAATATTGAAGCCCACTTCAACTTTAAACCAATTTGTATTTTGAGCTGGTTTTTTCTCTGAGCTTACAAAATGTTGTGGATATAAAGTCATGATCGTGTTTGAGTTAGTTTCATGTTTTTGAACTTTATCTATTGAATTAACCAGGATAAAATCATAATCAGATAAATGTAGGCAGTCACAAAGAGCTGTTCATTTTGAATTGACCGTTTCAACCTCTGGAAGGGAAGAGTAGGTCAAAATTTATTGGAAATAAGCCAAGACTATGGAGAAACTTCTTCTGTTTTTCTAGTTTGGAATGTTCCTTCAGTTTCTACTGCATTGAATCATGCATGGGCTAAATTTGATAGTACCCTGGTTACCTGGGGTGAGGATAACAGAGCAACACCACCCTTGGCAGACACCTCTTTCCAAAACTCCTCTGAGTCTCTAATGCACTCCTTGTAGTGAGGATGACACATATCTTGGCAAAATATCTCCTCGTTCAGAAGTAGAACAGATCCAGTGTTCTTGATTCTATTTTAGGCTTGTGCTAAAGTTGTATACTCACCACTGTCTGACTTCTTTAAACTTAGCCTGATTTTTACTTCAAACCTTATTTGGTCATTCTTACTAATCTCTTAGGATAAATAGATAGTATTGCCTTCTAGAGTTGGAGCTAGATGTTAGAGGCAATGCTGTGGTTAGCCACCAATTTCCAAACATGATGGTCTCCATTTAACTTAGCAGATGCTACTGAGGCTTCCATTGATTTTCCTCATTAAACGTAGTGTGAACATAGCTTTAAAGTATGCTCATGACTTGAAGGTCTGATGGAGATCTTACAAAATGTTCTACATTTCACTTCTATTCATTAATTGGTTTTAACTATGCTTAGTTTGATTTTGTAATGAAGCATAGAGTGGCTAACCTAAATTCCAACAAGTCTGAAAAGTAATTTGTGATGGGAAACAGGATAAATAAAAGAGATATTATGAAAAGCATGTTAATGTCTGAAAAAAAATAAATGCTGACACTATTACATCCACTATGTGTAATAGTCCCTTTAGAAGTACATACACAAACTGATAAATTAGTAAACATTTTAAATTCTCCAATGGTGGCATTCATTCATTCATTAACAGTTTAAATTTAGAAATACTCTTGCTTTTGTTTGTACAGCCTATTTGCTTTATTACATTCAGCCCATATCAGTTTACTACAAGAATGAAAGGGAATAAACAAAAAAAATTATGAACTGTAAGTTTTTTTTTAATTTGATATGATTGAAACAAATAAAATCATTATGATAAAATGGCATTGGATAGTTATGGTTCTAAGTCAGGTCAATTATTCATTCAATTCTCAAAGAAAGAGAATGATTTATTATTTAATCTGTATATATTAAATGCATGAAGTTGTATTCCTTAAACTAAATAAATAAATAAAGAGAATGATTTAAAGAACAGCATACAATAGGGGAAGTAGATCATCAACACTGATTCTAACATCAGAGGTAATTAGGAATGCTATGACTTATTATCTCAGAATGGACTATTCTCTCTGTTTCTGATAATCCATATTATTATGCTTATTTTCAGGAGCACATAATATAAAATGAAGGTATTAACTGTCAGTATTTACTAGATAGACCTTGAAATCAGATATTTCTAGACTCAGATTCCATCTCTTCTGCTTAACTAATGAAAGTTAATTACCTTTGAGTATTGAGTTTTTTTTTTTTCCTTAGCTTATTTAAAAACTACAATCATCAGGAGCAGGCATTTGGTGTTTCCTGCTAATACACACCCTAGGAAGCAGGAGATGATGGCTCAAGTAACTGGGTCCCTAACACCGACATGGGAGACCTAGATTAAGTTCCAGGCTCATGGCTTTGGCCTAGCCCCATCCTGGCTGCTAAGGGCATTTGAGGAGTGAACCAGCAAATGGAGGATTGCTTTGTGTCTGCTTCTGTGTCTCTCTGCCTTTTGAATAAAATGAAACCAAAAAATTTTAATGGAATATATTACATATATTTAACAGCAACAGAGAGAAAAGTTTAATTAATTAAATAATTAAAAATTCACATAGTCTTCTGTGTGGGTGCAAACTGTTGAAATCTTTACTTAATATATACTAAATTGATCTCCTGTATATAAAGAGAATTGAAAATGAATCTTGTGAATGGAATGGGAGAGGGAGTGAGAGATGGGAGGGTTGCGGGTAGGAGGGGAGTTATGGGTGGGGGGAGCCATTGTAATCCATAAGCTGTACTTTGGAAATTTATATTCATTAAATAAAAGTTAAAAAAATTCACATAGTCAAATTTGTCTTCTTAGAGCTGTTTCTGAAGGGCAGAGATAATACATTTTTAATATGACAAAGATCTATCATGGTACCTGGCAAGTAAGAAGTTTTCGTGAAATGCTACCATTAAATAACAAACTAAATATCATCTATGTACTACCTGTGGGCTGGTTTCTGAATGTAGTTCCAAGATAAACATGAATGTGCCTATGAAATACTAAATAACATGCTCTATCTTATGTTGATACACCAAGGAATAGGAACTATGCATTTAGCCATCATGCCAACACCTTTGAGAAAGCACACAGAAGACTATGGTGCTCACCTAGTTTCTGTGACCTATGGAGCCTCACCTGGCAAACACACTCTAGCTTATCTCTCAGCCAACTCACCTGAATGAAGAGGATAAACCAGAAAATCCTACATTTGAGTTCTCCAGAGAAACAGAATCAATAGGACATGCCTATGTAGCAGAAAGACTTATTTATTTTAAGAAATTGATTCATATGATTCTTGAGGTTGGTATTTTCAAAATCTGCAGTGTAGTCGAGCAGACTAGAGTCCCAGGAAACAGTTGACATTACAGTCAAATTCAGAAGGTTGTCTGCTGGTGGAATGTCCTCTTTTTCTGGGGAAGTAATTTTTTTTAAGATTTATTTATTTATGTAAAAGGCAGAGTTACAGAGAAAGACAGAGAGAGAGAGATCTTCCATCTGTTGGATCACTCCTCAAATGGCCTCAATAGCCAAAGCCAGGATCCAGGAGCCAAAAGTCAAGATCCAGGAGTTTCATCTGGATCTTCTACGTGGGTAGCAGGAGCCCAAGTACTTAGGCCATCTTCCATTACTTTCCCAGGCACATTAGCAGGGAGCTGGATCAGAAATGGAAGAGCTGAGGTCCCAACTGGCCTTCATATGGGATGCTGACTATTCAGGCTATAGCTTAATCCCCTGGGCCACAATGCCAGCCCCACCATTCCTTTCCTAATAAGGCTTCAACTGATTAGATGAGACTCACTCACATTATGGAAGGTAACATGCTTTACTCAACATCAACTGATTTAAATATAAATCTCATCGAATACGCTCACAGACTCAACTGAAATAATATTTTACTAAATGTCTGAGGTGGCCTAGCCAAGTTGACACACAAAATCAGCCTTCAAGCATCTAATGAACAGCTTCCCCTACAGATGCAGAAGGACACAGTGGTTTCGATATCAAGTTTCAGAAAAAGGTAGAAATGTGTTAGACTTCTCCCTTTCATCTTATTGGCTTTATGAAAACTATGTAAATCTTCGAAACTTTATGTATAAAACAGAAACCAACATATCTATGGCATAAGATTTCTAGGACTACTATAAGAGGAAAATTAAATAATGTTGCAGTCGAATTTTGCCTTATACATACTACACATTCAGTAACTAACAGCATATTTTTCCTGGTTTAAAAAAAATAAAAAGTAAAAGCCAGATTAAAAGTAATTGAAGGCAGAAGATTTGTTGATGAGTCTGCCCTGGTTGGCTCATGGACCATTTCAAATTGTACTTCCTCTAAGTAGTGCCTTTTTGTTGTTCTTAACATACAATAATACACATAAAGCCTTCCATTTACATACTTTGCAAAATGCACTTCCCATCCAGTCCCTCTTCCCATGCCTTTTCCCTCTTGCCTGTCGGCTCGCTGCACTGTTTTCTCCCACACATTTTTGTCACTGAGAATTGCCAGGTGTAGGTCAGTAAATGTCACGGGACAACACAGGAAAGGAAAAAGGAAAAGCTTTCTGTGCTTCTATCCTTGTAAGCAAAGAATTTCATCACATTTTCTCAGGAGAGGTCAAGTAAGTGAGCACTGCAATTGAACTGGTTCTTTCCAAGTAAATAGTTGAGATGGGGATGTTGATTAATGTATTTGAACAGAAATGTGTTAGTGTAGCTTTCAAAAAAGGAATACTATCTCCATAGGCTTAGCATTAGATCTACAAATACACATCGATATAAACCCACCATTCATCCTCGTATTTCAAAATATCCCCAGGAGTGGCACCTTTTTGTTTATTTAAATTTCTATTTGCTTATTTTCCTTTTATTTGAAGGCAGGGACAGAGACAGAAAGACGGAGATCTTCTATCTTCTGGTTCACCCTCCAAATTTACACAACAGTCAGGGCTAGGCCAGGCTGAAGTCAGGAGCCTAGAACTCAAAATCTGAGTGCCAGAGATGTCAGTACCTTTGCCATTACCTGCTGCTTCCCAGAGTACACATTGGCCAGAAGCTGGATCCGAAGTGGAACAGGAATTCAAGCTCAGGCACTCCAATCTATACTGTGAGCAGTGTCTCAACCACTATGCAAAATACCTGCCCAAGATTGACACATTTCTCTACAAGCAAAGCAGCACTTTTCATTTGCATGCTAAGTTTCAAATTAACTTTGCAATGATCTGTTCCACATTCCAACCTACAACCTCAGAGAAGTTGTGCTTGTTACAGTGTAACATGTTATGATTTGAAACTTTGCCCAACTTTACTAACATTTTGTGTGAATATGGATATTGCTCCTAGATAAACACAATGTTTCTTAGTAACCATGGATTGTAAAATAACAAAAGCTGCAATATCAACAACAGTTTCCTAGAAAATCTTACAAAGATTTCAAACTCCAGGGTATGAGCTATCAAAGACTTTACTGAGTTATAGATATATCATTATGTTTGCATTTTTGAATGAACCCTGGATAACACATGAGTCCCCATTCTTGATCCACTACCATTGCTTTTTTTTTTTAAGATTTATTTATTTATTTAGAAAGTCAGAATTACTGAGAGAGACTGAGAGACACCAACAGATCTTCCATCTGCTGATTCACTCCCCAGAAGGCAGCAACCAGGAGCCAGGAGCTTCATCGGGGTGTCACACAGGAGTGTCTGGGGCCCAAATACTTAAACCATCTTCTGCTGCTTTTTCCAGGCAATTAGCATGGAGCTGGATTGGAAATGAAGCACAGCACACGAACCAGAGCACAAATGGGATGCTGGCGTCGCAGGTGGTAGCATTACCTGCTAGGCCACAATGCTGGACCCATCAATTCTTAGTCTTAGATACGCCAATGAAACTTCCTAGATCTCAGTATCTATCCTGGTACCAGAAACTTTGCAATGGTTAACAGAAATAATATAAGTGAAAGCACATTATAAACTTCACGTAGAGACTAGTAGAAATACCTAGTAGTAACCAACATTTATTGAGTGCTTAATATGTCTAAATACTCCTTAGTAATATGCATGTGTGTATTTCTCACTTAATTTTAATAAGATCACTCTGAAGAATGATGACTATGCCCATTCCAGGGTTGAGGATGTCGAGACTCCTAGAGATAAAGTAACTGAACAACATCACAGCACAGATATTAGAAATAGGCTTCAAATCTAGGCATTCTGATGGCAGGAGTCCATGCACTAATTACTACAACATGCAAGGTTAAGACTTAGAGGACTGGAGCCAACACAATGGTGTAGCAAGTAAAGCCACTGCCTGCAGTGCCAGTATCCCATATGGGTGCCGGTTTGAGTCCTGGCTGTGCCACTTCCAATCCAACTCTCTGCTATGGCCTGGGAAAGCAGTAGAAGATGGCCCAAGTTCCTGGGTCCCTGCACCCATGTGAGAGTCCTGGATGAAGAAGATTCTAGCTCCTGGCTTTGGATTGGCACAGCTCCAGCCATTGTGGCCAGTTGGGAAGTGAACCAGCAAATGGAAGACCTCTCTCTCTCCCATTTTCTCCCTCTCTCTCTCTGGCTCTGCCTCTCTATAATTCTGCCTGTCAAATAAGTAAATAAATGTAAAAAAAAAATATTTAGAGTACTGCTGAAATTGAGTAGCCTATCCTGGTTCATTTTGTAGAAGATGACATGAAAACCAAGGAAATTTTAAGTCCACACCTGGGTAATAACAAACACAGAGCTATCATCAGTGCCAACATTTTCTACTTCTCTGAAGGGAAACAATGTCCAGGAGAATGATCCTTAGTGAAGTGCTAACCTGAATGGTAAGTGAGACACAGACAGGCGGATAAAAAGCTTCAAAATGCTTGTTACAAAGATTGTGGGACTGACGCGGAAAAGAACACGAGCATGAGAAAAGGACAGAACCTAGAGAGAATAAGATGCTATTTCTTTGTTTGATTTTTCCCTGTATTACTCTAGGAGAAATAGCAGGAAGTTGCAGAGATCAGTTTGAGCCTTGGATCAGGATTGAGCCCTAGTCTCTGGTTTATATGGACCGTGACGTAAGACGTGCTCAACTTGGAGAGCTTCCATCCCATTCTGGGATTAATACCTGGACCCTGGCCAGAGTCGCAGCTCACTAGGCTAATCTTCTGCCTGTGGTGCTAGCACCTGGGTTCTAGTCCCAGTCGGGGTGCCGGATTCTGTCCTGGTTGCTCCTCTTCCAGTCCAGCTCTCTGCTGTGGCCCGGGAGGGCAGTGCAGGATGGCCCAAGTGCTTGGGCCTTGCACCTGCATGGGAGACCAGGAGGAAGCACCTAGCTCCTGGCTTTGGATCAACGCAGCGCGCCGGCCGTAGCAGCCACTTGGGGGGTGAACCAAGGGAAAAAGGAAGACCTTTCTCTTTGTCTCTCTCTCTCACTATCTAACTCTGCCTGTAAAAAAAAAAAAAAAAAAAACAAAAACAAACAAACAAAACAAACAAAAAAAAAAACCACATGGACACTTTCTTTCCTGATATACTGTTTTACCACAGTTATATCTATGAAATGACAAGAAATGAGTGAGGCAATGCTTTTGAGATTTTCTGACAAGTTTCAAAAGATTAAACTATAAGTGTTTATCTGTGATGAACTATTGAACCTTGAAGAGTCTGAACTGGTGGAACCTTGTCTATGGTAAACAGCAGCTGCAGTAAAACAGCAACTCATGACTTATGAAGATGACACATTCTAGGGATGAGTGTTAACCTTCATCCACAAGAACTTCGTACTTTAGTCAACTTCTTTTTGGAAATGTCTGTATTGTACAAGTAGGTTAATACAACGTAACTCTCAAAAAATCTAGAGAAATAAATCTTGGTTTTATTTAAAATTTTTCAGAAAATGGAGATTAAGCTAACATAATTGATTCTATATGCAGGGAAAAACAGAGGAAATGATCTAATCACCTATAGTATAAAAATGTCCCTTTTTGGCTTTTCCAAAAATCACAACCCAGGCATGGATGGATAAAGCATTTGTATTTATGTTATTTATTCATTCAGTTTTTTAAAATGATGCCTCTCTCGATACTATCCCCAGGCACAAGTACAAAAAAAGAAGTAATATTAATGAAAATGTATAGTATTCAGTACTTATATAATTTGACAGATTTACATGAAAATAGTTTACTAAAATTCTACCATGTTAAAAATTCCCTTGTTTTGGAGAATTCTAATTTATAAGAGGTATTTAGCACTGAACCCTGATGACTAGAAATTGGGTTTAAGTCATACTGACCCAAGGCTATAGTCTTGCATCTTCTGACAGAGGAAAATAAGGGTAGTAATCACTAGGACTATTTCACCCAGAACAGCAGAGCTGTATTTATTACCATCCTAATGGACAGTCATTCAGAGAGTGGAGTTATTTATTTCTTTGCGGGCTTGACTCCCTGGGAAAGGAGTTCTAACTGACCATTCCTGAAGCTCTCATGACAGAAGTCCTAGGCAATGTACACGCATGAGATAAATGAGAAGAGCTAGCATCTATTAAACACCTACCAGCTTTCTGGAACACCTGTTAGGGGCCCGTTTCTCGTTTAATCCTTATGACACTTTAGGAGACCCTTATTCTTCTCATTTTACAGAAGAGTAAAGTGGGTCTCAAAAACATATATAACTTGGTTAATGGTCTAATCTATGTCATAACTATGAGAGTAATTGCCCTAGAGTTGTTTGTTAAAAAGTGAAATGGCTTGATCCTGGAAACGTATTGCAGCATGAAAGCGAGGAACATTATTTTACACAAAGAAACATGTTGTAGAAATGTTCAAACCTATCTTTGATATTACAGAAGGTAAAAGACAACTCTGGCAAACAAAGTAGGAATCCTGACATTGGACCTTGCAAATACATATTTAAATATAATTTCTGGGAATATGAGAGGTCTTCAAAAGCTTCATGGAAAATGTATATTGTGATAAACTGTGAAAGAATTTCACTAAAGTTATCTTTAAATTCCATTTTTCACAAACAAAGTATCCTTGTAATAAACCTCAAATCCATGCCTTAAGGGAAAATTTTCCATTCATTATATAAATATTGGATAATCCTCAAATATGAATCTCTGCATTCATAAATGATTAT
The DNA here is from genome assembly GCF_033115175.1 of Lepus europaeus. Taxonomy (NCBI): domain Eukaryota; kingdom Metazoa; phylum Chordata; class Mammalia; order Lagomorpha; family Leporidae; genus Lepus; species Lepus europaeus. The sequence goes on along the minus strand of NC_084836.1, from coordinate 28,892,197 downwards.
TTCTCACTGTGTCTAAAAAGGAAATATCCTAATTGAACATTTTCTGTTTTGTAATAAGAGCTGAATGAGTTACCAGACAATACAACAGTAGGGACTTTCATTTCACGGAAAGCTAGACAGATAGGTTACCACTAAATGATGGAATCTGTGCCAAAGACATAATTTTGCTGTTTAGAGTCCTTCTGCCTCAAACCTCCATGCCTGTCCCTGGAGGTCTGTAAAGAGATGACATGTTTTCTTTCTCTGAGATAACTAAAGGAACATAAGTATGGAAGTAAACTGATTCCCAATGAATCACATACCATTTTCAAATAATGTCCTTGACCAGTTTAACATAAAGCCCATGACTTCTCCCCTGTGGATCTTTCCTAATGACAAGGACAACACCATCTACCATATCCCTGGTTTCATTCATTTCTTTCTTTTCTTCCATAGCTTTTATTTCCTTCAGACTTCTCACTATGCAATGCTAGTCTCACAAAACCCACTGCTTATTGTTACTAATGTAACTATTGTACTATTGTTACTATTTACCATTTAAACATAACATGATTAAAGAAAAACATGTTTTCAAAAAATTAAGATCATTAATGTTCATTAATGTTCATTTATACAAACATAAGCAAGCAAGAGTTTAATCAGACCCAAGCTGAGCTTGCTGGTTAGTGTTAGGTTGACTAACTTTACTACTTTGTAATTTTGTCTAATGCTTTTTAAAAATAGGTTAAAATAGATTTTTTTCCAAATTTTATGAACAAGCAATTACACATAATACTTTTTTTGGAAAAGTATAACTTAAACACAAAAGTCTGAAAAGAAAAACACTGGAAACATTTCTATCTTGCTTCTAGAATACATTTAGAACCTAATTTAAGAATATCTTACTTAGTGTCTTTTTTTTTTTTTCCACAGAGTTAGACAGTGAGAGAGAGAGACAGAGAGAAAGATCTTCCTTCCGTTGGTTCACTCCCCAAATGGCTGCCACGGCTGCAGCGATCTGAAGCCAGGAGCCAGGTGCTTCCTCTTGGTCTCCCATGTGGGTGCAGGGCCCAAGCACTTGGGCCATCCTCCACTGCACTCCCGGGCCATAGCAGAGGGCTGGACTGGAAGAGGAGCAACTGGGATGGAATCCAGAGCCCCAAACGAGCCTAGAACCCGGGGTACCGGCGCAGCAGGCGGAGGATTAACCAAGTGAGCCGCAGCGCCGGCCTCATATTTGTTTTTAATATCACAATCTTAATTTTTGGACAGGGAATTTAATATTGAAATCTTAGCCAACAATTGAGAATTTATTTAAAAATACACTAAGCCCGAGAAGTGCCAGTTAAATTATTTCCATTTGTGATAAACAGTTTTATAGAATTTAGCAATATATTTGCCAGAAAATAGTTGTAAAGATCTGACTGGTCTCTTTAATTCTAAAATTCCTCTGTTATTTTCATTTGAATCAAAACAAAATTTACCCTGGTACACATAGACCTCAGGCCACTCCCTTGTTTCATGAAACAGATGTTTTGGAATTCAGAAAATGACAGACAGATTTCCTTTACAAAAGGTTTCTAGAATGAAGATTTTGGTGAAACTGGATAAGCCCCTGTTAAAACTTTTCACTGATCAAGAGAATATTTGCATTTTTGTGCTTATCTCATTGGGCCATCTCATCTCAATAAAAAGTCAACTTTTTGGAACTTCATTACATAGCCCATATTTTCAAACCACATTCCTAACATTTAAAACTTCAAGAAAATTTTTGAGCTACTGGCTTTGTTATCAACAAATAGAGAAATATATCTATCAAAATCCACTATACAACAAGGATTCTGAATAAATGGTACCTCATACTTTAAACATAGGAGAAATACAAATAGGTGGCCTTTCTTGGGTTAAACTCTATATCCTCTGGAAGGAAACCAATCCATGTCACCTGTTTGTACCTAGAAATGTAAGAGGAGTCATTCCCCTAACGTCCAGAGCCAATGCCCACTCACTGCCTCTCCAACTGTGAGTCAAGCTCTCCCAGATTTCTTGGACTGAATTGTTGACAGGAGGGGTATTTTGTTAACCATCTGATCTCACTCACGTTGACTCTGCCTGGTCCTCCCAGTCCCTGGGTGTGAGGTATTTTCAGAGGCACTCTGACTCACTCAAGCACTGAAGCATCATTGAGGACATTGCAGCAGTAATCTTCCAACTGCCATCTGGGTCTGCACCTCATAAAGTAAACATCCCTTGTTCTTATCTTTGATTTCACTGAACTGGGGGAAGGGCAACAATGGCCTTTACAATAAAAAAATGTTTGCATTCAGTTGTGCATGAGATTTTCCAAAGGTGTCCACTGCGTTAACTGCTATTATCCCAGTGGAGTCAGTCAGTAGACTATTCCTTGATTTTACTCAGTTCTGAGCAACAAGTGTATAGCCCAGTGCTCCTGGAGCTACATATGTGTGTGGAAGGAACTAAACTTTGCCAGATGAAATTTGCTGCTTATAACTCTTCTCTGGTTATAAAAAAAAAAAAAAACCTGATCTTTAAAACCTGCTTGAATTAGATTGCCACCCTGTTGACTTTGGCATATGCCAGAGACTCAGTTCGTTAGCGTGCTGGGTTCAAAAATTTTTCTCCAATAATTTTCTGCTAATACATTATTGTCACATTCATGTTCATATCCAAGATTCAGGAAATCAGTTATAAACAAGATAGAGTTCCTATTTCCTACAGGGTTGACAATTTAACTGGAGAGTATTTAACACCAAGTGATAGCTCTTATCAGGGTGCTGCTGGAGTGCATTGTGTCTTGCACAATCTTAGGGGATTTCAGGTAGAAGAGGTTTTTAGAGAAATACTTCCTGATTAGTAAAATTATGCTTCAGATAACTTTTACCACAAATAGCAGGATCATATGGTACAGCATTTACATCATTCAGGCAATTACTCAGATACTCGCTTCATGCTTTATACAGAATTTCTAGTTAGGTAAGTAGTCCTTGACAACAGATTTTCTTATCTGAACCATATTTAACCTTTATAAGAAGCAAAAAAAAAAAAAATCTTTAAACAATAAAAATCAATCTTGACTTTCTAATAGCTATGCACAAAAGGATAAGATAAAAGAGGGTAAGATAATGACTAAAAGATAGGAATTCTGGGTTGCAAATTGTGACAAAATAGGATCTTAGGGCAAATTACTAGAACTCTTTATTATCAACTTTTAAGAAGAAATTACAAGGACTTTTTAATCAGAAAATCCTAAATTTGAATTTCATCTCTTGGTTAGGCAAATTTTGCAAAGTTAAAAATGTACGTTTTCTTCCCAATTTGTACCCCAGGAATAACATAAATTAAATTTGAAAATGTTGTTCTGTGAATGAAATCAGATAACATACAAGGGTTCTTACACAACTAACACTAAATAAATGCAATTTCTTCTTGAGAAAATTCAAATGAAAATATTTTGAAGACTTTATAAGTTCTATTCAAATATGGGATTGCCATAATTTATAGTCTATACTTAATGACCAAAAAAGCTTAATAAGAACACAGAAGAATGGTCTTTGCTAAGAAGCATTCATAATTTTATGGCTGAGAATATAGTTTCCATATCCGTCATGAAATTCGGTTACCTGCTTGTTTTCATTGAGGTGTTCTACTGTGATTACGACAGCTAGAGTAACTTCACATCGGTCTGCATTTCAGAAAGTGTCAAAATTTCAAATCTTGCAATTCTTGACAAGAAGTCAGCCTCAGACAACACAAATGCTATCATCGTGTGCCTACATCTATAGTAATTTTTAAAATTTTTACTTAATGATTATATTAAACATAGATATCTGAATATAACTTTAATTGCTAATTGCTACATGTCTTGCTATGGATCATTACTGGCGTTTTATCCTTTAGGATGTCTATAACAAGATCTTTTACTATGCTTTTTGGTGTGAATATGTATATAAATATATTTAGATCCTCTTGATATTCATACTAATTAAATAGTTTCATATTGTCATGTATAAAATATAGAAGGTGATGCCAAGCATTGCAGTGACTTTGTAGCATCCAGGAAATCCTCAAGATTCCAAATTATTTCTATATAAATTTGATTCTTCCTAGGCCTAATTACTGGAACTGGGTGTTCCAGCTGCACTCTTCTGATCTGCAGCCATTACAACCCTGAAAAGCTCTGAAAAAATTTCCCTTACTGCAAGCAAGTAGAAATTACAAGGTGATAAACACTTGGTAGCGTTTATACTGTTTTTCTTCCTAGATAACCTGAAAGAAAATCTTGGACAAGAACAAACTTTCACAATAAATATTGACAACATTCCAAAACTGTTGTGATGACAACTGGATTATAGCTAAGTCTCCAAATGTGAGAGTTAGCCACCAATTGTCAACTTTTCAATGCATAAGACAGTATTTTAAGCATGGTATCTGTATGCAACCTGCTTTACTAAAAATGAAATTGTTGGAATGATCATTTAGCCTAGCAGTTGAAATATTCATGTCCTGTATCAGAGTACCTGGATTTGATACCTGGCTTTTGTTCCTGACTCCAGCTATCTGCTAATGAAAACCCTAGAAGGTACCAGGTAATGGTTTAAGTAGTTGGGTTTCTGCCACCCATGTGGGACACCTGGATTGAGTTCTAGGTTCTCAGCTTTGGCTTTGGTCCAGCCCTGGCTATTGCAGTTATTTGAGGAGTGAGCCAAAGGATGGGAGTCTCCCCTCCTCTCTCATCTCTCTCTTTCTCTCTCCCCCAAATAAATCAATATTTTAATGAAATTGTTGCTGAGGTTGTTGAATGTGGCTCAATGAGTGTCTAGAACAGAATCATATTCAAATTTCTATTGAATATCAATAATCAAATCTCTCTGATATATACCGTGTAAGACACCAAAGTGAGTAGGACAAAGATCCTATACTCAAGGAATAATAGATTTTATTCTTTATCAGAATTAACTGTTGTCCCATGTACAAATTGCTACTCAAAAAGTTTTCTTTCAATGATTGCATTATTGCCAATATTCTAAAAATATAAACAACACATGGAGGGAACGTGGAAAGAGTAGGAATTCAAACCAGGGCATTAGGGAAAAAGTGACATTTAGAAAGAACCTTGGAGAACTAGTAAAATATTAACAGCAGGAGATGGAATGCAGGGCAAGTGTGAAAAGGCAGGAATGTGAAAGTCTGCATCCATGTGTGTACTTTAAATGGTAGCCTAGTACAGCTGTCTCACTTCACATGCTCCATGTTTCTGCAAGCCATTAAAGAAAGAAAATCTAACCACATCTCTGGTTGTTAAAACTAAAGATGATTTGTCCAATTTGATCAAGCCTCCTTGAGTTCCAGTTTCCTCAGGTATCAACTAAACATCATAATCCACATCATGGAAGGGTGTCTGAAAATTAAATGACATGCTATGCTCATGATAGTGTCTGGCATCTACAAAGCTCCCAATAAGCCACAATAGTAATAACTCTAAACACAGCAACTGTAGATAGCTTGAAACATCAGATTTACTTCCAAAGGGTGATTATGGAACTGCCTAAACATAAGCAAAGCAACTACATTTCCTTTGAATACAGCCTAGCTGTTCTCTCATAATATTTGCTTCAGCTCTTCTGGATTTTTCTCTCTAGTTAAGCGGAAGCATAATATTAAGTTTTGTGCTCTTAAAGTTTTAAATGCATGTTTTAACTTAGATCAACTGCCACACATCTTAAAAATGAAAAAAATTGTCACGATACATGCAATATCTGATCTAAAATCATCTAATGTTAACTGCTACTAGAATATTCATCCATGGTATTACATTTGAGAGAATTTCTACCATGTGAAATGCTTCCAATTACAAATGTTCATAGTATATATTATGGCACTTGGATAGCATATGAATGGCATAATATTTAAAAATATATTTATATACAAATATACATTTTAAAATATATTTTATATAAATCATAAGATATCTAGACATCAGGACTGACTAGAATGTTAAAATATAGAGTATATAAGCTCAAGTGGCATAAAATAGATTTTCAAGGAATTGTCAGATTCATTGTTTAGAACGAAATAGCATTTTCCTTTTTAAATGCTTACAAAAATAATCCATATATCAATTGTTTCTCATGCATTAAAGTAAATCAAACAAAATGGATTGCTTTGAAAACTATTGTTTGCTGGCCAGTGCTGCGGCTCACTAGACTAATCCTCCACCTGCAGTGCCGGCACCCCGGATTCTAGTCCCAGTTGGGGCGCCGGATTCTGTCCCAGTTGCTCCTCTTCCAGTCCAGCTCTCTGCTGTGGCCCGGGAGTGCAGTGGAGGATGGCCCAAGTGCTTGGGCCCTGCACCCACATGGGAGACCAAGAGGAGGCACCTGGCTCCTGGCTTTGGATGGGCACAGCACGCTGGCCATAGCAGCCATTTGGGGGGGTGAACCAATCAAAGAATATTTAGATTTCAGCCTAGAAATTGGACAATATAAATACAGCATGGTATCTAATAGGGGAGAAATGTAATTTGTTTAAACCTTTAATAAGTAATCAAAAGGAAAAAATTTTCTTCCTACTAAAAATACTCTGGGTTGAATGAGAGAAACTGAAGATCCATTTAGAAATTCTAAGCATAGAAAATAAGGAAGGGTACATATTCCCCCACCTTTTGGAATAATTTACTACCATATGGGAATGACACATACTTGCACAGAAGCAGAAAAAAACAGTTATGATCCCAAAATTATTGTTCTCACTAATGAGAACATTACAGGTGACTGTAAGGTATATTGACTAGATATTGACCTCCATTTTCCCCAATGTTTTGTTTCCCCAGATTGGAAGTACTACTTGCCTTGGAGGCTTTGGCCAAAGGACAAGAGATTACAAAACAAGATACTGCATGAGTCATGAGAGATGTAGGAAAAACCTAATCATACTTTGCTGAATTATCATCTTATTGTGAAAACAAAACAGAGAAATCTTCAAATTAAGACAGCTTTGGTCTCAAAATAAACTATACCAAGATTTTCTTTCCAGGGAGTGAGCATTGAATCTAGTCATTAAGACAACTGTGTCCTACAACAGAATGCTTGTTTTCAACCCCAACCTCTGGCTCCTGATTGCAGTTTCCTGTGAATCCAGATTCTGAGTGGCAGCAGGTGATGGCTCAGGTAACTGGGTTCCTGTGAGAAACTTGCAGATTTCTGGGCTCAGTTCTGGTTCTATCCCAGTCCACCAGCCATTGTGGGCATTTGGGCGAGTGAATCAGTGGGTGAATACCTCTCTCTCTCTCTCTCCCTTTTTCTTTCTCTCCCTCTCTTCCTCCCCCCAATTCCTTCCTCCCTCACTCCTTCTCTCTGTTTCTCTTTCTCTCTCCCCTTTTCCCTCCCAAATAAAATTTTAAAATTTTAAAATATTTGATTTTCAAAGCAAGATTGTTTTTGAGAACTGTTTAATCCACTAATGCACACACAAACATTTCTGTGATTTGAAGTGAATTCAGTTCCTCTTTCCTCATCACAGTTGTTAGTTTAATTTTTTTCCTTGTTCAAAATTTCTTTACAATATGGGGAGAATACTTTTGTTTACATAAAATTAGAGAAAATGATGGTTTACCCCAGTCTCCAGGCTTTGAAACATTTTTCATTTTTCTCAAAGCATTAAAAATTGCTGTAATCGATGAAAACCTGAACTTCATCAGACTTTGATTTTCTCATTTTGAATTGTGAGCACTACTATTACTACATCACTTTGATTCAGTGTTGAAAAATTAACAGTTATATTTGCTGTTTATAATCTATTTGCAGATTAGGAATGAAATGAAATTAATCCATTTTTAAAGCTGTATGAAATTTTTGAAACAGAAACAACATTTGCAATATAGTTTTCATAGTGATTGAAAATTAGTCATAACTTTTATCATTAGCAATTGAGCACATGTTTATGTAGCAATGTAGAAATACACTAATGAGTATTTGGTAAATCCCAACAGGCTTTTACCTTTAGCATGATTTCATGTCGTACAATTAAATTACATCTCCAATTCTGTATAATATTCATTAACAACAAAGTAAAAGAAGCTCAAAAAATTTCTTAACAATAAAAGATAAGGAAATCATGATTCCTTCCTCCTGTCACTGCTGTTTACAGTGAATTACTCTGGGAGAATTACAGATTGATGATATTAATTACAATTTCAGCAGTAACTATGATTAATATAGAATTTTACAAGATGGCTTCCCCTACACTATCTAATTTAGTCCCATGACCTGTGTGGGATAGCCTGGGTAAGTGTTATCATTTGGAATCTACATATGAGGAGCCAGAAATTTGAACAGATGAAGTGATTTACCCAAGGTTGCAAGTGCAAACACATAAATTCAGGACTCCACCCCCAGTCCATCCTCATCTAAGCCTCCAATGAGATTCCACACAAAGTACAGATCCCTTTCCCGCCTACAAAAAAACAGAACTTTTGAAGGCTTGTGGAAAATATGTCATCTTCCTTTTTCACAAAGCTTATCAAGCTTTCAGGGTACTTCAAGAATTGTTGTCAAGGTTATTCCCAAATGGAAAACTTATGAGATATTCTTGTGAAACAAAATTAGCTTTAAGCATTCAGTCTGTAAACATTCAAAATCCAACAGTAAGATTGATAGAAAACCCCATTTTGAAATCAGGAGCTAGACACTCTAAATCTGTCTGTTGAATACAGTAGCTACCATATGTGATTATTTAAATTTAATTAATTTTAATACATTAAATGAAATTTAAAGAATGGTAGTTCCTCTGATGATAATATAAATTGAAAATACATTTTTGCAATTTTTTTTATAAAAAATAGTGTTCCTCAACCACACTAACCACATTTTAAGGGCTCTTAGAAGCACAAAAAGCTAGTAATTATTGCCTTAGACACCACAGAAATAAAATCTTTCCATCATCACAGAAATTTCTACTGGGCAAGCTGTGACCATCACTGTCCATCTGTTTCTTTCTCAAGCAAGTCTCACTCTATGAAGCTGTGCTCTGGGTGAGTGGCCTCAGATGTATGGATGCATGTGTGTGAATACATGTGTGTATGAGCAAGTATGTGTCCAAGATAAGCTGTGACTCTACTATTCCAAACCATACTAGGAAAACCAGCAAGTCACAAATAAATGTGGGCTATTTATATGGCCCCTCCCGATTTGAGAAGAGACACCAATCCCTAGGTGACTATCAGTCAACCTTGAGACAAATTCAGTGGTAACAGTGCTACCTTAGCAGCTCTATGTGGCAGGGGGAGGACTGAACAGAACACCTCTGGACTGTCATGGACAAGGAGCTCTAATGGGAGAGCTCAGAATTTGGAGACCAGTTAGTCAAAGGCATGGATAAGCCTAAGAGGTTCTTTCCATGAGAGAAGCCCATGCAGAAAGCCAGCAGGGTCTAAAAGCACCCAGGGAATATTTTCCATCAGCTCCATCTGGGGATTTTCTTTAAGCAACCAGATGGTTGATTGGGCTGTGAGAGTAAAAATAGGGGGAAAACCCAAGAGAAAGGACCAAATATTTTTCTTACTGAATTGTTTGTCACAGATGTCCTGGCATTCCTACACTGTGAAGTAGGTTATCCTTAAGAATCAGTGGCTTGGGAAGCTGGGGCACGTTCAGGCCAGAATTCTGCATCTGCTACTTTCTACCTCTCTATTTTTGTCACAGGCCACTTCTCTGAGCCATGGTGCCACATCAGATTCATTCTAATGAGGGTTAACCCTATACAAAGCCATAGTGTTTAGGTAGGATGACAAAGCTATTTAAATGCCAAGAACTTACACAGCATAATTCCATGAATGTAGTAATAGACATATGCACCAGGAAAGTATATGCCTGGGAGGACTTCCTAGGTCATGACAATTCTTCCTGGTGGAGGAAGTGATGTCTGGGTTAAATAATTGAAGATGAACAGCGGTCGAGGAAGAAATTAGTTCATGGAGAAAAGAGAACATGTATAAAAGAATGGAGAGAAACATCTATAGATATGAAAAACATTTATATATAAAATAGCATCCGCAGTATGAAAGGAAGGAGACATTTATAATATTGATACCATTCTATGCCTGAACAAGTAAAAATTTAAAGGAGGTAAGAAAAATTATTGACTGAGAAGGAAAGAGGGAACAAAGGAAAAGCTGGCGACACCAAATAAATCTCTTTGTTTAATAGCAAGAATAACCTCTCCTGTGCTACCTCTGCCTTTGCTGTTCATTTGCATCTGCACGAAACAATTTAGCAGCTTTGTTCATCGGAACTTCCCCCGCTTTCCGGCCAGATGGGTCACAGGACTGGGTCCCTGATAACAGACACAGTAAGCTAGCAAACTATTTTAGGCAATGGGAGACTCAGAGATCTCAACAGCAACTGTCACCCCCGGACATTGTGCTTTGCATCTGCCTGAGGCCCTTCTATCACAGCATCCACAGTGAAGCCTTAACAGCGTGTGACCCCTGAGGAGTCCGATTCATCCATGTTAGTGGGAGGGAAGGTGTCCCTGGATCTAAATACTAACCAGAACCTAGAGATTCATTCTCTATCTCTTTTTGATTCCGGATGTCTCCCAGGGTTCTCATTTCGCATGTCTAGATATTTCTTGCTGGGAACACTTGTGTGCCAGGGTGATGTTCTGAGAACAGGAGTTCACTCTCTAGCCCATAGAGAGGGCACTATGTGAATCACGAGCCTGTTCTCCTGAGGGACAGGAAACCAGAGTAGGTGCTGTCTTTCATGAAAAATTGTTGCACATTGTTATCGCCACTTAGTTTTTTATTAACAATAAAAAACTGAAAAACATTTATTTGCTTCTGATATCATTTTCTGTTGCTAACTTTTGGCAATTTAGAACACACAAGGCCCCCTGGGACTATTAATTAGTTAGCAAATTAAAATGAAAACATGCATATTCTCCATAAATTATGGACTTACGGTAGACAGTTATGGAGAGAGAAAGTATGTGTTTATCACCACTGCCTCCAAGAACAGTGTGACTCAGCATCACATTCACATATTATAGGGAGACATGGGTCTATGACAAATGTCAGCACACTCTGACCTGCAGGCCACATCCATCCTGTCACCTGTTTTTATAAATAAAGTTTTATTGCAACACAATCCTAGCCATTCATTTGCATATTGTCTATGACAGCTCTCATGCTGGCAGTTGAGGAGTAGTATCAGAAATCACAGGACCCAGGCCAGTGCCGTGGCTCAACAGGCTAATCCTCCGCCTAGCGGCGCCGGCACACCGGGTTCTAGTTCCGGTCAGGGCGCCAGATTCTGTCCCGGTTGCCCCTCTTACAGGCCAGCTCTCTGCTATAGTCCGGAAGGCAGTGAAGGATGGCCCAAGTGCTTGAGCCCTGCACCCCACGGGAGACCAGGAGAAGCACCTGGCTCCTGCCTTCGGATCAGCGCGGTGCACCGGTCGCAGCACACCGGCCATGGCGGCCATTGGAGGGTGAACCAACGGAAAAGGAAGACCTTTCTCTCTGTCTCTCTCTCTCACTGTCCACTCTGCCTGTCAAAAAAAAAAAAAAAAAAGAGAGAGAGAGAGAGAAATCACAGGACCCACCAAGCCTGAAATATTTGCTAGTTGTAGAAAAAGTTTGACATGATCAAAAACAAACTAGAGCCAGAAATAGGGACCAGTTTGTTCAACATTTGTCATCTTTTAGACACATACTTATGTAGCTCTTATGGGATGTGAGGCTCTGTAGACATAGCAGGGAACAAACTTCAGAGAGTCTTTTGCCTCAAAAAAACTTGGGGCTGGTGCTGTGGCACCATAGGTTAATCCTCCACCTGTGGCGCCAGCATCCAATATGGGTACCGGTTCTAGTCCTGGCTGTTCCTGTTTTGATCCAGCCCTCTGCTATGGCTTGGGAAAGCAATGAAAGATGGCTCAAGTCCTTGAACCCTTGCACCCATGTGGGAGACCCAGAGGAAGCTCCTGGCTCCTGACTTCGGATCATCTCTGTTCCAGCCATTGCATCCATTTGGGCAGTGAACCAGTGGGTGGAAGACCTTTCTCTCTGTCTCTCCCTCTCACTGTCTGTAACTCCACCTCTCAAATAAATAAATAACATCTTTAAAAAAAAACTTGCAATTTTTTTCTGGTTTCACTGCAATAATTCCTATTCAACTTTTTCTTCCTTGGGAGTTAAAAGGCACAGCCAATGCCATAAGACAGTTACAGCCATAGGATAGGGTGTCATTCAGGATTATCAGAAAAAACAGAGGGCACTTGGCTATATTCAGCAAATATGTACTAAATTGAAATAGAAACTATGACTGGAGCCAAATGTGGTAAATTTCTCTCTCACTGAATAGTGTATCAAGAGAAAGAAAAGAGAAATGTTCAACGGAGGTTGAGTGCTTTTCATCCCATTGTCAAGGCTACATGGATAAGAACGATGCAGACAATGGACTTTAAGAATTAGGTCAAGGCATAAGTATCAAGCTCCTTTTAAACAATAAGTCTTTGACTGTACTGTAAATTAAAAGTATGTTATCCTGGGGCCGGAATTGTGGCAGAGCAGGTTAAGCCACCACCTGTGACACCAGCATCCCATGTTGGCACTGGTCTGGGTCCTGGCTGCTCCACTTCTGATCTAGCTCCTCACTAACAAACCTGGGAAAAACAGCAGAAAATTGCCCAAGTGTTTGGGTCCCTGCCACCCATGTTGGAAACCCAAATGAAGCTCCTTGCTTTGGCCTGGCCCAACGCTGACCGTTGCAGCCATCTGGGGAATAAACCAGCAGATGGAAGATTCTCTCTCTCTCTCTCTGCCTCTCTCTGTAAATAGTTTTTTAAAAATGCTATCTCAAAAATTAGAAACAGAAAAAAATAAAAATAAGTTTAAAAGAGTACTTGAATATAAAAATAAATAAAGTGATACTGGTAAACATTTTAGTCTTTTTTTAATAGCGATTTTTAAAAATTATTTATTTATTTGATAGGCAGACAGAGATATTCCATCCACTGGTTCACCTCCCAAACAACCTCCACAAGCTGGGTCAGACTGAAGCCAGGAACTGAATACTCAATCCAGGTCTCCAGTGTGGAAGGCAGGGACTCAACAATATGAACTGTCACCTGCTACCTCCCTAGATGTGCAAGAGCAGGAAGTCTGCTTTATAGTGAAAGGAAGAGAAGAAGAATCTGTACCTGGTGCACAAAGGGAAAAATAATTTAAGAATCCATGAGTGTTGAGACATGTGAGAAGTATTCATGAGTACAAGTATATATCTTCTGCTAAAAATGCCTGACTAACACATCCAGGTTCTTAGTCTTGTGATAGCAGGAAGAGAAAGGAGGAAGGAGAAGCTCTGATAGTGAATGAACTTGTTCCATGTGACTGAAACCTGGCTCCAGAGTGTTCTCACGAGCCAAATGGAAACCCTCCAGCAGCACAACTAGCTCTGCGAATCAAGCTGCAGAGACAGAGGGGTATGTCAAAGGAGATGTGGCATTTACCAAAGTAGATGGAGGCATTAATCCCATCCATCAAACCAGTGTTTGTGTCTACAGCAGCTGGAGAAATTTTACTCACACATAGACAGACTCCATAAAACCAAACACGAAAAAAGGAGTCTGTGGTGAGAATTTTAAAAATCAAACCTGCATGCTATTAGCTAACTCTTAAGCAGTCTCTAATGAAAAGACAAAAATGAGAAGTGGCTTATTCTCAGGTCACCCCTGAAAGACCTTCATCAGGTCCTCAGTCTGTCACAGTAGTCAACTGCAGATTTCTCCTCCCAAGCATTTCTCAAGAATAATTTTCTGATTTGTCACACATGTTCCCGTTCATTGGTTCAGTGCCCTGGCTGAACCAGAGACTCTAAACTTATCCGGAAAAAGGGCTTCATAATTCATCATGCCTGCTACCCTGCTTGGCGCGGAGAGTCGTGGCTTCATCCAAGTGTGTGCTATTGGACATTCATGGTTGACTAAAGGTACCAAATTTCTGATAAACTAATGTAGCACACAGAGAAAGAGGCTGACAGCACAAGCTCTGTAGTTGAGGTAGCGGAGAGAGGAAGGCAGATAAAGGAGTTGGGCTACCAAAGGAGAAGGCAACAGTGAAAGGAGGACATGCCCCGTGATGGGTGTCCTCGTGGGACAAATATGTGACTGTGCTGGCTGCGGACAGTTGCTCCCTGGAGCAAGAGAAGACTGTGCCAGACAAGTGATGAGTGGCTTGGAAGGGGAAGAGAGGAGGAGGACAGGAAAAAGGGAAAAGGAGAGCCTGGTGAGAGAGCAAATGTGCTGGGACAGATCATTTTGGAAAACATGATGCCAGCCAGCCCAGGAAGTTCATGTTGAGGACCATCCTTGAGACAGGGCATCTGTTACCTTTGGTGTTGACAAGGCTGAGGGAGGTGCACAGAAAGAGATAGACAGTGATGCCTGCAATCCCCATCATGCTAATGCTCTTTGAAAGTGCCAATTTGTCCACAGAAGTAAAATATTCTGAAAGTTTCCCATCTCCACTGTGTTCATAATGATTTCAGCAGTGAGCTCACTGCATTCAAAATTAAGATTTACTTTGCTTGAAATGTTTCACCTTAGAAAGATGGAGCAGAATCATAAGAAAGGAATACGTTTAACTATTGTTAAACCTAAGCATTCAGGCTGCTGCTTCTCCTGCTGAATATTCAAATTAGTAACCACAGACACAAAGAGTAAAATAAATGCATTTCTGATTAGAAAATGCAAATTAATGCCTGCATTCTGCCTAAATTCCTCCAATATATCTTTTCAGTTGTTTTCTTTCATTACCCTCTAAATAGAAATCTTATGCAATTTTTTTGTTGTTGGAAGGTGAGTGGGAGTTGCTTTGTAAATTTTCTTATTTAAAAAAAATTGTCCTGATAATTAAAGGAATGCAAATTAAAGATACCAAATAACAATTGCCCTATCAAAATGGTGAAGATTCAAATCATTGATAATTCCTCAGGTTGGTATTGTAACAAAATGAAACACCATACAGTCTCCATGGCCTTTTAAACTGATGACACAGTTTAAAAGAATAATTTGGAAATTTAGTCACATTTTAAATCCTTTTTTAATTATTTATATAAAAGGAAACTGACAGAGAGAAAGGAAGAGACAGAGAGAATTTCCATCCTCTGTGTCACTCCCCAAATGGCCGCTGGGGCTGGGGCTCCTCCAGTCATATAACAGGAGCCTGAAACTCCATCCAGGTCCCCCACGTGGGTGGCACTTGGGCAGTTTTCTGCTGCTTTCCCAGGCATATTAGCAGAGAGCGGGGTGGAAAGCAGAGCAACTGGGACTCAAACCAGCATTCCAACATAGGATGCCAGCATCACAGGTTGTGGCTTACCCTGCTATGCCGCAGTGAAGGCCCCTACACTTTAAATCATTTTGCACCAAATATTTTAGATCATTCATTCTACTCTCCAGAGATTTCTGCACAACTGATCAAACATAGTTAAACAAAGCTGTTCACTCCTGAATATTTCAAATTGAAAAGAAAATGATTAAAAAGTCCACCATTAAAGAATCGGCTTATTAAGTTATGCTGTATCTTTTTAGCAAAAGTACTGAAGAGCCCTTAAAGGAATCAACTACATTCACATGGGTTGGCAAACATATCTTTTCAACATATTTGATAGAAGGAAAAAGAAAGTCAATTAAAAAAAGGCATAGCATTACAATATTAAGATTCTTATTTTAAATGGCTTATCGATTGATAGGTCCTATGAATATCTGATAAGATTGTTTATGCAAAAGAAACATCTGCAAGGAGTCTCAAGAAAGCATAAGCAATGGAATGCAGCAGGTGTAGCTTGGAAGAAATAGGAGACTTCTTCCTACCACGCTGCATGTTTCCTTTGTTTTACAGCCTCTGTTCTTTCATAATTCAAAAAGATGTCAATGCATTTTCTCAGGCATTTTAGCTCATTTCTGTTCTGGAGATCCTAGATTTGCACGTCGTCACAGCTGAAAAGCTAACTATTCAATACTGATCCTGCCACTTTGTTTCCATGATAGTTACTCCAGGCTTCTAAAAATTGCTATGATCCACAGCATCCTCTCTGCTATTCTGCCCCTCTTTCCCATCTGGAAGCCCTTCTCCCTACCTGTGTTCCAAGGAAGTCCCACATAGAAAGCAGAGTGCAATTCGAATCTTCACTTCCAAACCCTTAATATGGCAAAACTGTGCAAATTTAATCTCAGACAAAAGGTTGCTGATCTTATTATAGAAGACAAAATATTGTACCTTAAAATTGCAGAGCTAGAAGACTAATATTATCTAGTTGGGTCGATACCCTGTCTGTTCTGGATGCACAGCAATGGCCGAGAATCTTGTCCAAGCCCAATTCATTCAGTGAGATTCATTCAGTGAGAATGACTTGCCAAAGGTCATTTATTCATGTACAGGTTAAAGTATGTGTGATTCCTAAGATTTTAATTGATTGTTTAGGTTTCATAGAAATGAATAACTCAGAGAATGGAATCAAGCAAAAACTTAAATTAATTATTAAAATATAAACGATACTAAAATTAGAAGGTATTTTTATTTCAAGATATATCTTGCCTGAAAAGTAGTGTTATTGGAGGTATTTCTCCATGTTACTCCATTATTAGAAACAATAGATGTCCGGCCGGCGCCACGGCTCAATAGGCTGATCCTCCGCCTTGCGGCACCGGCACCCCGGGTTCTAGTCCCGGTCGGGGCGCCGGATTCTGTCCCGGTTGCCCCTCTTCCAGTCCAGCTCTCTGCTGTGGCCAGGGAGTGCAGTGGAGGATGACTCAAGTGCTTCAGCCCTGCACCCCAGGGGAGAGCAGCAGAAGCACCTGGCTCCTGCCTTCGGATCAGCGCAGTGCGCCGGCTGCGGCAGCCATTGGAGGGTGAACCAAAGGAAAAGGAAGACCTTTCTCTCTGTCTCTCTTTCTCACTGTCCACTCTGCCTGTCGAAAGGAAGGAAGGAAGGAAGGAAGGAAGGAAGGAAGGAAGGAAGGAAGGAAGGAAGGAAGAAACAATAGATGTCATGCTGCTTTGATTGTAAGTAAATAATTTCAGAGAACATTGTGTCTAGAAAACTTTAATTACCTTAATTGCTTGCATCATAACCAGTTCATCAAACCTTATGATATGAAGACTCAATAGCAGATTTAAATGTCTTAATAAGAGAATATAGCAACCCATGATGTCTCTGGATAGAGCCCAGTATACATTAGAATAAAAAGTAATTTTTTTTAACTTTTATTTAATGAATATAAATTTCCAGTGTACACCTTATGGATTACAATGGCTTCCCCCTCCCATAACTTCCCTCCCACCCGCAACCCTCCCCTCTCCCGCTCCCTCTCCCCTTCCATTTGCATCAAGATTCATTTTCAATTCTCTTTATATACAGAAGATCAATTTAGTATAAAGATTTCAACAGTTTGCACCCACATAGAAACACAAAGTGAAACATACTGTTTGAGTACTAGTTATAGCATTAAATCAAAATGTACAGCACATTAAGGACAGAGATCCCACATGAGGAGCAAGTGCACAGAGGCTCCTGTTGTTGACCCAACAAATTGACACTCTAGTTTATGGCGCCAGTAACTATCCTAGGCTGTTGTCATGAGTTGCCAAGGCTATGGAAGCCTTCCAAGTTTGCCGACTCTGATCATATTTAGACAAGGTCATAAAAGACAGAGTGAGGATAGTAACCAATGATCCTAAGAGTGGCATTTACCAGGTTTGAACAATTATACAGCATGAAGTGGGGAAGAGGACCATCAGTACACACAGGTTGGGAGTAGAGCCATTGGTGGTAGAGTAGAGGTTATGATTACAAAGGAATGAGGCCCAAGTGTTCAAATATAGGAAACCATCAAGAATGCATCAAATTCCACAAGGATTAAAACACAAATCTTAAATTTAGCATTGTTCTACAAACACATCCCAGGTCATGTCTAATTATTATGGACATTTCTCAAAAGCCATTGCACTGAAATTATATTTACACTTCAATCTTTTAATCAATGAAGACTAACGGTGTCCCTTCCAGCCCCATGCATACACAGAAATTGTACTTATTCAACTTTTTCTTTAAAGGAGTTTGAAAGCCAGAGGCTGCTAGAAAATATTTCCAGGGAATATTCTAGAATTTCCCCTGCAGTAGTCCCAGCTTCAAAATCTCAGAACACTACTCCATGAAGCATATGTCATCATAAGTATGATCCCAGTTGAGTAATAAGAGAGTTGTAGAATAAAGAAGAAGCAGTGTAACCTCTTCTAATTCTTTGACATATCTTCCATCAAATATGTCCTAATCTAAGTGTGGCTCAAGATGGGACAAAGGGTAATGACACAAAACAGTGAGAAACTCCCTGGTGGATTCATAGCATACTTAGATGGGCATGGAGATCTGAAAGTCTGATTCTGGCACTAGCCTTAATATGTTTGAATGAGCCACTCTGAAAACACAGGAATTTTTTTGATCTGCTGATGCTTTTTCTTTTTTTGCAGAAAACACATCAATCCTAATGAACTTATTATAGTTCTCCATGAGCAATGTAAATTAGGTTAGATTCCAGTTTATGCAATAAGTAGTTACAGCTTCCTCCCCTTTGAATGGGGAGACTTTAGTTACTCCCCACTCAGCAAGAATTCATTATTGTTGTTTTGGTTTAAAACGTCATCATTTTTGCTTATCTTTGTTTTAGCTTAATATTTTCTTACATGAGGAACAGTTAATTTAAAGATGAGCCTTCATTGGTATATTTTAGGCAGTAAATCTTCATGTACATTAAATGCTCTATGTTTTATTTTCCTTTTGATCACATGATAAACCCTGTGGGTCTTTGCCTGGGCTAAACAATGTTGCATTTGTTTATTTGGAAATACTTTCAAGAACCACCTAAAAAAGTTGGTTTCTAAATTCCTTGCTCATATTAGCCTAATCTATCATGTTGCTTGCTATTTGCATAGTCATTTTGCTGGATAGTTTATGATAAATGGACATGAAAGGAGTATCTTACACTGTCATTTTTCAAAAGACTCATTTTCTTATGAGGACATTAAAGGCAGTTTCCTTCTGAGACCCCCTTCAGTTAGTCCCAGCTTTCTGAAGAGACAGGAATGTCAAAAAGGGATCATTGTCCTCTGCTTTGCTCCCCTCCCATTTGGACTCCCTGAATAAAATCTTCTGGGGTAAAAATGGTCATGAGACCTCCTTCTAGTGCATGTAGCAAAGAGCACAAAACGCTCATGATTCCCTCACACCAAAAGCTGCTTACTATGAATCATTGAATTTGCACTTCTTTTGTCACCTCTTCTCAAGTCCCTTATGACTTCAATGGAGGATATCCCAATTTGCAAAAGCATAATCATCAATGTCCGAAGAACTTTATTGGAATGAGCAGAATTTCCCCCGCCTCTATCCCCAAACTATATACGTTGAAGTCCCAATTCCTAGCATCTCAGAATATGAATGTATTTGGAGATAGAGCCTTTAAAGAGCGAAATTAAGGTAAAAAGAGGTCACATGTGTGAACCCAAATCTATTACGACTGGTGTCCTTAGAAGAAGACAAGTGTACATAAAGGAAAGATAATATGAAGGCATCCAAGCCAAATACACTGAAATATACTTCAGAAGAAACCAACCCTGCCAAAACCTTAATCTGGAACTTCTAGCATGCAGAGCTGTAAGAAAACTAATTTCTGCTATTTAAACCATCAGCTTTTCATAATTTGTTATGGAAGTACAAGAAAATTAACACAAACATTTTTCTCTAGTGAACTACTGAGAGCACCTAATTAAAGGCGAAGAGAAAGTGTGACAAAAGGAGAAACAAGAGAGAAAGATCATATATGGTAATAAAGATACAGGATGAAATTAGAATTTAGCTCTATATTACATGAGGAAAGGCTAAGGAATTCAATAATAAGGACAAAATCTTTGAGAAGATAACTTTCATGCAGTTTAAATAGAAAGGTAGTGATGGAAGTCAGACACACAGTGTATTAGAAACTAAATAGGTAGCAAGACCACAGACACAGGGAGTACAGATGATGAAACTACCTAAATCTTTCTTCTAACAGTAATCCATGTAACCACAACTTTATTTCATATGGAGAAATAAATATAACTTTAATGCCTTGGTCTAACACAAATATTTTTGCATCTTCATGGAAAAGCAATCATCAGAAGATCTCTAACGAATGACTTATACCTATTACATGGATAAGTGTATTCTTTTTAAAAACTTTTATTTATTTACTTAAAGGCATAGTTACAGAGAGAGAGGGAGAGATGGAGAGAGAGATCTTCCATCTGCTGGTTCACTCCCCAAATGGCCTTAGCAGCCTGGGCTGAGCTAAGCAGAGACTAGGAGCCAGGAACTCCTTCCAGGTCTTCCACATTGGTAAGAGGAACCCAAGTACTTGGGTCATCTTCTGTTACCTTCCCAGGGGCTTCAGCAGGCAGCTGCATCAGAAATAGAGCAGCTCAGGCTTGAACCAGTGCTCATGTGGGATGCTTGCATTGCAGTTAGCAGCTTAACACATGGCAGCACAATGCTAGCCCTGGATTTGTGCATTCTTTTCCCTTGTAAAGTTGAGTATTCATAGACTAAATTGTAGTTTCTCCACATCTGCATTTAATATAATCTAAGAAATGTGTCTTGCCTGGATTCTGACATTTATGGACTTGCATCATTATGTTATATGGATATAGAAGATTAAGGAATAGTAGTTCAGAATTTTTTGCTTTTTTCATTTTCCATAAGGCATTAGTTACTATTAGACCTACACCTCGAGTCATTGATATTTTAAAAGTGAAAGTTAAAAATCCTATTTGTGCTACCCTGTGAATTTTCTTTCTCATATCAAAATTCTCCTCTGATTATATAAAACCTTAAGTAGGTCATTATAATGGCCAGAGATGATCATTTGCTTGCCAGTGCAATCTTGGAAGACAGCACTACATTTCATAAATAGGAAATTTTGTTTGAGCTCACCTGGCTGAGAGCAGTCATAAAGCAACTGGGACTGCACTTGAAAATTTGCAGTGATAGTGTGAATCAAGACTTCAAGTTTTCCTGAGATGTTTTCAGAATATATTAAATGCTAAACACCGTTTTTGCTATTTGATTGGTTGTGATTTAGAGTTCTAATTTAAAGATTAGTAAGATAAGCCATGTAGAATGCCTAGTACAGTGTCTGGTATTTGGTGGGCACTCACATATAGTGGATTAGTTATTGAAGGAGTAGATAAATGTATCATATTTAGATAAATGTATCATATGAAGGAGTAGCTAAATGTAGATACAGTTGGTTATGAAGAAAAGACTGGAGCCCTGTACTAGGAAGTTGTCAGGAACTCAAACTATGCCTGTGCTCTGACTTTATTCTGCTTCACATTCCCCCTTCTCCACTGATAACTTTTTCTACTGCACTGTTCCCACCGGCGACCCATTTCTCCTGAACTTAAATCTTTATAACATGTGACTGTAATGCATTATCATCCGTCCACCCCTCAGAGATTGCCTCCTGTTCCAAGTTTCAAATTTCTGGGATAATATGGTGGGTTGGACCACAGTCTAACTAGCTTTCGCCCAGAGAACCAGTTTACACATGACAAGCATAGCTCTTGAGTAAATAGATGGAGGGCCAGTCCCAAGAGAAAAAAGAATCTGAACAGTTGTACAGACACCCAGATAATGTCTTCTGATAACTAGAAGGGTAGAATTTTACCAAAATATGAAAAAATGAAAGCTCACCAGGACAAGATGCAAAGAAAAGATGAGAAATCAAAATGAAATCAAAACAAAATACAGATTTGGAGTCAAAAATCACAGAAGAATCATAGTAATCTCTCTACTCATGATCATACATAGATGAAGTTCTGTCAAATATATAAACATATACATTTACATATTTACATATCCCAATATGTTTCAGATTAATTGTGTCTTGGAAATTGTTATATTCATCTCATTAAGATATAAATTATTTATAGATTTACAGTATGCACTTATATAAGCATTAGGAAATAGGAGATTCAATGTGTGAATATTTTCACATTTTCTGTTACTTCTTGTACAATAATAAATCAAAAGTAGCACAAAAACCCACTTCAGAATACATTAGTTTGACACTCTTTCATCATTGAATGAAAAGTAGCTTATCTTTTTGAAAAAGAAAAACAGCTAAAGTTGGGTTTCTACTGAAGTAGCTGAGGATCCAAGGCGCTCTAGGCTACAAACTGAAGTTTGGAAAAAATTCAACCTGCTGACTTTTATCCTCTCTTTCAGACAAGATGGCTGTGGGTAATTTGGGCCTCTGGCTATGAAACATGAACCTGTCTATCTACATTATTAATGGGTGCTTGATGGGATGTGCTAACAGTGACTTTGGTCTCTTTGTAAAAAGTCCAAAAGGAAATTTCCTCAGATTGGAAAAGTCAAATGGACAGATATATGATAATAACAGCTAATATTTATAGACAGGTTAAGATGTGCTAAGCATTATTTCAAGTACTTTGTACTATGTATCTAGTACTTCCAGAAGATTCCTTGATTAAATAATTGCAATCAATTTATTGCATGGATACTATTATTACCCCGTTTTAAAGATGAACATCAGTACTTGGAAAGTTACAGTCACAGCAATTAAGAATGATACGGAGAAGTCGGCGCTGTGGCGTAGTGGGTAAAGCATCACTTGAAGTGCCGGCATCCCGTATGGGCACCAGTTCAAGTCCGGCTGCTCCACTCCCAATCCAGCTCTCTGCTATGGCCTGGGAAAGCAGTAGAAGATGCTCCAAGTCCTTGGGCCCCTGCACCCATGTGGGAGACTCACAGAAAGCTCCTGGCTTCTGGCTTCAGATTGGTGCAGCTCTGGCCTTTGCGGCCAACTGGGGAGTGAACTAGTGGATGGAAGACCTCTCTCTCTCTCTCTCTCTCTCTCCCTTCCTTTCCTTCTCTCTCTGTGTAACTCTGACTTCCAAATAAATAAATAAATCTTTAAAAAAATGATATGGAGTTGAAATTCCTCTTGCGTTCCAAGAATTCCAGGCTCCTTTGTTTATTTTCCCAGCGATCTCCATAACATTTCGTCACCACAGGCTTCAAGATCCCACTGTATGGATGAAAAGAAAGGGGACACAGAAAACTCCCAGGAGCATACTAAGTGTGGGACAAGGAAAACAAATTCAAAGAGATTTTCTTGGGAAAGAGCAAGTGGCTTCTTAATTTCAGCCAACATTAGTCATTAAAAGCAAAATCTCCAAAACCACAAATTCTTTTCATTGTACCACAAAAGTCTTCATGAAGAATATTCTGTTTTATCTTAAATCAAAGTTAACAGCAGCATCATAGGCCTTCTTCAAGTGCATATTTTTTGTCTAGTTTACTGTACAGAATTAGAATTGGAAAACAATTAAATTGTACTATATCAAGTATTTTTTATTCCAAATTTGAAGTGAACTTGAAAGTATTTATTGGCTTTTGTTAACAAATTTTTTTTTATCTATATGGTTTTTTAATGCTGTTTCTTTGCATTGTATTTTAGTGATAACCTTTTAAAATTTTTTATTTATTTTCATTTTACTTGAAAGGCAGGTAGGAAAGAGACAGACAGACAGAGACCTTTCATCTACTCATTTGCTCCCCAAATGCCCACAACAGCCAGGGTTAGACCAGGCCAGCCAGGAATGTGGAATTCAATCCAGGTCTCCAACATGGTTGGCAGGGACCAAGGAATTGCTGCCTTCCAGGATGTATGTGAACAGGAAGCTAGTTTGGAAGAGGGTAGTGGAGACTCCAACCAGACACTGCAAAGTGGGATGCAAGTGTCCCAAGCAGTGTCTTAACTACTGTGCACACATAGGCCCCAGTAATTACTTTGTAATGACAATCTGTATCATTAACTTTTCATAGTCTTTTTAGAGTTAATATTATAATCTTTATAATATTACTTAACATAAAATTCACAAATGTTTAACCATATGGGTCCATTTTCTTCTATCTCTTGTCCTCTATACTATAATTGCCATATGTACTATCTCTTCATATGTACTACCTCTTCATATGATAAATAGCTCTTAGACAATGTTTTAATTTCCCTTTAAATAGGCACATATTTTAAGAAATTAAGAATTTTTTTAAAACTTTTCATGTTCATCCAGATCTTTGTTAATGCCCTTAATCCTTCCTGAAAAACTGAGTTTTCATGTGCTATAGTCTCCTTAAACCTGAAGAGCTTGCTTAAGAACTTTTTATAGCACAATTCTGCTTGTAATTAATTATGTTTTATTTTATCTGAAAATATATTTTGCTCCATGTCATAAAAGACATTTGGGTATTTTTTCTGGATATATAATTCTGGATTGACTTTTTTTTTTATTTGAGTATATTGTTATACATTTTTCTGGATTTTGTCATTTTTATTGAGAAATTAAAAGGAACTGATCATTGTTAGACTAGATGTATCATTTTTCTTTGGCTGCTTTCAAGATTTTCTTTTCAACTTTGATTTTCTTATAGACTGAATATAATGGACAGAGGTATGGTCTTTTTTTGAATTTGTCCTTGTGGAATACAATGAGATTCTTACATCTAAAAACTTTAACCAAAACCATGGAACTTTGGGCTATTTTTTCTTCAAAATATTCATTGTTCTATTATTTATCCTCTCACCTTCCAGAATTCCAATTATACAAGTGCTATAATTGTTCTACCAGTACCTGAGAGTTTTTTGTTCTCAGTTGGTCCTCTGATTGTATATCTTACATTAATCTGTATTAAAATCTATTAAGACATTCCTCTCTATTCTTTAGTTAGCTCATTCAGTATATTGCAATTTCAGATTTGATATTTTCAGTTCTAGAATTCACATATGAATCTTTGATACAGTTTCAATTTCTCTGATAAGTTTTCTGTTTTTGTTTTTTGTGAGACTATTTTCCTTTATTTTATTGTGCCTACTAACTTCTCTACACTCCTAAGTCTGTAAATTTCAACAGTGGTTATTCTTGGAGTTGATATTGGCTGATCTTTTCCTTTGATTCTGACCCATATCTTCTGCAAATCCTTCTATATCAGTTAGTTTTGAATTGTGTTCCAAAGATAGTAAAGAATCAAGAATGATTTTTGTTGTTGAAATCTTTGCTTAGTATAGAGCTGATATTTTGTATATAAAGATAATTAAACACGAATCTTAATGAAGAATGGGATGGGAAAAGGAGCAGGAGGTGGGATGTTTTGGGGGTGGGAGGGCTGGTATGGGGGGAAGAACTGCTATAATCCAAAAGTTGTACCTATGGAATTTATATTTGTTAAATAAAAACTTTCTTTAAAAAAAAAAAGAATGTTTTGTTGTCTTTTTATCAAGCAATTACATTTGTTGGTCTCAAACCACAAATTCTGTCCTTTGAGTGGCAACTGAAATGTCAGTTTTTGTTTTTATCCCCAGTTGGAATGTTTTGAATCTGCCCCCACAAATGTATTGTTTGAGACTCATTCTGGGGGCTGGCGCTGTGGTATAGCAGGTAAAAGCCACTGCCTATAGTGCCAGCATCCCATATCAAGACCCGGCTGCTCCACTTCTGATCCAGCTCTTTGCTGTGGCCTGGGAAAGCAGTAGAAGATGGCCCAAGTCCTTGGGCCCCTGCACCCACATGTGAGACCTGGAAGAAGCTCCTGGCTCCTGGTTTCAAATCGGCACAGCTTTGGCTGTTGCAGCCATCTGGGGAGTGAACCAGCGGATGGAAGACCTCTCCCTCTCATTGCCTCTGCTTCTCTGTAACTGTCTTTCAAATAAATAAAATAAGTAAAACAAAGATTCACTCTGAGAGTTGGGTGGATGTTATATGAGAATGAAGAGCTTCTTGTGTTTGGCTGTGTTCTTTCCTCAATCTCCCTTCCCCTTTCCAGCAGATATAATTTTCCTATCTCCTGATTTTGCAGGCCAGAAAGACCAGTGCTAACTATAAAAGTGGTACAAATGCCATGTCATGCTATACCATTCATACACAAATCAACCTTCCTGTCAAATTTGCTTGATTTTATTCACTCTCCAATTCTGCATGATTTTTTTTATTTTGCCCCAAATTATAATTATTATCTGTAAGAGGACTGATCCAGTAAGAGACCAGTGGTCATATCAGAGATCAAACTTCAGATTATTAAATGTAGATACTGATTCCTTTTGTTTTTTTCTTTCTTTCTCCTTTTCTCTTTCTCTCTTTCTTTTTTTGTCAATTGCTTTATTTGATTGTAGAAGTAAACTTTGATGATTTTTGAAGGTTTTGCTATTGCTATTTTATTTAATTTTTTTATGAAATGCATAGCTTCTCTCCTGAAACATATGAGGCAAATTTTAAGAGAATTGAAGCGTCTAGAGATATTTTATTCAAAAAAGGTAAACTTTATAATATAGTAAGTCATGTTTCATTTAATATTCTGGATGTGTTCTGAGAAATGCATCATTAGAAGATTCCATCATTGCTTGACTGAATGTTCTTATACAAACTAATGTAAGCACAGCATCACCAGCAGACATCATTTATGGGACCACTGTTGTATATGTGGCCCCCTTACTGATCACTGTGGGAATATGACTCTAATTACAAATACACATTAATGACACATCAGGTGACAGAGAAATGATGGCTATGGGAAAGAAGGATCAAGAATTTACCATAATTCAAACCAGATTTCATTTATTCCAAAGTCCATGCTATAGGTCGTACATCCTATGCTAAGGAAAAATATTAAAATAACAAGTAGGAAAGCAGCATTTGTAATGGAGGAGAAAGTAGAGCCACTGCAAAAAAAGATTATTTTAGCAAATGATGCTATTTGCATAGTCTCATAACAAAGGCCTGTTTTAAAAACAGTTTCTGATTTCTAAAATTGAAGTGGTAGTCCCTGTATGGAATTGGGTTGCTCGGCGCCGTCCTCGTCCAGCAAGAGACAGAGACCGAACACTTTGCACGGGGTTCCTTTATTGCTCGGCAAGCAGGAGATCCAGCTTCGATCTCTTCTGGGCAGGAACTTCCCTTACACCCGCGTAGCAAGGGTTTATATGCACAATACACGTCACAAATCAGGTGATAGGCTAGAAGCGCGGGGATAGGACAATCTCGTGGCAAGGCGGGAAGGAGCGAGCTAGAGCGGGAAATCTAAGGCGGGAAGGAGCGAGCAAGAGCGGGAACTCCCTGAGATGAGGAAGAACCCGGAAGCAGGGAGTCGGCGCCATCTTCGGGGCACGGTTCCTCCGGTCTGGTTCCCTACATCTCCCTCCTTTTGTTTTTGCACAAATCACATCCCCGACGGCCCTGGCTCATGAGGGCCGGGAGAATATTTACTAGGCAGAGAGTAGAGGTGCATACCCAGCGTGCTTGTGATCCGTTAGTTACGGAACTTCAAGGGCCTGGCCACAACCCCTGATGTCTCCGTTAGGGATCAGTTTTTATTCCCTTTTGCTGGGGCAGGCTGGGAATTGAACCTGCATGCATATGCATATGCTCTCCCAGGACCCCCGGAACCCCCGGGTGGACTCCTGCTGCAGTACCTTTGGTCTCGCATACCCAGTTTTCGCTCCCCGTCAGGGATGGGTGATACAGCCCAATGAATGAGAGGGGGAACAAGACAACTCGAGGAAGGTGTGTGCCTGATGGAGGCATTGTCCATATGTAACCGCGTGGTAGGCCGGGGATCCCCTGGAGGGGCAGATATGCAGTTTTGTCCCCACAATCAGCTGTGGCGATGTGAGTACGCTGCAGTACGGTGTTGCTGGTCCCCCCCTTGCAGTCGCAAGGGTTGCCTACGTTCTGCAGTAAAGCAGTGGGGTTGGAGTTAAAGCCCGCATAAGAGCCAGGGAGCAAAGCCGCTGCCAGTATGAAGAAGCGGAAGGGGTGCATCTCACGTCTCGTTGTTTTGTTGCAATTTGTCGTCCTGTGAGAGCGTGGTAATCTCGGTTATCTCGGGGGAGATGTCGTCCGTAGGTGATAGAGGTGTATCTTGTGGCGGCGGGGCTGTTTTTCTGACCAATCTTTCCGGTATCCAGAGAGGTTTTCTTCCAGATTCCTGTGGGAAGACACAGACCGCGCCTCGGTTCCAGCATAATACCGGATCCGGGCCGTACCACTTTCCCGTGAGGACATCTTTCCAACGGACATAGCCTCGTGAAGATGGCTCCTTTAACATGTGTCTCTCAGCGGGGGACATAGAATGATCTGTCAAATTCAAAAAGTTTATAGTAAACAGTGCAAGGGAGAGGCGCATTCGAGGGGTTTTGCCCGTGGCAATTCCCTCCTTTTGTTTTAAGAGAAAAGCCTTGAGGGTTCGATGAGCCCTTTCAATTATGGCCTGTCCCTGAGGGTTATAAGGGATTCCAGTTTTATGTTGTACCTGCATACGGGTGCAGAAATCTTGGAATGATTTACTTGTGTATGCAGGACCATTATCTGTTTTTAAAGTTTTTGGTTTGCCCCAGGCTGCCCATGCAGCAAGGCAGTGATTAATGACATGGGTGGTACGCTCACCCGTCTCCAGAGAAGCAAAAATTACTTGGGAACAGGTGTCAACTGACACATGAACATACTTTAAGGTCCCAAACTCGGATATGTGGGTGACATCCATCTGCCAGATATGTCCTGGTAGTAATCCTCGGGGATTAACCCCCACCGAAGGCACAGGGGTTAAAGTAGGGCATGCGGCACAATGGCGAACAATATCGCGAGCGGCAGCACGAGAAAGACCGAATTTGGCGGCAAGGGTTTTTGCGTTTACATGGAACTCTGAATGAAA
Source organism: Lepus europaeus (assembly GCF_033115175.1). NCBI lineage: Eukaryota > Metazoa > Chordata > Mammalia > Lagomorpha > Leporidae > Lepus > Lepus europaeus. The sequence goes on along the minus strand of NC_084836.1, from coordinate 28,863,380 downwards.
CTGGATAGCCTGCTCTTCTGGGGAAGAAAATTGGAGTATCCAAATGGGGCGTGTGGCTTGATCAGCTATAGCATTGCCTGTGGTCATGGGTCCAGGTAAGGAAGAATGAGCTCTAATATGAGTAATAAAGAAAGGAGCAGACCGATTCCAAATAGATTTTTGCAGGGTGAGGAAAACTGTCGCTACGGAGGATGAAGAATTGACTAGTCCTGCGGCCTCAAGGATAGACACAGAATTAACCACATAGCGTGAATCAGACACAATATTGACAGGTCCGGGGAAATCAGAGAAGACTTGGTTAACTATAAGAAGTTCAGTTACCTGGGGGGAGTTAGTAGCGAATTGGAATGTTTTTGGCACAGATCCTGAAACAACATATGCACCGACTCCTGTTTTAGAACCGTCGGTATACACTACTGGGGCTCCCTGTAAGGGCTTTTGGGATGTGGACTTTGGAAAAATAACTGGGTGAGACTGAACAAAGGTTAGCAAAGGATCAGAGGGTGTTCTGTTTGTAATAGTTGCGGAAGTGGAGCAGACTAAAACCGCCCAAGCATCAGTACAAGCGATTAGCACACGTACCTGTTCCATGGAATAGGGGACAACAATGGTGGATGGTTCGCGTCCAAAATGTTGGATAGCCCTCTGAATGGCTAGGAGAGTTATCTCCGCCACTGCCACGGGATAGTAACTAATAGATCTAGTAGATGACATTGAGGGATGGATCCAGAGGAGAGGCCCATCCTGCCATAGGACCGCGGTGGGCTGTTTAAGGGTGTCGAGGACCCAAAGAGTAAGGTCTCCCGCAGGGTCCCAACGTTTTAGGGCAGCTTTACTAAGGGCATCGTTGACAATTGACAGTGCTTGTTTGGCCTCAGAGGTGAAGGTTCGGGGGGAAGCAAGATCCGGGTCTCCTTTAAGTATATTAAAGAGGGGCTGCAATGCAGCATTAGGAATGTTAAGGTAGTGCCTAATCCAATTGATATCCCCTAAAAGTTTTTGTAAGTCATTTAGAGTGGAGATAGCATTGATTTTTATTTGAATTTTTTGAGGTCTAATTTGAGTAGGGGCGACTATAGCCCCAAGATAAGAAACTACAGACGACAATTGCACCTTATTAGGTGCAATATGCAGCCCTGCCCCTTCCAGCACTTGTTGGAGTGTACTGTATAAGGCCAGGAGCCTCTCTGCTGTGGGGGCTGCACACAGTAGGTCGTCCATATAATGTAGGCACCTGCAGTCGGAATATCGGTCTCTAAGAGGTTTTAGTACTTGGGCTACATAGACTTGACACATGGTGGGGCTATTAGTCATACCCTGAGGCAAGACTGTCCACTCCCAACGCTTGTCCGGTTGTTCCTGGTTCTGGGTGGGGACAGTAAAAGCAAAACGTGGGGTATCCTTTTTGTCCAATGGAATGGAAAAGAAACAATCCTTAAGATCTATTACAATAACAGGCCATTGGTTGGGAAGTGCCGAAAGCAGAGGAAGACCACGTTGCACAGGGCCCATAGGCTGCATCTGTGCGTTGACTGCCCTAAGATCATGTAAGAGTCTCCATTGACCTAATTTTTTGCGGATGGCAAAAATAGGCGTATTCCATGGAGAGGTGGATGGGATCAAATGACCAGCGTTGACCTGCTCCAAGACCAGAGTGTTGACTGCCTCCAGTTTCTCCTGAGATAGGGGCCACTGTGGAACCCAGACGGGTACGTCCGTTAGCCACGAGATGGGTAAAGGCTCCACTGGTTTAGGAGGCGAAACAGTGACCCCTAGGAAAAACCCAGGCCAACTTTACTTGGTCTTTGTTTTGGTTCAATGGGGGAAGGGTGGCCCTGGAGCTGGACACCGAGTCCCTTGCCTGGGACGTAACCCATATTTTGTAGCATAGATCGTACTGCAGGGGAAGTGGTGACCAAAGCAACATCCATTTCGGCCAGGACGTCTCTCCCCCAAAGGGAAATGGGTAGAGGTAAAATGAATGGAGAAAACTGTCCTCTATGACCCTCGCTATCCTGCCATGACAACAAGGCTGCACTGATTTTTGGGAAATGAGCAAAACCAAGTCCTTGCAAGGTTTGTTCCGCCACATTTGTAGGCCATGTACTAGGCCAGTCCTTTGTTGCTATAATGGATTTGTCGGCTCCTGTGTCTAAAAGTCCCTTAATGTCCTTGCCATTAATCTGCAACACTAAAGTGGGACGTTCATTTAAAAGCATATGTAAGCCGGTAAAATTAATGCCAGAGGACCCAAAGTTACCAGTGCCGCGAACGTGGTTTTTAGCTGGGATTAAAGAGTGAAGACTGGGCAGTAATAACATTTGTGCGATACGGTCTCCAGGATTGATTACTAAAGGTCCCTGAGGGGCCTGAACCATGATCTTTACTTTACCAGTGAAATCAGAGTCAACTACCCCGGGGATCACAGCTAGCCCTCGGAGGGCGGCGGAGGACCGACCCAACACTAATCCAACCGAATCCGGGGGCAGAGGACCGGAGCAGTCGCTCTCCACTAATTGTACCCCCATCTCCGGAGTTAAGAGGAGAGGGGAGGTGGCGCGGAGGTCCAGGCCTGCGGACCCGTGAGTGGCACGGGCTGAGGGTGCACTGGGTGTAGCGCAGACACGGGAGGTGGAACCTGAGAGTAGATTTGATTTTGGGGGCTCCTCGCTGGGTTGGGGAGCCCCCTCTGGCCGTTTTTTGGCCCCTGGGCGCTACCTGTAAGTGGGTTGCCATCGATATCGAAAGCAGAACGGCATACCTCTGCCCTATGAGGGCCCTTGCGGCAACGGCGACAAGGCTCTATGCCTGAAGGCTGTGCCGTGGAATACCCATGGCTGAGATTGGGGCAATCGCGTTTTCTGTGACCCGGTTGATGACATTGGAAGCAAAGTCCTGAAGATATGGGGGGTCGGGTCGATTTAGATTTTGGACTGTTTTCTTTGACTTTTGCCAGCATCGCAGCTAGGCCCGCATTAGTAAGTGGCCCACCGGTATCTCTGCAGTATTTTAACCAGGAGTCCAGAGATTTATGTCTATATTGTCGAAGAATGTTTTTGCACTCTTTATTAGCCTGCTCAAAAATAATTTGTTTGACCAGTGGCTGAACGTCAACCTCGGAAGGGAAAATACGCGACGCAGCCTCAAGTATGCGAGCGACAAAATCAGCGAAGGGTTCGGCCGTGCCCTGAACGATCTTGGTGAGGTGGCTAGCTGAGTCACTTGGATTGGACGCCTGCCTCCACGCACGTTGGGCACAGTTGGAAATTTGCCTGTATACTTGTCTAGGGAATTGGGTCTGGTCAGCCTGATAAGGTCCACGCCCTAAAAGCATATCAGCATTCCACGTAGGGTGGCCGTCCTCAGCATTTTCATCTGCCTGGTCATGACAGCACTCTGTATTCATAGATTGCCACAAAAGAAAGCCGCCTGGACTTAAACAGGCCCGAGCCAATTGGGTCCAGTCGCTAGGTGTTAAAATGGACTGGCCGACTGATTCAAGGAGTGACAATGTGAATGGGGCTGTGGGTCCATAGTCATGGACCGCAGCCTTAAGTTGTTTTAATACTGTCATGTCCAATGGTTCGTGCCGGGCCTCTCGCGTGCCCAAAGCCAAAACAGGGTAAGCCTGAGCGGGGGCAGCGGGAGCGCCAGTTCGCAACTGTTTCCAGGCTTGTTGATGAAACTGTCTGCCTGAAAAAGGTGGCACATTTGGGACGTTTAATGGCCATGGCGGCACGGGTGTTAGATGGGGCTGAGGCACGCCTACATGACCGCCAGTAGGAGGCGCTGCGTCTTTAATCTGATGGGCGGGCACGACATCGATAGGAGGAGCCGTAGGCACTAGAGGGCGTAAACAGGCATCTTTTAACTTTTGCCGCAGCTGCGCATACGTAGGAGGCGGGGATTTAGGATCGCCGTCCCCTTCCCCCTCAGACTCAGAGGAGGCGGAGCCACATTCGGAGCCTGAGGCCAGTGAGGAAGTCTGGCATCCCGTGTCCTTAAATTGTATGAGGTCCCGGGCGCCGTCCGAGCTCTGAGAACGAACTTCCTCGAGAGCCTCGCGAACCGCCGTAAGAGTCGGGCGGTCCGCTCCCACCGACCTCTCCTCTTGGAGGCACGCCCGCAGTAGTTCCCATAAGGGGAGAACAACGGGGTCGATATCGGGTTCCTGGGGATCGTTAACTGTGCGCCGGAGATCCTTTCCTAATTTCTCCCAAGACTCAAGAGTTATTTGGCCCTCGTGGGTGAGCCACGGCGCAAAGAAATCAACACTTCCAAGGAACCTGACAAGTGTGGTCTTAGAAACCTTAATCCCTTTGCTACGCAATAATGCTTTTAACGGATTAAGCAACATTGAATGGCTAGATGAATTTCCCATTTTCAGTTTAAAGCGGGAAGACACGTCCGCTATCTTATTTTCAGTTTAAAGCGGGGGAACAAGTCTGCTATTCTTTCAGTTTAAAGCGGGGAAACAAGTCTGCTATTCTTTCAGTTTAAAGCGGGGAAACACGTCCGCTATCTTAGGGTGCGTCCACCCTCCAACCACGAGATATACCTCACTCGCGGGGCCCAGACGGTAAGACTGACCTCGCTTACCTTCTACTTACCGGGCAACGTAGAGGAAGCTCCCCGTACGGGCCACCAGCTGCTCGGCGCCGTCCTCGTCCAGCAAGAGACAGAGACCGAACACTTTGCACGGGGTTCCTTTATTGCTCGGCAAGCAGGAGATCCAGCTTCGATCTCTTCTGGGCAGGAACTTCCCTTACACCCGCGTAGCAAGGGTTTATATGCACAATACACGTCACAAATCAGGTGATAGGCTAGAAGCGCGGGGATAGGACAATCTCGTGGCAAGGCGGGAAGGAGCGAGCTAGAGCGGGAAATCTAAGGCGGGAAGGAGCGAGCAAGAGCGGGAACTCCCTGAGATGAGGAAGAACCCGGAAGCAGGGAGTCGGCGCCATCTTAGGGGCACGGTTCCTCCGGTCTGGTTCCCTACATTGGGTAGGTGTCATGAATATTCCAGTGAAGGAGAAATGAGATTTCTTAAACATATGTAAAGAAACATCCTATCTCTGGGATGTCAACTTTATTGCTCCTATTATGATTAGTTATTATGGGGGGGGGGGGGAATAAGCTAAAGTATTGACCATTCACCAAGGCTTGAGGAAATGTGGAGTCCGAAAGGTAGCTGCTGCAATGTCTTTAGGAATATCTATTAGTTCATCAACAGAAAGACACTTTCTGACCACCTGTTCACACACAACCCCTGCTGGTGAATCATTTACACATTAAAGACCACACTGATGGAGGTTGACAGAAACAACCTACTGATCAACCTGAACAAGTGTTTGCATTCAATAATAATTTATACCATGCCTAAGTGAAGGTAGGTGCACGCACTGTGGGGTGGCAGACAGAAAGCCTGGCAATTTCTTGTTTAGACAGAAAGACCTGACAAGAAAGAGCTCATTAGGGTCTCTGGAGATTGGATGACAGCTGAGGAGCTGTCGGCTCTGTCAAAAGACCTTTGAAATTAGTTCTTGTTTTTGAATCAGAATTTTCTGAATAACCAGCAGCACATCAGAATCCCAGCGTTTGTTTCCTTGCCTGTTTCCTCACCCTTCTGTGCTATCAGAATCTGCCCAAAGCCTTAGCTACCATCAAAACTTTTTTTGCTTTGGTATGCATGCCCATAAACAAAATGCAATCTACGTTCTCTGAAATCCTTTTATTTGTCCATGCTTCTATTCCAGCCTTGCATGGAAATGTGTGTGTGTGTATGTGTGATGTGTATAAGAAAGATATATCCACAAAGAGACAAAGAGAAATACAAACTGATCTTGGTTTTGTGTCTCAAAGATGAACAAGGAAAACAATGGTAGGAATAGAAATCTGGATTGTCAAAAGGAGAACTGATTCAAATCACTGCTGTTCAAAAAATCAAAAAGGAAAAAAAAAAATCTCTGCAGACAGACCCAGTCTAGGTTACACAGTTTGATAAACTGCCTCTCAAAACTCTTCTGCTCGGGCATGCAGATTCTAATTTTCTATCCTGGAATCAGGTTCTAATTAAAGATACACACAGGTCAGCCCTCAGTACCACCATTCCCAGACCTTCCCACATGTCTCCATCTGGGCCACAGAAACACCCATTCATCTGCCCTTTATTTGCAGCTTCGTATTTCCTAATGCTAACACCAGCACTTAGCAGGGGTAGAACTGACCATGTTCATAAATATGCTTTTATGTGTCCTTTTGTGTGTGAATAGAAAAAAAAATTAATAACAACTACGGTATAAGATATAAGAATGATTATGCACCACAGTGCACAATGAATAGACTGAGAAATGTTTGTCACTGGTTCAAGCTCATATACAGTAGTCAATAACAGTCTGGATTACTTCTCAGATCTGACCCCCAGCCTTTGCTTTGTGTTAACCACTGCATAAAGGTGTCACTGCTGAAGTAAGACTTTCTACCCTTGATGAGTAGTTACAGCCTCTACCCTTGATGAGAAGTTACAAGCAACATTGTACTTTAACTCCAAAGCTCAGAATACTTCAAGAATTCATCCTGGTAATTGTATCTCTGCTCCATGAATTCCTTTAATAAAATTACAAAACATCTGTTTCACCTTTCTTGTGTAGTTATCTTGATTTTCTTCACTATCTGACTGATAGGGAAGTGTATTAGTGACTAAGTCCATTTAAAACAAGTGCCAGGATCACATTCAAGGTCTACTTGTTAACAAAACTCTTGGAGGAAGGGAATCTAACTTTGGTTTCCCCAAATAACTACTTTAAAATACAATATTTTCTTCTGTGCCCATTCTCTCATGCTATGTAGAACTTCCCAGTTTGTCTCAATGCATTCTGACCTATCAAAAAAATTCTTTATTTTATTCTATATTAGCCATGATGTGTTCAAGAACAGAAAGCCTACTCAACACTTCTAGATTTTTAAGAAATAACCATTTTCCCAGTGTCTGCTGGACTGAAGGAGCCAAGGCAGAAGTATGTGTTAACGCAGCCTGTGAGTCTTGGAGGAGGTACTGTCTGAGAGAACCACAGGTTTTACTCATGTAAGAACAAAGTAAACAGAAGTGAACAAAGAACAAAATGAATGTCAACAATGGAGAGAAGAAAGGGGAAAGTATCATTGTTTCTCTCTTCTCCTTTTCAGTCAACTTCTATGCTTTCCTTTGGATGAATCCAACTAGGAGCCCAAAGCATAAGGAAATCAGAGTGATTCAGTAAGACAGAGACAGACAGAAGATGGATCTAGAAAAGAAAATGGAGAACTATCAGTGCACCTCCCATGACAATTACCCCCCTTTGGGGCATTTTGTCTACACTGTGATCCAGTGAGTCCACTCCTTGATATATATCTAAAAGACATGAATGCATGCATCTACCAAACATTCATATATAAGAATGTTAATAGCATCCTTATTTCAAATAGTTAAAAAAGTGGAATAATCCAAATATCAAAAGTAGAATGGATACATTGTTGTATACTCATAGAAGAGGACACAGCAATGAAAACGAACTATGCACTGATCAATGCAACCACATGAGTGAATCTCACTGATATAATGTGAAGTTTACCAAGCCAGACACAAAAGAATCCTACTGCATTATGGCATTTATAAGACGTTTTGCAATAGGCAAAACAACCTTTAGTGATAGAAGCCAGGATTGTATCTACTTCCTAATGTGTGTGGGAGGTTGCAACAGAGCTGGGCACTGATTGGAAGGGGCAGGAAAAGACCTATAAATGGTGGATACTTGAGTATAGACAGGTGTGAAAATAAGTGAGCTGCACACTTAACATAGGGTCATTTCAGGCAAGTTATATTTCAACACAAACAACAATACCAGTTGCCACTATTGCTGTTGCTATTGTTCTCCTGTAGCAAAATCTACCAGAATTAAGTTCCTTTAAGTAATAATAGTAAGTAATAGACTCAAACAGATAATGCTCTACTTGTTTGTGAACTGGATATTCCTGACGACAAAAAAAAAAAAAAAAAGAAACTCACGGGTTAGTAAGAAGCAAATGATACAGACATAGAAGTTTTCGTCTTCAAAAGACATTTGAGCAGTGAACCCAAGTTACCCCTTTCTGAAGCACAGGAAGACAGTATGTAGAGTCAATATTTGGGGAAAGGCAGGACATTGGGACATTTCAAAATGTGCCAAGGTAGCTGGTGCCTGCCTGATTCTGGCTCACAGGACTTTTCTACTGTGTAACTGTGTCATCAGGGTTAAAGCTTCAGAGAACTGTAACAGAGAATCCATTTCTTCATGAAAAGTGGCCAGGAATATTGCACGACTGATTTTCAATTATAATTTGTTTTTTCTTGGTAAATTGGGTAGAACACAGAATTGAGTGAAGTTATACAAACCTGCCTGGCTTGCTGTTTTCTCATTTACTACTAGGTCAGTTTTCAATGCAACCATTATTAGTATTTCTAAATAGGAGCTCCAATTACATGGCATTTTAATATCCTGACCCATAGATAAGAATTTAACAGATATCTTTGCTCTGCTGCTATCTCAATAGGCTGAAGCCTTTGGTGACAGAGCCACACCCTGAGAATAAATTGTTCCCCATGAGATGGAATTAGTGTTTCTAAGCACACTGGCTCCATTTTGCAAATTGCTTCTCTGTGGTACACAGTATGCTATGGGGCTACCAAAGAACAGTGAATAAAATTGAAATACAAAAGAAAGAATGACTGAAATGCAGGACAACTGGATCTGCCACAGATACAGCACACTCTGATATTCAAAAGGTTCAAGAATGGTTCAAGACCGGAAGGAAGAGAACTACTGCTTATGTAGAATTTGCATAATTCATGTGCCCAGGGCCACAACAGTTTATAGATTCACAATATACTGTATTTGTCTGGTTTACCCTGTGTCCTGTCTGTGTAACTGTCACTCCAGGTTCCTTCTCACCTGTACATGGCAATCCCCAGGAGTAATCTCATATGTATTCCACAATTGAAGCCCTCAAGGCCACTATATGTCATTCATCATCTTCCTCTTTGCTGTCTAGTTCAGACTGGTGTGTCTCCTGTTGGGCCAGCGTCGCTCCTTAGAGTACTTGGATCTATACCACTGAAGCTGTGGATCAGTCGGTGTCAGAGATGTCACCAATGTAATGCTAATGCCTTAGTGCTCTCCCAGTGTTCCAGAGAGATTTGCCTGGAGTCACTATTACTTTCATTTGTGTAGCTTTTCAAGCGCCTTATAAGGTATAGTATATGTGGGACCGAAGCTGTGGTGTAATAGGCTCAGCCTCCACCTGCAGGGCCGGCATCCCAAATGGGCACTGATTCATATCTTGGTTGCTCTTCTTCCAATCCAGCTCTCTGCTTGTGGCCTGGGAAAGCAGGGGCCCAAGGACTTGGGCCATCTTCTATTGCTTTTCCAAACCATAGCAGAGAGCTGGATCGGAAATGGAGCAGCAGAGACTTGAACCGTCACCCAAATGGGATTCCAGTGCTGCAGGCTGGGGCTTTAACCGGCTATGCCACAGCACCAGCCCTGATAAATAAAATTTTAAAGAGAAATAGGATACATGCAACACATCCATATAAATAATACAAACTTGTCTTTTAATTCCATTCTTCATGTTTTTGCTTGTGTATGAATATATATTTAAGTAGTGATAATTAGTAAGACCAACCTCCTCTAACACCTAACTTAAGAAATAAAACCTTATCATACTTGTGTAGCCTCCTAAACACCCCAAATCCCTTCCCCTGCTCCCAGTGCTCATAACTAAACCTTATCCAGAGCATGCTATTGAGATATTTCTGATTTTCAAAAAGAATGAAGATATTTGTGACTCCTCCCAAAAAGTTACTAGGGTTGAACTAGAAGGGAGGTTAGACTGGAGCAAAGAGAAGTGTGGAGGGGAGCATTTCCTGAGTATGAACCCAATAATACCTCTGCAACTGGGATTCTGAGCCTGAGCCTGGTGCAGGTGCACAGGTAGAGAAACCATGATTTGGTGCTCTGGTGCCGAGCCTGAGAGTTTACAGTGGACTGAAACTGTCCCAAGTCAGTGGTAATTACTGACCAGTTGTAAAAGCAGGATAAATAAACCATCTCAGAAGGATGGCACCTTTTGAATCAGGAACATGGACAACACACATAATAAAATCAGGCAGTAAGTAAACTCAAAAACAAAGAACAAGCACCATCAAAGAATATACAAATGCAGTGGGGGGCGGGGAGGACGGTCTTGTACCATAGTGGGTAAAACCATCTCCTGCTGGAATGATCCAACATGGAAAGCAGGCCACACAGCAAACTCATAGAATGACAAATGCCCTAAACAGCACTCTGACCTCAGATTCAGCCTTAAGGCATTCGGTTCTGGCTAAAAAGCCCATGAGAGTATTTCAAGCATGGAAAGCCAAGACACTGTGGTAAAAAATGACCTACATAAAAGATCTCTGTGAGTGAGATCCCAGTGGAAAGAAGGGGCCATCAAAGAAGGAGGTAACTTTCTCTGAAGGAAGGAGAGAACTTCCACTTTTATTATGGCCTTGTCTAAATAATATTGGAGTTTGTGGACTCAAGAGGCTTCCATAGCCTTGACACCTCATGACAAGAGCCTCGGGTGATTACTGACATCATAAATAAGAGTGTTAATTGTTAAATCAACAACAGGAGTCACTGTGCACTTACTCCCCATGTAGGACTTCTGTCCTTAATGTGTTGTACTATGTGAATTAACAGTAAAACTAGTCTTCAAACAGTACTTATGGGGCCGGTGCCATGGCACAGTAGGTTAATCCTCCACCTGCAGTGCCGGCATCCTATATGGGTGCCGGATTCTGTCCTGGTTGCTCCACTTCCAATCCAGCTCTCTGCTGTGGCCCGGAAAGGCAGTGGAGGATGGCCCAAGTGCTTAGGCCCTGCACCCACATGGGAGACCAGGAGGAAGCACCTGGCTCCTGGCTTCAGATCAGTGCAGCACGCTGGCCGTAGCGGCCATCTGGGGTGTGAATCAATGGAAGGAAGACCTTTCTCTCTGTCTCTTCCTCTCACTGTTTGCAACTCTACTTGTCAAATAAACAAATAAAATATTTATAAAAAAAAAAACAGTACTTATACTTTGTGTGTCTGTGTGGGTGCAAACTGTGGGAATCTTTACTTAGTATGGAGTTGACCTTCTGTATATAAAGAATTAAAAATGAATCTTAAGAATGGGGTGGGAGAGGGAGTAGGAGGTGGGATGGTTTGGGGGTGGGAGGGTGGATACGGGGGGAAGAACCGCTATAATCCAAAAGTTGTACTTATGAAATTTATATTTATTAAATAAAAGCTTTCTATTAAAATATTTTAAAAAAAAACTCCTGCTATGCTGGCATCCCATATGGGCACTGGATTGTATTCTAGCTGTTCCAGTTCCAATCCAGCGCCCTGCTAATGCCCCTGGGAAAAGCAGTAGAAGATGGCCCAACTGCTTGAGCCCCTGCACCCACTGGGGAGACCTGGAAGAATCTCCTGCCTCCTGGCTTCTGCTGGCTCAAAACTGTCCGTTTTAGCCATAAGGGAAGTGAACCAGAAATAGAAGATATCTCTCTCTCTCTCTCTCTCAATCTCTCTCTTTCTCTCTTTATCTCTATCTCTATCTCTATCTCTATCTCTATCTCTGTCTCTCTGTCTCTCTATCTCTTCCAAATAAATAAATAAATATTTAAAAACAAAGAATATGCAAACTCTCATGAATGAAGACCATCAGAAACTATAAACAGTAGTTACTAATACCACTCCCTTCAAGGACCATAAGTATTGGAATTATTAGGTGCAGAATATAAAAGCTAATATGTATGAAATGTTTAAATATATTAAGGACACAGAAACCAAAGTAGGAAAACAATGAAGATTATTTTTTGAAAGGGTCTGAACCTAGACTTTTTAATACCTTTTTTGTGGGAATTTTCTAACTACTGCTTCAATTTCATTAATCCTTTAGGAACATTCAAGTTTCTTTATCTTTGTGCACCAGCTTTAATAACTATATTGTTCAGAGCAGTTGCTTGGCGTACCAGTTAAGACTGCAGTTAAGATGCTCATGCCGCACATCAGAGGGCTTGGGTTATACACAGGACCGTAACTCTTGACTCCAGCATTCTGAAAACGCAGACTCTGGGGGTGGCAGTGATGGCTTTTGTAACTGAGCTCCTGCTCCACATGGAAGACCTGGAAGGAATTTCTATCTCTGGCATTGGCCCTGGTCTGGGTCTGTTGCAGGTTTGGGGAGAAAAACTTGCAAAGCAGAGCTTCTCTCTGTGTGTATGTGTGCTTCTCAAATAAAAATTTTTTAAAGAAGTCAATAATCATATATTCTACATTATGATTGTTTTATCTAAGTTTGCAAGCTTATTGGCATATGGTTCATAGCTTCATTGTTTTTGTTATCTTTGCTGTATCTTGAGCTACATTTTTCAATTATAATATTGTTCCACCTTTCTCACTTTTCTTACTCAAATTTGACAGAATTTTATTAGTTTTGCTGAAGAATCACAATGCTGTTTATTGTTTCTCTCCACCAAATCTTCATGTCTCCTTTTCTGTTGTCTTTCTTATTTCTACTCTGTACTTTCTTTCAGCTTATTCTAACAGCTGCTCCCCATTTTCCCAGGAATGATGTGTCTAGTATTAGGTCCCAAATCCACTTTCTCATACTCGACTTTGTCATGGCGGTTCTGAAGATAACACATACTCTTCATTTCCATCGTCAGGAAGAACTGGGAGGAGGCTGGATGGCAGGAGAGGAGGATGAGGGACTTGTTCACTTATGCTTGTTTATATTTCCTACAGGTCACCCCCCTGGGCCTTTTCTCCTGGCATCAGGCATGAATACCAACTTTCAGTTTACTGGGGCATTCCCAATAACAGCCTTTGTGCCCTCCACAAGTAACGGTTCAGTAGTACCCACTCTTTATGTGTCTGCTTCTCAGTTGCATAGGATCTCTTCCAAATTTCTGGGGTGCTAGAACTAGCTGGGTAGCATCTTCTTTTAGAGATTGGAACCCCATTCTCTGGGGCCTTTCCTCCAAGCTCCTTATGTACCACCAGCAGCAAGGTGGGTGGAATCCTCCTCCAATTCTAAGTCCTAATTCAATTGGGCCTTCTGGGAATCTTCCAGGTTTTCATGAGCTTCCTGACTTCTACTTCCATTTATACCTCCAGCTCTTGGAGTGGTAGCAGCATTTAGTATAATCTCTTCTTTTTCCTAAATTCTCCATCACCTAACAAGTTCCTGTATTAAATTTCCTCTGATGAAATCTAGAGAGATTGTTTCCCTGAAAGTACTCTAACTGCTATAGATGCTTAATTTATTTCCATTCCCTTTCTTATTATAACATTTAAGGACTAAGCTGGGTCCTCTGTTGCTATTTTTTTCTTTATCATATCTGTGTAGCAGTGGAAAATATGGAAACTACACCTCCCAGAACAATGTTTTCCATATGTTCTTTTTTTTAAAAAGATTTATTTATTTAGTTGAAACTCAGAGTTACACAGAGAGAGGAGAGGCAGAGAGAGAGAGAGAGAGAGAGGTCTTCCATCCACTGGTTCACTCCCCAGTTGGCCGCAATGGCCAGAGCTGCGCCAATCTGAAGTCAGGAGCCAGAAGCTTCTTCCGGGACTCCCACATGGGTGCAGGGGCCCAAGGACTTGGGCCATCTTCTACTGCTTCCCAGGCCATAGCAGAGGGCTGGATCAGAAGTGGAGCAGCCAGGTCTTGAACTAGCACCCATATGGGATGCCGGTGCTTCAGGCCAGGGCAGCTGGCCCCTCCATATGTTCTATGTTTCGGTGTTTTTTGTTTTGTTTTGTTTTGTTTTTTGTTTTGTTTTTGACAGGCAGAGTGGATAGTGAGAGAGAGAGACAGAGAGAAAGGTCTTCCTTTTTGCCGTTGGTTCACCCTCCAATGGCCGCTGCGGCCGGCGCATCATGCTGATCTGAAGCCAGGAGCCAGGTGCTTCTCCTGGTCCCCATACAGGTGCAGGGCCGAAGGCCTTGGGCCATCCTCCACTGCCTTCCCGGGCCATAGCAGAGAGCTGGCCTGGAAGAGGGGCAACCGGGATAGAATCTGGCACCCCGACCGGGACTAGAACCCGGTGTGCCGGCGCCGCAAGGCAGAGGATTAGCCTGTTAAGCCACGGCGCCGGCCAGAGCCTCCTTTTCTAATAGAAGAAGTGAGACTGTGATGAGAAGAATGCAACTAGACCTGATATAGAACTCAGTAGTTTCTGGGTAAGCTGCCCTGTTTCACTGCCTCAGGCACATGCAAGGTTCAACAGGAACTTCCTGGAGATTTCTGAGCTTCTTAGGGGTATCTAGGGAAGCAGCTGGAAATGAGTTGGAACTCCTCTATGATTTGTTTTATATTGTTCATTACTTTTGTTCACCTAATTCTTAAGCCAAACTTGCCACCTCCTTGGGATCATTTTTTTTGTTTTTCTTTAAAGTATAATTACACTGAGACAAATGGATTGGCACTTTGCTCTGTCTTTATCAGCTGGCTGGTTTTCAGTGAAAGGATTCTAAATACCACTTGACAAGAAAGGTTACTGAATATCTAGATTGTTTTGATGAGTTAGGATTCATCCCAAAGAAAAGCTGAGAGTGGATTCTTCAAAGTCACACATATAAATGAAAATACACATGATGAAGTCTCCTAAGCAATGACTCTAAGCTGAGGCTGTTCATCAGAATAACCACAGGAGAATTTCTTGCCTGAGATTCCCTCCTAGACACTGCCTGAAGTGGGGAATCAGGTATCTAGACACACTTAAAGGTCTTCAGGTGAATTAGCATGGTCAGCCTTGTTTTGAAACCACTGCACTGGGCTGGTTACACACCTTTAAATCACCTTGTCATCTTATGTTCTTAAGCTCAACCCCAAGTGTTTTTTTCCTCTTACTTGTTTTTCTCTTGCATGGGTCTCAGTATAAATATGCTTCATGAAATCATCTGTAAGATAACCTCCAGGAGATAGGAATACGAAACTCCTCCTGCCTAACAGTATCCCCCAAAGTAAGGATCCTTTTTCTTGTACATGATGTCTCCATCCATGCTTATTTCAGAATGAATGATAAAGGCAAACTTGTGAAATCAACATGTTGGGCTACATATTTATTTTATAAATGCAGGAATGCCAAATGGCAGTGTCACAATCCTTCTGTTCTCTGCCAACCTATTGCCTTATGGACTCAGATATGTTGCTCTTGGAGCAGATGGCTCTCTCAACTCTCCAGGTTATTACATAAGGAGGTGAGGTGCAGTGGATTTAGTCATATGCTCGATTTCCAGGAAGACTAGCACAGTGCATGTGACAAAGACCCCTGGTGTAGGGAGAAAACTGTTATCAGAGCCAGGTAGGCCTGGTTTTGTCCACTGATTCCAGCTCAGCACTGACCAGCAGTTACCCAACAGGATGCCAATTTTTTTGATTCATTCATGCATTGGTATCAATCACATTTCTTCTTCCTGATAATTAAAATTTCAGCCACTCACCTCATATGGCCTCATTTGCTCTTTTGAAAAAAAAAAAACAGAGATAATCATATCTCCTTCATATGCTTATTGGAAACTTGAGTAATGTGCATATAAAGAAACTGGCAAATAGATTTGTATACCTTAAATAAAAGGTTTTAGGTAAAAATAATATAATATAGAAAATAATAATAATAAAATAAAAAGTTCATGGAAATGCAAGTTATGAAAAAATTATTATGAATTTCCAAAGATTTTTACACCACAATAAACTTACCTTTTATTTCCACTTTCAACAAACTCATTGAAGCATCCTCATTCATGGCCCCTCAGAGAGTCACAGTGGGACCAAGTCCCACTTGCCTACAGCTATGACTGGGGAGTTCATGAGCCCCTACTTTTAACTCCCCTTCTCTATTTCTCTTTGCTGTCTCCCACTCCTGGCCCCTTAGGTCACATCCCCATATCAATTACCTTCTTAAAATTTGTGTTTCAGACTCTGCTTTCTCACAGGCAGCCCTGGCTGAGATAGTGTCCCTATGGCCAAACAAAGCAATTTACTGAGTGTGTGAGTCTATGTCCAACAAGGAAAGAAGACTTGGCTTTACCAAGGCTAAGTACTGTGTCTCTTCTAATGTTCTGTATTTCCTCCCTGTGCTGTTTCTCTGTAGTGATAGAGAAAGCAACATGTCACTTGAGACAATGGGAACAGGGTTGCAGTGCTTTTATATTGGGGTCAAGTCAAAAATACAGATTTTCCTTGGGCCAAAATGTGGCGGTCATGACCCTTCCTAGATAATACTATTAAACTCTCACCCCCTACTCTTGTGTAATTAGCTGTGAAGGATTCTTGTGGAAATACTTTACCCACTAAATCATGCTGCTTAAATGGGTTTTCCCAAAACTTAAGATCCCCAAATCTGTTTTGTGTGACATCTTCTTTCACCACTCTCAGTAAAGTAAGAATATTTCCTTTCATGAATTTTACTTAGTGTGGCTTTTCCTCTACCTGGATAATAACATAAAACACTCCAAAATGGAACATCATAGCACAAAAGAGTACCTTCCTGGCAAAATTCTTGACCTCTTCATTTTCCTACTGGAAAGATTCATTCTCCTTCCCCATCTGCTTGGAGCCAGGGAGTGTTGTCTTTGTTGTAGCTGTATGTTTCCGTACTACTATAGGTGCTGTGTTTTTCCCCTATGTAGCCCTTAGGAGTGGCTAAGAAGAATCAATCAGTAAAAGGTGAAAGATTTATACCATCTGGAGAGAAACCAGAGTATATACTAACTGATAGAACAAAAAAGGGAGAGAACGATCCAACATGGGAAGCAGGATACACAGCAGACTCATAGAATGGCAGATGTCCTAAACAGCACTCTGGCCTCAGAATCAGCCCTTAAGGCATTTGGATCTGGATGAAAAGCCCATGAGAGTATTTCAGTCATGGAAAGCCAAGACACTCTGTCAAAAAAAAAAAAAATGACCTAAATGAAAGATCTCTGCGAGTGAGATCCCAATGGAAAGAACAGGTCATCAAAGAAGGAGGTACCTTTCTCTGAAGGGAGGAGAGAACTCCCACTTTGACTATGACCTTGTCTAAATATGATAAGAGTTGGTGAACTCAAAAGCTTCCATAGCTTTGGCAACTCATGAGAAGAGCCTAGGGTGATTACTGGTGCCATAAACAAGAGTGTCAATTTGTTAAGTCAACAACAGGAGTCACTGTGCACTTACTCCTCATGTAGGATCTCTGTCCTTAATGTGCTGTACATTGTGATTTAACGCTATAACAAGTACTCAAACAGTATTTTTCACTTTATGTTTCTATGTGGGTGCAAACTGTTGGAATCTTAATATATGCTAAACTGATCTTCTATATATAAAGAGAATTGAAAATGAATCTTGATGTGAATGGAAGGGGAGAGGGAGCGGAAAAGGGGAGGGTTGCGGGTGGGAGGGAAGTTAGTGGGGGGGGGAAGCCATTGTAATCCATAAGCTGTACTTTGGAAATTTATATTCATTAAATAAAAGTTAAAAAAAAAAAGAATCAACCAGTAAAAATAATGGAGTCCCCCTTATTCCACATATTCTAGTCTTGACTTGAAGAGTTGACTACACGTGGGACATCTCTAATAACCTGAATTATCACCCAGAATCTTTTCTACTCTCTAGCAAGGCCAACTCTGCTCCCCGCTGTTAAGCAGCCATATGTTCTTGCTGGGTTTTGTTTTCTTTTTGCTACAGGCAGTTCCCTGCACTCCCACCCGCTGCCACTCCACCCTTCCAAAAGGGTGAAGAATTTTCCCCTTGACAGTTTTATCTTATTTCATCTCCCGATATAACCTCCCTTGTTCAACACTCCTTTTCTTTACTGTAGTATGTAAAACCACAGAAGTGAACTTTGGAGTCATGCTGGCTTGGATTCTAATCCCAGCTCTAGTGCCTGCTGCTGGGATCACTTTGAGTAGGTGTTTCTACCTCTGATCCATCATGTTTTCCTCTATAAAACAAAGATAATGTATTTCACAGAACCACAGAATACTTGCCAAGACTAAGTAATATGCATAGTGAATACACAGCAAATGACTGTTCCCTCATCTCTCACTATAATTCCTTTACTTTCTTGAACATATAATCAGTTATACCTAACTCTAGCTGTTCATTGTGGCCAAATCTACTTTTCCCAGCCAACTCTGTTTTCTTTCTCTTAGATCACTCCGTCCAAAACCACCCCTTGGCCAGTTTCCAACGAATGCCGCTGGCCTTTTTACAAAATTACTTTAATGTTACTGTGTGAGTTATCCATTGGTGAATAACAAACACCACTTGTCACGTAGTTCCTGGGAGTTAAGCAGCCAGGAGCACCTTAGCTTGTTGATTCTGGCTCAAGGTCTCTTGCAAAGCTGCAGTCAAACATAGTTGGCTGGGGTTTCAGCCATCTCAAGGCTCCACTGAGGAACACATAAAACAGTACCTGCCATGGATCCTATGTCAGCAGTCAAGCAAACTGACCCCAAATTGTGATCACAACACTTAACAATTTGCTTTCTGAGGGATTACCATCTGGCTTTCCCCACCCGGACAAGATATCCCTTGGTTAGGATCAGATCAGCCTTCTGATGTCGGGGACTTAATGGCTACAAGGTTGCAAAGCTTATGGGGACTTTCGTCCCATAAATGTCCTCCCTATCTTCATGTGAACATTACCTACAGTAGAGTCAGGATTTTCCTCAAGCAGCCAGTTTGTGGGCATTGCTGGAGGAATCTATGTCTTGTGGGACTGGAATTCTGCACCAGCTTGTTGAGCAGGGATAGTCGGAAACTGCAACATATTTAAAGTAGATTTTTAAAACTTTCCATATCTGTTACGAGAAAATAGGAATAACTATGATATTACCTATCTTCTTTTTGTTCCTCCAAACACATTCTTTGGTGTTCTATGGTCTGAAAGACTGAGCTACATAGACTTCTTCAGCAGGCTGCCTTGACCTTAGCTTCTAATAGGGTCAAGCCAATTGGAAGCTGTGGAAGGGGATCAGAGGGACAGAAACAGAATGGGGTTGGAGTGTTTATCTCCAGCTCCTGCCTGACCAGCTGGAAGATTTAACCACGTCTCTCTACCAAATGTCAAGAGGTCCTCTCTGCACAGCTCTCCTCTCCAGGTTCCTGCAACCACTGCTCCCCCAGCCCTTCCAAACTTAGAGATAGCAACTGCACTGCCATTTTTACTAACTCCCAGGTGCTTCATTATCACTTTCTTTAGAGGCCATTCTCCCAACTTTGCAACGGTCCATTATTAAACTCTTCTCCATTAAGCAGTTTGAATATGTCACCTGTCTCGTGCCAGGACCCTAACTGTGAAATGGCTGGTTTTAAACACCAGAGCCTCCCAGGATGCCCATAGGTGTACATTAAGTATAAAGTGTAGTCACAAGCAATTAAAATAATTGAGTATTGAATTACTCAGCTGTTAGTTGGATGAAAGGTAGTGACTGGCTGCACTTTTCATTTCTAGAAAATATATATGGTATCATCACTCATTAGAAATGCTACAAGAGCTGAATATTAACCAATTGAAGAAGTCAATAATAGACCCAGAAAAAATACTCCATGGTTTAAGATAATAGGTATCTTTTACTGAGTTCTGAGTGACAAGCACTGCATCAAATGATTTAAATTTTTTAAAACATTTTAATCCTCACAATCACTCTGTATGGTATAATGTTTTTGCCATTCAAAAGATGTAAAATTTAAAACTTAAGGAGTAGTACTTAGCCAATGCAGAACCCAGAACTTGCATGCCACTCAATTTCCCTTGACTAGGAAATTACCAAGAAGAAATGACAAAGTCATGTCTTTATTTTTATGGAAAATATTTGCTAATTTCTGTATAAGGTAGTAGGTGGTTTAGAATTACAAAATATGCCACCACTTGAGAGACTTCTATTTATTTTAAGCTTAATAGTGAATTTCAAGGGTGGCCTGCAAAAGCAAATAATTATGAATTCACCAAATACACACACACACACACACAGAGATGCACAAGTATAACTCCAGTGTTAGCAATTCCTCAGCTTGGAAGTGGTTAATCTCAGGTCTTATAAAGTGTCTTATAAATAATGGATGTGTTTGCACAACCTGGAAATACTGGATTTTCCCCTGAATGAGTTGTTGTGTTGGAAGTGTGTAAACAGAGCCTGTGTTAAAGAAGAGGACTTCTTTGTCTAGTGAAGCTCTGAGCATTTAAACAGCTGCTTAGTTTCACTCCAGAGGTGTTTGCATTTCATTGACAGATGGAGTAATTTCCAAATGGTTTTCAATCAATATATACTAGACAAGCAGTTGAGAATTATCTCTTAAGGGGGAAAAACAGGAAAAATGTGATTGAACCATTGTGTCCTATTTAGTTGATTTTTTTAGCATCTGTTATTAAATAATTACCACAAAAACCACGTAAGGATGTGAAATTCTATGCATTAATCCATATTTAAAAGTATTTAAGTAGAATTTGATCATTCATGTTAGTTTTTTGTTTGGATTTTTTTCTTAAAGAGAAAGCAACATATTTATCTGAGGTATGATTTTTGGCCAATTTTAACCAATGTTGTCTTTTACTGTGGCTTTTGTTTTTTAAAAAGATTTATTTTCATTTATTTGAAAGGCAGAGTTAGAGAGAGAGAGAGAGGTTCACTCCCCAAATGGTCGCAATGACTTGAGCTGGGCCAGTCCAAAGTCAGGAGTCAGCAGCTTCTTCTGGGTCTCCTACATGAGTGCAGGGGCCCAAGGACTTGGGCTATCCTTTGCTGCTTTCCCAGGTCCATAAGCAGGGAACTGGATAGGAAGTGGAGTGGCCAGGACACAAACCGGCATCCATACGGGATGCTGGTGCTATAGACAGTGGCTTAACCCACAATGCCACAGCGCCCCCCATGCCTGAAAATGTTTTTACTTCACATTGAATCACGAAGTATACTACACAACTATAGAATGTTTGGCAGTTATTTTTAAGTTCATTTCTAGCATTCCTCCATTTTCTCTGGCTTCTGTTATTGCTGTTGATAAGTCAGTTGTCAATCTAATAGTCAATGTTTTGAGGACAGGAATACACCACAGGTCTTTCAGGTCATCGTTGGGGTGTCTTGGCTGGAATCCGAAGGAGAGGATGAGATTGCCCTTTGGTTGGTGTGCAGCTGCAGCCAGGATAACTGGGGGGGCCTGAAGCAGGTATGTGTTTGGAACACCCTAACCCTAACCCTAACCTTAATCCTAACCCTAAGATTCCCTCTTAAGAATGGAGAGATGCTACCCTCAGATGCACAGAGTGCTACCAGTTGACAGACTGTAGCTATCAGCCTTTATTAGAAATTGCTGTCAACTGAAGAAGGTATAGGAAAGCTTCCACCAAGTTCATGACCATTTGCAGAAGCAACTCATATTTGAATACCTCCCTGACTCATAAACCAATTGACATAGGGCTGCCAGCTTTGAGAGAGGGTTTTATCAGCAATTCCAAGGGTAAGCATAGGCTCTGATGTAGGTGATATGACTCAGCAGACTCTAAGTTACTAGCTGCATCAATGATAAGAAAGGGTATAAAGTCCATAAAGCCCTTGCTTGATGTGCAAGTCCCAATAGAAAGATGATCTTTAGAGTTCTGAAAACAGGCTATACCACTG
Organism: Lepus europaeus; assembly: GCF_033115175.1. Lineage (NCBI taxonomy): Eukaryota > Metazoa > Chordata > Mammalia > Lagomorpha > Leporidae > Lepus > Lepus europaeus. The sequence continues at coordinate 28,841,667 of NC_084836.1, read as the reverse complement.
ATAGCAGAGAAATTTTTTTTTTCTAAAAGTTGTTTAAGTATGTTACTTGGCCCTAGTAAAGACTTAGTGCCTGACCATAAAGCATAAAGAAACTACCAGGCTAAAAGTGCCCAACAGGAGTTGGGTTCTACCAGACCCACATTAGGTAGGCCCAGAAGTGTTTGATTATAAGCTCATAAGCTGGAAAGGAAATATCTGGAATCAAAGCCAAGCCAGGCCAGAAGTATGAATGTAAGGCACAAGCAGGTGGATTCATATCACCCATCATGATTCCATTAGTAACTCTTCATATGGCAAGAAGAGAAATAAAATAAAACTTGCTTAATAGAGGGGCTATCTCATGAACCTTAGTATGGATCAGTATGTGGACATCAGCCAAAAACGGATTTTGGACATACCACATCTCCATTCAGTGATGGTCTTGACAGAGATGTCTATGAGGCGAAACTCTCCCAGTGGGCAGGTTGTCAGGCAATATACCTAATCTGCTTTGTGATGAAAGAAAATTGTCCTAACATAAATATGCAGAGGCCCAATAAGTAGTTTATTTGGCTAGTCAAATAGTTGGACGAGTTAAAAGATTGGGAACAAGAAAGTAAATACAGAAGCTATACATAGAACTTAGGGCTTGCAGAGAGAGGATCTTTTCATTTGCATTTCATGGGCTATGGATACCAGCAGGACATATTCCCACTGGCCTGGCTAGTACAGTTCAGGAAGACATAATAAAAATAAGGCTCCCGCCAAAAGACCAAGCAGAAGGAATAGGTATCTGAGAATAGTGAGCTGAACAACCTTATCTCCCTCAGTGCCTTCATGATTATAACTTCTTGGGATGGAATGAGGTAAACAAGAGAGCCAGGCCTGGGAGAAGAGCCCTTGTAGGTGATTTGGCCTCTCTCTCAAGGACTTTAAATCCTGAGTGGAACTAACAAATTTTAATACCCTATTACTATTTTAGCCAAAGGAGATCACATTACCTTTCTGTAATAAGTTCAAGAGACTTTTAACATAGTGGAAATGATGATACCAGGACTAAGTCAAACTCAGAAATAAAAAAGGTAAAGCTGTATTTCTGGAAGGCTGAATTGTGCCTGTTTCAAAACACTGCACAAGGAGCCTTCTTAACTTGCGAGAGTTCGCCGACAAGCAGCTTTCAGATGCTCCTGGGACCAAACTCAATTAGCAATCTTGGGCCATTCTGATCCCCAGGGGAAGAGAATTTAATCAATAAGGAAGACATAAATTCACCTCATTTTTAAAAATGCTAGTCAGTTTTCTGATTTAATGATTTACCACTTATGGGCAGCACTCTAGAAAGTCTCCAAAACTCACCCTTATATAATATGGTAGAAGTGTAAAATTGTTCAGTCATTATAGAAGAGAGTTCAGCAGTTCCTCAATAAACAATTGCTGTATGACATGGCAAGCCCCTTCCCACACATTTACCAAAGCTAGTAGAAAACAGGTGTTCAACCAGAAATCTGTGCTCAGGACCATTCATTATAAGCTAAAGATGAAAAGAGCCCAAACACCCATCAACAAATGAATTGATAAACAGGATTTGGTATACCCATGTAATAGAATATTATTCAGCCATCAAAAGGAATGCTATAACATAGATGAATCATGAAAACATACTAAGTGAAAGAAGTAGGGCAAGCATTTGCTCTAGCGGATAAGATGCCCACATCTCATATCAGAGTGCCTAGGTTGACTACCAGCTTCCTGTTTATGCATGCTCTGGGAGGCAGCAGGTGATGACTTCAGGCTCCTGCCACCACCATGGCAGTTTCTGGCTCCCAGCTTCAGCCTCAGGCCATTGAGGGAAGTTGGGGAGTGAATCAGCAGATCGGAGCTTGTGTGCTCGCTCGCTCTCTCTCTCTGTCTCCTTCTCAAAATAAACTAACGTTTAAAACATAAAATTGAAAGAAGAAGACACAAAGGGCTACATTCGTTTGATTCCACCTTATTTGAAATATCCTGAAAATAGAGCATTGTAAAAATTAAGAGTGGGAATCAAAGAGGGAGGGGGGAAGAATGCTTGGCGCATGGGTGGGAGGGAAGGTAGGGGAGGAAGTGTCACTACATTACTAAATCTGTATATATAAAATATATGAAACTTGTATAACTTAAATAAAACTTAAAAAAAGAAAGCAGAAATGAAAAAGAAAAAAAAAGAAATATCCCTAGAAGCCAGAAAACAGATTTATGGTTCCAGGGGTTAGAAAAAGGGAGGAATTAGAAGATCTTGCTTAATGAGTACAGGAGTTCCTTTGGGGCTAATGAAACAGTTCTGGAATTCAATAGAGGTGATGGTTACACAACATCATGAATATACTTAATGCCACTAACTTGTCACTTTTAAATGGTGAAAAGGATAAATTCTATGTATGTGCATTTTACTATAGCAAAAATATTCTCCAGATCTTGATTTATAGGTACCTTCCTGCAGTACTAACTGACATGGGTCTCCAGTTTCTACTTGTGGGTGGGAGGCAACCGGAGACTCTGATTGCAGTGAGTAAAGTTGGTCAGCTGTTTTACAAGGAAAACACCTGGCACCGAATCCTGGGTTGTTTAAAGAACTGCTCACTAAGCCTCTTCCCCAGGGTAAATTCAAGGAGAAGTGCTATGAGTCTGAGCTTGCCAGGTTCATGTGGGCCACACCCAGCAGTTAATAAGTTGTTCCGAACTCTGTATGCCCCATCTTAATAACTAGTTCTTCTGCTGGTTGGTAGGTTCCCATAATCATGTGGTTACTGAAATGAGAACAGAGAGAACCACTAACAATTTGGAGACGAGACAGAGTCCAGAAAAGGAAGCAAAGTCATGAAAATATAAATTTAGCTTGAGGTATTCCATGAACATAAAGCAGAGACCTAGAATTAGGGCTTGTTCTAAATTTCAAAATTGACAAAATAATGTTGTCTCAGAAACAGAGATATTTGAGCAAGGAAATCTCTCAAGCAGAGGCTGAAGTCCATGTGCATGAGTATAAGGGAATTAGTCAAAGCATTAACAACTCTGTAAAATTCAAAGCAGAAGAGTCTTAGATCTATCTGTTCACAATGGGTCAAAGCTTAAAGCTGAGCAATCTAATTTGCAAACATCATGGGGTGGAAACCACAGTATTCTCTGCCCAAAAATGGCAGTTCAGAGTCTTAGCCTTTAAGTCATAACCAGCCCAATGGTCAGCCAAGAGGAAAATATAAATACAAGTTATGGGAGAGGCAGGAGCCAGTTCCTGTAAAACCCTGTAAGTCTGAATTTTCTTCTTAGACAATAAAAAGATATTGCAGAGTTTTAAGCAGGAACATAATTTATGTTAGTAAAAGAGTTGTCTGTCCAGTTGTGGGGTAGAGGATGGAAAGAATGCAGGAATCTGAGAACAGAAGCAAGAAGAGTTGTTAGGAAAAGCTAGACGATGGTAGCTGGGCCGAGGATGAAGGAGAACTAGAGAAGTGGACAAGTTCAAGACTAGATTCAGGGGCAGAGTCCACGGGGCATGCTGATGGAGTACAAAGAATGGAATGTGTGGCAGAAGAGCAAAAGGAGAGAAGTGAAGAATGACTAATAGAACAAAGGGAAGGCCATGGATTCTGACCTTCATTGCTACAAGGTTGCACTATCCAGCCCAGCTACATCAATGCTACATTTTTCTAAATATTTACCAATATGAGGAAAGGAAATAATATCACATCAGATTTTTTTAAATTAATAGTGGAGCAAAACACTTGCTCCTGTATTTGCTGGTCACTTGTATTTCTTGTATTTAATTGTCCTCTCTATCCATCTTTCCTTACTGGTTTGTGAGGCCTTAGAAAGCCATTTGTCTCCCTGAGCTTTCTTGCTTTTTTCCTTTCTTTCCTTTTAGGTTGAGGCTAATAATTGTGCCTATCATAGGGTACAATGTGATGTCCCGACCCACGTGTGCGTTGGATTCTCCTCACTTTCTGGACACTGTGTGACTCATCCTCTTCTTATTTCCTGACAACTCAGACTCAGTCTCCTTGATTGCCTGGTTTCCTCTGGCCTCGCTCTTACCCTTATGAGCTATTTTCAGTCCTCTTCTCTCTTCTCCACAGTGTCCTTGGATGTTGCACCCTCTACCCATTGACCATTCAATTATTTTCTCTGCATTAATCATCCTAAAATCTCTATACCCAACAATGACCTTTGTCTGAATGTTCCAAGCGGTAGTTAAAACTGTCTGTCTCAATTCTTACCTCAATCTTCAGCAGACACCTTTGCTAAGACAAGTGTAAAATAAAACCTCAGCCACTCATTTCCCACAGCCAATTCCTTCGGCTAACTTACCACTTCTACCAATAGTACCAATTTTTTTTTTTTTTTTTTTTTTTTGGACAGGCAGAGTGAACAGTGAGAGAGAGAGAGGCAGAGAGAAAGGTCTTCCTTGTCCATTGGTTCACCCCCAAATGGCTGGTGCAGCTGGCGTGCTGTGCCCATCCGAAGCCAGGAGCCAGGTGCTTCTGGTCTTCCATGTGGGTGCAGGGCCCAAGTACTTGGGCCATCCTCCACTGCACTCCCGGGCCACAGCAGAGAGCTGGACTGGAAGAGGAGCAACTGGACAGAATCCAGCGCCCCGACTGGAACTAGAACCTGGTGTGCCGGCGCCACAGGCAGAGGATTAGCCTATTGAGCTGCGGTGCTGGCCAACTCAATAGTACCAAATTTATCAGAATTTCTCAGACTTTAAGTTCTGATGTTCACTTACTCCTTTTTAATATAAATATTTCTGGAGTATCTGCTTTGTCCCAGAGCACCTTACTAGGCCCCAAAAAGTTCCACTCCTTAAGTTCCTTTCCCATGTTAATCCTATTATTAAATGTTGTTCTTTAGTGATACCTCTCAAATTCATTGCCTAAAGTTTATCAGTTTTCATTACTGTTGCCTCGTCTCACTTTCTAGTCTCTCCACTAGTACTTTTGTGTCTCATTCATAACCTTATCACATTTCTTACTCCTTCACAATAGCAAAGATAGTATTATTTCTTTCTTTAAAAGCTTCCTTCTTTAATACACAACTACACATTTAAAAAAATCTAACTGTAGCTAAGTTGATGGCTCTCTAACCACACTATTCACTGTTCCCTGCTCTCCATCCAACATTCTATGTGCATACCTGTGCCTGAGGATTTCTTCCTCCTTTTTAATCTTATTATTCTACTTAATATATCTTGTTCAACTTAGGGTATGATTTACAGGCAATAAAATAAAGACAGCTTAAATTATGTATCTGTAACTTCATGAAATCCATATCCAAATTAACTTGGCCTTTTCTTGAATTCTGTACAAATAGATCATTCTTAGTGCACTCCTTTAGTCTTGCTTTTTTTTTTTCTTTTTACCTAAACACAATGTTTGTAGAATTGATCCATGTTTTTTCATGTGTCAATGGTTTGTACGTTTTTATTGCTGAGTAATTTCCTATGATGTGAATGAACCACAATTGGCTTTTTCAGTTAGCTGTTGATGAATGCTTGGATTGCTTTCAGTTTGAGGCTCTTATGAATAAATTTAATATGAATATTCATGCACAAATCTTTTGTGAACATGCTTTATTTCTAGCGAATAAATTTATAGTGCCCTGGTATATGTATAATTTTATAAGAAACTCTTCCACAGTTATTTTGTTCAAAGTGATTTTGTCATTTTATATCATAACCATAAATTTATGGGAGTTCTAGTTGCTCCACATTCTCACTAATGATTACCATTATCTTTGAAATTTTAACTATTGTAATTGATGTAAAGTGGCAATTTATTGTGATTTAATGTGTATTTTCTGATGTACAGTGACAGTGACCACCTTTCATATACTGATTGTTAATTTGTATATCTCATTTTGTGAAATAATTCAAGTCTTTTTCCTATTTTCAATGGGTTATTATTGATTTGTAGTGATTTTTTAATGTAAAATGAATACAAATCATTTATCAGATTATAAATTGCCAATATTTCCTTTCATTTTTTCTTTTTCAATGTCCTATGATGAGCAGAAAATTTTAATTTGGACAAAATCTAACTTTTTTCCTTAAATGCTAATGCTTTATGGAGTCTGCGAACTCTTTTTGTTTTCAAGTATAAAAAAAATCTGAAGCATTTTTTTACAGAAATTGTTAGATTGATTCCAAAAGTTACATAAAGAAGCAAAGGACTTAGAATATATAAAAATGATTATAAAAGGTGAAAAAAACATGTGGAGGACAAATTTCTAGTCTTATTATAGAACAACAGTAATTGAGACAGTGGTATGGTGTTTGTGTGAGACCAATAAGTCAATGAAACAGAAAAGAACCCAGAGATACACGCACATATATAAGATAGTTGATTTTTGACAGGGGATCCAAGACAGAAAATACAACAGATAAAGTCCGTTCAACAAGTTGTTCTAAAAGAAACAGGTAAATATTTGAGAATAAGAAATACTAACCTCTACTTCACATCACACACAAAACTTCATTTGTGGTGAGTCATATAGTTGAAAGCAAAAACTAAAACCGTACAGCTTCAATTTTTTTAACTTTTAAAATTTTCTCCTAAATGTTTATCTTCCTTGTTTGCTTTAGCTAGATGATTCACACTTCAAAGCTGTGTTCAAATATAACCTTGCTCATGGAGTCTTTTGTGACCACCCCCACCGGAAGGAAGCACAATCGTAGGTGACTCTCACAACACTCTCCCCATACCACTCAATTCTGTGTTATGGTCCATCGTGCACACGTGTGTACATAACTGTCTTTCGGAAAGGGATGCTCCTTGACTAGATTCTGCTTTGAATCAGTCCAGAGTGTGTATCAAACATGCATTAAAACTGAAAATGGCTGTGATTCTTCATTGTCCCAAGTGCACTGTGTGTGTCTAGGTATTCATGTACGTCACCCTGACTTAGAGGGCACGGTACTATGACGGAAGAGCTGTAATGAGCAGTATGAACAGAGAAGACAATACATATATGGACTTTTAAAATTGCTCAGGTTTTTAATTTCAGTTGAATGATATAATGAAACCTATTAAAATCTCAGCATATTAGCCAGACCCCATTTATATCTTTCTCAATCGTGTCCCATTTATTCTCTGAAATCATACCTTTGTTTCAAAGACTGGATCATTCTAGTTAAATCTGTATCTTAGGATTATCTTTTTTTTTAATATGAAAATATATTTGTTTCCTAGGTAGGATGTTTTTAAATAGCTAAATAAAATAATCTTAGAATGGCTGATGCTTTATTGTCAGAATACATTTATTTTAAAATATATTACAGAGGTCTCTAAAGTACTTCATATAAAGTTATTGCCAGCCTGTTATTATTGTTGCCATCACTATTGTTAATAGGATTCTATGGAAGCACTAGAATAAAGGGCAAGCATACCATTAAATTCCCAATGGGATCCCCACACTCAGCTGCCTTCCAAATAATTCCCTCTTCCTCCCCTAGACTTGGCTTCTCCTTACTTTGCAGCCCATCCCAATGTTAACAAAAAGAGTTAGGCTGAGTAACTGCAGCGTGGGGCCCAGTCTGTGTAATCCAAAACAGGTCTGTTTCTCCTTCTCCAGGGAAGTTTAAGTACTGGAAATTCTAGTCTTTCTTTAGTCATTTGCCTCAGGACAAAATTACCAGATTCTTTAACAAATGCTCATCTGATAATGATTTCTAAAAATACCATCCTTAGCCTCACCTTTGTACCTAATGTAACTTACATTTTAAAGAAAAATGTATCATGTATTATATTTTACATTCTATTTCATACATTAATGTATGCATTTTCCATAGTAATTAGTTTAGTTTATATAATTATTTTGGGGGAAACCAATAAGATTGAGCATTCTTCTGTAAAAAAAAATCCCTTATTTCTTTTTAAAAATTTATTGGCATTCTATTTGAAAAATAGACAGAGACAGGGAGAAAGACATCTTCCATGTGCTGTTCACTCTTCAAATGGCTGCAAAAGCAGAGACTGGGCAAGGTGAAGCCAGAAATTTGGAATTCTTTATGTCTTTACCATGTAGCTGGTAAAGACACAAGTAATTGAGCTTTCATCTGCTCCTACCCAGGTGTTCATGAGCAGGAAGATCAGATCAGAATCTGAGCCAGGACTTGAACCCAAGCACTCCAATACAAGAAGCAGGTGCTCAAATTGGTGCCAAACACCCCCCCCCCTTATTTATTCTTAATGGTTTTGATACAAGGTTTTCATCTATGCCTGATTCTATTCCCAGTAAATAATGAAGAAAAATGTTATTGCATTTATATTAACAAGAGAAAATGCAGACAATTAAGATAGAAAACACTCCCAAGAGCATCACAATACAAATAAATAACCATGTCATGGATTACAATGTAATTCTTATACACACACACATACACACACACTAATTTGATTATCTGGATATGTCCACAAATTATAGTTTTATTATAAAAGGCAAAGCCTGCTCTGCACTATTAATGGGGAAAAAAGTATATTTCCTCTGAAACCAAAGTAATGCTAACTTTTGGGTAGAAATGTCTGAAGATCTGTCTCTTTAGGTACTTATTTGTTCAAAGAAACCTTTAACAATTGAAGATGTGTACTCTGTGTATATATACTCCTTTCATGGAAACAAATATGTTTTTCTACATTGTTTAATGTCTGCTACAGTCACTGATTGGTAAAGTTTGGGGACTGGGTGGCAGAGAGGGGGCAAAAGTGCATGTGAAAATTATGTATAATTATTTCCTAAAAATATGAACATAGAAAAAGTTTAAAATTATCAACTGTTAAAATGTTTATGATTTTAAAACACAAAACTGGATCTGATGTCAGTTTCAATGACTAAACATTTTATAGGTTTCATAAAATGAGTTGCAACCAAGTACATTTTACAGAGTCATTCAGAGAAAGAAATCACATGACAGAAATGGCTAATGATTTCACTATTAGTGTCATTGTTTGAATATGTAACATTCAATTATTATTCACTTTAATGACAGAGAGGGAGGTCTCCCAGGAGCTGAATGAGGTAGGTTACGACTAGGAACATGAAGATTTACTTTCCTATCCCCAATTCAACCTTCAGTTCATTATTTCAGTTAAAATGTAATGTGACTCTTAGTTTGGGCTGAACATTTCATCGGACCACATACTTTCTACACATTCAATCTTAAGACACTATGTTTTCATCTACCTAATAAAGCTCCACCTCAATTTTGATGTTACAGTTCCCATGACCTCAGTGTGTCCTATTTCTGAATGCTGAAGAGATTTTCAGCCTAATCTTGTGTTTTTACCTGAGTCAGATAATTTATTCTTAAGTATGACATGCTTCCTTCAAATTATAAAGGAAAACATTTTGGAAGATGAGTACAGCAAAAAAAAAACAAAAACAAAAGCAAACAAACAAACAAACAAAAAAAAAAAAACAAAGAAAAAAATCTGTTTCTACCAGTAGGTCAAATCTACAACCCCCAAAATGATAAACTACCTGCTTGGCCGTGTTATGATCTGATTTTTAGAACTCATCATGGGAACAGTCACCTTCAGTGATTTTCAGTACTGTCAGACTGCCGCAATAAGGGGGGTTTAAATTTTATTGACATTTGCTTCTTGAAAACAGTGTAAACGAAAACACTTTCATACAATAATAATATAAAGATGTCCAGTAATGGAAAAGGACACTTTGCTAGGCCCTAAGGGGAATATCTCCAACGTAAGCCTAGAGTTATCAAAACACAGCCTTTTATTCAAAGCGGGTCATAGTGGAAGGATGGGAATGAGCATAACTCATTGCCACACAGCATATAGTCTATGTGGCAAAAACAGTGTCTAGCGAGTGATCCATTTTGATGGGTAGCAGCTCAAAAAAGCTTCCCCCCACCCAGAAAAAGAACCATTAAATTTTTCCTCAAAGGCTCATTTAAACAGAGAAACAAAAGCCCCCTGAATGCTGGGATTGGCAGTTTTGACAAAAATGCACACTCAGGTAGAAAAATAAGGCTTTATTTAGGGAGCAAAACTGTTTATTATGGGTAAAGTACATGGTGATTCACAAAGCATAAAGTCAGAAATTAGAGTAGAAAGGGAATTAAGATGAGATGTTGAAGGGCTGTAAGTAATGTCGAGGAATGTAAACTCCATTCAATACCCTATGCTCTATGCAGGAAAACACATGACGCCATCAGTTATGTGTTCGGTGAAGGCAGTTCTAGTGGCAGTGGCTAAAAGCAATTAAATGATGACAAATCAGAAGCAGGTAAACCGTGAGCAGGCAGCTGTAGTTGTCCAGGGAAAGGGAAATGAGGTAAGGTGGGTTTGAACTGAGGAAGTGGCCGTAGGATTAGAAGAGCATGGTGATTCAAGACACTTTGGTCAAAGTGTTAGTCATATGATTTGGTGTCAATGTTATGGGAGTGAGGCACATATGGGGTCTAAGATAACCTCCAAAGGCTCTAGCCTCAATGCTTGAGTAGACAAAGAGAGATACAATTACACACTGTGACTTTGTAAAGCCCCTCTCTCTGCCCGGACTACCCATTTCCCATCCATACTCTATAGCTACTCCAGTCTTCCTTCAAAGTGTGGGCCACATTCTACTTCCTGCATAGCAGCATCCCAGACCCCCTTCCCTATCCTCCACTCACACCCAGAATCCATCACTCCTGTACTTGTGGAAAATATTTTTACTTCTGCTCCACTTCCAACCCAGCTCCCTGCTAATGCAGCTGGAAAAACAGTGGACTGATGGACCCAAGTCCTTGGGCCCCTGCACCCCATGGGAGACCCAGAGGAAGCACCTGTCTTCTGGCTTCAGCCTGGCCCAGAACCAGCTGTTGCAGTCATTTAGGGAGTGAACCAGTGGATGGAAGATTCTCTCTCTCTCTCTCTCTCTCTCTCTCTCTCTCTCTCTTTCTCTCTCTCTCTCTCTCTTTCTCTCTCTCTCTCTCTTTCTCTGTAACTCTACCTTTCAAATAAATAAAATGAATCTTTTTAAAAAATGTGTTAATAGAGAAATATGGGAAGCAATTTAGAGCATGAAAAGATTTCTAATGATTTTGTTTCATTGGCATTAGTATTTGAAAGAAACTAGCTCATCAAATCATGCCCAACAGGAGTTAGTAGAGAGCCATGTGCTCTCAGAGTTAAACCTTCTATCTTCAAGCCACTTGTATCCACCAACAGGTAGGAATCAGGAGCCTCTGACACCTGGAGCTCCCTGAACTCTAAAACCCACAACTTTAGGAGCAGGAGTTGTGGTGCAGAGGATTGACTTGGTATTGAGACACCTACATCCTGTATCAGTGGGCCCACTAGAGACCTGCACAAATAGAGAGCCTGCTGGAATCCCAACTAGTCCAAGTTTCTGATTCAGATTCCTGCTAGTGCAGCTGGGAAGCAGCAGATATGATTTAAGTGCTTATTCCCCTGTCCTCATGTGGGAGACCTGATGGAGCTCTGGGTTCCTGGCCTTGCCCTGGCCCAGCTCCAGCTCTTGCAGGCATGTGGGAGTGTCTCAACATATGGAAGATCTGCCTCTCTCTGTCTCTGTCTCTGTGTTGCTCTGACTTTCAAGTAGATGAACATAAATAAAATATACATTTAAAAATATAATTCATTAAATACAAAATTATCCAAAAGGAGGCAATTAAAACCAACGTGTCATAATGATTGGTATGGAATCTGGATGAGGGGATTATGATGGAATTAATTTTATTATTCTAATTATATATATACATATATATACTTGAATTTTTAAAATAAAATAATTCAAAATAACTGCTCAGTAAAATATAAATTATCACATGAACAGTCTCAAACTCCATACTCAGCAAATTCTGTTGTCTATAGTTTTAAAATACATCCAGGAAACAACAATTCTTACCATCTCCACTGATACCTCCCTAAATTAAGCTTCTTCCTCCCTCAACTGAATTCTGACAGCATCCTTTAACCAGTTGCTCAATATCCACAGTTTTCCCATGGTGTCTATATTCCTTACAAAATTCAAGAACATCTTTTTAATACACAAGTGAGATCATGGTACTTTACTGCTCAAAATTCTGATTTTCTTTTTTCTTTTCTTTTTTTTAAACTTTTATTTAGTAAATGTAATTTTCCAAAGTACAGTTAATGGATTATAATGGCTATTTCCCCCTCATAACTTCCCTCCCACCCGCAACCCTCCCATCTCCTGCTCCCTCTCCCATTCCATTCACATCAAGATTCGTTTTCAATTATCTTTATATACAGAAGATCAATTTAGTATATATTAAGTAAAGATTTCATGTTTGCACCACACAGAACATAAAGTGTAAAATACTGTTTGAGTACTAGTTATAGCATTAATTCACATTGGACAACACATTAAGGACAGAGATCCCACATGAGGAGTAAGTACACAGTGACTCCTGTTGTTGACTTAACAATTTGACACTCTTGTTTATGGCGTCAGAAATTTCCCTAGACTCTAGTCATGAGTTTCCAAGGCTATGGAAGCCTCTTGAGTCTGCTGACTTCGAACTTATTTAGACAAGGTCATAGTCAAGTGGAAGTTCTCTCCTCTGTTCAGAGAAAGGTACCTCATCCTTTGATGGCCCATTCTTTTTCCTGGGATCTCACTCGCAGAGATCTTTCATTTAGGTCCTTTTTTTTTTTTCTGCCAGAGTGTCTTGGCTTTCCATGCCTAAATTACTCTCATGGGCTCTTGAGCCAGATCCGAATGCCTTAAGGGCTGATTCTGAGGCCAGAGTGCTGTTTAGGACATCTGCCATTCTATGAGTCTGCTGTGTATCCCACTTCCCATGTTGGATCGTTCCCTCCCTTTTTGATTCTATCAGTTAGTATTCACAGACACTAGTCTTGTTTGTGTGATCCCTTTGACTCTTAGACCTATCAGTGTGATCACTTGTGAACTGAAATTGATCACTTGGACTAGTGAGATGGCATTGGTACATGCAATCTTGATGGGATTTTCTGATTTTCTACCCCTAACAAAGAATTATTTACTTTGGCTATTGAGATTTTGTTCTGTCTTGTCTTTTTACTTAAAAATATCAGATAATACAAAAATATAATGAAGAGTTCAATGACCACAAATAGATTGAGCAACTTTGTGTATTTCCCATATTTGTTTCATATGTAAACATTATATGAACATGCATACACATTATTTTTTGAAACTAGGGATATATATCGCATAATACAACTAATGACTAAGATCATACAATGAGGAAAGAAGGGTATATTATTATGTAAGGGATATGTAAGGGGTATAATTTAGTGAAGGCAACTCTTACATATCAATTAATATGGCACCCACATATTGTATATAAATTATATATAAATAGTATACATTATGTGGATATATACATATATACCTTTACATATGAGAGAAAAAGATGTTGTGGTTGCTTTTCTCTGGCTTATTTCACTTAGATTAATGATCTCCAATTCCATCCATTTTGTTGCAAGTATCAGGATTTCACTCTTTTTTATAACTGAATAATATTTCATTGTGTACGTATACCACAATTTCTTGATCCAATCATCCCCTGTTGGACATGTCGGTTGATTCCATATGCGTGCCATTGTGAATAGGGTTGCAAAAAGCATGGGAATGCAAGTATCTTCTTCATATGCTGACTTCATTTTCTTTGGATATATTCCCAGAAGTAGGAGAGCTGGGTCATATGGTGATCTATTTTTAGTTTTGTGGGGATATCCATGCTGTTTTCCATAATGACTAATTTGCATTCACAGTAACAGTATATTATGGTTCCCCTTTCTTCACATCCTCATCGGCATGCTATTTTTTGACTTTTTGAAGCCTATTGAAATTTTCTATGAAATTCTTTTCTTTTTTTCCCCCTTGAAACCCTCTTCTTACTGTTTTCCCTTTCACTCAGTCTACTCCACCACACTAACTCCCCTCTATCTTTCAAAAAAAAAAAAAAAAAAAGAAAGGCAACTCTGAGCTCACATCAAAGTCTCTGAACTTAGTCTCAGAAAAATTTTTCCACACGTAGCCACAGGATTCATTTGCTCACTCTCCAATGTCCAATGAAAGAGTCTTTGGCTACCCCATGGGAAAACCACACTAGGCATTCTCTGTCCTCTTGCTATATATTTTGCTTCCCTAAATTTTATAATTATTTTTTTCTTTTGTCCGTATGCCTCCCCTGACTAGATTACAAACTCCTTGAACATGGAGTCACTGTCTGTTTTGTTCATACTAGAATTTCCAGAACCTACACTGTGCTTGGCACATGGTAAGAGTTTGAAAAATATTGAAAGAGGATTCAAATGGGATACAGTGCCACCTTTAATTCTGGATTTAGAAATTCAGTGCACGTCCCTGAGGAAAAGGAGCTCTTCATTCTTCTCACTCTGAGATAGTGTTTGCCACCCAGAGGCAGGATGGAGAAGGTGTGACTAATGGATTCGCCTACTACGTGGCACAAGGATTAAGATACAGAATAAACAAGGTCTCAAACTAGAGAAAGGCAGGTCTCAATGGGCTGCACTGGATCCAGCGTCCTCCAGGCCTGTGATTCAGTCTTCTGAGCAAGGAGTTGTGGAACTGAGGGTGGGTGGTGGTGAAAAGGAATATCCATCTTATCTTCCAAACGCATTCAAGAAGGCCAAGTTCATGTTTATGGGCCAACAGAGAAATACTGGGAAAGAGACAGATCATTTCCTACATATTGAAGATAATGATGATGACTATATAATAATGATATGCCTTTTTTCATCCTCAATTTCCTTCTAAGCCCAACAGAAACAAATTAGATTACAAGGAGAAGAAAAGAAAGAATTCTTTGTTTTGTTTTTTCTTCTCTGCCCACCAGGGTTTATATGATTTGTGTTATAAGCCCAGGAACTTTTCCCACCCACTCAAAAAACTGCATATAAAGAGAATTGGTTGGAAGAAAAAATGATGTTGGGGACTGGTGCTATAGTGTAGTAGGTTAAGCCTCACCTGTGGTGCTGGCATCCTATACAGGTGCTGGTTCGTGTCGCAGCTGCTCCCCTTCCAATTCAGCTCTCTGCTTATGGCCTGAGAAAGCAGCAAAGGATGGCCCAAGTGCTAGGGCCCTGCACCCACATAGGAGACCCAGAAGAAGCTCCTGGCTCCTGGCTTTGGATTGGCACAACTCTAGCCATTGTGGCCATCTGGAGAGTGAACCAGCTAATGGAAGACCTCTCTCCCTGTCTCTCCCCCTTTCTGTCTCTGCCTCTCAAATAAATAAATGAATCTTTAGGGAAAAAAATGATGCTGGTTTCTAAGAAGTGCATGTCTATATGCTAGGTAGGATAGCCATGGATAGAATTTGTCTCAACAAAAGGGTACATTTCAGAATTCTCTAGAACCAAGCATCACAAGCTTTACATTTTGATAACAATATAACCTCAGCAATTCACTAAAGTTCTCTATGATTCAGTGTCACTTCTGTAAAATAGATAAATAATAAGCTTCCTTTACAGTTATTCTGAATAAAAAATTAATTAGTACATATAAAACACCTAGAAAAGTTCCAACCTTGTACAATGACTCAACCAATAATAATTAGTATTATTATTTGTAATCAACATAAAATTCATGTTTCACATGATTTCAGAAGATGTGATTGTATATTTCTTCAATGCAAATAATTGGCTATTTTTTCTTGTAATGATAAATAAGATGTTTGTTTTGCAATTATTAAAATAAGGGCTTTGATATAATCAGCAGAAATATGGCCCAAGTCTTTGGGCCCCTGCACCCACGTGGGAGACTCAGAAGAAGCTCCTGGCTGCTGGCTTTGGATTGGCGCAGCCCCAGCCGTTGCGGCCATCTGGGGAGTGGACCAGCGGATGGAAGACCTCTCTCTCTCTCTGCCTCTCCTCTCTCTGTGTAACTCTGACTTTCGAATAAATAAATAAATCTTTAAAAAAAAGAGAGAGAGAGGAGAGAGAGAGAATGTCAAGAAAGAAGAATTGATTTTCAATATTGAATGCAACCCAGTGGTTCAGTAAGAGGGAGACTTTAAAATGACCTCTGAACTTAAGAGTCAGACCAATTCTTAGATTAAATGGGAAGAGTTTCATCTGAGTGGCTTAGATGGAGGACAAATTAAAGTATAGTTGAAAAATAAGTGAGATGTAGGGGCTGGCACTGTGATTCAGCAGGTTAAAGCCCCTGTCTCCAGTGCTGGCATCCCATATGGGCACAGGTTTGATTCCAGCTGTTTCACTTCTGATCCGGCTCTCTGCTATGGCCTGGGAAAGGAGTAGAAGATGGCCCAAGTCCTTGGGCCCCTGCACCTGGTGGGGTTGGGGGTTGAGGGAGCGGGAGGAAGCTCCTGGCTCCTGGCTTTGGATATCCCAGTTTCAGCCATTGTAGAGTGAACCAGCAGATGGAAGACCTCTCTCCCTCTCTCTCTCACTGCCTCTGCCTCTCTGTAACTCTGCCTTTCAAATAAATAAGTAAATACTTTTTAAAAAATGTAGAGAAAATGAGGGGTAAGTGTGACTAGGTCAATGGGAAAAGATATGAGGAAAGTTAAAGATAACGAGATTTCCCCATGATAGATTCTTGTGGTGGTGGTAATTATATAATTTCCACATTTCTTTTCTTGTTTTAATATTGATATAAGATTCTGGAGTTCTGATGTGACAACATCACATGTGAAAAAGATACTGGAAGTCAACAAGTTGATAGAGGTGTCAGGAAAGTGAATGAGGCCCTAATCTACATCCACAGAAACAGACATCCAGGTCACATTCCACTTACTGTATTCAGTTTTGAAAGGCTACATTACAAAAGGACATTGTGAAATAAGGTCATGTTCAGAGGAAGGATATCAAATGATAATAACCCTGCAAACCCATTTCATGAAAAACAACTGAAAAAGCTTGGCGCTATTTGCCCCAAGAAAGGAAAATAGAAAGATAAATCTAGTATAAAGCACAGGGAGTATATTTTTTTAACAGCTGCTCCCTAAATCTCTCATGCTTCTACTGAAGGTATTGGAAAGCCATCTATGAGTCCTAACGTGATTACAAGTGTAATGTGCAACAGTGGGAAAATGTTACCCCGGACGATGTGCTATTGTTTAATCAGGTATCTGAGAGGCAACAAGGGGGTGTCTTCTTTTTTTTTGTTTAGCTATTGCTTTTAAATCTACTTTTGTTTTCATTCACTATGCACATTTCATACAGAGGGGGTAAGCTAATGAGAAAGAGATATTTTAGGGCTGCTGGGTATCTCAGTTCCTAGAGCTCTGTGGAAAAGGAGTTCGTGGTGTTCATGAAATCTTGAGAGCACTGGTTTTCAGCCTGTGGCAGGCCCCAGGATCACCTGGAGTTTTTACTGGAACAGATTGTAAAGCCCCATCCTCTGGTGGAAATAAAAAATCGTATTTCTACCAAATCCCCAGGTGATATCCATGCTGCTGGTCTAGCAAGTGTCTCCCCTGTGATCCACTTGTAAAACATCCTTTGAGGTGTCATTTCATTTAATCCTTTCCATACTCATAAGTGAGGTCTAATCACTCTCAGTTTGCAGAGGAGGAAGAAAAGATTAAAAGGCTTTAGACCCAAGCTCTTTAGCTTCTAACCCATAAAGTGGAGCCAAGAATTCTGTTCTTGGGACCAGAGCTCTGACGTAGGACATTAAGCCTCCACCTGCAGTGCTATCCTCTCATATGGGCTCCATTTCAAGCCCTGGCTACTCTACTTCCAATCAGCTCCCTGCTAATGTGCCTAGGAAAGCAGTGGAGTATGGCCCAACTGCTTGGGCTACTGCAACCACATGGGAAACCCAGAAGAAGCTCCTGGCCCATCCTTGGCTGTTGCAGCCATTTGAGGAGTGAACCAGCAGATGGAGTCTCTCTCAATCTTTTTCTTTCTTTCTTTCTTTCTTTCTTTCTTTCTTTCTTTCTTCCTTCCTTCCTTCCTTCCTTCCTTCCTTCCTTCCTTCCTTCCTTCTCCTTCTCCTTCTCCTTCTCCTTCTCCTTCTCCTTCTCCTTCTCCTTCTCCTTCTTCTCTCTTCTCCCTCTGTATCTCTGCCTTTCAAAAAAATAAATGTTTAAAAAAGAAAAAAGTAATTCTGTTCTTGGGGTCAGCGCTGCTGCCTATGACACCAGCATCCCATATGGGCACTGGTTCGAGTCCCGGACGCTCCACTTCTGATCCAGCTCTCTGATAATGTACTTGGGAAAGTAGCAGAGGATGGTCCAAGGGCCTGGGCTCCTGCACCCACATGGGAGACTGGATGAAGCTCCTGGATTCAGCCTGGACCAACCCTAACCAATGTGGCCCTATGGGGAGTGACACTGTGGCCATTTGGGGAGTGAATCTGCAGATTGAAGATGATCTCTCCTTTCTCTCTCTCTCTCTCTCTCTCTCTCTCTCTCTCTCTCTCTCTCCCTTCCTCTCTCCTTGTAACTCTGATTTTCAAATAAATAAATTAATTTAAAAATAAAGAGTTCTGTTCCTTTGTTGCCTAGTTACATCCTCTTCCCTCTACCCCCTAGCTATTTGATGCTGTGTTGCCAATCTGCATCTACCATGTGAAAGTAGTTCATGGTACAATATTAATTCCATTTGTGTAATTACAGCACAGCTAACAAAAATGTTTCTGAAGTTTATAAAGACAAGGACAACACCACTATATTTTTATATTGCAAGGAGTGAGCAGCCAGATTTTCCTAATTTGTTTAACATACTTTTATATCAGAATGCAAATGCTACAAGCCCAAAGAAAGTACAATAAATTGATTACATTTTGTAGTTAATGCTTGTTTGTTTACCTGCACCCAATAAAGTAGTCATAATTTTGTAGGTCACTCTGAAAAACACTAAGTTTATGTGTGTTATGTCCTTATTTCCCTTTGCAAGACCAACTTCATGCATTCCATTCCTTCAAAAGTTCCATCAGGGCAGGCATCCTGGTGCAGCACGCTGTTCTGCCAATCAGATACCCACATCTCATATTAGAGTGCCTGTCCAAGTCCCTCTAATGTACCTTGAAAGACAGTAGATGACAGTCCAAGTTCTTTTTAGTCCTGCCACCCATGTGAGAAATCCAGATGGAATTCCAGGCTCCTGGCTTTTGCCTGGCCTGATCCTGGCTCTTGTAGACATTTGAGAAGTGAACCAACAGATGGAAGATCATTCTCTCTCTCCCCATCTGTCATATTGCCTTTCAAATCAACAAATAAACCTTTAAAAAATAACTTTCCAGAAAGAAAGAGAAAGAAGAGAAGAAAGATGGAAGAAAAAAAGAAAGGAAAGGAGGGAGGAAGGGAGGAAGGGAGGGAGGGAGGGAGGGAGGGAGGGAGAGAGGGAGGAAACTTTCTAGGGGCCAGAGTTTTGCACAACAAGTTAAGCCTCTACCTGGGACACTAGCATTCTATATGGCACTAGTTCAAATCCTAGCTGCTGTTCCACTATCAATCCAGCTCCCTGCTAATGTGTCTGGGAAAGCAGCAGAAGATAGCCCAAGTCCTTGGGGCCCTGGCACCCATGTGGGAGACCTGGATGGAGCTCCTGGATCCTGGCTTCACGTTGGCCCAGCCCTGGCTGTTGCAGCCATTTGGGGAGTGAACTAGCCAATACAAGATCTCTTTCTCTCTCTCCCTCCCTCCCTCCCTTCTTACTTCTTTCTCTCTCTCTCTCTGCTTTCAAATAAATAATTTTTTTCAAAAGAAAAGAAACTTTCCCATAAGCACATGCTATTTTTAAGGACACAGACTGTAAATCATCATAAGAAATAACTAACAGCAGTAAGTTATCAGGATTTTCTGGCCCACAGAAGCTGTGTTTATAAGGGTTGACTCTGCAAACTTATTGGACAAACTTTTTGATACAATATAAGTATTGATACCTCTACAGTACTACATGATAGGTGGGAGTACCAATTCAGTGTACCTCACAAATTGAAGGAATATATTTCAACAACTGTACTGAAACTTGATATGACATAGAAGTATTTAGCACAACTTACTTTTAAAGATTTTATTCAAAGCAGCATCCCAGATTACTGGCCTGAAGGTATCCTGATGAACCAGGCTATGGAAAGCACCATTGCCTACATGCATATGCAATAAAACAGTCAGGTGGGGGACACACAGGAGTGGAAAGGAAGCATCTAGTGACCAATCCATATTTCCTCATTTAATCACCACAAGGGTCTGTGAATTAGGTACTGTCAGCCCCCCTGATCCTCAGGGCATATGTGCCAAGATTGCAGCTGGATGTCTGAAACCTTGAATAGAACCAAAACGTATTTTCTCCTACATTTACAATGAAATTCATTTTGCATAGCAATCTAGCACAGTAAGAGATTAAAAGCAATAACATAATAAAATTGAACAATTTTAACAGTGTTTATCAGTGCAAAGAAATAAAAATTATAACAGGGTCCACTAAAGAGAGAATATGTAAAACTGAATCTGAGAAAACAAGATAAAATACAGGTGAAATGGTTAACTGAAAAATTAAGCGATGGAAAACGCTATTGAGATGTTAAGAGACAAGATGGAGAGAGTGAGAAATTCTAACGTATATTTACTAGAAGTTACAGGGAAGATAATGGAGGAAATGGAGAGAAAATAATATTTTAAGTGGTATTAGCTTCAATAAATACACACATGTCCCATTCAAAATGGTGGCCTAATATCAAATAGAATAAATGAAGACAAGTCCCTCCACTGATGCTGAATGGTGGAAGTATAGAACAGATAGGATCAAAAGAGGACTCTGAAAATTACCCGTGAGAAAAGACAAATGGCCAAACAAAAGTGATTACCAGATGGACATCATGTTCCTCAGTGGCTACAACCATAGTCTCCTCCCAGCAAAACCGTCATTTAGGAATGAAGGCAAAAATAGGGAAATCTTGAGATGCACAAAATGTAAACAACTTAACTACTCATGGGCCCTCATGAAAAAAACACTAGAAGATTAACAGGCAAAAAAGAAGAAGTAAACCTTGTGAATAAAGGAAATGAAAAGCAGTTGTGAGCAAATCAATTAAAGAAAATATGTGGGTATTTAATATTAAACAAGCAGTATGGAAGTGTTTATGATATATAGTATTGTAGGAGTTTCAACACTTGCCTCTAATTCAAGTCTTCCCCCCAAAAAAGGCAGCAAGAGTAGCAACAGTTAACAATTATAGATACTTTCCATGTTCTAGGTACTCTACTAAGAATTTTTCATTGAGTATATCATTTTTTTCTCAAAAGAATCTTGCAAGACATCTACTTGTTATTCCATTTACAGATGCCACAATTAAGGCATAGAGTGGTTATTTTTCCAAGGTCATTTAGAAAACAAAGGAAAGAAATGGATTTGTGTGACTTACGGCAAGTCAAAACCACCAGTCAGAGCTCTCTTGTTCTCTGTCAAAAGAACAAAAATTTTAAAAGATAGTTATAAATTATTGTACAACTTAAAATTAAGTTAATATAATTTCAAAATTATAAAGTAGGGATTTTCGTTCATTTGATTGCGTTCTTGCTTGCTGATTATTGACCTATCTTATTACAGAAAAGGTTTTCCAACAGCTAATAAAGGTATACAAAAATTTTAATAAGAAAGGACATGTCGTATTAAATATAAATACACACATACACACATACCTTAAGGGCAGGCATTTTGGTGCAGCAGATTAAGCTGCCACTAGGGATGCCTGAGTCCCATATCAGAGTACCTGGGATAGAGTCCTGCCTCCAGTTTCCTGCTAATGCAACTGAGAGGCAACAAGTAATGACCCAAATACTTAGGTCCCTGCAATGCATGTGGGAACTCACATGGAGTTCATGGCTCCTGGATTCACATAAGATACCTGTTGTGGGTATCTGAAGAGTGTACCAGCCAATGGAAGAGTCTCTCTTTCTTTCTCTCTATCTTTATTTCTCTAGCTCTCACTCTCTTTCTCTGCAGCTCTGCGTTTCAAATAAATAAGTGAATAAATATTGTATATATGTATAGACACCTTAGATTTAATTTCTAAATACAGACACACTTTGCAAAAGCAAGTTGTTATTAATTGAAAATAGAATTCTGCTCTGGGTATCCTCTATCACCACCCCCACTCAACACACACAAATAAAACAAATTTAAGCAGCAGGAAAAGTTCATATTGTCTTTCTTGAAAAATGGAAATTGCTAATTTCCACACTACTGTGGCATGGTTCGAGCTAATGATGTGCTAATGTGATATTAAAGTAGTAACTCCTGCAGTTTTAACGGGCAGCTGACATCACAATAGTATTGCTAAAATGTTACATTTTATTTGATTTCCATAAGTAAATGGAACCTGAGACTCATTGCATGCTAATCACTGCAGTTTAGTAGGTCCCTTATTTATTTTGGATAAGCATTTCATTCTCAAATAAAAAATTAAGTGGAAAAGGAAGACAGAATTCGATAGAGACACCAGTGGCTATCCATTTCTTTTGAATCTCATAATGAATAGAGAATTTTTAAGCCAATAGAAAATGAGAACAGATGTGGATAATGACTCAATTTGTTATTTATGAATGCAGGTTTTCTCTGAAGATTCAGGAATTATCATGAGAACTATTCGTTGTACTTCAAAAAATCAATAAATATTAATATCAGAATGCAAATGTTTTCACTATAATTTAAAACATGAAGAATACTTATCTATTATGCCTTTGGAAAATCCAGGGCACCTTGAATACTTATTAACTGTGTGTCATCAGATGATTCAGGGAGCTTCTCTGAACTACTTAAAATTCTCAAACGAAACAGTAGAAACACATTCTCCATAAGGCAGAGCCTGCTTATTGTTCTGTCTGAATTTCCCCAGTCATTGGGGCTTAGTAAAAAAGACTGGATATGGAATCAAGAAAAGATCTGGGCTCAGATATGGGTCTTGCCACTTAATAGCCAATGTGGCTTCAGGTAAACATAAGTTACTTTCCACATCCATAAAACAATAACACTGCCTGCAAAGGATTATTTAAAGATAAAATGAGAACAAAGCCTAGTGTACATTTGATGTAGAGTTATATATAATAGTATATAAATCTGATTTAGAACTGAAGACATTATACAAAAGTATTAATTAGCCTTCTTCACTTTGGAAATTCTATTTCAACCAGTATGAAGCTGATGACAGCATTCTGATGGAATCGAAGTGACAGATAAAAAATATATGATTCCTCAAATTGCTAGTTATGTCAGTTACAGTCACATAGTATCTGAGTAGCAGTTTCTGTATACATACAGCAAGCTATTACAGAATGTTGATTCAATCTTAAAATGAGTTCTGACTAATGGATTGAATGACTGATTTTATTTAGTCATATAACATTTGTGTAGTTGTTTCATAATACACAGCCCATGAACTTTTTGTATTTGTCATTTGGTTAAAATTGAATGTTTCTTATTGGCCATCAAAGCAGCATACCATTATAAGCTGAGAGAGGAGGCAAATAAGTGAATGTTGTATGGTTAATTGGCTAATTTTAGCTCTATTCTTTATGTGAAGTTTATTAAAATTGAGACACAATGTATATGGGTGCAGAAAGGCCAAATGAAAACCTTATTTGAGAATTGCTTTCATCTCTCTCTGGACTGTGATTGTCAATAATCATCTCTTGTTTTATGTTGATTCTATTTTTTTTATTAGAATAAGCATGTGGCTTTTCACTCTTTGATGTCTCATGTGTTTGTATATATTAATTTACTTCCTTATTCAAAAAGTCTGCTGCTTATACTGCAAATTGAATTTGTACATGTGCTCGTAGAAGGAAAATACTGCAAAAATATTTTCCCACCAGCATTTTCATTTTCAAGTTTCATGTTTCCATCAATTTTCTTTGTCTCATATGTCCTCTAACACAAATAATGTAGTTTTCAGTATAACTGTGACATAACTATTTTTGTCTTATTTTCTTTTTCTACATATACAAATCCATATTTCTTTTGTACAGAAACAAAGTAAGATATATATATTTAAAATATCATATGAGGCTGGTGCTGTGGCATAGCAGGTAAAGCAACTACCTGCAGTGCCAGCATCCCATATGGGCACCAGTTTGAGTCCCGGCTGCTCCACTTCCAATCCAGTTCTCTGCTATGGCCTGGGAAAGCAGTAGAAGATGGCGCAAGTCCTTGGGCCCCTGCACTCAAGTGAGAGTCCCGGAAGAAGAAGCTTCTAGCTCCTGGCTTTGGATCAGCACAGCTCCAGCAATTGTGGCCAACTGGGGAGTAAACTAGTGGATGGAAGACTCACTCTCTCTCTCTTTCTCTCTCTCTCTCTCTCTCTCTCTCTGCCTCTCCTTCTTTCTGTGTGTGACTCTGACTTTCAAATAAATAAATAAATCTTTAAAAAAAAGAATATGGGTTTGCCTTAGATTTAAAAAAAAATAATATGAAACTATTGTAGACAGACAATAAAGAAGCTATAAAAGGAAAACTAATCTGTCAGTGAAAATCAAATTAAAAAATAGAATGACAGTAATATTATACTAAACAAAGTAAGGTAAAGAGAAATAGGATGTTTCTGATATTTTTCTTATTAAAAGCTCTTTTTGAAATTTTTCAATGGTTTTTATAATATTTAAAATATAATTCTCTAATTAATCAGTCTAGCCTCAAATATTATAACACTGCTTATACTGTAAGTACTTATAACAGTATACTATAATCGCCTCCCTCTCACTATTTGTGCTATCATTGTCAGATATTTCCACATATATAGTATTCCACATACTATATATGTAGAATAAATTAGCACTATTGTTTGCTTTACACAAAATGTTATCTCTTACAGTGATTTAAAAAAATGAAGAATAATATTTTACGTTTAACTTTATTTCTACTATTACAGCACTGGTAATCTCTCTATAGAGCCAAGTTTCTATGTGATATCATTGTTCTTACATCAAAAGGGTTTCCTTTAACACTTCTTGTACTGCACTTATCCTGGAAATAACTATAAATTTTGTTTGTCAAAAAAAGTCTTTATTTTCCTTTTACTTTCAATAGTTTGCCACTTTTAGAATTCTGGATTGACTTTCTTTCATTGCACTTTAAAGAGGTCACTCCTTGTCTTCTGGCTTATATAGTTTCTGATGAGAGGTCTGTAATTCTCAGGCCTGCGCCGCAGCTCAATAGGCTAATCCTCTGCCTTGTGGCGCCGGCACACCGGGTTCTAGTCCTGGTTGGGGCGCTGGATTCTGTCCCGGTTGCCCCTCTTCCAGGCCAGCTCTCTGCTATGGCCCGGGAAGGCAGTGGAGGATGGCCCAAGTGCTTGGGCCCTGCACCCCATGGGAGACCAGGAGAAGCATCTGGCTCCTGCCATTGGATCAGCGCGGTGCACCGGCCGCAGCGCACTGGCCGCAGCAGCCATTGGAGGGTGAACCAACGGCAAAGGAAGACCTTTCTCTCTGTCTCTCTCTCTCACTGTCCACTCTGCCTGTCAAAAAATAAAAAATAAAAAAATAAATTAAAAAAAGAGAGGTCTGTAATTCTCACTTTTCAAAATTCTCCACTTCTACATTCTCTACTTTTCTTCTAAGCTTCCCATTCCACATGTGCTAAATCATTTTATATTCTCTGGAAGCTCTCATATTTTCTACTATTTGCTATTTTTTTACAATTTTTTCTTTGTTTCAACTTCATCAAATTTATCCATTCTTTCTTTGTCAATATCTAGTCTATTGATAAACCTAGCAAAAGTAATTATCAACTCTGTTATCATGACATTTCTGATTTTTTATCTATTCTTTCAGATAATGTTCATCTCCTGGTGAAAGTTATCTATTTATGTTTGATTCTACCTTTTTCACAAGAGCTTTTCAAGTAATACAGTAACTGAATTCTTTGTCTGGTATTTCCAGCATCTAACCATATCTGAGTTCTGTTGCAGTTTTGTCTCTTGAAAATGGGTGAATTTTTGGTTTGTTTGTTTTCAGTGCATTTCATAATTTTTAGTTGAAAGTTAAACAATATCTATAGGACATGAATAACAGAGATTAATATCATTTGTGCCTACAGATAGATAAGGCTCTTCTACTAGTTCTGTTTTTCTTTATTTATTGGTTAGTTTGTTTTGAGGTAGGGCATAAATGAGTCAATCTTTTCAGGAGTTGAGGGCGAGAGCTTAGATTGTGATCCTCTGACAATTACTCTCAGGGAACCAGTAGTTTCAAACTCCTTTATTACTGTCTTGTGCTTACCAGAGGATTTTTTTCTAGTGCTTCTCTTTGGAGCTCAGCTTCTGAGTGATGCTGTAGCTCAGAAGGCCTTTGTAGTTACTAAGCCATGCTACCAGATTCCTCGGTTCTCTATATTGTAGACAGCCTATCCCTGGGCTTAATTTCCCTGATACATACCCTCTCTGCTAATACCACCAACAAAATAAATATTTTATTTTTTAAAAGATTTGTTTACTTATTTGAAAGTCAGAGTTACATAGAGAGAGAGAGAAAAGCAGAGAGAGAGAGAGGGATTCCATCTGTTGGTTCACTCCCCAGATGGCCCCAATGGCCAGAGCTGGGCCAGGCTAAAGGCAGGAGGAGCCAGGAACTTCATCTATGTATCCCACAGGGCTGGCAGGGGGCCAAGCACTTGGGTCATCTTCCACTGCTTTCCCAGGCACATTAGCAGGGTACAGGATCCGAAGTGGAGTAGCAGAGCCTGGAACCTGCACCCATATAGGATGCTGGCATTTCAGGTTGTGGCTTAACCCTTTGCACCACAACAGCGGCCACAGATATAATTTATTGAAGCCTCCCTCTCCCAATAAAGAAGAAAGAGTCTAATAACCCTAATTAGGCTGCTAAAACTTAACATTAAATTTTTCTGTACTCCCTATGGGCCAAGGTAACTGGGAACTAGATTATACTATTTCTCATTTCTGAAAGACAAATCCTACTACATTCTAGTTAGGCTGGCTGAGAGAACCTCACTAGTGCCATTTATGTATTTTTATTATGTCAATGTACCTCTGTTAGGAAAGTCCACCAGAAATACAGTGTTTGTGAGACAGTAAGCGGGTTAAGCTGCCTCCTGCAGCACTGGCATCTCGTGTGGGCACTGGTTCATGTCCTAGATGATCCACTTCTAATTTGGCTCCCTGCTAATGTGCCTGGAAAAAGTAGTGGAAGGTAGCTCAAGTCCTCGGGCTCCTGTCACCCTCATGGGAGACCTGGAAGAAGCTCCTGGCTCCTGACTTTAGCCTAGCTGGGCCTTGGCCATTGTGGCCATTTAGGGAGTGAACCAATGAATGGAACAATCTCTCTCTGTATCTCCCTCTTTCTATCTCTGATTTTCAAATAAAGAAATAAAATTTTTTAAAAAGAGAATATTTCATTTAATAAACATTTACTTAAATAACATTTCATTAAATAAACATTATTTCATCAGGCTGTGGAGATGAAATAAAAAGTATCATTTCTGCCCCTAAAATATCACATTGTAATTTTGTGACGAATAATAAAAGGAAGCAGGTACATAATGAAATCAAATGAATGGCCAAAGCTAATGAAATATTTTTCAAAATTTAGAAACAAACCTCAAAATTTTCTCTAAACAAGTTTCACATATTCATTATCATAGCTTAAATAAATTTCTTTAGACAATCATTATTATTAATCGTTTCCTAAAATTTTGGAAATATTTAAAACCAGATTTACGTGATCTATAGATCACATAACCAGTTTATGAAATCTTGAATTTACCAAACTGGTTCCCCAATGTTATAAAATACATGGGAAATGTCCCAGACCAGGTTAGATACAAATTCCAGGAAGGCTGGAATAACTGCCAAGCAAAATTCTGGTGAGGATGTGGAATGATAGGAACTCTCATTCATTGACAGTCGGAATGCAAAATGATATGGTCACTTTTGAAGATATTTTATCAATTTCTTATGAAACCAAATAATCTCTTACCATACAATCCAGTAAGTAAGCTTATTGGTATTGACCCAAAAGAGTAAAACACTTACGTCCATACAAAACCTCACTATAGATATTTATAGCAGCTTTATTCATAATTGCCCAAACTTGCAAACTAATATGGCCTTTACTAGTTAAACATATGAATAAACTATAGTATATCCAGATATTGGAATATTATCCATCACTATAAAAAATAACCTATCAAGCCATGAAAAAAACGGAGGAATTTAAATGGGAATTTAAAAGGGAAATAAGCCAATATGAAAAGGTTACAAATAGTGAGATTCCAACTATAAGTGTAGCTGCAAATGCATGGAGAAAAATTGTGATAGTAAACATATCAGTGGTTGCCAGGAGTAGAGGGGCTGACATGATCAGGTGGAACCAGAGGTTTTTTAAGGCAGTGAAATTATTCTACATGACACTGTAATGGTAGACATATACATTGTTCTAATCAATTTGCCTAAACCCACAGAATGTGCGACACTTAGAGCGAACCATAATGTTAACTACCAACTTTGGGTGACAACAGGTCAATCTAAGTTAGCGGATTGTACCAAGTGTACCATTTCAATGGGTATTGCCAATGGGGGACACTGTGAGTGCAGAGGGATAGGGAATATATGGAACTCTCTGTACTTTCTGCTCAATTATTCTCTAAATCTAAAACTGTTCTAAAATATAAAGTCTATTTAACAGCGGTGAGAAGAGGAAATACAACACCTAGGTTCAAGAATCCAGATAAATTTTATGACAAACCACTTACCATAAAAATGGAAAATTAAATTTGAAAAAAATGATACTCACTTGAACAAAACCATGCATCCATGAAAATGTAAAATGTACTTGGAGAATTTTAAGTCGGTGGTAACTAGATATATTTGAGCTTCCAGGAATGTTGGAAATAAAACTGGCAAAGCAAGCAAACTGGATGAGATGTCTGGAGTCACTAATCAGATGTGTAATTCTCCAATATTAGCTAAGGAGTTCAAACTTAGATGCAATGAGAAAGCAGTAAGAATTCTGGGTGGGAGAGCGATATGGAAAAACTGTTCTTTTAAGAAAATTGGTCTAGTGGCTTTGTTTGTGACAGACTGAAGGTCAGAGAAACCAGAAACAAGGAAATGAAGTGGAGAATGATCTATTAGTAAGGTGGTCAAAATCTGAATTAGGATCCTAAGGAAAATTGGGAGACATTACAGACAAAAAATTTTCGATTGGTTGGCTGATTTGATAAGAATGATGAACGGAAAGGTGAAATCACATAAGTGTGGCTTCTTGCTGGGATTACAATAGCACAATTTTCTCTCTAGTATCTTCCTTGTTTTTCCAAGAGCTTTCTCCTTTCTGCTTTTCAACTTACTCATGCTTGAATTAGCATAAATGGTTGGAAAAGGCAAAAAACATGTATCCTCAAAATGTTTTTGAGGTAAACTATTTCTGAAAAAAGAACTTATTTGCCTGCCAAAACTCAGTTTGTATTCAAACTGTGGTTTAAACACTCTGTCCAAACATGACAGATGTTGGAATCAATCGGTTCACAAGTCTTCTTATTTTTCTCAGCTCCAATAAATAAAATCTTCCTAATTTATCTACCATCAAATACATTTGCCAATCCTTATAGTGTGTACAGACATCTAAAAATTAATTGAAAATCAGACTCTTGGACTTCAAGGGCTAAAATGAAAGGTAATGTAAACAGAAAAAAATTTTAGTGCTTCAAAAAATGCAAAAGAGTCCACCAGAAGAAAATACAATAAACTCTCCAGCCCGGCCCCCAACACACATACAATAAAGGAATTTTTCTCTAGTAGTCACCTTTTCAGTTTGTTAACTAACACCTTAACCTATGGTTCAAAATAAAATTAAAATAATTTCCATAAAAAGATCCTGTAGGACTTTTTATATAAGACCATATAAAGTACATAAGAAAACCTGATGTTTAATAACATTGAATCTAAATCAGTAATTTGAAATACTTATTAATTCACATCATCTCTAATACATTATAGATAAGGACAATACTGAATAAGTGAAATGAGTTTGAGGTTGTTTATATATTATTATGAACAATAAATATTTTATTGACACATTCTTTGGTATATGCATTAAGTACATAGCATAGTGCCTAGCACATAACAAACATTTCATAAATATTGCTTAATATTATCACATCCCTTTCACTTATTATCTAGTTATATTCATTTTTTATAAATGATCTCTCCATGATCACAACCTCTTGGGATCTTAATTTGTAATTAAAATTTAATATGTTTCTTTGTGTATTAAGATATTAACTCTTGATTATATTTATTGCAAATTCATTCCCAATGTCTTTTCTCTCTCTCTTTTTTAAAGATTTATTTATTTATTTGAAAAATAGAGTCAGAGAGATAGAGACAAACAGGGAGAAAGAGAGAGGGAGAGGGAGAGAGAGAGAGATTTTCAATCAGCTAATTCACTCCCCAAATGGCTGCTACACCACCCAGCCCCCATGTTTTGTCTTTCAAAACTTTTTAACATGATAATTTTATTTTGTATTTAATACTAACTGTATTACTTCTCTTGATCATTATTTCTTGCCATCATTTCTTTTTTTACTAGTTTTTTTGTGTGTGTGTTTGAAAGTCAGAGTTACCTAGAGAGATAAGGAGAGGCAGAGAGAAAGAGAGAGATCTTCCATCTGCTGGCTCACTCCTCAACTGGCCACAATGACCAGAGTGGGTGCCATCTGAAGCCCAGGAGTGTCTTTCGGGTCCTCTATGCGGGTGCAAGGACCCAAGGACATGGGCCATCTCCTACTGCTTTCCCAGGCCATAGCAGAGAACTGGATAGGCAGTGGAGCAGCCAGGACTTGAACCGACGCCCATATGGGATGCTGGCACTGCAGGCAGTGGCTTTGCCCACTACACTATAACGCTGGCCCCTTTACTAGTGTTTTTAAATATGTAGAAAATATTTTCTTTCTAGAAATACAATATAACATTTATTTAAGTTTTTTTCCCTTTTTTCTCTTCTATTTTGGTAATAGATGGGTATTTTACACTGAACTCTTTAGAACAGTTGGAATTATAGGGGTTTAAATGGAGAAATGGATCCCAAATTTAATGTCTTAGTAAGTATTGCTTATAATACAATCCCACATATTGATTACACCTTTCCTTCATTATTGATTTATATTGTATAGACAGTATGTCTGATGACCGTATATAATATCCAGCTACTCAAACCCTAAGCACACAGATCTAGATCCTGCCTACCATTTTCTATTCGGATAACTGCTCCCTTAGGTCCGAAAACTCGCTCAAGTTCATTGTTCCATAATGAAATTCCTTTCACTCTCCACAAGGGCTTTCATTTAATTAAGTTATGTCTTAGGTTTCTGACCTTGCCTGGGTTCTGACCAATTTGCCCAACTTTGCACCTGGTAGTACCCAAAAGTGTGCAGCAGAGGGCTAAGATGTCACCACATTTGTTATTGGCTTAGAAATCTTCGGCAGACTCAACTTTAACTTCCATGCTCTACCAGGTTGAGTCCTTTAAAACTACAGCTGTATTTGATAGCTTAATTTAATCCAGATTGTCAAAGGCCCTCAAGGTCAAAGCAAATGGTCTGCTCACCTCTCTAATTTCTAACTCTTAAATAATTCCTTATAGTCCATGTTAGATCTTCAATGTTTTAAAGAAAGCATTTTATATTTCATGTAGTAATTTTAGTTGTCTTCAGACTTTTGTTATCAGATATGGACTTGCTCTGCATTATAATTTATCTTCTCAGTTAAATGCATATGTATTCATTCCCTATTTGAACTATATTTCTTCAGTGCCAGATCATCCTAGGTATTTTGCAGTGGTTAACCCATGGTCAACACTCAAGCACTATCTGGCAATAACTATAGAGATAACAACTTCAATGTCAGCCCATCAAAAAGCTTCAAACTGCAAAAAAAAAAAAATGGCCCAGAGCACACTGATTTTAATGGTAAAGTCAGTATTTGTCTGAACGTGGTGCTCATACTCTTCCTAATATGTCACAATGCCTCTGTAGAACGAAACATCAGTGGCAAAACACAGCACAGAATTTGAAATGTCAAGGGATGACAATAGATGATCTAGAAATTAAAAAAATGAAAGGGAATAGGTTCATGGAGGAGTTGGCATTTAACACCTCAAGTCCATCAGTAAAGAGTGCAGAAGGAGTCATTTCAAGAAAAGCAATTGTAGAGCTCCCATCAAAGACGTTCTAAAGTAAATAAATGCTTTTTGTAAATGGAATTGGCTGTTTAACACCATAAATTACGTGGAGGTAAGAAACAGTTTATTCTTAAGCCACATAACATAGGATAGGCTTTATATTGACATGTGAACAATGAAACTAATACAATCTTGACTTTGTAAGACTATATGAAAAATAATCAAGTGAGAAACGTTCAGGATATTCATATAATACTTTACTAATCTAAATGATAATACTCAATATCTGAGTCCATGTCATGCCTAATGATGACTGCATAGAAAAGCACGAAGAACCAATGACAAGTTCTGATTCCTGCACAGAGCTAACATGGTAATTTCACCACTTAATGAGGAGGAGATGCTAATTGTTCAGTGCAAAATTGGCAATGACCTCTGCGATGCTTTGAAATGACTCGGTTCTCTAGATTCAGATAAAAGGTAGACAAGATATCTTATTAGTTAAGCATTTCTCTTTTTTTCAAAGCAATGCTTACTGGCATTATGCTGATTTGAGAAAACCATTCTGACTGTTAATGAAAACTTAATGGAGCTGACATAAGTAAGATGATCTCAAGCCTGCTCACTCTTTAAATTGCTTTTTTTTGTGTGTTGCCTTCTGGAAAGTTGCTGGGTCATTGAACACTGATGTCATCCTGGGTATGGAAGAAAAACTAGTGAACAACACGAAGAAGGTGAAGTTTGTCCAGAATACAGCCAGGCAGACCTTAGCGTCATATGAAAGGTGAAGAAGGAGAAACTTGTATTTCAGAACAAGGGCCAAAAAGTCAGTGATTAGAAGTGATCCAGACAGAACCAATTTTGCTACCCAACTCTATAATTTAATACAAGAAAGAGTGAAAGGAAAATAGAATGATTATAAACTTCATAGGATGATGCTATTTTCTATAGGTACTTAGAAGCAGCTGATCTACCAACAGGACATTTGAACAGATACCTGAAAAACAAGATAGGAGTTATGTAGAGCAATAGTTGGGAAATATTAAGGTAGAGGGAAAATCAAGAAAAGGCCTTGATGCAGAAATCTGTCTGGCACATTTTGGAGTCAGTAAGTGGGTCGTTTCCAAGATTTGGAGCAGTTATTTGTACAGTTATTTGTTATTTGACTTCAAAATTACAAACTCTTCAGAATCTTCAACTACTGAGATACCAGTTCAAATCAATTGTGTCTTTGTCTAAGAGAGATGGAAATGCACATACACAATGTGATGTGGAGCAGAACTCTAAGGCGCCATTTTTCATCAGCATGGGAAGTAATGTCTTCCATTCTCATTATGCCCCTGGGAATGGAGAAGCTGAAGGTAGAGATGGAAGGTGAAAGTACTCATTCTACGACCTCATTTTTCTCTTGTGTCTTGTGGTTTAAAAGCACAAAATCCAAAAACACTAAGGCACTAAAATAGTCATTGCATAGTCTAGCTCCAAAAAGTGAGATGCAATTAATCTGGAGCCCACACCAGCATCAAACAACTAGAAGGTGGTCATCAACACTAAGGCCAGTCATGTACATTCACTTCCTTTAAAAGTGACACTGAGACCTGAACATAATCTTGATAGCAGCAAGTGGCTTCTTTCACCCTAGGTGTCCTAATCATCCAAGGTTTACTTCCAGGAGAAATCTACAGGGAGGAGTAATGATCAGAAATATTTTCTTCCCTGCTGCTACCAGCATGACCTATTCTTTTTAAAGATTTATTTATTTAGTTAGTTATTTGAGAGGTAGAGTTACAGAGGCAAAGCGAGAAAGACAGAGAGAGAGACAGAGAGGGAGAGAGAGGTCTTCCATCTACTGGTTCACTCTCCAAATGGCCTCAATGTCTGGAGCTGAGTTGATCAGAAACCAGGAGCCAGGAGCTTCATCCAAGTCTCCCACATGGGTGCAGGGACTCAGGGACTTGAGCCATCTTCTACTGCTTTTCCAGGCCATAGCAGAGAGCTGGATTAACAGTGGAGCAGCCGGGACTCAAACCAGTGCCCATATGGGATGCCGGCACTGAAGACAGCGGCTTTACCTGCTACACCACAGCACCGGTCCCAGCATGATCCGTCGGAATGCTGTCCTATTCCAGCCTCAGGTGTCCTTCCAGAGGAGCACCAGTCTGAAGTAGGTCAAATAATGGCCCAGTGTGTTAAGAAGTTTAGGCGGGTGTCAATGCATAGACTCCCAAAATCATGAGCAACCAATGTGGCCTCGGGGATAAACATGAACAAGGTCAGGATTCATCAGCAAGAGAATGCAGATGTGGATGGGAATTCAAGAGGGCAGCCCTCCTTCATTCTCAGGAAAGGAACATACTGATGAAAGCCCCTTTAAAGAGCTGAGAAAGTTCTCTCCACTCTATTTCTTGACCATCAAAGAGCATCTATGGTGGGTCACATTCACTTTCAAAAATCTGCAGTTGAGCTCTGCTTTCATTAGTACAGACAGGGAAAGTTAGTTGTGTTAGCAAATATTTTAGAGGAAAAGATACTTGAGAAAGAATACAGTGAGGGACCCGTTTGTGGGAGGGTCTTGAGCATAGTCAGTGCAGCCCGCTAGCCTAGACAAAACATTAAGCAAACAGATTGTAGTTTATTGCTGAACCACAAAAGCACCAAGTTGTAACCCAAATTTAAATTTAGACAAACATGGAGATAAAGCATTGATTAATGTCCTGAAGTTCACAAAATGTTGCCTTTTACTGTCTTACACATGGAACAATGTGTTATGACTACTTCACTTCTCATAATAAAAGTATAATACAAGCTGATGCCAATTCTACATTAATATATATCCTCATCAAAAACTATAAAATTCAAAAGAAATAGAAATTTTATAACGCTTTATGTAACTTTAATGATTTTGCCAATGTAAGAAATACAGGATATATAAAGTTTTGTATTTTAACACTTTAAGTCAAAGTTGAAAATGAAAGCCTACTTCACCATGCTCGTGAGAAAATGAAATTTAAATACAACTTTATTTTAGTGCAAAAAATTTTAAATACACAGTTTTTCCATAACATGCATTTTCCATAAACTTATTTAAGACCTTCATATGTATGAATTTCAAAACTTTTTATAGCAACATACACTGACTTTTTAATGCCACTTTCCGCAAACTTTCTAAAGCACTCTCATAAATACTGAGAGCAGTCCTCAGACATAGCAATAGATACGTGTAAGTACTTCACACCTCGTTCATCAAACAAGCCCATACTTGTCAGTGCTTTTGAGTTTTAAATTGTTGACAGATAAATCCATTCATTAACCTTATAAAAATCTTGATAAGTAAATATTTTTGCAATGCCAGCCTTATTTTCCTGAGGAAACCAAGAGTTGGAGGTGGTAAATTGTTCTCCCCAAATTCTATAGGCAAGTACTAATGGCAGCACAAAGATTCACACAAAAAAACCTTTGATTCCCAAATTCTTTCAAACTTTTTCTCTCTACCCTTTTCAGCAAAAACACAAGTATAATTTGACCCTAATAAAACCAATAAGTAAAGCCTCTTTCCATATGCAAGGCATATTTCTTGGTTATAAATACTGAATATGCTTGTTTTATTTATGAGCAAAAGCGAGGGGTGGGGCGAGAAATAGCCCACAGGGAAGAGTTGACTCATTTCATCCCACATGCCTTTATCTGAACACTCCTTGCTTTTAGCCATTTTTGTATCTTAGAGTTACCTTTGGCAAACTCCAAAGCTGTTTGCATTTTCTCAAATCCATACACTGGTAGTTTTCAATATTTAAGAGTTTTTGTTAATATC
Source organism: Lepus europaeus (assembly GCF_033115175.1). Taxonomy (NCBI): domain Eukaryota; kingdom Metazoa; phylum Chordata; class Mammalia; order Lagomorpha; family Leporidae; genus Lepus; species Lepus europaeus. The sequence goes on along the minus strand of NC_084836.1, from coordinate 28,805,737 downwards.
AATTCTAATATATATTTATGGTATAAACTGGCTTACCCAAGCAAAGACAACTATACAGTCTTATTTATCTATGCAAATAATAAATAATAAAATCACAGTTTTTATTAAATTGAAATATATTATTTTTAAAGTACATCATATGCATAGACAAGGAGTCAGCTTCCTGCTAGTATATGTAGTAAGTTAAAACAGAATGCCAATCTTGCCAGATGGCAAAATTTCAATGACAAACCTACTCCAACCAACAAGTTGTTGACATTTAAAGTCCTATGTTATATTCTTAGGGTATGATCAGAACCAATGAAAGGGAATACAGAGATTGATTAGCAATATCTGTCTTGGTTTCAGAAGTGGGAATGGCACCTACTCCTCATCCTGAAGTTATTATATCTTGCCGGACTAAAAAATAAAATATTAAAATGTCTTTCATTAAAAGTCAAATTCATAATTTACATGTCAGCCTATAAAGAGAATCATATACTTATTTCTAACTCTCTGAGTTGAACTTCTGGATGGTCTCTGAGTGATGGTTTTAATCAATGGCACATTGGGTAATTTTAGAGCCTGAAACAGCTCCAATTCAGCATGTGACTGGCTTCAGTGTTTCAGGATGTGAGCAGTAAAGCAGAGATGCTGGGAAGGGAAAAGATTATATGTCAAGGTTGATCGGAGTGTAGAAGTGGCTTAAGTATTGGCAACATCTGGCATGATGCTACCACATCAAAGATTACCACATCTGGCCAGAACACATGCTCTGTGGCACTCCTCCACTCCCACTTCCATTCCTGCCATCTGTCCTTGAGCTCTCTCTCCAATTTGTATGTGGGTCTGTTTGAAGACTAAAGGGCTCAGCATGAAGATCATACATTGATATTGAAATGCAAATAGTTTAATTAAATGAAAATTGCAAATAACTCTTATTTTTCCCCAACTGTCATTTCATTTGGCCCATTCAGTTTTGATTTACTTTCTGAAACTGCCTGTGTTGGTAGTGTCAGCATTTAGTTTTCTTATTGGTTTGGGCAGAAAGTTGGTGATTTGCTTGTACTATCCCAACACCTAGAAGACAAACAATAACATATAAGCTGAATGAATATCTAAGGCCTCCTTTTCCTTCCATTTGTTAAGAACCTACAAGAGCACACAAGTATGATCCTGAAGGCTACAAAATCAAAGCATTGGCTACCAAGTCAAAGCAAATGGATCATTCAAGAGCAAGGGTCAAGGTTTTGGGGAGTTCTCAACAAGGTACCCCATGTTTTATGGTACAAAACCTGCTACCATTTAGTCAGATTTGTGTCCATATGTCCCCTCTCCAGAGCAGCCTTTCATGATCCCACCAGTTAAGAAGTCACTGTGGTCTTCTATCTTCTTCCTCTGCACTTTTCTTCCCTGTACTTACGGCTTCCTGGGACTATGTTACACTTGTTTATTGTTAGCCTTCCCCAGTAGAATATGAACTCCATGAAGGCAGAGATTGTATGAGTCTTATTCCTTGTTGTGTTCCTAAGGCTGAAAGTGGTTGCATGGATATAGAAAGCACTCGATGAATGGCTGCATGAGCTTCACAGTGGTAAAAACATGGGTTCTGAAGTCAGCCATCTGAGTTTGAATGTTGTTTACATAGATTACCTTGGGAGAGATATTAACTTTCATTAAGCTTCAGTTTTCTCTTCTATTATATGGAGATAATAACAATTGATTCATAAATTGGTTGTATCTGATGCATAACTAACACTCAGTAAGTACCAGGTGTTATTATTGCAACAAAGTCATAGCACAAAACAGAGGCAGATAGAGCTCAATCTGCATCTTAACATGACAAAAAGGCACAACCTGCAGAGGAGACATTGTATACAAAGCCTGAACCTGTGGTAGCAAAACAGAATGCCGAATCATCCAAGACCATCCCAGACCAACATAAAAATCACAAAAAGAAGATTCTATGTTCTTTCTTCCTCAATAGGACCCAGCAATATTTAACAGATTTGGAAGCTCTAGTATCCTTTCTGTAGCTAAACAGTATATCTATTTTTTAAATATTTTTATTACATTTTCCCAGCAACATTTTTATGTCCTCTCATGTGGCTTCTTTTTTTGAGATTATGTATTTTCAATTTACATTATAGTCAAAGGCTTAATGGCTTCTCTAAATAAAGAGTTCAACAAATAAGTAAAAAGATCATAGTTCTAAAAGATGGGCTCTCAGTAATACACCTGCTTTTAAAGGGTAGTAAAAGAAAAGGCATCTGGGCCTGTGTCACTGGTCACAGGTCCTCTAAGTCGACTTGCACATTCCACCCCATGCACCACACATTTGAGAGACATGTATTAGAAACATATCAAAAAAGTTAAACGAACTCCCTCTTGCCAGCTTTATTCTGCTTGTGCTCTGAACTGCATCCGCTGACTGCACTCTCCTCATGTCAATCTCAGTCTCTGCCTCTTGCTGCTCTAACCATGCAGCCTTCTAGCCACTCCTGGGATTTGGGCTTCCACTATTTTAAGAGGACCTTTACTTAGTTCCTTGGCTCCCAGAATCCCTCACTATCTTAGGCAGAAGAAGCATCTTGCTGGAGTCACAGGCCTCAGACTCCAGGCCTATGTTAGTCAGACTTTCTTTACTACAATGTAATGCCTGAGACAGATTAATTTATAAAGGAAAGAGGTTTATTTTGTCTGGAGGTATAAGGTGCCTCACTTGGTGATGGCCTTCTTGCTGGCAGAGTCCTGTAGCAGTGACAAGGAAAATGGGCATCTGTTTGGATCCTCTCTCTTGGTCTCCCTATAAAGCCACAAAGACCCAATCAAGAGGGCTCTACTCTAACATCCTAATCCAACGTCATCATTTCCCAAATGCTCTACTTGTGAACATTATAACTGGATTAAATGTTCACCCTCTTAGTACCACTAACATAAACTAAACTATGTGAGTTTTAAAGCCAAAGAATATTCAAACCATGGCAAGATTTAATCTCTATCCACACAGGCTACACCAAACAACTAGCGCTATTATCCTTCAATCCCACCTTCAATGAAGAGTACAGTCAGGAAACATGGCTCTATTCCAGTTGTAGCTATATAATTTATTCCAAGACTTACACTGGCTTTCTGTACTTAAGAGCTACCAAACAGGCAACCTAAGAGAGATCAGGACATACAAATCAACCCCTCTTCCTTCAGCCATGGAGTGCAGTAGACAATGAGGCCAATGACAATGCTTAAATAAAGTCCCATTGGGCAAGCAGGATATGTAGCACACAAAGGCCCATGCAGCAGTTGCTATCGGGACACTTTGACATGGAGTCCGAGGGCCCTGGTAGGTTAGAGCAGCCTCAGTTGAGGGGAATCCAGGACTCACTGCTGCTTCGATAGCCGGTCAGATAGGCTGGAGAAACAGAAAAGGGCATCACTTGGTAGCACAGCTCCAGCTTCCTGATGACTAGAAGAAGCATCTCAGGGCACCAGTTGGAGGAACCAAATTTCTAAGGAAAGGACTCCCACTCAGGACTGACACTTCTTTGTAGGACTAGAAATGCAGGTGACACATAGAAGCAATGTGCTTTATTCTTCTATGCCAGCTCTTTCTTTTGGTGTGCAATTTCTCAGTAACCATTTTTTTTAATATTTATTGTATATTTATTTGGAAGTTAGAGTTACACAAAGAGAGGAGAGGCAGAGAGAGAGAGAGAGAGAGAGAGAGAGAGATCTCCCACCTGCTGGTTCACTCCCCAGTTGGCCACAATGGCCAGAGCTGTGCTGATCTGAAACTAGGAGCCAGGAGCTTTCTCTGGGTCTCCCACACAGGTGCAGGTGCCCAAGGACTTGGGCCATTTTCTACTGCTTTCCCAGTCCATAGCAGAGAGCTGGATCAGAAGTGGAGCAGCCAGGGAATATGGGATGCCGGCTCTGCAGGCAGCAGCTTTACCTGCTGTGCCACAGCTCCAGCCCCACAGTAACCATTTCTTATCTATAAAATAGACTCAAAATAGTTTCCATCTTACTGCATTTTGGAAGGTTTAAATTATATTCAAGTAAAAAGCCTAAAGCAATGTTTGGAATGTGTCAGCACTCAATAAATTGGCTTGTAAGCAATTATAATTAAGATTCAAGAGTTGGCCTTTGGCACAGAAGCTAAGTTGCTGCTTGGGAACTCATGTTCCATATAGGAATGACTGGTTCAAGTCCCCACGACTCAACTCTCAATTCAGGTTCTGGCTAATGTACCCTGGGAGGCAGCAGTTGATGCCTCAAGTACTTGTGTCCTTGCCACCCACATGAGAGATTCAGATTGAATTCCAGTCTCCTAACTTCTGCCTGGCCCAGCCCTTATGGATATTTGGTGAGTGAACCAGTGATAGAAGATCACTCTCCATCTAAATCTCTCTTCCCTTCTCTCTCTCCCTGTGTCCCTTTCAAATAAAATGAATGAATGAGAATTTAAAGTTTTTAAAGAAGATTCAGTTAGCCATGACTTTTTGCTAGCCACTCTTTCAAATGCTATATATGAATGGCTTCATTAAACTCTAAAAGCATGAAGCCTATACTATTATCACCTCCATTATGCAGACAGAGAAGCTGAGGCACATGGAGTTAAAGCAACTTGTCCCAGAACTCAGTGTTTGCAAAAAACAAACTGGAATGTAAGCCCAGACAACCTAACCTGAGCTCTAAGCATTCTGTTTAACTCCACTGCCTCTCTACACAGAGATTATACTACTGTACTCTGTGAGTTAAGCTATGAAATCACCTCAGAGATATGCAAGATCTGTCCACAGAGACAATAGTCATCTGGCCAGAGTAGGCCTTCCCTATAAACTCTTTGGAATTATTAACGGGATGACCTTAGAACGGTAGTTGGTAAACTATGGGACAAAGAAAAATAAAAGAACCAGAGAAAAGGACTAATTAGGATAATGGGCCTTTGGTTACCAGGAAAAAACACAAAGACAGTCTTGGCTGTAAACCTGGAGTGAAATAAGGGGTCCCCAGTTATCTTAGTTGAGGTATATTTCTTAAGACCTACCAATTTCCTTTGCTCAGATTGTGTGGTTTCCAATTAAATGTCCTACAGGGAAGTTCTGAAGAGTTAAGTATTTTGGCAATTCCAAAAAGTGGGAGTTTGGCTTAAACCAGTATTTGCTGTGTTTACTTAGTATACTCTTCTAAAAATCTACTCTCAGATAATATTAAATCAGGTCTTCAAAGCACAGGACAAGATATATGTAATAATAGAGAGAGTCCAGTAAACTATATGCTACTTCATAAGGGATCTTATAGTCAGCTGGTCAGCCTTTCCTGCTAAATTGCATTTGCCTCCATATACCATTTTGCAATTTCAATATGGTGGCTCAAGATAGGGCAAAGCCACCACAAGATTATTAATGCTGAATCCTGATGTTAGACCAGAGCATTGTAAACCCTTAAAATGATCAATGCTAAAATCAAGGTGGTGAAAATAACCCTACACATGGATATTTGTTACTCCCAACATTAGCCATTGAGAAAATAGAGAAGCGAAATTAAAAATAAAGTAGCTTTTACTCCCAACCTGTGTGTACTGATGGTCCTCTTCCCCACTTCATGCTGTATAATTGTTCAAACCTGGTAAATACCACTCTTAGGATCATTGGTTACTATCCTTACTCTGTCTTTTATGACCTTGTCTAAATATGATCAGAGTCGGCAAACTTGGAAGGCTTCCATAGCCTTGGCAACTCATGACGAGAGCCTAGGGTGGTTACTGGCGCCATAAACTGGAGTGTCAATTTGTTGGGTCAACAACAGGAGCCACTGTGCGCTTGCTCCTCATGTGGGATCTCTGTCCTTAATGTACTGTACATTTTGATTTAATGCTATAACTAGTACTCAAACAGTATGTTTCACTTTGTGTTTCTATGTGGGTGCAAACTGTTGAAATCTTTATACTAAATTGATCTTCTGTATATAAAGAGAATTGAAAATGAATCTTGATGTGAATGGAAAGGGAGAGGGAGCGGGAGAGGGGAGGGTTGCGGGTGGGAGGGAAGTTATGGGAGGGGGAAGCCATTGTAATCCATAAGCTGTACTTTGGAAATTTATATTCATTAAATAAAAGTTAAAAAAAAAACATGAAAAAAAATAAATAAAGTAGAACCTGGTCCCTACTAACTGGGAGATTTTAGACAAGTCATTTAACTGTCCTGAGCCTAAATTTTGTCATATAAAACATTGTAGATTTGTTGCTTTACTCACCAAGGGGATCTCTCTAAGGATCAAAATCCTCGAAATTCTTTTATAAACTGTGTGTAACTATAAAAACCTAAGAATTGTTAATGTGAGTCTTGAGTATAGTTATGGCTATCATTTATGCAGCACTTACCACATGCCAGGTGATGTTCCAAGCATATGTTGTATATTAACACATTGTTATACCCACAATAATCCCATGGTATATGCTGTGATGTATCACCTGAATACTGACTACAGGACCAAGACCCTCATTTCCCCAGTACTCAGGACAATATGGCAATTGACTACTAAGAATTGAGCTTCCCTCCGGAAACTACTTTTATCCAAAGGGAACTGCCACACCCAAGGTCGTGATCTCTTGCTGGGGGTATCCCACTTCCAATGGTGAGCTATGGGTGAGAGGAGACAAAGGCTTGGTCACCCTACCTTAATATGAAACCACTCTTTGAACAGCCATCCAGCTCCAGAGCTCACTAGGGATGGGCTGAAGGCTCTAGCACACCTGCATCACAGCCAAACTTCTCCCTCTGCCCCAGTCTGCTCCCTTGCAGTGCTGTTCCTAAGATCATTTCCCAGTGAACCACCTGTACCCAAAAGCCTGTCTCAGAACCTTTTTGGAGAAGCACTGAACTTGAAACAGACACTATAGAGCATTATTATTATCCTCATTTTCAAGAGGTGACATAAACTGCTCAAGTCCATATAGCTAGTAAATAGCAGAGTCAAGATTTGAAAACGGGCATCTAGACAATCGTTTTACTGTAGCATGAGGCAAGATATTTTCTCTGAGTGAATGGACTGTTTGTGTCAGACATGCAGTTGGATTCATGGTTGGACTAGAAGAATCTGAATGTTGTTGCTATCACAACTTCAAAGGAGAGGAAGAGCTATTCTGAAAAAAAAAAATACCAAGACAAATTTGAGTCTCAGTATTTGGGGAATAACCAGGGACAGAAAAGATGAAAAGGAGAGAGAATGGAGGAAGAAGCAGGTCAATTTAATTGGGGGAAATAGGAAATACTCTAGCTTGTGTGATGTGACTCTTTTCTGTGATATGCCTCCTCAGATAGCATCAGTGAGGTCTACCAAAATCGGGAAATGTCTTTTGTTGTAATCCTTTATTGGGGCTACCATAGCAAACTGAATGGCTTAAATAACAGAAAAAGTATTGCCATAGATCTGGAGACTTGAAATTCAAGAGTGAGGCAGGGCTGGTATCTTCTGAAGGTGGTGGGAGAAGAATCTATTCCAATCCTTTATTCTAGCTTCCAGTGACTTGCTGACAGTCTTTTGCGTTTCTTGGTGTGTGATAACATATCTCATCTCTGTATTCATCTTCGTGTAGCATTTTCTTCATGTCTGCTTTTATACTCGAATTTTCCCTTCTTATTAGAAGAACAGTAATACCAGATTAGGGATCCACCCATTCCAGCACAAGCTCATCTTAACTATTTACATCTGAAATTGCTCTATTTCCAAATAAGGACACATTCTGATGTCCTAGGGGTGAGGATTTGACCATATGAAGTTTTAAAGTATACAATTCTTGTTTGTGTGATCTCTTTGACTCTTAGACCTATCAGAGCTATCAATTGTGAGCTGAAATTGATCACTTGGACTAGTGCGATGGCATTGGTACATGCCATCTTGATGGAATTGTGTTGGAATCCCCTGCACATTTCTAACTCCACCATTTGTGGCCAGTCCGATTGAGCATGTTCCAAATTGTTCATCTCCTCTCTCTCTTTTTCCACTCTTAGATTTAACAGGGATCACTTTTCAGTTAAAATTTAAACACCTGAGAATAATTGTGTGTTAATTACTGAGTTCAACCAATAGTACTAGAACAACAACAACAACAACAAATACTAAAAAGGATAAAGTATTACATTGTACATCTAAAGTCAGGACAGGAGCTGATCAGTTCATTGTTGCTTATAGTGTCCATTTCACTTAACAGGTATTTTTATACTTTGCGTTTCTGTGTGGGCGCAGACTGATGAGGTCTTTGCTAATTATATACTGAAGTGATCTTCTGTATATAAAGAGAATTGGAAATGAAAAAAAAAAAAAACCTGGTGTTAAAATGGAAATGGCATAGAAAATTAATTATTTTGAAAAAAAAAATTATGTAGGATCTCTGTCTTTAATGTGCTGTACATTGCTATTTAATGCTATAATTAGTAATCCAATGGTAGTTTTTTCACTTGATGTTGCTATATGGGCAAAATGTTGAAACCTTTACCTAATATATACTAAATTGATCTTCTGTATACAAAAAAAAAAATAAAAAAATAAAGTATACAATTCAATTCATAACTAATGTGGTTTGGATTTCTTGTGAAAACCTGTGGTAGAGCTGAGTTTTATACTTGGATTGGAATAAAAACAGAGACCACTTACCTACCATGATACGTGTATAACAGGACTATGAGAAGAAAGTGTGGACTGGACTAGAGATTTCTCAAATTATGGAATTAGGGTTAGTGGCAACCTACACAGGTCTCAGGGATGGAAGATAACTAATATCTAGATGTCAGTGTCTTCAAAGGAAGTAAAGGTGAGGGCTACTATTCCTTGCTTCCTCTTGATTATCATAAACTTTTAAAGATCTTATGATTTTTTGTAACTCTATCTCCCCAAAAAGATTACCTTCTCCTGTAAATCTTCAGGCCCAGTATGAGAGAATATTTCTTCCATTTATTTTAAAGTGCTTTAGTATATGTAGTGCATAGGGAAACATCCTACAGGAGATTGTTTCCTAGAGGATTTCTACAAAGGAGTTCACAATACCTAAACTGCTTGTGAACAATTTTTGATGATGTCTGTTATGGCTACACTGATCCATATAATTTTTCCTGATCTGACTTAAAGAAAGTCGGGAAGTACAAGAAATAGAGTAGTATATAATAGGGACATTTCCCTCTCCAATGGCATTAGCTAAAATTCCAGCTCTATTATTTACTAGGTTGTATGACTTTAGTCAACTTATTTCACCCTTCTGTGGCTCAGTTCCCTTTTCTGTAACAGGAGGATAATAATAGACCCCATCTGAACAGAAATTTATTGGAATTAAATGAATTCAACCAAGTAAAACTCTGAATGTTGGTTCTCAGGTACTAAGGTCTCAATAAATGTCAGCAATTATTGCCACAATAGCAACCATCTTTCCCCTAACAAACATAATGCAACTAATACGGTTATAAGATATAGTTAAAGGGACTGGCATTGTGGCATAGCAGGTAAAGCTGCTGCCAGCAGTGCTGGCATCCCATATGGGCACCAGTTTGAGTCCTGGCTGCTCCACTTCTGATCCAGCTCCCTACTAATGGTCTGGGAAAGCAGCAGAAGGTGGCCCAAGTGCAGGAGACTCAGAAGTAGCTCCTGGCTCCTGGCTTTGGTCTGGCCTTGCCCTGGACATTGCAATCATTTGGGGAGTGAACCAGCAAATGGAAGATTCTCTCTCTCTCCCTCTCTCCCTCCCCCGCTCCATGCCTTTCAAATAAATAAAAATAAATATTTTTAAAAAGATATAGTCAAAATAAGTACAGCATTTAAATTAAGTAGATCAGAGGAAGTGCTTGCAAGATCCATTCTAATCAGTGAATGAAGATTAAATCATTGATCAGGAGCCAAATATTCACCAGATATTTAAACCATTGCACGTATTTCAGAAAGAAATTTCCTAAATCTACTATCTATATTGTCAGCTGAGGCATCTGTATATTCACTGATAAGAATTCTAACTCTGATTATAACAATTTCATTATATGTTTGGTCCATTATTTGATTATCATCAAATAGACTCCAATGGTTTAAGAATATAAAATATCAGTCAGGTGCAACCTCAAAGTAAACACTATATTTTTATCATTTTAAAATCTTTATCTTGAGGATAAAAATAATGACACTCTCATAGGTCACAGCTACTATGAAAATAATTGGAAGACTGGTGCTATGGCACAGCAGGTTAAAGCCTCTGGCTGCAGTTCTGTCATCCCGTATGAGCGCTGGTTCAAGTCCCAACTGCTCTGCTTCCAATCCAGCTCTCTGTTGTGGCCTGGGAAAGCATTACAAGATGACACAAGTCCTTGGGCCCTTTACCCGCGTGGGAGACCTAGAAGAAGCCCTAGTTTCCTGGGTTCAGAATGCCCAGCTCCAGCCATTGAAGCCCTTTGGGGAGCAAACCAGCAGATGGAAGACCTCTCTCTCTCTCTCTCTCTTTCCCTCCATCCCTCCCTCTCTCTCTGCCTCTCCGTAACTCTGCCTTTCAAATAAATAAATAAATCTTTAAAAAAAAGAGAAAGAAAATAATTGGGACAAATAACAATATTATAATATTGGTTGAGTTTCTACTAATATTAAATCCAAGTATCTGATTTGATAACCAAGTTTGATTCTTAAAGAAAACTATCATCATAGGGATCCTATCTTAGCAAAACCTATCTGAAATCTTGGCTTTTAAGATTCCACCATTAAGAGGCCAGTGTTGCAGTGCAGTGGGTTAAGCTGCCGCCTTCAATGTCAACATTCCATATGAGTGTTGGTTCAAGTCTCAGCTACTCCACTTCCAACCCAGCTCCCAGATAATGTGCCTTGGAAAGCAGCAGAAGATGACCCAAGTGTTTGGGTTCCTGCCCTCCACATGAAAGACAAGATGGCATTCCAGGCTCCTGGCATTGGCATAGCCCGGCCTAGCTGTGGCTACCATTTGAGGGGTGAATCAGCAGATGGAAGATCTATTTGTCTTTCTCTCCCCTCTGCCTCTGTAACTCTGTCTTTCAAATAAATAAATAAATCTTTTAAAGAACATTCCACCATTGAGAAGAAAGCAGAGGTTCCTTACTTTTAAAAATGAGAAAACAAAAATACATTTTTCAGAACACTACTGAAGAATCAAAAAGGTAATTTAAATAAAAAAATCTAAAATTGTAAAATGTATATAGCAGCTGTTATACTTACAAAGGGAGTTGTGAACTTTTCAATAAATATTAGATATTACTATGAGAATTTTAAAATAAAATAAGTATCATGTTTGAAAGAAGTGACATTTTTATGCCACTTAATATTTTATGGGGCATTGTAATATTTATTATATCTGTTCATTCTCATGATCATCTTTGAAGGAAGGAAGGCCATTATGGTTGTATCTCTTGACCAAGAATAAGACTGAAGCACAGATAACATACATACATGGTGAAACCAGGATTAGAACATTCATTCTCTTTTCTGATCTCAGACCCTGGCTGTCTTTCATATTTGTTTTGGAAAAGGAATACACATATATTCTCTAAACTTAGCAATCCCTCCCTTCATTGTGCACATCTTTCTGTTATCATTAAAATAAAAACAATATGAGTGGACAATTCCTCCTGGTATAAATTACAAGCATCTTGAAGACCAGGAAGAAGTAATAGAACATGTGCCACTCCCACAGTTTCTTGCTTTCAATCTTCCAGGGAGAATGAAAACTAGAACTGTTTATCTGAGTTAAAATTCTGTGCACAGAAAGATACCATATCATTTAGTCATGCCACAGAACAGAACACCCCCACAACCAAGTTGCTTTACCAAGCACTTATCATTACTCAAAGTGTGTATGCAAGTTGGACAGTTGTGATCTCAGACGAGTTTGCTTATGCATCTGCGAACAACTGTGTATTGGGTAAGCATTTCCATTGTTTTCAGTTGGACTTTCACACATAACTGTGGGATGACTAGCTATAGACTGATTTACACTGGCTTCAGGTAGAACAAATGGTTGCTTCTTGTGATTCTTTATCCTCCAGGAGGTGAACCTGGGCTTGTTGCTGTTCAGTGGCAGGAGTTGAGGGAAGAAATAAAAGTAGGCAACTCCCCTTGAAGACTCAACTTAGACCTGGTCTGTTGTTCCTTCCACAGCATTTTGTTGATCAAAGCAAGTCATAAGACCAACAAACTATGAAGTTATGATAAACTGCAAAGGAAATGGATGGATACAGGCAGAGTTGGAGACTTGGGGCCATCATTGTAAGTGTTAGAACTGAAGCCATTAACATATCATCATATAGAGGAGGGAAACCTAGCATATTAACACACATACTATACATTTGCAGAAATTGGTTGGTTGTTACCTTGCAGCATGTTAATCAGGCAAGGGATTTAGTAATAAATTCTAATAATTTTCTCATCTTTTTAGTCCCAGCACTTAGCATTGAATCAGCAAATTGTTTGTATTCCACATGCACAAAAAATTAATAATGATAAAATAAATGATGATGGGAAAATGACTGTGCTAGAAATTGGAAATTAGCTGAAGCACAATTTAGTTATGGCCAATTACCAGTGCAACTTTTGAAGGGAGGGATCCAGCTTCCCTGGGATTTCAAGAGACAGAGTTAGAATGGGCATGCTCTAACTTTTTTATTTCTCTAATTTTAAAACATTAAAGCTGTAAGAACTCTTAAGGGCAGTGTTGTGGTGTAGTAGGTAAGGCTGCCATCTGCAATGCCAGCATCCCATGTGGGAGCCTGTTTGTGTCCCAGCTGCTCCGCTTCTGATCCAGTTCGCTGCTAATGGCCTGGGAAAAGCAGTGAAGTATGGCCCAAGTAGTTGGGTCCCTGCCACCCACATGGGAGACTTGGATGAAGCTTCTGGCTCCTGGCTTCTGCCTGGCCTTGCCCTGGCCATTGCAGCCAACTGAGGAATTCAGTAACAGATGGAAGAGCTCTCTCTACCCCTATCTCTTCATCTCTCTGTAACTCTAGCTTTCAAATAAATAAATACTTTTTAAAAACTGTAAGAACTCTAGAAATTAGTTATATGCAACCCATTCATCATATAAGTAAATAAGTGGGGAAACTGACGCTTGAAAAGCTAATCACCTCTTTCAGACACAGATGATTAATGTTAGAGACTAGTGCTCAGAGCTTGTGACCCCTAGACCATGCTTCTATATGTCACTGTAGCACATTGCTCCTAGAGTATACTCCACTGTCCAGCAGCATCAATATCTTCTAGGAACTAGAGAGAAATGCCAAATCTCAGACCCTATCCCAGGCCTGGTACATAAGAATCTGGATTTTTAGCAATATCACCAGCTAGTTCATATGGATTAAAGTTGAAGAAGCTCTAGGCTTCCTACTAAATATTTAAAATCTAAAACTGGTTTGTTTAGATAGTTTGTTTTCTTTGGATAATTTAAACTGAGACCCTTATGCACCTATAGCTAATGCATTCAATGAATAGTTTCTGAGTACTTGAGTAGGAGGCACTGTAGAAATATAAAGAATGGGGCCTTGCTCTTCTGGGGCACACAGGCCACATGGGAATCAAAGCCCCTTTCCCTGTTCCCACATCCTCCTCTCTCCCTCTGTGCCGTCTGTTTGCCCCTCCCTTTCCCAACCTCCATCACTACCCATCTTAATGGTTCTGTGACTAGGATCTTATTGCTGAAGTTGTTGATTTAAGAGTGAAGTATTTCACTCATTTGAAATTCCAATTTCAGAATAGTGATTTCAAATGTTAGAAAAAATCTGATTTGGCTCACTTCCAAGCAGCTTATATTATAATATCAGCATGACCCTAAAACTGTATAAAGAATAAAGCACTCAAAACACTTTGGGGGAATTCCATATGAATACAGTACAGGTTAATTATGCACTTGAGTTTTCTTCTTTTCCAAATGCATTATTTTCACTAAAAAGATAAGAGGTTGGGAAGCTGAGATGCTGGAACAAAAATACAAAGAGATTGTATTTTTATTCAAATATTTAGGCCTAGAACATCCATATCAATAATGAGGCATTTTTTTTCATTAAGGAGAATAGGAAATTTTTTCAAAATGAACAGATCAATTTCATTCAAAAATTTAGTATGAAGGAGAATCTTAAACAGAAATCCAGTAAATTGATTATTTTCTGATGAGTAATGCAGGATGAAACCTTTGCATTAAGCAACTGGATCACAAGTCATGGTTACATGATGCTTCCTAATCCCTCTGAGGCTCCTATGCCTGGCATTTCAAATTCCAGTGTTTGAAAGTATTACACCTTTTTTCTTCACACTCCCTCATAGTTCTGAAAAGCTCTGAGCTCATTTCATTCTTCTTTCCTGCCCTTGTATTCTCCCTCTTCAAAGATAGTCCACGATGATTCCACTTTTCAAAATCAAGACTGCTTGAACTTTAGCTGAGAGTAATGAAATTTCAATCTTTTGCACAATGGCAACGACATCCCTTTTCTACTCTCTTGGTATTGTCAGAATAGCAATTGCCCAGCATGAACAATAGAACTACTTTTCAGGTCTAAGGGATTGGCTGTTGCTGAACAGCAGTGCATAGAAATAATCTTTGGCAATCCCATGGGTGACATTTCTCATTCCTTATCACCCATGCTGCACACAGCCGGAACTTGATAAGACACCCAGAAAGAAGATAATGGCTGCTATCAAGCTGTCTAGGTAGAAATAATAATAACAATCTGTTTATGGAAACGCAGCTGTCCTATTGTTCTGGATTTCATGAAATCCCAGAGTCAGATCCTCTCTCCCATGCCAGCCCCGACCCAGTTCCTTATGCCAAGCCAATCACTTTGGGGCTTGAATGATGCACATTTTTGTTTCATGATCTTTTGATACAATAGACAAGGATGCATGGAAATATCCTGTAATCACATTCAGTCACAGGATTCACTGAAAAGACTAGAGAAGGAGCATTTCATAAGAAGATTTGGAGGCTGGGAGGACTTTGTAATGAATACAGGAAAGCCCAGCATTTATTTTTAAAACATGCATAAAATCCAGAATTACTGCAAATGAATGGTACAGTAATTTCAGCCTGAAAAATCTTAACCTCCAAAATTTCAGATATGTCTCAATTTCTCAGAGTAAATCCCCAAAGAAGTGTGATACCGTGGTTGCCAGCAATCTATGGTCCCTGTTTTCCAGTTGTCCTGAGTTGAATGGCCATAGTCTTAGCAGCATCCCAACAGTAACACTGTTCTCTTTTGCTTTCAGACCTCCCTTCACTGACTAAGCGGTCACTGTATTTAGCAGTGTCAGGAGAGAGCATCCCTTTCATCTCTGTCATCTTCACAGAGGAACAATTGGGGATGCAACTTTTGGAAAGAACTAGTACAAACAATTGAGATGGGTATAAACAATTGAAGAGAACCAAACAAATCAGTTCCTTTTTCCCTCTACATAATGCTAAACCATGGCCAAAACTTGCATTTTCACTTACAGAGAAGGACACCTCATCCCTGAAATGGTTATCTGTAAGGGCTCACCAATGCAGTGGGCAGGGGATGGGAGTAGACTCTCTCTTTCCTGCAGCCTCCCTGGAAGTCATCATCACTTCCTTTGTGCCCCTTTTAGTGAGGCATGGCAGTGGCCAAAGAAAATAAAAAGGAAAAAGGTACGTGCATGGTAAATGACAAAACAACCTTGAATAATGTCCCACTGACTATTTCCTCCATCTCTGTCAGCCAGATGTCTCTCTGTCTCTCAGTGCACAACAAAGGCACAACTGGATGAAAGGTTTTCCACACTCTCTTTCCCCACCCCTCACCTCCTCTTTCTCTCTGCTGAATGAATGTTCCAGTCTGTGGAAGCATAGCCCAGGTGCTGAGGCCTTCCTCTATCTTCCATCACCCAGCAAAATTAGTTAATTGTGCTATTTTGTACATCTATATATTACAGCCTTTTTCATTCTGCATCATATGCCTTTCTCACCAACCAGAATGTGAATTCCAAGAAGGGAGGAACATGTCTTTTTATTTTTTATTCATCTTTGGGAAGGCGATTTATGAAAGTCAGTAAGGAAATGAGTTTTGTGTCAGACATATCTGGACATGAATCGTAGCTCTGACATTAACTGTGTGCCCTTGAATTTTCTGGCACTCCACTTACTAACATATAAAATTGGAACTAATCCATAAAGTTTTACAAGGATTAAAGTAGGTACATGTAAATTATTTAGCATAATGCAAAAAGCTCTGAATATATAAAATTATGATTATAATTAACTTGGTTTCCCCAGACAGCCATGGTAGAATGTCTCTAAATATACAGTAAAGAGTAAGGTGAATGCAGAAATGAAATGTGCTGATATTCATGCAGTATAGGTACTGTATGTGCATCTAATGACAATCTAATACACACACGATCATCTTTCCACTACAGATCACATTGCTTTCTATTCATCTGAGCTCTCAAAATGGAACACAGTCTGTCCACCTACAGGCAGCAGATGAGAGAGAGAAAGAAGCAGATCACAAGAGTGTTTGCAGGGATTCTTTATTGCAGGGGCTTTACTGGAAGGGGTGGCCTCAAGGAATCCTCAAGTTGTCCTCTCTGAGTGCCATGTCTGCACTTCTCTTCTGACACTGAGGCAAAAACATAGATCTGGGTGGGGAAAGTGGCAAAACCAATGCATTTCTCATCCACAAGCAGCAGTGTATTTCTCAAGCACAACCTACAACGGGAAAAGCAGAGGTGACCGAAGCTATGTCCACTTGCCAGAATGAGTCCTGGCAGAATTCAGGAAACAAGGAGATGTGACCTTGGATTTGCACTTCCTTCTCCCAACAGTCCTTGCTTTGCACAAGTGATTATAAATCACCTAGTCTCACACTATGACTGACTATAAAATCCTGGAAATGTCTGGATTCAGAGTTGGCTTTTCCCCCCATAAGACGGCAAAGGGGTTAATGTCTGGCCAGTAATCAAAGTCTGGCAGCTCCTACCCCAAACATAATGGGCATTGTTGTTCCTGAGAGTTTGTCTGTTTTTTCTGGCAGGCTTTGCTGTTTGGAACCAATTCTAAAACAGAAAAGGAAAGAGTCGGAGTCTGCTTTCTTTTTTTCTTAAATGCACACAAGCAGCAAAACATAAGGCTGGTCATGGAACTGTTGTTTCGCTAGGTTTCCAGGAAAGTTGTTGGCTTAGCATTGAGAGAAGATGACTTATTGACTTAAAATGCACTTACTTCAATAGGGAATTTCACTTATACATGTATGTGAGGCACATAATAGCCTAAGGTGGCTGCCTTCTCCCAGAAATGAAGCAACACATTACAACTGTATTAGAGGATAAGTGAGCTGTGGCTGGCCCATTCATCTGCATAGAAAATTCATTTGCTTCATGTTATTAATGTGTTTGCTCATCAACCTTCCCAGGTCACTTGCAATCTAAGGACGGGTTTGTCACTCCCACCTGATGGGCCCCCAGATGTTTCTATCTGAATCCGGATGAATATGTCCCAGTACAACAAAATCCTATTATAAAACATCAGATTCTATTCCAGTGGAAAAGGCCAGGATTGTTTTTTTTAATTAATAATCTGTCATGAACCAGTAAACTTAAGCACAACCATATAAAATGTTTTTAGTTTCTTTCTACCAACAAGTTTAAAACATATGATACACAGATTCAGGTCACACAAATTAAAATGTTTCTTTGATTGATTTTAGCAGCTTAAATTTATGGACAATCTTATCTAAAAGCCATTTAAAATAAAACTCTTAATAAACAAACTACACCATCTTAGATATTTAAGAGGTGTTTTCAAATACATGATTCTTAAAATTTATAGAAGGCATTGGACCTTCTGGTAAATGTTTTATTAAGTTCTTATCTAAGGGTTGAAACGGTTTGCTAAGTATTCATGTAATATTGCTATTGTCAGCAAGTGATCTAGGACTTGCTCCCTCATTTCTCTATTCTAAGCCCAACTTATTCTTTCATTTCTCTATTCTCTTCAAGGTAGGGAACTAATTCTATTATGAAGGAATCTGTAGGATGCACAATTTAATCTTTAGACCTTATAAGAGATGGCTAACATTTTTCTGTAATAGCATAGCCAAAATAAGAGCTTAAATAATAATCTCATAGCTAGATTCACATCGCCATCAGCGAAGTATACAGTAAGTAGAAAAAAAAAAAAACCTCCCTTTCAGACCAAAGGGAAAGAAAGTTTTAAAGTGAGAATATAATTTTCCTCATGGGCATTGTCTACCTTAGAAAAACTACTACAGAACATGCCTATGACTATAGACTTGTAGTTCAGGCCACCGAAGATTAGAGATGGGACATGGGCACTCCCTTGACTTGCATCCTCTGGTCTGCTTTAACACAAACCAGGAGGAAAAGAAAGCTCGGCATCAGAAGCAATGGGTGGCAGGCCTATTAATGGCTGATCTGTACAGTGATCTGCCCTCAAGGAGACCCAACAGGCCAGTCCACTGCAGTGGCTTTCAATGTGGTAAGTCTGGGCTTCAGCAGAAGTCAGCTTGTGAAGAGCCCTGGCAGCTCTGCCAAGAGTTGGGTCACTGGAAATGGACCTGCCCTGGAGTCGAAGGATGCCCAGGTCAGAGCCACAGATCTTATTGGCTCCAAGCTGAAAAGCCCTTCACTCAGCCCAACTTCCAAAGTGACCACTGCAGCTGAGGTTATGGTCAAGTAGGGTCAGCAACATTGCAGGCAGAACTGTAAATTTCTTGTTAGAGATGCCACCTGCCTTTACCTGGCCAGCTCTCCTCCCAGGCCAGCCAAGTAATGAAAGTCAACAGAGTGCCTTCCCCTAGGAGGTTCACACCTCCCTTAGGATATACCCCATGTGAAGAGATAGATAGGTCTGGGCCTCTTAACTTACAAGGCCTAAAGCCCACCAGATTATTATCAAGCCCCTTCTATCAGGGTCTATTTGCCTCTCAATCAGAAAACTTAATTGTAGCTTAGCACCTTTCTTAGCTCCTCTAATAATGACTCTGTCCTTTGTTCTAGACCCTGTCTAGTGCACTTGGGCCTCATTCCTTTGTAATCATAACCTCTACTCTACCACTAATGGCTCTACTCCCAACCTGTGTGTACTGATGGTCCTCTTCCCCACTTAATGCTGTATAATTGTTCAGACCTGGTAAGTGCCACTCTTAGGATCATTGGTTACTATCCTCACTCTGTCTTTTATGACCTTGTCTAAATATGATCAGAGTCGGCAAACTTGGAAGGCTTCCATAGCCTTGGCAACTCATGACGACAGCCTAGGATAGTTATTGGCGCCATAAACTAGAGTGTCAATTTGTTGGGTCAACAACAGGAGCCACTGTGCGCTTGCTCCTGATGTGGGATCTCTGTCCTTAATGTACTGTACATTTTGATTTAATGCTATAACTAGTACTCAAACAGCATGTTTCACTTTGTGTTTCTATGTGGGTGCAAACTGTTGAAATCTTTACTTTATGTATACTAAATTGATCTTCTGTATATAAAGAGAATTGAAAATGAATCTTAATGTGAATGGAAGGGGAGAGGGAGCGGGAGAGGGGAGGGTTGCGGGTGGGAGGGAAATTATGGGAAGGGGAAGCCATTGTAATCCATAAGCTGTATACTGGAAATTTATATTCATTAAATAAAAGTTAAAAAAAATAATCTGTCATGAACCAATAATTTTGTATAAGCTAAAATCATGTGTTTGGATGTCAATGGCACAATAAATTTTACAGAAATTTCTAAATGCTTAACTCTTCGTTTCTGTACTTGCCTTGTCATGGACCAATAACAAGTAGTTTGTGGATCAAATTGGCCCATGGGCCATACTCAGCTGAATCTTGTCCTTAGGAATATTGCTGGTAGACCATATACTAGAGAAGCGGTCATAATTCTTTCTATAAAGGGTCAGAGATTAAATGTTTCAGGCTTTGCAAACCATACATGCTCATGCCACTATCCAATTCTGCTGTGAATCCATGAAGGCGTAAACAAGAAGAAAATGAATGTATTGCATTCAGTAAAACTATTTTTATAAAAACAGGCATGAGCTAGATTTGGCACACAAGTTGTAGTTCACCAGCCTCCTGATAATGATGTTGATGATGATAGCTAATATTTACTGACCAGCTACTATGTATCCAGCCTTTTTTATTTTCCTTCCATACCCATGGGTTAGGTAACATTGTTTTGAGTTTATAGATAATGCAAATGTGGTATAAAAAACTAAAAATTATTCCAGTTCATCCTAAAAGCAGGTGAATGACCTAAGATCCAAACTATAGTTCCTGGGTTCAAACTCTCCCACATGTACAAAGTGAAGGAGGCATCATTCTACCATGAGCAAACAACTTAAAATATTAGTGTCATCTTGATCATCTTCCCTTTCTCATTTCCCTTCCCATAATTCACTTCACCAAGGTCTTCGTGAACAATCACGTTTTGGGTCCTACATTGATATAATTTACAACAAACTCACTCATCCCGATTTTCATGTAATCAACAAATATGTGTTGCATGCTTATTCTGTATTAGACTCTGGTCTACACAATGGGGCTATAGCAGTGAACACAACACACAAGCTCCTACACTTAAAAGGCTTATGTTCCAGTAATGGGAGGTAAACAATAGCCAAAGAAATGTGTGTTATGTTGGGTATGGAGGAATAAGGGTTTGAAGAAAAATAAAGCAGAGTAAATGAATAGAGAGTGACAAGGTGTTTCTCTTTTATCTTTATGTAAACTACAAATAGAGCTCTAATGTCAAATTAGCTTACTAGCTCTAAACATCATATATTTGTAGTATGTCTTGTGCCAAATCATTGCAGTTATTTTCCTCATCACTGTACGAAAAAGCACACTAAGGAAGAAACTAGCTCATTTGTCTATGCTGCAAGTATTTATTGGGTGCCTGCTTTTTGCGAGGTGCTGTTTTTAGAATGGGGAATTCAACAGTGAGCAAAATCAACAAAGATGCTCACTTTTATGTGCTCTCATTATGGCCAAGGCAGTCAGAGAATAAACAATTAAAAAAAAATAGCACACACGTTAGAAGGTTATAAGTACAACACAGAAAAGGCACAGCATGATAAATATATTTGGAGCATAAAGGAGAACTTCAAAAACTTCCTAGGAAAATTAGAATTAAAAGACAAGTTTAATTTAGTGTTAAAAGCAAATCTGAAAACTATGAGTAGTTTTTTCACAACTCACATTTACTTTTTGAAGACCGCTAGTATAGGAGAGGGCATGTAATTTAAAATAAACGAACCACTTTCCCTCAATGGGGTAGCATGCAACTGAAATATCTATTTGAACCTCAAGTCTTAGTTTTCAGGTCCAGTCATTACTACAGCCAGCATGTCATCCACTAAAGGAAAACACAGGATGTTTTGCATTGAGTGTTCTATTTAAGTCCATAGAAAGAAATGTTATTCTTTCAAAGTCATGTTTGCCCTTCCCTTTCCCTTGCTTCAGAGAAAATACTGAGGGGCTGGCAGCTGAAACAATGCAGAGATGAGAGAAGAGAAAGGAAGGAAAAACCAAAGGCCAGCATGCACGCCAGGTGACTGTTTTAACAAGGATGTGACTGTGGCCCACCCTCTTGGGTCCCAGCACAGCCTTGTTAAGGAACCTGCAACAGCATAACTTGTAGACGCTAAGAATTTCCCATTAATTTTGGCGTTTTGCTTTTTTCATAAAGCAATGAAATGTTGTTATAGATATGAATTTTAATGAGATCTAACATGGGAAATGGGTGTTTTTCTGCAAATGTGAAATATTTCTAGGCTTTTAGAAAAATGTCATTCACATAAAAGCCAACTAATGCTTTACATATAAAGTTACCATTCTGCATTGGTTTTTCAGGAAAGAGGAATATATAATGATAAAAATAAAACATTACTGCAAGGTTTCTTACTTTCTAGTGAATGTTAATCATTTTTGAGGGTTTTTATGTTATTCTTACAAAGAAGGACACTTACAAGCTTAAGGCAAGGATTATGGGGTTTTAGTTATAAATTATGAGACAAAATCGAAATCTGTTTATTGATAATAATATTAATTTAAGAAATCCCAACAAATTATTAAAAATATTATGCAGCTTTAGTGCTAGGAATACCAATAGCTGTAAGTCTGCCTGAAACCAAAAGGAGTTCAAACTCGTTTGCTTTCTTGAAAAGGATGAACTTGTAACTACCACATGCTACTACCTCCAATAATAACAGTGTCGTCTCTGACTCGTGTCAATAGCTATTCTATACCAAACATTTTCCTAAGTGTTTTATAGAATGTCCTTCAGCCAATAATTACCATAGCTCTGTGAAAGACATTATTCCCACTTTACAAATAAGACTGGCTCAGAGATGGGAAGCAGCTTGCCCAAGGATACAAAAAGTGAAGCATGATTCATATGCATATCTCTGATTCTAAAACCAGCACTCTATTCTATACTTTCTTTCTTCTTATTTTTCCTATATTTCTCTTTCATTTCATGAATGTCTTCAAGTAGCATGCACTTCTTTTAAAACTAAAAGTTCTTTTATGGAATGTAACTGTTATATATTCACTATACCTAGTTGATTTGCCCGTATATTTATTCTATAAACCTCAGAATAAAGCCCTCTGGGTACTATGAAGCAGGCTGGATCCTGGGAGTCTCTTTTGCCTTCCTTGGACAAATCAAGCTTTTGGTGCAGCCAAGCCTATCTAACAATCCATTGGTCGAACAGCAGATAGACGCTCCTCTCCCCCTCGTCCTCAATCCACTGCCTAACTGTCCCTCTGAGGACTCTCTGAAGGCCACTGAAAGTCAGAAAGACAGTGTCAGAATCAGCAGTGAGTGGAAGTTAGGAGATTAAGGACAAGAATTCCCCGGACATCCTTCATTTAAGTCTTATGAAGCCAAATCCTTGACTGACCGTGTCTGGAGGATAGGCCTTTTTTGCAAGTTCAATATTTTCCATCTGTGCATATAATTTGATGTCTAAACATGTTTATAACACACAATCCTATTATTAAACATCCAGAGTAATAAAACAAATATAATGGAGGGAAGGACAATTATTTATTCTATTAAAGGATGTTTTTGCGTTAAAATATAAATCTCTGTTGCATGTGTTTGCAAAGTGACCACAGGCAGACTGGGAAACCAAGCATGCTATGGCAAAAGGGAAGGGAAATGTGTACAATGGAGGGGATGGGGATGGCCCAACAAGGAATTCTGATAGGTCCCTGTCAAAACCACTGATGCAAACATCTTAGATGAATTTCCATTTGTGTAAACTAAATGTGCTCATTTTTTAAAATTATATACATCATACATAGAAAGATGATAGTAAAGGAGTATTTGTATCAGTGAAAGAGGAAATTGTTTCTATCAGAGTCCAGTTTGATAAAAATCAGAAACACATGGAGGGATTCAAAACTTACATGATTAAAAAAAAACTTACATGATTTGGGCATTGCAGCTGAAAATTCTGATTCAGTGGATTTGGGGGGAATCTAAGTATCATCATTTTAAAAAGATTCCCTCCAGCAACTCCCAACCACCACACACATACATACATACATCTGCATGATTCTGAAACATGCCTAATTCTGAAAACCATTGTGTTAGTTCATTTTGAGGGAAACAAAATCACAAGAAAATCTGGAGGCAAGCAATCATTTCTGACTTTTGCAAGATGCTAAATGGAAGGGTATGTCCAAACTTTATAAATAGAACCTGAAGGCTACAGATTCTTAACATAGTTCAATGGGACTATAAAATGTATTTGATTTTTTTTTTTTTTGACAGGCAGAGTTAGACAGTGAGAGAGAGAGACAAAGAGAAAGGTCTTCCCTTTTCCCTTGGTTCACCCCCCAAGTGGCTGCTACGGCCAGCACACCACGCTGATCCGATGGCAGGAGCCAGGTGCTTCTCCTGGTCTCCCATGGGGTGCAGGGCCCAAGCACTTGGGCCACCCTCCACTGCACTCCCGGGCCACAGCTGGCCTGGAAAAGGGGCAACCGGGACTGAATCCGGCACCCCGACCGGGACTAGAACCTGGTGTGCCGGCGCCACAAGGAGGAGGATTAGCCTGCTGAGCCATGGCGCAGCCTAAAATGTATTTGATTTAAAACTAAAAGAGGCTGAGGCTGCCGTTGTAGCACAGTGAGTTAAGCCACCACTTGCAACACCAGCATGCCATATCACAGCACATGTTCTAGTCCTCGATGCTTAGCTTCCAAACCAGCTCAGTTTTCATGTGCGTGGGAAAGCAGCACATGATGGTCCAAGTACTTGGATTGGACCCCTGCCACCAACACAGGGGACCCAGATAGAGTTCCAGTTTTCTGGCTTTGGCCTGACCTATCCCTAGACATTGTGGTCATTTGAGGAATGAAGCAGAGAATGGAAGATCTCTTTCTCTCTTAAATTAAATTAGATTAAAGGAGCTGCTGGAATTCATCTCTTGATATCATCTCACTTACATAACCTTGGTCCTATTCTTGCACTATCTTACCCATTCTTCTTATTTCTATTATCATAATTTCTGATACAGAATTTTAGATGCAGATCAACAGATGTTTCTAAGAAAAAAAAAAAAGAAAGCGTTAACCTCCTCCATGCTTGTTGAACAACGTGCTCACATTCACTACCTTAGCTCCGGCTTCCATAGACTTAAACAACACATGTTTATTTCTCCCAGTTCTACAAAGTGGAGAAGTCCAAGAGCAAGGTGTCAGGGATTTTCCTGGCTTGCAGGCAGCTGCCTTCTTACTGCATTGCTGTGTGAAAGGGGCTTTCTTCATCTCATTTTAAAGACCCAAATCCCATCACTGGGCCCTACTCTTATGATTTCATCTAAATTAGATTTCATCTAAATTATCTCCCAAAGGCATCACTTCCTAATATCATCACTTTGGGGATCATGGATTCCACATACGGGCTTGAGGATATTCATTCAATCCACAACAGGCACAGCTCTACAGAGGGAAGGCCATAAGACCAGCCTACATACTGCTGTGTCAGGCCATTCGTTTTTTTCCCCTCAAATTAGACTTTCCAAGTAAGAATGCCAATTTATCTGGGAGAATGTGAATAAATTATATTTTTTTAAAAAAGATATAGATACTAGTTTCCACTAAATCAGTAATCAAATATTTTTAAGAATAGAATAACAATGAAAAATGAAATAGAAGAATCCAGAGCTATGTATTGGGTGACAAGTGCTTGGTTAGTGACATCAGCTGTTGAAAATGAAGCAGTAAAGATTGAGGCCAGCGCCGTAGCTTAACAGGCTAATCCTCCACCTTGCAGTGCCGGCACACTGGGTTCTAGTCCCGGTTGGGGCACCGGATTCTATCCTGGTTGCCCCTCTTCCAGGCCAGCTCTCTGCTATGGCCCCGGGAAGGCAGTGGAGGATGGCCCAAGTTCTTGGGCCCTGCACCCACATGGGAGACCAGGAGAAGCACCTGGCTCCTGGCTTCGGATCAGCAAGATGCGCCGGCCGCAGTGGCCATTGGAGGGTGAACCAGCGGCAAAAAGGAAGACCTTTCTCTCTGTCTCTCACTATCCACTCTGCCTGTCAAGAAAAAAAAAAAAAAAAAGAAAGAAAATGAAGCAGTAAAGATTGAATGAAAATGTCCAAACACATCTTAATTCTGTAATTCCACCCATGCATTACCCACTGTACTTCTTATAACCATAATTTGGAAAACATAAATTCTTTCCTATTTCATTTTTTTTCTTGATTCAGACATCTCATAGTACATATTTTGTAAAAGTGCTCTACAGGCTGGTAAGCTTGAACCATATTTCTATTTAGACATGTCAAGGAAAGGATTGTTTTATACTCCTCTCATATTTCCTTTAGTTAACACTTGAAAAAGTGTTGAAGCAGTGTATGTTCTGTCATTTTATTATCTGGTTACTCCCCTCCTGCCATCACTGGGAAGATTTGAGCCCAGACACACTATCAGATCTGTGCTCTTGGAAATAAGGAGTTTGTGCAGTGAATAGCAGTTACATTCTAATTATATTAATTCAGACTGCAATTTCTTTGAAATATAAAGGACCTGCTGTCGGGGCAGTGTGGACAATGGAGGCTGAACATGTCAGCGACATGACAAATTCCTCGAATGGAGTGCCAGATGTATTGTTGCCCAGGACTCTTTCCTGAAAGCAAGTTCAGTACGCATTATCAGTGTCAACTCTGGAGTAAGGAATTGGTTCAATTGTTATCTTTCCAAGCTGCAGGTACATCTGCCAGAAGAGTATGCCAACAGATAAATTGGTAATTAAAATCATTTCTGTGGTTGAAGGGAGTGATTCAGAAACTGTTCCTCTTTTCCTTCTTCCTTTTCCTATGTCGGGAAAAATTTACTTCAGTGCATGTTGCTACAGATTTGCCACGGGCAACACTAGAATTGTGCGACTCACTGGTGCCTCCCTATCCACTTCATCACCTTTACTGAGGTTCTTCTTTCGAGCTTTTTACTCTTTTTATGGAATTTTAAAGTGCTGTTCTTTGCTACTACTGAATCTTCCTTTGTCTTGTAAAAGTTCTTAGCTATATCTAACATGAGCCAAATACACTTAAGAATATCACTCGATTAAAAAAATGTATATGGAATCCTTCCCCAGTGCCAGAATACATATTGTACTACAATAAATAATAAAAATGATAGGAGATAAAATAATAATAAAATAATACACCACCCTATACTATGAAACAGTTCAGTACTTGTCTATAATAGCTAATAAATGTAATTTTTATCTTTCTATTTTGTCTAGAAAGACACTTCACACATATTCACACTACATCATCATCATCATCATGCCATTTAACAATGAGAAAATCAGTTTTACACACCGAGCACTCAATATGAACAATTTAAGCATTTTATATGTGTTCATGGTCAGTCCATTGGTGCAGCAGCTTCAGTCACCCCTTGGGATGCATCCATGGCATCCCATTACTGGAGTGTCTAGTTTTGGTCCCTGCTACTCTGCTTCCCCCTTTATCTCCCCGTAAATGCACATCCTGGGAGGCAGCAGGTGATAACTTAAGTGCTTGGGTCCCTGCCACCCACATGAGAGACCTAGATTAAGTTCCAGTCTTTGGTCTGGCCCAGCCATGGCTGTTGTGAGCATCTGGGGAATGAGCCAATGAAAGAAGATCTCTTCCTCTTTCCTTTCCTTTCCAATAAAATGGAAAAAATTAAATTAAAACATTATGGGTTTATTTATTTTATTCTTGCAAAATGTTGTGTTTTATCCTGATTGTGCAGTTGGGGGGCTGAGGCACAGCATAACCACTTGTACATGTTGTCACAACTGGAAAGAATCCGAACTGGAGATGCGGCCCAAGCAGTCTGGGACTCAGACTTCCCAATAATCTCACAGGACACCATATAAAGTCGATGGCACAATAGCTTATTAATTAACTATCTTTTAATACTGACTTACTCTTTCTTTTCCTTTTTCCCTTGTTTTCATCTTCGTCCTTCATGCTGGCTATCCTGTCTATATAAATAGCTGCCTTTGTGTATTTTTTTTTTTTTTAGCAACAAAGTTAGGTTTTTTACCATCCTCAGAGACTCAGAAGAATCCTTATGAAAGCCAATAAATAGCAATGAGTATTTTAAGAGAAAATTTTAAATGCCTTAAGAATTATTCTCTTGAATCAAGATAGCAAAAATAATGTAGATTATTAAATGTTGATCATCGCAAAGTTTACCAGAAAGTTGTGAGCATACATATGTGTGTTTACATACAGAGGCACTTCAAAAAGTACCTGGAAAAACGGAATTGAAAAATAAGTCTGGGGCCGGTGCTGTGGCGAAGTAGGTTAATCCTCTGCCTGTGGCGCCCGCATTCCATATGGGTGCCAGTTCGCTTCCCAGCTTCTCCTCTTCTGATCCAGCTCTCTGCTATATCCTGGGAAAGCAGTAGAAGATGGCCCAAGCACTTGGGCCCCTGCACCCATGTGGGAGACCTGGAGGAAGTTTCTAGCTCCTGGCTTCGGATGGACTCAGCTCCAACCATTGTGGCCATTTGGGGGTGAACCTGCAGATGGGAGACCCTTCTGTCTGTCTCTATCACTGTCTGTAACCCTACCTCTAAAATAAATAAATAAAATCTTTAAAAAGATAAGTTCATTCCAGGGCAAAAACAATATTGGAGTTTTGGGAGTGGCTATTTAACCTAGTGGTTATGACACTCACACTGCACATAAGAATGCCCGTGTTGGATTCCTGACTCTGGCTCTTAACTCCAGATTGTTGCTAATGCAGATCCTAGGAGACAGTAGTGATGAGTCAAGTAGTTGGGTTCCTGCTGCCTGCATGGAAGACAAGGATTGGGTTCCTAACTCCTGTATCAAGCCCCAGCCCATCCCCAACCATTGTATGTATCTAAGGAGTAAACCAGAGAATGGGGGTTCCTCTGCCCCCATCTCTGTCTCTCAAATAAATAAAACTAATTTCCCTTTTTAAAAAAAAAGATTTCTTTTACTTATTTGAAAGGCACAGTTACAGAGAGAGAGAGAGAGAGAGAGAGAGAGAGAGAGAGATCTTAATTTTCTATCTGCTGGTTAACTCTCCAAATGGCAGCAACAACCATTGTTGGGCCAGACCAAAGCCAGGTCTCCCACATAGAGGCAGGGTCTCAAGCACTTGGGCCATCTTCCACTGCTTCCTCAGGAGCATTAACAGGGAGCTGGATTGAAAGTAGAGCAGCTGGGAACCAGCGCCCATATGGGATGCTGGCATTGTAAGCAGCAGCTTTACCTGCTATGCCACAATGCTGGCCCCCATTTTACATTATTTAAATATTTTTAAATTGCATATATGAAACATCTTCAAAAAGTTCATGGAAATGTGTATTATGAAGAAACATGTGCGGATCTCAGAATTGTTTACACCAAATGAAATTTATATTTTAATTACATTTTCCACAAACTTTTTGAAGAAGCATATGTGTGTATATATATATATATAAACACACAAAGATAAACACATATTATATACTATATATATAATAGAGCCTTGAAACACATTAAATATGTTTATAAATATTCTTAGTGATATTAACACAAATAATAATTTATGTTCACTGTGGAAGAGACAGCCGACTATTCTGTAAACTGGTAGATAACCAAATAGTAATAAGGAGGTAGTTCTCCTTATACTAGTATCCAACTAATAAGTGAAATAGAAATTAAGGGTTGATGTGTGTCATTTACATTGATCAAAGTCCACAGACAGTAGAACAACAAGAATGAACCCTACTGCAAGGATGGACTTTGGGTGATACCTCCGTGTCAGTGTTGGTTTATCCATTGTAACATGCACCACTCTGGGAGAGACGTTGATAATGGGAGAAGTGTGCTTTTGTAGGGTTATGAGATACATGAGAATTCGGGATACTGGTCATTCAATTTTGCTGTGAGCCTAAAACTGCTCTAAAAATAGTCTCTGTGTTTAGAAAATTCGTGAAATTAATAACTAACAAACTGTTAGATCCAGGCAAAACTGTATAAAATGTGATAATTTTACACACACACATTTCCACTTCTGGAAATGTTGCTACTTAAATAGCATTAGTTACAAAGTGGTCTTGCAAAAGCTCTGCAACAAGAATCTGATGCAATCATATGCTCTGTGACTTTACAGGAAGCATTAAGTAAAAAATGCTGAATATGTTTGAGAAAGCCCCCAGTACTGGAATGAAGAACAATCAGATTGTTAGAAGGTTTTCAGGGAAAACAATCTATTTTTTCTAATCAAAAATTACAAAAAATAGAGATCGATATGGATGCTATAGATTAAAAGAAATTCTAGAGTTGGCATCAAGAAATCACAATTTTGGGGACATGTCTGGATCTGGGTTCACATGTTACAGGGATATGCAGGTGCATAGGTAAGTAGGTAAACAGATGATTGATAGATCTGAAGACAATTGAGGATATGGGCATACTGACTATTTCTTCATATTAGCAAGTATTGGTAATGTTTTTAAGCATGATTCAAATCTGCGGTTATTTCATTTTAAAGAGTTCTTATCTCTTAGAAACACATATTTAAAGATATATAAATGATGTTTGGGTTTTGTTCTAAAAATGGGGTGAGGTTGATGTAGATGAACAAGATTGAGTGAGGTAAAATAAGAACTGTGATTCATGCTACTATTTATCTTCTTTGTATATTTAAATATTTTTAAAAGTTTATATAATTTGGAAATTGACCCAACTTGCCTAAGCCTCAACTTCTTCATTTGTAAAGCAGATGTAACAGAAAGAGATGTGACAGAAAGAGATGCCTTCTCATCGATTTTTCTGAAAATTTAATGGTGGGTTTAAAGTACCTGGCACACACAGTAGATATCACAGCATTTTTTTCAGGACTCTGTTTGATCCACTGACTACTGAATTGCCTAGTCTGAATGTAGTGGTGCTTTCACACTGTTCCTGAGGTCTAGCAAGACTGGGGAGGGCAGGCAAAGGACACGACCGCTTATGTTCTCAGATGCCACCTTTGAGGCCACTACAAAGATGGCGGTTAGAGATGTTTGTTGTTGTATTTTAATTTCAATCTGATTTCGAGTTGCTGTTTTTAGATTTTTGAATCCTGGATCATACAACTAGGCACCGTGGTTTAAATACATACACAATTCCAGGCAACTGAAGGTACAGGGAGAGAAGGTGGGAATGTATCATCTCTCCCAATGCCAGTATAATCTCCCAGACAATTTTCCTTAAAGAAATAGATAACTCCAAATGTACCAGTTTCCCCAGCTCATCCCAACTCCCTTGATCATTTCTTTTGCTTTGTATTCTTATCCTACTTAGGCTCACAAACCCCAGTTTACAAAAGATCAAAGTTTAAAGGAAAAAAATTAAAATGTGAAGCCCAGGGGCAACGCAGACAGAGAAGGTTAGATTGCACAGAGGCTCAGTCTGCTCTGGGCAACAAAAACCCCATCCAGCTGGAGTCCTTCAGTTGCCTCTTTCAGTGGCTGGGTTTTTGGTGCTCTGTGTCCTACAGGAGACTTCAGTTTGTTGAGAGCTGAACCTGGACTCTGTCCAGCTCATGCCTGCATGTCAATTCGTCTCATTTCTAATAAAGCCAATTCTTATTTTTCTACGTTACTTCCAATTCTCAATTGTGGCTCCAAAGAAAACAGAAAGTAATTAAAATGTCAACGCTTCCCTGGAAAAGAACATTAACTCTCTTTGGATATTCTTCCCACTAGAAATGTTGCATTTCTCCAAGGCACTCAGGCCTGTGCGTGGCAACCAGCAAGACACCCACAACAGAGCCGGCACACAGGGCAATGCACATAAATCCCCTCTGTCCATTACCTTGTTTGCATTTCTTTTTCTCCCTTACCATTTTCCAAATGGAGAGATCCTATAAATGAAGTACTTAAGCCTGTCTCTTATAATAGACTAATATCTACTCTATTATAATATATCCAAATTTTATGCGATATGAAATAAGCTCCAGCAGCAATAAGCTATTTGATCTAACGTGAAAAAAGTAATGTAGAGTCTAACAGCTTATTATTCAGTGCAGTGCAATAAATTAACTGAGCACCATCTTGCATAATGAGAGCCTGATTATGCCTTTTACTTTCATTTGGTTTGGTTTGGATGGATTATGAGTCTCTTCAGAGTTAATCGGGTTTACGTGCAGCAACTTCTTTTTTAAATGTATTACATTACAGAATGAAATAAGGGAAAGGAAACATGTGCCAGCACTTTGTGATTTGTGTTGGTAAGGCCAGGGCTTCAGAAGAGTACCCGAGTAAGAGAAAAAAATGGAATCATTGGCCTGAGAACTCTTAAGGGAGATTGAACTGTTCAAAAAAATGTTCAAGCCTCATCCCTCTTTTCCATAGATAGCTGTCATTGCCCTGGCTTGATTTTACAAACTTGTCCCATTGTACCTGAAGGGTATGGGCTCCAGGACCAGGAAGTTCATTGTATATTTGTATTTAATCTATGTAAATCCTCCTGTATACTTTAAATAGTATCTAAATTACATATAATATCTAATACAATGTAAATGATATGCGAAATAGTCATTACACTACACTGTTTAGGGAATAATAACAAGACAAAATATACACGTTTCCATACAAGCATAATTTTTTCCAAAATATTTTCAATCCGTGGTCAGATGACTCCACAGCTATACTACCCATGAATACAGAGCAGCAGCTTTATGTTTAGTGAAACTCTTGGTTTCGTCTTTCTGGCAACTCTCTGGCATGTCTCCTTCCCATACCAATATTCTTGGCAGTTTGGTGCTCTTCTCAGGCTGACCAGCACCAGTGAGTGCAAAGATCCCATCATCGTCAGGCCTCCTAGCACAGGTCTCCAAAATGCATCAAAAGATGTCAAAAAAATATTCCCACAACTGTGGCTGTCACAACTCATCACAACCACCATTTCTAGGAACTGAATATCATTCAGGCCCTTCCTTAATTGCTAAGGCAATACTATAAAGTAGATATCATCATCTCAGTTTTATAAGCAGAAACTGACCCTGCTAGGCATTAAATGTAAGTATCTTGCCAAACTTGCATAGCAAGTGAAGGGGTTTGACTAACTTCAAAAATGTGTGACACTGAGTTGGGTGTTTGGCCTGGTGGTTAAGATGCCACTTGGGATGCTCGCAGCCCATATCAGAGTGACTAGGTTCAAGCCCTGGCTTTGATAATATGTGTCCTCCGATGCAACAGGTACACCTGACACCCACTTGGAAGATCTGGATTGAGTTCCTGACTTCCAGCTTTGGCTGTGGTCCAGCCTTGGCCCTTGCAGGCAATTAGGAAGTGACCCAGCAGATGGGAATGCACCCCACCCCAGCTTTGCTTCTCAAATAAATAAAATTATTTAAAAATCTTGGGTGATTTTTATATCTTCTGAAAAAATGTTAGCAATATAGTGTCTTCCTGTTTCTGTGTTTCTGTCAAGGGAAAATTAATTCAATGTGAGTGC
This sequence comes from Lepus europaeus, assembly GCF_033115175.1. Lineage (NCBI taxonomy): Eukaryota > Metazoa > Chordata > Mammalia > Lagomorpha > Leporidae > Lepus > Lepus europaeus. The sequence goes on along the minus strand of NC_084836.1, from coordinate 28,772,769 downwards.
TCTCTTAGCAGCAGGCTGAATGATCACAATCAGGCAGATGGGGTTATTTCTATAGTGCTTAAAATAGTGTAAACCTATGACCCACTGACTCTGTTTTTTTTTTTATGTAGACATTTGTGTTTCCTTTCTGAATTAGAAGCTGCTTTAGGCCACCATGTTAATTTTCTTCATAAAAAGACATCAGTACAGTATGGGGTATTAGCCAGAAACCCTACGTTTTAATTTTGACTTTACTTACCACTGATCATAGCAAATTTGAACTTGTTTAACAGAAGAAATAGGTAGGGGCTGGCACTGTGGTATAGCGAGTAAAGCTGCTGCCTGCAGTGCTGGCATCCCACATGGGCGCCGGTTCAAGTCTCAGCTGCTCTACTTCTGATCCACCTCTGCTATGGCCTGGGAAAGCAGTAGAAGATGGCCCTACTCCTTGAGCCCCTGCACCCATGTGGGAGAACTGGAAGAAGCTCCTGGCTCCTGGCTTCAGATAGATGCAGCTCCGGCCGTTGTGGCCAACTGGGGAGTGAACCATCAGATAGAAGACCTCTCTCTCTTTCTGCCTCTCCTCTCTGTGTGTAACTCTCTCTCTCTTTTTTTTTTTTTTAATATTTTATTTATTTACTTGAGAGGCAGAGTTACAGGCAAAGAGAGGGAGAGACAGAGAGAAAGGTTTTTTGTTGTTGTTGTTTTGTTTTTGTTGTTGTTGTTGTTGTTTTGACAGGCAGAGTGGATAGTGAGAGAGAGAGACAGAAAGGTCTTCCTTTTTGCCGCTGGTTCACCCTCCAATGGCCGTTGCGGCCGGCACATCGCGCTGATCCGAAGCCAGGAGCCAGGTGCTTCTCCTGGTCTCCCATGGGGTGCAGGGCCCAAGGACTTGGGCCATCCTCCACTGCCTTCCCGGGCCATAGCAGAGAGCTGGCCTGGAAGAGGGGCAACCAGGATAGAATCCGGCGCCCTGACCAGGACTAGAACCCGGTGTGCTGGCGCCACAAGGCGGAAGATTAGCCTGTTAAGCCACGGCGCCAGCCCTCTGTGTGTAACTCTGACTTTCAAATAAAATAATAAATATTTTTTTAAAAAAGTCGACTGTAGAAAAAAGAAATAGGTAACTATACTTCATATAATTGGTGAAGAAATGAAATAAATTAGACTCAGCAATCCTATTAATGGTTTTATATCCATTGGAAATGAAATTAGTCTGTTGAAGAGACATCTGCCCCACCTCCATGTTAATTGTAGCACTATTCAGAATAGAAAGAAATGGAAACAACCTAACTGTCCATCAACTGATGAACGGATACGCTATTTGGCCGTAAAAAGAGGATGAAATCCCATCATTTGCAATGTCACCTATGGAACTGGACATCATTATGTTAAGTGAAATAAGCCAGGCACAGAAAGGCAAGTACTGCATGATTTCACCCATGTGTGGAATCTAAAAAAGCTGATCTCACAGAAGGTGAAAGTAAGGTGACAGTTCCAGTAGCTGGGGAGGGGAGGGAGGTAAAAGGGATGAGGCAAGTTTGATTAATGGGTAATAAGTTACAGCCATCTAGGACAAGGAAATTCTGATTTTCTATTACAAAGTAGGGGTGACTACTGATAATGATAATGTTCTATGGGCCTGCTCCGCGGCTCAATAGGCTAATCCTCTGCCTGTGGCGCCAGCACACCAGGTTCTAGTCCCGGTCGGGGTGCCGGATTCTGTCCCGGTTGCCCTTCTTCCAGTCCAGCTCTCTGCTATGGCCCGGGAGTGCAGTGGAGGATGGCCCAGGTCCTTGGACCCTGCACCCGCATGGGAGACCAGGATAAGCACCTGGCTCCTGGCTTCGGATCAGCACAGTGCACCGGCCACAGCGTGCCGGCCATTGGAGGGTGAACCAACGGTAAAGGAAGACCTTTCTCTCTGTCTCTCTCTCTCTCTCTCTCACTGTCCATTCTGCCTATCAAAAAAAAAAAAAAAGATAATGTTCTATGTATATATTTGAAAGCTAAAGTAACTAACTTGTGGGGACTAGCGCTGTGGCATAGCCAGTAAAGCCACCGCTTGCAGTGCCAGCATCCCATATGGGCGCTGATTTGAGTCCTGGCTGCTCTACTTCCAATCCAGTTCTGCTATGGCCTGGGAAAGCAGTAAATGATGGGCCTACTCCTTGAGCCCCTGCACTCTGTGGGAAGACCCAGAAGAAGCTCCTGGCTCCTGGCTTCAGATCGGCACAGCTCCAGTCATTGTAGTTATCTGGGGAGTGAACCGACGGATGGAAGACCTCTCTCTGCCTCTCCTTCTCTCTCTGTCTCTCCTTCTCTCTCTGTGTAACTCTATCAAATAAAAAAGCAAATATTTAAAAAATAAATTTTGGATTTTTACCATAAATAAATAGTAAATGTTTGTGTAGATATTTTTACCCTGATTTGAACATTACACAATGTGTAAATATATGCAAACATCACATGACACACCCACAAATATATGATTTTATGTATAACTTAAAATTAAAGACATGATTTGAGCCATAAAAAATAAATGAAATAAATTACAACAACACAAAGTACAGGAAATGTAACCAACAGAGTCTAGCTCTCTTTTTTCTGTATCTCTCTCCATACTCATCCCACCCCCCAGGACCAAAAGCAAGTTTTCCATGCCTGGAGATCTTCTTTAGAACAGTCATGAGGACACAAAAGAGTTGTGAATAAAAGATATTTTAATTGAAACTCTTCCTCTTGTGTTATTTTCTGATTATTTTTGGCACAAATTAAAACTCTCACCTAAAGGATATTTTTAAATTCAGTTTTGATTGTAAAACTTTTGATAATAAAGTGAATGAAGACACGCTGGCAATCATCCCTGTGTCTGTTCTCCTCTAGTTCCTCCCTTTTTGTGGCTTTGCTTCCTTTCTTCAGGTTGTGACAATAAGTGCTTCTGATGATATAAGAAAGCTTCAAATCAAGACCAAGGACATATAATTTAAAACTTATCTGCACTCCTCTGACATGAAACTTTCTTTCACAGTAGGGGAAGAAAAGAGCTGAATTAAATAGAAAAAGCAAATCTCAAGTTGGTGAAAAATTTAAGGAGAAATTGGAGAAAAAGATAGATGATAATATTGGACAAAGAAAAAATGTCAAAGCTTACTTATAAGTGGCTTCAAGTTTAAAAGGTACATAGGAGGGGCCATTTTTCTTTAAAAATAGTTACATTTTGTTGAGTTAAGAGTTAAATCTTGTAAAACAAAAATTACTATATATAGACTCCTTTAATGAAGGGTGATTTATTTCATATTCGGTTTATGACTTCCTTTCTCCCAGAGAAGTCAAATAATTTGACATATTTCCCTGAGTTAGAATATTAATGGACAGAATTTGAGTTCAGAGAGGTTAAGTAAAATATACAGAGTCACAAAGCAAACTAATGTTAGAAATTTTAAAATGCGCTGTGAAGAAGCTTGCAAATTAGAAAACAGTGAATAATTTACTGGGGATAGCAGTGGCTTAAAGAAAGAAACTTGGCTTTGGAGGCTCTCTCTCCGTGCATTAAAGGAATGCACAACCTAATTACATGTGTATGGCAGTGGGACTTGTAAGAGCTGGAACTCTGCCTAGAAATCTGGTAAGGGAAACCAAAGTAATTCTTAAGGTGAGCCTTGCAGAATGAGCAAAACTTTCCAGGTCAATACCATGGAGCAGGAAGAAGGAAGACATTCCAGGCAGACACAAGACTGGCTGTAGGATGAACACTTGAGTGTACACACCGTGATGTGAAAGGTGAGGGGAGCAGAAGCTGGAGCAAGATCAGATTGACTTTGGGAGAGATGGATGTTGCAAGAGTAAAGGAAGGTGCTAACGTTGGAACAAAAGAGAGCAAGCAGTTGGTGAGCACTTATCATCAGCGAGGGGCTTTGAGTAGGAGTCCACACTGTAATACTCACTTAGTAGAACTGGGCAAGTGGAATCTTGGGAAAATGGGTAGATGGCTCAACAGGGCTGGTTCTCACTCCTGCACAGCATGCTCCTCTCACATCTAAATCACAACCACATGGGTAGCTTTGCAAACCAAGTATGTCATAAACTTTTGGGATTACTCTAAACAATAAACCAGTACAGTCATGTTGGGAAAGAAGAAAAAATTAGAAAGAAAGCTGAACATAGGCTTCTGAAAGAGATAGATTAAAAACAGGTGAAAGAGAAGAAGAACCTATGAGGGCTGCCTGGAAGGAAAAGTCCAAGGGGAAGAAGGGGATCTGAGAGAGCTAAAAGACAGGTGTTAAGTGACGCATATCAGACTCAGGACAAGACAATGCTATGAGACCAAGTGACAAAGAACAGACAAAGTCTATACAAGTTTATGGGGTCACCAGTGAACTTTGGCAGTTTGTATGGAATAAGGGTCTAGAAGTCCTATTACAAGTAAATTGGGGAGCTAAAGGGGTAGAGAAAGCACACACAGAACATCTCTTTAAAAAGTTTAATGATGAAACAGAAAAGTAAAAGGATAAGGCTGAAGGAGGGGCCATGTGGAATTAAGGCAAGCACTTTTCTCAATGACTTTTTACACAGAGGAAAGCTCTGGGCTTATTTAACAATGGTAATGAGCCTAGGAAAAGGATATAGTCTGGGAATGTCCCAACCAACAGAAACATAGATGCTCGAAATGAATGCTTTGGGTGGGGTGGGAGGTGGTTATCAGTGAGTTAAGAAAGGAGAATTTCATTAAAAGGAAGCAAGGACAATCCTGGTTTCTGGTGATAATGTACAAAACGGTGCAATGGAAATAAACACTTAGACCCTAAGGAATCAGACACTCCAAAGTCAAATCCCAGCCTTATCTCTTAGTAGCAGTGTCGCTCTTAAATAGGGCTTCACCTCTCTAATATCCAGTTTCCTCATCTATAGACTACAATAAATACAGCCTCTTAATGGGTGACAGAGGAGTTCCGATTTCACCATTTCCTACAGACATGTCCTATCTCCTGCCCAGCTTTATTTTTCTCTCTAATACTTACAACTTTTTAACATTCTCAATATTTTAGTTGCTTATGTAGTATCTGTCTCTCCAATTAGAATGCAACCAAGCAAGAGTAAGAATTTCTCCCTATTTTTTTCACTGATATAAACTCAGCAAGTGTCCAGAACATAACAGGTCTTCAATAAATAATGGTTAAATGAATAAATTAATAATTATGACACGGAAGATCAGTTTCTAAACATTAGCACACTGACATTTGGAGCCTGATCATTAATTTCTTTGGGGGCTATCCTGTGTCTTGTAGGACATTTAGCATATCCTGGGCTCTACCCACTAGATGCCAATAACACCCCACTCCCAATTATGGAGAGCAAAATTGTGTCTGGACATTGCCAGTTGTCCAGTGATGGGCAAAATCATCCTGAATTGAGAACCTTTGCCACAAACCAAGTGTGGAAAATGGTAGTTGTTAATATGATTATAACGGGAGGAAGAATGCAAAATGAGAGTCACGTTTCTACAACCCACTTAAGCTGAGGTAGAGAAAAATACTGCCATGAAGATGGTGTTGGCCTCACAGCAAAATGACATTTTACTTATTATTTTACCAAGAAACGTGTATAGAAGAAAGCAGCTCATAAATCAAGAAAGTACCTCTTCAGTTTCTTATCTATTCATTGAATGTGAGCTATTTTCTTCCTTGTCACCTGTCTAGACAAACAATAATAGCAAAAATAATTATCCCTATCCAAGTAGTCTTGTATCATCAAGCTAATAATGTATAACAGACAATTGATGGGTTGATGCTTTAAAGAACATGTCTTAGCCTCCTTTACATTCTAATTAATAAAAGATTATAAGGAACCAGAAAATATGGCTGAAGTATCCTCTTTCAGAAATATATTTCCCTCCAGAATTTCAATTTTACCACTCCATTCCTTGGCTTTGAATAGAAATTGATTGTCTTGTGTTAAAATGGCTAATGTTGACCTCTCTGACACACGAGGATCTCATAAACTGGAGAATGTTACAAAAATTGCTTTTGAGAGCATGAAATAAAAATGCCAGAAAAAGAACCAGAAATAACCTGGCCTCAAGTTCTCCCCTTAAGCAGAGACACCACCAAGTAGGCAGTAGTCCATCATGAGACCAGCAGAGAGCTCAGGATCAGGGTGACCCTATCTCTGGGTTTGCCTAAAACATTCTCAGTTTATGCCTCTCATCCCACTGCACTAATTAGTAGCAGCCCCTTTCACTCTTCAGAACATGTAAGGTATATGGTCACCTAACTCAGAGTAATTAGCATTGAACTCCCTCAAATAAAAGAGAGGGAAGCATAAAAGGACTTGCTGCAGACCAGCTCTGAGCCTCAGGCATGCCTTAGACTTCCCAGCACCCTTGCAGACCCAGCAGCATGGGCCATCCTTTCTATAGCACAAGCTCAAAGAAAAACTCCCTGTGAGTCAATAAATGAATCCATCTCCCAGTTAGCTTATTGATCTGTGTATCATGTCTCTCCCCACTTCCAAGAACAGTGACATGGTAATTAGGCTATCATGGCATAGAGTATGGCTTGCTTGGGTTTACCAGAGGCAATTGGATTCAGACAGGCCAAGTGATATGAGAGCTGACGTTTGATGAGCCTGATCTCTGATTCGTGGACCTGCTGAAAGGGCTCCCAGAATGCAAAGTGCTGGCCAGAAGAAACATTTGATAAGAGCCTTCCCATTCCATCACCAAAAACCCTTCAGGTTAGGGTAGGGACAATATCTAGAGATGGCCAACTGCCCAAGCATGTCCTGCTTTTTACTAGTAAGATAAGCCTTTCTTTTTCAAGAAAAGATCACAGCTCAAGAGATTACACAAGAATCAAGGGTTAGTGACATAACCAGATGCCTGACTACTCACGTCAGGAATCCAGAGGTTCAACAATACAGCAGGGCTATTGTTCCAAAGCCAAGCAGAGGAGGAGAGGGACTGAGAAGTCACTTGCAGGTAAAAGGTGGCATGAGATCAGACGACCTCTTCTGGACTCACCCCAAGCCTTCTTGTGACTTGGCAACCCTGCATAACCCTCACCATTTGCCTCTTCATTTGCAGAACAAGCTGCTTTTGATTTCCCTCACGCATCGTAGTCCTTCTAATTTTCTTTAAAGATTTACTTTTATTTATTTGAAAGGTAGAGACAGAGGGAGAAGGAGATAGAGAGAGGGAGAGAGAGAGAGAGAGAGAGCAAGCAAGCGCTTCCATCTGCTGGTTCACTCCCCAAATGTCCACAACAGCCAGGGCTTGGCCAGGACAAGCCAGGAGCCTGGAACTCCATGAGGTCTCCAATGTGGGTGAGTAAAAAAGCCGTGTTACAGAGAACATGTGATATTTCTATCAGTTTACTTGAAAAATCATGAAGAGTAAATTAGACTGCACATCTTCAGTGTTTAGACAACAGTAGCTGAAGTTATTGCATTGTGCCTCACTACAGTTCTGTGATGCAAGTGTTATCTGCCTGTTAACACATGAGGACACAGAACCTCAGAAAGGCTAAAGTAATTTGACAGAAAATGGTAAAGTCAAGATTCTAAATAACTGCCTGACTCTAAAACCCAAGTTATTTCAGGACAGCAGCACTACTGTCTGTGAAATGCATTGAAAAAAAGAAGAAAGGGAGGGTGAGAGGGAGCAATACAAGAACTAAAGAAAGGAAAGACCACTGAGGTTATTTTTTCTTCAACCCTATGCAAACCCAATCCTTGCAAAATTCTTCAGACCCACATATATTCAAACACAAAAATATTCTTCACACAAGTGTCATTATTGCTTTGCATAGAGCAGCCAAGCTTCAACTGTTACAGATATGATTCTTGCACCTCCAGCACATTAGCGTCAGCACATCCATCATCTATTAGTTTTGTCCCAATTCTGACCTTGCTCTGGCTGGTGGACGAGAGTCACCCTGTCCTTGTGGAGAATGGAGTGAGAATGTTTTTCCAAGTACTGTAGCAAATGAAGGTTAAAAAATCAATATGGAGAGTCCTAAAAGTTTGCACGAAGGGGATAGAGGAGGCACCACAAATTAGGTGCATAAATCTGGTGTACAGTCTTTCTCAACAGATAATAAATGCAAAAATAGGGGAATTCTAAATACTTTTTTGACTGTGGGAAATTTGTGAAGCCAGACCAATACTGTATCTCCTTTCCTCCAAAAGGAACACCATTAGCTAAGCTAATGCGAAGCATTAGCAATGACATCCAGAGAACTCAGAAAGATTGAGCCACGTATTTTCTGTATGGAAATACTCGTGGTTGATTCCAAGAGGATGTATGGCATATAATGCCAAAACAGCTCATATGATTAGTCAAACAAATTTCTTCTTTCATTGACTATTAACCTGGTAGTATTCAAAATGATGAACTTAAAGTTTAAATTGTAAACTCAATAAAAACAAACCCTGCCTCATGAAAGTTACAGTATGGTGTGAATTCAGGTAATCAAATAATTACAGAAATATACAGATTAGAATATAATATCCCTCTTGGACAAAATAATCTTGGGAGTGAGAGTTTAGCCTAGTGGTTAGGATGTACAGGTTCCACATGAGAGTATCTGGCTCCCAACCAGAGCTTCCTGCTAATGTAGACTCTGGGGGTCAGGGGTGGTGCTTCAAGTAATTAGGTTCCTGCCATCCATATAGAGACCTGGATTCTGTATGTGTCTCCTAGCTTCAACCCAGTTGTTGTATGCATTTCAGGAGTCAACTAGCAGATGAGCACTCTCCCCACCCCTTGAAGTTCTTTTAAAAACAATTTTTATAACTATATTTTTATATCAGAGGGGTACTGGGGAGGAAGTAGGGGGGAAAAAAGCAGTCCCTAATACTGGGCCTTATTCAGTGGCATCTTCTTGTTCCATAGGGTTAAGGAAAACTTTGAGGGAATAAAAGTTGTTTGGCAAAATCCAGGTGTAGTTGCTTTTCATGTTGTAATGGGTAGAAGGGATGAAGTGAAGTGTGAAGGCTCTCACACCCTACATCTTGCCTCAGACTATGTCCTAGAACCCCAGAGCACAGACAAAGCCCTACTTTCATTCTTGCTTCTTAAAATTGTTGAGGACCACGTAGTGATAGAGAACATCAAGCAAGATGAGTGACACGCCCAGCATGTTGGCGAAGATGGAGGGCTGAATGTCCATGGTCATCCTGACCCTCCCACCCAGGACCCTATGCCCACCTCTGCGCAAGACAGAGGTAGGAGACCTGGCTTAAAAAAAAAAATCTTTAAAAGTCTTTATAATATACTGCTTTGGGTGACAAGGTCTCATTAAAATTTTGGCTAAAAGAACCAAAAGAAGGAAAAAAAAAAAAGCTGTGATTCTCCAAAGATAAAGTTTGTTAGGCTGATGAGAAAGAAATCAATTTTCAATGCAGGTTGTATCCTGTTAGATAAACTACTTTCTAACACATTTCTATTCAACAAGAAATTATATAACCAATTATTTGATATTTATAGCTACTAAATATTAACCATTTATTTTGGGCCGGCGCCGTGGCTCACTTGGTTAATCCTCCACCTGCAGCGCCAGCATCCCATATGGGTACCAGGTTCTAGTCCCGGTTGCTCCTCTTCCTGTCCAGCTCTCTGCTGTGGCCTGGGAGGGCAGTGGAGGATGGCCGAGGTCCTTGGGCCCCTGCACCCACATGGGAGACCAGGAGGAAGCACCTGGCTCCTGGCTTCGGATCAGTGCAGCGCGCTGGCCGTGGCAGCCATTTGGGGGGTGAACCAACGGAAGGAAGACCTTTCTCTCTGTCTCTCTCTCTCTCTCTCTCTCTCACTGTCTATAACTCTGTTAAGTAAATTAAAAAAAAAAAAAACATTTATTTTGTGAGCATCAGTGAAGTAATAATATCCACTTTATTTCAGAGAAGTATAAAACTCCAAAGTTGAGATGGGGTTTTGAAATAAAGTCTTACTCTGCCTTATTTTAAGATGAGGAAACCAAGCCCCAGAGAAGGCAAATGACACGACTTGCTCAGCATTATACATGAAACCCAGCTGAAAGTGGAACTCAAGAGTCCTGATTCCCGGCTCCTCCTCCAAAACATGTTACAACAGCCTTTACTTTTTTTTCTTGAAAAGTGTTAATTTACTCCAGAGGTAGTAGTTTGCTTTTTTTTTTAATGTGTTGAGACTTGCTCAGCAGCATATCTTTTTTTTTTTTTAAGATTTATTCATTTATTGGAAAGGCAGAGTTACAGAAAGGCAGAGGCAGAGGCAGATGCAGAGAGAGAGAGAGAGAGAGAGAGAGAGAGAGAGAGAGAGAGGTCTCCCATCTGCTGGTTCACTCCCCAAATAGCCACAACAGCCAGAACTGCGCTGATCCGAAGCCATGAGCTAGGAGCTTCCTCAGGGTCTTCCATGCGGGTATAGGGACCCAAGGTCTTGCACCATCTTCTACTGCTTTCCCAGGCCATAGCAGAGAGCTGGATTGGAAGTAGAGCAGCCAGGACTTGAACCAATGCTGCAGGCTGTGGCTTTACCAGCTAGGCCACAGCACCAGTCCAAGTAGTTTGCTTTTAAAAGCATTCTCTCCCTCCCTCTCTCTCTTTCTCTCTCTCTCTCTCTCAGAAAAAAAAAATGCTTATATCAAAAGGTATCAACTATATAGTAATCCAGCTTCCCAGTATTCCACTGCTAGTGTGATATGGACAGCAGAAAAAAAAAAAATCTGTTCTTTGCTAATTCAACCCCAAACAAGGATTTTAGACAAAGCATAATTGATTACTCAAGACACTTTGCTATGTGCTTGTGGAATTATTTGATTTTACACAAAAAACAGTTTAATGTTTAAATGTAAAAGCCCAAATTGAACAGTCCAGAACTCTTTCAAGGACTCCAAATAAATATCATACCATTCCCTTAGTTTTTGGCAAGAACCACTTTCTTCAAGGTGATGTTTATGTGAATTCCATACTATGGTTATACATGATTTACTTTAACAACCTATGGTCTTTTATAGCCTCAAATCACCCAAGTTCAGCTCAAGTTGATGAAGAAAAAGACATTGAGAAAAATGATTTTAACAGTGATCTCTTTAAAGTTAAAGCAAAAGGAGCCATGTTATGATGTAGCAGGTTAAGCCACATCCTGTCACTCCAGCAATCCTATATGGGCACTGGTTCATGTTCTAGCTGCTCCACTTCTGAACCAGCTCCCTACTAATGTGCCTGGGAAAGCAGAAGAAGATTGCCCAAGTAATTGGGTCTCTGCACCCATGTGAAGGACCTAGATGGTGCTCTTGGTTCCTGGCTTCAGTGAACCAGTGGGTGGGAGACCTCTTTCTCTGTCTCTTTCTCTTGTGTAGCTTTGTTTTTTAAACAAAAAAGAAGAAAAATGGAATAAAATTAAGGAAGAATTTTGATATGTCTTATTCATATTCTACAGGTATGAATGTCTTAGATCTCCTGAAATTGGGCATCTTAATTTGAATCACGGGGCTTGAAGCAGGGACAGGAGGAGAGGAGCTGTTAAGAAACCTACTGAACCTACCAGTGACTACCTCCCATGGCTGGTGGCTAGTGCTAGCCAGCTGTGAACATTTACCCAGTGATTTCTTTTTCTAGGCCTAAATAGTATCACATAAGCAATGAAAAACTTGGAGGGGCTGGCATTGAGGCACAGCAAGTTAAGCCCCAACCTGTGATTCCAGCATCTCAAATAAGAGCACAGGTTTGAATCTCAGCTGCTCTTCTTCTAATCCAGTTCCTTGCTAATGTGCCTGGGAAAGCAGTGGGAAATGATCCAAGTACTTGGACCCCTGCAACCCATGTGGGAGACCTGAAAGGAGTTCTGGGCTCCTGGTTTCAGCCTGGCCCAGCTCTACCTGTTGTGGCTATTTGAGGAGTGGACCAATGGATGGAAGATCTCTCTCTCTCTCTCTTTTATGTGAGTGTTTTAGCATCACTATAGGTTTAAACATAATTAATATGTTTTAATTCATTATATTTATTGTTTTATTGAGACTTAACTTATCCCATCTTTGTTTAGGGAAAACTTTTCCCAGTTGGGTCCAGAATATTTTGGCCCTGAAGTTACTGATAGCATGAGAAATTATTCCAGATTCACGCTAAACAATTCCTATTCCGGATTTGTGATAACTTCTCTCCCAAGGAGTCCTGGTTCCTTTTAATGGGGAAAAGGAGTGAGAGACCACAATCTGAGCACTAGTTTTGAACCTAGTAAGTGAACACTAGACATGCTCATTTTACCTACCTGGTCATTATCTCTAGAGAATTTCTGTCTTTTATTAAAATGTATCACAATTTCAATTGATAATTACAATATGAATTTGAAATTACAAAGCCTTTTTTTAAGATTTATTTATTTGAAAGGCAGAGTTACACAGAGAGAGGAGAGGCAGAGAGAGAGAAAGAGAGAGAGGTCCTCCATCCACTAGTTCACTCCCCAACTGGCCGCAACAGTTGGAGCTGCGCCAATCCGCAGCCAGGAGCCAGGAGCTTCCTCCAAGTCTCCTGCGGGTGCAGGGGCCCAAGGACTTGGGCCATCTTCCACTGCCCTCCCAGGCCACAGCAGAGAGCTAGATCGGAAGTGGATTAGCTGGGTCTTAACAGCACCCATATGGGATGCCAGCGCTTCAGGCCAGGGGATTAACCCGCTGCGCCACAGCGCTGGCCCCAGAGATTACAAAGCTTTTACTTAACCTTTTTGATTTTAGATTTGAATTTCCTTTTCTTCATGCCAAAAATCCTAGTTCCAAAAATCAAAGCAATTTATATCTTTTATCCCATCATACACACAACAACCTCAAAAGAAAGGAAAAATGAGAGAAAGAGAAGGGAAAAAATGAAAGAGAATCAAAATAGTATCAGTACTACAACCAATAAGATTTTTTTAAAGTTTTTGTAATTAATACATAATAATTACATGTATTGATTTCAATACAATATACATTATGTGTTGATAAAACCAGAGTAATTAGTATATCCATTACCTCAAATATTGATCATTTCTTTGTTAGAAACACTGAAAATTATCTTCTATAGCAACTTTAAAATATACAGTAAATTATTAACTGTAGTAATCCTCCTGTGCTATAGAACACTAGAACTTCCTCCTCCCATCTAACTATAATTCTGTACCCATTAACTAACCTTTCTCAATTCTTCCCAGCCTCTGGAAACTACAATTCTAATTCTTTATAAGTACTTGTATGAAGTCAACTTTTTTCAGTTTCTACATACAGTAATTACAGAACTAGCTCAAACTAGTCCTGCTCTGTAAATAACAGGTAGAGTGGGGCTCTCCCAGCCAGTGAGGACCAACTTGGGCTGAGCCCCCAGGATGCTCTGGACCCAAGTAAATGTGCACAGAATACGATAATACTGGGCTGCTGGGCTAGATCTGAAATTCTAGAGTGTACTCCAGATAGTTAGAGGATTCCCAGGCTGAAATTTGGCATCAGATCCTGAAAGCTACCCATTTCACAACAAACTGTTTCTGCACCTAGAGAGCCACCACTCCCCTCCCCCCCCCCCCCGCCACATTAAGCCTCATAGAAATTGGGGGGGTAGGTTGGCAAAGCCCTGAGGCATGTTTAATTGTTGGCAAAGTTCCTAACGCAGGTGTTTGGCCTCTTGCCAACAGATGCAACATCCTCTGGGCATGGGCAGAGGATACCTTTAACCTTAAATAACACCCAGAACCAATGTTTCTTCCCAGTGGAACTAAGAAGTCCCAAGTATGACCAGATTCTGAACACCAGAATCCTTTCACAAGCAAGGGATCTGTGGACCAGGAAGATCTGACGCTAAAGCCTTCAGTGAGCCTCCCCAGCTCATCCCCGCTAAATCCCATAAAATGTGCCCCACACTCAAGATGGAGGAGACAGATTTGAGTATTGCCTGCAGTCTCCTTGTCAGTAGACTTCACAATAAAGCCTTTCTTTTCTCAAAGGCTGATGCTCCATGCTGGCTTTTCTGCATGTTGGAACTGCTAGGCAGCAACATGAGTAAGAACTTGCAGTATTCATCTTTGCCTTGCTTGTTTCACTTCATATAATGTCCTCCAGGATCATCCATGTTGTCACAAATGACAGAATTTTGTTCTTGTTTATGGCTGTAATATACTATTGTGTATATATTCCACATTTTCTCATCCATCCATCTACAATGGACATTTAGGTTGACTCCTTATTGGCTGCTGTGACCAGTGTTGCAATAAACATGGCAGTGCAGACATCTTTTCAACAGGCTGATTTTTCTTTCCTTTGGATATTTACCCAGTGGAATTACTGCATCAATTTTTCTTGCTGTTTCTAATTTTTTAAAGAACCTCCATTATGTTTTACATAATTTACATTCCCATCCTGTTTTCTGTAGGGTATATCTACAGACCATGTCACTTGAATTTCTCTCCTCGATTATGCCACTAATTTGAGACGGGTTCACTTGTGCTGTTTTGCTGTAAATTTAGATTGCTTTGTTTCATGATGAGTGCTTTATAATTATGTTAAACATTTGTATGCTTTTGAATTAAAAACAAAAACAAAATATACTCTGACATCTACCTTCTAATCTTCATACCATTTCCTCACTTCCTCAGAAATAAATTTTCCTGCTTTTTTTTAATATAAGCAAATTTGTCTTCAGATCACCATCTTCTTGAATAAATAATTGCATATCTATACATGTTTTTCCATCATGATTTTTTTTTAGTTAATAATAAACCCTAGAAATAATTTCATAAACTTACTGACTTTTTTAAAAGCATGTTACTTCTTAGCCCAGGTGAGATATTTTGGCTATAAAATGAGACCATTAGAAGGCAGCTGCTGGGAGAAGGAAGATTTAATCCAAATGTGTTATTAAAAAAATATGCAGATTGGGACTTTGTAGTAAACCTTCATAAACTGACTCACCAAATTCACAGCATCGTGCTGGGAAAAATTAGAGTAGGTGGCTTTGCTTCTGAGAGGCATACACAGTGTACAATTTCACCATGCAAAATGCTTTTGCTACTACAATTTTCTCTTGCTTTGCCTTTTTGAAAAGTAATGTTCCTTCCTATTTTAGTGGCACCATTTGCATTCCTATTATTCACACTGAACTGTGATTTCCATTTTTATCTTTCCTTTGTTACTTGTTTTCATTCCAACATTTCTCCTCTTGCTCTTTGCCTTTTCTTTATCTTGCCCTTAAGTGGAGGCCTCTTGCTATGGGAACAGTGCCATGAATTTTCTAGTCATCATGCCAGGCCTCTTCCCAATTTAATGCTATAAGTTCCCTTGAACCACTGCCAAACAAAGCTAGGACATCCCACACACATTTGCTATGGAAACACCTTGATGACTAATGGTCTCTCAAATTAAGGCATTTTAAAACCAAAGCTAGAAGTGGTTTTCATTTGTTAAAAACACATTCTGCTGCTGAGGAAAAAATATAGCAATTCACTGAAAGTTATGAGTTGTCGTTTTGTTATCCCTAACTTATCTAAGAGATAGACTCCTACAACCCCAATCCCAAGGTATGAGCACAATGAAAGTGAGAGTTTGTCCGCACTCATCTGTGGTTTTAACTGAGCAGAGTCTGTTCTCTTGGGCTTTGTGTTTATGAGTTCAGGTGTTTGGGTTGTACCGAGTTCTGTACCTTAGAACAGGAGAGACATTCAAGACCCTGCACAATTTGGAGGCTGCCAAAAGCCCAAATCGCATCCCACCACTTTTACCTCTCATACTGTGAGAGTAAATTACACTGACTGCTCCAGACCCAGCAGGCCACTCTGTACCTTTGTGGAGCTATTGTCTTTGTCTAAGAAGAAGACTGTGTCCTTTCCCAGGGGGATCTCCTTTTCTTAAATAGCTTGTCAAGCATCACCTTCGATTTGTTTTCTGGCGATCCTTCTCTGGGTAGAAAAACCCACCCAAATTTTTTACCTGCTCATGAAACAATGACCATGTAAAGAGCAAAGACCATGTTTTGTTTATTCATTGCCTACCACCTAATACTACGCTTGTCAAGTATTAGTTTTGCTTAATAAATAATGGCTAATTGAGTGACTGACTAAAAGGGCACATGATACGCTATCCTAGGTGGAAAAGGGAAATTATACCACTGCCTATAATGCATGTCACATTGAAGTGTCTGCATTTAGATTTCCTCTGTTTTGTGTCTGCTGGAAAGGAATGGGGCCTTCACATGTATCTCTGACTCTGACCACAATGAATAACATCAAAATGGTAGGCACTGCAGCCAGGCAACAACAAGAATATTTTTAACTTGGAAGAGAAAATGTGGGCTTTGCCATTCTCTGTCTTCTGGCAATCCCATCTTCAAAACTCATTCAGACAATTATCCTAGGAATATTCTTCATCCTACATAGGGGCCTTCCTATACGATGACTCAGTGCTGTGCACATCAGCCCAGTTTTGTTTCTCCCATATCCCTATAATTATCACCTTTCACCTCCTACCTCCTACCCCTAAGTGAAGACTACTCTACCTTGGGAACAGGTCTATACATCCTAATGAATAAGTGGCTGGAGTTACTGATCTACCTAATTTATCTATCCCAATGAGGGAAAACCAGAGTGGTGGTTTCATGGTTGATTGTAAGACTCACCTACATGGGGGCCAGCGTTGTGGTGCAGTGGGCAAAGCTGCCACCTGCTGTGCCGGCATCCCATATGGGCGCCGGTTCAAGACCCGGCTGATCCACTTCCAATCCAGCTCTCTGCTATGGCCTAGGAAAACAGTAGAAGATGGCTCAAGTCCTTGGGCCCCTGCACCAGCATGGGAAGACCCAAAGGAAGCTCCTGGCTCCTGGCTTCAGATTGGCGCAGCTGCAGCCATTGTGGCCAATTGGGGAGTGAACCAGCAGATGGAAGACCTCTTTCTCTCTGCCTCTCCTTCTCTCTCTGTAACTCTTTCAAATAAATAAATAAATCTTAAAAAAAAAAAAGAATCACCTACATAAATTTATAGCTGACCACACTTTGTTCTAATGTATTTCTTTTCAGTAGGTCTAGATTTGATAAATGACCTCTCTATCCATTTTAAAGCATTATCCTGATGCAATGAAAAGGCAAGTCTTGGAACTACCTGATGAGAAACACAGTCACAGGATGCACGTAATGCTTTCTAACAAAATCCATCCAACAAGCACACACAGCTGTTGTTACCCTTCTCCTGGAAGGGAAAGCAGTGACTTGGCTGGTGGAGAAGACAGAATGGGAACACAATCCTTTGTAGGTGACCAGCAGACATCATTCATAGTCTATTTACGCCCTCAGGATCTCCAAAGCCAGTGAACTAATTTAAGGTCAGCTCCCTGACCTCAGAAATGAGATTTCATTCCTGACTACATTCATGTTGTTGCAATAGATGTTATTCTGAGACACAAGTTCATTTGGAATTAATAAACATATAGTATAAAAAGCCATTTTCTACTCCCCAACCCCCACGGAAGATGTGGGTCAGAAGTCAGGAGTTCCAGTCTTCACGAAGACAAACGTCTTCCCTTAGACTGTTCTTTTTTAGTGTCATGCTTTTAATACACCTTTGCTCAGAAGCTGCTTTTCCTTTCTTGACCCTATAGCTACAGGATTCAATAGAGCAGCTTGCTTCTACGCTACACAAATGCGGGATTTTCTTTTCTACTCACTAATGCTCTCTAGCTTCCTAGGAAAATCTAAGTGTGACAAATATCCCTTAGGAACTAAAGATCTAACTTTAGAGAAGATGGAAAGTACATTCTCAAAGCAACTGGGAGTACACATTCTTACCTGTAAGAGTGACAAAGAAGGAGGCAGCAGTGGCCCTTTTCCTTGGTCTCACAAGGAAGCATCTTTATAAAAACTGATCTCAGAGGCAGGCATTTGGCATAGCTGCTAGGCTGCCTGCATTCCATGTCAGAGTGCCTGGGTATGAGTCCAGCTCCTCTCCCGATTCCTGCTTCCTGCTAATGTGTAACCTGGGAGGCAGTGGTGATGGCTCAAGTCATTGGGTCCTTGTCACCCACATGGGAGACCTAGTTTGAGTTCCCGGTTCCCAGTTTCCATTTGTTTCAACTCCGGCCACTACTGGAATTGGGCAAGTAATACAACAGGTGAGAGCTTTGTCTTTCTCTTTGTCTCTCAAAAAGAAAAAAAAAAAAAAGTAGCTCAGCTGTTAACCGCCTGGGAAGGGACTGCTATCTACCACATCAGTCAGTTAAGAAGAACAGGATGTTATGAGCACAGCATGAACCTCAGAACTATAGTCAAAACTGTATTTCCCAGGCAAGCGTTTACCTTGTTTTCTTCCATCTTTGAGACAGAACTCTTGCGTTCTACAAAGTGTAAGAAAGCCCTCCCTCAGAGGGGAGCAGGGCAGAACTGACAAACCTCTTTATATTCCTTTTATTAAAGAAAAGGAAGATCACTCTGCTTGATAACAACATGTCACCCAGTTAGCCTTCTCTATTCTCCCGGATTCTTAAAGGACTTGTGTTTTATCTCCAAGTCTGCTCATTTGTAGCCAAAGCTACTGTAGGATGTATATCAGGTAAATTAGAGTTTCCTCCAGACTGTTAGACTGTAAGTGAAAACACAGAAGTCCATTGGAATTCATCTGTTAAACACTGTCTGAGCCTGCAAAAGCAAAGGGAAATGATAAAAGGAGTCCCTGATGAGAAAACTGAAGATGAAATGAGTTTAAGCCTAAAACTGGCTGTGCTTTGTAAATACTCATATGTTATCCTCAGTGCATCCCTTTGTAAATCACAGTTAAAGCTGATGGCTCAAGATGTTCCATCCACCAGCTGTCCAGCTCAGTTTCATCAACCATTGCTGCTTAGTTGATAGCGTGCTGGCTAAGCATGGAGTTTTAGAATCAAACATATCTGGATTTGAATCTGGTTCTACCACTTAGTACTTGTTGAGCGATCTTATATAAGTGACTTAACCTTTATGAGCCCAACTCCTTTCTTTAAAAAAGAATTTTTGTGAGAACTAAATAAAAGAATGCATATAAAGGATATACACAGCGTCAACCACTAGAGTGGTGCTCCATAAGTTTTATTACTATTATAAAATCAGCATATTAATGAGAACCTAATTTCTTCTAAGTAAAATGATCCAATTCAAACTGGCATAAATAAAAAAGGGAAATTACTGACACATGTCATTGAAAATTTCAGTGGCAGGACCAGCATTGCAGCATAGCAGATTAAACTTCCACCTGCAAGGCCAGCACCCTTTTCAGAACTGATTGGAGTGAAGGTTGGCCCTTTTCTGAACCAACTCCCTCCTAATGCACCTGGGAAAGCAACAGACAATTTCCCACATGGGAGACCAAGAAGGACCTTCTGGCTCCTGACTTCAGCCTGGCCCAACACCAACTACCGTGGCCATTTGGGAAATGAACCAGTGAATGGAAGATCTCTTTTTCTCTTCATCTCTCCCTCTCCCTGTCACACTACCTTTCAAATACATAAAATAAATCATCAAAAAAAAAAAAAAAGAAAGAAAGAAAGAGAAAGGAAAATCCAGTGGCAAGATCTGTTCAGGCATATATGGATCAGGGAGCTCAAATGAAGCCAAGGACTTGGTGTGTGTCCTCCCACCCCCGCCACATCCTGTCTTCTTCCATCTTGTGGTTTTGCTTTGCTGTTTTGTCTTCATTCTTCTCCAGACTGTTTCCAGAACAGCTCTAGACTTAATACAAATACGCTCCCAAATGAGAAACCTTGGTCCTATCAAAACTCCCTCTTTGTATCTCATTTATTGGGTTGTACAGCAATCCCTGAACCAATCACTATGGCAGGAAGAGAAATAAACAGAGACAGAATTCAAATTAGCCAAGATTGTGTCTCCTCTTCCTCCTGGAGTGGAGGGTGATGTCAACCCTACCGAAGCCGTGACATTTGAGAGCAGGAGAAAGAATTCCCCAGAAGAAGATGAGGATGCTGTGTTTCACATGAAAGTAGGCAAGCAAACATCTCCGCATTCCAAACACTAACTTCTCTTTTCTTAAAGACACTTTCCAAGAAAAAGAGGATATGCAAATTTCATCATCAGACTGAGAGAACAAGTCTGCAAAGATGGAACAACTTCTCTCAGACCCCTTTGAAGGTGAACAGAATGGGAATGTCAGACCCATGATCTCTCATAGGTAGCGCCAAAGAACATTCTGAGAACAGAAATCCTATTCTTGCTGTAGAGCTAAAGGTTACTCGTAGACTGATATTTCTTGGTCATCATATATGGTTTTAGTCTGTGTGAATTCATTCTGATTCATTTTAAGTCTTTTAAATATGTTTCATATATATTTCACATTGAAAAGACATCTGTCAAACTTTGGTTTTTGTATGATCTTAATTAAATCTCATTCAGAAATTATGTCACTTCCTCGTAATGTCCTTTTTTTTCTATTTCATCATTTGGTGAAAAGAGAAGGATTTAAACATGTCCCTAGGGTTTCAAATATACTTGCCAAAATCCATTTCAGCTCTTTTCTTAAATTAAAACTAACTTGTATAACACATTGCCTGTTATAAAAGCAATTTATGTTTCATTGTGCAAAAGTTAGAAGATACGAATAAGCAAGGAAATCAAGGGAAGGGAGAGAGAGAGAGAGAACAAAGGTAGGAAGAAGAGAAGAGAAAACTCACAAGAAACCGTAAGATCATTCCCCACACAGGCCACTGTCACAGCCCTCATGCTCACCCTTTCAGACCCTTTTCTTTACACATATCATACAATGTTTTTTACAAATACGGGATTATATTCATTTATAACCTGGTTGTTCCACTAATGCATACATCCAAATTATAAAATATTTTTTCTACCAAGTTGTTCGCAATAAATTTTCTGAAACTTTGAGTGATAGACAAGTCTTTGTGGACATTCATAGCATATGAAAATGTTGAGCATATGAGAATTTTGGGGGGGAGGTAGCTCATAGCTTTCATTAAACTCTCCAAGGATATCTGCAATCTAAAATTTTTAAAGTCATTGTTAAATCCTCACTTTAAATGATAGGAATAAATATAATTAGAAGAAAGAGCTACTGCTGACAGCATGATTTATTTAACCAAATTCTCCTTGTTGGATACTTAGATCCAATCCAATGTTGAGCTGGTATAAACAATACACACTGAACCTAACTATTGATTTGAAGCTTTAACTATGTAGCTATTTCTTCATGATACTGGCAGACGCATTACTGGAATTTTCAAAGTGTGGAGTAACACAAATCCACAAATTGTCACAGTTCTTAATGGGTAACTGTTTTCCTCATAGAACAGCCATTGTTCAGCTGCCACCACTTAACACCCTAGAACTGCAGAGTGAGAGAACCCGCCCTCCTTCAAGTACACACCGGGGTAAGAAGCAACACTTCCTGCCTTTGTTACACACTTGAGGGCCTGCCCTCCACCCGGAGGCAGGACTGCAAGGCCTCTGTTTACATTTTTCTCTACATTTTTCCAAGCACACGTGGACGAGCCAGGCAAAGCCACGCAGCACACGGCACACACTGAGCAAAGATAGGAAGAAGGGAAGAGAAACTCACTGTGGCTCACACACTGAGCATCTGCTGATCCCCTTTGGGGAAACAGAATGGTCCTGAGAGTTAGGGTACTGCCAGGGGAAATCCACACAGAAAAAGCAACAAGTCTCACACTGGAGATTCAAGGGGGCAGAAAAGGAAGGAGAAGGGAGACAGGTAACCAAGAAGGTGACCGGAAATAAAGTGCTCTGTGGGTTTCACTTATATTATAAAAAGCTTTAAGCAAATGTTTTACAATACAGGAATGGAGCCCGGTGTTTGGCCTAGCACTTAGGGTATCCACAGTGGGGCACCTAGGTTCCATGCCCATCTCCTGACTACAGATTTCTGCTAACACAGACCTGAGAGGAAGCAGTGAGGGCTCACGTGATTGGAGCTCTGCCACCCAGATGGGATTCTCGTACGGAATTCCTGACTTCCGCCCTCTGCCCAGGCCTGGCCCTGGTCATTTCACACAAATGGAGAGTGAACAAGTAGACGGGAGAGCTTTCTTTTCCTCTCTCTCCCCACCCCCCAAATAAATAATAAAAAAAATTTTGAAAATACAGAAATTAGAAATTGTGGAAATAAAACTCTTCTATGATTTTATTTATTCACTTAATTTATATAACTATGTTTTATTGTTTTTTAAAAGAACAGAGTAAGAGGCACAAGCTATTAGCATGGTTCTCTAATTTTGGATGTATTTTCATCCAAGAGCCTTATTAAGGAGTCTAGTAGACCAGTTTTAGTGAACCAAAAATAAATACTGATTGCTTCTATGAGTGTTTATAAAAGCATATCTGGTCTGGGAGGTCTAGGGCAATCTGGACCATACCAGAGGAGAGCAAACTCAGAGCGTGCTAACCACCACATCCTCAAGGACAGAGCACTCGCTTGCCAGCGCTCAGTGGCTGTGTGTCAAAAGCAGCAACAAGGCCGCCTGCAGCACTCAAAGCAAAGGAGTAAAACTATCAGGTTGGAGCTGTGAACTTAGAATCTGAAGCTCAAGTGCGTAAGAAAACTTATCCTTTTGAATTCAGGGCCTGTTTAATTTGGACTCGCAGCTGGTGTTCTCATGATTTCAGGCTTCCCTGCAGAGGAGCTGCAGTACCAATGAACCCTGGTCAGGAGTTGCTTCCAAACACACGCAATTCCCCCAGACCTGGTGTTTCCCAGCCAAGAGCTTGTTCTCCGACTGTCTTAGCATAAGGTTGCTGTATCGCCTCCAGATGAGACTCTCCTACAAACAGTGATGCAAAAGCTTCTCAAATAACAGGCCTGCTTCCTTCGTAACACTTTCTGAGAAGCCCAGTGTGTGTAATCATGCTTGCACAGATGGAAGATTAAAGGGCTTATCTAAGATGACCCAGCAAATCATCCACCAAACGCTTGACGTCAGACAGCTCTGACACACATGTGCTTCTTCTGACAACCCAGCATCGTTCATATTTCTGTGTCGAAAAGTGAGGGAACTTGTTTACGGGTCCAAAAGACCTCACAATATCAGGAGGATGGCAAATTCAATCAGACCCTCATTAAGTAGATCCAAATCAGTCCTGACAGAGTCTTCATCAGACCTAAAAATCCTGCCTGTTCTAGCTCAGAATCCTCTGGTTTGTTCATGTCATCACAAATTGGTTGTTCAGAAGTCAGAAGGGGCTCTCAATAAAGCACTTACAGGTGATGGACTTGCTGCACAAGATATAAAGGAAGACAGGACAGGAAAACCAAAAGGTACAGCAATACAATGTCCTAGTCAAAGAAAGAGCTTTTCCAACATACTAGAAATAAGAAAAAGAAAAATTCTGTCATTTAAATAAATTACATTAAAAAGTGTTCCAAAGACCTTGTCCTAATCTCATCCTGGAAACCTTTTTATTTTTATTGTTTCATAATTATACTAGCATTTGAAAAAACTAATTGTACTTATTTATTTGAAAGACACAGAGGCAAAGAGAGAGAAAAGAAGATAGAGATCTCTCATCCATTAGTTCACTGCTCAAATGCCCACACAGCTGGGAATGGCCAGACCAAAGCCAGATGCAGGGAACTCAATCCAAGTCTCTCCTTTGAGGAACAGGGACCCAAGTTCTTGAGCAGTCAGGTACTACCCCACCGGGCACGCATTAACAGGAAGTTGAAATCAGAAGCAGAACCAGGCCTGGAACCCAGGCACTCCAGGATGGGATGTGGTTGCCCCAAGCAGTACCTTAACCACTGTGTCAAATGCCCATGCCAGAAACTTCTCTTTTAAAGCTGAATATCGAGGTGGAGCCAAGATGGCAGAAGAGTGAGGACGCACACAACAGTTTGGGAAAAGAAATTTTAACAAGGGTGGAGTTACTGTACCCTTAAGAAGAGACTCAGAGGAAAAAACTGCAGAGGAAACTCTTTCGGATCTAGTGGATGTGACACGGAGGACCTCCGAGGAGAGTAAAGTGGCCCACGGCCCCGCCGTGACGCGCTGCACCGCACCAAGCCCTGCCGAGCCGCACGGAGCCGCCCTGAGCCGCACCTAGCAGCGCCCAGCTGCGGAGCCACACAGAGCCGCCCTGAGCCGCACCTAACAGCGCCCAGCTGTGCCGCGCCGACCCGACCCGACCCGCACTGAGCCGCGCCACGGACATGGGGGCCACTAGAGTTGGGAAAACAGCGAACCCAGCTACAGAAGCCCACCCACAGAATTTGAGCCCAGGCGCTGGAAGCACAGGTAACCCGAGACATTGGCCGCGAAGGTTAGACCTTGGTCCGAGCTCACGCGGGGGAGAGGGGGAACTACACCAGGCTGACTGGAAGAAAAAAAAAGGGAGGGGGGGGAACCAGCTGGGACACTAGCCTCTCTGCACTCTCCTTACAAACCCCAGAAAGACAAAGAGCAGGGACCACTTTACATAAGAAAAACAAACTCTTTAGCCTAGGCAACACTGAAGAACCAATCAGAGCTCTTTGGCCACACCTCCAAGATGCCAAACAAACGTAGAAACCAAGGTAACAAGAGCAAGGAAGACACTCTCATGCCCCCAAATGAAAAAGGCACCCCAAGCCAAGATTATGAAGATGATGAGATAGAAGAAATACAAGAAGCAGATCTCAAAAAATTGGTAAGATCATTAAGAAGCTCTCAAAAACAAATTCTTGAACTACAGAAATCCTTAATGGACAAGATAGAAAACCTCTCTCGCGAAAATGAAATATTAAGGAGGAATCAAAATGAAATGAAACAACTAGTAGAACAAGAAACAGTGATAGTGACTAGAAACCATAATGAAATGAAGAATTCAATAGATCAAATGACAAACACATTAGAAAGCCTTAAAAACAGAATGGGTGAAGCAGAAGAGAGAATATCGGAATTAGAAGACAGAGAACAGGAAAGGAAACAGGCAAACCAAAGAAAAGAAGAGGAAATTAGAAATCTAAAAAATATTGTCGGGAATCTACAGGATACTATTAAAAAACCGAACATTCGGGTCCTAGGAGTTCCTGAAGGCATGGAGAGGGAGAAAGGATTACAAGGCCTTTTTAGTGAAATACTAGCAGAAAATTTCCCGGGTTTGGAGAAGGACAGAGACATCATAGTACAGGAAGCTCATAGAACCCCCAATAAACATGACCAAAAGAGATCCTCACCACGACACGTAGTAATCAAACTCACCACAGTGAAACATAAAGAAAAGATCCTAAAATGTGCAAGAGAGAAACGCCAGACTACTCTTAGAGGATCTCCAATTAGACTCACAGCTGACTTCTCTTCAGAAACCCTACAAGCTAGGAGAGAATGGCGAGACGTAGCCCAGGTACTAAGAGAGAAAAACTGCCAACCCAGAATATTATATCCTGCAAAGCTCTCATTTATGAATGAAGGTGAAATAAAGACCTTTCACAGCAAACAGAAATTGAAAGAATTTGTCGCCACTCGTCCAGCCCTGCTTAAACATGTGTTACATATAGAAACACAGAAACATGGTCACCAACATGAAAGAAGGTAAAGGAAGGAAACCTCACACCAAAAGATCACAGGAATCCCAAACCATATATTAGAAAGTATCTTTGGCAAATGGCAGGTCAAAATTACTCCTTCTCAATAGTTACATTGAATGTTAATGGCTTGAACTGTCCAGTTAAAAGACACCGATTGGCTGATTGGGTTAAGGAACAAAACCCATCTTTTTGCTGCTTACAAGAAACTCATCTTTCCAACAATGATCCATACAGGCTGAAAGTGAAAAGCTGGAAAAAGATATACCATGCCAACAGAAATGAAAAGAGAGCGGGCGTAGCCATCTTAATATCAGACAACATAAACTTTACCACAAAAACTGTTAGGAGAGACAAAGAGGGGCACTATATAATGATTAAGGGATCCATTCAACAGGAAGATATAATGATTATCAATGTATATGCACCTAATTACAGGGCACCAGCTTATTTAAAAGACTTGTTAAGGGACTTAAAGGGAGACTTAGACCCCAATACAATAGTACTGGGGGACTTCAATACTCCACTCTCAGAGATAGACAGATCAACAGGACAGAAGATCAACAAGGAGACAGTAGATTTAAATGACACTATAGCCCAAATGGATCTAACAGATAGCTACAGAACATTTCATCCTACATCTAAGGACTTTACATTCTTCTCAGCAGTACATGGAACCTTCTCTAGGATTGACCACATACTAGGCCATAAAGCAAGTCTCAGCAAATTCAAAAGAATTAGAATCATACCATGCAGCTTCTCAGACCACAAAGGAATGAAATTGGAAATTAGCAACTCAGGAATCCCTAGAGCACGTGCAAACACATGGAGATTGAACAACATGCTCCTGAATGAACAATGGGTCATAGAAGAAATTAAAAGAGAAATCAAAAATTTTCTGGAAGTAAATGAGGATAACAGCACAACATACCAAAACCTCTGGGATACAACAAAAGCAGTGTTAAGAGGAAAGTTTATATCAATAGGTGCCTACATCAAGAAATTGGAAAGGCACCAAATAGATGAGCTTTCAAGTCATCTCAAGGATCTAGAGAATCTGCAGCAAACCAAACCCAAACCCAGTAGGAGAAGAGAAATAATTAAAATCAAAGAAGAAATCAACAGGATTGAATCCAAAAAAAAACATTACAAAAAATCAGCCAAACGAGGAGCTGGTTTTTTGAAAAAATAAACAAAATTGACACCCCATTGGCCCAACTAACTAAAAAAAAGAAGAGAAAAGACCCAAATCAATAGGATCAGAGATGAAAAGGGAAACGTAACAACAGACACCGCAGAAATAAAAAGAATCATTAGAAATTACTACAAGGACTTGTATGCCAGCAAACAGGGAAATCTATCAGAAATGGACAGATTCTTGGACACATACAACCTACCTAAATTGAGCCAGGAAGACATAGAAAACCTAAACAGACCAATAACTGACACAGAAATTGAAACAGTAATAA
Source organism: Lepus europaeus (assembly GCF_033115175.1). NCBI lineage: Eukaryota > Metazoa > Chordata > Mammalia > Lagomorpha > Leporidae > Lepus > Lepus europaeus. Next base: position 28,745,822 of record NC_084836.1, on the reverse strand, counting down.
AGGCCCTCCCAACAAAGAAAAGCCCAGGGCCAGATGGATTCACTGCTGAGTTCTACCAGACATTTAGAGAAGAACTAACTCCAATTCTTCTCAAACTATTCAGAGCAATCGAAAAAGAGGGAATCCTCCCAAATTCTTTCTATGAAGCCACCATCACCTTAATTCCTAAGCCAGAAAAAGATGCAACATTGAAAGAGAATTGCAGACCAATATCCCTGATGAACATAGATGCAAAAATACTCAATAAAATTCTGGCCAATAGAATGCAACAACACATCAGAAAGATCATCCACCCAGACCAAGTGGGATTTATCCCCGGTATGCAGGGATGGTTCAACATTCGCAAAACAATCAACGTAATACACTACATTAACAGACTGCAGAAGAAAAACCATATGATTCTCTCAATAGACGCAGAGAAAGCATTTGATAAAATACAACACCCTTTCATGATGAAAACTCTAAGCAAGCTGGGTATGGAAGCAACATTCCTCAATACAATCAAAGCAATATATGAAAAACCCATGGCCAACATCCTATTGAATGGGGAAAAGTTGGAAGCATTTCCACTGAAATCTGGTACCAGACAGGGATGCCCACTCTCACCACTGCTATTCAATATAGTTCTGGAAGTTTTGGCCAGAGGTATTAGGCAAGAAAAAGAAATTAAAGGGATACAAATCGGGAAGAAAGAACTCAAACTATCCCTCTTTGCAGATGATATGATTCTTTATTTAGGGGACCCAAAGAACTCTACTAAGAGACTGCTGGAACTCATTGAACAGTTTGGCAAAGTGGCAGGATATAAAATCAATGCACAAAAATCAACAGCCTTTGTATACACAGGCAATGCCACGGCTGAGGAAGAACTTCTAAAATCAATCCCATTCACAATAGCTACAAAAACAATCAAATACCTTGGAATAAACTTAACCAAAGACGTTAAAGATCTCTACGATGAAAACTACAAAACCTTAAAGAAAGAAATAGAAGAGGACACCAAAAAATGGAGAAATCTTCCATGCTCATGGATTGGAAGAATCAACATCATCAAAATGTCCATTCTCCCAAAAGCAATGTATACATTCAATGCAATACCAATCAAGATACCAAAGACCTTCTTCTCAGATCTGGAAAAAATGATGCTGAGATTCATATGGAGACACAGAAGACCTCGAATAGCCAAAGCAATCCTGTACAATAAAAACAAAGCTGGAGGCATCACAATACCTGATTTCAGGACATACTACAGGGCAGTTGTTATCAAAACAGCATGGTACTGGTACAGAAACAGATGGATAGACCAATGGAACAGAATAGAAACACCAGAAATCAATCCAAACATCTACAGCCAACTTATATTTGACCAAAGATCCAAATCTAATCCCTGGAATAAGGACAGTCTATTCAATAAATGGTGCTGGGAAAATTGGATTTCCACGTGCAGAAGCTTGAAAAAAGACCCATACCTATCACCTTACACAAAAATTCACTCAACATGGATTAAAGACTTAAATCTATGACCTGAAACCATCAAATTATTAGAGAGCATTGGAGAAACCCTGCAAGATATAGGTACCAGTAAAGACTTCTTGGAAAAGACCCCAGGAGCCCAGGCAGTCAAAACCAAAATTAACATTTGGGATTGCATCAAATTGAGAAGTTTCTGTACGTCAAAAGAAACAGTCAGGAAAGTGAAGAGGCAACCAACAGAATGGGAAAAAATATTTGCAAACTATGCTACAGATAAAGGATTGATAACCAGAATCCACAAAGAAATCAAGAAAATCCACAACAATAAAACAAACAACCCACTTAAGAGATGGGCCAAGGACCTCAAGAGACATTTTTCAAAAGAGGAAGTCCAAATGGCCAACAGACACATGAAAAAATGTTCAAGATCACTAGCAATCAGGGAAATGCAAATCAAAACCACAATGAGGTTCCATCTCACCCCGGTGAGAATGGCTCACATTCAGAAATCTACCAACAACAGATGCTGGAGAGGATGTGGGGAAAAAGGGACACTAACCCACTGTTGGTGGGAATGCAAACTGGTTCAGCCACTATGGAAGTCTGTCTGGAGATTCATCAGAAACCTGAACATAACCCTACCATACAACCCAGCCATCCCACTCCTTGGAATTTACCCAGAAGGAAACTAATTTGGCAAATAAAAAAGCCATCTGCACATTAATGTTTATTGCAGCTCAATTCACAATAGCTAAGACCTGGAACCAACCCAAATGCCCATCAACAGTAGACTGGATAAAGAAATTATGGGACATGTACTCCATTGAATACTATACAGCAGTAAGAAACAATGAAACCCGGTCATTTGCAACAAGATGGAGGAATCTGGAAAACATCATGCTGAGTGAATTAAGCGAGTCCCAAAGAGAAAAATATCATTTGTTTTCCCTGATCGGTGACAACTAACTGAGCACCAAAGGGGAAACCTGTTGAAGTGAAATGGACACTATAAGAAACAATGACCTGATCAGCTCTTGTCCTGACTCTAGATGTACAATGTAATACTTTATCCTTTTTAGTATGTGTTGTTGTTGTTGTTGTTCTAGTACTAGTGGTTGAACTCTGTAATTAACACACAATTATTCTTAGGTGTTTAAATTTTAACTGAAAAGTGATCCCTGTTAAATTTAAGAGTGGAAAAAGAGAGGGAGGAGATGTACAATTTAGAACATGCTCAATCGGACTTGTCGCAAAGGGTGGAGTTAGAAAGGTGCCAGAGGATTCCAACACAATCACCCAAGGTGGCATCTACCAATGCCATTGCACTAGTCCAAGTGATCAATTTCAGCTCACAATTGATGGCTCTGATATGTCTAAGAGTCAAAGGGATCACACAAACAAGACAAGTGTCTGCTAATACTAACTGATAGAATAAAAAAGGGAGAGAAAGATCCAACATGGGAAGCGGGATACACAGCAGACTCATAGAATGGCAGATGTCCTAAACAACACCCTGGCCTCAGAATCAGCCCTCAAGGCAATCGGATCTGGCTGAAGAGCCCATGAGAGTATAGTAGGCCTGGAAAGCCAAGATATCATGGAAAAAAAAAAAAAAGACCTAAATGAATGATCTCTGTGAGTGAGATCCCAGTGGAAAGAACGGGGCCATCAAAGAAGGAGGTACCTTTCTCCGAAGGGAGGAGAGAACTTCCACTTTGACTATGACCCTATCAGAATAAGATCAAAGTCAGCGAACTCTAAAGGCTTCCATAGCCATGGCAACTCATGACTAGAGCCTAGGGAGATTACTGACGCCATGAACAGGAGTGTCAAATTGTTAAGTCAGCAACAGGAGTCACTGTGTACTTACACCCCATGTGGGATCTGTCCTTAATGTGTTGTCTAATGTGAAGTGATGCTATAACTAGTACTGAAACAGTACTTTTTATACTTTGTGTTTCTGTGTGGGTACAAACTGATGAGGTCTTCACTAATTATATACTGAATCGATCTACTGTATATAAAGAGAATTGGAAATGAAAAAAAAAAACAACCTTGTGTTAAATTGGAAATGGCATAGAAAATTAATTAATTTTTTTAAAAAACTATTATGTAGGATCTCTGTCTTTAATGTGCTGTACATTGTTATTTAATGCTATAATTAGTACTCCAATGGTAGTTTTTTCACTTTATGTTGCTATATGGGCAAACTGTTGAAATCTTTACCTAATATGTACTAAACTGATCTTCTGTATATAAAGAGAATTGAAAATGAATCTTTATGTGAATGGAAGGGGAAAGGGAGCGGGAAAGGGGAGGGTTGCGGGTGGGAGGGAAGTTATGGGAGGGGGGAAGCCATTGTAACCCATAAGCTGTACTTTGGAAATTTATATTCATGAAATAAAAGTTTAAAAAAAAATAATTACAGAGTAACCCTGAGAACTGTAACATATCCTCTTAATAAAACTTTATGTATGAGTAAAAAAAAAAAAAAAAAAAAAGCTGAATATCAAGTCAGCTAAGTCAAAAGTTTTCTTTCCATGAGAAAAATGACATCCTCAAGATCTGCAGGAAAAAATTCATCATACTCCAGACAAGCCATTTGCTTCCTTTCTTCAGTTGTGAAACTGAAATCAAATTCTATCACTTTTTGCAAAGGTGGTGCCAGCAAGATCAGCCCTTCAGATAAGCAGAGTCAATGCCTTTGAGTTAATGAGAGGTGAGAAGGGCCAAAAAGCCTGCTTGCCAAGGTGCCAAAGGCCTCCACTATTAAAGTCACTCGGATGAATGTGGAATTGCATTTCCAAAATGCTCCTGTCACAAATACTAATGTAGGCCTAGCACAGTGCCCAGACCATCACAGTCACTCAATGTTTATGGAACGAATAAAAGAATGATTGTTGCCTGAGAAGAATAATAAACGGTGATTATATTGGTTAGATCTACGCCAAAATTATGTAAGTATCTGGAACATATTAACTCATTTGCTCCCACTACATGTGGTTGTGAATTAGGTTCTCAGACTGGCTATCTGCCAACAAGCCCAAGCCAGCTCTTAAAGAAATGGAGCACTGGAAAAGACAGTATGGAGTAAGGGCAACGGGATATGAGAGCGAGAGACTGCAAAGATCTTGAGGTTTGGCAGAGGGAGAAGAAACTCAATAGGTTAGCACGTGTCCTTGGCAGCAAGCACAGCGTTGAGGCCCACACCATTCTCCTAGGGGCCTGGAGGAAGAATTTTCCATCTAGAGGCACTACTGATTAGTGGTTAATCACACAAGTTCAGGAGTTCAAATCCCTGCTCTATGGCTTCCTAGATATGTGACTTAGGGCCAACTATTATGCTTCTGTCTGCCTTCGATGCTTTTGCCCCAAAAGAAGCATAATAATAACTCTCTGTTTGGGCTATTGTGAGGCTTATATATGATAATACAGATGATGTTTGACTTCTGATGGGGTTACATTCCAATAAACCAATCATAAGGAGAAAAAAGCATAAGTCTAAACACGTTTGGTACACCTAGCCAACCAACCATCCTGGCTTAGCAACACAACAGATTGTGGAGAGAGAGTTGGTTCCCTCATGGTCACAGATTATACTGGAAGCCATGCTCACTGCTGCCTAGCATGGTGAAACCATCATACTGCTCTTGGGTAGCCCAGGAAAAGATGATTTCCACTGACTATGTATAATTTTCACACCATCATAAAGTCAAAAACTCATTGTTAAAAGTCCACAAAAGAGGCCGGCGCCGTGGCTCAATAGGCTAATCCTCCACCTTGCGGCGCCGGCACACCGGGTTCTAGTCCCGGTCGGGGCGCCGGATTCTGTCCCGGTTGCCCCTCTTCCAGGCCAGCTCTCTGCTGTGGCCCCGGAGTGCAGTAGAGGATGGCCCAAGTGCTTGGGCCCTGCGCCCGCAAGGGAGACCAGGAGAAGCATCTGGCTCCTGGCTTCGGATCAGCATGATGCGACGGCCGCAGTGCACCGGCCGCGGCGGCCATTGGAGGGTGAACCAATGGCAAAAGGAAGACCTTTCTCTCTGTCTCTCTCTCTCTCTCTCACTGTCCACGCTGCCTGTCAAAAAAAAAAAAAAAAAAAACAAAACACAAAAGAGTGTTGATTTGGGCTAATAAGTACTCAGTGCTAGTCGTTATTATCCTGCATATTTGCTCCATTTGCTATCTGAACAGTAAGACAGCAGAGCTGGGCAATTCATCTCTTACCCTTCCATGTTCCAAAAATGCACAATAGGAGAAGTTGGTTAGGCCTCAGCGATTGTTGCCTCCAGTAAGTACATACATGTCTGCAGGAAAGAGAGAGATGTGTGCATTTCACACTTACACTTCTGCCATGGGCAAATTTCTGCACCTCTCCCTATCTCCATTGCTCAACAGAAAAAGTGGGTATTAATAGTATGTGTCTCATTGGATTCTTGGAGACGAGAGTTACATGAGTTAATTCCCAGATAGAATCTAGACAAATTTCTGATGTTGTGTGTGATGTGTGTGTTCCTCACAGCTTTTCCAGAGATGAATATTGATAATCAAGTTCGTGTTTTAAAAAATCTGAAATACATGGGTATTTACCAAGATTGGTTTATTCACTGTGTGGAGTACATCTGTGATGAGCCCTGCAAGGTCACTGGCTCTGTTTTTTCAGCTTAGCATTCCCCCCTCAACTGATCTGAATAACAACTCCGTGCTCAAATCATGGCTCTGTGGTAAAACTGCTGTTAAATGCTGCAGTGGCGATTAAGGTCAACTAGGAAGGTTATTCAAAGCATTATGCCAGGGCTTGTTAAAGAGGGCTAGAGATGATCACTAAATTAGGAGTCCTCACCTCCCTGCACTGCTCCAGGCATCAACCTAGAATCTCGGAACTCTGCATTCAACCTCAATTCCCTCAGTGGCCCTTGGCGGGGAGAGACTAATATGCCATTTATTTCCAAGTCAGTAAAAGGGAAGGGCTATTTCCAACTCTGGGAAAATGCATTGGCAGGAATGCGGCAATAAGCAGAGGAAACAAGCATTGGGTTTTTTCATCTGAATTTTAAAGTCAGAGTTTCCTGTATAAGCAATGCTGTTTTGTTGTATTCTTCTTTAAGCCTACCTCATCTAATGCATCTGACTTTGAAATCCAGAACAAATGTCCATTGCCTACTTCTGTAAAAGAAATACCCACATAGATGACTGTAACATATTAAGGGTATGCAATTTATTTCTCATGCTTCCAACTTCTATATATATACAATAGAGAAGTTGTGCAACTGCCTCAGCAGCTGTTGCCTACGCTTGGGATATGTATGTCTTTATGAAAGAGATACATGTGTGTTTCACATTTAAACTCAGTACAGTTCCCAAGTTAGAGAAATGCCCATTCTGTGGAATAGCAATGAGTAAAGAGATGTCTTCTCATTGATATGCAAATGACAATAACAGGCATTCTGATGTGTTTAAGGAATCCCATGACTGCCTCGACCACAAGCAGGTTATTAAAGTGAAACAAGGCTATTTTGTCCATTATGAAAAGCACTGTCCTTTCCCAGTGAGTGGCACGTTCAGAGCTATTTACATTTCAACAAACAACCAACAATGAGTCAATAGAAATACTCCTTTACATCCATTTTCTTTTTTGAAGAACAATAGCTGTTCAAAATCATGAGCTTACATAAGACTCTGGATCAAGTAGAAATAATCCAAACTCTGGCATTTGATCAATTTTATGTATGTTAAATCATTCATAAGTAAAGCCTCTCAAAAGCTCAGGAGTAGAGTTAAGAGAAATATCATTTGCAATCCTAGGGGTCCAACTGTAATAATAATAACATCCAGTAGCCATATGAATTGAGTATAACCATGTAGTTTGTTTATAGAGTGTTTACCATGTGATAGAAAATGCTTTATCTGAGGAAGTATTATTGAGATAGGTGTAGGGAGCTGGCACTGTGGTGCAGTGGGTTAAAGCACTGGCCTGAAGTGTTGGCATCCCATATGGGCGCTGGTTCTAATCCCAGCTGCTCCTCTTCCAATCCAGCTCTTTGCTATGGCTTGGGAAAGCAGGAGAAGATGGCCCAAGTCCTTGGGCCCCTGCACCCGTGTAGGAGACCCAGAGGAAGCTCCTGGCTCCTGGCTTCGGATCAGTGCAGCTCTGGCCGTTGTGGCCATCTGGGGAGTAAACTAGCAGATGGAAGACCTTTCTCTCTGTCTCTACCTCTCTATATAACTCTGTTTTTCAAATAAATAAAATAAGTCTTTTTTAAAAAAAGAGAGAGAGGTGCATTTTTCATCATTTAATACTCAAAATAACATTTTGAAACAGATATCATTGTAATTTGCATTTTATAGGCCGGCGCCGCGGCTCACTAGGCTAATCCTCCGCCTTGCGGCGCCAGCACACCGGGTTCTAGTCCCGGTCGGGGCACCGATCCTGTCCCGGTTGCCCCTCTTCCAGGCCAGCTCTCTGCTGTGGCCCGGGAGTGCAGTAGAGGATGGCCCAAGTCTTTGGGCCCTGCGCCCGCAAGGGAGACCAGGAGAAGCACCTGGCTCCTGCCATCGGATCAGCGCGGTGCGCCGGCCGCAGCGCGCCAGCCGCGGTGGCCATTGGAGGGTGAACCAATGGCAAAAGGAAGACCTTTCTCTCTGTCTCTCTCTCACTGTCCACTCTGCCTGTTAAAAATAAAAAAAAAGTAATTTGCATTTTATAGATAAATTGAGACCTAAAGAAGTTTGGTAACTTGTCTCACACCAGAAAAAAAAAAAAAATGTTTTCAATGATTACTCAGTACACTGTACAAAGTAAAAAATGAAAGTGAGAAAGAGTACAGGGAGTTCACTGAGGAGGTACCTTCAGCTGGCCAAACAGGAAATGCTGGTGGCTGAGCTTTGGATGGTGCAGAAACAGGATCGGAGCCCAGATCCCCTGGGGCTGGGGTTCCTACACTTCATCTCTACCATAACAAATAGGTAAACCTTATATTCTGAGTGAAGACACCCAGGAGTGGGGTAGGAAATCACTGCAGAGCCAAAGCTCTTCTCTTTTAAAAGACTGTTTAATTGGCAAATAAAACAGTATGTATTTATCATGGACAGCATGATGTTTGAAGGATATACAGTGCTAAATGGTTAAATGTAGCTAAAGAACATGAATTACTAATGTAGTATCATTTTTGTAGTGAGAACACTTAACATTCATTCTGTTAGCTTTCTTTAAGACCACAGAGCCAATGTAGGTTGTCTAACACAAGCCCCTGTTCTATGGGGACACTTCAAAAAGTTGGTGGAAAATGGAATTAAAAGATAAGTTTATTTTAGTGCAAAATAATCTTGAAGTCCATGCATAGTTTTTTCATGATATACATTTTCTGTTAACTTTTTACAGATCCCTCATATGTATGAATTTCAAAAATTTTTGCACCAAAAGCAGTTAACTATAGTAATCATACTATGCAATACATTTATTGCAATTATTCATCTTATCTAACCATAATTATATATCTTTTAACCAATGTCTCCTCATCCTCTTTAACCTCCTCACCACCACAGCCTCTGGTGCCTTCCATTTTACTCTCCACTCCTATAAGATCAACATTTTAGATTCTACGTATGAGTGAGATCATGTACTATCTGTCTTTCTGTGCTTGTCCTATTTCACTGTATATAATGTTCTCCAGATTCATTCATGTTTTTGCAAATGACAAGCTTTTCTTTTTCTATGGTTGAATAGTATTCCCTTGAGTATATTTTACATTTTCCTGACCCACTCACCTCTTGATGGACACAGGGTTGCTCCATTTCTCTGCTATTGTGAACAGTGCTGCAATGAGTATGGGAGTACAGACACCTCTTCAACATACTGATTTCATTTACATTGGCTACATACCCAGTATATATGAGACTGCTGGATCCCAGAGTTATTTGTGAGCATGAGAGGCAATCTTGTAAGCAGATCTGAGAGTCAGGGCCCAAAGAATGATTATAACAGGATGAAGGGGGCCCAAGAAAAGGAAGCTAGTTTCTATCTGTGCAGAAGCACAAACTGAATTTACCTGAGATACTAATACCCTTACTAGTAAAATTGCACAAAAGTAACATTTCTGAAAATGGAACTGCATCCAAGTTGCCATAATTATCAGACAGAATGGGATCTTAGCAACTCCTCTAGCAGCCAGCCTATGCCCAGCAAGAAAACGAGAAGTTGCAGCGTACTCTCACCCTGCAGGCCTACTTAGCAAGCTTCACTTGGTCTATGCTGGGTAAAGGTGAACCAAATAGCATGCAATGTCCACATTGCTGGCACCAGAAAATAAAGATGTGATGGCCAAAAGAATGAATGAATGGGGGCTGGTGCTGTGGCGTAGCAGGTAAAGCTGCTGCCTGCAGTGCCGGCATCCCATATGGGCGCTGGTTAGAGGCATGGCTGTTCCACTTCTGATCCAGCTCTCTGCTATGGCCTGGGAAAGCAGTAGAAGATGGTCCAAGTCCTTGGGCCCCTGAACTCATGTGGGAGACCCGGAAGAAGCTACTGGCTCCTGGCTTTGGATCAGTGCATTTCCAACCCTTGTGGCTAATTGGGGAGTGAACCAGCAGATAGAAGACCTCTCTCTCTCTCTGTCTCTCTGCTTTTCCTCTCTCTGTGTAACTCTGACTTTCAAATAAGTAAATAAATCTTTTTAAAAAATGAATGAATGCTAGTGGCAATGTTAGTGAAAGCTAAATATAAATATAAGTGATAGCAAAATATAAAATGAAATGCTCTGGAAAATTTTAGTGACTAAATTGATTGGGTAACTTCTAAGTATGAAAGTACTTCAAAAAGTTTATGGATAAGTGGAGTTAATGCGTGAGTTCATTTTTACACAAAAATATTTCAGAATCCAAACATAATGTTTTCATAATATGTGTTTCCATGAACTTTTTGAAGGCTTCTCACACGCAAGGATTTCAAGCACTTTTGCACCAACATAAACATTTTTAATTTCATTTTCCATGAACTTTTTCAAGTATCTTTGTACAGCTGGTAACTTAGCAGTTCCATCAAGCTCAATGACTTGTGGAGTCACTGAGTGACCACTTGAGGAATTCCCAGTTGTTTATATATAAGAAATAACTGCTGTGATGGGACACTAGAAAGATACTAATATAACCAGACATCATATTTTTAAACTACATTTGGAATTCTGAGTATTTTTCTGCTTCATTTTGTGCTATCCAAGGGATCTGGGAACGGAAATGTTAAGAGGAAAGGTAGACCTCAACTTGAAGAGCTAGAATTAATATAAAATAGAATAGAGGTATAAAATAAAAATGACAACTTAGAGGGTTATGGTGTAGTGGATAAAGCCACAAGGATAAACCTGCAAGTGCTGGCATCCCAAATGGGTGCCAGTTCAACTCCCGGCTGCTCCACTTCCAATCCAGCTCTCTGCTATGGCCTGGGAAAGCAGTGGAGGATGGCCCAAGTCCTTGGGCCCCTGCACCCACATGGGAGATCCAGAAGAAACTCCTGACTCCTGGCTTCAGATCCACCAAGCTCTAACCGTTTTGGCCATTTGGGAGTGAACCAGTGAATGGAAGACCTCTCTCTCTCTCTCTCTACCTTTCTATAACTCTGCCTTTCTAATAAATATACAAATCTTTAAAAAAAAACAACTTATAGATAACAAACAAGCTCTCTGGAAATTAGATTTTTTTTTTTACCTTTACAAGCTGTATGACCTCAAGCAATTTACATACCCTTTCTGTGACTGCTTTTCTTCATCTATAAAATGGGGATAATCATGTCATGTATCTCACAGTGTTGCTGTGAGGAATAGCTTAATATTACATATAAATACTATATTTAATACGTATAAATACAGTAAAATATATTATATATTAATAGTATATTCATACATATATATAACTCATAATAGTTGGATGCACATAGAAGCGCTCTGTAAGAATTGATTATTATTGCCATTAGAACTATACATAATAGTTATTGACATGTTTATCTTTTTAAAAAATTATTTATTTATTTGAAAGCAGAGTTACAGAGACAGAGGCAGAGAGAGAGCTTCCAATCACTGGTTCACTTTCCAGATGGTCGCAGCAGCTAGAGCTGATCTGAAACCGGAAACCAGGAGCCAAGAGTTTCTTTTGGGTCTCCCATGTGGGTACAGGGACCCAAAGACATGGGCCATCTTCTACTGCTTTCCCAGGCTATGGCAGAGAGCTGAACCAGAAGTGGAGAAACTGGGACTCAAACCGACACCCATATGGGGTGCCAGCAATGCAGATGGCAGCTTTACCCACTATGCCACATTGCCAAACCCTGGAATATTTATCTTATATCTTATTTGAATATAAAAGGCTACTTCAAGAAGTCTCTGAGTAGGGCAAATGTTTAATTTAGTTGTTAAGTTAGTTGTTGGTTGTTACTGGTGGAGATTCCCACATCCCAGATTGGATTGCCTGGGTTTAATACCCACCTCAAGGGCCGGCGCTGTGGCGCAGTGGGTTAACGCCCTGGCCTGAAGCACTGGCATCCCATAAGGGCACTGGTTCGAGTCCTGGCTGCTCCTCTTCCGATCCAGCTCTCTGCTATGACCTGGGAAAGCAGTAGAGGATGGTCCAAGTCCTTGGGCCTTGCATCCATGTGGGAGACCCAGAAGAAGCTCCTGGCTCCTGGCTTCGGATAGGTGTATCTCCAGCTGTTGTGGCCATTTGGGGAATGAACCAGCAGATGGAAGGCCCCCCTCTCTCTACCTCTCTCTGCAACTCTGTCTTTCAAATAAATAAAATAAATCTTTAAAAAAAAAATACCCACCTCAAGTACCTGACTCAAGCTTCCTGCTAGTGCAGATCCTAGGAGGCAACAGTGATGGCTCTAGTAATTGAATTTCTTGTGGGAGGCTTGGATTAAGTTCCTAGTTTCCAGCTTTGGTTCCATGCAGTGCTAGCCAATGTGGGCAACTGGGGAGTGAACCAGCAATGGGATCTCTCTACTATCCATCTTTATTATTTCTCTCTCTCTCTCTCTCTCTCTCTCTCTCTTTCTCTCTCTCTCTGTATGTGTGTTTTTGCCTCTCAAATAAAAACTATCAAACAAAACTTTGTGGAAAGTGAAACTGAAAGGTGTTTATTTGGTTAAAATTTTTGAGTATTGTAAAAAGCTATGCATGTTTTTAAGCTTTCTCCATGAAAATCTATTTATTTTTGAATTCAATTTTCCTAGGAAAATTTTTTGTTTTCTTTTTAGAGATTTATTTATGTGAAGAAGCAGAGTTACAGATAGAGGGAGAGACAGAGACAGAGAGAGAGAGAGTTCTTTCATCCACTAGTTCACTCTTCAGATGGTTACAATGGCTAGGGCTGGGCCAGATGGAAGCTAGGAGCCAGAGCTTCTTCATGCGTGCCAGCACCCATGCAATTGGGCCATCTTCTGATGCTTTCCCAGATGCATTAGCAGGGAGCTGGATCAGAAGTGGAGCAGCCAGGACTCAAACCAGGGCCCAAATGGGATGCCATTATTGCAGGCAGCAGCTTTAGCCACTATGCCACAACACTGGCTCCTTTAGGAACTTTTTGAAGTGCCCTGACAACGCATTTTACATTATCTATGTAAAATCTATCTATCATTTGGTACATATGTCATAGCCTGCTTTGTGCTGTTATTACAAAGTACCTGAAATTGAATAATTTGTAAAGAACAGACTTGTTTCTTATAGCTCTAGACTTCGAGAATTTCAAGGAAGAGAAACCCATATTTGGAGAAGATCTAATTGCTGCATCATCTCATAGCAAGTGGTGGAAGGACAAGAGAAGGAGAAAAGAAAGGGAGAGAGACAGAGTTGGAGAGAGAGAGAGACTGAATTTGTCCTTTTATCAGCAACCAACTGCCATGATGCCTGACCCATTCCCTTGGTAAGGGCACTGATCCATTCATGAGGGCAGAATCCTCATGATCCTATCACCCCTACAAGCCCACCTCTCAACATCACTACATTGAAGATTAAGTTTCCAACACATGAACTTTGGGAGGTGCATACAAAGCACAGAAACATGGTATATGTTTATCATCTATTGCTGTGCTCCAGATTACTCCAGTTTATCAGTTTAAAACAATAAACATGGAGTCAGCATTGTGGTACAGCAGGATAAGCCACCACAATATGGACATTAGTTTGAATTCCAGCTTCTCTGGTTTCAATCCAGTTCTCTGCCAATGCACCTGGGAAATCAAGGACCCCTGCATCCATTTGGGAGACCCAGATGGAGTTCCAGGCTCCTGGTTAAGGCCTGGCCCAGCCTGGTTATTGCAATCATTTGGGGAATGAACCAGCAGATGAAAGATATCTCTCTCTCTCGTTTCTTCCTGTTTCTTTTTCTCTTGGAACTAGGAACTCAAATAAATAAACAAATCTTTAAAAACAACACTTATTATCTCATAGTCTCTGTAGTTCAGAAATTTAGGTATGGCTGATTCTCTTGTGAGTCTGCAACTGAGGTGTGCTGCCGTCATTTCACTCATTCAACTGGGGAAAATCCACTTGCAAGCTAAGCCATGTAGTTGTTGTCAGCTCTTGAGTCCTCACTGGATGCTCTCTGGAGACTTCAGTTCTCTGCCATGTGGGGCTCTCCATATGTCAGCCACAACACAGCAGCTGGCTTCCCCCAGAGCAAAGGTTGAGAGAGAAAGCAAATCAGAAGTCACAGTCTTTCTGTAAACTACTCAGAAGTGACAGCCCATCACTGCTGCTGTATTCTGTTTGCTAGAAATCAGTCAATAGATTCATTTTATGCTCAGGAAGAGGAGATTGCACAATGGCATGAGTACCAGATCATTAGGGATCACTGATCAAACCATCTAAGAGTTTGTCTTGCACATATTGTGAGAAATCAGCAAACATGCATTAAATGTGTTATACCTACTGAATAATCCTGTAATTCTGAAAGGCCCTCTACTTCATGGATTGACCATGGAAATTATATGGGTCAATGATGTCAAGAGAAACATTCATTCACTTGTTTATTCAGCCAATAAACATTGGTTCATCCCTATTTGCATGTCAAACATTGTGCAAAAAGTTTGGGATACTAAGACTTCAAAAAATAAATTTGAGAGCTGGGTAAGATCTGGCTCAATTTTCTCATTTACCAATAGAAGGACATTGAGTTCCAGAGGGGGACAACAGCTACCCTAAGAGTGCAGTTCTTTTTCTATGAATGAAACCATAGAGAAGAACTGAACCAATGAGACATCCAGTCTTCAGATATTTGTTGTTTTGTATGGATTAGAGGTCCTCAGCTATTTTATTCCAGATTCTTGCTTCCTTGTAAGATAAGAGTTCAAAGGAGAGACATAGATGAAGTGCAAGAATGGGAACAAGATTCACTTAAAGAGGCCGTAGCGGCCATTTGGGGGTAAACGAACAGAAAAGGAAGACCTTTCTCTTTGATTCTCTCTCTTTCTCTCTAACTCTGCCTGTCAAAAAAAAAAAAAAAAAAAGAGGTAAAGAGAGAGTATATATTCAGACATGAATGCAGGCCACTGTATGAACAGAGACATGCATGGTGAAGAAAGAAATTCCTTCATGGGGAGAGAAATGCATCTCATCCCAGTTGAGTAGCCCCCTTTATTGGGTAGGGCATAGTGCTGTAATTGAATGTGCAAACAAGGTGGAGTTTGGGTGGGGTTCAGTGCAAATCTGGGGAGATTTTCATGGTGTTTCCATGTGGAGCTCAGTGTACACATGTTCGTGGCATCTCCTTCACTGTGGAGGAAGCTTAGATGCATCATGGGAAATAGGTGTGCTGAATTGGCAAGTGAGGGGGTAGAGTTAGAGTGTAAGGCTGAAAGATAAAAACTGTCAGAAACCGCTCCGTTCTTTTGTTCACTGACTCCCTGCCTAGTCCACATCCGTTTTATTAAATTGTCTTTCATATTAGAACATTCTTTAAATAAAGATAAATTATAATCCCTTATGTCCTTATCCTTCTAACATCAATTTTATTTGACTCCGTTTTCTCATCTCTCCTTTTGTTCCCTTTTTTTTAAAGATTTTATTTCACAAATTTGAAAGGCAGAGTGATAGAGACAGAGGCCGAAACAGAGAGGCCAGGAGCCAGGAACCACATCCAAGTCTTTCAAATGGGTACCAGGGACCCAAGTACTTGGGTCATCTTCTACCACTTACCCAGGTACGTCAGTAGGGAGCTGGATTGGAGGTAGACCCGCAGAGACTCTAACTAGCGCTCATATATGGTATGCCAGCATTGCAGGGACAGTTTAACTTACTGTACCACAAAACTAGCTCCTGTTCTATTGTTTATTTCACTTAAACTTCAGGACATCATCTGACAGAGAGGATGAGGTAGCCATTGCCTGAGTTAGACAACTTCAGAGAGTGAAACAAATGCCACTCTGCTACAGACACAGCCACAACTGATGCCCAAACCATCCAAGCTATACTTCTCTTAGTTTGTTTCCCTGTGGATGCTGATGTTTATTTGTTGTTTCATTTTGCTTCCCTTCCACCAAGAAGCAATGTTTATACATATCACATTCAACAACGCCACTCTCTACTCCTGGAGAAATAAAATAATCTCTGCTCTGTTCATGGCTGGGAATGAAATGCACTTCAAAAAGCAAATGCAAGAATTTCATGTGATATAAATAGACTCCATCAATTCAAGAAGTGGGTGTTTTAACTGAAACATTGACAGGTAATTATCAAAAGTACCTTAGAAAAGCAAGTTTCTGTGGACAATAGCTGCAATTTATTATTATTATTGTTGCTAGCCTCCCTGATGGTCTCCATTTATGATTCCAGTAATCTTGTCTCTTTTGATGAATCTACCTTTTGTTTTTCATTAAAGTGTCACTGTCTTAGACAAAAGGCCTGCTGAGTACAACAAAACCCATGATCACCTGCTGGAGGGAATGCAGAACTTTAGATCTGTAAGCCAAAACACAGCTGCCCTTGCAGAATGAAAAAAATACATGTAAGGAAACATGCGTCCATAAGCACACACACACACACACACATTGCTCCTGGTAGTCCTGGAGATCATGTTAGGAATCTTTTCACCAAGTTAAAGTGGAATATGTCAGGGTTGACAGCTCTAGACCAGGCATAAGTGAAACCAGCAGCCTTCTGCTCCTACTGACATCTTTATGATTATTCGTGGTGATCCATCTGAATCTTTACACTCATCTGAAAGGAGAACCTCCTCCTTTAAATATTTTTAAGCACTTTCTCTCAATGAAAGATTCTAAGCTGCACATGGTTTGCTTCAAAGCATTATTTATTCCTAGACTCTG
Organism: Lepus europaeus; assembly: GCF_033115175.1. NCBI lineage: Eukaryota > Metazoa > Chordata > Mammalia > Lagomorpha > Leporidae > Lepus > Lepus europaeus. The sequence continues at coordinate 28,729,045 of NC_084836.1, read as the reverse complement.
CTCAAAGGTTTGAGCAGTTACTTTTTAAAACATTCCCTGCTCCTAAGGGGCAGAGAAGGATAGAGAGTAATCCATCAACAAGAGTCTAAAGGGATATAAGATAGACATACATGAGCAAACCAGAACCAGCATTTGGTGTTTGGTGAACATTTCAAGTTTCTTCCTAAAAACCACAACCCGCTCCTTCTGAGATGTGTGGGTTTTTATCAGCCTAACATCCTGGGCCAGTGACATAATCTTGGAGAGTTGTCAAGACTAATAACCTTCCTCCATAATATCCTCGATAAGAAAGGGGAATGGAATTTTCCCAGTGCTCAAGGTCGAATATCTGTAAAAACGTAATAATAATTCAAAAAACACTTAAAATTAGTAGAGAAGATCATTGTAAGTTAAATTCTTTATACCCTCCACATTGGAAAATGCTAATCCTTTGTGTCCCTGGAAGGGAAGAAAAATTTAAAAGAAAACTTCAGAATTAAAAATATATCCAGAACATTAATTTTCAGGTAATTAGAAAAAAATGTTTTCTATCGGTGAAAAATCAAAGATATGTGTATTCTGGATAAAAATTTTACTACCAAACCATAAATAGCCATGGTATGAAATATGTGGTCCAAATTATGTGGCATTTTGAAGCTTAGCCAATCCCAAGAGGAAATAAGAAAGAAAACAGTTTTTTAAAAAGCTATTTTTCCATTTGCCACCTCTGCTCCCATTGCCGAGGTACTCAGCCAACAAAAGAAAATATTTAAAAATAAGGGACGAAACTAAAACTCACATGCATTTCAATGTTCAAACTTTCTTTCCATTCACTCGCTTATTCATTCATAAGCATGTACAAAAAGCTTCTCTTCAAGCTAAGCACTATAACAGAATATGAAAAATAAGTTACCCATAGCCCTTAATCAGAGGAGCTCATATCTTAGAGACAGTGATACACAAATATATATACATATACATACACACATATGAATACATATAAATAGATATAAAATTATACCCTATATGCTACATGAGGACTGCAAACAGCATTGCTAGAGTCCAAAATGCTGAGTGGCCAACACTTGGGGACTTGAGATGGTCTCTACAGAGGAGCTGACATTTAGGCTGAGTCTCAAAATACAAGTAAGAGTTGGCTGGGCGGGAAAGGTAGGAGCTTCAGACATATTTGAGAGAAGATGAGACACTTCTTTTAACCATAGTGGAGTATGCATGTGGACAGAAGAGGAAAGTGGTAGGAGATGAGCAAAAGTAGGGGCCAGATTTCAATTGACTCATACTTCATGTGAAGGTGTTTTAACTTTATCCTATACACAGTAGGAAGTCCTCAAATAATCTTAAGAAGAAAAGATTTTGTTTTCTTTCAAATAATTCAGGTGATTCTGTCATCAAACAATGATGAATCTGCTTGCCTGTGCCCATCAGATTGGCAAGCACAGAGTGCTGGTATGGTGGCACAGTGGTTTAAGCCCCTGCCTGCAATCCCCTTGTTTTAAGCCCTTTCCTGCAATCCTGTCATCCCCTATGGATGCCAGGGCTGCTCCACTTCCCACTTCCACTCCAGCTCCCTGCTAATTGCATCCTGGAAGGCAGCAGAAGATGACCCACATGATTGGGCCCCTGTTACCCACATGGGAGACCTGGATAGAGTTATAGGCTTTAGCATGGCCTAGCCATGGCCATTGCTGCCACTTGGGAAGCAAACCATCAGATGGAAACTCCCTCTGTCTATGTCTTTCCCTCTATCTCTATAACTCTGCCTTTCAAATAAATAAATACGTCTTTTAAAAAGGAAAGCCAAGCACAGAAGACATGGTCTTTTGCAGAGCAGCCTGTTAGAAGTTGTCAAGCAAAGAGTTAGGATTCAATTCTGACTCCAAGCACAGCTGTTATAGAAATATCTATTGGGGAAGGAATGAGGGATGGAGATGGAGCATGGGAGCTTATTGCTCTACTAATAAAGGGGAGTTCTTGGTCCTTCTGCACAGGTGCCTGTCAGGTGCATGCCTCTTTTCTAAAAAACCTGTAAGGTACAGTTTCATTATCACAAATGATTGATGCAAACATCCATTTATAATAAATACTGTGCATGGCTATCCAATATACACCCAAACTAGATCAACCATAGTTGGCAACCATAGTTGCTATACAAGCTGCATCCTTTATGTCCCCATTTTTGTAATCTCTATGTTATTTGTCTTTATTTATCTACTGCTAATGATTCATTCATCCAATCAAGCTATCCATGATTCAACAAATATTTATTGAACCCTTATAAAATGTCAGGTATTACAGTAGATGCTGATGATCCGGTGGTATACAAGGAAGACAATATGTGAACTCTGTCAAAGCTGATAGACTAGCAGGACAGATATATTTGTCTAAATACAATTTAATGATGTGTAATGAGCTACAAGATGTGAAATTATGGAAGGGAGTGGTTGCTGGGGCTTCCCTGGGGAAGTGATGGCTAGGTTCTGACCTAAAGGATGAGTAAGACTGAGACAAAGTGCATTTGTTGGAAGTAGGAGGGGGAAATGGCAGACATTGCCTATCATGTGGAAAATAACCAGAAGCAGGAGAAAGCATGGTTCCTCAGAGGAAGTGAAAGCATCTTGCATTCCTAGAAATTCTAGAGAGACAGGCTGGCATTAGAACTTGAAGGGCTCTGCTAACCACATGTATTAATCATGTAGGCTGGTTAACATGTAGGCTGCAAAAACGAAACTCTAAAACTCAATGATTTAATCAACAAAGATTAATTCATCTATCAAATAAATTCTCATGCAAGTCAGCTGACATTCAAGGTGGTTCTTCTCGATGGGATAACTGGGACACCTAGGATTTTACTACTCTTTGATGTTATGGCATTAGTTTAATTCTGTTTGCTAATAGCACAGTTACACAAACTAGGTACATTTTAAGGAAAAAAGTTTCATTTTGGCTATGCATTCTGAAGTGTCATAGGGTATCTCATGACAAGAGATAAGATGTATGCATGTATTTCTTCTGATTTCTCTCTTCTTACAAAGCAACCAGTATTCAGACATGGAGGTTCCACCCTGATGACCTTATCTAATCTTCATCATCTTCCACCATAGTTAAATTAAGTTTCCACTCTCTTAATGCCTCACAATTGGGATCAGATTTCAATATATGAAACCTAAAGGAACACATTCAACCCATTTCCAAGCCATTAGTAGTTGTTATCTCGGCATGTGACTTTCAGGTAGTACATGAAAGTTCATACTATGCCAAAAAAGTGATATATATGCATCACTGTTAGACAGATACAGCAAAAAAGACCCAACTAGGGGGCCAGTGCTGTTGTATAGCAGGTAAAGCTTCCACCTGCAGTACCAGCATCCCATATGGGTACCAGTTTGAGTTCTGGCTGCTCCACTTCTGATGCAGCTCTCTGCTATGGCCTGGGAAAGCAGAAGATGATCCAAGTCCTTGGGTCCCTGCACCCACGTGGGAGACTCAGAGGAAGCTCCTGGATCCTGGCTTTGGATTGACACAGCTCCAGCCATTGTGGCCAACTGGGGAGTGAACCAGTGCCTCTCCTTCTCTCTCTGTGTAACTCTGATTTTCAAATAAATAAATCTTTAAAAAAAAGACCCAACTAATTACTAGAAAATGGAGGAAATACATAAACTATTTGGAGATCACCGGTGTCTCTACCAAGCATGCAAAAATTAGCCAGCTTTACTCTAAGAGTAATGGAGAACTACAAGAAGGGGAATTTGTATAATTTATGGTAATTTATGTTATACAAATTATCCCGGCTGTATTGTATAGAATGGACTAACTGGACAAAGAAAGACCAGATAGGAAGTTTTTCAGATTCAAGTATTATAAGATGGTAACTCAGAATATGGTTGTGTTAGCATACCAGCTTAATGAACACCTAAATCCACAGATCTTAATAAAAATTTGAAAAAGAAATTTGTTTAAAGTATTATTTATAATGAAAGAAAACTTTCTTTAAAATTGGAATTACAGAATGGATTACTGGTGCTAAATCTAACTACTACTTTCACAGATTATATATATGCCTGAATTATCCTAACATACATGATGGTGCTGGCTATCAAGGACTCTTTGGGGCTTTTTCTAGGGACCAGTGAAACAGGATAAGAAACATCTGGTGATATCTCATGGAGTAGAGATGGTCTCCAACTTATGATAGTTCTACTTATGATATGTTGATCATATGATTCTGGGAAACCTATATGCAATCAGTAGAAAGAAAACTTTGAATTTTGATCTTTTCCAAGGTTGACAGTAGATGGGAATGATACTCTCTCTTGATGCTTGGCAGCTTAGTGAGACTGAGCTTCTATTCATCCAGGTGATCTTGAGAGTAAACAACTGAAACTATGGTTTACTGTGTTGCTGACCTAAGACATCCAGTATGTTAGAAGTAATAGATGCATTTTCAATGGTGATATTAGAATATTTTAACATATGATGCATTTATCAGTCAAGGAGCATCTGTATCTTTAAGCTGAGGAGCTGATGTTCATATGGGAAGCTAAGTAATAACTCAGAAAAATAATAAGTAGTTGTCCAGAACCAGACAAGTGAGTCAGAACTGGAGTATGGAGTCAGGAAGCAGATGGATAGGCAAATGAGCACAAGAAACAGTGAGTGAGGTCAAGAAGTGGATGCTCCAAGTTTTTTTTTTTTTCTTTTTTACAAACTTTTAGTACCCTGGAGACTTGAAGGTACTGCTGCAACTAAAGAGCTACAGCTAAGGTAGGCAACAAATATATTCATTTCACCATAAATTATGTATTTAACCATTTATGTGCAGGGTAGAATTCTTGATTTACCCATATCTCCACTCTTCCCCATCTCGATAACATAATCTGCCATCTGTTCAAGCCCTCCAGCAATGAGCCCTTTTTGGTATCTCATTTCCTTCAGATACTACATTTCCATATCCAATCCATCAGCATTTCCTTTGACTGTACTCTGAAATATGGCACAATCTCATCCATTTCTTGGTATCTCCACCCTAGTCCAAGCCATAATACAGCTTGTTTCGATTACACGAATCACTTCTCTATTGGTCCCTTCTTCTGTTCCTGCCTCCTACAATATATTCTCATGATAAGCAGAACACTCGTTTGAAAACTAATATAATCATATAACTACCTTTCATGCTTCTAATTCTACTTAGAATATATAATCTGATAGTAGTTCATACCAGTACCTTGGCAAAGGTAGTGAGTCACTGTGTCATTATTTCCACATAATATGTTTGCATTGGCACCGAAGCCTTCTGGAGAAATATCTTAATCAAAAGAAAGGATAATTATTCTATTGGTGGAATTTCGGTTAATGAAAGAACAAAAAAGGAAAAGAAATTTGAGCAAGAACAGAACATCATTTGACTCTATACCTAGAGATCCTAATTCTGTAGTTCCAATGTGAGGCCTGAGAAAGATAAATGTATCCACTTAAAAATATTTTTTTAAAAATCCTCCTTCCTTAGAAGATACTAATATCCAGGAAGAAGTTTGGGTACATAAAGAATTATGAAATAAAAAGGCATTACATCCTACACCTATATAGCCAAATAAGCTTCAAGCAAAAATGAAGCCCAAGAATACACACAAGTAGGTATTTGGGGGTCAGAGAATATATGAAGATTTTTGACACTAGTGTCCTCTGTGTTCCCTGCCTTCACTTTTCCCACATCACCTCTAATCCACAGTTAGGGTACAGCTAAGCAATAATGACAGATGATAAGCTTTGGAATCTAACAATCTGAGTTGACAAGTAAGCTATGCCATTTACTAACATTGTGATCTTGGAAAAGTTGCTAAATCTTAGTTTTTGATCCTTGGTTTCTTCATTTGAAAAATATGAAAATAATTCCTTCCTTGCTGTGTTCTATGAGATTCAAGTGCCATCATCTAACAATCCTATCTGATGAATATGGTTGCCCAATGATCAGTAGTTATCACTACATTTCAAGTCATGTTTTTTGTTACAGCAGCAACACATTAAACCCTATCCTTTTCCCAATATACTATATGATTCGAAAGGACTTCTTTTTCTTTCCAAATCCCACAGTAAACAAACATTCTGAGAGTACACTGTAAAAAGAATCCACACAAACCTGGAAATACCATGGAGTATAAGCTTCTAAGGACTAGAATTTCCTATTTCCATATGCATTCTCTGTTCAGACAGGAGCTCTATGTACATTTGTTCATCCTCAGCATTTTCAGGACCGGGAAATGGAAGGCCTGAGAATGATCTTAGAAGCCATCTAGAGCTGGTAGCGCAGCGAGTTAAGCCACTGCTTGGGACAACGGCATCCCATACATAGTGTCAGAGCCCAGGCTCCTCCTCTTCTGATCTAGCCTCCTGCTAATGCACCTAAGAAGGCAGCAGATGATGGCCCAAGTATTTGTGGCAAACTGTTCCAGGCTCGCTGGTTTTAGACTGGCTGAGATCTAGCAGGTATGGCCATATGTTGAGTGAACCAGCAGATGGAAGGTTCTCCGTGTGTGTGTGGGCGGGGGGGGGGGGTGTGTGTCTATGTGTGTGGGTGGGTGAGTGTGGGTGGGTATAGGTGTCACTATGCTTTCAAATACATGAAACTTAAAAAAAAAAAAATAGAAACCATCCAGAGTAGCATTTCTCAAGTTGTGAACTCTATGTACCTGCTATAGAATCCTTCAGCATAGGGCTAGAAACGTGCGTGTTTAAAACAAGTGTCCCAGGGCATTCTGAAGGTTCTAAAGATGGAAAATCAGTGTACTAGCCTCCATGTCACCCTCCCCATTTCAAAGTGAGGATATTAAGGCTTGAAGAAGATGAATGATTTGTCTGAACCAGAGTATCTTCATTTAAGCAGCACGGACACTTTGGATGGAGGCATTCTTTGTGGTGAGGACTCGTCCGTGGGCTGTAGGATGTTCAACATCATCCCTGCCTCTACCAAGTAGACAGCAATTGCCACAAGCAACCTTCCAGATATGACAACCAAAAATGTCTCAAGAGATGGGCAAATATCTACAGGATGCAGCCAAATTACCCCCTCATTGGAAATCACTGTTAAAGCACCACAGATAGTCAGAGGTGAAGGCAGACCAGCACTTATGTGTCCAGATTTGCAGGCCAAAGATATCCTTGCATCTGCTGGTTCCTCTTCTTATTCTGTGGGAAGCAGAATGAGAGAGAGGAATATGTAGGCCATAGAAGCCATGGGATAAGAAAGTGGAGACCACTGTAGATTCAGAGCTGCTTTTTCCTGGAGATCTGGAATATTACTCCAAGCTTTTTCCATGACTTACAATGCAGTTAGTCATCCCTACTTCTATTTGTCCACCTGTTTAAACTTTGCTCTTTTAAACCTGTTTAAACTTGGCATGATTCAAATTGTCAGCATCTTGGAAACCCACATAGAAAGGTGCCATACAAAAAGGACTCAGCTGAGATGGAGTTCAAGGTGCCCCTGTGTAGAAATCAAGAATGCTGCATTCTAAATTTAGTGTTGTTCAGGAAAAGGATAGCGGTGGGAAGCAATGCAAAAAGAAGTGTGGTTTCTGGGGCCAGCACTGTGGCGTAGTGGGTAAAGCTACCGCCTGCAGTGCCGGCATCCCATATGCATGCTGGTTTGAATCCCAGCTGTTCCATTTCCAATCCAGCTCTCTGCTATGGCCTGGGAAAGCAGTAGAAGATGATGCAAGTCCTTGGGCCCCTGCACCCACATGGGAGACTGGGAAGAAGCTCCTAGCTCTTGGCTTCAGATTGGCACGGCTCCGGCCATTGTAGCCAATTGGGGAGTGAACCAGTGGATGGAAGACCTCTCTCTCTCTCTCTCTCTCTCTCTCTCTCTCTCTCTCTGCCTCTCCTTCTCTCTGTGTGTAACTCTGAATTTCAAATAAATAAATAAATCTTAAAAAAAAGAAGTGTGGTTTCTGGTTCTAGTTCTTTCCAAACTACCTTTGTGGCCTTTAGCAAATCATTTCAGCTTTCAGGCCTATGGGTAATTTCCTGTCAACAGGAGGGAAAGAAATAGGCCTCTCCACGTATACTCAACCTTACCCTGAGTTCCGTTACTTTCACTGGTCATCAAAAGTGGAAATCCTCCTTTTCCTCTCAATTCCAGCCCTGGTCATGATTCCTTAGTTTTAGGTAATGATAATAATAATTAATAATAATAATGCTGCTGTTAAGTAAAAGAAAGTCCTTCTTCATAAGATATATACTCTGAATTATTTTTTTGAAATATCAAGATATCTGCAACTCTCAAATGTTACCCCAAATATACACTATGTATTACATATACAAGTTCGTACATGTGCATATATTTTTATAGAGATGGAAAGCAAATATACCAAGTAAATTTTGAAGCTCATTGAAGTGTATTTGGATGTTCCTTTATGATTTTTCCCGTGTCTTAAATTTTTCTCAAAGTTAAGTGTTAAAGAGAAAAACAACTCCAGTTCTGTCTCCTCCTCAAAGCAGTTCCTAAATTAGCTGACATAATTCCTGCAAATTCCCACGGCGCTTATGTACTCTGTGTTTATCACTTTCTACCTTGTATTATAGTTATTTAAGTATCTGCATAGTGGGATCATAAAATTGGCAATGCAATATTCAGCTATGCGGAGAACATTTGTTCTCAAACTGCTCTTTATTTAGTCTACAATTTCCCTGTTCCTCATTGCAAGACCTGCTGAGGGGGAAAGAATACAAGTAAATTTTAATCCCATCTCATCATCACAGATTGATCATCTAACTCAGTCATTGGAGGTAACTCAGTTGCATTTGGATAAAGGCCAGGCCAGAGAGATCCCTTCTCTTAATCCACAGAATGGCATCTGGGTGCCAGAGAGAAACTGAGGTTCAGGGGATGTCACTGCAAGGGAGTCTCCAGGGTCAGCTCACAAAATCTGGCTTCTGATTACTCATTATGCAGACCTTAACTCTGTATACCCGGCAGTGAGGTCGCTCTGCTTCTGTGTCCTTGGCAGTGCTTGGTTCCTATAGGCTCTCAATGAGCACTGACCTCCACTGTTTCTCTGGTCTGCTGCTCCTACCTGCCCATGGGGCTTATGCTATCATCACTCACCAAAATGTCCCTCCAGATTTACTTCTCCAACCACATCTTCTCTCTCGCCACGCCATTTCACTTCTTACGTCCTGTGAATGTAATGTTTTTGACCACCCTACTGTTTCATATCTACCTTTTGGACTCCCTCCATTCTCCTTTATGCCTCCTCATAAATCCATCCCTTAAGGACCAATGTTAGTTCATTCAATTAACACATTTTTATGCAACATCTATTTTGAGTGTCATTCATTCACTGTCTTAGATCCTAAAATAACAATGCTAAGAAAAAGAAAAACAGTCCAGACTGGTGGACTTTCATCTACTGACTGTCTTAAATTTCAGTCTTATCCCAGGTATTCTAGCAAGAAACAATCTCCCTCCTCACACCTCTTTTCAAATGTGCATGATATGTGTATCATCCACTGAACACTCACTGAGTATAGCAGTGTTAGAGTTCATCATCTCTTCAACCATCCCTTTGTTGAGGCTAACAGTAACAACATCGGTAACTTGCATTAATTCAATGACTCCCCTATGGCAACTACTCTACATATACATTGTTTCGGACTCTCACAATGACACTGCACAAAAGGGATGCGTTTTCTCTTTTCATTAATGAAGTACTTGAGGCTCAGAGACGATAAGTAACCTGCCCAAGGTCACATAATTAGTAAGTGACGTTATCATTGTGAGAACCCCGCTACTCCAGCGGCAAAGGCTCTCTCCACAGCGTTCAGACCTTGTGAGACTGCTTTGCTGCACCATGCACTGAATAGGGAATGATCAGTAAACAGGAAGACAGGGTAATGTGAGGAAGAGAGCATGGTTTCAGAATGAAACAGACCTGCAGTCAATTCTCTGCTATGTCATTTACTGGTTATGTGACTAGGAGACCTTGGGCAAATTCCTAAAGTTCTTCGTAATATCTTCATTTTGAAATCACCACTGCAGGCTGGCGCCACTGCTCCCTTGGCTAATCCTCCGCCTGCTGCGCCGGCACCCCTGGTTCTAGTCCCGGTCGGGGCGCCGAATTCTATCCCGGTTGCCCCTCTTCCAGGCCAGCTCTCTGCTATGGCCCGGGAACGCAGTGGAGGATGCCCCAAGTGCTTGGGCCCTGCACCTGCATAGGAAACCAGGAGGAAGCACCTGGCTCCTAGCTTCGGATCAGCTCAGTGCCGGCCATAGCGGCCATTTGAGGGGTAAACCAATGGAAAAAAGAAGACCTTTCTCTCTGTCTCTCTCTCACTGTCTAACTCTGCCTGTCAAAAAAAAATCACTACTGCAAAAATAAATGTATAAAGTTGTCTATCTCGTAGGTTTGCTCTGAGATTAAGTGAAATGATAAATATCTGGAAAAATACCAGGTATACAATAGGCATTCAGCTAATGCTCTTTGTCTTCTCCCTTTGTTGATGTGGGTCATTTAAAATTTTGTCACCTACCTTATTGTTGCTCATAAAAACTCTTAAGCTTGATACTAAGAAACACCTGCACAAGGGTCTTTCGAGCACCTGCAAGTATATTAAAATAGGCAGATACAGGCACCAAGAGACAGAGGCAATGCAATTGAGCAGATGCAAAACCAATCTAGAAACCAGGAAAGAGCAGGTGGCATAGTTCCTTTTGTTAGGAAGTTTTCCTAGGCTTCCATGATAAAGAAAGTGTGATCTTATCCAAATACTATTGATTTTGTTTATGAGGAATCTAGAGACCTCATGAATGAAGCCTGTAAACAAGCCCAAAAGTCCACTCTTTGTTCCAGTAAGTTGGCCATTCCTTCCAGGACACAATATGGATAAGAAACTCAAGAGTGACATTTATTCCACTTTTGTCTGACACTTTCATCAGCTCTGTACATCTACCTTTTCATTAACCTTACAAAATAAAACACTTTGAGGGAGAGATTTATTATTTGCTTTTCTGCAAGTAAGGAAACTGAAGCTCAGAAAGGTTTGATATCTTGCAGAAGTTTACACAGGCAGAAATGTTGGTGAGGTATGCACTGATCATGCATTTATTCAACAAGTGTTTACTGAATGACTACTTAGTGCCAGGTCTAATTCCAAAGCTAATGCTCTTTCCACAATCCAATTCTTACCAGTAAACTAAACAAGGTAGCAGGACATGAAAGCAGTCTGGACAGAACATGAGATGCTCATGGCTCAGAAAAGATCACTGGGCTGATGGGCCTGGCCAGGCAAATGTCCACAAGTCTCAGCATTACTCCACGTGTCTTTGTCTCACAGCTGGATACTTAGAAAGCACAGTTGGGACCGGCGCTGTGGCTCACTTGGTTAATCCTCCACCTGCAGCGCCGGCATCCCATATGGGTGGTGGGTTCTAGTCCCGGCTGCTCCTCTTCCAGTCCAGCTCTCTGCTGTGGCCCGGGAGGGCAGTGGAGGATGGCCCAAGTGCTTGGGCACCTGTACCCACATAGGACTGGGAAGAAGCACCTGGCTCTTGGCTTCAGATCGGAGCAGCGCTGGCCGTGGTGGCCATTTGGGGAGTGAACCAGCAGAAGGAAGACCTTTCTCTCTATCTCTCCCTCTCACTTTCTGTAACTCTACCTGTCAAATAAATAAATAAAATCTGAACAAAAAAAAAAAGAAAAAGAAAAGAAAGAACCGTCCTCTACAGCAGAAGTGCCCTTCTTCAATAGGTAGCTGTACATAAATGCTTGACGCCGTGGCTCATTCCCTCAATCCTGGGAGAGACTGAGGTGAATATCTGGGGAAGAAATTGAGAATTTATGAGCATTCACCTCCAGAGTGACTCCCCCTTCATTCCCGTGCACAGCCAACAAGAGCTGCCTCACCATGAAGCAAGTCACAGCCCTCATGCTGGCCGCTCTCCCCTCTTTACTGCTATGCGGGTTCTGGCTGTCAGCTTCTGGAAGATGTGGTTACAAAGACACTTGATCCAAAAGTGTTCATAAGTGGACACAAAGAAGTTGTGCAAGATTTTATCCATATTATGATGCTGCAATGAGGGTGGAAGAATTCAAACAGTGCTTTCTTAATCCGTCAAATGAAACTCAGGCCAATCACACTGGATTGAGAATGCAAGAATTTAAGAGAGCTTTTGGTGTAGGATATTTTAACTTTCTCAAGGCCTTTGGTTCAGAGGAATGAAGATCATGTTCAGCAACTGACTGCTGATGCTATAAATCGTAGCTTTTCTTTCCCATATTGTCTGCTTATCTACAAACTACAAGACAACTATTGAATTCTAAATATATTTTGTTTTGTTTTGTTCTAAAGATAGAGTTACAGAGAGAGGGAGAAAAAGAGAGAGAAGGAGATCTTACATCTGCTGGTTCACTCCTCAAATGGCCATAATAACCAAGACTGGACCAGGCCAAAGCCAGCAGCCAGGAACTCCTTATAGGCCTCAACACATGGGTGGCCAGGGCCTAAGCACTTGGGCCATATTCTGCTGCTTTCCCGGGTGCACTAACAGAGAGCTGAATGGGAAGCAGAGCAGCTAGGACTTGAACTGACACTCCAAGATGGGACACTGGTATTGCAGGCTAGCCCCTTGAATAACATTTGATTTCAACAAACTGTAAAAAAAAAAAAAAAAAAAAAAAATAGTGCCTTTCTCAGGCAAGTATACATGAGTATCTGTGCTTAGTTACTTACAAAATTTTATAATGTTGATACACTTCAGAACATTTATTTTTTATAAAGTTGAAATGATATAAAAATCAGTGCAACTCACTAAAAGAGGAAAACTCCAATTGTAAAAGCACCTTACTTTATATAGAGCATTCTATAGGTTCTTTCAGTAATTTATAACAAAAATAACACCATTTTAACCCCACACTATCCTGTGATCAGGAAAGTGATGTTATTATAACCATTTCTCACAAGAGGAAAAAGAGGTTCAAGTTGGGAAGAAATGTCCAAGTTCGCATCACCATCTAATGCAGAACCAAGATTTCAACTTGGGCTCTTTCTGCTTTTTCCGGTATATAACTGCACTGGTCAAGATGAAGTAGTTCATATTGCAGTAGCAATGGCCCCCCCACATCTCAGGGGTTCCCAGTAACAAAGCTGGAATTCCTGCTCAGGTTGCACCTCAGCTATGGCTTTGATCCACTTTACATTTGCTCCTGAACCCAGCTGATCGCAGCATTCATCTGGAATATTTCCAGCAATGGTGCAGAGGGAAACATGGAAGTACTGGACCCATACTGGCTCTCAAGGCTTTGGATAAAAGATGGCTTTCACTCTTAGTTCATTGCCCAAAGAATGTTACATGGCCTTGTGCATATACAAGTGTCCACGTACTAGTTACTTGGCCTTGTCCATATACAAGTGTCCACGTACTAGTTACATGCCCTTGTCCATATACAAGTGTCTGCATACTAGTTACATGGCCTTGTCCACATGGTGATGGTATATTCCTCTTCCACAGGGACAGGCCTCAAGAAGAGTAAGTCAGTGTAGCAGTGGAGACAGCAGTTATGAGTCTCCCTTCCTTGTACCAGGAACACATTCTCTAACAAATGTGGTACTGATCAAGAAGCATTTCAGGGGGCTCATGCTGTGGCACAATGGACAAAGCCACCACCTGCAGTGCTGGCATCCCACATGGGTGCAGGTTTGATGCCCAGCTGCTCCACTTCTAGTCCAGCTCTCTGTTATGTCCTAGCAAAGCAGTAGAAGATGGCCCAAGTCCTTGGGCCCCTGCACCTGCGTCAGAGACCTGGAAGAAGCTCCTGGCTCCTGACTTTGGATTGGCCCAGCCCCGGCCACTGGGCCCATTTGGGGAGTGAATCAGTGGATGGAAGATCTCTCTGTCTCTGCTTCTCTGTAACTCTGTCTTTGAAATAAATAAATAAATCTTAAAAAAAAAAGAAGAAGCATTTCAGGTATAATAAGTTAAGCAGTCGTCTTACATCATGTAAAAAATGAAATATTAATTAAATTCAATATTTAAAAAGCAACAGCTCTAAGTGATGTCTATTTTAACACTAAACCTTCTGCATCTGCAAAGAAAGCAACTTTCACTCTGGGAACACACTTTCCATTTCTGGCAGGAGAGCTGGATAAGGACACTGAAGCTCTCCTGTGAATGGGTGTCAGGGTGTCCTACTTGAATGTGTAATGAGTAAACATTGGCAGAAAACCCCTTTGCCACGTGACTTCAAAACAAACACTAGTCAGCAGGGAATTACCAGCTGTGCCCAGTAGGAAAAAAAATACACGGGTACACTCTCCATCCCTGAAGGAAAAAAATCCCCCACCAAGAACACCTCCCCTTAAAATGTAGGGCACAAACGGGTTTTCACATGCACTGAAGCACAAAACCCCACCCCTGGAAAGTCCTCCTGGCACAGACATTTAAACAAAGTTCAGAGGAAATCAGAAGTAGGACATGAAACACAGTTTAGGCATTCACAGAATCTTGCCTTCCCTTAAATCAACTGGCAGCTTTAAAAAAAAAAAAAAAAAAAAAGAGCATTTTGCTGGCATTTAAAGTAGCTGATTTTAATGTTGGCTGATTTATAATGTCCCTCACAATTCCAATATCCTCTGATTCTATAGGCTGATGTTATTAAAAAAAAAAAAAGGCAAATCTATTCTAGGGATAAAAAAGAAAAGGAACAGAGATGCTTTATATAATAAAATTTCAAACAGCTCCCCCCAATTCTTGCCTCAAAATGTCCTGGGAACTATTAAGTTGTCTTGTGCTAGGCAATCTACATAAAGAATTCTCATCCTTAAAATTTTTTGGCACTGGGCCAAGACTTAAATTGTGGCAATGACACTTCCTCAATACTCTTAGAGCAGTGAGGGGGAGGTAAAATACACGGAGGCTGGGCTTTGCCTTAGACTTTTCATAAAGGTCACCAAAGGGAAAACCCTTAAAGAACCACAAGAATGCGACACGTTGTCCTAGGATGAGGAGAATCATGGTGCATGTCATGTTTCAGATTAAATCACTACATTTTTGTGTCTTACCTTTTTCCCCATGACATTAACTAGAATTCAAGTTGAATAGGAAATGTTTCTAAATACATGAGCTGTGCATTCTGATGTGCATGGATGTAACTCTACAATACTGCTGGTATAATTGCTGGCAAATCTCCACAACTGATATCCAAATTTTAGCATAGATGTAAATGAAATGGAGTCTCAGTTATCAAGATAAGAAAATGCATAGGTGAATGAAAGAAAACAATGAAGAGAAAAAAGATCTAGATTTATGAATTCTCGCCTTCCCTGCCTATTTACTGTAGAAAGAGAAAGTGGTCAGGAGATGTGCACAGTCTTTAGACTCTAACTGAACACAAAACAACTCTTTTTATTTATTTATTTGACAGGAAGAGTTAGACAGTGAGAGAAACAGAGAGAAAGGTCTTCCTTCCGTTGGTTCACCCCCCAAATGGCTGCTACAGCTGGCGCTGTGCCAATCCAAAGCCAAGAGCCAGGTGCTTCTTCCTGGTCTCCCATGTGGGTGTAGGGGCCCAAGCACTTGGATCATTCTCTACTGCTTTCCCAGGCCATAGCAGAGAGCTGGATTGGAAGTGGAGCAGCTGGGACTAGAACTGGTGCCCATAAGGGATGCTGGTACTGCAGGCAGAGGCTTAACATGCTATGCCACAGTACCAGTCCCCATTGATTCACTTTTGATGCAGCTCCCCCCTAATGTGCCTGAGAAAGCAGTGGATGATAGCCCAACTACTTGGATCCCTGCTACCCACATGGGAGATCCCAATGGTGTTCTTGACTCCTGGCTTCTACTTGATCCAGCCTCAGCCATGTGGCCATTTGGGAAGTGAACCAGCAGATAGAATATCTCTCTCTCCGTCTCTCCTCCTTCAAGTAAATAAATAAACTTTTTTTAAACAAAACAAATTTTTTAAAAAGAAAAATATAGGGGCTGGCACTATGGCGTAGCGGGTAAAGTCGCCACCTGCAGTGCCGGCATCCCATAGGGATGCTGGTTCTAGTTCCAGCAGCTCCACTTCCCATCCAGCTCTCTGCTATGGCCTGGGAAAGCAGTAGAGAATGATCCAAGTGCTTGGGCCCCTACACCCACATGGGAGACCTGGAAGAAGCTCCTGGCTCCTGGCTTTGGGTCAGCGCAGCTCCGGCTGTTGCGGCCATCTGGGGAGTGAACCAGCAGGTGGAAGATCTCTTTCTCTCTCTCTCTCTCTCTGCCTCTCCTCTCTCTGTGTAACTCTGACTTTCAATTAAATAAATAAATCTTTAAATATATATATATATATATATATATATACACACACCTATGGATTAAAGACAAATATAAAAAATACTTACAAAAGGCTAGTGTATTATATGAACATATATGTACAGAAAGAATACTTTCTAGAGCAAACACAGATGCTGTAAAACAAAGAACAAAGATATTTGATCATTTAGGAATTTACATTTTTTGGTTAAAGAGTATCTATAAAAATATCAATACACAAGCAAAAGGCTTTGTAGCATGAATTACAATAAGTTCTTTGTTTTGCTCTTTACAAAATGACAAAAAGATAACAAACTCTCAGCCTGTTTTGTTATTACAATAGTAGAATATCACAGACCTGGTAATTTATAAACAATAGAAATTTATTTATCGTGGTTCTGGAATTGGAAAGTCCAATAACAAGAAAACACCTTCTGGGGAGACACATCAGACTCATAGAATGACAGATGTCCTAAATAGCACTCTGGCCTCAGAATCAGCCCTTAAGGCATTTGGATCTGGATGAAGAGCCTATGAGAGTATTTTAGGCATGGAAAGCCAAGACACTCTGGGAAAAAAAAAAAAAAGATGAAGAAAAAGAAGAAGACCTAAATAAAGGATCTCAGCGAGTATGATCCCAGTGGAAAGAACGGGGCCATCAAAGTAGGAGGTACCTTTCTCTGAAGGGAGGAGAGAACTTCCACTTTGACTATGGCCCTGTCGGAATAGGATCGAAGTCGGCGAACCCTAAAGGCTTCCATAGCTAGAGCCTAGGGAGATTACTGATGCCATAAACAAGAGTGTTAAATTGTTAAGTCAACATCAGGAGTCACTGTGTACTTACGTCCCATGTGGGATCTGTCCTTAATAGGTTGTCCAAGGTGAAGTAATGATATAGCTAGTACTGAAACAGTATTTTTACACTTTGTGGTTATGTGTGGGTGCAAACTGATGAAATCTTTACTTAGTATATACTGAAGCGATCTTCTGTATATAAAGATAATTGAAAATGAAAAAAAAAAACAACCTTGGTGTTACATTGGAAATTACATAGAAAAGTAATCAATCTTTTTTAAAAAATATCATGCAGTATCTCTGTCATTAATGTGCTGTACACTGTTATTTAATGCTATAACTAGTACTCCAACAGTATTTTTTCACTTTGTGTTGCTATGTGAGGGCAAACTGTTGAAATCTTTATATATACTAAACTGATTTTCTGTATATAAAGAGAATTGGAAATGAATCTTGATGGGAATGGAAGGGGAGAGCGAGTGGAAAAGGGGAGGGTTGCGGGTGGGGGGGGAGTTGGGGGGGGAAGCCTTTGTAATCCATAAGCTGTACTTTGGAAATTTATATTCATTAAATAAAAAAAAAAGAAAACACCTTCTGGTGATGGAAGGCAGAGCAGCAGGAGATGGTTAGAGGTGGCTGAACTCTCTCTTACAGGAAACGCACTGCTGTGATAATGACATTCATCCATTCGTTAGCACAGGGCTCTCTTTACCTAAACACCTCCCATTAGGTCCCATGTTCCAACACAGTTATATTGTAGATAAATTTTCAATACATGAATTTTGAGGTATACATTCAAACTACATTAGCAAGCAAAATTTTTTTAAAAAAGGACTATTTAGAGTAAGAAATTCACAGAGATTAAAAAAAGATAAATTAAGTCTTCAGAATTGGTGCTAGCATCATGGCACAGTGGATTAAGCCATTGCTGTGATGCCAGCATCCCATATGAGTGTCAGTTTGAGCCCTGGCTGTTCCACTTCCAATCCAGCTCCCTAACTTGCTTGAAGAAAGTATCGAAATATGCTCCAAGCGATTGGGCTCCTGCACCCTTGTGGAAGACACAGAGGAGTTTCAACCTGGCCCAGCCTAGCTGCTGTGTTCATTTGGTGAGTAAATCAGTAGATGGAAGATTCTCTCTCTCTCTCTCTCTCTCTCTCTCTCTCTCTCTGTCATTCAGTCTCTCTGTAATTCTGGCTTTCAAATAAATAAAATGAATAATTTTAAAAAGATTAAGCATTATAAATTGAAGTAGCAATGATGCATATTATTATATCCATTTGACCGGCAAAAATTAAAGTAATCAATAACCTCTTCATGTGATAGTTATACAGAGATACAGAGACTCACACATTGCTGAGAAAAATTTAACTAAAGAAAATTTTGTGGAAAGCCATTTAGCACCATATGTAAAAAATTTAATAGATTTGTGCAATCTTTCTCTTTCACAAATCAGTAGTATGTAAGGCATGTGTAAAAGGGCACCTAGTGTTAAAGTATATATATTAACAAGGAAATGAAACAGGGACAGGCCTGAGGTCAGTGCTATCAAGGCAAATGTCTGAATAGATTACAGCTCATCTACACCAGAGACTGTTAGGCATCCATTCCAAAGTGAGAGAAAGCCTTCTTAGAGCTAGACAGTAGCTTATTGGGATTTCTATAAAGTTACCTATGGAGTGAAAAAAATATGCATTATCCATTCCTCACAGAACAAACAAAACACCCTCCATATATATGTGTAAGTGCAAAATATATGCCTATGATTAAATAGACAAAGTAAAAATGCAGAAGTATATACTTCACTAACAAAAGTTACATGGTAGGGAGGAATGCAGAAAGAATAAAGGAAAAAAGGAAGGGAATAGAAGCTTACCAAAATTTTCAAAACAAATTTATCGTAACAGATAAATATGTGGATAGACTAACATGTATGCTTTTATGAAAAACTATCTTGCATGCATATATGAAAACAATACAACTATATAGAAAAGCTCTTCTAAAAACAAGTTTAAATCATGAGAATAAGAGAATATTAATAAAAATATCTACTATTGGTTGAGCCTTACTATTGGCAGCACTGTTCTTTTCCTAGTCTGACTTAGTCCTCACAATCACCCTACAATGGATACTAAAGTCCTTGTCATCAAGAGTAGAGTTCAACTTTTTTTTCTCCATAACTTTAGAGTAGATCATTTGAAAAAAAAAAAAATGAAATCAATCATTTTATTTGCTTCTTTAATGAGCTTGGTTTGCTGTCTAAGTGTCTGGATCTAGAACACAAAATTTAACACAGTGTCTAACATAAAGCTTTATCTACTCAACTAGCAAAGGTTGGTGAAACCCATCTACATCAGGGGTAATGCAAATGATTTTACAATTAGCCTGTCTGTAATTTTTTTTTTCAAGGAGGAATCACCTTTTGCATGGACCTAAGCCCTGGGCATTTGTTGGTAATCAGCTCCTGAATATATTTGATGGAATGAAGTAGCTAGCCACTCATTGTGTACCCGGGTACATTTTGACTTCTCATTCTAAAACTGAGTGAGAAAAACTGGCCTTTCTTTGACAACATCATGAGTCGGGACTCTGATCCTTTCTGGGAAAAAGGAAGTTTCAAGTGACACAGTATGCACACCCAATCCAAACTCATCAGCACATCACAACTGTGAAAGAGTTCAAGGCAGCCTTCACTTAACAGCCTACCACTGGCACTTAGCAAATATTTCTTCTCTAGAGTTTTAGAAAGAAGTCAGGAGTTTCTGGGTTTTGCCTCTATTTTCATATCTAATTTAGGTATGCTTTGATCTCCAACCTTTATGAAGAGATGCCAAGCACAAGAACACCAACAATGAAGTGCTTTATTCTCAAACATCCACAACTCCCTACTCCATTTCACTCCAATTCCTTCCAAAATCCACTGGGTTAGATTCCCTATGAAGGTCAAGGGGTTAAAATAGAGATTATGATTCAGGTGAGGCTGGAGAAAGTCACTAT
This sequence comes from Lepus europaeus, assembly GCF_033115175.1. Lineage (NCBI taxonomy): Eukaryota > Metazoa > Chordata > Mammalia > Lagomorpha > Leporidae > Lepus > Lepus europaeus. Next base: position 28,708,968 of record NC_084836.1, on the reverse strand, counting down.
GAGTTTATTGAGTAAGTAAACATCACTGAGAAAATCCAGAACATTGGTCTATGTCTCTGAATTTCGATGCTGAATGAGATTCTAAATCTGTAAATACACGGATGAAGAAAGCACTTCGGTGTCTCACAACACTGTCTGTCTAAGAGCCAAGATGTTCAATCACACATGTGTTTTTTCAGGCTCCTGGCTTTCCCTTCTCTTCCTTATACTGACTGCTTCTCACACCATTTTTTTGGCAAGGTATACTCTGCAGAGGTCTGAAAAAGTTTCCATCCAGTCACTCCCTCTGGTTAATTATTAGCAGCTCTGGTAAAAAGTTGTTTGTGGGCCTTTGGAAAGAACTCACTGCAGGGATGTTTTTAGTTTAACCATAAAGTTCAATCACTTGGAGACTGGGGGCATACAAGAAGATAGCAGTGGGCAGATGAGGCAGCAAACCAAGAAATGATGTCCAGCCCCTCCTCCATGACTGATTAGCTGAGTGAACCTGATCAAAGAAGAGAAGGTAACTCATGAAACAAGTTCAGAACTCTATGCTCCCTATTTTAACACTCATAGCAATTTATAACCTGCTTTTTTAATCTCTTATTTTACAAAGTTAGACTTGAACCCAAAGTTTAACTTTGCATGAAGCCATACAGCCATTTAATATATCCAAGTCTCAGCATCCTTCCCAAACAAAACAAAAAGGTCTTTCTAATTCTGTCAATCATTTGAACTAACAAGAAATAAACTCTTTCTACTAACTTCCACATAACTTTCCTCTTCTTGGCCTTTACTTCCCAGTAAATTCTGGGGACAAATAAACAAAATTGTATTCTGCACACAAAGATGATAAAATAAATGCTCATTCCATTAGTTGGCGATCGAGCATGGCTCTTTTTCCCTTGAGACTGTTGCTTCACCCTTGTTTACGCTGCTCAGTTCTGTCCGTTTAGAAGACTCAAAAAGCAGAACTAGGTTGGTTGTTTTACGTTAGTGGTGAACTTTGTGCCTCAACTGTGTTGAAACCCCAAAGTTTACTCAACTCCACCTGGCAATTAAGCTCTTTGAGATAAAGGAGGTTTTCTCCAGGGGAAACTGGTAGCAGTTTATCTTTTTGCTCTGTTCCTGGCATACAGCTGGCTGGGCATTTAATAGGGAGTCATCTGCCAGGGGGAAGTAACAGAAAAAAATTTAAAAGATGAAAATAAGTGATTCACAATGATATTCTTTCCATAGAACAAGAATTAAACCCAATATCTTGGCAACCTTGGTTAGGAGCAATAAAAGAACTTCTTTGGAAAAACTACATTTGTGTGTGTGTGCACAGTGCACCTATGTGCTTTAGCTTTGTATGGATGTGTGCATAGGAAGGAATGGGAAAACTGACTGAAATAATCTGACAAAAATAGCCAGTGAAAATTTAAAAGCAATTCCTATTTTCTACTCATATGTACTGTAAGATTTAGATCACCTTCTTAGGTTTAAAAATGAAAGTTTCATTTTCTTGACCTTCTCCAAGTCCAGCATGTAATATAGTCATTCTCTTGGAGAAAATTATACTAATAGCAGTGAAATAATAAAGCAGTCTGTAGGGGTGGGTGCTGTGGCAAAAAGGGTTAAACTGCCACTTGAATTGCCCACATCCCATACCAGGGTGCTAGTTCAAGTCCTGGCTACTCCATTTCCAATCTCACTCCCTGTTAATGTGACTGGGAAGCAACAGATAATGTTTGAAATACTTGAGTCCATGCCACTCACATGAAAAATTTAGATAGAGTACATGGCTCCTGATTTCAATCTGGTCCAAACCTGGCTGTTGCAACCATTGAGGAATGAACCAGTAAATTGAAGATCATGTGTGTGTGTGTGTGTGTGCAAGCACATGCACACCTCTCTGTGTATGTGTGTGCATGCTGCTTTTCAAATAAATAATCTTTTAAAAATGTATATAAGAAAGCAATACAATGTAAATCATGTGGAAGACACCACAGTATGCATTGGTTGATTGATGGAAATGCTAAGAAACAAAAAACATTCATATTGAAATCTATACAACCAACAAACTTAAAACCTCCTCTTAAAATATAAGAAAAAAACAATGGTCTTTTCCAGCTCTAGCCAATTATAATGTTATGGGTTTTTTCCCCATTAAAAAAATATGCTGATGTCCTAATCCTCAGGACTTGCGAAAGTAATCTTATTTAGAAATAGTCTTTGCAGATGATCAAGTTAAGATGAGGTCATTAGGATGATCAGAGTAGGACCTCATGCAAAAGGACCATGTTCTTATTAAAGGGGGATATTTGCACACAGAGAAAGTCACAAAACACAGGTAGAATGTCACATGAACATGAAGGCAGAGAGTGAGGTGGTACATCTACAAATCAGGGAATACTAGAGAGTGACAGCAAACCCCAAGGAACCAGGAGAAAGTCATGGGATAGATTCTCTCTCTTAGGCTCTGGAAGAAATCACCTTTGCCATCACCTTGATATTGTACTTTTAGGTTCCAGAATGGTAACACAACACATTTCTATTGTTGCACTTTGCAACTGCAGCCCAAGGAAACAAAGACACTTGGGTTTTCTCAAGATCACCTTCTACAACATCCTTCCTCTTGCTTCTTTATCTGCAACAGTATCTCCGAAGAACAGAGAACTACTCAAGTAGAGCTGGATTTTCCTTCCCTCTTCCTCTACTCTTTCAATCCTGTCTTTCCAAAGAGGTATGCATAAGAAGCTTACAAAGAGCAGCCACTGACTGTTCTGATAACTTTTGCTTCCCAAAATATTTGAGCTGAGGACTCTTCTGCCTGCACAATCCAACAGCAGTTGAAGAAGAGAAGATGGGAAAATGGGTTTGCCTCTCCAGGGTCACTCCGTACATCACAGATTCCAATTCGATTCAGATATTCTGTTTGTGATGATTGTTATAAGGTGGCAGCATCAGGGCAGGTGTCATGGTGCAGCCAATTAAGCTACTGCTTGGGGCAACCACAACCCATATTGAAGTTCCAGCTCAAGTCTCAGGATCTCTGCTTCTGACTTAGCTTCCTGCTAATGCATCCTGGGAAGCAGCAGCTGACGAGATGATGATTCAAGTGCTAAAAGTTCCTGCCACCTATTTGGGAGACTGTGAGTTTCAGGATCCTGGCTTCACTTTAGCTGTTGAAAGCATCTGGGGATTGAATCAGCCAGTGAAAAATTCTCTCTCTCTCTCTCTCTCTCTCTCTTCCTTCCTACCTCCCTCCCTCCCTCCACCCCTCCCTCTCTCTCATATCTCTTTCTCTCTGTATTTCCAAGTAGATGAGAATAAATAATGCATAAGCATTTTTTTAAAAGATGGCAACGCTACATTTAAAAAGCTCATTTGGGCCAAACATTTAGACATCTTTGATTTGCGGTTTGTTTTGTTCCTGTTGTTTCTTCCTAGAGAAGGGAGGATGGATCCTGATATTTGAAATTAGGTTGGAGTTAGGTATTGCACAAAGGACTCGCAAAAAGGACTGGTATCCGGCCGGTGCCGTGGCTCACTATGCTAATCCTCTACCTGCGACACTGGCACTCCGGGTTCTAGTCCTGGTCATGGCGCCGGATTCTGTTCCGGTTGCTCCTCTTCCAGTCCAGCTCTCTGCTGTGGCCCGGGAAGGCAGTGGAGGATGGCCCAAGTGCTTGGGCCCCTGCACCCACATGGGAGACCAGGAGGAAGCACCTGGCTCCTGGTTTCGGATCAGTGCAGTGCGCCGGCCGTAGCAGCCATTTGGGGGGTGCACCAACAGAAGGAAGACCTTTGTCTCTCTCTCTCACTGTCTAACTCTGCCTGTCAAAAAAAAAAAAAAAAAGTACTGGTATCCAGAAGATGCATTTTAGTATTGATTCATGAAGGAGGTGGGTTCAAACTGTGGAGAGGTGAGCAGATGGTAGTGCATGCTGGGAGTTCCTGGCAAGAAATCAGTTAACTAGAAGGGATAGCTGAACAGTTTTGTATCCAGGTTGTAGGATGGGCAGAAAGCTAAGACTGCATTTGTTAGCCTCTAATTACAATTTAATTACAAAATTAATTAAAGAGCAATGCATTTGTTTATAAACAGCTAACTATTTTTTCATACCTTTTTCTTGCTTCCTCAGAGAATCTTCACTTCAGAGTTGAGCCTCTTAAATCAGCACTCTCAGGTATTAGGAAGTTCATATTTGACAAAGGGACATCACCTGATCCCTATCCACAAGTTCTAAAAAGATGGCAGAAATCTAAGGACAATATCCCAATACCAAAGATTCAGTCTTTCCTAGCTCCAACAAAATCAGAGGAACAAATGTCACAAAGGCACTGTGTTAATAAAAACTTGGGATCCAGATCTGCCAATCAGAATACCAGAGCCTCTCAACAGCTCTAGAAACAGCCCCTGGAGGCTGTTGCCCTTTTGGATGAAGGCTTTTCCTCCAGATAACACAGTGTTATTGAAAGCCAAGTCCTTGCTGCCTGGCTGGTCACTCTACACTCACGTCTGACAAGCACACTTCAGAGGCCACTGCTTCTGAATGAAGCCGTTTCAAAAAAATTTCCTTGCCTAAAATGGAGCATATTTTCTTACTCACTTAGAGGCTTCCCCAGAAGTTGTCTAATAAGCCTTCTACTAGATACAAAGATATTTCAAATGTCATTTGAATGCTTCAGGAATCTGCTGCAGTGGACGGAGCTGCAGTGAGACGAGCACATTTCAAATGGCCAAGATGCTTTAGCTAGGCTTTGAAACATCAGCTGTACTTTTCAAGTAAAAGACAAATATGTCTACTACTTTTCTCTGGGGTCATCAGATTGATGCACCCAAGAAGAAAAGTTCCACAATGCCTGTCTGCTTCAAAATCATCATCCATCCCCACTTCCCCAGCAGGGTGCCTGGCATGTAGCAACTAATCAATGAAGATGAAGGAAAATCCCTAAATTAGCAGCAGAGGCTATGCCATGTAGGCAATCTCCATGTACTCTTTTGATATTTGCCAATCGTGCTCCCAAAAAGCAGACTACTGCAACAAGGAAAAAGAAAAAGTACTCAATACTTTTTTTGTATTGCATGCCTCATCCTGTTGATAATCAAAAGTATAACTCCAGATATTCCTCAAAATAACTATGAGGCATGGACTTTTATTTCCTACATTTTTACTGATAAAGAGATGGAAACACAGAATGTTAAGGCACTTGCCCAAGATCTTGTACACATATTCCATCGCATATTAGTAAGTCAGAGAGCTGAGATTTGAACTCCAAGAATACGGCCAGAGGATTAGCAGTCTCCCAAAACTCTGAACCCACTCTGTACATTGACAACACTAGAGGCCACTAGAAAAAATTAAGTTTATATTACTAAGAAGAAATGCAAAAGCCTTAACGTGACATTTCATGCAGACCCTGATCTCTACTCATTAGATGACTCATCTCCCAAGTCTGACAATCAGAATTGTCCCCAGGCATTGCCATATACTGTGGAGGGAAGAGGATGGGGAAAGGGGGCAAAATTGACCCCTTTAGAGAATTACTGGCTTAATGCACTAAAAGATTGTTCTATAAGTATAGCATTTTTCCTAAGTCCAGTATAATTGTGACATTATTTCTTAAATTTATGTCCAGAAATCCCTCAAACACTTTCTTTTTAAAGATATGTTTATTTTCATGTGAAAGGCACAGTGACAGAGAAAGAAGGGCAGAGGAAGAGATAGAATCATCTGCCGGTTCACTATCCAGATGCTGCAATAGCCAAGGCTAGGTCAGCCTCAATCTAGTCAGGAACTCCATCCTGGTATCCCATGTGGGTGCAAGGACCCAACTACTTGAACCATCATCCATTACTTTCCCAGGAGCATTAGCAAGAAGTTGAATCAGAAGCAGAATAGCCAAGACTCAAATCTATACATTGATATGGGATGCTGGCATTGCAAATGGCAACTTAACATACTTTGCCACACCTGCCCAACCCCTGGACTTTTATTCAGTATTTCCATGAGGACTATGTGTGCAGCTACCCAGACAGTTTAATAACTGGAAGTGGGTTCTGGAAGTGGGTAGAGTCTGATGGGGTGGTTAAATGGCAAAGATGACAGAGACAGGAGAAGAATTACCATTCTATTTTATCACTCTCATTTTCCTTGGGTTAGGCCATGCTGCTAAGGGCCTTGCTTCTCTAGATTTGAAAGTGCCTGGAGGACCCTGCCCTGCTGGTGATATCAGATCTTCTGCCATGATTCCTGGAGCCTTGGAGGCTGATGAAGAAAGAGTGGAGGATACTACATCTGCTATTTATAATTTTGTACATGTGGTTCACTTCATGGAATGTCTTGCCTCCACCTTCCCCTCACTATTGTCAATCATAACCCCTAAGCTTACTTCCTCCGCAAAACATTGCCATCAGGGCCAGAATTGTGGTGTAGCAGGCATAGCCGCTGCCTGAGTTGCTGGCATCCCACATATGTGCTGGTTCAAGTTCTGGTTGATTCATTTCCCATCCAGCTCCCTGCTAATGTTTCTTAGCTACAGTTTCTTAGCTTCTGTCTGGTCCAGCCTTGGTCATTGTGTCCATTTAGGAAGTGAAGCAGCAGATGGAAGCTTTTTCTCTCTCTTTCTGTAACTCTGCCTTCAAAATAAATCAAATAAATCTTTTAAAAATTGCCATCAGAAATCATCACTTTTTCTTATGGGCTCATCTGCTGACAGCCTTTACCACTTCCCACACATTACCAGAATGTAAGCTCCACGTAGTGTGGTAGCCATAACCCAATCTTTAATTTCTAGAAAAACCACAATGGATACTTAATGGGTGTTCAATAAATATGTGTGGAATCAATTCATTCCTTCTAGAGGCTGCCATCCTTCGAACCACAAAAAAAAAATTAATGAAATGATTTTTATAGGGCAATCATGACAGGAGTGGAAAAGAAGAGTCATGGGTTGAGTTGCTGGATGTCATACAGCAGTGTCTAGAGGGAGTGGATTAGGCATCCCAATGATCCCAGAAAAGACTTGCCAACAAACCCTTGTATATCTGCCAATATTTTCTTATCCCAGTGTAGGAATAAGACTCAACAGCTTTTTGCTCCTACTGTGCACTCCACCCTTGTTATTTCTTCTTGTAAAAAGAGTCTTGGGAAGTGTCCAACTGACTTTGTACTCAGCACTTAATTTCTTTGTTCTCTCTTCTTTCTAGTTCATGAGTTCTCTTGGGGAATAGAAACTCTTTTGTAGGATGAGTAGTAACATAAATGTAATATAAAAACAAAACTGTGAAAAGAAAAAAAATTGTAATGAAACTACAAAATGACTATAAGTTGATTCATCAGTGGAAACACATGGAAACAATTATCCCAAAATTCAACAGTTATGAAACTTGAAACTCTTTTCAATATTTTATTCAGAATTATGTATTTGACCTTCAGGAATTCCATGTGACTTATCTGCTCAAATACCAAAGAAACATGTAATTGAGCAAAAGATTTATAAATAGGTCTTATGTTTTGGGTTTTTTTTCCCCTGTAGTGTTATTGGAGAAACATGAAATAGATGACCTAAAAAAAGTCTTGAGTTTAAGCTTCTGCAGCCAGAAAATTCCAGAGAAATCTTTATCGTGGCCAAGGGCTGAAATGAGATTAACATGAAATCATAAAAGGGATTAGGTTTTGACCATAGTCTTCTCAGCCTATTCTATGTATGATCATCATGGTACCAAAGGTCCTTTTACCTCAAGCAGGCAGAAACTGTACATTAACTTGAAGTTTTCTATATAATTTCTATTTCTAATATGCTACATCCCTCCTGGCATAATGGTAATCACAATACCACCTGGTTAGGCTTTACCTCATCAGTCAATGTTTCTGAAACCTATCTCCAAAAGTCACAGAGTAACCACAACCAAACTCATTTCATATTAGTGGTATATCACCAAGGCAACAAAATATCAAGTCTCCCATGGAGGGAGAGTAAAGTAGTAATCGCCTAGTAGTTTCCTGGTGAGGAATCTATTATCCTTATTCTACTCAACTCTACCTGATTATGTCTCTCTGATGAAACAAATTACTGTTGCCTGTAAGGTCTTTGGATTCTTTTGCCATCATGAGTTCAAAGAACAGGCTTTCGATTCTTGCTTGAACACTCCCTCCACCTAAATATAAAAGGACAAGCAATGTGTCAACTCTCAGCTTACGTTTATAAATTGAGAAAATAAAAGAACCTTCTAGAAGGGGCAAAAGAAGATACATTTGGTAACTTTGATATGTTAACATATTTTTATCTTTTTTTAGGTTTTATATAGTTAGTCTACCAAAAACTAAAGGGTTTACTAGTGAAGCAAAAATAAAGTATATTTTTAAATTTGGTGCAATGAATACCATGGCACAGAAATGTACTACAGAGTTGAGCTTCAGAGAATTGAATAGGAAAAGAGGTCAAGAAATAAATTTCTTCAAGGAAAGAAAATTGAAAAGTGACTGAAGTTAAAGAAAAAAATTACACCAAATGCTTGTTTAAAATGGCAGTGAAGACATTTTTTAAGACTCTTGCAGTAAGGGTGGAAGATTAAACTTAACTCTGGATTTAGCAAAGACAACTATGGATGTTATAGCCAAGGAGGAGAGTGAGGGGATCAGTGGATCAAAATTATCAAGGGTGGAGAGATTATTACTCAATTGACTTAGCAGAATGATTTGCTAAATCTAGTCTTAACAGGATAAAGTTAGGCCCAATCAAAAGGAGAGTCATTTAACCTTTCCTTAGGTTAGTAGACTGTAAGATCTCTGTTGTAGGATTATGCACTACATTTCTCACAGATCTACGGTCATGCATGAGACCATTCCCAGAGACATTCCATACAAATCCAGGGGCAGGCATTTGTACTAGTGGTTAAGACACCAGTTAAGTGTCCATGTCCCATATCGGAATGTATGGATTCAAGTTCTGTCTCCATTATCAATACTAGTTTCCTGCTAAAGCACACACCCTGTGAGGCAGAGTTAATGTATCCAGTAGTAGAGTTTCTGTCACTTTTCTTGGAGGCTTGGATTGAGCTCCCAGCTCCCAGTTTCAATTCTGGTTCTGATCTGGCCATTGAGTGAGCCAGCAGATGGGAACTTTCCGTGTGTCTGTGTAGCTGTCTGTCTCTGTCAGAAAGAAAGAAAAAAGAAAGAGAGAAAGGGAAGGAAGGAAGGAAGGAAGGAAGGAAGGAAGGAAGAAAGGAAGGGAGGGAGGGAGGGAGGAAAGGAGGGAGGGACAGAATGGTTGGAGGGGAAGGAAGGGAAAAAAGCAAGAAAATGAGAGAGAGAAAGAGAGAGAGAGGGAGGGATGGAAAGAGAGAGACAAGGCTCAAAGGAGACTGACTAAACTGAAAAGCTCTGCCCCACACACATGTGGAGAAAATTCTACATGTAGTTTGTAGAGTTTAGGGAGATAAAGAGCAACTTGATGAAAAACACCTGCTTGCTTGCCATAGAGCCTGAGGGCTCCCAGGTATGTGGAACAGAGCATGATATCATCAGGGCCTCAGGAAATTTCCAATGAAAGCACCTGAGTGAATCTAGCTCTGATTTCTGTGAGACAGTCTCACAAAGCCAGGAATTTGTGGAGATCATAATCCATCCCCTCAACCTGTACTCAACAAGTATTCAAGGAGTGGCTGCTACACTGTCAGCTCTATCCTGGGAGCTTGAGTTACAGCAGTGGGGCTGATGGGAAAAAAAAATCTGTCCTCATGGAGCATATATTTTAGTGGGGGAAGCAGGCAATAAAAATGCATTAAGCAAGTAAAGTGCATGGTAAATTAAATGTTATGGAGAAAAATAGATGCTAAGGAAAGAAATTGGGGGTGTTGAGAGTGTGGTGTAATTTTAAATAGTGTGGTTAGGAAAGTCCTCAATAAGAAGGTAACATCTGTACTGAGACTTCAACGAAGTTTAAGAGAAAACCAAGCGGATAACTGAAGGAAAGAATCAAGGAAAGCAATAGGCTGATTTCTTTTTTTTTTTTTTTTTTTTGATAGGCAGAGTGGACAGTGAGAGAGAGACAGAGAGAAAGGTCTTCCTTTTGCCGTTGGTTCACCCTCCAATGGCCGCCGTGGTAGCGCGCTGCGGCCGGCGCACCGCGCCGTTCCGATGGCAGGAGCCAGGTGCTTCTCCCGGTCTCCCATGGGGTGCAGAGCCCAAACACTTGGGCCATCCTCCACTGCACTCCCTGGCCACAGCAGAGAGCTGGCCTGGAAGAGGGGCAACCGGGACAGGATCGGTGCCCCGACCGGGACTAGAACCCGGTGTGCCGGCGCCGCAAGGCGGAGGATTAGCCTGTTGAGCCACGGCGCCGGCCCAATAGGCTGATTTCTAAACTCCTTGCTGAGTTCAGGTTGTAGACTGTGATTTTGTTGACTAATGGCACATGTGCCTTTCCTCTTCATTGGCCGTCTTCTGCCTATATCTTGGGTTTGGACCAACATTGCTTTTTTGGAGAAGCATTCCTTAGTTTTTCTTTGTCTAGGTGAGATATCCTTTCCTATATCCCCACAGCATTCTACTGCTTCTATCAAAATAGTTGTCATACTTCATGACCTAACTTATTGTATTGTTTTCTTTCTATGTTTTTCTGTTAAGGACTGAAAAGACTTTCTTGTGCCATCTGATACTACATTCCCGATATCCAGCACAGTTCCAGAAAGGCAGCATTGTGTTGGGTATCAGAACACTTCGATTTAAATCCTTTTTCTATCATTAATTTAATATGTGCACTTGTGTAAGTTACTTAGCTGCTCTGTGTCTCAATTTCCTCATTTTGAGGATGGAAAAATTAATCTAGCCAGTACCTTGAATGTAGTAGGTGCTGGATAAGTGAACCCAGCAATTGCTACTTCCTCTAGGAACGTTTTTGTACATTGGAAGCACTTCTTTCTGTGATAGTTTCTGTGGTGGACTCTGTGGCTCAGTGGCATGGACGTGAATTTTAAAATCAGATAAATCTTAGTCTACGTACAATATTCTATAATTACATAATTGGAGATAAAAGCCTCTCTTTCAAAAGTTTGTTATTTAATGCTATAACTAGTACTCCAACAGTATTTTTTTCACTTTGTGTTGTTATATAGGGGCAAACTGTTGAAATCTTTACCTAATATATACTAAACTGATCTTCTGTATATAAAGAGAACTGAAAATGAGTCTTGATGTGATTGGAAGGGGAGAGGGAGCGGGAAAGGGGAGGGTTGCAGGTGGGAGGGAAGTTATGCGAGGGGGGAAGCCATTGTAACCCATAAGCCGTACTTTGGAAATTTATATTCATTAAATAAAAGTTTAATTCAAAAAAAGGATTAATTAAAAGAAACAACACACGAATCTGACACATAGCAGGTATCCAACACATGCCTGATTTACCATCATCATTATTCACAGTTGCCTATTATCCTTAGTTAGCACTTCACAGTATGATGTCTCAGAAAACTCTCTTGTGTAGTCATTTAACCTTTCTTTAGGCACCCAGTAGACTGTAAGTTCTCTCTACATTTCTCACAGATCTATCACCATGCATGAGACCATTCCCAGAGCAGACACTCCATACAAATCAAATGAATAGCAAATAGGAGGGCAAGGGAGAGAGAGCAAGAGGGGTTTTGTTAAGCCAATGGTTACGTGAAGAGTGGAGACCTAAGAATGCTTCATGGAAATCTGTGTAAATGGTGAAGGCAAATGAGCTGGTAGAAACATATTTACAGCTTCTTTGGGGTAAAAAATTCCATTTCCACTCCTAGGATAGATATTTACCTGTTTAAAATCCCTTAGATGCAGACCCACCTGAAAAAAAGAGGTGACCTTTCAAGATTATTTCTTGACCTACTATCTCTCTCTCTCTCTCTCTCTCCTCTCTATCTATGTTTAAATCAGTTTGTTAATACATTTAGAGAAAACAACAACATTGTCTAAATGAAATGCATGCTTTCCCACATGGTACAAATGAAACATTCTAAGAAATACCACAATTACCAGTTTAAAGTTTTACTAAGAAAAACTAGCTATATTTTTTATGAGATGAAAGAATCTCACTTTAAATTTTGCAAAAAGTAATAATGAACAACTTCTGATGATCAGAGCATGCATTACTAAATATCGTGGTGCATAATAGAAAGGCTACTATCAGTTACCTAAATGCTAATGACTTTAAGCAAATTTATGGGAAAGTGGCTTGGCACATGGGGAAAGATACCCATTTCACAAAATGAGCCCACCATATTTGAAGCCATGAAGTAGGGAATTTACAAATCCACCTACCAAAAGCACAAATGAAAAGAATCTTTGCACCTATATAGCCTGCCTACTTCTTGCATTTTTAAATACAGAAGTTTTTCTCACTCTGAGAGTAAAAGACCCTTGGGAAATTCATGTGCATCTTCTCATGGATCACGATTTATGTAATTTTAATGTTTGCAAATTAAAGTTAATGATATATGTCAAAACTCATTTAATTTTCTGTTGCCACTATAAAAAACATGGTGGGTTGAAACAATACAAATATATTAACTTATAGTTCTGGAAGGTAGAAATCCAACACAAAACTCCTGGGGTAAAATGAAGGTGTCAGCGAGATTGGGCCCACTTGAATAATCCCTCTATTTTAGGCCCCTAACTTTATTCACATCTGCAAAGTCCCTTTTGCCACGTAAAGTGTAAACAATCTTACATTTATAGGTAATGGAGATTAGGTTGTAGAACTCTTTGAGGAAAGGGTCATTATTCTGTCTAACACAAGAATTCTTTTACATTTAAAATTGATAATGAAAAAACAGTTTCTTGAAATAAGACTTTAGTTTCATAAATCAGCACTCTTCAAACAAGAGTAGATAGGCACACAATCCTGAGTATCAACATTTCTAAGATGTTTCTAAGTTTGAGAAACACAGACACTTAGTTTTTCTGTAAGTTTTAAACCTTTTGTTGACTCAGCAAAGGAATCCTATCAGAGCTAGTTAACTTTGTTCAACACTACCACCAAAGACCCCAATTGATGAGGATGCCATCTTGCAAATATGTACATTCAATTCAAGAGGGTCCTGAGTAGGAGTATAGATAGTTTTATGCAAGCTTAATTTCCATTTCTGTAGAACTTGCACTACAATCACTTTCTTTTTTAGTGTATCAATGTCATCATCTGGTTGAAAGAAGAGTCCATTAGACATTTCTTCCAAAATAACACAAGAGAAAGACTACTGCAAAAGGTTGATGGGCCTGAAGGACATCACACTGTGTATTCTTGTCTCTGCCTCTTGATTCTAAATGGTATATCTCTGGTCACTCGGCATTAGAAATGGATACAATAAGTCAAACTGCAGGAGAAATTGTAAAACAGGAGAGGAGACAGTATGATGGTGCTATAGTTTGGATGTTATTTGTCCCCCAAAGGTTCCTCTGAGGGAAGCATGGTCTCCAGTGTAGAAGTGTTGAGTAGTAGAATCTTTAGGAGGTGGGGCTTAGTGTGGGGTAATTAAGTCATTGAGGGCACACCATTGGGAAGGATTAGGCTGGTGTTACAGAATTAGCTCTCACGAGAGTGTGTTGTTGTAAAGCGAAGTCACCCCACACACTTAGCTTCTTCTGAATGTAACAACTTCTCTTCCCACTTCTCTATCATGTGTGATACAATCAAGGATATTGGCTCTTAACCAGGAGCCCATTGATGAACACCTGTGGATTCCCCCAAAATCCTGACTTACACATTCTGAGAGACAGCAGTTGATGACTCAAGCAGTTGGGTCCCTGCCACCCATGTGGAAAACCCAGATTGAGTTCCCAGCTCCTAACTTCAGCCTGCTCCAGTTTCACCTGTTAAAGATATTGGGGAGGGAACCAATAGATGGGGTCTCTCTCTCTCTCTTTCTCTCTCTCTCTCTCTCCCATTCTCCCACCCTCCCTCCTTCTCTCATTCTTCCCCTCTCTCCCTCTGCTTTTCAAGTAAATAAATAACTATTAAAAAATGAAAACCCAATATCCTAAGTACTTGAGTATTCTGAGTATGAATTGCTCTTAAGAGAAAGATTCTATCATTCATATGATTCTCTGAGGCATGTGACTCTGAAAACATGAAAGGAAAAGTAACCTGAGAATTTTGAAAGATGCCATCAGCCAATCACATGCAAAATTATATAGACTGGGAAAAGGCAGCACGAACATCTATATGTCACATAAGCAAATGTTGATCAAACCATTATTTAAAGTATGCATATGAGCAGAAATGGAAAGCTTACAGAGCTTTTTAAATCACAGTTGCCTTTTTCTGTTCTTCCTGCCCACTCCACAGCCTGGCCCAGCCCACCACATCCTTGTACAACAGGGCTTTGCCTTCACCTTCAGTTCTTTTTTTTTTTTTTTTAGATTCCACCATCTTTATTTATTTTATTAAACTTCCTCATTAATCAATTGCAAAAAAGCCAAGACAAAAACAGAAATCATAGAGATATAGGCAGGATTTTTTAAGTTTCCAGTTCTCAAAAGCAATGAATTTAAAACTCCCAAGGGAACTGAATCATAACCCTTGTAAAAATCCTGTTCTTACACTGTGCTTGAAGATACCTAAGTTTAGACCTCAGTGTACTTTAGAGAATGTTCCATGCTTACATGTTCAGAACTCACCTTTAGTTCTTAACACTGCTCAGTCAAGTGCCCCAGAGTGTGGAGTTACTGCATTTGAAAAACAGAGTTCAGATGTTCTAAAGACACATTTATACACACCTACAGATGCACATGCAAAAATGCAAGCCTATGTAGACACGCTGCCTTCTGTAAAGGGGCTACTACACAAAAAAGCAAAAGTGAGCTTTACTTATAGCTCCCCAATCGCACCTTTCCTATCAAATTAACCCAAAATAGAAAGGAAAAAAGATAATGCCACTCTGAAATGGACATTTTGTACCACGTATTTTTAATGATGCAGCTTACCACCACTACCACCACACCCCACCCCACCCCGAGAGAATAAAATGCACTCCCAGCAAAATGCAATGGAACTCTACTCCAGAAATAGACAGGGTGTGGAACCAGCCTTCTGGAAATATTTACTCACGTTAACCTATGTTGAATGTGTTGAATGCCAAATTCTGCAACTGAGTCAACACATTCTGATCTCTCATTGTGTCTTTTTATCACTTTTTCTCAGATAAATAGTTTGGGTTTCCAAATCTCTGCCATTCCATTATAAATGCAGCTCATTCAGATTTTTTTAAAACACTCTCTGTTACTTTTTGGATTCCAATTACTCAACAGAAGGTGCATTGAATTTGCCTGGGAAACAGGGACAATGTCTGATTGTAAAAATTTATGGCATTTCCTCCCTCCCCTCAGAGTGTTTTAGACATCTGAGAAAGTCTAACCCTGGGGGGAATTATAAGCAAGCTGCTTGCAATATACACATAATTACATATCTTATTTGTAAAAAATACTGCCACCATCTTGCCAGACAGTGCAAAAAGCAAACGCTTATCCTCTCATAACTCACACAAACATTCTTTCCTTATCCCTGCCAATACCTAAGTGGCCTCAAAGATAAATATATCATTTGGCTTAAACATACCAAGATTCCAAGTGTAAAATGGAAAGATTGCATCTTTCTTTGAATAATAAGTGAGGCAGTAAATATTGGGGGAATCAATAAGTCTCACAGAAAATGACAACACCAAAATTCTAAGAATAGCAGAACAAAACAATATATACTGAAACAAGCCTTTCTAATGGTTGGAAAGCACATTTCATTCCCTAGAAAACAAGGGACTTCATCATACACACACAGTCACACACTCACACACACACATTCACACACACACATCCTTTTCACACTCGATCTTCCAAATATAAATACCTCATAAGTTAAACAAAATTGATTACACAGTATGGACTGGGGGAAGAATGAAGGATTTGGAATCATACAGACGGGTAATCAGAGTTAAAATCCTGCATTTGCTACTCATCAGTTGTTTAATTTGAGACAGAAGATGTAGCTCCATGAAACTTGATTGCTTTCCTTAAGCACATATTGTGGAAAAACATCTTCCTTCTAACATTGTTAAGATTGGCTTTGGGGCTGGCATCCTAATGCAGTGCATTAAGCTACCACTCACAATGCTGGCCTCCCATATAAACTCTGGTTCAAGTCCCAGCTGCTCTACTTCTGATCCAGCTCCCTGTTGATGCACCTTGGAGATCAGCAGTTGATGGGCTGAACTCTTGGGTCCCTGCCATCCTCATAGGAGACATAGATGGAGTTCTAGGCTCCTGGCTTCAGCCTGGCTCATCTTGGCTATTATGGTCATTTGGGGCATGAACCAGCATATTGAAGCTCTTTCTCTGTCTCTCCCTCTTTCTATAACTCTGCCTTTCAAATAAATAAAATAAATATTTTAAAAAAAAACAAGTTACAGAAAGAATAATTAAAAAAAAAAAAAGATTGGTTTGGACCTGGTACAGGGTAAGTAATGGACTAACAAAACCTGCTGGCATTAATAATGTAATTGGTAATATATTTGCCAGACATTGATATCCTACTCCCCACCTCTCTGTACCATCTTGGAACCCAGGGTATACTCTCATTTATGAAGTAGGCACATATTTTGGCTCACATAATTGTTTGTTCCATTAATAAATTTAATATACATTGTGCCTGAAGGTAGATGCACCTAAGTTCAGAGAGATCAGGGTCCTTCCTCCATCTTTGGTCTGGAGTTATGTCATAATTTACAGAGTAATAAAAAGGAAGATTAGGGGCCGGCACTGTGGCACAGTGAGTTAAAGCCCCAGCTTGCAGTGCCTGTATCCCATATGGGCATTGGCTCAAATCCCAACTGCTCCATTTCTGATCCAGCTCTCTGTTATGACCTGGAAAAGCAATAAAAGACGGCCTACGTCCTTGGGCCCCTGCACCCACGTGAGAGACTCGGAAGAAGCTCCTGGCTCCTGGCTTTGGATCAGCTCAGCTCTGGCTGTTGTGGTCATTTGGGGAGTAAACCAGCAGAATGGAAGATATCTCTCTCTCTGGCTCTACCTCTCTCTGTAACTGTGTCTTTCAAATAAATAGGCAGTGGGCAATTGGCACAGCAGGTAAGCTGCTGGTCATTTGATGCCCACCTCCCACATCACAGTGCCTGGGTTTGATTCCCAGCTTCACTCTCCAATCTAACTTCTTGCTAATGCACATTCTGAGAGACAGCCATGATGGCTCAAGTAGTTGGGTTTCTGACACCCATGTGAGAGACCTGGATTGAGTTCCAGGCTCCTGGTTTCTGGCTGTTGTGAGCATCTAAGGAGTGAACCAGCCAGTGGGAGCTCTCTGTCTCTCTATCTGCCTTTCAAATTAAATAAATAAATAAATAAATATACTTTTGGAAGGGGGAAAAGAAGTGTAAGCTCAGAGTCTGGTGAAGGGGAAAAATAAATGATTTATGGGGCTGGTACTGTGGTGTAGCCGATAAAGCTGCCTCCTGCAGTGCTGGCATCCCTTACGGGCACCTGTTCAAGTTTCAGGTGTTCTACTTGCAATCCACCTCTCTGCTATGGCCTGGGAAAACAGTGGAAGATGGCCCAAGTCCATGGGCCTCTGTACCCATGTGGGAGACCCAGAGGAATCTCCAAGCTCCTGGCTACAGATTGACACAGCTCCAGCCATTGTGACCATCTGGGGAGTGAACCAGCAGATGGAAGACACCCCCCCCCCCCCACTTTGCCTCTGCCTTTTTGTAATTCTGCTTTCAAATAAAATAAATACATCTTTAAAAAAGTTTGGAGATTTCTCCGGGTCTCCCACGCAGGTGCAGGGGCCCATGGACTTGGGCCCTCTTCCACTGTTTTCCTAGGCCATAGCAGAGAGCTGGATCAGAAGTGGAGCAGCCAGGACTAAAACCAGCGCCCATATGGGATACTGGCTCTGCAGGTGGCAGCTTTACCCGCTACACCACAGTGCCAGCCCCAATGATTTACTTTAAAACAGTGTGATGGGGCCAGAATTATGGCATAGGGGGTTAAGCCACTCTGCAACACTGGCATTTCATATGGGCACGGTTCAAGTCCTGGCTACTCCACTTCTGATTCAGCTCCCTGCTAATGTGCCTGGAAATCAGCAGAGGATATCTCAACTGCTTGAGCCCCTGCACTCACGTTGGAGGCCCAGGTGGGATTCTGGGATCCTAGTGTCAGCCTGGCCCAGGCCCAGTCATTGCATCCATTTGGAGAGTGAATCAGCAGGTGGAATCTCTCTGTTTCTCCCTCTCTCTGTAACTCTGCCTTTCAATTAAATAAATAAATCATGAAAAAAACCTATGTGACAGTAGAATGAGATTTTGAACTATTAACATCATTTCTTATTCAGAACTCGCAGCTTTCACTCCATTAGAGTATTATGGGGTTCTTTCCCCCAAATGTGCCATAGCAACAAGCAAGCTAAAAGTTTTTGAGTTTCAAAAGCCTAGCCCACAGAAACTCACAGAGGACAGGATGAGGTTAGAGTGAGACTTCCCATGTGCCCCCTCTCACCGTTCACACATCTATCTACTAAATAATATTTCTTCAAGGGAGTGGGGGAGGAAGAGTGAAAGTAAACAGAAAGGAACTTAGATGCAGGGGAGTCTGCAAGAAGGGTGTGTGCAGGGGGAGTGGGAATGCCAGGACCCCTGAATGAAATGGAGAACTCCAAGAATGGGAGAGTTTGTGCTTGCTTCCCCCTTGGAGCCCTAGAAGAGCATTCACACCCCCAGGGAAGAGATATCAGCATTTGTATCTAGAAGAATGGGGCTTTGGACAGCCTCCCTGGATGAACACAATGGTCTGTGTTTCTAAGAGCATCAAGAATGAGTTCTTGACATCCCGGAATGGCCCATTATCTAGCACCATCTGAAAGTTTAAATGCCTGTGTGCCCAAGAGGGGCAGCAGATCAGATAACTTTGTTGGCTCTGAGGGTCCTTCAAGGATGTTCATGAGAGCAGTGTAGGCACCTGTCTGCATAAAACCCAGAAGAACAGAGAAGACAATGGGCAACAAGGGGGATGAACAAGATGCATATTCCCTATCCTTTAGGCTTTGGGTCTCTATAAACTATATAAACTGCACAGGTTTGAACATAACTCCTGCTGGAAAAGCACCGTGATGTACCTCAGCCTAAGTGACAGCAGGTAGAATGAGGATTAACAATGTACACTAAGTTGGGCAATAGAAGAAAACGTGAGCTGAAATATGCGCCTGCTGCACAAAGATCAAGGTGTGTCCAGGTTCCCATGATTCCAAAGGAAGGGGCTGGAGGAGTCCCAGATAGGGAACATGACTTTAGGTATGAAAAGATCTCTTCAGGACCAAGAGTGCTCTGGACAGAAGAAAAAGCTATGCTGTGGTACAAAGGAGGAATAGTGAGATTGGGGGACAGTAAGGAGCAGGGTGGGGAGAGGTAAGAGGAGCAGCTAGAAAAGGAATCCTGGGTCAGACCGTGAAGATTATCATATAGAATGTCCTAGTACTTGAAAAGAAACTTGTGGCAATTATGTATGGAGTGATTTGAGATAAAGGGATAAGAAGCTTAGACTAAAATTAGAGTCCACCAGTCCAATCCAGCTCAGACAGAAAATGAAACCAGAACTGACCAAAGGAGAAAACAGATTTTTTTAAAGCTAAAGAAGTCATTCAATAAATCAAGGAGAAATAAATATGAAAAGCAGGCAGAAGGGCATCTAAATGTTATTTCTTTCACTATGGGACTCCTATTTATGTAGCTGATTATGGTTTTGTTTTTCAAAGAAAACTAAAGTCACAAGATCAGGAAACTACTAGAAATTCTTCTATAAAAGATAAAAAATTTTAAAACAAGAAAACATCTACATTCTGATTTGGCATTTATAGTTGGATATGAAGATATCCCATTTTTTGTACATCTATAAGGGGTTTGCTTTGAAACAGTATTTGCTTTTTCTATCAAAGATTTTCAGAAAGATCTCTCTCTGAAGGTAACTTTCAAGGGCAACAAGTACAAAACTTCGGCTGATTTCCTTATTATTTCTGAAGACATTTCTTGCTTGATTATGATTTCTCTTCTTCAATTTTGTTTAAAACTATTGCAATTTACTCTTTTATTGTATTGTAGTTGGATGAGGTCATGTGATAATAAAAGAAATTCCGTTTCCAAAGCAGACTGTGAAACAGGTACAAGGAAGGATCAGAGAAAAATACTTTGTTTGTTAATTTTAATTTCTTTCCATTTCTGTAGTTATCTATTGCAGCTTTTCAGGTACCATTTAGTTTCCTGCTGTGGCACATAGTGAAATTGCTGGAATATAGAAAGCTTTCATTTGCATAGAGAAATAAATACTTAAAAAGCAGAGTTTAGTTTTTCTATGTCAAGAAGCAAAGTTGAATATGATTCCTGTGTATACATATGTCCAGATGCACAATTAGAAAATAGTTCTTTCATGCATAAATGCTAGATTTAAACCTTGTAAGTTCCATGGTTGTGTCAGTGCTAACCCTAGGTATAGAGAACAGCTGGGAAGGCCTGCCCATCCTGCTTCCAAGTGTGAAAATCTTAAACCATATTTTCCCTAGCATTTTTCTTTGTCATATTCCTCTTTTGGGTGAGTGGGCAGTATTATAAAAGTAATATAATCACATGACCCAAAATAAACTGGAAAGAAGAAAATGTGGCACTTAAAATGGGGAGTGGAATGGAGAAAGGATGCCCCAGACCAGTAAGATGGAGTATAACTAATTCGAAGTATTTTGCTTTAAGATCTATTTATTTATTTGGAAGGCAGGGTGAATGGGAGGGAGGGAGGGAAAGAGAGAGGGAGAGAGAGAAAAGGAGGGCAAGAGAGGGAGAAGGAGAGGGAGAGATCTTCCATCCACTAGCTTCACTTTCCAAATGCACACAACAGCTGAGGCTGGGCCATGCTGGAGCCCAAGTGGATGGCAGGGCCCCAAGTACTTGGGCCATCCTCTGCTGCCTTCCCAGATGCATTAGCAGGGAGCTGGATTGGAAGCAAAGCAGTTGGGATTCAAACTGGCATTCCAATATTGGATGTCAGTGTTGGAAGCAGTAGCTTAACCCATGGCATCACAACACTAGCCTCCTCATCTGAAGTCTTACAGCACACAGTGGGGAGTATGTTGTACAGAGTGGATATGGAGCAGCAGTAGGTGCACAGAGAAAACAAAGTATCAGAGGGATTCAGATAATCCTATGCTGTGTAGGGAAAGACAGCCAGATGTCCCATGTCCTGTAAACAAGGCAGATGGCTGAACAGTTCACAGGCATAGCTGCTGGAGCACCATTTAAGGGGAGAATTCAAGAGACTAGCAGTGGTAGCAGGTTGTGTGAGCATCTCTTGCTCATGATATTATGGGATATCCCACAGCAACCAGAGGATGGACATATCTTTCTTCCTCTCTCCCTTTCAAGGAAAGAATGAAAAATTTTAAGGGCTGGGGTTGTGGCGCAGCAGGTTAAACCCCTTGCCTGAAGCGCCGGCATCCCATATGGACACCGGTTCTAGTCCCGGCTGCTCCTCTTCTGATCTAGCCCTCTGCTACGGCCTGGGAAAGCAGTAGAAGATGGCCCAAGTCCTTGGGCCTCTGCACCTGGCTCCTGGCTTCAGACTGGCTCAGCTCCAGCCATAGTGGCCATCTGGGGAGTGAATCAGTGGACGGAAGACCTCTCTGTCTCCACCTCATTCTGTAAATCTGTCTTTCAAATAAATAAAATGAATTTTTTTTAAAAAATAAAAATCTTAAAAACAAATAAGTAAAATTATTCTAAGAAATGTCTATGGGAACAGTCCGGCATGGTGATGAAGACGCACACATCCAGCATGGGAGTGTTGGGTTTAAGACCCAGCTCCAGCTCCTGAATTCAACCTTCTGCTAATGCAGATCCTAGGATGCAGTAGTGATCACCCAAGTGATTAGGTTCCTACCATCCACATGGGAGACCTAGACGGAGTCCCCAGCTCTCAGTTCAGTCCTTGCCATGGCTGGGTCAGAGCTGGAGTCAGGAAGTAGGAATGCAATCCAGGTCTCTAAAGTGGGAGGCAGCAATTCACTTATTTCATCCATCACCACTGCCTCCCAGAGCCTGCATTAACAGGAGCAGAGCTGGGGACTGAACCCAGGCACTCTGATATGAGCTGCAGGTTTCTTAACCAGTATCGTAACTGCTAAGTCAAATACCCACCCTACTTTACATGTTTTTGCAGTGTCATCATGTGGAAATTCGTTGCCATTATTGCCACAGCTCGGGAGGACTAACATTCGACTGCATGGAAGAGAGATCAAAGAAACCATGGTGATAAAGGCCTGACTCCAGAGGCCGTGAGGAACCTTGGCAAAAAGTGCTTGGGAGGACTGTGCAGTATCAGACTGTTTAGAACCAGTCGGCTAGCAAGCGATCCTTCCTGGTCCTTCCCCTCATGTCAGTTTTTCAAAGAGACAGGAATGAAAGTGGAGAGAAGTGCCTCTCAGTTGAGTTTTCAAAAGGCCTTCCTAGGAGATAATTCCCCTCCCTTATCAGGGCTGGGCAGTATCAAGGTCAGTCTTATATGGGAGGATGGGTCCATAACAACTGAAGCTGTGTTTACCAGACAGCTGCCGCAGCAGCAAGACTCCGGTCCCCTGCTGCTTCCATCCCTGCCCCTTGCTGGCTGAACAAGGAGATGGGTATATTGAGTGACTTTGGCTAATAATTATGGTAATGGCCAACATGTAATGATGGCACACATTGTGCCAGGCAGAAAACTAAGTATTTTACATGAATCATCTCAGCATACCACTTAGTGCATGCCAGTCACTGTTCTCGGAGCTTCAAATACATTATGCTGAAATAATCATCATGAGAACCTAAGGAGATCATACCATTATATATCCTGTTTTACAGTGGAAGAAGCTGAGACCTGGAGATGCTGAGCGACTAGCCAATGTCACAGCTGCTAAGTGATGTAGCTAGTAGTTGAACTGCAGATAGCCTGAGTACAGTGTAGTCTTTTAATCTAGTTGTGCAGAATTGATCCACTAAGAAGTCATTTATCTGTAACATATTTCCTAAAACTAAAAGGTCTCAAAAGCTATTATAGGGGCACTGTGAACATGTGTTTTTGCCCCCATGTAATTGACTAATGAGAACTAGCACAACAAATGTACACTTAATCAGTTCAGGTGATTGCATCCCATGATGTGATTGTTAGAGTTTAGAAAAGAAAGCACGAGGCAAAGTTGGAGAGGAGGCAGACTTCACAGGTTGCCATCATCTTGAGGAGTTTGCCCAGCCTGGGAACTCATCTACAAGTCTACAGAAGCCTAATTTGGTCAGCCCAGTGGGAGGCTCAGTATCTCTGGGACAAGCTCCTAAAAACTACAGTCAAAAACCAGAGCAACAATTCATCAATATGCAATGAGAATTTTAACTGTCAGGGGAGCCAGGTCCTCTTATCTTGGGATCAGAATGTGCTCTCATTGTAGACATGCTCCACAGAAAGACAAATTATAATTAAATTGCTGAGCAAGTAAAGGATCAGACCGCTAAAATTTTTTCTATGATGCAAATTTTTAAAGGTCATAATAGCTGAATGCATGCAACCCCATTGTAAGGAGAAATGTTCCAACCAAGAGCAGCTGGCTTGAATCTTTGGGCTTGACTTAAAAAAAAAAAAAATGGAGTGTGTTTTATGTCCTGGATAGAGCTTGCCTGTTTGAATGCTATAAATGTGAGTGACAGAAAAAACCTCAAGCAATATAGATGTTGATTTTTAATTCATGTAAAAGTCTAGGTTGACAGTGGGTCTAGGCTGGCCTAATCTTCCATTGTATCAGAGACCCTTGTTCCTTTTATGTCTTGTTACCTAGCCCTGTGTAACCTC
The DNA here is from genome assembly GCF_033115175.1 of Lepus europaeus. Classification (NCBI taxonomy): domain Eukaryota; kingdom Metazoa; phylum Chordata; class Mammalia; order Lagomorpha; family Leporidae; genus Lepus; species Lepus europaeus. The sequence continues at coordinate 28,685,107 of NC_084836.1, read as the reverse complement.
AACCTTATTGTTCAAGATAGTGTCAGTTGTGTTTTTGGAAGGAGGCTGGAGGTGACGTTAGAGAACAGAAAGCACACCCAAGTTTCTACCAAGCCACCCTCCTAGATACCACCACATGATACTTTTGCTTATTTCTCATTGTCCAGGACTTAATCTCATGGCTCCACTCACTGCAGGAGAGTCTGGAAAATAAAGTTTCTCTCTTGCATTGACAAATGCTTTCCCAAAAATCATCATCAACCTGAACAAAGTGGAGGATGGATATTGGGGTGAAAGGTAAGGGTTCATCATCCCAGGTTGATGCCCCAAAGTTTGGACCTCAGTCCTCAGCATACCAGGGACAGGTGAGTCCTTATTCACAACCATAGATGTAGCTAATCCAGCTGCTACCTTACTACAATTTACAGTACAATTGCAGAACATGGCCTCAACTTTTGGTGACTTTCTAGTGATTCCCCAGACACCAAAACTGAGCTGAGAGGACCACCCTCAAGTGCAGGCTCTTCATCTCTTACAGCTATTTTCCTGGATCCATACAGGTAGCTCCCAGCCGAAGAATTGAGATCTCTCCCCTGAGGTGTTAGATCCAGGCCTTCCAATTTGCTGTGTGATATCCCATACTACTATGAGCAAGAGAGATGCTCACACAACCCGCTACCACTGCTGTCCCTGTGAGTTCTCCTCTAAATGGTGCTCTACCAGGTATGCCTGTGACCTGCTCAGCCTGCAACATCTGAGACTGGACCAAGCCAATGCCAGGAGCTAGGAAATCAATCCGGGCCTCCCATGTGTGTGGCAGTGATTTATGTACTTCAGTCATCACTTTCTTGTCTCCTAGGGTATGTAGTAGCGGTAGCTGCAATCAGAAGCAGGACTGAGGCTTAAACCTAGGCACTGTAATATGGGATCAGTGAGTACCAAGGAGTCTTACTAACTATGCCAAATGCTGACCCTTGGTACAATGTCGGGATTAAGCAAAATGGAGCAGAAAGTAGACAGAATTATCATAAAGCCCTTGAACTCCCCCTGCCATATACAGTCTCCCCACTATCAACATCCTGCACCAGGGCAGGCATTTGGCACGGCAGTTAAGCAGCCGCCCCGTATCAGAGCTCCTGCTATGAAAGCTATTCTGCTTTCAGTGCAGCTTCCTGCAAATGCACAGCCTGGGAGGGAGCAGGTAAGGACTTGGGCCCCTGCCACCCACGAGGAAAACTCATACTGTGTTCTCAGTTCCAGCTTCAGCCTGGCCTATCCCTGACTGTGGTAGGCATTTGAGGAGTAAACCAGCAATGGAAGATCTCTCTCCATCTGCCTTTCCACCTTAGTTTCCAGGCCTTTAAAAAATATAAACAAACAAACAAACAAACAAATAAATACTAAAAAATAGTAAAATCTTGCACCAGAGAGGCACATGCATTACAAATGATGAAGCTACATTTACACACCATTATCACCCAAAGTCCATGGTTTACTTTACGGTTTGCTCTTGATGTTGTACTTTCTAGTTTGAACAAATGTATAAACACATGTACCCACCTTTATAGTATCATGCAGAATAGTTTCACTGCCCTAAACATACCCTATGCTCTGCTTATTCATTACTCCTTCCCATCTAACCTTTGGCAACCAGTGATTTTTCACTGTTTCCATTGTTTTTGCCTTTTCCAGATGTCACAGTCAGAATCCTATAATACTAGTCTTTTCATATTGGCTTCTTTCGCTTAGTAATGTGCATGGAAATGTCCTCCATGTCTTTTCAAGGCCCAATAACTCACTTGTTTTTGGTGCTGAATAATATTCCATTATCTGAATGTACCACAATTTATTTATCCACTCACCTACCTATTTATCCACTCACCAAGATGAAGGACATCTTGGTTGCTTCAAAGTCTTGCTAATTATGATTAAATAATCAATAAGCGTGCAGGATTTTGTATGGACACACATTTTAAATTCTACTAAGTAAACGTCAAGGGGCAAGATCAGTATATCACACCCATTAAGTAAACATCAAGGGGCAGGATCAATATATCATATAGTGAGAGGATGTTTTGTTTAGTAAAAACTGCAACCTCTCTTCCAAAGTGGCTGTACCATTTTACATTCCCAGCAGCAATGAATGAACATTCCTGTTGCTTCATATCCTCAACAGCATTTGATGTCAGTGTTTGGGATTTTGTCCATTCTAATAGGTATAGGAGTATCTCATCATTATTTCATTTACAAATCCCTAATGACATATAATGCTAAACACATGCTTGTTTGTCATCTGTATATCTCCTAGGGAGTGGTGCATACTCAGGTCTTTTGTCAATTTTTAATTGAGTTATGTGTTTGCTTATTTTTCAGCTTTAGTTCTTTGTATATAAATATGTTTAGGGGCCAGCACTGTGGCACAGTAGGTTAATCCTCTGCCTGCGGCACCAGCATCCCATATGGGCCCTGGTTCTAGTCCTGGCTGATCTTCCAATCTAGCTCTCTGCTGATGGTCTGGGAAAGCAGTAGAAGATGGTCCAAGTGCTTGGGCCCCTGCACCCCAATGGGAGACTAAGAAGATACACCTGGCTCCTTGCTTCGGATTGGCACAGTTCCAGCTATTGCAGCCATTTGGGGAGTGAACCAATGGAAGGAAGACATTTCTGTCTGTCTCTCGCTCTCACTGTCTGTAACTCTACCTCTCAAATAAATAAATAAAATTATTTAAAAAAAAGAAAATAACAGACCTTTATCACAGACATTCTTTGCAAACATCTTCTCCTAGTGTATGGTTTGTCTTTTAATTTTCTTGATAAATTTATATTATAATATCTACTATAAATGTCACTCTTTCTCTCTTTTTTTTTTTTTTCCAAGAGGCTGTTGCTATTGCTTTTTTGCCAGCCAAGGCCAAATAAACGACAGAGAGAGCAACCATAGTGGGAGAAACAACAGTCAACTTGGGAAATACAAAATAGTTCTCACTGGTTGTACATTCACAGTGCAGTTTTTTGGGCCAGTGCTTAGAGCATGTGACAACATTTGATACATGGGAACAGTATGTGATCACTGTATACTATAATAGATTCTAAAATACTTTTTATTGTAGGAAAATATTTGAGAGAAATATGACTCTGATAAATCAGCATGGGAAAGCTGTGACTAGGAGAATATTTTGGATAGTAGAGGAGAGAGTTTCCAGGGACTCTCCTTCCTCTTTGAGGACTGCAGCTTTGCCTTCCTATGTTCAACTAAAGATTGCCTGGAGAAAAGCAAGTGCTCTCTACAGGATCCTGAAGACCTTCTGAGACTGGATCAAAATTTATCTTGAATTTGTTAAGAAGGCTCTAAGTGAAAAAATCCTTGAATCTGACCTAGAAGACGGATAGTTGGGATCTGATGTGGTCTATGTGCACTATGTTGAAGAGCATGGAAATTTCTGTGAGAGCATTCACAGGAACAAGTCTTGGACGACCTAAAGGCACTGTTTCTGACATGTGGATACTACACATGGAGATCAGGAAGTTTGGAGGAGATAGCTTTCTCTTGTGCAATGTTAAATGTTAGACACTCACATTTTCAAATTGAATGTAAATATAAAATCCTGAGTTCTAATACTAAACATGAGAAGCATTAGTTATAGAGGCCACTTCTTATTGTTAGGAATACCAGCTGTTAGTAAGGTCTAAGTTTCAAGATGCTGTGTGTAAGGGTGGTCATTTACTTGGCTGTTCTCCATTGGATTCACAATGTAGGGAGAGTTGTGCTGTCCTGAAAGGCCAAGAAATGAATCCCAAAACACTTCCATCTTGAGAAACCTATTCTCTCATTACCATGATGGAACAGTGGCCAACGCAAAAAGGTGGTAGACACTCCATTGTCAGTTTCAGACATAGAAAGCTATCTTAAACATGCTCCTCGAGCTGGCCTTACAATTGTTTCCCCATACTAGTCTGGACATTGACCCAGTAGAGCCCTGGGTAGGCACTTCTTCTTTGTCTCTCTTTCCTATAACTTATCAAGTAGAGGAAACAGAAAAATTAGAGCATGGAGGCATCTGGAATATGTGATCACACCAGCTTCTAAGAAACTTGTGTCTTAGACCTATGCTCAATGGTTTGTCCTGGCTCTTATGCCAAATATCAACTGCCATCACAATGGTCAAATACTTTCCTTCAACAGGCCCTATTTGCAATTCCATTTTTAAAAAATGTAAGATTTTAAAAACTACACTGGGATGTAGAAGGTAAATTAGAAGGCAACTTTAAGGGGTCTGCGCTGTGGCACAGCAGGTAAAGCTGCTGCCTGCAGTGCCGGCAACCCATATGGGTGCCAGTTCGAGACTCGGCTGATCCACTTCTGATCCAGCTCTCTGCTATGATCTGGGAAAGCAGTAGAAGATAACGCAAGTCCTTGGGCCCCCGCACTCATGTGGGAGACCCGGAAGAAGCTCGTGGCTCCTGGCTTCAGATCTGCACAGCTCCGGCTGTTGCGGTCAATTGAGCAGTGAACTAGTAGATGGAAGACCTCTCTCTCTCTCTCTCTCTCTCTCTCTCTCTTTCTCTCTCTCTCTCTCTTTCTCTCTCCATCTCTCCTTTTCTCTGTGTGTAACTCTTTCAAATAAATAATAATTAAATCTTTAAAAAAAAAAAAGAATGTGACTTTAAGATCATTAGTCCTATCTCTTCATTTTGGAGAAAAAAAGAAACTGGGCTCAACAGATGTAAGGTGTTTTCTCAGCAAGTTTGGGATAGATCTGGCTCTATTAAGGAGGGAAGATATGGCATGATGGACTCTTGCTGCTTATGCATCCAAAAATCCATTTACCCTTTTCTTGGGGCCTTAATTTTCTTCAGGAGTAGTCCCTCTCCCCCCCCCATCTCTATCAAAACAGTTACATACATACTCTGTTAGTCTGCCATTCCAGTACAGTAAGTAACACAAGCATAAAACCACCAGCACTTAGTATTTGCTCTGACCACAGTGATTGGTTCAGAAATGGGCAAGAATCCAATCAGAGCAAAAAGACAAAATGCTGACAAAAACTTTTATTCTGTCCAGAGTTGAACTACAAATATATAAGGACCAGAGATACATAGTTTCCACTCCTTATCTAAAAGGATTGATTCTTCCACAGATAACAAAAACAAAATACTCAAATTCCTTATGGAAAATGGCACATAACCTATAAGCATCTTCCTATATACTTCAAATCATCTCTAGATTACTTATAATGATTAATGTGATGTAAATGCTAGTTAACTAATTCTTACACTGTATTGTATAACCATCATAGGCTGGACTACATAGTACATGAATAAGCTGCAAACAAACAATACTCAAATAAGGAGTGCTGGAGAGACTGAGAAAAGATGAGATGGGGGGAGGCCACAGCAGGGTGTGCCCACACATCTCTTCATTTACATGGATTCAGCATAGTGCCTGATGTGCAGAAATTAAAAATTTGTCTTTTGGAACTTCCTAGAAATTAAAAAAAATTTCCATCCACAGCTGGTAGAATCCATGCATATGGAATCTGAAGATAGGGAGGGTTCAATGTATACCTATCTCCAGCCACAAAAATCTACTCTATTTGAGAATGAAACCAACACATAGAGGAAGGAAAAGAAGATAGTGCTAAAAAAAAAAAAAAAAAAACATTTATTTGGGGCCGACACTGTGGCGCAGCGGGTTAATGCCCTGACCTAAAGCGCCGGCATCCCATATGGGCGCCGGTTTGAGACCTGGCCGCTCCACTTCCAATCCAGCTCTCTGCTATGGCCTGGGAAAGCAGTGGAAGATGGCCCAAGTCCTTGGGCCCCTGCACCTGCGTGGAAGACCCGGAAGAAGCTCCTGACTTTGGATCGGCGCAGCTCCAGCTGTTGCGGCCAATTGGGGAGTGAACCATCGGATGGAAGACTCTCTCTCTCTCTCTCTCTCTCTCTGCCTCTCCTCTCTCTGTGTAACTCTGACTTTCAAATAATAAATAAATCTTTTTTAAAAAATTGATTTAAGAAACAGGAAGACAGAGCTCTCAGCAGCTGGTTCATTCTCACAATGTCTCCATGGGCAGGTTTGCACCAAGGCAAAAGCCAAGAGGCAGGAACTCAATTCAAGTCTCCCATGTGGCTGATAGGAACCAAATTACTTGAGCTATCACTGCTCCCTATCAGAGTCTGCATTTAGCAGGAGCTGGAGTTAGGACCAGGGAATCAAACCCAGGAACCCCAATATGGGATATGGGCATCTTAACCAGTATCTTAACCACCAGGCTAAATGCTGTCCCTAGAATGTTTTTCTTAATCTTTTTGTCATGCCATTGCTGAAACTAGCCTTCATCCCTTGAGTTTTCAGATCTATTAAGCCAATAAATTCCTTTTCTAACCTCGTCTAAGAAGTTACTTTTGAATTTGCTATTCCTCTGCCTGGAGTATCCTTTTCCCCAGATAACCACATAGTTAGCATTATACATCCCTTTAGATCTTTATTTAAATGTTATGTTCACAAAAACATAACATTTCCTGACAACCATATTTAAAATTGTAACTCTCACTTTCAACATTGATTATCCTACTTCCTTTCTGTCCCTCTCTGTAGCATTCATTAGCATCTAATACTCTATTTTTATTTACCTCCATCATTGTCTGTCTCCCCACTACAATCTCAGCTCGATACATTAATAGATTCTTTTAATTTTATTTTCACCATTAATTCACCATTCTGGAAGAACCCCTAGGATAAAGAAGGCTCTCAAAAAAAAAAAAAAAAAAGGTGGATATATTAATTAAATTAATTCAATGAATCTATTAGGTTACCCATTGTATTACTAGTCCTTATGAAACCACAATAGTAAACACTGATAAACTGTAAAAGTCCCAGAACTTGACAAGGATCTCATTGTCTTTATGACCTATAGAACCTGACTCCCCACTGAGAAAGTTACCTAACTCTTTTTCTATTAGACAATTGAAGTCTGAATTTTCCCTTTTCTGGCCTTTATCTTTAGACAGAGGAGAAACCTACCTTCAAGATGCCCCTTCTTTATCAGGAAATAATTATGCAACACAATAGGGGCTGTGTTATCAAACCGAGTCCTTTGCTGCCTTCAGCATCCACAGAGATCAGAGTAACACCTTTCCTGGCTCTCAGAAGAACAGCTCATAGGAGTTTCCTCACATTCTTCAACAGCAAGAAAGATAAATGAGTATACTTTCTGTTATTGAAACTACCCCTACCCTCTCTGCCTTTCTAAATGGTGAAGATAAGAAAATACCCACAGTTAAGCCCTGCAAGATCCCATGAATATCAGCCTTCCTGGCAACTCCAGGAGAGAGCATGCCCACAGCTCTTCCTGTTTCTTCCCATGTTCTTTCCTGTGACTTCCAATTGACACATGGGCTCAGGAAATTCTCCAAACCCCATGACAGCCCAAATCTAATGGTGCAATGAAAATTTTTGCAGAATTTTAAGAAATAGGTCCTCTATTAGTCCAGATGGAAATGGCATAGTCAGATTAAAAGACAACTTGTTTTGTAGTGAGCTTAATTAACAGCAATAAGCCTGCAATCTTGGTTTAAAACTCATGCACCATCTCTGTTTTGTCAGAGCAGATTTAAATAAATAGAGGGCATATTTTTCCATGAGGCTTATGTTCCCAGGTAGGGTACAGTTGATAGGATAAACAGAAATTTGTTAATCATTACTTTCTGCCATTTCCTGGCTATCATTATCTGCTACAATTTATTAACAAGATGATCAAGTTAGGTGTGCAAAACCAAACCAAATAAGAGCACAAAAAAAGATGATATCATAAACCTACCAGCACTAGGGCATGCTTTCTACAGTGGGTGTGGATTCCCACTAAATTCATCACACTTTTCATTCCAATCCCCCTAATTAACACCATCACACATTTGTGGATGAACTAAGATTAAGGTGTCATTGAAGCACAATGTGTCACTCTTTTGCTTCTGACCCAAACTTTAGTGTCATTAGAAGTATGATATAATACTCTGAACATTTCAGATTTAACCAAGACTTCACTCTTTACAAATGTTTATCATTCAATTCTATGAACACAGCCTTGTGTTAGTGTTCATCCTCAAACACAACGTTGACCATTATCCTGACTTAACTACTCTGAAGGAACTACTACCTACTAAAGAAGAGATAAGTATGGTGGAATTAGAGGAAATAGAATGGAATTTGAAAGGGGGGGGGGAGCAGTTCTTGAATAGTTTCTGAGAAGAGAAGGGGTGAGGAATAGGACCAACAATTTAACAGAAAATGATGTATTCACTCACCAGGTATTTAATGGATATCCTTGCATTAGATACAGGGAATACAACAATAAAGCAGTCTAGGTCTCTTCATTCAGAGTTTAGAGTAAAATGGGGGGACACAATCTTTAATCAAATGATCTCAAAAACACATGTATAATTAGGGACTGTGGCTATGGTACTAAAGCCATGACATCGACCTCTATCTGACTTCATATAAGAGTGCGAAATGGGGAGTGATGCAGCATGGAAGACTTCCCCAAGCAGTGCTTCTGGAGTAAACTAATGGAGTGATAATAATGTGGAGCACAGCTGGGAGACAAGTTAGGAAGAGCATGGACAGAAGAGCCTGTGGTGGGAGAGGTTATGGGGACAACCAAGTGAGAAAAACCCTGTATTGCACAGTGAGATGAAACAAAGATCAGCATCACAGAGATTGTAGGGTGCATTCAAGGAATGACAGGAGGCTGGCTGGAGAAAGACATGGATGGCGGGGTACAGATTAAACTGGAAATAACTTGGTGGGGGGGTGGAATCTGCACATTCTCAAAGAATATGCAAAGCAGACATCAGGGTGTGAATGGTGTTCTCTAGGCAGTAGGAAATCATTACAGGCACACAGTGAAAGAGTCAGATCTGCTGAAGAATTATTGTCCTAGAAACAAGGTTAAGAGGAACTTTGATGAACAGTAGGGAAAGGTCTGGAAAGAAGGGACAATAATTAGGGGAAATTGTGACAGCCAAGTGAGAGGGAAAAAGATCACAAAGTAGGGCAGTGGGAACTGAAAGAACTGAATCGGAACAGAGACACTGGAAAATGAGATCAGGAATTGATGGTAACTTGGATTTGGACATGAAGAAGGTGTGGTAGGAGGGTGCGGGCAGTTCACAGATGACTGAAAAGGTTTGAACCTGACATTATGGGAAACACATCAATATCAGAAATTGGGAATAAGAAATCAGAAGCTTGAATGTGGTCTGCTCTAGGTATGCTGTAATGACATCTGTACAGGCCAGTAGCTAATTCTGATAATATCGCATTCTTCAAAAGATGTACTTGAAAACAAAGATTCACAGGTCAGTCAATCGACATGTTCTGGAGGCATGATTTTATACACTGAAGACAGAATTAGAAATTACACCTGGGGCTGGCGCTGTGGTGTAGAGGGTAAAGCCACCGCCTGCAGTGCTGGCATCCCATATGATACCAGTTCAAGTCCTGTCTGCTACACTTCTGATCCAGCTCTCTGCTATGGCCTGGGAAAGCAATAGAAGACAGCCTGACTGTTCAGGCCCCTGCACTGCATGGGAAACCTGGAAGAAGCTCCAGGCTCCTGGCTTCGGACAGGCCCAGCTCTGGCCTCTGGCCATTGTGGCCATTTGGTAAGCAAACCAGCGGATAGAGACCTCTCTCTCTCTCTCTCTCTCTGTCTCTCTCTCTCTCTGCCTTCCAAATACAAAAATAAATCTTAAAAAAACAAAAACAAAAAAGAAATTACACCAAAGTACTGTCTTTATGGACTATGATTTGTATATGAAAGGTAGATTGCAACAACACAAATATAAGAAACCAAAGTTAATGTAGTTACTCCAAAAATAAGCCATGAACAACTGATATATGAACAAGACAGTAGTTCAAAAAACTGGTCATTATCTCATATCAAATTCACAAAATAAAACATTGTGAAGGGTAAGTAAGACTGTCTTCTTAGGAGACCCATTATAATGTAAACTAAAATCACCAATGTTCATCAAAGAGAGAAGTGGACTTTAAATACACCTTGTGAATTTCATTCAAGAATTTAGAGGACACAGCAAAGGACAGGATAAATAATAGATTCTAATTATCTGAAATAACAGAAAGAAGACATCGGGAAATCCTACCAGCAAGGCCATTTATATATCATGGCCCTTCAACAGTCACAGGATATACTGAGTTTCAAGGGGAAAATAAAAACTTCCGTGCCTTTTTTCCTTCCAAATAGGTGCCAAAATTGTATCGTATTGCAACAGCAGGAGTGCTAGGGCTCTTGTGCCAAATCATTTTTGGAAACAAACAGATAATAGACAAAATATAATATACAAGCTAAAAATTATCATCAAAAATAATAAGCAAAAGGGGTCATAAAATGTTTGAAAAAAGAACAAGCTCTAAAACCAAAAATAATATCTATATGATTAATTTAAAAACTAAAAAAATACAGAATACATACATCTATATGCATTATCTATAGATAGATAGATATAAAATCAAGCTAAGATGTTTAAAAATAGGGGATTAAAACTAAACTGTCTTGATTGGGCATTTGGTGCAATGGTTAAGTCCGTGCTTGGGATCCTCACAGCCCAAGTAGGAGCATTGTTCAACCTCCCATCCCAAACAGGAGTACTGGTTCAAGTCCCAAATACTCTGCTTCCAATTCAGCTTCCTGCTAATGTACATCCTGGAAGGCAACAGGTCCAAGCAATTGAATCCCTGCCACTCACATGGGAGATCCAGATGCAGTTCCAGGCCTGGTCCAGACCTGGATGTTTTAGACATTTAGAGAGTGAACTAGATAATGAAGATTCTTTTGCCATCAATCTCTGCATCTCTGTCTCTTTGTGTTTCAAATAAAATGAAAATAAATAAATAAAATTTTAAAAACTCTGAAATGTCTATATCATACAGCTTGTCAATGAGCTACTAAAAATCTGGTCCAGTGCTTGTTTGGCAGCAATGTACTAAAATTGAAAGAATAGAGAGGGGGGCAGCACTGTGGTGCAGTGGGTTAACACCCTGGCCTAAAGCGCTGGCATCCCATATGGGCACCGGTTCAAGTCCTGGCTGCACCACTTCCAATCCAGCTCTCTGCTATGGCCTGGGATAGCAGTGGAGGATGGCCCAAGTCCTTGGGCCCCTGCACCCACATGGGAGACCCGGAAGAAGCTCCTGACTCCTGGCTTTGGATAGGCACAGCTCTGGCCCTTGTGGCCAATTGGGGAGTGAACCATTGGATGGAAGACCTCTCTCTCTGCCTCCTCTCTCTGTGTAACTCTGACGTTCAAATAAATAAATAAATCTTTAAAAGAGAGAGAGAGAGAGAGAGAGAGAGAGAGAGAGAGAGAGAATAGAGAGAAAATTAACATGATCCCTGTTCAAGGATGATAAACAAACTCTGAAGCATTCCATATATATTTTTAAAAATCTGGTCTATTTAGTTATTGCTAAAATTTCATGGAAAGGTGAATTGGAGAATAACCAACAAAATGTTGGAAAATAATTCTAATGAGGGGAGTGACTGAAATTACTATCAACACTACTAAATTCAACTAAATTCGGTCTGCAGTTGCCTCCTCAGTTGAGTTCTTGTATAACAAGCTGCAGCCTAACTTAGTACACAAAGTAACTGATATCCTAATTAGCAATATACTTTTACAACAGATTGGTGAGTCTCACCCAATCACAGCAGCTTTGGCCAATCATAGCCTGCCAACTGATCGGATTCTGTTCAACCAGGCAAAATCAAGATGTAGCCAACTGAGCTGTATCTGAACTTCACTTCTATTTGCTGTCCATAAAGTTCTGATCACATTGCAGGAGAGAATTCTCTGAATCCGCTCTGAGGGCTGTGTGATTTGTGAATGGTTCTTTGCTCTATTAAATTTAATTTGTCTGAAGTTTTTCTTTTAACACTGCTGTAAACTACATCAATTAAAAATAGTGCACATTAGGCTAACAGATCATTAAAATGAAACAGAGTCCAAACATAGACCTAAGTGTGGGAATTCAGTAAGTGAAAAAGGTCCGTGGGGTAGGTGGTGTAGTGCAATGGGTTAAGCTGCTACTTAGGATGCTTGCATCCCATATCAGAGTGGTCTACTTCAGATCTAGTTTCCTCCTAATACATCAAGGGGGAAGGCAAATGATGACTCAAATCCTTGGGTCCTTGCCACTCATGTGGGAGACCTGGGTGGAGTTCCTAGCTCCTGGCTTCAACTTGAACCAGCTCCAGTTATTAAAGGCATTTAGGGAGTAAACCAGTGAAGAGAAGATCAAGGTCTTTCCTTCTCCCCCTACCCCTTTCTCTTTTTCTCTCTCTCTCCTCCCTGTAGCTCTGCCTTTAAAGTAGTTGGAAAGAAAAATGTTCATTTGAAATTGAGAAAGGATTGCCTAATGTTTACATAAATGGTGACAGAATAATGAACAACTCATTTAGAAAAATAAAGTACGGTCTCCACAGAAAAGCACTATCTTGATTCCACTGATTTGGAGCCAAGATGTTTATAGGTCTGCTTTTAATAATACAAGCAATTTTGAAAAATCATAATTTATCAACACCACTGAATTTTCCATGAGAAATTTTCTGAGACTAAATCAACTTTATTTTTCCTTGACTAATTTCCTATATAACATAATTAGGATATTTCTAAATATTATCATCTCCATCTTATTGAAGTTATTTTCATTGAGACCAAGATTACTTTTCATGTAAATTTTATAATTATTCACAGAAAATTGTTTCAAATTGTTTTATCCTTATCAAATCTTAACAGTTACAGCTTCTGCCACTCTTAGTTTTCTCCTACAACCCTTTTATCGAGTTGAATTTTTCTCAACTCAAAGACTGAAACTATAAATTTTATTATTTGCACTTATAACTGTCTAACTTTACTTTATGTTGATATATATCACAGTAGGGTCAAAACATCCTATATCCTATATCACACTGGTACCTCACAATTTTACACTAATAAACTTCAGGTAGGTTAGAAATTGTACAACAATAAAAAAGTATAAAAGTATTAGAAAAATAAGGGATTTTTAAAAAATTATCTTGAAATAGAAAAAAATATTTTGTGTATAACTCAAAAATCTGAAGCCATAAAGGAAGTTTGTCTGCTGTTCCCCAACCCAGATGAACCACAATAGCAGAACTTTCCAAATGTTTCAGGGTGGGAGATACAGGATTATGATGCAGGGTTTCTTGCTGTGGAAAGGGCTGGGAATAGGAGGCTGATTAAGAACATATGTCCATGGAACCAATGGCTATTCAAGGCTTTGTGTCAGTGTACATGAAAGTGAAGTTTATAAGCTATTTTAAAATATTTTTATCATTATAAATATAATACTAAATCACAATTAAAAATCTTAAAGACTAAATAGTCTAGTATAACATAAAAGTACCCATTACCCCCATCTCCTTACAGAGAGAACTAGAATTGGTAATTCATTGAGCATCACTTCAGTTTGGGATTTTTTTTCTTCCTAGTTTGTACAGCTTTTGACTTGTCTTTACATGCCAGAACAGAAAGCAGAAATCCAGTGTGTGAGAGAGAACTGAAATCCACAAAACAGAATTGTTTGTAAATGGTGTTATATTCCACAGAATTGGTCTGTCTAGTTTCATTGATTTAAATTCTGTCATGGTGCTCTTCAGTAAAAGATGGAGCAAAAGAAGGAATTTAGACACTCATCAATAAGTAAATTGCTTTAGAATATTATTTTACACTGATTGTTTTAGAATATTATTTTACAACTTCTCTGCTGACATACAGTGAATACATGTTCCCGTTAGGAGACATAGAAAAGCACGAAGAGGAAAGCAATCATCCACCTTTGAGAACCAGCCCCCATTCACTTTTGATGAAGACAGAGCCATACAGTGTAGACTCGGGACGGTTGTGGACAACAATCTTGCAAAAGCGGAAGTGCAAAGGGAAGGTTCCAGCACCCTAAGATAAAGTGGAGTGTGTAGGAAGTGATAGACCACACGTCCAGTGGACCCTGCAAACAGGAAGAGAAGGAAGCAAAAACGTAGGCCATGACTTCTGAGAATTAACACAGGCAGCGCTCAAGACACAAACCCAGACACCCATTGTGGGACGGGCAGATTCATTTCTTTGGGCCCTGATAAGCTTGCAACCGTAGGCTGCAAACCTAGCACTGTGGATTCGCAGAGGGGGTCTGGAAAGTGAAAATGTCACATCAAGAAGCTTTAGCATCAAATTTGCTTCCTTTTCTGCTCAAATTTCCACTCGGGCTGAACTGACAGCGTTAGCACATTTCAAACCCGAGTATTGTTCATAAAGGCCAACATAGGAGTTGACTTGTGGACAGGCAGCATGCAGAAAGAAAGCTTTCGAAATAAATTCTAGAACTGGTTCCATTTTAAGTTACAAAGCAGGGAAAGTGTCTTAAACAGGAGCACAAACAATTTTTTTAGGAGAAACATGCTGGAAAGGCTGAGTTTGTAGGGAGCCTCTCACCCTGCTAAACATACCCTTAAACTTTCAAAAATGTTCAAGAAGGAAGTATGAAGTCCTGCAAAAAGCTTGAAGCAGAGATCAAAGTTTTTCTGGAAAGCATCTGAGAGTGAATATTTCAGGCTCTGAAGTACCTACTCAACACTGCTGTTGGAGCCTCAAGACAGCCACAGCCACAGCCACAGCCGGAGTGACAGTGTTCCAATAAGGCCTTAATTTATGGACAATAGCTTGTGAATTTCACGGGATTATGTATCACAAAATATGCTTCTGTAGATTTTTTTTCTTCATCACCCAAAAATATGAAAACTTGTCTTAGTTTGTTGGCCAGACAAAAAAACAGGCAGTAGGCTGGTTACAGTTCTTGGGCTGGTCCAGTGTTGGTTGACCTTTCAGTTTAAAAGCAGGGCTTGGGACCCCAGTTTAGATTCTCACACAGGTAAGGGCAGGCTGGAGAAGAAGAAGTATTTTTAAATAGGGAGGATTTCTGCTTACATATCGGGGTTGGATGGCAAAGGTACTTTCAGTGTCTAGCAATTCAGCTGGGATTGGAGTGGAGCTGCAATGGGGCGTTAGATCCAGGAACACAGAAGGCTTCCTAAAGGGGCTGTGATCCAAGGTGTATCTCAGCGGAGTTGGCATGTAGCAGCAAGAGAGAGAGGGGTGAGAAAATGCTTCCCTATCCTATTATGCATGCTCTACTTTCCCAGTGAATCAGGCCAGTGAAAAGATCAGCAGCAGCAAAGTCAAATTTAATTCAGAAGACCCTCTTTTTTTTTTTTTTTTCCTCTTTGCATAAAGATGAGGTTTTACTTGGTACACAAATGAAAACTAAGAGTTCTCAGATCACCTCTACAGCAGTGGTTGGAGGAAGTCTTTGTTTACCTGTGTGCACAAGGCTCTTATGCAAATTCCAGCAGCCAGCTCAAAATGAGCCTGAGCTGGGCCTTGATGGATTTATTTCTCATTTGCTACAGGCACAGACCTCTTCTATTGAAGAGAGAAAAATACCAGCCCCTCCACAGCCCCTTGCCCAGGAGTCCCGGGCCTGCCTGGCAATGAGCCTCTCTGCCCCTTCTCCAGCTTGGGTTTGACATTACCTAGCCCTTGAATAGTCTGGTGGGAAGGGTTCAATGCAGGGTTTGCACTTTCCCAGCCATTAGCCAGCTGCCAACGCATTTCATTATCTTAGGAGTGTTTTGTACATCAAAGAGAGCCCCAAACAGTGTGATCAAGTGGAAGTAACAGTGCCTTGTCCACATTATAACTTGCAGCATTTTTTTTAACATGGATATAATGCCATCTGGCACCCAGGAACAGCAAAGGCCAGTGATGGAAAAACCCTACCGCCCCGTTTTGTTTATTGGTGTAACAGTTAATCCTGATAAAGGGCAAGGCCACAGAGCAACGGCCCTGGTATTATCCTGGGTATCTGTTGTCTTATACAGGCCAAGCTGCCCTGGACCGACAAAAGCAAAGGCTGTATGTACGTGGGATTGCCTGAAGGGGAAAATGTCAAGGAGATCTAAGGAAGAGGACCTTATGTGTCTTTTCATTTGTCTAACTATTTGGCACCCCACACATATGTGCCTATGTGTGTACATGTACACATATGTGCACACACACAAGCGTATACATGCGTGCCAGGAGACAAGGATGTAAAGGCTTGTTTTTTTCCAGGCTACAAGACTTTCTTAGGAAATATGAAGTAGTTGGCTTTAAAATTCTCCAACTAGACTCTTACACAGAATGTCTTGATATCTTCTCCCATGTATAGGTTGCTTTCAATCATTTTGAATAAGTCCTCTGCCCACCTCCTTGGATTTTAGATTACAGACACAAATTCTCCCCCAGATCAGACTTTTATACTGTTTTCTGTTAACAAATTTCTCAGTCCTTCATTGTTCTCTTACCATTAAGGGGGAAAAAAAATTTTTTTGAAGTGACAGCTAATAAAGATTTTGAAAAAAACTCATCTGTAATGCACTCAAAATGTTCCTCTCTGGGTAGCTGATCTTCAGTTGACAATTTAGGAAAGAAAATGCTCTGAGTAGCTCATTCTTTTTATTTCAACATCCATGTCCAAACCGTAGAAGAACAAAACCCAAACGGACAATCACCGTCCTTGCTGAAATGAGGACAAAGGAACAGGTTTATGGTATTTTTTCCCCAAAGCCTCCACTGTGCTCGCCTCAGTGCACTGCCTCTGTTTATAAACTCTTCAGCGATTTTTCCACTCATTACAGAAACTCCTCCCCTCTTCCTGTCTTCCTACCACTCCCCTCCCTTCCCTGCCCCACACCCTTCTAAGTCAGCTGGAGGGAAAGTAGAAATCTTGAGTAAGATACTTCCTCCTGTGGTGTAGACCCACATGTCAAGTGATGATTGTGAAATTGCCATATAAGCAATGATGTAAACTTTTTAAATGCATGAAATTTTCTAGAGCAATTGTCACATACACACAGTGGTCACAAACCAGAGGGTTTAAGAAATAAGTGAGTAGATGGCACCCAACATCTAAGCTGTGGTTTAAAATTTCCTTGGAAAATCCAACCTGATCTATCTTCTCCCACTGTTTTTTTCTTCATGTCATTAATTATAGTAGAACTGTAACACATGTAAGAAAGGGGAATAGGTTGTAATTTTAGGTTGGAATGGAAATTGAGCTCAGGGAAAAGGAGCCCCTAGCAACCAGCATTAAGAACAGGGGAGGGGGCCGGCACCACGGCTCAATAGGCTAATCCTCTGCCTTGCGGCGCTAGCACACCAGGTTCTAGTCCCGGTTGGGGCGCTGGATTCTGTCCCGGTTGCCCCTCTTCCAGGCCAGCTCTCTGCTGTGGCCCAGGAGTGCAGTGGAGGATGGCCCAAGTCCTTGGGCCCTGCACCCCATGGGAGACCAGGAGAAGCACCTGGCTCCTGGCTTCGGATCAGCGCGGTGCGCCAGCCGCAGGGCGCCAGCCATGGCGGCCATTGGAGGGTGAACCAATGGCAAAAAGGAAGACCTTTCTCTCTGTCTCTCTCACTGTCCACTTTGCCTGTCAAAAAAAAAAAAAAAGAGCAGGGGAGGGTGTTGGGGTACAGTGGGTTAAGCCTCTACTTGGGACTCGGCAGCTTATAAAAGAGTGCCAGGTTCAAGTCCTGGGTAGTCTACTTCTGAACCAATTTCCCGCAAATTTGCACGCTGGGAGGCAGCAAATGATGGTTCCACTCCATGGGTCCCTGCCACCCACATGGAAGACATGGGTGGAATTCCTGGCTCCTGGCTTCTACCTGGCCCAGCCCTGGATGTTTTGGGCATTTGGGGAGTGAACCAGCAAACGGAAGCTCTCTGTCTCTGTCTCTCTCTTTTTCTATCACTCTGTTCTTCAAATAAGTTAATAAACATTTGCTTAAAAAAAGAAAAATAAGGAAAAAAAAAAGTGCACCGAATCTTGACTATTTTCAGTACACAATAACTGTTTTTCTCACTTCTTTCCCTATGAATCTGGGGGGCCGGGGTGTGAGGGGAGGAGACAAAACAAGCCAGGAATGGAATATAATTGAATCTTTGGTAAAGCAAGAAAAAAAGGTCTACGATAGTCTGGTTTCCAGCACATGGTAATCAGATACCACATCCTTGAATTTTTCATTCATAACATGTGCTTCACACTTCACATTTTTAAGATGCTGCGAATCTGGCTGCGGAAATAACTCTATGGAAATAGATGTTTGCTCAAGGAAAATTTCAACTGAAGTTGAAGAAACATTAAATCAACTGTTCAAAGTAGACTAATTAATGACAGCTTGAACCGGAATCTGGGGCTTCTAAGTACTAATAAATTGCTCTTGCTGTGGTGTGTGCTCACTCACAAAGCACTGGGTGACAGCCTACCATGTTCCAGACACTGGGGCAAATATTGAGAGAATGCCTTCCATAAGGGCAAACAAGAAGAAACTCTTGCTCCCAAGAAACTTACCATTGAATGGTAAAGGCAATTAAAGGAAGCACTGCCACAGAGAGCAGCAGGTACAAAAATCAAGGGGGCAGTATCTGGTGGCAAAAAGGAAAAATAATAGGTCCATATATCACAAAAGCTCTTCCCTATTCCTGCATTAATGTTAAAGCAGTGACTTGCTAATGTGTTAAAGTCCAATAAGCCTTTGTCCTCAAATCAAATTACTTGTGGCATGTCTTAAATTGCACTTTAACTATACCTTAATCAGTAGAGTGCTTCCTCTGATTATTCTGGATTTGTTGGTGTATAATTTTAAGGAAGTGGGGCTCTGTGGTTTTTCCCCATTCTGATTATTAAAAACTGTATTTCACTGCAGAATCTGGGTGACATGCTAGGGAACTAAAATTTGGAAAGGAGTAGGCAAAAGGAAACGAGTTCAGATGAGAAAATTACATATAATTCCTTTCCTCTTATTTTGTGAAAATTGTGGACTCACAGTTGCTAAGAACTTGAAACACACTCGTTTATGCCAAGACTTGCTTTCTTAGTACATTTTTGAGCCACAAAGTTTTAAGTGTCTACACTATTTCTCCATCAGTTTCCTGTGGAATTAATTTCTGATTTTAAGGGACTGACCATCAACATCATCCTGAATCCTGAGGGTTGCTTGAAAATCTCAAATGTTTATTCTTTTTTTCCCATAATCAGGTAAGTGTTCCTAAGTGGGAAGTTGCTGACTACTTTGAGTTGGTATTTGTTTTTGAGCAAATATGGTGAGTGGGAAGGGGAATGATCAACAAACATGAGATTGCTTACTTTGAGTCTGTCTGGATAAGCAGACACAAAAGAAAAAAGTTCCAGCCTTCTTAAAACTCTGTGCATTGGGGCTGGCGCTGTGACGCAGTAGGTAAAGCCACCGCCTGTACTGCCAGCATCCTATATGGTTGCTGGTTTGAGTCCCGGCAGCTCCACTTCCAACCCAGCTCTCTGTTACAGCCTGAGAAAGCAGTGGAAGATGGCCCAGGTCCTGGGGTTCCTGCACCCATGTGGAAGACTTGGAGGAAGCTCCTGGCTTTGGATAGGTGCAGCTCTGACTATTACAGCCAACTAGGGAGTGAACCAGCAGATGGAAGACCTCTTTCTTTCTCTGCCTCTCCTTCTTTCTCTGTGTAACTCTTTCAAATACATAAATAAACCTTAAAAAAAAAACCCTGCTGTGCATTGTCCAGAATATTAAATTCAGTACCAGTTTTCAACCTAGGCAAACCCCCCAAATTCCTATCAATACTTATTTGACTATTCAGAGAACATCCATACTGAATTTCTTCACAAAGTCAGAATATAGCTACTGTAAGTTGGACTTCATATGAAAGTTTATTATAAAAGATTTGCCTTGAGGAGGGTGTTATGGTGCAGCAGCTTAAAATACCACTTAGGATGCCCACATCCCATATTGCAGTGTCTGATTCAACTCCTGACTACTCCACTTCTGACCGAGCTTCCTGCTAATGCACCTGGGAAAAAGCGGATGGCCCAAGTCTTTAGACTCCTCCCACCCACATGGAAGACCTGGGTGAAGTTCATGGCTCCTGACTTCAGCTTGGCCTAACCCTGGCTGTTGAACGCATTTGGGAAGTAAACCGATGGATAGAAGATGTTTCTCTCTCTCCCTCAACTCTTCTTCTCTCTCTGTTATCATGCCTTTCAAATAAGTAAATCTTTTTAAAAACTGCTTTTAAAATAACTCTGAGTAATTCTAAATTCCTTAAAAAAAAGCAGTCACAATTCAGCTTCCCAAATGCCACTTCCAATTCTATTCGCATGATGGTCATATTCAAGGGACAGCATGCTGCTTTCCAAGCATGCCTTGTACTTCCGTGCCGTTCACCTCTGTGCTGATGCTATTCTTTATCCCCTCAAAGCCTCTCCTGCCTCTCCTTGCAAGATCCAGTTCATCTCATGGCCATTGTGAAGCATCTATCAGACAGAAACATCCCTTCCTTCTTCCCTGCTTCCCAAGTGCATTCTTCACGTTCTGTGCTGGGATACATCCCCCTTCCTTTGCTATAGTGCACTGCGTGGAAATCCTTGACTCCCTGGTGTGAGAGCTTCCTGGAGACCATTCCCAAGGCTGACCACAGGGCCCAAGGAAGGACTCCATCATTTGCTAGATTTTAGCAAATGTATTTCAGGCATGAGAGACCAGCCCCATAACACATTGCTAAGCTCCTGGATCATAATCAAAGATTGAGCACAGAGCATGGCCAGAAAAGAGGCTGTTTTGGGTTGTTCATGTCTTTGGATTTGCTCAACCAAAGTTTAATGTAGATAGCAAAAACTGTACCATGTTATAATCATAATAACAATAAAATAATGCCATTTATTGGGTACTTATTATGAACCACTCATCAGTCTCATATTACTATGAATATTAACTTATTTAATCTTTACACCTATCCTGTTGGTTATGTTCTTCTCTACTGTTCTTATTTTATAGACAAAGAAGAAAGACACAGAGAGGTTGAAAGTTTCTGCCCATGGTTATACAACCGGAAAGAACTGGATGCAGAATGTGAGGGTAGAATTTATACCCAGGCAAATTCTCAGAGCCAAAGCTTTTAGCCATTGCTACACTACCTGCAACTGGTTAAGGAAAACATGGTGTTTTATTGAAAACTTTAACACTTATAGCAACAATAGACTTATTCTAATCATCTAAAATTGTTGATGGAGTTGATAATAACAAGTTTTCAATTCTGATTTTAACTACCACTAATAGCAATACTAGTTTTTGATTGACTAAAATCATAACCAAAACTATGACATACGACATCCATTCAAAGTATTCTGCAGGATTTCCTTAATCCCATTTTTCCAATTCTAGTTTTAGCACATGTGTTTGACACTCACTGGTCCATCCATCCCATTCTGTGCCAGTCCTAAGTACAGAGTCAGGCTATCTCAAAAACATAACTTAAGGCCGGCGCTGCTGCTCAATAGGCTAATCCTCCGCCTGCGGCGCTGGCAGCCCAGGTTCTAGTCCCGGTTGGGGCGCCGCATTCTGTCCCGGTTGCCCCTCTTCCAGGCCAGCTCTCTGCTGTGGCCCGGGAGTACAGTGGAGGATGGTCCAAGTGCTTGGGCCCTGCACCCGCATGGGAGACCAGGAGAAGCACCTGGCTCCTGGCTTCGGATCAGCGCGATGCGCCGGCCGCAGCGGCCATTGGAGGGTGAACCAATGGCAAAAAGGAAGACCTTTCTCTCTGTCTCTCTCTCTTTCACTGTCCACTCTGCCTGTCAAAACAAACAAACAAACAAACAAAAAACATAACTTAAACTGTCTGTGTGCTGTCCATCTCTTCCTTCATCCACCAATTTTTTTCTCATCCACTTTTCATAGGCCTGTTTTTAAAAATATATCAATATTGAGCCGGCGCCGTGGCACAGTAGGTTAGTCTGAGTCCCGGCTGCTCCACTTCCCATCCAGCTTTCTGCTGTGGCCTGGGAAAGCAGTAGAAGATGGCCCAAGTCCTTGGGCCCCTGCACCTGTGTGGGAGACCGGGAAGAAGCACCAGGCTCCTGGCTTCGAATCAGCACAGCTCGGGCCATTGCGGCCATTTGGAGAGTGAACCAACAAAAGGAAGACCTTTCCCTCTGTCTCTCCTTCTCACTGTCTGTAACTCTCCCTCTCAAATAAGTTATTTGTGGTATGTTTATCAGTTGATCCATTTGACTTTTGAAGACAGAATTATCATTCAGTTGTGAGAATTATGCCAGTTTCTTCAGAGTATAGCTACTCCTTACTATCTCCTTCCAAGTAATGGTGCATTGGCTTAGATGGGAATGAGTCTCGAATCTTAATTCACTTAAACTAACAATCTGTCATAATACCAATCCCTTCACTAAAGTGACTGGAGTGGAACCTTTGTGATCATTTTGCTCCCACAAGAGAAACAGCCACACACAAAGGAACACAGAGCTCAAAGAATGGAGAGAAATCAAGTAGCAACACTGAAACAAATCATACACGAAACTAAACCCATCTTGGAAGTTTATAACGTAAATATATCCCACTTCACTTTTTTAATCTGATGCGTTATCTGTAACACAAATTATCTTAATGGACACACCAGCTCAATGTTTCATTCAAGAAACATGACCAAACAATGACAAAGAGAGTTTGAAAATAAAGGCATGTGGAAAATAATACCAGGTAAATGGATTCCAACAGAAAGCAGGAATAGCAAAATCGAAATCAGATAACAAGAATTCAAGACCAAGACCATTAAGCAGGAAAAAGACACATATTATGAAATTTGAAAGTACAATTAATGAGTTCTTATACACCAAAATCTACATGAGCAAAATATGTGAAACAAAACGCTTGACAAAGACAGATACAACCTTCCTTAAAATTCAGTCATGGTGAGGAATTTTGCAGCAAAATTTGACAGATCAAGTAGATAAAAATAAGGACAGAGAGAAAATAAATAATGCAATTCTTCACCATCAAGTTTCCCTGTCTACTGATTCTTTCCCATATAAACATATTATCTTTCCTATGCGTTAAAAAAAAAAGATAATACCACCCCCTACCAGCTGCTATCTGTTTTTCTCATCCCTTTAGAACAGAGGTGTCCACACTCCCTGCAAGAAATTCTTTCACTTTCACATGACCTCATTCCAGTAAGGTTTCCTCTGCCGTCCTCGACAGGAACTGCTCTAGACCATGTCCCCAATGGCCAAACAGTGCTACGTTCAGCAGGCACTTCTCCATCTTCATTGTACTTGACCTCTGAGCACCATTTAGCCCCATCATTGATCATCCCTCCTCTTAGAAACCCTTTCTTCACGTGACTTGCAGAACATCACACTTTGTTCAGAAATAGACCCAATACAGCAGTGCCCCAAAACTTACATAATTTGAGAGTGGGAAACACATTTAAAGAACATGTAAATCTAGGCTTAAGACTTAGTTGCAAGTTTACATTTATTTAGAATGACCAAAAAAATCATAAAAATTTTAAGATTCTAAGAAGCTTAAAAAACCATAAACGTCATAGAATCAAGGAAAGAAATGACACACTATTGTTACAGTCTGACTTATTTAGTGCAAATTTTGCCTACATGTTTGATTGCCTTTTCATGCCACAACTGTTGTCATATATGCTTCTATAGAGATAACTAGAAAGTCATTCAGTCTTCTCTGTAGTATGGGTGGTGAAAATTTTACTTAAATGCTAGACCCTTAATTTTAACCAAAAAGTCAGTTTCTAAGATAGGGATCCCCTGACCATACAAACTAAATTTAAATCACCTATCAACATTTCTTATGCCAGGATAAGCAATTAAGATGCTACTTGGGATGCCTGCCTCTCATATTGAAGTGCCAGGGTTCAAGTCTCATCTCTAGCCTGTCTTCCAGTTTCCTGCTAATTATACCCAGGGAGGCAGTCAGTGATAACTTAAATAATTGTGTCCCTGTCACCTACCCAGTGGACAGACATTGAGTTTCCAGCTCCTGGCTTTGGCCTGACCTAGCAGGGCTGTTGCAGCTTTTAGGTACTGAATCAGTGTATTGAACATCTTTTTTTTTTTTTCTTTTTTCCTTCCTCTGTCCTCTTTTTCTTATTCTCTCTCTCTCTCTGTCTTTTAAATAAATAAAATATATTATATTACATTGTGTGTGTGTGTGTGTGTATCATATGCCACTTACAAGCATCTGTTTTTCTGTCTACATAAGCCTTTTTCCAGACACTCTCATGGCACACTTCTGTACTTCCTTTAGATCTCTCTGCTTATGGCCTGAGAAAGCAGTGGATGATGACCCAAGTCCTTCGGCCACTGCACCCGCAGTGGGAGACCTAGAATAAGCTTCTAGCTCAGCTCTGGCCACTGCAGCCATTGGGGAGTGAACCAGCAGATGGAGGACTTTCTCTGTCTATAACTCTACTTATCAAATAAATAAATAAAATCTTAAAAAAATAAAGTGGAATTAAAATATGAGTTTAGGTGAAAAAATTTTGAAATTCATGCATAGGAGTCTTCAAAAAGTTCACAAATGAATGTATTGTAAAAAACTAGGTATAAATTTCATATTTTTGCATCAAAATAATAATCTCTTAATTCCATTTTCCATGGACTTTTAGAAGTACTCTCTTTTATTAAAGAATTTTAAATGAAAGCAGTAGCAAATATTTTATAAATGATAAAACTTTAGTTATTGCTATTAAAATCACAAATTTCAATTAGCATTAATAGCTTTCAAAATTAATTTTGGAAACCCTGGGTAATACAAGAAAACAATATAAAAGATAAATTATGTTTATTTACAGCATTTTTACCATATGTTCAGAAAATCCAAGAAATATCACTAACAAAAATGACTAAAATGAACAGGAAAACCTAGCAAGGCATCAAAACACAAAGAAAAATGTTAACTAATAATTTATTTAATATTATAAATTTAGAAGTAGATATAAACAATTATTCCATTTATAATAAAGATATAAAGTAGAAATATACTTAATAAGAAAGGCATGTATGGGAAAAATTATGCTGTATGTAAAGAAGGAAGATATGAATGAAAGATAGGAGCTTTCCTAGATGGCAAGACTCAGTATTGGTAGCATTAAATGTTGTCTCCCAAATAAGAGCATGAGTTTTTTTTTTTTTTAAGATTTATTTTTTTTTAACTTTTATTTAATGAATATAAATTTCCAGTGTACAGCTTATGGATTACAATGGCTTCCCCCCCCCCATAACTTCCCTCCCACCCGCAACCCTCCCCTCTCCCGCTCCCTCTCCCCTTCCATTTGCATCAAGATTCATTTTCAATTCTCTTTATATACAGAAGATCAATTTAGTATAAAGATTTCAACAGTTTGCACCCACATAGAAACACAAAGTGAAACATACTGTTTGAGTACTAGTTATAGCATTAAATCAAAATGTACAGCACATTAAGGACAGAGATCCCACATGAGGAGCAAGTGCACAGTGGCTCCTGTTGTTGACCCAACAAATTGACACTCTAGTTTATGGCACCAGTAACCATCCTAGGCTGTCGTCATGAGTTGCCAAGGCTATGGAAGCCTTCCAAGTTTGCCGACTCTGATCATATTTAGACAAGGTCATAAAAGATAGAGTGAGGATAGTAACCAATGATCCTAAGAGTGGCATTTACTAGGTTTGAACAATTATACAGCATTAAGTGGGGAAGAGGACCATCAGTACACACATGTTGGGAGTAGAGCCATTGGTGGTAGAGTGGAGGTTATGATTACAAAGGAATGAGGCCCAAGTGCAATAGACAGGGCCTAGAACAAAGGACAGAGTCATTATTAGAGGGGCTAAGATTTATTTTATTTATTTGAAAGACAGAGTCATAGAAAGAGGTAGAGACAGAGAGAGAGGTCTTCTATCTGCTGGTTCACTCCCCAGATGGCCGCAGTGGCCAGAGCTGTGCTGATCCGAAGCCAGGAGCCAGGAGCTTCCTCCGGGTCTCCCACATGGGTGCAGGGGCCCAAGGACTTGGGCCACCTTCCATTGCTATCCCAGGCCATAGCAGAGAGCTGGATTGGAAGAGGAGCAGCCAGGACTAGAACCAGAGCCCATATGGGATGCCAACACTTCAGGCCAGGTCTTTAACCCACTGCGCCACAGCACCAGCCCCAAGAGCATAAATTTAATGTAACTATAATTAGAATTTCAAAAGGATTTCTTTAAATCTTTGTTGTACATCAAATAGTTCATGATATGAAATTTTAGGATATGTTAGAAGAAAAATTTCCTGAATAAAGGAACTTCTGAATATGAACTTGGAAAGATGCCGACAAAACTCCAGAAATAATTCAATAGAGCTCACACTGCCATTTATAAAGTATGAAAAAGCCTGTTCTCCCACATCTTCACCAGAACAAAACAAAGCTATAAAAAAATTATATATTGATCAGCCATCTTCCCACTATCGTACCTGAAGAAAAATCATGATCAATGAAGTTGAAGTTCACTGTGTACACATTTTAGATTCTATTCCCTAACTCCCTGAGGTAGTTACTCTACTAAATTTGACGATAACCATTGTCGATCATTGTTCTATATTTTCACAATGTGTTACAGAGAAATGTTTACATATTTTAAGATCCCTATATAATGTAAATCTGTTATGCATTCTTCTGCTTCTTGCTGTGTTTTGTTTGGGATAACAGTACAGTCAGAAAATATTGATGCATTGTTTAGCTCCAGTTCATTGTAATTCTTCATCTTGCACTATACTCATCATCCCTGCCTTGGGGCGCCACATTCAAGAATTCACAGTTAATTTCTTTCATTATCTCGTATTTTTCCACTGCCTTCTCTGTGGTTTCTTCTCACGCCTATCCTCCAAATCTCTGATCACTTTTAATATTGATTTTGTCCCTCTGCTTCTAGAACCATTTTCACTTCCAAACTGATTCTATTTCCCCTTAACTCTCTTCCTTAAGCTTTCCAGCTCTCTTTTCCATTCACCATGATTTTAATTCCTCTGACAGTACACAAGAATCTTATAGCCTTTTATTTTTATTTCCTGATAATTCTTTTTCAATATATACTATTTGCTTTTTTTCTACATGTATTATTTATTTTTCATTAACTTTTTTTTATTATCTGCAAGGAAGTCCCGTTTTTCCTGTTTCTTGTTCATCTTTTATCAGACATGGTTTTATCTGGTCCTGATATTTGCCCAACAACAATGGTGAATTACCATCATATCCAGTCAATGTCATAGCCTTCAGTGTTTACCCAAACATTGTCCTTTGAATCATTCCTTAAAGCTCAAGCTGGAAAGCAGGACACTGAGAGATTACAATATTTTCTTCAATAATTCAGATAACCAAGGAAGGAAGCAACAGTAGAGATAGGTGGTTAAGTAGCTAAACCCAAGGTAAGGTTATGAAGCCTAAAGGGACTTCTCTCATAAAACATCTTGATTCTCACCCCAGCCAATCTTAAGAGAAAAAAATGAAAGGTCACCACAAAAAACACCAAGCACCAGAGTAAAGGAAAGGGTTTATTGTTGGATGGGGGAAACCCAACGGGCTGCCTCCCCGTGCACAAGAGAACAGCCTATACTAGGAGAATAGGACTTACATAGCTTTGCAGAGTAAGGAAGTGGGAGCAGCAAATCCCGTTAGAGTGGGGGTGGAGCTGACACTTGTGATTGGGCCATGTGGTCACCTGACTTCTAGTAAGCCAGGCTGGGCTTAGGAAGATGCTACCATTTAACCAACAAAAAATATCTCCTAAATTCTAGTCATTCACTCCTTCAAGGTGAAAAGTCAATTCCATAAAACACAAGGTTGAGAGCTATTGGCTCAAAGGCTTATGCTAGTAGTTACTTCTTACTTCTGTTTCTTCAACTTTTCCCAGTAGATGCCTGACTCTCAGTACTGCTATCTCCACTCCTTGTCCGACTCATATTTTCTTCTAGGTTGTTCATTTTTAAAGAGCAAGGCAAATAATGATGTTCTTGATCTCAAAGTATCCCTTCCCCCTTCTACTTCCCCTTCTCTGCATGTGGAAGCTATGCTCAGAGTGGGGATCCTCTCCCAAGGCTTCACCTCCCTGAGAGTTGTGGAATGATTCTTAAAAGTCCTACAGATTATATCCTGCCATTTGAAATGGGCCTAGATTTGTATGAACTCTGTCGCTGAGGGAATTTTCATTGTTTAACTTGCAGATATTCTTAGTGTATGGCATGAGATGGTGGCTATTCCCTAGTTCATGGCAATGAATATGACCCCATATGAACATGGGAATTCCATGGGGGATATGGGAATTGTGTGCTCTGATGTCTGTGGGATTCATTCAGAGACCCTGATAAAATTGCTATGGCAGGGCCTAAGAATGTGCATTCTGTAAACCATACAGTAGCCAGGGTTCTCCAGAAAAACAGAACAAATAGGAAATAAAAGAAAAGGAGAATAACAGAGACACAGACTCTATGAAGAGATCTGTTATACAGAATTGGCTCACTCAATTATGGAGACTAAGAAGTCCCAAGATCTGTTTACAAGCTGGAGACCCAAAAGTTGGCAGGGTAGATGCAAGGCCTGAGAAAGAGCAGCACCAAGGGCAGAAGATGAGTGTCCCGGCTCAGGCAACCAGGCAGGTCAGAAGTCAGCCTTCCTCTGTCTTCTCAGGCCTTCAAAAGATTGCATGAGGCCCACACTGGGGATGGATGCAATCTGCTTTACTCAGTCCATCAGTTCAAACGCTAATCTCTTCTGGAACACAGCTCCATGGGCACATCCAGAAATCATGTTTGTCCAGATAGATGTGTATCTTGGGGTTTGGTCAAGTGGACACATAAAACTAACTTTTGCAATCCCACAATGTACTAAGCGAGAAAGGGGTAACTGGCTGGCCAAAAAATCAGAAGTAATAACTAATATGTACTTAGATGTTGACTATATCCTGCTGTCTGTGGATTACTTGATTCTCACAATGACCTTGTAAGGTAAGTACTATGTTATTTCTTTTTTATAGAGGAGGAAATTGAGGTACAGAGAGACTGGGTAATTTATTTGAGATTGAACAGTTAGCAAGTAGCAGACTCAAACTTCACAGCCTCAACTCAAAACATCATTTCTTGGTACAAACGTGAGGATGTGTTAATCTACCACACTATGCAAAGCAGGGAACTTGCCACGCTTTTATAACAACTAGATTTCTGCTTAATGAGACTGGAGAATGTTGAGGAAGACAGACTGGGAGTATTTAAAACAACATTGGTGCTTCCTACAAAGACCAGACTGAGAGAAAAGCAAATACAGCTTTACTAAGGGGGAGAAAGTATCATGTTGGTAAGTACAGGTGAGAAAACAAATACTAAGAGAAATCAGTGGGGAAAAAAAAGCCAACACGGTGGGTGTAGTGGCATAGTAGGTTGAGCCACTGCCTGGGAGGCCCATGTCCTAGATCAGAGTGCCTGGTTTGAGTCCCAGCTACTCTGATTCAAACCCAGCTCCCTGCTAATGTGCTTGGGGAAGTAGCAGATGATGGCTGAAGTACATGGGTCCCCGCCAACTCTGTGAAAATCCCAGATGGCCCAAGCTATTGCCTGCATTTGGGATATGAACCTGTGGATGGAAGATCTCTCTCCATCTGGCTCTCTCTGTGTCTCTCTGCTTTTCAAATAAAGTGAAAATAAATAAAAACTGAAAGAAAAAGAACTTGGCATTCTTACATTTCAATTTAGAGAAAGGAAAACTTCCATCCAGCAGAATCATGAAATAAAATTTCCTTACAGTGCCCCCAGAAAGCTTGCAGCTTCAGCCCAAGTACAAAGGATAAGCAGAGCTTGTAAAGGCTTTCTTCTTGTCTCCACTGGGCAACGTAGTACTTCAGGATTCAGACCCCAGTCCTTGGCCACCAGCACAGGCAAGGACTTCTCCCTCTAAGCTGCAAAGCACTTTCTGCACAGCTCCAGGGAGCAAAATGCACTTATTCACTTGCATATTTATATTGCTCCCCAACTGGGCTATAGGGTTTTTGCTTTTTTGTTTTTTTGTTTTGTTTTGTTTTTGTTTTTAAGGGCTTAATTTATCCACATATCTTGAGTTCTAGATAAGCTAGAATTCTCAGTGCACTGAATGCAGCTCTACTTGCATGGTTCCCTTTCCACAACTGCCATTCCTCAACCACCCCAGGTCTGCTACATGTCACTTTCCTCATGAAGGCTTCCTTTCCTAAACTCATTTCACTGTACCTTTATGAAGACACAAATGTTACTTTAATTATTATTATTATTTTACAAATGTGACTTTGTAAATCTCTTTTCCGATTTGATTATATACTGCCAGTGGTGATAACTAGGTCTTCATCACCTTTCAATTCTCTTTAGGGCTTAGCTAAATCCTACACATTGACCGACACTCAAAAAACAAACAAAAAAAAAACAAAAACAAAAACCAGATATTGAATGCATAAAAAGTCTGGAAAGGAAAAGAGGTATAGTCTAATGAATGTACTCGGACTCACTAAAATGGATTTGATCAGAGCTTAAAACAAAGTTTATAAAACCTCAGAGTTGGGTGTGTAGTCTCATAGTTAAGATGTCAGTGTCCCAAATTGGAATGCCTGGGATTGAGTCCCTGCTCAGTCTCCCAATTCCAATTTCCTGCTAATGCAGTTCCTGGGAGGGAACAGTGATGACTCAAGTAATTGGGTTCCTGCCACAGTCCCATGGGAGACCTGGACTGAGATCCCAGCTTCAGTGCCCCTCCACCCCTCCCACCACCAACCACTGAAGGCACTGGGAGTACATGGGAGCTGAAGTACATGGGAGCTCTCACCGTGTCCTTCTCTCTGACTCCTATAAATAAAGATTACAACACACACACACACACACACAAGTCCTCAATGTCCCCCTTCAAGGGAATTCCAGATCCTTTCATATACAGGATTTTTGCTGATGCTAACTTCTTTTTCTACAGAACACATCACTCAACAAAAGAGCCATTTTCTCCTTGTTCTTTAGAAAGTTGTTATGCACAAATTTTTTAAATGAAGAGTGGGTATACCAGAAGCTAGACCTTTGAACTAAAATCAAAATGAAAAAAAATTAGGGAACAAAGGGATTTAGAAGGTGCAGAAAGGAATTTCAGACAACAGAAGTAGATTACAGCCTATATTGATGGAGGGGAACTGACTGCCTGCTGGGGCACCACATCTAGGGGCTGCTGATTTATTCTCAAATGCATTCCACTGGCCATGAGTGTCCTCAGAGAGGGCCCAAATATGTGGATACTTGCACTCCTCTGTTACAGAATAAGGAGTACATCTTGTGATTTCCTCATATTTTTTCTTAACATCAAATGTGAACGTTTTAACTTTCTACAAATTCTCTATTTGGGTCTTCAGGAAGTGTAATTGAGAAGCAAGTGCCATATAGAACCCAGAAAGCCAGGACAATTAGAGGAAAAAATGTGGATGCTATAAAAATTTCATACCAACTGTGAGCCAGACAACATCTTTGACCTCTAAAATAACTGAAGACAAGAAATGGCCTGTGGCTAAGTGGGCAAAATAAACATAAGATATTATTAAAACTTTAGGTATTCAATGCTCTATTTGTGTCTCCTTTTCACTTACAATGATTTACGCCACTCATTGTCATGGATTTTGTTGGTTGGTTGGTTTTCTAACGAAGATAACAACACAGAAATTCAGATCTTAAACTAGGTTCTGAGAATCTACCTTAAGAGCAAAATAAAACACAACAAAAACAAAAACTACTTCTAGCCACTTAACATACTTAAAGGAATGCACATTTAGCAATCTCCACCCTGCCAGAGTTTGGGAAACTGGCACAAGTAGTGAAAATGAGTCCACAACTTGCTGTCAGTTTTTCTTTCTTTTTTAAAAAAACTAAACACTAAAGTTTTACAATAGAAGGATGTTTTGATTATTTTATCACCATAGGACAAAAAATTTTCCATTTTTTTTTATTTCAATCAAGCTCTTCTAGGCTAGTGCTGACTATTCTTCCTTATATTCAGTTTCCTAAGTTCATGTACAGGAAAATCATTTTACCAGCCTCAGACTATAAGGCCTTAAAAGGAAGGAAACATCAAACAAAAAAAAAAGTTTCCCCAAATCTTGATATACGTATAGCTGAAGTTTAATGTTGTGTTTGTTCATTTCCCATCTCCAAGCTCCCCCCGACCCCACCTCCCCAAATTGTTCTGCTGAGAAGTTTTTAGCACCTGGCTCCTGAGAAAACGTGCTGAGAAGTTCACTGAATGATTCCCCTTTAGCATCTTCTGAACATTAATCACCACTCTCAGAGAAAGGGCCTACAGTCTCCGGAATCAGCAGCTTCTCTAGTTCCCTGAGATCAGGGGCAAGTGGGCATTGCAGAGAGAGGAGAAAGAATGAAGGAAGATGCCAGAAGGGAGATGAGAGAAAGAAAGAAAAAGTGCTATTTTCCCTCAGTTAAAAAAGTGGAATTAGAAGGCATTGAGAAGGCATCTAAAAAGAACATTGGTAGCAACTTCATTACTTGACTGATAGAAAAGAAGCTGATGTGCAAGTACAGGGTATTATGTACTTCTAAGGACAACCACAAAGTTTTATAGCTATTCCTGGAAATAAGAGATACACACAGAGGCCCATTCAAGAATGCAATACTCAACCCAAATGACTCTGACATTTGTGGCATAGTGAGTTGGTTGCTGCCTGTGACACAACCATTCCATATTAGCGTCAGTTAGAGTCTCAACTGCTCCACTTCACATCCAGTTCCCCACTAATGTGCTCAGGAAAGCAGAGAAAGATGGCCAAAGTACTCGGACCCCTGCCTCCCACATTCCATAGATCCAGGCTCTTGGCTTTGGCTAAGCACAGTCTGGTCATTGTGGTGTTTTGGGGAGTGAATCCACAGATGGAAGATGTGTGTGTGTGTGCGCATATGTGTGGTTTTACCCTATCTCTATATCTTTGCCTTTCAAATAAAATAAATCTTAAAAAAGAAAATACTGCCATGTGACAACAGTAACAGCAGTAGAGTTATCTATGTGCTTGGTCCTATATTAGTTCCATATAGGTTTTATCCATGAAGGACCACAAATACCCTCCGACATGGGTGTCCTTATCCCAAACACTAGGGTCAGCTGTATTTCCAGAATTTGCCACTTTTCAAATCTTCGAAAGACAATGTGGAACATGTACCATGTGGTGTGAATCCCCTCCATGGAGCTAAAACTCAAGCACATTAACGCTGCAGCAAAATGTGTGAACAGATGCAAAAGAGGGAGCCTGAATTAAACAGCTCACATCAGGGCAGGGCAAGTTTTACAAGAGCCATTGGAACAGCTCATAGAAGAGGCTCATTATGAAAAAAAATGGTGCATGGCATCCAAATAAATATCTTAATTCCATTATTCCGTGAATCTTTTGAAGTGTATTTATACTACACAAGGTGTTTTTGTCTAAACCAGGTATTTTGGAAACACGTGTTTTCACAGGCTGAATTCTGGAGTTGGAGGTCAGATGTATCATGGACTCCACTTTACCACAAAGGAACTGAGATTGGATTCAGAGAGGATGGAATGTCTTGCCTCTTGGCACCTATCGCAGTGTTGGAGCCAGGATTCAACCAGGAAATCTCCGATTCCTAAGCTTGTGCCTAAATTCCCATCACCCTCCTTCCCCTCAGGCTGGCTCTGGGTGTCCAAGCAAATGCTGGTGTCTCTCAAGTCTGTTTATCCTAAAAGCTTAATGTGCCCTCTGTGTTCCTCACATGTCTTCTCTGTGACCTCACCTAGAAAGTTAAAATAGAAAACACTGTTTTTCCTCCCTGATAGCAAAGAAAGACAACATCTGATTTGATCATCTTATTCCCTCAGGAATTTGAGTGCCCAAGAGACAAAGTTGAGAAGGTAAGGAAGGAGAGGGAGATGAGGGGGTGAAGAGAAGGAAGGCAAAAGGGAAGGAAGAATCTGGATCCTGGAATCCAAAAAGGACCAAAGCATCATTGGCTGCTAATTCAAGACGTCTAGGTTGCTTCAGTGTAAGTGACTCTTTGCAAAATGAAAACAAGGTCCAGCTTCACTATCTAGGGAGGATGCATGCAAAAGGACAGCCCAAGCACGCCAGGAGACTGGCCACCAAACTGACCGGATCCTACAGTGGCAGGGGCTCAAGGCCAAAGGTCAGAAGTGAGCGTGTGCCACTTGGGACTGTGCCGAAACTTGAGAATGGCACAGGACTTTATCAGGGCAGAACTAGGAGGCTGGTTAATCCAGCGTTTAAGGTACAGGGTGACCCCAGCTGAAACTGGGGTTAACTGTTTGCACGCATATACATAAATCAGGGCCTTCAGCCCTTACCCCTACCCTCTTATATCTTACAATGCTTTTTCCAGAGAGAAGTGGCGTCACACTGAGCATGCCTGGAATTACATGAAAACCTGAAAAGCCCATGAAGTGTGTGTTTTGTGAATGCTTTTTGGCATGCCAATCAATACAGTTGAAAGGTTGACATACATTGTTAGTGTTTTTAAATTAAAATCTTAATGGCTGAACTTGAGCTTGGTGGCCAACTCACTCACACACACACACACACACACACACAAATCGAGCCACGGGTCAGAGTCCTGAGTGTGCACAGCAGCTTCGATGTCTGTCTTTCTTCCATCCTCAGATCATGGTGTGCTGTCCTGGAGTGAGTGCTTCCACACTAGCACTGAGAGCGCTAAGGTCATAAATGGAAAAACTGATCTCAGTCTAAAGTTAAGGGCTGAGTTTAACATCACTCCTTTCTGTAATCCAAGGCTCAACTTGCTACTTGGTCCTGTGGCTCTTGGCTCTTAGCAGCAACAACATACAGGGAATGTTTTGTCAACGTGTTTCCCTGCCTACTGCCTGCTTCCAATGTGAAGAGAAGTCAATTCCAGGCCGGCACCGCGGCTCAATAGGCTAATTCTCCGCCTGCGGCGCCAGCACACCGGGTTCTAGTCCCGGTCGGGGCGCTGGATTCTGTCCCGGTTGCCCCTCTTCCAGGCCAGCTCTCTGCTGTGGCCCAGGAGGACAGTGGAGGATGGCCCAAGTGCTTGGGCCCTGCACCCGCATGGGAGACCAGGAGAAGCACCTGGCTCCTGCCTTCAGATCAGTACAGTGCGCTGGCCGCAGTGCGCTGGCCACAGCAGCTGTAAGAGGGTGAACCAAAGGAAAAAGAAAACCTTTCTCTCTGTCTCTCTTTCTTACTGTCCACTCTGCCTGTCAAAAAAAAAAAAAAGAAGTCAATTCCAAGGAAAGATCCTATGCAACATGCAGTTGAGGAAGTACCTAGACATTGGTAGATAGAAAAGCATGTGAAATATCTACTCTTCTGTTTCATAAAGTTTATTGTCAAATACTTCAGTTTAAATAAAAAAGAATAAAGCTTTGCATGTTATGTACACAGGGCCATACGTTTCTGGTGTGATGACACATAATATTAAAGGAAGTATTTTATTCTTTCAGTGTAATTTTCTCTATTGTGAAAATCAGCGGCCAGGGCAACAAATAAGCCATATTTTAAAATATGTACATTAAAAATGAATCAGCATATTTCTTTCCTTGCACTAATTTAAGAAGGGCAAAGGCACAAATCCCTTTCAATATTTCTTGTATTTTACTCTCTTTCAAACTCTAACTCTACTCACTCTACTCTTCTCCCAACAAACACACCCACTCGTATACCCACAAGTCTGTATTTTGTTCCTAAAGATAAATTTTGGTACAAATTTTCTCACAGACACACACACACACACACAATATACTACACTGGACCAGAGAACTGTACTCAAAATAGATAAATTTTTCCTGAAACCTATTTTTTCCTGTAGCACCCTAAAATCTTGAACTATGAAACAGCCAACTAAGTAACTTCATTTCATTTTGTAAGTTTAATTATTTTCTAACACAAAGTTTAACACCAAATGACTAAGTTTAAAAATAAGTTAGTCCAACCACACATTTAGATGTTTTCAATTCTTTCTACAGAGTATTTTCCTGTCTAGGTTGACAAGTTCAGAGTGAGTAGGTGGAAAGGAGAAAAACAAAGGGATAGTCATTAAGAAATGAAGGCAGGACATTTCTCAGCACAACACAAGGGCAAGCACATCCCCACAGCCGAGAATTACAGCCAGCATTTTGATAACAGAATGAACTTTGATCTACTCTGATGAATCTGGGCGATCTTCTGGGAGAGACGCCATAGATTACTGCAACAAATATTTGCAGATTCCCAAGGCTATCATTGCTATTGGTATCCACGGTACTGAGTTTCAAATTAACATAGTTATTTTACTTGTGTTCCCAAATTTAACATTAGGGACTTTTGGTTGTGGGTCTATCATCATAAGTGTGTGTGTGTGCACGCGCATGTGTGTACATGTATGTAAGAGAGAGAATTTTGAGAACTGGACTACACAATTGATCAGTATTTACAAAAACAAGTTTGGAGGTTTACAAGTCTACTTAGATGACTCCCAGAAAGCTCTCAAGTCACCTTTCTTCACAAACATTTACTTTGAATAAAATGTCTGGTTCTGAATGAAACCCAACATATCACTATTGTTCTTCAGTGTACTTCCACACCTTTTTTCATTCATTCTTCTCCCTTCCCCCACAATCCCATCCCATCATTTTTAGCTAAATGGCCAGAATTATCTGATTGATATTTGGGTGCTTCAAGAGGGATCCACTGTGAAACTCAGAAAGGTTTCCGTCTCCTTATTAGCCTTGCTCAGCTTCTCAAGATGAGGGAGCAGATGGTATCTGATCATGATCTGGACTCAGTCTTTGCATACCTAAAGGACTTCTCCAGTTTTTATGCAGCAAAAGGAAGACAACCCATACTGTTTGGATCCAGCAAATTAAGCTATGTATTGTCTCATTTCTTGGGCTAAATATACTTGAGAAAGTACCTTTTCATTCATCTCTGATAAGTAAAACAGAATCAGAAATTTTTTTTTTCTGTCTTATCACCAGGAACCTTTTGTAGCCCAATAACAGGCCAGATACTTGCCAGCACCTAAGAGACAGCAAGTGTGCCCTGATCTTGAAGTGACTGTATGAAGGTAATGTTATCTCCGGCCCACACACAAAAGGTCATGGGCTCTAAATGATAACAAGTCTGCACTCTCATCTCAGAACAGGTCATTTTAGATAACTGAATTTTTCAGTAATCCAGTTGTTTTCAACATCTGTTAGTGCACCTAGTGTATACATCCTAACAAAATATTGAGCATCTTGGACCAAGTGCTGTGGTGCAGCAGGTTAAGTCAATACTTACAATACCAGCATCCCATATCGGAGTGCAGGTTTGAGTCTCATCTACTCTACTTCCAATCCAACTCTGTGCTAATGCACCTGAGAAGGAAGGGGATGACAGCCCCAAGTACTTGGATGGGGTTCCTGGCTCCAGGTGTTAGCCTGGTCCAGATCTGTTTAGGGAGTGAAGGACTGGATGGAAGACATTTCTTGGGCCTTATTTTTGTATGTTTATGATGATTTGCAATTTTAAAGTGCAGAGAAAAAAAAAGAAAGAAAAAATTCTGTTGTGATCTCTAGTAATGAAAGTTGTACTGATTCCTATACTTAGTAATAATCAATAAACAAGGAAAAAATGGTCACAAAAACAATTGTGACAAACAGGCTAGTGGATCCTGTGATACAATGTCTGAGAATACTACATTATGAGTATGTATTTGAGGAGAGATGAACCTGGAAGGATTTTGAAATTCACTCAATTATTTGAGCGGAATGGTCTCTTCTCAGATATCTCCTAAAACTGTTTTCTCTGGTCTCCTTCAAGTGTCTGCTCAAATGTCACCTTATCAGTGAGGCCTTCCCCTATTTTACTTAAAATAGCAACATGCCCTCTCATCCTTACCCTAGCAGTTAACTGCCTATCTCCCTTTTCTGCAGAGCCCCTGCATGGCATTGCACAACTCCAGGGGGCAACACTCGCTCAAATAACCGACACAGAAGCTCTGTTCCTTAGCACCTGTTGCCATCTGATATCCTACAGATTCTCCTGGCTTGTTTTCCTCTATAAAGTCAAGGACTTTTGCTTGGTTCACTATTATATCTCTAGGAGTTTATGATAACACAGGACACACAGTAGGTGCTCAACAAGTATTTACAAATGAACAACCTGTTAATTGAATAGATTTTAGCTAGTGAGAAAATCAGCTATGAATACAAGCAATTACAATGCAATGGATCAGAAAGCAATACTCAGGGAGCTAATATTGGTCAGGAGTTGGTACTTGACCTTAGGCAAGCCTGGATTTTAGCTCCAAATCAGGTCATTGCTGTTTGACCTTGGGCAAGTTAAGTAACATTTCTGTACCACAAAACCCTAAAGTCAAAGATGATTGTAACAACATCTCTCCTAGGCTTGTGCAGAGGAATCAGAGGTGCTCAGCACAGGCCTGGCACTCAGGAAACCTGCAGGAAGTGGCTGCAGCATCAGGACAGAGTTTTACAGAAGCAGAGCAGCAAAACAGGGTGTCAAGAGCTGCCTGGTGGTGCTGGGGAGAAAACTGAGGTACGAATGAAGGAAAATTGTTCTCAACAGACAATGAAATGTCACACTGCCTTTTCCTGTGCTGAGTGCACAGAACTTTTTATTATTATTACCATTTATTTGAAAGTTAGAGTTACAGCAAGAGAGGGAGAGACAGAGAGAGAGCAGAGACATTTTCCATCTGTTGATTCACTTCCATCTGTTGATCTACTCCAATCCAGCTCTCTGCTATGGCCTGAGAAAGCAGTAGAAGATGGCCCAAATCCTCGGGCCCCTGAACCAGCTGTGACAACCAGGCAGAAGCTAGGACCAGGAGCTTCATCCAGGTATCCCACATGAGCACAGGGGCCCAAGCACTTGGACCATCTTCCACTGCATTCCCTGGCACATTAGCAAGGAGCTGGATTGGAAGTGGATCAGCCATGACACAAACTGGCACCCATATGTGTGCCAGCTACTGCAGACAGCAGCTCAGTCTGCTGTGCCAAAGAGCCAGCCCCTAGAGAACTTTTTAAAAATGAAAAATGGGGGCAGGCCATGTGGCACAGCAAGTTTAGTCACCACTTGGGATGCCTGCATTCCCTATCAGAATGGCTGGTTCAAGTCTCAGCTAATCAGTTTCCCACGAGCTACCTCTAAGGAGCCTGGGAGGCAGCAGTGTTGACCCAAGTACTTGGGTTCCTGCCATCCAAGTGGGGGACCCAGATGGAGTTCTGGGCTCCTGGCTTCAGCTTGGCTCAGCCTCAGCTGTTGCAGGCATTGGGGAGTACTAACCAGAGGATGAAAGCACTCTATTTCTCCTCCTTTTTCTATTACTCTGGCATTGGCAGGAATGAATGAATGAATGAATGTATGAATCTATTTAAAACTGAAGAATGAGCATAGTAGTATTAATATGTGATCAGAATAGGTGCTTCTCCAACTGCAAATGAGTTTTTGATAAGTCTTTTCACTAACCAAATCAGGCTTTGCCCCCTTTACATCTTCACTGATCTGCCATTCTTTCTTTCTTTCTTTTTTTTGACAGATAGAGTTAGTGAGAGAGAAAGACAGAAAGAAAGGTCTTCCTTCCGTTGGTTCATTCCCCAAATGGCCACTACGGCCAGCACTGTGCCGATCCGAAGCCAGGAGCCAGGTGCTTCTTCCTGGTCTCCCGTGTGGTGCAGGCGCCCAAGTACTTGGGCCATCCTCCACTGCCTTCCCGGGCCACAGCAGAGAGCTGGACTGGAAGAGGAGCAACCAGGACAGAATCCGGCGCCCATATGGGATGCCAGCACCGCAGACAAGTGAGCCATGGCGCCGGCCCCTGCCATTCTTTCTAAAATGGAATGTCCTTCTGGCATGAAATGTTAAGTATTATTACAGTGGTGAAGAAATGTCTATAAGCCACCCACTATCACCACCATCACAATTCACCTCACTGCTGCTTTGTCAGCAAAGGTTTTGATAAGAATGCATTGTCTTTCTCAAGACAAAGTAGTTAACCTAAGATATTTGCAGATCAGGTTCTAAACTGGAACTCTAAACCTACAGGAAAAAAAGGAATAATCCCTCTTTTTCAAGCAGTAGTGAATCATCTCCTCTCCCTACCCCCTAGAAGATCTCAAACTCATCAAGAACAGTCTTTTTAGGACAAGTCTTTTTGCCTCTGATTCAAGACTCTTTAACAACAACTTAGAACTCTTGAGTTGAATCAATTTCACAACAAATATGCTGTAACTAAGGTCAATGTTGTTGTCCATCTTTGGTAACTTGTGTTGAGAATTTTGAGTTGAAAGGAAGTTGTTCAAGGTAGACTGAAATAATCAGGTAAAAAGGGGAAAAGGGCAGGGGGAATGGGAAGAGGTAAATTTGGCATTATCTCAATCTTTTTTAGCTGATCAAGATTCTAAAATTTAGGCCTAGTAATAAACAGGCAACCCTTAGTAGGCTTGTGAGTCAGCAACTGGGGATATGACTCAGAGTTTACTACTCACGTTAAAGGACTAAAAAGCCCTAGCAAACTGGGTAGGGATGTACTATATTAGTAACTGCTAAATCATTAAGTAGTTGAAAAGCAATGGTTTCTTCTGCTGACAATTTGCTTCATGTTTAAAGTAACCATTGACACATGTTTAGGAAGCAAAAAAATGAAATTATAAAAGTAGAAGAAAACAACTCGCTTCTAACTTGAGGCCTGGCTCTACAATCATATTTTTTTTTTAATTTATTTTATGTATTTGAAAATCATAATTACAGAGAGCGTGGGAAAGACAGAGATCTTCCATCTGCTGGGCACAATGGCCAGGGCTAGGCCAAGGAGCCAGGAGCTTCTTCCTGATCTCCCACATGGGTGCAGATGCCCAAGCACTTGGGCTATCTTCTGATGCTTCCCCAGGCACATTAGCAGGGAGCTGGATTGGAAGTGGAGCAGCTGGGACCCAAACTGGTGCCCATATGGGATGCCAGTATAGCAGGCGGCGGGTTTACCCACTGAGCCACAGTGCCAGTCTCTCACAATCATATTTCTTAATCAAATTCTAAGTGGCCCAAAAAGGAATTTTCTTGGGTAGTAAGAAATATCCCTTATATTCATCAGGGTGGGGATTACAGTGTGTAAAATTCCCTGAATGCTATGAATTTAACTATAGAGAAGAATTTTATATACATTTAAAGAAAAAAACTTGAGACTGGCACTGTGGCATAGTAGGTAAAGCTGCCGCCTGCAGTGCCAGCATCCCATATGGGCAAAGGTTTGAGTCCCGGCTTTTCCACTCCAATCCAGCTCTCTGCTATGGCCTGAGAAAGCAGTAGAAGATGGCCCAAATCCTTGGGCCCCTGCACCAGCTTTGGAGACCCAGAAGAAGCTCTGGGCTCCTGGCTTCAGATCGGCACAGCTTCAGCCATTGCCGCCAATTGGGGAGTGAACCAGTGGATGGAAAAATCTCTCTCTCTCTCTGCCTTTCTGTGTAACTCTTTCAAATAAATAAATAAATCTTAAAAAAAAAAAAAAAGAAGAAATTACAACCAGGAGAGATATTAACACTCTAAATGTAAACCTAGAATAAAACTTATCTATTAATCTTATTTAAATAAAACATTCCTTGTAAAAATGACAAGTACCCCATAATATATAATTATTAATAAAAATTTTAAAAAATATTTAAAAAGTTAAAAAAATTAAATGACAAGTGTTATAACAAAATATGGTGAATATTCAAGATGTTTGAATTGCATTATTTCATTCACTAGAAAAGTAATCTTTCTAAAGTGAATAACCTATCTAGTGGCTCATGTTAGAAGCCAACTTTTTATGTCAAATGTTTAAAACATGAAATACTTATATCTCTACCAGAAAAAATCATACAAACTACTTGTCTAGCAAAACATTCATTGGGTTCTGTTGGTCACTTTTGGAATGCATACGGTGTTCTAACTCCTTGACATATTCACCAGGAAGTAGACACACTGCTTGTTGCCAAATCCTTAACCGATCATTGTACTCTTAACACAGTTATCAAAGTGAGGTGAGCATAGGACCTGGCTGATGCTTGTGGTATGCATTCAACTATTAATAGTACCTCCTTTATTCCCCAGTCTCAATTTTATCGATGAATTTACCCAACAGATGAGATGATCATGGGATGGGCATTGTGGTGAAGAGGGTTAAGCCACCATGGAATGACTGTATCCCAGATCCCAGATCAGAGAGTTGGTTCAAGCCCTGAATATTCTGCTTCTGATTCAACTCTGTTAATGTGTCTAGGAAACAGCCAGAGGATGACTGCTTAAGTTATTTGAGTTCCTGCTACCCATGTGTGAGACCCAGATTGAGTTTCTGGCTCCTAGTTTTGGCATGGCCCAGCTCTGGCTGACATGGGCAGATCAAAGATCTATTCTCACACTGCCTTTCAAATAAATATATAAATCTTAAAAAAGAAAAAAAAAGAAAAAAGATGGTCACTCTACTATGAATTCCCATGACTAGTGTCCTCCACAATTCCCCTCTGCTCCTGTGGCACTGGTCTTTGTTCAACCCCTCCATTCACAATCACTTTCCAGCCAGATTTTGTGCAAACTCTTCACTCTTGCCTGTCTTCTCCACTTACAACTCCTAAGCATCCTCAGCTTTCAGCTCAAGTGCCTTCTGGGAAATCTCCCCATGGCAGTCTTATCTTTTATAGCTCTCAGGACATCACCAATTTCCTTTCCTTAGCAGGTCTCAGGTTCAGTCCATCTCTTACATTTGCTTGGTAACTCTCTGCCACTAGGTTCTAAGCTCCTTGACTCCAGAGACAGTGCTCATTTTTGCATCCCCAGTGCTCAGCATCATGCGTGGCACACAGTGAGACTCAATACTTGAAAGACAGATTGACAGACCCAGAATGAAATAGCAGTCGCATTTTAACCATCAGAAAGGCATTCAGGAGACAACTTAGTTTTTAAAGGGTAGTGGGAAAAAAGGCAAAAATTTAGGAGTTAGTGGGAAAGAGCTTGTGTCTGATGCATCAAATAGTACGAGAGCACTCCATTCCTAACTCTGCAACCATAACTACTGTCCCAAGGGATAATGTCCTGACAACGCTGGTCACCTAACCTTGTTTTAATTAGTTCCAAACTCTTTTTCATGCATCACAATCTTGAAAATGATAGGAGCACTTTGATTTAGAAGGCTATTCACAACTCCAAGCAGGGTCTAAACCACAGAGGGGCTTTCAGATGCAAGACTTCTGAAAGGGTCAAAGGGAATTTGGCCAATATGTCTCTAGAGGTTCCTCTAAGAATGGAGCCCTTTATTTCCTATACTATTGCAAGATAAATTAACATGAAGCTCTGCTGAGTGTCTACTTCACCGAGGTATGCGGTAGTGCGACATAAGCCAGCGGCAAGCTATCCAATGGGGTATCTTCACATAGGAAACAGGACTTGAGTTTAAACCAAAAGAACCTGCGGTCACTGAGTCCCTTATGATCAACTAGGGGAAATCAACTACATTATTTGTGATTCAAGCAAATGTTGCATCAGGTTACATCACAAGAAGAAACTCAAACCCAAGCTGATAACTTCTAAAAAGGCTGCTTTTCTTTGCAGTAAAGGAAGGATTCATACCACTCTAGATTGAGATTGAGAACCATGGAGTTCTACTTAAAAAAAGTTTGAAAACCTCTTGGAAAACCTGAGCTAAATACAAATGACTTGGAAGCCTGCAAATCCTGGGAAAAGTCAACTTACCACATATAGCAAAGGTTACTGTGAGGATTAAACACCACAATGGATGCAAAGGTGCTTTGTACAGGACACATTGTTATGCACATTAAGTAGCATTAGGCCATCTCTCAATTTAAGATGTCTTCAATATAAACAAAGGATCTGAAGGAGTCCTTCCTTTTTACCTAGAAAATGGCTCTGAAAACCACAATTTTAAAGACCCAGCTCAGAAAAGTCTGTAAATCTGTAAGGCCTATCTATAAGCAGGAAGCAGTTCATTTTCTTTCGCATATTATTTCCGAAACACAAGTGCATTTCTTGCAGCTTTTTGCCAAAGTAAAGTTTGAAGAAACTCCAAATGTGCCATCATGACAGAGTACTCAAATTCCAAGAATCCAACCATTCACTACTACGTGTTTTCATGTGTTCTTTTGACTTGTTAGCCCCATTTTTATACATGGAGTAATGGGCTCAGAAAGGCTAAGTAACTGGCCCAAAGTCACAGGCTGATTCAGGCCAGGGATTCCAACTCATTTGTGCATGAGCCCAGTACTAGTATTCTCTGCACTAAAGATCAGCAGCCTCTCACGGATGTCTAGTTGTAGACACCTGCACATGTCCTGGGCAAACAGGAAAAATTTCAAGAATACAAATGACTACAGATGGCCAACTAACAATGAGAAGTTAAAAGATATGGTCTGACAATGTGAAACAGGTGAGTAAGTCATATACCAAAATGTACCAATAGTTAAGAGCTTGGATTCTGAGGTCAGAGAGGAGTGAGTTCAAATTGTAATCAGCTATTTATTGTTTGGTTTTAGGGCAAATTATTTGGGCTCTACTTCGTCTTTCTAAACATAGAATGATTTAAAAACATTGACCTACCTGCCAACCTCACCCAGTTGCTGGAAGGTCAGATAGGTATATTGATAACTTGAAGGCTCACAAGTATAATTTACAGGAAATACAATTCCATTTAGTCTATTGACTTCAGGGGACAAAACTGCCATAAATCTTGCCTAGAAAATGTATTCAATCCTGCTTACAATGCAATTGTCAAGTCTAATCAGTTTAGGTTTATGCTCATTTATGGAAGCTTCTCAAATAAAGTCCAGTTTGTTCTCCATCTTTTCTTCTAAAAATTTAGAGATGGCTTAGAACAAAAGGGATAAGATACAGGGACATGCAACTAACCCATAACCGCTAAAATAATTATCAACCTAAAACTCTAATAAT
Organism: Lepus europaeus; assembly: GCF_033115175.1. Lineage (NCBI taxonomy): Eukaryota > Metazoa > Chordata > Mammalia > Lagomorpha > Leporidae > Lepus > Lepus europaeus. The sequence goes on along the minus strand of NC_084836.1, from coordinate 28,640,184 downwards.
TCAATTGAATAAATCAGTATTACAAAGATCCTATAAAAATTTCTCTAAAAAACATGTGAATTTCAATGCATAGCAATAGTTAAAAAAATCGAGGACTTTGGTAGTAACACTTGCTTTTGAAATCTGTTAGCAGATAAAATTATTTAAGGCAACTATCTTTGTATTGCTATGACAGTTTCTTATTTTCAGACTTACAACTTAGAGGAGGAATTTCATAATTATGAGTTATTCTTGGAAGAGAGCAAACACTCAACCTACTTTAGTGATAATCTAGAGAAATAGTCTCTAGACATTTTCCAACAGATACATCAATAAAATTTTTAGTGTATCCTCAATTTACACATTTATCATTCACACACACATCATTTTTATTAACTGAAATTTTTTTTAAAAAGAAAAGTACCCATGGGTAAATGTCTTCTACCAATCTTCCAATTTGAAATTTTAAGTAGTTTTGTATGATATTCTCCAAGTAGAGGAATCCACTTAACTTTTCTCCTGTCTGGCAGTCCCTATTGTGATGGCAGAAGTATAGCTTATGATCTTCCTTCCACCCCTAGGAACAGGGTCACAAATGGCCTACACAACTTCAAAGTACAAGGAAAGAGGCTATCATCTGAGTGGCTTATAACAGCTTAAAAACATATTCTCCCTTCATAAAATACTAGAGAAAAGGGCATAAGCATTGTTTGACTTTCCTTAAAAAGCCTGTAGGAGTATGCTTTATTTATGCTTCCCATCCACACCTCCTCCAAACCCAGTCTCCTCACAGTCAATAAACCTGTACCACCACTTTGACCTGTATGCTCACAGAAACAAACTGAGTGCAGACTTTGCCTCAGATTCATGACGTGCAGGATCCCTACAGTAGTGATTTCCAAACATTCTGCTGCACAGACCACTCTTAATATACACCTATGACCACAGCCAGTGAATTATCACCAAACCTTTACATTCCTCACCTCCCACTTTTCATTTCCCCCACCACTCTTTATATAACCCTAGACTCAAAATTATTTCACCCTTCAACATCAGGCCTCCCTGTAGCCATGCAGAATTCCCAAAAGGACACTGTATCTTCAGCATCACAATGATAAATATCAAGAAAATGCTCATAAGGATGTCAAAATTTGAACTCCAAACCAATCACGATATGACAAGAAGCATTAAAAAAAATTAGAATCCTATGGATGGAAGTCTTATTGTTTATTCCTGTTTAACATATGGAGCAACACAAGAAATTGATAAACCAATTAAAACTTCAGTCAAAAAATTCTGGGTATCAATTATACTCAAAAAATTATTGAAGAAATCTTATCAATCCTCAATATTAATACAATCTAAGGCTTACTTGTTTAAGAGAATCTCAAAAAATACAAAGTTAACATCTTACTTAACAGAGTTCCTTTAACCTTCTATTTCCCACAAGAAAATATAGACTCCTCCATACAACCAGCAATCCTAACTCATAACATGTTTCTCTAATCTATTTACAGTCCCACACATAAAAGCAAATGATTTATGGACTCAAACAACTTAGTATTATTAGTAGTAAAAACTATTTCACTGTAAAAGATTTAATATTATGTTCCAAACATGAAAAGAAGCCAGTTATATTTTGACAAGCAGCTTTACATTAAAGTTCACCTGCACAGATTGAGAGAGATGTCTAAACTACTTCCAGTCTGTATACCTTCAGATAAAGACCAAATCTACTGTTTCAGGCAATCTGAGATACTGTTTGAAGTCCCTGCATAGACAAAACTATTGACAAAATTCTCCCCATGTAGTTTATCAAGTCCATCTATCTCATCATCACATCATCTGAAATAGTGGTGAAAAAAGAAGAGCAAATAGTTTTAAACTTCACCATGTGAGATACAGCTTTAGTTACCATCTTTCTGTAAAGAGGAAGAAGAGTATCAGAAACATTAAAAATCACTGAGGGAAAAAAGTCTAACAGTAGATTTATGTATTCCTAAGATTAAAGGGAGCCTAGAAGCCTTTTGTCATTATACACTAGACATCAAGAATACTGCTTCCTTCCTTTTAACTTGAAGGCCGATTCCATCATCTGCAACACCTATACAAAACAACACCTATACAAAACAAAATTACTTGCAATGTAAGTAAACCCAGTGGCTGAAGGGACGGAACCATTTGTGTAATTATACCAGAAAGCCATCTTCTGGTGGCCTCTCCAGTCTATTACTGCAGAAATACTGCAAATAAGGAGAAAAGACTAGATTCCCATCACAGGCAACAGAAAGAACAGCCACATTATCCTGCATTAATTAGAATACCTCTAGCTGTAAAACCCACTTCAAGCCTTGTTTCAGCATTACAGAACAAACACCATTACAGAGACACTATTTATACCTAGAGAAGAGAAAATGATTTTAAAACTACCTGTTAAAATGTGGAAAACATTCCTCAAACTTATTACCAATCCTAACTATGAATTCCTGGTGCCACTGGTAACTAATTTTGAAAGCAGTCACTCTCTCTTAAAAGGATTTAACGATTTTAACTCAGTATAAAAAAGTATAAAATATCTTGAAAATTATACTATTCCATTAAGAAATACACAATTGTTGGACACATGGAGGCGTGGCACACACACCTGCACATGCATACAGCAGACACGCAAATGTTTTTGTCAAAATACCTAGGCAAAACATTCCCTAGAAGCAGTTAACAAGAAATAGCAAACAGCTACTGTACCGCAGGCATCGGCTCAGCTTAATTGTCTGGGGAATTTAAGGTTAAAGGCACAGGAAACAGCTGGAAGCTAGGTCTGAGTGATGTTAGCAAGCTTCTTAGAGAGGAACTTAATAAACAGCTCCTCATATGCCAGACATCATCTGAATTCTAAAATAAACACTTTGTTCTCTTCCCACCAAATTTTTTCCATTTGAGAAAAGATTTTATGCCAAAAGTTTTAGGGATGAAGACATGCCCCCCAACCTGTCCGAAGACCATCCTCCTCTTGTTTCCTGCCTCAACGATTTAGTACGCAAAGCTTCAGCAACATTTACTTGGCCTCAAAGGAGTTACCGGAAGAAACGCAGTTGGTACATGATCACTGTCAGCTCTGACTGGGATGAGAATTCTACCAGCAATCATTCTTAACTTTGAAAAACTGACGGCCTTTAAACAGAAACAATTGAAAAATAAACCACAACAACTGGTAGGGAGTAGCAGTCTACACCTTGCGGTCCTAAGAATTCAGATTCCCAAGAATGGCCTGCCAATTAAGTACTCATATATAAACATCTTTATTCTTATATCTGCATGTTTAGCTGTGTATTCCTGTGGTATACAAAATCAGAATCTTACAGGTAGAGAGAAATCCTCGAGTTTGTGGTTACTAATATCAAGTAACTTTTATATAATTTAGATTACATAATGTGTTTCTAGCATGAACATATTTACATGTATACCAAGCCCCCCACCCCCCCCAAAAAAGAGCCAACACAGGATAAGTTGTAAGTTATTTAACTGTGTAAAAATAAAGTTTTCCACTTTCAATTTCCACTGAAAAATCATGTTACCCTCTGTAACCCAAGAATTACAGCCAATCTTTATTTGGGGTAGGGAAGTCACTACACTTTGGCATTTTCAATGTCCCTTTAGGTTCTCAGAAACTGCAATCAAAGCCTGAAAATGAGGAATCGAGAAAGCATTTCAATCTTTGAGAATAAAAGTTTGTAGACGTACCTTTTGTTGAATCCCAGCTTAAGTGATTTTTATGTAAATCTTGCAGGTGATGAAATCAAAAGTCAACCAATCTCTCTGCAGTGATTAGCCTGTTCTTTAAAACTATGGGTCACCTGCCCCAGGATTTTCTAATCAAACAAGGAATCCGAGGGGCAGAATGTTTTTCAAAGGTGGGTAGGGTCAGAATGGACATTTTATATCTTCACTTCAACAGGGAAGCAATAAAATGTAATCCTTTGAGTATCACTGTTTTGATTGATGTTACTATCCTCATTTCATGAGACTATTAGCCTGTGAATGTGTCCATGTTTTGACTTAAAAAAAATTACTTCTGTGTTTCTTCTAACACCTAAATATGTACACACAGATCTTCCTCATCAAATGTTTTCTCCCCATGACCAGTGTGCAACTGACATTCACATAGCTTATTGAACCTAAATATTCCCAGAAAAATATTCTTTTAGCTGAACCTCTATAATCATGACAAGAGATTGATTAAAATGCCAAGATAAGAAACAATTTATTATAGAGAGAAGAAAAATTTCTCATCCAAAATATAGAAATCTGTACAACTTTGCCACAATCAATATACATGAACTGTACAAATTTACACCAGTTCATAATTTACCAAATAAAAGATGACTAACAAAGTTCACAAAATAGATGGTGGTTTGTGGAAAAGACTTTTACCCAATTAAGTACAAGGAAAGTTACAAACCAGACCTCCACTTTCTAAAAATAAGAAGTTTACTCAGTCTTAGAAAACTACAAGCTAGCAAATGTACAGAGAGCTGGCTGGTGCTAACACCACAGTTGAGACAGTGTCTTTTTTTAAGGGTCTTTTTTTTTTTAAAGCCTGTTGCCATGGCAGATTCCGGTCACTTGCTACCTTCAGGGCCAAAAAACACAATACAAGATCTGACCATTTCCCCAGGTCATGCTTACTAGTTTGTCTTTATGTACATTTATACATATTTAAGTGCTAGGTAAAAGTCTTGTCGTAAAATTTCCAGTACTACCATGTTTTAAAACATTGGGCTTTCCTATTGAGCTGCCAAAAAGATTAACGATAACAATTTCCAAGTGTTAATAGTGCAAATTCCTCTGCCAAGATCTACTGCAGAGAAGGGTTCATTGAAATACAGATTTTCATTAAAGGGACTGATGTAAAATTGTAGATAAAATGTCTGGGAGAAATTGAAACCACCCTAGGACTTCACTCCCTAGCAAATAAAGTGATCATTTACTTGGACTCACAGGCTATTAAATCATTGAAAGGTACTGTCCAAACTATGGCACTGTCACTTAAAAAAAATTTTTTTTTACCACTCTATCTTGTGCCAGATCTTCACAGCTGTGACATGGTTTAAATTCCATAATCCATCCCCAAGAGGAGCCCACCCAAAGCAAAAATCAAATTTATCCATCCATCATAAGATGATCCATCCACAGACTATATCTTAACCTGATACAGTCATCATATTGTAGTTTTTGGAAGGGCTTGTTCTGCCCAAGAGAAGTTCCTCCTTACAGCTGATTCTGCTGTCTACCATTTGCACGTTGCTGCTGTTTTGAGTGCTACCTCCTGCTGGTGAGGCTTCGTACAGCACGCAGATGGAGCCATCCTCTCCAATTCTGTAGGACACTTCGTAGGGGTCAACCCAGAGTGTGAGTTCACTTGGGAGAAGCCTGAACAGCTCCTGACTGCTCAGTCCAATCCGCTGTGCTGCCTGTCCAATCAGAGGATCCATTTTATGGTTGATGCGGATACAACGGTAACCTGATCCCTTGCACGGCTTTTCTGGGAACCAGTGGTGTTTATAATGTTCTACAGAAGAAAAGAACAGAGAAAACAATGCTTACATCTTTACTGTCGGCGCCGCTCCTTCGCGGAGCCGGACGTGAAAAACTACCAACTTTTTACAAACGGCCAGGACCGCACTCGCGGCTGTTGCGGGGATGGGGCAAGAGCGGGCAGGGCTTTGGAAAGACCATGGGAATAGCACGGGACATATCCGTCTCCGGGAACCCAACCGGTCGAGCCGCCAAAACAGGACTCGGGCGCGCAGCCTCCGCCAGCCGGGGAGCCGGCTGGCCCCGGCGGCCAGGCGGGAACCTGTTTACTTTCTCCACCCCACCCTGGCCTCACACAATGGAGTTTATGGCTCCGGAGCAGAGAAGCGCCACCGGACTGTTAACCCCGAAGGGAAGAAAAACAAGCAACCCTAAACCACGCTCTGGGCAGGGCTCTAATTGTACCGCTGACAAATCTGATGATTAATAGGCAGGGGCAGGAGGTGCGGGCAGACGGCACGTCCGTCCCGAGCTGGAGCTGGCTCCGGGGCACCACCCCGGGGGGCCCGGGCGCCCACCCCGCAACGGTCGGAAAGGGGCTGGGGGGGAGGGGGCGTCGAACCCACCCCAGCCCCGCAGCTCCTTTGTCCCCAAACCCGCCGACGGTCCACGGACCGCGGCCCTCCCCCACCCCCCGGTCGGCTTTAGTTTTTCTTTGTTGTGAGTCTGTTTCCTTCTCCCCTCTGCTGACCAGCCCGGCTCCCGAGCCCTCCCTGGGACCCTCCGCTGGCGGCCGCCGGCTGCCGTCCGCCACGTCCCGCCGAGGGACAGGAGCGCCCGCCGGCCCCCCGGCGGCTGCCACGGCTCCCGCAGTAGGGGTGCGGGTCCCGCGGCCCCCTCTCGTTGCCCGCTCACCTGCCAGCAGCTCCTGGAGGCTCTGGCTGAAGGTCTGCAGCTGTCGCTCGCTCGTGAGACCCTTGGTGCGGAGGAACTTGGAGATGAAGGACACGGCGGCGGCGATCTCGCCTATCATGGTGGCGGCCCGAGTGTAGAAGGGATGCATGGGGGCGGCGGGCGGGGGCAGCCCGGGGCGGCCGGGGCTCGGCAGCGCGGCCCCGACAGCGGAGCGGCCACCCCGGGCTCCCTCACAGGTCAGAGGGCTGGGAGGGAGAGAGGGCGTGAGGGGCAGTCGGCTACTTTTTTTTCCCTCCCCCCCTTTTTTTAGAGTAAAAAAAAAGTTATTTTCGAGACAGGAGGCGGCGGGAGAGAGGAAGAGACGAGCGACGGCGGCCTGGTCACATCGCTCGGACCTCCCCAGCCGCCTCCGCCTCCAGCTCCGTAGCCTCCGACAACCCCAACAGTGGCATTTCCAGCTCCGAGGGGCGAAGAGATGCGGCCGCCGTGCAGCGCCTTTTATAGCGCCGCGAACGGAAGTGGCGTAGCTGGAGCGTGACGGCCGGCTCCAGCCAATCCGGAGATCGCACCATTGTGACGCAAGCAGATTCGGAGACGGAGGGGGCGGGAAAAGGGCTCAGGGGGGTGGGTCCAGAGACGGGGAGGAGAGGGAGGAGTTGACGTAATCCGCTTGTAAACAAATAAACCCCGAGAGGCGGCCGGAGACCGACTGGCCGTGTTGGGGAACCGAGGGAGCCGAGGTGCGCGTGTGAAAGCTCCGCCCACCACCCCGAGCTCCGCCTCCCCGAGCGAGTCGGGGCCGGGCGCCCGTGCATCCTCCGGCGAGCACGCACTGCCGGACCTCTCCGCGCCGCGGGGCGAAGTGCGGTGTGGCCGGGAGCCTCCCGGAGCTGGCCGTGTGTGCGCGCTCCGCGGCCGCGGCGATCGGGCTGCAGATCCGCAGCTCGGGGCCCCTGGCGCAGTCCGCGTCCACACGGCCGCCGTCTCAGCTCGGGATCCCCAGCCCCTGGAGTGTGCGGCGGCGCGGCGGGGTGCGGGGTGCGGACGCCTGGGAAAGTCGGGGAGCGGAGGTCTGGGGGGCCAGCCCGGAGGAACCGGACTGCAGCCTCCGCGAGCCGGGGTCCTCGTCCGCTCCCCCGGGGCGGGAGTCCAGGGATGTGTTTGGGAGAACTTCAGGCGCAGCCTAAGTAGGTTAGTAAGGCCGTTCGTGGTTGCTTCGGGAGGCGGAGAGAAGAGGGACGTGTTACCGAACCCAGTTAGAATAACACGGATCCTGTAGAGCCCCGTTACGGATTAACAAGGAGACTGCACGATGCATTTTTAAAACGTGTATTTCCACCCCCCTAGTGCAAATATGGTTCAAGCCTTCGCGTTCTGCTGCTCCTTCTAAAAACGGAAGAAAAGGAAAACTGGAAGCTGGTGGAACGATGAATGAAGACGTCTAGATTTATTTAAAACTCCGCTTGCAAAACTTTGGAAAACAGAGTGGGAAGAAGGCGTGATCCTGCTAAAACGATGAGGTCTAGACAGGGTTAAGCAACTCCATTACGGAAGAGAGGAAAATAAAGGATGAAGGCTACGCAGGCAGATGGAGAAAGCAAACAAGAGGCAGAAGCTGAACTCTACCGGATGGAAAACAAATAGTCTGAGCTTCGTTGGTCATTAGTACAGCAAAACGCACCGCTGTGGATTTTTTCTTTTTTAGTACTGAGTCAAACGGTATAGAAAGAGAGCAAAATAGGACTTCTCATACAGTTGAAAGAAAAGGATTTTTTAACTGAAAGAATGTGACACTGGGTTTGAAAGAATATAGATTATTTTTCATTAAATAGTTACATGTGAAGTAACTTAAGTGCTTTGAAGATTATGTTGGAAGTATTAATTTTCTCTTGATAAGTGCATCATAACTAATGACAAATGAGATGCTTTTTTCCCTCCTTCTACAACTTTTCAGACAGAAGTGTACTTACAAATAAACATCATTATGGGGAAGGGGGAGTATGAAACCTCTTTCACTACTCAAAAAGGAGAAAAATCCATGAAATCACCATAGACCTAGAGGAAATTTAGTCCTCTAGGTACCAGTCAGTCCTTGGTGTCCCTCTTAATCCCACTCACCCTTCCTCACATGCTCTGTCCTTTGCTCTTACAGGATCAGTCATTAGAGCGCAGGTTAGCAATAAAATGAAAATTTTCATCCATCATTTGTGCCTGGTCTCCCACTTCAAGTCCCAGGAATTTTGACTTTAAAGGGACTCATCTGCAGAATAGAATCAATAAAGTCAACAACTCAGACTTCTCCCAACTCTAAGTTTTCTCTCTATTTTTTAACTGCCTTCCCAAGCAGCAGCAGGACTTCTTTGGAGAGCTTTGTAAAATCATTCGAACAGGGTTAACACAAGGCTTAACCCACATACACGCGACGGTTATTCCCCCCACTGAGTAGTTCATCGTATGTGTGTATCCCACTTTACATCCTCTCCTTAAGAAACAAACGGACTTAAGGAATTATTATTTGACCTGTGGGGTCTAGAGGTTAATCAGAGGAAAATGGAAAGAAATACTCGCCCTAAACGCAAGCCAGCAGTGCTAATTACCAACACCTTTCAATTCTGGACACATATATGTGTATAATTGCACTTTCCATAAGCTTTTTCAAGGCCTTCATTTCCAGGAAAGAAGCCCTGATGTCCAGACAGCCTTTGAATTATAAATAGGCACTTTCTCCTAAACTGGAGCTGTCTCAGCTGTTTACAAACCCAGCTCTAGGCACAGTGTCCTTAGGCAAGTTATCTGCCCTCTTGGCATAGTGATCTCCTAAAGAAAACGAAGGTGGTTGTGAGGATGGAGTGGGATAAACCACAGAGACTAATGAGCACTGCGGCCAGCACGAAGTAAGCACTCACATGGTCATCAGCTTCTCATATTATTATCATGCAGTTTTGATCATTTCTGAAACCTAGAACATTTGCAAAGCACTAAAAATTTTAGAAATTAGTCAAATTTAAAATGCAAAAAGAGATTCCAAAGTAAATTGGATAAAAGGAAAAAGCACCTAAGTCAGACCTTTGGGGATGGTATTTACCAGTTCAGAAAGTATTTTCTGTAGAGGTAACTACTAGACAGCTAGCCAGTGTTTCAAAGACCTAGGGCTTTATGCTGTACCCCTCAGTCCAAATGTTACTAGGATGGTTTACTCTGGACTAACATATCAGAGCTTCCGTTAGCCTTACTGACTATGGTATTTTTTATCACCAAAAAGAGGAGAAAAAAATGTTTATTTAAGAGAGAGGACCAAACTTCAGTATTTTGTAGACTAGTAATATTTAGAGATGAACATACGATTGAAAACACTTTATTTTGCTGAAATTTTTTTAAGTCACAAGAACATCTGCTATTACTATCATTTTGGGAGGAAAAGACATTTTTTAAACACTCAAAGCAGGAAAGATATCAATATCAGAATAAGGCATGATATTTTTAATTGAATTGATTTAAAGTCACTTAACATCACTTGTTACGTGTCATCATGGACCTACATTTGAGAACTCATTTAAATTATTAATCTATAAATATGTTAGCACTAAATTAAGCTATTATAATATTCATGTTATATGCCATAGAGAGCTCTTCCCTTTACCCTTTAAGTCACTAATAACTGCTCATCCTTTCTGAATGAAGTTACTTTGTCCAAAAGACTTTCCCTACCCTCCAGGCTTGAGCAACTATCTATAGTATTCTACTCTCCCTTGTCCAAACTGTGATATTTATCCTACTATAGTTACTAGTCTCTCTTCCTTTGTAGGCTGTTGGCTCTCTAAGGGCAGGTATTTCATGTCATTCCCAATGGCACCCGGAAGGCCTAACAACAACAGCCTGACACCTAGTAAATGCTGATAAATGATTGTGAAAAGACAAATCAAAACACAAATGAATCAGATCAAAACCATTACTTGCAATTTGTCAGGTGAGAAATGAAACAGAGAGTTACTTGCTGCTGAAAATTGGACAGTCAATATTGGAGGCAACAAGATGAGTAACTCAGCTGTGTGGTCTTTTTTTCCTAGTTGCCTTAAGAGTTAGGTTGCTGCACAAGGAATTGGTTATTAAATTTTCTTATTGACAGATAAAAATTATATATATGTATATTTATGGTGTTAACAATGTGTTAGTACACAGGCATACATCCTGGCCATCATTGTTTTTATAGATATACTTCGTTTTAGACTATTTTCAAAGCAAATGCAACGGAGGCAAAAGTGACTTGAACATACTGCTCAGGAATATCCTGGTAAGGTTTACACTGCCTCCACTTTAGATGTGTTTTGTTTCGTTTCTGCTTCTGCTGTATGGGCATAACATAGTCTTTTTACATCAGTTTACCTGTGGGTGTTGCCTGCCCAGTTGCTGCCCTCTCCTAATATCCTTTAAACTACCGACTGGTTATTCAATGCTCATGAGTCACCTTCCCTGTGGGCCAGGTCTACACCAGGATTCCTAGGTCATATTGAGGAAACTCCCAGAATTTCTGGAATGGCTGTGCAGCAGGTCACAAGTTTTTCCAGAAGGCCGCCCCCATCTCCCTCCAAAATTCCACTTAGCCCAGGGATTGTCTTCTCCTCTGAGTGTCCCCCTCCCCTCCCCTGAAGGCACATTCAGACTGAGCTGGAGACAGCCTCACTGTGTTGGTCAGCCTCCTGCAATCCCTACAGTTGTATTTATTGTGAGTCTACCTTCAGATAGTGTGCTGGCTGTCTAAAACACAGCTTAGCCAGCAAGTTCAGGGTCACGTGGGGGAGTTCTCCAGTGTGTTAATGGCAAACAGAGCCAAGGTGTTTATTTTTGTTTGTGTTTGGGGCAGACAGGATAAGGAAGCCCACAAAATGAACCATGTCTCTAAGCCAAGGAAGGCCACCCATGATTAGACCTCCTTGGAAGGAAGAAGAAAGGGGGCCTGATCTTGGAGCACCTAGGAGACTTACACCAAGGAGGATAAATGTTGTTGAAAACACCATCAGATGGAGAAGGACACAGGGTACTTCTGGATATGTTTGAAGTAATATGACCAAATTTATTTTTCAGAAAGCCTTGAGGCGGGTGGAGCAGAGTAATGTTGAAATGACTTCTATTTTTGTCCCTAACTGTTACTGAAATCTTTAAATAATTTAATGTCTCTCTGAGTTTTATCTCTTTAACTAGAGACCTGTACATTTATTTACTGTATTTATTATTTGGGGTTACCACAGAAAGGAGGAGAGCACTTTCAGTTGATTCTCCCAGGCAGCCTGCCTTGCTTTGCTTGGTATGAGGCCCAAGTCTTTGGACCCTTCCCTGAATCCATGTGGGACACCTGGATGAAGTTCCTGGCTTCTGTCTTTGACCTGGCTCAGCCTTGGCTATTTCTGCCACTTGGGGAATGAACCAACAGATGGAAGATTGATCTCTCTCTCTCTCTTTCTTCTCCTCTCTGTAACTCTGACTTTCAAATTAAAAAAAAAAAATGTGAAACAAAATAAACAAACTTATAAAGTTAGAAAACCATTTGGAGATTAGTAGAGACAACTGAAGGAAAAAAAAACAAAACTCAAGGCATTTGAAAGACATAACTGATGTACTCTGAAAAATACAGCTACATTTATTAAAAGGCTCACTAGAAAATGAACAAAAGGACATAGTAAAAAGTTAATCTGTCAGATAAAATAATTTCACTGGAATGAAAAATAGCTCTAGGTGCAGACAAGAAAAAGAAGCAAACATGCCCTCTATTCAAAACCATTTAAACTTCTCACTTCCCCTTTGGCCTAAATTGGCAAGAGGAACCGGGAGTGGGTCAGTTCCACAATACCTCCTTGCCCAGAGACTGAGGGGAAACTTGTGATCCCTGGAAGGCTGCATGGAGGAGGCTGGAGGGCAAGGAGGAAAGCTGGTCTACAGAACCTCATTGCCTGCCCCCTCTAGGAATTCCCACTGACTACTGAAGAGCCTCAGGGCCATTGCTCAAATCCAGCCCCCTTCCAAACCTTCCAGTCCTTCCATGAGCAGAACCCTGTCACTATCTCTTCATCTCTTCTAAAGCTCCCCCAGCTACTCTGGAAACAACCTCCTGGGGTCAGGCTTCCTGGGGGTTTGTCTGCAACTTTAATTGCCCAAGGTTCAACAGAATGAGAAAGAGGCTGATGATAAAAATCAACTTGGGAACATCATCATCTTTGGAGAATTATTCAAACTGCCAGAAAGAAGTATGCAAACTGCCTTTCTGAAGATAGAGCACGTGGACTTTCCCTTCTCAACCAAACATATGGCCAGGGATTGGGTCATTTCAGTGGTTCTCTACATGTGCTCCCCAAACCAGCAGCCTCAGCCCAGGTACTTGGACAAAAAGAAATTTTGGCCCCGCCTTAGACCTCATACTGAATCAGAAACTCCTAGGGTCTGTCTAGGCATTAATATTTGAGATACATTGCTTTGAAAAAGTAATGACACAATTATATAATTGAAAAGAAAACCTTTTTCCTCCAGGTGTATACTATCTCAAATAGAACTCTCTTCCACTAAAAGTAAAAAGCACATCAATTTAAAAGGTAAAAGCGTCCTTTAAAATCAACTAAGTTTTAAGTGAGTTGTCTTCAGCTTCCCAAAGTTCTACAGTTTGGTGAACTCCATTCTTTCCAGCCTTTGAGACATTAACCAAGTTAGAGCTAATCTTGTCACGTCGTGGCGTCTACAGTTTGTGCTTAAGAAATACCCAGGAAGTTTGGTAAAATTATCATCTAGTCAAATGCTGATATAGTCTGTGCTGTTATTTTCACTTCTAAGAAAGTGGCTGCTTGTATTTTTTGTGGAAACGTAGATTGGCATTTAAATGCATTAGGTGATGCATTTCTTTGAAACTAGGTAGTCAATTAAAAAAAGACATTCACATTGCAAAAGTAAGTAATAATAAGCAAGCAAATATAGAGGTTTTACATGTAGGTACCCAACACGGTTATGGAAAAGATGTGAACTATCAGGCATTTGGATGTACTTAGGCAGGAATTCAAGAATTGAAACCTCATTGGAAAATGCAATTCACTTCATGGGACATAGCAAGTTGGACTGACCCAAATTCTTGAAAACAAACTGTTTTCTACTCATGGAGAAGTTTTCTGAAGAAAAAAGATGGTATGACTGGCTTATCAAATTGCATTTATTTGCTTTCTTTAAAAGATGAGTCTGTGTGTGTGTGTGTGTGTGCGCGCGCAGGGCAGAGCATCAAAAAAGGGGAAACAGAGAAAGATGTTCCAACTGTCTTCAATAACCAGGTCTGGGCCAGGCTGAGCTAATACCTGCATCCAGGTCTCCCACATGGGTAGTAGGACCCAAATATCTGGGCCATCATTTGTTGCCTTTCAATGCCCAATAGCAGGAACTTGGGTTGGAAAAAAAAGCAGTGGGGACCTAAACCACCAGTGCCTTAGCCTGCTATGCCAATTGCATTTACTTTCTTTCTTTTTTTTTTTTTTTAAGATTTATTTATTTGAAAGGCACAGTTATAGAGAGGCAGAGGAAGAGAGAGAGAGGTCTTCCATCTGATGGTTCGCTCCCCAAATGGCTGCAACGGCTGGAGCTGTGCTGATCCAAAGCCAGGACCCAGGAGCTTTCTAGGCCATAGCAGAGAGCTAGATCAGAACTGGAGCATCCAGGACTAGAACTGGTGCCCATATGGGATGCCAGCACTGCAGGTGGCAGCTTTACCCACCATGACACAGCATGGCCCCTGCATTTACTTTCTAATGGGAGCAAAGTGAGAGACTTCTTATCTTGTGTTCTTATCTGTCCATTTGTTTAGTAAAGAATTATTTTCCCTAAGTGAAGCAGAAACCATCTTCAGCCTAGATAATATTCCTAGCCTCCTAGTGTCTCACCTGGTTTAGTTGAATGGAAAAGTAAAGAACCCTCTTATTAGCATTAATGCATGTGTTAAAAACATAGCATATTTGCAAGATGTTTAGTACAGGCTTTTTCTGTACATTTTTTCATCAAAGTAGAACATAGGAAATATTCCCATCTTCTGACACCTGGTATAAATTTTGGCTTGAGGTGCTGATCTTCAAACTCAAGGAACTGTCTCCATTGTGTTAAATATCTGATCCTACTTGCGACTTCACAAGTAAATTTCAAACAGTGAAGCCACAGAAAAGGTATACGCTTAGAGTACTCAAGGAATGGCTCTTTTCTTGGTTTTCTCTCTTGTTGGAAACAAAGCTGTCTATGCAATATTTAGATATCATGAGACGATTATGGTTAGGAATACTTCTGTCTTTATACTAGAAAAGTTCTATCCTTAGTCCCTTTGAACAGATGATGTTCTCACCTTTTTTTAAAAGAGCTTTATTGAGATATCTTTTACATATCAAATGATCCACCCATTTTGACTGTATAATTCAATGATTTTTCATAACTTTACTGAGTATGCTGCCTTCACCATAACTGTTTTAGAACATTTTCATCATCTTAAAAAAAAAAAAAATCCCATTGCTCCCATCCCCATTAGGGCTCTCCTAATCAACTTTCTATGTCTACAGATTTGCCTGTTCTGGACATTTCATGCAAATAAAGCCATATAGTGTGTGGTCTCTGTGTCTGACTTCTTTTGTTTAGCATAATATTTTTGAGATTCATTTTTTAAAAAAAAATATTTAATTATTTACTGATTCACTAGAGAAACAGAGAGAGAGAGAGAGAGAGAGAGAGAGGGAAGAAAGAGTACTCCCACTGGTTCACTCCCAAAATACCCTAAAGCTGGGAACCAGGAACTCAATCCCAGTCTCCCGGGTGGGTGGCAGGGACCCAATCACTTGAGCCGTCACTTGCCGCTCCCCAAGGTGCACTTTAACAGAAGCTAGAATGAGTACTGGATCCGGAACTGGAACTTAGGTCCTCTGACTTGGGATGCAGGTATCCCCAGGGACATCTTAACCATGAGGACAAATGCCCACCCCTACATTTAACATGCATGAGTAATTCGTTGTTTATTTGGGTATTTACATTTTTCCTGTTATTCTGCCCAGCATTTCCTTTGCAGGGAAGCTGCCTATTAGGAAAACAATCTTATAGTTGTATGCCAACTGACCCGGGCCAACTTTGGAAGGCTGCTTCTACCTCTCCCTTCAGTTGTCCACAGCCGTTAACATTCTTCCACGGTAGGGGTCAAGGTGCCATTTCCCCATTGCTCGACACAGCCATCTCCTAGCCCGTTTCCTGTGGCAGAATTTGTTGCTTACTGACTTCGGTGCCTAACATTTTATCCACTCACTCCCCAACATTTCACTGCGTAAGGAATAAGCCAATCAAATGAGAGAGAAAGTTGCTTCCTCCAGACATTCACTGAGAGACATCCTCAAGGGAGGCACACATTTCAGGTTGGGAAGAGGGTGAGGAGAACGCTATAGTTACACAGTCCAAGCACAAAGAGCTGCCCAATGATTTAGCCAGGGGGATTTAACTAAATAGGCTCTTACAGAAGCTCATTCTCACAAACATGATCAGCAGACAAGTCCTTTTGAAAGAAAGTTCTCTTTCATCTGACCAAAAAGAAGGAACACATTTAAACCAAAACAGGAACTACTCTGGCAATATATGTGTATAAAAATAAGCACCCGATGGGGCTCTTTTTAAATTAGCCAGTGTGCACAGAGAAGCCTTTGAAAAGAAAACTCTGGGGGGAAGAGTATTTTTCTTGATTTCATAAACACTCATTGTTTAATCATCTGAAGGAAGTGCATACTTATGATTAAATTCTCCCACCTCCTAAACTGATGAACTCTTTTAATTCACCTCCTCTCCCTGGCAGAGAGATTTGGAACCAGCATGCTGGAGAAGCAAGAAGTGGCTTAGGAAGTCCGGCATTCCAAACTAGATCCACACATAAGGCTGCACCCTGCAGTTCTGGACTAGAAAGCAGTTTGCCTAGTTGCTGCCATAGTGCATTAATATGCTATTTATATTTCATGAACAGTGGATAACCTGCTTCAGTTGATTTTATTGCCTTAAAAAAAAAAAACAAAAAACAAAACAGTACCTCCAAGGACACTGCTCCTCTCCTACTCTTCTACCTCATGCTCCAGTCAGACACAGTCATCCCTCTGGCGTTTGGCTTCAGCAATCCTGTAGATATCAACATCCAAAGATAATACTAAGTACCTTATATAACATGATGTGGTATTTGCATAGAATATACATGCATCTTCCTATACATTTCCTATTACTTCTAGGTTACTTATAATACTGAACACCATGTATATACTATGTAAATAGTTGCTATATTGTATTGTTTAAGGAATCATGACAAAGAAAAAAGAGTCAGAACACGCTCAGAACACACGCAATGATTACAGGCCTAAGTGTATTTTCAATTGGTGGTTTGTTGAAATTGCAGATGTGGAACTCATGGACAGGAGGCTGACTGTAATTTCAGTCAGGACTTGTTGAACCTCCTGAGTCCCTCTACAGTGGGCATTCTTACCAATGGCACAGAGAGTGCCCACGGGGTGCTATTTTTGTAATTCTCTGAACTTTCTCAAATGAAAAAAATTACAACTCTCAAACAAAATCAAGATAAAATTTGTGCAAAAGTCAAGGCAACTTGATATAAAGGAAATATTTTCCAGATTTTTACAAAGAAATAAAATGCCTAACAACTCAGATAAAGAAGGTGGGAAGAATTTTTATCAGGAATTGAGATATGGATAACGTTGCTGCTTATAAACAATGTTTACTTTTTTAAAAAAAGATTTATTTACTTGCTTTATTTGAAAGGCATAGAGCGTAAGAGAGGAAGGGAAGGAGGGAGAGAGAGAGACAGAGGTCTCTTCCATCTGCTGGTTCACTCCCAAATGCCCACAACAACCAGGACTGGGCCAATCCAAAGCAAGGAGCCAGGAACTCCATCTAGTGCCCAAGCACTTGAGGCATCATTTACTGCCTTCCCAGGCACATTAACAGGAAGCTGGACTGGAAGCAGAGGAGCTCAGACTTTAGTTGACACTCCAATATGGGGATGCAGGCATCACAAGTAACAGCTTAACCTATTGAGCCAGAACACCAATCCCACAATAAATTTCATGATAAAAGAGAAACACAGCCAAGTATATCATTCTTACTCACAAAAATAGACACTATTTATTAAGAGAAAAACATTTATTAGTGTTGAACTCTAATCAATTCCTAGACTTACAGTAAAGACAATTACTTGTAGGCCCTGTGCCGTGGTTCAGTAAGTTAAACTCTGCCTGCAGTGCCGGCATCCCATATGAGAGCCAGTTGGTATCCCAGCTGCTCCTCTTCCAATACAGCTCTCTGCTAACTGCCTGGGAAAGCAGTGGTAGATGACCCAAGTCCTTGGGCCCCTGTACCTGTGTGGGAAACCTGGAAGAAGCTCCTGGCTCCTGGTTACTGATCAGCCCAGTTTTGGCCATTGCAGCCATTTAGGGAGTGAATCCGCAGATGAAAGACCTCTATGTGTCTCACTCTGTTAACTCTGCCTTTCAAATAAACAAACACATAAATATTTTATTTATTTATTTGACAGGTAGAGTTATAGACAGTGAGAGAGAGAGAGACAGAAAGGTCTTCCTTCCATTGGTTCACTCACCAAATTGCTGCTACGGCTGGCACTGCGCCAATCCGAAGCCAGGAGCTGGGTGCTTCCTCCTGGTCTCCCATGCAGGTACAAGGACCCAAGCACTTGGGCCACCCTCCACTGCCCTCCCAGGCCACATCAGAGAGCTGGACTGGAAGAGGAGCAACCGGGACAGAATCTGGCACCCCAATCAGGACTAGAACCGGGGTGCCAGTGCCACAGGTAGAGGATTAGCCTAGTGACCCATGGCGCCGGCCATTATTTTAAAAAGACAATTACATAAGAAACAACTTCATAATTTTATAAGACATTTAGGGAAACATGTCTTAGGTAGCTTACTCTTAATTTGATTTCTCCAATGATAATTGAGAGCAAGGTCACAAATATTTGATGTTCAAATGTTCTATGATGTTCATAAATTCATTCTAGAAAAGTAATTGCCCTACTATGTGCCAGGTATATGCTAAGCACTGGAGATACAGCCACAAATAGACAAATTTTGAGCAAACAGTATAAACAAGCATATATTTTGTCATTCTGAAACTTCTATGGAGGATAATACAGTAGGTGTGAAAGTCTAGCCAAGGCCAGTGCTGTGGCTCAATAGGCTAATCCTCCGCCTGCGGCGCCGGCACCCCAGGTTCTAGTCCCAGTTGGGGAACTGGATTCTGTCCCGGTTGCCCCTCTTCCAGGCCAGCTCTCTGCTGTGGCCAGGGAGTGCAGTGGAGGATGGCCCAAGTGCTTGGGCCCTGCACCCGCATGGGAGACCAGGAGAAGCACCTGGCTCCTGCCTTCGGATCAGCGTGCTGCGCTGGCTGCAGCAGCCTTTCAGGGGTGAACCAATGGAAAAAAAAGGAAGACCTTTCTCTCTGTCTCTCTCTCACTGTCCACACTGCCTGTCAAAAAAAAAGAAAGTCTAGCCAAATGGGGATGGGGCAGAGGGACATCAGAGCATCCTTCCTAACAGGACCCTTTAGGCAGAGAACTGAAGAATGGCTAGGAATTACTCTGGATGGGGTAGGGAGAAGTAAGAGTTGCTCTTCAGGCCGAGGAAACAAATTTACAGAGGGGACAAAGGTTATCCCCAGAGAAGAAACTTGCAATTACAGCAGGGAAAAGAAGAGCAGCAAAAGACCAAAGATTAAGCTGGAAAACAGGGTGAGGTCAGTGTCTGATGCACCTTGTGAATTGCTCTCAAGATATTAACCTTCTCCAAAGAACAAAGAGGCAGTCATCCAAGAGCTTTTAAGCCAAGGAATGAGATCATCAGATTTGTAGTTGAGTTACACCCACTAATATCCAGGGTAATGCAGACAAAACATTCCATATTGTGAAAATTAGAAGGTAAAGATCTATGTGCTTTGAAAGAGCCTTGAGAGTATCTCTAAGTAAAGTTGCAAGTAAAGTCTCAAGTCTAAGTAAAGTCTCAAGAAGTTTCTTCAGATATGTTCAAATGTTTGATAACATTATACTTGAACCCTGAGAAATCCTGATCAGTAATGGACAAACTATTTCTAAAAGGGCCAGGGACAGTAGTCTCCCCTCCTCTGAGGTTTCACATCCTATAATTTAAGTTACCCACAGTCAACTACAGTCTCAAAACATTAATGGAAAATTCCAGAAATACATAATTCAAATATTTTAAGTTCCTTGCACATTAGGCATCTGTTGGGGGTCTTAGAATATATTCCACATGGATGAGGGGGAACCACTACTGTATATATTTTTTTGCTTTAGGGCCCAACTACTCAATTCTGCCATTGTAGTGTCAAAGTAATCACAGATTACATGAGCATGGCTGTGTCCCAATAAAGCTTTATTTACATAAAAACTGAAAGTAGCAGATTTAGACCACAGGCAATACTTTACCTACCCTTATCAGCATCAAGTTGTATCAAAGAGATAATTGAGATAGAAGAACTTGAAGGATGAGTAACTCTATCTTTAATGGGATAACTGGAGCCCCTTGGAGCTTTAATTTTTCAGGGGGCTGACACAGGGATGGGATTGACAGTATGAATCAGGGACAAAGTGCATCTTCTGTGAGTTGAACCAATTGACCATGTAAACTGAATTTTCATCCATGTAGATTCTGAAGAATATAAGCTGTGTCTGTTTCATTCAGAAATTTTGAGGTGTATTTTTTGTGTTGTTTCGACTCCTAGTTACATCCAGGGCTTCTTAACAGATGTACCTTACAAGATGAATTTTTAGTAAATGGTTTTTTAGCCATACAGCTCTTGAAAAGTCATATCAGTTTTGGGAAAACTCCTTTTTATATCCAGTATAAACAATTTTTCACCCAAAACACTCTAAACACATACATTATAATAAATTTTCTCAGCATTATGATTCTAAGTATAGACATTATCATTAATTCATTCAACAGTTTCTGGTCAGAATATCATAGGGAATGAATTAAATCATCTTAAAACTTTATTTTATTTTATTATTTATTTGAAAGTCAGAGTTAGAGAGAGAGAGAGAAATGAGCAGAGCTTTGTCATGATGGAGGAAGACCATGGCGAAGCTTTCCTGGGCATGTTTCTGCTAGCATTTTGATTAACTTCCTTGACGTACTCTCTCAATAAGCAGATATTTTTGCTCTTTGGCTCTCTAGAAGGTCAACCAGAAATATGTATTGAGCATCCTTCCAAAATTGTTGTCATGACCTTTGCTCTGGACTGGTACATTTTTGCTTTGACTGGAGCATTTCCATCTCTTTGTAACCATTGCTTTGATTGCACTTTGTCTTCAGGATCATACTGGTAGATCCATGTTTCAGCTCCTACTCCAATTCTTCCAAGAAATGCCTCAGTGTCTTGATCTCAATTATTTAAAAATTTCTATTGAAAACTGCTTCAATCTGTGTTTGATCAGGGTGTAATAGTTTCAGCATCCATTGAACAGAAAGTTTGCTCAGATTTAATCTTTCAATCAGTATTGTGTCAGCTGAGCTAATAATGATGTCCATCATGGTGACCATTGTTTCTGCAGTCACAAATAAATCCTCTTTCATGAGGACACAAACAAGATTTATTCTTCACTTGGAAACTGATGCAGATGGTTTCCACTGCATCTCCAACACCATCTCAAACTTTCTACTCTCTCTTTCTCTGTCTCCCTCCCTCCCTCCCTCCCTCCTTCTCCTTTTTATCTATTTGAAAGAGAGGAAAATAGCCGGCGCCGTGGCTCACTAGACTAATCCTCCGCCTAGCGGCGCCGGCACACCAGGTTCTAGTCCTGGTCGGGGCGCCAGTTCTGTCCCGGCTGCCCCTCTTCCAGGCCAGCTCTCTGCTGTGACCAGGGAGTGCAGTGGAGGATGGCCCAAGTGCTTGGGCCCTGCACCCCTTGGGAGACCAGGAGAAGCACCTGGCTCCTGCCATTGGATCAGCGCGGTGTGCCGGCCGCAGTGCGCTGGCCGCGGCGGCCATTGGAGGGTGAACCAACGGCAAAGGAAGACCTTTCTCTCTGTCTCTCTCTCTCACTGTCCACTCTGCCTGTCAAAAAAAAAAAAAAAAAAAAAAAGAGAGAGAGGAAAATATAGCTAGACAGACAAAGAGAGACCTCCCATCAGCTGATTCACTCCCTAAATGCCAGTTTTAGCTTGGGCTGGCCCGAGCCAAGGCCAGGAGCCTGGAATTCAATCCAGGTCTCTCACATGGGTGGTAGAGATCCAAATTCTTGACTCATCACTGGCTGCCTGCCAGGATGTGTATTAAAAGGAAGTGGAATCAGGAGTAGGGCCAGGAATTGAACCCAGGCATTCCTGGGATACATGTGTCCCAAGCAGCATCTTAACTGCTATACCAAACACCTGCCCCCATCTCATCCATTCTTAAAATGAGTCATTCATTGGTAAGTTGCTAATTTCTTTGGGAATTTTCCCCTTAAAGTTCTTGTAAAGCATCAATGGTTTTGCCATGCCTCCACTCATTCTTTGCCATAAATTATATATTTGTTCTGCTTTCAATTTTAGCAGAATTCATATTGCTCTACTAAGTGCTCTTTTCAAACTGACATCTCATCCTTCTCAGTGCCTCAACAATTGCTGTTCAGACATTTTTTAACAGATTCATATGAGTTTATTTTGGTGCAAAACTTTTGGAAAATATGCACATTTTTTCATGGAACATATTTTCAATAAATGTTTGGAAGCTTTTTCATATATAAATCTTTAAAAATTAGTTGGATGTCTAAGGTTAAGATGGTCTATACAGTAAACATTCCCTTAAAATTAATGGAATTTTTTTTTGTGGGGGGAATTGTTTAAGATTAAGACTTCATTTTAATGGCAGGGCTTATAGAAATGCATCAATATTATAAATTAAAGTATAGGTCAGTTGATTTCCTTTGCAATCCATTGTATTTTAGTTTAGTCCTTTGTAAAAATATTGTACTGAGAAAGATTTCATGTGTTTCAGATTGCTAAAGAGTTCTATGACACACATAATTCTGTAGTCTATGTCCTAGAACAGTGTGTAATATATAATAGGGGCTCCATAAATATTTCTTGAATAACAAATGACCTTTTCTCATAGCAACAATATTGGTTTTGTTGCAAAGCTTTTCAGATAGCAATTGTTTGAAAGGTGTCATGATGGTACATGCGACATAAAATAGCTTCTCTTTCTAGATAGAAATCAATGGTGAGGATTCTTTTTTTTAAAAGTAGGAGGGTGTAGAACAGGCTAAAATTTGCATCAAGTGCTCAAATATATGATTATAATGAGAACTGAGGACAAATAATGCTTTTAATCACATCTAGGATTAGGCTTCGCTCAAAGAAGCGTTGTTACTCTTTTGTCTGTCAGTCTGTCCACAATACTTATCACAGTGCTTGGTAAAAAGCAGCATCAGGGCCAGCGCTATGGTGTAGTGGGTAAAAGCTGCTGCTGTGCCAGCATCCCATGCAGGTGCCAGTTCTAATCCTGGCTGCTCCCTTCCCATCCAGCTCTCTGCTATGGCCTGGGAAATCAGCAGAAGATGGCCCAAATCGTTGGGCCCTGCACCTGCATGGGAGACCCGGAAGAAGCTCCTAGCTCCTGGCTTCAGATCAGCCCAGCTTTGGCCATTGTGGCCATTTGGAGAGCGAGCCAGCAGTTGGAAGATTCTCTCTCTCTCTCTCCCTCCCTCCCTCTCTAAAGCTCTGCCTTTCAAATAAATAAATAAATAAATCTTTTTTTTTTTAAATAAAAAGAGTGGCATCAGTAAATATTCGAGAAATGAATGAACCCTGATTAAGAGTCTGTGGCAATAAAAACTTTGGATGGAAGAGTAAAAATCTTAAATCAATATCAAAATCATACGGCTTGGCTAAGTGGTACCTATCTATGGAATCAAACATTGACAAGAGATCAATAAATACTGCAGAAGGAGCTTTCAGATATTTTTGACTGCATTCTCCCGCACGTCCAATAGATTCAAAAGCCACAAAAGGTCAGTACTAGAATAGTGTTGCTTTAACTGCTCTTTCTTTTTCATTTAGAATGTGAAGTGGAGAAGATATGCCTGCAACACATAAAGAAGAAACTTAACCCAAATGTTGAGCGACTTTGGACCCAGCTGCACGAAGACTGTACTCCAGAAGCTTGCTCTTTTTGAAGAGAGATGCGGATAGTGTGACTTTGCTCCACTACAGAACTTTGCATGGATTTAGAATCATCATACAGGGCAGAATCTGGGGAGCTTGC
The DNA here is from genome assembly GCF_033115175.1 of Lepus europaeus. NCBI lineage: Eukaryota > Metazoa > Chordata > Mammalia > Lagomorpha > Leporidae > Lepus > Lepus europaeus. The sequence continues at coordinate 28,616,442 of NC_084836.1, read as the reverse complement.
ATGCAGATTTTCCTTGGGAATTTCTTCAGCTGGGAACAGCATATTCATTATGCTTGAAGATTAAGATTTGTCAGTACTTACGATAACATGCTACTATGCCTTTAAAATGAGGTAGAGCTTGATCAGCTGATTTGGAGCTTCTTTCCAGAATTGTATGCTCTTTAAAGAAAGCAAAGTAGGGGTCAGCACTGTGGTGTCGTGGGTTAAGCTGCTTGTCTGCAGGACTGGGATTCCATATGGGTGCCAATTCAACTCCCAACTACTCCACTTCCAATCCAGCTCCCTGGGAAGGCAGTAGAAGATGGCCCAAGTACTTGGGCCGCTCACCCATGTGGGAGACCTGGATGAAGCTCCTGGCTCCTGGCTTTGGCCTGGCCCAGCTCTGGCCACTGCAGCCATTTGGATGAACCAGCTGATGTAAGATATCTCTCTCTGTGAGTCTGTTTGTCTGTCTCTCTGTAACTCTTTCAAATAGATAAATAAATCTTTTTTAAAAAGAAAGCAAGAAAGATAAACACATTTGACAAAATTAAGACAAAAGTAGGCATTTTGATGAGAATAAACATCACAATTGAAACAAAGATATAAATAATAAATGATGCAAGAAACCAAGGGTAACATACGTGAGAAAAAAATGGAGTAGCATTAAATATGTAGTAAAGAAAATTAAAAGGTGATAAATTAGTATCTTCACACAAAGACCTACACATTGAAAAAAGTTAAATAAAAATAGCCAAAATATAAGAATAGGCAATTTATTAGAAAAGAAAAGAAACAGACAATAATCATAGTAAAAGATATGCCCTCCTAATAGTTGTCTCAAAAATGGAAAAGAATTAAATATGACATACGCTACCAACCAGATTGATGGATACGAAAAAGACTAATAATGCTCAATGCTCATGCAGTTACAGGGCAATTTTCATACCTTGTTTATGTAGGAAAATAATTAGTTTCAATCTTTTTGGAAAGAAATTTAAAGTATGCCTATAATTTGATATTGTACTTTTGACATTCTGTTTTGTAGAAAAAAATTATAGGAAAAAAATCAATTGTTAAAATTAAAACTCTTAGGGGCCAGTGCTGTAGCACAGCCTGTTAAGGCCTTGGCTTGAAGTGCTGGCATCCCATATGGGCACTGGTTCAAATCCCAGCTGCTCCACTTCTGATCCAGCTCTCTGCTATGGCCTGGGAAAGCAGTGGAGGGTGGCCCAAATCCTTGGGCCCTTGTACCCATGTAGGAGACCCAGAAGAAGTTCGTGGCTCTTGGCTTTGGATGACCTCAGCTCTCACTGTTGGCGGCTATTTGGGGAGTGAAACAGCGGGTGGAGGATCTCTCTCTCTATGTCTCTATCTATCTATGTAACTCTGTCTTTCAAATAAATAAAAAATAAATAAAAATAAATCTTTAAAAATAAATTAAAACTTTTATACAAAAAAATCATGTCTATTAAGGATATATGTTTATTGTAAAATTTTAAAAAGAATAACCTCAAATTGGAAACAACTTGAATTTCCTATCTATGAGAGTGATGATATAAATTATAAATCATATATTATAATAATTTCATTTTTTTTTGACAGGCAGAGTGGATAGTGAGAGAGAGAGAGAGACAGAGAGAAAGGTCTTCCTTTTTGCCGTTGGTTCACCCTCCAATGGCCACTACAGCCGGCACATTGCGCTGATCTGAAGCCAGGAGCCAGGTGCTTCTCCTGGTCTCCTATGAGGGTGCAGGACCCAATCACTTGGGCCATCCTCCACTGCACTCCCGGGCCACAGCAGAGAGCTGGCCTGGAAGAGGGGCAACCGGGATAGAATCCAGCGCCCCAACCAGGACTAGAACCCAGAGTGCTGGCGCCACAGGCGGAGGATTAGCCAAGTGAGCTGCGGCGCTGGCCAGGAGCATTTCTTAACCAGATTACAAAGTCCTTGAGATTGGGGACTCTCCCCACAGGTATATGTACTCTGATTTACCCACTGACTTAACCAGGTTCATCAGCTGTGTGAAATTCCCTACAGTTTCTCCCAATACCAAGGATTTCAGAACCATACAATCTCTTTTGTATTTTTCTTAAAAATGCAAGCACTTCAACCATCATCATCATTATTATTCGGGAGGCAGAGAGACAGATACACACACACACACACAGACCTCTCATCTACTGACTCACTCTCCAAATGCCCACAACCACCAGGACTCGGGCAGGCTGAAGCCAGGAACCAGGAACTCAATCCAGGTCTCCACCTGCGGGTTAGCAAGGACTCAAGTACTGGAGCCATTACTTATTGCCTTCCAGGGTCTATATTAGCAGGGAGTTGGAGTCAGGAGCCAGAGTCCAGTATCAAACCCAGGTGCTTTGATATGCTCATCTGGTCTATAACCTATTTTCCTGAGCACCCCATGCCATGTCTGAATGATTTCTGTATGGACACAGAAGGTAGATTTCCTAGACTTTGCCATGTCTATTACCTGTCTCAAAGAAGGCCATCCTTACTGGAACTGTGAGAGCTTTTTCTTCGGCTAAGTTCTCTTTAGAATGTTACAGAAAACCAGTTTGCTACAGTGGGAGATAATCATATTAAAGCTATGAGCAAGAATAAATGGTGTCCCAGGAGATAGCCTTCTTTGAATGTAGGCTCTGACATTTTGCTAATCTGCAAGCACATTTTAAGGCAGCTGCATATTAAACTACTTTAGAAATTGCTGATTTTGGATATTAGCGATAACATATTTCAGTTACAGTTGCATTTAGAATAAAAATGGTATCGGGTGACACAATAGTACACTGATAAAAGCATTATATTAAATAAATTACACATTTGGTGCTCACCTCTCTCCCCATGATAACTGTGATATCTGTGGAGCTCAGTACAGCCAACTTTCATTCAGAGACGAGCTAATCTGAAATCCATTTGTGCAAGCTTCACTTTACAAATTCTACATCTTACCAGATTGCAAGCAGATGAAACAACAGAAATGACATACAAATCCGTCACTCCTCCTTTGGTTTTCTTCCTTGCTTTCTAGAGGAAAAGGTTAACGCTGAGAGTTTGAGTTATTTGGGGACTAGTTCTTCATGCATTGTTGCCATAGATCCTGGGGAGTTTGTGTGTGACAATTATGAGCATTATTCTCACTTAGTTTCCTCACAGAAATAAAGACAAACTTAGCCCCAGGACAGGTGATAAATGGACTAGATCTGCAGGGATTGTTTTATTGAAAAATACAATAAAAAACTGAAATCATTTAAAAGGGGAGAGGGACAAACTTTCTCCCAAGGTGACAAGCATTATATGGGGTAGCAATGTCTGACATGTCCCATTCAGTTAAAAGGGTCAATGTCACAGGAATAAATGAATGGGGACTAGCAGGGTACCATTTCCTATGCAACCTTTAGCATTTTCCCCCATGACTAGGATCATAGAATAAAGAAGATGCTCTTTAAATCTGTGGGTACCACTGAACTTGAGAACAGATGATTTATGGAGTTGGGATGGGGGTAGGTTGCCAGATAAACATACAGTTAAGTTAGGATCTCAAATAATCAGTGGCTAATTTTTTAGTCTAAATTTGTCCCTTGCAACATTTAAAGACAAACACTAGGAAGTTATTTATTAATTAACTGAAGTTCAAATTTAACTGGGTGTTCTGCATTTTTATTACTCAATCTGACTTCTCTAGATGGGGGGAGAAAAGGACCTCAACAGGGACGGAAAGACAGAGTTACAGTGGCCAGTGCCAGGTTTTAGAATGCAAAAGCGATCCTACAAATCTGAAGAAATTTTTAGCCTACAAGACAATGAAATTGGGTAAGAGAGGAATGTAAGATGGTAAAGACAGGAAAACAATGAAAATCCTAGCTCTGGGAGCAGACATTTGACACCCACAGCCCATATCAGAGAGACCAGTTTGTTCTCAGCTCCAATTCTGATTCCAGTTTCCTGCCAATGGCCATCCTTGGCATCCATGGGTGATGATGGCACAAGTGCTTGGGTCCTTGCCAACCTTATGGCAGATGAGGATGGAACTCCGACCTCTTGGCTCACTTTTTGAGAGTGAACTAGCAGATGGAAGATCTCTCTGTATCTGTCTATTTCTTTCTCTTTCTAATAAAATAAGGAAATAAATAAAATTTTTTTAAAAATTTTGTCCTGAGTTCCTTGTAAAGGGCAGCTTTTATTAAAAATCGCTGTGATATTCCCAGTCTGCTGTCTTTCACTTTCAGTATGTTGGCAGTGTGTGTTTTGAATGAATCAACCTTTCTTTAAAGATATTCCCATTTTGACTCCCTTACGAGTTTTTAAAAGTTATTGGCTTTATTCTTTTCTTAGAAGTTTACAAGTCTCCTTATTTTAAAGATAGAGTGTCAGAGAGAGAAGAAAAGATGGAGAGAAAGGGAGAGAGAGAGAGAGAGAGAGAAATCAAATCTTTAATCTACTCCCCAAATGCCTGCAATAGCCAGAGCTGGGCCAGGCTGAAGCCAGGAACCAGGAACTCCGTCAGGGTTCCCACAAGAGGGGCAGAGTCAAGAATTTGAGTCATCCTCTGCTGCCTGCCTCCCAGGCACATGAACAGGAAACTGGATCAGAAGTCAGAGGTGTGACTCAATCCCAGGCATTGCTGTATGTGGTGCAGGTGTTGCTGAAACATGACACTTAACTGTTTCTTAGGAAAAAGATTAGGGATCTTTGCATGCCATCAAAGAGAGGAAATATTCAAGTTTCACTGGAACCAGAGCCATCAAATGGACTACGGGATGCAAATTATCTACTTGAGTTAAATCTTTTCCTAGGGTAACTTTTAAAAGACTCTGAATTCTTTCTAGAAAGAAGAATGAATCAGTCAATAAGATAATTCAAAGAGATTTACCTTGAAGACAAAAATCAGGCAACAGCCATCCAAGGACACTTTTCTACATCTCTCTCATCAAGAGAGTGTGGACCATTCATGAGGCAAGCTTTATTACCGCCCTTTTGTTGCTTTTGACAATCTGCTACCACTGTTTCTCCCCAAAGTGTTTCTCCATAGTGAATGACAGAAAACCCCTAAAGTAAGAAGGATCTATGAGTGTCTGTGAAAAGTGACAGCATGGAAGCAAGACACTCAGAAGCCAGTCTGGCACCCAAGGGGAATAGAAGAACTGCCACCCCAGCTCCCACCTCACTGCGACCCACAAAAGGGTAAATATGAGTCTAAGGGGAGTAGAGAATGGGCTTGACCTCCAGACAGGAGGAGATCAGCAGGGAGATAGGGATCAACTGAAAATATTTGTAAACTGTATTGGTGGATTCTGTTGAAAGGAGGGCCCATCTATTCTATTATACTTTACAGGAATCTTAAAGATAATTTTAACTGAGTGATATGAAAAATTGGATTTTGAAAGAATAGTTTCTGGGGCTAGTTTCTGTGGTGTAGGGGGTAAAGCTGCCGCCTGCAGCATCAACATACCATATGGGGCCAGTTTGGGTTCTGGGTGCTCTACTTCTGATCCAGCTCTCTGCAAATGCACCTGGGAAAGCTGCAGAAGATGGCCCAAGTACTTAGGTCCCTGCACCCATGTGGGAGACCTGGGAGAAGCCCCTGGTTCCTGGCTTCTGCCTGGCCCAGCCCCGGCCATTGCAACCATTCGGGGAATGAACCAGCAGATGGAAGGTCTCTCTCTCTCTCTCTCTCTCTCTCTCTCTCCCCCCCCCCCCCCTCTGTGTGTGTGTCTGCCTCTCTCTCTCTCTGTAACTCTTTCTAATAAATAAATAAATAAATTTTCTAAAGAAAGGAGAAAGAATAATTTCCTCTTATAAGCAGATCCATTTGTAGCATATATTTTTTCATGGCAGCCTAATGGTTCTTTATTATTTCTTCATTTTTAAAAAGACTGATTTATTTATTTGAAACTGAAAAGCAGAGAAAACTTGTTGGTTCACTCTCTAAATGCCTGCAACGGATGGTTCTGGGCCAAACCAAAGCCAGGAACCAGGAACTCCATCTTAGTCTCCTACATGGGTGGCAGGAACTCAAGTCCTGTAGTTGTCATCTGCTGCTTTTCCAGGCACATTAGCAGAAGCTGGACCAGAAGTGAAGGGGCCCTGGCTAGAACTGTCACTGCAATGTGGTATGTAGGCATTGATGTGGGATGTGGGCCTCAACTGGGATGCGAATGTTGCAAATAGCAGCTTAACTCACTGTGCCACAATATCCAACCTACATTTTCTCCTTCGTAAAGCAATAAAATATAAACTTCAATTTTACATATGTCAAATTTCTTGAACTACTTGACAAATTTTTGCATTCTCTTTACTTAGACATTGAGTGTATAGCAAAGGGAAGTAAGAAGTTAATGAAAAAATTTAACTTCTTCACCATTTCAGTCAAAGTCAAATCCTGTCTGTTTACCCCAAATAAATAATAACCACTCAGTAGACATCAGAGCCTTTAGGAACCAAAGGCATCCTCAATATAGCTTCAGAGCCAGGCTCTAGGGCAAAGCAGCTTAAGACAGCACCTGGCAGCAGAAGCAGTTGTTGTAGAAATATAATGGAATCTTTGTGACACACCTTGCTCATGTGATTTTCAGACTGAGAACAAAGCCCCTATCACAGAAAACATAACACCTACACTCACCAAGAATCTAGGTGGGATGGAGGGGAGGTGGAGGTGAACTTCACAAAGTCTAGAGGTAACGCATTTGACACATTCCAAGTGCTGAAAATAAGTGTTCTTGCACCTCCAAAGTGATTCTCACAAAGCAAGGTGCAATGACAAGTTAACATCTAGGTTTCAGTTACCACTTAACCTGCAGGGAGACTTTAAAATGATCACATTTATGAAAATAGATTTAATCTTAAATCTCCCTGTAAAAGAGACATAAAAGAGGGCCTTAATACCACTGTGTATCATAGTAATTTGTAACCAATTAAACAAACAAACAAAAAAACAGTAACTTTTTGGTCTAGTGAATTGGTAATCAGAAATGCACACATTTTGCAACATGTTTTCCCTCCTTTAAAATAAATACACATTTTTGGTAACTAGAAGTCTCAAAATAATCACTCCAGGGTTCCAATCTGTTATGCATTAGTAGCCATTGTATGGATTGCAGAATGCAATCCTCTTTGAAGCAAGTGACTGGACATGCAAGCACCCATTCTAGTCCTGTTTAATCTAGAAGGAAAGAATGGCTTATCCAACAAACTCCATTTCCTTCTCCCTTATGGTTTCATTTTGTTTGTACACTTTTCAGTAGAGAAGTGAAGAATTTGTGAGAGCCACAGGCTTTACCTACCCTAGGATGTCCTCTCTATCTACCTGGTGGCCATACACTGTATTTTTTCTCTTTGTTACTATGGCTTCCAAGGAACAATTTAATGTACATCTTTCTCAAAATATTTCAGGCCTGGTGATGTAGGCAGGAAGGTAGTGAGGAACTGAAGACTCCTAGCATCTGAGCCACAGCAGCATACTGAAAAAGCCTCACCTCCTTCTGTGCAAATCACTCATGCCAGGAGCTGGTGCCTGCTGGAAATATCCAGCATGGTGGCAGGCTTGGCACACCCACTCTGCATCATACACCTGAACCTCACTCTCCATTATGCAGCAGATGCCATGTCACTTCCTAGATTTCCAGAAAAGGAGCACAGCAGGGCCAGTACTCAAGCCCCACCCCAAGCTCCACCCCATGGGAACATTCAGTTATGTGCTGTCTCAGCCATCACCCCATCCTAAAAAAGAATGACTCCGAGTTTTGTTAATTGATACCATCTGTCTCTCATGAGGTTCCTGCACTCTCATCTGACTGAGTGCATGGATTGAAGTAAAAATAAGGTAAATGCCAAGAAAGAGTTGGAGTTGGAGGCCCTCGGAAGCACTACTACCATAGTGCATTGCATAGTGCTCCCTTCCTTTCACTTCTGCCCAGAATCTCAGAATAAGACTTTATTTGAAAATAGGATCGTACAGATGTAACTAGTTAAGGAGAGGCTATGTTGTGGTGCAGAGGGTAAAGTCACCACTTGCAATGCCAGCATCCCATATAGGAGTGCCAATGGGCAATTAATAAATTCATAGTTCGCCTATAAATCCAGAAGCAGTAAAATCACTTCATTTTGTCCATATTGTCCAATCACAGTCAACGCTCTACTTTCATAGGTGTAGGCAGTTCTGTATATTTGTCATGATCATACAGCTGTGGCTTGACACGTGTTCATCACTCTGGTCCAATTACTAATTTTTGTTGTTTTTCTCTCCTTAACATGAATTGTACAGTTTTTCCATATTCGTAGGATAATAGCGTAGTGGCTCAAAGGAGCTTGAGCTAAAATGAGGTAAGAGCCTTCAGTTGGCCTGAGATGTCAAACCATATCCTTCCTGAATAGTCAAGGATGTCAGTGTCTATTACTTTCTACTCTGTGGCATGCAACTTGCACAAATCTTAAGTCCCATGTAATGCATTTTTTGGGGTGGAAAGACTTGTAGAAACCTTAAATTCTTCTATATTTGCTTTTCAGACTGATAGTATATATTACTTTTGCCATATTAGTAATTCAAATCATATAAATGATAGCTCAAAGCAAGAAAAATACTGAAGCAAATTGGAAATCTAAATACATTCCCCAGTCTTCATAATTACTACAAAAATTTCTTTAGGGCTGTCATTGTGGCGTAGTGATGTGTCTGCGATGCTGACGTCCCATATGGGTGCTGCTTCAGAACCCAGATGCTTTATTTCCAATCCAGCTCCCTAATAATGCAAAAGCAATGGAAGATGGCCCAAGTTGGGGCTGGCGCTGTGGCGCAGCAGGTTAACGCCCTGACCTGAAGCACCGGCATCCCATATGGGCGCCGGTTTGAGACCCCGCTGCTCCACTCTGATCCAGCTCTCTGCTCTGGCCTGGGAAAGCAGTGGAAGGTGGCCCCTGCACCCACATGAGAGACCTGGAAGAAGCTCCTGGCTCCTGGCTTTGGATCGGTACAGCTCCAGCCGTTGCAGCCAATTGGGGAGTGAATCATCAGATGGAAGACCTCTCTCTCTCTCTCTCCTCTCTCTGTGTAACTCTGACTTTCAAATGAAAAAATCCTTAAAAAAAAAAAAAAAAAAGGGGGGGGGGGAGATGGCCCAAGTGAAAGCAGCAGAAGATGGCCCAAGTGCGTGGGCCCCTATACCCTCGTGGGAGACCCAGAAGCAGCTCTGGGCTCCTGGCTTTGGCCTGGCACAGCCCCAGCAATTGCTGCCATTTGGGGAATGAACCAGTGGATAGAAGATCTCTCTGTCTCTCTCTCTTTCTCTCTCTCTCTCTCTGTTACTCTGCCTTTCAAATAAATTAAAAAATCCTAAAAAAATTGCTGCTAGTACATTTAATCTAATCATGGCAAACCACAATCTCATTCACTTACATTTCCTTCTTGGGTACAGATCATTGGTTCAGATGCCTTCCATTAAGAGCTTGAGAAGTGTGCCTAAAAAGTCCTTAGTTGTCCTGTATATGACAGAAACAGTAAATGTGGAAGCCACTGGTGTATGTGGATATGGACTTTGATAATCAGGCAAAGTGGCTTAGTGAATGAGACAGACACCCAGAAAAAAAGAAAATCAAGAAGCAGAAAAACATTTTTTTGATCCCCCCAACACCAAGTCCATTGCTGACCATGTCACTTATCTATTGTTGTATAGCAAATTATATGCAAATTTGGTGGCTTAGAACAGTGGGAATCTATACACACATTGGTTGGGTCCTTTGCCTCAGTACCTCTCATGCGACCACAGTCAAGGTATTGACTAAGGCTGTGGAAGTTTCAAATGGGGAAGGATCCTTTCCCAGGCTGACTCAATGGCTATCAGCATGGTTTTGCTCCTTACAGGCAGCTCCACTGAGAGCCTCTGTTTCTTGTCAGCTATTCAACAGGAGCTGCCCTCATTTTCTTGCTGTATAAACACCTAAGCTTATTCCACGGCATCCTGTCTTCATCAGAGTGAAAAGAGAAAGAGCAACCAAGAAGGTAGTTATAGTCTTTTATAGCTTAGTTTTGGAGAAAACTCATCCCTTTTGTTGCATTCTTTTGGTGAGAGGTCACAATATCCCACCTACACTCACAAGAAGGGATGATAGAAAGTGTGTCATGAGGCAGAAATCACCAAGAGGGGCCTGGCACTGTGGGTAAGTTACCACCTGTGATGTCAGCATCCTCTATGGGCTCTGATTCAAGTCACAGATGCTCCAGTTCAAATCAAGCTCCCTGGTAATGCTCCAAGGAAAGCAGCAAAAGATGACCGAAGTCCTTGGGCCCCCAAAGCCATATGGGAGACTATGATGGAATTCTAGGCTCCCGACCTTGGCCTGGCCTATCCCTGTCTGTCGTGGTTATTTAGAGTAAAACAGCAGGTAGAAGATCTCTTTCTGTCTTTCTGTCTCTCCCTCTCTCTCTGCAATTCTGCCTTTCAAATAAATAAAAATAAATCTTTTAAAAATAAATAAATGAGGAAGTGGGAAGGAAGGGCGAGTATGATCTAAAGAATCACTATATTCCTAAAGTTGTTGAAATTTTTATTAAACAAATGGTTTCTTTGGAAAAAAAATAAAATCTTTAAAAAGAAATTATCAAGAGCCATTTAAATGACTTTATTTATGTATTTATTTTTTTGTATTTAAAAGGCAGAGAGGGAAATAGAGAAAGACAGGCAGACAGAGCTCACCTCTGCTGGTTTATTCCCCAAATGCCTCTAACGGCCAAGGCTGGACCAGGCCAAAGGCAGGAGCCAGGAACCCAAAGTGGGTGTCCCACATGGGTGGTAGGAACACAAAGTTTGAATCATCATTCACTGCCTCCTAGGGGACGCATAAGCAGGAAGCTAGAATCAGAGATGGAACAGAGAGGGACTCAAACCCAAGATGCTGGCATCCCAAGCAGCAGTTTAACTGCTGAGTCAAAAGCCCACTCTTAAAGCCATTTTACAAGCAGCCTAAAATACTGACAAAACTGAGCTCTTGGACACAATAGTTTCTTGACCACTGGGCATAGATTGCAGGATGCATAATGGATGCCTGAAACCACAGATAGCATCAAACTCTGTAGTCCAGCATTTTCAGATTTCACTTGAAGCGCTCCACAGCTTCTGTTTAGTATATTTGAATTGCTAGCTTCCCTAAGATTGTGTTTTGGGGGCAATTATTAAGTAAAATAAATGCTACTTGAACATAAGCACTGTCATACTACCACAATCAATCTGACAACCAAGATAGCTACTAAATGACACATGGGTGAGTAATACAAGGAATGTGGGTGCATACACACAAGAAAATGACGGCTCACGTCACATACTGGATGGACTTGGATGTCACGAGATTTCATCACACTGCTCAGAATGGCATGTAATTTAAAATTTATCAATTGTTTATTTTTGAAATTTCCTATTCCCTAAATTTAATATTTTCAGATCATGATTGATCAAGGGTAACTGAAACTTCAGAAAATGAAACCATGGATAAAGGGGGACTACTCTACTGTGAAATAATCCCAGGTTCCCTGCAATAAATACCAATTTTTCACCTAAAATAACCAAAATTTATTTCTATTATTTACCAACAAGAAAATCAAAATTTAGAATCAAAGGGTGATTATATTGTGAAAAAATTACTGCATTTCTTAGTTCTTCTGACACATATATGTACAAACACATAACTGATGGTTTAATAGAGTTAAAGGCTGAGAGATGATAAAACAAAATATTAAAGATTCTTATCAACCTGAAAGTCAATTCCATGAAACTAAAAGTTTCTGAGAGCTTTAGGTAGTCAGTGAATATATAATTATAGCATCCTTCAAATTTTTTAACCTTAAATATTACCATGGAGAAATTTATTTTCTTAAGCTTTTTTGTTTTTCTAACATCATTTTCTCTCATCATCATACATTAAAAAAACAATAGTATAACACTAAGACTAATTTTTCTCTGCTTCAGATAATAAGGTATACTTTATATTATAAAGTTTTTTTAGAAGTGAGTGAAACTCCTTATCTTGGGTTACTGAATCAACCTGTAGGAAGTGAAGCAGCTTTTCAAAAAAACCTTCAACAAAAAGTCCCCTCTCTGGTTTTTCCTGAAAACACTAACCTCAAGCATTCACTTCCTTCCATATTATTTATACATTTAACCTCAAAATTTCATCTGTGAAGTCACAAGCAGATAAAAGAAAAGACACACACCCAAATGTCAGCCATCTGTAGACCAGAGCAGACGGGCTTCCTAGAACTAAAAGGAGGCCACTATACACACCAGATGCCAGGATGCTGCTCTTCTAATTCTCTGCTCTTCTAATTCTCACCACCCAACCAGGAATCCTGGAAATATGTACCTCAGCCACATGAGAAGTTTCCTTTCAGTTTCTAGATTGTAGTTTATCTCTGCTTTGATTTAGCATTGGACAGAAAAATTTGTAAGAAATCAAAAATCAGGGTTAAAAAACAGAGATCTAATGAGCATGATTCCCCAAACATATCACGACACAGCCATGTGATGGACTCTCAGGAAGAGACCAAAGAAATCCCCAAAGGATCACACTGAGTTGGTTTCTCATTTTGATAAAGATGTGTTGTGTCTATTCTGTTAATTCGAATAGCCTCTGAAGGCAACAATGATATTATGAATTATGTCCTAAAGACCTATGAATTGAAGAAAGAAGTTTAATGGTACCCAAAAGAGGTGGGAGGGGCAGGATATCCCAGCCAATATAGACCACCTTTCCTGGGTGCCATTTTTTCATCTTGACAGTTTTAAAGCAGAAAAAAAAAAAAATAGAAAAAGTTTACTTACACAAGAATTAAGACAGCATATCTTTTCTTCCCGTTTTACTTAAACTGATGAGCTCCCCAAATAATATACAGTAAAAATGTTTTTTTTTTAATTTTTTTATTTAATAAATGTGAATTTACAAAGTGCAACTTTTGTATTGTTGTGGCTCCCCACCCCAACCTCCCTCCCTCCCGTGGCCCTCCCCTCTCCCACTCATTCTCCCATCCCGCCCTTCATCGAGTTTCATTTTCAATTACCTTCATATACTGAAGGTCAACTTAGTATATACTAAGCAAGGATTTCAACAGGCTGCACTCACACAACCGCACAAGATATAGGGTATTGTTCGACTAGTAGTGTTTTTAAGTTTCATAGTAAAACACATTAAGGACAGAGATCCTACATGGGGAGCATGTACCCAGTGACTCCCGTTGTTGATTTAACAATTGGCACTCTTATTTATGACGTCAGCAATCACCCGAGACTCTTGCATTGAGCTGTCTAGGCTATGGAAGCTCCTTGAGTTCACCAACTCTGAACTTGTTTAGTCAAGGCTGTATCACAGTGGAGGTTCCTTCCTCCCTTCGGAGAAAAGCACCTCTCTCTTTGTTGGCCTGTTCCTTCTGCGGGGGTCTTGTTCACCAGGATCTTTCATTTAGATTGTTTTTTGCCACCGTGTCATGGCTTTCCATGCCTGTGAGACTCTCATGGACCTTTTAGCCAGATCTGAATGTCCCAAGGGTTGATTCTGAGGCAGGAGTGCTGTTTTGGGCGTTTGCCATTCTATGAGTCTGCTGTGTGTCCTGCTTCCCCCGCAGGATCATTCTCTCCCTTTTAATTCTATCCTTCATTATTTGCTTACACTGGTCTTATTTGTGAAATCTCTTTGACACTTACCCTATCTTTTTGATCGGTTGTGTACTTATACTTATCACTTTACCAAGTGCGCTGGCATTGGTACCTGCCTCCTTGATAAGATTGAGTTGAAATCCCCTGGCACATTTCTAGTTCCACCATTGGAGGTAAGTCCGAGTGAGTATGTGCCAACCTATATATCTCCTCCCTCTCTTATTCCCACTCCTATGTTTAACAGAGATCACTTTTCTGTTAATTTTATACGCCTAAGAATGATTGTGCATTGATTACAGAGTTCAATCAGTGGTCTTATGTAGAACAAACAGAGAAACAACAACAACAACAATAAAATAGTAAGTTGTTCCTCAACAGTCTAGACAAGGGCTGATCATGTCATTGTCTCTCATAGTGTCCATCTCACTTCAATGGGTATCATTTTAGATGCTCATTTAGTTGCCATCGATCAGGGAGAACATATGATATTTGTCCCTTTTGGACTGGCTTATTTCACCCAGCATGATGTTTTCCAGCTTCCTCCATTTTGTTGTAAATGCCCGGATTTCACTGTTTTTTTACTGCTGTATAGTGTTCCATAGAGTACATATCCCATAGTTTCTTTATCCAGTCATCCGTTGATGAACATTTAGGTTGATTCCATGTCTTAGCTATTATGAATTGAGCTGCAACAAATATCGAGGTGCAAATGGCTCTCCCCCCCCCCCCCTTAATTCCATTTGGGTAAATTCCAAGGAGTGGGATGGCTGGGTCATATGGTAAGGCTATATTCAGGTTTCTGAGGACTCTTCACACTGTCTTCCATAGTGGCTTTACCAGTTTGCATTCCCACCAACAGTGGATTAGTGTCCCTTTTTCCCCACATCCTCGACAGCATCTGTTGTTGGTTGATTTCTGTATGTAAGCCAATCTAACAGGAGTGAGGTGAAACCTCATTGTGGTTTTGATCTGCATTTCCCTGATGGCTAGGGATCCTGAGCATTTTTTCATGTGTCTGTTGGCCATTTGGATTTCCTCTTTTGAAAAACGTCTGTTAAGGTCCTTGGCCCATTTTTTATTGGGTTGTTTTGATTCTGTGGTGTTTTTTGATCATTTTGTAGATTCTAGTTGTTAATCCTTTATCTGTTGTGTAGCTTGCGAATAACGTCTCCCATTCTGTTGGTTGCCTCTTCACTTTCCTGACTGTTTCCTTTGCTGTAAAGAAACTCTTCAATTTGAGGTAATCCCATTTGTTTATTTTATCTTTGATTACCCGTGCCTCTGGGGTCTTCTCCAGGAATTCTTCGCCTGTTCCAATATCTTAAAGGGTTTCCCCTATGCTCTCAATTAGTTTCATGGTGTTGTGGTGCATCTCTAGTTCTTTGAACCACGTTGAGTGGATTTTTGTATAAGGTGTAAGGTAGGGGTCTTGCTTCATACTTCAACATGTGGACATCCAGTTTTCCCAGCACCATTTGTTGAAGAGGCTGTCCTTGTTCCAGGGGTTGGTTTTAGGTCCTTTGTCGAATACGAGTTGGTTCTAGATGTTTGGATTGATCTCTGGTGTTTCTATTCTGTTCCATTGGTCTATCCATCTGTTTTTGTACCAGTACCAGGCTGTTTTGATTATAACTGCCCTGTAGTATGTCTTGAAGTCTGGAATTGTGATGCCTCCGGCCTTGTTTTTATTGTAAAGGATTGCTTTAGCTATTCTCAGTCTCCTGTTTCTCCATACGAATTTCAGCATCATTTTTTCTAGGTCTTTGAAGAATGACTTTGGTATTTTGATTGGTATTGCATTGAACTTGTAAATTGCTTTTGGGAGAATGGACATTTTGATGATATTGATTCTTCAATCGATGAGCATGGCAGGTTTTTCCATTTTTTTGTGTCATCTTCTATTTCTTTCTTTAGTGTTTTGTAATTTTCATCATAGAGGTCTTTGACATCCTTGGTTAAATTTATTCCAAGGTACTTTATTGTTTTTGTGGCTATTGTGAATGGGATTGATCTTAGAAGTTCTTCCTCGGCCCTGGCATTATCTGTATATATAAAGGCTGTTGATTCCTGAGCGTTGACTTTGTATCCTGCTACTTTACCAAACTCTTCTATGAGTTCCAATAGTCTCTTATAGGAGTTTATCGGGTCCCCTATATATAGTATCATGTCATCTGCAAATAGGGATAGTTTAACTTCCTCCTTTCCCACTTGTATCCCTTTAATTTCTTTTTCTTGCCTGATGGCCCTGGCTAACACTTCTAGGACTATATTGAATACCAATGGTGAGAGTGGGCATCCCTGTCTGGTGCCAGTTTTCAATGGAAATGCCTCCAACTTTTCCCCATTCAATATGATGCTGGCCATTGGTTTATCATAGACTGCCTTAATTGTGTTCAGGAATGTTCCTTTTAACCCCAATTTGCTTAGGGTTTTCATCATGAAAGGGTGTTGTATTTTGTCAAATGCTTTCTTTGCATCTATTTAGACAATCATATGATTTTTGTTTTCAATTTATTAATGTGCTATATTACATTGATTGACTTTCGAATATTGAACCATCCCTGCATACCAGGGATTAATCCCACTTGGTCCGGGTGAATGATCTTTCTGATGTGCAGTTGGATTCGGTTTGCCAGAATTTTGTTGAGTATTTTTGCATCTCTGTTCATCAGGGAGATAGGTCTGTAGTTTTCTTTCTCTGTTGTGTCTTTTCCAGGCTTAGGAATTAAGGTGATATTGGTTTCGTAGAAAGAATTTGGGAGGATTCCCTCCCTTTCAATTGTTTTGAATAATTTGAGAAGAACTGGGGTTAGTTGTTCTCTAAATGTCTGGTAAAATTTGGCGGTGAAGCCATCTGGTCCTGGGCTCTTTTTTTTCGGTAGTGCGTTTATTACTGATTCAATTTCTTCCATGGTTATGGGTCTGTTTAGATTTTCTATATCTTCACGGCTCAGTTTAGGAAGTTTGTATGTGTCCAGGAATCTATCCCTTTATACCAGGTTCCCCAATTTGTTAGCATACATCTCTTTGTAGTGGTTTCTGATGATTCTTTTTATTTCTGTTGTGTCTGTTGTTACATTTCCATTACTATCTTTGATTTTACAGATTTGGGTTTTCTCTCTCCTTTTTTTGGTTAGTTGGGCCAATGGTGTGTAGATTTTGTTTATTTTTTCAAAGAATCAACTCCTGGTTTTGTTGATCTTTTGTATTGGTTTTTTGGTTTCAATTCTGTTTATTTCTTCTCTGGTCTTTAGTATTTCTTTCCTCCTTCTGGATTTGGGCTTGATTTGCTTCTGTTTTTCTAAATCCTTGAGGTGCATGGAGAGTTCATTTGTTTGGTTCCTTTCCAGCTTCTTGATGTAGGCACCAATTGCTGTAAACTTTCCTCTTAGCACTCTTTTTGCTGTGTCCCACAGGTTTTGATGAGTTGTGTTATCATTTTCATTTGTTTCTAGAAATCTTTTGATTTCTCTTTTAATTTCTTCGATGACCCACTGTTCATTTAGGATCATGTTGTCCATTCTCCATATATTTGCATATGGTATAGAGATTCTTGGGTTGTTGATTTCAAGTTCCACTGTGCTATGGTTTGAGAAGCTGCATGGTATGGTTTCAATTTTTTTGAATTTGTTGAGGCTCCCTTTATGGCCTAGCTTATGGTCAATCCTAGAGAATGTTCCATGTACTGGGGAGAAATATGTGAACTCTGTGGCTGTGGGGTGGAAGGCTCTGAAGATATCTATTAGGTCTATTTGGTCTATAGCGTCAAATAGCTCTGTTGTTTCCTTGTTGAATTCCTGTCTGGTTGATCTGTCCATTGGTGAGAGTGGGGTGTTGAAGTTCCCTGTTACTATTGTATTTGAATCTATATCTTCCTTTAAATCCTTTAGTAATTCTTTCAGGTAGCCAGGCGCCCTGTAATTAGGTGTGTATACATTTATAATAGTAATGTCTTCTTGTTGAATAGATCCTTTAATCATTATATAGTGCCCTTCTCTGTCTCTTTTAATAGTTTTTATGTTAAAGTCTATTTTGTCTGATATTAGGATGGCCACACCAGCTCTTTTTTCATTTCTGTTAGCTTGGAGTATCTTTTTCCATCCTTTCACTTGCAGTCTGTGTGCATCTTTGCTGATAAGGTGTGTCTCCTGAAGGCAGCATATAGATGGATTCTCTTTCTTGATCCAATCTGCTAGTCTATGTCTCTTGGTAGTAGAATTAAGACCATTCACATTCAGTGTGATTACTGTTAAGTACTGTCTTTTCCCATTCTTGTTTTCCTGAAACAAGCTGTTTATGTATTTTGAACTTTGTTTGTAGGTTACTCTACATTCGCTTTTTTTTGTAGTGAAGTTCTTGTTTTTGTATTTCTGTGTGCAGCACATCTTTGAGCAAGTGTTGTAGGGTTGGACCCGTGGATACAAATTCTTTCAGTTTCTGTTTGTCTTGGAAGATCTTTATTTCCCCTTCATTCATAAATGATAGCTTTGCAGGGTATAGTATTCTAGGTTGGCATTGTTTGCCTTTTAAAACTTGAAATATATCATGCCATTGTCTCCTTGCCTGTAGTGTTTGCGATGAGAAGTCTGGGGTGAGTCTGATTAACTTACCCCTGAATGTGATTTGTTCTTTATGTGTTACTGAGCTGAGTGTTGCCACAATGTGTCATGGTTAATTTCTCTTCTGCTCTACCCTGTTCGGAGTCCTGGCTATCTGTTGAATTTGCCTGTTATTATCCAGCTGCCTTTGTTTGAAGTTTTATGATATTATTTCATTGAAAACACCTTCCAATCCATTCTCTCTTTCCACCCCCTCAGGGACTCCTATTATCTGAACATTACACCATTTGATTGAATCTTGTAGGCCTCCGACCATATTTTTTTAATTTTTTAATTTCTTCTTCCTGCGTTTGAACTGACCGTATTATTTCTGGAAGTTTGTCTTAGAATTCTGATATTCGGTCTTCTATTTCATCTGTTCGATTTCTGAGGGATTCCACGGTGTTTTTTATATGGTCAATTGAGTTTTTAATTTCCAGTATTTCATTCTGGCTTCTCTTTAGGATCTCTAATCCTTGGGCTTGTTTTTTATTGAGCTCTCAACACTGTTTCTCATTATTTCTAAGTAATCTGATTATTAATTTTCTGAATTCTTTTTCTGGCATGGTTTCAAATTCTTCTTCTTCTTCAGCCTCTGTTATGGTTGGTTTAGCCTGCTCCATTGGCGAGTTTATATGTTCTATATTCTTATTGTGGGTTTTTGTTTTGTTTTTTGGCATTCCATCTGGGTGGTTTTTCAGATTGATTTCCCTCTGCTATAGGCTGCTGTGAGTCTACCAATATCCAGTGTAAGCAGGCTGCTCCACCTTCTAGAGTTTGTTTACTTATTTTTTACTTTTTTATTTATTTATTTATTTTTGTAACTTGAGTGGGCTGGTGTCAGGGCTTTGAGCTGCCCTCCCTCACTGCCTGCCCCTGTGCAAGGAGTGTCGAGTCGTTCCAATCCACCTTTGGGCTCCGCCGCCGAAGGTTAGTGTGGAGGCAGAGGCAGTTCTCCTTTAAGCCCGAATGTAAACAAACAAGATGGCTGCTTCCCACCCACTGCAGCTGCGATTTGGGAGAGGGTGGAGGCACCAAGGGATCCTGGCTTGTTTAGTCTCTCAATTAGTTCCCCTGAATCGTGTACTCTTTCTGCAGGCGCTACTCACTCTGTTCCGTTTTCTATTTCCTCCCCCACTCAGTCGTGCGTGTCTCAGTGTCCGTCCCAGGGTGGGTTGGGGGAGGGGTGGCGGCGGCTGTTACAGTGGTGCTGGGTGCGCGCCCTGTCTCACCTCGGCTTCCAGTGCTGGTGCGTACACACTCCTGCTGGTGTCCTGCGCTTCAGGCGTCTGCATCCTCCTTGCAGGTACACCCTGTCTCCCAGTTTCGGAAGAGCTTCCCTTTCCCGGAAACTACAAATTCTCACCCCTCTTTGAACCTTCCCTTCCTGGACCATCGGTGTGCTCCCTCCCTATTCCGCCATCTTCCCTAACTATCCAGTAAAAATCTTACAACCAATCTTTTTCTATACTGCTGGTTTTACCAATCTTGTAAGTATTAATGGGACCAGACTGCTTAAGTATGCTGTTTTTCCAAGTGCATCCATCAACTAATACTGAATGCAGTTTCTTCACCTTTAAAAGTTTTTTTATTTTATATATTTCAGAGGCAGAAGGACAAAGGCAAGAAGCTGGGGAGGGGGGCCTCTCCTATCTTCTGGTTTGCTTGACAAAATGAATCAAATGACTGAAGTCGGGGCCAGACTGAACCTGAGAGCCAGGAACTACATACGGGTCTCCACTGAGGGTGGCAAGGACTCACGTGTTCAAACAGTCACTGATGCCTGCCAGGGTGTACATAAGCAGGAAGCTGGAGTTAGGATTTGGAACTCGGACTTGACAGATCTTAACTGCTAGGTCAAATGCTCACCTCAGTTATCTTCCTCCTCAAGTCTGGGAGTTACTGCATTACTAATAACTCTAGATGTGCCAGTAAATCTAAATCTTAACTGTGCAACTAGAAACACCTAGGAAAGAATTAGTAAAAATCTGAATATCAAGTCTCTCCCTGGATCTCTAGGGGCAGGATTCCAGCACTGGAAATTTAAAAAAACAAACAAACAAACAAACAAAAACTCTTCAGTGGGTACAATATGCATTCAAAACTGATAACCCCTGCTATATGATTATAGTGTATTAACTATGATCTTAACTGATGAAGTTGTTGAACTTCTGGGGAACTTAATTAAGGAATAACTAAGATCTGGAACCAGACAAGGATGACCACTTACATCGCTGCTATTCAATATTGTCCTAGAAGTCTTAGCCAGACCCATTAGGCAAGAAAAAGAAATCAAAGGGATACAAATTGGAAAGGAAGAAGTCAAACTATCTCTATTTGCAAATGACATGATTTATATATAAATATATATTCTATATATAGAGATCCAAAAGACTTCATTAAGTGACTATTGAAGTCATAAAAGGGTTCAGTAAATGGCAGGTTATGAAACTAGCACATGGGGCTGGTGCTGCGGCATAGTTGGTAAAGCAACTGCCTGTAGTGCCAGGATCCCACATGGGCACTGGTTCGCGTGCCAGCTGCTCCACTTCCAATCCAGCTTTCTGCTATGGTCTGGTAAAGCTGTAGAAGATGGCCCAGGTCCTTGGGCTCCTGCACCCACATGGGAGACCTGGAAGAAGCTCCAGTCTCCTGGGTTCAGAATGGCCCAGCTCCAGCCACTATAGCCATTTGGGGAGTGAACCAGCAGATGGAAGACTTCTCCCTCGCCCTCGCCCTTGCCCTTGCCCTCGCCCTCTCCCTCTCCTCTCTCTGTGTAACTCTGACTTTCAAGTAAATAAGTAAATATTAAAAAAAAAGCACACAAAAATCAATAACCTTTGTATTCACAATGCCATGGCTGAGAAGGAACTTCTAATATCAATCCCATTCACAATAGCTCTCAAAAGAATTAAATACACTGGAATAAATTTAACCAAGGATGTCAAAGATCTCTACAATGAAAATTACAAAAACATAAAAGAAAAAAATAGAAGATATAAAAAAGTAGAAAAATCTTCCATGTTTATGGATTAGAAGAATTAACATCATCAAAATATCCATACTACCAAAAGCAATTTACAGATTCAACACAATCCCAATCAAAGTACCAATAATAGGCTTCTGAGACCTAGAAAAAAATGCTAAAATTCATTGGAAACAGGAGACTCCAATTGCTAAAGCAATCTTATACAACAAAAACAAAGCTGGAGGCATTAAATACCAAATTTTAAGACATTTTACAGGGCATTTATAATCAATGCACCCCAGTACTGGCACATTAATAGACATGTAGACCAATGGAACAGAATAGAAACTCCAGAAATCAATATAAACATCTACAACCAACTTATCTTTGACAAAACAGTTACAATCAATCTCTGGAGCAAGGACAGTTTCTCCAACAAATAGTGCTGGGAAAACCCTGTGTGCAAAAGTATGAACGTAGATCTCTACCTTACAACTTCCACAAAAATCCACTCAAAGCAGATCAAAAAGTTAAATCTATGACCCAAAGCCATCAAATTACTAGAGAACATTGGGGAAACTGGAAGACTTTGGCATAGGCATAGGCAAATATATTGGCATAGGCAAAGACTTCTTGGGAAATACCATAGCAGCATAGACAATCTAAGCCAAAACTGACAAATGGGATCACACTAAGCTTAGAAGCTTCCGCACTGCAAAACAAACACTCAGCAAAGTGAAGAAGCAACTGACAGAATGGGAGAAAATATTTGCAAACTATGAAACTGATAAAGGATTGATATCCAGACTCTATAAAGAGCTCAATAAACTCAACAACCACAAAACAAACAACCCAGTTACGAAATGGACAAAGGACTTGAACAAATATTTTTCAAGAGAGGAAATTCAAATGGCCAACAGATACTTGAAAAATTGCTCAGGATCACTAGTCATCAGGGAAATGCAAACCACAATGAGATTTCACTTCATCCCAGTTAGAATGGCTCTTGTAGAGAAATAAAAAACAATAAATGGTATCAAGATGTGGGGAAAAAGGTACCCTAATCCACTGTTGGTGGGAATGCAAACTTGTACAGCCATTGTGGAAGACAGTGTGGTAATACCTCAGAAATCTGAAAATAGATCTACTATATGACCTAGCAATCCCACTCCAGGGAATTTACCCATGGGAAATGAAATCAGCAGATGAAAGAGTTATCTGTGCCCTAATGTTCATTGCAGCTCAATGCACAATAGCAAAGATATGGAATCAATCCAGATATCCATCAACTGATGACTGGGTATAGAATTTATGGTACATGTACACTATGGAATACTACTCAGTGATTAAAAAAAATGAAATCCTGTCGTTTACAACAAAATGGATGTAACTGGAAACAATTATATTAGTGAAATAAGCCAGTCCCTGAAAGACAGATACCATATGTTTTCCCTGATACATGATAACTAATATTGTACCTAAAACATAACGCATTTGAATGAAATTGACATTTTGCGATTCAATGATTGTTTACAGCACTTGTCTCTACTGTTGAAGAACAGTACTGTGTTTTGAACTTTTTACTTAGTGTAGGGTTAAACTTATGAGTATAAATAGACTGAAAATAGATCTCCGTAAAAATTAAGAGTGGAAATAGAGAGGGAGGAGGAAGAAGGGTGGGAGCATGGCCAGGAGGGAGGGCAGGGTGAGAAGTATCAGTATGCTCCTAAATCTCTATAAATGAAATACATGAAATTTGTATACCTTAAATAAAATTCTAAAAAAGAATGCAGGATCCACTGGAAATACTGTGAGCACCTACTGACTTAAGGCAACAACACAAACTTACTGGGTCCTTAGTATCCCCCTTGGGGAAACACATTCCACAAAATTCCACAAATGTTAGAAGACATGTTCTCTCTTATGGAAGACTACCTCAGCAGGTTGATTGGAGGGGAAATATGGTGCTGCTATTGAAAAGCTACCACAGAAAACATTCTAAGATTAGTATCAATTCATAACCAGGGTAAAAGTGCTATACAAATCCCATACATATGAGATGTAATGTTTTTACCATGAAGTTGACCCTGCCAAAGCCATAATAGAATACAAAAGTCCAGAAGGAGCCCTTGAAGGTGTGCAACCATATTATCTTATGCCTGAGAGACCCAGAGTCACAGATAAGTAAAGTCTAGTGATTGTCTGCTCATGGGGATATTATAGAAGCCATTCTTCTCATTCCTAGTAAAGGGATTGTGGCTTTAATGAACATAAAAATGCAAAAACATTTCACTTCATGTCTGACCAATAGTAACTGCTCAATAAACTATAGTGATCGAGAGAAGTAATGGCAGTAATAGTTTTAATAACCATAATGGTAATAATATCTACAAAATTTTATTTGGTGTTATGATCACTGCTTTAAAGTATTTAGCAAATAAAATGAATCTTTTTTGTTGTTGATGGCATCTCACTGATTTGAAACACAGGAAGCTTAAAATCAAAATATTAAAAATAGAGTAAAAAAACCTCTTATTTAGAGTTGTAATAAAAACTTGGAACAGGATTTTACTATTTAATAGCTCATCAGATGAACATTTACTTAATTAATTATAAAATGCAGACAATCTGATCTGCCTTTAGAAAATTCTAGAGTATTATTTTCCTAGTGAAAATATTAAATATGGGTTTATATTTAAAGAGTCTGAAATACTTTCACTTGCCATCTAGGTTAATTCTTATATACTCATGGAGTCAGAAAATATGATTATAACTGCCCCTCATTTACGGTATGAAAGGGATCTAGCTTATGTGACCCTGCTGATTAAGTGAAAGGGCTAGTATTTCATCACAGGTTTTCTACTTTTGAGTCCTTCATCAGGTTACATACTTGAGCTGTGTCACTAGAGCCTTTTCAATAGTTGACTTTACAAAGTTACAGTATAATGCTATGTCTGAATTTCATTGAACAAAATGTGAAACACCTCTGCATGAAAACTTGCTTTTTGAAAACATTATATCATCATGCTGCTCTGTGTTTCTTATTTAAATGCATTTAAGTAAAATTATTTTCAGAGTTCTGAAGCAAGAAAATATCTATATTACCCAAGAAGCTGCAAACTTTCTTTTCTTAGAGCATAAGAATTATATAACTCCTGAATATCTGTTTTTGCTTTGGCTTCTAGGAGACTCAGAGCACAGTTTTGTACTGGATTATTCCAGTTTTCTCAGTCCAAGTTTCGATGGCATACTTTCGCTCTCTACCTTCTGTCTGGACCCTCATTATTGTTAACCTGTGACTTTTTCTTTTTCAATATCCATCAGTGATTAACCTTAATGTACTGTGGTTTCAAATGCCCAGAGAATATTTCCTCCCTTTGTGATAACTGAACTAAATATTTCTTGATTACTTCCCTTTTCCCATTTGCCGTACATGTGGTTCAAATTGTATTGATTCTTGATTTTAAGAGCCAAGGGTAGAAACAAGACTAGTTGATATTGCCTTGGCCACAGTAATTGAATGAGCCTATGAAATGACACATGTTAGTTCTTCTTTTAAAACTTTTCTCTATTTATTTTTATTTTAAAGGGAGATAGAGATATAGATAAAGAGAAGTATCTTTAATTTACTTCCCAAATACCTACAACAGTCAGGGTTAGGCCAGACAGAAAAGCCAAGAGTCCAGAATTTAATCTAGGTCTTCCATGTGGTTGCAGGGACTCAATTCTGGAGCCATCATCTGCTGTCTCCCAAGATACACATTATTAGGAGGCTGAAACTGGTCATAGAGCCAGGACTTGAGCCAGACACTCACATATGGGATGCAAATGTCCCAAGGAGCATCTAACCACTGCACCAAACACGTGCCCCACAAGTCAATTCTATCACGGCACATTCAACTGCTTTTGTTAACATGACAAAGAGGGTTGTTAATTTTCTCCTAGAATAGCCAAGAAAATGAGATGAAAAACTAGAGTGGCTGAAACCTTGCCCCATAAGAGACGGTGCTTGAGGATGGAGCCAACCAAAAGCAAGCAGATCTGAAATGAGAGATGAAGATAGGGAAGATAGGGAGACCAAGCCATGTTGATCCCACTGGATAACTGGGTCCAGTTGTGTTTGGATAAGTTCTACCTTTGTACTTCAACTATATGGGCAATTAATTTCACTTTTGTGCTCTTGTCTCTGTGGTTTGGGCTTTTCTAGTCTCAGCAATCCAATGTGGATTGACTAATACTGGGATTTTTCTTTAACCATCATAAATCCTATTTTAAAGCAAACAGGACAGGAAATAACATAAAGGCACACCATGTGCAGGACTTTAGCCTTACTTCACAACTATATAAGTTTTTGATCACCTGGTGGTAATGTTGGTCACTGACCCTTTCTTAAGGAATGAAGTATAACAGCATTACAATTGGTCATTTCTTTCTCTTGCTTTTGCAAATTTAAAATATGTTTATCTTCTTCTACTTTGGTGATAAATCTAAAGCCATTATAAATAGAATAGTATTATATTACAAATGATTCCATGAACATTTTCCCCTTTTGAAACAATGACATCTCAGCTCTGACAGAATCAAGATATTCAAGTTAACTTCAAAAGGCTCTTTAGGACCAATTATATTAGTGTTTGACTTTCTTGGTGATTTAGTTGAATTTAAATATCTATGTTTTTTGTTAATATAATCAAATACATTAACCATTCCTTTCTATTTATGAGCTTTGCTATTATAATTTCTATTGTTCGAATTTAATACTTCAAAATCAGGGAGATCACCCATGGTCTACTTGTCAAAGGTTCAAAGTGTGACTTAAAATCTTGTTTATGTGTCAATGTGATTCATGTTTTCACTTTTTAAATAGCTCCTGTTATGGATTGTAGTTTTGTATCTCAAAATTCATATGTTGAAGTTCTAACCTCTCTGCTGGTATTTGGAGTTGAGGCTTTTGGGTGATAATCAGGGTTAGATTAAGTCTTGATGGTGGGTACTCATGATGGAACTAGTGGCCTTTAAGAAAAGGGAGAATTAGAGATGAAAGACAGAGAGACCCACTATGTGATGACATAGTCAGAAGGCAGCTGTCTGCAAGCCAAGAAGAGGGTCCTCTCTAGGAACAAAATGACCAGCACTTTGATCTTGGACTTCTCAGCTTCTAGAACTATGAGAAATAAATTTCTGCTGCTTAAGTCAACCCAATCTATGGTACTTTGTTATCGCAGCCCAAATTTACTAAGATACCTCCTGTAGATGTTTCCAGTCTGTCTATCTTCAAACAAATTATAGACTCTTTCCTTTTATATGTTAATTATAGCAGTTCAGGAAAGAATTCCATTAAAATCAAGAATAAGTAACTAAGCTTGTGAAGTTCTATTTTATCTTCATGATGGAATGAAGATTTCCCATCAAAAGGCAAGTCTTACCTTTCAAAAGTTTGAATAGGATAGTTCTTCTCTTTATAATACAAAGTTTTTATTTAATAAATATAAATTTCATAAGCACAACTTTTGGATTATAGCAGTTCTTCCTCCCATACCCTCCCTCCCACCCCTAAATCATCCCACCTCCTACTCCCTCTCCCATCCCATTCTTCTTTAGGATTCATTTTTAATTATCTTTATATATAGAAGATCAACTCGTATACTAAGTAAAGATTTCAACAGTTTGCACCCACACAGAAACACAAAGTATAAAGTACTGTTTCAAGACTAGTTTTACCATTAATTCTCACAGTACAACACATTAAGGACAGAAATCCTACATGGGGAGTAAGTGCACAGTGACTCCTGTTGTTGATTGAACAACTGACACTCTTGTTTACAGAGTAAGTAATCACCCAGGGCTCTTGTCATGTGCTGCCAAGGCTATGGAAGCCTCTTGAGTTTGCCAACTCCGATCTTATTGAGACAAGGCCATAATCAAAGTGGAAGTTCTCTCCTCCCTTCAGAGAAAGGTACCTCCTTCTTCGATGGCTCCTTCTTTCCACCAGGATCTCACTTACAGAGATCTTTCATTTAGGTCATTTTTTGCCACAGTGTCTTGGCTTTCCACACCTGAAATGCTCTCATGGACTTTTTTAGCCAGATTCTAATGCCTTAAGGGGTGATTCTGAGGCCAGAGTGCTGTTTGGGGCAATTGTCAATAGGAGAGTTCTTTAAAAAGAATTTCATCTGGTTAAATATAAGTCGCAGGAGATGCAGAATTCTAAGAAAAGCTTTTGAACTTTATCTCATACATTTTTATTTAAAGGTAAATTAAAGGTGAATTGAATAATTTTAATTAATGCATAACTGAAATGTATTTATTTTTAATTTTATATATTGACAGGTAAACAAGTTCACACAGTCTATTAGCATCATTAGTATTATTTATTTAATGTTTTTATTTAAAAGTTTTAATGGACATATAAAAATTATATAAACTTATGAGATACTGTTGTTAGTGGAGACAGCTGGGCCCGAGATCTTTGTCTTGGCACAGAAGAGAATCTCAAACATGAGACAGAGAGTGGTAGTAAGTGAGGTAGCAATATTTAATGAAGAGACTACACCTGACAGACCAGGAAGGCATCTCAGCAAAGAATTGAGAGCCTACAATTTGCAATAGCTAAGTTATTGAATCAACTCAGATGTCTATCAACTGATGATTGGATAAAAAATACACACACACAACTGAATAATATTCAGCTATAAAAAGAGTGAAATCCTATATTTTGCAACCAAATGGATGCAATTGGAGGTCACTGTGCTTAGTAAAATAAGCCAATCCCCAAAAGGCAAATATCACATATTTTCTCTAGTATGTGGTAGCTAATACATAGAGTACAAAAATGTAATGTATATGAGTAAAATTCATGTATTGAGATTTGATTACTATTTTTTTTTTGACAGGCAGAGTGGACAGTGAGAGAGAGACAGAGAGAAAGGTCTTCCTTTTGCCATTGGTTCACCCTCCAATGGCCGCCGCGGTAGGCGCGCTGCAGCCGGCACACCGCGCTGATCCGATGGCAGGAGCCAGGTGCTTCTCCTGGTCTCCCATGGGGTGCAGGGCCCAAGGACTTGGGCCATCCTCCACTGCACTCCCTGGCCACAGCAGAGAGCTGGCCTGGAAGAGGGGCAACCGGGACAGGATCAGTGCCCCGACCAGGACTAGAACCCGGTGTGCCGGCGCCGCAAGGCTGAGGATTAGCCTAGTGAGCCGCGGCGCCGGCCAAGATTTGATTACTATTTATATGTCTTTTCTATACTTCTGAGGAAAAGTGGTCTTTCTCCTGTCTACTTATTGAATTCTTTAATTAGTAGAGGATTAAGCTTGTGATTATAAACTAAATTGGAAGTATATTATCACAAAAATTATAAGATAGGAAGGAGGAAAGGGAAGAGAAGGAGGATGGGAAGTATTGGTCTCTTCTTACACCTGTATATAAGAAATGCATGAAATCTGTTGGAAGGAAGGAAGGAAGGAAGGAAGGAAGGAAGGAAGGAAGGAAGGAAGGAAATAAATGAGAGCCCAGTCTGCATTTGTACTGGAGTTTCTTACAGATCTGTATTGGGCCCACCCTTCCTTCTCTCCTACTCCCTCTTCTGGAATATTGCTGAGTGGAAGGGTCTCTGGGCATGGAATTCACATGAAGTTCCTCCCAGGACTTCACCAGCAGTGTCACTGGACCTAATAGTCCCACTAGTGCAGGGTGGGAAGATTCCCCTAAGCTGCCTTGAGGAAAGAGCTGGGACCCACCTAAAAAGGTTATGCAGCAAGTGGAAGACTTTTGAAGTACAGATGCTGGTTCTGCTTCCAAGGCTTTGCTTTCTACATTTCTTCTCTTACTCAATGCCACAAAATTAGCATTTTTGTTCTATACTACCCCTCACACACAGAGGCTAATACTTTCTTGCTACCTAATACTACGTTGACCGTTTGATACATGTGTACTATGTATAATAAATATTAGGGGCAAATATAACTGTGTCTTTAAACATTTAATATCATCAATATTATTTCTATTCTTTCCATTATTTTTTCTGTAGGCAGTGTGTTTTGGTGAAAGAACACTGATGTCAGAGTCCAAAGATCTGATTCAGTCCTATTGCCTAAAAGAATCTGAGCAAATCACTTATTTCCCACCCACACCCACAAATTTTTCTAACAGTAAAATTAAAACATCAAGAAGTGTCAAATTTAGCTCACATGACTTCTGTGAGGATACATGAGTAATTCAGGCAATTGTAATTCTACTCAACAAGCTTAATCAATAAACTACCAATCAATAAACTACCAGGTGCAATGTATTGTGCAAGGCAATGGGGATAGAATGACCAAAAAATATCTAAGGGTTGAAACGGTTTGCTAAGTATTCATGTAATATTGCTATTGTCAGCAAGTGATCTAGGACTTGCTCCCTCATTTCTCTATTCTAAGCCCAACTTGTTCTTTCACTTCTCTATTCTCTTCAAGGTAGGGAACTAATTCTATTATGAAGGAATCTGTGGGACGCACAATTTAATCTTTAGACCTTATAAGAGATGGCTGACATTTTTCTGTAATAGCATAGCCAAAATAAGAACTTAACTAATAATCTCATAGCTAGATTCACATCGCCATCAGCGAAGTATACAGTAAGTAGAAAAAAAAAACCTCCCTTTCAGACCAAAGGGAAAGAAAGTTTTAAAGTGAGAATATAATTTTCCTCATGGGCATTGTCTACCTTAGAAAAACTACTACAGAACATGCTTGTGACTATAGACTTGTAGTTCAGGCCACCGAAGATTAAAGATGGGACACGGGCACTCCCTTGACTTGCATCCTCTGGTCTGCTTTAACACAAACCAGGAGGAAAAGAAAGCTAGGCATCAGAAGCAATGGGTGGCAGGCCTATTAATGGCTGATCTGTGCAGTGATCTGCCCTCAAGGAGACCCAACAGGCCAGTCCACTGCAGTGGCTTTCAATGTGGTAAGCCTGGGCTTCAGCAGAAGTCAACTTGTGAAGAGCCCTGGCAGCTCTGCCAAGAGTTGGATCACTGGAAATGGACCTGCCCTGGAATCGAAGGATGCCCAGGTCAGAGCCACAGATCTTATTGGCTCCAAGCTGAAAAGCCCTTCACTCAGCCCAACTTCCAAAGGGACCACTGCAGCTGAGGGTATGGTCAAGTAGGGTCAGCAACATTGCAGGCAGAACTGTAAATTTCTTGTTAGAGATGCCACCTGCCTTTACCTGGCCAGCTCTCCTCCCAGGCCAGCCAAGTAATGAAAGTCAACAGAGTGCCTTCCCCTAGGAGGTTCACACCTCCCTTAGGATATACCCCATGTGAAGAGATAGATAGGTCTGGGCCTCTTACAAGGCCTAAAACCCAACAGATTATTATCAAGCCCCTTCTATCAGGTTCTATTTGCCTCTCAATCAGAAAAATTACTTGTAGCTTAGACAGCACCTTTCTTAGCTCCTCTAATAATGACTCTGTCCTTTGTTCTAGACCCTGTCTAGTGCACTTGAGCCTCATTCCTTTGTAATCATAACCTCTACTCTACCACCAATGGCTCTACTCCCAACCTGTGTGTACTGATGGTCCTCTTCCCCACTTAATGCTGTATAATTGTTCAGACCTGGTTACGGCCACTCTTAGGATCATTGGTTACTATCCTCACCCTGTCTTTTATGACCTTGTCTAAATATGATCAGAGTCGGGGAACTTGGAAGGCTTCCATAGCCTTGGCAACTCATGACGACAGCCTAGGGTGGTTACTGGCGCCATAAACTAGAGTGTCAATTTGTTGGGTCAACAACAGGAGCCACTGTGCGCTTGCTCCTGATGTGGGATCTCTGTCCTTGATGTACTGTACATTTTGATTTAATGCTATAACTAGTACTCAAACAGTATGTTTCACTTTGTGTTTCTATGTGGGTCAAACTGTTGAAGTATTTTATACTAAATTGATCTTCTGTATATAAAGAGAATTGAAAATGAATCTTGATGTGAATGGAAGGGGAGAGGGAGCGGGAGAGGGGAGGGTTGCGGGTAGGAGGGAAGTTATGAGAAGGGGAAGCCATTGTAATCCATAAGCTGTATACTGGAAATTTATATTCATTAAATAAAAGTTAAAAAAAAAAGAATGACCAAAAAATACTAAATTTAAAAGATTTCTGAGTAAAACATTGTTTTGGTCAAGAATCTCATACTCTGATGCAGAAAGCAGAAAAATATTGGAGCCTATGCTGTGGTGTGGTGGGTTACACCATCATCTGCAGCTCCAGGATCCCATTTGGGCACCTGTTGGATTCCCAAATGTTCTGCTTCCAATCCAGCTCCCTACTAATGCACCTGGGAAAGCAGTGGAAGATGGACCAAGTGCTTGGGGCCTTGCACCCATGTGGGAGACATGAAGAAGCATTTGGCTCCTGGCTTCAGCCTGGCCCAGCTCTTCATCTGGGGAGTAAACCAGTGGATGGAAGATTTCTCTGTCGGTCTCTGTCTCTGTCTCTGTCTCCCTCTTTCTCTCCTTCTCTCTCTTTCTGTCTCTCCCTCTCTGTTTCTCTGCCTTTCAAATAAAATAAATAAATCTTTAAAAAAACAGAAAGTAGGTAAATGCACACATAAATATGGGTCTCATACCCTCTTGGAGTACTTTTTGTCATACCAGTTTTATCATAGCTTGTAAATCTGTTATGGTCTATAGTCTTTTTACTTCTTCTTGTAATATCTCTTTGCCTTACAAGGTTTGGGACTCCATGAGGGCAGTCTGTGCTGCTAACTCCTCTATTCATGGTACCCTCAGCATAATTATCTACAAACTGGGAGAAAAAAAAGTTAAGGGAGCTACTTGAGAAATCTACTGTGATATTATTCCTACAGTCATTCAATGTTAAGTGAAAACAAGCCTAAAAGGAGGACAAATTTCCAACCTTGCATTTTTGCACCACCTGAGAGTTTCCATTTCTTATAATACTTTGCAAATCAGTTAACCACACATAATCCCTTTATCAGGACCCAATATTCTCTCTCCTGATTTTACATTAGTAAATAATAAAAATCAGGTATCAGTTTTCATCATTTCAGACTGAATTGCTTTAAACAAACAACAATGAAAAAGACAAACAAAATTGGTCAGCTTCACTTCCCATGTAGACAAGGATGCTCCATTTAAATAATAGCTTTAAATGTTTCATGGTTAGACTTTCCACACATTTCTGATTTCAAGTTGCAACTGTGCCCTGGTCGTCCTTGCAGTAAATAAATCAACAGGGTGCGTAATCTTGTTCCGTAACCTTCTACAAATCCCAGCGATGTGCAGAATTCATCAGCTCCAAGGTATGTGAAGCTGGAGTCTGGAGAGAAAATCCGCTAACTCTTGAAGAATTGCCCTTAGCAGGGATTTTACTGACACCTTCACCTCCATGATGTGGATGTGTGTTTAATTCTCTCACCAAGAAGAGCTTGAGAAAACAGGAATACTGAAGAAATGGCAATTTTTGGCTGGTATCTGCCATCAATTTATTTGGTTTTCTAAAACCTGATTCCCCACTCCCCAGAAAAGATGCATGTGAAACTATAATTGGAAACAGTTACTCTGGTTAGGTTGATGTGTAATTTAAAAGATAGGCATTTGTAATTTACAATTGTGTCCTACAAATTAGAAAACGAAATCAGAAGGGTGTTAATAACTTGGAAAATTTTTAGAGTTTCCAACTTATTATCATTTTCTTTCAAGAATAAAGGGAAGGGAGAAGGGAGTGTTGGTATAAATTTGTCTCTGAAAATTAGCTCAGCAGTAGAAGGCTGAGGTTTTCTAGCCATTATGACCCTGTTTGAGAAGATAACATTGCTCTGTCAGATCAGAACATGGGTTAGAGAGCCAAGTGTTAACTTTCCACTTAAAGATCAGGCAGGCAAGAGTCAGTGTGTCTGGTTACACACAGCACAGTCTGCCCTTGGCCTGTGGCATTACACTTGCTCTCTATTGCACAAACAGCTTTCCAAGAGGTCTCAGAATGGTGCTGATGTGCAGTAAAGAAATCCTCATCTCATTATTTCTCCCCAAGCAGCAGATGCTTCAATGATACTAGGGAAATAAGAATATTATTGAATTTTCCTAATGGCATCAACTTACTACCCCCAAGTCTGATATTTTTCAAATCTCATTAAAGGCAGGAATCTGCAGCCTTTTAAGAAACCCTTTCCATTTCTCCAAAAACACAAAGGAAAAGATGTTGCTATTGTGTGCACCAAAGAGTGTGTCTCCAAAAGGTTGAATGATCACTTATTATTGAAGAATAACCTAATTCCATCATATTATAACTTTCCTTTAGAGCAATTTACACACACACACACACATCCACGCACAGAGAGAGAGAGAGAGAATGAGTAAATCTCTCAACTGCTAAGTTTGTCAGGGTAATTTGATCTTTTCCTCTGGGGCACACATGGAATAGTATTTACAGAGACTAATGTTACCAAGATGGTGAAAATTGGCCCTTGATATATAGGCTTTTCAATGCTGATGAAGTAAAGGTAAATAGGCAACACTAACCTTTGTTACTTAGGTAGGCAGGAAATACATACTATAGCTCTTGCCTCCTTCTATGCAATCCTTTTTCTCAGCACATACTCTGTGCCACAGAAAGGATATTCTAAATTTATAATCAAATTACAGGCATCTGGAGAGTCCAGCCACTGAAGTAAATTGTTTTCCATAAGTCATGTGTGTGATTTGCAAATGCTGGGAAAGCAAATGCTAAAACGGTAATTTTTAAATGATAGATTACCAGAGGAGGCATTTCGTTTAGGAGTAATGTATGCAACCCCAAACCCTGGCACGTTTGATTTGGGTAATTTTTTTTTTGCAAAAATCCATTTTCTTTTTTACTCAAACATTAATTCATGTAATTAGAATTAGGATATTAAAATCTAATATGAAAGAGTTTTGAAAATCCTTACAAGCTGATGTTACCCTTTCGTTCACTTAAAAAAAATAGAATAGTCTCAGAAATGTTGGTATGATTTCAATTCACCATATGTCCTCCTAATGATTATTTGGAAACAACAAGGAACAGACCTCCCACAGACAACCCTCTGTGTCACTAGATGTCTTCAAAGCTTGGACTCAGAATGCAATTTGTTTTGAGCTTGAGAATGTGCAAGAACTAGGCCCCAAGCAGACTTGTAAATGAATTTGACTGGTTTGTTAAATGGTTACCCAGAGAGACCTTTATTTAAATATATACAATGAATTGTAGCCTTTGCTCCCATTTTATGCAAAGGCATTCTACATGCAATATTAAAAATGTGTCAAAAAAGAGGTAATAATGGCAAGTAAGAGTAGGGGACTCTATCATGTAGAATTTTTTCAGTTCTAATAAATCCTGACTCTGGAGGGAAAAGATTAGGGGTACGTTTAGCAAATTACTCTTCAAGTTTCAACATCTTGATCTTTAATACTAGGCAATGGTATGGTAAGGCAATAACTTTTGATCTCGGTTCTTGGAAAAATTAAAATAGATAATATGTGATAAAAGACTTATAAAGCAAAAAAAAATCACTGTATAAATGAGTATATTATGATGATTTGAATGACAAAACAGAAAATACCTGGAACATTAATATATACAATAATGTAGCTATTTTGTTTTTACAGGTAACTTCAGTGATGAGCCAAAAACTGGCTCACACTGGCTTGTGGGAGGTGATAAATTTTCAGGAATTATGTGAGCTGGTCCACAACACATTGGTTTGTAATTGACCATGGAGTGTGAAGGGAGTCATTTACATGATGGAAACTGGCAAACATTACAATTCAGATTCGCTCCCCTTCCCTTCTTTCCCCTGAAGAACCAGTTGGCTAGCACAACAATGGATACCTCATCCTGTATGCTAGGATATTACTGGAGTAATCTGTTGCTATGTAAAATGATCAGCTTAACACAATGGCTATCATTTATTATATCTCACATTCTGGGCGGTGACTAGTCTTAGCTTGGTGGTTCCTCTGTTCTATGTAATATTAGCTAAGGCTGCAGCCATCCAAATGCTTGACTGAATGCAACATGCAAGGTGGCTAATTCTCAGGGCTAGCAGTTAGTGTGGCTGTTGGTTGTGAGCTAAGGTAGAGCTGCTTATATCAGCACCTAGATTCTCTACTACCTGGTCCTTCACATGGCGTGGGCTTCTTCTAGTTTTAAAGCTGCATTTCCTCGTGGGAGAATTCTAAATGTGAAGATAGAAGTTACAAATTTTTTCCCCCTCATCATCTGATATATATATATATATATATATATATATATATACACACACACACACGCGCACACACACACACACACACATATATATATATATATATATACAGAGCTGTGTATCTCTGTGTGTGTTTGTATGTATATATTCATGTTAATGTGGAAGCTAAAGGTCTCTTAAGGTTCACTCTTAGAAGGTAAACAGCATTGCTCCCAATCAGAGGCAGGCATTTGGGGTAGCAGTTAAGAAACCACTTGGAACACCAGTGGAGTGCCTGTGTTTGAGTTCCTAGTTCTACTTTCCATGCTAACTTCCTGCTAATGCACACCCTGGGAAGCAGCCAGTGATAGATCAAATAGTTGGGTACCTCACACTCATGTGGGAGACCTGGCATGAATTCCACAATTCTGGCTTTTGCCTGGCCCAGCCCTGACTGCTGCAGGCCTTTGGGGAATGAGCCAGCAGATGGAAATCTCGTTATCTCTTTTTCTCTCTCTATCTCTTTGAATTGCAAATAAAATAAAAATAAAAACTTTAAAAAAATAATAGTCCAATCATAGCAAGGGTTATAGGTCTGTTTCTTTGCTTTTTCCCTGGGTGTTCTCCCTCACAGTGTGTATGCTCGGATCTGAGCACCAGATCCTCACATAGCAAAGTCTAAAGGTAGAACAGAGGTTCAGGTAAGGAGTGAAGGAGTAGAGCCCATATTTCCCCCAAATCTCTCTCCCTCTCTCTCTTTCTCTCTCCCCCCTTACCCTCCTTGGAAAGAAAAAGTCTTCCCTAGATACCACATATCAAATTTCTTCTTATAACTCATTGACTAAAACTGGGTCTCATGCCCATGTCCAACAAAGCATTTACCAACAAACGGGAATGGAATAACCTGGTCCCATGTAGCCATCCCCTCAAAAGTCTATGAAAGGTCAGTCTTTATTGTGATATTTGAATAAAAGTAGAGAAAGTAGAGTTGTACTGGAAGGTAGAACAGGGCTGTTTCTATTAGGGCAATCAACTCAGTCTGCCAGTTTCTTCAAATGTCAGCATAGCTCTTTGAGATTAATCCATCTAATAGCAGTTTTTCTGAAGCTAAAAGTACAAGAACATGGCACAGAACAGAACATGGTGTAGAATTCTAGAGAGTTCTAGAGAATTCAGACACAGTTCAGGGCAGTCTCAGCAGAGAATCAAACAATAGAAGAAGGTAATAGAGACTCATTCAGAAATGTTTATGGATCACTCACTATGCTAGTTCCCCTTCCCTCATCTAGCACCCTGTTTAATATTCAGAAAGAAGGTAATAATAGCTGCATTTTAGAAATGAGGCCGAGAGTGACAGCTATTAGCCAGTAGAGCTAAGAATTGAAGCTCTTTTTTAAAAAAAATTCTAAACCATGCCTCAATACTATGTTTGTGAAGTGCAATTTCAGGTTTCACTTTATGGTAAATGCTGCTCTTCCTTGGTTTACCTCTCCAACATTGTCACCTTCTCAATCATCCCCACACCACTGTTGAAAAGAAGGCAGTGAGTGCTGAGAGCAAGAAGCCTCCAAACTGTCTGACACATCCCAGTGCACCCTTCTCGACATTCTGTTCCGAGGGAGTAATGAGAAAAGCAAAAAATAGTCATCCAAACAATAGTGACAGCACATTGCGGTCTTTTATTTAATGCCACTGACCTCATCAATTTGACCAATTTGGGGTGGACTGATGGTTAGATGCATCAATATCAAGGCTGAATGCCCTGAATACTCAGATTAAAACTCAAATTGGTTTTGAGATTCAGAATTATTTCGATATTGGATATTTTCACGGTTAATGGTACCGAAAGACCTCCCTGCATAAATGCTTTGACCTCAGAAATTTGGTGAGATGGAGAAGGAGATTACCTGTGTGTCCCTGTTCTCTCTGACTGTCTGGTGGAGAAAGTGGATGATTGACCTCTGCTACTGAGGACATTTCAGCAAGAAAACAGTCACGGAGTCTTCATGCAGTTTTCCTGCTTAGGCAGCCACATTCACCATAATGATTATGTTTTCCTCTGAATCTTTAGGCAAGGACACCTAATATAGGCTTCTCTCTGAGAGGTATTTTCAAGAGGCGCTCATTCTAGGGGGTTTCATGTGGGGTGAAAGTAGCAAGGGGTCAGCGCTGGCAGGATATTTTCAGCCCTTCAAGCAGGCTGTTTATGGTCCTGAAACACATTGCCCTCTGTTATACAGCAATGAAACAAACCTGTATCCCTCCTCATAACATTTACTAACACATAATGCTTTCTTTTTGACATATAAGCTATTCTGTAGGATGGCAAACCTCCAGAGGCCATTGCAAAATTCAGGGTATTACTCAAATCCTCCAATCCCAAAATGGCTTAATATTCATTTCAGTTAAGCACTGTATAAACAGCTACAAAGTTATCTAGGTTTTTCAGCTTTTGTCCCCCAAAACAATGCCATTTAGACTGTGATTCTACATTAAGACTGCATACATGGTATCGTATTTCTCTCTGTCTCTCTCTCTCTTTTGCTCTTTCTCTCTCTGTGCAATGCCTTGTTTTCAGTAAAAGAGATTGGGAACTTGGTCATAATGGGTCAGGAAACAAAGGAACAGCTACAAGCAGAACTACCCAATGATGGCTTTATCCCGGCTTCTCTTGGCTCAAAACATCCCCACAAGTGGCAAGCATTTCTCCAGGGAGACCAACAGCTTGAAAAAATAGTGCTTTTAGAAGCCTTTGGTTGTGACCATGAATTGAGATGATTACTCAGGTTATTGTTTAGCCAGATTCTTTGTTCCATTAGTAAAATAGCAGCAGTGAGATATGGAAGAAAAACACATTTTAAGAAAAGTAACTCAACTCAAAACACATTGCCCTGGCCACAGTGGTCCTTAGATTCCAATAAATTAGGGCAATGGTCCCCAGTGCCCCTGTGTGGGGTGTGTGTGGCCCAGACACTGTGGGGGAGGGGAGCACACTGCAGCTGGGCATCTGGAGGGGAAAACCCATCCAGCTGTTGCTGAGCAAGAATAGGCTCTAATTCATAAACAATGTAGGCAGTCAGTTATGCATGCCCATGCTGATTATCAGACATACATGTGGCAGAAGGAACAAACAGTTACTTTCAACTTCAGCTTTTTCTAAGGAGAGTAGAATGAAAGGCCCCTTTGTCCTTTAGTGTACCTTGAGGGTGGGTCTGGAACTAAGTCTGCAGGTACTGCCTTAAGGGAGACCCGGGCTACCTCTGAAAGCCCCTCATTGACCACTTTGGACTAGAAATACATTGAAGCATGTGATCATAAAGTAGACAGCTGGTTTCTAACTCAGTTCCACAGGGAGCATAAACTCTCTACTAATTTCTCTTGGGATTCCATGCACAATAGTGTCAGAAAAATGAATCAAGTTATTTCATCACCTACTCTTTCTATTCCATCTCCTTTGACCATCATGATTAGAAGAAATTAATTTCCTGCTTTGGTGAGGAAGGTTTTCAGTTTCCAAAACAGACCAGACTTTGCTTTCTGCTCTATCTTTTTAACATTTTTTCTTTTGGATTTACAAATTAATTCTGGAATGATAAGGGTGTAAGTTCAGGGTTTTTTTCAGGTTAAACCCTGCCTGCTATCTTATATACCAAGTTGTAAGATTTTTTTTTAAAGATTTATTTATTTATCTGCAAGGCAAAGCATCAGAGAGAGAGAGGGAGGAAAAGAAAGAGAGATCTTCCATCTGCTGTTTCACTCCCCCAAGTGGTCGCCAACAGCCAGGCTGCACTAAGTTGAAGCCAGGAGTCAGAACTCCAATCTGGGTCACCACATGGATGGTAGAGGCAGTTTCACAGGAAACTGGATCAGAAGCAGAAGCATCCAGGATTAGAATGGACACTCCAATTGTGGATGCCAGCATCATAAGCAACAACTTAATTCACTGTGCCACAATGCTGACCCTTAAGAGCTATCTAAAGAAAACCAGAAACTTTCACAGTGCACAAATCTCTCACACCCATAAGTTGTGAACATGCATGATGAATCTCTTTGGGTATATTTATTAGCATTTTCCCCATCCCCACTCCCCTTTCCAGAATCTTCTCTCTGTCTTTGTTATTTCCATACACAGGGTATAGTAGAGAAAAACAAACACGTTACCCTATAACTCTGATCCTGGGTAGGGGTGATTGGTCCAGGGTTGGCTAATGAGGTAGGATTTTTCCTTGGGGCAAAGAAAATAGGCCAATCTTACTATTCGGAGTCATAAAGTTGCAAAAAACGTTAACTGTAATGCTTTCCACATGTGGCATTAGCTGGTATGCACAGACAGAAAGTGAATCCTGAGACTCATGTTGTCTTGGGTGCATTTTTCCCCCTGAGATCAGGTCCTATGCTCCTCTTTGGTTTTACAAAGCACCTTAGTATCCTCATTCATAATCAATTATCCTTTTTGAACTGGATCTCTCACTTGCAGGGAAAAGAGTTCCGGGTAATACAGCAGCTATTTTTCGGAAGAAAGTCAAAACTGTGCTACTGGTACGGATCTGTGTTTTTTCACTGTAACTCCCCAGCTTAGTAAAAAGATGACCTGATTTAACCTCAAAGGCAGTTGTTTGAAATTCCTGTTTTATCATTTACTAACTCCATGCCCTTAGGAAAATCAATTAATCTCTTCCATAATACTATCTCCCAGCAAACACGCATACATAGAGAGAGGGAGGGAGAGAGAGAGAGATAATTTTCTCTCTGCTGGTTCACTCCTAGAACTGCCACAACAGTCAGGGCTGGGCCAGGATGGAGCCAGAAGCTGAGAACTCAATCTGAGTTTCTCACATGGGTAGCAGGGCCCCAAGCATTTGAGCCATCTTCTGCTACATTCTGAGGTGCATTAGTGGGAAGCTGGATTGAAAGCACAGTTTCCAGTACTCTAACCAGCTCAAGCAGCAGCCTAACCTGCTGTGCTATGCTCCTTGGAAGTATTGCTTGATTTAGGAATAGGACACCGGGTAAATGTGTGCATTTGACACAGTGGTTACGATGCCACTTGGGATGTTGACATCCCATGACAGAATAACTGGGTTTGAGTCCTGGCTCCAATTCCAGGTTCTTGATAAGGGAGTACCCCGGGAGATGGCAGTGCTGTCTCATATAGGTGGGTCCCTGACAACCACACAAGCAATCAGGATTGGGTTCATGGTTCCTGGCTTCAACCTGGTCCAGACCCAGCTTTCGCAGGCATTTGGAGAGGGATGCAGATGTAAGATCTCAGACAGTCTGTCTCTTTCAAACTTTCAAAAAGAAAAAAGAAAAAAAAAAAAGGAGGGAATGCGGGAAGAAAAGAAAGAAATAGCATATATGTAAAGTGGCAAGCATGAAAGATATCCAGTGCATAATAACTTTACTCTAAAAAGAGTCATTGTATGTCTTTAAAAAAGAATGCTCAAAAAAGCGAAATTACAAATCAGAGTCAGAGTTTACTTGGCTCATATTTTTCCTTTTTTACTCCTCTCCATCATCCCTCCTTTCGTCCTTCTGTTTCTTTTCTTTCTTCTTTTTCTGTTTATTTCTCATTTAGAGAGCAGAGGGATTTAATGAGGAAGGAAGAAAAGAATGAGCCTGGAGCCATGCACTCTATGCTGTAGAAAGTCAACAGCAGAAGAGTAAAACGCTTCAAGAGCATATTTTTTGTTGTTGTTGTTGTTGTTGTTTTGTTTTTGACAGGCAGAGTGGACAGTGAGAGAGAGAAAGACATAGAGAAAGGTCTTCCTTTTGCCATTGGTTCACCCTCCAATGGCCGCCTCAGCCAGCGCACTGCGGCCGGTGCACCGCGCTGACCCGAAGCCAGGAGCCAGGTGCTGGTCTCCCATGGGGTGCAGGGCCCAAGCACTTGGGCCATCCTCCACTGCCTTCCCGGGCCACAACAGAGAGCTGGCCTGGAAGAGGGGCAACCGGGATAGAATCCGGCACCCTGACTGGGACTAGAATCCGGTGTGCCAGCGCCGCAAGGCGGAGGATTAGCCTGTTGAGCCACAGTGCTGGCCCAAGGGCATATTTTAAAACTATCACGATTTCCTTAATTTCAGAGTTTCTATTGATTTCTATGATTTGGGAAAATTATTCTTCAGTCACAGTCTCCTGTAAGGAAAAGATTTCTTGTTGCAGAAAGTGATGGTAAGATGTTACCTATCATAGTCTCATTTTTAGTATTTAAAGGAGGTGCTAAATTCCATGTTTTGAGATCATCATTTCTGTTGGAGGATAGTGCATTTTAAATTCCTAGATGGGCTGATCCTAGCAAGTGTATCCACTAATCTCTGTCATCTAATAGGACACACAGACAAAAGACCTGCATTGTCAGCACAGACTGGGAAAGGACCCAATGAGGCATGGAATTCAGGGCCTTTAAAGGCTGGAGATAATGGATTAATAAAAAGAGAGAATAAATAGAGGACAATTTAAAATTTCACCCTGCCTTATTGTGTTTCTCATTCAAAAGAGGATGACAGTACACTTGATCATTTTAATCGAGTTGAAAATAGATCTCTTTTGAGGATGTCTGAATGATTCGTTACAAGTTTTATTTGAGCCCTGAATCTGGGGCATTTACCCTTAAACAATTCTCTTGTGGGAATTGGACTCTCAGAATTTGTAGAAGACTCAATTTTCTTTCATGTTTGGGCTCCTACGACACAAATTCATTGGGTGGCCCTATTTAGGTTTTCCAATAATTATTTTCCTAACTAAACTCTGGTCAAGTGATTGCATTCTGAGTGGGATGAAATATTATTTATTAATATTAGTATTATTTATGTTATCAGAAAAAGTGCATTAATAAATATTTGTAAGTTTGGATGCCCAGAGTTTTGTCTTTCTCCTTGAAACTATCAGCTTTGTAATCCCATTCATGTATAGCTATATGAAGGAATACAAAGTTTTTACATGAACATGGCCTGCTCCTGTCAGAGCTGTCTAAGCATGAGCATTTGACCAAAAATGGATCAGTGTTTTCTATTCCCAGAATTTAGACTGGAATGAGAGCAGAGAAGACAGACTGTCACTGCCAATGGATCATTCAGATGTGAACCTTGGAGGCTGTGAGTGGCTTCGGCCCTCATGCTGTAGACCATGACATTATACAAAGAGAAGAGAGAAAATAATAGAAAGAAAGAGAAGGCAATGCATATATAACTAATTCAAAATTTTTCCTAAAGCTTAAATGAATCCCTAGTCTCTGCCAAGTTCGACTGGTCAGCCCTTATTTGATTATTTCAAGTACTATGCATCAATATCCTTCCCCTTTTCTCTAGTGCAAACTGTATTTCTATCATCTGTAGTTAGATATACACATACCTAATATTAATTAAAGTCTCCCTTCCCCTTAGACCAGCACCAATTAATTTTTAGAGTTGTCACAACAAATTACTAAACTCGGTGACATAGAAGCAGTTTATTCTCTAAGCCTTCTGGAGGCTGGAATTAAAAAGAATCGAGGCTTTGGCAGAGCCATACTCACTCCCAAGGCTCTAGGAAGGAAGCAGCCTTCCTTCCCAGTTCCTGCTTCTGGTGGCTGGAGGGTTTCCTTGGTGGGTGGCAGCACAAGCCCAGTTGGTGCTTCCATCCCCTTTTCCCTGGATCCCTGTACCTCCCAACTCTCTTCCGCCTCTCTCCTGCAGACACCAGTCTTTATGTCAGATGGACCCTAAGTCCAGGATTGTCTCACTTGAAATTCTTATCTATGTCTGCAAAAACTGTATTTTCCATGTGAGTTCACATTTGTAGGCCAGTTCCTGGTAGAAGTGCTATTTATTCATTTAAATTTAACAGGGAGAGGGGGAGAGAGAGGGAAGGAGAGAAACAGAAGAAGATAGACAGTTCTTATCAACTGATTCACTTCCCCAGATGTCCACATTGGCTAGGACTAGACCAGG
The DNA here is from genome assembly GCF_033115175.1 of Lepus europaeus. NCBI lineage: Eukaryota > Metazoa > Chordata > Mammalia > Lagomorpha > Leporidae > Lepus > Lepus europaeus. Next base: position 28,573,109 of record NC_084836.1, on the reverse strand, counting down.
CCGAAGGTGAAAGGAACAGTTTAACAAGTTTCCAAGGTGATTTACATTGAGATACTCCCGTAAGTACCCACTTTCCAGATTTGTGGATGGCTGATTGGAAGAAAATACTAAATTTGAAGAGGGGGTTTTAGCCTTCCTCTACTTATATGACCTTGGGTAAGTTAATTAGCCTCTCTCTCTCTTTTTTTAAGATTTATTTATTTATTTGCAAGTGAGAGTTATGGAGAGAGGGACAGACAGACAAGAGAGAGATTTTCCATCCAAGGGTTCACTTCCCAGATGGCTGCACTAGCCATGACTGAGGCAGGCTGAAGTCAGGAGCCAGGAGCTTCATCCAGGTCTCCCACGTGGGTGGCACAGGCCCAAGCACTTGGACCATCTTCCGCTGCTTTTTCCAGGCTATTAGCAGGGAGATGGATCTGGAACATGAACCTATGCCCATATGGGATACAGAGGAGGCAGGAGACAGCTTTGCCTACTACACAGAAACACTGGTCCCTAAATAACCTCTTTAGACATCATATTCTTCATTCAAACAGTGGCCCTCAAACTTTAGTGTACTTTAGAACAACCTTGACCAATGCTAACTAACATGATCTCAGAGAATCCATCAGTCCATAACAATATAAATAACAAATTAATAAATAAATGAGGGAGAAAGGACAGCTTGTTCTTATAGTAAAAGGCAAACCATTATATAGAGAAATGCTGTAAGGATAGTAAATCTCAAACTTAGTGGTAGCAATTGATAGAGGATAGTATATGCACTTTTATTGATTTTTTTTAAAAAAATTATTCATTTATTTATCTTCAGAAGCAGAGAGAATAAGATACAAGAAAGAGACAGCAAAAGGGTTCCCATCTACTGATTCTCTCCCTAAGGGCCCACAATAGCCAAATCTGTTAAGCTCTGTTAAACCTGGAACTTAGCCCAACTGCTTGAACCATGACCTGCTGCCTCCCAGGGTGCATCTTAGCAGGGAGCTGGAACTGGTAGTGGTGTTACAGCTCAGACTCAGGGATTCCAACATTGAAGCAGGCATCCAAGAGGAGTCTTCACTGCTGTGCCAAATATCTGCCCCAGAGAATAAGAACAGTATATTTATATAGTTTCATTCAATGTACCTCCTCAAAAACCATGGAGACTGAGTGACATCATGAACCTTCTGATATGCTGCAACAAGAACACAATGTCACTTCAGTGACTTTCTGGCCAAATACATATACCTAAGTATGAAGAAATATCATACAAACCCAAATTGAAGGACATCCTACAAAATAACTGACATGCACTCTTCAAAAATATCAAGATCAAGAAACACACACAAAGTAGGGAAAAGGTTCAGCTAAGAATACTAAGGAGGAATGTCAACTAAATATAATGTACGAACTTGGATAGGATAATTGATGGAATCTGAATGTAGACTATGAGTTAGATACTAGTAGTTTATTAATATTACATATCCTGATTTTATAAAAGATTTATGTATTTGTTTGAAAAGTAGAGCGAGAGAGTGGAGGAGAGAGGTCAGAGAGAAAGAGTTCTTACATACACTGTTTCACTCCCTAAAAGGTTGCGATGGCTGCAGCTGGTTGAGGTCAAACCCAGGAGCCTGGAACTCCAATCAGGTCTCCCATGTGGGTGGTACTATGGACCCATGTCCTTGAGCCATTGTCTGCTGCCTTCACAGGCACATCAGCAGGGAGCTGAATCAGAAGTGGAGCAGCTGGGACTCAAAACAGATTCTGAAATCCAATACAAGTGTCATAAGCAGCAGCTTAACTCTTTGTGTCACAATGTAAGTCCCTATATCCTGATTTTGATAATTGCACTGTAGTTACATAATCATCATATTTTTGGGAAATCATATTGAAGTGTTTGGCAGTTCAGAGGCATGATTTCTACCATTTACTTTCAAATGATTTAGGGAAAGGAAAAAAAAATGTATCTATCATTTGTCTATCTACCTATCTATCTAGTTTGTCTATCTAGAGAGAAAGACAATAATGAAGCAAATGTAAAAAATGTAAAAATTGGGGAATATGAATATAGGGCAGATCTTTACACTCTTTTTGCATTTTTTCTCTAAGTTTGCATAAAATCAAAAGTTGAAAATGGATAATCATACTCCCATCCCTCTCCTATCTTTTGGAGATGAATACTGAATATTTCTGCATTGCAAAGAATAAAATAAGATGACATACAGTAAGAATAATCAATAGGATTTAGTAGAAAGGAATTTATCTGGTTAAATATTTTTATTTGCTTAAATTTTAACTTTTCTGGGAGGCAATCTGCACACTCATTATGGAAGCTGAGTTCATGCATCTGAAAGGAGGGTGAGCAAAGGCAATAAAGACAGCTTTGAGGGAAGCCTTTTGTAAATGTAGGGGTCTCACACATTAATGTGCAGAAAAATCACCCAGGAATCTTGTGAAAATTAGATTTTCATTCAGCAAGTCCAGAGTGAGACCCCACTTCCTGCATTTCTAACAAGCTCCCAGGATGCTACTGTTCTCAACACCGTGTTTGAAAAGCAGAGCTGTCTCTTTTTGTGAAGTTTTAATGGAACACCCAGTCATGTTTACATGTTTACATGCTGTCTATGTTGAACAGTTGTAAAGAGACCTTTTAACAGAAACAGTCTGAGAACCCTCCTCTACAGTGATTAAAATCAGAGTTAGGAATCAGAATGCTTGAGTTTGCATTCTGGCTTTGCCATATATATTATCTTTTTCCTTGTCAGTTAGCTTTTCTGAATCCGAGTTCTCTGTCTGTAGGGCGAGGATAATAATGGCACAGGCCTCATAGAGCTGATGGAGAAGTCAGTGAAACAAAGCAGATAAAGAGCTTAGCACACACATGTGATCATGCCTGAGCTCCCTGGGACATTTGTTTAAATGTTATTTATTTACTTAGTTTAGAGGTGTGTGTGGAGGGGAAGCAAGGGGAGAGAGAGAAAGAGAGAGAGAGAGAGAGAGAGAGAGAGAGAGAGAGGCTGGCGCTGTGGCACAATGGGTTAACGCCCTGGCCTGAAGCTCCGGCATCCCATATGGGAGCTGGTTTGAGACCCGGCTGCTCCACTTCCGATCTAGCTCTCTGCTATGGCCTAGGAAGATGTAGTAGAAGATGGCCCAAGACCTTGGGCCCCTGCACCCACATGGGAGACCCAGAAGAAGCTCCTGGCTCCTGGCTTCGGATCAGCACAGCTCTGGCCGTTGCGGCTAATTGGGGAGTGAACCAGCAGATGGAAGACTTTCTCTCTGTGTAACTCTGACTTTCAAATAAATAAATAAATCAGAGAGAGAGAGAGAGAGAGAGATCAGTCTTCCATCTGCTGGTTCACTCACCAAACATCCACTGCAACAGTTGGGGCTGCACTAGGCTGAAGCAAGAATTTGGATATTCAATTTAGGTCTCCCACATGAATGACAGGGTCTCAAGAGCTTAACCTATCACTTGCTGCCTCCAAGGGTTCACACTAGCAGGAAACTGGATCAGAATCAGCAAGAGACTCAAACCCAGGGCCTCTGGGGAGCATGTTTAAAGTCTAAATTCCTAAATCCCTGGGTTCCACTTTTAGACTTTTAACTCAGGATGTCTGGGGAGAGGCCTGGGAATCTGTCTGTAAGATATGCTTTCCAGGGGATTCTGATGCAAGGGATGCACAGAAGCATCCCTGAGGCAATCATTTAGCAAATTCTCATGTTCACAAAATGTTCATGCCCCCAGAACATTCTCTCTTCTCTACCTTCTCCCTCTCCTCATTCTGTTTATCTTCCCCTGCAAGTGATGCTGGACCATCTTGCTCTGTGTTCTCTCTGATGCCAGGGCCTCCAAATCCATCAGCCTTTATACCTCAATTTGCTTTCCAACTTGTCCTCAGGGCTCAAGCATTAGACTTGTCCCTAACTTAAAAACTCTCTGGAACAATTACTCATTTCATGCTGGGAGCTCATCTTGAGTGATTATATTTATTCTGCTTTGCAGTTCCAGTATTGCCCTCCCTTGGTGCCATTTTAGGATGCTGTTCTGCAAGTTCAGTTTGGCCATCATTTCACAGGCAAGCTTGGCCATCATTTAGGTGGGAGGATTTCAGAGGACTATTGAGTTTGGGAAAGTGGCTTGTATTGTTGTTGATTGAGCAACTGGTTATTTGATATATAGATGAGCTAAAAAGGTTATTATGGATTCTAAACATGGCCTCTCCCTTTGGAAATCCTTTGTCTTAGAGGTCATAGGTTAAAATACTTTTTTTGAAAATCACCATGATTCAATTCCTACTTCACAACATATTTAATCTAATATAACCGTGGACTTTGCAAAAAGACTTTTCAACTACCAGTCACCCTCTATGAATGTGCTGAGTAGAATGGATTTTGGTATTTCTGAAGAAATCTGTAAAATGAACATTGAAAGTCTTAAGCCTTTAAGGATTTCATAGCATTGTTTTTTTAACCTGTCAAGAACTCAGCGGTGTCTAGTAATTTTCTATTTTGTACCAGTAATTAGCTTGCTAGTGAGCAAAACCAGACACTGAAACTTTTTGAGTAGCCTCAAAGTGCCCTTTGATATTTCAATTCCAGGAGAAATAAAATGTGTCTTTTCTGAAGGCACAGAGGGTACTAGATCTCATTTATGAGATAACTGAAAGTCACATTTTAATATCTTTTTTTCAGTTTAAAATTTTTAGTCTAGAGATACCTTTGACTCCGTATTAAGACCAGTCATAGGGTGAGCTGTTTTTTCTTCTATATAAGGGATATCAGAAGTAATACTATATTTAATGAAAGCCTGAGATATCTTGCAAGTGCTTTTAGCTTTTTCTATTTAAAGAAAAGGAAGAGTCATATTTGTCTCATCTTTTTTCTAGTTCTATAGATTGTCATTGCTTAGTTTAAGAAATTGGCTGAAATTCACTTAAGCAGAAATGTTTATACGTAGTCATGATTTTACATTTTGTTATTCCTCTTTAGCACAAAATGTGGATGACTTCTTTCAGTGTTTAGTAGCATGCTTACTGAATTATAAATTATTCTCTTACATTTTTGCCTATTTGTGCTTCCATTCCCAACTCATTTTATGCTGTAGGGCATATTAGTGTATTGAAGCAAAGGTGCAAAAATAAAAAAAGTTGAAAGAACAGTTATGCCAAGAATCATGAGCATGTGAGAAAGAAGTTAGTCTTGTATTTGTGCTTTTTTTTGAAAAAAGATGAAAATGCAAATAAGAATAAAATAGAAACACAATCCAAATTCTCTCTAGTGTAAGAGAAAAACTTGGTATCATAACAATGATCCCATTTATTATCTTTTTCCAGACTATGTGTTAGATAATTCATTAAGTTTTTAATTTACTAAAAAAAATTATTGAGAGCCTGCTTCAAGTACTGTTCTTAGTCCTGAGAGGCTAAGGATACAACAAATTTCCTTCTCCATTAGAGAAAGCATTCCAATCTTGGAAGGAGACACTAGCAAAGAAATGCATATATAGTATGGTAAGTGTGATAATTAAGGAAATGGGGAGAAAGAAATTGAGGGTGCATTTTTTTAAAAAAAAACTTATTTGAAAGGCAGAGTTACAGAGAGAAAGAGGAAAAAAAGGCAAGAGAGAGAGATCTTCCCATCCATTGGATCACTCCTCAAATGGCTGTAATGACTGGGGCTGGGCCAGTCCAAAGTCAGCAACCAGGAGTTTCTTCCAGATCTCCCATGTGGATGGCAGGGGCCCAAGGACTTGGGCCATCTCCTGCTGCTCTCCCAGACACTTTAGCAGGGAGCTGGATCAGAAGTGGAGCAGTCAGGACTCAAAATGGCACTCATTTGGGATGCTGGTGCTGCAGGTAGTGGATTTATCCACTGCTCTACAACGTTGCCTCCCCTCCAAGGCTGCCTTCTTAGATAGGCTATTCAAGGAAGATTTTATGAGCTGCAGTTTGAACACAGACTTGAAGGAGCTAAGAATGTGAGCCCTGATAATATGTAGGGGGAGTCATGATCCCAGCAGAAGGAGATCAAATCCAAAAATCCTGTGGCAGGGGGCTGGCACTGTGGCATAGCAGGCAAAGCCACTATCTGCAGTGCTGGCATCCCATGTGGTGCTGGTTTGAGACCCAGCTACTCCACTTCCAATCCAGCTCTCTGCTATGTCCTGGGAAAGCAGTAGTAGATGGCCCAAGTGCTTGGGTCCCTGCACCTGCATGAGAGACCTGGAAGAATCTCCTGGCCCCTGGTTTTGGATTGGCACAGTTCCAGCCATTACAGCCATTTGGAGAGTAATCCAACGGAAGGAAGAACTCTCTCTCTCTCTCTCTTTATCTCTCTGCCTTTGCCTCTCTGTAACTCTGCCATTTAAATAAATAAATAGATCTTTAAAAAAAAGTCCTGTAGCAGGACATGTTTGGTGTATTGGGGGAGAGCATGGTAGCCAGTGTAACTGTAGTGGAGTGTGTGGGGTGGAGGAGGAGCATAGGAAACAAAGAACTGGAGCAGAGGTAGATCACATGAAGCTGGAGGCTGTGGTAAGGACTTGGACTATAAAGGAGAGATAGAAAGCTCTTGAAGGGCCTTGGGGAAAGGAAGGACATGATCTGAGTTAAGCTTTAAAGGGATCATCAGGGCGATATATTGAGAAAAGATTGTAGGAGCTCAAAGGGGAAAGCAGGAATACCAAGTAGAAAGAAGAGCAGTTCATGTCTAGATTGAGAGTTGCAGAGGTTGGCTAGCTATTTATTAAATTCATTTCTTCTTCCTGCTATGCTCATAGCTAGACTATATTTCTCAGGCTCTTGAATAGTTAGGTATGATCATCTGATTGAATTCTAACATTATATGATGAAGAATGTTTCATGCTGTTTCTAAGTATAGCCCACAAAACCTCCCACTTTTGTCTTTCTGTATCTTTAGATGCCAATATTGAAGATACAAAGCTGAAAGGATTTAGGGGGCTGGATCCCCAAATCACTGCTTAGATGATAGCTACAACCAATTGGTCCAGGATGAAAAACAAATTTCTTGGTTGTTTAAACACTGAGATATTCTGATACAACTTCTCCTGTTGCCTAAACTACAAAATGATAGATCAGTTGTCCTCAGACAAAGGTACCAGAGATAAAGACAGTGAGAGTGATCCAAGTCCACCTATGTTTAGCAGAGAGAGAATTTCCCGAAGTTTTGGATCAGGCAGGAAAGGAAGAGATGAGCACCAGATAATCTGAACATTTTTGCCTTGAATCTGTAAGAAAGAGTTGCCATTAATTGAGATGGTATGATTGGAGAAGGTATTATTGGACATAAAGTCAAGAATATGATTTTGGATGTGTGAATATAGAGATGCCTGATGTTATTTTCATAACTGTCCTATCAAATAAATACCTTAATATTTGAGACAAGGAAATAGACTTGGTGAGGCAAAATGATCTGCTCAAGTAAAGAAGTTTTAGGCTTGGCCGGCACCACGGCTCACTAGGCTAATTCTCTGCCTGCGGCACGGGCACCCCGGGTTCTAGTCCTGGTTGGAGCACTGGATTCTGTCCTGATTGCTCCTCGTCCAGTCCAGCTCTCTGCTGTAGCCCGGGAAGGCAGTGGAGGATGGCCCAAGTGCTTGGGCCCTGCACCCGCACAGGAGACCAGGAGGAAGCACCTGGCTCCTGGCTTTGAATGGGCGCAGCACGCCGGCCGTAGCAGCCATTTGGGGGGTGAACCAATGGAAAAGGAAGACCTTTCTCTCTGTCTCTCTCTCACCAACTCTGCCTGTCATAAAATTTTTTTTTAAAAAAGAAGTTTTAGGCTAGTAAATTTAATCTGCAACTTAGTACCCGAATTGAACTCTTAACACTTTAGTTGTCCTTTCCCAGAATACATCATGAGAGCAATTGTACCTGAATATATTAAATATGTGTAGCAAATTGAAAACTTCAAAATATGATGGCACTCTCTGATTTAGCTAATTTAAAGAGAAAGGCCAGAGGACAGAAAGAACAGCAAGAGAGAGAGAGAGAGGGAGTAAAATGCTATAAAAATGACTATAGTTTGGAATAGCAGAGCTGATGTGATTTTTTTTTTTGTGATGTGAGAATTTTTTATAATGTGAGATTTTCTTTCTGCAGGAAGCATTTATTTGCCTAGAGGAAGATTAGGAACGTTTCAGCAGGAATGTGAAGAGTCAGTCAGAGTAAATATTCTGTTGTCAAGATTCAAAGTAGACTGCTTCAGAGTCTTCAGTAAGAAAGAGGTTTGGAAAGCAGGACTCTACAATGAGCACAGGATTTACTACTGAACCCTCTTAGTGACCACCTTTATTGAAAAGTAGGCCTAACCTCCCACATCATTGGGTTTCTTCTGGTGATGCTAGGACGCCTCTTCTATTTAGACAGACCTGTGAGGCTTAGTGCCCTTAGGAAGACAGACACTGTGCTTAAGGGAAGTCCATGCCAGAGGGAGCAATTAGGAGAAAGCCAGTCCCCTGTTCGCTGAAGATACATGGGAGGATAGTGAAAACAGAGTCAAGAAATCCTATAGCTGTGTTTATACCCTGCCATCAATTTCTTTCTCTTGGGCTATAATCTTGGCCAGAGGAGAGCATGATAAATTTATTTTGAGTATAACATCTTCCTCCAAGCATCTATATTGGTGGACTGCTTCACCAGGAAAGTTTGAGGAAGTGCTAAAGACTGAACACTTGCCTAATCCCCAGTGTGGTGGGATTGGAGGTGAGGTCTATGGGAGGTAATGAGATCACGAATGCCCTTATAAAACAGGCCCTAGAGAAGTGCCATTGATGAACCAAGAAATAGGCCATCACCAGACCTTGGGTCTGCTTATACCTTGACCTTGGACTTTCCGGCCTTTAGCACTGAGAAAAATAATTTTCTGTTGTTTAAATAGTACCCACCTTATGTATTCTGTTACAGTAGTCCCAATGGACTAACACAGGAAAGGTACAGGTTTGCAGACAGAGCCCAGCTAGTGGTATGGGTATGGGGCAGTGTTCAACATGGCATGCAGTAATGCTATTCTGACAGAGGGAAGGAACTCAGCAGCCAAAGCTGCACCTTGATGAGATGATACAGATGTGCTGGGAGCACCATGGGTCAGCCGAGTCCTGAAGTTGGAACAATGAGGCTGCACAACACAGGGACTTTGCTTCAAGGTATGGCAAACCCAGGATTGGATGAGAATTCTTATTACAAGGGAAGAACCAGGCTTATAATCTAATTGTATAGTCCAGAAACCAGAACACATCAGCAACTTCACAGCAGAAACCAGTCTTCTCCAGGTTGTAAGTCCCCCACAAAATTTCTACCAAATTGTGAGCTGTCACTCTCTTATTCACAGATGACATCTTGAGTAGAAGCAAAGCAAGGAAAGGAAAATCTAAAGGCTAAGTTACCTGAAATACCTTGAGCCATTCAAAAGTGACTATTAAAATGGAAACACATTGAGACACAATTATTTAAAGTTTGCCACCTCTTTTCCCAATGAGGTTAGTGTTCATGATAAAGATTTGATGAGTGATAGAAAAGCACAGAGGTTTACGTTCCTTTCCCAGTTTATCCCCCAGGCATGGTTAATGTGTGGCCCATTTCACCGAGGAGTTTTTTTTTTTTTTTTTTTTTTTAAGATTTATTTATTTATTTGAAAGTCAGAGTTACACAGAGAGAGGAGAGGCAGAGAGAGAGAGAGAGAGAGAGACAGACAGACAGACAGACAGAGAGAGATAGAGAGGTCTTCTAACCACTGGTTCATTCCCCAATTGGCCGTAATGGCTGGAGCTGTGCCAATCTGAAGCCAGGAGTCAGGAGCTTCTTCCAGGTCTCCCATGGACTTGGGCCATCTTCTACTGCTTTCCCAGGCCATAGCAGAGAGCTAGACTAGAAGTGGAGCAGCTGGGTCTCGAACCAGTGCCCATATAGGATGCCAGCACTTCAGGCCATGGCATTAACCCGCTGCGCCACAGCGCTGGCCCCTTACTGTGGAGTTTTTATTCAAATGTTACTCTTTCTCAAAGTCTAAAAAGACAATTGTGCAAATAGAGGTAATTCTATGCTCTACTCTATTGAGCAAGGAAATCTGAATTAACTTTTTATTGGATTTTTGTTTTGTTTTGACTTACAAGTTTCAGGAAAGTAAGGGGCCCTTGATGTAAACTTCAGAGGGGGTTTCCAGCTAACTATGGCAATGAGCTAATGAAATCAAGAAATGCAACCACAGTCATCCAGAAAATATACAAAGGAAAGACCATGAACCATCAGGTGCTTGCTGCTTGAAACATTATGCCTCACTCTAATAACTCATTTCTGACTATTGTTCAGGCTCTTCTCTTTCTCAATTATCTTGGTTTTGCTCCAGGAACATTGTTGTGGACTCCCAGTTTACTGTTTTGCTACCAGGCCTTGCCTTTGTGTCTGCTGTCAACCATATGGAAAGATTCACCTTTCACCACCTCCTGTGCTTAGCAGAGAGAGCACTTGAGGTGGCCTTCTCAGTCCCCTGGAAGAGCTGAGTAAGAAGTGAGCTGTCTCACATCATTATCCTCAAAACCTCTAGCACTGGTCTGCAGCAGTGGTAAGGCCTGATGGAAAGAGCTTCAAAGTTTCATGCTGATCGTGGTAGATCCTGGGGTTCCATTTTTATAGAAATAACAGCAACAATAAGAAAGTTGGAGGAAAAAAACAAGCAACAAATATGTAAAGGAAAGCTGACTTAAGTAAAATAAAAACCAGAAGACCTATCATTGAAGCATAAAAGCAGACAGCAAAGTTTTACACAGGGAAAATAAAATTCCTCCTATTCCATCTGACTTCCAGCAAAGCCCAATCGCACACCCACACAAATTCCATTGTGGTACTTACATTTGATGCTGAAATTTATATTTTTTAAAATTATTTGAAGTTATAGAAAGGGAACACACCTTCCCTCACTCACTGCTGCCCTCATTTCTACTTTTTTTCTTATTTTTCTTTTAATTTTTACAGTGGAATACTTCCTTTTAAGTTGTTATTTAATGAATACATTTTTTTCATAGATACAATTGTAGGAACACAGTGGTTCTTTCCCCCATACCCACCCTTCTACCCTGACTCCCATCCCAACTCCCTCTCCCTCTCCCATCTCCTTCTTCATTATGGTTCATTTTAATTTGATTTTATAACAATGGCATACTTTCAATTTACTTCACAATCACTTAAAAAACTTAATTTTTAAAAGAGTTAGAAAAATTATCAAGTATATACCAAAATATAGAAAGAAGAATAATAAATCCCAAAGTACTTATTACTTTAACAAGAACAACAACAAAAAACCAATCTCTCCCAACCCCCTTGACAAAGAAATATGCCTGAGTTTTCTAATATTTGGGAAAAATCCAAATTATATGATATGTGCAGGAAACAATGTTTTGTTGATACATGTTGCTATTATTTGATTACCTGTCCCCTGGAATTCATGCCAGAGTTCAAATTCCAAAGTCATCAGTTAATAGTATTAAGAAGGCAGTAACTGAATCCAACTATGCTATTTAGAGGTAAGGGCTTAGAGAAGTAGTTAGTTGGGGAACCCAAGTTTGAGACCTCGTGCTCTTATAAGGAGAAAGAGAGAGATCACATGGATATGAGCTCTTAAGTGCCCTCCCTGTGTTTCCTGCCATGGGATGCTCTTTGCTGCCATGGGATGTTGCCAACAGGGAAGTCATCATCAGACAAGGCCCCTGGATCTGGCACCCCAAGCTGTGAGCCCAAGTAAGCCTCTTTTAAAAATACAGTAGTGTGCCTCTTGTATTTCATTTTAGTATTAAAAGCTGACTAATATACAAGTTGAATATTCTTAATCTAAAAATACCAAATGCTCCAACCCCTGAAATATTTTGAGCACAGACATGGTACTACAAGTAGAATATTCTGCACCTAACCGTGTGTAATGGGTTGCAGTTAAAATGCAGCACCTTCAGTATACACACACACACACACAGAACATGCAAAACCTAAATGAATTTTATAGTTAGATTGGGTCACCTTCCCAAGATATCTCATTATAAATATGCTAATAATTCAAAGTCCAAAAAAAAAAATTCAAAATCCAAAACTCTTCTGATCCCAAGATTTTTTTTTTTTCCTGAAGTTTCCTATTTGCTACATGTTTTAAATACAATTGAGTACATTTGGTCTCCTGATATATTCTCAGAAAGGACAAATAAGTGGTTAAGAGTTCAACTCAGGTGCTAAGTCACATATTAAATTTCCTGGCCTGAATCTTATTTCCTGGAGCAGATCATTTTGCCTCATGAAGAGCTCTTTCTTCAACTCAAAACTTAAGTTAATAATATTTATATGATAGGATAGTTATGAAGATGATATCAGGCATCTCTATATTAACACATACAAAATCATACTCTTGATTTTTTTGCCCTATAAAACCATCTTCCCTCCAATCTTTCTGTCTCAATAAATGACAATCCCTATCTCCAGATGTTCAAGATCTGGTGCTCTTACTTTCACACCACATCCAGATTTTGGGGTTGACAGGAATTTCTCTGCTAAATATGGGTAGACTCTGATCACTCTTCATCGCCTTTATCTCTAGAACCTTTGTCCAAGGACCACTCTCCATCACTTAGTTTAGGCTATAGGAGATGCTGGATCAGGATATCTCAGTGGTTCAATATCCTGGAAATTTTTTTTTCACTCCTATCATCCAAGCAGTCATTCAGAGATTCAGCCTCCTACATTCTTCAACCTGCATATCTTCATTTCATTATCTAAATCCACACTTCATGCCTCTTTAGTTTCTCCCACCTAAGTCATGGGTAAGCTCTAGTGATCAGACAAGTTTTGGCCACAACTAGGTTATTCTTGCAGAATAACATCTTAAAATGACATTAAAGAAGTGCAACAATCGGTTTTTCTAAGTTTTAGGTATGGGGGATTGTACTGGCAAGGGTAGTCTGACTTCTCTCTCGTATACTTTTTTGGTTGGTTCTGGAGTTGCAAGATCTTGGAAGAGTTCAGAAGCAGTGCAGAGAGTATCACATTGCAACAGAGAGAGAGAGAAAGAGAGCGAGCAAGAAAGAGGGCGCACATGTTTCTTGTTTATCTGATCCCAGGCATTTTTAATAAAGGATACTCAAACTGCATTACTATTAGTAATATTGGAAATACAGCCTGTTTTCCAGTTCTGATCTTCTGATTTATTTCCCTTTTTTTGTGGAGCAGAAGGAAAATACCCAAGTAGGAAAAACTAACCCTGGGGCTAATGTAGTGCCTGGATGCAGTCCTGAATTTGTGGTGCAACTCTTCATCTTTGTTACTCCTCCATCCTATGGGGGCACTCAGCAAGGTCTTTCCAGAATTCTAGAATTTCATGTCTTTCTTCCAAAACTCAATTTAGGGTCTAAATTTTTATGATCTATTTATTTGAGAGGCAGAACAACAGAGAGAAAGAGACTGAGAAAGAGAACTTCTGTCCACTGGTTCACTCCCCAAATGGCTGCAACAGTCACAGTTGAGAAAGGCTGAAGGCCGGCGCCGTGGCTCAACAGGCTAATCCTCCGCCTTGCAGCGCCGGCACACCGGGTTCTAGTCCCGGTCGGGGCACCGATCCTGTCCCGGTTGCCCCTCTTCCAGGCCAGCTCTCTGCTGTGGCCAGGGAGTGCAGTGGAGGATGGCCCAAGTGCTTGGGCCCTGCACCCCATGGGAGACCAGGAGAAGCACCTGGCTCCTGCCATCGGAACAGCGCGGTGCGCCGCCGCAGCGCGCTACCGCGGCGGCCATTGGAGGGTGAACCAACGGCAAAAAGGAAGACCTTTCTCTCTGTCTCTCTCTCACTGTCCACTCTGCCTGTCAAAAAAAAAAAAAAAAAAAAAGAGAAAGGCTGAAGCCAGGAGCCAGGAAGTCCATCCTGGTCTACTAGTTGGGGGGGGGGGGGGCAAGTACTTGGATCCTCTTCTACTGTCATCCCAAGCACATAAGTAGGAAAATGAATTGGAAATAGTGTGGCTAGAAGCAGCACTTTGATATGTGATGCAGGTGTTGCAAGTTGCAGCTTAATCCACTCTGCTACAACACTGGCCTGAAGGGTCTAAAATTTTAACCAGATTGTGAGAATCAATGTTTCAGATGTGTTGGCTTTATTGCAGCATAATATGTACATTTTATAATACACTGATTTTATTATACATTTTATAATACATTCTGCATCTTCCTTCATTTAAATGAACTCTTATTGCTTTTAGCCAGGCTGATTATGATAACTGTTAATACTTAATTGAAGATTGGCTTTTTGCCAAGCTCTTTTGGCGTGTTTTCAGACTTAATCTCACATCAATCCTGTGAAGTATATACCATTCTTAGCTTCATTTTGCACATGAGAAAATTGAGACGTTATGTGGTCAATTTTGTGATCCAAGATTTCAAACCTACAAGACATGACCTAGCTGCATTGTGAGCATCAGCAAGTTGACTCCAGAGTCTTGGCTCTAAGAACTAATATTATATCAACTCCTGTATTAAAAGCACTTGTATCCACACTTAATAAAAAACCAACAATAACTAATAAACAAATGGTCTAGCTACTTTTAAACAGTTTATTTCTTTTTAAATTATTTCTTAACCTATAATATTCTTTTTTAAAATTTTATGTAAGTTATACAAGTTTCATGTATTTCATATATACAGATTTAGAAACATGGTGATATTTTAAACACAACTCTATTGTTGGAGGTCTCAGTTTTCCTGTATGAGCACTGATTAGTATTTTTCTTAAAGTGTCTATCACAGTCCCATGTAATAGTACATGATAAATTGATAGGCTCCTACTGGATTATATTTTTGTTCTTAAAGTCTTACCAAATATTAACATTAATTTAAATCTAAAAGCAGAGTTATTATTTTCAAATATTCATAGCTTGCTATTGTTTGAACATGATTTGGTTCCCCAACTCACACAGAAATTTAAATTGCAGAGTTATAAGCTCATGGTACTAAAGGGAGTAGAGGCTTGATACAATCATAATGTATGAAGTTTGGGCCTATGAGGAGCAGTTGGATTTCCTTAGGTTAATTGGGTAGAGCACCCATGATCAAATCAAATCATGGTGGCAGTATAAGAAGAAATTGCAGACATGGAACAAGCCTACTCCCCATTCTAGTGTGTGACCCTTCCTATTTCTTCCACCTCCCAACTTCCTTCATGAGATGCCAGTCCTTAGAGGTGCTAAGAAAGGGTTTTAAGAGAGACAGTGACTTGATTTTTGGTTTTAAAAGCCAATCCTAGTGTCAAGTATCAACATGATTCTGGAGTAGAAAGAGACCAGTATGCCAGATACCTAGTGTATGAGGGACAAAATTTTCAGCATTTGCAGTGCTAAAGATCCCCTCACATTCCAGTAATTAAAGCCCAGGAAATTCTATAAATCAGACTTGTCTACTGAGGACCCAAACACTTTCTGTATGCATTAACTACCTTTATAGATTTCTCTACATGTGATAAAAGAAAATTGGGCAGATTCCTTCATGAGAAAAGTTGAAATGAAAGACTACAACATACAATATCAGATTATAGCTTATTGTTAATAACTCTGTGAAGTCACTCTCTTAGTGTCTCAGTTCAATGAGAAAGTATAATTTCAGTTTTGTAGAATATCAGAATCACATAACAGTCCCCAAGAAATAGATTAATACATTATTTCATATTAAAACCTGTCTTAAATGGTGATACTAACATGCCATTTGGTATTAAGCCATAAATTTTGAAATATCCCTTTTCTCTTTTTTTTCAAGATTTATTTGTTATTTAAAAGGCAAAGTTACAAAGAGGGAAAGAGAGAGAGAGAGATAACATTCCATCTGTTGGTTCACCACCCAAATGGCTGCAGAGACTGGGCTGGATCAGGCTGAAGTCAGGAGCATACTCCCAAGTAGGTGGCAGGGACTCAAGTACCTTTTGATGCTTTCCCAGGTGCATTAGCAGGGAACTGGTTTGGAAGTGGAGCAGCCAGGACTCAAAGCAGTATTCACATGGGATACTGGTGTTTCAGGCCGCAGTTTACTCTGCTGCACTAAAACGCCAGCCTGAAATATTCCCTTTTCATTTTTTCCTCTAAATTTATTTACCTATGTAAAAGAAACCATTATTTCCATTGGTAAAGGAGGAAAATAAATGGGCTTTCATCTGAGAAAAAAATACATTCTTATTCCAAATCCTTGCCAAAGAACCCTATGAATAATGCCAAAAGACAGCTTGTAATTTTATCTTTCATCTGCATGCAAAGTTTTCAAAGATGTAACTATAAACCTTCAACTGGCTCTTATCACCAGTTTTGATCAGAAAAAATCATGGATGCATTGGAAAATGATTACAAGGTGCTGTTGTCTGAGTATGAAATAGATAGGTTTTTCTATTTTGAGCCAGATAAAATGAGTTTATGAAAAACTACACAGGAATACTCCTATGCCACACGGCAGACTAGGAGATGTAGTTGTGTGCCAAGACAAAATTGGGAGGTCAGAGCTTGAAGAGAGGGAAAAAAAAAAGTAGACAACTATAGTTGGCAGCAACTGCGCATTTTACTTTTATATTTCCCACAATGCTTAGATAATGGATTTTGTCTACATAAGAATAAGGTTATCCTACAGGGGCAAAGCAAGAAAGAAATAATGTAATATGCTTAAGAAGAACTGGAACAGAACGAGGAGGGGTAGTAGTCTTGACTGAAAATATAAATGTGGACAGCAGGACTAGAAGAAGCTGGCAATTTAGAGGCAGAGTATCCGGTAGGAAGAAAAGGAGAAATAGGAAGTTGGTAGGTTCACTTGGAGAAGGGATTAAACAGAGTGGAAATGCAAACACATAATCAATCGAACCTTGCAGATGAGTGGAAGTTTGTGGCAACATACAAAGTATACATGTCTTCTAAGAAATGCTGCCAAAGGTCAAATGAGGAGGCTTCTGAAAGCTGGCTATGCAAGAATTTAAATTTAGATTCAAATTCAACTGTGTTTATTGAGGACCAGATATCTTGCAACAGGCTTTCAAATAGCTTAGTCAACTAGCCAAGTTTTTGCAATAATTCCTTGATGTGCCTACTAAATCAATCCATTTTACAGATTAGGGAACAGATTTGGGGAAAGTTAAGGGCCTCACCCAAGATTAAAGACATGATCAGAGGCCACTGTTGTGGTGTAGTGGGTAAAACCATTGCTCGCAATGCCAGCACTGGTTCATATCCTAGCCACACCATTTCCAATCCAGCTCCCTGCTAATGGCCTGGGAAAAGCAACTGAAGATGGCCCAAGTGTTTGGGGACCTGGAAGAAGCTGCTGGATAGTGACTTTGGCCTGCCCCAATCCTGGCCATTGTAACCATCTTGGGAGTGAACCAGTGGATAAGAGATTCTCTCTCTCTCTGCCTTTCTTTCTATCTCCTTTTCTCTCTGTAACTCTGACCTTCAAATGAATACAAAAATCTAAAAAAAAAAAAAAAAAAAAAAAAAAAAAAAAAAAAAAAAAAAGACATGGTCATTAGATGAGTTGGATTCAAACCCAGAGCACTCTCCCAGTTGAGAACAGTAAAGTGCTGTCTCTCCCTATTCTACTCCGGTCTTAGGATTCACAGAGAACAGAAGCTGTGAAAGGCATGCACTAAGCACAGTCTTCCATTTGCCAGGTCTTGAGAAGTAATACAGAATCTGAATGTATTGCCTTCAGGACCTAATTACTAACACTCAAAAGGATTAAAAGACAGGTAGAATCCAGAGGGTGTTCAGTTCCCAGCTTGGAAGGAACCGTCTGTTAGATCTGCTCTCCTCCCACCCCTGCTACTCCTGGAATTTAGGAAGCAACGCTGATGTAGTTACTACAGCTCTGTCTGGCCCACTGGAGTTCAAACATTGAATACTGTGAAAGATAGATTGATAAATATGAAGGGTATTCAAAATGTTCATGGACAATTCATATGTCAACATGCATACATTTCCAAAATTTTTTGTCCCCAAATAAACATCTTTCAATTTTTTTTATAAATGTTTTAATGTACCTTTTGTAGTGTTCATTTGAAAGTGAGGTCTAACCCAGACCCAGATGAATCAAGGCATGTTTCAAGAATAGGGAAAGATCCACTTTAATAATAATGATGATGATAATATTAGTACTAGTGGCAGTAGTAGTGACAGTATAGCAGTAGCTCACATGTATGAGTTTGAAATGTTGACCATGTAGAAAGCCAGTGCATCCTTCACAATTTCATTAGGTAAGCACTATTATTATCCTCATTTCATAGAAGAGTCCTTAGTGACTGCCCAAGTCATCCAGTCAGGATTTCCACTCCATCTGATCAAATTATACTACTAATAACCATATTTTTTTTAAAAAAAACTAACATTGATTAAACTCTTAAGTTTTTGTATTGTGCTTTATATAGAGTATTTTGTTGAATCTTCAAATAATCCTCTGAACCAGATATTATAATTTTCATTGGTATCAAAAATAAGCCAAGCTTAAATAAGTCAACAAGCTTCATATAAAGATTACAAGTTAGAAGGATTTAGACACCGGCATCCCATATTAAGTGCATTGGTTTGAGTCCTAGCTTCAGTCATGATTCCAGTTTCCTACTAACATGCACCCTGTGATGCGGCAGGTGATGGCTCAAGTGTTTGGGTCCCTGCTAACCACATAGAAGACCCAGATTGAGTTCCTGGCTCCTGATTTGAACCTCCCAGAGTTCAAGCCCTTAAATAGACTTTTTCAGTCATGTGCATTTTAGATACTAAGCTATATTATCTGTGTAATAACCAACAAATTATGTGTTTATCATCATTTTTGTGGAGGACACAGAAATATAAGACACAACAACAGAATAAGACTATTCTCTTTAATTATATCTTCCTTTGAGGACTGGCTTCTGTTTAGTTGCTAGAGTGCTGACCTGTGACAGCTGAGAGTTTATCTAAATACTCAGCATGTTAGTCCTCATGTTGACAGCAGAAGAAACAAGGCATTTTCAGTAGAAGAAAGAAGCTTCCATTTCAATTCTCCTTTATTTCCTGTGCAACATGGCAAGATATTATTCCTATATTCATTCAATATCAAATCTTTTTTGAACACCCCTTCCATGCCAGGCATTGTACTAGGTCCTGGAAATTTAATAATAGTAAAACGGGTAGGACCCTGCTCTCAGAAAGTTCCCAGTCAAGACATTGTTACTGATTAAAGATGACTATGGGTGTTAAGTAAAAGTTCTTGTAATATGAGATCTTATAAAAGGGGACATCACCTAGACTGGGGAACAGCACAGCCCTGTGCCTCAATCCTTCGTTCATTTAAAATATGAGAACTGGAATGAGCACCTGACACAGTGGTCAAGATACCACTTGGGACACCGGCATCCCATATTAAGTGCATTGGTTTGAGTCCTAGCTTCAGTCATGATTCCAGCTTCCTACTAACATGCACCCTGTGAGGTGGCAGGTGATGACTCAAGTGTTTCGGTCCCTGCTAACCACATGGAAGACCCAGATTGAGTTCCTGGCTCCTGACTTCAGCCTGGTCCAGCCATGGCTGTTGTGGGCATTCAAAGAGTGAACCACTGAATGGAATCTCTCTCTCTCTCTGTGTCACTCTGTCCCTCTTTCTCTTGTCTCTGCCTGTAAATAAAGTACAGAAAATATATTCCTTGCTTCACATAACTGTTGTAGAGATAAAATGAGTGAAAATATCAGAATATGCCCTATAAAAGTAAAAAGTACCTACATTTCCAAATATTACCATGGTGATTTCTAGGTCATCCTTATATCCGGGATACTTTGTTTCAAATCCATTTTACCACTCACCAGTGATCTGTGCAGACTTCGGTTACTCTCTAGATACTGAAAACCTTAGTGGGTGGCTGATGCTGGCTAATAGGCCTTGTGGTCAGAGAGGAGGCCCTGATAGGATGACAAAGGAAAATGATAGACTTTCCCTATCCATACCTACATTGCAGGAAAATAAACCAAACCCGTATTTTATAAGCTTCCAAGTTTTCATGTCACCTAATTGTATTTCATAAGTCACCCAACAACATACTTATATGTCATCCAACCATGTTTCTAACTTTTCAGTAGATAGTTTTGCTATTTGATTTGACCTTTTTACTGCATTTTTGAAAGAAATTAAAAAAGTCTCAGATGAAATATTTTTATTGTATATTTTGATCCAGGATTTAAGTGAGTCTGGCAGTCAGAAATGCCCCCAAAGGTCCTGATTCATGTCTTTATATTTTATAGCTTCATATTTAAATTCTGCAGCCAATTCAAGTATTTTCTTTTTCCTTGAGGATAATTAAATATTATTATATGGGCTACTTCTACCTGAAATAATTTCTTTGACTTAGAGTTCATTACTATGTCTTTAGCTAGGGAAACAAAGTGTTCAGCTTCCTGGAACTCCAGATCTCTACACATGTATTTTATTCTTTTAATCAGGAACTAAATGAAACCTCTTGTGCTTTTATAGAGAAGAGGCTTGGCTTTTTACATTGCAAGGTCTTTTTTTATTACTTCAGTAATGTGTTCTGCTGAAATCTACCTTAGTTATAGGGTCTGGTTTATGGTTGGAAACATAGACAACATAGCAGAAAGAGAGAGAGAAAGACAAAGTTTACACTGACATTTAGATGGTTCATTGCAGAAATCTTCCACTTTGAGTTTATGAAACAGAGCTCTTTGCCTAAAACACCATCACTTGTATCCATTTATCCCTACCCCATCCAGGTCTTTTATTTTCTCAAAGAAACTTTTTATTTAGTGAGTACAAATAACACAAATACA